>NC_134568.1:229461866-231912777 GCF_050947875.1 Dermacentor variabilis
GAAGACTCGGACGTTGCCTGCTCCGCCGATCCTTCTTCGGTGCAGCCGTCTGCAAGGCGCCGTCGCTGCAAGCCGCCGTAGGCCAGTGCCATCATCGCCTTCGCAGAGGGAGGGACAGTATGGGAACTCCGACAACGGAGCCAGCAGTCGAAGAAGTGGAGGACAAAGTGACTCGTAAGCGTGAGCGGTGGTTCGAGGCTCGGCTGGGCGCTCTTGGGCGCGGCCGGCCAGGACTGGGGCCTGCTGGCCTGGACTGAGGGACCACGCCGTTCCTACGTATACGACCTATGACTTCCACAGTTGTGTAACAGTTACAACACCAGATTTTCTCCTTCAGCATTACCTCCGGAAATCTGGAAGTATCACTTTGGGAAAAATTTGTACTTCGGCCTCTTCAACTATGGTGCATGTTATACTATAGTGCGGGTTGGTTGGCGACCGCGTGACTGCGACAAAGGAAACGACGTATTTTCCAACGAAGACAAGTGTAGGCTGCACACAGGCGTGTCAGCGACGGTAGCGAGGAAAATGCGAGTGGCAGACGCAAAAGCAAGTACTGCCCTCATGGCCGAGAGGTACACGCCACAGGTATACAATATGTACACTACAAAGCGATGTTGCGCAAAAGTGGTACAGTTCTCATGGCTCCATTCAGTTCGCGGGACCTTTCGTTGCGCGAACACGACGGCTTACCTATATTTGTCATTGTTAGCGTCGATATAATACAGAGAGCTGGAGCTTGTTTTGCTATTACCGGAATAACGCTCCGTCACAGAAGCTATATCGTTCACGTCAGGCACGTACCTCAGATTTTTTTTCAGGGGGGGGGGGGGGGGGGGGGGGCTCAAACCAAGGTAACTTTTCTATGCAGATGAGGGGGGCGGTACCTTTATTAGCAGAAACGTGAATGATGCCCACCGTTCGCCGTAAAGGCGCCTATACCCGCAGAGCAGAAATGAAATATGTATGTCATAGGTACGCCTGTAAGATACACCTCTCCCTTACTTGGCAAACAAGGAACCACATCAAAGGAATTCGAGCAGGAAAGAAACGCAGGCAGGATACTGCCAAGAACAAATAAACAAGCGAAAGTGTAAAATAAAAAATTATATTAGCGTTTTTTCTAAATTAGCTCTGAAAGAATTATAGAAAAAGATATATTTGCGGAACAATCACAGTTCTTTTGGATCTCTCATTTACTGCTGCTCCAAGATAGATGCAAAAACCGACTAGTATTGTTATTTGGGAATGTGCGTAACGAAGCGGGGCCGTCATTCCCGTAATCGCGTACAGCGCAGGACCCTGCGATTCAAACGCACTGAGCCCACCTTGGAAAGGTTAGAAAAGCACCCACATAACTACAGTAGAGAAGTGCTTACGTCGGGCGGCTCGACTGATAACTGTAGAAGCGCCAGTCAAAACACACGGAATCATTCTCAACTTCCTTATTAAATAACAAGATTTTGATCCATAAATATTTTCACAAACAAAACAAAAATATTTGCTTTTCCTTCCTGTTTTGTGTTTGCGTCGGTTCTCTCCCTTAGTAGATCGCTTAATTGATCAACTCCTTGCGACTCTTGCTCCCCGCTGCCAGTTTTGCCCGAAAAGTGCCGTACAGTTATGGAGAAACCAGACGAGATAACGGGCGACATTCATATTTCTTATAAGCTTAGTGGTTATTGCAGGGTATGATTGAAATCTTGAATTTTTTTGGGATGGCTGTGAAGCGTAGATCATTGAAACGATATCACTGGGGCCTTTCCATAGACAGCAGCTTGAGATTTCGGAACAAACGTCGAAATAATGAAAAAGGCGAAAACATTCCCCATTCTTTAGTGGGTAGAATATCAACATATTTCAAGCCCTCAGTTCAGTGTCCTTTCCTTTGACCCAATCAGGGATCGCTTCCACACCTCGGCCATAATAGTACTGTAACGGCAGCCCAGTGTTGACCGCCGAATAGCTGTCAAGTCTTAAGATTGATTTGGCAGCGCTTTAGGAATGTGTGTGAGGAGTGGTGGCGTGGACGGGGGGGTACGCCGCTTAATTTCGGGAGGGGGGGGGCGGATTAACGTGCTACCAATGACATCTCCAAAGCACATTTTAAGCGCAACGCACACACTCCTGCGCATAAGCTGCACCTGTTTATATATATATATATATATATATATATATATATATATATATATATATATATATATATATATATATATACATATATATATATATATATATATATATATATATATATATATATATCTTTTGGCTTATTCCGGAGGTGCATGTAGAGACAGTGAAGAAGTCGGTCACTGCGGTCACTACAGTTGGTCACTGCGGTCTGTCGACTTCTGGAACTGAAGCTTGCGTCGCATGTGGCCACGGTGCGAACACCTTAGCTACCGACAGTGTGATCTGGAGTGGAAGTGATTTAACGTGGTTCAAAGTAAAAAGCGGTGGTCGTAGTAGCGGACGTCGATTCAGAGGAGATGTTCCGCAGATTCCTTGCACCCATAACTGTGGCGTCATTGGGCGCCAACTATCCCAAATGCATGAAACGAGCTGGCTTTCGCGAACGCGCGTGTGGCCAAAGGCGACGCAAGAAATGCGCACATCTAACGCACGCGTTGGGACCTAAGTGAAGCCCAGCTTTCGTGGTGTGCATAACTGAAAGATATCATACTAAATTCGATGCGCACAAGTTTTCATCCTATACGCGATCTCTTGCAACTTGCTTGCTAACCGTTCAGGAGCTACGCCGAAATGCAAACACTAAAAATCAGGTGGACTCACAGTGCGAGATGTCAAGACAGCGATGTCATGAGGAGGAAGACAATGTTTGATGTTTTGTCGAGGGAAGAATTGCGAGGACACAGCTATATGCAGAGAGATAGAGAGAGAGAGAGAGAGAGGTGCGACAATTATGCAAACACATCTAAGACTTCTGTTCTCCTTAGCTCACAGTGACGCATACTGATTTCGGCCTAATAGCCAAGAATGGGCTCACGCCCAATGGCAGATACCGCGGCCCAAGAATAGAGTACGCTAAATATCTGAGACATTATAAGAATTCGAAAGACGCCGTCGAAAACAATGCGCTATTTCCTGAAGAGGTCTGTGCGCTTTAGAGACACCTGTGTGCCGAAATTATACCTCAGAGGCGCATTCACTGGCAGTACTACTGGGGTCAAAATTCCTTCTATATAAGCTGCAGCATCCGGTGACATATACCAAGTTGCCCAAGAATGGAATAGCCTAAATTAGGAAAATAAAAAAAAGCCGTTCAATATCATGCGCTTTCCATGAAGAGGTCGGTGTGCTTCGGAGATATACCGGGTGTATTATTTTAACGTTAACATAAATTTTTTTTTTTAAATCGCGGGTGGCATTTCGCACAAATTAATTATTGAGCTGGAATACTTGAAGAGGTATGCATTACTTAAACTTGTAAGCAATATGCATAATTTTATTAGAAAATAACTAATTAAAAGTTAATCTAGTTAATTTAGCGCACATATTGCAGTATATATGAATTGAAGCTAGCGATATCATAAGGAAAATCCACTTGGAATCCGTTTTGAAACTAGCACCACTTTTGAAATTAACGCAATCAAACTTGCCGTAAAAATGCATGGTTGTTCCACTTACTTTTTTTTTAACAAAACGCGTGTTCATACACTAAAGCTGCAATGATAGATTTCGTCACAAATATGGGAACGCATATCTCGAAACTGGTGTCGTGCTCAGATTTTCAACCAAGCGGATATGACTTTAGAAATTCACCAACTACAATTCGTAAATCACAATATGTGGCGTAAAGTAATTAGTTCGAAAGTTAATTACAATTTTTTTCTTAATTTATCAAAACATTCTCTTTCATTTGGGAGTTACAGTCAGGTTGACTGGCATTGTGAGCCAATGATCCACGTTCTCCTGCACCAGTCGGCTCTAGATGGGGGACACCGTTGTGGGCACCACCTCGGCATTCTCTCGAGCCCCTTTCCTCCTGCGCATAGGGTGGCAAGGAGAACGTGCCATGTGGTTGAGCTTCCTGCATTCCCTTCTCGCGTGACCTGGGCTCCAATTTGCAATGGATATGGTCCTTTTCGTCAAGGCCGTCCTGGAGCCATCTGATCTGCAACTGAAGGCGGTAATGCGAGAAGTAAATCGTCATAAATGTAAGGCTTCATAGATTTCACAAATGCGAGGTTGTTTCGGCTAACTGCGGAAGGCTGTCGCGCGCGTTTGCTTGGCTCCCTGCGTCCGCCTGGGTCAATGTATGACTTCCCTATTGTTTCATGGGAGACTGACAATTTAACCACATTGAATTATTCGTATCTAATAAAGGCCAGCCACTTTTTAGGTAGTTATTCTCTTGCAACCCGTTAACATGGCGGGTTGGCAACATTCAAAGCGCCCAAATGATGTATGTTACATCAACAAATTTATATCTGCAGGCACTCTGTAGAAAACTAGGAGAGTTATTTTTTGTCATTTGCACGCCAAGAAGGTTAGAAGACTAGCAGTAAACCGAACGATATATTGGCAGACCTGGCGCCGACGGGTCATTTATTAAAGCAAGAGAGCAAAACATTCAGTTCCCCGCGGTTATTTATTTCGTGCCGTCACATCGCTGAAACTGTTTACATAACAAAATGACAGTTAAGCTGTCTTCGGTATAACTAAAAAAATAACTAAATATGTTCCTCCCCAGAAACGTAAAATTTATTCCGAACGCTAAAGCTGCAGAAAACGAACAATCGCGACGGGGATGGAAGGGCGAGGACACTGCTGACTATTTATTAGGTGCTGATTCTGACGTCTCTCGAAGCACTTCCCAAGTGTCAACAAAACAGTAATTTTTCTACCTTATTGTAAAGTCTCTTTTACTTAGTAGAGGCACGCTCTGCTTCCGCATGCGCATGGTCTACAAAGAATTGCGATTCTTATGCGAAACATCAAAACACTCCGCCTCCGTCTCTGCGCGCGCAAGCTTCGCTGCATCAAACGCTTGCACTGCGGCGAAGAGCCTGAAATTGACTCGAGAATATTTCGTGAAGGCTCCTATAGCTCAAAAGGCTTAGTGGATCCGCCGCGCGTCTATATCACACACCAGCCTGGGAGTACGGATGTTCGGAGGGCTACTTTGATTTATAGCGAGTGTTGCATAAATGGGAGAGCCAGGTGTACTCCGCTCTTGCAAGTTAACCGCTGGCTGATCACCGCTGAAGTTTCGCACAGAGGTAGCATTTCATATTAAGTTTAATTTAACAGCACGTTCGCGGGTATTGCAGGAACAAGAAAAATGGCGAGGATACATAAAAGGAAGTCTGCACTGAAAACAGCGTTTAAGCTTTCGCTCAACTGCCTGGGAACCGCTGCGCAGCGAAGATATACAAAGCTGAGATTATTTTCAGCACTCCGCGTCATATATTACTGCGTTTTTATAGCTCAGTGTATTTCCGTTCCGCGCCGCTGATTATTGTCGCTCCTATATGTTGTTGACAGCGTACTGTCTGCACTTAGCGCTTTCGACAAGCGCTTACCGCGCAAGTGTACGAGTGGAGTTGTGGTCCGCCTGACTTGAGAGCAATAAGGGGCGTCGTTCCACGCATACCTCACGGGTCTGCAGCGGAGTTTCGCTACAGCCTGCTTGGTTGTGTACGTGGCTCAAACTAGTATGCGCATGTGTACGTGCGTACTTGCTTGGAGGACGCCACTGTGCACTGTGCCAGCTTGCTTTCACTCCATCGGCAGGTCAGCACTCGGAGGCGCAGTGAAGCATTTTTTTAAATGAGAGAACACGATTTATTATCAGCAAAATACGTATAAGTAGCATATTCGCCTATATATGTCGATACTTGCTTAGGTGTGAAGCGGCAACTTTGTCTTCATGTCGTGCAAGGTGATTATCCGTGCCACCACCGCTCGGATGCGTTCGAGAGTTCTTTCATGCTCGGAGCGAAAGCGCTTTCGAAATCGTTGGACCAAAAGATCTGAGAGGGCCAGAATTCTGAATATGTGCGACCCAAATACTGCGCCGCTGGTCATCCACGTACAAACCAAAATGTCAGACCCATATTGCGGAGCGCTTTCCGGAGTGACGCGGAGTGAACCCAAGGTCGAGAGAGCGCGAAAATGTCATCGTGAACAGGGGGAATCAAAGAGCTGAAGCTGTCCGGACTTTGCCTCCATTTATTGGAGCCCAGGGAGGGTGCTTTTCAGCGGCGCTTAAATTAAACGCCCTTAGAACTAGCGCTGCTGTCGGCCGGATAGCTTGCAAATGACGTCCACGAAAATTGAGCTCGGTCTCTGATAGCGAGATCGATAATTCACGCACGGCTGCACTCGGTGCGGAGATTCAAAAACTAAGAACAAAACAAGAAAAAAAAAACCCCCCAAGCAAGAAATTGCTCTGCTGAAAAGGATTAACTCAGAGACGGAGCCGAACTACCATTACCTTTCATCCTAGTATATTTTCGCTTTCAGCGAAACCGGAGCCACGGAAACGGCACGCAGGTTTCGACTAGTGTCTGGACAACCGAAAACGCACAGAAAAGTGAGGAATGGAGAGCGAAAAAAAAAAAAAAAGAAATACAGGGGGTGGGGGGGGGCGGGGGTCGGGGGGGGGGGGCGCACGCGGCACCTGGGCGCCCGTCGCGCAATCGATACGGTTCGCTCCCAACGAGGACTGGCGAGGGGAGCCGAGACCGCTGCGCCGGCGGCGCGCCTTTGCATGCATGCGCTGCCATCAGCGCAAGTCGGCTGAAATGCGGCTCAACGAAGTGCGCTTCGGCGACGTCTCCTTGAAACACAATCAGTGGCCTAGCCGCAGTCTACGGGCGGGAATGTGCTCTGACCCGCGCTCGCGTCTGTCATCCGAAGGATAACGCGACGCGCTCTATCTCTGATGGTTCCGTCCGTGGTGCCTATTCGCCGAGACCGCGCTGCTTTTGAGTGCACGCTCGCGTCCGCCGACGCATTCATCTGCTCACGCGCATACCGGAGACATCGATCCCGTCCATTTTCCTAGAAGCCCCCACATGACAGAGCGCTCAAGCACTGTAAGCGTGTCAACGCCCAGTCGAGACGAACACCACAAAATGTCGGACAAGCTTTGCTGACTTCTTTTTTTTTTCTTTTTGGTCGTGGCTGAAACGTGGGGCGGGCGAGAGATTACCAGAGTTGGGAGAGCAGGGAAATTAAGATCGAGATAAGTGGAACTAAGGAAGTACCTCGCGGTCATATTAGGCAAAACGAGGTCGCTTTTATAAAATGAAATTCTGCGGTTTTACGTACCAAACCGAGCTCTGATTACGAGGCACGGCGTAGTGGGGCACTCCACATTAGTTCTGACCACCTGGGTTTCTATAAAGTGCACCCGATGCGCGGTACAAGGGCGTTTTTGCACTCCTACCCCATCGAAATGCGGCCGCCGCGGCTGGGATCTAACCCGCAACCTCGAGCTCTGCAGCGCAAAGCCATAGGAAGTGAGCTGCAGCGACGGGTCATGTCGCTTTAGTACTTTGCTTCTGGGCATATAAGCGATAATTCGGAAATTCTCTTCTTCTCTCTAATGGAGGAGAGAAGAAAGCGAGAAGGCAGGATGATGAGCGCAGTTAAGCACTCTCTACAGGTGTTTAAAGAAATTCTGGAATTCTGCGCTGTAGTACCTGTTATAGTTCATAAGGAGTACATTATGGACCCACATAAGTATCTGTCCCTCCGAGTTACGCATTCAGCGAACAGTCCATTTGTGAGGCAACCCTCTGCGTATGGACAGAGCTTTATGTTTTCCTATATAAACGTTAGCAGAAATGCCAGAAACCGTTAATAAGAATTAATACGAATTCACCCATATTACCTCAATAAACATTGTACATTGCCTCGCGAACTTACGACCACTCGCTCGAGGAGCCTCAATAGTGAAGCCACCCGTAGAGCCCCCTGCAAGAGGCACATCACTGTCGCTGTAGTGTTGGGGGCAAAGTACAGGCCAGCGTCCATACCTGCACTCCGAATTAATTTTCTGCGCGAAACATGCTTCTCTCGGTGTACGCAAGACACGCTCGTAATAGTTGGAAAAATACCTCTTCTAACGAAGCTTGGCTGGGCCCAACCCGCGTCGATATTATTTTGTTTTTGTTTTTTTCTCGCAAGCACATTGTTGTCCATGACGCCGGGAATAGCTGCGCCCAAAATTGGACTAGCGCGCCGTCTGCCCACAAGTTTATTGATTCTTTCAGTGTACAAATATTGAGATAGCCGCGCGCAAGGCTGCTTTCAAGGCACGCAACGACTTCGTCCACCTCCCGACCGGCCGCCTTGGTTGAGCGGACCGACCCCACGTCTGTCGATCATCCTGGCCGCTGGTGTTGACTGTAGACGTTGGGACTATTTCGCTTTTACGAGACGGCCTTCCTACAGTAAGCAGAATATTGCAACGCTACGCGCAGGCAATACTTCATCATCATCAGCATATCTTTATGTCCACTGCAGGACGAAGACCTCTCTCTCTCTCCCTGCGATCCCCAATTACCCCTGTGATGCGCTAGCTGAGTCCAACTCGCTCCTGCAAATTTCCTAATTTCATCACCCCATCTAGTTTTCTGCTCTCCTCGACTGCGCTTCCATCCCTTTGACACCCATTCTGCAACCCTAATGATCCACCGGTTATCTACCCTACGTGTTACATAGCCTGCCCAGTTCCATTTTTTTTTCTGGTAACGTCAATTAAAATATCGGCTATCCCCGTTTGCTCTCTGATCCCACACCGCTCTCTTCCTTTCTTCTAACGTTACGCCTGACATTTTTCGTTCCACGGCTCTTTACGTGGTCCTTGACTTGTTCTTGAGCTTCTTTGTTAACCTCCAAGTTTCTGCCCCATATGCTACACCGGCAGAATGCAATTATTGTGGACTTTTCTTTTCAACGACAGCGGTAAGCTCCCAGTCAGGATTTGGTAATATCTGCCTAAGCACTCCAACCCATTTTTATTCTTTCGTAAATTTTCTTCTCGTGATCAAGCTCTCCTGCGAGTAATTGACCTAGATAAACGTACTCCTGTACATATTCCAGAGGCTGTCTGGCGATCCTAAACTCTTGTTCCCTTGCCAGACTACTGAATTTGTCTTCTGCATATTAGTCTTCAACCCTACTCTTACACTTTTTTTTTCGCTTAAGGCTTTCAATCATTTGTTTTAATTCATACCCAGTGCGGCTGAACAGCCCAATGTCATCTGCAAACCGAAGGATGCTAAGATATTCGCTGTTGATCCTCATTCCTAAGCGTTCCCAGTATGATAGCCTGAATACTTCTGAGCATGCAGTGAATAGCATTGGAGCGATTGCGTTTCCTTGCCTTAACCCTTTCTTGATACGTAATGTTCTACTTTTCTTGCGGAGAACCAAGGTCGCTGTGGAATCTTTGTAGATATTTCCCAAGGTATTCACGTATGCCTCCTGCACTACTCGATTACGCTATGTTTCTATGACTACTAGTATCTCTATTGAATCAAATGCTGTTCCTAATCTATGGTCGATTGTACTCCGCAGATTTCTCAATTGCCTGATTGATGACACGGATGTGATCCATTGTCGAATAGTCCTTCCTGAAGCAGCCTGTTCTCTTTGTTGATTGAAGTCGAGTGTCGCGCTGAAACTAGTGGAAATCATCTTCTTGAATATTTCATACAATACTGAAAGAAAGCTAATGGGCCTATAGTTCTTTAGTGTCCCTCTTCTTATAGATTACTACAATGCTGGCATACTTCCAGCTTTCGGCTGCACATGATTTTTCCGAGAATGTATAGTTATATCAATTTTGGTGAATCCCCATATACACGTCCATAACTGCATGACACCACGGAGACTGCATACTGCACGGCACGTTTCGTTTAGCGGCCTAGTATGTCCTTCGATCGTGCGAAGCGCACGAGTGTGCCAGGGAATTCACTCCGCGAAAGAGAATGAAGTCAAAAAGAAGGAACGTTGATTTCATGTATAAAACGTTGCTTACTCAAACCAGTGTTCACATGAGTGCGACAGCATATAGCGTATGCAGCGTATTACATCTTGCGCGACATCGGCCGCGTCTCGTTTCAGATAATTGAAAAGCAAGCGCACAATGCTCGTTTCGATGCGGACGCTTGCAGGCGGCGAGTTACGTGCAACAGGCAGCGCACCGACAGCCGTCTCGGTTCCCCTCTAGGCGCGATGCGCCAGCCAATTTATGTGCATTCGTTCGAGTCGCCTTCTCCACCATTGCCCTAAACCTGTATCGAGCATTAACGCGATACGGCTTCCTGTCGTGTTGCCCTTGTTTGCATGAAAGCGACGTGTAACCGTTCTATTCATGTGAAACAAGCTGCAGAGGCGACTCCACCTCCTTTCGCGGAAAGGCGTACTCGCACAGCCGAAACACAGAGCAGTCCACAGCAAATGACTCTATCGAGAAAGTTCGACGTTGGAACAAGCTCCAGTTTATATAGTGTTCGGCCAAGGGCTGACCTTTGGAGACAAATCTTGAGACATATTGGTGCAGTAAAATGATTATAAATGACGAGAGGTGAAACTCGAGGGGTTGTAACGAAACCGGGGGTGTTTTCTTTTTTTCTCTTTCTTCAAAAACATTCAAGGTTTCGTCGTTGGTGCCTTTCTTTAAATAATTGGCAACCAAGGAGCGCAGAGCGACTACACTTCTTCAAAGCACGCAGCATGGCTATATGTACAGAAAAACTGTCAACTGGAATCTATATTATCACAAACCGAAAAGTTCTTCATCCGAAACTTCCTAACTTTCTCTTTGCTTCTCCTTCCCTGCCTTCTCCCTCCCCTCTCTCTCTTTTTGTTTCTCGACAAGTGAATTTTGCCGGTGAACGTTCGTGCTTCATGTCCACACAAATGCAAGAGGTTCTTGGGTAGCTTACAGAAAAAAGTTGAGGGCGCAAAAAATTATTTCCTTTTTTTTATTTATCAGGCTTGAAAGTTGCGGCATGCCGCAGGTTAATAACACCTTTTTTATCGTCTTCGTAGGCACTGCAGCCACTTGCAACGATACCCTACGATGCACCGCGCAAGCACTTCGCGTAGTCCCCGTGCGCTCTGAGCCTTTTAAGAGAGGTCATGCTGCTGCGGATTTGAGTAAATGCGGCTATAGCGTTCGCTATCCGCAAAGGCAAGGTTTGGGACGTTCATTATACTGATGCTTGACCGCTGCCCATTCTGCCTCACCACGTTACAGACGCAGACCGCCATTCGCTGCAGCGAACATGTCAATGAATTTATGCAGCACCTTTCTGCTATCTTCACCATGTGAACTCCATCCTAATCGACCGCCACACTTTAAACGCTAGACAAATCACCCACGCCATGACTTTGCGTTAGGTAGGTAGGTAGGTTCCTATCTCGCCTCGTTTCGGGCCTCTTCAATAACAAGTATGGGATCGAACTCCAGTCCTCCAACGCATCAGCCTAATGCCAGTAGGCCACGATCGCACGCATACCTCTCGGTTGGCGAAACCGACAAGCCCGGTGAGACGTTTGGCGCGTTTCGCGTATTCTTCCCTCGTAACAGCCACCAGCGCTTTTGAGAAACTGCATGTGTTAGACTGAACCGCCTTCGGGATTGGCTCACATTTCCCAGCCCTTTCCTCGTAACAGCTGCAGGAGGAGGAATGTTGCTTGCTGCCGGCGGACCTGGCCTTGCAAAGGTTGCCTGCAATTTGCTCCTCCCGAGCGCCCTCGGTCAAACGCGGTACCCTATGAAGCGTGTCACAGTCCATCTGGTGGCAGCCCCACCAAAGAGCGGTCTTATTAGACGACTCTTCAGGTCAGCCTATTTCTAGAAATGATTCTGCAACTCACCTTAACAAAGCCTTTGTCAAGCATTTTTCGAGAGCCCTTAATAATTGACGTCGTACTTTGCGTAACCATGCTTATCCAGCTATGTTGATAGTTGATATATCTGGTGTTGCTAAACTTATCGACAATCTCGATGACTATTCTGCATCTGGCTCCGACTCAACACTCCAAAAAACCTTCTTGGGCAAGTTGGTGCTTAGATTTCCTAGGTATACCCGATTGACAGTCTTCACTGTCTTCTTTTTCCTGTCCCCTTTTCACGAAATGTATTTCGCGCTACAATCAAGTATACCTAGGAAATCAGCTAACACTAAGTTCTTGAAAACACTTCTGTCTACAGTTCTATGCTAAACAAAATATTTTAACAGTCACTCGATATATGCGTTTGACCTCATCAATGGAAGAAGGTTGGGAAGGTAGTTTCTCTCCACAAGTCTGGTAAAAAAAAGCAACTTTGGCCCCATTTCGCTTACAAGCACATGTTTAAAGCTGGTTGAACACATTCTATTCAAAAAGCCTCATCGATTTTCTTAAAGAAAAGCTGTTTTTTTATTTACTTCCACAGCATGGCTTCAGAAAATCCTAATTGTGCGAGACTCATCTAGTATATTTTACTGATAACTTGCATCGCGTTCCTGATCGTTCATCATAAGCTCCCATTGCATTTTGCTATATTTCTCAAAAGAATTTGATAAAGTGTGTCACATACTTCTAATTCACGAACTAAGCCCATCTCAATATTGACGCTAACTTTTTCAAATGTATGGAATGTTTCTTAGTTTATCGCTCCTAATACGTTATTGCTAATGGTTACAATTCCACGATGCGCTCTGTCGACTCAGGTGCGCCCTCAGGGGTCTGTTCTACGTTGTTTGTTTTTCTTAATATATACTAACGACCTTCCTTCACAGTATCTTCTAACATTAGTTTCCTTGCTGATGACTGTGTTTTAGGGAAATTGCTAGCGATTCTGATAATAGCCTTCCTCAATCCGGCATAAATATATCTAACAGGTGCTGTCTATGGCTCGTGGAAGTAAACATTAACAAATGTAAAGTTATGCGCGTATCTAGGACACCTAACACCACCCATGTATATTATTTAAATAACCTTCCGTTAGAACTGGTCAGCTCGTACAAGTACTTAGGAATTCTTACCACTTCCAACCTTACCTGGTCAACGCACATTGACCATATAGTGAATAATGCTATCCGCGGTCTTGATTTCTTAAGGTGAAACTCTTTTAATGCTCCTCATTCTTTAAAATATTTGCTTTTTAAGACATTAATACCCCCAAAATTAGAATATGCTACATCACTCGGATGGCTAGATGGCTGGATGGATGGATGGATGGATGGATGGATGGATGGATGGATGGATGGATGGATGGATGGATGGATGGATGGATGGATGGATGGATGGATGGATGGATGGATGGATACAACTTTCTTGTACGTCAGGCAAGGTTTAACGCGACCCGGGCTCAGGTCTCCCACGGGGGAACGTCAAGGCCCTGGCTCAACGTCGCCTCACGGGCTTGCTGGACTGCCCACGTCTGGATTCCGAGGTCTGAGCTGCGCAGAGCGGCGGCCCACCTCGACGACAAGGTCTCCGGAGTGACTGCCATCCCTCCTATAACTACATTGCACTCCCACAGCATGTGTTTGAGTGGTGCTGGTCCTTCCTGGCACAATTTGGCTGTGTCGTCCTGATGCTTATCTGTGAAGATACGTTTCAGACGGAATGGATTAGGGAAGGGGTTCGTCTGGAGTTGTCGCCAGGCGACGGCCTGCCTCCTGTTCAATTTGGGACTCGGCGGTGGGTATATCCTTCTGGCGTTCAAATGTGCCCTGGTTATGTCGTTGTATCTAGTGAGCCAGTCCCGTTCTGCTGGAGAAGCGTTCGCTATCGTGCGAGAGGCGTTGCCCTGTTCGACGCGGCGGGTCATGTCTCGCGCCGTCCGGTGCGCCGTCTCGTTTAGGTTCGGGAGCGCGTCGCCTTCCGTGGTGACGTGCGCGGGGAACCATATGATCCTCGAGTTCGCGGTTTTGGATCTGCCCGCTTTGGCCAGAATGGACAGGGCTTCCTTGGAAATTCGACCTTTGGCGTAATTCTTCACTGCCGTTTGCGAGTCACTTAGCACGACTTCGCATTTCTGTTTTGTGATGGCCAGCGCAATCGCTACTTCCCCCGCTATTTCCGAATGTTTGGTGTATACACTGCATGTGGTTCTGATTTTTGACTCTACGTCTATGACTACGGCGGTGTATCTTTGGCCGTTCGCATATTCGGCTGCGTCGACAAAGCGCGCGTTTCTCTCCCTGCCGAATGAACGGAGCAGAGCTTCGGCTCTTGCCTTTCTTCTACTTCGGTTGTAATCGGGGTGCACGTTTCTTGGGATGGTTGCCACCGTAATGGTCTGTCTGATTTTATTGGGGATTTGCATTTTCTGGCCGTGCTGGTTGTGGTACGTTATGCCGAGCGTGTTCATAATGTACCTTCCCGTCGTGGTGGTCGACAGGCATTCGAGCTGCGAGATGCGTTGTGCTTCGGCTATTTCTTCTAAGGTGTTGTATATGCCCAGCTGAGCCAGGAGCTCGGTGCTCATCGATTCCGGGAGGCCCAGGGCTATCTTGTACGTTTTCCTTATGAGCGTGTTGATCTTGTTCTTTTCCGCGACGTACCAGTTGTGGTAGGCGGCTACGTAGGCGATGTGGCTGACAACGAATGAGTGGATCAGTCGAATGACGTTTTCTTCCTTCATGCCCGCGTGTCTATTGGTTATTCTCTTTATGAGTCTCTTGGCGCTGGTGACTTTACCTTCGATCTTCCTCACGGTTTCGCCGTTAGCTTCGTTGGCCTCAATGATCATTCCGAGGATTTTGATCTTGTTTACTTTGGGGATTGCGTTTCCTTCTTGGGTGTACAGGCCGATTTCATCGTACTCCCGGGGTCCTGTGTAGCTCTTTGGTGGAATGCCTCTGCGCGAGGGCCGGTAAAGGAGTGGTTCGGACTTGCTCGGGGAGCATTTGAGGCCCGTTCCTTGGAGGTATTCTTCGACTTTGTGAATGGCCTTTTGTAGTGCGTGTTCAATTTGCCCGTCACTGCCGCGGTCCGCCCAAATCGTTATATCATCTGCGTATATAGCGTGGTGGATTCCTTCGATTTACCGTAGTCGGAGTCAGTCGGAGAGAGAAATTTATTTACAGAAAAGCAGAGAGGTCGGCCTGAGCTATAACTTGCTCTGGCCTGCTACTCTACACTGGGGAGAAGGGACGGGGAGGTAAAGGGCTGATGAATGATGATGGTATAAGGAAGAGATGTGTATATACAAATTCACAGAGTTGTGGCATCTATAAAGCCGTGCGTCCAACCCAGTGGCTTGGAGAAAAGCTATAGCGGCACTTGTTACCAGGGCTGCGCTGTTTGCATTAGGCCAAGGACCTAAAAGAAACTCGTCTGATAGCGGTCTCGCATGGATCTTTGCAGTAGAAGAGACAAGATGCTGTCGTTCTTGCGCGTACGCGGGACACACGCAAAATATATGTTCAAGTGTTTCTGGCACCTCACAGTATTCACAGTTTGGGCTAGTATCACTGGCACCTATCGTATCTCTGTAACGATTGGTGAATGCGACACCAAGGCGAATCCGGTGCACCATGCTCGTGTGGCTTCTTTTGAACTTGTGAGGCATACGAAATGTCATTTCTTTGTCCCATTTGTGTAATCGCTTGTGTCGTCAATCTGGTTGGGTCCAGTGTTCGAACGTACGGTTGCGTATTACGCGACGAAGTAGGGTGTTTCTGTCTGTTCGTGAGAACGGAATGCGCACTTCACAAGCATTATCTAAAGCAGTTTTCGCTTCAGCGTCGGCCTGTTCATTCCCGATCACGCCACAGTGTGAGTGTATTCACTGAAAGGTGACATTGTGGCCATTTCTAGTTGCTTGTTCAAGACGCTCTGTAATTTCCATAGCCATGGAATAATACGGGCCCCATCTGAGGACAGAGTCAATCGTTTGAAGAGCTGGCTTGCAATCGCAGAATATCGTCCATGCTTGAGGAGACCCCTCGGAGAGAAGTCGAAGTGCCTCCCGGATAGCAACAAGTTCTGCGGCAGTTGATCTTGAGCTATGGTCTAGTTTAAACCGCCGAGCTATGATCATATGTGGAATGACGAAGGCTGCAGTGGAGGCATATGGTGTGACAGAGCCATCGGTATACACGTGTACAGTATCTCCGTGCTCAGCAGAAATGTGCAACAGGGTGAGTTGCCTGAGGCCAATAGATGCAACTGATGACTTATTTAGTAATTCCAGGGATCTGCAATGTAACGACAGGTTTAGGCAGAACCCACGGAGGTATTCTCGGAATACAGTTGGGAGAAAATCTTGACGGCAGAACACTCTGATGGCACGATATAGTCCTTGAAAAGCTGGAACCTGGGTGGGTGGCAGGGAGCGATGGCAGAGGGTGGTGCCTGTGTCGGGTCAACACGCGAAGGTACATTTGAAGAGGCTCGAAGAGCAAGTATACCCCAATAGGACAAGCAAGAGCTTCTGCTACTGCTCCATTGGTTGACGTGCATCGTGGGAGGCCCAAACATGTGCGCAATGCTTGAGCTTGAATGCTCTCCAGCGCACGCACACAGCTAAGTCCCATGCTTGAGATCGCCGGCATGCTGTACCGTATGTACCCTACGAACACTGCATGCTTGGTACAATTGGAGTAATGACGACTCCGAGGGGCCCCATCTTATTCCTGCAACGACGCGAAGGACGTGAACAAAACTCTTCAGCTTTGACTTCAGTGCGGCGACGTGTCTTGACCAAGATAATCCCTGGTCTATGACTAAGCCAAGGAATCTGTGGTGTGTAACCGTAGGTATCGCTACTCCGTTAACGATTATCGGATACCTGGTCATTTGTTTTCGCGTGAATGTAATCACGGAACATTTTTTTCTGTTGAGAGTTGGAGGCCTTGACGCCGCAGATAATTAGTTGTGATTGTCACTGCACATTGAAGCCTAGCACGCATTTGGGGACGGGTGGCTCCAGATGCCCATATGCATATGTCGTCCGCATATGTGCTAATCTTCACCGTGCTAGGAAGTTCAGATGCAAGGCCAATCAATGCAACATTGAAAAGAGTTGGACTGAGAACTCCCCCTTGTGGAACACCTCGATGTATATGGTACTGTCCGGTGTCGCCATCACTTGTCGACATATACACCGTGCGGCCACTGAGGTAGCTAACAATCCATGCATATAGCCGGCAACCGACGTCTAAATCTTCCAGTGCATCAAGGATTGCATAATTGTCGGATACACCCTTAATATCCAGAAAAACAGCGCTAACTAACCGACGGTGACTTCTTTCCTGTTCAACGGTGGATACCAAGCCGATAGCACCGTCAGTGGAAGAACGGCCTCTTCTAAATCCGTGCATAAAATCAGGAGAGCAATTATTTCATTCTAGAAACCATTCCAGCCTTGACAAGACCATTTTTTCCATTACTTTGCCGACGCAACTGGCTAAGGCGATCGGTCTGTAGGAGGAAAGCTCGTTAGCGCACTTCCCCGGTTTAAGCAGCGCTACAACGCGACTGCATTTCCAACCGTCTGGAACATTTCCTGTCTCCCACGTAGTATTATAAAAAGATAGAAGAAGACGTCGTGATTCTGTGCCAAGATCACAGAGTGCAGCGTACGTGATTCCGTCTGGTCCTGGTGCCAATGAGCGTCGAGAAACCGAAATTGCAGCGTCAAGCTCTTGCATCGTAAACGGTACTTCGAGTCGCTCATCAGGTGACGGGGGCGCGATGGTGACAAGGGAAGAAGTCACTGCCTTAGATGCGTCCACAATGAGTTTACAGTAGTCGTCTGCTACCTCCAATTCGGTCCGGCGTTGATGTAGAGCCACCGCATGGAATGGGTGTCTTTGTTGTGGAGTTGCCTGGAGACTTCGTATGACCCGCCAGATCTTAGATAGAGGCTGTCTTGGATCTAGGGATCCACAGAAAGCCCTCCAACGCTGTCTGTCAAGCTTCTCCAGATGTCGAAGAACATGTCGTTGAGCTCGGCGACTGCTCGAAAGATCTGACGGTGACTTTGTTCTTCTGTATCGCCGTTCCGCGTGGCTACGGATTGCACGAAGGGCCTCATATTGTATGTCGACCGATGATCTGTGCCTCGGTAAGCTGACTTCTCTGGTTTTGTCCCGCAGGGTAGAGGTAATGATGTCCTCTATTTCGGATGGAGATGCCACACTCTGACAGGCGGTGTCGACAGAGGTCTTAAATAAAATCCAGTCTGTTTGACGAATGCAACGTGAGGCTGAACGGCGAAACCAGCTAAAGTGAACGTAAGTGGCGAGGTGGTCACTACCATGAGTCTTTAGATCCGTCGACCAGCATGCTGAAGACAGAAGGCTCCTTGATACAAAGGTGAGGTCTAGACAATTGCTGTAAGACGTGCCACGAATAAATGTAGGAGACCCGTCATTGAGCACATTTAGTCCCTGACTACACATGAAGTCGGCCAAATATTTGCCACGAGAAGTCATCGAAGTGCTATACCCCACAGGGGATGGTGCGCGTTAAAGTCACCAATCACAATATGAGGACCTTGCGATGCTTGCAGCAGAGACATCGGGTGCGAGCAATCGATCCTCGCTCTTGGGTGGATGTATCCTCCAATCACTGTAACCGTGCGACATTTGTGTTTTATGGTAAGACATACGTAATCATTAGTAGTCTGCGATGGGACGTCATGTCTGAAATACACCAAATCGTGACGTATACAAACTAACACTTTGCCTGAGGTTTGGTCGTTACGAGACCACATCTGGACGTATCCAGAAATACGGAAAGAAGAATCCATACTAGGTTCACGGATAACAATAACTAGAAATTGGTACTTAAATACCCGCCGTCGGAAATCCGACAAACGACCACTTAGACCTCGAGCATTCTATTGCATAACAAGCGATTGACGCATCCGTTCTTCAAACATCATCGCCATACTTGCTTAGTGAAGAACCACTAGCAGTGGTTCCAACCCTTCAAGTAGCTGCACGGCAGCCTTGGCAGCAGGGGTGTTTAGGCCGGAAAGAATCCTGCGCATGGAGCCCATCCAATTTTTCAACATTCTCGTGACGTCAATGTCATCCATCTTTTCATTTTCTTCAGTGCGTGTAGGAGCGGTGCATGAGGGGGTTCCGCAGCCCTTGATGGTAACGAGGGCCACTGAGTCTCCGATGTGTTTGGGGCCGATGATGAGTCGCCTTGTACTTTCGTAGCATACAAAGGCTTTGAGGCACGGGCTTCTTCATTCCTGAGACGCGGAGGGGGTGGATGCTGCACTGGAGCTGTCGTTCCTTCTACGCGGATAGCTACGCGGATAGCCCTTGCCGCTTCCCTGTGCGTGGAATGATCTCTACCCATCTTCTTCAGAATATCCATTTCCTTCCTGATCTTTGGGCACTCTTTTAACGTTGCGCCGTGGGCACCAGAATACACCAGTCTGGGACCCTAGTAAGATAAACTTAATTAACACATTAGAACTACGTGGGCGAATCAGAAAGTCTTTGCCCCTATTTTTTTTTGCCAAATTACGGCTGTAAATGTGAAGTCAACATATCCATGCCTAGTGGTGGACATTTCTTGCACAGGCCCGGACTTATCTGCTGGTAGCTCCGCGGCACGGCGCTGTTGTCAGTTGTTGAAGGTGGCGGTTGTGTGGCACGCCACCGCATCGCAACTCGTCATGCAGACGCCCTTTTTTCATCTGCTGCAGGCAATCTTGATATGGGGCCCCGCCACTTCATGCTCCAACGCCGAAAGCTCAGGCTTTTTTGGGCCACACGACGTCAACGAAATCGCTTGGCCGCCAGCTGGCGACGACTACATCGACAACGACCACATCGACCTGCATCCGCTGCTTCCAACGGTGGACCAGTCTGTCATCTGGCAACCTGGCACAAGCGCGGGAATCCGGCACCTACATAAGCCGCTGTACCACTGGAGTCATTTGGGGCACGCCACCGCATCGCAACTCGTCATGCAGACGCCCTTTTTTCATCTGCTGCAGGTTAGTTATCTTCCCTATGCCTCGTACTGTCGCTCTAGCAACCCATTTTCGCTAGCGGTGTCGTGCCCCAAAGACGCCATCGAGTGTTGCCAAAGGATGCTGTGTATCGCTTGCTTCTACTGGCTCAACGCCCACCTTATTTCTCTTCTCCTTGTTTTATCTGGTGATGTCGAACTAAACCCAGGACCGAACGGAAACAATGCTCCGCCCTCTTTGGAAACAATTTACCAAGCCATATCTCGTATTGAATCAGCTCAGAGCACCGTATTTCCCGAGCTTGCCTTGATCCGGTTCGCACAAACAAACATTGAAGACTCCGTGCATCGTCTTTCAGCGCGCGTCGAAATACTCGAAAAAACTATCGAAACACACCTAGAAAAAGCAGCTGCGTCCGTAACAAACACCGACTTGGCCCAGCTTGCTTCAGACGTTAAAGCACTGACAAACAAGTGCGACGACGCTGAAAACCGCTTGCGACGCACAAACATATTGTTCCTCGGACTTCAGGAAAAACTCGGCGAAAGCTGGGACCAGTCTGAGGCCCACATTACTTCCTTCTGTTCTGAACACCTAGGTATTTCAATTGGTAGCCAAGATATTGAACGTGCACACCACCTAGGTCGTTTTCAGTTAGGTAAAAACCGCCCAATAATAGTTAAGCTTGCACACTTCAAAGATAAATCAAGAATTCTTGTTGCAGGACAGAAACTTAGAGAAACCCCATTCTCAGTTCGTGAGGATTACTCGGCTAAAGTTCGGCTAGCCCGGAAAAAACTTTTTTCTTATGGCCAACAAACTAACGCTTCATTTAAGATCCGCTTTGATAAGTTGGTTATCGGCAGAAAACTTTTCACTTACAACGCCGAAACAGATGCCGTTGTAGAACTTCATTCATAACTGTTAACGTGGGTGCCGTGCGACACTTCCCTGCCGCAGGTCCAGCTGTCAGAATGCCTGCGCACGGCTAAAACTAACAAAAATTTCTGTCCTACTGACAAATATAAGAAGCTACCTGCCAAAAAAAAAAGAAACACTTGAGGCCGTCCTCGAAGACCATAGAACTGACAACGCTTTATTTACTGAATCTTGGCTAAGACCTGATATTAACGATTCAGAATTTCTCCACAGCAACCGGTCCTTTCATATCTACAGGCGAGATCGAGTAGATCGCCGGGGAGGCGGCACTCTTGCTCTTGTGAATTCAACTTATTCATCCACATTACTCGAGATAAGCAGCCACAGCGAAATAATGTGTCTGAAAATTTGCCTTCCCTCTTGTACCAATATACTAATTGTATGTTATCGATACACTGACACGGATCATTCTTTTATTACGGACCTTCACTCTGTAGTTCAAGACTTGCAATCTCGATTTCCTCATGCCAATCTAATACTTTGCGGTGATTTTAACTACCCGGACATCGACTAGGAGGCTCTTACTGCGTAATCTCGCCAATCTAAAGATTTCCTTGAAATGGTCCTCACTTCAAACCTTTCCCAAGCATTGAACAAGCCAACACGAGGCTCAAATATTCTTGACCTCATTCTTGTTTCCAGTCCTGAGCTAATCCAATCCTTTTCATGTTGCAGTGGGCTGAGTGACCACAATCTCTTGTTCTTTAACCTGATGATTGAAGTCTCCCCCCGTCAACCGTCCATCAAATACATCCGTGATTACAGTAAGGTTGACTTCGCGAGCATAAACTCCGACCTCGAACACTTTTTCACCACCTTTCAAGCGTCCATGGCTACCAGATCCGTGAACGAAAATTGGTGTCTTTTTAAGCACAAAATCTTATCGCTCATAGACGCCTACGTCCCACTTATCTGCATTCGCGGGGATTCCACAAAGCCATGGTATTCTAACTCGCTGCGTAAGCTATCACGAAAAAAGAAGCGCCCCTTCCGTAATGCCAATAACTCCGGATCACCTGTAAAATGGGAAAAATACTTCGGCATCCTTCGCGAATACACTAGATTATTGCGGTCATCCAAAAGAAAATTCTACAGTCACGATCTTCTATAAATATTGCGTGTTAACCCCAAGAAATTTTGGAATTTGCTACAGCCCAACAAAAACAGCTCCTATAACATATTTTTAAAAAGACAAGACGGCACAGACGTTCCGCTTTGCGAGCGATCAGACGCGATGAATTTCTACTTCACCTCAGTTTTCACCCACGAGCCAGCGGATAAGAGCATTATTTTACCGAGCCTAAATTTTATTCCAATGCCACCCGTAACCATCACATCTGAGGGAATTTCAAAGTTCATTGATAACCTCAAGCCGTCCACTTCATCCGGACCTGATAACATTCCTGCTAAAATACTTAAAGGCACGAAACATTTCACAAGCCAAATCCTGCAACTCATCTTCACCCAGTCCCTCAATACCAGTCAAATTCCGAATGACTCGAAATCAAGCAAGGTTGTGCCAATATTTAAGAGCGGCGACCGTGCTGACCCCTCTAATTATCGTCCTATTTCACTAACATGCATCTCATGTAAGCTCTTCAAACATATACTCTACTCCCATATTGCTAATCACCTCGATCACAATTCTTTCTACTTTCCCAAGCAGCATGGTTTCAGGGCAGGCTTCTCGTGCGAAACCCAACTTTTCGAGTTTACAACCGATCTTCACCTTAATTTAGATTCTTCATTCCAAACAGACGTCATCTACTTAGATTTTTCAAAAGCATTTGACCGCGTTCCTCACCAACGTCTATTGTGTAAACTTGCATGCTTATCACTCGACCCTCTTATCTTATCCTGGATTCGCTGCTTTTTAACTAACCGCTCACAGTTCACAGTCATCGCCAGCCATGCATCTAAAACTACTGACGTTATCTGTGGAGTTCCCCAGGGTTCCGTCCTTTCTCCGCTTCTCTTCCCAATTTTCATCAACGACCTGCCATCTGGGATTTCGTCATCCGTCCGTCTTTTTGCGGACGATTGCGTCATTTATCGCCGCATATCCGATAATATTGACCAGGAATCATTACAAGACGACCTAAACAAAATCCAGAAATGGTGTTCTGACTGCCTTATGCAGCTTAATATTTCAAAATGTAAATGCATGCACATTTCACGTAAACTTTCCACTACCCTTTTCTCGCACTCGCTGAACTCCACGGCGCTATCAGTAACAAACTCATACAGGTACCTAGGAGTCGAAATAACTAACAAGCTAACTTGGGTGGACCATATCACGAAACTATGTGCTAACACTTCCAGAACACTTGGTTTCATCCGAAGATCTCTGGCTATATCCCCTCCATCCATCAGGCAACTAGCATACGAAACATACGTCTGCTCTAAAATGGAGTATGCCTCAGCCATATGGAACCCTCACCAGGTTTACTTGATTCAGTCGCTCGAAGCCATTCAGAACCGGGCAGCCCGCTTCATAACTTCCCATTACTAACCTTGGCACAGCGTTACTGACATGAAATTGACTCTCGGTCTCGAACCCCTAGCACTCCGCCGGAAACTGGCAATGCTTTGTCTTTTTCATAAATTATACTTTAACTTTCCTGCACTGCGCGAGAACTTATTACATGCTCCGATACGCTCATCTCACCGTTTGTTTAACTCCCTTAGTATACAGCGTTTGCATAGTTCTTCCAACGCCTTCAACAAATCCTTCCTCCCCACCGTCATAAAAGAATGGAACAATCTTCCCGACGCCGTGGTTTTAGAGTCAAATCCCTCCAAATTTAGACAGTTACCATCAGACCATTTCAACCCAAAATAGCCACTTTTCCCCACGTTTCCTCTCCCAGCAATCCGTCTTGCTTGTGTCATCGCCTATTTTTCCTTTTCTTCTTTTTTGTCACTTATGTTTAGCATGTTTCACATTTACGTGTACACTTTTCTTTTAATTTATTGCTACTCAGTTTGAGATATTTTCATTGTTCTGTTTATACCTGATGTTTTCTACAGTTTATTATTTATTTTTCTGTTGCGTTTCTTTGTATTGTTTTCTTTTGAGCTGATGTATGGCACTTTCACATCGCTGTTTCCCCCCCCCCCTTATGTAATGTCCCCGAAGGGACCCTTAAGGGAATAATAAATGATGATGATGATGATGATGATGATGATGATGATGATGATGATGATGATGATGACTCGTCCACGGCGTACGAGCAGCGAAATCTGACTCGTTTTCTATGGAGCAAGGGACGAGTTCCCATCGAAATCCACGTGGAAATGTATCCCATGTGTGGGGAAAGGTGTCTCGCGTTGAGAAGTGTGAGGTGGTGGTGTTGATTCACGTGCCGTCAAGACGGCAGTCCGCCGGTGGTTCCACAGTCAGCCGAACGAATTCTACCACAGGGACATCTCAAATTTAGTACTGCGATGGGACAAGCATCTGAACCGGTTTGGGGACCATATGGAAAAATAGTGTAAGGGATGTAGAATAGTACGTTATATTTGTAATTACCTGTATGTACCTTATGTTGGTGGATAAAAAATAGCGGCAAATACTTTCCGATTCGCACTCGTAGTTCACAATAACCCTGCTGATTTCATTATCTAGAATTATACAAGAACTAACAGCGTAAGAGCTATGAAAACTATCCTTTCTCTTCCATTCCTTGCAGCTCCAGGTAAAGTTTCCCATTCAACATTATTTCATAAATATTGCCGCCATGCCGCCACTGCATGATGCACTTATTTGTACTCTGTACTACTTACCTCGTCACATCGATTACCCTTATAAGGTTCGTGTCCCTTTTTACAGCACAAATATATTTTACCAGCCATTCATACATCGTACGTCACTAGAGGGGAACCAACTTCCCGCAAACCTCGTTCCCAGCAGTGATAACTCTGCCTTTCGTGATGCCTTAGGCAGCATTACTTTCTAGATTGCTGTTTCATACGCTTGTATATGTCATCTTTTTCACACTTAGTTCATTTTTTTTCTGCTCATTGTATTCTTATTAAATCATTGAGTATGTCAACTTGTACTGCCCATTTTGTATGTTTCTTTTCTTCTTTCGCGTCTTATCTGGGATATGCCCTGCAACCCACTCTACTTGGTAAAAGCTTGAAAGGGCCTGAGGGCATTATAAATAATACGTAAATAAATAAATAAATAAATAAATAAATAAATAAATAAATAAATAAATAAAGATCACAAGGGACTTGACACGTAGTAGCTGACACTACGTGGAACTTGTTCACCTTCATGATCAGCCCAAGTGTAACGGTTTTTAACATTTCTTCGTCGGATTACAAATGTAATTGTCGTTGTAACATTGTCCACACGACGTAGACATGGGTGCGTGCGACTGTATAGCACATAGTCGCGGATGAAGTCGTAATCCATGTTTCTCTCGCTTACGCCCTTTCCTGTGTAGAACTGTGTAGTAGAAATAATACCGTCGCTGTCGTACGATTCTCATCACCGTGGTCTTATCGCAGTCGCCCCGCACGGTCGCATCACCCAATTGCTCCTCTTGTGCAAACATGCTGGTCCACCTGATGACGCCTTGCGGAACCCTAAACGAGACTTGCAAAATGCTTCGCACAACCTCCAACACCGTTTCTGTTAGCGTTCCCACTTCGACAAACAAGGCCAAGCATTCCGTTGTGCTTTACGCAGACTGTATAATCAATCTTTTACTTGAAACCATTACCACACCCTTCATCAGTCGAGAAAAGCGCGCCGATAGTGTGGATAGTTCCTTGCGTCGTCTGCTAACCAATGCGCGTTTAAATGTGCACGCACGTCATGCATATCCCTTAAGGACCGTTTGTTTCATGGTATTAGCCCTGTCGTAAATGCAGCTATGCATATTTTTGACGCTGTACAGGAGCATTTAGTCTTCTGGTGCAGTCTTTGCGCTGTAATAAGGTGAGTGACTACACGTGTCGAACACGCGATCTGCAATCGTCGCATCCCAAGTACTCCACAATCATTTCAATTTAGTCGCCGCTTTGTGCTTCAAACACATCACAAAATGGACTATAGGCGCCGTTCTAAACAAAGCAAGTTGTCGCATTGAGGCGTGAGTGCAGCGTTTTAGCCAGTTCTTGCCGCGATGTTTTGGCAAGGCCGCAATCCTTGTGATAAATCGTAAAATGAACAAGGTGGCCTGAAGGTCACTCAGTAGCAGAAAAAGGAAACTTGCACCACTCATATCGTGTCGCGGATACACTGGTTCTTAAGCATGTAATTACACGACTGATGCTTAGCGGTTACACTACAAGCGTTAGCTGTGCTTGAGGTGTCCTTTTATTGCGCGGTTCTGATCCGACTATGGAGAAATCGTTCTGTCGCGCAAGTGAACTGTGGCACTTCGATACCTTGATTCTCTGTTACCAAAGAAAAACGGTAGTAGAGAATTAGATGTGGACCATGAGCGCATCCCATGGCCGTCATGCATTTCAACACTGCATTTTCAGCGCCTATCAAAATTCGCACTTTAGTGTCGCATTGTTATCTTGACAGAATATTACAGTCATTATTTGCTTAAAGAAAACAACATAAATCCCGCCCATAAGGAAAGGAGCTTCCTCCCGTCACTATCGTGCACTTAACTACGCAACAACAGCTCGCAGACACCTCATAAATGGACGGTATTGTGCGATGCCAAATCAGCGCTACAGGCACTAAAATGCTTTTTAAAGAAAGGACCATACTACTTGCTCGTGCTGGAAATCGTCGAACTTCATCACAGTGCCGAGTTAAGTTGCCACGTGATCACCTTTCAATGGATGCCTAGTCATCGTGGTGTTTTTGGCAATGAACTCGCTGGCAGTGAGGCAAGATCGGCGTCCTCTTTCTCTGATGAAGTACGGATTGCCTACTCGCGACCTGACACCAACTCCATGATCAAGGCACTCATGCAGGACCTTACAAAGGCTTACAGAGCCCACGATGACAACATTCACAGACGTCTACATATGATCAACCCAGACGGCAAATTCTGTTTGCCCCCGAAGCTTACACTGAGCAAAACATCATTGCTACACAAATTTCGGCTCGTCGTTGCTTTCACCCGTCGCTACGCGCACCTCATCGGCCAATCGAACAGCCCTGATTGTGAACACTGCCAGATGCCTGAAACACTGCAACACGTACTGTGCGACTGCCCAGCATATGGAGCGAAGGACGCTAGAAAGTTTCCTAGCCAGCGTTGGCAGGCAACCACGGTCGGAGGAAGCTATCCTCGGCCCATGGTCTGACACTGCAATTTCAATGCGTGCAACTAAAGTGTTGTTGAAGTTTCTGCAGGACACCAAGCTCTACGAGCGGCTCTAGCAAGACACCTGTCTCATGTACATAAGCACTCACCACTTCTCTTACCATCATCATTCATCCCAGTACTTTCACTCCCCTTCCATCTTCCCCAGTGCAGAGTAGCAGACTAGAGCGCACTAGCTCAGGTCGACCTCTCTGCAGTGGCGTAGCTAGGTCGTCTGGCACCCGGGGCCCATAGGTCTTCTGTCCCCCCCCTCCCCGGGTGTAGCCGGCGGAAAGAGGGGTGTCTTCAGACGTATATGACACCCCCCCCCCTTAATGGGCCCCTTGCACCCGGGGCCCCCGGCCCCCCGGCCCCCCCTGTTGCTACGCCACTGCCTCTCTGTCTTTCCTATCAATAAATTCTATTCTATTCTATATATTCTTTTTTCAACTGCCACATTTTCACTCTTATTGCGATAAAAATACCCGCGCGTGAAGCAACATGTCGATCCTGCTAAAGCGCTGATTGATTGATTGATTGATTGATTGATTGATTGATTGATTGATTGATTGATTGATTGATTGAAAACTTTAATATTCCACCGAGCTAGGGTTTCCTCCTCTTAACCTACACGTAGGTAGGGGGGAGGACGAAGCAGTCCCCGCGCGTTGAGGACGGTGAGTCTGCACGGCCTCAAAGGCCAGGCGGATTACTCAATGCTGGTCGTCTTCAGCCTCGCTCTGGAGCAAGGCCTCCCAGGTTTCCCTACTGTCAATGTTTTCCTTGGCCCCTGGAGAGCCAGCACACTCCCATATTATATGGTCTAGTGTACCTTTTTGTTTACAAATTTTGCAGAGGGCGTCATTATAGTCCCTCGTCAGTGTTAAGTAGATCCAATGTGGGGATGTATAATTGTTTCCCAGGAGGCACCGCCAAATGCGAGCGTCCTCCAGAGAGAGAGACCGATGCGGAGGCGGAAAGATTCTTCTTTTAGCTTTGTAATGATCTACAATTTCCCTGTACGTGATAATGCTTGATGATGCTATGTTTGATCTCTGGAACTGGCTGCTCTAGAGTTGCCCGGTGGTAGAGTACTCGGGCGAGCTCGTGAGCGGCTTCGTTGCCTGGGACTTCTTCATGGGCCGGAACCCAAATAAAAGTTATGCCCCTCCTGGGAGGGTTTTTGAGTAGAATTTGGAGGGCTTCTTCCGAGATTCTCCCTTTGGTAAAATTTCGGTTAGCTCATTTGTTATCGCATAATACTACTCCCGCTTTTGTACCTGCACAAGCGAGCGCTACTGCAACCTCCTCAGCTGTACAGGCGTCCCTCGTGCACGTGGAACACGCTATCTTAACGCACCCGTCGCCATTGACCACCGTCGACACCGCAGCCCCGTCTCTACCGCAAGCGGCGTCCACGTACGCTACTTTATGCGCCGGTGTGTTTTTAAGTTTATTTATTAGAGCCTTAGCCCTGTGAGCTCTCCTCTCTTTGCTGTAGATAGGATGCATATTTTTAGGTAGGTAGGCGATTTGGAAGCGTTTACGCACGTCCAATGGAATGTCCTTCCTGTCAGTCGAGGCACCCCTGTCGCATTGGATTCCTATCCATTCCATGATTTTTCTCCCTGTTTTAGACTGACCTAATCTTTCCAACTGAGACACTCGTACTGCCTCAGTGAGCTCAACTAGCGTGTTCTGAGCCCTTATTTTGAGGAGGAGGTCTGTCGAGGTCGAGCCTGGGAGCCCTAAGGCTCTCTTAACGCTCTTCCTAATGATCGCATCTATTTTATCCATTTCTTCTCGTTTAAACACAAGATACGGTGTGGCATACGCTATTCGGCTGGTAATGAAGGCTTGCATGAGTCTGAGGAGGCTGTTCCCGTGATCCCCGTGACTTGCGCCGCATATCCTTGTAACTTCTTGATTGTCGTGAGGTTGCATTCATTTCTCTGTATATATATATATGCCCAGAATTCTGATTTCCTTCACCTTGGGAACCTCATTTCCGTTTACGAAAACATTGATGGCTCTGCTGCTCCCAGCGTGTCCCTTTTGATGTTTTGGCTCAAAGATTAACAGCTCCGATTTCTGTGGCGAGTGCGCCAAGCCTCTGCTGGCCGCATACTCTTCCACCATATTCGCCGCTATCTGTAGTTTAAGTTCGATGGCTTCGTCACTCCCACTGTTAACCCAGTTGTTGATATCATCCGCGTACATGCTAAATTTAATCGATTTAATCTTATTGAGTTCCGCCGGGAGACGCCTCATCGCTATGCTGAATAGGAAGGGTGATAGCACCGACCCTTGCGGGGTCCCCTAGTTCCCAAGTGTGATGGGAGGGGATTTTACAATCCAGAAATTTTATATTCGCCTCTCTCTGTGACAGAAAGTCTTTGACGTATGCATATACCCTGTGTCCCACACCTACCTCTTCGAGGCCTACCAAGATAGCCTTATGGCTAACTTTGTCAAATGCCTTGGTGAGGTCGAGGCCTAGGATCGCCCTGATGTCAGTTGAGTCGTATCGGTCTAGGATATCATGCTTAAGTCTGAGCATGACATTTTGTGTACTGAGCCCTGGCCTGAATCCAACCATTTCATGCTGCCAGAGATCATTTTCCTCAATGTACCTGGTCAGTCTCGTTTGAACAACATGCTCCATGAATTTCCCTACACACGAGGTGAAGGAGATTGGTCGCACGTTGTTCAAGCCGGGTATTTTGCCTGGTTTGGGAATAAAGACTACGTCCGCCTGTTTCCATGTTTTTGGGTGTTCTCCTTTCTCCCACACCTGGTTCATGTATTTGGTTAATGCAATGATGGACTCACAGCTGTCACTCACAGTGAGGTACCTTGCCGAAATGAACTCTACTCCTCACAAGTCGTTTGTAGCATTGTGGAAGCTGCAGGAATCAATAGCCAATAGAAGGCTGAATGCCCCACGAGATGTATTCATCCGCGCCACGTCGTGTGCTCAGCAGCTAATGAATTCGCGGTATATGACGTGCTTGCGAAAAAGTCCTAACTTGTCAAGTATTGCTGTAATCATCATCAGCCTGGTTACGCTCACTGCAGGGCAAAGGCCTCTCCCACGTTTCTCCAACTGCCCCGGTCATGTACTAATTGTGGCCATGTTGTCCCTGCAAACTTCTTAATCTCATCCGCCCACCTAACTTCCTGCCGCCCCCTGCTACGCTTCCCTTCCCTTGGAATCCGGTCCGTAACCCTTAATGACCATCGGTTATCTTCTCTCCTCATTACATGTCCTGCCCATGCCCATTTCTTTTTCTGGATTTCAACTAAAATGACATTAACTTGTGCTTCTTCCCTCACCCAATCTGCTCTTTTCTTATCACTTAACGTTACACCCATCATTCTTGTTTCCATAGCTCGTTACGTCGTCCTCAATTTAAGTAGAACCTTTTCGTAAGCCTCCAGGTTTCTGCCCCGTACGTGAGTACTGGTAAGAAGCAGCTGTTATACACTTTTTCTCTTGAGGGATAATGGCAACCTGCTGTTCATGATCTGAGAATACCTGCCAAACGCACACCAGCCCATTCTTATTCTTCTTATTATTTCAGTCTCATGATCCGGATCTGTGGTCCCTACCTGCCCTAAGTAGATGTATTCCCTTACCACTTCCAGTGCCTCACTACATATCGTAAACTGCTCTTCTCCTCTGAGACTGTTAAACATTACTTTACTTTTCTGCAGTTTAATTTTTAGACCCACCCTTCTGCTTTGCCTCTTCACGTCAGTGAGCATGCATTGCAATTGGTCCCTTGAGTTACTAAGCAAGGCAATATCATCAGCGAATCGCAAGTTACTAAGGTATTCTCCATTAACTCGTATCCCCAATTCTTCCCAATCCAGCTCTCTGAATACCTCCTGTAAACACGCTGTGAATAGCATTGGAAAGATCTATCTCCAGGCCTCATTGGGATTTTGTTGTTTCCTTTATGGAGTACTACGGTGGCTGTGGAGCCGCTATGGATATCTTTCAGTATTTTTACATACGGCTCGTCTACACCCTGATTCCGTAATGCCTCCATGACTGCTGAGGTTTCGACTGAATCAAACGCCTTTTCGTAATAAATGAAAGCTATATATAAGGGTTGGATATATTCCGCACATTTCTCTATCACCTGATTGATAGTGTGAATACGGCCTATTGTTGAGTAGCCGTTACGGAATCCTGCCTGATCCTTTGGTTGACAGAAGTCTCAGGTGCTCCTGATTCTATTTGCGATTACCTCAGTAAATACTTTGTAGGTAACGGACAGCAAGCTGATCGGTCTATAATTTTTCAGGTCTTTGGCGTTCCCTTTATTATGGATTAAGATCATGTTAGCGTTCTTCCAAGATTCCAGTACGCTCGAGGTCATGATGCATTGCGTATTCAAGGTGGCCAGTTCCTCTAGAACAATCTGCCCACCATCCTTCAACAAATCTGCTGTTACCTGATTCTCCCCAGCTGCCTTCCCCCTTTGCATAGCTCCCAAGGCTTTCTTTAATTCTTCCGGCGTTACTTGTGGGATTTCAAATTCCTCTAGACTATTCTCTCTGCCATAATTGTCGTGGGCGCCACTGGCACTGTATAACTCTCTATATAACTCCTCAGCCACATGAACTATCACATCCATATTAGTAATGATATTGCGGGCTTTGTCTCTTAACGCATACATCTGATTCTTTCCTATTCCTAGTTTCTTCTTCACTGCTTTTAGGCTTCCTCCGTTCCTGAGAACATGCTCAATTCTATCCATATTATACTTCCTTATGTCGGCTGTCTCACGCTTATTGATTCACTTGGAAAGCTCTGCCAGTGCTATTCTAGGTGTAGGGTTAGAGGCTTTCATACATTGGCGTTTCTTGATCAGATCTTTCGTCTCCTGCGATAGCTTACCGGTATACTGTCTAACGGAGTTACCAACGACTTGTATTGCACACTCTTTAATGATGCCCATAAGATTGTCTTTCATTGCTTCAACACTAAGGTCCTCTTCCTGAGTTAAAGCCGAATTCCTGTTTTGCTGCTTGATTCGGAATTCCTCTATTTTCCCTCTTACCACTAACTCATTGATCGGCTTCTTATGTACCGGTTTCTCCCGTTCCCTCCTCAAGTGTAGGCTAAGTCTATTTAGTGTAATAGTGTATAAAGTCTATTTCATTTCTAGTCTCGCCATTCGGGCTCCTCCACGTCCATTTTCCCCTATCCCGCCTGCGGAAGAAGGTATTCACTACCCGCATATTATTCTGTTCTGCAAACTCTACTACTAACTCTCCCCTGCGCAATTCCTATAATCTATGCCATATTCCCCCACTGACTTGTCTCCAGCCTGCTTCTTGCCTACCCTGGCATTGAAGTCGCCCATCAGTATAGCGTATTTTGTTTTGACTTTACCCATCGCCGATTCCACGTCTTCATAGAAGCTTTCGACTTCCTGGTCGTCATGACTGCACGAAGGCGCGTAGACCTGTACGACCTTCAATTTGTACCTCTTATTAAGTTTCACAACAAGACCTGCCACCCTCTCGTTAATGCTATAGAATTCCTGTATGTTACCAGCTATATCTTTATTAATCAGGAATCCGACTCCTAGTTCTCGTCTCTCCGCTAAGCCCCGGTAGCACAGGACGTGCCCGCTTTTTAGCACTTTATATGCTTCTTTTGTCCTCCTAACTTCACTGAGCCCTATTATATCCCATTTACTGCCCTCTAATTCCTCCAATATTACTGCTAGACTTGCCTCAATAGATAACGTTCTAGCGTTAAACGTTGCCAGGTTCAGATTGCAATGGCGGCCAGTTCGGACCCAGGTATTCTTAGCACCCTCTGCTGCGTCACAGGTCTGACCGCCACCGTGGTCAGTTGCTTCGCAGCCGCTGGGGATTGAGGGCCGGGGTTTGATTGTTGTATTCATATGGGAGGTTGTGGCCAAGTACTGCACCAGGGTGGCCAATCCTGCTCTGGTAAGCGAGTGCGTTACCGTTTCTGGCCACCGGGATCAGGCCGCACTCAAGGCCTGTTTATGCAATTTCATCAACACGCGTATTTTATTTTTAATATGACATGTAAAAAAAATCTAAACTGTCTAATCGTGCCGTTAATGAGACAAAATATGCCGGGAGCTATACTCCACTGCGCAAGGGTATTATGCCTCGCACCTTCGGTAGCGCTGCAAATGACTTGTAAGATGAACTATAGTCGCTCTTTTGCATTTCGCAGAGAACTGAAAAAAGAACAAAAAATATGTGTATGCGTACAAGCGTTAAATTATAATTTACCGCTTGTACGCATACGCATAATTTTACAGAGTGCACAACTTGCTGCTTTAACTTCATGGTGCGGAAATATATGCTTTTTTTATAACCAGTGCTTGATAAGCAAAGAAATAAAGAACTACGTTATTTGAGTTGCGCAACTGCAATGGCAGCAAAGTTGACAGAAGATAAACTAAACACGTGCAAAAGAGAACAAGTAGTTGCCAAAACACAGGCTGTGTAGCACGAGTGCCAGTTCGCCGTTGAATGGCAAAGCTTCTCTCACGTGTAATAGGAACGTTCTGCGTGTTTCGTCCAATAATGCGGCATTAGAGGGTAAAAATAAACACTCACTTTAGCATATATGCCAAAGAGGGTGAAGGCAAAAGCTTGCCGCGCTCAAGAGACATTAAATAAATTACTCGACAATCTAGTTCAAACGCGTTGTCACTTCTCATTACCTGTTTTCTCCCACCAAAGGTCGTGGGTTCGAGTGCCTTAATTTACTCTATATTAATTAACTGCGCCCTAATTAACTTCGCCTTAACACCAAAGGTCGTGGGTTCGACTCTCACCGAAAGTCGTGGGTTAGGGTTCCTAAATTAAATCTATCCTAATTAACTTTCTTTTTTTTTTTTTTTAATGATGAGCGGCGTCGGATCCAGCTGTGGAAGAAGAAGACGACGAACGCGCGAGCAGTGGCACGCGCGCCTGTCTGCGCGAGGCGAGCTCACGTGACCTTCTGAACCGCACGCCACGTTTTCGAGACCATCGGGGGTATGAGCCACTAAGGCTTTCGCCTTAATATATTATCAAATCACTGGAGTCAGCACGTTTCGTTAGCACATAATCGGTGCCCACATCGAAGCGCCGCCACGTACGTTTCAATGCCTGCCGCCGATCGATCGCCTATATACGCACTAACGAATCTACGGTGCTGCCACGAATAGCTCCCTATCGCGGCCTAAACGCGCTGCGCCTTGCCTATTGCACGCAGTCAATCTCGACTCTTGACTCTTCCCTCTTTCGCGCTCTCAGCCACGTGTAGACTAGCCAAATGGACAAAGTCTACGATATCTCCCTGCATTTCCCTTCCTGCGGTTTCCTTCGTAGCCCTAAATACGCACGCGATTCAGGACGCATCCTAATGAAAATGAGACATCATAACAAGTGCGAAGTGATGTAAGACACGTAAATGTGTCTGACAAAATAAAAAAAGTACGACTCAACAGCGGTTGACATCGAAGGTTTTCTGGGGCGTATTAGTGTAACATGTGGTTTGTTTATACTTGACCACCCTGCGGATCAGCCCACATTTTTTAGACTGCTCTATCTCTGGGCTCGACATTTATTTTTCCTTGAGTAAGGCCTCACTTCCGGTTCCGGTTTTAGGCGCGCGGAGTTTTAACTAGCGCTTCCGGGTTTCGCTGCGGCCTTCTTCCTTTGATACACGGATTATAACTGCTGTGTACAAAGCTTCGCGCCAATTTTACGCTTCTTTTTCGTTCCAAGCTTGATTTTGATGCCCTTTTTGGTGTCCTACGTGCTCTACAACGCTTCAAATCGTCCAATTTACGCAACGAAACTGACCTGAATCCCAGGTCTCACGAGCCCCAAATCGATGTGAACCAAAGAAGATCTTTTCTTCAAAAGAGCATAATTAAACCACCTTAATTTCTGTTTTATTTATATTCCTTTCTGTAATTATATAGATAACATTCACAAGAGGATTGCGCTGTGAGGCTATGTGTAAGAAGGAAAAAAACACCGTACAAAAGAAGGGCGTGTGTGTGTGTGTGTGTGTGTGTGTGTGTGTGTGTGTGTGTGTGTGTGTGTGTGCGTGCGTGCGCGCGCTCAATCATTTAAGCATACCTGTAACATGCTTCATTTGTTGTCTCTGTTGAGCAGGAGAAATACTGGGACCATGACTTCGACCGTCATTCGCCCTGCGGGCCACAAGAGCACAGCTGCACTTTTGAAAACTACTGAACTTTGTGACCGCCTCTGATTGCGCGGTGGTATTTTGGATGTCCATCGTTTTGTTCACCCGGTCAATGAGGTTTACAAGTCGAGCGGGCTCCACAAACGAAATCATCTCCCGGGCGAGACCGTAGACGCGTTCTATGCCACGCTGAAGAATGTCATAACTAAGTGTAACTACACCCCACTGCTCTGGAAGATCGTCGCGTACGAGACCGCTTCGCCGCTTTCGCGAGCAAACGGCGTTTTTGAGATTCAGCCCCTAATAAGCTGGCACGAACTCCGGTTTACGCAGACGTTGCACGGTTACGGCGAGACCGGGTACATATATGGGCTACTGGACTCCCGGCTGTCGGAACAGCATTGCCGCGGGCCGAAGCTCACTTTTCAAGACGCCCTCACTCAAGCCTGCCAGCATTAGGACACTCAGAATGAAAAGCAGGCTCGCAGCTCTCATCCTAGTCCGCTCAACATAGACGCGCTGGTAAAGAAACAGACCTGTCCCAGCTTCTCAGACGCGTCCGAAAGCTGCCATTCTTACCAGCCTAACCAGCGTTGCGTCTCGACGGAAACTTCGTGAGTCTTCTGCGAATGCACTGCTCACTCCCGTCAACATTGCCCGACGAGAAAGGCTACATGCAACCTTCGTCACCGGAGAGAGCATTTTGCTTCAGTTTCCCGTTCCAGGACGAAGCGTCTCAACCACACTCAGCTTCTAGCCGTAAACGCCTCCCGCAAACTTGGTCGGTATGTAAGTGTGGACTTAGCGGAGTTGCTCTTCTTTTCAAAGTGGGCTGAGGTACCGATGTGTCTGTCGTCCCTCGGTCGTTCCCGAGATGTACAGCTTGGCTAGATCCTCCATATGGCGAACAGTTTTTTGGTCCAGGACGCTGCAGACTCAACCTCATCGGTACGTTCTCTGCGGCTTTGACTTGGCGTAGCCGCTCGATACAGGAACTATACGTCGTTAGTGGTATGGACCCCCCTCTGCTTGGTTAAGTTAAATGGCGATAGTGGAGCATTTCGTCGCCGCGGTAACAGACGACCGTAAACCTGCGACGCTCTGCTCTCCGCCTCAAGCTGCGGCTCAGCTTTCCTCTGGCTTGAGCGCAGTGCCCGGCGAATGTAACTTTTGCATCAAGCCGGGAGCTGTACCACTTTCCTTGAAGGTACCGGCAAAAATTCCCATACCGCTTTTAGGAGTGATGATAAATGAACTCGACAAACTGGAACGACTTGCCCAGTGAAAACAAGAACAATGTCATGGTGCGCAGGACTCGTTTTTGTTCCTAAAGCATCCGGTGTTTAACGACTATGAGTGGATTTGACAAAACATAACTGCCCAGCTGCCCCGTGTGAGCGTCACTTAATTCCAACAGTCCACTAGGTACTAGGACTGCCAGAACCAGCAACCGTCTTCTACAAGTTGGATGCACAAGGTGGATCCTACCAGCTGCGTATCTCTGAATGCCCGCAAGAGTCATCATCATCATCATCATCAGCCTGTTTTATGTCCACTGCAGGACGAAGGCCTCTCCCTGCGGTCTCTAATTACCCCTGTCCTGAGCCAACCGATTCTAACCAGTTCCCGCGAATTTCCTAATTTCGACGCTCCACATAGTCTTCTGCCGTTCTCGACTGCGTTTCTCTTCTCTTGGTTCCCATTCTGTAACCCTGATCGTCAAACGGTTATCTAACCTGTGCATTGCATGACCTGCCCAGCTCCATTTTTTTCTCTTGATGTCAATTAGAATATCGTCTATACGCGTTTGCTCTCTGGTCCAAACCGCTCTCTTTCTGTTTCTTAAATTTATGCGTAGCATTCTTCGTTTCATCGCTCTTTGTGCGGTCCTTACCTTGTTCTCAAGCTTCTTCATCAGTCTCCAAGCCTCTGCCTCATATGTCAGCACTGGCAAAATGCACTGATTGTACATCTTCCATTTCAATGATAATGGTAAGCTTCCAGCCAGGAGCTGACAATGTGCGCCGTATGCAATCCAACCCATTTTTGTTCTTCCGTGAATTTCCTTCTCATGATCAGGGTTCCCGTGAATTATTGGCCTAGGTAAACGTACTCCTTCACAGACTCTAGGCGCTGAATGGCGATCCTCAACTCTTGTTCCTTTGACCGGCTATTCATCATTATCTTTGTCTTCTGCATATTAATCTTCAACCTCACTCTTACACACTCTCTGTTAAGGTCCTCAATCATTTGTTGTAACTCGTCTGCATTGTTGCTGAATAGAACAATCTCATCGGCAAACCGAAAATTGCCGAGATATTCACCGTCGATCCTTACTCCTAAGCCTTCCCAGTTTAATAGCTTGAATAATTCTTCCAAACACGCAGTGAATAGCATTGCAGAGATTTTGTCTCTCTGTCTGACCCCCCCTTTTTTTTTTATTGATATGATATAAGGAGATGTTGGCGCACAATTTAAGGCGCCGGCTACTCCTCATCTCTTGAGTGGTTCCGTCATACATCGTACAGGGTTCAAGATTACATATCAAACAGTCTTTTCACACAAGCACCAGGACTTATCACGCAACGTTTCCACAGAAAGACTATGACGTAAGGAACACATGGTACATACAATATATAATGTATATGTCTCCACACTTATGTAGATGAAAGTCTCAAAAGTACAAAAGATATTGTCGCCTAATAACACATTGTCTAGTCAGCGGGTGGTAGATACATCGTTTAAATGCATTATCACATACAGTCTCAACAGAACAGTCAACATAACATAATTCACAAACAGATGGATATATACAGTGACAATGAAATGAAGGGAAAAATGAAAGCGCTAATAACGTCCAGCAATGCCGCTGTCTTCAAGAAAAGTCTTTAGTGCTTTTAAAGCACTCTTCTGCAAGGCCGTTGTTGGCCAAGGGCCCAAAAGTTTCCTTAAACTGAAAGGTCTGCGGTCTAATTTAATTAGCGCTGATTTAAGTAGGCTTCTTGGTGTGTCGTGATGTGGGCAATCTAGAAGGAGGTGATATATATCTTCGTCTACAAATCCACAATCACATTCGGGGGTTTCCGCACGGCCAATTCTGTGCAAGAAATGCTTTGTGAAAGCAGTGCCTAGCCTTAATCGATGAATAAGGGTTTCCATAGTTCTATCTAACGACAATGAAAATTTGAATTCAATAAATGGATCAATATGGTATAAGTCCGAGCTCTTAGAATTCTGGTCAAACCAAGTGTTTCTAGATAATTTGAGAGACGTTGTCCTTATAATGCAGCGTAATTCATCCTTTGATATTGGGAGCGGAGCCGTATCATCTTTTAGGTGCGCTTGTCGTGCTGCTTCATCGGCTGCTGTGTTGCCAGGAATGTCGCAATGCCCTGGTATCCACTGGAATGATATTGCATGTTTCGCTTCGCTTGCCTTTGTGAGGTTTTTAAGTGTTTCATATATTATACTGTCACTGAATGTTTTCCCCTTTGTGTTGCAGAGTGATGTTAGAGCCGCCTGTGAATCGCTGAAAATTACCCATTTTTGCGCATCTCTTACTGACAATATAAATTTTATCGCACATAGGATTGCGAACAGTTCAGCCGTTGTAGACGAAGTCGCACGAGATAATTTAAATGATTCTTGTTTGTTGAGGTGCGGTAGCTGTAGAACCTCAGTAGATATTTTCCAAGCTATTTACGTAAGCACTTTGTACTCTTTGATTACGTAATGCCTCTATGACTGTTGGTATCCCTACTGAATCAAATGCATTTTCGTAATCTATGAAAGCCATATAGAGAGGCTTATTGTACTCTGCGGATTTCTGGATAACCTGATTAATGACATGGATGTGATACATTGTAGAGTATCCCTCCCTGAAGCCAACCTGTTCCCTTGGTTGACTAAAGTCCAGTGTTGCCTTTATTCCATTGGAGATTATTTTGGTAAACATTTTATATAACACTGGGAGTAAGTTGATGGGTCCATAATTTTTCAATTCTTTAACGTCTCCCTTTTTGTAGATTAGTATATTGTTTGCATTCTTCCAGTTTTCTTGGACCCTTGCAGTCAATAGACACTTCGTATAAAGAGCCGCCAGTTTCCCAAGCATTATGTCTCCTCCATCCTTGATTCAATCTACTGTTATTCCATGTTCTCCTGTCGCTCTTCCTCGTTTCATGTCTTGCAAGGCCCTTCTGACCTCATTGCTTGTTATAAGAGGAGTTTCGGTATCCTGTTCATTACTGTTTCCTATGGAGGTATCCTGACTCCTCTGGATATTGTACAGGTCAGTATAGAATTCTTCCGCTTCTTTTACTGTATCTTCAAGATTACTGATGATATTACCCTGCTTATCTTTCAGTGCATACATTTTGGTTTGTCCTATGACAAGTTTTTTTTCTCACTGATTTCAGGCTGCGTCCATTTTCTTACGGCTCCTTCGGTCTTTCTCACGTTATAGTTTCAAATATCACTTATTTTCGCCTTGTTGATCAGTTTTGACAGTTCCGCCAATTCTATCTTATCTCTTCGGTTTGACAATTTCATTCTTTGTTGTTTCTTTTAGGTCCTTTGTTACTTGGGAGAGCTTGCTTACTGGTTGCCTTGGTGCCCTGCCTCCTACTTCGTTTGCTGCCTCTGAAGCCAGCCTAGTTACGGTTTCATTCATTAGCTGTATGTCATCATCATCTCTCTATTCTAAGGCTGCATATTTGTTTGCAAGTACCAGCCCGAATTTATCTGCTTTTACCTTTACTGCCTCTAGGTTGACCTGTGTCTTCTTGACCAAGTTCGCTCTTTCTCTCTTCAAATTGAGGTGAACCTTAGCCCTCACTAACCTATGATCACTGCACTTTACCCTACCTATCACGTCTACATCCTGCACTATGCTGAGATCAGCTGAAAGCATGAAGTCAATTTCATTTCTTGTTTCACCATTAGGGCTTTTCCAGGTCCACTTTTTGTTGCTACGCTTCCTGAAATAGTTGTTCGTTATTCGAGGCTTATTCCTTTCTGTGAATTCTACGAGCATCTCTCCTCTATGACGTTAACGTCATAAATGACGCCCGCAGTACCACACTGCTTGTAAAAACCATTGATCGCACCTTTACATTGTCGATATAAGTTATTATACGTAGGCCTTGTACGGCGCTACGGTGTATAACGTCGACTGCTAAGACATTTTCGTACGGTTTACTCTTATTCTCACGTCTTTAATCTCATTAGGTGCGATTTCTCGTGCGACGATGAGTGGACCTGCCTGTTTAGTAGCCGCAAATTGTTCGTCGGCTCGAGGGGCACGAAGAGCACAGTGTGCGGCCAGTGCTGCGGTGCACGCTTCATGGTAGAAGCACTTGCCGACGAAGATGCCTGCAGTAGTCTTCTTTTTGCTGCTCTACTCATCCCGACTTTGAAATCATCGTCAGAAGAGTCGCAGCTATCCGAGCATAACTGACTGGCCTGGCTGTCTGTGTCGCTCGACGCGCTTCCACGTTTCCTGGACCTTAGCCGACATGACGGCTGCGCACCAGGAAGGTCCTCGTAGTTCTCTTCATCCATTGCCGCAAGGAGGGAGCGGCAGCTCCCAGAAATGAAGGGGAAACAAAGCGAAAAAGCAGACACAAAAGTACAAGTGTTCTGTCAAAGAATCACTTCTTATTCCTCCCCAAAATAAAGGGACCTGTAAAATAAAGGAAGAGTACACGTCCAAAGAAAGAGGCATAGACGACGCGCGGATTTACGTCATCCTGTGACTGCAGCGCACGTCGGGCGAAAGTGCTGTCTTTTTGTTGAGGTTAGCGTCTTGACCGGTCGCTCCCAAGACGCAAGTTCTATTCCGTCGAAGTTCATATGAATACGTCCACCTCAAATGCAAGTGGCTGTCATTTCTTTTACAGCCAGGAGAATGAACTGGCATCTAAAATTTACATGATGAGAGCCGCCTAAATCCTTCCCCAGCACGTTGCGTGGGCCGGCAACTCTAAATAAAAGTGCCTCGCTCAGAGAAAAGAAAGCCAGCATTAGCTGCGTGGGTCAGGAAGCGTACTGAAAATTCTGTTGGTCAGTTACTTAAAAGCACAAAATGGCAGAATGCTTGACTGTGGTGTTTGTTTCTTTGTTTGTGAACTTTTTAATGCGCGTTGCAGTTATCAGTGCAGCTGAGCCTATTTATTTATTTATTTCGAATACCTACAGCGCCCGAACGGGCATTATTGTAGGAGGGACTACAGAAAGGCGGGAATCAAATTAATGAGTACATACATACATTTAAAAAAACACGTCTCCAGACACCTGGGATACTGACAGGTTAACAACACTCTTCGTTACACATCTTGAGACAAATACATGAATAGGATACTATTATACATATTAATATGCAAACTCTGCAGGACAGACAGACAGACAGACAGACAGACAGACAGACAGACAGACAGACAGACAGACAGACAGACAGACAGACAGACATCAAAAACCAAAGCGAAGAAAACGACCAAGCTGCACCAAACGGCTTGGTGACAGAACAGTGCATCAGAAGTTGAACATCAAACGCTGCAGGTGAGTAGAGAAATATGAGGGAGGGGCAGTAACAATATGGTCTGTTAAATCATTCCACTGATGAATTGCTTTCGGAAAGAAAGTAAATTTAAAGATATTCACCCTGCACCTGTATTCACGTATTTTCACTGAGTGATCGGTTCGATGAGACAGATAAGTTGGTTGCTTAATGTACATGTCCTTGTCAATACCAGTTCTGCCCTGGAACACGTTATAGAAAAGACACAATCTGAGATATTTATTTTATTATTTTGGAGGTTTTACGTGCCAAAAACACTTTCTGATTATGAGGCACGCCGTAGTGGGGGACTCCGGAAATTTCTACCACCTGGGGTTCTTTAACGGGCAGCTAAATCTAAGTGCACGGGTGTTTTCGCATTTCGCCCCCATCGAAATGCGGCCGCCGTGGCCGGGATTCGATCCCGCGACCTCGTGCTCAGCAGCCCAACATCTGAGATATTTCCTCCTATCTTCAAGTGGTGGCCAACGCAGATCATTCCGCATGGTCGTAGTGCTTTTTCCTGAATCCATAGTTGCCAGAAACGAAGTGGGAAGCACGTTTCTGCACACGCTCAAGCTCATTTATGTTTTGCTTTATGTAAGGATCCCATGCAGAAGAGCCATATTCTAAAATTGGACGGTTAGATTTAATAGTTCTTTGAGTTCAAGAGGGGCTTGCTAGAAATTTCTTCTGATAAAGTTGAGTGCGCGGTTCGCTTTGGATGATAAGTCGTGAGAGTGTGTGTTCCATGAAAGGTCAGTAGCAAACATAACTCCCAGATATTTATAATCTAAAACCTCAGTCACGCGTTCACCGCCAAAAAACTAGCTATTGACTTGAGGATGTCTTTTTTTCGTGAACATGATTGTGTTACCTTTCGACAGATTGAGGGCCATCTTCCAATGCTGGTACCAAGAAAAAATGCAATCAAGATCCTGTTGCAGCAGCTTCGAATCTGCTTCACAAAGGATGCTGCGGTAGACACAGCAGTCCTCTGCATACAACCTGATTGAGCTGGACACATGTACTGGAAGATCATTGATATAGATTAAAAAGAGAAGCGGCCCTAATACCTAACCTTGCGGGACACCTGATAACACAGGTGCTTCTGATGAATTCACTCCATCCAGCACTACGCACTGCTTTCGTTCGCTCAGATATGCCGTTATCCATGTCAGCAACTTAGTCGGTATGTTAAGGGCAGATAACTTCTGTATTAAGAGATGATGTGATACAGAATCGAAGGCTTTTCTAAAGTCTGAAAATATGCAAACCACTTGATTACCACTGCTTAGCGATTCGGCAATATCGTGAGTAAATTCTATTAATTGTGTGTCGCATGAAAAACCACTTCTGAACCCATGTTGAGTCCTCCAAAAAGCTTACTGCTTTGAAGATGATCAATTAAGTTGTTGTAGATTATATGCTTAAGAGTTTTGCAGATTACGCTTGTTAGAGAAATAGGCCTGTAGCTTCTGGTGTTAGTTTTATTTCCAGTTTTGTGCACAGGAACAACGTTTTTCCGCTTCCAGTCAGAGTGCAGTTCACCTTGTTCAAGGGGCTTTGTGAACAACGTTGTTAAGTAAGGCGAAACTGAAGAAGCACAGTTTTTTAACACATGATTGGAAACTTTGTCTGGGCCGGGGCACAGCTACTTGATATTCTTTAGCAGTAAGGTAACACCATGTTCTGTAAATGTTATGCCATTCATTTCCGTAAAATTGGAAGACTCTGGCACTTCTATAATCGTATCGGTTAGTTGTGAAAACACTTACTGGAAGTAGGAATTAAAATGTTCTGCCTTTCTCTCAGGATTTCCAGCATAATTCATTCCATCGATTACATCTGGAATCGTGCTTTTGGTGCATTTTTTATCTGTTATATATTTCCAAACTTCTTTTGGGTTTCTTCTGACTTTTACATAAAGGCTCTGCATGTACAGGCTTCGTGTCCTTCTTATTTCTTTTAGAACAATCATGTTTGTTCTTTCAACTTGACCCGCCGTGGTTGCTCAGTGGCTATGGTGTTGGGCTGCTGAGCACGAGGTCGGGGGATCGAATCCCGGCCACGGCGGCCGCATTTCGATGGGGGCGAAAACACCCGTGTATTTAGGTGCACGTTAAATATCCCCAGGTGGTCGAAATTTCCGGAGCCCTCCACTACGGCGTGCCTCATGATCAGAAAGTGGTTTTGGCGCGTAAAACTCCATAATGAAATAATGTTCTTTCAACTTGGAATGAAGTATTGGGCCCGGTGACTGACAATACCTACGTAATAGAAGACGTCTTTCGTTTATCAGACCCCGAAGTTTCTTGTTCATCCACCGCTTATCGCTTCGGCGCTTTGCCGAAATGATATGGCTTGGGATGAATGTCTGGGTTAGCGACAAAAATTTTGCTTTGAAAACATTCCATGCGATGTTGATATCAAAGGATGGGCAAAGCGACTGGAAATCCAGGAGAAATTCATCCAGCGCATGCGAAATGGAGCAATAGTCACCACTTTCGTAGAAGAAAACATTACGTGGTTGAAAAATGCAACGACACGCTGTAGCAGAGGATAATTTTGCAATAACCACTTCGTAGTCACTTATGCCGGGAACTGTGATAGCTGAAGACACAAGATCACGATCGTTCGAGAAAAGTAGATCTAGTACATTTGCACTGCTTGATCCAAATCATGTTGGCATGTGTACAAACTGAAACAGTGAATGAATTCACGGAAGGTGGTGCACAGGAGAGTTGTGGCGGTAAACTTCGGCAGCAAATTCCTTACATTGAACACTTGGAAGGTTGAAATCCCCTCGGAAGAGGAGATATGTGGCACCTAAGCTTAGTAAGAAATTCATTTCAAATATAGCCTCTGCGTTGCTCATTCCAGGTGGTCTGTAAAACGCACCAACAGCCAAAGACGAACCATCTTGCAGTGATACTTTGCACCAAACTGTTTCGCATGAGTCGCTGCTCGCGCTAATGTTAGTAATTTTCAGGCTGTCGTGAACCAAAACAAACACGCCTCTGCCATGTGTGTTGCGGTCTCTGCGATACGCATTGTACTGAGGGGGAAATATTTCGCAATCGCTTATTGAACTGTCTAATCAGGATTCCGTTCCTCTCACAATGTGCGGTGAGGTCATTTCTAGCAATGACTGGAATTCATTTATCCTATTTTTCAGACTGCGGCAATTTACAATTACGCATACCAGATCATTCGTACTACTTGCTTTTTTCCTGAGCGTTTTCTTTGGTGGCTTTACTCTGGTCACTGAATTTGTTGCATAATCATATACGAACGTTTGTTTGTCCATTGTAAGCTTGTTATACCGTAGCTTAAATTGTCCTCCACGTCCACGGGCAAAGGATGCCAGCTGCTTTCTTTCAAATTGTATGCGTCGGGGAAAAGTCGTAACCTATACTGAAATCTGTATCTTTAAGCTTTGCGCGAATGGCGAGTATGCGTTGCTTATCTTTGAAAGATAACAACTTAACTATTATTGGTCGGGTTTTGTCAGGTATAGGTAACTACCCAGCTGGTGATTCCTTTCTACAGAGTTAGGATCAATTTGTAGCCCCAGTTTCTCAGAGCAAAAAGCAATTATCTTTTGTTCGGAATCAGATCAAGTCTCCTGCTGCGCATCTTCGAGGCCATAGAAGATCAAGTTATTTCTTCGAGACCTATTATCAAGGTCGTAATGCAATGCCTGGAGTGTGGTACGCGTGGACGTAAGTTTATCGCCGCCAGCGACAAGGCTTTTAACCTCATCTTTTAGCGGGAGAACGGAAGCTACGTTATCTTCAACGCACTTGATTTTTGCTGTCAGTTCAGCTATCTTGTGTTCAAGGTTCTCTCGAATAGAGTAAATTTCATTGAAAAGTTCGGAATGCTTTTTCTGGATTGTGGGTATAGTCAAAATGATGCCGAACATTTGCTTTTTTTGCTCTAGTGTAAGGGGTCCTTCGTTTTTCTCGTCGTCACCGGCTAGCAACAACATTTTCTGGGCAAGGTACATTTCTTTTAGACACTTCACTGTCATGCACAACATTCGATACAAACGCAAAATATGTATGGTAGTACTTGGTGCCGACTTTTTGAATGATTTTTCGTTAAGGAAGCGATATGAAAAACCAACCTGAAGAAAAAGACGGCGTAATCGTCCAGCTGCCATGTCGGCGCCGGATCCCGCAGTGGTTTGCCAGGAGAGAGCCTTATGTAGCCTACTACCCTCCAGGGTTGTCCAGGGTTGCCAGTCGATACATTTGGTAAGGAGCGTTGGCAGCGCTGTCGTGTCCAACGGTGGCCGGTCACACAGGTCAGCCGGGCAGATTTCGTCGATGGAAAAAACGCCCTCTGGAATGGAGCACGTTTCCAATATGGTGCCTTGACGAACGGTAGTTATCTGTAGCAACTGAAGAAAAAGACGGCGAAAGCGTCCAGCTGCCATGTCGGCGCCGGATCCCTAAAAAAGAGATCATGGTGCTTCCGTGCGTGGGCTAAAAATGAAGGAGTTGTCATTGGACCTTAGTAGCTGATTTATCCTTGAGCTGATTTCTTCTACCTATCTCATTGTCATCATTTAAAGAATATGGCAAAAGGCTTGCGCCCTGGGTGGAGCTAAACGAACGTGCCAGGTGACAATAAAAGGTATAATTCGCCATGAATACATAACGCCGTAGATGTCAAAGACAAGGTGCAAGAGGCAAGACTATATAGTGACCTGACAACGTAAGGGAAGGAGAGCGAAAGCTGCAGCAACGAGAAGGTGACGAAGACTGACGCTCGCGGAAGAAGAAATGGAGCTAGGCCAAAGAAGTTTCGGCACTGATCGTAACGTCGAGAAGCCAATACACGCACATGCACGCACACGCACGCGCACACGCATCATGGCTTCAAGGCCAACCTGAGGACTTCTAGAAGAGTGCTATCCACAGCTGAGTAAAAACAATGGCAGAAGCGTGTGGCTCTTGGTGGCAGCTATGTAGACAAAGGGAAGTAGATATGCCAAATTTCGTGCTCCTTAGCCCCCACGAAGTGGCTCAGAGGAGGCTCTTCTTACCCAGTAATGGGTAAAAATGCCTGCCAAAAAACTCACGCACTGTGAATGCCGAGTGCGCAGAGGCATCAGCTTGGTGCATAGTCCAACGCCCACTTTTCGACAAATTTGATCGCACGTGATGCACACTGCACACGATGCCCTAGACGTTTCAGGACCTCCATGCAGAAAGCTGCATTGACTGCATTCGCAGAGCACAATTCCATGGCTGTCAGAAAACAGGATGAACGTGACTTGTATTGTTGCTTCGTTCTGCGGCGCTTTTCTTTTCCCCGCAGCTCACCTTCATTTTTCCACTCCTTGATCTGCGACTTCAGTTCGACGTCGTATTTGTAAATACAAGTTTCGTCACCAGTGACAGCACTTTTCAAGAATTGATCGCTGTCTCCTGAGGTTTTTAAATCAGTGAAACATTAGTTTTGTCAACAGTTTCGGCACCATCTTGGCGCAAGCATTTTTCGTTTTCAAATTTTCACAAAAATTCCGGTGAACCGACGGCTTTCCGAAACCAAGTGCTCCTGATATTCTAGCAGTTATTCGACGGTCACTGAGCAAGAAAGAACGCCCACGATCGATGTTTTCATCTTAGCATCTTAGGTGGAGGGGCGTCTTGATCTTGCATCATTTTGGTGTCTTTGCGGCCTTCCGGAAAACACTGGACCCGCTTGAACACCGTTCTTTCCTTTGAGACAGGCTATACACATAGGCATTTTGCAACAATTGGTAAACTTATGGACTATTCTTGTCCTATTTCGCAAGAAATTTCATGTTGACCGTTTGTTCCATCTGTTCCGCGATATCCGTTTCGACAAAGGCTAATGGCTATTCAGCAAATTGCACTGGTTCGCACAGGGGCACCACAATGCACCGTTTCATCCAATCATCAGCGCCGATGCAATTGCCGAATTCGTCATTAATATGGGTTGCACAAAAAGTGCACGCATGAAATTCTGCCTTGTCATACAGAAGTGCTGCGTGTACTATAGGTCAACGGGGTCCTTTTGAGTGGAGAGAGAAAGAGAACGGCCCCGCTACAGCAACGTCCACTTTTTTCTTACTGACTATATTAAATTCTGGGACAAAGCTCATATATCCAAGGAGTCGAGAAGCGACTGAACCGGACGGAAATAAGAGTTCACGCCGACGTCGATTCAATTGAAGCCTCTGTATTCTACGCGTTGGCTTAGCAAGTGTTATATGAAGTGCCGGAGAAGTTCTTTGGGTCAAGGTTGTGTGTCAATTAACTCTTCGGGTGCAATTTTGCAAGAACCCGCTCTCTACATTCTTCCGCTTTGCTTTAGTTCTTTTTATATTACTGTTTATTAGAGTACCTGTTTGCTACTGCTTTTCTCTTGCTTCTCATATTTATTAGGCGACCGGAGCCTTTGCGAATTACCGCACTTCCACAGACGAACAAAGGAGGATTGACAATTTCGTAGGAAACATTCCCTTCTTTTTTTTTTTTCGCGTGAAAAAGGGATTTACGTCGCCATTTTATGATTGGTACACGGTTCACAACATTTGCGATCGCTACTGTAGGAAATGTTAAGCATGGCATCGAGGTAAGCGACAGGCAGCGCGCACTTGCATATACAGCCGCGATAAGGCTTGCGACTGTTGCGCCCACGACATTGACACGAGAAGCTTCATCCCGTTAAGTCCAAAGCACAAGACAGTTATAGCGTGAAAACTGCGTCTCGTCTCGCGTTTTCACAATACGACTGCGCTCAGCGGAGCCGACAAAGGTGTAGTCGGTCGCAGATATAAAGTCAGAAGACGAAACTTGCCCGACAAAGGAATTCAGGAATACTTCAGGAATTCAACTGGAAAGCAAATTAAAGAATTCAGGATCCATCTCGGCCTCCTAAGAAAGCTCTGGGTACGCTAGCAAAAAGCAGGCGTCTCTCGCTGCCTATTCTAATTTTACAGACGCGGAAGATTATTTATTTATTTATTTATTTATTTATTTATTTATTTATTTATTTGGTTGGTTGGTTGGTTACTATCAGGGCCGTTGAGGTGTTACAGGTAGGAATAGTAAATATTTACATAACTCAATAAAAAGAAGGGGGAGTTTTAACATAGGTGACGATGAAGCACAGATTTGAAAGCTTCAGGTTCAGGAATGGAAACGATGCAGGCGGGCGGGTGGTTCCAGTCTGAGCTGGTCTTGGGAAGGAAAGAATACAAATACTGGTTAGTTCTGCAACTTGGAATGCCTACTTTGAATCGTTTATTAATGCGGGATGATACGTAAATTGGAGCAATGAAGAGACTTTGTTTGAGTGATTCGTTTGCGTAATATATCTTGTAGAAAGTGGAGAGCCGAGCAAGATGACACCGCATGGAAAGAGGTGGAAGGTCTAGGGTTCTTTTCATAAGAATGACGCTAGATGCACGAGAGTAGTTAGTCAAAATAAAACGAGCTGAACGATTCTGAACAGATTCTAGATTATTTATCAATGACTTTATATTATAGGGTCCCATATGGAAGACGCATATTCCATCTTTGTTCGAACGACAGTTTTATACAAAAGTAATTTTAAGCAACCGAAGCAAGTGAAAAATTACGGCGAAGGAAACCAAGCATGCGATTAGCATTATTAGATATGTGTTCGATATGTGTTTTCTATGAAAGGTCACTGCTGATGTGCACGCCAAAATATTTATACACAAAGACAAAGGATAAAGGAGAGCCATTAAGAATATATGCATGCGGTTTAGCTTTAGAAGGAACTCGTGTTACTTTCATTGTCTTGCATTTGGATATATTAAGTTTCATAAGCGAAGTATCGCACCATGCAGAAATGCTATTAATGTCATCCTGAAGAACATTAGTATCAGATGGGTTAGAAATTTCTCTGTATATAACACAGTCGTCAGCGAACAGCCTGATAGGTGATGGTACGAGATCAGGAAGATCATTAATATAGATCAGGAAAAGGAGAGGCCCTAGTACAGATCCTTGAGGAATACCCGATCTTACTGATGAAAGATTAGAGTTATGGTCATTATCTGTCACGTACTGAGTGGGATCACGCAAAAAATATTCAATCCATTTTAATACTGCATCGTTTATGTTTAGTTTACTATGTTTAAAAAGCATAAGAGGATGAGACACGGTATCAAATGCTTTAGCGAAATCAATGAATATACAACCAACGACGGAGGAACGATCCAAAGCTGCAAAAAGGTCATTAGTAAAAGCGATTAACTGTGTTTAACATGAATGATTTCTTGGAAACTATGCTGATTATCTGTAAAAGAGGAATTGGATTCAAGGTGACTGACGAGGACAGAATAGATGATTTGTTCAAGTAATTTGCATGAAATAGATGTTAATAATAATGGTCTGCAATTTACAGGGCTGTGAACATGACCAGACATGTGCACTAGAACCACCTTGCCCACCTTCCAGTCATCAGCGAGCGTACCAGTCTGCAAAGATTGGGCAAAAATCCCTGACAGCAAAAGAGAAGAGCAAGTATTGGTGCTTTTCAACAACTTGTTGTTATTATCCTCAACACGTGCGGAGGATGACATTTTAGAATTATCGACGAGTTAATGATACATTGGTTTGTGTTCGTGTGCGATGCATGGTCACAGTTCCTGAACATTCCCTTGCTGGTATATAACTTTCCGAGGTGCGGTACTTAGTTCCGCCTCGCTTCTCCCGTACCTTCACTTCTTTCCTGGAGGTCTCTGCCTGGGCTGTCAGTACGACTGCGTCATAACTGCCTGTCCCAAGAACTATAGCCATTGCAGATAAGTTCAAAGATTTATGAAATGCGTTAAAGATGAGCCTTTATAACTAACCTCGGATATTCCTAAGCGTGAAGATATTCCCCAAGAGTGAAGAAAAGAAAATGGGCAGATAAAATTAAGACTGCTTACGTGTGGGAATGCGAAAGCATTAAAGTCCCTTTGGTAAAATGTATCATTTTATGCACTCACTTGTACACTCATGGCTTGGCGTCATTGGCTGCGTCGTCACGTGCCCAGTGACGCACGCTCTAGGCCACACCCTCCAGTCAGCCAGCACCGTGGAGCCGTCGTGGCGTCGGGGAGGCGTGCTCGTCTTGCACCCCGAAGGCCCGGGCTCGACTCCCACCCAGACCGAAATGTACCAAATTTTCTCCTCAAAGCCATTAATTTACTTTGTTTACAGGAACTCCCTCAGAAATTTGAAGCCAATCCGAGCATTTCCTGACGTGTTTTCACTCTTTGCGCCGTCGGCCATTTTTGGTGCCATCGCTCGGTCACGTCGCCCCCGACGACGCCACATTTTCGTGTAACGGGGCATATAGTGCTTTCGCATCAAAAAACTTAATATGCTTTACCTGCAGCGCTCTCACTTAGCTGCAGAATAGTACACCTGCCCATAAGCGCTTTCGAAACCCGAAAAACCGCCATAAATCAGGATTTTCTTTCGCTACCTGCCGTGAAGACCAAAGCCGAATAGCACACAACGCGGCCGTCTCGGCGAACTGCGCAGAGACTTGCTCAGTTTCAGGTTCTGGCCGCGAGCAAGTGCTGATTCTTCGAGAGTTCTGCACTCTGAAAACGTCTGTCGATAGCCCCCAAGTGAACATTGCCGCAATAACCTATTCAACAAGTTCAGGACGCCCTAGTTGTTAGAAAAATACAATCTTTTTGACAAACGACGCCAAAGCACTTCAGAAGAAGGGCCCTGAGGTCTTTGCGAAGTTCTAAAGATTTGACGGGCACTACCGTCTCTGGTTGTTTTCTGAGAGTGTCCAACCTCGGTACAGGATTATGAGGCCTGCTGGAACTTGTCGACACGTCGTTATGCTTCATCCTAAAACACATCTGTTACCTTCGTAGCTAGCTTGAAATGTCACAGTTCACACTCATAAGAGATTCTAGAGCACAGTGACGTCGGTGAAAAACAATGAGACGTTTCAAATGTCACTCGAGTCGCTAGGCAGCGTAAACGCAAAACCCTCCGCTGTTTCAATTTATGAGGTATTGAAAGAATTCACAAGGCCAGAAAAGTAATATTTGGATGGGGCCAGCACGGGGCAAGATGCTTTAATTATAGTTACAGGATACTCTCGCAAATTTAGTTTTCATCTGATACAGATGTAGCCATTGTGTAATATTATACTTCCACACATCCCTATAAATCCCACTCTATTGATATTGTCTGACCCGCTAGGACACATACATACACTGTCATTGCTTCGCAAATTAAGTGAAGCCTATTAACATATAAAGTGGTTAGGCCTTTCTTTTTCTCGATGGGTAAAAATAATTACTGCCAATTTTTTTTTTTTACCATGGCACGCCGCATTTACAGTGCTCCTCTTATATCATACCCAGGAAAAACTAGCCACTGGAGCTCTCTAAGTAAGGAATTAATTCGCAATTTAATCACGGAAAGATAGCTGGCGTGTCAACTTCTAGTTTCTTTTTCTTTTTTCTTTTTTTTAAACAGCTATGAACTGATCCATTCCCCACTGACCTGCCTATAAGGTGAAATGCACACTGTAGCAGGTACTCTGACCGGTATTCTCCCGCAGAACTGACGGCACCATACGAGAATGCCAATAATACTTCGTGTTTTATAGAAATGAGCACCTTGAATAGATACTGCCATGCGCCTGACCACAGATTTCGCAATGGGAAAATACCCGTGTTCTTAGATTATCCAGGACATTAAAGAGCCCTAGCTGTCAAAATCAAATCGTAATGCAGAATTACAAAGTTCGCCATAACCTTTCAGTTGTACGCATGTATTAACGTGAGCCACCTTTCTTATTCGCTATTGTTTAGCCATGACAGATGCCTTATTCTGTCATAGCTACCACGTTTCTCATGTTTCCAGGCCTTTCAGTGTTTTTTCGCAGCTGTAAAAGAGGAGCGCCGCACAATTTCTATTCTCTCGCTCTCTTACAAATATAATAGTGTAGGAAAAAATGGCTTATGACGTGCGCTTGAAAACACTGTAATTAAGGAGAAAATACTTGACCGGTGTATTAAGGCAGTAATTAAAGAGCAAAATATGTCATTTCGGCCCGTCATCATGCGGATTCGAGCCGCTATTCTCATAAGAATAAGATAAGGAGCCTTAATTCGAAATTCCAGAGAAGACAAAAACAATAACCATCATTGGCTCCCATAGTTCAACCTTCGGCAGCGTAACGAAGCAGCACGTGAAAAAAGACCATAATATACGTCGGTGCAGCACTTGCGTACATATGATCCTTCACTGACTCAAAATAAGTTTAACAATCTCAGCCGAAAACGCATTACGCAATACGTTCCAGAGCACTGGATGCTTGCACTCGTAATGCAAGGAACACTTGTAGAACAGATAAGCGCGAGCGGCTAGAGAGACGAAAGAAGCTGGCATGAAAAAACTGCATTGAGGGATGTGTCCCGTAGACAGGGGAGGGGGGAGTACAATGGGCAATTGTGTGCAAGACGGGAGGAAAAAGGTGGGCAGACGTGAGGAAGATTCTTTCGCCGTGCAGTAGCAGTTCCAACGTTTCCCCTCAAAGTGGCCTAAAACTCACACATTATTGCTGGCTTACCCTGTAGGTGTATCAAGCACGAGTTCGGTTTCTGTCGAGGCTTCCCCGAAGAGACGCTACCTTTTTCTGTGTAGGCTTTGGTGGAGCATGTCGTTCACCGACGCCTACGCGTTCCGCATGCATAGGGATGCACATAGGCCGCAGCCAGTGACCGCTGCAGGAAAAGATATGTCACATTCTGGGCCTGTGCCCGCCGTCCTGTGAGTGCAAAGAAGGTCACTACTTGGACAAGAGGCCCCTGTCGGAATAAATAATTCTACATCATCGACAGTACTTATCATCAGTACTTATCATCAGTCCCACCGTTGGGAAACAAACTGACGTTCTTCGATTTCCCAGAAGAGGTTCTACATTTCCTGAGCCATTCGTCCTCCCCCTTAATTATAATGGGTGATGTAAATATAAACATGTTGTCGGATGACATATCATTCAGACAGCTTGCTGGTCTAATCAATTCGTCCATGTGCATAAACTTAATCTCGGAACCCACCAGGCTCACGGCGCAAACGGCGACATTACTTAATGTATGCATAACCAGTATACGCCCAATTGACTGTTCTGCGGGGCTGTTATCCGCTAAGTGATCGGCTGCCTGTATTTTGTTTAATTCCTCACACGCATAAACGAGGGTATGGAGGGAAAAAAAAGCTACGTTTTCACGCAGTATCATTAGTAAATTTCCGTTCCCTGATTCTATCAACAGACTGGTCATGTGTATTTGAAAAACAAGATACAAATGCGGCATACGAGTTGTGTTTTTTTAATGATTAACTCTTACGACCAAGCGTTTTCGTTGAAATTCTGCAATCAGAGGAGTAGGAAAATGAGAAAACCTGGGATAAATGCTGCTTTGTTAAAAACAATAACACGAAAAACAAAATGTATCACTTGTTTGTAAAATGCCGGAATGGGCAACTGTTGACTGATTTCAAAAATTACACAAATAAGACCACCGCTGATTTAAAGCAAGCAAAAATTAGGTAGTATGAACGGTTATTTACTAAAATAAAACAAGAACCGTAGGAAAGTTTGGAATTAAGTCAGAGACTTCTACGAAAAGACAAAATACCGAGATAAACATAAAGACAGCCACTGGTGTATTGACCGACAGAAAAGCAGCAGCTTCTTTGAATGGATATTTCGTTTCCAGTACCGAGCATCCCGACGGGGGGGAACCCATAGCCCCACCTGTAGTGAGCAAATTCAGTCTAACTAAGCGATACTTTCACCTGTTACACCTGCTGATGTTGTGCAACTACTGCTTAAAGTAAAAAACAACGTCTCTGCTGGGGATGACGATGTTAAACCAGTACCACTGAAATATATTACCGATATAATTGCACATGTATGTATTGCATAGTTCACATCATAAACAGAATATTTGAAATCGGTATCTTTCCAAATCTTCTAAAGATAGCCCGAGTATGTCCAATTTACAATGGATGTGATAAACACTTAATGACAAACTACCGGCCGATATCTGTTTTACCTGTCCTAATAAGGGTGTTCGAGAGTGCCCTGAATTGTAGGTTGCAAAACTTTTTCACTAAATATAACGTAATTAGTGACATGCAATATGGTTTCCAAAAAATAAATCTTGTGAAGCAGCTCTTTTTAATATCAAACATAAGACAATAACAACTATGAAAAATAGAATGTACATATTGGGTTTATTTGTAGACATCAGGAAAGCCTTTGATTCAGTATGCAACAATTTATTAATTAGCAAATTGGGAACAGTATGGTGTACGAGGTATCGTACTCGAAATTTTATGACATTACTTAACAAATCGTTATCAATATGTCAGCATAAATAATGATGTTTCATCGCTTCTCAGCATCCCTTCAGTAAAGTTCAATCGTATCCGTATCGCACGCGGAAATCATAGCGGGTGTTCCACAAGAATCAATGCTTGGACCTCTTTTGTTCATAATTTATATTAAGGACCTGTGTGACGTCCCCGAGTCTCCTCAATTAGTTATGTATGCAGACGATACTAAGATGTTCTTCACAGCTGCTACTATAACAGAGCTCGAATGGAAAGTTAATAATTACCTGATGTAACTCTCTTGCTGGTTACAACAGAACAAGTTACAAATGAATTATTCTAAAACAAAATATATCATCTTTGCCCCTACTAGTAAACCACGCAACTGCAATATAGTTATTCTTTTCGATGATGGGATGATAGAACAGGTAAAATATCAGAAATTTCTCGGAGTGTGGTTCCAGGAAGATTTCGCCTGGAACAAGCATGTCGGCAAAATTGCTGTGGAACTAAGTAGAACTGTCGGTTGCTTATATAGACTGAGCACTCTGGTTCCTCCACAGTTGCAACATTCCTTGTACTACGCACTTTCTTATTCTCGATTAACCTATTGCATAATAATTTGGGCCACTACTTCGCAAAAAATTATAATAAACTGATAGTACTGCAAAAAAGAGTCTCACGTGCATTCGAGGGATAGCGGGGCCTTGTACAAAACTTTAGAACCAAGCAATCCTTTAAAAAAAGATTCTATGTTAAAGGCAAACCAGGTCTACTATTACAAGTTGATGCAATACATTAAACAAAACAAATTACAGCATATCCTGAATGTACCCGCCAATCTGCACCTGAGCTTACAGCAACATTGCATGAGAACACCTAAAATAAGAACCAATTACGGAAAACAACTTGTCAGTTACCAGGCACCTACACTGCTAAATCGCACACGTGATTTTGTTAACGAAATCATGGAAGGGCCGAATAAATCATATATTTTCTCATTGCGAACAATACTGAGTTTGTCTGACTAGAACCGTAGTATAAAATGTCAGTCTTTCGTTTGTTTTCGGGTTATAATTGTAGTTCGAAACAAAATGTACCTAAAGTGTATTTCTTTCTTGAAGACATGTTGTTTTCTTTTTTTCTTTTTTTTACGAAAATTTTCTCCGCTTCGCAACTACATCTTGTATCCAACACTCCAGTTGATTTCGGTATGTCTATATGATTTCTATGCTGCGTGCGGCTTGCGTGCGGAATTGTTGTAGGAACAGAGGCCCTCGTCAGGCCACACGGCCTCGGATTCTTCGGGCTATTTTACTTTGCTCTTTCGTGCGCTGAGAAAGCGCGGCTTTGTATTCATCAGCCTGAATTGCTTGCGGTCGTCTGAGTCTGAGTTTGCGGAGCTCTCCGCTGAACATATTTCAACAAAAAAAAAATGACGACCATTCCACTCTGTGAAGATGGAATGGCAACGAAAGCTGACGACAGTCAAACCTCTCAAACGAAAAGCAAAATGCTTTCGCTGCCATTCCATCTTCACAGAGTGGAATGGCTGTCATTTCGTGCGTTGCGAGTCTGGCGTCGTTGCTCGGTCAGAGGTGCCCAAGCTAGTGATTGTCGTTTTCGTTCAGCATCGCGGGAACGTTCTTCGTCGGTGTTCGTTTCGCACCGGCGCCGTTTACATTCTCGTTGTTGTTCCCTCCTGCGCTCCTCGTACGCATGTTGTTCTTCGGGTGTGCGAACTATACGTGTCCACCCCATCGATAACGCAGCTGTTTTTAGCGCCAATACCTCTCCTGCTTATATACTGCGATAACGTTGACCTCACGCTATTGTTCACGGCGAGCGTTCTAATCTGTTCCGCATATTGACACCTGCGCCGGTACGCTGCACCCATAATGTTTGTTAGAAATCGCTAAGTCCGTTTCTATTGCCAGACACCAAAAAAACTACGGAAGGTTAGTCATATACAGCTTTCGCTGTAAAAGTGAGCGCGTTTTGCTTTTAGAACATATTAAAATCATGAAATAAAAACCAGCATGCCGTTTTTTGAAATTTATCTTTATACCTGCACAAAATAATCCAAACCCTATAGCATAGCATTCCTTTACTATAGCGGGGCACGCGCAGTCGTGTACAGCGGTTACGACTTTCTACTGCTGATCGCAAGGTCCCAGATTCCATTCCTGGCTACGGCGGTCGCATATAGACGGGGGCGAAATGCTAAAAGGCTCGTGTACCATGCTTTGGGTGCATGTCGAAGAACCCCACAAGGTCAAAATTAATCCGGAGCTCTGCACAACGGCGTCCATTGTAACCCACCGTGCAGTTTCGAGACGTGCTTAAACAACACAATTCAATTCAGCTCAACTCAATTCAACTTTTATTTAGAACGCACGTTAAGGAGGCCCGGGAGGTTATCCATAGCACGTTACTGCGGCGTCTCTCACTGCCCAGAGCCGCCATTTTGTAGTGATGCCTTTATCGATGCTATTCCTTTTCGCGCTTTTTCAGTGGTCAGAGCGACGTTCCGCTAGCGTTATCAGTGGGATCAGCCGCCGGTGAACGGTGGATGATAAGAGCGGCATAGAATCGAGCGGAAGGCATCGCTGCAAAATCGCGGTCCAGCAGGTGTTGTTCTGGGTGTAATAAAGCCTATTAATCTGACCTAGACCTGCACGACGAAACAAAAGTGAAAATTCTGTTCTTGCACTGTAATAATAACATTTGGGGTTTTACGTGCCAAAACCACTTTCTGATTATGAGGCACGCCGTAGTGGAGGACTCCGGAAATTTTGACCACCTGGGGTTCTTTAACGAGCACCTAAATCTAAGCACACGGGTGTTTTCGCATTTCGCCCCCATCGAAATGCGGCCGCCATGGCCGGGATTCGATCCCGCGACCTCGTGCTCAGCAGCCCAACACCATAGCCACTGAGCAACCACGGCGGGTGTTCTTGCACTGTCAACCATCTTTGAAAACGCAACAGGGTTCGCATTCTCAGAGCACTTGGTACGCCACAGCGGGCAGTTAGGTTCAAAGGTACAGGCGCCAGCCAATGATGACCGCGAGCATACTTTATTTAGCGAAGGCCATCCACCAATGAAACGTATTTCATACGAGCAGACAGCGAATGCAAGAGGGCTAGATGTAGGATGTATTTAGAAAACTTGACGTTCACAAATCACAAATTCTATACCTCGATTGTTCGTAAATTCACCACTTCGTCATCCTGACTGGCATGCACTGGTTTTAACTAAGCGTTCTAGTGCACAAACTCCTTCGTAGACGCGGCCTTCTGGGCCCATATTGTCGAACCTCCTCACCGAATTCTCAGAGCTTTTTTTTTTCTTTTGCTAAGAACTGTTTCCCAGATGCCGGCCGTTTTCGCTAATGATATGTCCAACATCACGATGAGTTGGCAGCTGCTCTTACGAACAATTGGAACGCAAGACCTTCTTGTGAACACGGCCCCCCACGCGTAAATGTCGTACCCGATTCGCCATCACCGCGACAATCATCCTGTTTTCACGCAAATCGCTATCATGCACTCGTAGGCGCCCGAATACTGGCCAGTGAGCAAACGCACTTGTGTTAAAGGTTTTTCGAATGCGGGAGCCGCAGTCTGCGACTACGAATGTGGCGTACTTCACATGCAGTGCCACTTGTTTGTTGAAGTATGTCAACCATGCAGCGTATTTGCTGAGCACTCGCTATATATATATATCGTACAGCCTCATCACAGTTGTCTAGAACGCACGAGCAGTACGTGCACTTCCGATTGCGTTTCTTTGTTCAGTCTGGTCGAGAGGGACTTTGATTCTTGGCATACGCCGCCAAATGCCAAAATAAAGTGGAAATAAAGTGTATTCTGATTCTGAAACAACCAAGCAACTGACATTTGCGCTTCCGGCCTGCAACGATGAAAGTCGAAGCGGTGAACGATTGGTCACACGCGACGATAACCGATCGCCGTCACTGCGCTGACTGGTGATAGTGACGGAGGGAGTAATAAAGGATGTATAGAGAGGCAGGGTAGTTTTGGTTGGCTACTCTGCACGGGGGGGGATAGAAAAACAAACAGAGATGAGCACAAATAACATAAACGGCGTAAACAATCCTGAAATAGCAGCGGTAGCAGGCAGCATCATCAGAGTCTGTTACGTAGGCCTGTCGACCTCAGGAACTTTATCAACGCAAAATTAGCTTTCTGCGCGGAGTTCCTCGGTGATGGAGCACTTGGCGTACGTAAAGTGGGTCAGCTCATAAGGTGGAAATACCAAAACCAATGGAAGGCGACGCGCAGAAGCAGCGGCACCCTGCTCACTCAGTAGCGCCTGCTGAGGAGTAGCAGACTGACCCACACTGTCTCGAGCCAGTGCCCTTCTCCGCTAAACAATGCAAACGCGCACAATATGTAGTCCAGCGCTACAGTACTCTAGACAATCGTGGCGGGAGCTGTGCAGAGGGTCATCAGTGCTGCGAGCTATTAAGCAATATCTTTACGTTAGCTTAACGTTAATTTGATCCTTTACTCCTGCGTACCCGCACATTAAAAATCACGGCCCGTGTTTACAATGTTTTTTTGTTCGTAAGTGCTTTTGTAATAATATGTCCACAATCATGATTGTCTGGAATTTTCTCTTACGATTCCATGCGCTAGGTCTTAGTGAGTACGAGCCAGTGCCCGTATCCACAAAAACCCCGTACGCTAGAATCGTTCATAAGTGAAGAATTCAACCAATCCTGATGCCAGACACATTATTATTGGATTTAGTCAGCCAATGGCAAAGACTAGTTAGGAAAGAGGAACTTTGTGAATTCGAGCCCAGCGCTCACACTCACATACATTCTGTTATACAAGAGTGTTTACTCATTGGTGAGCATTCGGGCATCCGCTATTCACAATAACCACCAGCATGACAACTGAACGACAGTCGCGTCGATGACCAATCGCAGACGGCAATTACGCAAGGGTATTTTTGTGAATACGGGCACATATCGTAATTGGTTCACTTAGTCACGTGTAGTATTTGTAAGTGACAAATAACAGGCTCCCTGGATAAATCGCATCGTAGCGCGCATTCAGCGCGCCATGAGTGTCTGCGGTAACGTGCGTAATTGCGTGCGCACCAGCCCCAGAGCCAGGCTGCATACCACGGCGAGTTTCAACGTCATGGGCGCGCTCGCCCTGACCCACGTGCCTTCGTATTGAATCCCCCTCGAATGCTTCGAGCTCGCCATCGTCAAGAGCGAGAACGCGTGGCGGCGCTAGAGAGCAGAGCCGGCTGTATGCGAGGCAGCAGCTGAAGTCTCCGATCGCTCGCTCAGCAACGATCCGCAGCGTCGGCTGACCCAATTTCGCGTGACGACCCCGAACAGCCGGCTACCCGATCTCATCGACATCGGCCAAACGGAGCAGAATAGCGAAAGGGAGACTCTCGCCAGGTTGCGGGGATGCGATTCTCCCCAATTTAAAGAACAACCAAATAATTCACGGCGCCTGCACTTGCCCTTGCTCGCTATATGTACGGGGGCTCAATTTTCATCATTCGCCTGACTCCTCTCACAGTGAAATCGCGGCTGCATCGTAAGTCGAACGGAAAGCGAACGGCGGCCGTGGGTGCTGAAATGCAGCTAAACAGCGAGTATGCTGATCATTCGGTGGTGAACGTTCGAACGGAAGAGAAAAGCTACGAAATGCAGGCACACCATCAAAGGCCCGGCCCCTGCTGGTAGCCGGAACACGCAGGGCGCATATACAGTCCAGCATCTCGTGCGCGTCGTTTTTGTCCTTCCCGGAGAACTCGCTTTCTAGCAGCCGGCCACACTTGTAGTAGCTCGTCATAGTAACTCTACTCCGTATACCTTTACATTAGAAAATGACTCGTCAAAGAAACCAAAATCAGCCGAAGTTGGGAGGTGATTCGCCGCGCATTCGTGCGCATCTGAGGCCAAATCCACAAAGCTTTTCGTTTTCAAGCGCACCTTGCCATTGGCCGGCCACCTTCGCTAATAATATGTCTATCGTCAGGATTGGCTCGAATTTTCTCTTACGAACTATTTATTCGCTTCTCCCGTGAACGAACTATCAGAAGCAGCCGTTGGACACGCTGCCGCACTTCAGCGGCGAGCACAGATGAAATACTGTTTGAGAGCGACAGGCACATACTCCGTACCTTCGCTATGGTTTCCATCGCAGTGGCAGAGGACCTATGCAAACGTTCACCTGGCGGAATAAGGTTGTATCGTACAGTCGCGAGCAAACGTCTAGGAACCACAGATGTCGCGAAAACAATTTTTTTATTCCTTCACAGCCTGTAGGCACATAGCCGCAAACGAAGTCGAACAGCACGCGTCTGCATGCGTTTTCGACCAATGCAAGGCACTGACTGAATTCCCGGTTGCGCGGCTGTGTCATAAGGATTTTTTTCTTTTTTTCTGATGCCGTGGGCTCTAAACATTTTCCCTCGAAAATAGATTACACCATTGGGAGTTTAATGCAATTTACTGGACGATTTCGTTCCGGCGCACAGGAAAGACACGAAATGCACGAATTCAAGGCAGGTAGCCTTCAAGATTAACAGTACGGATGCCACCTGTAGCACCCATGCCGCCTTGTTTTTTCTTTTTCTTCTAGGCACTCCTTCTTCAGTTCACAGTACAACAAATTCGTTGCTAATGTACAGAATCACTAATGATGTCTCACATTTAATGATTTACAGTTGTGGATAGTGCGTGTTAAAACATTTGCGTTGTTTAAGTAACACCTCACTCTCACCACTCAAGTAACGACAGCAACATGTCGGAAATGGAAGCTGTCGCATCCGTATATTTTACTTATATTTAAGTTGCATGTGAGGGCGTGCGCCTTTGTCTGTGTACATGTGTGCCTGTGTGCGCACCCGGGCGTAAGTGAACTCTCCTTAGACCCTTCCGAATATAGTTCATGTAGACCTCATTTTACTTACTCGCGTATCCCCAGGGTCTGCGAGGAGTTTCAAGTTTGCACACAGCTGCTATGTACAATATCACATAGTATCTAGTCTAGTTACCATCGTATGTTAATTTAGAAACAACATGAAAAGCGCGGAACGTAGGGCAATTTTTATATAATGTCACAACAGTGAATGTTGCAATTAGTTGCTCAAAAATGCTGTTAGAATATCAATAAAGGCAACGAAAAACGTTTATATATATATATATATATATATATATATATATATATATATATATATATATATATATATATATATATATATATATATATATATATATATATATATATTGTTGTCCGAGTTCCACCGAATGCCTGATGTTTGGGGTCTGTGCGTAGGTTTGGAGGCGCAAAGGCCGCAAATCCTATATAGATGGAATGTGGGTGCTAAATAACACGTCATGTTTATCTAGCTGACATAATTAATTTAATTTTATATGCAGACCAAAGAACCAATATCTATATATAGCGTTCACCCCCGCAAAAGGGAGGCGTGTTTTTCCAAAATTAGCCAGTAAAAGAATGACGTCACTTATTATTCTACACCATCTTTCACCTTTGAGTACATTTGTTCCCAGACAACTGAAATAAAGCAATGAACAGCAATTTAGGCATTTTGATTGGTCTTAACGGATGGTGAAGAAAACAACACGTTATGCACCTCGCTTATTTTTGTGCTTCTGAGTGTGAAACAAGTACATGACGTCCCGAGATTAACAGCGTTCAGTTCGTTTTTATTCTAGCAGCATTTCTGAAATGCAATGCAAATTACTGAAGCTAATAATGGACGCAAGATGAGCTGGTAATGAATATGTTTCAACACGACTAGTCAATAACAGTGCCTTTTATATTGAATTGTGATCACAAACGCTACGATTACTGCGAGGTTTCTCACTGTGACAGAAAACAGTTGATGCTAACAAGCCAGGCCATTGGCTGTATTACATACTAGCGGAGTTACCGGAGCATTTCCTTGTATTTAACAAATACCTAAAGGGAAATATTACCAGTAGCATATCTATCGTCATCGGCATGCCCAACATGCATTCTCTAAATATTGTCTGCAAAATAATGGCGATCAATTCAAATGAACTGCTCACGGCTAGTATTCAACTGACGGCATTAAACGCGTGGTATTTCTTTACCAGAAGCATACAGTGCGCAGAGAGAAAGGCAGAGACAAGCAATACCAGCATCCACGCGCAAGGCGACCGATAGAATAGTGCGCCGAATGTAACGGCGCTACTTGTGGTGGGATCGCACGAGTCCAAATACTCTGTTGCCGCGGCTCGTAGTACACGGACCGCGATACGTTCGCGGTGCGGGAACTGCCGGCACTGAAGCTCGCCTGTCGTGCTACGGTTCTCGTGCAGACGTGAGCTCGCTCCGCGGCGGCGGGACCTGCTTGGAGAAGGCTGCGAACGCCGGGCAGCCTTGCCCAGACAGACCGCCGACAAAGGACCGGCTCCTCGCCCGTCGTCACTGCCTCCGAGAACAGCTGCTGGCGCAGCGCAGCGGGGCCCGAGCGCTGGGTCCGCCTGCTAAGCCTGACACGATCCGGCTGCCGGTAAGACAGAGCCATCGACGAGAGGACGCATCTCTCTTCGACTCCGGGCGATTGCCGCGACAGGCTTTTTGCGCGCTCCGCCATCGCTGCCACGACCGCGTCGCCGCCGGCCGAGCGCACCGCGAGAGAAAAAAAAAGCCTTCCGCACGAGGAGCACGGAACGAAGATGAGCTCACGTTGTTGCTTCCGAGGAGCCGTCAGTCACTGAAGCCGCACGAGTGCCGCTCGGCGACGACCTCGGCCGAGCTGGGCAGGTGTCACACCGCGGCTGAGTTGCTGCGCGGCTCGCACGGTGGCCCGTCGCGAGACCAGTGGCCGGTCCGTCGCTGACGACGTCGAGGACTTCGCGGCGAGCCGGAAGTTTCACTGAGGCCTCAGTGGGGCCAGAGAAAGCTGGGTGCGCGAGCGAAAGGTGCTGCCGAATTCGGAAGTGACGTCGCGGAGGGGCTCCGAGATCGCATGCGCGGACCAGAGCTGCTGCGCCGATCGATGGCGCGCGGCCCGCTGCTCGTCGGGCCCATCGCGACCTGGCACTTGGCGCCTGTCAACTGTGTGCTGCGGTCGGCATTGCGAAATCAATGCCGCTCTGGCGTTTCGGTCGTGGGCAACGCGCGTCCCTCCAAATCATGCAGCGCCAGTCGCTAACCACGCGCACCACCGCCACCGGCCTGCGCCGCGGTCACCAAGCTCTCCAGCTGATGTGTCAATATGTTTCCGGTTCCCGGCGCCGTACTCGTGGGCCGCTCCAGTTAGTCGCGGACACGACGACTGCCCCGCGTTAACTTGACCCTCTGATTTCCTAGAGATACCGGGCATAAAATCAATGCGCAGTCCACCACATTGAATACAGAGTCACCTGTTGAGTCGAATGCGGCGCGTCGGCGCTGTTCGGATCACATGTGAGACATGAACAAAAAAGAAAGCTCTTTTCCGCTTCTGTCTAAAGCAGTCGCGAAGAAACTCAAGTCTTGGTGAAATATCTGGAAATAACCATGCTAGTAAGTAATCACGGGCCTGGACAAAAAAAAGGAACGCTTGACCGCGCTTGTGGCTTGAAATTTCTGCACTGGTAAAGCTTCGATTTCGGCACTTAAGCAGTTTGATTATTTCCTCTTGTGTGCGAGCTTATACGACTGCTAAAGAAGAAAACGTTGCCATGTCGTACGACGTCTCTCGTACGCTCGTACAACGTCATCTCGTACGCTTATACGACTGCAAAAGAAGAAAACGTTGCCATCTCGTAGCGAATCGCCACTTTTGACCACAGCTGAGGAGTGATTATGAAGTGTTTCAACGTTCCAGTGTTCAGAGGCAGATTTAGAGGCTAGGCTGTGGGTGCGTCGGCGCTTACACACACTCTACTCCGTTCCACACATAGCAGTCAACACTGTGAAGGCTAGAGAGACTTCTTGCAGTGGCTTCGTTCGCACTTGGATATAGCTCGATGTTTTTTGACCGCTATTGTGCGCAACTGTTCTTTATATGGTCTCAGTATTGAATGAAACAAGTATTAATCCTTAGAAACAAACACACTGTGGTATACGGTTGCTAGTGCATTGTATTAGATCGTTTTTATTTATGTTGTTCTTTTCTGGTTTTTTTATTTGCAACCCGTCGCGAGGAGCCTCACGTGCATGCTCGCGCGAGCGAACCCTGATGGCGCGCAGCGAATCACAGACGGAACGCATGGAGTGACAACCTTTTTGGGCCGAACTTCTTGCTTAGCTTCCACAGCGTAGACTGCTATGTATGGAATGGACTATAGAAGTGCACGACCTTGTGTAACTAGCAGAAGTTGAACTGTAAGATGTCATTGAGCTCTGAGAGATCATTCTAGTTTTCTCACAAATAAAACTGTAAGTCTAAAGGACAGTTGTTTTCTCGGAAGGAGAACGACAAGCTATCCCAGATACTGCCGTTTTTCTGCTTCCACGAAGGTTCGCCATTCGCTACAGCTCTTACCGCGATTCAGAGACAAGTGTGAACTTCGCTTTGAACCAAGCATGGCCGCAAGATGGGACGTTTTTATCGAGCGGCCGTGGGACCATAGCTGTGCCTTACGGTGCCTGGTTAGGAGGGACGTAACGACAGCTGCACCACCTGAATACCACAAACATACCTCCCGTAGGGTAGAAATGTCTCACCACGTTCCGTGAAGTAGCTTCGGCAGGAGGCAAGGTGCGAGCAAGGCACGCTCAATACACCCGCCCTTCCTCCTTCCTATTGGGGGCTGCTGGACGCATCGAAGACTATAGTGTCGCATGCTGCACCATATACTACATCCACCAGGGCCGGATAAGAAACGGGGTTTGAAATTGCGGTTGCGGATTGGGGTAATTCTCCGCGTCTTGTTGAATGGAGCCCCCTTTTCCTACTCTGGTGAAGTGAAGTTTATTTTCATTTTCCAAAAGGAAGAATCCGGGGCAAAAGGATGGCAAGCTTCACGGGAGCGCTGCTCCTATATAGTTTGGTACAGTGCAAAAGTGTATACGACGTGTCCTATAATAATACACTGCAACAGCAGGTAAAGGCAGCAAGCATTACGTTTAGCTCACACCAGGGTCCTGGTGATACGTTATAGACAGGTTCATCAAGTGACACATACATTGCAAACAGGAGGCTACATTACTATATTTAAACGAAAGTACAAAAGTTGAAAACCAATAATCGTAAGAGTCAACACATGAACTGCACCATGTTGGTAAAAGAGACACCATGCATACTATATAAGCCCGCCTTGTGACTTGGACGACGTGATTGTGAATGGTGCCAACGTGAAGAAACATGTATGTCCCACTAAGAGCGTGCCGCTCTACAGGGATCAACGCAAGAGAAAGTTTAAATTTGAGCGACGCAGAGCGAATCGAACCCACGTCACAAGGGTTCCTCCCGTACAGCAACCCGACGCATTTGTCCCGCAGTTGTACGAGTTTTGCGTCGCTCTCCAAAGGATGTAAAGAACGGTAAGCAGCGGGTGCTAAGAATAGCACTCACCGCCGTTGACATATGCGGCCCAAGTTGGCCTAGGCTATGGTCAGAGCTTGAGCTTCGCCCATGTTCGCCAAAGCCAAGGTCACACCGATTGAACTTTACTCATCGGTCATGTTGGTGAAATGGTTCGCACGATGGCTTCAGTTCGAAGCAGTGTCACTTTTTTTTCTTGTCTTTGTCGCTGGTAGTGCGTCAGCCTTCTTTGGGTACTTCACGTACTTTCCTGGAGCCGTCGATTTATGTATATATGTTTGTGTGTAACCGTCTTTCTGCATTTGTGCCGCTCTTCCGCGAACCCGTCTCACGCCGCAAAGGCTCGCTGTAGAAGCGGGGCAGGGTAAGCGCTGTTCAAAGCAGCCATTTGACGCCGACGGAGCACTGGCTATGTGGCGCTCGGTCTGCGTTGGTCTTCAATGAACCTCTTTGATGTCAACTCTCAGTGGGCAATAATTACGGAAATATGTTCTCCCAATACGGACCAATAGGCACGTGAAGCACAGGGAACAGAAATGTTGTGCAAGCGTTATGTACTTGCGCCAGAACCCTGAGTACTGAGCAAGTGCGTTTCATAAAAGGTAGCTCACTCCTTACGTAAAACAGTGGTTCTCAAATGTTCTGAATGATTGAGGCGGTGTTAAAGGATAAATTTGAACAGCGACTCACGAAAGCTCCCGCAAAGCGTCGAGGTGTCCCTCTGGAAAAGTCCTTTTCTTCAGTAGTGTTTCGCCATTTCATGCCAGATGGCGCTCATTGCGTTTACTTGTATCTCAAATATTAGACGCACCAGTGTGCAGCGTGACTCATTCGATTTTTTACAGAAACGGCAGAGAAGAAAGTCGGGTCACCACATGGAGACAACGTAGCTGAAAGGGTTATACGGGTGTCCCAGCTAACTTTACCCAAAGCTTTAAAGTATGCGAATGCCACGTAGCTGGACAGAACCAAGGTAATGTTGTTTGCCGTCGCTTGAATATACTCGAATTATTTTTTTTAATTCCGCCTAATTAGTCGTAATTAATTAATGAACTTCTCAAATATTATAATCATATTAAAAGTATCAATGAGAGAATTGTAGAGCGACATGAAAAACTCCCGATACAACTTTCTGCAGCTCAATACGTGCTACATAAAAGTGTTTTTCTGAGCATGAAAGGAGCCCGCGAATAGACGCAAAGTGCCTCGAGTGGCCAGTCGCACGGCAATTTTGCGTGCATAAAGGAGCGTTTTCTTTAAAAAAGTAAGTGGAACAACAGCGGATTTTTGGGGCAAGTCTCATGGCGCATGTCTCCAAACTGGCGTCATTCTGGAAACTAATTCGAGGTGGATACGCCTTGCAAATTCTCCGCCTACAATTCGTAAATTGCAATATCTGCCGTAATGTAGTTAATTCTAAATATAATTAGTGGACTTTCGTTAATTAGTTGAATCTCTGTTTCTATTTCTCGTGCAAGTAATATCCGCCTCTGAATAATCCAGCTCAAGGACTAGAATTATGTTATCTGCAACAGGGTATCTTTTAAAAATTCCATAAAACTTAAGAACTATCACCCTGTATAACGAATCGGCGTAGACATATAGCCATCTGTAATACCACCGCAGATGCACCGGTAAGCAGTTCTGCTCTCTTCGGAATGAAGCAATGACAAACGCTATCACAAACGCTACCTAATGTCCGCACTGAAACAAATGTCCGCCTTCAAACGCATCATTCCTATATTAACCCAGTTTGATCTACCTGGTTCTTTCTCCCGTTTTAAAGTGAATAGCATTTTCTGTATTTTTGGTCCCGTTTTTGTACTCGAGCTTCCTCCGCTAAGGGCACCTGCTCTCGCGCAGGTGAGTTGCGGGATGCGTTCGTGCTTTTTTAGAGGCGCGTGCTGTCACACCACAGCTTCGCAGCGTAAGGAGGTTGTGGTCTCTCACACATCACTGTTCGGTGCGCACGTTCCCGAATCGTGCACTGCCGAAGGACCACCGCGGCTTCGAGCACTACGAGCCTCGATGCATGCAGGGCTCCGCACTTGCTCCGGCCTGCTCCGTGTGCCGACACTCTGCTACACGCGTGAGACCAGCCGGTCCCGACCATAGCGGAAGGCGAGCCAGCGCACGTAGCAAGGGAGGCCCTAGGCGAAGGTCTCAGGAAGGAACATGCCATTTATTAGCGCGACAGCCTTAAGCGCCCCGTGTCAGAGAAAACCCGGCATCGGCGTCTGGCGTCGACCACCGCTTCTGCAAAAGTAACTTCGAACCGCACATACCCAACCACGCAGACCCTCCATGTAGCGCAAGGAAGTTACTGAATTAATTGAATTTCTCGAAGTAAAATACATCAGAAAAATCGTAAAATACAACTTGCACACAACCTACAGATATGATAGCGTCGGATTGTAATTTCAATATACGAGAAAGCATTATTTTCTTACGCGGAAACTCAAAACACAAACCCTTTTTCCAGCGTTTTTACCATTCATAGAGCGGTCATGGCCTCCGAGATTTGCGCGCGCCGGCGCGCGTGTATCCCAAAAGCCTTAAAGCGGCGCGTCCAGTTCCTTGCAACACCTCCTGATGGCACTCGCCTCCGCCGCATCGCGGTTCCCACGCAAGAGGCCGCGTTTCTACCAGAAAGCTCACCTTCGTGCATAGCGTCCGCCATCAGCGTTTCCCGGTAAACATTACGATTAGATAAGCTGTAGTTGCTGGGAAGTGTGATAAGCGGTTGGGGATCTTTGAATGTTATCGCGTTCCACTCTTAAAAGCGAAGCTTAGGCGGCCTTCACATTTTTAGGCTGCGCGCTGTTACAACACAAGTTTAACCATACAACTGAAACGGAATGTAATTGCTATACAAAAGCATGGCCAAATGGTCGCCGGTGGGCACTAACGGCGCACCGCGACAGAGAATAACAAAGAACAAAGAATCCCGTCTAGAGAGGTCGTCTATTCTTCGGTCAGCGCCTGCCATCACCACGACAGAGAAAATGAAAAGAGAAACTAGCAGACGAACCGACGGGGGCACGACGGGAAGGCGCTGCCTCGGGACAGCGAGACGACGGAAGAGTGCGCGCGCCCGTCGAGGTAGGGTCCCCGATGATCCGAAGTAACCATTGAGCGGCGGCGGACAAAGGAGCCGCCGCCGGCAGAGAGGAACACGCATACGTACTCACCTTCCCATGTTCGGATGTGGTCTCTCCTCTCAAGGCCCCGTCTAGCGAGCGCGCACCCAGAGCACACGCAAGCGAGGGTCCAAATCCGGCCAAGCAGTCAGCCAATGGGAGAAGCCTGTTGACACACGCGTGGGCGGAATGACAGCCCAGTGACAGTGTCTTATGACCCGCTACCATCCCGTCCAGGCAGAGAGGCAAGGGACATGGAGTTCTCGGAAACGTAACGCAACGGCGTCGCCCAACTATTGCGAGCGCTCAAAGCCCCACAAGGTTTATACGTGTAGGTTCAGATGCCATGTGTTTAGTTGTGACACTGTGCGCGTTTCTGTACGCCACCTGGGTTCATGGTTGCGGGTCGCGTTCGTTTCCGAAGTTGGCTGCGCGTCTGTGTCCAAGATGCACCGCTACGTCTTGCCGGCTCACCACAGCTTCGCTTAGACAGACTCCCGCATTGCGTGGGCTCTGCGCGATTTCACCGCAGAAGCAGTTTTTCTTGCGCTCTCCTGCAGACTTCCGTTTTACGAAAGCTGCGTCATTCCCCGACATAAAGCCACCCGGCCTGCCCACATCAGGCGGAAAGGATGACCATTTCTATCCCGTTTGTCCATCTTCATAATGGAGTTATAGATTTTCGCTACCTTTAATTTCGGGCGATATCTTGGCGATACTGAGGGAAAGAGGCGGCCGCCCGAGTATTATCATTTGTAGGCGGCAAGGCATTCTCACTGTCTCAAAGTGGCGTGTCTTCAGGCAGCGCGAGCTTTCCTTTCGTGGTTACATTAGGGCACACTTCCCATGTTCTATGCGTCTCTATACCATTGAAAGAGGCTCAAGGACAGAGACATGAAATTTATGAACAATTTTGACCCGTTGTGCTCTCTTTTTCTCGCAGGATCTCGTCTCTTGACGCGATTGAAGCGCTCACTCATGTTCACAAATGCACGAACGTGTCACAGGCCATTCCGCTGCTCGAAGGTGTGCATACGCCAGCATATGAGCTCCCTTTGCTCGTGCATCAACGCTCGGATGAGCCAAATCACTTTTATAAATATTTAATGGCAACTCGTTAACGCACCTTGCATGTCTGAGCTTCTCGAGGACCAGCGGATTCCGTATTTATTTATTTATTTATTTATTTATTTATTTATTTATTTATTTATTTAAATACTCTCAATGACATTGCGGTTTTACAGAGAGAAGTGGTGTTACATGTTCAAAATGGCAGTTTTGAATGATGCATACTCCGGGTTGCTGGCAATGGAGGCAAGGAGGTGATTCCATTCGGGTGATGTCTTCGGCACGTAGGAATGCAAGTACATGTTAGTCTAGCAGAATGGCACTTGAACTTCGAAGTTATGGTCGACGCGGAATCAAAGGTAATAAGGTGGCGATAACAATGTGCGTTTCAGTTCAGGTTTCGTAAAGAAGATTTTATGAAAAAGACATAGGCGGGCCTGCTTCCTTCTGATAGAAAGGTTAGGAAGGTCTAGAGAAATGTTTATTGAAGTAATACTGGCGGTGCGATAACAATTAGCAACACTAAACCGAGCTGAACTATTTTGGATGGCTTCCAGTGCCTTTAAAAGTGTAGATGAGTGAGGATCCCAGATTGAAGAAGCGTACTCGAGTTTCGACCTGACTAAAGTTTTATAAAGAAAAAGTTTTAAGGAAACAGGAGACAAAGCAAAGCTACGTCACAAAAAACCAAGATTGCGATTCGCATTGTTAATGGCTTAGTTAATGCGAGTATTCCATGATAAATTGTTATCTATGTGGACACCTAGGTATTTATAAGTATTGACAGATAACGAATGAAAATCAGTAATGGAATAAACAGGGATAGTACAGGCAGCAGTTCTTCGGGAAACCCTCATTATTCTGCATTTGTTGACATTCAATTTCATGGACCAGAGTGAACACCAACAAGTAATGCTGTCAAGATTAGATTGAAGTTGAGAAGAATCATAAGGGTTTTCGTCTGAACCGGTTTCACGCTATGCTTCAACGACATATGTGAAAACTCTGCAGGCCTCGGTCAGCAAGCACTGTTGGCAGTTGCTCAATAACTATGTTTGCAGCATCTTGTTTGTGCTGTGTGAATGCGTTCTCGAGCTTTGTTTAATGAACAATTCATTACCATACACTTCTTGTCCTAAAGACATAATTTGTTGCCGTCTTGTCTATGCTCTCGAAATGTACTCTTAATGAGAATAGCGATCTGGGCGAGTTGGTTTAGGTCCGTGGCGTAAAATTTTTTTGCAGTGCGAAGCACTGAAGTGCGGAAGAAAGAACAAAAACGGACCAAGGAAGAAGGATTGCAAGAGGACAACATGGGCGCTGACTACCAGCTGAATTTATTGATCACAAAACACACACTTATACATACACAAGGTGATATGTTTATCAAACACAGTGTCGCAGGAACCAGTCTCATCAGAAGATTAGCCAGTAGTAAAATCAGACGAAATTAGGGTTGGCAGAGGCTCAGAAGCGCCAACTCATTGTCTTGTAAAACCACTATAACGGCCGCAGTTATATTGGGCAACCGGGGCATTGCATGAACCAAAGACTAGGGGAACACAAAAAGGACTTTAACCTAATGTTGCACTGCAATAGCTGCGGATGTAAGCCTCAGTTTAACGATGGATGTGTGCTAGATCGCTACAACGATAAAGGAATACGAGAAATATCAGAGGCGTATTTTATGAAGAAATTTGGAGACAGATGCGTTAGTCAACCATAAATGGTTTTACACAAGGAGCCTATGCCAACCCTAATTTCGTCTGATTTTACTGCTGGCTAATCTTCCGATGAGACTGGTTCCTCCGACACTGTGTTTAATAAACAGATCACCTTGTGTATATATACGTCTGTGTTTTGTGATCAATCAATTCAGTTGGTAGTCAGCGCTCGTGTTGTCCTCTTGCAATCCTTCTTCCTTCGTCCGTTTTTGTTCTTTTTTCCGCACTTCAGTGCTGTGCGCAGCAAGAAATTTTACCCCATGGAAATGTATTCTTCTCTAGAGTATAATTACCTTACAAGACACTTCGAGGATTGGTTAGTACAAGACCAAGTTCAGACTATGGGGAACATTGCCTTAAATACAATATACCAACACTGTTAAATTATTATAATTCGCTCCGTTTTGATCTTTCTACGTCATCATCTAAGGAACTCCAACTGATGTATACGGTGTCGGTGTAATATATGGTTGTGTTATATACCTTTGTTTCTGGATTTGTTTCATTGACGCTGTGAGGAAAGTGTGAGTGAGAAACGTACATGTCGGTGAAGCTTATGTGTACTGCTGTGTATGTGTGTATACGTATGCACGCATATATGTGAAGCTACCTCCTTGCTGAAGCAAGGGATTGTAGACACGTCAGGCTGTTCAAGGACAGCTTTCTTTTCTACAGTCCCTTAATCTGTAAATGTACAGGATGGCAAATAAACAATTCCAATTTCAGTTTCTATGGGTGATACGAATTTCAATGTCACATACGTGGAAACCTATTCGTGATTACTTTCGATGTTCTTATGGCCACTCAGCGGCCGCAGCTTCTCGAGTAGCGTAGTTTGTTTCAGAAATCAGATAGTCCTCAATTATTTTTGTTGATGCACCGTCATTTTACAGCGAAGCTGTGTATGGCTAGCCGATTCGTCCGTCCGGGCGTCTCTCCGTCCGTCTGACGACTTTTTGAATGAAAAAGTGAAAGAGAGGCACGCGATTGGCGGCGCCAGTGACAGCCATGCTCTCAGTCGCAGCCGAGCGCGCGCGCAGCAGTTTCTCTCCGGCTCCGAAATGTGTAGGCCACGCGTCATACGTACTCTTGAGAAGCAGGCACCTTTCGATCAGCAACGCCACGAGCGGAACCGGGAACCAGCTCGTCTACGCCGTGCCGACGCTGCAGCCCGGCCACAAGAACAAGCTCGTGCGGGCGAGCGCAAAGCAGCAACTACGTACCGAGGATCCGGCAGCTCAACATGCCATCGTAAAAAGGACACTAAAGGTTACTATGAAGCCAAGTGATAAAGCAATGCTCTAAAACGTCTAAGGTGTCAATATAATCGCGAACAGAGCTTTAGTAACCAAGAAATTGAGGCAAATGCATGACACGATTTGAGACCCCCCAGCGACATTCCGGTACTAGCCGATGACGAAGGCACTCCTCATCATAGTCACTAGTACTCAACTACTTGTAGTAAAAAGATCATTTCATTAGGTTATAAGACGGAAGAAAATGCTACTTGTCTACTTCTGTTCGATTCTAAGAAAAAATAACTTTTTGACGTTACCCTTCAGTATAGTATGGGTGGTCGAAAGGTTTCGTTTTAGCTCGACTCTGCACGCTCGACTCTGCACCGCGCACCCTTTGGAGTTTCAGTTGTTTCGTTATCGCGTCGTGCTGCTCTAGTTCTGCTGGCTCGCGAAACTTGCATTTGGAAGAAGCAGCGAGAATTTCACGTCCATGTGATGTCGTGGGATGCGCGAAAGGTCCGCGAAACTTGGCCAAGGGCAGTTGCAGCGGTGAATCCAACGTTACTTATCAGTGCGTGCCAACGAGTGAACCTCTCCGTTCGAAGTTGTTAAGGGCCGTACCTCTGCCACAGCGCGTTGGCAAAGAGCCGAAAAATCGCATAGTGCGCTCGCTGCACTTTCGGCCAGAGGATTACGAGTTCAACGCCGACTTACTGAAGTCGTGTGGAGTGCCTTTCAAAGCAATGTTTTCCCGTAGCGCTGTTCCGTCGGTCTTGCCTGCATTCTCCGAAACACAAGAACAACTGCTGGTCGAAGAAGCGGTGAGTGCGGCATTTGGTTTTCACGAAGGAAAAGCTACAAATAGCGAATATGTACAGCCATGCCACACAGTTGCCGTCGTAGTAGTACGCAACGCCGGCAGCGCGAGCCCTCAGCAGCAGGTCACGTTCATCAGTGATTAAATCACTGAAGTCGAGCCCAGCATCGCGAGCCCATGTGTCGTTGTCAGGGTCGTCCATTGCAACGGGCGTCAAAGTTGGCGTCATAAAATAAAGAACCAGCTTGTCGTCGTGCGCTTTCCCTTCCGCTAGCCACCATACTTCCGCTTTCGCGCCGCTGTCGGCTCTGCCTTGGCTCTGTTTCTGGCCGCGCGTTTGCGTTTTGCGCAGAAAATCCGTAGCGCCGTCTGCGGGCGCCGTTTTACTCACCGACGGCGCAACGTCACTATAGGACCATGACGTCACCACTCCTCGATCGGAGGGCGGGCGATTTGAACTGCGCTAAAGGTACGCGGACGCTTCTGAACGCATTTTCTCTTAAAATAATTTTCTTCTTCGCATGAAACAAGCGTCTAGAGGTTTCTGGGATCGTATTTCAACAGTCCACGTTGACTTAATATTAGCTTTTAGTGTTCCTTTAATGAACCGTCGGGATTAACTCAGTGATAAATACCGAGTCGCACGTTTCAGCTTCGCTGGTTAACCATCTGTACGGAGTGCTTGGGCGCTGATTTTTCGATCCCTTTTGTGTTTTGATTTTGTCCAACTCTTAGCGCTGGTCACCCGTGATAGTAGTAATCCCGCAATTTAGTATAGAGAACAAACGTACTTATACAACATAACACTTCGTCATAAGTTCCTGACTTTTATGCTGTTTTCTTTTCTTTCCTTTTCTTTAGGGTTAGAAAAACGGTTTGGAGTTCTGATAAGGTGCACATTTGTGACAATTTTTTCCGAGAATAGGCTCCGAAATACGGTATAGAACGTATTCTGCATTTGTGAAGACACATAAAGCCTACAGATATATCACAAACAAAAAAAGGTTCTCTCACGTCCCTAATGCGAGTGCAGTTCACAAACTGATCTGGTGACGGCAAAAAAATAAATAATAATATTTGCAGAGCCTTCCGTCTCTTACTGCACTTACCGATAAATCCGCTTCCCAATCTTCCGTCGCCCCTGTTGCGCAAGGGCTCTCTGTCGTGTCCGAGAGAAGATCACGCCTATACTATTTGCCCTTTTCTTTCTGTACAAGAATAGAGCAAGTTCTCAAGCCCATTGGCAAACAGGAGTACTTAAAAAATACTTCGAGGCTTCCTAGCATTCTTCAGAGATTATTTTATTTTTGTTCACACGATACGTTTGCACTAAAAGATGGTGCCGGATACTCGTTGTCGCGCGAGAAAAGTAGAAATACATCACAAGTTCACCACCATTACAAAGACAAGAGAAATATATGATCTAGTGACTTAAACGCAGCAAATACTTAAGCACAACACGTCACGAAAGAGAAAGAAACAACTCAATAATGTCACGAACACTATGGATAGTAAAACACAATATGTCACGGCAAAGGAAAATCGGCAATGCGGCTGCAAAACAAAAATGAAATAAAACATACAATGCCCCTCTCACCGAGCAAAAGCACTTGGTAAGCTCGTATTGGTCTACAATATGTCTGGACTTGAAAACCTCCTTTATAGCAATAGGTGCTTGTTTAAGTCTGGAGTAAATGCAGCGAACTTTTACGGTGAATTTCGCGCGTCAGAAGAAAAGAAAAGCGGGGGCACGAGGCAGAATGTCCGCTAGCATGCGCTACACGGACAGAAAAATCTACAGAAATTCTGAGAATTGTCTGCTAATGCGGAAGCATTCCTCGGTTCAGCTGTGACTTCGTTTTTCCTTAGTTTTGCTTACTTGCTTTTCCTAGCTTATGCGCGTCTACCCATGCAAGACCTTTCCGGTGGCAGAGAATGCTTAGGCTTCAGCAGGCAACTGTCAGATTTTTCTCGCCGCATCTGGCTCCTTCAGTGCAACGCCGGGCACAGTGCGCCTCGACGGAACAGTGCATGCGGTCGAAAGGTAACACTATTATAACTCGCGGACAACTTTCTCTGCCTATGAAGGGAAAAGCTACGGATGGCAAAGCGCACACAAGTGAGAGCGCTTCTGAAAAGAGTCCCGCGTTTTAATCCACGTTCGTTTATGTTGGGAAAGAGAAAACAGAAGCACCTTATTGGCAACAGTGAGACAGGACAGAACACAACACTGTGTGTTACACTTTACTTATTTGGCGGCTTTTCCCTTCCGCGTATGGGCAAATGCGATACCGCCGCACTTGGAAGCTGCGCCGATTCAGCGTCTGTTCCGCGCAACCAAGAGCACTGCCAAACGCTGCCGGACTACTTGGCGCGGTAACACGTGTGCAGCAGCCACGCGGCCGTAGCTTTCGCCTCACAGCCACAGAAAGTTGTCCGCAAGTATATAGCGGCCGCGGCAGCGCGTGAGGTGTTGCGTGAGGGGAGAGCGCATCGCCGCGATGCCATGTCACCCTCGCTGTCGCTCTCGCAAGCCTGCGATATGCGCGCGTTCGTTGTCCACGCAAGCGCTTGGCTGCGTTCTGACTCGCCTCGGTAAGGCCCAATCAAAACGCTCCAAGCGTATCAGCGTGTTCGCTTGCCCGCGAGCTGTTCATAACTCGAAGGACGCTCAGCAGGGTTCACTTGGACATGGGGCCAACCCGAAATCTCATGTTGGCCCACACCCGAATTTCAAGTTGGCCCACCTGCAAATTTAAGTAGGTTCACCCCCAAATTTCAAGTTGGCCCACTCGAAATCGAAGTTGACCCGCCCCTTAATTTAAGTTGGCCCACCTCACATTTCAAGTTGGCCCACCACTAAATTTAACTTGGCTCATCCCCTGATTTCAGTTGGCCCACCTCCAAATTTCAAGTTGGCTGAACCCTTACTTTAATCTTCCCCATCCATTTTCTAAGTAGCCGTATGTATCTTTTTATTTTATTTGTTTGCTTTAGGTTGTTCCTTATCGCTTAAAAACTTCCTATCATCATTTACGCATCACCAAAGATTACGAATCATTATAACGATTCAATGTCTTTGCAAATTACGCATTTTCGTGCAGATACAAGGTATTACACTTTTTAGGTGACAGAACTGGGGGAGCTGGCCAAAGAATGCTTGCGCATTCTTTGGCGAGCTCCCTAGCCCTGTCACGCGAAAAGTATAATACCTTGTAAATGATGATGGAAGCTCGCCAAAGAATGCTTACGCAGGAAAGAAGAAGTCCCATCGAGCGGCTGCTGCTCCTCCGGTGAGATATTTTGTTTTCTTCGAAGAATCAGTGCTGTGTTGAGATGTTGTGCTGTTGTCTAGAGAGAAAAGACATCCCGTGGGATACCTATGTGCTAAAGATCACGCACAATACCGCGTGGTTTTGCTGCGCTTTACAGCGCATCAACGCCTACCACGGCGGTAGGCAGCAAAGAAGACCGGCATGAGCCATATGTTCGACAGCGCGCATTCCTAGGCGCATGAGTGCCACAGAATCAGCGCCGCATTCGGAAGTGCCAAAACACGTGCCTAATGTCATCAAGTCGGCGACACTAGTTTTCAACGCTGCACTACCTTCCAGCGCACCTTCAGTGAATATGGCTGTGACAAGCGAAATTGAAGCCAAGAAACCACGGGTTGACGAAGGCTGGACATCCGCCTATGAGCTAAGCGAAGATGAAGACATAGACTGTGGTGATACGTTGTTCTCCTCGGTAATGTATAAAAAGAAGCGACCTGAGGGAATTCCAGTTGTTGTTCGACCCTCACAGGAAGGCTGCAACTTCTGGCAAGTGAATCCAAACCGCGCTGCGTCAAAAATTGTTTCCGCGGCAAAGGAAAAGGTACAGTCATTCCGCGTGAATAGAGATGGAAGTTTCTCTGTCAATGTTACTTCAGTCTCATCTGCAAGTCATCTACTGTAGATGAGCGAAGTGGCTGATTTGGGAGTCAAGCCATTTATCCCGGCATCTTATACCAAAAATGTTGGCAAGATACGCCATGTCCCAGTTTAATATACAGAAGAACAGCTGGTTGACTTCCTGAAGGATTTTGGCGTGACATCTGCCCGTCGCCAGGCGCGCTACAAACGCCAAGAAGACGGAGCGATAGAATCACGCCCTCTGATAAACGTTGTTCTTCCTTTCAGAGAAGACAAACCAATGCCGCAACGAGTACACTTGGGTTTTGCGAATCATCCTGTAGAAGAATACCATGGTCGTGCTCTGAGATACTACAACTGCCAGAGATTTGGACATTTATCGAAGAACTGCAGCAGTCCGCGTCGCTGCAAGATATGCTCAGAAGACCACAACCATTCAGAGTGCAAGTCTGTGTGTCAGCCAAAGTGTGCCAACTGTGGCGGAAACCACACGGCTTTCTTCTCCAGGTGCCCTCAGGGCAGAGCTGCCTCAAAGTTACATAGACATGAGTTGAAATACGGAAGGCTGCCTCCTCGTAATGCGCCCTCATCCAACCTTGATACTGTAAGATATGCGCCTCAAACTCCCAACAAAGAAAAAGAGCAAGGGAACAATTTGAACTATTCTGCAGCTCTAAAGCACTCGGGTCGACAACGTTCTGACAGCAAGCAACACAATCCATCTTCAGAGAATGCTACTCATCTTGCCCAAGCATCGAGTCAAATTCGCCGACCTTCTCAGCAACGCCCTCTGTCATTGACACAGCAACCTCATCTAACATATGAGCGACTACCTAGCATTCGCCTCAACCACACCAGCCATACCAGCCACCATCCCAGTCAGCTCTTCAGCGACCTGCTTCAATCGCACATGGAGCTTCAGCGTCGTTTGATGATTACGCGTATTTGGCGAATACGCGTCGTTTGGTGATTACCCGTGGCACAGACGATCCTGTCCATGCTATTCACAGCTCTGCATGCAATTCTCAGTGCCATTCCACACGCAAACAACCTGCCAGAGGTAAAAACACTGCTTTCTATGGAATTGTTGGTGCTTCCAAAATCTCCAACAACTCCACAGCAGGCTTACAATGAATAATCGTTACAATAATATTTTCATATTTCAGTGGAGTGTAATGTGCAGTAATGTGAATGAAGTAATGTGAATCTAATGTACAGTGTCGTGCAGCCTTCGAAATAAGTCAGCAGGTTTTCGCCAACTACTAGCTCAACATAACTTTCCTGTTTTATGTATACAGGAGGCAGGCGTACGATATGACTTTCGTCTTTCAAAGTATGTCATATATAAATCATTGCGCATTGCTGAAAGTAGCAGAGCGATGTTATGCGTGAGAAAAGACCTGCCGTCCTATTTAACACAGTCGAGCGATTTAGATATACCAGAGTTCGTAGCATGCAAGATGTCTTTTAGACATACATGCGTCACAGTGATCAATCTTTATCTACAATGTTCAAGCAAAATATATGTAGACAACTTGGTGAATGTGTTTGATATCGCAAACTCACATGTGCTCGTTTGGGGGGAGTTCAACGCACATAAAGGCATCTGGGGCAGTACTTTCTTTCACTGGACGACAGCTGAATAATTTCCAACTTACGCTTAATTGGCAAACTTTGATGTTCGTGAAAAAGCATAAATTTCTTGGAGTTATTCTTGACCGCCAGCTGACATGGGCATCACACATCCGCGCAATTTAAGAGCAGACCAATGCTGTAATAAACGTACTTCAGCGACTCACTGGCACAATGTGGGGAGGATCAGTCTCTTCACTATTACAAGATTCCCACGAAATCATTATAGAGCGCACCACAGAAAAAGAGCAGTTTGATCGTGTTAAATGACAACTCTCCAACGCTCTTGCGGGAGTTTCTTTACTCAAGTTGTATAGATGTTACGCTCTGTTCACAAGACCTTCTTGATGGCGTTGAATGGTCAGCGGACATAGAAACGCACGGTAGTGATTATTTCCCGGTTCCGGTAAAACCTCGTCTCGTACGGAGTGAAGGGACCCGACGCTACTCAAAATATACTAATTGGCAAACTTTTCGTCACTGTTTAAGTAAATCATTGGGCGAAAATCTGAACTTTCAAAGTTTTGCAAATATATTGTGTGAGTCTTAGAACATCTGCACAAAGCAAGTCATTGTTCCAAATAAATATGCTGCAGTTGACGGGGAATATGAATGTCGAAGCGCAATTAGAAGACGCACAGAACGTACTTACCGCCGCAGCGGAAAACTGGATGACTACAAGATGGCACAGAAAGTTCATTCAACTTCGCGCAGACTCTTACAAAAAATAGGTATGAGAAGATGGCGAGAATACTGCGAGTCGTTGTCTCCTTTCACTCCAGTTCCCAGATTATGGTCAGTTGTCCGATCTTTTAGTGGCCCAGTTACCCAGAGCCATCCCTTCCGAGCCCTTGCCGTAGCTCGAAGCACTCCGAAAACATCTGTTGGTGACGAATTCTGTCAACTTATATCCAGACCAGGAATTCCGTTTACTTGCCCACAATTTACAAGTTCGACAACACTAGCAGAACAGAAGGTTCGTGCGTGCTTTATGTCACAACACCCTCAACTTGACTGTGAGTTTAATTTAGATGAATTGAAATATGCTCTTTCGTCATGCCGTACGAAGACAACCGCAGGCCTAGACGGTGTTACGTATGTGATGGTAAAGAACCTCGGTCCAGCAGGAAGAATGGTTCTTTTGGAGATATTTAATGATATCTGGATAAGAGAGACTCTTCCAGATTCATGTCATGGAAATTAGCTCGGGTAATTCCAGTACCGAAACCAGGAAAGATTCTCCTTTGTCTTGACTCCTACTGACACGTCAGTCTCACAAGCTCTTTCTGCAAACTAATGGAAAAGATGGTAGACAGTCGACTGCAATGGTGGTGTGAACACACAGATGTGTTTTCCAACTGTATGACCGGTTTTTGACAAAATCGGCGTACAATGGATGCAGTATTAGACATTGCCACATGCGTGGAAAATGAACGAATGTGTGGAAATGTGACAATAACAGTATTCTTAGACATTCAAAGAGTATTCAACACTGTAAATCACATACACGTCCTTGCTGGTATGTTTGAGCTTGGCCTACACGGTCGAACACTGCGATGAATATCAAATTTCCTGAACGGAAGAAAAATATATATGGAAACAATTCAAGGAGAGAGTAATTATCAGAGCATCACGCAGGGCGTTCCGCAGGGCACTGTTCTCACTCCGTTTTTATTCAACTGTGTCATGGCAGCAGTCGACTGCAATGGTGGTGTGAACACACAGATGTGTTTTCCAACTGTATGACCGGTTTTCGACAAAATCGGCGTACAATGGATGCAGTATTAGACATTGCCACATGCGTGGAAAATGAACGAATGTGTGAAAATGTGACAATAACAGTATTCTTAGACATTCAAAGAGTATTCAACACTGTAAATCACATACACGTCCTTGCTGGTATGTTTGAGCTTGGCCTACACGGTCGAACACTGCAATGAATATCAAATTTCCTGAACGGAAGAAAAATATATATGGAAACAATTCAAGGAGAGAGTAATTATCAGAGCATCACGCAGGGCGTTCCGCAGGGCACTGTTCTCACTCCGTTTTTATTCAACTGTGTCATGGCAGCCTTACCACAAAAACTACCGTGTGGTCTACAGTATCCTATGTACGCAGATGACATCTGAATATGGGCATCTGGATCCTATATACAAGACATTCAAACAACGCTGCAAGAGGATCTTGATAGTATCGACGTCTTTTTCAAAGACAGAGGCATGAGCCTTTCATACGCAAAGACAGCCGTACTTTGTTTAACTAGACGACAGCTGAATAATTTCCAACTTACGCTTAATGGGCAAACTTTGATGTTCGTAAAAGAGAATACATTTCTTGAGTTTTTCTTGACCGTCAGCTCACACATCATGAGCGTCACACATCCGTGCAATTTAGAAGCAGACCAATGCTGTAATAAACGTACTTCGGCGACTCATTGGAACAAAGTGTGTGTGTCTGGGGGGGGGGGGGGGGGGATCAGTCTCTTCACTATTACAAGTTCATAACGCACTCACAAAATAAACAATTGCTTATTCGGCACTTATTCTTCATGGTTTATCGCAAACTTTGGAGGAACGTCTTCAACGTTTACTGGCAATGGGGCTGCGATGTGTCTTGGGGTTCAGCAGGCTACCTCGAGTTCTCTAGTAATTGCTAAAGCTCGTAACCCACCATTTCCAGTCATACGAACGGTTGAAACATGCCGGTATATTTATCGCATCTTAACCCAACACAAGAAGCATCCATTAAACTTCGAGCTTAGCGAACGAAACAAAAGCGAAATTTATGATGTTGTTCAAGGACATAAAGCATTATTACCAAGATTCGAATTATGCAAAGTGTATGTTAGTTAGGCTCCTTGGATGTTAACAAGCGCTAAAATAAAATTATCGGTCGACGCGATTATATATAAGAGAGACACGTACATGGTAGCCGCACAGCAACTGTCACTCTTCCACATTTACTTATATCCCCAGTACATCCACGTGTATACAGACGGTTCGTGTCATAAAAATTCCTCGACTTCAGCATTCGTCATTCCACATTTAGCGCTAGAGCAAACATCTAAATTCTCCCGAGAGACATCTTCCACCGTGGCAGAACTGTTTGCAATCCTGTGTGCTTTGCGTTTCTTAACATCAGTAAAGCATTCGCAAAAATGGGTTATCTTTAGCAATTCGCAAGCCGCTCTCACATAACTACAAAGCAATAAGAAAAATTCTTCGAACACTTTGCCATTGTATGAGACGTTCAAAGAACATAAAAAGGCAAGCGCAATGAACCACGTAATTGTATTTCAGTGGATACCTGGGCACTGCAATATTCCTGGTAATTCTGCAGCGGACGCAGCTGCGAATCGAGCGCACAATAACGCGGAGACAACCAATCTTCCTCCGTGAAGTCCGTCTGCTCCTGAGACAGATTTCCTGTCATCTCAGCAAAACTACCAGGTTTGATCAGCAATCTAAGAACTTGGAGTAATACTTTATAGACCCATGTATAAACCTATCAGTTCCAAAAAATCTAAAAGTAAACAGAAAATTTGAAACATTGGTGCACCGCCTGCGGCTTGGTACTGCATTTACGAGACATTGCTTACACAGGATAAAACGTGCCTCTAGTCCGCAGTGTTCTTGTGGCCATCCAGACGAATATTTGTATCATCTCCTCCTCGAGTGCACTAAATACGATCCACAACAAAGGGTATTGCAAGCAAATTTGTTGCTTTTAGACAGACGACAATTCACCCTAACAAAGATACTTGGTCCATGGCCAACAGCTCGCCTTCAGAAAAGAGCACTTCTTGCTTTGAATAAGTTTTCGAGAACACGAACATTTTGGGGAAATATTAAGTTTCAGTTGATCCTAATAAGCTAAATGAGTGACATGGGTGTTGTTCTGGGTTAAAGATTGATTTATGTGGTGATCGTGATTTTCACGCAGTGTGCGATTGTGTTCTGTGCTTGCAGTGTAATTACATGTGTGGTGTGTTTGGCTATTCAAAATATCTGTCTTTATATATGCAAATGTGTACTGAACTCATGCACAAAACTTTGCGATTCATGTACTGTTAGACTGTATAGTTATTATTCATCTGGTGTACTATTGAGTGCCATATTTTGTGTCATTATTCTCCCTTGTTACGCAAATTTGTTTCCTTTGCGAAGTGACAAGGAGTATCTGGTGCCGCCATAAAGGCGCCAACCTCTCCTAATATTCGTTTCGATAAAAAAAATGCTTACGCATTAAAATAGGCCGACTCCGCCGCGCGTTCGCTGTATAACCGTAGAGGAAGACATTCAGCAAGAGTGGACGCTCCCATAGAGCCAAGCGGCCAAATTGACTGTAGCGCACCAAGCGGATGGAATTAGCAGCTTCCGGTTTTGGTTTTGCGTGCGCGCGTTTTCAACGCTAGCTAGCACGTGTTACTACGGCCGCGTTAATCCGAGCGGCATTTTTTTTCTGCTACACTCTAAGAACAGTTTGCACCCTTTGGAGTGCCCCTTCTGCCACACAACGATAATCGTCATCTGCCTTGATGCGTTTCCTTTCTTCAGCGCTGCGAGCCCGGTACTTTCCAGTAAGGAGCGGCATGCGCGTTATCAGCGTGATAGCATTTCCTGTGGGCAATGCTATCATGCTGATAACGCGCGTGCCGTTCGTTACTGGAAAGTACCGGGCTCGCAGCGTTAAAGAAAGGAAACGCATAAAGACAGACAGTGGCGTAGCTAGGTCTTCTGGCACCCGGGGCCCTTTCCTCTTCTGTCACCCCCCCCCCCCCCCGGGTGTAGTCGAGGAAGGCGAGGATATCGACAATTTTCGGTTGTCTTCAGAGGTATATGACACCCCCCTCACCCCTACTGGCCCCGTGCACCCGGGGCCCACGGCCCCCCGGCCCCCCCTGTTGCTATGCCACTGAAGACAGATGACGATTATAGTTATGTGGCAGAGGGGACACTCCAAAGGGTGTAAACTGTTCTTAGAGTGTACTCAACCGCGCACGGTATTAGTGCGGAATCCTTTTTATTATTTAGTAAAAAAATGATTGCGAACAAATTTTACGAGCCTCCAAACGAATCTGTGCCACGTGCAATTTCATAAAATAGACGCAAGACGCTTTGAAAATGAGGAAATGTTTTATTTTGCCCTATATAAATGCTCGTTCCGGGCCTTTTGTGCGTTCATCCAACGTTGTGGCACCAGGCAAGCAGCAGTAGTTCCCGTGCGACGCGCCACCGGGCGGCATCAGCTGAAAAAATGACAAGCATGCGTCATTTTGGTGTTTGGAGCGTATAGGAACACTGCGTGTAGAGGCGAAGCGTGCGGAAGTGGTGAATGGGCGGCATTACAAAACAATTTGCTGCTAGGTACACATGGCGCAGGAAATCCCCGACTCCATCCCAGACAATACCATAAAATATGAAAACATCTGATTTCCAAGCGTTCCCCATTCCCGTGCGTTATTTCCTGTACTTTATGAGCACAAGTACGCGGGCGACTGCGCGTTTCCAAAACTACTTGGCCTCAGCCGATGCGATGGTATGCTACATAGATGTGGCCACAACACATGTAGGCTCTCAGCCAGACCATGTTACAGGCTCGCAGAATGCCTTCTACTTGCACTCAAGGCAAATGCGTGGGTGCAAATCCTGTTTTCAGTCGTTCAGAAGACAGAATTTTCGAGTTCTTGGTTCTTGAGCTCCTCAGGCCTATCTTCCGCGTGTTCTGCCGGCGCAAGCAACACACTCGTGTTATCACTCTTGGCAATCGCTCGCCGCGTTTTCGACAAGCGTGAGCACCGAAAGAAGGTATACAGGGTGTTTCAGCGAACATTTTCAAAATTTTCCAAAGGTTGCGGGGGGCAGATAGCTCAATTCTAACTTATGAGCAAGTCCACTCGAAGCGGCGGACACTACTTGCACAAGAAATTGAAATACAAATTCGACGAATTAACAAGAACTCACTAATTAACTTTGCAGCTAATTGTATTATGACCCATATTGCAATTTACAAATTCTAGCAGTGGACTTCGCAAGGCGGATCCACTTGGAACGAATTCTCAGGACGACACCAGTTTCGAGATATTAATTCCCGAACTTCGCGTAGAAATGCATTGGTGCGCCACTTACTTGTGTGCGTCAGTGCATGAAACGTTTTTTAACAAATTAACTGGAACGCCAATGCATTTCTCCGCAAAGTTCTGGAATTTATATCTCGAAACTGGTGTCGTCATGAAAATTCGTTCCAAGTAGATCCGCCTTGCGAACTCCACGGCTATAATTGGTAAATTGCAATATGGGCCATAATGTAATTAGTTAAAAGCTTTATTAGTGATTTTTTTAATAATTAGTCGATTCTGCATCTCAATTTTTTTACAAGTATTGTCCGCCTCTTCGAGTAGACCAGCTCATGAACTAGAATTGTTATATCTGCCACAGGCAACTTTTAAAGATTTTTAATGTGTTCGCTGAAACAATGTTGCGGGGCCATACAATTTCCAATCCTCAAGCAAAGCTGAGATAGAAAAATACGTAGAAAGGAGGATGATGTAGCAATTATGCTCCAACTCTTTTCCTTTGCGCGCTTTAACTCTGGGAGGGGCGCTCCGCCTTAGTTGTCACAAGGATCAACCGGTCGTGAGCGGTAAATGTTGAAAAAGAAACAAAAAGGAAAGAAAAGAAAAACGAGAGAACGTCTTGGGGAGGCTTGCAGTGGATAGTAACAGCGAACATACGCTATGTGGTACCCACCAATTGCTGGTCCTTCTCAAACGTCCACTGCACTAAGTCCTCCTGTGGCCACTGGCGCCACTCATGCCATGCGGTAGTCTCTTTTTATGAATGAGACTCATTAAAATAATCGCTATAGGCCTGTATGCTCACATGATTTCAACCAGAGAGCCGGCAGGTTCACGAATCGTGGTAGATGGTAGAATCGTGGTAAAATGAATCACTGCATCATACCAGTGCAGATTTTTGTCAGCACAGGCGCGATACCATGTCATGGAGGGAAAATGACTAAATGGTGACATTCGCGGCGTCCCATAGAGCAGCGAAAAAAAAGTAACATGAATGTAGTCTGCACAGTTTCTACTTCCCACGCCTGACGACACAAAATCCCACAGATAGTGTATCCTCGTAAAGCGTTGGGATAACATGTCGCCTGTGCACGTCGTTCGTCTTTCTTTGAGTCAGAAGTGTTTGTTCGCGCCGCACAGACTGCAGTTTTCAATTCCATGTCCCGTCCACAGTTTCAGATAACGTCCAGGTAGTTTTCCGAGAAATTATTTCAATATTTGCGGAGTGTCGCATAGTTGCAACTCTGAGCAAAAGACAGTCAGCCAATGTGCTGTACAGCTCCAACGAGCGCACTCCTGCTGCATTAAAGGGTCACACGTAGTGGCCTTGTAGCACAATGTGATTGCGTGCATTCCACTACTGGAGCCACGTCTGCTATTCCTCTTGTTGGCACTTCTCACGTCTTTAAGCGCGCATAAAGCACCAACGAAACTTTTAGTGCATAAATACCGCACGAAAATGGTCGAGGCTAAAGCCAGTGACTTCTACGAACATGACAACTCTGTCTCGCGCGCACCACACGCCACGAAGGCGCTTTTGTGGAAAACGTTGGTCTCAACGGGAAACTTTATTCTGCATGTTGCGGGTATTGTGCGTGTTATGTGTCTTTCATGTGTTTTTACGCGTAATGTTTCATTTATCATCGCACGCACCTGGAGTCTTCCACGTTTTTATTAAAGGACCTCTCTCGAGAGGGACGCAATATTGGAAAACAACAGGGTTGAAGAGGAGGACACCGCCAAATAATGGAGGTGAAAGTGGAAGTATATCTTACCGTAGCCACATTCCCCTGAAGTCGTATTGTTAAAGCAAGCGACGCACGTGACGAAAAAAAAAACCATCGTCATCAAGAAGAAAAAAAACTACTATTTATCATACTGAGCCCGTGACAGCTGATTATCAGTTTGACGGGGTTATCTATAGTTCGATGTTCAATGGAATCATGCACTCTAAACCGATTTAAACTATTACAGGAGGTCCTTAGTTGTGCAACTCGGTTCTGTAAACCTCAACCTTACACCCGCCAGCTTTCCCCACACTGCAGCCGTGTAGAAACACCTAACCGACCACGTACGTAAAGCCGGTATGACGTGACGTGAGAAACAAAAATTATGGATCAGTGGTTTAAAAAAGCTGGCATATAAGTTGTTGTTTATTAGAGTTCTATATACGCAAAGTAACTTTTATAATCACTACTCATTGCGTCTCAAAGCAAATTGGGGGCTCCGACACACGTCGCGTTGCATTTATATTGGATATCGACCCCGACGTCGCTCACCCCTGCGCGAAAATCGTTGCGCAGAACTTCCCTGTAAACTTGTAACTGTAAACTTACAAACTGTAAACGAGACTTTCCTGTAAACTGATAATTTCTGTCAAATAATTTTGCAGCTTCGCCGTAAAATTATTAAGCAGAATTTATCTGCCGCGTGCGTTCGCTCAGGACCTGGCGTCCCTGGCTGGAAAGCAGCTCCCCTGCGGCAGATTCCTTCGAGACAGTCCTCACTTCCACAGTTCTCTCTCCTTCGAGACTCAGGTAGGTGTTGCTATCCGATACATATTCGAGATAAGCGAATATACCACAATTGCGAATCGCGAATTAGCGAATCGAATGCGAATCGGGTAGCAAGGACTACTCCCTTCGTATTCGAAATTTCGAATATTTTCACAGCCCTAATTGAATACTTTCGTTGACTTGGCTACTTCACTGGAAATATAAAATGCTCACGCCATTACTGGCCGCCGTTGCTCACACGCAGAGCGCACTATGCGTTTATAACGCCTGTTATTCAATCCGCGCAGCACATGAAAATTATTGCTCCAAAGATGGGTCATACGAAAACAGTCTTTTTTTCTTGCGTTGGAGTTTCATTTTCTTGGACTGGGAAATCGCGAGCGCGGAATCATCACTTAAAGCTGGCTCTCTCACTGTGTAGCGCGCTTCTCGCTGCTGTTGGTCACGAGCACGCAATCGAGGAAACTGTGGTCCATCTCCCGTCATAATATTACCCCGCGCGAAATGCAAGTCAAGTATAAAATACACATGAGACTGAAAGGTTGCGCCACAGCCCGACACTTTAATCGACGCTGAGCGCCAGCCGGCTTGCCGGTGCTGCAGCCCCAGACGCGAAGGCCTCGCGAGGAGCTCGCTGCTAACCGAGTCCGGTAAGTGCGCGCGCAGGGGGCTGCTGGGGGCCCTCCACTCGGCAGCGCTGCCTTGCGTGCTCTTCTGGAGTTGTCTGCGCCTCAAAAGGAAGACACCGGAAGACACCTCGAAAAGGGAATCAATAAAGCGGCAGCTGCAGAAAGCGCGCGCTAACTAAATCACGGGGGGCAGCACGAAGAGTGAACAATCTCATCAGGCTTAATCCCAGTTGCCACCATTCATTTCGCGGATCCCTCTGCGCAGCTCTGTGCTGTCACGTCGGCTGAAGACCGCGGCAATGCGAGGTGCGCTCGTCATGGCTGAAAGAGGGGTCCATCCCGCCTTGTCCACGCAAAGCCACGCGACGACGCTGCGATGGATGGTGCCCGGGGCTCTTTTTTCCTGCGAGTCGGTATTTGATGGAGCCGGGAATTTCGCCTCCAGGTACCAGTGTGTGTCGACAGTGCGATGCGCGATTAAGAGCAACCAGCGGAGTTTCTGCAGCTAATACATGCCGCCGCTGACCTCCGCGGCGTCCCGCTTCTGGGCGCCGCATGGCGATATTTAATTTTCAACGCAGTCGCATTCCGACGGGACTGGAACGCGAGAATACCATCGTATACTGCGAGTTTGTTGCATGTTAAAGGAACCGAGGAGCATGGTCAGTACAACGTTAAACGGAATCGATCAGTTACAGTAGCAAACAAAAAATAATAAAGAAAGATATGCAGATCTTACGCATTGTGAGAATCGGTGTACGCGAAGCTCTCGTAAGCCAGTAAAGCAAGAGCGTGCATTACGACGAGAGACGCGCTTGTATATTTTTCAGTGACGAACGCGTTGCTCAGCTACGATAGTGGACCACGCAGAGAACGAGGAAGCTTTAGTTAAAACGGGTTGCATCAGAAGACACCGCACGCTCGACCTCGTAGAAACGCGTCACAGCGCCACAGCACTCGATGAGAGACACGCAGCCAATGCCGGCGACGAACGCGTCCCGCACACTTCACTCCTCATCGTCAGCTATACTCCGTTCCCTACACAGCCGTCAACGCTGTGGAAGCTAGGCAAGAATTTCGGCCAAGAAAAGTGATCACTCCGCGCGTTCCGTCCATGCTTCGCTGCACGCCAACGGCGTTCGCTCGCGCGAGCATGTATGTGTGGCTCCTCGCGACGGGTTGCAAATAAAAAGCCCCAAAAGAAGAACAAAAATAAAAACGATCTAAAACCAACGCATTAGCAGCCGTATATCACAGTGTCCTTGTTTCTAAGGATTAGAACTTGTTTCATTTAATACCGAGGCTATATAAAAGAACAGTTGCGCACAATTGCGGACGAACACGTCGAACTATATCCAAGTGATGCGAAAGAAGCCACTGCAGGAAGTCTCTCTCTGGCCTCCACAGCGTCGGCTACTATGCATATGGGAAAAATTAAATTATGGGGTTTTACGTGCCAAAACCACTTTCTGATTTTGAGGCACGCCGTAGTGGGGGACTCCGGAAATTTCGACGACCTGGGGTTCTTTAACGTGCACCTAAATCTAAGTACACAGGTGTTTTCGCATTTCGCCCCCATTGAAATGCGGCCGCCGTGGCCGGGATTCGATCCCGCGACCTCGTGCTCAGCAGCCCAACACCACAGCCACTGTGCTTATCTAGAAAATGTGTTATCGTAAGAACCACGTGTTTCTCTAATATTTGACCTGTACAGGGGATTATCGAAATAGGTCTGTAATGTTCAATACTATTGCGTGCACCTTGCTTATGAAGTGGAATTACTATAGCGGTTTTCATTTCAACTGGAATCCCACCAGCTTCTAAAATAAAGTTTAGAAGAGATAGCAATGCATGCTTAATTGTGTAGAAATTCCGCTGGAGTTCCCTGACAGAGATTTTCTTAAAGCCTGGTAATTTATTCGTCTCAAGGTTAAAGACAATGGACCTCAATTCATCAAGCGAAAGTAAGGAAAGATATGCTGAATCTAGCAAGCTGTCTGTTAAGGTACACACAGATGGATGCCGTGTTCTCAATCCCGAGATACTTAAGAAAAGAACTGATTAAATAAGTTTGCCACAGTTTCATCCATCTGCAGAAAAATAAGATAAAAGGCACTGTTTAGGCGTTGAAATGTTGCTCCTCTAAGAGTGTTGATAAGGGAACACGTTTTATTTATGTCAGACTGAGCTTCTTGAAATTTCTTTCTGAAATAAGTGCGTTTCGCAAGTCTAATCATTGCATTCACCTTGTTTAGGGCACGTTTATATTTTTAGCGCGTGTCATTACAGTTTGACGAGCGCTTGGGCTTAGTCCACAGCAAGTCTTTTTTCGCTTTGTAGCGGTTAGGATTTCGCCGGTCATTCATCTGTGGCTCAGGTTACGTTGCCTGATTTTGACAACACGTGTTGCCACCTGCCTAAAAGAAGCAAATGTAGCTACAAATTCGCGATACTTATTTTCCGGTGACACAGTATATAAAAAGCTACCCCAGTCATTTTCTTGGGCTAGCTTATCAAAATGCCTTGGATCAGTTATGCAAATTTCTTTGGTGGGGTTAATAGCCTCCGGTAACAAGGGATTCACAGTCTGTTTCGGTGAACAGCAGACGAAGTAATGGTCAGAAAGCTTAACCTGTGCAACGGCATTATGGGTACGAACATTTACATGATCAATGCAGGATGAAACAAGGCGTTGAGATAGAAATTCCTTGCGAGTTACTACGTGAATTCTTTAATCAATTCCACATTTAGATAGTGCATCTAGATAGCCAGCAACTATGCCTACTGTTGGACGTAGCGTGTCTATATTAATGTCACCTGCGATGCAGATACATTAATCAGTTCTTAGACGAGATAACGCTGAGTCTAGCTCAGCCAAAAAAAGCCGCCTGTTACCACATAGGGGACGATGTACAGAAAGCAAGGCCAGTGAAAATAGGGGATTAGATAAGCGGATAGTAACTACTTCGGCATGGTAGAAGGGCAAATTTGATTCGGAGACAGTCCAACTGTTATTTATACCCCCACCTTTCCCGACTGCACGAAAAAAGGAGAATGTGTGATAGCCTGGTAACGCAAAACGAGAAAATAAAGTTATCTCGTTGAGTGCTATGACATCAAAAAGCAATGGAATAGAAAACAGAATGGCAACTAAATAGTCCCAGTGCTTACGAATGCTTCTGATGTTTACGCAACACGGAAAGCGTCGTTACCCGGACAAAAAAAAAACGACGCAATCTTTAAAAAGTCATTGCAAACCTTGAAAGAGCTACTACCTATAATTAGACAAGCCTTTCAATGTCCGATTTTCTATTAATCCGAAAGAGTGAAGCACCGTCTGTTTTCTTTGCAAAAGCCTTGCCATTTCTTTTACAGACGTTCTTGAAGGACTTTTCATTTCCTTTAGTGCGAGCTATCCAGAAAAGTTAACGATTAACCCGTGTGAGGTTGTCATTGAAAAACAACCCCAGAAAATCATTCTGAAATAATCCAGGCAGGTCTTTACGTGATCGAAACCATTGTTCCTTCGCTTCAACAGAGAACATCTTCAACGCAGCACATCTGGACAAGAATAGCTGGTGCAGTATTCTCCCTACTGCAACAAGCAACCCTACTGCAGAAACATGAAAAACTCCCAATACAGCTTTCTGTTGCTCAATACGTGCTACATAAAACTGTTATTCCGAAAGTGAAAGAAGCCCGCGAATACACGCAAAACTGCCGCGCGACTGGCCGCTAGAGGCACCTTGCGTTTATTCGCCGGCTTCTTTCAGGCTCGGAAAAACACTTTTATGTAGCATGTATTGTGCAACAGAAAGCTTTATCGAGTGTTTTTCATGTTGCTCTATAATTTTCTCATTGAAGCTTTCCATCCAATTATAATATTTGAGAAGATTAATAATTAATTAGGACTATTTTTTAATTAGGCGGAGTGCAAAAAAATAATCTGAGTATCTTTAAGCGACGGCAAACAACATTACCTTGGTTTTGTCCAGTTACATGGCATTTGCATATCTGTAAATATTAGTGCATGGTAGTTGGGGGCACTGTATATTAAGGGCTGGCATCGTTAGAACTGTAATTGCTGGTCAACAGCTTACGCCCTTACAAACACAGCCTTCAGTTTCGTCATCTGTTTCCACAAAACGTACATGGCATTTGAGAGAACTAGATAGGGTGCTGAAATGAGGAAATTTGCAGGCGAAAGTTGGGGTCAGCTAATATAGGCAGCACTAATTGGAGATCAGTGGGCCATGCCGTCGTTCTGCGGTAAACCTACTTAAGCAAGGTGACGTTGATTTCAAATATTACGTTCGAAAAATCCTTAAAATTGGGAAAGATGCTATAATTAGGCAACTTCCTCGAGATTGTGTAAGCACGGTGAGATATCTTTTTAAACGATTCGAGGAAGTAATTAGACACGCAAGCATAAAGTTAGGCTAATTTACTTGTCAACCAACGAAGTCATACGGCTGATCCTAATGGCTTAGTTGAAGTCCATCACCGAAATATGTTTTTTTTTTATCTGAAGGTAGAAAGCTCGAATTCACCTCCTCCAGTATACTCCAGGCTTGGAGTGGCGCCTGACACCGGCAGAAATACCAAGAGCCAGTGGGGCTATACTAATCCAGGTGCAACCAAATTAGGAAGATTCACTAAGCTTCAACAAAAAACACTCCCTCACCAGAACAGGAATTGGCCTCCCTGGTGCAGTATTCGGCCATTCCCTCCCAAATGACTCATTCGATTAACCAATCGCCCTAAGTCCACAGAAGCTGCGGAGCACCTGACCAACGCGGCGGTCAGACCTACAACACAGCAGAGGGTGCTAAGAATCTTTGGGTCTGGACAGGGCACCAATGGAAACTAACCCTGTCAACCTTTAATTGCTGAACTCTGTCGAGTGAGGCTAGGTTAGCAGGACTCTTTGAACAACTATCAAACACTTTTTGGGATATCATCGGCCTCAGTGAGATTAGAAGAACTGGTGAGGGTTATACATTGCTGAATAACGGTCATGTCCTCTGCTATAGAGGTCTCCCAGATAAGAAGCAATACGGGATAGGATTCCTAATCCATAAGGACATAGCGGGTAACATTGACGAATTCTACAGCATTCATGAGAGGGTAGCTGTAGTCGTAATCAAACTTAATAAGATGTCTAGATTAAAGGTAGTAAAAGCCTACGCTCCAACATCCAGTAACGATGATGAGGAAGTAGATCAGTTTTATGAAGATGTTGAATTAGCGATGAGAAAAGTACAAACTCAGCATACTGTAGTAACGGATGACTTCAATGCAAAAGTTGGAGAAAAGCAGACTAGTGAACAAGCAACTGGCAACTACGGCGTCGATTCTAGGAACACTCGAGGAGAGATGGCGGAATTCGCGGAAAGGAATAAGCTGCGAATAATGAGCACCTTCTTTAGGAAGCGTAGGAGCAAAAAGTGGACCTGAGAAATCCCTAATGGTGAAACAAGAAATGAAGTTGATTTAATACTTTCTGTCGATCCTCGCATAGTGCAGGATGTAGAAGTGTTAGGTATGGTAAAGTGGGGGGGGGGGGGCAGTGATCTGACTTGCTAGCGTTTCCTCCCTTGAAAACTCGGCGCTCGCTACTTTCCTGTCGAGAATGCTGTGTCACACTGATAACGCGCAAGTCGTTCGTGACTGGTATAAGCACCGGGCTCGCAGCGAAAGCAAGGAAACGCGGGAAAGACAGATGACGATTATCGTTGCGGGACAAATGCCCCAAAGGGTGTAAACTTTTTTCAGAGTGTAGTCTCGTTGCAAGCCTCCGTGGATCCATCTTCTAGCTCGTATACCAACGCTTTGCGTTGAGGTGGGGTACGGTTAATACAGAACGCACGGGCCACATCTTTGTTCACACCGCGCATAATACCAATAATACGTTTAAAATTATTTCGCAGAGCGCGAAACGCGAACAAAGGCAAAAACGAGACAATGCATGTTTTCTGGCAAGAGCCGTATATAGAGCAGCAAATGAGGTGACGAAGGAGCATCCGCTTTCCCGCCCTGCTGCGCGTCGGGTTGTCTAGGCAACGGTACAGAGTTGCGCGACACTTCGGTAAGCTTTTCATTCCGGAAGGCGCAGCCGCATCGGGCTTTGCCCTCCGGAATGAAATTATCTGCCGCTACCCATTGATTTTCATAGGCTTTCTTGCTCGCGTGGCAGCCTGCTTACTGCCGCTTCGTTGTGATCTCTAGGTGTGGCGGTGAGCTGGAGAGTTCCGAATACGTTTCGTGCCGAGCCTTTCGTTGCTTGGACGCTGTCTGCGTCGCATCACTGTGGGTACAGCGCAAAAATCGTGACAGTGAGCGAGGCGATCGGCGATCTTCTACAGGTGCGATCAAATTAGCCGCTGCGTCCGAACGAGGCGACCATTCGAAATCACAGCGTGTAATTTCAGCAAGATTGTGGCTCGATAAGGGTGCTCACATATTGGTCGTGACACGGTGAAGCGCAAGCATTCACATCACTCATGCGCGTCTGCCAAAGGAGTGACAGTTGTGCTTTTCTGCAGTACATGTTTTGGTTTATATAATTCTATATTCCGGCATTCATTACGCTGAATCAATAAGCGGTGCAAGTTCTTTAAATTCATAATAATAATAATAATAATAATAATAATAATAATAATAATAATAATAATAATAATAATAATAATAATAATAATAATCCTATTTTATCTCCACTGCCGGACGAAGGGCTCTCCCTGCGATCTCCTTAACCTTGTCCTGCGCCAACCGATTGCAACTAGCGCCTGCGAATTTATCGATTTATCGAAGAGTGTACGATTATTCACTGTAAGAAAATTTTACACCCTTTTGAGTGTGTATTTGCCACACGACAATAATCGTCATCTGTCTTGCCCGCATTTCCTTTCTTGAAAACGCTGCACTCGTTACTTTCCTGTCGGGAAGGCTATTGTCATGCTGATAACGCGCATGCCGTTCGTTACTGGAAAGTACCGGGCTCGCCACGTTAAAGGGCACCAACATGCACACACACTCACACACACACACGAAGACACGTGGCATTGAAACATGCCTGGACGCGCTTGGCGGCAGGCGTTGCGGCAGCGCTGAACTGGCCAAAATGTCCGCCGCATTGAACGAAGCCCCGGCGTCCGTTGCATCCGCGCCGGCTATACCGCACGTCGGAGGCGAAACGTAACAGCGTGTATATCTGCCACACAACGATAATCGTCATCTGCTTTGCTTGCGTTTCCTTTCTTGAAAACGCCGCGTCCGCTATACTTTCCTGTCGGGAATGCTATGTCATGCTGATAACGCGCATGCCGTTCGTTACTGGGAAGTACCGGGCTCGCAACGTTAAAGGAAGGAAATGCGGACAAGACAGATGACGTTTATCGTTGTGTGGCAAGATACGACCCAAAAGGTGTAATTTTGTTTTAGAGTGTAAAAATAAAAGTGTGTACACCCTTCCAACACCCATGAACATGGGTGTTAATGTGGATTATCACCCTAACAGCCTAAGTTTATTTTTGCCGGGCAGCGTTCTTCTATAAGGTGCTATAATAGCAGCGCAACTGTAGGGTGTAGGAGACAGCACACTTAGGGTTTGTCCATTTAGCGACAGACTCATTTACACCTTTAAGGAGGTTAAAATGTTTAGTGTGTAGAATGTTAACGGTAGTGCGCCATTTAAGCTGTGGCCAACCTTTTCTTCTAAGGCCTTGAGGTAGGCGATATTTCTCCCTTGTTTTCCTTCGCTCCTGTCTCACTACAATGCCCAGAGGGAAGCCCTGTCTGGAAAAGCGTTCATATTGCTCAGCTTTCATTTTCTTTCCAGGATAGAATGAACAACAAACGCATTTAATTAAAGACCGATTTATTTATATATTTGTTTTCTCCTTGTGCATTTTTCTGTAGTCATTTTACCCTCTTCTTCCTTAACGCTGGTTCGGCTCGTTCTAAACTCTCGGCCTTTTCTGGTTAATAAATTTGCTCTCACGTTTGTCACGCCTCAGCGAGGTGAGAACAGCTGCGGAAAAGAAGCGCAAATTGCGCCGGTCATCAGCAACATGATTCCTCTCATACCTTTCGTGTCCATACCATTCAGCTTTCTCAACTCAACTACTTGTATTAGGTCTTCTATCTAGTGTCTGGGGATAGAATTGAAAGAGGAGGAGGAAACTTCACCGACCACTCCATACATATATACATCAGGCAGGAGATATCACAGGGGCAGACATTTGCGTCCGCACTTCCTCAATCGATTGTGTACAATAATAATTACGGCAGCTGAGAGTAATTGTTTGCCTTTTCAACAACGGTGCCTTGGTGGTGGTACGATGCCAAACAGTACTAGATGGTGATTTCGCAAAACTTGTCCTGAATATTTGCTTTTCGTTATTGGCTGGCCGCCTTCAGTAATAATATGTTCACCATCAGGATTGACTTGGAATTTCGCCTTCCGAACTATTCTAGCGCAGGAGATTACTATGAATACTATCCTAGTTCTCCTTCGCATGTCTTATATAAAAGGCACTGTGTGTGTCCACTAGAACGCGTCGCTGTCAGATGGCTAAGATGCTATGATGGTAAAGTTATGGGCCCCTATTCACGAAACAGTTTTTACGTTAAAGCTATTTTCATTCGTGAATTTGGCCCCAGTGGTCAAATTCGCACGAAATTCCACGCGTAAGTACTCCTCCCCATCAGCAGGCTAGGTCACCTTCGAAAATATAATGTCCAGGGTCCCGACTGGCTGGCTAGAATTATTCTCATGGATGGTTCTAGCATAATAACCTTTTTTGTTAATACAAACCCTGATTTGGGCACATTAGCTGCATGGCGCTCAACTGTTCTAGCTTACAGAATTCAAGAAAAAATTCACGCCGGAACTCCACTGGAGTTGTTTAAGTATCCGTAAGCATTGTGCCACTTGCTCATCTCCACGCAGCCAGGTGTCATTATCAATGTTATCAAACTTGATCCGACCTGCATAAACCCTCACCAACCTTTACCGGTCGTTATCAATCTTATCGGTCTACATCCAGCCCTTATCAATCCTAATCGGTTGTTATCAACCTTATCGAACTTGATCTGACCCTTATCAACCCTTATCGCAATCGATCCGATCCTTTCAACCCTGATATATCCTTATCAACCTTATCTGACATGGTCCCACCCTTACCAACTCTTATCGGTCCTTGTCCACTTTATCGGACTTGATAGGACCCTTATCAACCCCGGTTGGTCCTTATCAACCTTATCAATTGATCCGACCATTGTAAGCCCCTTTTCACTTTTTCGCATCTTATTCATCCGCGTCGAACCGTTATAAACCGTGATGAGACCCATATAGTCCCTCATCACTCCTTATCACCCTTGAGAACTCGTTGACTGGTTATCTGTCTGCGTTACGCGAAGCGAAGCGCATGAACCATCAGAGGTCGGTGTCATTTCGGCCGGTGAAGGAACGCCCCAACGGAAGGCGCATCGCGCGACCACCAAAACGCATCGGAGATGAGGCGTGTTTGTAATTAAATTTTCCCAAAATGAGAATTTTTCTCATGTCTACAATGCTCCAAGTGGGTCTCCACGTGGTCCTAGAGGTGGTCTTTATTCCAACAAGACCAAATCTTTCAAGAAGGCCTTCAAAGAAAGTGTTCTCCTTTGACATTCGTTTTGTACCGCCGGTGCAACCCATTCATGTTGTCTAGATATGTTTACCTTCTGCAAGTGTAGCCCTGGAGGTGTTGCCGAATGTAAGTGCAAGGGAAAATATTTTGATTCACGGAGGAATGATCATTCGACGGACACGCTTAGGTACGGCGCTTAGCGATTGAAACGCAATACTCGGACAACATGGCGGCCAGTAGTTTCTTGCGCCACCGGTGGGCGCCGGTGACACTGAAACGACGCAAAATCCCAATAAAGAAAGGCGTCAGGCAGGGAGATACGATATCTCCAATGCTATTCACAGCGTGTTTACAGGAGGTATTCAGAGACCTGGATTGGGAAGAATTGGGGATAAAAGTTAATGGAGAATACCTTAGTAACTTGCGATTCGCTGATGATATTGCCTTGCTTAGTAACTCAGGGGACCAATTGCAATGCATGCTCACTGACCTGGAGAGGCAAAGCAGAAGAGTGGGTCTAAAAATTAATCTGCAGAAAACTAAAGTAATGCTTAACAGTCTCGGAAGAGAACAGCAATTTACAATAGGCAGCGAGGCACTGGAAGTCGTAAGGGAATACATCTACTTAGGGCAGGTAGTGACGGCGGATCCGGATCATGAGACGGAAATAATCAGAAGAATAAGAATGGGCTGGGGTGCGTTTGGCAGGCATTCTCAGATCATGAACAGCAGGTCGCCATTATCCCTCAAGAGAAAAGTATATAATAGCTGTGTCTTACCACAACTATTACTCACCTACGTACTCACCTACGGGGCAGAAACCTGGAGGCTTACGAAAAGGGTTCTACTCAAATTGAGGACGACGCAACGAGCTATGGAAAGAAGAATGATAGGTGTAACGTTAAGGGATAAGCAAAGAGCAGATTGGGTGAGGGAACAAACGCGAGTTGATGACATCTTAGTTGAAATCAAGAAAAAGAAATGGGCATGGGCAGGACATGTAATGAGGAGGGACGATAACCGATGGTCATTAAGGGTTACGGACTGGATCCCAAGGGAAGGGAAGCGTAGCAGGGGGCGGCAGAAAGTTAGGTGGGCGGATGAGATTAAGAAGTTTGCAGGCATGGCATGGCCACAATTAGTACATGACCGGGGTTGTTGGAGAAGTATGGGAGAGGCCTTTGCCCTGCAGTGGGCGTAACCAGGATGATGATGATGATGATGATGATGATGATGATGATGAAAGCAAGAATCTTTTTGATGCATCGTAACTGCATTCGTCCTCCTCAGCGATCGCCGGTGACCGCGGAGAGGGCCTTTTCATGTAGAAAAGTAACGGCAGCGCTGTAGTCGACCACTCCTGGAAGTGTCGCCCTGTCTCGCAGGCGGCTGCTTGCCAGTTCGCTTGCAGAAACGGCGACTCTCCACAAAAGGAACGTAAAATTGGATGCTTCATCGCAAGTGAACTACATCACCGTCCCAGCTACCACTGATCAGCACCGGACGAGCACCGGCAGGCTCGGAGAGGTTCTTTCTTTTTTTTTTTTTTTATGACGCGCAAAATGGTTGTAACATGACTGGCTGCGGTGAAGCGCGACAATAACGTTATTCTAGAAAACTGTATTATTAACCGGCTGCTTGTAAGTTGGATCAAACGTCCCTGTTGGAGCGATCAATGCCCGTCATTCACTTTATTGCCTGTTTATTATCAAGTTTCTCGTACAACTCGACGACTAACCCTAAATTTACGACTAACTCGAACAATACACGTTTTTCTCACAATAATATTTTACTACCTAGGGCTCGCACTAATTATGGACCAAATACCGTAAGCTTCGCTGCCATCAAAGTGTGGAATAGTCTACCATTGGAGGCTCAAACCTCGTCCTCATTAATTATTGTCGAACGTTCATTTCGCCTGTTCATGGAGAAGTTGATTTATATGACGATCACTGCCGTTACTTTCTTAACTCCAGTGGATTTCGTGTATTCTTATTTAACTTCACACAGTTACTTCATGTCGTGGGATTTATTATTGTTCAATTTCTATTAATTGAATATGTCACACTTCGTTATGCCTTTGCTTATTTATTCACTTATTTGCATATGGTATTCAGTTTTGATTCGTTACTTGCTATTCTTGCCAACTCCCTGCATTTGTATGTATTTTTTGCTTGTATCGTATGCCTGCATTTCGCGATTGCTTCTGTTATTTTGTATTATATTTATGCACATTTTAAGAAGACGTCCCATTGCAGCGTTCACACTAAGGGACCTCTTTCAGTACACCTTTCTCCATATGTAACCCCCCGTGTAACGTTCAATAAACTCAAACGCAAACGAAACATAGTCTAATGAGCACAGCGGAGCGTGTGAGCAGTATTCCAATGATTACAAAACGATCTTTAATTTAGTAGCAATCTACCGAAGGCTGTTCGTGGATATTGTCTCTTATGAGAATCCTTATTCGAACTGTAAGAAGCTATACACTTACCTCGCATCTAAATGCATGCGAAAAGAAAGATGAATTTGCTCGTACGTCATCCACTGCGCCATTTTTGAAGGGGTTTGTTGGATCTTAAAAGAAAACTTTCACATGATCAAACTGTAGGAAGCAGAATTTTTTATTAATGCTGTCAATCCTTTTTCATACAAATATTGTGAAACTAAACAAAAGGGGGAAGAATCAAGTTTAACTCAGTACTAAACAAAAATGTCACAAATTTTTGTACTGCAATAACTTACAGGGGCGACTAGAGTGCGCAAAACTTATGCGTTATATGCTACTCTGAAATACACCCATAATTTCTGAGAAAGAATTTTGCAAAATCCTCGTGAACGTTATAATTATTTCTTCTAAGCTGTACATTTATATATCACATTTGTCTGCTCGAGATGCTTTAACAGACGCAGTTTACACAACTGCGATATCTAGTTTCAAAGCAGATTTATTTTTTGCGATATCTTGTTTTAACGTAGATAAGCTTTGCTCCATTTTTTTTTTGTTCTTTTGGGTGCTCAACTTGAGTTTCTGTAAAGACTACAACATGTGAAATTTTATTTCTGATGCAGATTATTTATGCTGCACACAGTTGGTTTCATTTCAACATGCTCTCTTATATGCAACAAATTTCGCCGTCATTATCGGGCGCGAACTGATGCCGTTTCGTCAGCGGCCGTGATGCCGGTGTTTCCTTGGTTAGGTATGGAGGCACATTCGGCAAGATAGCCCGCACCGCGTCAGGTCGAGGAGTTAGCTTCCCTCTTGGCACTCGAGCTTCCGTTCCGTTAATTATGTGCACACAGTCTCTCACGATGAAATGAGGCTCGAAGTGAAGCTCGCACACAGCGCAATCGGCGGCGAGAGGCTTATCAAGATTTCTCTCCCACACAAGTCGCCGCTCTTCATCTATTGGAGCTTTTTTAAAGCTCTAAGAGATGGTGCCTTGGTCCGTGCGAGCGTACCCAGTCATTCACCCGGGCGTTTAGCAATAAGTTGAACGCTGCTTTCATTTTGCTTTTTTTTTTTTTACTTTTCATTCGCGTCACAAATGTGCGGCAGAGCTCGCACGCGCGCGCCCCCCATTACAGGTCGCAAACTTGCTTCAAGAGTGCGCGACGCCGGCGCCACCGCTACTTCCTCCAAAAGGAGGCACGCTGGTGTGCAAGGCACGCGCCAGCTTCGGTCGCGCCACTCAATAAAGACTCCTGTGTGGGAACGCCGCAGCATGACGAGCGGCACCGGAGCCAGCTGCGGAAGACGACGACGACGCAAGCATGCAGTGGCGCGAGCGCGTTCGCGCGGTTACGCCGGCGGACGCCGACGCTCAACCCGGGAAGGGGCGCCGAAGAGTTGCGCTCTAATAAGGCGTACGGTAATGGAGAACAGGAAACAATGTGTCTATGAGTGCAGCAGAAATTTCTTTGCGGGAGGCAGTGAAAATACAATCCATTCTAAAGCGAGCCTTTAGAAAGTGAATGCCTCCAACCTGGTTGGAAAAAAAGGGGCTGTTTCGTGGCGTGGTCCGCAAACTTGACGTTTGTATCCACATGATGAAGCGATCGATCACTGTTTTGTAGATTCTGGGGATGCCGTGTTATTCTGGCACATTCCCCAAAGAACACTTACAAATATTTGGATAGCGCATCATACGCAATTGGTCTCATAACGTTTGAAGATCCCTGTGACCCACGATATGAGATGTTCATGTTACTTGGCCTACATAGCCTTTGGTGCAGTAGGATGAACGAAAGGCACGCTGAACCACCGCGAAGTATTCGGTCGCTTGGCTCCGCGAATCTGCTGCTTAAGTTCGTAGTGTGCGCGCTGGACAAGAAACAGCGCCGGGCTGGACGGCTTTATTGGACTAGGGTACGTGCTTGCCTGACTATTCAAGGCGTTCTCAGTCAGCTTAAATATTTGTAACGCTTTCTCTTGTTTTGCAGAAAATTCAGCTGCAATGTAATAAAGAAAAAATAAGTGCATTTTTAGCCTAGTAGGTAAGACACTCGGCTTCTGAGAGGGGGTCGTAGGTTCTAAACTCACCACCGCCAAAGTTTTTCCTTTCCAATTTATTCTGTTTTGCAGCGAAGCTGTTTATGGCTAGTATACCGTGCATTTTTTTTTGTTCGGCTTCGACAAAAACGATCATCATCAGCAATGGCGCATGCCCCCTCTCCCTCTCATAATGCAGAGGCTATATATATATATATATATATATATATATATATATATATATATATATATATATATATATAGGGTGTTTCAGCGAACACTTCAAAAGAAAATAAGACGTTTCAGAAGAAAAGAAGACGTTTCGGCCCCCACACGGGAGCCTTGTTCACAGGTTAACTAATTCGTCTTCTTTCTCTCTGCAAACGTCTTTTCTTTTAGATTTCACTTTGGTCGGCGTAGTGCCCCGGATTTTTGTTTAGCTTTGAACGATGTTTCATCCCGACCAGACGGGCCTCCGCCAAACACTAAACTTTATATATATATATATATATATATATATATATATATATATATATATATATATATATATATATATATATATATATATATATATATATATATATATATATATATATAAAGTTTAGTGTTTGACGGAATATATATATATATAAAGTTTAGTGTTTGACGGAAGCCCGTCTGGTCGGGATGAAACATGGTTCAAAGCTAAACAAAAATCCGGGGCACTACGCCGACCAAAGTGAAATCTAAAAGAAAAGACGTTTGCAGAGAGAAAGAAGACGAATTAGTTAACCTGTGAACAAGGCTCCCGTGTGGTAGCCTTGTTCATATATATATAGGGTGTTTCAGCGAACACTTTCTAAAATCTCTAAAAGTTTCCTGTGGCAGACATCACAATTCCAGTTCATGAGCTGATCTACTCGAAGCGGCGGACAATACTTACACAAAAAATTGAGATGCAAAATCGACTAATTAATAACAATTTAATAATTATGTTTTGAACTAATTACATTATGGCCCATATTGAAATTCACAAATTATAGCCGTGGAGTTCGCAAGGCGGATCCACTTGGAACGAATTTTCAAGATGACACCAGTTTCGAGGAATAAATTCCCGAACTTTGCGGAGAAATGCATTGGTCTTCCAGTTAATTTCTTAAGAAAACGTCATTTGCTGCAGTGAAGCACACGAGTAACTGGAACGCCAAAGCATTTCTCCGCAAAGTTCGAGAATTTATATCTCGGAACTGGTGTCGTCCTGAGAATTCGCTTCAAGTGGATCCGCCTTGCGAAGTTCACTGTTAGAATTTGTAAATTGCAATATGGGTCATAAGATAATTAGATAAAATTAATTAGTGAATTATTGTTAATTAGTAGATTTTGCATTTCAGCTTTTGTGAAAGTAGTGTCCGCCTCTCCGAGTGCAACAGCTCATGAACTAGAATGGAGCTATCTGCCACAGGCAACCCTTAAAATTTTTGAAAGTGTTCGCTGAAACACCCTGTATATAGCCGTCTACGCAAATGTATATAAATAAATGTGTGTGCGTACCTTTCGTCACGATGACCACCGATCAAGACAACAACCCCCGTATTCCGAAATGCATCTTAACTTGAAGCTCACGCTTTACTTGATATAAATGACGCCTGGTGCGAACGTGCGCAAGACGCTCATTGCGTTTCTTTTGGTACGTTCACGACAGGCGTCATTTAAATCAAGTCAAGCATTGGCTTCAAGTTAAGATGCATTTCTGAATACGAAGGTAAGTGTGCTTGGAGCTTTGTTCAATATTCTGTGTCACCTCTGTGTCGTGTGCTAAACAGCTTCGCTGGTCATCCACGTTTACAGAGTGGAATCGCTCACGATTTTTTTGTATATTAATTTCTATATAGCAATTGGTCTTACGTGACGGACGGACAGGCTTCCTCGTCGGATAGGCATATATCTGCTTACGCACTTAAAATTTAATTCTAGTGTTTTATGTGCCGAAACCACGATCTGATTATGAGGCACGCCGTAGTGAGGGATTCCGGCTTAAGTTTGACCACTTGGGACTCTTCAGCGTGCACCCAATGCATGGAATACGGGTGTTTTTGGCATTTCACCCCTCAGCGAAATGCGGCCGCCGCGGCCGGGATTCGATTCCGCGCCCTCAAGATTGGTTGCGCAACGCCATCGCCACATCGCCACCACGGCGGGCCACGCTTCTCCAATGTTGATGTAATCTAAGAAGAAAATTTTCTGGGTCACCAAAATCCCTTATTTTGCGCCTTTGGACGCGCCAGCCTCCCTTATGGCGATTTTCCACGGGCGAAAATGAACCACGCGGAGACGCTATATATATGTGTTCTGGCCAAAGTTTGAGGCGGTCACAGCGCGGCAGCCATGGAGGCCAGCGCCAGACCTCACGAGAGCGTTTTTATAGAGCTGTATAGTTGCAACGTATAAGCTGCACACTTGAGAAAAAAAAAAAACACGGGCACAGAAAAATAATGGACACACACGAAGTCCTAAAGTGGTTTCATGTCCAGGAATTCTGGACATTCTCCTTCGGAACTTCACAGCAACGCACAAGTGTGACTCAATGGGAATTTTTTTTTTCTAATTTATATTTCAGAATATAGGGCGAGGGTCAAAAAGTTTCAAACGACGACAACAACAGGGTAGTCCCTTCTAGCAACATATGCATTTTGGCACTTAGTCGGAACATTGGTGGTACGTTAAAGCAGTTAAAGAAAGTCAGACAGGGGCGGTGAAGTCCAACGACAGGAGAAAATCGTTTTGCACCCTACCGCCAGAGGGCACATTGGCTTAAAAAAGCGCCAAATTTAAACCTTAAAGCGATTTATTACAGCTGACATTGAAAAGGTATTGGTAGTGGGAGTGTTATGCAGCCTGTTTGCACGTGCAGGCTTTTGAGAAGCAGCCGAGATGGTACAGAGTGGTTATGCATGTGCATGTCTTGAGCGTGCCTGGGTATGGTTCTATGCGCATGTTCGCTCTGTGTATGAGTGTGCGGGCGTGTGCCTCCGTATTTGCGTTTGCATGCGCGCGAGTGCGTGTATGCGTGTGTCAGCGTTCGCGACGTGTGCGAGCGTTCGCAGCGTATGTGGGTGCCTGCGTGTGTGCGCGCTTGTGCGCGCCCTTGCGGTGCATGCGTGGGCGTGTGTGTACGTGTACGCGTGCCAACGTGTGCTTTTCGAGTTTCAGCATGCAGGATTGCGAAAAAATGTGTGCGTGTTTGTGTGCGCATGGATATCTGTGCGTGCGTATTGTGTGTGTGTGTGTGCGCGCGTGTGTGTGTGTATGCGTATGACGGATGGAGAGGGAGTACGTGCGTGTGAGGGAGAGTGCGTTTGCGTGCGAGGGATACAGAGTGTGTGTGTGTGTGCGCGCGCGCGCGTGTGTGTGTGTGTGTGTGTGTGTGTGTGTGTGTGTGTTTGTGTTTGTGTGAGAAGAAAGAGAGAGACGCTGTTTAGAGACAAGACAAAGCGGACGTTGCGTACTACGCTGCGATGTTTTCCTTTGTTAAACTGTACTGCATGACCAGAATATAAGTTCTTTTAAAGTTTTTTTTTCCTTTAAACTAAGTTCTGTGTTATCAATCTCGCACAGCCGGCGTATAATCACTGTCGCGCTCACCTATCACTGTTTCCAGCATGTGTGTGCGCGCGAGGGAAAGAGAGCGTGTGTATACGCGAGGGAGAGAGATAGTGTGCGTGAGTGTGCGTGCCAGCGGAGAGTGTGTGCGCGTGCTAGTGCCTCCGTATGTACATATGCTTGCACGCGAGTGCGCGTATGTGTGTGTGAGCGTTCGCGGCGTGTGTGCATGCCTGCATCTGCGTGTTAGTGCATGTGTGTGTGCGCTTGCGTGCTTTCGGCGCATGCATGGCGGCGCGTGAATGTACACATGTGCGACCGTGCTTGTTCGTGTTTCAGCATGCATGCCTGCGGACATAACTGTGCGTGTTTGTGTGCGCATGGATATCTGTGCGTACGATGGGCACGATGAAGAGGGCGTGTGAATGCGTTTGAGGAAGAGAGTGTGTGCTCGTGCCAGGGAGAGAGAGTGCGTGTGTGTGTGTGCGAGGGTATTTGCGTGTTTGCGGGTGTGAGCGAACATTTTCCTGCTTACACCTACTCTTGGAAACAAACGCGATGTGGAGACCATTAAAGCCCGTGTTTAAATGCACGAGACAACTACGAATGACACTGCAAAAAGAAAGCGCCTGCGATGTCAGTAATGCCGCCCTTGCCTACCACGGCCCGTAAGAGGCTGCCAAGCAGTTCAACTTCGTTATCTTGCTTCCGTCGGTGGCAGCGCAATGTCTTGAAGGCAATGACGCGCAAAATCTGCACTATCATTCGATCGTGTATCGTTTCGGTGACCAAGCGAGCTTTCGGCAGCGCACGTTTGTTGCTATATTGACATTTCAACTTTAAACGGCTTGCGTTCGGAAAAAACAATGTGAATAAAAATCGACAGTCGTCTGGCCGCAAGAAACATGCTCACGGAGCCATGTCATTCATGACAATATCTCAAAAGGCTGGAAGCGGTCAGGTCGACGTTACCCTCGACCTTTTTCCGCGTCAGCGAGGCTTTCAGAGAGCGCTTAATTGCAAGATATTTGTTCTTACTCTTACAGGATCATGTTTGATAAGCATATATTCGCTCAACTATACAATGTCGAAGGCAAGCTCCAAACTACTCATTCGCTTTAGCCACCCAAGATCAATTATTTAAAAGATAATCAACATACATTCGTGAATTACGCACACAACTGTTCAACTTGCTCCGTATCCGGAGGTTACCGTCTGAACACTCTAATGATAATAATGTCAGGAAGATTTACATTGATCTATTTCTTAAAATTTGGTGCCGTCAAAAAAGACCACCTGTATAATGATAGTGCAGTAGGCATCTAATAAAGCAGGTGCGAATGCTCGGACAGGTTTTCTTGGTGCAATTCAAGTTGATGAACTTAGAACACACGCATCCAAGGATGCACCTCTGTCTTTACAATGTATTCTCCTACATTGTTCAAGAAATGCCTCAGTGCCACGGTACATCACAAAAGGTGTGTGGTAGCATTATTTGCTCTCCCTAATAGATTTCTGAGCGTTCGCGGCATCAGGCTTGGTTTTCTGGCGTCATCAGGAATCAGAACAGTGAATTAGGGTCTGATTTATCTTGCATGAGTAATTGACAAATCGCGCAACAGAAGGTTCCCGGAATGATGTGTGATGACGACATTCTGCCACTATCGAGAATGAATGTGATTTATACACGAGCGAATGTTCGTGGCTACGCAGCGAAAAGCCTAGGCCTTAAGTTTAGCAGAGAGAAATCGGGAATTATGATGTTTAATGAAAAGACGAATAATTACATGGTGTCAATTCAACAGCAAGTCATACGCATAGTCAAACAATGTATATGCATATTCAGCCATTGCATATTTGCTTGCTTACGAGGGTATGGGCCATTCCTGATTATGTCGTTCTTGTTTCGGGTATGAGCCCCCATTGCAACGAGCCACTTTAGATTTTTTCGCCCTAATCAACCAATATATCGTTTGCCAATGTAGCCGTGCGGTTTGGGGCTGCCTCCACCACGGGCACTAGGTCGGAACTCATGTTTCCATTGACTGCATACGTATATCAGCAATAATTGTAGAAAAAAAGCGGTATTTTTTTCTTTATGTGTTAACAATAGCCGGTTAAAATATATTCCGCAAAGCACTCATCCCAATACTTCAGTACTTTTTGTTCTAACACACACGTGCGCGCTACTGTATTTGATATAATGTACCATAATAATTTTGCATTGATTTCCGCCAGGCAGCTGTTTTTATTTTTAATGACGCCAGGAAACCCAGCCTGATGTCAGCAACGCTCATATATGTAATCGGGAGCGCGCACAATGTTCTCGCATATACCTATGCGTATATACAGGGTGTCCCACGTAACTTGAGCCAAACATTAAATACATGCAAATGCAACGTACCTGTACAGACTCAACGTAATGTTTGCCATCGCTTGAAGATACTCAGATATTTATTTTTATTTCGGCATAATTATATAATTAGCCTTAATTAATGAATCAAATTCTAAAATATTATAATTAGGTGAAAAGTATCAGTGACAAAATTGTATAGCAATATGAAAACTCCCGATCAAGCAAAAAATGCAATGCCTCATAGCCCCGTAAGGCAGAGGCTACATACACTGAGCAAAGTGAAGCGAACAATGCCTAAATTCTTTCTAATCACGCATACGACATACAAAACAGCATGTCGAAAAATGCCATCATCAATGGCTCATACCCCCGTGAGCAATGGTTCATACCCCAGTAAGCAATAAAAAATGTAACGACTCATAGTCCCGTAAGGTTCATGGCTACTCACTTTGCGTGAATTAGCTGCGATGACACTGCCTCTGTTGTCATCGGTGATTTCATTGCGTATGTGTGGGTACCGAAAAGGGAGCGGTTACGCGTTCCGTGTTGCAGATATATCCCTTGCGATGCCACACTGATCCGGCCCCACCGACAACCCAGCGGCGTACGTGCATCTATTTGACATTATCAAAGAATGTGACTGCAGTTGCGAGGGAAATAATCACGACCCATTAGGACAATAAGTGAGTTTGTTCCTTTTGTTCAAAATTATGTCACCTCGGTCTCCTGTGCCAAACAGCTTCGCTGGTCAACCACCTTCACGGAGTGGATTGGCTCATGATTTTTTTTTTACTTTCTCTCTGTCGATGAGGATCGCTATAGCGGCTTGTTGGTACGGCTTATCTTATTTTGTTGTAGCGCAAGCTGAACAAGGACAACACACGGGCTGCATGACGTTTCGAGGGTGTATATATAGCGACGAGAATGGGAAATAAATCTGTTGTTGAAAGTTAGCGTTGTGTGTGTCAGATGTGCCTTTCTGTTGACCTTGTTCAGCTCGCGCTACAACAAAATAAGATTCCTCTCTTTCTTTCTTCGTTTCTTCCTTTCTTTCCTTCTTTCTTTCTTTCTGTCTTTGTTTGTTTTCTCTTTCGTTCTTTTGTTCCTTCTTTCTTTCCTTCGTTCTTTTTTCCTCTTGTTTCTTCATTCATATTCAGCCATTGCATATTTGCTTGCTTACGAGGGTATGAGCCATTCCTGATTGTGTCGTTCTTCATTCCGGTATGAGCCATTGCAACGAGCCACTTTAGACTTTCACCCTAATCAACCAATATTTCGTCTGCCAATGTAGCCGTGCGGTTTGGGGCTGCTTCCACCACGGGCACTAGGTCGGAACTCATGTTTCCATTGACTGCATACGTATATCAGCAATATTTCTAGAAAAAAAATAGTGGTATTTTTTTCTTTATGTGTTAACAATAGCCAGTTAAAATATATTCCGCAAAGCACTCATTCCAATACTTCAGTACTTTTTGTTCTAACACACACGTGCGCGCTACTGTATTTGATACAATGCACCATAATAATTTTGCATTGATTTCCGCCAGGCAGCTGTTCTTATTCTTAATGACGCCAGGAAACCGAGCCTGATGTCACCAAGCTCATTTGTGTAATCGGGAGCGCGCACAATGTTCTCGCACACCTTGTGTGATATACCGTAGCGCTGAGGAGCTTCTTGTATAACGTAGGAGAGTCCGTAGTAAAATCAGAAGTGTACTGTTGAGCGCACGTGCTTAAGTTGATGAACTTGAATTGCGACAAGAAAACCCGTTGGAGCATTTGTACCTGCTTTAACAGAAGCGTACTGCACCATGAATATCCAGGCAGTTACTTTTTAACGGCGCCAAATTTTAATAGAGCAATGTAAATCTTGCTGACATTATTGCTATCATTCCAGTGTTGAAATTGGTAGCCTCTACATACGGAGTAAGCTGAGCAGTTGTTTTCGTAATAAACGAAGGTACGATAATTAAATTCTCAATAATTGATCTTAGGTGGGTAACGGACATGTGTAGCTTGGAGCCAGTCCGCGAGACTACCTAGCTGAGCGAATAATTAATAAACTTGCTTCTATTTTACAAATCCTTTACAGATAAACTCTGAAAGCATAACTGACGCTGAAAAAGACCGTCTTTAAGGGCGACCTGACAGAGCCCAGCCTTTTGTGATAATGTGATCAATAGCATCACTCCGTGAGTACGTTCCCTGCGGCCAGTGCACTTTTGATGTACATTTGTTTTTTTTTTTTCTAAATCAAGCAGTTTAAACCTTTGATGTCAATACAAAAGCGAACGTGTGCCGCCGAAAGCTGGCTTGGGCGAAGTAGGGGTGCACGACGCAATGATAGTGCAGATTTAGCGCGTGATCGCCGTCAAGACGCAAGGAAGATAACGAACGTGAACCGCTAGTAGCTCCTAGCGGGACCGTGCCGATGGTGATGGTGCCATCGAGACAAAATACAGGGTGGCAATACTGACTGTACAGGCGCTTTCACAGCGAAGCTGCATACCTCTGCCCCGAAATGCATTTGTCGTGTCAGGGAGCAAGAATTTTGGCCGATCCTGGAGGTTGCGAAGTATCGGGCTGTCACGCGGCGGAGGTGAAGCAGGCTTCAAGTGCTCCGCCAATACTACTACTACTACTACTACTACTACTACTACTACTACTACTACTACTACTACTACTACTACTAATAATAATAATAATAATAATAATAATAATAATAATAAAGATGCATTGTTTCCCGTCGATGGGCATGCTGGAATCATTTGTGAACCGCACATGGTCTCACGCGCAGAAGGCATTGCCGCATATGCATAGGCGGAAATGTATGTACAACCATACAACATGACTCGTAAGACGAGAGAGGCACCGACTGTGGAGTGCAGTGTCTGCCGTACAAACGAAAGACGAAATTATGATATCCACTGTCTATATATGTATATTCAGGCACACCCAAGTGTGGTACTGAGAAGTTCATTACCACGCACTTTGCATTGGTTAGCTGCGATGACACTACCTTTGTGATCATCATTGAAGACTTCAATGTGGGCATTTGAAAACCAGAAAATAAATGGTTCACTGAGTTTGTGCATGAAGAATTTGGTTTGGAGTGCTACACCACTCGAAGTAACTCAATTAACCAACAATGGTCGTGCATAGATTCTACTTTGGCCAAGACATCTGTCTAAGGTTGTAACCGGACCAACCCGTATATATCACAGTAATCACAGTAAGGCTATCGTCACTACCATTACCAAGTGGTGACAGTGACAAGAACTTTATTAGAGTGTCCTGAGGAACTTGATTAGGGGGCACCCGAAGGCTCCCCGATCAAGTTGGTAGCTCCACCCACTACGGGACAGGGAGATGGTGACTCTCCGCGACGTCGCGGGCCCTCTGGACGGCCTGTAGTTGGCTTGTGAAATCCGAGCTCTTCAGCAAGGCGTAACACTTGGACTCGTTATGAAAGTCGGAGCCCGCGTTGTACGGGCACAGCCAGAGCATGTGGTCGAAGGAGCAGCACGCGTGACCGCATTTGGAGCACGATTGCGGAAAGTTCGGGTCTATCCAACTAAGCGCTCTCGGGGTGAGGTACGATCTCGTCTGTAAAAGCCTGAAAGTAACAGCCTGAGCCCTGTTCAGTTTCGGACTGGGGGGAGGGAATTTTCTCCTGCTTTGTCTGTAATGTGACGTAATTTCGTGAAAGGTTGTAAGTTTATCTTTGAAGGGGCAATCCTGCGGGAGAGCCGGACTGCTAGCTCTGGCGCGGTTCGTGAATTCACGCGCCAGGCAGTTGGCCCGCTCGTTAGGGTTGCAACCCGCTCGGTTAGTTGCATCGTCCATGTGTGCCGGGAACCATGCTACGTTGATATGACCTGCAGTTTCTTCTCGCGTATTAATACGAAAGCATCTGTTAACGATGTTGGCTGCGTGTTTACAAACTAGAGCGGACGAGAAAGCCCTGACCGCCGTGCGCGAGTCAGAGAAAATGGACGCCGGGCCTTTTGCGGCTTGAAGAGCCAAAGCTATCGCGGTTTCCTCCGCCTCGTTCGCGTGTTTGGCGTAGATTGATGCGGCGCTGATAAGCGTTCCGCGCGCGTCAACGACCGTGATTGCAAACCTGTCTTCGCTGCCATATTTGGCGGCGTCAACGAAGAATGCATCTGCCCCGTAAGGATCTATTCGTCGAAGGATGGCTCTAGCCCGCGCTCTTCTGCGACCTTCGTTATATATTGGGTGGATGTTCCTCGGCACGGGCTCGACCTTTATACCTTCACGGGCTAATTTAGACAGGGGGTGTCAGTTGAGCGGAGCCTGCATAGGGAGTTGACCAGCTTCATCAAGAATTTTGATTCCCGGCTTAGTTGACGAAAGCCTGGAGATCTGTGCAATAAACTGTGCTTCAATTAATTCGTCTGTGGTATTGTGAATTCCAAGTTCAAGTAGTTTTAATGTGCTAGCGGATTGTGGAAGATTGTGACTGATGGTTTACTCCTACCTCTTGGCAATCCTACCGAACCCTTTTATCGCGTTGGTGTACGACTGTTGGCCCCTTTCCCCACATCTTGCTGATGCAACAAATGGACTGCCGTCGCAACTGATTCTACAACTTGGTTCGGGTTCACCAGAGCCCTTCCAACAGACGTAGCCTACTTCCTCTTGCACAACATCATGTTCACCACGGCGCTTCTCGTCAACTTCTTACCGACAGGGGTCGCTCCTTCCTCTCTACAGTTGTGGTCTACTTGCTCCGCTCCTGTTCTACCAAACATAAACTTCGTACAGCATCCCACCCTCAGACGAACGATCTTAGGGGGCGGCTTATTCGATCAATAACGGACAAGCTCTCCATGTGTGTTTCTGAAAACCATCTTGATTCAGTTATTGCTCTCACTTTTGTCACATTCGCCTACAATTAATCACGCTACGACACTATAGGTTACTCGCCATTTTATTCCTTGTACGGCCGAGATCCAGTATTGCCTTTTTACAATACTGCCTACTACTCAAGAGCCCGTGTTTCAGTATACCCGCCATGTAATTGCTCGAGCCCAAGAAACATGCCTAGTTGCTCACCGTCGCCTTTGTGCTTCTTAGAAAACGCAGAAAAGCATTTGTGACATTAGTCACCGGGACGCCGATTATGTTCCCAGGGATCTTGTCCTTCGGCGATCTCCCAGCCGCCGCTTCGGCCGCTCGAAAAAACTAATGTCCCGCTATTCCGGCCTTACCGGGTCCTTTGTCAGGTAAGCGACGTAACCTATGAGATCTCTCCGACCGCACCTACTACTCGCTCCATCCAGGCATTCCATGACGCCGTACTTGTCGGCTGCCTAAAACGCTACTAGTCCGTTTCAGCATAAAAATCAGCGGAATGGCGCTTCCATGCCAGGTGGAAATACGTTACACAGTTCTGCACAACGCTGAGGAAGATGAGCAGGAGCTTGGGACTGAAGAAGACAATGCTTCAGAAACTAGACTGCAGTAATTGTCTTTGCCAATTACTGTAAATTACTCCTGATTCTGTAGCTTACAAAAAATTAAATTATGGAGCTTTACCTGCCAAAACCACCATCTGATTATGAGGCACGCCATAGTGGAGGACTCAGGAAAATTTCGACCACCTGGGATTCTTCAACGTACACCAAAATCTAAGTACAAGGGTGTTTTCGCATTTTCACCCCCATCGAATTGCGGCCCCCATACTGTAAATATGCTACCCGTCTTGCTTCTTCTTTCAGCAATAATATTCTAAATCGAACCTAACCGGAAGCTTTAGCTCCTACATGGGAAATGAACAATGGTTTCTTCTCACAATCACTGCACCGAAATTAATTAGTTATGTTGAACTCACAAGAGACCGTTAAAATGAGATTGCAGAAACCACGAATTTTTATTTAACTTCCACTTTTTTAAATTCTGAAAATATGCGAAATTTAAAGAAACGCTACCTGAAGTATACAACCTCGCACCTCACCAACAAAAAATAATGTCGCAATTCTCTAAGCTGCACCTAATATTTCATTTATTGCGGACGAAAATGATATAACATATGCCACCCTTAAGTACACCACTAATTCCTGAATGTGGCATTCGCAAAACCTTGACAAGCATTGTAACAACCTCACATACATCATAAATTCATACGTCAAACTTGCCCGATTGAGCTGCTCCAATATAGAGATGTGATACCAGTTTTTGATGATAACAAGCGGATTTGTAAACTTCGTACTTCTATTCTTTTTTCAGATTTACTGATTTCCGACGTCTTGTCAATACTTCTATATGGCCTAAATCAAAATTATTTCTGCTGCAATCACTGATTTAACGTTCTCTCTTAAATGCTACACGTTCTCTCTTAAATGCAACAATTCTCATTCAGGTCATTGAGCTGTTTTCGCACAAAATCATGCCTTTTACATGTATTTGAGCGGCCGGCATCGAAGATAGGCCCTAGCTAAAGCTTCCTCTTATTCAATCATTCCGGTTCTACCGGAAACCCACGAAACACAAAGCTGACTATATGGAAGCCCACGGCTGCAGTGGTGTACAAATAATAGGAAAATACAACGAAGGAAACCAAAGGGAAGCTTTGCGGGAGCCATTATCTCGGCCAGACATCTCACACGGAATGCCAACGAGCTGTCTGGCAAGGTGTCTAACAAAATCGTCGATTCATTGCCACTCGGGCAAGTAGCAGATAAGGCCGATACTTGAGCGCGCTCGTTTTCAAGTACCGAGGTGAAGCAACAGTCTCAAGGTGCGCTTCTTTTTATTATGTTTTCTTTTGTTGTGCGTCATGGCATACGTCACGGCGCGAATTTCAAATCATTAAGGTGGATACGCCACGTGGTGGCGAAAAAGGAAACCAAACGCTTGTCCAGAATTCCTGGGTATGATTGCTCAAGGACGCGCTTTAAGTAGGCACGTCTCCGAATTACCAGCTCGTTCATCGGTACCTGTTAAATGAGTTTATTTATGTTGAGCTGTTTTGCGCGTTCCTGTCAGCCCGCCGGATCACATTAGCCTTCTATACACTTTCTATCTCGCGCCATGAATGCACGGGATTTCGGTCGGCTTCGTCGTCTTCTACGGAGCCCTTGCGCACGTTCGTGCATTTGTTCTAGACAGCCACAGTGAAATTCACCGGCTGTTCAAGTCGTCGAATTGTTACGAAGGGTACAGCAACTTTGAACCGTAAATGAATAGTATAGCTTTTTTTTGTTACTTTGTTATACAAATGCGGCAAAATTATTGTGAGCGCGAGCTATCACAAAGCGCGAACGGCGCCAACCGCGGCTCCCCGGAGGCACGGTCAGCCTCGTTTATAGCCTCGTTGCAGGCGCACGTGCAAAAAAAAGTGAAGAGGACAAAGACTGCAGCGCGTGCTCACGGGACCGATCTCGTTCGAATGTACGCGAACCAGACGCAAGACTGGCGGTGTTCTCTTCGGCTCTCACCTAAGCGGACAAGCTGGTAAGCCTAACTTTTTTTTAAAGTCTTCTTTTGGAATTTTCAGTGCGGTTTGAATTGTTCGTAAGCCGAGCCCGCGTTAGATCGCGCTGCGCCGAGCGGCGGCTGAAAAAAAAGACTGCGCGATGGCTCTTCTACAGGTCTGGTCCATGTGCACGCGACACAACGGGGAGAGAGACACACATTGGGGCCACCTGGGTCGCAGGTCATCGCACTTTCAGGAGTTTCTGACGTTAGGGCTTACCCAGCTATGATAACACATTTAAGGCATTATAGGCGCCCTCTCGTTCGAAGCGCTCGTTCACAGTACACCGACAGCTTGCGCTGAGCAACGAGATTGACACGGTAAACCGGAGTGACAGTAATACATCTCACTTTAAGCGGGCTCCGCTCCATGCTCTGTCGTCGCAACATGTGTTTTCTCCAGTTTATCCCTTATTCTGTTGCCGCCCGCGTTGTTCACTGCGCCCATTCGATTTAACAGAAGATGCTGGACTGACCACGTAGATTCGACTGCAGGAGTCCGGCTGCTTACTCTTAATGCGAGAATGAAAGGCGTTTTCGGTGTCCCACTAAAAAATGCTGCGCAGTTCATATTCACTTCCTTCGACTCGCACTTTAACGTTCTTGGAAAACTATAGAACGTCCACAAAACGCGAATCAATCAACATTACGGCCCGTGAACCTACATTTTGGTGTTTCCGAAAGATGCGTGCTTTCTGTTCAAGTGGTTTGAATTCCTCACAGCGGGCGCAGAGTCACGGGGGATGCAGAAACAAGCGAATAAAATTCGCGACCTTCTTCGTCGTTTGCCACAACTCGAGTGAACAGAAAGACGAGTGAGTTTTGCAAAAAGCTTCAAAATTTTAAAACGCAGCTTTATTTGCCTTCTTTTTCGGTTTCCGAGTGGCTGCCTGGCTGTTCGGTTGGTCGCTATCTTGCCAGATATATTTGTGGATTTATGTACAAAGGTTATATGAAAGTGCCCGCGAAGTGGCTTGTGCAACCCGTGTATGCTGACCAAGTATGCCTCTGCCTCTACGTTGAGAAACAAAAAACAATTCCTACATAAAACCTCCACTTACAATGTCGGCTCAGATGCATCTCTAAATCCCCCCATCTGTTAGTGAAATATAGAACTAAATTTACCAGGTTCATTGAGTTACTTTATTTTCTTTTATTTAATAACTCAGTGTTTGTCAGTGGGTGGTTGCCCAATCCACCAGAATGGGCGTGTCCCACTATAACACATGAGGTACGGTATTGATAATGTTGCTTGATATGTGTCGTACTTTTCTCTGCACACGCCTGTCATCACCATTCTTCCCTCGAAAATATTCATATATATACGGCTTTCGTCTTGGTGGCAATGCGGCGTATACATCTCGCGTTATGCAACCACCTGATTTGGTGCTTGCATTTCGGCATAGGTTGTGAATGATGCAGTGCATAATCATAAAAATTGCATGACAATAAAGTTTGGACCGTTGTGGTGGATGAACAGTAACATTCCATGCGGTTACACATTGCATTGCATGAATAAACGAAATCGTATGCATTGCCTTTAGTTGTGAATATTTAGTTACCCGCTTCACTAAAGCTTCGCTTCACATAGATGCTAACACATGCGTGGGATGTGCATTTTTTTTTCTCTTGCAGTACGCGCGTTTACTTAGTTGCCAAGGAAATACACCCCTTTTTTTATCGTTAACAATTTTTCTTTAAATCCCCTGTGGCATGTAGTACAATTCCACTTCCTTAACTAGGTTACTCTCAGTATCAGTGACGGAGATTATTCGCACGAGAAATCAATGAATATTTGACTAATAACAAAGATTTGTTGATTAGCTTTTAAGCTAATTACAGTGCACATACTGCAATTTGCGAATTATAGCTGGTGACTTCGAGTCATATCCACTCTGAATTCTGAGGATTATACCAGGTTCGAGATATGCGTTCCCAAACTTTGCGATGAAAGGCATTGGCGTTCAGAAATTTTGGAGATTCAATGCATAAAAAGGCGTTTTGTTAAAAAAAGTGCAACAACAGTGCATTTTTACCACAAGTTTGACAGCGCTTATCATGAAACTGGTCCTAGTTTCAAAATGAATTCAAATCATCGGATGCGCCTTGTCGAATCACTGGCTTAGATAAGTTAATTAATGACTTTTTGTTAATTGGTCAATTAGGCAGCTTGATTTCGAGGAAGTAATGCCCGCCTCTTTTAGTAATCCACCTCAATAAGTACAGGATGGCTATTAAGTATGTGCACCAGTTCTGAGCTGTTTTATCCAAAAGGAAAACATGTTCTTTTCAAACAGTCCTTATTTTCCAACAAAAAACAAGAACAGTGTAACGACTAAACAGGAAATTGCTAGAAATGACCTCCTTTAGTCTTCACGCAAGCTTGGAGACGCTTCTTCACGAAGTCGACGGTGGCGCACAGGTAATCTTCAAGTTCATCCCAATCCTTGATCAAAGCAGACTTCAGGGATTCCAAACTTTGCAAGAAGTAGCTGAGACATTCTCCTTCAATGCGCTCTAGACTAAAAAGTTCAATAGATTGAGGTCAGGCGAATTCTAGGGCCAAAAAATTCTTCGACATGTGTCGCGGGAACAACCTGTCGTACAGCTTCATCGTTTTCTTCGTTCCATGGGAAGAGGGCCAGTCTTGTTGAAAGATCACTCCCCATTGCTGCAGTTCTGGGAGCTCCAGGGACGCACTACATGCTCCAGAATTTATTGTTGATAGTAGGACGCGGTGATGATGAACACGAGCGGAGTCTTGCCGGTAGCGAAGATACCACCCCAAACCATGAAGAGGGACTTGGGGGAAAAGGGTCTGCGTACAAAGCTTTCGCTTTCCTGAGATCCTTTCTGCGGAGGTTCTGGCTGTTTCGTGCGACTAATTCCACAGTGAAAATGTCCTCAACAGTGAAGAGCACGTGCTCGATACGCGCCAACTTGAAGTGCACTAGGAGTTTCAGCGCGAGTTTCAGCCTGTTCGCCTTGGCGGTTTCTGTTGGTAACTGCGCTTGCAGCTGACGATACGAACAAAGCCAGAGGTTGTTTTTCAGGATCTCCTGGACATTACGCCTGGCGATCTTCAGGTCAGAAACAATCTTGTTCAGGCTAACGGCGCCATTTAGCGAAATCCTATTACGAATGATCTTCCTGATCCTTGGGTCGTTGACGCTTGATGGTCGATCGCTTTTTCGCTTCCCCTTGACGTCTCCTTCCTCTTTGTGAAGCTTCGCGATCTTGAAAACTGTTTTTTGAGGAATGCGGAGTCTATCAGTGTTCTTCTGCGGTGCGAAGTCTTTGCAGTAAATATGGACGGTGGCGCGTTGGTGCGGACTGATCTTCGTCACTGCATGGAATAAGCTTTAGGTTGAGTGCGGTGGTACCTCCCACTTTCTGAGCTGTGTGCGACAGTTTCGGAATCAACGCCGTGGGAAGCTCAGTATCTGACGGAACGGTGTGCACATACTTATTAGCCACGCTGCAGATGTGCGCTATATGCACACAGGTGGTTTTTAAAGACTCTGAAAACGTTAAAGAAAGAACGGTGTCTCCATTCGGTGCGACTTGCGCATCCTCTTTATAAGAAGGTCAAAGCGCGTATGACCTGGCACCGGCAAAGCCGATTCTCGTGGTGCACATCAGCAACCTGGCCGACAACGCAAGGGGTTATCACAAAAATGAACATCAAGCAGCACTGGCCAGAATATCACGTGCTCTTGTTTACATAGTCCCTGGCCTCTGCACGCATGCTGAATGGATGTCACAAGCAAAAACTGGACAGAGCACACAAGAGGCGAACGCAGTGACAGCAACGTAGTGTCCAGCGTTTCTTTTTCGCCGTGTCCCGATTTCGCTGACTATAGTATTTCTATACGACGCCTGTTTGCGAGAAAACTCCGCAGCTGATTGCTTGCACATGCGCCGAAAGCAGCAGTCAGCGCATCTCTAGTGATACATTTGGCGCAGAGAGCGATAGTGTTTCCTTTTGAACACTTCACGACTTTTTCAAGACTTCTTGAACGCTTGCATGAAAAAAAAAAGAAAAAAGAAAAGCGTTCCAACTGTAGTGAAGATGGTGCGCTGAAATGCATTGCGTATGGTTTTGTAAGTTAAACGATAAGAGTATATATATTTATCCCCTACTGCTCCTCCCGCTAATCTGAAGAGTAAAGCGAAATAGACTCTGCGACGAGAATGGGTTCACTGCGGGAACGGAGCCACAAAATGTTAGTGCGCGCGGCGCTCTCTCTGTACAGCTACTGCGGCCTCGGAGCTCGGTTCCAGTTCTCACTGCAACAGCCATTGGTGACACGCACGGAAAAGCTCTATGGTCACGAACGTCCTTATCGTTGGGCTCTTACGCACAAATCTGCGCATTTTGCGCACGCAGACGCAATTTAAATTATATACACACGTTCCTCTTTATTCCATTGAAACATGAAGCATATTCTCTATTGAATCGCAATATGCTTATACAGTATATATACTGCTCATTGTTGCCCTTTTGTAGTGCAGCTGGATTGTTGATATCAGCGAGGAGAGCAGTTCGAGCTCCCCGAAAAGAAAAAAAAGAACGTATTTGAGCATAGAGCACTCGAAGAACCTGCCCACTGATAACCAAATCCAGTCTGTTCAATTTATTGCAGTCGAAGGACAGCTGGTTCCGCACCAATGGCGGGCACGCCAACACGAAAGGTAAGCTTTCATATCTGCTCCAGCGCGCAGTAAAACTAAAGCGTCGAAACGCGGCTCTCCTGTGCACTATCTGCATGCATGCTATGCTCACAATTAAATTCATGCATATGCTGTAGCGTTATTCAGTGCCGACATTTTCGTTGGACCTGCAGACAGTCGAACACAGGAGGCGCAAATGATCTCATTCGCTATAAATGTTCGGCGTGTTAATTACCTCCACGATGGAACTCTTGCGTAGTCGGCAGCAAGTGATAAACGAACCTTGCGCCCAGGTTAATGTAACGATTCTCTTTGCATCGATGTTCCTTTTCGTTTTTTGACGGTTGTCCGAGTGACGCACCACCCAAGTTTTCAACAAAGATATTCAGGCCATGAACTGTGGATGATGAAGAAATAGAATCGAGAAATAGGGATCGTTACACTATTAGCGGCGTGCAAAATACGCGCAGAAATCCCACGCCTTATGTGACCACCGTTTTGCATGGTTCTTTTTTTATCGCAGGAAGTCAGCATAAAAGCGGGTGTACAAAAGGAAAGAGAGAGAAATGTCGTTCGGCACCCTGCACCATTTTCGGTAATGACTGTCGACATAACAGTTGGTAATTCATGAAAACAAGAAATTCGTGTTCGAAAGGCTAATTTAAAAAATTCGGCAGACACACTTAAGACTGCTTACGTGTGGGAATGCCAAAGCATTATAGTCCCTTTGGTGAAATGTTTTCGATTGATGTTTTCGACGCGCATTAAAATTCTTTCTGTTTATTCGGTGTGTGTGTGTGTGATGCACACACGAGGCCGTACCTTTAGTCAGCCAGGTGGCTTCGACGCGACGTGCAACGGCTCTGGCGGCGGCTCTAGCTGACACCTTTAGCCAGCCAGAGCCGTGCAGCCACCGTGGCGCCTCGTCTAGCACTCTGGAGGCCAGGGTTCGATTCCCACCCAGATGTACCAAATTTTATTTTTAAAGCTTTTAATTTACCTTGTGGACAGGAACCTCCCTGAGAAATTTGACGGCAATCGGAGCATTTTTGACGCGTTTTTACTCTTTGTGCCGTCCGGTCATTTTTTGGTACCCTCGCTCTGTCACGCCGCCGAGAAATTTTTGCATAATGGGGCACGTAATGTTTTCGCATTAATAGTGTGTGTTGTGTAATATTGTATCAGTGAGGCCTTTTTATTCTTTCCTCCTTTTTTTTTGCCCTTCTTCATTGGCTCGTAAGGAGCCGCACCTCCGGCATCGCAGACGATGCCGGAGGTGCGACGAGGTGTACTCGACGAGGTGTACGATATGAAAAGCGTAAAATTGGAGCAAGGGAATCTTTACAAAATACGACCCCTATTTATGTTTCTCTGCTCCACTAGGAAAACGCGCCTACCGTAGCTCAATTATTAAAGTAGATTCCATTTGTTCTGGCGAGACAAACGTAACTATAGTCGCTATAATGTAACGAATCTATTCCAGTGCTGTTCCTTGTCACTCTTCGTAAGTGTCGCCGAGCGACGCTTCGCCCGTGTTGCCACCGGTGTCGGCCGGCCGTGAAAGGCGTATAAGTAGAATCGAGCGAAATGAACCATTACGTTATACCGGCCCAGGGCCCGTATTTACAAAGAACTTCTTACACCATAACTGCTCGTAAGAGCAAATGCGAACTAATCTCATATTTGGCATATTACCGAAGTCGGCCGGCCAATGGTAAGCATACGAACGAAAAGCTTTGTGAATTCGGCCCCAGACGTGTTCTATACATCAATTTTCGCGCGTGGGAGAGTGCTCAGAGTCGCATAAAGATGGTACTATATCATTCTACAAAGCACTTCTGCTCTTCCTTGAATTTATTTTTCTTTCTGCAAGCAAGAATTAATACGTTCGGTTAATTGTCCACTTCAGGTGTTTTTCTTCTTTATCTTTTTTTGCCATCTTTCGCCATGAAAAATATTAAGGCAGAAAATCTTCGATGATTATCTCGGTCATGCGAAGCATTTGTAAAACGTATAGATGACGCAAATGTGCGTAAAGAGTGACGACGATGGTGTTATGACGATGGCGGGACGATCACGGTATGACGACGATTGCATGACGGACATGAGATGACGACGCAGGAGTGACGCCGGCAACGTGACGCCGAAGGGGTGACGATGTTAAAGTGACTCTATATAGTTGTTTGACGACAACTGCATGGCGACACTGGATTGACGACAAGGGGATGACGAAGTTGAAATCACGACGATGGCGTGACGACAAAGGTATTTGGAAAGCACATTTAGCGCCAGCGAACAAGGACAGAAGGTAGATGACACCACGATGCGCTCGCTAACTTCAACTCGCTAACTTAGGTATGACGGTATAACAAAGGTATAACGACAATGGGTAGACGAGAATGCGATCGCTCCGACAAAATTACCATGACGGAATGACCCCGACGGCATGACGGCGACTTGGTGATGACAACGCGTTGTCGACAACGGAATGACGGCGATGGAATGATGACGAGGTTACGACGACGACGGCTGGAAGACGGCGTGATGACGACGATATTAAGACGCAGTGACAGCAACACAGCAGAAACGACGGAAAAGTGACGATGACATGGCAATGAAAGAATGATCACAATGTCCACGCAGGCGATGAAATGACGAATACGGAATGACGACAACAGCTTGGCAAAGACACGGCATGTTGGCGTCTTAGCTCACGTCTGCCGCCGTGAGCCGCCTTCATTGGCACTACATTCCGTGTTTGTTTGCACTGTGTGCGGTACCGGTCAATCAGACCGCCTTTTATTTCGCGCTATATCGGGTGTTTGCATTATGTCCGGCGGCTTTTCGAGCTGCACTATTTCCGGGATCATCCCGCATATTTCAGAGAGAAAAGTGGCGCGTCCTTGAGCGTGACCTAGGACGGAACTTGGCTCCGATTAGGCAAAAAAAGAAACCCCTTCGCATTTAAAACATACAAATAAGCGGCGCTGTTCGCAAACAGATCTTGCGTAAAAATCGTTTGTAAGAACAATTTCTATTCAATCCCGATGCTGGACATAGGACTAGCAAAGGCTTCCGCCCAATGGCAAAGAGCACGAATACGAACGAACGGCTTCTTGAGTTCGACCTAATCGCAAAGTTTCTCTTTCACGAGAGATCTTTGCCATTTGTCCCCTGCCTTTGCTAACGACATTTTAACGTCACGATTGACTGGGTTCCGCTCTTACGAACACTTCTAGCGTAAGTACTTCTAAATGCGAAACATTTGTCTGCCTAGTTTGAGCCAAGGTCAGAGCAATGTCACGCGCAAGGATGTGCCAAATATGGCTCCGAAAAATGTTGAACGATCCCAGAGATATATTGCAGATCGAAAAGTTGGGTATAGTGCAAAATAAGGCAGGCCCGTTGGCCATTATCGAAATTAGTGCTTAACAGCGGATGTATCGCGAATTAGGGTGCCCTGCGGCGACGGATGATGCACGTGAGCGCAGACGTGAGCTCCAACACCAACATGCCATCGTTGTCACGATTTCGTCGTCATTCCATCCTCGTCGTTTCATTGCCTGCGTGGATATTGTAGTCATTCTTTCGTCGTAATGTCACCATCATTCCACCGTTTTTACTAAGTTGCTGTCACTGCGTTGTCATCGCTGTGCCGACGGCACGCCGTCTTCGAGCCATCGTCGTCATACCGTCGTCAACATTTCACCATTCGTGCCATTTAGACATCGCGTCGTCATCGCCAAGGCGCTATCATGCTGTGGTGCTTGTTCCATCGTCGTCACTTTTGTCGTAGCGATGGCACTGTCAACCTGTTGCCATCACACCGTCGTCGTGAAGCCACCTTCGTCATCCCTTTGTCTTCTTGTCGTTGTCGTCACTCCGTCGTTTTCATACTTTCGTCGTCATATCACTACAATCATTTGAACATCGTCGTCTCATCGCCGTCACTCCAGCATTGGCATCACATTGTCGCCACGTCGTCGCACCATCGTCTTCGTACCATAATCGCCACTCCAGCGCCGTCATCCCACAGTTGTCATGTACGTCGTCACACTATCGTCGTCATAACATCGTCGCCACTCTTTTCATACATTTCCGTCACCTATACTTCTTATAAACGCTTCACATGACATAATAATCAAGGATGGTTTCTGCCTTTTATCTTTTGTAAATACGGGCCCAGATATTCTCAGCCCATTACAATAATCACAGCTTAGAGTGTCTAGCTGTAAGCGTGCTCAAAACTGGCCTAAAATTATTGCTCTGGCATTGACCGTGCGTCTCTGGGGTAACGGGGCAAGTGCCGAGGAACATGCTGGGGCCCAGTTCGCAAAGCTGCTCCTTTGTAAATGCTCCTTGCCATTGGCCGACCGCCTTCGCCAACAAGATGTTCAGCATCAGGATTTGCTGGAATTTGCTCTGACGAATTATTTCAGCGCAAAAGTATTTTGTGGATACGGGGCCTCGGCTCGTATTCAATAAAACCTCCTATGTTATAGAAGTATCGGAAGAAAAAAAATGCAGGCAATCGTGTCACTCGACATACCATTAGTGAAGGTGACCGGCCAATGGCAAGGAGCACTTACGAACGAGAAACTTTGTGGAATTTGGCACCAGTGCTTTAATTTGCGGCTACTAAAAAAATGTATTTGAAAGCTTTCCCTTAATAAAAATTAACAAAAAGATAAATTCCCTCTGAGGACTGTAGCCACATAGCCGTCGCCATAATGGTCCTTCATATACATTTTTTTAATTTCCTGCCTAGCCTCGCAAGCTTCGTATGTCATTCGAAGTGGCGCCTTTTCTGCTTTGTAGATTCCACGTCCTTCACTCTCGCTCAACCGCTGCGGCATGAGGCGACCCAGGAAACTGTCGAACGCTTCCAAAGCATTCACTCCGGTAAACTTTGCCTGCGTTAAATCTCGTATTATCATCTTATGAGACCTGGTTATCGTCTTTGTGACCCAGGAAACCACGTTCTTTGGTGCGCGCTCCCAATCACCGCAGTACGCGGCGCTTGGCTCAGTGGAAAACGAAAAAGGGGACTCATGGGGTTGTACGTTAAGAATATGACGGAGAAAATACCGCGCTATGTAGTGTCTACGCGTGCCGCCAGTAGGGCGCTTTATACGCCACGAGAATGACGGGCAGATAATGGATTAGCCTAAGCGTTGCCTTTTCTTGCTCCAGACAACCCTGTATTTAGTAAAGTTTCTTTTCGTACGCTGCTCTACGGGCTAGCCGATCCCGGCGAAAGGTGTAGGGGAGTGAGGGGTGCACATTTTCGTGTGAGCCAATCATGGAGCCCAACAATGGTGATGGCAAATGAAAAGAATCCTTATGAAATGCGGCTCCTGCGAAGATTTATTTTTATTTTCCATTATTTTCCTATCAGCCGTCTCATTGAATGAGTAATCTCAGCGATATGACAGCGCCGGGCGTGGCATCAGGGCTAAGTAACCGGGGGCGAGACGAACGGAAAATGAATTGCGTACTGTTACAAAACACGTCCCCTGGTCTCTTCTAAATTAACCTGTCACCACAAATATGTTGTATGACAATGACCAGCCTCATTTAACCTCCATGTTCTACCATAATGTACTGTTTTCGAACGTTATAGATTCAAGATAACTCTGAATATCAAAAGCAAAAAAAAGCAAAACCAACCAAGAGTTGTTGCGTACAGGTAATATAGGTCTAATAAGACACGCACACTCATAAGTTTCTGGAGTTCTTTTAGGGCACTGGAAGTTACGTAATGAAATAAACGTGTTGTGAACTAAAGGTCTTCTAATAGAAACTTCGTAGGGCTAGTACGCAACGCAATTAAATCTCAACAAACTATGGAAGAAGCCGCAGGGTTTTTTTGTTTTTTTTCTAAAATGAAGCCACGTAAAATCGCAGAAATATCCGTGCAATAACGCTCATTTCCACGGCGGTTGAACAGTGGCCAGTGCAAGATTTAAATCTAAAAGTTTCTTATCAAATTATGAGACACCGAGTGACCCCTTCATTGTGTTCAGGCGCATCTTCGAAGGAAGTTTTGCATCAGGAATCCTATCCAAATACATGGGAACGGAGAAATAGCTTTCCTCGGCACCTACTGCACCGAAATTGACCGGGTTTGTTGCATTTAAATGAAAAAGTTAAAATCTGCCGATTGGAAGAATCATATCTTTTCTTTTATTTAGGTCTACAATTTTTCACAATGTTGTCTAAAATTAAGAAAAACTTATAAACACTGAAGCAACAATTTTACAGCTCTAATTCAGCAATATATAAAAAAGAAAGGGTAAGCAAAGTGTGTACGCTAAAGGAGACAAGGTCGACGTACATGGCGATTCAAATGAATCGATGAATGAATGTTGGCTTTATCTCTCTGTTCTGTCTGTCTCCTTTTCATGTTCATTATTCGCTCATTTCGTATCTTATTCGTATCGTATTTTACCCAACGTTTACGTCGACCTTGTCTTCTTTAGTGTCGACACTTGTTGCTGAGCCTTTCTTTTTTGACCAAAATGCCATGTGGGAAGATCCCAGAAATAGTGCAGTGTGTGGTGCAATGGTGTTAATTTTTACTCTATTAGCACGAATTGCACACGTGCACTTAATTTTACCTGCTTTGTGACTAATTCTCCCCTCTTGTGGTCACCGGCGAAGCCACCTTCCAAACACTACTGCGCCGCGCGAGCCCTGCTTAGTTAAGCAAACTCACTCTATTTCCCAAAGGTGTACAGTGGCTTTGCCTCAACATGTCTATATCTACGGCGGTGCATTCTTTACAGTCATATAGTGTAAATGTGGTTAATTTTTTACTATATCGGCGCTAATTACACCCGTACCGTTAACTTTACCTGCCCTGCGACTAATTCGCGCTTGTTTCGTTGAGGCCTACATTTCCAAACATTTTGCAGCTCGCTACGATGCTCTGGAGGCGCGAAAGGGCTTTTTTTTTTCTGGAAGTGGTTACGAGATACCGAGATCCGAGATACGCCAGAGCCAATGTGAACTCAGAAAAGGAGAACTTGTCTCAAAAAAAAAAAGAAAAAAAGAAGACAAACAACATCACAAGTCTGGCAGCTGAACCTGTTAACACATCTAAAGCAGACAAAGTTGATGTATTTACAACGTTCGGAATTATACACCACTAATTTTAAGTGCGCATTTTGGTAACCTCTCGTAAATACTGCAACAATGTCACGTAAGCTGTGAACTCGTATATAAAATTTGTGCGCTTCAGGTGCTGTAGCAGATTGCGACGTAGAGAAGTGCGATATCTGTTTTTAGTGCAGAGTTACATAGTCGCAAACTCTGTGCTCCAAATAAGGTTTTCAGACTTTCGGCAATAGAAAAATACTACAAAGCATTAAATCAATATCCTGCTTCCTACCATCGATAGAATCCAACTTTCTCTCTCTCAAATGCGACAAACTTCATTCAAATTGGCTCAGCGGCTGTTCAATGAAAGCATATATGTGTTTCATACGTATTTGAATAGAGAAATCTGAGTCGGCCCTGGGTAAGACTTCCTCTTGAGGAGACTGCTCAAAGTTTCAGTTCGGAGTCAACCCGATGAGTTAGCCACTGTCATGCATTATGAATCACTAAAGAGAGGTACGGTCTCCTTGTACCTTGAATATTTTGTTCCTCAATTTTTTTCAAGAAAAAAATATCAACAGAAAGTAATGTCCCGTACTGGAGATTCACCAAAACGAAAAGGACTCAAAATTTAGCCAAACCATATGCGTCAAGCTAAACTGTAGGTGTTGCCTTCATCCTCCAAGTAGATATCGTCACAAATAGATCTTTATGTGCCGTTTGCTTTGATTAACGATAATAAGCGGTGATGTTGACGGCGAATGATTATTTCCTTCAGCGTTTAGTGTAATACGAGAGTGGTGAGTTGCACGTTAAGCGTTACCTTATGTGCACCACTGCTATCTGTCTGCGTAGTACACATAACACACAGCAAGACCTGTTTGCTTGAGGCGTTGTTATGCGCCATTGTTCACAACCTCCGAGAAGGTTAGCATTCTCATTGCCTCACACGGCACATCGCATCGTGGCAGAAGTGTTAAACATCAATTGAATTGTGGGGCTGTGCGTACCAAAATCCTGATCGGATTATGAGGCATGCCGTAGTGGTGGAATCCGGATAAAATTTTATCCCCTAGAGTTCTTTAACGTGGAGCTGAATCTATGCGCCTGCCGCGTAAGCGACAGCCGCATCTTGCGATCCTACGACCTCGAGCAACGCCCTAGTAGCAAAGCTTGAATTGAATTCTAGGGTTTTACGCCCCAAAAACACGATTTGATTATGAGGCACGCCATTATGAGCCACACCGTAGTGGAGGACACCGGATTAATTTTGACCACTACGGGATCCTTAACGTGGCCCCAATGCACGGGACACGGGCATTTTTGCATTTTGCCCCCATCGAAATGCGGCCGCCGCGACCGGGATTTGATTCTGCGACCTCGTGCTTAGCAGCGCAACAGAATAGCCGCAAAGCTACCACAGTGGGCACAGAAGTGTTGATTTGACGTGCAGCCGCTTCCGTATAATGTCGTCCAGACGCTACGGTTCCTTATGCGGCTTTGCGTCTGCACACCCTGCGTCGGTTGTCCCGCTTTACATATCTGCACGGTATTTTACAGAAATAACAGAAATGTACCGTGCTGTACCTTGAACTTAAATTTATCTACTTTGTCTGCAACCGCTGTCATGTCTAGAAGTAGCGTTTCCTTGCCTCCTTATGTCGTCTTTACCCTCTCCCGCCCTCCCCATGCATGGGAGCGAATAGTGGCGAGCCTATTAGTCGTATTGTGACTGCGTCGTTTCTAGCCATTCTTTGTCTCCTCTTCCTGCATCCTCTACCATTCTATCAATCTCCCCTCCGGACTGTTGCACGCTAGCACAAAGGTAAGCGCGGCAATTCCTGCAATGCTTTTGCGGGTGGTCACGGATAATTAGAACAATCAAAAGGCTGTTGTAGCCACGCTCAAGGAACTCCAAAGGGCATTGTGACGGCCGTCAATGGAAAAGCCCAAACGAGTTTCTCGCGTCGCCTTTACTCTCTGCCACACTCCTGCCATGTATGCACGCTCTGAACCACTCCCCGACGCGGCGTGCAAGATAGCAACAGCAGTAGTGGAAAAGTCGAAGGAAGAGGCAAAGAAAGCTTCGTTTTAAAACATTTGAGCGCTTATTATCATCCAATGTATAACTATTTCCTAGCGCTTTAACTGCAGTCATTAACGCCTCGCCATTGATTGCCTCTACGCAGAAAGTCACCTTCGAAGAACCTGAAAAACGAGACAATCCTGAACGACCTAGAGGAGGTCGGTCTCCACAGAAAGCAACCTTCGAGGAACCTGAGAAACGGGACAATTCCGAGCGGCGCAGAAGAGGCCGGTCTCCGCAGAAGGTCACCTCCGAGGAACCTGAGAAACGGGACAATTCTGAGCGACCCAGAAGAGGCCGGTGTCGGCAGAAAGTCACCTTCCAGGAACCTCAGAAACAGGACAATTCCGAGCGACGCAGAAGAGGCCGGTGTCGGCAGAAAGTCACCTTCGAGGAGCCCGATAAACGGGACAATTCCGAGCGGCGCAGAAGAGGCCGGTCTCCGCAGAAAGTCACCTTAGAGGAACCTGAAAAACGGCACAATCTCGAGCGGCGCAGAGGAGGCCGACCTCCGCAGAAAGTCACCTTTGAGGAACCTGAGAAACGGGACAATCCCGACCGACCCCGAGGAGGCCGCGAAGGTGGACACAGAGGCGGACGGGGACGCGGGTCCTACCATGGCAGAGGGGCAGCCGCAGGCACGAGCCGGACAGGCATTCTCTACCCACCGCTGCCGCGTCCACAGACTGGGCGGCGTCCGCGATTACTGGTGACAGATAGCTGGGTAACATTCAATCACAAATCGCGCTCCATCAGTGGTGGCGCTTATGCAAGTGCGAAGAGGCACTTTCTTCGGCGCGCGCAACTGTTTCAGCACAAACGAAATAGGCACAAAATGCTTTGATAATCTTTGGGACATTAGAATTAACTAACGCTAGTTTGGTTGCAGGACAGTTTGTTGTTGGGCTAGTTGACACAGAATCATTAAATGAAAACAGTGCACATGATTGTGACAAGTAATGGGCAACGCTGCCAGTGTCTACCTGCCTTCCCTTTCTCAGGGCCCGTATTCACAAAGCAGTTCATGCGCTAGAGCTGCTCGTAGGAATTGGCGCTGACCATTAAGAAATGGCGAACAAAACATAAGCAAGGGCGTTCAATCAATAGCAAAGTAGGGCCGGAAGCGCTTTTGTCGGTCTCATTTTCTTGTGCGTTCTGTCTGGTGCCCATTGAACCATGATTTGGAACTTTACCAACTAGCCGAGATTTCAATTTCTTCAATAGCAAACAATTGAAAAAGTTGGACTCCACGGCCCTTATTCGTAAATGTGATAGGCCAAGCAGTGCTCACAAAAACGGAGTTGATCGCTAGAATTGTTCGTAAGAGCAGAAGCAAAGCAATCGAGATGTCGGATATATTGTTAGCGAAGGTGGTAGGCCAATAGCAAGGAGCACTTGAGAACGAAAACTTTCGCGAATTTGGCCTCTTACGCGAGAGCATTTCCTCTTTTGCCGGCGTTCAGGTGCCTGCCACTCGTAATAGCGACCACTGCGGTCGCTATCACGAGTGACGGGCAACCGCGGATAGCAGTAACGTAGGGGAATTTTTTTTAAATCATACAGGGCGAGGGCTCATTTTTCGTGGTCATGTGCGCCACTTCATGCAAGCTTCAGTGTGGACGCGTACGTGAGTGTGTGTGTGTGTATGTGTGTGTGTGTGTGCGTACGTATGTCCGTGCGCTTACGCGTGGTGTGTGTGCGCTTGCGTGCGCGTATGTACCTGTGTGTGCATGTTCGTGTGTGTGTGTGTGTGTGTGTGTGTGTGTGTGTGTGTGTGTGTGTGTGTGTGTGTGTGTGTGTGCGTGTGTGCGTGTGTGCGTGTGTGCGTGTGTGTGTGCGTGTGTGCGTGTGTGCGTGTGTGTGTGTGTGTGTGTGTGTGTGTGTGTGTGTGTGTGTGTGTGTGTGTGTGTGTGTGTGTGTGTGTGTGTGTGTGTGTGACAAATTTGCCTCTGAGCCTCCCGTACTTCAAATGACGCCCAGCCCACGTCCCTGTGTACTGCGCTTCATTTCCTGTTTATCCATACGCGCTCAGTGTTAATCTTTCAAGCGCCCTTTCTATATCCAGTCCCGACTGCACTTCATATCTTAAACATAGCACTGAGTTACAAAACGTAAGCCCGGGAGGCATTACTCCTTTCCATACTACTTGTGCTACTCTATAACTGTTTTACGCCCACAGCACTGTTTCAATAAGCCGCGTTTCTTGCCCTTTGCTTGAATTAACTGTTCATGCTATTCTATGCATCTTTTTCCCACATTCTACCCTACCCATATTAAGCACTTGTACTCGGCTCTTGGTATATAATTTTCCTGCATTGTGACCGACTGAGAAGTCGTATCATTAGACATCATGCAGCCTCATTTCTTTATAGAATACTTAAATCGCAGAGCTTCACCTTCTGCTCCAGGCTTCTCTGCAAAAACCTGAATATCTTACGGTCTGCTAAGAAAACAACGTCATCCTTGTATGTCGAAAACCATAGGCGCTGCTCCACCGCCACATCTTCTCGTTTATGAAACATAACCTAACATTACTTCAGCGCGCGTGCGCTTCCTTTGCTTGCTAATTATGCATACCGTAAAGAGAAGTGGTGATAATGGATCCAACAGTGCCGGTACGCGGTGCCGGTGACATTTTTGAGGAAGTAGCTCCACAAGCGAACTACGGATGAACGTTTGCATAGAAACACTCTGTTGAATATATGCGTATAGCTCCCTTCGTAACGCTAACTTCTCCGCTATCCTCTCTCCCTGTCCTTTTACACCCCTACCCCCTCCACCTACTGCTTACCGCAGTTAAAGTGTGAGATTTCAAGTGCGGTCAGCAGTAATCTCGTCTCCTTCATTTTCCGTATCATCTTCATCCTAACAAACAACCAATCCCAACTACCACTGCTACAATAACGGGCAACCGTGGCGCCGACCCTCCTGGACTGTCGCCGTCATTCGTCAGTCCTTCCCATGTTACCTGAAGCGTATTAATTCGGCATACTTAGCATGTATCCAATTCCTCAAGGCATTTATCTCAGGATAAGCAAGATCTCTCAGTCGCGTTGTCGTACGCACGGCGAATATCTGAGAAGGCTTCGTATAATTCTTCGCAGGTTATTTCTGCACGCTTTGTGATTACTGACGGGTTACCGTTCGCGCGCGCAGAGGCGGCCCCTCGACAACATGGTGCGGTGCCCTTACGACACATCGCACCTGGTGCCCGCGTCTGGGCGCGCCGCCCACGTCCGCCATTGTCCACGCAAGAGGAACGGCGGTACGTATGCGCTCGCCGAGCGCGCAAACAAAATGCGTGCACTGCAGGCATTCTAAAGTGGCCGCTCGCTGTCCCCGTTCGGGTCCCACGGCTGTGAACCGTCGTCAGTTGCCGTGTTCTTAAGAGAGTCATCCACCCGACCTTAAGCGCGTCGACCGTGCAATAAGAGGGAGGCTATATAGTTACTTCGTCAACTAGTTGATGTTGCAAGACTGTTTATTAGGGACGTGCGAATAGTAGTTCTTGAGACCGAATCGAATACGAATCGAACAGTACCAGAAGCGAGTCGAATGTCGAATATTTTCGCAAATTTTTCGAACAATATACGACCTTCTCACCAGCAACATCAATTTCCACGTCGTGGTTTTGACTGCACTAGAAAGTTTCTGTCATTGCACTGCACTTTTAAAAAAACCATACTCTATTTTAAAAGCACAAAGGAAGCTTTAAGAATAAATGAACAGTTTGTTCGCAAACTCGGCGCTTCTCTGAGCATACGCGGTCATGCATTATCATATTTAGTTCAGAAACGTAGCCTTGCGTTCCAAATAACATTTTGTGTATGCCTTCGCGCCCAAACCATAAATACGGGTCACCTGCGGCGATGGCAGAGCGAGCAAGAAAAAATTCTCTCTCTCGAATGGTCGTGGCAGAGGGTGCCACTATTGTATCAGTTATGTTGCAATGAAACGCCTTCATATTTAATATGGCGGGAAGACACACGTGCTGCATCTATATATAGTATCCAAACAATACCCACTGCCTAATGTCATGTCTAAACAAAATTTTATTTTTGATTCGTCGTGGTTTTACCGGTAAAGCCCTGCTTCCTGATCGACAGCGTGCTCAGGTACAGTATCTCCGCTGTTCAGGGGATAAAAAGTTATCGTATTTTTGCTTCAATTTCATGTTTGATCAAGCACAGTCGACGACGTGAAATATTCGAGAACCATTCGAAAAATATTTGGGTTCCGAGTGGTGACTATTCGATTCGAGGACCGAATCGAATAGGGGAGTATTCGATTCGTTATTCGGAAGTTTCGAATATTCGCACACCCCTACTGTATGTCTTTATTTTTTCTTTTCATAAATGAGACAGAGAAATTGCTTGAGAGGAAGTGAAAATTCTGCTGGTCATACTGTGACTGTTCAGCACGAGTAAGAACTGCTGATTGGTCACCAGTATATGAAAGAGAACACAGAAAAAAAAAACGAGTAGGAACCGAGGGTAGTTCGCAGCTCTACGCGTAGAAGCTGCCCCAAAGTAAGAAGGCGAAAAGCCATAATGCAGTGGTTTGGGCTTGTTGGTATAACATCGTGAGGCTTATAGCGAGTGAAAAGACGCTATACCGCTATAAAGACGCACTATAAGCCTCGCGAAAAGCCAGCAGTCTCGCTAAGCATACCGTGGCTGCCCCCAAGTTGACTGCGTGTGGACAGGGGCGCGCAAATAGTGTCGCTATAGACTTGATGCCTACTCTTGAGCGTCCGCCGCTTCACTGCATCGCGTTTGCTCGAGCCCGCTGTTCCGTACCTCGTACTGCGTAGTTAATATTTCCGCCGACAGCGTGGGCAACCAAAAACATGAAAGCTAGCTTGCCTCAACACCTATGGCCGCGATTTTGTATCGATGCTTTCCGGTCGATGCCACTCTTCCGGTCGATGCCAGCGCTAAAAAGCGCGAAAAGGCATAGCATCGGAAGAGGCATCGCTACAAAATCGCGGCCCTAGGCTGACACAACGCATAGTGAAAGATCCTAATCAATTTTGATCCCTTTATTTGCTATTTTGACTACTTTTTTCGCTGTAACGAAATAGTTAACAAGCGATTTATATTCCGCCCCTTCGCAATGCGGCCGCCGAGGTCCTGAACCAAGCCCGCAACCTCGGTAGCTTATAGGTTCCCTTTGCGCTTTCTGTTATAGCGCAAAAGGAACGTTATTACTGGTGATAATCTATACGCGGCACGTTAGGTTAGGTTAGATTAGGTTAGGCTGCTCCAAAGGTTTCCTGAAATAGAAATCCACTCCACTGCCTATGCGTGCTGAATTTGTTCTCGCAAGTACCGCGATCGAAAACAATAATTAGAAAGTTTTCGAAAATTTCTCTAAATAATTTCTCTAAATGCGTAATACGAAATCGTCCTGCTTACGGGAAGATGGCCCTTGATTGTTTCTAACTATATCACACGGGATGCGATATCTGTTATGGATTCCATGTGAGTAACACTCACACATGATTCGTTAATGGCTCGGCGTCCTGTTGCAGCCACAACTAGACGATACCACAGGACGGAGTTGCCACAGGAGGAGAACTGGGAGCCAGGTAAGACGCCCTCTAAGCTTATTCCTAGCCTGAGCCTCTGCGCCGTAGTCTATGCCATAGAGGCATCAGCACTGCATGCGACAGGATTAGTACACTTGTCTGAAACGCGCAGTTGTGGGCGGCGCATGTGGTCCTTGCGGTTACTTCACTACTACCCCCTTCCCCCCGATCTCCCCTTTACAACTTGCAGAATCCTTCAGCAATACTTTCTTAACACTGCAGTGCGTCGTTCGATGTGCCACGTTAATGCGTGCGCCCCAGTACCTATACTTGAGTTTGAGAACCCTCGCTTGTCGTATGCATACGGTTATAATTAATTAATCAGTGCCTGCTACGCGTACCAGTGAAGGGGATTCTTATTTGCCACAACCCAAAGCGTCTAAGAGTCATGACAAGCTTCTATAACCAATCCAGTACTTCATCAAATAACCAACAATTCTTACTGCAAATAAAAGAACATGGGCGCTCCAGGTAAATTGCCGCCGCCGCCGTGAGGTTCCGTATAAAGTGAAATAATATCGCGGCCGCGCGCCGTATGCTGTAGGTGCGGAGTAAAGCATGCGAGGGTGAGCTTAGAAGGATGGTGGCGTGGTGCGGCGGCGTCTTCTCGCGCGCGCAAGGGAGGAAAGTAGGGAGGGGGTGGCTGGCTTTTCTCACGCGCAAGGGCTGAGCGAGGAGATGTCCGCGCGCTAGGAGGGGAGGGGGGGGGGGTATGGTAGCGCGCGTCTCCGCTTGTACTCCGCGCACGTCCCGCGACATCTTGGAGGCAATCTACGGTGAGATCGAAAGTCAGCGGACCCGAGGTAGTTGATGGCGTCGTGAGCGCTATGTTCTCGCGCGCCTAGTTCGTGTTGAGGCGAGAGGCAGCACGAAGGGGAATTCGCTCGCCACTGCTGCCGCTCTTCATGAAGCCAGCGTTCTGACAGCGAGTGACCGCGGTCATCGAGCGAGATGTGCTCCCGTTTGCCTGTGCGCGTGTGACACCATGCTTGTTAATTCAGTTAGTAAGCGAATCTTTGCAGCAGTTCATACGTCCGATAAAAGTGCTAACGTTACTTCGTACAGCTGTCTAATAATTTGCTATCGCAATCAATGCTTCGCCTTTCGGTCGAGACTGCAACATTTTTTTTTTCTTTTTGAGTTTGTCGGACCATTAGGCGCCACTGCTGAAGGTAAGCTGTATTTGGCTCCATTTGGGAATGAGAGAGAACAAGAGTGGACCACCAAGCCACTGCGGTAGGTCCGCATGCATAATAAAGCGAGCTACTGTGATTTCCAAACGCTGCGAATATGACATTGCCACTGCACCTGTTTTTATTGTTGCTGTCGTCGTCATCGCTATCACGGCAACAATGTTTACATTATTTCATGAGATGCTCATTAGTCACGAGCTTCGTGAATAAGCTGCTGGCTACGATGCAGCTTATTCGGCTTGGCGTTCCCGTAATTGTCATGCTAACGATTACTCCCCTTAGCACCACTCCAGATTTTCCATGTATTGATGAAGGCAAACTTTACGTTGAAATGGGATTAGCACGCCCCGCGCAGGAACAGTCACAAGTTCAGGGGAACATTCTGGAGACGCAGACAAACGCAGGCAGTGCAGAGTTCACTGTGAAATGTGCGCAGAGATTGTTCCTGGAAAAGCTGGATACGTGCCACCCGTAGATATGGGCTACCCTGTCTTCCGAGACGTGCAAACCTTGACCCCAAAGCAGAGGAGAGACTACTACCGCGATCTGCTGGAGCAGCACAAGCTTGTGGAAAAGTAAGTAATCTTTACACCCGCTTATGTGATGATATATTGTTAATGTTTGGGCAGACTGCGGTTATTCCAAGGTTCGAGATCCAGGACGCCTCGACTCTGCCACACCATTCTTCGCTGGTCTTCGCTAATCCGTGCTGTTGCCGAGCAATAAACTTGAAGCGAAAATTTTGTTGCCACATTTAACTGAATATTTCTTTGCATATTCAGCCAAAGGCAAAAAGACAAAAAAAAATACATTTCATGCAAATAGTAATGCAGTTCGAAAGTAAGATAACTAGCACGATCTTCGCGATTTCTCGCGTCGGTTTTATCATTATCGTCATTGTACTCCTCCGGCGTCACCGTCACGTGAACTCTCCAGCGCAGTCATGTGACCTATCCACGGCTAATCAAAAACCGCGCAAAAACCATCGAAGGTGATTGTCGACGTACGTGAATGACGTTCGCGTACGGTTGCCACATTTCGCCGCATACCGGAGGCTTTCTTGCTCACGACCAGTGCACCATCGTCGCTCTTCTAACTCTTCTTGGGTGAGCGCGCCCCAGAGACGGGCGCCAGGCATACAGACAACACCACCTTAGAGCCCAGACCACACGTACGCTTGCGGACGCGCGCAAGCTCACGTGTCCACACATGCGCAAACGCTGCGGCATGGCTCGTACGCGTCGAAACGCAGCGTGATGTCTCATTCCTCTCTTTTATAGCGCGCTTGGGTTGCTTGCCTCGCGTCGGCGCGCCTGGCTACGCAGCTATGGCGGGGAACGTTCAACTCTCAGTGAAGCAGATTTATATCATGCAAGAAAGTGCTTCTTCTTTTCTTTTTGCGCCGATCTAACAGCTATAAAAATATAACAATTGCGTTTATAGATATCTAAGCATTTTGAAACACTGTCGATAACAAAGTACGAAGCGGCGCCTGCCAAGGCGTCTGTGAGCGAGCCCAGTGAGCGCGCGCTGTCGCGCGTATTTGTAGATGCAAACCGCCATTACTCGCTAGGCGCGGCAGGCGCTAAGCGCGCTGACGTGCGCGAGCTTGCGCGCGTCCGCAAGCGTACGTGTGGTCTCGGCTTTACTGCGTCGTGTCCAGGCCTCAACTACCGTGGCTGCCGGCGGGGCTCCCCGGTCAAGCCCGGTCGCGCGCCAAGGAGCACCACGATAACAGCAATGCGCCCAACAATATATATATATATATATATATATATATATATATATATATATATATATATATATATATATATATATATATATATATGCGTGTTTGTGTGTGTGTGTGTGTGTGTGTGTGTGTTAAAGGGCCAGCAAAAACTGAATGCCCACGACGAAACGGGAGGCAGTGGCGAGACAGGGTCGAGGTGGTCGAGATAGCTGCGGCATTGCTCTCTCCCTCAGGCAAGGTACCGCGTCCGAGCAAACGAGCAAAGTTCGACGCAGCTTCTGCACTTGCTCGAAGAGAAGGAGCTCGAAAGCTAGCACACGGCGTTTTGTTCATTACAGAACCGTAAAGCCGAACCGGCCGCAGTTCCACCCGACTATATAGTGCCTAAAATATACCGACCTCTAGGCATGACAATTTGTATAGTGGACGAGTGTAAGCAAGAGAAACACGGGCTGTGACGTCATCAGCGACTACGTGTTATACAATCATTCGTACATATCACTATGACATGTAAAGCTTATGTCAACATGGCATTTGTACTCCAGCGAAGAAGTGTTAAAACCATAGTTAACTTGGACGATCATGAAATCAGTGGAACGTCGCACAGTTTATACGCAGCGTAAATTACTACTAGAAAAGTACGAGGAAAAGGTGGGCCGGCCTCCGGAGATAGTGCAGCCTAACCAAGAGCTGGGTGCCTTTGGAACGAAAGAGTTATGGGTACGATCATGACGTAGTGGTTAGAGAACCGGGCTGCTGTGCTCGACGGCAGAGGTTCGGTTCCACATTCTTTTTATGAAAGCGCGGCATGACAGGAACCTCCTACCTAACGCAAAGTGCCAAGAGTGAGGCCAAGCCGGTGAGTTCACAAGACGTAACAACTTGAAATTAATCTCCAGGATGACACCGGTATCGATATCTTATTTTCGAGATATATTATTTTTGTGCTTCAATGCATGAAAGAGCGTTCTGAAAAAAAAAAGAGAGAAAGCGATTTGATGGCACACATCTCCAAACTGATGTCATTCTGGGAACTAATTCCAGGTGCCCTACAAACTCATTGGCTCCAATTCGTAAATTGCCGCTTTGAGGAGCTAACTACGCATATTGTGCACTGATCGAACGAAGCTAGAACTGTGAAATTACCTGGCCACCGCGTCGTGAGATAAAAACAAATGAGAGTTCCGTTTGTGAGTCGGGGTGCACTTTTCGCTTTAGTTAGCTGATCTCTGTGATGAGGTCGTTTGCGTCCGTTGACTTGTGCTTGTTCGTGTTCGCAGTACGCGGTGTTCGAAGTACGGCCCGAACTTGGGAACAAACACAGCAGACACCCGCAAACTCCGATCAAACGAGCAGAGAATAACAACTAATCGGACCAAATTGCGTTTCTTCCAACACGTTTACGAAATTGAGCGAGGATTTTCTTTCGAGCAAGGTCACTTGCATCAACGTAAATACATGACTTGGAAACGAATTGAACCAGTTGCAATAAGATCTAGCTGTGTGCACAGTGTCGGAAAGCAAACTAGCGGCACTCTGCGCATGCCGAATGCTCCAAAGCTGGAATGAGAGCCCTTCGCAGTTGCATCTAAGTCTCTTGTAAGCAAATTAACTGACAATTCACCGCGCTGAATGAAATAACAGCACCTACTGCTTACATCGCTAAACTAAAGCATGTTATCGAAACATGTCACCTCATGTATGTCACCTCGCGGCATAACATGTCTCAAGATCAACATCAGACCTTCCGAGATGGTTATCGTACCTGCTATTGTGAGTGCGGACAAAAGTAGAATAGCGAGAATATGCCTGCTGTTTAAAGCGTTAGTAACGCTAATGCTGGAGCAGAAAACTAAACTAACACAGCCTAATTAAGCTTAAGCGCATATTACAACAATTTATAAAAGCGCCTGCCTAAACTCCGCGACTTGAAACGACAGCAAAATATTTGAAATAAATAAAAAGAAAGCAATGCTCTACTCGCAGGAATGACCTTTCTTTAACTTGTTAGGGTGCACGGGTGTGAGCGGACTGGACTGCAAACACTTAATGCTAAAACCGTTTATTATAGCTTGTAAGCAGTCACTTAATTTCTCCGTTATCAGTATTTTAATTGCAACACATGTGGCTACTTCGTTATCAGCATTGAGAGTGTTGCTGTAATGACAAAATATTGCACGGCAGAAATCTATAGATAAATTTGCTTAATTTCCAGTGACAAGGGAGCTTCGGACCGATGCGGAGATTCGGCAGAAACTGGAGAATCCACGATTTCAAATGTAAGTTATTCAGTCACTTATCTAGTTTCATGAAACCATGCCGCTGTGCAACAAGACGGAAAGCAGATCATGTTGGTATGAATGCATCCTCATCATCATCAGCCTGGTTAAGCCCACTGCAGGGCAAAGGCCTCTCCCATACTTCTTCAACTACCCCGGTCATGTACTAATTGTGGCCATGTCGTCCCTGCAAACTTCTTAATCTCATCCGCCCACCTAACTTTTTCTGCCGCCCCCTGCTACGCTTCCCTTAGCTTGGAATCCAGTCCGTAACCCTTAATGACCATCCGTTATCCTCCCTCCTCATTACATGTCTTGCCCATGCCCCCCATTTCTTTTCCTTGATTTCAACTAAGTTGTCATTAACTCGCATTTGTTCCCTCATCCAATCTGCCCTTTTCTTATCCCTTAACGTTACACCCATCGTTCTTCTTTCCATAGCTCGTTGCGTCGTCCACAATTTAAGTAGAACCATTTTCCTAAGCCTCCAGGTTTCTCCCCCGTACGTGAGTACTGGTAAGACACAGCTGTTAAACACTTTTCTCTTGAGGGATAATGGCAACCAGCTGTTCATGATCTGAGAATGCCTGCCAAACGCACCCCAGCCCATTCTTGTTCTTCTGGTTATTTCAGTCTCATGATCCGGATCCGCGGTCACTACCTACCCTAAATAGATGTATTCCCTTACCACTTCCAGTGCCTCGCTACCTATCGTAAACTGCTGTTCTTTACCGAGACTGTTAAACATTACTTTAGTTCTCTGCAGATTAATTTTTAGACCCACGCTTCTGCTTTGCCTCTCCAGATCAGCGAGCATGCATTGCAATTGGTCCCCTGAGTTACTAAGCAAGGCAATATCATCAGCGAATCGCAAGTTACTAAGGTATTCTCCATTAACTTTCATCCCCAATTCTTCCCAATCCAGGTCTCTGAATAGCTCCTGTAAACACGCTGTGAATAGCATTGGAGAGATCGTATCTCCCTGCCTGAGTCCTTTCTTTACTGGAATTTTGTTGCTCTCTTTATGGAGGACTACGGTGGCTGTGGAGCCGCTATATATATATATATATATATATATATATATATATATATATATATATATATATATATATATATATATATATATATATATATATACGGCGGCTCCACACGGCGGCTCCACAGCCACCGTAGTCCTCCATAAAGAGAGCAACAAAATTCCAGTAAAGAAAGGACTCAGGCAGGGAGATACGATCTCTCCAATGCTATTCATATATATATATATATATATAGCGGCTCCACAGCCACCGTAGTCCTCCATAAAGAGAGCAACAAAATTCCAGTAAAGAAAGGACTCAGGCAGGGAGATACGATCTCTCCAATGCTATTCACAGCGTGTTTACAGGAGCTATTCAGAGACCTGGATTGGGAAGAATTGGGGATGAGAGTTAATGGAGAATACCTTAGTAACTTGCGATTCGCTGATGATATTGCCTTGCTTAGTAACTCAGGGGACCAACTGCAATGCATGCTCACTGCTCTGGAAGAGGCAAAGCAGAAGCGTGGGTCTAAAGATTATTCTACAGATAACTAAAGTGTAATGTTTAACAGTCTCGGTAAAGAACAGCAGTTTACGATAGGTAGCGAGGCACTGGAAGTGGTAAGGGAATACATCTATTTATCAGTATTTTTACATACGGCTCGTATACACCCTGATTCCGTAATGCCTCCATGACTGCTGAGGTTTCGACTGAATCAAACGTTTTCTCGTAATCAATGAAAGCTTTATATAATGGTTGATTAAATTCCGCAAATTTCTCTATCACCTGATCGATAGTGTGAATATGGTCTATCGTTGAGTAGCCTTTACAGAATCCTGCCTGGTCCTTTGGTTGACAGAAGTCTAGGGTGTTCCTGATTTTATTTGCGATTACCTTAGTAAATACTTTGTAGGCAACGGACAGTAAGCTGATCGGTATATAATTTTTCAAGTCTTTGGCGTCCCCTTTCTTATGGATTAGAATTGTGTTAGCGTTCTTCCAAGATTCCTGTACGCTCTAGGTCATAAGGCATTGCGTATACAGGGTGGCCAGCATTTCTAGAACAATGTGCCCACCATCCTTCAACAAATCTGCTGTTACCTGATTCTCCCCAGCTGCCTTCCCCCTTTGCATAGCTCCCAAGGTTTTCTTTACTTCTTCCGGCGTTACTTGTGGGATTTCAAATTCCTCTAGACTATTCTCTCTGCCATAATAGTCCTGGGTGCCACTGGCACTGTATAACTCTCTATATAACTCCTCAGCCACTTGAACTATCTCATCCATATTAGTAATGATATTGCCGGCTTTGTCTCTAACGCATATATCTGATTCTTGCCAATTCCTAGTTTCTTCTTCACTGATTTTAGGCTTCCTCCGTTCATGAGAGCATGTTCAATTCTATCCATATTATACTTCCTTATGCCGGCTGTCTTACGCTTATTGATTAACTTAGAAAGTTCTGCCAGTTCTATTCTAGCTGTAGGGTTACAAGCCTTCATACATTGGCGTTTCTTGATCTTTTGTCTCCTGATATAGCTTACTGGTATCCTGTCTAACGGCGTTAACAGCGACTTCTATTGCACACTCCTTAATGATGCCCGTAAGATTGTCGTTCATTGTTTGAACACTAAGGTCCTCTTCCTGAGTTAAAGCCGAATACCTGTTCTGTAGCTTGATCCGCAATTCCTCTATTTTCCCTCTTACCGCTAACTCATTGATCGGCTTCTTATGTACCAGTTTCTTCCATTCCCTCCTCAATTCTAGGCTAATTCGAGTTCTTACCATCCTATGGTCAATGCAGCGCACCTTGCCGAGCACGTCCACATCTTGTATGATGCCAGGGTTAGCGCAGAGTATGAGGTCTATTTCATTTCTAGTCTCGCCGTTCGGGCTCCTTCACGTCCACTTTCGGCTATCCCGCTTGCGGAAGAAGGTATTCATTATCCTCATATTATTCTGTTCCGCAAAGTCTACTAATAACTCTCCTCTGCTATTCCTAGTGCCTATGCCATATTCCCCCACTGCCTTGTCTCCAACCTGCTTCTTGCCTACCTTGGCATTAAAGTCGCCCATTAGTATAGTGTATTTAGTTTTCACTCTACCCATCGCCGATTCCACGTCTTCATAGAAGCTTTCGACTTCCTGGTCATCATGACTGGATGTAGGGGCGTAGACCTGTACAATCTTTTTTTGTACCACTTATGAAGTTTCACAACAAGACCTGCCATCCTCTCGTTAATGCTATCGAATTCCTGTATGTTACGATCTATATCCTTATTAATAAGGAATCTGACTCCTAGTTCTCGTCTCTCTGATAAGCCCCGGTAGCACAGGACGTGCCCGCGTTTTAGGACTGTATATGCTTCATTTATTCTCCTAACCTCACTGAGCCCTATTATATCCCATTTGCTGCCCTCTGATTCCTCCAATAGTACTGCTAGACTCGCCTCACTAGATAACGTTCTAGCGTTAAACTTTGCCAGGTTCAGATTTCAACGGCGGTCTGTCCGGATCCAGGGATTCTTAGCACCCTCTGCTGCGTCACAGGTCTGACCGCCGCCATGGCCAGTTACTTCGCAGCTGCTGGGGACTGAGGGCCGGGGTTTGATTGTTGTATTCATATGAATGCATGCTTCAGGACAAAACAGTCCCTCCGCCTCCCCCCTCCCCCCACCCAAAAGAAAGAAACAACACAGAGACGTAGCAAAGAAGTGTCCAACATATGCGGCGAACTCGCAACAAAGGGTTTATTCCGGAACCAAGCGACATGTACGTACTGTTCTGAAAGTCGAGGTTCCGTGCGGCCAACGAAGGTTCTCTCGGTGGTGCCGTGCCAGGTGTCGGGAGAAAGAAGGGTTCCGAGCGACGTTGAAGAGAATGAAAAAAAGGATTATATTGAAAAGACGTACGTGGTTCAGTTTTAGATCACGGCTCCAACTATTGGAGCACACTACATGCTATCGTCTTTGCATGTCCGAGCGTCTCTTACCTCCCAGCCGTCCGGATCCGCTTCTTATGCCCTTTTCTTCCCTCTTTCCCTCGTTGAGGGAATTCACTGGCCAATCACAAACGCCGAATCGTTCACCACCTCTATCGCCCCTCACTGGTATCCAACGTGCTGCTCGTGTCTCCAACGTGGTACACCTGTCTCCAATGTGGCACAATACGAGGAAACCACGTGGAAAACTGAACCTGCCGACGACGCTTTCCCCGGGAGTTCTCGACGATGATCCTATCATCGATCACTGGCTCCTTCGCTACGGTCAAGAGAGGCGGCGTTGCTGTCTTCAAGCGACCTACCTTGAAGTAAATGATGAGGCGTGAACATCAACCGTCGCAGCTGGGTGTCGCTGGTGGGACATCCTTTGTTCAGGGGAATCGCCAACCAAAACAGCACCCGTGACAGCTGCATATCGCTGGTGGGGCCTCTACCGCTCTGAGGGACCGCCAGGCACAGCAGTACACTCATGATATCCGACGTACAAAACTACGTTGACCCATCTATGTATAATGCGAAAATAAGCATTTGAAAGTAGAATGTAGAGGGTGCGCAAATATGGGGCCTCTTAACGTGCATCAATTCTTAAACAACCCCGGACATCTGTCGTTCTTTTTCTCATAACGCTATGCTTTGTTTGCCACACTTGTGACCTTCAGCGGCGATAGAGAACGCCTACATTATTTACCTTGCCAATTGTGACTTGTGCCTATACTGAATCTGTGTCTTGCTAAATATGGGGCTACAACGACACTTCTTGCACTGCATGGTTGTAGGCGCGATCCTGCTACGTTCTTTGATGTTGAGTGCATGCTGCTGAAGTCGGGTGTTCACAAAATGGCCTGTTTGGCTAAAGTACGCACTTCGCACAAACATGGAATGCGATAAACTACCCCTGCACCGCTTCTAGCGTGTAGTATCCCTGTCTGCTACCCAGCACTAATACATCCTCGTAGCCGAGGACTTCTCAGCCTTATTCTGTACAGCCAGGCAAAGCTCACCTAGTTTCCACGGCGCGCTAAAACCACTCGTACACCAAAACTCCCCGCAACATTATTGAACCCGTGTGGAAGTTCGTACACGTATAGTTTTACAACTGTATTGTTCTTCTTAGCGCCGGAAATGTCACCCTTCTGAAGTGTCTTTTTCTTAACTGTTTTTATTTTATCACATGGCCTGGCGATGAAAAATTATAAATACCTAGCCTGCTTTAATCTGAGGAACTGATTACTGAAGCTATCATACATCCTGTCGTGACAAGATTTTTACACAGAAGACCGTACGCAAGAGCCATCATTTTTTTTTTTTTTTTTACAAATTTAGAATGCTTAGACCAAAAGCTCAGCTAAGAAGCTTTGCAGACTTTGGACATTATTGCAAACTTATTAGGTCGCCTGCGAACAACTATTCTACGTCCAAAAACTGTATCTATTCTTGTTTTGGAAGTTCAAAAGTAAAACCTAGTTCCAATTCCCACTCTTTCAATATTTTTAAATCATGAACTACCGTTCTCTGTACATTAACCGGTCCACTAAAACAAGAAAAGCATCCACATATCTGGCAATGTAAGCCGCACGGCCACTGATATTGCGTTCAATTTCCCTGTCCACATGTGCCATAAATATATTGCTAAGAACAGGGGCTACGCTAGAACCGCTAGCCCTTGCCATTTCACCACGTTTCACATTTCACCACACCACCACCACATCTTACCATTTCAGGCTACATGTGCCGAACGTTAATAAAAATCTATAGAAAACTTTCAACGGGAACAAGACACCTGCTAATGAACGCTGCCTGATCGTTCTCTAATTGCCTTATACACTGCTTCACACACTGCATTAGCTTGCACATGACAACAAGTAATATCAATTGTCCACGTCGGCGCAGAAAGCCCTACAACTCCCAGGATCGCAGTCTTCGAGAAACCTCACCAAAGCCTGCGACTTACGAACACAGCGAACGGCTATGCGCAGTACAGGAAGGACATTAATAAAAACACGAAAGACGTAGAAAAAGAAACACGCACCACACGCGTTTGTGTTGTGTGTTTCTTCTTCTACGTCTTTGGTGTTTTTAGTGCTCTAAGTGTTTATAAATGTGTTACCAACTAGCCCACCTATCCATCCTTTTGCAGGAAGAATAGTTGTTTCTGCACCCAAGTCGCAACTTCTCACTGGCGCGTGTTTCCCTCAGATACTATCACCCTAAATGGAACGCCTTGTTTGTTGGCTTTTGCTAAGAACATCAGCTCAAACTTGGAACCCTTAGAATTCTATACTCTATACTCCATCTCACAAGTTGTTTGCAGCACTGTGGACGCTGCCGGACTTCTTAGGCAATATAGAAGGCCGAATGCCCCTCGAGGCGTGTTCATTCGCACTGCGTCGTCTGCACAGCGGCTGCTGAATTCACGGTATACGACGTGCATGTGCAAAGCTCCTAGCATGTCACGTATCGCTGTAATGTATTATGCACCAAGCAAAAACAAAACTTTCTAATACTGCTATTAATCAGACAGCTACGCCCGGAACTATATGCCGCTGCGCAAGGATATTGCTTGCGTACGCCCCGTAGCTGCGGCAGTGCTGTAAACTAGTTGTGAGATGGAGCATAGACAATAAACATCCCAAAATGGTGACGTCTCAATACGGCTAATGCCAGCTCTTTCAGTCAAGCATCCTTCACGGATGCTGTCTTGAAATGCGTTTCAACAGCATCGGCGGCCTTCTCTGAGAACATGCCCTCCGGCGAAACGACAAATAGTCCTTATTTGTCGGCTACTAACACTCTCTGTCTCCTCGAAACCATCAGAGCCATGCGCTCCTGAAGGTTTCGAGAGCATTTAGGAACATGTGCTGAGTGTCAAGAACGAAGTAAGGTCGCACTTGGTCGTGCACTGCAAAATATGTCATTGAAACCCCATACTTAGGCAAACACAGATTAAGTAAAGGCACAAGTAACAATTGGCAAGGGAGATTATGGAGACGTTCTTCATCGCCGTTGAAGGTCACAAGTGTGTTAACCAAGCCTCCATGGCAATATCAGAAAAGTAAATGGCCTATCTCCCGGGTTGTTTCGGAATTGACGAAATACACTCGTGTTTGCATGCACTTCGCGTCCTATACATTTAAACGCGTGATATTGACATCGGAAATGCGCGGGTGAGTTTTTTTTTTATGTATCGAGGGTCTTCCTGGTATGGTTGGTGGACGGGGAAGACGGAAGGGACAGAAGGGGTGCCTAGACTCGGAGTACCGGTGTCGAGAGAAGCGGCTATACTGTCGTCCGTGGGCCGATCTTTAAAATTTGTCGTGCTGCGCAGGCTTGCGCACCACGAGATATTAGCAAATTGCTCTGGCGCCCACTCACAAAAAATTGGAGGACGCTGAAGCTTCGCCTTCAACAGTGGAACGCGATAGCGTTCCCGTCGACCCGCCAAGGGGTGTAAGACATTGCGCTACGGCGCAGTGATCACTTATGAGGCGCCCTGCATAGGAATTTGCACCCACCAATCATGCGGTGAGCGCCGAGCAACGCAGCGTTCGGCGCGGCAACGAAACGTGCGCCTGAGCAAGCGGAACGAACCAAAGAACTCGCTGTCTCGGAGGGAGAAATTATCTACGCGAGCCAAACGTCGTGATCAGCACGGAAAGCCGGGTCGCGACGCGCCATGAAGGCCGACGCGATCATGGGGCTGACGCCTCGATGGGATCGTCCTCTACCTCGCTTGGGAGCACCACGCAGACGCATGATTCCTCGGAAGCAGCTCGGCACATATCGCAGGGGACGCTTTCCCAACAGACGCGCTACGGCTCAGCGATCAGGTCAGAGGCGTCCCGCATCGGACGCTGCACCTAGGAATCGCACTGTGAGCGGAAAGAGGAGCCACGTCACCAAAACGCGAGGGTGCGAGTGACGAGTGAAGTTGGAAGGGGAGAGAGCGAGAAAACTTATTAAACGCAAGGGTAGTGGGGCATCCTCGCACCGCTCCCCGCACGGCCCGAAGGGGAGAAGCGGGCGAGTGGCGCGCCACGTGTCGGGGCAGCGCCGCACATTGCGAGGAGGGGGTCTTCTGTGTTTGCCGCAAGATGGCTCTGCGTGTGTGCAGAGCGCAGAAGAAATGTAGCGGAAACGTACTTCGCTACTCGTGTACCTGCGACTTCTGTAAGTTACATGCTCATAAATACCGATGTACACCGCAGTATAACTTTCTACGGCACATTTCTAAGGCAACACCGCATTCACTAGAGGCGCTTTTGTACCGAGTTGAAGCATCGAACTCGTGGCTGAGTGGTAGCGTCTCCGTCTCACACTCCGGAGACCCTGGTTCGATTCCAACCTTGCAAGTTCTTTTTCATTCATGAAGTGCCTCCCGGGATTTATCGCTCACGGCCAACGCCGCCGACGACACCGGCTTTTCTGCGACACGAGCTCTTTAACGCTGTCGCGTTAATAAAGGAGCCAAAGCCTAACGACTCCGAAATAGCCGGAGTCGAGTCGTGTACGTTTGTTGAGATGCGTGCGCTCTCTTAAATGTGTTTGCAGAAACGTGAACATAACCCGGAACCCCTCTTTAGTCTTCGTAAACCGCTGTCTACGCGGTGCAAGCCTCAACTTTCAGAGCTCCCGGCTTGAGCCAATACAGTTACGAGTGTCGCCACGTGCAAGCAATCCGCTGTACTCAACAAAAAGACAGCTAAGAAAGCAGCACGCCGTGTGGCGGAACCGATCCATTGAAATTAACGTCCACTTTCAGTGAGCATGACCCCGAAAGCACACAGACACAACCTGTCTCACAAATAGGTTTAAATGCTATATAGCGACCATGTATATACCCTTGTTGGGGTGTGTTATGAAATAACAGCACCTTTTGAACCATTTTTAGTCGTTTCAAACGCGCTCGTACAGTGAACAGAGTTTTTGGTTCCCCCATCATACAGCAGCTTTTCGAAAGGCGTCCTTCATTTTTGTTTTTCCCTGTATTTTTTGCGCAAGAATGATACCAACCTCTCACGACCCCCACAGACTGCTGCTAACTTCGCGCACTACTCGAGCCAGGCTAATCGCCACAAAATAAAGCATGCCTCACGAGTTATATGCAAATAGGTGTATGGAACTTATTGCCTGATGGATATAAGTTGTTTTAAAATGTGGTTCGTTGCAGGTTCGTGCCCTTATACAAGTTGTGTGCGTCTTTCCATTAAAAAAACGTTTATTGTTTTCTGGCTTAATATTGACCTCATTACGATCCCCGTTTGAATCAGCAAGTCACTAACCTTCCACTCCATGAAATGTTTTTGTTTTTCGTTGCTATGTTCAACAGCCCTCATCCTACGTGCCACAGACTGCCCTTTATTTATTTATTTATTTATTTATTTATTTATTTATTTATTTATTTATTTATTGATGTACCCTAAAGACCCTGAAGGGCATTACATAGAAGCGGGGGGGGGGGGGCAATACAAAATTATTGTTTCAAATGTAGAAACACCTGAACAAACAAGACGAAAACGAATGATATGAGTTGGGTAACAGGAAAGCACCTCGGTATAAAGGAAATTTAACGCCACTTTCAGGATGCTATTCATATTTAAATCAGGCGCAACGAGAGAAATATTACACAATTTCGAATACGCATAAATAACAGGAACACTGAAATGAATCTCGGAATTGGTAAGCCCAGTAGTATATTGTAAAGGTTGAGTGACACATTTAAATGTGCACGAATAAAGAAAAAAAGCATTATATAATTCTAAGAGACGCATACACGCAATAATAGCCGTTATTCATGGAGATGCTCCTGAAGTTCCCTTTGAAAACTAGCTGCATCAGTGCAAGCGACAATGTTTTCTGGTAACGCGTTCCATTCGTTTATGGATTGCACTAGAGGGGAACATTGGTACTTTAGTGTATGAGCAAATATGGATTCCACTTTGTGTTCATGATCCCGCTTGGATTAAATGTGATGCGCCGGTTTAATGCGATTGGTTGCAACTCGCCGTAATATAAAGAATGCAAGACGATTAAACGCGAATATTTGAGTCGGGTATTCAAAGCTGAAATGTTGATGCTGCTTTTTAAGAATGATACGCTCGTGTAGGGTGAATATGAAGAAAATATGAATCTTACCGCCTTATTCTGTACTGACTCGATGCGGTTCTGCAATGCAATAGTACCTGGGTGCCATATTATCGATGCGTATTCCAACAAAGACCGTATGAGAGATGTGTAAGCGTGAAGCTTCGTTTCTGAGTTGGCAGGATACAAACGATGTTTGATTAATTCTAATTTCCTAAATGCCTTCTTGGTTATATATTCTATGTGTGTGTGCCAAGTTAGATCTTTGGTTAAATAGATGCCCAGGTAATTGAAACTTTGCACTCTATCTATACCTGTATTGTTTATGGCGTAAACGTTTAGAGGAGTATTAGTAAGTGTAGAAAATTTAACAGGCTTTGTTTTTTCTACGTTTATCGCCGTATGCCAGACCTTGCACCACTAGCTGAGTTGCACTAGGTTCGTTTGTAAGCCAGTGACATCCTCGGGAGTTAATCTGTGCGTGTAAATGACGCAGTTGTCAGCAAAACAGCTAAACCCTTACTGTATGGTGGGAGCTAGCTGTCGCACTCCGCGTTATACTGCCGAGTACAGGCTTTCAGAGCCATCACCATTTCTCGAATGAAGTTCCTAGTACCCTGAACACTTGGATTTCCTCCTGTAAGGGCATTTACTTTTGCAAAATTTGGCCATATTGCTGACGATACAACAGGGTTTGCTGCCTCACTCTCCTGCTGAGCAATTTTCCCTCATTGTTTGTTTTGCTTTATTCCTCGCGCGATGCCAAACAGAGAGAAAATAGTAATAATCGTGTCTACCACATTTTTCTTCTGCAGAGCTCAACACTAAGCACATCCACAAATTTAAGCCAGGGCGGCAGAGGTAAGCATCCTCCCTAAATGGCGCAACGCTTTATCTTTTCTTTTTTTCGCAGTAACGCTGAGAATTCCGAAACCAGTCGCGCTTCGCGAGGAACACGTTAACTTTCATTTGCAATGGCTGCTTGCGTACAGCGGCGAAAACCCCGACACGCGGTACTATGCGCACGAGGTTCAAGGGACACTGAAGAGAAAAATTAAGTTGAGCTGCATCAGTAAGTTGCCCTTAGACAATGAAAAAAAAATAAGGGTCACTCTTACCGTGAAAGTAGGCTTGGCGAGACAGAAAAGACGCGCCCCCGAAAGACGGGGTGCTGGTCTGTATACATTGACAAATTCCGCCATATTGTTGAATTCGCCATACTGTTAGCTCTGAGTAGCTGAGAGAGCTGCTACGGTCTCTCCCATTGGCTCGAATTGCCGCCATTACAAAATTCGACAATATGGCGGAATTTGTCGATGTCCAGAACAGCACCCTGTATTTTGTTTGTGCGTCTTTTCTGTCTCCCTAAGCCTACTCTCTTGGTAATAGTGGCTTTTCTTTTTTTACGTTGTAGAAGGGTAATGGCACCCGCGAGCGACCCGACGCCGCCTTCTATAGTTTCCGCTCGCCGTGATGTCACGGATTTTTACGACTGTTCGCGCCTATATTTAACTGATACTTAAAGGAAGATATGGACTACATTGTACTCTAAAGGACCCAAAGACTGAACTTTAGAAACTTTTGAGAACGTTTACTGAGAAATAGAGGCTCAAATACGGGCGGACACCTTGAAATGCGTGACGCTATCGGTTACGGCGCGAAATTAAAAAAAAAAAAGAAACATTGTAGTTTGGCCTTGAGTTTCTCTTCTGGTAATCAACCTCTTACCACGAAATTAACGACAATCGAGTTTTGTAAAGTTACTTTATCAGTGTCAGCAACCGGGTAAACCTACAGAAGCGGCGTGGCGAATAAAAGTTGAAATCTGCTTGCGTAATAAGTGAGCGGAACTGAACCAGTGTTCACAAAGCTCCTCTTTCGCAATTGAAGTCAGCGATTGGCTATCGCTGTGGCTATCGTCTCGTTAGCAAGCCAATCGCTGTAATTAATGGTGGACGCAAATTTGAAAGCGAGTCAACTTAAAAAGCTTCTCGTGTAGGTTTCGCGAGTGCATACGGGCCCTGGTAACCCTGCTCGCTGCGCAGTCACTCGTACGTGTAAATGTGCAAAGGAAACGTAAACGCACTTGCTATCGTTAAAAAGCAACATGCAATACCATCGCTTTGGAGTCGACGGTCAAAAGCATCTCATATGTACACATTAAGCAGGAGGTATCTGCATGGCGGTGTGACAAGTGGTGAGCCTAATTGCTGGCTGCACAAGTAATACATTTTATGTCTTCAAGCGTCACTCTAATATGCAGAAAGTATATCGTGGACTAAGTACGTGATGCCAACAGACAACGAAGCCTTGGAAAGCATCGGGGGAAACTGGAATGTAGAAGTAATAAGAAATAAAATAAATGGAAGTGTACGACGACAACTTGCCGCATGTGGAAGCCGAAGCCATATCTGCCGCATCACAAGTGCGATCATCTGTCAATGAAGTGGCCCCGTTCACTTTCTCGAGTTTTCGTGAACGTGTTAGTATTACATCTAGGAGCGTTAGCCAGCGTCACATCACGGCCATTGCGGCGGTTGTGGAACATCATTTCAACCGCATACGTTTTGTATAGTACGCGTACTTAATAATAATAATATTTGGTGTTTTACGTGCCAAAACCACTTTCTGATTATGAGGCACGCCGTAGTGGAGGATTCCGGAAATTTTGACCACCTGGGGTTCTTTAACGTGCACCTAAATATAAGCACACGGGTGTTTTCGCATTTCGCCCCCCATCGAAATGCGGCCGCCCTGGCCGGGATTCGATCCCGCGACCTCGTGCTCAGCAGCCCAACACCATAGCCACTGAGCAACCACGGCGGGTCGTACGCGTACTTAACGAGCAGGTAACTGGCCAGTAAACTCTCGTATGCTGCCTCACGGCACCAAGGCTGTCGAAGTCGAGCCCATCGCGATGCAATGAGCGAGAAAAGAGGAACCAAGGGTCTCAATTTTTTGTTACAGTTTCAACCAAGACCTACTTTCTAGTCAGCAATATACGACTATACTGCTCCTCTGGGCCCCCCTTCCCAGAAAGCTCGTATACTAGAATTGTTCGTAAATGTAAATTATAACCAATCCTGATGATATACTTATTAGTAGCGCAGGCGGCCGGCCAATGGGTAAGAACACTTACGAACGAAAAGCTTTGTCGGCCCCTGGTTCCTCCGGTTATCGGGACCGATCAGCAACTCCTTTCAGCTCTATGATGCGATAATTACACTGCTCGCAATTTCAACGGCTTAATGTGACGCAAATAGTGCAACACTTTCTTCCTTGCTTTTTCTAAACTTTTAAAGCCGTACACAAGACAGGGTGCAATTTTGTCACACATCATGAGCACCATTAATATGAATAAAGTCAATTCTCGTTAATTAGTTCTGTATACGCCCAATGCTGACCTATCAAGTTCTGCAGCTGAGCAAGAGATCGCGGGTTGGAATCCCGGCCGCGTCGGCATAGCATTTAGATGGGGCTGGAATACAGAAAACGCTTGTGTACCGTGCTTTGGGTGCACGCTAAAAAACTCTAGGTGGTCAGGATTAATTCAGAGCCCTTCACTGCAGCATTCCTCAATAGCTCACTGTGCATCTCCCGGACGTTAAACGCCGCAATTCAACTACCGATTAGGGGCGTCACATTCGTCCCAGCATCGCTTCGCGTTCCTTATAAGACGCCGCACAGCGTTAAACAGCGCGCAATTACGCTTTAAAAGATGCAGAATGTGTATACGGAAACGTTCGATTCTGTTGCTAACGTGAAAGAAACGAACGCCTGCAGATGGTCATGCAGAGAAAAAAGGGAAACTGTAGAAATCCGCCATGTAGATCGATGAGAAATCCTGCAAATAAAAGTTCTGGAAGGTTATCGACAAAATTAATATACACAGCGTAGTGCCTCGCTGACACGTTTGCCCGTTGTGTGCGAAATGGGACCGTGCAAGTTATACGCAAGTACGTTCCACAAAGGGAAGCATCACAGCCCACAGAAACTATCTGCCTAGCACTGTGTAGGGATTGAATGGAAGCTCTTAACTAATGCCCGGCTCATTAGCCCGCCTGATGTACGGGCGCGTGCTTCATGTTAACCTTTTCATCCTCTTTCTTCCACATATCCATGGACAGAGGATTTAAACAGCCGGACCGACGAGCCCACACCTACGACGCCTGGCCCACCGGCGCCCCTAAATTTGAATAATCTCGCTAACCTTCCCGCGCCGAACGTGCCCGAATCTGCAAAAAACCCGCCGCTACGCCCTCCGGCATCCGCGAACCTTCCACCACAGAAACAACCGGAACCCACGAACCTGCCAGCACCGAACTTACCGGAGCCCGTGAACCTACCTGCGCGGACACAGCAGGAGCCCGAAAACTTGCTGGCACCAAACTTGCCATCGCTAGCAAGCTCGCCGGTGCGCAAGCTGTCACAGCTCGCAGGCTCGTCGCCGCCAAACTTGGCGGAACTCAAGAACGTCTCAAAAACAGAGAATAATAAGGAGCGTACAAACCTGCCGGAGTCCGCGAAGCTACCGGTTCCCTCGAAGCTCCCGGCGCCCACGAAGCTGCCGGTGCCCGCGAAGCTGCTAGTGCTTGCGAAGACTTCAGTGTCTGCGAACGCGCCAATGATGAACAAGCCGGAGCCCGCACACAATTCGGCGCCCGAGAACCGGCTGGTGCTGCCTGCTAACATTCAGGCGCGCGTCAGCCTGGCAGCGCGCGCGAATCTCCTGAAACCCAGGAACGTGCAGACACCCAATATTCCGGCGCCCGCTAAACCCCAGGCGCGCATCAGCCTTGCGGCTCCCGCAAACCCGCCGACATCCAGGAACATGCCGGCACCCAACATTAAGACACCCGCTAAGCTTCAGGCGCGGGTCAGTCTGGCAGCGCCCGCACTCCTGCCAACACCTGGGAACATGCCGGCACCCGAAATTAAGACACCCGCTAAGCTTCAGGCGCGGGTCAGCCTGGCGGCGCCCGCAGACCTACCAACACCTGGGAACATGACGGCACCCAACATTAAGACACCCGCTAAGCTTCAGGCGCGGGTCAGTCTGGCAGCGCCCGCACTCCTGCCAACACATGGCAACATGCCAGCACGTGACATTAAGACACCCGCTAATCTTCAGGCGCGGATCAGCCTGGCAGCGCCCAGAAACCTGCCAACACCTGGGAACATGCTAGCACCTGACATTAAGGCACCCGCTAAGCTTCAGGCGCGGGTCAGCTTGGCGGCGCCCGCAAACCTGCCAACACCTGGGAACGTGCCGGCACCCGAAATTAAGACACCCGCTAAGCTTCAGGCGTGGGTCAGCCTGGCAGCGCCCGCAAACCTGTCAACACCTGGGAAGAAGCCAGCACCTGACATTAAGGCACCCGCTAAGCTTCAGGCGCGGGTCAGCCTGGCGGCGCCCGCAAACCTGCCAACACCTGGGAACGTGCCGGCACACGAAATTAAGACACCCGCTAAGCTTCAGGCGCGGGTCAGGTTGGCGGCGCCCGCAAGTCTGCCGAAACCTGTAAACATGCCGGAACCCGAAATTAAGACACCTTCTAAGCTACAGGCGCGGGTCAGCCTGGCGGCGCCCGCAAGCCTGCCAACAACTGGGAACATGCCGGCACCTGGCATTAAGAAACCCGCTAAGCTTCAGGCGCGGGTCAGCTTGGCGGCGCCCGCAAATCTGCCGAAACCTGTAAACATGCTGGAACCCGAAATTAAGACATCCGCTAAGCTTCAGGCGCGGGTCAGCCTGGCGGCGCCCGCAGACCTGCCAACAACTGGGAACGTGCCGGCACCTGACATTAAGACACCCGCTAGGCTTCAGGCGCGGGTCAGTCTGGCGGCGCCCGCAAATCTGCCGAAACCTGTAAACATGCTGGAACCCGAAATTAAGACATCCGCTAAGCTTCAGGCGCGGGTCAGCCTGGCGGCGCCCGCAGACCTGCCGAAAGCTGTAAACATGCCGGGACCCGAAACTAAGGGGCCTGCTAAGTTTCAGGCGCGCATCAGCCTGGCGGCGCCCGCAAACCATCAGAAGCCCGTGAACATGCCAGCATCCAACATTAAAGCGCCCGCTAAGCTTGAGGCGCGTGTCAGCCTGGCGGCGCCCGCAAACCTGCCGAAACCCGGGAACAGGCCCACACCCAACATTAAAACGCCTGCTAAGCTTCAGGCGCGCATCAGTCTCCCGGCGCCCGCGAACACGCCGGCACTCAGCCTTCCGGCGCCTTCGAATCCTCTGGTGGCCGCGAAACTGCCGGCGACCGCAAAGCTTCCGACGTCCGCGCACCTGCCATTGCTGAACTTTACAGAGCTCCGGAAACCTTCGGTGCCCGGGAACTCTCCGGCGCGCGCGAACTTGCCGAAGCCAGTTGACATGCCGGCACCCGACTTTTCGTCCCCCGTGAAGGTTCAGGCATGTGTGAGTCTGTTGGCGTCCGCGAACCTCACAGAACTGAATATTACAGAGCGAAGAAACCATCCGGTGCCCGCGAAACTGCCGAAGCCCGCCAACATGCCGACGCCCAACCTTCAGGCGCCCACAAACACTCCCATCACCCCGAACCTGACGGAGCTCGACAAGCTACCTGTGTCCGTGAACAAGTCAATACCGAGCATCCCAGAGCCCGAGAAACCTACGGCGCTCGCGAACATACCGAAGCCCGCCAACCTACCAGCACCCAACCTTCTGGAACCAACAAACATTCCCATTACGGCGAAACTACTGGCACCCGAAAAGATTCTGGTATCTGCGAACATGCCAGCATGCAACAATCCAAACCCCAGGATTCTTCCAGCAACCGCCAACCCTACAGGGCCCCCGAACCTACCGAAGCCCGCCAGTCTGCCGAAGCCCGGCAACCTGCAGCCGGCACCCAACTTTCCGGCGCCCGCCAACCTTCCGGCGACCACGAACCTGTTGGCGGCCGAAAAGGTTCCGGCATCCGAGAACATGCCAGTACTGAGCATTCCACAGTCCAGGAACGCTTCAGCATCAGCGAACCATATGGCGCACGACAACCTGGTCGAGCCCGCTAAGCATCAGGCGCACGTCACCCTGGTGGCGCCCACGAACATGCCGGAGCCGTCGGGGAATGACAGCGTCAAGGAGCTGGCCCCTTTAGCCAGTCACCTTGATGCAGCCTTCCCAGTGGAGCAGCAGTGCGAGTTGCCGGTCTTCGACACCTTCTATGACCCGTACACTGATGAGGTTTGTCACACACGCCACAGTTGATCAAGTCATCAGTTTAGCCTCCCTCGCAAAGTGAGATACTAATTTAGAGAATAATTTGATGGGGAGATTGAACGTGTCTAGGGACTAGGCATTTCCTTGCTGAAAGTAATTGTACGTAAAAAGTCACTGTTCCCCTTAACCGGTTCCTGAACCTACCTATGCAGTCTAAATGATTACGCACGTCAGCTTTGAAGGCGTATGTTTCGTAAATGTTAGCGTTAACGGCGATTGAATGCGGAATCGCACAAAAAGGCAGCGCCTCCGCAATGAATGTACCCATACTGTGTCCTCCCTAATCGGAATAATTTCACATATCCGCACCACATACCAAATTACAGGTTTCTTTTTTCTTTCTTGTTTCTTTACTCGGTGATGCTACTCCATTTATTTGCCGACAATAACCTGTGCCATCGTTTCGGCTTGTCTGAACTGGCAATGACGACATCCTCCTTAACCACACAGCAGCCGCGCAAGAGTGCGATGGCAGTGGAGGTGAACTGAAGGTGCCACTTCAGACGACCGAAATCGAGACAAGACAGAAGTTCACACGAAGCAGGAGGCTTGAAGTGATGAACCGTGGTCGAACGAGGATTGTAGCTGGAGCCAAAGCACAGACAAGGAGCGAACTGCTGTCCTGACCAAGAGAAGTCCCCTTGTCGATACGTCGGCTCTATAGCTACAATACTCGTTGGACAAACGGTTCATCACTTCAGCCGATAAGTCATTTTCACTATGCGGCCGTCGAAAAAGAAGCCCCGCGATATAGCAGCATATACTGTCAACAAAAGCTATGTAACCAGGGTGCTGATGTCGTCGTGAAGGCGACCGCGGCCACATTTATTGAAGAGCGTAGATGCGTTGATCTGCGGAGCGGCAACGGCTGCGATCAGCTCCATGACCGAACGTCCACCCGCGATGGCTGTTCGCAGTATTGTCTTCTTCTTCGTCGGTGGCGTGGCTGGCGGCGATAATTTTAGGATCCATGTTATAAAAGAAAAACCTAATGCTGAAAAGTTCGCATTTAAATACTTCGCAGGCAATTCGCATACCATCCAAGCCGTGTCCGCGATTTGCCTTCGAAGCTCTGGAATGCGGGTACACCAACATCAGTCAGCGAGTGCGGTAGCACGAAACTTGTGCCCAGTCAACAGACGGGTGGAACGCATTTCGACCGCTTTTTCGCTTGGGCGTTGTCCAGTATCGGCGCTTGTATTTGCGCCACGCAGCATCCGCGCTCGAACACGGCTGAAATGCGTACATGTATTCTTTTGTTTGTTTGTTTTCAACAAGGAAAACAGCGTTTCCGGAGCTGAGAGGCACAAATAGTCGAGCACTATTAAATCTCTTGAAATCGCCAACGGCAACATACTTAGCGCTGCCAACCGCATAACACGAGCCCAGCTCGACAGTTAATTCGGGCTCGGTTTGGGCATGCCGAAAACAGCCCAAATTAGGCTATCGACCCATTGCGCTCAACACGAATACGTTGTAACACTCGCAGCCTCGTACTCGTATACGTGCTTGGATGCTCGGTAACGAGCGCGTGACCTGTAAATTAATTGCAGACGCTTTAGTTGTGCGGTATTGACGTTGCAAGTAATAGTTTTCTGCCGCTGTAGAATCGACATCGTTTATGGAAAGTGGCTATACGCTCCATAACACGTTACTATATAAGGAGCAAAGCACCCGCCCGCATTTTGCTTGTACTAAAGACCGGCAAGCGAGACTTTCAACTTCATTTTATCTGTTGTTTGGGATATACCACCTGTTGTTATAACAGCTCCTTTTTTCCCCTTTTTTTTTCATAATTCGTCTTTGACAAACAGCGATTTTAGGCCTTTTTAGGGGGACTTTCCTAGTGGAAATCACTTGCATTATAGAAATCGCAACGTCAACGTAGCTAATTAAACTATTCAATAAGTTAATGTTACCTGGTAACGTGATGTAAAGTAATGCTAAGGGCTGCAATTGTTCCAGCTGCGTTGGTTTTATATGCGGCATGGTTACCAGCTAGTGGATTCGGTGTGTTTACAGGCGTCGTACCAAGCGGCCGGCCGAGGCGCCCCGGTCTCAAGAAACTCTATTCGCGGGTGGCTCATGCAGTTTGACGAAGATGGCAACGTCTGCTACCAGTTGGGTCGCGGCCGACCTTTGTTCTGACCCTGGGTCTGCTGAAGGCGTTCTTTCCTTCTTTTTTTTTTCTTTCTCTTTTTTTTCACATTGTGTTACACAAGTCAGGCAAGCTCACATGCACCACCGTACAGTGGGTTTCAGGCCATGCGGTCCCATCAGCCTTGTTTTCTATCATCCGGCGCACTTAACTGACAACGGCAGCAGCAGCTCATCCGCCACTTAGGGCAGCAACATCTAAATGGCTCCTTGACTCGACGCGTTTGTTGCCAGCCATTGGGATGTATGTTGAGTGTGTGACGGCAGGTTAATAAAGGCAAGTTCTTTTTCTGTTCTCGCTTCACCGCTGCACGTCTGACTTGGAATACGTCTAGTCCATATACACGCACTAAGTGCGCGCGCTGCTAGAAAATACCCTGGGAGTCAACCTACAACCCCCCTCCACTTTAACTGTCCTTCACCTCACGAGCGCTTTGAAAAGGTATGAGTGAAGTAACAGAGCCTGCATTCGCTCTAGCAACAGCACAAAATGCAGGCACTGTCACGTACAAAAGTAACGAACCACGCATCCATTTTTTCATCCACGATCGGACGTCACTTTGGAATAGTTACCGTTAATTCTTGTATAAGGCGTAGTCGTATAATTAAACTACATCCTCAACTAGAAACACCTTTGCTAGCTGAATAAAGAAAGTAGGCCAAACCGAGAGGAGGCTCCATTACTTTATACTCGCGGGGTAAGTACTACCAGCACGCATCAGCAAATCACTTACGTAGTCGTTATACTGACCGGGTGTTTCTTCATGGTATTGGTGCTCCCTGCAAATGCAGGAAGGGCGTGGGCGCGCTCCCTACGCGTGTTCATCGGCGCTGAAAACTGTAATAATTAAATCCTGGCGGCGGCTGCCACATTTCGATGGAGGCGAAATGCAGACGTCCGTTTACCGTGCATTGGGTGCACGTCAAAGAACCCCAGGTGGTGAAAATTAAGCTCGAGTCCCACGCTACGGCGTGCCTCGTAATAATATCGCGGTTCTAGCACGTCAAACCGCAGAATTTTTAAACGATGCAATGCTGGCACACGATAATTCTAATTCTGGAATTTTACGTGCCAAAAATAGGATCTCGTTATGAGGCACGCCGCAGTATAACGTAAAACTATTCCAATATATTTTTATTCCAATCTCCTGACGTCAAATTTGCGTAAGCGCCTACGCAAGCACCGGGCAGTTACTCGCAGGGTTGTCTGAAAAGACCAATCAAATGCTCTCCTCGTTCACAGTAGGTCACTTTTGTTTGCTTTAAAAACGAATAACATTGCCTACACTGAGCGGCTTGTCTTATCTAATTGGCTGACAAGAGGCGAAGAGCACGCTCAAGTGGAGAGGCATTCGATGGGGCCGAGCCAGTGCACTGAAAATCGATAACCCGATGAAGAGGGTGGTACCGGCGTCTGCGATTGGTCCACTTTCCCTTATTAAGTTTGCGGTGGCTCGTTGAAAATCGCGGCGGCTTGCAACGGAAGCTTAAGAATGACGCTACAACGGATCCTCAACGAAGAAGACTTGGCACAACGAGGTCGTAAACGTGCCGAAAGTGCTCGAAAATGTTACAGGGCCACGCAAAATGTTTTAGTACACGCAAATAAACCCATGCTCTCCAGCAGGTGCGAGTAGCCAGTGCCTGAGCGTTCGGCGGCAGCCATCTTTTATTCCTTTCGGAACGGGGCAGCCTGCGGCTATTCAGAAGAAAATTCAGTTTTGTTCGGCATATTAATGCATCTTTTACGCGTACACGTCACTTTGACGCGGTGAGTTATTGCGGTTTTTTGACGTCGCGCAACAGGCAGGTGAAGTGGATGCAGCCCGAAAACTTTTGACCAATTGCAGACGGCTAACGGCGAAAAGGCGTCGAATCAGAAATAACTATTTTTCTTTTGTTCGGTCAAATCATGCATAATCAGTGTGTACACGCCATATGAGATGGCGAGCTATCGCGGTTTTCGTGACGTCGAGTGACAGACAGGTGAAGTGGGGGTGGTCTAAAAAAGTTCTTGACCAATAGCGGAGGGCTGATTGCAGAAATGGAATAGAAAAGTTTGGAATAGCTTTACGTTATAGCACCCAAGGACTGGGATTAAGTTCGGCCTCCTGCCTCTTTTAACGTGCACCTAAGTCTAAGTACACGGGCGTTCTTGCATTTCGCCCCCACCAAAATGCGGCCACCGCAGCCGGGAGCGACCCCGCGACCACGCGCTATGCAGCGCAACGCAACAGATATTGGGCACGGAAAGCTAGCTACATTACCGTACATTCAGTCTTGCAATACTATATGCACAAGCGTTAAAGCTTGCAAGGAGCACTATCTCTGAAATAAATGCACAGACGCCACCGCGACACACAACACTCCCCGCACAAATGTCGAGGCACCGCGGTGTCTCGGTGCATGGCCAGCGTGTCTGACCCCGCTGCACATTGCCGCAGGGGCACGACTCTGGAGCCTGCGTTTAAGTTTGGCGAAACGTTGCCTTTAGAGAGATCTTCTGGTCGACCACATTGATCAACCAGAGAAAATAAAGGTCAAAGTTACTAATGCGATGAGCATGATTAGCAGACTTGACGCACTATGAGTACCATATATATATATATATATATATATATATATATATATATATATATATATATATATATATATATATATATATATATATATATAGTCAGTCTTCCTCCTCTTTTCTCGAGTGATGGCGCCCACGCGCCTCGTTCAAACAAATACCACACACGCGTGGCAATATATATATATATATCGCTACACGTGTGTGGTATTTGATGGTTTGAACGAGGCGCGTGGGCGCCATCACTCGAGAAATGAGGAGGAAGAACTGGGCTCGCGCTGTGAATCTAACCGATCAGCGCTGCAACCGCTGTTGTAAATATAACCTGTAAATAGTTGCTCGTCTTACTGACTCGTCCTTCGCGTAATAATATATTACATACAGGGTGTTTCAGCAAAATTTAGCCCGAGTTTAAAAATATGCCGAGGCGCTCCAAGACGACGCGACCAAAAATACGTGTTGCTCACTTTTGTATTTAATGTCACGATATCTCTTGTATTTTGCTTAATTAGATAATTAGTCGATTAATTAACCAACTTCTGAAGCAACGAAGTTAGGCAAAGAAATTCCAATTAAAAAGTTGTAGACCGCTTTGCAAAACGTTCGATTGGACAGTTTCTAACTTCATATCTATTAAGTATTAGTGTTTTTCAGCTTACTGCGGATGCCCGCGAAATAAAAAAAAGAAAAATACCACGTGACATACCCGCCTGCGCGCCGTGATTGCAGCACTCCCAAACTGTCCGCGTACAAAGAAGCATAGCATCTAGCAGGGTTATTGAGTGATGGGTTCTACCGGGATCTGTTTTTTTTTTTTTTCGCCTCAACTCCAGCACCGATACGTCTGCGTGAAATGACGCATTTTAAAGTATTTTCTCGTATTTGGTTCGATCTGGCTCAGCAAAGTTTCTTAAACTCGCAAAGTTCAGTCTTTGACTCTTCTAGAGTGCAGCGGTAGTCCAACCGTACCGATAAACAGCTAAGCCCGAGAAGACGCTGTCGAAATCCATGACGTCACGTCCAGCTCGTGCGGAAACTTAAAGGCGGAGTCGCCACCAGTCTTTCGTTTTTGCGTCCAGTGTGCCCTCACGGTAGAAGTAGTATTTTTTCTTAAGGGGGGGGGGGGAGGCGCTGTAGAAGGGTAATTTACTAAAACAGCTCAAATTAACTTTCTCTTCGGAGTCACTTCAAAGAAGACAGATTCTGATAACGGTCACTTCAATAAATTAACAGGAGGAAACGAGCTCACGCGTGCACGTAACCAGTTGGACAGCGTCGGCACCCTTGACGATAAGATGGACTTCTTGCTGGCCATGTTTCCGTATATGTTGTGTACGGCAATACAAAGGGTGATCTTTCACTATAACGAAATTTTTCTTGGGGGGATGTAAAGAATGACAAAAGATGACAAACGACAGCGGTATACCGCCGAAGCACAAGGCGTCGATGTGCCTTCGACGAGGAAATGTTTACATCTAACCCCTCTTTTGCCTGGATGGAAAATCTGGCTACCGGTAAGCCTAGTAAGCACAGTTTCAGGCACACTAAATGGCCTTGAATTTGTGCTCGCTGCTTATGGACTCCCCCAAATGATCAGTCTACTATGTGTTGACGACAGATTGTAGCAATTAGAGAGGCACTAAAAATTAAATCAGCAGGATCATGTGGCCATCAAGCTGGATTCACACAGGGGACCGAATTTCGCGGGAGAGCATGAAGTGGCTCAGTACCACCGAATCACTACGCCACACACAGGGACGTCGTGTAGACGAGTTGTTGGCGGCGCGATTCGTTACAGCTCGGCCACTTCGTACTCACCGTGGACGCACACCATGGACTGTCTATGAATTATTGAGTGCTTTGTTGCGAGGGTTAATTGGTAGTTGCAGCAGGTCCAAGTGCTTGTCAACGAGAGAGAAGGTCGCTGCGCATAGTGGACAGCGGCAGGCTGGCGGCGCGTTTACAGCTCGGAGACAATCTCTTCTTGCCTCTTTATATCCTCTTCTCCAAAGTGCCGAGACGTGCTCCCTAAAGGGCTGCAGAAAATAGCACCTCTTCCTCTCGAATCGCTCTCTACCTGTCAACGCTTTTATTACTTCCTTTCTTTGTTTTTTTTCAACAGCGAAGCTGCTTGGGGACACTTACAACCATCCTCATGCGGCGAAGGCGCGCTCGGTATCAAATGTCAGCCAGCTAGCAATGCAGCCTGCGTCGGAGTCCCAAATTGTCGCTTCGAAATGACATTCTCAACGATTCAAGATTATAAAATGAAAGTCACCTTGCCCATACCACACTCTAATAGGCCACTTCCTTGCACAGTGTTTTTTTTTTTTTACTTAGTAATTCAATTTGCCAAAATCACGTTCTGATTATGGGGCATGCCGTAGTGGGGGACTACGGCATGCCTCATAATCAGAACTACTATAGTGGGGTTTAATTTTACCACCTGGAGTTGTTTAACGTGCACCCAATGCGCGATACACGCAAGTTTTTGCATTTCACCCTCATCAAAATATGGCTGCCGCGGTCGGCGGTTGGACTGCATCCCGCGACCTCGTGCTTAGCAGCGCAACGCCAAAGCCTTAAAGCAACCACGGTGGGCAGCTCGTAACCTGCAACTTTTGTTTCTCACATTACGTTTTATCGGCTCCACGTTGGAGTCGGCTACTAGGAGTTTATACGGCTGTGGCGGCGAAAGCGCGCGGTGTGGTCCAGCAACGCGTGGGAGCCCCGAAACGACCGCATGACTAGCGCGCCAGTGATGAATCATCACTAAAGACAACCAGAAGACAGACCCTATAGTACTTCCTACGAAGGTTGCCAGAACTCTTTTATACAGCTTCGTTATCTCTGATGTGTCATTTGCTCAAATTGGCATACATATGCCAAGCATTCTTTTTCGCAGGATCCCAAGATCTCATATTCATATTCTTTAATGCGATTAGCATTATTTGGGAACTTCGCCCGTTTGCGGCACGTCTGTCGGTCCGTGTCTAACCCCTTTCACGCCAACCTGGGTCACCGAGTAGTCCATGGCCTAATGGACAGAGCATAGGGCTGCTGTGTTGGCTGGCTAACGTCCGTAAAGTGAACGGATAAAGAACGATAGTACGGGGCAGTAGAAAGGAAGGACACGTGGTTTCACCGCGCGCCGCACCTGCGCAGTGGGGGAGTGCACCCGCGCTGGCCGCCGTTGTTGCCGGCTGCCGTCTGCCCTCAATACAACGGGGCGGCAATTCTGGCGGGTATACACGGGAATGTGCGCCGCGGTAGCCGCCGCGGTGTGTAAACGGGATTGTGCATTGCAGAGGTAGACCATTGCAACAGTTGCAACTCCAACAAAAATGGGAAAAGTGAGAAGACCACGCATTGTGCGCACCACCGAGAAACAAGCCGAGTACGAGGAGAGGCGTCGACAGCAGAGACGCGACTATAACCAACGACAACGTGCCCGTGCGAAAGCAGATAACGCGGTCAGTGGCTTTGCCTCCGAAGAACGTCAGCGAGAGCAGGCGCGAGAGTCTCAACTGTCGGCGTTGCGCGCAAGCTACTGATGAAAATCGCTCACTGGAGGCCGCTCGTAAGCTTCAAGCTACGTCGTTCGAGTAGTCTGCGTCCAAGAGGCAGAAGCTTGAGTTGCCACTTCCTTCGAGTTTCACCGGGGCAAGTTCCAAATTCAAAAGAATGTTCCTGGACGCGGAGTTCGGCCATACAGTTGCTTGGTCTGCGATCGACAGCTTCGCTGGCTAATCCGCCACCATATGAATGGTTCGGCCCGAAATTTCTTTTTAAAGGTGAACAGCATCGTATCGACATTGAAGTGTGTGCTTTCTTACTTCCCCAACATTCTATGTAATAATGGGTTACGTTACCCGTTATCTTCACAGATAACAGGACTCTATGAAAGGCAAGGGCAAGGGAAAGGCAAGGGATGGCCGGCAAGTGTGTCATAAACATGGTGACGATCCAGTTTTCAACGTGGTTGATTTCCCACTTCCGTTCGCCACAATGCATAGTATAGTAGGAGAGAGGCATGCTCCGTCCGACATCTCAACCTTCCCTCGCATTAAACTTCCTTCTATTCTATCACTATGGTTGACTATATGTAGTAATCTTTAAATAACTATATTTTTCGAGGTTCTTCCATACCCCCGTCTGCATACGTCCGAAAATAAATATCAGGACCGGGTGGTGACTAGAGAATTCAAAAATTCAAAAATTGCGGAGACCTACCTACCTTTACGACACCCATCCACGAGAAAGTCGCGATCACCGCATTGGCTCGTTGGTCAATACGTAACAAGAGAGAAAAATACACTCGGACGCTGCGAGAAAATATTGCCACCCTGTTTCAATAACAAGAAAATACATCCGAAGGCAGGTATATAAATGCGCAAGAGAGCAAGCATAACATGCATGCGTTAGAGTTTCTGCTTTGCATATACGCGCATGACGTGCTGCGTAAGCTTGATTGACTACTGACACTGCAGCTATTCCACGCCCCTCGCGTGTGAATTGTTGAGTATCAATCGGTGGCTATCTTGCTTAGACGCTGTGTTCAGTGCGCGTATAACGCTTTGTTCGCAGGCTAAAATGAGATAGCAAGGAGAGTTCCTTTGAAGTCAAGGGCAGTGCGCAGCGCTAGAATGCAGAAAAGACCGCTGCCAGCAAGAACAACAGGGAGGACCACCGGGCCCGAATACCACCACTCTGGGCCACCAACCACGCATCTTCCTGCCCGTCCTGGTTTCCTGCGAGAGACAGAAGTACGCGCAGCAGCAATCACCAACCAGCCTGACTGGTTAACTTCATCAGCACCGCGTAACACAGTTTAAATCATTGCATGGTATTTCCTTCCCACAACACCCTTTCTTTCGTAGAATCGCTCATCTACCCTCTTGCCCCCCCTTATATTGCTAGTCCAGGCAAAGAATATTAGAAACCGTCTGGTCTATGTTTCTGATATCATCCCCTTCCTCACTGTGTCTTGATGTGCGACACCCCTTCAGCCAGTGTGCTTTTTTTTATTTCTCCATTTTGTACGGATGCATTAAATTATGGGGTTTTACGTGCCAAAACCACTTTCTGATTATGAGGCACGCCGTAGTGGAGGACTCCGGAAATTTCGACCACCTGGGGTTCTTTAACGTGCACCTAAATCTAAGTACACGGGTGTTTTCGCATTTCGCCCCCCTCGAAATGCGGCCGCCGTGGCCGGGATTCGATCCTGTGACCTCGTGCTAGGCAGCCCAACACCATACATAGCCACTGAGCAAGCACGGCGGGTTTTGTGCAGATACATGCTGCCGTACTTTTATTGAAAAGTGACTCCCCCACCCCCTTTCTTCCTTTAGTCTAATTAATGTGTGCTTGTGTGTGTGTGTGCATAAATACCTGCATTAGAATGTGAACCACATACTTATTCGCCAAGTAATTCCTTCTCTTTCATTTTTGATCCTTAGTGCGGCAACGCCTGCACATGCGAACCACATATGTATTGTAGTAATGCGGCAAACTGTGCTAGTTGGTTGGCGTTCATTCGTAAAGACGGTAACAGTGCTAACAAGAGGGACGTGAAGGAAGGCTGACAAGCGCTGTCCGATAACAAGAGCTATATAACAAAATGAAGCTACTCTACGCATCAGTGCAGCGTACAAATCAAGCATCTGCTTTTTCTCGAAAAAAAAGAAAAAAAGGAAGAAAAAGAAAAAAAATCACCGTTTGGGAAACTTGTTTTAAAAAGACCAAGTAACGAGGACGGCGTATACGGTCCCAGGCACCGGATGTCTTAAACCGTGCTTCTATACTAAATGCATTTCACTACGTCGAAACTCGATGCGATATCTACATTTGGGATAATTGGCATATATTGACATTTGCGGAAGCAGCGAAACTAGACACTGAACTGACCTTTTACTGGAAAGATAAGCATACATGTACCGTATATTTATTTGTTCCTTATCGCATACGCTGAAAATCACCGCAGAAAGAAATGAAACAAGGGAAACGCCGCTTACACAGCCTAGAACCATTGCACTCCCAATATGTAGCACATACCGTAAAAACTGACGAACCTTATCAGTGAATACACTTTTTTTTCTTATTTAAATTGATTGATGTATGGATGATGCCTATTATCATACCTTTGTCCTTTTTATTACATGTGTTGACGGCACGTCCAGCGTCATCGACCCTTATGCTTTGCAATTATGCTTGTCTTGGAATATACTAGCATCAACAAGCTTTCGCGGCACTTTCGTCTTTTTTTTTTCTTTCATGCTCTTACATTATTACAGCTTTAACAGATAAAGGCTCCTCATATAAGTTTCCTATCGTACATGGCGTGGACTGCGCCTGTACTTGACTGCGCAGGATCCCTTCCCTGGGGCACCTCCAACCCCGCTACCAAGAGGTGGGCGAATGCAGCACAACTTGAGCTTGGAAAAAGATGAAATAAGAAAACGCTAATATCGAGCACCATAGGCTCCGCTGTGAAACGAAGAAGATACATTTTGGTCTTAGCGCGCGTGCTTGGCATATCGGCCCGCCCTACAACTCGTCAACTCACCCGACGTTCGTTCTGGTAGCTGTTGTTACTGCCACCGAAAGTCAACACTTACCAGCAGGCGCGCCGTCGTTACGGGCCTTTAGACGTGCATGCAAGCACTCAGGTGCAATCCAAACACACATAAAAGAACGTATGCAGGGCGCCTCGTACAAACAGACACGACGCAACAAAAGTCTCCGAAGTACACGGTACACATCGACCCTGTATACACGCATAGAAAGTGGCGTTGTATACGCATTACGCATCTTGTTTCCGCACTGTAACTTTGTTTCTTCGAGGCGCTGCGTATACGCCCGATGGAAGGAAGCGACGGTGCGGAAGCATCTGCTGTTTCGCCTCACCGTGCGCTTTCATGGCGTTCCTCATGTGATCCCACAGGGCTATCTCCTGTTTTCCATATTATTAGCTAAGTGCGTCTTCACGATACATTCTCGCGTGCCGCGCGAGCGTATTCCACCAGAGAAATCAAATTACCAGCCGCCTAGTGTAAACACGGCCTACTCGCACCAAGCTACAAATTATGCAACCAGAAATTGTCCTTTCCAGCGGTTCGATATCCTCACAAAGGATTTAATTACGGCAAATGCAGTCACTGCCCCTGTGACGTATACACGTAGGTGACAGGGAAAAACATACAGTAGAGTGCTAGTACATCGAATACGTGCCATCTCAGACCTACAGCACCTGCCAAAAATATATGGGGGCGACTCCGCGCCTTCACAATGTATGCCATTCGTCTGTGTGGTGACAGACTGCGCTGCAATGCTCGACTGTATTCCCCTTATGTGCAGGTGTAAACGAGCGGGCAGTGACATAAACATCACATAAAAATCACCGAATATTTTCTTCATCAGAGTCGCGCAAGGCGAACGTTCCTAGCGCTTTGCGGCTGATCACACTGTCACAAGATGTCTACCAGCGCTTCCGTTCCCAGATATGTCTTCCGGTATTCCGGTCGTATACGCATGTTAGTACATACTGCAACACTTCCTATAGAGTGGCCATGAAACCGCGGCAGTGGCATCATGGGAAAACGCAAGCTGTTTTCGCGATTCTCGCAGCTGCGCCTGCAAGAGCGACAAGGTGATGATTAAATGATATAATCGGCTTACATAAGATCGCCTATACATAATTTTGCATATACTAGAATGAATAAGCCAAAAGACGGGATAATCAAGGCATTAACCTAAATAAGCTGTTCAAGCAGGCGATAAATTCCACTAGTCAAGGTTTAGCTCAGCCTAACTATGTACACCGATACGCGGTGCGCAGTGTACCTGGAATCGTGACTAAATTTCGTCCCCTCTGAAAGTGTGCGCAGCGCAAGTACCATGCATAACCTAATGACAATATCGGTTAGCTGCCACACACTCGGTACCTTTTGCAGCCCAACGTATCGCGCGAAAATGGGACACATTCACCGGCACCGAGCACGGAACGTGCCTCCGCAATTTAACCATCCTCAGTCAGGAACAGATTGTTCTCTAGTGCTTTAAGTTTTCAACTGTGACATCCACGTTCCATTTTATTCGATCAAAAACTTTTTTGTTTTAAAGTTCCGGCTCGACCTCTGGCTCTACGACTAAGAGTCAACTATAATTCTGATAGCTGATCCCGATACCCTGACTGACTCATTGTGGAACTGCAGCACACAGGAAAGACGAAGGACAAGGACTAAATTTGTCTTTCGTCTGGGCTGGATTTCAACGACGAATCAATACCAACAACACTTAAGTTCTATCGATCTAAGTGATACCTAGGACTTGTTATTTTTATTTTTTTTTTCATCACACCGGAAACCATGGCTTCTTGCAGAACTTCGAATAATACCAGTGATTATAGCAAATAAGTCGGTTGGACAATAAACGGACCACTAGCACATGTGCGAACAGACTAACAGCTTAGCACACATACAACACCGCTTTATTGCGATATCAATTATATGGACACTTCAGGCGCATTTCTACCGTCGTCATCGGCGTCGCCGTGATGTTCCGTACGAATTCCAAGGGCGATAACAACGTTGCCGCGCGACGTATGCTGTTTGCGTATCCGACAGAATTTCATATCTCTCCCTGTGAAATTCTCTTGTCGGATATTTCTGTATGCCCAAGGCTGTCAGAGCGATTACATAGTTTTCAACTACGTCTTTTGTCATCGCGCGTCTAGTTAGAGCGTCGTTGTCGGCCTCTATGTAATTTTTGTAAGGCCCTAACGGTAAGGGTGTTACCAGTGCGAGAACACCTTTAAGGGTGTAAACATTTTTACAGTCACAGGCCATTTGTGAAGTCTTCTCGCATCACCGAACCTCTGAATCATCTCACGAAATCAAACGTCGAGTTCAAGTGGGAAACGCTGCAAGTCGAAGAGCTTAAACGACGCCTGCAGTCACCACCATCACACGTACAGTACCACAAGGAAACCGCTCCACACACCGACGCAAGTAGCGTAGGCCTCGGCGCCGTGCTAGACCGGATGAAAAATGGACTTGAAAGCCTATGCTAGCCAGTTGCTATCGAGAGTGGAAACTAATAATTCTACGACGGAAAACAGTACCTTGCCATCATTTGGACTACGGCAAAAATTTCGGCCTTACTAATGTCCACGGTAAAAAAATTGTGGAGTTTTACGTGCCAAAACCACTTTCTGATTATGAGGCACGCCGTAGTGGAGGACTCCGGAAATTTCGACCACCTGGGGTTCTTTAACGTGCACCTAAATCTAAGTACACGGGTGTTATCGCATTTCGCCCCCATCGAAATGCGGCCGCCGTGGTGTAATGTCCACGGTAGGCCGTTAGAAGTCGTAAGGGGCCTTCTGAATTAGTTGACAAACTTGAGTATAAAACAGGCTACCTCGCACGGTGGAGCCGGATATCACAGTGATCCACGATTCCGGGCGGAAACATGTTTCACTCTGACGTTGACTGCCTGTCCCACGCCCCTATTGACCCGTCGCCGCAAGATGAACAGGACACCTCTCCGGAATTAATAATAAGCGCTCACGAATTCGCAGAACAGCAGCGAGCAGACCAGGGACTAAGAAGCCTCGTCGAGTACAGTCGGCGTCACCCTAGTGTAGAGCGGTGGAACGGCAGCCGCCGGGGCGCTCTACAGCAGGCCAGCGACGTCTAACGGTAGTGGCTGGGCCCGAGATTAGATGCGTCGGCCACTACGTGCCCAGACACTTCTTATCTTGAACCCAGCAGCTACCGTTAGACGTCGCTGGCTGCCTCCGAAGCAGCCCGGCGGCCGCCGTTCCCGCGCTCTACACAAGGGTGACGCCGACTGTACTAGGAAGGCAAGACCAGCTGCGTTTCTATAGGATGTTGAAACACGGGTTATCCCCGTTTTCCTTGCCAAACAGCGTACTCGTAAAGAACGTTTAACCAATCTGCGCCAACTACCATCTCGTAGGGCCCTCAGCAAAGAGGCCTGAGGTTCTGCACGTCCTCCGTGGCGATTCTACGGCGGGGCACCTCGGATTCTCCCGCATGTGTTGCAAGGATACAGGAGAATACTACTGACAGCGTCCGACCATCAACGTTGTCCATTACGTCAAGAAATTCCAAGACTGTCAACGACACAAGACACCGCCGACAAGGCCTGCGAGACTGCTAAAGCCAATCGAGCCCCCTTCGCACACATCCCAGCATATTGATGTGGACCTTCTGGGCCCCTCCCTTTCCGACGTCAGCATGGTGGCTACCGACTACATCACTTGCTTCTCTGAAACAGGCCCTCCCTAAAGTTAGTGCGGCCGAAATGGCAAAATTATCATCAAGAACATGCTGCCACGGCTTGGCGCTCCAGAAGTAATGCCCGTCAGAGGAACGGCATTTACGGCGGAGCTTGCACAAGCGATCCTGCAGTTGAGCCAGACGAAGCACTCGAACAAAACGCTCGGCATGTGAGCAACGTATGTACGTCGACGATGAGCACAAGGTGTGAGATCCCTTCATTCCGTATACATGCATTACCTTTGCCTATAACACGGTAGTACAAGAAATAATGTAGATGGCGCCGTTCAAGCTGTTTACGGAAGGAATCTAGCGGCGGCGTCATGCTGCCATACGTCGCCGACGAAGGCAATCTCGACGTTGCCGTCCAGCGTGTGGAAGGAGCCCGGCAGCTCTCCCACGTGAGCATCAAGAACTGGCAAAGAATCGACAGTCGACAGTACAACCTACGACGACGCTACGTGGAATACCAGACTGGCGACAGTGTTTGGGTTTTGACATCAATACCCTGACGCGGACTTGGTGAAACGATATTGCGACGTTATTTCGGGCTGTGCAAGACACTCGCGATCTATGACGTCTTCGTGCACTGGTCTATGAAGTCGTGTCCGACAGTGTTACGCAGTCAAAGCAGCGTCGCGCACGTCCTAAAGCGCAAGATATAGTCCGGCGTAACGCGCGCGCGCGGCCACGCGCGGCGCGGTTAAGCGACGTCGGTGAGAAGCGCGCAGTCTACAGTCCGGCGTCACGGCGTAGCCGGCGTGCCCGGGCGCGCTTGGCGAGCACAACGCCGCCGGCGCGGACATAGAGCTTGTTCTATTTCACGCGGCTGCCGCTAGACCAGAATGCACTGCGCGCTGCAGCGGCAGCGAGCAGAAGGCAGAATGGCGGCCTGCGGTGCGCGTATTGACAGTGCGGCTGTGGTTTTTTCAACATCCGTGTGGGATGACAGCGCGAGTGAGGACGCCTGCTTGAAGCGATTTGCAACCTTCCATGTGTATACGATGTGAAACGCATGGACTACCGCGACACAGAGCGGAAGAACAACGCGTGGGAAGCTATACGAAAGCAGTGTGGTCTCGCCACAGGTAAGCTGCATTTCGCAGCTCCTGTACTAGTTGGTGGTAGTCGCCGAGTTGAGGGCGCTTGTCGAATAGCTTTCCCATGTACATACATGGTCCGCTTCCGTTTTTGACGTAGCCGAAGTACTAGCAATATGAGTGCGATGTTCTGGCTGTCAGGCACGGCGGCCGCATTTCAATGGGGGCGAAATGCGAAAAAGACCCGTGTGCTTAGATTTAGGTACACGTTAAAGAAACCGAGGTGGTCGAAATTTCCGGAGTCCTCCACTACGGTGTGCCTCATAATCAGAAAGCGGTGTTCGCACGTAAAACCCTATGTGTCTTTTTTTTTCTGGCTGTCAGGACAAGTTAACGCCATTCCACAAAAGTTTTTGTTTTAGGCGCACAAACAGCGCGCGGAACGAGAAGCGCGCGCGCTACCCGAACGACGAGGGTATATGCAAGACGCGCATGCGCCATGCAAACAGCTGTTCGCCGCGGCGGTGAAGTTGCGCTCCCAGACGCACAGATGGCGCCAGCCTCGAGTTGCGCGCGCACGCCGAACTCTAGAGGAAGCAAATTTCTTGCACCTCTGGCGTCGCTAGCGCAGCGTATCCGACTTCGCCTGCCGCGGCCCGGCGCGCCGAGAACGCCGGACTATATCTTGGCCTTAAGTCGTCCACCTAACTGTGTACCTTTGCTATTTCTTGCTGGAATCATTATTTTATTTTTACGCTTGTTATTTCTCGCTTTCCTGTTACGTTTGCAGCATCTTTTAATATTTAAGAGGTAGGTGGAGGGAATTGTCACGCGTGCAGTGATGAGCAAAAGTCGCAGGGTTTCACACAATCACTGGAGGGAACTCTAGCGCTTGCGTCTGCGAGAGTTGCACTTGAGGCGGTTCAGTTAGCATGGGAATTATGGGTAGTACATGGCTTTGCCTAAACTCCGTCCTTCTGGCTTAAAACGGCTTGTTGACTTCGTAAATGCGTCACTTTCAACAAAGTATTGTGTAAGACACAATGAAGAAAACAATATTAGAACTGTCCGACAGAAACTAGGATTCGAACACAGAATCCCTAGCACAGAAATCACAGTAACCACTCAAATTAGCAGCGATTATGCATGCTTGCAACGTGTTATTATTACCCTCTACATTTAAAAAAGTACAAATTGCTTCCAGAGGCCCAGATAAAGCGTAATAATCGAAGCCGCAGGAACGCCTGAAGCCCTAGGCACAAAGATCATGCAGACAAATCCATGTACTATCCATCATTCCCACGGTAGCTAAACGATCGCAGCGCTAGAGTTTCCTCTAGTAATTATTGTCGGAAACTCTATGCTAAAACTAAGGGACCCGTGCGAGCGCGTGCCGTAGGTGCTGAAGAGCATGGCAGCACCCCCTGGCGCTGTGCCGCTCAAGCTCGCGTGAAGTCAATTCCAACGCAGAGCGCATGCGAGCATGACTGCGCGCTCTGCGCGCCATCGCTTCGCGAATTGTATGTGAGCCGCCGACATGGAGTATTGATAGCTCGCGCGTCGGACAGAGCGAACAGTCATTCCAACGCGCATGCGCACTGCACCGAAACTGATGTTACGCGAGCTTGCGCGGCGCGCGCCATTCCCTTCCTTTTGTGCAGCGCGGTTGAGGTTTCCTCTACTGAGAGACCCAGTTACTGCGCTGCACTTTACCCCAATTTTTCCTCTACGCTTGCAGAGGTCCGTTATTCTTTCGCACGAGTGCAAATTTTTTTTTACTTCTTGCCGGTGACCGTTCTTAAGAGGACAATCACTGCTATCAAGTTACCGCTCAGCGCAAGGCTCGCCTGCGGAATCCGAAATTTCTTTAATGTTTTCGCCAATTCTACGATCTTTTATAAAGCAGACGTGAGCGTAGCGAACGTTGCCTTATTGCGCAAACATTCTGGGGCTACTTCGCTCGGAAATCTGTTCGTCTGTCTGTAACGCGTGACACGATGCGCTCCTTAGGAATACATGGGGGCCTTATGACTACGTATGACTACTGAGATTTGTGATTATGACTATATGTAGTGAGTACTGCAGAGGTATTAAGAGTAATTAAGGTTAATAAAACATAAGATTAATTACGATGAAACTACTTAACCGTAATGACGATTAATTGAGGGTGATTAAGTAGTGATGCCAATAAAATTTAGGTTAACTTAATTACACTGATCGAGTAATTAGGGTTGCATTATTAACATATTCAAGGTTATTTACGGGTGCTAAGGTCAATTAGGGTAAATTACGATTCAGATTAAATTAAGGTTAAGATGAATTATGCCTAATTAAAATTGATGACGATTACATTTTAAGCCCAATCAAGATTAATAAGGAGAAATATACCAGACGTATGGGTACAAGATGACTGGACTCGGGAGTTCCTGCAGTATACTTTTTTCTCCTGCGTCTCTGTAACTTGAAATCGACGACTGCAGTCCTAACTTGGCATTGAGAACTTTACGGTGCAGTTAGAAATTCCAGTTCATGGGCCTGAACTACGAATAAGTTAATTTTACTCGGCAAGCCTGCGATCCGTGAAGTTTTACTTGCGTATATACAGCGGACGAACTTGACCCGCGAGTTTTGATTTCGACGACCTACGATTGCGCTTGCCACTATGACGATTCGAGTGTACTGTGACTTGCATTTCGCGGCACAAGCCCGCCTAATTAAGAGATTTTCGAATCAATGGTATTGTGGCAGCATTTCTTGTTCACCATCTGTAAAACGTGACAACAGCGTGCGAGTCGGGGACTGACAAATTTGAAATTCTCAAGGGTAGCACGGCGGTAACGTATTCAAAAGTGTTGAATGTTGCGCCAGTTGGTATTTCGACAAGAGAACCATCTTGAAATTGCGCGCAACGGGACGCTCGTGACCGCTCGTGTAAAGTTAGAGGCATTCTTTATCAGAAAAGTCGGTCATTATTGTGTAAGCGAAACTTCGATTGCACTGTACGATGCTGAAATGAAATTCCATTCGCGCCTGATTTAATCACGTCCTCTTTGACAGATTCCATTTTTCCTTGTAATGGTGCGTCTGCGCAGCTTGTAGATTTATATACCTGTGGGTGGGGCTTCAATGAAATCAATTGTTAGTTTGCGCCTGTCTTGGTCTTCTTTTCTGTTCTGTGGTCCCGCTGCCCGCTATTTCACGATGGTTCTCATGTTCAAAAGCATCACGACGAAATCATTTTAAACAGAAGTTACACAGAACTTACTGGCCTTGAGCTTCTTTCTTTAAACAAAGCGTTTCCTGAAGTGTTTCCACATGGCCTTCAGTAGAAGCCAGTGAATAACGGCGTGCTACAACACCGGCATTTATAAGGAGCATTGCATGCGACGCTGACTTTATTTACACGTGGTAATTCTCATTATTATTACTACTGTTCACATGGAATGTGTCCTTAACGTATGAGTTAAAAAAAATAAATGGGCCAATTTCAGGCTGAAAAAAAAAAAAATCACCTCCCACCCGATTTCGATTACTTTCTTTTTCTACGAAAACAAATGACGTGGCGGATGTAATCGGCGCAATAAACTTAGAGCAGTATTCTTTTTTTCAGGACGCCCTGCGACATTTTTTTAACACGGACAATAAACTTTGTACGTCACTTGACAATCCTAAAAAAAAAAAAATTCTGGCGTCATACGCACCAAAACCACGATACGAGGTGCGCTATAGTGGGGGACTCCGGATTAATTTTGACCACTTGAGCTTCGTTAACGTTCACCAAAAGCACGGTGCACAGGTAGACAATACTGTCTTGAAAGTCTGTGCCTATTATTACTCCAGTACTTGTACAATGGTGTCTACAGCTTCATAATACATCACCTTCTTTTCAACATCCTGAAACACTTCCGCATTTGTATGTATGTGTGTGTGTGCGTATTCCTACGCACATTTAAATACCATGGATATTGGTCGAATATCTTAAGGCGCCAGAATTATGAAGTACGTCCGACAGTGCAAAAGCGGAAATCTCACATAATTCATGGAGCAGTGATGTGATCTTGTGACGGAAAACGATACCACTGCGTGTAGGGCGGCCTGATTCCGCGCCATACTACCTCGAAGTAATGTTCACACAAAAGCTGGGCGCGATGCCATGCAGAAAACGGTGGCACTGTGTCGTGTAGTTATTTGTTTGACCTATTGATTCAGTAGACGGTTTCAAGTTTAGATAAACAATAAATCCTACAAACTAAATGTCTGCGAGTCTGTTTTACTCTGTGTCGTAGCAAGAGGGACGTACTATAATGAAGAAGAACAAAAGAAAAAAAGCCAGCCAGATCATCTGTTCCATGTCTGCAGTGCAACCAGTGGGCCAGCCGGATCGCCAGTGCTTAGCACGAGTGTGAGCCGTTCGGGCAACCAGCTGTTTCTGCTCTGCGTCACCTGCCTTTCGGTTACGAACAGACGCTACCATCAGAACTGTTCTATACACCCCATTACAATTGGTGGAGGTGCGGGGTGTTCAAGAACATCTACACCCTGGAACTCCGGTCTCGGACTCTGCCTCCCGTCATGCCCGACTCTCCCCAGCCGACGTCGCCGCCACACTCCGTTACCTGCTCTGGCGCTGTCCCGCAGCGCCATCCAGCGGTTTTCAGCGGTACGGATGAACAGGACGTCAATGACTGGTTGTCTACCTACGAACGAGTGAGCTTGCACAATCGACGGGACGATATCACCAAGTTAAATGCCGTCATCTTGTACCTTGCAGGAATGGCTCACCTTTGGTTTAAAAATCACGAAGCCGACTTTCAGTCCTGGTCCGCGCTCAAGACCAGTTTCGCTGCAGTTTTCGGACGCCCCGCCGTCCACAAGTTGCGTGCCGAGCAGCGGTTACGAGAGCGAGCGCAACAACCCGGTGAAACATTCACCTGTTATATCGAAGAGGTGCTCGACCTATGCAAACGTGTGGATGCTTCTATGCCCGAAAATGACAAATTGAAGCACATTTTGAAGGGCATCGCCAATGACATTTTCCAAATGTTGATCGCCAAGAGTCCGCGCACCGTAGCAGAGCTCATAAACTTGTGCCAAAGCTACGAGTTGGAGGCAGCGCGAGTTGACCAGGCGCCCCTCAGTGGCTGACGAGGCCCTCTCTTCCATCACAGTCTTCTCTGATCGCTCCCCGTTGCTCACACAAATCCAAGCTTTCGTGCGGAACGAAGTTGCACGTCAGCAGCCGCTGCCGCAAGAGCCTCCTACACAGCTCGCCCCTACGCTCCGGCGGGTTATTGAAGACCAAGTTGCTGAGGCTCTACCAATGCAGCATCAGCAGTACCCTGTCGCCGCGCCACTTACTTACGCATCCGTCGCCGCGCAGCCTCCTCGTCAACCACTCGTTGCGCTACATCCTCGGCCGCTACCACCCGTTGATCATCCCGTTCATCAACCTGCTCCTGCCTTTGCTAATCCTTGGCGCACGCAAAACAGGCCCATATGTTATGCCTGCGGTATTCGCGGCCATGTTGCACGACTCTGCCGCCGCCGCATGCTGCACTCTGATGGGTTTGTGCGGTCGTCTCCCTACGCCGACGTACAACCTTTCCACGACACTTATTTTAGTCGGCAGTCGAACAGGCCACCAGACGAGCGCCCGGCCCTTACACGTCGTTCGCCTTCCCCGCGTCGGCGCTCGTTGTCCCCCATGCGTCGGCGCCCTTCACCCACGCAAGAGGAAAACTAAGCGGCGCAGTTCAGGAGGCAGAAACTGCGTCGCCATCGATCTGTACAAATCCTCCAATGTCGCCTTCGAACGTTGTCGACCTTACTGTTGACGGCGTCCCTACCGTTGTGCTAATTGATACTGGAGCAGCCGTGTCTGTTCTAAACGAACGCCTCTCTAGCGCTTTACGAAAAGTTGCGACGCCAATTTCTCGGTTTTCTCTTCGCACAGCAAGCGCCCAGCCAGTTCAGCCTTCAGCAGCGTGCACAGCTAGAGTTGTTATTCAGGGCGTTCTCTATATTGTGAAGTTTGTGGTTCTGCAGTCCTGCTCTGACGACGTGATACTGAGGTGGGACTTTCTTTCGCGAAATAACGCCGTCATTAATTGTGCACGTGCTGAAGTCGAATTATCGCCTCTGTGTGACGTGCCCCTCGTCGGCGCCGCTTCTCTTCCCGCTAAGCTAGTCCTTCGGGAAGACATCGCCATACCGCCGTACTCGTCTGCCGTTGTTCCCGTCTTCTGTGGCGCTAGCTCTGAAGGCGCTGTCCTCTTCACTCCCTCGGAACTCTTCATAACCCGCAAAGACGTTCCCCCTCCCTTTCACCACGTTTGACATTTCATCCGGTTCCAGCTCCATCGTTGTCTGCAATCCGCTTCCTACAACCCTGAAGGCTCTTTGCGGCGAAGCACTTGGCCATGTTCAGCCTCTTGCTGACATGTTTATAACCGACGTGCTGGATGCTTCGTATGCAGAGCTCAGTGACTTCTGCGCACTTTCCACTTCTGCTCCGCCATCACCTGACTTATTCACACCTTTCATGGCCGATGAACGTACTTCCGAGCAGCACTCCCAGCTTCTTCACCTGCTTGCCCAGTTCCGTTCTTCTTTTGATGTCACTCAGCCTACTCTGGGTCGCACGTCAACCGTCAGCCACCACATCGACACCGACTCCAACGCGTCATTGCGGCAGCGCCCGTAACGCGTCTCCGCCAAGGAGTGTCAGGTGATCAGTGAGCACGTGGACGACATGCTTCAGCGCGGCGTCATTCGACCTTCCAATAGCCCGTGGGCAACACCGGTGGTTCTCGTCACAAAAAAAGATGGTTCCATTCGGTTCTGAGTCGATTATCGCCGTCTTAATAAGATAACGCGAAAAGACGTCTACCCTCTACCGCGCATTGACGACGCTCTGGACAGCTTGCAAGGTGCTGAATTCTTCTCTTCGTTGGATTTACGCTCGGGCTACTGGCAGGTCCCGATGTCAGCAGTTGATCGCCCTAAAACTGCATTCATTACTCCAGATGGTTTATACGAATTTAATGTGATGCCATTTGGCCTATGCAATGCACGTATACGTTTGAACGAATGATGGACAATAACTTGCGCGGCCTGAAATGGAGCACGTGTTTATGCTACCTCGACGACATAGTTGTGTTCGCCCCTGATTTCAGCACGCATCTTCTTCACCTTAGGCAAGTGTTGACGTCCTTGACCAAGGCAGGCCTGCAACTGAACCTGAAAAAGTGCCAGTTCGCCGCGCGCAAGCTCATGATTCTAGGTCACATCGTATCACAACGCGGCATTTGCCCCGACCCATCAAAACTTCGCGCTGTGGCAGAGTTTCCTAAACCTAAAACACTCAAACAACTCCGCGCCTTCGTCGGCCTCTGTTCTTACTTCAGACGCTTTGTTCGCAATTTTGCCTCGGTTATATCACCTCTGACACAACTCTTAAGTGGCGCCAACGACCTATCCCTTTGGTCTCCTGCATGCGACACCGCGTTCGTGACCTTGCACCGTCTCCTGACGTCTTCGCCTATATTGCGACACTACGACCCCACCGCCCGAACTGAAGCGCATACCGATGCCAGTGGTATTGGCCTTGGCGCTGTCCTTGCGCAGCGGAAGCTAGGCGACTCCGAGTACGTCGTTGCTTACGCCAGTCGTGCGCTGACCAAAGCGGAACGCAATTACAGCGCCACAGAAAAAGAATGCCTGGCCATCGTTTGGGCACTCGGGCAGTTTCGCCCTTGTTTATACGGCAGGCCTTTCAAAGTGGTTACTGGCCATCACGCCCTTTGTTGGTTATCCTCTTTAAAAAGACCCGCCTGGACGCCTTGCCCGCTGGGCTCTGCGCATTCAAAAATACGACATACACATCATCTACCGCTCAGGTCGCAAGCACACTGACGCTGACGCTCTGTCCCGCTCTCCACTGCCAGCCGACGTGGCCTCCCGCTCCACCACTGAGGCGGTATCCTCGGTCAACATCGACACATTCGCATCAGAACAGCACAAGGATCCTTGGGTGGTCTCTCTTTTGGATCTCCTTTCTGGCTCGCCTGCATCTCCCATCTCCCGTTCCCTGCGTCGCCAGGCTGCCCATTTTGCGGTCCGTGATAACCTCTTGTATCGACGCAACTACCAACCCGCTGGTCGCAAGTGGCTCCTGGTTATCCTTAGGACTTTGCGTTCCGACATGTGCGCGTCTTTCCATACTGACCCACAATGTGCACATGCAGGCGTTTTGAAGACGTATGAGCGCCTGCGGCAACGTTACTACTGGCGAGGAATGTTTACTTTTGTCCAAAAGTTTGTCCACTCGTGCCCGCAATGCCAAAGCCGCAAATCTCCGCCTCATCCGGCCCACGGTTTATTACAGCCGCTTCCGTGCCCTGCTCGTGCCTTCGACCCTGTGGGAATTGACCTGTACGGGGCCCTACCGCTAACACCCGCTGGAAAACGATGGATTATTGTCGCAATTGATCACCTTACACTCTATGCTAAAATCGCTGCTCTGCCTGCAGCGACCGCCAGTGACGTTGCATCCTTTCTGCTCCATCGTTTCATTCTTCGTCATGGCCCACCTCGGGAGCTGCTGAGTGATAGAGGCCGCGTGTTTTTGTCGCAGGTGGTTGAAGCTCTGCTTGCTCAATGCCGCATAGTTCACCGGACCACCACGGCGTACCATTCTCAAGCTAACGGGCTTATGGAGCGTTTCAATCGCACCCTTGGCGATATGCTCACCGTGTACGTTTCATCGGAGCATACAAACTGGGACATCATCCCATTTGTCACGTACGCATATAATACGGCTACACAAAGTACTACATGATTTTCTCCATACTTTCTTCTCTACGGTCGCGGTCCTTCCCATACCATCGATACCGTTTTGCCTTATACACCAGACACGTCAGAGTATGCTCCCGTTTCAGCCGCCGCCCGATACGCCGAGGAATGCCGTCAATTAGCCCTAAAGTTCACCTCCACTGACCAACAACGACAAAAAGCTAATCATAATGGCGACGCTACGAATCCGAACTTCGCTCCCGGCACACTTGTCTTGTTGTCCGTGCCTTCTACCACGCCTGGACTTTCAACAAAACTTCTCTCGCAGTATCATGGACCATACCTCATCGTCGAACGCACCTCTGCGGTCAACTATGTCATAGAGCCGCTTATATCGACATCCGACAAGCGCCGCCGTGGACGGGATGTTGTTTACGCTCGCCGCCTGAAACAATTCTATGACCCGCTCGTCTACACGTCGTAAGTCGCCAGGATGGCTCCGCTTTTGCACCGGGGGTAATTGTAATGAAGAAGAAGAGCACAAGAACAAGGCCAGCCAGATCGTCTGTTCCATGCCTGCAGTGCAACCAGTGGGCCAGCCGGATCGCCAGTGCTTCTTAGCACGAGTGTGAGCCGTTCGGGCAACCAGCTGTTCCTGCTCTGCGTCACCTGCCTTCTCGGTCACGAACAGACGCTACCATCTGAACTGTTCAATACACCCCATTAAAGTACTTCCGTTTCGTCTGCTTGTTTCCACGTCGTGCAGTCGAGCGCGCATCTGCCATTTTCTACCCGGTTCCAATGCGTGATCGTGCTCTTTGATCCGCTTGTGTCTGCCTCAGTGTTCATGACTGTGGCACTGAGTTATACCGCTAATCAGGCGTTCTCACGCAGAGCGAGTAAAATCGTGCGCTGCGCGAACGCAACAGAGCTCGCGCGCGAGACTGTCACCGGAAGCCCGCCACTCAGCAAAAACGCGAGAAAGGGGGAGAGAGAGAAAAAAAAAAGAAGGCGTCTCCCTGACGTATTCGCCACGCGATCCTCCGGCTCCGGCATGGGATAACGCAGGGAAGGAATTTTGCCTGCGGAGGCTAGACGGGGGCAATTGGAGAGAGTGGTATGTTGGCAGTGACGTCCGCCTGGTGAAATCATATAGGTATGCGGCCGTTCAAATATTTCTATCTCTGCAATAAATGAACAAATATGAAAATTACTTGCGGTAAAACACACCTTAGAGGGCACGAAACAACTTCCAGCGTATAACCAAAATTTGCTATATGGCCTGATGAGGGGCCCTTTAAAGGCGAACGGAAACAAAATTTTGGAAGAGCCTCCGCTCAAAATTTGGGGCTTGAAATACGAGCGGAAGCGTCACGAAAAGCTCGCACAAACAGCTGTTTCAAATACCGAAACTGGCAACAACAATAACAGAGAGAGAGAGAGAGAGAGAGAGAGAGAGAGAGAGAGAAGGGGGGGAACGCCGCCGTTACCGCTTCCAGGAACTAATGCAGTATCTGGAACGCGCGGCTACTCGGTATGACCTCCGATATAAGCCCAGACACGTACTATTGCTATTGAGAGCGCTTCGAAATGCGCAATTAATCTATATTTGGCTACTATCCATCGGTCAAGCTGGTGCAGACGTGATAAAGACCGCGGTCCGCCCCATGAAGCACGGTCAGACTGGAGCATACGAGCGCGATCGCGTAGCTGCGTCTGCTGCGCATGGCCTCCGAGATTGCGCGAGCTGGCAGGTTTTACTTCAACCGTCCAATTTGGCACTAATGTGGTGTGCGCCTGGCTGCCCCACGATCGCGCTGTTAGGCCGAGGGCTTTGGCGGCCGCTGCCGCAGAAGGCAGGCCGCGCGAGATCTCAACGTGCCCATTGCCTCTCTTTCGTGTGTTGCGGAAGACATTCACAGGATATATCCCAGGCAATTTTACAGCTCTGTCTCGTGCTCTAGCTGCCTCGAACATTTTGCCCCGTCAACTGTCCGGTCCTTTTGTACCTTTATTTTATCCTGCACTTTTCTATATCCTTATACGTTCATATTGTAATAGGGCTTATTTTTTACCTACGCTGGCGACACGAGCGTAGCCAGTGTAGGAAGTCGCCATTTCTTTACAGCAACAGCTGTATATGACTAACCTTCCGTAGTTTTTTTCGACGTCCGCGAACAGAAACAAACCCATACACAATCGGTTTCATTGTTTACATTGAGAGTAATCACGGACGGGTGCAGTGCGGCGGCGCAGGTGTGAAAATGCGGAACAAATTAGAACGCTCGCCGTGAAAAATAGCGTGCCGTCAAGGTTATCGCAGTATATAAGCAGGAGAGGTATCGGCGCTAAATACAGCTCGTTATCGATGGAGCGGACACGTATAGTTTGCACACCCGAAGAACAACATGCGTACGAGGAGCGCCGGAGGGAACAGCAACGAGAATGTACAAGGCGCCGGCGCGAAACTACCACCGACGAAGAACGTTCCTGCGATGCTGAATGGCAACCATTCCATCTTCACAGAGTGGAATGGTTGTAATTTTTTTTATCTGGTGTGGAAAAAGCGTGGCCCCGCCCAACTACATGAAAACATTTTTTTTATAGCAATGGTAGCATGACAGTGTAGCAATTTATAGCAGTGTAGTTAGTAGGCAAACAGGCTGGCGCTGCAAACACGTGGCGCCATTTTTTCTGCGACTGTCGGCGCTGATATGATGATAAAAATGAAGGGATTGCAGCGAAGTGCTAGTGCGACCGTGTGTCACAGAGGAAGGTGAACAAATCTTCCAAGATAAAACTATCTTACTCACGGATGGTACAGTCTGCATACATGTAGAAGTCTTCGTGCGCTGCGCATTCGCGATGTATTTAGCTGCAGTTTGTCTAGTTTTGTTGCTGAAAGGAAATTCGTACATTGGCTTCTAGTTTCAGGCAAGGGCATATACGCAGCCAGTAAGTGCAGAGTCCGGCGTTTTTCGTCTGTCGATATGGAGAAGACAACGCGCAGTCTGCTCTGATTGGCAACAGCCAAGCGCAGCGTACGACGTCATGGCCTCTGCCCGTCACTACACTTGGAGCCTGCACGAAGTGTAGGTTAAAAAAAATAGCCCTACTAGTTACAGTCAGTACTTGCGGTACGTTTATTATTCTACTGTTCCGAACAAATGATGACGAGATATATACTACATCTAACACGGTGTGTAAATAGGCTAAGGTGTAAAAGGCGCTCAAACAATCAGGCAGTCATGATAAGTTTCATTAAAGCCAAAGAGGAACTTAGGCTGAGAATTAACTCTGCTGAGGATTTATTTTTCCGTGTGCAGCTGCAGGACCTACTAAAAACTAAACCACGTAAATTATGGTCGTCTGTTTCATCACATGATACGACAGCTGTTTCTATGGTGATTAACAATGATTTTACCAATTATCCATTTCATATATTAAATGCATTTGATGAGTATTTCCAGTATGTTTTTACTCGTGACAACGTCATCCAAACAGACATCATTGCTCACAGTGACGTGTCCATCAATGGCACTACCGTTACCGAAGGAAGTGTTTTGAACTTAATATTGAAACTCGATATTAAGAAGTCTGCTGGACCTGACGGCCTTCCGAACTTAATTTTGGTACGGTACTCATTATGGACCTGTCGTTACATTACTATCATATTTCACAGGTCCCTGGCATCATCTACCGTACACTCATCCTGGAAAAGTGGCTCCAATTCTTCCTTTATTCAACACCGGGGTGACAAGCATATTATATCTCGGTCTATTAAATTGGTCTATTATATTATAGACCGATTTCTTTAACCTCTCACTCGTGTAAAATATTAGAGCACATTATTTACACACACATTATGGAATACCTTGAGTCACATAAATTACTAGCTAATGTCCAGCACGGCTTCAGACACGGATTCAGCACATTAACGCAGCTAAGTGAATTTACGCATGACATTGTATTAACCTCGACGCGGGCAACCAAATTGACGCAATCTTTATTGACTTTTCAAAGGCATTCGATACAGCGATTCATTAGAAATTGATGTATAAACTTGACGCCACCCTTAACAATCCCCGCTTTCTCAATTGGAATTTGTTTTCTTTCCCATCGATCTTAATTTGCGTCCTTTAACAAAGCAAATTCCAGGGCGGCAGAAGTACCCTCAACAGTGCCACAAGGTTCCGTGCTGGGTCCGTTGCTTTTCTTCACCTTCATTAATGATTTGCCTCGTCACACAACCTCAAATTTACGTATTTACGTTTGACGACTGCATATTATATCATAAAGTTTCCTGCTTTTATGACCATTTATAACTACAAAAATCACTTTCTAATTTTAGCTCTTGGTGTGCTACCTGGCAAATGACAATTAGCCTTGCGTTTTTTTTTTCTTACAAAATTAGTAATACTCCAATTCAGAGCGTTAGTGAATATAAATACCTTGGTCTTGTTTTCACACCCAGTATGTCTTGGTCCAAACACACAGATTTACTAACCTCAAAGGCACTGAAAGAGTTCGGCTATCTGCGCCTCACATTGACCACAGCCCCAAGGGATACTAAATTAGTTATGTATAAATATCTAATTCGGCCTCTACTAGAATACGAGGTCTGTTAGAAAAGTATCCGACCTTTGGCCACAGAAAAAAAAAAAAAGCTGGCATAACTGGAGCGTTGGAAACCTACCCACCCTCAATGTAGCCTCCTTGGGACTCTACACACTTCTCCCAGCGGTGCTGCCATTGTTGGAAGCATTCCGAGAAGGCCTCTTTCGGAATGGCGTTTAGCTCAGCTGTTGTTGCAGCCATAAAGTCCTCTCTTGTCTGAAATCGCGCTCCTTTCAATGGCCTCTAGATTTTGGGAAACAGCCAGAAGTCGCAGGGGGCCATATCAGGAGAGTAAGGAGCCTGTTGAACTACACGAGTCTGGTTTTTCGCCAAGAAAGTCTAAATCAAGTGCGAGCAATGTGCAGGAGCATTGTCGTGACGGATGCGCCGATTTCCTGTTCTCCACAAATCCGGTCTCTTGAGCCGCACAGCATCACGTAGGCGACGGAGGACATCCCTGTAGTACTCTTTGGTGATTGTTTGACCCTGTGGTGCGTACTAGTCAAAGAAAGCAGTCCGGATCACTTTGACGTTGCTGGGTACTTGGGGGGGCGGGGGGTTTCTTTGGTCTTGGTGACGTGGAATGCTTCCACTGTGACGACTGGGACTTGGTTTCCGGGTCGTACCCGTACACCCAAGACTCGTCGCCAGTGATCATGGTGTTCATGAAGTCGGGGTTCACTGTTTGGGGAATCCAGCATGTACTGTGAGGCTTCAACACGGAGTTGCTTTTGCTCCACCGTGAGCAGCTTCGGCACGAATTTTGCCGCAACTCTCTTCATGGCCAAATCTTCGGTCATAATGAAATGTGCAGAAAAAGTGCTGATGCCCACCTCTTCCGCAATTTCTCGGATAGTCACACGACGGTCCCGCATCACCACAATGCTCACTTCGGCAATGACCTGGTACTTTCGGCATGTTGATGGCCGACCGGAGCGTGGCTCGTTTCCAGCGATGTGCGGCCGTCTTTAAACCGGTTGTACCACTCCTTAATCTGTGTGCTGCTCATAGCATCGTCACCGCGGAAAGCCGTCTGAATCTTCCGAATGGTTTCCACTTGGCAGTCGCCCAGTTTCTGGCAAAATTTGATGCAGTAGCGCTGCTCCAGTTGCTCTGCCATTTTCCTTGCAATAAAAAACCGACGAGAGCCCTGCGCACTACCTCACTCAAACACTGCGTCCCAGCGACTAACGCTATCGACAGCCGAGAAAAAATTCGCGCATGCGCACGAAGGTTCAAGGTCGGCTGATGCAAATGCGCTTGTTTCATATCCATCAGGTGTTCGCAAACAATTTTTTTTTTAAATAAGGTCGGATACTTTTCTAACAGACCTTGTATGCTTCTCCTGTCTGGAATCCACACAAACAACGTGGCGTTAATCAAATTGGGGCCATCCAAAAGAAAGCGATTCGCTTCATATGCCGCAGGTTCGATAGGGATTTTTCACCTTTCACAGCGCTTTCATTCTAGGCTTGCAGCCACTCTCGGATCACCGACGAACGGTTTCACTAAAGTTTCTGCATTGCATTATTAACTTCTCTTGCCAGATTTCAACAGATAATTACCTAACTCCTGCTAAACCATCTAATAGTAGAAGTCACCATTACCTAAACATCGCGTCTTATTCTGCCTGTGCGAACATATTTAAACACAGCTTCTTTCAGTGTAATTGCATATTGGAATTCTTTGCCTGGTCCTACTCGTTCTCTGTAAACTTGCTTTTAGCGACTATTGAATTGGTAGTTATTTTGATTTGGACTCTATTGCTGACATTGCTCCTGTTATTTGTCACTGTTCTGCTTTTCACACCGACTCCTGCAATAGCCCAATAGGGCTGCAGTAGGTATAAGCAGCGATGGCGTAGAGGTAGAGCATCTGCCTCGCGTGCAAAAGGACCGTGGCTCAAATCCCGGTGCAGTGCAATTTTCCACCGGATCAAAAAAGAAAAAAATTGGCATGTTGATAAAATTGCACAAACAGGCCTGGAGTGCGGTGTTGTGCTAGAGCTCCCAACAAAGGTTCGCTTTGCCGGATTGCGGCTGAAGCTGGGCGCCGAACGAATTCGCCGGGCCCGACGGCGGGTCGTGTTCGGGTTACATCCGGTGGCGCCGCCGGAGCGGCGCCGTTGAACCACTTCACCGGGATCGCCTGATGCAGGTGCCTCTCGTCCATTCGTCGAAATTCGCACAGCAACCCGCGGTGGGTCCTGACTGGAGGTTCGAGCCGATGGCAACTGCATCGACTCCTGTGGTTATAAAAGCCCGAACCACGGGACGACGACGAGGACAGCAAGCAGAGGCGTGCTCCCGTTTCTCACCGCACGCTTTAGTGCGAGTCCATTATGCCCTGGCCTCTGAGCCGTTCATGTAACGCCCTTGTACATACTGCATATAAATGTTTCGTTTAATCACCGTCGCCTTGGATCCTCCTTCGCAACAGTGGCGGCAGCGTTGAGACGTCTCCGTCACAACAGCGGCCTGATCCCGGTGACCAGCACCGGTAACGCACTCCCTCACCAGAACAGGATTGGCCACCCTGGTGCAGTACTTGGCCACAACCTCCTATATGAATACAACAATCAAACCCCGGCCCTCAGTCCCCAGCAGCTGCGAAGCAACTGACCACAGCGGCGGTCAGACCTGTGACGCAGCAGAGGGTGCTAAGAATCTCTGGATCCGGACAGGCCGCCATTGGAATCTCAACCTGGCAATGCTTAACGCTAGAACGTTATCTAGTGAGGCGAGTCCTGTTGGAGGAATTAGCGGGCATTAAATGGGATATAATAGGGCTCAGTGAGGTTAGGAGAATAAATGAAGCATATACAGTCCTAAAACGCGGGCACGTCCTGTGCTACCGGGGCTTATCAGAGAGACGAGAACTACGAGTCAGATTCCTTATTAATAAGGATATAGATGGTAACATACAGGAATTCTATAGTATTAACGAGAGGGTGGCAGGTCTTGTTGTGAAACTTCATAAGCGGTACAAATTAATGGTCGTACAGGTCTACGCACCTTCATCCAGTCATGATGACCAGCAAGTCGAAAGCTTCTATGAAGACGTGGAATCGGCGATGGGTAAAGTCAAAACAAAATACACTATAGTGATGGGCGACTTCAATGCCAGGGTAGGCAAGAAGCAGGCTGGAGACAAGTCAGTGGGGGAACATGGCATAGGCTCTAGGAATAGCAGGGGAGAGTTATTAGTAGAGTTTGCAGAACGGAATAATATGCGGATAATGAATACCTTCTTCCGCAAGCGGGATAGCCAAAAGTGGACGTGGAGGAGCCCGAATGGCGAGTAGAAATGAAATAGACTTCATACTCTGCGCTAACCCTGGCATCATACAAGACGTGGACGTGCTCGGCAAGGTGTGCTGCAGTGACCATAGGATGGTAAGATCTCGAATTAGCCTAGACTTCAGGAGGGAACGGAAGAAGCTGGTACACAAGAAGCCGATCAATGAGTTATCGGTAAGAGGGAAAATAGAGGAATTCCGGATCAAGCTACAGAACAGGTATTCGGCTTAAACTCAGGAAGAGGAACTTAGTGTTAAGCAATGAACGACAATCTTATGGGCATCATTAAGGAGTGTGCAATAGCCGTCGGTGGTAACTTCGTTATACAGGATAAGTCAACGACTGAATTTTCGGACGCCCAAATTTTCGGACATGCCTGATATTTCGGACGTCTTCGCAGCACCGCCACGGGCCCCATAGAATCAATGTACAAGGACATCTGAAGTTTCGGACGCTCGAACCCCCCGCCGTCCAATTTTCCGGACTTTTTGACGCGACGGAAGGTCCTTTATCTCCTCGCGCAGCGCCCTTGCGAAGGAAATCGACTTGCAGCCGAAGCATATCACCGCTTTGAAACACAACTAGCCAAATCTAGCAGTCACACATCGATTTGGTCTGGCCACGCTGGCTATGTTCATCGCCGCCATCGCCGCACTTTCGCCTCCGACGGTGTTTCCGGAGCGGCGCCATTTATGGCGTTTTTCACTGGTCGATTCGGAGCAGTATTTCTTGCTCCGCGGCAACGAATCCGAATTTCACTGGTCGATCTGGAGCGGGCTCGCGCGTTCCACTGGTCGTTTCGGATCAACTCGCTCCGCGCCGGATCGCTCTCACTTGCTCCGCCGCCGAGGCGCGGATTCGGGCGGAAGTAGCTCGCGTCGCTTCCGTCTTCAAGCGAAATCGGTACCCGCTTGGTACGCACAACATTGTGTTGCTTCGCAAAATGGCTGCGTTCGGTGCTGCTGTAGCGCTCGCGAGCGATGAGAGCCCGGACGACAGCGATTACGAAGTGACGCAGGTGCTGTACGAAGACTTCTGTGCACGTTGTCCATGCACAATCCTTGCGGGCGCGACATGGAAATGACGGACTATGCGACTGCCACGGTCAAATTACACACGGGGAACGGCGAGTTTGGTTGCCGTGGAAACGTACAGAACGGAAGTAGGGCATGGTTTTCGGAACCGGTTCGTGCGACGTGTACGCAGACTTCCTGTGTGATCCGCCGCGGAGCGTTCTTGCGCTCCACTGGCCGATTCGGATTTGTGAAACCCGAGCGCTCGCTCGAGGATTTCGGCGGCCGCTCCAGATCGACCAGTGAAAAACGCCATTAGTTTTGTTTGCGCCGGCTACGTTTTGGCATGTTTTGGCTAGCGTGGTATGTGGTTGTGCTGCTTTGTCAAGTGTGGGTTTCCAGATTTGGCTACTTTGCGCCAAATTGGCTACTTTTTGAGGCTGTTGGCGGGGAAAAAAATGCCGTGGCTACTTTTGAACTAGCTTGACTATCGTAAAAATTGGATAGAAACTTGTGTAGCTCATATTATGCAGCAACATTAGCAAATATTTAGGCCAACCCGCAACAACGACACTTCAAATCTTTTCAAGCTGGTCCATCATCATTGTCAATCTGACTCTGGCGCTTTCATTTCATGCAAAGGATTTCGCACTGGTGACGTCACAGCGTGTTCCGTCTTCGCATTGACGTTCCGAGTCAGGCCTTCCACCTTCCACACGTGCCAGTCCTGATGGGAAGGCAACGTGAGGTGGGATCCTAAGACAACCCGAAGCTGCCCGAAGTTTGCAAAATCGAACACTTGGACAGCTGGTCACGTGATAAACGTAAACATGCTACCAGCATGTCAGCGGCCGGTCTGGCCGGTGCGCTCTCGGCGTAATCGGTCCATTTATATGTTCCCAGCTTGAAAATATACAGCTGTATTCTGGAATACGATCACTACTGCGAGATTTTGCGCGACTGGCATCTCACTTTGCAGAGCGTAACAAACGGCCTGCGACGCGTCAAATGCGAAGACGCAAAATCGCACGTAAATAATCGCGAAAGCGATCGCTCGAGGATGACTCGAGCTTTGTTTGACCTTCTTCGAGAAATGTACGCCAAGATCAACTCAAACATTTACACTGTGATTCTGATTTGTGATAATATTCTAGTCATATTACATGCTGATCAAAGCGCTGTTAGCTGTAGTCATTTATATACGTTTCATAATATTTTTTGTATGTTCCTGCGTTTACTAAAAGCAACTTTAAGTGTTGGCTGTGATAATGTCTTCAGAGTTGCATAATAAATGAAACTGCAACGTTTTTCTATAGCATGGCTACTTTTTTGGCTACATTTCTGTATGTGGCCAAAGTTGGCTACTTTTCTGGCTACTTTCTCAGATTTTTTGGCTACTTTTCACATTTTGGACCTGGCAACTCTGCGACGCTAGGCCTAGGTGCTTCGACGCTCGTCGGCGAACTACACTGTTCGCAACTTGAGGATTTCGCTTGCCTTCGATGGCCCCCACTCTGTCTTCATCGTCCTCGCCGATGGCATCGAAGCGCGGAAAGCAGTACCGTCGGTTAACGATGGAGAAGAAAGCTGTCATTATTAAGCAAGTCGTGAGCGGCCGATCGCAGGCTGGCGTGAGCAAGGAGTTCGGCGCCCATGGGCGACGTGATCAGGACCTACTGTATAAGGGGCGACCTGCGCGTGCGGCGCTGCGCCAGCGCCGCTGATTTGCTTTTGCTTGTGTGGCTTTCTTTAGTTTTCCAAACCGCCGCCGCGAACAGTGGCGCTAGTGCTCACCCCCACCTAGAGTTACTGTATGTGCTACCGCATATACAGTAACTCTACCCCCACCTACCCCAACCACGTGGCCGGCCGCACGCACGGGCAGCAAGCATGTTCAGCGAGAGCACAGAAGGACGCAAACGCACGCGCGCGAAACAATCGATTAGCTGAGTGCTTGGTGATCTGTTGGTGTCGCTAGATCTTGATTACCAGATTCTATTTCCGTGACACTGTGATTCTCAGCCCCGTGGGCGCCGGCTTTCGCGTTTGCGGCTTCTTCATGCACGATGGTTAACTTCTGCATACCGTTGTGAAAGTCAAGCGGCCGAGCATCAAGAGGAATTTCATTTCACGAGTTCCCCGTGACCGATATTAGAAACCAATGGTTTAAACCTGAACAAAAAAAGAAATGGCTGGGGCTTAGCTAAGGTTAAGCCTGGATATCTCGAAGCGAAAAGGTTCGGTGATGCTTATTTATGGTTTAGCTTATAGTTATGCTTTATGATTTAGCCTATGATTATTCTTACGGTTTAGCTTATGGTTATGCTTTATGATTTAGCCTATGGATATGCTTACGGTTTAACTTATGGATATGCTTATGGTTTAAGTTATGGATATGGATTACGGTTTAGCTTATGCTTTATGATTTAGCCTATGGTTATATATGCTTATGGTTTCACATATGGATATGCTTTGGCAAGCTTATGGTTATGCTATACGTGTGCCTTGTGTAGTGATGCAAATTGCTTATGAATGATATATACCATAAGCTATGCAGGATTATTAATTTTCTTTATTCATCGTTCTTGGGCACATTGTCTTGCAATTTCTGTACAGCCATAAACACAGCTCTCTGTATCGGTAGTGTCACTCTCTTCTCCTTCCATGTTGAATGCGCACGCCTGTTCTCTGGCACGCGGTTATACAGTCGGCCTCCGCGATAAACACGCGCTTGCGGCGAACGTCAAACGACGACGCGGCAGTGGCCACCTGCGCCGACTCCGAACACGCTTACGGAGCCAATTCCGAAATACGCCGGCTCGCGCGAAGCTTGGTGTCGACTAACGTAGCGAAGCTTTTCGCTTCAAAAGCCCAACTCCAGAAAAGTGCTTAGAGTGTAGAGACTATCTGTGTGATGGCACAATAAAGCGCTCTTGGAATTTTTCAAGCTAGACTTTCGTTATCATTTAGTAAAGTGGCGTAAATAAATACGTCAATAACAGCACATTTTTACTATTGTGGCATGCACTGCAATTAAAACCACTCACGTTCTGCCGCGCTCTCAACGGCACGTCACTTCAGTGAACGTGCCGAATGCAGCAAAGGAACGCGTGGGCCCTGCAAAGCGGTACGTAGTGCGTTCATTGCGTCCGGCTCGAGACTAGCGAAACCTACGGCAGAATGAAGTGCGGGCGCGCTCAAACCTCGGCTAGCGCGGAAAGTGCGCACCAGACCTTATTGGCAAAAAAAGGAGGGGAAAAAAAGCTCTAAGGGATTACACTATTTCAATCCTAGCAGCCGCGCGGCCGCGCCTTCAAAGTAGCATCGCACTGCACAGCGAAGATACCAAATATCTGGGGCATGTATGCAATGTATCGATGTGGATTTTTCTAGCCGCACCCTGTCAATAATGTGAAATGCCGAGTTTACTACAGCTCCTCTGCGAATTTTTACCGTCATCGCCGTACTACTAAAGGCAGGGCCGGAGCGTTTCGGGCGTTGCTGTGAGGGTATGTGAGGGTGAGCACTGGCGGCCTCTACCGGCACGCTTGGTCCCTACTCAATGATCACGTGGTATTTCTTCGGCCGCGCGCTGCCGTAGGCGACCACGGGATGCGCAGGTCGCCCTTTATACAGTAGGTCGTGGACGTGATCAACGACCTCCGCTCTGCTGGGTTTCCATACCCACGGAAATAACTTTTGAACAGTTTGTTGACGCTGACAACGAGCTCGACTTCTGCTCAGAACTGACTGACGAGGAAATAGTCCGTCAGGTTGTGGGGAATTCAGAACACTCAGATTTGAAAATGAGGAGCCAATGCCTACGCCGCCTACAAGCGCCGAGTTAACGCGAGCACTGTTGACTCATTCATCGGTGTACAGTGCTGACATGACCCTTGCTCAGATCGAGGCGAATATGATCGCATGCAACCGGAACGCCGTCCAAACAACAATAAAAAAGTTCTTCAAGCCACTGCAGCAATAACACCGGCTGCCCGACGATGCACATGTACATAATAAACCGGCAGTCGGCTGCATACAGAGTTTTTCAACGCCTCTTTTTACAGCCACTTCATTGATACTTTGGCAGGGTTTCGGAAGCCTGGTACTTCGCCCTTTACCTCTAGATCCGAGAAAAAAAAAAGTGCGTTTTTTCGCATGCATTCATTTTTTCGGACTGCCTAAATTTTCGGACGTTTTTACGTTCCCTAGAGGGTCCGAAAAATCGGTCGTTGACTATCAGTAAGCCATCGCAGGAGACGAAAGATCTGATTAAGAAACGCTAATGTACGAAGGCCTCTAACCCTACAGTTAGAATAGAACTGGCAGAACTTTCTAAGTTAATCAACAAGCATAATATAGCCGACATGAAGTAAAATATGCATAGGATTGAGCATGCTCGCCAGAACGGAGGAAGCCTAAAAGCAGTGAAGAAGAAACTAGGCAAGAATCGGATGTATGCGTCAAGAGACAAAGCCGGCAATATCATTACTAATATGGATAAGGTAGTTCAAGTGGCTGAGGAGTTATGCAGTACCAGTGGCACCCACGACGACAATGGAAGAGGGAATAGTCTAGAGGAATTTGACATCCCACAAGTAATGCCAGAAGTAAGGAAAGCCTTAGGAGCTATGCAGAAGGGGAAGGCAGCTAGGGAGAATCAGGCAACAGCAAATTTGTTGAAGGATGGTGGGCAGATTGTTCTAGAAAAACTGGCCACCTTGTATACGCAATGCCTCATGACCTCGAGCGTACCGGAATCTTGGAAGAACGCCAACATAATCTTAATCCATAAGAAAGGGGATGCCAAAGACTTGAAAAACTATATACCGATCAGCTTACTGTCCATTGCCTACAAAGTATTTACTAAGCTAATTGCAAATAGAATCAGGAAAACCCTAGACTTCCGTCAACTAAAGGACCAGGCAGGATTTCGTAAAGGCTACTCAACAATAGACCATATTCACACTAACAATCGGGTGATAGAGAAATGTGCGGAATGTAACCAACCCTTATATATAGCTTTCATTCATTACGAGAAAGCGTTTGATTAAGTTGGAACCTCAGCAGTCATGCAGGCATTACGAAATCGGGGTGTAGATGAGCCGTATGTAAAAATACTGAAAGATATCTACAGCGGCTCCACAGCCACCGTAGTCCTCCATAAAGAAAGCAACAATATCCCAATAAAGAAGGGCGTCAGGCAGGGAGATACGATATCTCCAATGCTATTCACAGCGTGTTTACAGGAGGTATTCAGAGACCTGGATTGGGAAGAACTGGGGATAAGAGTTAATGGAGAATACCTTAGTAACTTGTGATTCGCTGATGATATTGCCCTGCTTAGTAACTCAAGGAACCAATTGCAATGCATGCTCACTGACCTGGACAGGCAAAGCAGAAGGGTGGGTCTAAAAATTAATCTGCAGAAAGCTAAAGTAATGCTTAACAGTCTTGGAAGAGAACAGCAGTTTACGTTAGGTAGCGAGGCACTGGAAGTGGTAAGGGAATACATCTACTTAGGGCAGGTAGTGACCGCAGATCCAGATCATAAGACTGAAATAATCAGAAGAATAAGAATGGTCGGGGGTGCGTTTGGCAGGCATTTTCAGATCATGAACAGCAGGTTGCCATTATCCCTCAAGAGAAAAGTGTATAACAGCTGTGTCTTACCAGTACTCACCTACGGGGCAGAAACCTTGAGGTTTACGAAAAGGGTTCTACTTAAATTGAGGACGACGCAACGAGCTATGGAAAGCAGAATGATGGGTTTAACGTTAAAGGATAAGAAGAGAGCAGATTGGGTGAGGGAACAAATGGGAGTTAATGACATCTTAGTTGCAGTCAAGAAAAAGAAAGGGGCATGGGCAGGGAAGATAATGGGGAGGGAAGATAACCGATGGTCCTTAAGGTTTATGGACTGGATTACAAGAGAAGGGAAGCGTAGCAGGGGGCGGCAGAAAGTTAGGTGGGCGAATGAGATTAAAAAGTTTGCAGGGACAACACAGCCACAATCAGCACATGACCGGAGCAGTTGGAGAAGTATGGGAAAGGCCTTTGCCCTGCAGTGGGTGCAGCCAGGCTGATGATGATGATGAGGTATAAATAAATAAAATAAATAAAGCATGTGTGGATGATGATGATGATGATTACATTTTATTGGTGCAAGGGCATATAAGGCCAAAGAGTGCCAGGACATGTGTCCTGATTTAGCAAAATTATGAGTTTAAGACTGATTTAATACGGAGGCTGCATAGAGGCCTACGCGTAAGTTAGATCTATAGATATTAGTGCGTCAATTGTAAAGTAATTACTAAAATAAATATAAGCCCTTAAATGCATTGGCTACAGGCACACATGTTAAATTATTGTGGATAGTCCGAGTCCCTTGCTGTACAATTCTTGCTTACGCAAGAAGTGCGAGAGCTCAGACATACTCTTGTGCATCAGATTGTACCTCACCTGTGAGGCACAATCTCAGGGTTAGGATGGAATGAGATGATTTCTAGAAAATTAACTTGTGCAAGATAATTAAACACTCTTTTAAAGTTAAAAAGTGAATCCTCTGATAACAACATGGAGGGATGGGGTGGTATAAGGGGTGAGTAGAGTTCCCTAAAATGAGCCACTCGCTCTCGGTGATTTTCAGGACATTGAATGAGGACATCCAAAGTGCACCTTAAAGAACCCCAGCTGGTCCATTTTATTCCAGAGTCCCACACTACGGCCTGCCTCATAATGAGATCATGGTTTTCGCACGTAAAACCTAATAATTTAATTTATATATTTTAACACTTCGCTGCGATGTCTGTGCTGTTTACTTCTTTGACACGATATACATGGTTTTGGTCGTCAAGTTGACGTACCTTCTCAAGCAGCAGTGGTCGAAAATGCGCCTCGACGTTTTTGATTACCTTAAAACTACAACTACGGAGTTCCACTTCGGTGTTTTGTGGAATTGACACGGTGGCGCTGACGGCTGAGTCACAGAACACCTATGTAGCTGAGCCGCTGAGCCGGCTGTGTCTAGTGTGAGATATTGTGGCGAATGTACATGCTTTTCAGGTTTCCATGGCGGTGACGAAATCATTAGTTTTTTGTGCATGCTTTGAGCTTGCTTCTGTTTTTGATGCGCTTTTTTTTTTAGCCTTTCAATAATAATTGGGTAGTTTGCCTTTTTTTCTCTCTATCTTTTTCTTGTGCGCGAGGTGTGTTTCGTCTATATTTGGTTTTGCAGGATAGTCAGAGCGTCCTTTCGCGCCACGTACTTCAACACGTGCAACCACGTGGGACGTTTAGTCTTGATAGCCTTCAAATAGTAGCTTGGAAAAGGCAAGACTAATAGCTATTAGTGTTTTTACTGTGTGCTTTGGTATCGGGAATATTGCTATGGCAGGAAAGTGTGAGTGTGGCCGTGTGGTTGAACACGTGCGAAAACGTGTCATACCTTAAGTCTGTGCAGCATTGATTGCTTTTAAAACATTGGTGAGAATTGCTTTGCGGAATTTCAAAGATTTAGATTCTGTGCGCATCGGTTTTTTCCAGAAGGCACGTGCTCTGCATTATTATAGTATTATAGTATTTGCATTAGAAAGAGCTGTGCAATACTTGGCAAGAAAGCCGAGAAAGTGTGCAGTGCGCGGGGGGTCCCTCTAGGCAGACGAGGGGATGGATGAGAATGGAGAGATAAACGAGTAAATCGGCAAACACTGACGTCGACGCTAGGCTGAAAAAAAATGGAGGCTTTCCAGGATGAGCTTGTCAAACAGGTCGAAGAGCTCAAAAATGAGGTAAATCTGGAGCGTGATGCACGGAAGGTAGTGGGAAAAACTACAAGCAGCCGAGGAAAAGCTGACAGGGCCGCCATTGTGAACAAGAATTGTCGTGACAATGGAACGCAGTCCCCCGACGTGACAGGAGAGGGAGTGTCAGCAAAGCACACGGAATGCGTGCAACGTGGAAAGGGGGTAGCTGGAAAGAGCTGCACCTACCGTGACGGCACCACACAAAAACAAAGCAGGAGCACAGGTGTCAATGCCCCTTGTAAAATCTGAATCACGCGGAAAAGGACAAAGGGAAGCAGGGGGAGGTAGGAGAGTGAAATGGTGATTATTTCCGGCGATTCAAACCTAGCTAGGTGCTCAGAAGCACTTGTGGAGAAGGTGAAAGGCGATAGAATAGTGACGGTAGGGACATTTCTAGGGCAGACACTGGGTTCTGTCATGGAGCGAGCAAAAGCAAAGCTCGTGGAAAATTCCCAAGTGCGCAACCTTGTCATAGTATCAGGTGGGCTAAATGACATCCTAAATAGGAAAGGAACAGGAATGGCCCAGCGCTTGGCGAAGGAGGTGGACAACTTGCACGAGCTGTCCCCTCAAGTGCAGATCGTGGTGTGCACGATGCCAGAGGTGCCTGTACGCAACAGTCACGTACAGAGAGCCGTAGTGGCTGCCAATGAGGTGATGTAGAAAATTAGTCGAGAGAAAGGTTTCGAGGTTGTCGAAGTAAACAGGGAAGTGAGAAGGTGTGGTGGTTTTGACCGAGACAGGATCCACTTCAATTACAGGCTTGGAAGAGAAGTGGGCTGGCAACTTGCTGGTCATGCTGCTGCTTTTTTAGGGGGCCCATGGGTGCTCAGGTGGCCAGAGTAAGTAGCAATGAAGAAGGTCCCCTAGCGGAACCTCCGAATACCATCGCTGTCAATAACAGAAAAAGGAGAAAACCAGAAAGAGAGTTTGCCATGCAATAGGCTACATCAACATGCAGGGCGGCAGAAGAAAGGAAAAGTGGGCAGAGATTGAGGAGCAGTTAAATAGAGAACAAATAAAGGTGTACGCGGTTACAGAAACAGAGCTTAGAGACTTGGAAGAGCTGCCAGTGATTGAGAATTATGTTTGGGAAGGGTGCAACAGAACTAAGTTGGAAAGAAATGAAGGAGGAGTAGGAATGCTCATTCATCAGGGAGCCAAATGGAAAAAGAGTAAATTCAAAATGTCAAGAGCATCTTTAGTTATAAGGTACAATGAGTGGAGAAAAAATTTGGCTGAACGTAACGTATTTGTGGACCGGAAATAATTGCACAGAGAAGAATCAAGAGTTAGTGGAATGCATAAGTGCCAATATTAACGGTTTCGGGAATGATGCCGAAATGATCCTATTAGGTGCCGTGAATGCCCACATACAGGATCTAGACTGCTACACCGGCAACAAAGGGAATCAATGCTAGACCTTTGCGAGCAACATAACCTCGTTATTGTGAATACATGGCCTAAGTGTGAATGGCAGATCATGTGGGAAGTGAGAAAACCGGCAATCGGCCATTGATTACTGTCTGATCACAGAAGGAATTCATAAGTTGAGAGAAATGGTCACTGACGAGGAAGGGTATAGCAGCATAAGGAGTGACCATAAACGCATCATTTTGAAAATGGTATATGTAGTTGGGAAAGAGAGCAAGGAGTGCAAAATGGCCAGTCCAAATTTGAATGCTGAACAAATAACAAATATAGTCACAAGAGTCGATGCAGAACTTGGCAAATGGCCAAGTAGAGAGTGGGAATATAGTGAGATTCTAAGTGTAATAACGACAGAAATACGGAAAGAGAAACGACATGTTAGTTGTAAAGGAAAAAAGAAACAGAAAAGCTGGTGGAACAGGAGATACGAAAAGTGATCGCCGAATGACAGAAAGCATCGCGAGAGCACGGGCAGGCAAAGAAGGTGCAGCTGCCTCAGGATGAAGTAGCCAGTAAATGAGAAATATACCGGGAGAAAAAGTCTATGGTTCAAATACCGGTGTAAGCAAAGATAAAAGGTGAAAATGAATGTTGGTTGTCACAAATACGTGAGAAAGAAGGTTGCATCTAGAATATTTTGAAACCATATAAAATTATTAGGCAGGAAGTCAACAATACAACAACATATCCTAGACGAAGATGGAAACAAACTGGAAGGGGAAGTGGCATTAAATTATATCTGAAAAATAGCTGAATCTTTCCAAGGCAATGACGAGGTTGTATTTCAAGAAAAAAAGAGCATGAAAGAGAACCAGAGGGAAAAGCAGCTGGTGCTGACAAATTTCAACTGGAAGAAAGCTAAAGAGAAAATTTCTAAGCGCACAGCCACAGGGTTCGACGAGGTTCCCATTAGGCTGATTAGTGAACCAGGACCAAACAGTAAGGAAGCTCTGGTGAAAGCAGTGAAAAAAACTTTGAAAGATAGACGAATACCAGACAGTTGGTGACAAAGTAGAATTAATTTAATTTATAAAGGTAAGGGGGAGAAAGATAGAATTCACTCGTATACACTGTTGACCATTACAATGGTAATACATATACAGGTCAGCAATTTAGGCAATCAAATTAAAGCTGCTAGCATGGGCAAAAAATAATGGCATTTTGGGAGAACTTCAGAATGGCTTCAGAATAGGTAGGCATTTGGATGATAACTTGTTTGTTCTTACTCAGTGTATTGAACTATCAAGAGTAGAAAGCAGACCGTTATATGTGGCCTTTTTAGACATTACAGGAGCGTATGACAACGTAGACTGCAACATTTTGTGGGATATTCTGGAAAGGGAAGGCTTAGGCGACGATTGTCTAGAGCTTTTGAGATAGATTTACCTAGAAAATACTGTTTGCATTGAATGGGAAGCGATGAGGAGCAAGAAGAAAGTTGATATCAACAAGGGACTGAGGCAGGGGGGGCCCTTTACCCCCACTGCTGTTTATGATGTACATGGTAAAGATGGGAAGGGCGCTAGAAGGATGTAATATCGGGTTTGATCTCTCATACAAACAGGCGGGTACACTAGTGGAGCAGCAGCTTCCAGGTTTATTTTATGTGAACGACATTGTGTTGCTAGCCAACAAGCAAAGTGATTTGCAACGTCTGGCTAATATCTGTGGATAGGAAGGCAAGAATTTAGGTTTGAAATTTATCATCAGAAAATCAGGTGTTATGGTATTCATTGAAAACAGCGAACAGACAGTGGCAATACAGGTCCAGGAAATACCTCAGGTAAAAGGATATAAATACCTTGGTATACGGATAAACGAAGGCAATATACATATGTGAACACAGGAAAAAACAATAACAGTAAAGGGGAAGAGAAATGCAGGCATAATGAAGCAAAGAGCGCTATGTGGATACAATAGATATGAGGTGCTCCAGGGTATGTGGAAAGGTGTAATGGTTCAAGGACTTACTTTTCGAAATGCGGTTGTTTGCTTGAAATCAGGGTTACAATCAGGACTCGATGGCAACCGAAGGTCAGTGGGACGCCTCGCATTGGACGCTCACGGGAATACTACAAATCAAGCTCTGCAGGGTGATATGGGCTGGACAAGTTTTGAACTAAGGGAAGCTCACAGTAAAATTGATTATGAAGAACAACTGAGGAATATGGAAGAAAGTAAATGGGCTGGGAGAGGGTTGAGGTATTTGTACAGTAAAAACATGGATTCACAGTGCGGGAAAGGAACTCGGAAGCTTACCAGCAAGTATGCGGCCTGTAGTATGAGCAACACAGCAACAAAGAACGTCAAGTGGAAAGTCAGAGAGGCTGAAATAACCTTATGGGTGGCGGCCATAGAAAAGAAACCTGCCATGAGTAACTACTTAAGAAGAAAAAACAAAATCAGGAAAGAAACAATTTGTAACTCAAAGGGAAGCTTGTTACTTTTGGAAGCGAGATCAGGATGCTTTAGAACACGCACCTCTGAAGCGAGATATATGAAAGAAGAAGAAGCCTGTGCTCACTGCGGTAAAGCTAGGGAAATGATGGAGCATGTTTATTAGAATGTGAAGATATCTGCCCAGCAGTCAATTTAGGCACTACTGGCCGCCTTGAAGCGCTTGGGTTCAACAAGAGCAGGGGAAAAGTAAACATGTCTGCAATAAAGATTAATGAGAGGTGATTGGAAGATTGGTAGAAGAAAAGTAAGGAGACGAAAAAAATGGAGATGTACAAAAACAATGTTCACAATAGGGGGTCAGAAAATTTGGTTATGGGAATTCATCGTGTTTTTTTTTCTTTCTTTTTTAACCTAGGTAGGACATTAGGCAGTATAATAGCAAGAGCTTGGTGGTGCAACCCACCATCCCGTTCCAAAGGGGATGCTCATAACATCCAACCATCCATCTAGAGTTACTGTATATGCTACCAAAGTAGCATATACAGTAGCTCTCAGTCGACCTACAGGAACACTAAGCTGATCGCTGCGCCATATGAGACCTCTCCGTTTGCAAAAAGTGTAACGTCGCTGCGAGTGCCCTTCCCATCTGCTGCACCCACAAAGTGGGTGCTCGTTGGCAAAAAATGTGCGTGCGACCTGTTCTCTCTGTGTATGAGCGCTGCTTGTATATCAACTGCGGTGATCGTAATTCTGGCATATTGCTACTTTTTTAAGTGATGGCATCGATGAACTGTGCTTAGAAAGTATAATCGTCCCCGTTTTATTGGCACAATGTAGCATTGTTGCCGAGTGCATGGTTCCCTTAAGTCAGCGGAAGGGCTTGAGGACGTAAGATGTGGTGACAGAATATATTGCTACATGCAAGACTTCTTTAGCAACAGCACCCCCCATATTGGGATAGGTACGACATGCTCACTCCCATACGACCTAGCGGGATGAGGCACCCCTCAAGATTCTATACTATCACCGCTCCTATTCAACACCGGCCTACGCAAACTGAAACTACAACTGGAAGAGCACCGAGATCTCGGGTGTGCCATATACCCGGATGACATCACGCTATGGGCCACTTGAGGCTCATACGGCGACCGGCAAGACATCCTCCAAAGAGATGGTTCAGACCTTCACAAAACAAGCAGGCATGAAATGTGCCCCGGCCAAGTCGGCATACGTACACATTAGACCCAAGAATACACAAGTGAATAGAGCATCGACCCTATAACTTTTTCTAGATGGGTAACCAATAAAGAGGACAGCAAACATGCGGGTTCTCGGGATGAACGTACAAGAAACAGGCAGCATCTCCATCGCACTCTCCAAACTCAAGGGAACGGTAAGCATTATCAACGGATTTATTTACTGAATCGCACGCAGCAAGGAGGGAATGATGGAGGCGGACACCTTGTGATTGGTGCAAGCCTTCGTCATTAGCCGCATGACTTACCCACTGCCCTTCCAAGCCACGCGCCGCAGCGAGACCCACCAGGTGGACAAATTGATTCGAACTGCTGTAAGGCGGCACTCGGCCTTCCGGCGAGCACTAGCACGGAGCGCATCCGGGAGATAGGGCTGACTAACACATATGAAGCGCCGTTGCCACGATCATCGCCCAGCGAAAGTGCCTTAACGCAACGCCCCAGGGACGTTGTCTATTAAGACGCTTGCTCTACCCTATGGATGAGATTCAACTGATTCCACTCGCTCTGCGAACACGGCAACATGTGGATCCCATTCCACGCAACATGCACCCAACATACCACGCAAGACGAAGATGAGCCAGGGTGACAGCCCTGCTAGAAAGGCAGGGCCACCTGGACATGTATTTCGCGGGCGCAAGTCTATACCCCTGCACAACAATACGGACCCCCGCTTTCGTGGCAGTGGCGACAAATAGGGCACGCATGGTCACGGCTGCGTCCTTGCACACCTCATCCAGTGCAATGGCGGAGGCCACCACAGTTGCCCTAGCCGTACAAGCCACCGAAGCAAACGGCCGATCAGCTCACGTACTAACGGACTCTCAGGACGCATGCCGACTATACCTGCGGGGAGTCTTGCCGGCCAGCGTCGTGCGCATCCTGGGACCAAGACTCGCACAAGACCATGGGATCGCCTGGTGCCCGGCACACGCCGGAGTGGACGGCAACGAAAGGGTGGACTGCCTGGCTTGAGATATGACAGGCCGAGCCGTGTACACTCCGCCCTAACGGACCTCCCCACCTCATCCGGCACACCACGAGAAATACTGGAAATGCAAAGACTCGGCCGACGAACAAAGGCTCCTCTGCATCCCAAGCTCAACAGGGCGCAGGCAAGGGACTGGCGCCGACTACAGATGAACACCTTTCCTCACTAGCACAGGCTACACAAGTTGTACCCTGACAAGCACAAAGACATTTGTCCCTGGTGTGAAGATATACCAACACTCCAGCACATGACATACGAATGCCCGAGGCACCCGGCACACGCCGTCTCGCCGCTAATTACGGACTCACTTGCTACCCTCGACCAGGCCCGGCGAGTCGCAGACGCCAGTAGGGCCCTGGAATAGGGGCTCCACCCATATACGCCACTGACACATGATTCAATAAAGTTGTTCTTCAGCATGTAGTAATTTCATAAGAATGTGCGTCTTCCATAGATCAAACTGCCACAAAAATTTATTACTCTTCGAAAGCGAACATATTGTTGCAGAAGATGCACGCTTTGACAGTGCCAAAATGATACTTCACTTAAATGACTGGTCTTCAGACAAAGATTTGTATAGCATTGTGCTGAAGATAATTTGACCTCCCACTAATTTGTGCCCCATTTACACTGTAGTGTTAAACGTCCTACAAGATGAACTTCCTCTACAACTATCAGCCATAGCCATCACGGAGGCACCAGAATTCAGATGAAGGAGGAATGCAAAAACACTTGTTACCGTGCTTTAGGAGCATGGTAAGAAATCCCAGGCGGTCAAAATTGACCCGGAGCCTTTCGTTACAATGTCCCGCATAAGTCACTGTGCAGCTTAGGGATGTTAAACGCCATAATCTAATTTTAATTATTAGTCATGGTGAAGTGAATGTGCAGAGCAAAAGTGTACATAAATACATAATCCGCTGCGCAATAGCTTCGTTGTGCCTCATGCTTCCAAAGTGTCTGTTGCCTCCCTTTGCTGCTCTCAACTTTAATATACCCAACTTTTGCATGTTTATATGCACCATCACAGTATAAAGCTCGTGCCGTAAAGGTAAGTATAACAATAAAGAAAAAAGAAAGTTCAGTTTTACTAAAGACCCATGAGATCTTTAAAGCGCAATAATTTGAGCCGTCTGCCTTTTGTGCATTATCCATGGCGAGATGTCTGCACGCAGCTTCGGCAGTGGTTTAAACATGCTATGAGCTCATCTATAGTCATCATACCTTTCACACGATAGATTAAGCTCAAACAAGGTTCTTTCTTTTTTTTCTGCATACAGCGTAGATGGCACCAAGATACATGCGCTCACTAATCATCACGTCTCATTCATTCTCACTTGTTCCAAAATTACCGGTGCTTAAGTTCTATTGGCGCCTGATCAATAAGACTGGCCTTGTTACATGCAACACGTGTCCACAATCTCCCAAGCGAGATGTACTGCTAACTACGCATGCACAAACGCATTCGCACACACAATGTGGTCTGCTTCCCTGTGTAAAGATGAGCCGATATCGTCGTTTTTCGCCGCACACTTTCCCACATCACAACAAACGTGGCACACTCCCATGGAAAAGCCAATTTCTTCACTGCACAATCCATCAAAGACCAACCACCACGTGGTTCACGTTCGCAAGTAAAAGAAGGCCAGCGTCTCCATATTTTCATCATGCAGTTTACCACACACCGATGTTCTCCGACACACAATACAGCAAATCTGGCTGACAAAAAAATTGTAGAGGTTTACGTAAAAGAAAAGAAACAAGAAAACGCGTCCACGTGGTGCCCACCTGCACCAAGTACTGCGCGACGGCACCAGGCGAAAAGCCGACGGCAGCTGTGTTTTGTCAACTGCATGTGTGCTGGCGACGACGTCACGCTGTGACGTCGCCGGCATCACACCGACGTCACCAACATCACACTGACGGTGCCTGACATAACACCGCGCTGGCGACGTCATGCTGTGACAACGCCGGTGCGGTGTGACATTAGCTGTTCTCGTGCACAGAATGCAGGGAAAGAATTTCGCTTGCGGATGCTCGCCGGGGCTAGTAGAGAGAGTGTCCTTGTTGGCACTGACCCTCACCTCCTGAAGTCGTGGGTTCACGGCAATGAAGTATTTCTATGTCGGCTATTAATAAACCAATTTGGAAAATTCTTGTGGTGGTGCTGTGTAGCCTATGCAATTGCTAGTACAGTGCCAAGAATCATGTTCACATTGTGCCTGTTAAATATTATTAGTATAAAATGTTAAATATTAGTATGAGTTTATTAGCCTGTTAAAATAACTATTTGAAAATAACCCACCGGAAATCAGCCTTGCAATAATGGAAAGCAACGTTCTGCGCACACAGGCTGCACTATAACACTGAGGAGGACAAGGGAAAAGGCATTCTAATTCACAGGAAGCAAAAACACACAAAACATACACAACAATGAAAGACAAACATGATAGTTTTTTTTTTTTTTTCTTCAAAGGCTTTTTGCCAATACTTGCTGGAAGTAAAGCAACACAAGTGCCTTCATAAAGAAAAGCAGCCATGCAGAAGTGTCACAATGACATAGCAGCCTCTGTTCATGACATTTTAGAGCACGTTCTCACACCAGATGCCTACTTACACAAAAATAAAAACCAGCACTTAATCAGCCCTTAAAGGGGCCCTGAACCGCCTTTTATTGAAGTGGAGAAAGGCATTTGAAGTGAAAATAGCTATTTCAGAAATACTTTGCCACAAAAAGTACTACTTCTATATGTCACCGTGGCACACAGTTCAACACACTTCCGAATTTGGTGCCTACGATGCGCTAAATGTAAACTAAATGCGGTTGTCCTCAGTGAGCCGCAGTGCACTTGGACACGTGGCGGCACCCTGCAGCGGCCGCAGTATCTATGCTACGAAGCCAACCACAGCTACCTATAGCAGCCGTGTATGGGAATTCACTTTATTACGTAATAAAGCATTCCGAAAAGAGTGAGGAGAAGGTTTCTGTTGAAAAGAGAGCATTTGAGAGAAAGGTGACTCCGTGTTCCGCTTACAAGCTCCACGCACCGCGTACGACAGCAAAACTTGGCTGAGATGTTCCCAGCAGCGCATGCTACCTGCAGACTATGTTATTTCACCAAGCTCAAGGGGTGGTTCAGGGCCCCTTTAACCAGTGCTTAAAAACCATCACTTAATTAATACAGTAAGTTCTGCCACTTGTGCATACTGCAAGTTGAGTTACCACCTGGCTGAATCCTGGTGGACAGAGCCAGTTTCATGCATGTGCTACCAGCTACCGGTTCAAGCTCCAGATGGGTATGCATTTTTTACATCTTTTGGTCTTTATGGATAAATGCATTCTAAAAACTGCAGTGAAAATTTACCTGCCAGATTACTTGAGGAATATAAGATAGCAACAACTTAACCCCCACAAGATCACATATGCTATTTATTAAGCAAAGGCTTCAGGGCCATAAGGTTTTTTAACACTCAATTGCCTTCTCTTGTAGTGTCCACTAAAGGCGCTGATGTAACCAGCATGTTTAGTGGGTGCTACAGGAGGAGGCAGTTCAGTGAAGCAGGCAAGAATGATGGATCCTCTTGACTAATCACCACTACAGTTATCCCAATGAACTTCGGTAAATGTCTGATGACTTAATACTTTAGAGCCCTTAGTTCCAATGCCTCAGACTTAATACTGCTGTTAACATATTGGTTAAGTTGTGGTTTACACTGCATTCAATACACCGATGCTATAGCTAAATGATTTATTGTGAAAGTACAGTATATGTAGTGAAAAATTTATCGCAATCTGTACCTACTAGTATTAACAACAGTGCATTTTGCCAACTAATATATTGCTAACAATTATCCCATGCCCTGAATGGTTTTCTTTAAAAAAAAAAGTGGCAATTCTAAACGCAAGGTGATTTTTAATGTGAGCATGTGCACAAATATGCTGCTGTCACAGTATGTGCAAGCATTGCTGTCCAAACCTGTTTCTCAGCAACATCTTGCATGAGTGTCACAACCAATTTCTACAACTTGGTCAACTTGGTCAGTTTTCAAACAGTGCAAACCATTGCTTGCTGCATCTATAGGGCAAATTCCACTGTATGTGCTGCCACACGAGAGACAAGGCAGAGTGGTCATGTGTGGCTTGGCCTCCTCGGGAGCGCATGCATGATCTTAGAGGCCATGTCACACGTGACCTGTCTCTATTGTCTGCCACGTGGCAATGCAAGCTTTGAACTTTTTCCAGCTGGTGCAGAAGGCATCAGAAAGGGGTTGCATGCACTGCAGCAGTAAAGCAAGTGACAAAGTAGTCTGTAAGTGTTGGACGCAACCATCCATCGCTGTCAACTGTATCCCCCCTCTGGAGAATGTACTACATGTAGGAGGCATTTGCATCTAAAGGGCCTAACCTTGATGTTTATAGCAACCAGGCTGCACTACCCTGAAACACTTCCACGTCTTTCATGCACCAAGTCTGCAAAAACATTAGGTGTTCATAATAGGTGGAATGCTTGGTTGTTAGTCTACACGACTGCCATATCATCACTAGTAAAAAAACATTACAAGGGTTGATAGCAACATTCTTGCTTTATTATCATCAATAAAAGGTGGGGATGCTGACTGTTACAAGAAATAAGCAACTAAAACACAGTAGCTGCCTTCTTTAGCAACATTAATTTCATGGAATTCTTAATGGATTGGACCAACAGTCTGAGCCAGTCTGTCCTTTCTTTGGTTGAGAAACCTCTTCCAGCACAAGCAATAGAAATCAGTTCTTGATTTGATTCAATGATAATGACAACAGAATAAATCAATTTGTAGTACTGTTAATATTAGATCTCTTTAAGAAATGTATTCCAACTTAATTATCTGATATCAAAGCTTTACACCAACTATTTCAGAATTCTATGCAGGGCCAATGAGATTGGAAACATGCATTCAATGAGAATGAAAACCTCACATTATGTACATGAACACCCATAAAACTATGTACATATACTGCATATATTAAGACTAAAGTTCACCTTATTTACAGCAGGTTCAATTTCATTCTCCGAAAGGAGATACATACATGGAACATAAACAGCCCCAAAATGGCCACATGAAAGTAGAGAGCTATACCAAGGACTAAGCTGGCTAGGCCCAATATGCAGAATGGCACTTTCCTCCAGCATTCAGATGCATCAGGCTCAACACCAAACAAATATTGTTCACTAACATTTCAAGCATAGCTACTCCTTTCATTTTCATGAAACACTTCAGGGCCTTTTTAAGTCCAATGTACATCAATAAAACCTATAAAACATGTCGACTCATTACATTGCTTATAAAAATATATCTAGACCCCTCCTCTGTAGTTACACAGGTCACTTATCTTTTTTTTCAGGCACCTACTGCAGCTATTAAAACAACATGATGTTCTCACATCAGGATCTGCAAGTAAAGTGGATAAGCTAGGATCATAACAGCCTTTTGAATTGGTACACCAGAGGCAAGTGCTTGATACTCGTCACACATGCTTGCTACCTACAGAAGCTTCTATCAGTGCAAACAAATTGCAGTACGTTTACACACTTCACTACAACAAGTGAGACGCAAGCATGAATTGCGATTTCCATGGCGCTGTGTCTTGGAGCTCTGTATTCCTTAATAACCCCTTTCTTTACAATACGCAAGTTCCGCATCTTTACCCTTCTAAATAATTAGTAAAAAGGAAGATTTTGTAAACTCAATTACATTATGTTTCTTCTGACACAGCCTACTTTGGCGTTTATATACTATAAGCTTTAAGTCATCTGACAAACCAACTGACTGATTCATGAGTAGTCTATTAAACACTTGGGCACCCAGAGTATTACTAGAAAAGATGCTATAGGACAGATATCATTAGCAAAATTTTATGAAATGGAGGAAATTAAAAACCCAGATAACTAACGTATGCTCAATTTCTGCTACACATAATAACAGAACAAATAGCAGAATTAGTTGCACTTCACTCAATGATCGTACATGATTTAAATCAGAACAATCGTTTTTGAAGTCCTGTTCCACCCTGCATGAAGCAATGACACCACAGTGAAACATTGCAATACACAAGTGATAGACAATACAAATCACAACTTAGTGATAGGCAGAGCTGAGGTCTCAGCTTATCTTACATATTCTAACATCACCACATAGTCTCTCTAACCACAGCTATTTAATAACAACTCAACTGCCATGCTTAAGCATAAAATGACATGTTAAAGGGACTGTCTTCTACTAGACTTGATAGGAGAAGCTGGAACTTTGACACACAATGCAACAGCTTGTGGAAACGCAGGAAGAGAGGTAGCATGGTCACAAGTATTTCAGTTGCGCTACCAAGTCAAGCTATAGAAAACTATTTGACCTGAAGGTACCTAAATAAGTAACAAAGTTTCAGATAGTTGAGCCTACAACACCTAATGTGCAATAATATTCGCACATGCCTATAATTTGATATCCATTGATCTAGATTTATGAGCAACAGTAAGTGAAGCAAAAAATAACAGCGAAATGTGTCAGAACAGACAAAATACTTCACTATGAACTGCACAAGGATGAAAGCAAAAGAAAACTAAAAGCTAAAGAGAATAATAAAGATCTCTTTCTGATGTCACATTTTATTTTCTCACTCCCCCTGCCTCTTTCTTTTATAAAGAAATTGTATTCGACCATACAGTCACATTTATTCAACTTGTCAATTTCAATATCTTTACTAGATCAGTCTTGGCACTATGAAGCATCAGGCAATTAAGAATTGCTGCATTTGCTCAGGCCCAAATGTTAAAGCTGTAGATTTTGCTACAGGAGAATCCCAGTAAGTGGAAATCCCTTAATCATAACAACTCCCTAAATGGAACTGCACCATTGCGTTGGTTATTTTTACATTCAGGAGTCTATCATATTGAAATATGGCCTTCTTCCCCCTCCACATAAATTGAACAAGACAGAACCGAATGACTAACAGCATAATGTGACTACATTAGCAGGATGTGTTAGTGTCCTCATTCTCCCCTTACTTTTCTCATTTTGAGCCTGGGAAGTAGTCTGCAGTTCTTTTGTTTGTTTCAGCCTAGTCTAGCCAACACTTTCAATGTGAATTTAACGGCACATGCAATATTCACTAATTGAAAAAGTCTGAACCCAGTAAAATTTTTAAAGTGTTTGCTTCACTAAAATGACATTGAAAAAAATGACATTCACAATTAAGTGCTGCATATTAAAGGGAAGCCTGCAAGTCCTAGCAGCTGTGAGAGCTGAAGCCAACACTGAGTTAGTTTCGATGTCTCAATAGGTAACTTAAGTTTCAGAGGTGGATAGCTGGAGCCTGCAAAAATGGTAATATCATCCTTATCAGTGCAAGTCCTTAGTACAAATTATATAGGTAGATTTGTAATGTGAACTCATTGATAATAACAAAGTTGGAATGCTTGTGAAAACAGGCTTTCTTATTTGTTCCCATGCCTTCCCTCACAAAAGAATTCCCGATACCTTCTCTTGAATTTCTTTAATAACATTCAAATGAGTCTTGAAATTCCACAAACATCATGGTTGTTTGGATGCCATCCTCAGGAAGGGGAACAAAATTTAACACCTCTATGCTGGTTTACACGCGAATATAACTTAGAGTTATTTGTGCCAAAGCCCTTGTTTCTGTACTAAAAGCATGATGCACCTTCTTTAGCAGACAGTCATATTTGCAAAGCAGCAAACGTTTTCACAATGCTAAAGCACAAAGCACAGGATAAGACAACATACAAAAGTAAGCACATAGTTCAGTGTCAAAGGGTGGCGTGAACAGGAAAGGCGTCAAAGTAATAAGCAGGGCAAACACCAAAAGCACAGAATAAGCCCAGCCTTTACACATAATGATCTATCACTTGTTCCTCCCAAAGATAAATACATGATACTTGGTCCAGGCACCTCTATTTTATACACATGTGGGTAACTAATGCATTTTCATCTGCTTCATCACACTGCCAATACTTCTTGTCACATTAGTACAACCATTCTGACAACAGGTGTATAGAGAAAGCTGAGAACATGGTTTTGGGTACACCGTAGGAATAATGTAGCCTGCTCTGTTAGTGGAACTGCTTCATCACACTGCCAATACTTCTTGTCACATTAGTCCAACCATTCTGACAACAGGTGTAAAGAGAAAGCTGAGAACATGGTTTTGGGCACACCGTAGGAATAATGTAGCCTGCTCTGTTAGTGGACCTGCAGTACCAGACAGCATGCTTCTATGACTACTCATCTCATGAAACTTGCACACTGCATTGGCCTTCCAGGAATAAAATGTCTACAGCTGTGCACGAAGTTTCTCTATTGCCACCAGGATTCACTTCTTTGTTCATTGATGGAAGGTCTTACGCACATTTGCTAAGTTCATTAGTGTCAGTCCTAAACATGAAATAAGGCAGTTTTAAGAGCACTGCCACTTAAGGGAGTGGACTGGATTCAGTTTCATGGAACAAGATAAATGAGAAAAGCCAGCCTGGATCATGTTGCTCATATAATTCTGCTAAATATAGACAAAATGTCCTGCACAAATGCCAAACGTTGCGCGATTATGAATTAAATGTGGTACTTCCCACACTTAATTCAGACACGGTAACACGAATAAGAAAGCTTTGCAAGATATACACACGTACCCAGCCTCAGAGCATAGAACAAGCAAGGATTAAAGGAAAACATCTGAATGTATCTTAGCAAGAAGCTGAAGTATACATCATGGCCTTGTACCACAGAGCAGCCAAGCCTATCAAAGCAAGCACACACAAAAAAAAATTATTCTTGACTAGGAAAACTTCAAAGGTCTACTGCAGTGCCACATCACATGTCATACAGTTGAACAGTTAGATGTCGCTTAATGATGGCTTATGCATTGCAACCCAGAAGGGAGGTTTTATAACTGTTTCTACAAATATTAGCTAGTCGACCTTCATTTGCTACAAGGTACTTCACAATCCCCAAGCCTCAACAAGCAGTTCATTGTATCAACTGATAAATGCCAATTTTCCTTTTCTCCTTATACAGGCACAATTTAAGGGTAACTAAACAAGCAACTCTTGAAATGAATTGGACAATTTTACTAATTTACCACCTGCTTTATCTTAACTTGCTGCTAACTGAGACACCCAGAAGAAGACATCCCAAGTGGACCAAACGTATATCTTCCAGATATCTTTATTTGCAGAAAATGGATATATCCGTAAGAGGATAGCAATAGAAAATGGACGTGGGAGTGGAAATTATTTTATTACTTGATAACTGCATGAGAAAGACAATATTGACATGCCACAGAAGTAGGCTTGCTCGTAAGTTTATGAATGGAAAGTGTGCACTGAAAGCCACTTAACAAAAGCATAGCATGTGAAATTGTAATCCTCAGGCCACAGTGTCCTACTGAAATGTCTAGATGTCATATATATCTAGGCATAAGACTGAAAAACCTGGATTGATGGGTTAAAGTTCTATGACTATCTTCACATTTTGGCACATTTGTACACCTAGCTCGTACTCGTACACCTATACTCCTATACACCTATACTCGTACACCTAGCAGCAGTATGCTTAACCATAATTTTGGCTTTAAGGGAGCCCATTAAGCTTTGCTTAGGACTTGCATCTATCAAACATAAAAATTCAAATATCAGCTAGATTTAGCACAGCAATCCTGTTTGGCCGAAATCCTGTTTGGTGTAGCTTCTGAAGATCACAGCATTTCAGCAAATATATTCTGCAACAATGATATTGTTATACAAAGCCCAATGAACGTTTGAATGCATCAGCATTTGGAGAAACTGACTGGTACACAAAAATTTGCGTAATCCCAGTTTCAATACACATATACGCAACAATTTTCGGTTGCATAAATTTTGCATACCGCATGGTCTGTATGAGAACACGTGAGCAAATATTTCAAAAGTTAAAGAAACAGTCAGTGGTGGTAGGCCACACCTGTTACAGAATTACTTTTATCAGGCTGTGGCAGATCTCAAATTTATGCAGCAAATGTGAACTGAGCCTTCAGTGCACAGAATATTCCCTATAAGTATGGCACTTGAAACATACATCATATTCTCTTAAAGGGACAATAAAGGGAAATATTAAGTCAAGATTAAAGTGATAGACCAGTGCTCGAGAATCTCTTAGGTGTCGATATTATCATGAACAGAGTCTTAGTAGTTGAGACATTGATCAGAGACGTGATCAGATCGTCTCTGATCGTCTCTGATCAGAGACGTGATCAGAGACTCCCCCAGGACATTCAAGTACTTGCCCAATAATGAACACACTCCTCATTTAAATTCTGTCACTGGCACTCAACCACCCGTTATAAAAACATCATTGTATTGCATTATAAGATGAAAGAAAATGCTACTTGTTCAGTTCCATATCATTCTTAGAAAAAGAAAACTCATTGACATTATCCTTGACAACAACGCGGGCGGTCGAAAGGTTTTTGTTTTCGCTTGGCTCTGCGCTGCCCACGCTTTTGCGTTTCAGTAGTTTCGTTATTGCGTACTGCTCCACTGGTTTTCTGGCTCCCAAAACTCATGCAAACTGCAAGTAGCAGAGAATTCGACATCCATGTGATGTCTCAGGGTGCCCAAACGGTCCACATCACTTGACCAAAAGCGGCTGCAATGGTGAATCCACCGCTCTGTCTTGGCTTGGTTTCGCCATGGCCGCACATTAGAGTTTTGTGCAAATAACTGTAAGTGCCGTCTTTCACGTTATTTCACTCACCGACAGCAGCAAAGGGCAGTGATGGCATATGCAACGTCACCACTCACCTGTTGGGTAGTGGGAGATTTGAATTGGGATAAAGGTATTCGGACCCTTCAGGTGCAATTTTTCTGTAAACTAAGTCCTTTCATGGCACGAAACAAGCGCTACGAGCTTTCTGCAATGGTAATTAAACAGTCCACGTCGACTTAGTATTTGCATTTAGTGTGCCTTTATATGAACAGTAAAGAGTAAGCTCTGGAAGAAGAGTCTGCATAGAAAACAAAAACAATGTGTAGTTTGTTTCAGTTTACCATGGCCTACAAGTTGACAACTGTGTGCTTGCCATAGGAGCAGCACTGAGCATGTACAAGAAATGAGCATGAAATTAATCTCATGACCAGAGCTATATGCAAGAGCTATGTGCAGCATTGAGTTTTTTCAACAAAAGCAACACCATAATCCTTTTGCAGCTTCCCCTAGCTAGCAGTGTAAATTTTTCAGCAACACATCACAATTTCACATCACCAACTTTGATCACTTATCTTCAGATATGAACAATCTTGTTCACATCAGTAGTCGATAAGTATCAGCCTTAAGCACATTTTGTAAAATGTGCCTAACGCTCAAAAAATTGAGTTTCTTAAATGAGACAGGCCCCTAGAATAGTAGCAGAACTGCTATAAATTAATATGCCATGATATGTAACCCTACGAAATTGACAGGAGTGGTTTAAAAGCCAGGTGGCCAGTTCCAACTTATTATGAGTAGATTTGGGCTTGTTTTGATCGAGTCAATGGTACGATTTTCCATTTACTTCTCGCGGTTTCCTTGGAATTGGGTTTGTTTGTGCTTTTCTTCAAGAGTATAGTAATATGATTCAAATTTTCTCATTTGTAAATCTCTTGACAAGTTTTTTTGCTTGTTACAATTCTGAGGTGGCCAGAAATGGCATACCCATTTAGATGCACATCTCATCACAGACAGTAAAAGCAGTGTAAAAGCTACGACGTCCATCACTTACAGTGATATTCTAGGAGTGACAAGTACATACAGTTAAAATGACAGTACAGTTCAAATACGCTGAATATTTAATATGCTGTTTGAAGTACTGCGCTTGTTGAGGGCACTATTTTGGAGAAGCTGCACTCCTTCTTTGACTTGTTATAGGTAAATGGTCACCTACCTTTCTCTAGTTTATCTGATCACCCAGACCAAAACAGCCTTAAATCCCACACCGTTGGGAAGTTTCTTCTCAGCTGGCAATTCTGAGGCACAGTAAGATATTTGGTAGAGTTCTTTCAACAAGGTGCAACAACTGATGTTGAGACACCGCAAGCAATAAAATTCAGCTTCATGCTCTCTCCTGCACCCCATCCTTAGCAATTATCCATCAGTCTATTTTCAAACTTTTCACTACCCATGCACCAGGCATACCCCATTTTATACTTGCACTGACTCAACAACAACTGAGCTGCAAGTGAGCCAAGAGTAGTGAGGCTTTGAGAAAATGGTATGTGGTATGTTGACACATGCTAAGCAGAGGATTGAAACTAAATTAATTAAATTATGGGGTTTTACGTACCAAAACCATGATCTGATTATGAGGCACATTGTAGTGGGGAACTCCGGAAATTTTGACCACCTGAGTTGGTGAACATGCACCTAAATCGAAGTACCACGGGTGTTTTCACATTTCGCCCCCATCAAAATGCAGCCACCGTGCCTGGGATTCGATCCCGTAACATCGTGCAAAGCAGCCCAACACCAATAGCACTAGGCAGAGGAAGACAATATGTTGTACTACTCAGATCTGTTATAGTCAAGGCATGCCCAATGTCCAGGTTTTCATGCATTAGCAGGGGAGTAGTTCTGACTAGCTTAGATATTAGTGGGTGTTCTTCCTCACTTATGCATTTCTGATGAGGTAAAATTGATGTCAAGATGTGTCTACTGGCCCCACAAGGCTCACCGAGCACCAGTTACAAGTCCAATGGCATTCATTTAATAAGAGGGCACAATACTTAGCAGCTGAATCTCCTGAGGTGCCCATTTACAGAATACTCACAGGCAATAACATCATAATGCAGGTGTATGAACTGCTGCGCTACCAATTCTGAAAGGCCCATCTTGAGCATGCAATATAATATTCTTAATCTGAACACCGTTTCTCTAGAAGCAGAGCATCGCCATTGTTGATTCATTAGTGTAGTTGCCAGCTATCGCAAACTCTGCGTGGAGTGGATACCAGCATTACACGAATATTTTAATTCCAAATTCACATCAAATGCTAATTGAACGATAATTTGATTGAACTCCTGAATTCACAGTATTTATATCACATAATTAAAAATTAGATTAACTTCTGGGATTTTCACAATCCAAAAACATTATTTTATTATGAGGCACACCATAGTGGAGGCCTCCAGATAAATTCTGACCACTTGGGGTTCTTTAACGTGCACCTAAATATAAGTAAACAAGCATTTTTGCATTTTGTCCCTATTGAAATGTGGCCACCGCTGCAGTAGGGATCAAACCACCAACTTCTATTTCAGCAACATAATGCCATAGCCCCTAAGCTACCACAGTGGGTCTCACAAATAATTCATACTACTCAATAGTTAACCACATAAAATGGCCTTCACAGTTCATACACGGTCACATCACGCACCTTGAAATTCACAGCTAGTAATGGTGGTACAACACTTTTATGAATCTCATCAAACTTCCTTTTAACGCAACGCAAGACATACTGTGGCATCAATGCAGCTGCTACCCACACAGCATGCACATGCAGAGTTTTTGTGCACCTCATCACATACATACCACTAGTCACCACTGACTAGTGGTATGCAATAGTGGTAGTGGAAGCATTCTGATGTCAAAAAGCAGCAACTAGCCGTCATTCAAGCAGCAAATTAAAGTGGTCATTGAGAATCCATATAAGTGCTAAGCCTAAATGCCCATGCAGCTTCAATACAAAGCACCTTACTTGGCTTGTGCTCAAAAGGCATGTACACACATGATGCAGCATGCTGACCGGCCTTTTCAACGTTGACTATAGTTCTTGGCTGTATAGAAGCACAACCAATGCTTTGTGCCGAGCCAAAAATTGGCAACAAGAGAACACATCAGTTAGCTAACAAGTTTCCTCAGGTAGGCATGCACATGATTTGCTAAGCAAAAAGTCAGTGCGTTAGCAGTGTGCTTCTTCTGAGATTGTGCGCTTTGACCTCCTAGTGCTGTGTTGTCAGATCAAGAAGTTTCGAACATTAGCTTTGGTCTGTGTCGAATGTGAGTGACCGTGCCTGCCTGTAAGGGTAGGACGTGCTTTGCGCCGTTGAGCAACGGTGGGTACAAGTCGTCAGCGGAAAAGGTGTCACTGTTCCGAGCCCTTGCTGATGCTGTTCGCTTGCAAGAATGGGCCAGAAACCTCAAACGAGACGACAAAGTACTCGACAATACACGCATAGTGTGTGCTTGTCATTTTGATGAACCCTTCATACAGAGAACTTTCAAGCACGTGATCAATGGAGAGGTTATTGAGCTTGAACGCGAAAGGCCAGTGCTTACTGATGACGCCGTGCCGACTGTATTCCCTGATGCACCTAAATATCTGACAAAGCATGTTCCGAAAAAAAAAAAAAAAAGAAGGGAGAGGTCTTGCCAACCACTATGCCCCATTATCGAAGCGCAAGGTTTTACATGAAAGCACGTTTGACTGCAAACTCAACAAAGGCATTGACGTACAACCAGCATTGAAGACTTTCCTGCACGGCTTCAGTAATGTTTCACCGCCTTCAGCTTTTTGTACCAGAATTGTGCAATCAAATGACCCTGGAGCACTTTGCTTCAGATGGCACATTCGTGTGGAAACAGGAGATGCACTTGTTATTAAGCTTGTCGCATTCACAGTGTGCTCTAAACTGACACAGGAACAGCCGGAAAGATCATTGTGCTGCATATACTGCCACAACATAAGGTTGATCAATTTTTCATGGCCACCAAAAGTGATGGCCTCGCAGTGTTAAAGAAAGCTGATGCACTGTTGCTTGCCCTGGGTTTGATAATCAACGCCTTAAATCTGACCAGCGCACTAAGTTTGGTGCAGTGTACTATTTGCATGCGTGCTCTGGAACTACAGCTGAAGGAAAACAGTGTTTGTGTTGTAAGTACACTACAAAATTTATAGTAAATCAGATGTGCCGCCAGAAGCAGAAGCCCAAAACAAAATTCAGGCAGCGAGCTGCTAGGAAATCTGTTCAGCTGCTCTGGACAAAGATAATGCTTGCAAAAGCCCAAGAAACTGCAGAAAAACTGCGAGTTTTGAATGAATTCATGGCCAGCACAGCTTTCGAACAGAAAATTAGTAGACTGCCACCAAAACAGTGTTTGGCTGTAAGAACGTGCTTTGAAGCCGCATCCAGAAAGTCAAGCCATGGCATGGCTTTCGACAAGCTGTGGGTTTTGGAATGAATCCTGATATGAACGAAGAGCCCACAGCCCTATGAGCATATTAGAAGGCATCAAATCATGGCACTACCAAGTATGTCATGCTAAGAGAAGTACATGCAAGGATTCAGAAGCACATTTGGTTTTAACGCCAAGGTGTTTTCAGCACAGTAGCAAAAAAAAAAAAAAAAAAAAAAAAGGACATGGCTGAGTGCAATGTTCATGGAGACAATTTGACAAACAAACTCCCTGAGAATATCGCAGTGAAAGCATCAGGAAAAATGAGTGGCTTCATAGACCTCGGCCCTTTCACAGAACCAGAAAACAAGCCTTCTCTGAGCGACTACGGACGCATCATAATCTTCCAGCCTTTGCAAGGTGAGTGGTTTCTTTTAGCCGTACATCAATGTCATACGTGGCTTAAAGGGCCCCTCACCAGGTCTGGCCATTTTGAGCTGACAAGTGCAGAGCATACAATGTGCATTTACAATCTTGTTTGCAAAGAATTACATTGCTACGCGCCATGGAAAGGTCTGAAATTTCAATCTGAACACCATTTTCCCTTTCCCTCGTGGCGACCGCGCTCCAAGCCAAACGGTGACGTAGGCGTTTCCCTGCGCCTACATAGTTGTGTCCGCAGTGTGACGTCGCTAGTGGTGACACGTGACTTCGAGAATTATTCAAGGCAACATTTGTTATTTGTGTGGTCTGTTGCTTGAATTGACGAACTGAAGTAAAGAGAAATAATAAAACACACAAACGGAATGTCTGCGTGTCTTTTGTTAGTCTCACCAAAGCAAGAGAGATGTACTTCCGCTTTGTCTGCTTGTTCCCACGGTCGTGCAGTCATGTGCGCAGGTACCGAAACTGTGCCATTTTCTACCATGTTCCAGCGCATGATCATGCTCTGCGATTAGCTTGTTCTGCCTGAGTATTCGTGTAGCACTGAATTATACTGCTAGTCATGTGTCCTTGTGCACAGCATGCAGAATCGTGTGCTGTGCGAAACGAGACATCAGAACAGCTCGGGCACAATGCTGTCAGTGGAAATGCACAGCGCCGAAAGAAAGAAAAGAAAAGGAAAGAAAAAGAAAAGAAGAAAAAAAAATGAAGGTGGGGCGCACCCGTGACGTATGCGTCACACGACCCTCGAGGTCCGGTATGGGAGCACGCAGGGAAGGAATTTCGCTTGCTGGGGCTAGATCGGGCGAGTGGAGAGAGTGTCTGGATATGCAGTGGAGCTCGCCTTCTGAAATCATGGGTTCATGGCACTGAAATATTTCTATCTCTGCTATTAATGAGCCGATTTGAAAAATTTTTGCTACAAAACGCTCCTTAGAGGCCACATAACTTCCAGCATATAACCAAAATTTGCTATGGGGCCTGGTGAGAGGCCCTCTAAGAGTAGCAATGATTTGGTCTTCATGCACCTGTTAATTCTGCATCTATGAAACTAAAAGTCTTCCTCTGTCTTTAACACTGCGATAATTGCTTTGTTTTATTTTTTTTTTATTATTATTATTTTTTTTCTCGGGAGAATGGACCCATATACTCGGCATATTTTCTTCTAGAGGCAGGGTGAAGGCACCTCTCCTGTCCAAGTTACTACTTGAAGTGATGATAATGGCCAAAAGATCTGGTCTTCACATTGATTATTGGACGAGCAATGGTGTACCATAGAACAATAGTCTTTGGAAGCTGCTTGGGATAAAGGGTAAGTTGCCTCATTGCATACATCTTCATAAAACTATTGATGTTTTGCTTGCCTGCTTTCATTTACATAATTTTCTCGCTGGTTGCCACATCATCAGTGGAAATCACATGCAAGGCTCCTCATCCTGTTGACGCAGCAAGACACCTTCACATGATTTCTGACTTTCATCTCTTTAAATGTGTGCGGAATGGCTTTGTTTCAAAACGATTACAGATACCATAAGGTCACGTCCCCATAGGTCCCATCCAGGAGCCTTGGAAGACTGATAGGGAGACCGTTACACTAAAGCTCATGCCACCTATGACTTTACCACATGTAGAGCCAAATGCGTATGAAAAAATTTGCGCCAACTTAGCATTCCAGGTTTTCAGCAAGGAGGTCCTGAAAGGACTTTTCTTCTACAAGACTGATCTTCAGAAAAAAGTTCCGTACAACTGGGCCAACAGAGCACTTTGTAAGGCTTATGGAAAAGTTAATTTTTGTCATGTCATCGCAAACACCAGTCAAAGGTCTTCAATCCAAGTGAGAAAGTGCAGACTTTCTTGAAGATATTATTTTTTAAGCAAGTCGGAGAAGTACGCAGCAAAGCATGGTGGTGGTTTTTTGTGTACAGGGGCTGCCCTTGCACTCTGCGTAACACTGAAGAGCACGGTCTTTTCTGGATTATGTGACTTCCATGCTTAAGTACTTACTGCAAATCTCAGTCAAGACAAAGTAGAGAACATGTCTGTGATTGTGCGCCAATCATTTGGATGCAATGATCACAACCTGCCAGAGCAGTTTTTGATCACTGTGAACAACCTCAGCTTCTACAGCTTAGTGATTTCACCCAGAGGTGGAAATTCACAGCCTGAACTTATCACACTGTCGGAGCCATGTGACACATGTAAAAAAGAAAGCTGCTCAAATAATAGAACTGGTTGATAGGCTGTTAGATAAAGGGAACTTAGAAGATGCCACAGTTATGATGAAGAAGCACAGCTCTTTACTTGTCCACAAGGGCTACGCAGAGAAAAAGAGTGACAGCCGATTATTTATTAAATAGCTGGATACATCATGCGGAAGTCGCTGAAGAGAATTTCATGTCCTCAGTATACGTCTTCACTCTGCATTCTTCCTGTTCAGGCCATGTCGATTGATAATGCTCCGTTAACTAAAGACTTTGACCATGGTGGCTTGATTTACCCATCCAAGCCACTTGAACTACTTGTGGCAGAACTTGAAATAGCATTTACTGTTTTCTTTAGCAGGAACAAGCTACATGCCGAGAGCATGACTTGTTTTCTAAGCTTTATTCAAGGAAATGAACTCAAAATGGTTGGCTGCCCAGACTATGGCCACAAAATGACAGCAAACATAATGAAGTTTTATACCCTTAAGAGGCTGCATTTCCTTGCCAAAGGTTTCAACAAATCTAGAAACTTGCGGAGAGAAAAGCAAAAGCTTTTAAAGATTGGAGGCGGTGCCAGTGAGAGTGACATGTTGTCAAGTTCACTGTGGAGAGTTTGTTATGTTTTGTGAAAACTTGCACAATAAAGATATTGTATATGCTGAGTTCTTGCCTACTGTTTAATGTTCAAGTTGCAACATAGCTTTAGCACACTCGACCAGCCAAGTGAGAAGCTTTGGTACTGTCTTCGCCAAAGGAAGAGGACGTTGAGGTATGCGGTTAGCATCTGTGGTGCCATTGCGCTTGGCCCAGTTTCAGTTTACTTGTTTCAGCTTACTTACATTGTTTTCAATCTAGGCTCTTCCTTAATTAGCACTCCTCTGAAGCAGCTTTAATTTTGGGGCACTCCAAAAGTGTTGACAGAATGCATGCTACCGATTTCTTGGTATGGGTCAGGAAGAATTGAAATCACCTGTGGGCTATTATGAACAAATATAAACCTCCGTGACTTATTTTCAGTGGTCAGGAGGGCCACAACTGCGGATACAGCAAGCAATGTTCACGTACTTCTCTGTCGAAGCAAGCATTTGCTCTTGCCGCGAACTCGCGTGGCTGACAGGGCCATGCGGGGGAGAAAAAAAAAAAACAGTGTGCCACAAGCAAAATAAAAGAAAGCACACTTCCAGCGAGTTTCAGTACTGTAGGACCATGCACGCAAGTACCCGAGTTGATTGAGCCAGCCAGTAGCAGCACCACCTACCCAGAAGATCGAGAACTATTACACCTTTCCTTCGCGATCCAGACACTAGAAAGGTTTTTCCAGCCTCTATACACTTAGTCTAGCACAGAAGTGGGCGCAATTCAGCCTGCTAACTGCATACAGCAATCCACATCCACCTAGGGTTGCCAACCATCCCGAATTTAGCAGGACAGCCCAGACTTCTAGAAGAGCAAGTGTCCCAGTCGGGAGAGCCAAATGTCCTGACTTTTGCTTTTTTTTTTCTACTGGATGATAACAACAAATAAACAAGATTTCATTTTTTATAATGCCTGACAGCTCGCCTACACATTCTTCTTTTTTGTGCTCTGTTGCACTGTCATAAACATAAAGGCAGTTTTGTTTTTCTCGTGGTCCAAGTTCTGTCATAGGCCCTGACCGTTCACAGTACCTCTATCCGTATTGGCAGCCATGTTAGTCAGACAAATACACATTGCACCTTTCTTGTTGTAAATCACGACTCCAAGAGGATTTCAAAAGAAAGTTCAGTTTTGTTGCATCTACAGACCGGCAGCTCAAAGCACTGACAGGGTCAATTTTTGCTAGCATATTGATGTGTATAGGTATAAATATAATCTAATTGTAATTGTAATATAGGTAATATGTAGTTCTATATGCACCAATAAGAGGCAAAAAATATGCGGAGTTGACACCAAGCCAGGAAAAAATTTCAACTTAAATATTATTTCGAGATATCAGAGTAAGTTAATGAGTGTTTACTGTATTTTGAAGATTAATATAGCTTGTGCAAATTTTACTTTCCTAGTACATACTACTTATTACAGTGTATCTATACTTTGAAAAACAATGTAACATAAAACCTTTTTTCCTTTTTTTCTCACTTCAATGTCACTTTTTAATGTTCTGAAGATTTTAGATCGACAATAAAATAAATCTACCCTCATAAAAAAAAAAAAAAAAAAGAAATACCTTCATAAGGTTCATTCAACACTATTAACCTGACCATTTAAAAGGCAAAAGGAACCCACACTTGGAATTTTGAATACTTGGGCACAACTTGCCCTGCCAGAAGTAGTGACTTTGCTTGGACAAGCATAGAAAGCTGGTGCCTTGAAAAGAAAGCAAGAATTGGACTAAGAAGAACATAAATAGACAACAAGCTAACTTGCAGCTAATGTTTTATTATAATCGACATGTAATATATAACATCATGGAAAGCAGATAACAATAAAGGTCACAAAAGAAAGGAGAACCACATGGCAGGAAAACTATAATACCAACACAATTCAAAGAATTTGAAATGTGTTCATATTTTCATTTTAACAAACATATGGCAAGTTTTCCTTGAATAGTGGTGGTGTTACAGCGTTGCCTTGTGGCTTTTTTTTATGTCCTTTTTTTTTTCCTTGCTTTCCATGGTTGCATAAAAGTGTGCACCGATTATCATAGGAAATTACTGAGCGAATGAATCAAAGGAGCCCCACAAAGAGACACATGGAAACCCTAAGTACGGACTCACTTATTTTATTCAAGTGAAAAAAAACATCCTTATATAGTTGTTTAACTTACACAGCACATGTGCTGACAACAAATGGCAACTATATAGAATTGAAATATACACATAATATTTTATCTATATCTTATATAGCTTCTAGGAAGGATACTTCGAAATCAAACAGCGATACAGTTGCGTTGCTCACACAAGTATTTCCACTTTCCTTAATAAAATAAACTTCCAAAACTTCCTGTGCATAAGTGTCACTGCTTTTTCCTAGGATTGAAATCCTGTGAAAGTGTGCTTCACACTTACAGGTCAGGCCACAGACTGAGCAAGCACATTAGCCCCTTCAATGCTTTTGCCAGTCAGCTCATGTTGCCATGCAAACATTTACATGGCTTCCTTTCCTATTCGTACAGCAATTTCCTATGACAATCATGGGTCAACTAGCCCCGCAAGATGTTCTTTTAAAGCATGCATACATTCCATCAAAAACTTCAATTCAGAATAAGTGGTCATGCGTTCTGGCTTTTCTTTCATTTTTTTCTTTTTTTTTTCAAATGCCAGTAAAAATGCTCAAAAGTGTTATTCAGATGTGTTCTTCCTGCAAGAAATTATGTTGCACCAAGTTTAAGTATAAATTTGAAAGGAAAGAAGGCATGTTTGGGGTTTGGGCCCTATTTATGTTTGGGCCCTATTTAATCTTGGACAGAGATTTTGGAGAAAATTACTTCACACTAATGTTTTCCTCCTTTTACAGGTATTACACTAGTGCATAGAAGGTTTGTAAGGTATCCTGGGAGAATTAAATGTATGAGTAGAATGTGACATTAATGACGTCTCTAAACGAATAATAATAATATTTGGGGTTTTACGTGCCAAAACCACTTTCTGATTATGAGGCACGCCGTAGTGGAGGACTCCGGAAATTTTGACCACCTGGGGTTCTTTAACGTGCACCTAAATCTAAGCACACGGGTGTTTTCGCATTTCGCCCCCATCGAAATGCGGCCGCCGCGGCCGGGATTCGATCCCGCGACCTCGTGCTCAGCAGCCCAACACCATAGCCACTGAGCAACCACGGCGGGTATCTCTAAACGAAAAAAGTGTGATTTATTAAGCCAATGTTTTGGTGTCAGCTTGCAGCTGTGTAAATAATTAAAGCTACTAAAATGTCATACTTGTTAAATGGATGCTACAAAAAAAAGAAAGAAGAAACCCTGCTTCTAATGCTCTTTGGACAGCATATGGGGCAGGAATTTTTTCTTTAAGTATTACTTGTACTTGTTCATTGATTGTTTCTGCACATTACAAGAAAAGTCGGCTATACCTAATTCAACATTCATGCTTTCATATTTTTTTTTTGCAATCACTCGGCAATATTCACTTCAAATCAAACTGAAGTTTCACTACATATTACACACAACCAGAAAATATATTACGTATAGATCAGAAGGAACATAGACCATGTTGTTTCCTACACCCACTTTTCAGGGCTTGCGACATTTAAAGAAATGTGATAAACTTAACAGCTGGTCATGACCGTCAGCAAAACCAGCCAATGTTCTAACAAATAGGCAGTGAACACTTATGCAGTAGTGCTATTAGCCTCACTAAAAATGAAAGAAGGAAAGATATGAAGACAGAATATCGAGAAAAAAAAACGAACAGTAGTAAAACTTCATTCATACGTTCTGAAAAAAAAAAAAAAAAACACCGCGAGAAAAACATACTAACCGGGAGAACGTACGATCCGAAGTAACTAAAAAAATTTGTCAGACTCAACTATTGTTGACATCTTACATAATGCGAAGCATCGCGCGGAGCGTTGCGGCACGAGACGCGGACGCGCGTCAAGCTGCGGCACCACACCACACACGTTGCGGCACCACACACTGTGAAATCGACAGGCGAAGATGCTTATCGCAATAGGATTGGCGGTGATAGCTGTGAAAGCCGCGTGCGACGACCCTGGAGAAGATTTGCTGGTACTGAAATGAGAAACTGAGTGGACGCCTGCGTTTTCACATGACACAAGCGGACGAGTATTGCGGTGAAGCTGCCGTGGTGGGCACCTATGTACTGTTCTCAATCGCGAGCGTTTCGCGCATTTTCTTGTTTACATGGGATCTAGAGGCCGGAAAACGCATCATACGATCACAGTTTGGCGACGTACTGAAAATTGGTGCCGAAAGATCGTGTTTTTTGAGAACATATGAGCCGGCAAAAAATGAGCCCAACTCTATTGGGTCATTTTTTAAATTATTATCGATTGCGAACGTTGGCGCCGAGAAAACGCATGTAACAGGAACGTACCAACGAGGTTCTACTGCATACACCATACCTATATACCCTGTTTTTTTTATACACACAATACAGAATTTGAAGAAAAAATCTCCTGTGTTACATAGCATAATTTTAGTCATGGAGCTGGATTACTCGAAGAGGCGAACATTACTTCCACAAGAAACAGAAATACATAATCGACTAACTGACAAAATTCACTTCTGAATTTCTTAAGTTATCACTTTATGGCACATATTACTGCAATTTACGAATTGCAGTCAGTGAGTTCCCAAGGCTTATCCACTTGGAATGAATTTTCAGGAAGACACCAGTTTTTAGATATTCTTCGCCAAAGCGTGCGACAAAATAGATGGGTATTCCATTTATATTTGGGCTTCAATGCAAAAAATGACATGTTAAAGAAGTAAGTGCAACAACAGTGCCTTTTCACGACAACTTTGATTGCACGTATGTTGAAATCTGTGGGATCTTTAGAAGTTAGAAGATCCTCTGCAATTAACTACTGCCAAACAGATGCTGCCAAAAGTTTACATCATGGGAAGCGGGAGTGGGAATTCCAAAGTTGTGTCACCCACCCCAAGCCCCTGTTCACAAAAAAACTGATTCATTTGAATTTGCAGAGCTGTAATCTACAAGCCTCACTTAAATTTAGATTTCTATTAACTGCCCACTCAAAGCAACGAAGATAATGGCACAAGCATTTCCTTAAAGAATGTGCACCACTGTGTACAATGTGTAGGGATCAGTGAAAGCAATGCAGAAAAATACAATATGAATAAAACATTCTGCACAAATATGTAAGTCACAGCTGAGGGGTTCAAGCTTTGTATGAGTGTAATGTTTAACTTTAAAGGGCTCCTCACCAGCTTTAAGCATAGCAGACAGACAAGCAGACATGCACAGTGCATAAATGATGCAGTGAAAACAGCTGTAAATTCCAACAAAAGTTCACGTCCCCTTAGGCTTCTTGGAGGAGCACCCATTCCTGCCAGAAGCAACATTATAGACAGTTGTCTCACTGTCACATGCACTCCTTGCAGTGCAAAAATAGACAGCAGCAGTGCAAACTTGAGGGGTTCAAGTGAAATGCAGTATTACTAAGTGAACAGGTGGACTAGGATGTAAGCATGACAAAGATGAACACTCGTCTTTGTCCTGTTGACATCCCAGTTCACCTGTTCCCTTACTAATGCTGCATTTCACTTGAACCTCTCAAGTTTGCACTGCTGCTGGCTCTCACCAAGACAAATCAACTAGCCGAATCAGTCACCCTTCCGTGATAGGCAGAGCCTGCAAAACCGCTGATGCAAATGTGATGAAAAAAAGATATTAGAGAATCCAGGAGATGATTATCACTTGCACATGCAGTTCTTGGTACTGACAGGAGAGAGCCTGAGCTTCGAAGTGGGCAGCTCACCGCCTTGAACAATTACCTCACATTTTATTTACTTCTCTCTCTGCCCTTACAAAACCATTTTTAACTTGCGGCAACGTTCCCTGGATGGCACTTTACAACTTCCAGAATATAACCAAAATATCCAATGAAGCCTGGGGATGGGCCCCTTAAATTACACTCAGAACTGCAATTTGATGCACAATATTTTTTTGTTTATAACGCTCATCCTTTGTATGTTCAGCTTATTTGTTTCCAACAGAGGAGGTCAGAATGCTACATATTATATTTAATAGAAATGCCTTTACAACAATTTGTCCACTGTTCCTGTTGTAAGAATGCAATTCATTTGTTCAGAGGAAGAAAATTACATTTAATTGAGCTTGGTCAACCAGATAAGGACAAAATGTGAAACTAACTGAAGCAATGCAGAGCTTTGACTCATCCATTGAATGTGCCTTTGAATATTACAAAAACCACAGATAGCCTAATTAGACGCCTGTGCTATAAATCTTAACTAAGGAATAAAGTATGCGAAAAAGAGAAAAGGATACCGTATAGACTTGTGTAAGGACCGTACTTTTTTTTTTCTCACAATTCTGACAAGGTGCGGCCCTTATATGGGATCAAAGCTTTTAGTCAAAATGATGCCAGCGTAGCCGGAGACTTGTGTACGGCCTGGATCCCTGGATGTACCATTGGATCAGAGGTCCACGCACAGTTCACGCCACCTAGTAGCGGCACACAAAAGTACGCAGCGCACGAAAATTCGCCGATGTGCACATGCAGCATCGGGGCACCGAGCACACATGCTTCTCCATTGGAAAATTCTCTTTCCAAATTTTGGGCTGCCAAGTTGGGGGTGCAGCCCTTACACGAGTCTATACAGTAGTTGCTCTGTAATGCAACAATGATAGGGCTTGAGGAAGGCAATCACTGCAGGATTATACAAAAAGTATGTATGCCATGCTCTTCTGCAGTCTTGATCAGACAAAATAATGCATTATGTAAAAGTACAGCAAGGCCGTGGCCTCCGCGATCAGCTCCGGCGGCGCGCCGTTGCTCCGGCCGTCCCATTCGGCGCGTAGCGCAGCGGAGAAGTGTAATTATGCTAACTCCGCAACACACCGCGAGGTGGCGACCTTAGCCCAAGGCTCAAGCGGCGCTCGCCTGGCCGGCACTGCCTGCGATTTCAGTGGCGACATCAACGCTGTTGGCACGTTTTCACGCAGAAGAATGGTGAATACGAAGTCAATTTCTTTCGACTCCTTCTTGCAGCTACAAAGAAGTCGAGGTACGTTGTTAAACACTTACGGATTGCTTTTGCATGCAGCTTAGTGGTCGTCTAAAAGCCGACTGGGGCAACCGAGGCTCTTACCGCGCAACATTTCGTCCAGATTGCATGCCATCGTGCTGAATGTCATTCTTTTGTTGTTGCAAAAGTTGCCGCGCTGTATGACAAAACTCAGGTATGAATTTTGTGCCTTTCACTCGATTTTTAAAGTAATGGGCAGCTACTTTACAGCGAAACTCTCTCTGGCTCGAACAACATAATTAATTACGATAAGCGCTCGTGCATTGTTTATATGCCACCACGAGAGTCAGAAGTTCTGAGCTCTGCTTTCTTGCTCTTGAAGCGAGAACTTTCTGCTGGGCTTTGTTTTGCTATGGTGCATGTGCTCCTGGTAGTTGCGAGTGGTTTCGTGTAGCTAATGTGATCCCGCAATGAAATTATTTGCTGTGTGATGAAAACTGCATCGGTTCTCTGTCATGAGCTTCGCACCACAATCCTATCTGCTTCTGTATTTTGCAGATAAATGTACTGCTGCGTACCTTTCTGCCGCTCTGACAGAAAAAAGAAACTTGGAATAAGTTTTCACGAATTTCCCGCGAATGATGATCGCCGCCAAGCATGGCTGAAGGCCATATCAAGAAAAGATTTTGTCCCAAATGACAAGTCTGCTAGCAGTGTCGTCTGCAGCCTTCACTTTTTAGATTCGGATTATACTTTGGGGTCCACAAAGCTGCGGCGCCTGAAACGGGATGCTGTTCCGAGCGTGTTCGCGGGCTACCCAAGCTACATGCAGCCACAACAGCCACAAAAAAGACGCAAGTTGGAGCGATTCACGCAGAATTCTACTCCAAACCAAGAAAGGGCATCAAATTTATCAAGCGGCCCTGATGAAGCTGCTGGTTCAGCCTGTGGTCGCGAAAAAAGCACAGGCCATTCGGCAACTTCTGCCTGCTCGTTTGCTGTAGTGTATGAAGATAGCCTGATTCATGCACCCTTGTTAGGAGATGAAGAAGCAAGTCCTAAAGGTGCAGGATATGAGGAACCAAGTGCACAAGATGCAGTCGGTGAATTACAGCAGTATAGTGAGGCGCTTGATTGCGCAACGCAAACTACCGATGACCTTCTACCGCGCAAGCAGTCGGATTCGAGGACTATAAACCGAATGAGAGTGCAATTGTTCAGGAAAGCAGATGCTATCGGGAGACTGCAGCGAGAAAACAGCCGCCTAAAAAAGAAGCTCAGTGGTTTTGAAAACCACGCTCTCCACTCAGCGTTGAGAAAGTGCTTGGACAAGGTCGGCACAGCCCAGTTCTGCTTAGAAGACTGCCTAGCGGAACAGATCGCCAATGTGTCAAGGCCACGGCCCGTGTGGTCTCCAGACTTTGTCCGGGAATGTGTAGTCTTGTACTACTTGTCCCCTAAGGCATACCGTTACATACGCAACAGAGGACTGCTGAAATTGCCTTCAACGAACACGCTACTTCGCTATGTTGGCAAATCCAACAGTGAAAGTGGGATCACACCATTAATGAAAGAACGCCTAAAGCAAGAGGTGGGGCAGCTGAAAGAGCAAGCGCGGTTTTCCTCAATTATTGTGGATGAAATGGCTATAAGCTCCAAATACATCTACGATCATAAAATGGACTGCTTTTTTGGTCAGCAAACTGTGAGAGAAGACGCTGGGACAGGAGAGAATGTAAACAACATCGTGCTTGCCAACAAGGTGCTGTGTTTCGTTGCAACAGGCCTGTCCACGTCGTACAAAATTCCTTGTGGCTTTTTCTTCACTAACCGATTAAGTGGCAAGCTCCTGTATCAGCTGACAAAAGAAGTGATCGCTGAAGTTGAAAAGTGTGGCCTCTACGTCGTCCGGATCGTCACGGATAACCACAAGATTAATGTCACAATGATGCGCCACCTGGGCAATGGCTCCCTCAAGCCAGTGGTCAGTCATCCATGTGATCCAGAAAGAAGCCTATTCTTGTCCTTTGACCAGTGTCATATTATAAAAAACGTGCGAAGCCTTCTTCTGGACGGGGAAATGACAGATGGCAGTCAGCCAATAACTGGAGAGTTTGTGAAGCAGCTCTATGTCCTTCAAAAAAACGAGATTGTGAAACCAGTTCGATTCCTGACACAGAAACACATAGAGCCAACTAATTTTGAGAAGATGCATGTGGGCAGAGCAGTGCAGCTGTTTTCCGATGAAGTTATCTCGGCGCATTCCTTTTTGAAAGAATACCCCAGTTACCACCCTCAGGCAGAACAGTTCAGGAACGCAGACGCAACAATATTGTTTATGAAGATGATGCAGAAGTGGTTTTCCATCCACAATGTGGCCAACCGAACAGCACATGTGCATATGAGAAAGCCTGACCAAATGCACTTTTTTTGCGCTACCGACGAACGCTTACAATGGCTTGAGAAGGAGTTCCCAGACTACCTCGAAACTCTCTACAATGCCTGTAAAAGGAGCGGGAAAAAGTTTCTTAGTGCTGAAACCTACGAAGCTATCTTGCTGACAAGCAAATCTACGGTACTATGCATTAAGTACCTTCTCGAGAGCGGCTTCTTTTATGTTTTAACAAGGAACTTCTCGAGCGACCCCGTCGAGCTCCTCTTCAGTTCTTTGCGGCAAATGGCTGGCGGCAACGACTGTCTCGATGCAAGAGCCGTGACATTTAGCCTGGAGAGGATCTTGCGGACTGGCAGCCTGTGCCCATCCCAAGCTTCAAACGTTGAAAACGGACAGACTGTTTTGAGGTACGTGCATGTTATTTGAGCTCCGGGACGAGTGCTCATAGTTGGGAACTGGTTGTATCTTGTTTCAAAATAGAAAGCTTATCACATTTCAGGCCCTTGCACAACTAAGATTTCACGATGCGAGCAGCTACTAGTGTTGTAGCCTGCCGGCTGACTGGAATTTTTTACAGTTCAGAACACACGAGCACGCAAATCCTGCTGTGCCGATGGGCAATATGTCTTACAAGCAGTTTTTGGTTTTATGTGGCTGCTGCTTAGTAGTGGTGGTAACTGTTTTACATGTATTGCAGTATGCATGGTGCCTCCCTGAATGTGACGTCCTCCGAATTTGATGTTCCGGCTGAAGCAAAAGCACAGGCAACCACGCATGATTCGACCGAGACAGCGCAAGTTGCCCCAGCCAGGTATATCTTGCATCAAATGTTTCTCAAGAGCTTACACTTGGCTGGCTCGCTGGACTACTAGTGCTGTTCTTTTGCAGCCAACAGCGATTCGTCTAATACATATATTTGGCTGATATGAATAGTGTGCATATTTTTGTTTCAGGTTCACGGGCACTGAAGATTTTGTGATGCACATTGACGAGCTCTTCACATCCCTGAAAGCGATGCCTCATGAGTGCACACTCGTTCACCTACTCCACCCATGTGAAGTGCCACCAAAAAGCGATCATTTCGCGTTATGTCAAGGCTATAACAACTGAGTGGTATCAATGCCCAAAATTTGAAAATTTTGAGGGAATGCACGTTGAGTGGCGATATGATAAATGTCATATTTGGTTTATGCACAAGCTTTGTCTACATGCTGTCTAAAATTTGCTCTGCGAAACGTTTTTATAGGTTAGTGCCAAAAGCAGTTTTTTTTGTGCTTTCACAAATGGGAATACATTGCAGAATGTCTAGCTCCATATACTAATATGGGTATGTTCTATTTCAGTGCAGCGGCCCCCATCAACCATAGCAAATGCCAGCATCGCTTATATAGCAGGGTTCGTGGCGAGAGCAGTTGAGGAGCGGAGAACATGCAGCTTCTGCCCTCCCCTCCACCAGTCGGATGGACCCAGCCCCGTGCTGATGGGGCTTATTGACCTGCAATCAATGGGTGGGCTAACATTCCCAAGGTCAGAATTTGTCACGGTCCTTGTGACCGTTAAGAAGGCTGTTGACATTGCCCTGCCGCACATAAAAAAGAGCAACGTGCGTCAGCAGCTGGCTGAACTGTTATTGCCTCGACTAGAGCAGTGCCCCCTTTTCGTTTGCCCAGCAAGGGAGGACCACGCCGCAAGCACACTATCTGTAGTGTTTGATAAGTTCATGAGGCCACTCCTCGCCAACGTCGGCGCTACTGTGACAGACAGGGCTGCTTACCGCAAGAAGCTGGCCTGCAAGCCACTGCACAGGAAAGTGCTCCGTGTTTAAAATAAACACAATGTAAAAACGGATGCCGAACAATATGGCTCCGATTTTGCCTTTGTAAATAAAATGTCATTTATCCTCAAATGGTTTTATCTGTCCTCCTGCCAAGCTGTAGCTTCGGCGCTTTAAACCCTCTTTCTTGCTTGCCGCGCGCGAAAGAATAAAAACGAGACCAAATTCGCCTCAGTTCCAACCATGCACAACGTAAAAAAAAAACCTTATGCATTGCAGGCTTTTATTTATTTGGGGATACTGCTAGCCTCTTTCGAGGCTGTAGCAGGATTGGGGTACAATATGATACATTTGAACGCGTCACAAAAGAGCCATCTACAAAAAGGAAGCCCGACATTTGAGTGGGACAATGCATTCAGTGGCATCTGCAAGCGTTAAAAGCTAAACATATTACACGCATGTAAGTACAAATCACATTTGTACCATTTCTAGAGGAAAACTGACAGAACTCCTTGATCTCTATATATCAAAAGTAATTTCAGGTTCTAAACTAATATGTAAAAGAACTGCAGAAAAAAATAATCCTTTCCGCTCAACTGTAAAATGTTCCGTGTTTTCAAACCATGCACGGCTACAGAAATAAAGAAAATTGCCTGTGTGTTGTGAAACGAACGCTCTCATGACGATCTGCCTCACCCCGGTCCTAAGTCTTCGTCATAATTTAAAAAGCAATTGCCTAATTGCACCAGTCAGCTACTTGTGCTGTGCGATAATTTTCTAGTGCGCGTCGCATACAGACTGCGAAAACTGCGTTTTCGTCCTCTGCGCCCGTCCGCATCAGGCAAAGCGAGCCTTGGGTTGCGCGCGCCACGGTGCGGCGAGAGGAGCAGTCACACCACTTTCTCCGATTACGCTCTCTCCGTGCGAATGGAATGGCCGGAGCAACGGAACGGAGCCGATCGCGGAGGCCACGGCAAGGCTAACATCACAGAATACTGTAGAAGCATGATGCAGATTACATATAAGACATAAGCTGCAATGACAATAACAATGAGAAGAACTGACTGAGGTGCCTGTAGTAAACCTACATCAGGTAATTATGCACTGGCAAAGACTTCCAGAATAATTACCGAAAATTATTTCTTCTACATAAACGTTCTGTTATTTTCTAAGAGGACAGAGGAGCTCAACATTTCTTATGCACAAGTGTTTGAGCAGTATATCACAGTGTGGAAGTATAGGCAATGTGTTCTCACATGCTTACATTAGACTGCATGTAGTTCACATTTGTTAAGGGTAAACATGACAAACACCCTTAAGTACGCATATTTAAGCACATAAGTCTTCCCAAAGAAAGTGGATGCCTTCTCTACAGGCTTTGGGGCAGGACATTGGGTTGGTAATGACATTCTAAATTCTGGTGTACCAAAAAAAGGGGCTTTCAGATGCATCCTGCAGCAGCTAAGCTAGTCGCGCAGCATATGAAGAGTACCGCGTAGGCAGCCTGTGCCACCTGTGTAGTGCTTTCCAGAGAGCCAGGCAGAGCCTGCGCCTTGCACAGATGGCGACCATCAGGACAAAAACAAGCAGCCCCAGGACGAATGGAATTAAGGGAGACATACCGACAGGCACTAGGCCATCAGGTGCGTAGAAATGCAGTAAGAAGCTGAGCGAGTGCTGCTCATTCCACCGGGTGCCCTCGTGGCAGTCGCTGCATAGTGTAGGTGGAGGGAAGGGCTGCTTAGGGTGCAGCGGGTCCTCCGACATGTCCCCAGCCAGCCGTGCGTTGACTTTGTTATGTGCTCGCCAGAGCCAGAGCACAGCATCCTGCGACGTTTGAACCTCGGAGTCCAAATTCTTTGCCATGGTGCTGAAGTGGACAGCACAGTAGCGGCAGGAGAAAAAATAGGTCACATAGCCCCTGACAGCCTGGAGGACATCAGCACCGGATGCGTCCCTTCCAAGTGGGTATCCTGTGTCACAGAGCCAAAAAGCATCAACAACTGCAGCCAGAAGTTGAATGTGAACCTAAATTGCCTTAATATGCACGTAAAAGGCCATGACCAACTACCACACATTCTCTTGTAAGGGCAGCACATGTCTTTTTCTTTAATTTCATTCCAAAGCTGATTAGTGCAGCTCATACACGAATCAAATGTAAATAAGTGTTCCTCTGAGAAACAGATATGTGATAACTTTGGGATGCCTTTGCTCTAGCATATTGCTACTCATTCATCATCAATGCATGCAAGCATGAAGCTGGAGCCACTGGAATTTGGTTTAGCAGAAGCGAGTGGTTGAAAAGTGAAGCTGTCCTCGGATTCGGCCTGACTTTGCACTATGCGCATAGTTTCATTATGACAAGTTAACTGGGGTTTTCGTGTAAAATGCGAATAACATGTTACAATCAAGAGCGCCCACTTATATTTCAGGAGGTGCAAGTGTGCCGAAAGCTTCCTGCACAAATGTACATATGAAGCGTAGAAAGTCTCTGAGCGATGCATACATACTCAGGGTTGTGTACAGTGGCAGGCCCTGTTGGCAAAAAGAGGTGTTGCCTCAACAAGTACACACAGGGCCTAATGACTGGCCGCTGTATGAAAGTGCAACGAAAAGCAACGTAAAAGGCAATGGGATATGGTGTGGGACACCCGGAGAGGAATTTCATGATGATACCAACACTTAATGGGCAAGCTTCCCTCTAACAAACTGTCAGATGTAGAACCAATGAACCGACCAAAGAGGAATTTGATATGTTGCCATGTGCTACGTCAATACCATGCTGAGACAGTGCAGCCATGGATGACGAGGTGCATGCTTAGGCAAGGCAGGTGTAGCTAATGCACAAATGATTTTGAAAAAAAAAAAAAAAAAATGTTTTCTCAAATGTTTGGACGAAAGTTTTGGGGTGTGTTCAGTAACTTCCACTGAAATACCACATGGATGTTTTACATTCCTTCTATATCAGAATGCCAGAACTGCCCAGTCAGCACAGTAAGTGACGTGAACAAAGTATATTTAAAACTTTGCGAGGGCACCACGCTCTTTAAAGGCCAACTGCAACAAAATTTCACTTTGGCAAAATGTTTTTATAAATTAGTAGACAACTGAACCAATTTAGCAAAACCACACAGCTGGTAATCGTATAGCTTTTTTGTTAGCAGCCTTTGAACGGCACCTAAGCAGACAATGCATGGACTTGATGGTGCTGCTATGATGTAACGACACATGCATCTGATCATGTTACAATGACGCAAGTCCCAGCATGCTGCGTCCTAGGTTTTTCAGCACACCGCAGGCTGCCATGGGTGCCACACCTGGAGAACAAATGAGACCAATCAGAGCAGACGGTAGTCAGAGCATCTCATCCAGGGAGAGGGGTCGTCATGTCGCCCCACGGCAGCCGCGGTATCTATGTTACGCAGCAGCATGGCTTCCGTGATAGTGAAGATCATGCCAATGAGTCATGTGTTATGTCATGCGTCACTTCCAGTGAGTGGTAATGGCAGCGTTCTTTTTTTTTTTCAGTTTTAGTATCAAAAACAGCTATTTTTGGAAGCTTTTCATGACGCTCCCGCTGGTATTTCAAACATCAAATTTTGCCCGGAGGCTCCTCTATATCTACACTATCTTAAGCTAGGTGTTTTATGTGGTCCAAAATTTTATTGTAGTTGGCCTTTAAAGGTTACCTCCAGCAATATTTTGAACAAGTAATAGGCTGCTTTGGACATTTCTATGCTTCTTGTCAAGTGTTTTTATGCACAGCCCTGTCTATAGTCTTGGAATGAACCAACTAGCAACTAGCCCAAACCAAAGCTTTATTTCCCCCTTCACTTAGTTCTTATCCACATTCAACATGAGACAAGCCTCAACCCCTGCCTTAATGATTTAATCCTTAAAGGAGTACCGACATGACATTTAATCAAAACCCAAGCCCTCTGAACTCTAGAAAAAATACTGGAAAGCATCACAGCACCCTAAATAATTGAATATAACATTTGTTTCTGTAAACAGGCTTCGGTTTCAATGCTCTGGAGGCTGATGCATCATTTCATGACATGATACACTGGCTCACTCCTTTACTGCGATAGCGGTGGGTGCCACACTCAGGCCTTAGGCAGAAAAAAAGTGCACAGCACTCATGCTTTTTTTTTTGTAAGCAAATTTATAACAGCTAGCCATTTTGCTACGCAATGACAGCAAATTTTTCTTTCTGTAATGACGTTCGCCACTGGCTGGGGTAGGATAGCAGGGAATGCCATAATAAAATGACGTACACTGTTGAATGAAGCAGTTTCCAGAGCTTGTACTTGAGCAACTTCAGCCATATTGAGATGGACGTCTTCTAGTGGGAATTTATGGCAAAAGGAATCGCATGCTGCCATTAAGTACAGATGTACAGCAGAGAAGAACTGCTCTCTCTCAATGCAGCTCAGTGTCTCAACCACAGAGTAGGTTGTGCTGCCAATGACTATGTCTTCATTACCTTTCTGGTTCTCTGGAGCTCCACAGTCAATTTCCAGCAATGAACTACATGCCTTGACAACACCTGGGCACACAAATCTAGTCAGGAGACCCTCGAAAAAGCGGTTCAAGAGGCCTCTCAGCACATGAATCTGAGGAGCCTGTGCCTGAAGAAGGCAGTTTACCTTCTCAAAAAGCAGTATAACATTTTGTATAAAAAGACAATCCCTGTCAACCTTTAATTGCTGAACTCTGTCAAGTGAGGCTAGCTTAGCAGTACTGTTCAAGGATCCATCAGACATTGTTTGAGATATCATCGGCCTTAGTGAGATTAGAAGAACTGGTGAGGCTTATACGTTGCTGAATAACAGCCATGTCCTCTGGTATAGAGGTCTCCCTGATAAGAAGCAATATGGAGTAGGATTCTTAATCCATAAGGACATAGCACGCAACATTGACAAATTCTACAGCATTAATGAGAGGGTAGCCGTAGTCGTAATCAAACTTAATAAGAAGTATAGATTAAAGGTAGTACAAGCCTATGCTCCAACATCCAACCACGATGATGAGGAAGTAGATCAGTTTTATGAAGATGTTGAATTAGTGATGAGAAAAGTGCAAACTCGGTATACAGTAGTAATGGGCGACTTCAATGCAAAAGTGGGGAAAAAGCAGGTGGGTGGACAGGCAATTGACAAACACGGTGTTGATTCTAGGAATGCTAGAGGAGAGGTACTGGTAGAATTCACAGAAAGGAATAAGCTGAGAATAATGAACACCTTTTTCAGGAAGCGTAGCAACAGAAAGTGGACCTGGAAAAGCCCTAATGGTAAAAAAAGGAACGAAATTTATTTCATACTTTCTTCCGATCCCAGCATAGTGCAGGATGTAGAAGTGATAGGTAAGGTAAAGTGCAGTGATCATAGGTTAGTGAGCGCTAGGATTCACCTCAATTTGAAGAGAGAAAGAGTAAAATTGGTCAAGAAGAAACAGGTCAACTTAGATTCAGTAAGGGTAAAAGCAAACAAATTTAGGCTGGTACTTACAAACAAATTTGCAGTCTTAGAACAGAGAGACGATGATGATGACACAGAGCTAATGAATGAAACCGTAACGAGGCTGACTTCAGAGGCAGCAATTGATGTGGGAAGCAAGGCACCAAGGCAACCAGTAGGCAAGCTCTCCCAAATAACGAACGACCTAATAAAGAAACGACAAAGCATACAACTGTCCAACTCAAGAGATAAGATAGAATTTGCGGAACTGTCAAAACTGATCAACAAGGTGAAAATAAGTGATATTCGATATTATAACGTGACAAAGACTGAGGAAGCCGTAAAAAATGGGCGCAGCCTGAAATTAGTGAGAAAGAAACTTGGCATAGGACAAACCAAGATGTATGCACTGAAAGATAAGCTGGGCAATATCACCAGCAATCTCGCAGTTATAATGAATGCAGCGGAAGAATTCTATACTGACCTGTACAGTACTCAGAGGACTCGAGAGAACTTCATTCGGAACGATAATGAACAGGATACAGAAACTCTTCCTATAACTAGAGATGAGGTCAGAAGGGCCTTGCAAGTCATGAAACGGGGAAAAGCGGCAGGAGAAGATGGAATAGCAGTCGATTTAATCAAAGATGGAAGAGAAATAATGTTTGAAAAATTGGCGGCTCTCTATACGAAATGTCTATTGACTGCAAGGGTCCCAGAAAACAGGAAGAATGCAAACATTATACTAATCCATGAAAAGGGAGACATTAAAGAACTGAAAAATTATAGGCCTATTAGCTTACTCCCAGTATTATATAAAATATTTACCAAAATAATCTCCAATAGGATAAGGGCAACACTGGACTTAAGTCAACCAAGGGAACAGGCAGGCTTCAGGAAGGGATTCTCTACAATGGATCACATCCATGTAATAATAATAATATTTGGGGTTTTACGTGACAAAACCACTTTCTGATTATGAGGCACGCCTTAGTGGAGGACTCCGGAAATTTTGACCACCTGGGGTTCTTTAACGTGCACCTAAATCTAAGCACACGGGTGTTTTCGCATTTCGCCCCCCTCGAAATGCGGCCACCGTGGCCGGGATTCGATCCCACGACCTCGTGCTCAGCAGCCCAACACCATAGCCACTGAGCAACCACGGCGGGTTCACATCCATGTCATTCATCTGGTTATAGAGAAATCCGCAAAGTACAATAACCCTCTCTATACGGCTTTCCTAGATTACGAAAAAGCATTTGATTCAGTAGAGATACCAACAGTCATAGAGGCATTGCGTAGTCAAGGAGTACAGACCACTCATGTAAATACCTTAGAAAATATCTACAGAGATTCCACAGCCACCTTAATTCTACACAAGAAAAGTAGGAAGATACCTATAAAGAGAGTCAGACAAGGAGACACAATCTCTCCAATGCTATTCACTGCATGCTTGGAAGAAATATTCAAGCTATTAAACTGGAAAGGTTTAGGAGTAAGGATCGATGGCGAATACCTCAGCAACCTTCGGTTTGCCGATGACATTGTTCTATTCAGCAACACTGCAGATGAGTTACAAATGATTGAGGACCTTAACAGAGAGAGTGTAAGAGTGGGGCTGAAGATTAATATGCAGAAGACAAAGATAATGATGAACAACCGGGCAAGGGAACAAGAATTCAGGATCGCCAGTCAGCCTCTAGAGTGTGTGAAGGAGTATGTTTACCTAGGTCAACTAATCACAGGGAACCTTGACCATGAGTAGGAAATTCACAGAAGAATAAAAATGGGTTAGATTGCATACGACAGACATCGTTAGCTCCTCACTGGAAGCTTACCGTTATCATTGAAAAGGAAGGTGTAGAATCACTGCATTTTACTAGTGCTGACATATGGGGAAGAGACTTGGATATTGACAAAGAAGCTTGAGAACAAGTTAAGGACCATGCAAAGAGTGATGGAATGAAGAATGCTAGGCATAAATTTAAGAGACAGAAGGAGAGCGGTTTGGATCAGAGAGCAAACGGGTATAGACGACATTCTAATTGACATGAAGAGAAAAAAATGGCACTGGACAGGTCATGTAATGCGTAGAGTAGACAATCGTTGTACCATTAGGGTGACAGAATGGGTACCAAGAGAAGGGAAGCGCAGTAGAGGCCGACAGAAGACTAGGTGGTGCGACGAAATGAGGAAATTTGCGGGTACTAGTTGGAATCGGCTGGTGCAGGACAAGGATAATTGGAGATCGCGGGGAGAGGCCTTCGTCCTGCAGTGGACATAAAATAGGATGATGATGATGATGATGATGATGATGAACACAAATAAAATAGGTGCTCCTCACGGGTCACGTGGCTGGCTTCCCCAGAATCCTTGTTATGAAGTTTAAGTTTTTTTGCTTGAGGTCCAGAACGAGCCCCTTCCCTCTTTAGCAAGAGTTCATCGCCATCGGTGCTTTTCTTCCCGAAGCCTGCAGCAGTCTTGTGAAGATGCGTAGCAGACTCTGGGGTCAGTGCAGGGTTCTTGGGGTTTGTGAGAAGTCTTCAGAATTTGGTATGACTCCAAAAACAAGCTCTGCTTGTTGACTGCTTTGTTTCAGATAAAAAAAAAGCTGAGTAGTGGTTTGCACTGGTCGAGCAGCATCTTCAAACACTTTCCCAACGACAGCCAACGTGTCGGCGAATGCTTCAACATCTTTCTGACCTCGGCGTCTGGCATTTTTTGGAACTCTTTAGGTCGATCTTTTCATTTCGAGCTTTTCTCTAGGTAAAAAAAAAAAAATGTCAACCAAAGCCTCATCAATTTTTACTGGAAGACGTGAAGCTCCTTTTTGGGCGGCCAAGTTGATGAGATGGCACGGGCGACCAACCTCTATCAAACCTGGTTGAGCCTCTCTCAATACAGTAGAAACACTGTTTTTCTTGCCAATCATGACATTGGCATTGTCTGAACACATAGCCAACAGGTTTCCAACAGGCAAATTCTGAGACTTCATCTCGTCCAGAACCAGATTTGCAATCTTGTGACCCGTCGCTTCCACTTGGATTTTCTTAAGGCAAAGAAGGTGGCTTCCGACTCTACTCGTTTCTTTAACAAAATAAGTCGCAACAATAGGGTAAAGCTGCGTATTTGTATTGTTACTGCACACCAGCGATCGAAAATACTTGCTGTTTTAGGGCATCCAGCAAACGAGTCAACAAAGTTGGTGGCCATTTCCCGAACAATTGAAGTCATCTTTGTTCGTCCACAGGCGTAGCGTTTCCCTTCTTCGCACTTGGGGAACATCTTCCGGAAAAGCGGTCTGGCATGATCGCTGACACTCAGCGGGATGTTGTGTTCAATTAAAAATCCCGTGAAGAGGCATTCTGCACAAATCACATCGAGGCCGTTGTCGCTGCGTACAAAACTTGCTAGGCTTGGCTGGCTGTCCGCGGCTTGCACGTATAACTGATGCTTTTTCGAAGCGATGTGGACTTTGATGTCAGACTTGCTGCCATGTGAGATGTTCACATCACAGGCACATGTGGTGCAGAATCTGAACTTTTCCCCTTTCTTCGATGGCACAAAGCACAGAAATTCTGCCATGTGCGATATCAAAAACACTTGGAAGTACTGTCGGGGCTTCGAGCCCACCATTGCACTGCGAAGCCGCTACAGGCTGGAGTCGCACTGCGTCTGACGCGGCAGCTAGTCACACAAAAGGCGAGGCCAACACTGCAGTGACTGAAGCTGACTGGTCCAAACCTGTGTGCCCGCGCAAACAAAGGCAACAGCATGGCAACAGGTTTGGGGAGGTGCTAGAGGCGCTATTGGCACTATCGAGCTCTGGATATGGATTTGTGACCCCCCTAGTAGACAACAGAAGTCACTACAACCTTGCACCTGCTGATGATGATACCATGTATACGTATAGCCCTCTCGTGGCGGCGCAAGGTACCAGGGTGTAGTTTTACTACATTTTCATGCTGTTCTTTTTTTTTCACAAATAAAATGTTTTCCGTAAAATTTCAAGCAAGATTTGTAAAATCGTAAGACTGTTCAAAATTCGTACATTTTACGGATAATTCTGAAGAGTTGGCAGATATGTTAGTATATATAAGTGTTTCCCAACCTTTATAATTGCCATGTGTCGCCCTTTTACATGTAAAAAGCATGTGGTAGTTTGTACAACCTCATCACGATCATCATTTATTAACCCTTAAAGGACCCTTACGGGGTATTACATAAGGGGGTACATACTTCAGAAGTATGTGTCAGCATGCGGCAAAACATTGAAAGAACTGAGGTCCCATATCATGGTTACAAAGTCAGCAGCTACCGTATACAGTTAAACCTGGATATAACGAAGTCTGTAAAATCGACACTTCATTTCACTATATGGAAATTTCACTACACTGAACTTTGACCTTTGCACAGAGCAGACTCTGACCGATTCATTTTTATATGGAAGGAGCCATAAAAAAACGTCTGAATAATCAGGCAGTCAGAAAAAAAACTAATTTCAATAACACAAAAAAAAAGGAATCAATTTTGTTGAACTTGGGAGCCACCAACAACTTTTACAGTTTGATGCCGCATCGATGCACTCCCTGTCACACCTGGCATATGGCCGCTGTCACAGGGACTGCAAGTTCAACGCGCTGCGGAGATCGGTGTAAGCAAAACTTTCGTGTCCATTCCACCGCTGCGGCTTGTCAACATAACCTAAGGTGTCGCCCAGAGTTGTACGACATCAAATGTTATGTTCACCGAACCGAAGTGCCGCTCTCCACACGGCCCGATAAATGCAGCACCAAAACCTGTAGGATTCTGCAAGAAAGGTTTCCTTTAAAGTTTTGTGGAAGCAAGGCGAAAACCTGAATTATCGCAAGTTTGTTCACAGCTGCCATATTTCCTGTTTTGCCACAGGGCACGCACATCATGTCCAAGAAATCAAGCAAGATCTGGTATAGCATCAAAAATTTCAGTCACTGTTACAGATTGGCTCAATAGTTGTAAGTCAATTTTATGACCAAACACCTACATGGTTTTATGGAGTAGGCAGCAGTGCCACAGATAAGTGCAAGCAGCTCTGAATAATCGGTAGGCTACTTATATCCAAAACTTGTTGCAGGAGCAGTAAATTCATAGAAAACACTTTCATTTCCAGTAAAGGCATTTGTTGGCTTCATTTGGTTTCATTGGGAATTTGTCCTTTTCTTCAGCAAGTTGAGGACAGCTTCTTTTGAGTTCGAGTTGAAGGAGAGCGAGCTCTGTGGTGTATATTGTGAAACCAGTGGCGACATCCTTTTTTCTTATCAACCAAGATTGCTTGCAAGATGCTAGCCTCGTCCTCAAGCAAAAGGGTGTTACGTTTAGTGCTACCGCCTTTACCGCTACTTATGCTTATCACTTGCTACATGAGACAGGAAGAATTGGTGTATTGACCTTGGAGATGGAGACAACAGAAACATCCGAGACACCAAATCTGGCGCTGACGGAAGACACACGTGGAATATGGAACTACGCTGCATAGAGTGCACAATACAATGCGTTGATATGTGTATGCCCTAGTGCCTCTGATCAACACTGCACTTGCCAGCTTATGGCCTCTGAGACCTGGCGGTGCATCTCAGAAGCCACAACCAGCTAAATTTTCTACTGCGGAGAAGACGCTGCTCTGTTTTGGAGGCTGCTTTCTAACACACAGCGCGCAATCTGACTGCTGGAACCTGCAGTAGCTGTCATTTACTGGTCTTTCTTCGCGAGAGCAGTGAAATTTTGTTGTATTGAAATTGCAGATAAATATGCTTTGTTTTATTGAAGTTAAAAACACATAATATACAATGGATGTGAACTTTTAAAAAGAGCAATACTTCATTATACCGAGGATTTCACTATATCGAAGTTAATTATATCAAGGTTTAACTGTATAAAGCAAAAAAGCTAGTTTTTTGTGTCGGTGCTCCTTTGTAGCATTAGAACACTGCACCTTTAGCTCCAACAATACAAGTGCATGCACTGGGTAGGTCATGTACAAGAATTCACAATATCAACTCACAACTGCACTATGTTGGGCGATAACATAGCCATTCACCATCTATAATGCTGCAAGCACTGATATGAGCACAAATTTGAGATTTTTTCCTCCCATTTATGACTATACAGTGGTAATATATAAAGTGTAAAACAGCTATATTCAATATTTGTAATGCTATAAGCACTGACAGGAGCACGGATCAGGGCTTGCAGTCCCCATTTATGGCTTTAATGTGGTACTGAATTGAACAGCTTGAACAGAGGACGAGGACGGACAAGACAAGACGAAGTGCTGTTCCTCGTCATCTGTTCACATTATTCAATTCAGTATGTATGAGGGACGTTCCAAAAGCAAGTTTTGGCATTTATTTTCACACGGAAATGTTATTGCCAAAAAGAAATGCACCATGGCATCATGAACCATACACCTTACACTATTTTCCCACTTGTCGGCACCAACATTGAGACATTTGTCATAGCGTGCAATCATTCTGAACAAACCACTCTAGTAAAACTCGGTGCCCTGCAATACAAGGAATTGTCGCACAGACTGCTCCACCAAAGCAGTGTTTTTGAGGTGGTGGTGGTAAACATTTATTACTTGAGCCTTTTTACAACGTAACTTGTGAGGGGGCTCAGGAGCACGTAAGGTGTCCGGGAGTTTGTGGCCCTCGGCGACCCTCAGAGCCCAGTCCACCAGCTGTATTTGGTCGACTGGGTTGAAGCTGGACACCGCGTTCTCCCATCCCTCGACATCGGTGAGTTTCCACTCAGAGGGCGGCTGGAGCTCAGGGCATAAGAAGATTATGTCATGGAAGTTGGCTCTAGGTGCGCCGCAGAGCATACATTCCTGTCGATATAGGGCTGGATGAACCAGGGTGAGAAAAGCTGGAGAAAGGAAGGTTTGTGCCTGAAGCTGGCGCCAGGTAGTTTGTTGGAATTTCGTTAAGGATTTATGTGGGGGACGATATCTCAACCGCATTTCGCGGTAGTGGAGGGTGACCTCATGATATTCTACCAAGTCTCTGGCGTTATCCAGGTCATCGGACGGCGTGGCTCGGTTGACAGCTACTCGAGCGATAGAATAGGCCATCTCAATGCCTGGATGGTCTGCGTGCGCGGGCACCCAGATGAGCTTAATTGGTCTGAGAGGGGCCTTATGATTGAGAATTTTCCGTGCCGGTTCATGAACTCGACCTTTAGAGTAGTTGCGGATTGCAGTTTTGGAGTCGCTAAGGATAACTCGGCAGCGGTGGTTGGAATGGCCAGCGCTATGGCAGCCTCCTCCGCCTCTATGGATGTGTGCGCCTGTATTGTAGCAGCTGTAATGTAACCAAGTTGATGTGACACTAAACTTACGGCATAGGCTGGTTTCTGTGGGTAGCTAACGGCTCCGACACACACAGTGAGGTGGTTGTGCTGGTGTTGTTTGTAGAGGGCTTTTGCCCTGGTCTGCCTGCGTGCCTCGTGATGCATGGGGTGCATGTTTTTAGGCAGGGGGAGAATAGTGATGCAGTTTTGTATGTCCGATGGTAAGGGACATGTCCGATTGGCCTTGGAAGTCGGGATTAGTCCTAGTTTGTCCAGGATGTGTTGACCTGTAGTGGTAGAGGACAGCCTCTCAATTTGGGCTGTGCGATGGGCTTCCGTGAGCTCATCAAATGTGTTATGTACCCCCATGCGAAGGAGGCACTCATTTGGCGTGTGCCTGGGGAGGTTAAGTGCTGTCTTATACGCTTGATGTATAAGGGCATCCACTTTTTCCGTTTCCACCCGGTTGAGATGTAGGTATGGGAGCGAGTATACTACTCTGCTTATGGCAAAGGCCTGCACTAACTTTCTCAAGTCATGCTCTCTCATCCCATTGTGTCTATTGGCTATCCGTTTAATCAGGCGCATAGTGTGATGTACTGTGGTGGTGATTTTGTTCATGGTCACCGTGTGTCTGCCGTTGTTCTGTACGACCATGCCAAGCACTCGTAGCTGCGTGACCTCTGGAATGGAGTACGTCCTCATGTGAATATGGATGCTGGGGGGGTGGAGCTGGGCCTGTGCGACTCTTGTGGGGGGTGGAGAACAAGAAGTTCCGACTTGGTGGAGGAGCACGCGAGGCCTATTGCCGTAGCCCGCTCCACCACCACATCGGCCCCTGCTTGTAAGGTCGCCTCCATGTCGCCTATACTGCCTGTAGTGGTTCACAAGGTAACACCATCTGCATACAGGGAGTGCGATAGGTTGGGAATATTTGCCAGGTCTATGGCCATGGGAATGAGAGTAAGGTTGAAGAGGAGTGGCGAGAGCACTGACCCTTTCCGGTGTGCCTCTGCTACCCAGTTGGAGCTTCTCTGTTGTCAGTTCTCCCACAGTAAGAACCGCAGTCCGGGGGTGCAGGACTTCTTTAGAGAGCTGAAGCATGACATCTTGCGTGGATAGATGCCCGCGGAAGCCAATCATTGTGTGAAGGAAGAGATTATGTGCGTGCATATGCTGTTGGAGTCTTTCTAGTATGACATGTTCGAAGAGCTTACCTAGACATGAAGTGAGTGAAATCGGAAGTAGTTTTTTTAGATTTAGCTGCTTGCCTGGCTTGGGAATAAAGGTTATCTTTGCATGGGTCCACTGTGGTGGTAGGGCTCCTGTGGCCCAGTGTGAGTTAGAGTTGGGTTATCACCTGTATTGATCTGTCATCAAGGTTTCGAAGAGCTTTGTTCGTGATGTTATCCTCCCCTGGGGCGGATGTGGTTCTGAGCTTATGTTAGGCTGTGTGGACTTCCCAGGCTCCTTCCGTCGTTGAACCAGCAACAGGCATGGATTCTTACAGCGATTGTTTGTTTTACCCGGTGTACCATCTTCTCTGTCAAAAAATGATGTAACTTACTTTCGGAACGTTTCTCGTATACCAGCATGCCCAGTATATTCTGCCATGCAAAGTGGCAATAGTACTATACATAGTGTAATACAGCTATTCACCATTTAGGACACCGTAAACACTTAGATGAGCACATATCTGGGATTTTGTTCCCTTTTAAGACTGTAAAATGGTAATATACTGAATGTAAACGGATTTTCTCTAGACATCAATGGAGAAAACGTTAGATGGGCAGCTTGCTAATATGCTTTAACATGCATCACGCTTAAGAAATTAAGTTTTATCAATTACCATGGCAACTCAACCTTTATTTCACAGGCTGCTTAACAGCCTTTGGCAATAGCAGTGCAAGTTATCACAGCATATTAAACTATATTTGCAAGAAAGTAATGCAGACACTCTACCTCCAGACTTGAGGTAGGCACTAACAGTCAGGCTGTGGAAAAGCATCCACAGAGCACAGGGATAACCACGTAAGCGTGGCTGGCTGCCTAGACAGCCTTCATAGGGCCCCATGACTGGCAGGCCCACCTGTAAAGTATTGTTATATGAAGGATACGCATTAGGGGTGTGCACATAAAAAAAAATTCTAATCGAACTAAATATGACTATTATAAAATCTGTCCATAAAATACTATCAAATCGAATATAAAATACTTTTCTGCTTATCAGTATAGGAAAGAGAACATGAAAAAAAAGAAAAACTTTAAATTATGGAGTTTTACGTGCCAAAACCACTTTCTGATTATGAGGCACGCCATAGTGGAGGACTCTGGAAATTTTGACCACCTGGGGATCTTTAATGTGCGCCTAAATCTAAGTACACGGGTGTTTTCGCATTTCGCCCCCATCGAAATGAGGCCGCCATGGCCGGGATATAAAAAAAAAAAGGAAGTGGTGCCAAATGTCTTATTTCTTGAGCACATGCAGCACTATTTGAAAATCAATTCAACTGAGCAACATGTAAATCAGCAAAAAAAAAAAAAAAAAAAAAACTTCAGTTCCTTTGGTAACGGCACACATTTTGCCATAATCAATAAAATATTCATATTAATCAAATATCAGATTCTCAACTCAAATACAGCACCAGAATAATCGAAACTACAAGCAGTGGGTTCCACTTAGTGCGAAGAACAAACAGGTAAACACTTGAAATCTTGAGGTGTCCAGGCGGCTGCCTAGGCCTACATGTCCCGCATCTGCCAGTGATGACGCACAGAGAGCAGTGCACACACGCTACTGGAAATCCTTCCCGCTCCTTTCAGTTATAAGAGCTATGGCTCACAGCTCTGACAGGACAAGGCACATGGTGCCAACCAACTACGTAAGCTGGGGCCTCTGAGATTGCCTGAGGTTGTGTGCCCCCAATCTCAAAGTTATGGGGACGCGAGAGTCTGATCTAATTTTCCCCACACGGCTTCCATGTCTCCTGGAATTTGGCTTTCCTGTGTAGCACGTACGGCATCTGTGGTTGCGCAATTGTATGAGAGATGGTGCATGGTGCACGGCTAACGTCAGCTGACAGCGGGGTGCATGCTTGAGACCCCACCAAGTCAAGTGAAAGCGAGAGAAGTGGCCAACCAGGGTTAATGCACGGATTAGGAAAGCAAGCTTTTCAGAGCTTTGCCAGAGAACAACTACAACCAACTAACCCACACTGTCAGCACCATTGCGCTGTGTGTGTGTGTGTGCGCAGTTTGCAGAACAGTAGTTACTGCACAATTGTGTGTGTGTTTTGAAACTTGAGGCCTCCCCAGTTTGACTTCAGGCTAAAGATGTTCAGAATTTAAAGAAGAAAAAAGCTAGAGTACTTATAAAGAACATCCTGTTTTCATTTTTCAGAACACCAGGAACAAAGAAGTAAACAAATTCAAAATTTGTTTAGATGATTAAAACTGTCATGTCCAAATTTTACACTCAGAGCAAAGACTCCTTCACAGTAATGCAAACCAATGACATGTAGCACTGAAAGTGAGAAAAAAATGTTGGTACAGCTCGAACATGTCTTGCTAACATGGTGGTAAAACAGGTCAAGAATTCTATTTTTATTAGGCACTATCCAGCTTCGTGACACCACAGCAAAGATTTGCATGTGCAGTAATTATGCTTGGCCTCCAAGACTGACACTTTCAACGGTTGGTACCACACAATGCCTCGCAGGCGTGCACTTAAAGCTGCTAAACTTGCGCACTGAATGGACATGAAATATACAGCAAATAACCGAGTATAAGTACTTAGGAGTTACCATTGCAATTAACCTGTACTCGACAATGCATATAGACAACATAATAGGTAAAGCAAACTAAAGATTAGGGTATATAAGGCGGACGCTTATGCACGCCACGTTCCATGCCTCACAGGTGTACCCATACTGGAGTACACCTGTGAGGCATGGGATCTGCACTCCAAAACGCTTATATCAAAATTAGAAATTGTACAGCGGCATGCTCTTCGGTTTGTGTACTGGGCTTACAGTCAACACATTTTGGTATCCTATCCCTGCTTTATATCACAGCAAGTCTGCCATTGCTAGAATCACGAAGAAAGCAGAAACAGTTGAACCTCTTTTACAAAACAGTTAATTTAATGTTCACCGACAAACAAAATATATAAGCAAATCGAGATCAAGAATTAAACGGAATAAACATTGCAAATGTGTAAAGGAACACAGATTTTCAAAAGACTGCTTTAGGTAATATTTTTTTCTCAGATAAGCATGTGACAGGAATAAATTTCCAGAGCACGTTGTCATGGCGGCGGACAAGCATGCGTTCTTCTCCTTGGTTCCTGATTATTCTAACTTAATTATTCAGTAATTATTTACGTAGTAATTAGATATCTATCTGTATCTACACCATAGTATTACTGGTGCCTTTTTATGGAGATAGTTTAAATATGTCATTGAGTAATAATTGTGTTCGTAGTACAGTTAAACATCGATATAACAAAGTAGGTAAAATCGGCAATTTGCTTCGTTATAACGCAATTTCATTGTATTGGAATTCGACCTTTTATGCAAATATATACAGTTGCCAATCGATTTTTCTCACACGGTAAGGGGCCAAAGAATTTTTCAAATTATCCGGCAATCGAAGAAAGTACATTTGAATGAGAAAACAATTTTGATAAATTTGGGAGTCGGCGACAAATGATACGGTTTCATGCCACGTCGACGATATCTTCACATAGGCGGTACGAATTAAGCGAAGCCAGCCACGTTTCCACGTGCAGTCTTCCCCCGCAGCTGATAGCGTCGCCCACAATGGGACGGCACTATCATGAAAAGCGCCTGCAGTGGAGACTGAATGCTTTGTCTGCCTCTGGCTTCAACGGGTCACCGAAACTCGAGATTACGCAACTCTCAATACTAAATGTGCTGCGGGAAGACAGCTTGCATGATGCCACGCTGACTCGACGGCATTCAGGGTGTGCGGCTGCGTACGCGCTCAGCCGCACTTATAGCCACATGCAGCCACGCTAAGCCACATGCAGCCACGCACTTGATCGCACTACCGCGAGCTCGCTCCCCTCCCCCTCTTTCCCTTCGCTCCAGCGGGGAAGCGGCCCTCATACGTGAAGTCACCATCTATCTTTCTCACCCTCGCACCATTTTCACTCGCATCTATACACAATGTGCGCGGGGCGCATAGGATCTTATTGCACTTGGACTTTATACAGAACATGAAGCGGCTACACATCGGTAGTTGCTCTTGTCACGCCGCTTGCGATTTGAGAGGTGCGTTTGCAAGCAGCTGCTTGTAATTCAATCATTTGACCAGCTGCATCTGCGGAAGTTTCATTTATTGTCTTGGCTTTCTTTTGCTGCACAAGCAAAATTTCATTATATTGAAATTGCATACAAATGCACTTCGTTATATTGAGGTTCTAAATACATGGTGTTCTATGGACAAGAGGTTATGAAAAGTTAAATACTTCGTTATATCGAGAATTTAGTTATATTGAACTTCACTATAGAGGTTTAACTGCACCTAAATAAGCGGGCATAGTTTGCATGTTCCTTTGCCTACTGATTTGTTGCCATGTCTACTGTGAGTAATATATATGTTTATATTTTGTATGTATATTTAATATATTTGTTCTAACGGCATTATGGATTATTTACTGCCATCATAAGATCTAAGTAATAGTTATTGATTATATGTTTATTACTTATTGATTTGTTGCCATGTTACCTGTGAGTCGATTGTATGTTTCTACTCCTATCTTGGTCCCGAGTTGACCGACAGTACCAAATAAGTAAATACATAAAACGAAAGGAAGGGCTGGTTAAGAGAACTCTAAAATGTTTGCTGGTCCCAGCTTAATGGGGCAACTATGTGTGCTGGTGGGTGCTGGAAATGATTAGTAACGAACTGTTGGGTGTATTTTACACCCCACGTAACTATGCTTTCAGTTTAGCTACCATATTCCAGCCGTGGAACAAATTCACACCAATTGGGCCATCAATGAAACATGGCAGTTGGTAAAGCAGGTGGGCACATCAACATGGCGGTGAGGCCTTTGGACCAATTAACCACTTCCACCTCTGGCATGTCCATTTGCATGGGAACTAACAGTCGGAAAATGTATCATACCATCACAGTTTTTCAATATATTGAACATTGGTGTAAAAAAATCGTTTTTCATATTAACTGGTGAAAAAGAAGCGTAACAATGTTAGGTCACTTTTTGCTAACTCGATCACGAATGTAGAAGCTAGGAAATTGTATGAAACGGAATCGTAAAAACGAGGTTCCACTGTATCTGTACTAAAGCGCTTCATAAATTGTTGTTCTTAAAAGGAAATGAAAAGACCTTTCTGCCAGCATAACAACTCTGGCTCATAATGCTTTTCTTTGGTTTCAGTTTGAATATGCAGCAGTCATATGGGACCCTTTTACTGAAAAATGCTATTATGCACCTAGGGATGTAAACAAAAAGTCATAGGATACATACCTAATTAGCAAGTATCAAAGACAAGACTCCCCTATCTTACTGATGCAACAACATTCCCTTGTTAGAAACATGAAGGAAATTGAGCCCGCTTAATATTTTTAGATAAACTTCACTTAAGGAATAACTGTTGTACTCCATTGTGTTAAATCAGTTACAGCAAGAAGAAGCTAAATAAACATGATCACTCATTCGCACTTGTTAAAGCTTTTTTCCCCAGAACAGTGACAAAGGAGAATTTATTACCACAGGAGATTTTTGCTTTAGTGTTGTGAGAAAACTTGGTATTTCTTCCGTGTTTAGTGTTAAAGCGCATTGTAATGTTTTAATGCAGCCATTGATTTAGTGCTTTTTTTGGCCCCTCCTCGTAGGACAAAATGGTAGTCCACAGTAGAACTCCTTCAGGCGCAAAATAATTCTGTCCCATGAAAATTTAGTTTCATTACATTTCTTGCATCTTCACCATCATGAAAATTGAACAGCTGGATAACGAATTTAATGTTTCCCATTCTTCAGTGGGCGTTGTCATATTCTTAAACTGTATACTTCATGCAAAAGCTCTCTACTTGAATGACAGATATGAGAAATGTAACTGTTTCACGTCTAGCATACTTGTAAGGAACCTATCCAGCCACTCGAAAAATATGGCTGGCGTAAAACATTGCGAGAAACAATGAAAGAAGTGAATCAGTTACCTGACGACTTACTAATGCTGAGCGCAAACGTCCAGCCATCTACTGCACAACTTGTTTTACCCAAAACGTTTACACATATTATTCAAACTTTGAAGTCTGGTTCAATCAGAAGCGTTTTGATATGTATGTGACACATTTTAATTACAATTATTTTGTCCACTGCTCTTTCTTTTGATATTATCTCAGTGTATACAATTATGTACACAGTTCCTGAAGGGGAAAAGTAAAACAAAATAGATAAATAGATAAATTACAATTGCAGTGGCACACATGGCACTTTGTTTTAGCACCACATATTACAGAAAAGCATTTTCAGCTCTAATCTAACAAAAAAACATGAGCACCAAATTAGCTTCATGTGTACTATACAATTTCAGACCAATCCAATGTGTTTATGTGCCAGAAACTGATTTTGCTCGAAGGCAAGCAGATGCACCCTCTTGCACTAACTTGTATTCTGCATTCTGTATAACAATTTTACTTAATTCGGGGTAGACGTATGTTGAGTGGTCATGCATCTATACTGCTTTAATTTGCATGCCTAAAGAGGCAAGAACAGAAACATTTCAAAGCATAGTTTGAAAGCTAGTGAGGCTCCTTATGACTCAAAATGTTGAGGACTGCTGGCTGATGCCACTGAAAATGAAGCTTTTCAGTTTCTACACAACACTACAAGCCCTCACAACTCCTCCTACACCCGCCGTGGTTGCTCAGTGGCTATGGTGTTGGGCTGCCGAGCACGAGGTCGCGGGATCGAATCCCGGCCACGGCGGCCGCATTTCGATGGGGGTGAAATGCGAAAACACCCGTGTGCTTAGATTTAGGTGCACGTTAAAGAACCCCAGGTGGTCAAAATTTCCGGAGTCCTCCACTACGGCGTGCCTCATAATCAGAAAGTGGTTTTGGCACGTAAAACCCCAAATATTATTATTATTATTAACTCCTCCTACTTCTGTTTGTGAAGAATTCATTCAGCGGAATTTCTCTAACACCTGAAAAATGCACTGGCAGGCATTTCTCTGTGCTCTCACCTGCTTGTCAAGAAAAGCCGAGAGCTGTTCTCCCCGTAAGGAATCTGTTCCAGCTGATGCCACAAAGGTGTGCAAGTTTTGCAATGCCACCTTTGTCGGGTCGCCTCCTGGAAAATACTGATGCCACAGTCACAGAAGTTATGTTCGTGTTCACTTCTCTTCAAGGGTTAAGGCAAGCAAGTTATTAAATAAGCACTGAAATTATGTATTCAAAACCTTTTTTGTGTTAAGTGAAGGTTCAAGCCCTCAGAAAAAACACTGGCATGCATAAGAGCCCCCCCCCCCCCCCATCCTAGATAACTTAATACAATATTACTTGATGCTATGAACCAGCTTCAGTTTTGGTAGTTAGGAGATTGGTGCATTATGACGTCCTGATACCACAACCCCACAATTCAGTTTTTTTATTGCGATAGCAATTACATGGAAACTCCAGGAACATTTCTGTTGTCACCGTGACGTTCCATTTGAAGTCCAAGGGCAACAATATCATCAACGTATGTCGTATGCTGTATGTGCGAGAGTGAGCCGATGGTGGTGGTTCGATCTCGTTCACGCAAGGGAGGAAAGTGGGGAGGAAGTGCATCGTCTTCTGTCGCACACAAGGCACCAGGGGGGGGGGGGGGGGGCATTTTACTCCAGCGGCTGCTGCGGATGGCACGGCCACGCAAGGACACACAGGCCCTATTTTGAAAGCGATCTGTGACAGGGACACAGTACTGATAGCTTCATGTGCATTGTATATTGAAGCGAGAGACAGCACGAAGGTCGATTCGCTCACTGCTGCTGCCGCGCTTCCTCACTCCAGCGTTTCGACAGTGAGTATCCGCGGTCATCGAATGAGATGTGTTCATGTTTGCTTGTGTGTGCATGATGGGATGCTTATTAATTTAGTTAGTAAGCGAATGCTTACAAGTTTATACTGCCGATAAAACTACTATCCTTACTTCATATAGCTGTAACTAATTTGTTGGGGTGTGCAAATATTCAAAATTTCGAATACTACTGAATATTACATTTCTAATGTTAAGTGTTTGATTCAAAAACTAGGTATTCGAAAATTTTTGAATATTCAACTGAATACAAACATTCGAAGCAAATCGAATATATTGCTGGCTGTGCAGGAGCAAACATGATTCTTAGCGTTTATTTCTATATAATCTAAGAAAATGTGTCAGATTTTTTTTATGAATTTCGCGATAATCTCATGCTGCTGGCAAAATTTCACCTGTAAACAAAGCTTAGCCACTGGATGTTCAAGTTGTGCAGGTCGCACCACCGAGTCCTGAGCTTATTGATTGACAGCAAATGCGATGAGTGAAGGCTGGTACATGGTCAAATGGTTCTGAGTTTATGGGAAATTGATGGGGTATAATAAGGCACAGGTTGGCGAGAACAGACAACTAGCGGAAATTACTCAATTTTCCAGAGCTAACATAAGCCAAATACACAATTTTTTAGTATAATGGCTTACTAGGTTAATTTTTTTACCAGTGACAATATAATTGCAATGTTCCAGCATGTTAAATTAAAGCAACTTGCTAATAAATGCACTTGCATATCATTATTCAATATTCAATTCGGTATTTGATGCTAAGTATTCGTATTCGGTTAATATTCTAAAATTTTGATATTCACACACCTCTACTAATTTGCTATCGCAATCGATGCTTTGCCTTTCAAGCGAAACTGCGACTTTATTCATCTGTTTAATATTGCGTGGGGTATAGTGTTGTTGGAAGTTCTGCACGCTTTTATTAGGCGATGACCCAAACGCACCGCCATTCCCTGCTGTAGGCATCATGGTTAGCTCTGGTGGCATCATCTGTTGTCGCCCACCAAGTCAATTTCGTTTTGGATTTCGTTTTGGTTTCTGCCTGCCATTTTAGAAAGCACACTATGCAATAGGAAAGTGACAATGTGCATCTCGGGTTGGAGCCCCACCAGCTCGATGCTCCAATTCAGCATCTCCTGCTGCAATGATTCGCTGTGCCAAGTGGGCACGTTAAAACTTCCTGCCAAAATACCCCCTCTCAAAGGAGCTGTGGACCCAGGCCGAACTTGAGGAGGCAAACATAAGCTTGCTGAAGCTGCAAAAATGACAATGTGCGTTTTGGGCTGCTCGGGCCTCACTGACTTGGCGCAGATCACAGTCTTGTGCTTCAACGATTCGAGCAATACTTCGCTGAATAGATGTCAACTACAGTTGAGTCTGCCAAATTTTTTAGCGATTTCGGATCGTACATTTTCCCAGTTAAGACGTTTTTCTTTTTTTCAGAACATATGAACGAGGTTCTACTGTAATTCTCTAATCATTACGTGCATTTTCAGTTTTTGTTTACACAGTTGTTAAGTCTTAAAAGTTATTTCTAGGTTAATTCACAACCTACATTTCGGTTATGCATTTAAAACATATGAAACAAAGAAATAAACAGCTGCCCTACATATGCACCTGATCTATTCAAATAAGCAGCCCTTCCATATCTGAGATGAGCTGAGTCAAGTCTTCCCAATCCTAAGTGAAAATTACTTTCCGCAAGTAGAGCTCATCTATCCCAATCCTGGCTGCTTTTCAATGCTCCAGGCAACTGGGGCGCACACTATCAGTTTCATGTGTCGATCACAGACAGCAGCTTTATACCATATTCCATGCCAATAAGCTTCAAAAAAATGTGTTGCAGGATTAATTCTTCATTACTTGCAGGTTTTAACAAATGTACACTTTAAGATAAGAATGAATGGTTGTGTGTCTTTCTTTCATCCTTGTCTTAAAGGGGCCACAACACCGCATTTTTCAAGCCTGAATTAAGAATTGTCTGTTAAATCACACGCATCCAACAGTAAGCTGGCATAATTTGAGCGCATTCGGTGCGATTGAAAATTTGTATTTAAGTTTTTTATATTGCAGTTGAAACGTACAGCAGTTTGGCCACAGGTGGGTGACAGAATGAAGTGCGTTCTGTGTGGTCTATGCATGCGGTATATGTGTGGTTTCGTTTTTGCATGTGCATTTCAGCGGTCAGCCGAAGATAGTTCCTACAGGCATAGTCTGGTTTCTGCTGCTTTTATCGTACGAGTGAAAGAATACAAGGCACAATGCAACGGTGATACCTTTCGTGCCCCATTGGATGCCAGAGCGTGCAGAGCTAATGTCTGGCACGATGCATACATTGTTTCAAAATGTTTTGGAGCAGACGACACAGCGGAGGCCCCATACTTGTTGGTATCACACAAACCATGCCAAAATTCTGGTCGCTGTCAGTGATTCGAAATTCAAATTTTGCATTAAAATGTGCACTTGGAGCCTAGTTTCTTTTGTGCATAAAATCATATTGGCCCCTTTACACTCAGTTGCAATGATTAACTGAGAATAGTAGTTGGACAACCATAACATGACCCCCTTAAAGTGTGAGCTTGTTAAAACTTACGTGCCAATAGAATAGCAGAGATTAAAATTCTAATGGGACACAGTTGCTTCATATCGCAGCCCGCCAACATGGCATTGCAGGTGGGCACAATGCACATATCCAACAGGCAAAATTAAGAGCTATGGCCATAAATCATTGCATCTGTAGCAACAACAGCACACAATTTTGCTTTTAGAGTCAAGAAGACAGTGAGAGAGGGGGCAAGCAATGCATTAAAAGCTTTTTGCTTACTGGTAAAAGATTGCCTGTGTATCCCTAATTATTCCGACACTATTCTAATGTGCTGTTCCATTTCCAGCTTCACATGCACTCATAGCAGTGGCTTATTTGAGACCTCAAAATGTACACTTGGGGCTACTCCATGCTGAAGAACCAGATACAGAGCGATCGCATATCACACTTCTATGTATTTATGTGTAAGAGATGTTCTGATCAGTTATTTCCTGTTGGTGTTTCAGTTTATGCCGATGGTACATAGAGGCAAGATTTACTACAAGAGGCATTAGCTGTAATATTTATTTCAAATACAAGCTGCATTCTCAATGCTGCCAGATTTCAAAATCCAAATTAGGGAAAAGACTGACATTTTTTGTGACAAGTGTAGAAGAAAAAAAAAGATGATTATATACAAATGTTTCAGTGCCAAAACAAGCTAAAACATTTATCCGGATCAGGATTCTGCCCAGAAAATTTCGAAGGGTGGACATTTTGTGACCAGGGCGGAGTACACATGCGACTAAGCCTCTCGCTCTCTATATTTTTTCCAATATGACCATTCTGCCAATTTGAATTGAAGTGTAAGTTCAACAATTTTGCATTTTGGATGCATTAATGAAGCTAATGTGAGCCAGCGACGTATCCTACCGCAATCACCAAACTTTGTCAGGACAAACAAACGCACAGCTCACCGCTGTCAAAATATCGCAAAACACGTACCGGCGATTGAAATCTACGTCATTCAATAGCTGCACTTCCTGTGACCACGTGTCAGCAGCGACGCTACTTTTTTCATTTTTCGTTCAATCCTTTTACTTTATTTCTGCACAGCGAAATATGGCACTATGGCTACTTGAAGGTTAGATTTCCCCTCTTTACGATGGTTCCAAAATGACGGCGTTGTGTGAACGGAAAGTTGCGTGCTCCACGGTGCAATGGCACCTCCTGACACCCAATCTTTTACCCAATTTTTGCCAACAGCGCACTAGGAAAGTGCAATTTTGTCAATGTTTAGGCCACTTTTCTTTCTTAGCTATATTTCGCCAAGTGATAAAGGAACACCTGAAGATTGCGAAAAAAGAATTGTAATCAACCGGAGCACTGAGTGGTAAACCCAGTGCAGTGAGCAGTAAACCAGAGCAGTGGGCGGCATTTCCACTGCTGCCCACTGTGGGGAGAACCCTGATGTGGATCTATAAACCATAGTTTTCTTTTTTTTTCTGAACTGCACTCTCTTTTCCTCCCTAGCATGATGAATAGCGAGGTGTGGAGGAAAACAATATGTTACCTTTCGTCTACATTGGCCCCTTTCTGACACGAGGTACCCAACAGACCATAAGCATTCTTAAAGCTAGGCAAAGCCATCCACAGCTGGTACGCACCTTAACCAAAACATCAACAAAGTGCACCAGAGCGGCAAGTTCAGTGCGATTGAGATGCTCATGGCCAGCCACCTCTTGGCGCAAAGAGTAGACCAGTGCATTATTTAGGTCAGCCAGGTAAACCCTGCAGATAGCCACAACAGTTGCATGAACACAACAAGCCGTTTCATGCATTTGCAAAGCATACAAAAGTAGTAGGTAATTCATTTTTCGGTGCCTATTTTAGGGTATCTCCCTTAAACATTTTCAGAAGTCATGCAGTGAGTGGCAGTGTTAAGAAGGTGAATGAAGACAGCTCCTTTTGAGATAATGCACCACCATAATATTAAGCACAATAAACAAGAAAACATCTACTTCTCTATTTAGAGCCTTGTGGACACTGTAACCAAAACTCGCAAGATTGAGATGGTTTGGCCCAAGACTGTTAATTGAAATCGAGAAAGGTAAATGAAATGTCCCTTGTGAGTATCTAGAAGACACCTAAATACGATATAGAGTAGATAAATAGCAGCTAAAATTTTTAATGCCTTTAAACCAACTTTCAGACCTATGTAATGCTGTTCTGAGACTCCTAACAGTTCGTCTTCTGCCATGTGCAAGACACCATGTAAACAATGTAAAAAGCACTAATAAAAAATTGTCACACCAGAACTGGTCCTTGTCCTAGGCTGCTATCACATGTGAATGGCGAGCACAACATAATCATGGACTGTGCTCCTCTATCGTTGAATGTGCTCCTCTATCACCGTAGCGTTAAAACAGTCTTTGTGGGGGTATAGGGAGGAGTATGAGCAAAGAGTGGTAAGTAAGCATTACTCATGATGAAGAACAGAGATTACCACTAGCTGCTGATGCCTTGGAACAATGTCAAGGGAATATTACAGCACTAGAAAAGAAAAAAAGCATGTGTCTTCATTCAGAGTGATGTTGATAGTGGAAGATCTGCCTGTCACTGGCTATGTCCTCTTGCTTGATATCAACTGATCATCGTCCTGTTTTTCAGGCTCTCACAACATATACTGCCTAGACTCGTGTAAGGGCCACACCCTCAACTTGGCAGCCCAGGATTTGGAAAAACAATTCCAATGGAGAAGGAATCATTCTCGGTGTTCTGATGCCACCCGTGTGCATTGGCGAATTTTTGCATGCTGCATACTTCTGCGTGCCGCTATTAGATCACGAGAGCCAGGGAGTGCACAAGATTCAGGGTGTGCAAAAGTCGCTAGCCACGCCGGCATGATTTTGACCAAAAGGTGCGGTCCCGTGTAAGGGCCACACCTCATCAAAATTGTGAAATAAAAGTGTTGCACTTATACGAGTCTATGTGGTAAATGGCTTTGCAAGTCTAAACAGATGGTTTTACTTCCAAGGATTGCCCTGCAACCAGCCACAAACTAGCCCATATTTATAGACATGTTGCACAGGCATGTACTTAAATGCTAAGCTAGAATACCACAGTAAAGAAGACAAAAAACTACCCACCCACCCCATTAATGTAACATAAGAAAACACAACGAATCAATTGTTGGCCGCTAGATGTCGTGCTGTAGCAAATGTGTGAAAAGGTTACTAGTGCTGGTAAACTTTAAAACTGGAGATGCTTTCACACTGCTGAATGTTTCACCTGGAGGCAAGTGTCATGAAGCATTTACACTATGACGGAAAAAATACCACTGGTGCAAACACACATTCAGGTCAAGGCGTGATTCATCACAATCATCAAGCGACACGAAAGCGGTCCGGTCAATGGCAAAGCAGAGCGAGCACCAACAACAGTCTTTGTCCATGTCATTTTCTTGCGTCCATGTCTATCACTACACTGGCAAAAGAAATGAAGGATTGCAGCTGTTTGGCTGATAACTCCACTCCACAGCTTTCATATTTTTACTTCATTAAAAAAAATAATCTCCACACAAGCATAAGTCTCACTCACTACTTCAATCTGCAACAAATGCAGCACTCTGGTATAGCACTAGCCACCAGAAGCAGTGCTAGACTGCTGAAACCCTTCTCACAGCTTTAGCAAAGCAGCAAGTTCCCAAATGCTTGGAGCAGCTAAAGTATTGCTAAAGTTTCTCAATGTAATTAGATTTATAGCTAGATTTTGCAAAAGCAGCCGATGTAGCTACAGTAAAAGCTCGTTAATTCGAACTCGGTTAATTTGAAATCCCAAATAATTCGAAGGTGTTCTGTGGTCCCGTATTTTGGCGGCCTAGGCCAACCCGGTTAATTCGAAGATTTGGGGTGCTATTCGGATATTCCCGATCCCCATTTCACCGCAAACCAGCCGAAACGATGGCCATTCGGAGCCGTGAGGCAATGCCACATAGCAATCGCGATTATTTACAGACGAAGCACCTGACCCGTAGTACCGCTAGCACAAAAATCAGTCCACAGTATGCTCTGCGCACCGCCAAAACGCACGCCTGCAGAGATGAAGACGTGCTTCACTGCAACGCAGTGGGCATACTGGTTTTTGTCACATGCTCTCGCCCCCGACTCCGCACATTCCTCACAGTTGCAGCGATCGCAGCGTCAGTACGTGTTCTGTACCACTGCCACTGGCTGCCATTCGCCCATTCTATCTCCGCACCTGTGGCGACGTGTGTGCGTGCAACGCCGGTCTGCGCCGTTTGTGTGCGGTGGTTAGGGGTGTTGCAGCTAGTGCTTTTTTTTTTAACTGTGCAGATGTGCCAGTGAGCTGAAAAGCCCTGCGTGCCCCTCTCGACGTTGTCCACAATATTGAAGAAGTCGAAGGTACTGGAGGCCTACAGCAAGACACATTCTTCGAAGCGGTCGCGAGTATGAGCTCCCACGTACCAAGATGTGAAATCAGCTTTACTTTGCTGGCTGCAGAAAGCAAACGCAGCCCACCTTCCCATCAATGGAACGATACTGAGGGAGAAGGTCAACAAATTGGCTCTACAACTTGGGCACGAAGAGTTCAAGTGTAGCAATGGAGGGTTCAGCCATTTTAAAGAGCCGAATAATTTGACCTTCATAGCCGTCTGTGGCGAGAGCGGCAGCGCAAACGAGAGCGTCGTCAATAACTGGAAGAAACACACATTGGCTCCGTTGCTTAGTGTGTACGGTAGAGACGATGTGTACAACCTTGACGAGGCAGCCCTTTTTTGCAAGATGCTGCCCACAAAAACGTTCGCAGCAAAGGACACCACGGTCAAAGGTCGAAAGCAGGGCAAGGAAAGAATTGCCATTCTGTTTGGCACGAACATGTGCGGTAAACACAAGCTTCCGCTACTCGTAGTTGGAAAGAGTGGGAAGCCTAGCTGCTTTAAAAATGCGCGGCTGCCGCCGAGGGATGAGCTTATCTACCGGCACAACAAGAAAGCATGGGTCGCATGCACAATATTTGAAAATTACGTTCGGCAGCTTGACCACAAGTTCGCGGCCACAAGTAGGAATCTACTCTTTGTTGTTGATAATTGCCCAGCGCATGGTGACATCTCACACCTGAAAGCTATCAGGATGGTATTTCTTGCTCCAAACATCACGTCGATCTCGCAGCCAATGGACCAAGGCGTCATTCACCACACGAGGAAGACTTACCACCACCACCACCACCTGCTCAAGCACATGCTCCTTTGCTACGACAATGGCAAGGAGTACTTCATCGACCTCCTTGGGGCCATATGTATTACTGTGTACGCATGGAAGCAAGTGGAACCCACTTTGATCATGCGGTGTTTTGAACATGCTGGCTTCTCGAAGGAATGCACAGTCAATGCTGATGCTGACTATTCATCTGCACTTGATGATGAAGGAGCAGATTATTGCGACCACATCAATGCACTCTACGCAGAGGATAGTGAATCCAGTGCAGTTGGCTTCGCCGAGTATCTCAACTTTGAAAATGATCAACAAACGTGCTACTCAGACTTGGAGAGTAAAGCTACCGCTGATGCGACTAGTATCTGTGATGACAGCGACGATGACGACGCTAACAAGCCCTCCCGAGCACCCACTCTCGGGGAAGTTATCGGATCGCTGAACGTTATCTGCAGTTTTGTTGAGTGCCACGGTGGAAATTCTCAAATGCTGCACGTAGTTGGCCAACTAGAAGATGTGACCCTTGGAGCCTTGAACACAGGAGGCGGCAAACCAGCATCTCTGATCACTTTAAGTAATCCAAAGATCGCTGAATAAAGGTAGCACATTCCTGCAGCGAAATTTTTTGCCTGGGTTGCATTTTTTTGTGTGTTCGGTTAATTAGAAAACTCGCTTAATTCGAAGATTTTTTGAGGTCCCGATGACTTCGAATTAACGAGGTTTTACTGTACTTACACATTTGAACCACACTCAATAATAAATTTCTGTGAGTGTGTATCACATTTCTGTAAGTGCCGAGTCAAGAAAAGCCCAATCTTAACAGAGTGCTACAAAAGGGCCTATTTCCTGGAAAAGCAAGTTTTGCTGTAGAAAAATTCCAGTCCAGAAAGAACTTTCCCAATGTTTTACACGACTGACATGTCAAATAAAGTGCTACTGACAGACAAGGGAAATGTCTTTCAAGGACTCCAACCTTTCCAATGGTACACAGTTGTGTTTCGACAAAGAAAGCACGCTGGTACTGCTGTGTCAACTCACTTGCTCATATCCACTACTTTGCTCTCCTCTGGTGATGCTGTACTAGCAGTTGTTGCGGTACTCGAGCTTATTGCTCGCATGTAAGGTTCCAAAACTCGCAGCACATTCTCTCGTGAGCCATCTTCTTCTTTCACCCTGCATACAAATTGAGCCGTTGAGCCAACAAAAGCCAAGTAAAGAAAAAATACAGCATCAATCATTCAATACCGTAGTACAACTGTAATGCACCCTAACAAGGAATACGCCATTATAGTGCACACTGTTACATCTCTTTTATTTAGAACACACTCGTGTATATTATGTGTGCCACTTCTCTTTCTTTTTAAAGGCCCCTCATTCTGCCCTATTGAAAGCTTGATTATATATCAAGCAATTGTAAGGAACCACCTAGGAAGTGCTCTTCCACAAGAATATATTCTTTTTTCTACAGGCTGACAAGTGAAGTACAAGAATATGAAACGCTGTGAGACAATGATGCAAGAAGGCAAGCAATCCAAACCCTATGAAAATTCTCTCCCGCTGCCTCTGACTAGTGTTTGAGGGCAAGATTCCTCCACTTCTACTCCACTTCCTATTATAGCTGAGAACCTACACTATAAACTAGTATATCACACAACCAACTCCCTATTTCTTTTCAGTTTCTTTGCTATGTGGTGCACAGGCAGCGGCCAAAGCCCATCCTTAAATGTTCACACTCAAAGCAGTTATGGTACAAGGATCAAGGGCATTTAATGGTGGCAAGCATTACGCTGGCAGCAGCCAAAGCCCCTCCTTAAATGTCCACACACAAAGCAGTTACGGTACAAGGATGAGGGGCATTTATGGTGGCAAGCATTACGCTGGAAATTCAAGAAGTAGCAGCAAAATAGACACGCAAGTAATGGTATAGTGTGTACATGTGCTTTATGACAAGTATAAATAGCTCAGCACACAGCAATTGGCAAATACTCTTCCCTGTCTCCATTGCCGAAGCAATGTGAACACATGCACTTCTCAACAGTGTAGTGGTAGGAGGTTCAATAAGTAACGTTATCCTTCGGTAGGCGAGATGGTAAAGACAACAGCCACACTGTTTCAAATTTCTGTTGCTTTCAAGAAACACTGAGGTGCAGTATTTTGCAGGGACGATTATAGCCACAAGATCTGGTGTCCCAAGCTTCTTTCCTTACAACGTCCAAATCTGCCAAGGCGCCCTTTTAAGAATGAAACATCACAATGCAACATTATCAGTTGTGCGTTTACAATAAAGTAAAATGAGTATCACAAAAATTTAGACACCTGAGTAGCCTAGTTGAGGTGCCATTACGATGTAGGACATACAGGTCTGCCCAGCGAACACCAGAAACATTTGTCTCATTGGGGAGCAAGGACGACAGCCAGGTTCTGTCTGAGGAGACCACCAGACGTTGCACATAAATGGACTTCCTTGACGAGAGATCCAAGGTTACCTGTGAAGTAATGCCCAATATGCTTATAATATGTCCTTGTGTGAAATCAGTCACTTCAATGCTCTCACAATGTTTTCCATCCTTCTCGTACCTATTTATACAGGCTCACAACACCAGCACTTTCAAATACAGATAAAACAAAGAGCTAGCCTCTACAAAAAAAAAACTACAATAAAGCCTCATTAATTCAGATTTCATGGGACCGACAAAAATGTCCATAATAACTGAATATTGAATTATTAAGGGTATCAAGTAAACAACAACCAAATGCTTACTATGCCAATACGCATTAAAGCAAAGCTTTCCTTGCCTCTTCCTTTGACTTTCCCACTGGTGCTGCTGCTGGTTGGCACATCGCGTCGGGGGGGGTGGTTCAGAGCGTGTGTATACATGAAAGGAGCGCGGCAGAGAAGAAAGGTGACGCGAGAAACTCGTTTGGACCTTTGTGCTGCGTCGAATGTGCACAATGCCCTCTGGAGCTCCCTGGGTGTCGCTACATTAGCCTCTTGACAGCTGTACTTATTCGTGACCCCACGCAAAAGCACTGCAGAAACTGCAGCACTTATTTTTCTACTAACGTGCAAGTCCAGAGGGAAGCTAGATAGTATGGCAGAGATGAGGGGGGAGAGGAAGCAGAGAATGGGTAGAACCGACACAGTCGCAAAATGAGTGAATAACAGCCTTGCCACTCCTCGCTCGCAGTTCCCATACAATGTGGGGTGGGGGAGTGACGTGAGAAGACAAGGGAACGCTACTTCGATAGACACGGCAGCAGTTGCACGCAAACAGGATAAATTTAAGTTCAAGGTACAGTACGGTATGCTTCTGATATTTCTGAAAAATAAACACCACACAAATTTGTCAAGCGGACAACTTACGCAGGGTGAGCAGAAGCAGAGCCACATTAAAGTGCACCGTAGGGTCTAGGCAACACTATGGAAGCGGTCACACATCAAATCAACACTTGTGTGCCCACCGCAGGAACTTTGCGGCTATGGCATTGCTTGAAGTCGCGGGTTTGATCCCAACCATGGCAGCCACATTTCAACGGGGGTGAAATAAATAACACTTGTGCACTTTGATTTAGGAACACATTAAAGAAAACCAGTGTCAAAATTATTCAGTAGTCCGCCACTATGGCGTGCCTCATAATCCTATTGTGGTTTTGGCACAAACAGCCCCATAATTCAATTTAAGTTCTATACTTTTGCCAAAATGCCATATGCAATGTGACGCAATGAACATGCTCAACCCTCTCATAGGTTATGAAGTATAGTGCACAAAAACGCCTCAAGTGAACACTTCCCCCTGTGTGTTATGTGTACTATGCAGACAAACAGCAGTGGTACATGCAACGTAATGTTTAACATCAACGTCAACTCACCACTCTTGTTTTAGACTAAACATTGAAGAAATTAAACATTTGCCATCAACATCACTGCTAATTATCGTCAATCGAAGCAAACCGCACAGAAAGCTTCGCTTATATCAATTCCCACAGTGCATGGGATCTGCATAACCCTTTACTTAATGAATGAATCTGCAAATCCTGTTTTCTTAAAACAGTGTGGAAGCTGCAATTCTCGTCATTTCGTGAATGATTAGCGCTCGCATCAGAGAAGCTCTCGCGACTTCATACGCAACAGGGCCACGGTGCGAGTCTTCATCCTAGACGCTTTTCACTTGCGTACACATCCCGATTATTTTTTTGCCAGTGAGCTGTCGCCAACAGATCACCCATCTATCACGATGTAGTCGGCACTCTTCACCCTCGACAGCTTCGCTGTTTCAATAAGTCAAACTGAAGCTACCATTTGTCGCAACGGCAAACTACTGGCAAACTACCGGCAAACTACACTGCGGACGAAACCACGGTTGCTATCGACGAGATCATGAATGGCGACTACGCAGTTATTAAAGTATGTGGCCGACGCGGTAAACACAAGAATAAAGGATATAAAGGCACAAACAGGCACGAAGTGTTCCTGCTTTTTTATCGTTCATGTACAATTTCCGCTGATGACTATGGTGATGCGGACTCTGCTGCTTTGTTTCGGTTGGATGCTAGCGCTGCTTTTGTTTTTCGTGCCGCACATTTGTGGCGCTCTGTGCTTTCCAAGCTCAGAGAGTTGTCCGAATCAACAGGTGTGTGGCCAAATATGTCTTTATTAACAAGAGTTCAACTAGTCCAAATTATCTGATTTTCCTAATTAACTAGAGCCAAATTAACAAGGTTTTACTTACAGAACACGTTGGCCTCCCATAAAACTAAATTATAGGCATGTGCAAATATTGTAAATTTCAAATACGAATCAAATAGCCCCTGCTATTCAATACGCGCTCGATTCGAGAACTGACTATTTGAAGTTGTTGAATATAATTTTTTTTTTCAAACATATAAGGGCTAAAAACTCATTATAGTCTCAAAGAAGAGAGAATGATGGAAGTGCGGACTTTTCTGAATGATTATGCTGCAGGATAGCTGTGGTTGTTACGTAAAGACACCAGTTCCCGAGTCAATGCACAGGGCAGATATCTGTTACTCAATAACTTCCAGTCATTCAATAAGAATAGCTTGCTTTTGGCAGCCTATATATGAATTTGTTGGCCAATCTCAGCAATGTTCACATTCCTTTGAAACAATGTGCATTGTTGTAGTATTACACTTCTCTCCTTACACAAATGCAGCAATGTGCATGCATCTGGTAACATGCTCTTCCCTTGTTTCATTACTGTCATTGTCATGGTGCACCAGATAATGCAAAACAGTTATTTTTCATTTACAAGCTTCTCAATTTATTTATTTATTTACTTATTTATTTTACCCTCAGGGCCTTTCAGCATTAAAGAGGGGAGTGGGTTACACTTTGACTACAAATTGATCGGGAGTCCAGCTGCTAACGGTATTACATGCATATGTAATTGAATACACACCTGATTTCTGTTTTTACAAAACAGACTCCACGCAAACTACAGTTTTCATGTTGCTTAACTCTTCTATTACCCCTAGAAATGTGCTCATGTTCGGTGCTTTTATGTTTTGACCTTTTACTTCAAGACATAGTAGTCACAATGTATACTGCAATACATAAATTGCAGCCTGGCCACTCCTGTTTTCAATGGATATGAAATAGTAATAATTTGATATTTTTAGTATAAGTACTGAGAGTTTTTAAAAAATTACCAACGATTACAATACTCCCTAATGCAAAATTTGAGTGCAGCTGTATACGTGTTTTCATTTCGCGATATATAGGCAGGAGCAGACAATCTTTCTCGTGCGGCACGTTGCAAACAGAGCGAAGTGCGGCACGACTGTCCATCTAACCTGGAGATCGCGAGAGCCAGTGCGTGGGTGACACGTGGGCATGATTCACAGCAGCCATCACCAACAAATCTACCAAACAATGCGCGCTACTCTGGCGCCAGCTCGTAGCAATCATCGCCGCACTACACTTTTCTTCTCACGCTTTCGCCATACCCTCCTCCGCTTCCTGCCTCATAGTTCCGCTGCGCCCTCCTCTCTGCTTACCTCTTGGTGTCATCACCTGCTGTGATCTGCATTCGCTTTCATCTTTCGCTATGCTCTTTAGCTCAGTTATGCTGCCAACGCCGATGCTCACCACAGGAACGGGCGCCTAAGAGCTGCGTTCTAAGAAAATCTGAGATATACAAAATATGCACCTGGTTCCTAGTTCCGAACTTTTGCAAGTCAGATCATGCAAAAAAAAAGAAGAAAATCATTATGAAGATTTGTTGGCGTGAATACTAGCTAAAGTGAAGCCCATGCCATGTGGGAAAGCAGTAGCTTCCCAAATGTGAAGCTGGGTAAGCTCCTATTGTACAGGGAGCATTTGTTTTTATTCAATGCAGCAGGCACATGGTACATTTTTTACTGCACACTTCAGGCTCACGAGCAATGGTTGTAAGATCGGGGAGCATGCAGAAGCTTCCTCATACATGATTATTGCATTCGATCAGCTTTACTGCTGCAAGCAAGGTGGTCTAGGAGCATTCAAATGGTGCTGGAGCATCCACATGCATTGTTCAGTTCCTGTACAGTGCTGTACAGTAATGTGGAGTGTTTCACATTATTGTACAGTAATCAATAAGGGCACTTGCACAGGCGGTGTTCAGAATGCAAGAGATTAGGCTGCTATCCAAGCTTCGGTCAAAGGTCAGTCTGAAATCGACTGCATGCTCTTGCGTGAGTGAAAACTCCACACAACAGGAAGGATTGCCCGTAATAATTTGTAAATACGTATGCTGTCAAAATGCTGATGGGTAAAAGCAACCCATGGTGGGAAAAACGAAGTTGCACTTGACATTAGTGGACCGCAATTATCAACCTAACACACACTCATGAGTATCTACCGTTGTTTAAGGCATCATTAAAACAGCCTAGATGTCAGATTGGAAAATTAGACAACCCGAGAGAAGTTTCTGCATCTTCACTCCTGCCATCATTTAAAATTTATGCTACCAAGTCGACCAAAGTGCAAATTTTGCATTGTTTTATTCAGGAAGAACCAGGACCACTGGAGGCTAGCTTTGACAATACCTTGAATCTAAGTTTTATTTTTGCAGACTCCCGAATCAGCCCAAAATGGTAAAATATGACAAATAGTTAAAGTTCAGTTGTCATTTCAAATAGTGCATGGCATTGCTAGCAGAATTCCAAAGGAAATGTATAACAGTGCGTAGAAAATTTTTTATCAAATTGATCAATTTTTATCGGCCCGGTAACAAAAGAGTTAAGAAATAAGAAAATATTCTATATTTGATTCGATATTCGGTGGTCGTTTTTCTCTAATACATTCTCATTCAGTTCAATTCAGAAATTTTACTATTCGAACACCTCTACTAAATAATCATGCTCATATCCCTGTATCACTATCAAAAACAATAGACTTCTAAGTATAATAAAAATTTGTTTTATCGCTAATAACAACACACTTATCCTGAGTATGGTAAAAAATATTTAGGATCTTGCAAGCAAATATTGTATAACTGCTGCAATTTAGGCCCACTGTTCCCTGGTAAAAATTCAAGCAGCATGACTAGAATGTGCACAAATCAGGCATGTACACACAAAACGTACCTTTGTTCTTATTCTAGCCATTCTGCACTCTTTTCCAGTATAATCAATGCCTTTTATAGATATTTGCCTTCCATTTCAGGTTTTATGCTGTGGCACGCTAATATGAAAACATACCACATAACCACCACAGGATGCTTTCATGCATAACTAGGCTAGAATTTGCACAGCAACACAAACCAGTACACAATACAGGGTGTCACCGCGTCAAATACCATCACTCTCTCAGGCTCTACCTCTTAAAATTCATTTTAAACATGCAGAAAATGCCAGGCCTGCAGGCCTCTTTGCTCTCTCAGTGGCATTCCTTCCTTCCATGGTGTGAAGTTGTAAACTGATCTTCCTGTTGTAGGTACAAGCACTAAAGCCCAGAACTTCAAATAGTGGGAGCACAGTCATCCTGCTTCCTATTGGGGAGACAAGCTCGTGCATGTATCCCTAGCTAAACAATCTAATATCAAAGCCTGTTGAGTGCTAAAAATAATGCACATAAGCAATAAAAATTTACTGCTAGCACCACCGGCAGTTAAATTTTCCCTACACACTACCAGGAGATTGGAGGATTCAACATGCTGTTCCTGTTCCATGCTGAAGTAGGGATTGAGCTACAGATCCTTATAAGAGACATCTGCTCACTCATATGAGCTGTATCTACTTGAGCACAACTAGTAAACTTTGGCAGCATGTGTTTTCTTTAATTTTATCAGTCGACTTATCAAAAAGTACAACTGAATTCTCTGATCACATCTACAAAGTATATAACTTGAAATGAAATGGCTCACCTCTCTCCCAATATATGAAGTGTTGCATTCCACAACAAGAATTTGGACGTCTACATTTTCAGGTACATACTCCCATAGCCCTTCTGTAGTTCTTTCTCTGAAATGCATGTAAAAGGCGGAGAAAAAGGATCACTTCAACATATCATGACCAGTAACAACATAAAAAAGTTTCAAGGAGAAAATTCACTTGTTATGCTAGAAGAAAGAAAAACAAACTTTACAATACAATTACGTGCTTATTTCTAAACGTTGCTGCTTTAAGTCTTCTTGCGTAAGAAGGAGCAGTGCCATTATGCATGTATATGTAATACCTGGCCACAATATAGCTTGAACAGAAAAAAACTAATCAGAATTTCTCTAGCAAATAGTTACTCGAAAGTCTAGAACAGCAGTGCTGAGCAGCCAGCGGCTTAATGTACTATAGTACCGCGAAAACAAGCCTTCGCAATGAAATCAAGCCAGTGATGCACATAATGGTGAGTATTCAAACACATATATGCCTTCTAGTCTGTTCTTTCCCTTTCCAGTTTCATTCCGGCATTGTAATACTGTTACTCTTAGCAGCTGAAGAGACACATGCTTATAGGCCATGCAACTGGGAAAGCTATAAGTCTGAAAAATGAGTGAACACCAGGAATATGTCCTCAATATGAATAGAGTAAAATTTGATCCTGTATCTACGACTCCACAAGACACAACACAAGTGCACACTTAAAGGGGCAGCTAAGGAGCACTGGTATTTAGCAGCAAATTCTGCCTCTAATGCTTGTGCAGCCAAAACTAATTGGCATCACCATACACTGCAGTGGCAACGATGCTGGCTAATAATCGCGCACTATAGTCAGTGACAGGTCAAGAATGCATGAGAAGATCCTCCCACAAAAGTGTGCTGCAGCCTGCCTCCCATAATTCCACTCTTCCAGAGAATAGCTCCCTTACAGGCCACACAGGCAAGCAAAGGGGCAACAGCAGAAATGCACTAAGCACGTGAACAAACATGATCGGCAAGAGTGGGGAGGCAAGTGCAGGGACAAATGCACACATAGGACTATGAAATGGAGTTAGGAATGGGACAGTTGACCTCGCCTAGTGTCCAGAGAATGTCCTGGTGTACAACTTCAGGGGTGCACCACAATGGGTGACACTAATCCTTTTTATAGACAGGTGTATTGTTTGTATCTCAGGAAGATAACCACCCCACTCCAGTGTTCATGATACAGCAGTGGCTGAGCGGGGCAGTGGGGGGGGTGAGAAAACCAGGAAAAGAGAGAAATCAGACAAGGTGGTTTACTGGTGCATTTGTAAATAGTATTTCCTTTGTGAGGCATTTGCTGCTTCATTCTCGAGCTGTCACTGGCTAAAGAACCCACGCAAATTTTGGGGATTGCATTACCAGGACTCACAGTAATACTTGAAGAAATGTCAAGCACAAAGCATAATTATAAGAAAAAACCATCTTTTCTTAAACAACACCGCAACGTGCTTTAGAACACACACACACATGCTGTAAAAATTGAAGCAATGATATCACCACAATTGTAGACTGGCCATACCTGGCCCTTGCACCACTAAACACTACACATTCATTCATTCACAATTGTAGACAAGCTAGAGGATTATATGCCCAATATACTAGCATCTTCTCTTTTCTTCAAAGGCCATAGTACCATGTGCTCCTTGTACATTTATCCATTTAAAATGAGAATACTTCAGGTGAAGCATATTGATTACTTTTAATGACTAAGAACAGAAACCTTCCTTTTCTTTCTTTATGTTCACACAGCAGTTTGCAGCTTCAATTTAAGACCATCAAAAATAAAGTTTATTAATGCACTAGAAACTTCTATTTTCTTTAAAGGAGTACAGACAACTTGAAATTGAATTGTGAGGGTTAAAGTCCTAAAACTAAAGCCATAATCATGCTACGAGGCACGCCCCCGTTCTTCTAGTGTGCAACAGATCACTATGTCATCATTTAATCTAACCAATTGAAAACCCGTTCCAAGTGCAGCAAAGTTTAGAACTTGAAGCAGGACTCCTTATCACATAATGAAGAACAGAAGTGGTGGTCATATGGCATCACACACTGCTAGTGCACAGTTCCGCCGACCTAGTGCAGCAGACACTAGCCAAACAATGACTGCATCAAAGCTGAACATACTAATGCGATTAGAATTTTGACATATAATAATACGTCTCTGCAGTGGCAATAGTGTGTCGCTACATTGCTTCTATGCTAATCGCATTAAAGGAGTACTGACACAAAATTTTGAAGTGGAGATAATTGCTCTCTGAAACCAAGACTTGGACTGGTTGCTACAAACAAGACTCCAAATAATCAGCTGTCATGCTCTGAAGTAAATGAGGTTTCATGCCGTGATTACTGGGTCATTGGCTGCTTATTAAAGCAGAAAAACCCAGATCAAAATGTTTTGTTTGTTAGTTAATTTGGGTTTAATGGCGCAAAAGTGACTAAGGCCATGCTGCACCAGCCACAAGATATTCAGAAATGAAATGTTAAAGCAGCGAAAGCTGCATTAGTTTAGAGTTTGTATAAAAAACCGGTTTCTTCTAGAAAGCTGAACAAGTCAGTGAAGGGCACTAGCAGTTCATCTCTGAGTATTGAGGCGAGGTGTAAAGGTATGTGTAAGTTATAGAGATTCTGTAAAAAGCTTCCATCTCTGTGTTTCAATATGTGGACATGTCATAATAATGTGCATTACTGTGAGTGGTTCATGGCACTTCTCGCAAGTTGGTGGGTTTTCGTTTTGAAGTAGGAAATTGTGAGTCAAGTGTGTATGCCCGATTCGGAGTCTACATGGGATCACCTCATAGAAGCGTTGCTGGTGACTGCACGACTTCCACTAGCTAAGCAGGGGTTTTATTGTGTGTAACTTGTTATTTATGCAAGAGTACCATTCTAGCTGCCACTTCGATACCAGGGCCTTATGAATCGCTCGGATACTATCTCTGTATGGAAGTGTTGTTTGTGTTATGCCTTCGTGCACTGCCATGAATGCGCATCTATCTGCTGCTTCATTCCCTGGTATCGCAACATGGCTTGGGACCCAGCAGAATTGTATGGTTCTCCCGTGTTTATTATAAGCTACCATGTTTAGGATATCGTCAAGCAGGGGTTCAGAAGCTGAGTTAAGGTTTAGAGTTCTGAGTGCGCTCAACGAATCGGTATGTATGATGGCATTCATCTGCTTGTTGGTGGTAATTTTTTTTACTGCCGTCCATATCGCAAAAACTTCGGCGGTAAACACCGAAGAAAAATTATTTATCCGAATGCTATTTTGCCAATTTTTCGTTATTATTCCGACACCTACGTATTCTTGTGTTTTGGAGCTGTCAGTGTAAAATTTCGTGCTTTAGTTTTAGTTTTGGTATCCATGAAGTGTATGCATCATGACGTCACAATACACTGGCTCACTTCATTCCGGTGATCACTGACTGCTACACACAAGTGTAGCAGAAAAATGTGTGCAGCACTCTTGTTTAGTTTTTTACATACATCCATAATACCTAGTCTTATTTATATATGACAATAACTTTTGTTCTGTGTTGTAACATAACAATGATGTTTATGATGCCAGGACTGGCATTTGAGGAACACTTTGGCATCGAATTAACTCCAACCTTCATAATTATTAAGTGTCATCCTTTTACATGCACGATACATGTCAAAGAGTTTCTACAATCTAAAAAAATATGTGTCAATGCTCCTTTCAGTGCTGGAAGTTGCAGCAGCAGAATACTAGGCTTGCCCTGCATCCAATGCAGCAAAGCAAAAGAGGAAAGAATGGCTAATGTGACAGCAGGTGTCCAGTTCTGGGCCCCGCAGTCTTGTGTGCCTTGCGACCACTGCCACCCCTGCTCTGAGTTCATTGACCTAGCTGGCCAGTGGTTTATGACACATGACCATCACTTTCAATTTCCATGATGTAACAAGAAGTCTTGTTTAAAGCAGGATTTCTTGTCAGGACTTTATCGCAGCCCAGAGCCGTGATGCACTTGTCATGTGTTTTGAACAGGTCACATTAAAATACGATGTAATTAATTATTGTTGCCATCCACAAGGAATCGAAGCTTCATACCTTTATTAGCAGGTTGACAGCTGTTCAATAAAAAAAAAAGTCAAAAACGTTTTTGTTGCTACTCACGCAGCAGGCTATACTTAAACTGAACCACCTCTCGGGCGTGGTGAAAAAACAGTCTGTGGACAGCATACACTGCTGTGAACATCTCAGCCAAGTTTTGCATTTGTGTGCGGCGCATACAGCTTGCAAGCAAAGCCCGAAGTCACCTTTCTCTCAAATGCTCTGTTTTCAGCAGAAACCTGCTCCTCACTTTTTTCCGAACGCTTTATTTCGTTTTTAGCAGATTCCCATATGTGGCTGCTATTGGACAATAGCTGACGTCAATCAAGAAGTGCATTTGAATTAGTGCAGTTCTTGCTACTGCTAGTGTGTATATTTATTGATGAAGTTTAATAAACTGGCTGATGTAAGCAAAAATCTACTTTAGAATTCCACTAATAGTTACGAACTTCCAGAAGAAGCCGACTATCGTCAGCTTACACTCAGCTATGGCCTTGGCTGCCCACGTAGGAATTAAACTTTGGCCACCCTGCTTATCAGTGTCATAGTCGTTGGGTCTCACTAATTTCGACTAGTTTTGAATTCTCAACCAGCCTCGAAGTATGCGAAACTTAAGGCCAGACCACATAAATGCTTGCCTGCACGCGACGACTCCAGGCTGCTCCTGGTTAGACGCCTTGGCAGACTTATTGATAGCGCTTCAAAATGTGCAAGTTGGATGTCGCTACTATCCGTTGGTAAAGCTGGTGAAGGGCAAAGCCGGTCCACACCAAGTAGCATGGTCAGACTTGAGCGTATGAGCATGAGCATGCACTCAAGCCCCGTTGCGCACATAGCAAACACACAACAGTTGCATGTGGCTGCGGTCTGCTACGTAATGTAGATACCGTGGCCGCCGCGGGGTGCCGCGACGAGTCCACTCGTCAGCAGCACACTGCGGCTCGCTGACGATAACTGCGTTTGGCTTACGTTTGGTGCATTGTAGGCACCAAAATCGGCAGTGGCATCTAAGTTAACATCCAAAACCAAATTTGAACTGCACACCATGGTGGAGTTCAGTGGGCAGAGTGTTGTGGGCACACCCTGCTCCGGCATAGCCTTTGCAGTGCAAGATATTGAAGAAGGCGTGGAAGCACTGTGAAGGGCATGTTTTATTGCCAATAACTCCACTTCTGCTGAACACATTGAAGTACTTTTTGTGGCAAAGTATTTCTGAAACAGCCAATTTTACCTTCAAATGCATTTTTACACTTAAATAAAAAGTGATTCAGGGCCCCTTTAAAGACAGAAAAATTGGCCCAAAGGTTATTTTTTGGTGTTGTAATTTTCATGTCTCCAAAACCCTTAGTATCCATAAGATTAAATCTACAAGATTCTGAGACCCTTCATTTCCATAAGAATTTATAAGCTATGTCCTAATAAAGATGCTTTGAAATGTTTTTCCTTGATTTATCAAAACAACAATTTGACACACTTGCAAGTTAGGAGAGAAAATAGCTTCTGTTCTACTTTAGCTATCGTAAGAATTATTATTTTTTATCTAAAAGATAAATGCATGGGCTGTAGGCTAAGGCCAATTTTAGAGTAATATTTTCTTCAGCAATTTTTTTTAACGAGTCATTTGTTTCAGATTTCAAGATGTAATTTTTTTCAGGCAACGTTGATGGACTCTCTACTCTAGTTCAAATTTCCTTAAGACATTGGTTTATACCTTAGTGCACACCTTAGACATTCCAGATTATTTTACATCTTAACCACTGTGCTCAGATTTTTTTTTATCTAGGTGCTAATTTTTCTCCAAACAAAAAAAAAACCCAGTTTCTATGGTATATCAGGCGCTACTTGTTGTAGGACAAAAATATTACATTTTTGCAATGAGCACATCAAAATACACAAGGTGCACAAATCTGGCTAAGATATATCTATAGATGAGAATGATGGCTTTCATGTGTAGCGTCCCCTCTTAAATCATGACTTGTAATGCCCACATGAGTCTCGTTAAAGTTTATAATTTCTGCAATATTTTACTCCTTTTGCACCATTTTACTCCTTGTATCCATAAAGGTAATGACATACAATACAATGCTCATTCTCTAATTTATTGTTTTTAGTAAATAAACATTGAGAAATAATAACAGCAAAGTAGCTTTGCTTAATTAACTCACTCATTGAATACACAGGTCACAAAAGACAAATTTAGCAAGGTAACATTCATCACTGCACATGCATAAACAATTCAACGCTGTACAAGCATTTAGTTTGCACAAATCTTATCTTCAAAACATGATAACATATATGTAATTTGGTCTTTTATCAAAAATTAAACATTTTTCAAAACAGTGCAATGGAGATAGACTGGCTACTTTTTTGCCACAAGATATAATCTGCATCACTGGAAGATAGAAATTGTGTAATAAAAATGAACGAGTTATCCGATTCATAAAATTTTGCTAGTTCAAATTTTATTATTCTTAAACATTTAAAGTCGAATTGAAGCCAGTGAGTGCTAGCACCAATTTTAATATATGTGTCCCCTAATTGCAGTGCAAATATTACAATATTTCACATATTTCCCGTAACACCTTTTTCATGCATTACTCATTTACTAATCTGAAATGTGGTTTCTGCCATGCACACATTCTTAAAATGATGATATTTATACATCCCACTTTGCCAAAACGATTGCATGCACCAGATGATAACTTAAGCGCTGCCATAACTCTTTGTCCCAAAATCTGCATTTTTTAAAAGGCAATTACATAATGTGAAAACTTCCTCATTATATGTAAAACTTTACTTCTTTATTATGGAAAGGAGGGAGAACCTCTTTACTTCTCAACTCTGAGCTGCTTTTATAGTTGTCTATTGATGGGTGTGATCAAAGAAGGAAATGACATAGAACCTTGTATCCATCTTTCACACTACATTTTTCTGCTGTACGCTTTGTATGAGAAAACAAACTTTTTTCTTAGTGTGTGCATGCACGCATGTACACACACACAATAGTTAAGTTCTCGCATGCACACAAGGACATTGCATTTTCTCTGTACCTGTCTGCCCAGGTAGGTGATGAAAAATAATAATTAAATTAACAGAAAAATTAAAAAATAAAACATTTTTCTCCGAGAAGCTCCATCTGAGAGGGAGGCACTAACCCCTGAAAGGCATCAAATGAAGGCCAGCTTGCAGGCCACCGCCCTCGGTAGGCATCTTTGCTGTCCACAAGGTCAATCGCCTGGTGTCGCAACTGTTCTGGATACCGGTGGGTCTCTACTTCAACACCTCGATCTTGAAAAGTTGAACGTGCTCGAAAAAACTGCAATGTAGGTCCAATTAAGGGACAAAACATTGTTATAGGAAAGGCAGAAATGTATTTACAAAGACTACATACAGTACATTTACAGGGAACAAGTAGTACCACAGCAAGCAATATGGCAAACCATAACAGAGCACCTCACGCGTCACTTAGTCCCCGTTCAAACTCAAGTGCAATGTCAACTTTCGCATTTGTGGAAACTGTCTGCGACACTACCCATCAATGGCAGGAACAGTGCCTCAATGGCACAAAAGAAAAAAAGGGGGGGAAGGAAAAAAAAGAAACAGACCGTGAGGGATTGCAGCCCACTACATATGAGGTTCACAGCAGGGCTTCTGGTGAACCTCACAGAAAATGTAAGTGCATAGGTGAACAGATGAGTACGTAGGTACAATATTGGTGTAGGGGATTTAGAGATTCGATTTTATTGTTTTATTAGTGTACATACATATAGGATATTTTATACAGAGCGGTTAACTGCAGTGAGACCTCTTGTTCTTAGTTGCCCCCATAAGCATACATTAATAAAAATTCTTCAATTGCGATTAAAAATAAACAAAAAACGTTTACACAAGTTCTGCAATGTTGAAGCAGTAGAACTTTAAATCTTTACACAAAAATTGTAATTAATATTAGGAAAAAAAAACATTGTAGCAGAGATACAGTTTACAATGTTTTATAACAGTTATCATAGAGTTACAATACAATACAAGTTTTTACAATACAGTTACAAAGTTTACAATGTTTACCAACGTCGAGTGATGGTTGTCTGATGATTAGCAAGTGTGATTATGATACATGTATAAATGTGGGATTTCCTGGAGTAAATCTCAGTTGAAGTTCCGCGCCTGTCCTGTGTGTTTCCTTCTTTATCCTTTGTTGTTTGCGCGGTTACATGATGCATTCCAATAAAGACCCCATGAGCTGACAATTTAAATGGCTATAAATGAAGGCATAATACAATGTCAGAAGAGTATGCTGTTCAAAGTAGTGTGTAGCCTTTAAAAGCCCTCTGATGCCGCAGGCAGACTTCTTTTCTTAACCCTTTCAGTGTGACTGACATAGTGGCACATTTCACTTTTTTGTCCCACCATGTCACTCACCTCAGATAGGTACATGAGAACAATACTAAGAGAGCATTTGCCATTATCGATGTGATTTTCTTCCTTCTGCATAACCGAAAATAAACCAGTGTTTGTTTTATAATATCAGAAAAAACTCCAATGCTGGATCACCTCCGAAAAAATAAATACTGATAGGGTTAAGCAGTTGACATGCACATTAAATTTTAGAAGGGAGCCTAAGTGAACACCTAAAGATGTGGAAAATGAAACCGAATGCAGAAAACTTTAATTTCTCGAGAGAACTGATGCAGGCTAATTGGTACATATCTTTGTCCCATTCTTTCAACCTGCCGTGGTTGCTTATTGGCTTTGGTGTTACGCTGCTAAGCACAATGTTGTGGGATCAAATCCTGGCCACTGCGGCCGCATTTCGATAAGGGCAAAATGCAAAAACGCCCATGTACCACGCAGTCGGTGCACATTAAAGAACCCCAAGTGGTCGAAATTAATCCGGAGTTCCCCCTTACAGTGTCTGTGCCTCATAATCAGATTGTGGTTTTGGCACGTAAAACCCCAAAGTCTAACCTTATCTCCCATTTGTTCACAGTTCTAATTTCTCAGTGCATTTTTCTTTTTAATGATGTTCAGACACGTTAAAAGCCATAGCCTTCATGTTTATTGCCTTGTATTTGTTTTTCTGTTACTACATAAAAATTGGCATGAACAAAAAAGCATCATATCTCAATTTGATGGAAAGAAGAAGATAAATTGTGTTGTCTCTGCTGTGAATGTACTATGTTTAATGGGACATTAAGGAGCGACACTAAATCAGTTTAGACTGATAACATAGCCTTTAAAACCCTGTTGTCAATAATTTCACAATAACAGGTTGATTATTAGAAGAGAAAATGAAGGTCAAGGTGCCAGATGTTTAACTTAATGCCGAAACCCCAACACGAGAACATCAGTGCGACATCTCAAATTTCAAAGTACTTTTTCACATTTTGGCCGCATTGGCCCCGTAAAAGTTTCTGAAACTTGTTATATTCAGTCTGGCTCCTTTAGAACACAAATTAGTCTATCTTTATTGCTAAAGAATTAACTAGGCCCTAGCAGATGCTGTCGTGGGAACTTCAAGACGGTGTCACCATTCGTCTTTCATTTTTGCACCGTTTCTTGAGGTAAGAGTGGTGTTTGCGGTATTGTAGAAGGGCAATTCACTAATACAGAAGAAATAATTTTTCTCTTTAGCATGCCTCTAACACTTTACATGATGAAACAAAAGTAGACAGATTATTTACTCATATTATGAAATTTAGCCATATTATGAAACATGGATATTGAAATTGTAGACTGAAAAAGCTCATGCTATTAAAGTGAAGCTGAATGAAACTATAAAAGTTACTTATACCATGTGACAATATGATTTCACATGTGTTATTCTTACATGCCACCAATTAATATTTAACAAAGCTAAAAGAGCTTCTAGCAGCTGTGTATTATTACACTCTGAAAACCAATAGGCCAGTGTATATGAACTTACATTCATGTTAAATTTAGTGGCTCAAGTTCTATCACTGTGCATTCAATGGTAATTTGGGATTCTAGCCCATTCCTAGCCCATTCTAAGAAATCCAGATGTGATAATAGATGTATAGTGGCGGTGTCGTGCCCTACAAATTGAAGTGTCGCGGTGTGGTGCTGTTGTACCGCAATGCGTTTGCCTTCGATTTGCTGTGTGAAATTATGTTATTATTATCCGGTGATATTGAGGTTAACCCCAGTCCATCCCCTAGTGCTGAACTTCTGCCTATCCTCGACGCTATCAAACGACTAGAGAGTGTTCAAGCCGCAATTCGTGTAGAGCTTGAGCAAATTAAATCAACCCAAACTACCCAAGACAAACTTTTAGCTGAAATTACGAGCCCCTCCAACATCTTAGATTTATGCCAACAAGAACCAACCACCTCAACCACTGTTAACATTATCGGCCGACTACAGCACGACATCACTACCCTGAAAGCCGCGAACTTTGACACCAACAACCGTATGCGGCGAGCCAACCTTCTTTTCTTTGGCATTGAAGATTCCAATAAAGAACCTTGGAGTGATTCAGAGAACAATATTCTAGGCCTATGCAAGAATACTCTTGGTTTAACATTGAACACCAGCAATACTGAGTGTGCACATCGCCTTGGAAGGTTCTCCGCAACAAAATAACGCCCTATAGTAGTAAAACTGGCCCACTTCAAGACGAAAGAAAACATATTGGCTTATGGGCGTAAGCTAAAAGATACATGTTTTGCCATCAGAGAAGATTTTGTCCCAAGTACGTGCTTTGTACGCTCAAAATTGTTAAAATTTATCAAGCCCCAAAAATGCGCATTTAAGCTCAGCCTGGACAAGCTGTGTATAGGCAGCAAATGCTATTTTTATGATGCTGTATCCGATAGTATCATTGAACACACCACAACACCTAACAGCAATGAACTGCCAGCTCCAAGTGATACCTTATCTGACCAGCCCCAGTGACGAACAAGAAATTCCGCGCCTGCTTCATTCAAAAACCACCCCAATTCATTTTTTAACATTAGTGTGGCTTTCACTAACATCCACAGTATAATTCGAAAACATAACTCGAAAGCTTCATAGACGACACCACAGCCGATATGATTTTACTAATGGAAACGTGGTTAAATAAGGACGTCAGCGACCACAAAGTTGTTCCATCCTGCCCTAACTTTACAGTTTATCGACATGTTAGGCGAGGAGGTGTACTAATTGCCGTTAGAAACAGCTTACCATCATCACTGATAAATCACGACGACGACATCAAACTAACATGGGTAAGCCTGCACGGTACAATTGGCAAAATAGTATTTGAAATCTGTTACCGTCCACCAGATAGTAACCCCTAATTTTGCGATTTCTTACGCCTTTCTTTAGAACAAATTCTAATAATATGCCCACTGCACCTATCTTCCTTTTTGGAGGTTTTAATCATCCCAGCATCAATTGGCCGCTACTTTCAGTACCCAATAAAACATCCTATAGTGGACCCAAACAGTTTCTTGAATTAACTCTAGACTTTAACCTCCACCAAGCAATAACATGCCCAAATAGGGCGACAACACCCTGGATTTCTTGTTAACATCTAGCCCAGAAAACATAAAAAAATGCGACTTCACTCCCTGGCTTTCTTTAGCGACCACAGCGTACTTCCTTCATATCGGCATTTTATTGCTTTAAAAAAGAAAGCCCCCACGCAAAAATTAAACACTGATTACAAGAAAGCTAACTTCGACAGTCCCCCCCCCCCCCTCCCCGTACTCAGCCCACTCGGTCAACGCCAATTGGAAATTATGTAAAAACATGATGCTAAACTTAAAAAACATATATATTCCTACTATCCTTATAAATACCGACAAAAATAAGCAGTGGCTTACGCAATGCCTAAAACGTCTACTTAATATGAAAAAATGCCATTATCGGAAAGCAAAGTTAACTAATAACCGCAGAGCTTGGGATAGGTACGAACTAAGTGCCAAAAAATACATTAAGGAATTGAAAGCTTCCAAAAACAAATTTTTTTCAACTGACCTCTAATCAATCCTCCAATCTAACCCTCATAAATTATTTCAGATTATCTCCCCGCCTAAGCGCCAAACTCAGCTCCAGCTATCAGATGACGACAACATACTAATTGAAACTGAACAATGTGCTACAGCCCTTAACAACTTCTTCACATCAGTATTTTCCACTGCTATAAACTTTAGTTCTCCCGAATTACCACACCACTTGCCGACCACAATGCCTGATATCCAGATTAACGCTGATGGAATAGCAGGGCTAATACACGCTCTAAAATTATCCTCCTCGGCTGGTTACGATCAAATCAGCAGCAAATTACTTAAAAACACCATTTTCCTGTCAAGAGCAATACTTAGCTTACTTTTCCAACAATCAACCAGTACTGGTGAAGTTCCCCACAATTGGAAAAAGCCTCAAGTCATTCCCGTCCATAAGTCTGGTGATCGAACAAAAGCATGTAACTATCGTCCAATTTCTCTAACCAGTATCCCATCTAAACTGCTGTAACATATCATAGCAACCAATCTAATGAACTACCTTGAATCAATTAACTTCTGTTCATACCAGCATGGTTTTAGAAAACTATTATCCTGCGAAACTCAGCTCTCTGAATTCACCGATGAAATCTTGTAACACATGGATGATCACCTACAAATTGACGCCATCTTCTTAGACTTTTCGAAGGCCTTTGACCGTGTCTCCCACAATCACCTACTTGCCAAATTATCTACTCTTAGAATCCCCCCATCACGGATTACCTGGATTGAACATTTCTTAAAAGGCCGCGTACAATACACATCCACTAACTCTCGTGACTCACACCTTTCTGATGTTACATCCGGTGTCCCTCAGGGAGCAGGCTTAGCACCCCTGTTATATTTAATCTATATCAATGACCTGCCATCTAACACAAACACCAGACTTCAACTTTTTGCTGATGACTGCTGTTTCGTGCCGTTCGCGCAAAGAATACGATCGAGCCAAGTGTCAGTCAACACAGAACCCCGTTGCTTTATTTGCTCAACTATTTATACGTTGTGAATAGGAGAGGGAACATGTTTAAGAAAGCTTTCGAGGGCATGTTCGTTGATTCCATCGTTAGTGGGCATGCGCACTAATGCAGAGTTGGACATGATGCGCATGTCTTTATAAAACACGATACAACTGCGTCATCTACAACGCCATCCATAACCCTGGTGATTCCATTGACCTACAAAAAGACATAGACACTATCGTTTCATGGTGTGAAAAATGGTTCATGCCTCTTAACCTTAATAAGTGCCAATGTATGTCCTTTTCCCATAAGGAGAGCATCACAAATTACGAGTACCATATAAGCTCAACTAAAATACCATGAACAGACTGCTATAAGTATCTAGGTGTTCACTTGCCAGCGTCATTATCATGAGTTACTCACATTGAAACAATATGCGCAAACGCCTCGTGCACACTTGGTTTTTTTGTGTCACAATCTGAAATATGCATTGCCCGCTATTAAAAAACTTGCATATCAGACATACGTTCGGCCGAAACTGGAGTACGCTTCATCTATCTGGCACCCCTCAGAAGCATATCTCACCTACGAATTAGAAGTCATTCAGAATCGTGCTGCACGCTTCATCATGTCAAACTACTCAAGTAAAACCAGCATAACTGAACTAAAATGCACACTCGATCTTCCCAGTCTCCAATCACGTCATATCATCTCGCGTCTCTGCATGCTTCACTCTTTCTACTATCACCCAATAGCCAGACACCCTTGACTACAACCCCCGCCTAGAATCTCACCCCGCCTCAACCACCACTGTCCAATCGCGCACATTCAGTGCCGCACGTCTTCGATGAAGGATTCTTTTTTTTACAAATGCAATAGCGCTATGGAACACTCTTCCAGACCGTATTGTTTCTTCCGCCGACCACACGACTTTTCATGAGAAACTAACAATCCACCTCACCTAGAATGTTTTGTTAAGAATGCACTTGTTACTTGACCCCTGTTAAGTAATTAATTGTTAGTGATTCATTCTCATGCATAGTATGTATTTTTTTTTACACAGTGATCTTGATGATAGTGCCGCTTGCTTGGTTCCTTCCTCAGCATTGTTTCCTTTTCTAATATTCGTCTATCTTCCGGGTTTTTTTTTTTTTTCATTATGAAGAGTTCCTCATACATTGTTTGCCCCCACCTTACGTAATGCCTCCGAGCCTTTAAGGCTCCAATAAATGAAATGAAATGAAATTCAAAAGTAAGATGACATGGCCAGCAATGTGTACAAGAGGAGTCACCTATGCCTTTGCTATACATATATTACTGTACAACTGCAGTGTAGACCACTTATAATGTAGGTCACCAGAGTTCTGACATCTGCATTATAAGCAATGCCGCACTATAAAAAAAAAATTCATAGGCTGCACGCATGCAAAACATGTAGACCAAGCAGCCATGCACTACGAAAATCAAAGCTTGAAACCGGGATGTCCGCATCTGTTTAAATTTAGGAACATTTAAAGGTTAATGATTGAGGACCTGCAGTCATAGCACGAAGCAAATGAACACAGGAAAAAATAAAGCTATAGAGAAAAGTAAGTCAGTGAGAAATTTTTCAGACACCTAATTTTTTTTTAAACCTGCTTGATCAGTTGGACTTCTGCACGGCATTGCCTCCAACTCACTAGAGCCAATGTGTAGAACAGCTACCGAAATTCCACACAACGTGCGGTGCCTCGTTTGTTTTTCAAGACTGATCCACAGGCGTGATGTCAAAAACCTGGTGACCACGAACCAATGAATTGCTGCCATTGGAGTGCTACATGTGCCACCCATGCCCTAACTTTCGTTGTCAAGGTAATTTCTCTGCTTTCCATGTGCCGTCCATATGCAGTCACTGCGAAGCAGTTTGTTGACTTGGTACCAAACTGAAACTTCGGTTGCCGACTACCAGCAAGGCAGCGCTAATTAGGCCTACCTGACGGGGGTGCCGGTTGCCATGCTATTGAAGGAAGCTCGCCCTTGATATGTTCATAGCCATGCAGAATGAAATAGAGATTGGGCGTGAAATCGCGCTCACAGGCTGAACCAAGGGCAGTGCACTTAAACTGGAATTTGGGTTTGCAGCCAATCAGTCACGACACTATTCCAAACGCCTACTAAGTTTGTGTGCGTGCATATAGAGCCTGAAAGCTCCAAATTAATTTTGAAAAACACAGCTTAAACTGATAGTGGAGTCAAGGTGGCACATGTAATATTGGCACTTCACGACGACGCCCATCATGATAGGTGAATGCAAAAAGCACCTACAGCCTTGACAGCCTCGAATTTCTGAATAGGTAAGGACTGCGAGATAGGCCTATAGGTAGCAGCACCGTCCCCACAGTAGTGTGGATGGGCAGTCGGCAGCACGCATTGAAATGTACACGGCAGTGCTTTGCTGTGAGCGATTTGGGTTGATTGTTTGGTAATGAAACATGCCGACTGCAGTGTACTGACGATATGTTGCACTTCGAACCCATATTTTTGCACGAAACACATGCAACATTCCTACTCTACATGAAAGAGTGAAAAACAGTTTCTGTTCCGGTACATCTATTGTGATTTTTGTTGGTGTCCGGCTTGCGTTCAGCCTATTCTGTTGGCACTGCTGTTGTGAAACTCAACTTTCTGCTATTCTTGCATTGGTTATAAAACATGCCTGTATTCCTGTACAGTGAAGTTAAAGTAGCTAGTCATTAAAAGCAAAGCTTTTCCTTGCGAATCTCACTGGGTTTTGTGATTGTGCGTGCTGTGGCCTGGCTTTTCACTAACCAAATAGGCCAACCAATCACAGCGGACGACACGCACCGCTGAGTTTCTTGTACGACCACCAGATGGAACTTGCCTTCGCATACCTGTGGCAACACCGCCGCCGGTCGTGGGAAAAAAAAAAGAACCAGAAAGCTCGCCTTCGCGCATCTGCAATGGCATTGCATTAGCCTCTCTACAATGCCTGAATAAAGCCTTCCGTGTCACTTTGTGCAGACATTCAACAAACATAAGCTCATGTTTCAATTCTGTATGTACTCCCACAAAGCTTCAATGTACTATATAAATTTCAACTCGTTGGATCTGCTGCATTTTTTTTTACTCTACTTCACCACTTGTACACAAACATAACTACCTTCTACGTTTTCTTCGATTCTCTGACAAATACGAGATAGTTATTAAGTTTAGTTAAACAAGATACAGCACTATGAGCAACAGTGCAGTGACAGGATTGCTATGTGGTTTCACACAAATTTTTTTCATCTTCATATTTTTTTCACAGTAATAGTAAAAGCATACCAATTTAGCCCAAGGGTGCTTTTGCATGATTAGTACAAGCATGAGAATGATGCAAATAATTTTAAATTACTTTAAGAGCCAAGCTTAATGCATTGTGTTCTTTATGTGTAAAAATCATGGCTACTGCCTTTCATCAAGTTAACAGCAGCATAGTAAAGAGCTCATTACACCAACAACCAGAAACTCGGTTTTACAATGTCCTGTGTCTAGTGACTGCAATGCTACATGTGGTCCCCTTGTAATGCTGTAAGCAAATAATAAAAGTACCTAGGTGTGAAATTCACTTGTGAGGCACATAATAGAAGGGGACCTCAAAAACAGTTAGGGATGTCCACGTAACCACTGAGCACAGTCCCAACCACAGTCATGCAATTATATGCTTAAAGGGGCCCTCATCAGGTCTAACGATTTTGAGCTGACAAGCGCAGAGCATACAATGCATGCTAACGATCGTGTTTGCAAAGAATTACATTGCTACGCGCCGTGGCAAGGTCTAAAATTTCAATCCGAACGGTGTTTTCTTCTTTCTTCGTGGCAACCGCGCTCCAAGCCGGATGGTGACGTCCTTGTGTCCCTGCGCCTACGCGCTCGTGTCCGCAGTGCGCCGTCACTCGAAGTGACATATGATTTCGATTATTATTAAAGGCAACATCTGTTATTTGTGTGATCTGTTGCTTGAATTGATGAATTGAATGTCCTTGTGCCTACGTGCTCGTGTCTGCAGTGTGATGTCGCTCAAGATGACATACGACTTCGATAATTATGCAAGGCAACATCTGTTATTTGCGTGATCTGTTGCTTGAATTGATGAATTGAAGTTTAGAGACATAATGAAGCACACAAATGGAATGTCTGCGTGTTTCACTTCACACCGAAGCAAGAGAGATGTACTTCCACTTCGTCTGCTTGTTCCCACGGTTGTGCAGTCACGTGCGCAAGTACCTAAACTATGCCATTTTCTACCGCGTTCCAGTGCATGATCATGCTCTGTGATCCTCTTGATCTGCCTCAGTATTCGTGTAGCACTGAATAATACCACTAGCCATGTGTCCTTGTGCACAGCGCACAAAATCGTGCGCTGCGCAAACGAGACAACAGCTCACTCGCAACGCAGTCAGCAAAAGTGCACAGCGCCGGAAAGAAAAAAAAGTGAGGAGAAAAAAGAATTGAAGGCGGGGCCTGTGACATATACATCACACGATCCTCGAGGTCTGGTATGGGAAAACACAGGGAAGGAATTTCGCTTGCAAAGGCTAGACGAGGCGAGTGGAGAGAGCGTCTTGCTTGGCAGTGGAGCCCTCCTGCTGAAATCATGGGTTCGTGGGACTGAAATATTCCTATCTCGGCTATTAATGAGCCAATTTGAAACATTTTTGTGGCAGAACACTCCTTATAGGACATGTAACAACTTCCAACATATAACCAAAATTTGCTATGGGGCCTGATGAGGGGCCCTTTAAGGTCAATTGTATCCTGTGACATCATATGAGGGCCTAAGATTTTCTTTCCTACTGCTCAGCGATTACACACCACCTTGTTGATGATTTGTGGCATCACAGATATTGCAGAATGATCAACACAGTGCTACAAGAAACTGCTAAAGCGCTGTGTTCAGGTGTTGCAGTGACCACTTCATTTATTTAAAATGACGCCAAATGTTTTTTAGGATGTGCTTGAATCAAAATGCGAACATAAAATTTGTGTGACAGGAATGAATGGAAGGTAAGACGATCACACATTGCAAGCTTGATACGTGCAGTCACCGACTTTATCACAGCATAAAGACTACAGCGCAAAGCAAATGGGTCTCTACATCGTCAAAAAAATGCATACAACCATCTACAACTGTGCTACAGCCATGTAACGAACAGACCTTAAAGGATATGTGTGCCGTATGTACACATATAAATAAGATAAACAAGTAGTGGCTAGCAGATGACGTGACGCGGCCACACTATCGTGGTTCAACCAGAGTCCACGAGGCGGTGACTCTGCTCAATCCCGCTGCAAATAATTTCAGTAAAGCACAGCACAGAGCAAAATTCTGGGAACAGCTTTTCTGCGATTTTGAAGTCGTAAAAAACTGTATTTACTTTCCGCACACAAACTGATGAGCCAATGAGCAACAAAGGGCCTCTTTGATTATCCGTCCCTGACAGTCCCAGACTGCCCAAGGTGGTGCTTTCAGCCAATGAGGGTTGCATATACAGTGCCTTGGGCATTCCAGGAATGTCCAGGATACCATATTGAAGACGCCCAATACAAACGCATTTGGTGAGGAGCACCCGCTGCTGACAAGCGGCCAAAGCAAAGCCACCTCCATTGCCTAGGCAACTCCTGTGCAAACGCAACTAATGCCACTTAGAAGACGTTAGCACAACACGTTGTCACTGTGGCTTTTTTCTCTTTTTTCCCATTCCTTGTTCATTTTCTTCACGTCTCCTCCTCCGCATTGTCCTTTTCACTGTCCCCTCCCATTGGCTAGCACAACTCGTTAAGGAGCATGATCACTACCGCACTTGTCTGCGAGATTTTCCCATAAAAGCTGTGTTATAACCGGTATTTTGTCTGGCACAGCTGCACTATAAGTGCTATGCACATACGTGACATTCTATGGAAGGGTAAACGAGAGGCAGAAAAGACGTGTTATAGCTGGTCGTGCACTATAAGCGGTTACATTTCAAGTGGTGTGAAATTTTGGCAAATACAGTACAGATGTTCATATCACATTTTAAAGCATTAGCATAATGAGCAGAGCATAAAGCTTCTTAGAGCGTAGGTCTTAATGGCCCGTTCCTGCAGCTAGCAGTGGCGGTGATGTTAACCAAGCGAATGAGCACAACAGCAAAAGATGAAAGAGCGAATGCGGAGCGGCAGATGAAAGATGCAAGCCATGAACAGTGGATACTAATGAGAGTGGCCCCTTCAGTGACATGCACACAAGAAACTGGTTTCATGTGGAGCCGCCTGACTGCTCGATGTGTGCTTGTATCTGGTCTCAACCGGATCGCTTGTTTCATACTATCATCTGCTCGCATCAGCTCTCGCTCACGCTTGTTTGGTTTTCTTGGTTTGGTCACGTTCGCACTTGTTTTGGTTGTCATGGTTTGAGATTGTTTTGTAATCTGACTGTATGTGCGACGCAAATTGTGTAGTACTTTCTGGAAGCCAAGCGGCACCAGCGATTATACTGGAACCTTCGATGAGTCATGTAAAAAGCCGATGCACTTGACCCGCACATCAAATTTTCGAAGTTTGCCGACCCTGCTACATGTCTCTCTCCAATTCTTTGCCTAAATATATTGCGAAATGAAAACACGTATAGAGCTATGCTCAAATTTCGCATCAGGGAGTATCGTAATCGCCAGTGAATTTTTCTTCTTTGTTTGTTTAGTTGTTTATTTATGACCAACAACTCAAGCGGGGAAACATGATGCCAGTGAAATCTGTCAGTAGCAAATAGTCTGTGTGCAGATAGTATTTTTGCAATAACCGAGAACTTGACCATGCTATGTTTATTTATGAGCAATAACTCAAGCAGAAAACCTGATGCAGTCAAATGTTTCTCTAGAAAATAGTCTGTGTGGCTGGTATTTCACAATAACCGAGAACTGGATCATGCTACGTTTAGGCTCAAGGGCTAATGGGCTGAACCAGGTTAGGCCAAACAAGGCCTGGTCAAGCCAGGCTGTGCCAAGCAGAGATGGACCCGAACCTTATGGGCCCTGGCCGAATACAGGCCAGGTATGAAACTACCAGGGTGGGCACGAGCAGGCCATGCACGGCACTTTAGGGCTCATTATGGGCTCGGGCCAGGAAAAAATCGGTCTGTGCAGTGCTCTAGTATGCAATACCACTGGACTGAAAATAAGTATTTCTTCAGTTAAAATAAAACTGCACAAATGAACACTTGCAAAGCAAATTAGTTCTGCAGTTCTCCAGGTGCAGCAAGTTTCATCAAAAGGACAGTAGGCATCCACTGAAAAGCAGCAAAAGGATTGCCAATTTCACTCTCACTCTACCATCTGCTAGTCTCATGGTTCCTTCAGTTCATAGAGCAACTGCCTTGGAAAGCACTAACGCAGACATTGATTCCCAGACCATCACAAGTTTTTGTTTGCCTTTTAAGGATTCTTTCTAAGAAACCCATATTGTGTTCCTTTATAGTTTCGTGCAACTCTAAGTTGGATGCCAACTTTCCCTCTCATGTTCTCTAATGCTAGTAAAATTACTCACTTTGATAGTAGGGTAAGAATTGATTCCATATGTGCGACAGAGCTGCATATTATCTACGCAGTCAACAACTGCGAGACTTATAACAGCCTTCCAACCTGTAATAATAATAAAAAAATATCACTACACACATAAAATACATAAAAAGGCCAAACAATGAACTTTCCTTCTTTAAAATGGGCCCTGAAACACTTTTTGAACATAGCAAAAGAATGTTCCCTATTTGTTAACGAGGCACCAGTAAACATGTGAGCCAAATATTATTGCACTGCAGACAGCAGGGAATTCACAATTGTGTGTAAAAAGCAGCGGAAAACTGCTTACTTTCTCCTTGGCAATGGTGTCATGCAGCATCACTGCAAGCAGTGGAGCCCACAACAGCTATTGGCTAATTTTGTGATTGTGAGAACATTCTCAGTAATAAAATTAATGCTCATTTGAGTCTGATAAATTAAATGAAGAATATTGTGTCTGCAATCGCTAAAAGACAGAAAAGAGATTTCATCTTTGCGCTGCCAGTTTACGCATGACAGTTGCGCGTTGCTGCATCCGCTGCATGTGGCCTCCAAAGATGAGAAGCATAGCAGACACCGAGGCTGCCACGGGGTGCCACCACAAGCCATCTCGCCGCTGAGATGTTGCACGTTTGGGCAGGGCGAGCAAGTCATTGTTCCCTTGTGCCCCCCTGCTGTCTCCCCTGTGTAGCTTCCAGCACGCTAGTGAAAATTAAAGGCGAGAGAAAGCTGCTGATTGGTATAGTAACTATGTCTAATTTCACTTGTGCATGAAGGATTCGATAAATCTTTGCAGTAGAAGATTCGTGAGGAGACGTAATTTAATAGTGATGTCATCCTATCATTAGTTAGAAAAGTGTTTCAGGGCCCCTTTAATGCTTAGCCAGCTTTCACACAAAGCAGTGCATCAACACAATGGGGACAAAGACAATTTTTATACGCTAAGAAGTACAAATGCGCACCTCATGTTTTATAAGATATGTCGATGCAGCTCCCATGAGGACATCACATGCAATTGTGAAGTACTAGCATGCAGTACACATTGTGCCGTCATCTTAATGATTACAAGTGACACCATTAGTTGGATTTGGGTTAAAGTGCAATGGTGGGAAGCCAACTTAACCATCACAAAAAGGCCCTAGTCTCAGCACAGCCAAAGCGCTATTTGTGCTGATTTGAAAAAAAAAAAAGGAAAAGAAAAATTGCAATCAGGTACATGCACAGAGGTGGGGGAAAAACGGACAATGCCTTCAAAATTCAAATTATGAAGTTTAACCTTCCAAAGCAACACACGAGTTATGAGAGATATCATAGTGGATTAATTTCAATCACTCAAACTCGTAACATCATGCTTGGCAGCAGAATGCCATAACCCGCATAACCACTGCAGCGAGTAATGCCTACCCCCATGCCCACTGAAGGGGGTGACATGCAATGAAGGCATCACTACTCTAATCAAGGGTGGCAACCGTTCAGGTTACCTGTCCCTTTTTTGGCACTGTTACAAGAAGTTTCTCTTTCTTGGCGCACTACAGGGAGCGCGGATCTTTTGACATCAACGAAGCTGGCGTTTCCAGGTTGATCTCCATCACTTTCTATGAGGCGCTAGATGATCGAGAGCCAGGTGCCGAGATGGGTGTCTTGGGCCATGGAGTTTGGCTACATTTCGGGTCCTACGGCACTGCGGTCTGCTGGCCCGTCTTCGATGATAATGGAGCAGCACTGGCTGCAGCCACCAAAGGGGCGGATGGAGGTTCTACAGGAATACCGGACGTGGACTCTGTAGACTCTAGAAACCGGTGTGGCGCTGCCCCCTGTCACGCTGCACTGGCATAGCTTACTCAAAGTAAGTTAAATTAAATTAAATTAAATTATGAGGTTTTATGTGCCAAAACCACTTTCTGATTATGAGGCACGCCATAGTGTAGGACTCCAGAAATTTTGACCACCTGGGGTTCTTTAATGTGCACCTAAATCTAAGTACACGGGTGTTTTCGCATTTCGCCCCCATCGGAATGTGGCCACCGTGGACGTGAAGAAGTGCCCAAGTGTTTTCTTCGCTTCATAGAATGAATTTTTTTTTCCTTTACAGTGATCGCGATTATTTCTTTCTCTCTTTTACAGCAACGGCAGCTCCGTGAGTAAGCTGAATGGTCTCCCTAGCAATTGACACATAGCGCAGAAGCATTACAGTTGTCAGAAGCGCGGTCATTGGCACTGCATTTCACGCATGTTTCTTTCCCTCTACACGATTTGAGGCATGCACGAACCTCTGGCACTTGAAGCAGCGCCTCGGGTTTGGTATGTATAGTTAGACATTGATTTTCAGATATCCTGCATCAATGGAAATGGGCACAGTACTGGTACCAAATGCGAGTATCACATGTTTTGTGGGGATCTGTTGGTCGTTTCGTCAGTGTTATTCTTTGTATATTAATTATGTTTTGATCGTTAATCCTTCAAGGAGCTCTTTGTCACTAAGGTTCAGGCAATCTTCTTCTGATATTACTCCCCTGCTTGTGTTGAGCGAGCGATGTGGAGAGATTGTCACATTAATGTCACCGATACTGGCGAGTTCATGCTTTTCAACTTGTTCTTTCTTGGTCAGTTCGAGGAGGAGGTCTCTGCCAGCCATCTTTGAGGCTTTGTAGCTAGGTCCAATCACGTTTGCTAGGCATTTAGAAAGTAGGAATGGTGACAGTTTTCTTATGGTTGTGTTGCCTTCACTGTGACGAACATGGTACTTTGGAAATGTGTCTTGGTTTGGTTTCAAAAAGAACTGGAAAGTTGCTCCGGTGCACCCTCTTTTCAAGGGGCAATCTTGGAGGGGCGAAAAGCATTTGCCGTGTAAGTCTTGGTAAATTTGGCAGCGATGGTGGCCACCCACCACCTAGCCCAACAAGGGAACGCTACTAGGTTGGAAGAATACCAGCAGAAGTCAGCCATACATCGCCGTTATAACCTAATATAATGTAACCCAAGGTTGGATAACTACACCAGGTTAACCCTTGCCGCCGGGAAACTCGGAAGTGAAAAGAAGTGAAGAGAAGGCAGCAAAGATTGAAAGCGAGAGGAAAAGACGAAGACTGATGATGAGGACAGAAAAAGGTGACTACTGATTTCCCCTGGGTGGGTCAGCATGGGGGTGCCGTCTACGTGAAGCCTATGTCAAAGGGGTGTGTTGTCTCTGCTGAGGGGCCTTAAAGGTCCAAACACTCAGCATCGGCTCAAACCTCAGGATACCCTTTCCTCTGGAAACAGCTAAGCCACACATGGTTAAACGCGGGAAGGTCCAACTCTCATGCGCTTTGGTACATGGTGTCGCAACACACCAAACGCTGACTGACGCAGACACCCCTGCAGGGTGTGAACATTTCAGCTAAGTTTTCAATAGTGCATGAAACAGGAGCTATCAAACTGCATGTAAAGACTAGATTCCCCTCTTTCTGAAGACAAGGCTCCTCCCTGCCATTTTCTAGACTGCCGGCCGGCTTCCAGCTGATGTCAGAAGACAGCAGCCCATAGACATCGGCCATAGGGCAAATGTTTTTTTACAAGTTACTTGTGCATGTGCACCCCCTGCCAGATATGCCACAGACCATTAAGAAACAGTGCCACTACTTTTTACTCTTGGATACTATCTCAAAAATTGCCCAAACATTATATTTGTTACTGTGCACTCAAATGAACATGTTTTTCAAGTTTCAGAAAAAGGTGTTTCAGGGCCCATTTAAAAGCTTTGCAATAAAAATTTGACACACAACGTCATTCTCTCATTTGCATAGTACAGGTGAGCGGAGGGGAAATGAGGAAAATAAATATTGCCCTCCTAATTTATTCATTCATAATATCTCAAAAATTGCCTGAACATTATATTTCTTACTGTGCACTCAAATGAATATGTTTTTCAAGTTTCAGAAAAAGGTGTTTCAGGGCCCATTTAAAAGCTTTGCAATAAAAATCTGACACACGATGTCATTCTATCATTTGCATAGTATGGAGCTTGGCAATGCCTCAGCTTAATTCCAGAAATCAAGTATTCAATGCAGCTCCACATGTAGCAACAACTGCAGCAGTATGCAGCAGTTACTTGCAGCAGTGAATGTGAAGAGCAGACATATTGTATGTTGTCTGTACTCAATGATTTATTCACTGTTCACTGCATACTTCATTCCCTTTACACCAGAAAAACACATAGAAGAAAAGCAAGGAAGTCCCATTTCAGCTTCTAACTACGGGACCTCCTTCTGTATATACATATGGCAATTATGACGTAATAGTTCTGCGGAAGCCTGCAAGGTGGAGAGAAGTAATTAAAGAAAAATGAGACAGCCACCCAATCATAGAAATTGCTACAAAGAAACCCATATGGGTTCCTTGAAAGAGAAGTCTCACAGTTGAAGAAAAATTCATCCTGGTCCGGAACTTGAACCCAGGACCACCGCCTTTCTGGTGTAGCCATTCTGCCATCTGAGCGGACCAGGCGGCTAGCAGATGGCAGGGCAAAGTCACATTTGGCAACAACTTAAAGCAAAGGCAAGAGTTACGTCAATATTACTATTACGTCAAACTCTTGCCTTTGCTTCGAGTTGTTGACAAATTCAACTTCGTCCTGCCATCTGCTAGCCGCCTCGTTAGCTCAGATGGCAGAACGGCTGCCCCAGAAAGGCGGTGGTCTCGAGTTTGAGTCCCGGACCAGGACGAATTTCTCTTCAACTGTGAGGCTTTTCTTTCGAGGAACCTGTATGGGTTTCTTTGTAGGAATTTCTATGATTGGGTGGCTGTCTCATTTTCCCTTATTATCGTAATTATCCGTTTTTGACATAAAATAAACTGATTGTAATTCCGATTCTGAGCCTGTCTAAATTTTGCTTTCCAATTGACTAGGCACAAAAACAAACAATAATGCATCAAAAGAATCACAAGCGCCATTAATTATAGGCACTACATGCTACTTCACCTTGACTGTGCCAAACATCCATCTTGCTCCTTTTTATGCTACTTTCACACACCTTCCAGCTCAACTTAGTATGACAGATTGTTTTTGCTTAGCTGCCTTCATAATGCTTTTCTTTTTCTAAAGCTGTATTTTTCTCAAAAAGAAGAAAAGTAGACAAAAGGGCACACAAACAAAAAGAAAAAAATACTGCCCATCCTTTTGTTCTACACAGATGTGTGTAGGTAGTGATCAGGAAGCCCCGCTGTTTGCAGTTGACCCGTTTCCAGTGTGACGTCGAAACACCACCAAATGAAGATACAATCAAAAGGCCACCTTGGAATAAAAGGTTTTGTAGCACAATGAAATGTCACGGCATTGTTGGCTTACAGCCTCTGCCATGAACAGGTTACTAGAATCCAAAACATATGCCTTTTATTTGCTTATATGCCAAATTCTTTATTCACATAACTTTCACTTGCACACAGTAATTTTACAATTATTTTTACATTCAGATCAGCATAGTAGTAAACAGGAACAACAACTAAAATCAGAAAATATGCTGGAAACAACTTACTAGAAACGCACTACAGCAAAATCACAACTGGAAGTTGAAAAACAATCACATTGCTGTTTTTAAACAGCCTCCTCTCATCATTTCAATTATATTATTACAGCCAATATGACACCAACGCAGTCTTTCAACAAGTCCACTCGTCAAAACATTGGCTACTGCTTTCACCTTCTCGTTTTGCTCATATTCTTGAATTTCCATAACAATGTTTTCCAATGCACTAAAGTAATTCTAATTTTATAGATATATAACTCAGAAATGCATTTGAATAGACAGAGTTGTTGAGACATCCAAGAAATCAAAAGTGCTACAAATTGCTAGTTACAGGTAGGCAAAAAAATAATAATACTTGAAGATCAGAAAGGCTTTGGCATGTGCAGCATCAAAGCAACAAACCTAGCATCAATGTGGGTATTGTTTATGGAAGTAGAATTTGTAAGGTTGGCCGAATGCAATCCTTTCTAAATAAAACCACAACCTTTGCACGCCATCATATTTTTATCTTTATATGACAAGTGCGCATGTGCGTTCAAGTAACCAAGAAGAATACATGTCAGAAAAAGAATAAAAGTCCGCACAATAATGGATACATTTCCGTGCCCAGCTGCTGTTATAGCAGGTGTTCTTGCCAGCCTCTCAATCAAAGTCATGTCTTCTATAGGTGCTTTATGCAATGCTTTAGCACTTTTAAAGAAGCACATAACAGCTCAAAAACTTCTTCAGCCGTATTCCATGTGCCACTTGTTCATTGCTTTACAACTTATTGCCTGCACTTTATTCTGCCTGAGAGGCATTTTATGCCACATGGTCAGGAGATTGTTTTGAACTCCGCATTAAAAAAGGAAAAATAATTTAACTACAAACCTGATTGTTAGATTTTTTTTCTTTTCTGTTAAATGTAGGGTTCAGCCTTTTCAGTTCTTAATTTTTAGTATTCAGCATACATTTTTTTTACCTGCTCTATCTCAGAACACAATTTTCGCTTTCTATTGGATACTTCTTTTTCACACTCAAAAGTTTAGTGTCTTCTCTCATAAAAAATTTTACTCACAGAAAAACTTATTTTTTATATATGTGTGCATTTATATATACCTCTCAGGCACTGTGTGCACATTTGCGCAAACCAGGATAATGCATCAAAAGCCACAGTGCTGATGAAAATAGTGATATTTAAAATGTGTCACACACTTCCTGAAACACTTCTGACTGGACCTGTGCTGCAAGCTTGAATAGTATGTGTAAAGTTCTTTACGAAAATGAGTTGTAATGTAGACGGGTCAGTGTTTCCTCTCAGTGTCACAATGTCATCATGTAGCAGTTTCCTCACTTTTGTTGTCTTCCACAATGTTTTATATCAGGGATATCTTTCAAGTGGCTGGACAGTTGCTTTCCAAGTATGCCAGACATGAAATACTTGTTTCGCTTATCTGGCACCCATGTAGAAGCTCTTCGCATTCAGTCCTCATTATGTAAAACTCACTGAAGCATATTTCACTGCAATGTAATGAAACACATACATAATGAAATATGCTTCAGTGACTTATAACTGAAAATTCTTCATCACAGGGAATCAGATGCAGCACAATCACTTTATCCTAAGCTAACAATGACAATAAAACTACTACTTGGGCGAGTTGGTTTATACGTAGTGAAGCCATTATAGTGCAAAGGAACATGGAAGAGGACAGGGCACCATGGGTGCTAACTCGCAACTGGTTTACTGGGTCATCCGAGAAAAATAGGAAATAATAGATACACACAGTATAGTGCATGTGTACATGTTCTTCGTGGCAATGAAAAAGAAAATTCGAAAAGGCAAGTCTCGCAACCAAATAAGCAGATCGACATGTCACTAACAAAATCTGTGTCACTTGTTTTAATGTGATAAGCTTCCAAAAGTTCACGAGCAGCAGTATCCTTACTTCTGCCTAGAATCTTAAGCTTACGCAACCATTGTTTACAACTGCAGGCGAGGCAGTGTGCAGGAAGATGCGCACTAAAGGCAATGTACATCTGCCTGCGCATTGCCTGGCCTACAAGTGTGAACTGTGTTTGCGTAAGCTTAAGGTTCTAGGCAGAAGTTAGGATACTACTGCTTGTGAACTTTTGGAAGCTTATCACATTATAAAAAGAGGCACAGATTGCGTTAGCAACACGTTGATCTGCTTATTTGGCTGCAAGACTTGCCTTTTTGAATTTTCTTTTTCTTTGCCACGAAAAACATGTACACACGCACTAGTATACTGTGGGTATCTATTATTTCCTATTTTTCTCGGGTGACACAGTAAACCAGTTGCGAGTTAGCACCCATGGTGCCCTGTCCTCTTTTATGTCCATGTTCCTTTGCGCTACAATGGCTTCAATAACAATGACAAGTAGTGCCCATCTTTAATCACTTACCAAGTTCAACAGTAACCAGACGAATAACACAGGTTAAGTAGACAACAAAATGTTTGTACAATTTAAAAAAATGATAGTGAACATAAGGCTCCCCTCCCATGCCTCCAACCTCATGCCTTCCATCAAGCCAAAACTAGGCCAGGATAACATCATGATGGCATCACAATGCTATCCCTTTTTATGCTTTATCATGCAGTGGTCCAAGCATAACTCCACCCACAGTTTCACTGGGATCTGCCAGCCATGAATGGTGGGTGATAAGCAAGGAAGAGAATCGAGCAAAAGGAATCTTTACATCATACTGGCACCAGACACCGGCCATGGTCGCATAACCAATGAGAGCCTTGCCTTTCAAAAACTGTAAAATCTTGGTAGGAATTTTTTACTTCTATTGTGAACATTGACTTTAGAATTTACAGGCCATTAAAGGCAAATCTTGCTAGTTTTTCTGAATGGTATGTGTTTCTACCACACTTAGAGCAGCATGAATTGCTGCAACTGTCAGCGACTAGCTTGTGGTGGGTTTTTCTTCCACTAATTATTTAGCTAGCAGGTGTAGACTGGCAGTTTCACAGCATCATATTGGCTTCTACTGTTGCTCAAAAGCAAAGCATAGTTCTAGTGCCTTTTCTACTATGATGAACGGGTGTTGCAGTCTTGTTTCCTTAAGGTTCTATGAACCTTTTTTTTTTTTTTTTTCTGGTGGCAGACAAGAAAAAGACATTATTCTTTTTTAAGAAAGGCAGTTCAGAAGATGGCTAGTTACTGCATTAGCAGCCAACATGTTAAGGGGACAAAATGATTAACTGGAAAACACTGCCAAAGAAATGAAATTCAAAAAAGGTGAGAACGTGTGGCAGTTGCTGTGCCATAGCTATGATTTTGAAAAACCAGTGCCAGTACGAAGCACAAGGCAATGAAAGGACACACACAGGGCGCTCTGTGCGTCCTCTCTTAGCCCTGAGCTTCGTCTTAGCGTTGGTATGCCGAAACCTAAGCTATTATAAGAGACACTGAATAATAGCCAAGTCAATATCATCATTTCTAATTAAACTATTCGTCATAAATGGCGTCAGACATAGCGATTACCAAGTTCATTCCTGCTGTAACTTGATGCCAATAAGTTCACATGACGCTACATGAGTATGCGCCGAAGACAACGCAATCATAACCGTTTAAACATTAGAGCAAAACCCGCGACTTTTAGCTTTATTCTCTGTCTAGCATTGCGTGTAGTACGAGCGTGGACGCATTTGTAAGGATCAGCGTTTTTCTTTTAATCTGCAACCTTAAGATAATATGCGGCAATGGGACACCACAAATCTAAGGCGCAGAGCAAAGCAAAGCAAGAGCATCCGGTTTCAAATGTCGCGTAGATGCGCGCCATGCTCTTTCATAAACTGTTCTTAAAGAAAAGTACCCACCTGCAATGTCGTTGGCAAATGCCTTAAATATCGGAGAGAATTTGATGCAGTGGCCGCACCAGTGGTTGTAGAACTGTACAAGCCAAGCATTCTCCTTGTTGAGGATTACCTTATGGAAAGTCAACGTATTGAGGACCTGGAGCGGCATGGAAGGATCGTACAAGCTCGCAGATTCAAGCGCGGAATTCACGCTGCCCAAAAGCAGGATCCCAGCGCCCAGAAAAAATGATAACATAATACTACCACTCATTCCCCTACGCCGTGGCGTGAACAAGCTAACACTTCATCGCAGCAGCAAAAAGCCGACAGCCGAGAAAGAAGTTCCTACGTTCACGCATGCAACAGCCGACACAGAGCTAACCGCGCAGTGAGAAGGCAAAGTGGAGAAATAACGCGAAATCAAAAGTGAAGGGGCACAGTGCGACCTCTGCGTTCATTTACACGTCATGCAAACACGTACCAAATGTACCTCAATTTTCTTCCATCTCCTTTGCGAACAAAAGAGAAAATAATTTAACAAACAATGTTTTTTTCCGGCGCCTGAGCAATAAACGATGGAAAATCATACGGAGTGGAAGTGCTGACCGAAAACGAGAAGACGGAATCCGTCCAAGGCATGGCCAAAACAGTTTCGATTCCCGGACATGTGTTAGTGGCGGTGTTTACTGCAGTGCTTGAATATTATTGTGATCCTGTCGGTCGTTTTTATTGCTCACAATGGTATTAGATACATTCAACCTAAATGTTGGAGTGCTTGGACATGTGGACAGTGGGAAGACGTCTCTGGCAAAATCCCTGAGCACGACGGCGAGCACAGCGTGCTTCGACAAGAACCCTCAGAGTCAGTCGCGTGGCATCACACTCGATCTCGGTTTCTCGTCTTTTCAAGTAGAAGCTCCCGAGCACTTGCAGAGCCAGTGCCGACATCTTCACTTCACTCTTGTCGACTGCCCTGGACATGCTTCGCTCATACGTACAATTATTGGCGGTAAATAATTCCGATCTGTTGCTCAAACCGCACATGCGAGATGTTTTGATGATACTGTCCTCGATATCAAGGCTGAATCGCTAATAGTGGCTTAACATATACTCAAGTATCGTAACAGCTACGAAAAACTCTACACATTTTGCAGATAATGTATTTAAAAAAAAATAAGGTGCATGTTAAGAACACTTAACTGCGACAAAGAAAAGCCGATCTAAGGATGTGCTTGACGCCACTATAATGTTGTGCTTGAAAATAAGCTCTGATAGGCAGGGGTGCTTCAATACAGATATTACTTCTTGGTCATTACTTCCATATACTCAAGGCAAGCGTGTAATTTATTTATTTATTTATTTATTTATTTATTTATTTATTTAATAAATAAATATATACTGCCAGCCTTCAGAGAAGGCCGTGGGCAGGAGTGGGCAGTAGTACATATGAAGAAATGATTAAAAATAAGAAGGCAAGAACACATTACACAAGGCTCGCACCACGCACTGAAAAGCCGCGAAAGACCGATAGTTTGCACGTCGCTTGCATACAAACCCGTGCTACAGGTATAAAATTATACACTGATATATTGACAGAGTGCTTGACAAGGAAAGATTAGATCAGAACACGGACCATTCAAGCTGCGCATGCGCGTCGCACGATATGACAAACTGCTGTAATTCGTCACTTATCGAAGCATTTTGCGGGAGAACCATTTCGCGAGATAAGTGTTGCTGAAAATCGAAGGCTGATGGAAGAATTATAAAGCACTTAAGAATGACTGTACGGTGGGTTTCTCGACAATGTGTGCACTGAGCCGGTTCAATTCTCGAATAGTTCGAGGAAAAAATGAATTACTGAAGCAATCGGTTCTGCAGGCGAATTAACTTTTTTCGAGTGATTTCCTCGAGTGGAACGACGAGTCACCTGTTGAATGTACAATTCCTTGTTGATACGCAGATTATCATGATATATTAAATACATATATTTCAACCTATCACGATGACGTCTTAGTTGAAGTGTTTTTAAATAAGCTTTTTCTAGCAGCTGAGTCGGAGATGTGTGCCAGCTGTATGAATTAAAGATGAATCTTATTGATTTTCTTTAGACACTTTCGAGTTTTCTTATATTTACTTCAGTAAATGGGTCCCATAAGACGGAAGCATATTCAAGAATCGGCCTAATAAATGTTTTATATGCCAGTAACTTTATTTCTTCTGTCGACTGACGTAGGGAACGTTTCAGATACTCAAGCTTCCTCACGGCCTTTTTTTGTATGTAGTTAATATTTGTGTTCCACCTGAGATCAGACGTGATCATGACACCCAAGTATTTATAACTCTCTACTGAAGAAAGACTGCGGCCATTTATTGAATATTGGAAGTGTAGGGGAATCCGTTTTCTTGATATTGTCATTGATACAGTTTTCTTCTCATTTACCTTCATTTGCCACTCAGAACACCAACGGTCTATTTTAGGTAGAGATGAATTTAGAAGAGCCTAGTCATTCAGCCTGGTGAATTACATTATATAATATACAACCATCAGCAAACAACTTAGTTTTCACTGGTATATCTTGAGTAATGTCATTAATAAAAATTAAAAAGAACAGTGGTCCCAGGATGGATCCCTGCGGTATGCCTGACAAAACTGGGGCCAGACTGGAACTAATGCTGTCGATGGAAACACTCTGCTGTTGCAATGAAAGATATGCTTCTATCTAGGATATTAATGTGATGTTCTTGAATATTGATTTCATTTTGACAAGCAGTTTAGGATGGGACACGCGATCAAAGGCTTTCTCGAAATCTAAGAATATAATGTCTACCTGGCTTTGCTTATCTAATGATGCGGCAAAATCATGAACAGTTTCCAGCAGTTGTGTTACCGTCGGCAGGTTCTTGCAAAAACCATGCTGTCTGGAATCGATCAGGTTGTTATTTTCAAGAAACTCCGATATATGTTTAAAAATGACATCTTCAAGTGTCTTCCCACATGTGCATAAAATGGAGATAGGCCGGTATATCGCAATATGTGATGGATTTTGTGATTTAGAAACGGGGACAATTCTTCCATACTTCCAATCATGTGGAAATTCCGCTCGCCGTAAGGATTCTTTAAATATTAAGGTTAAATATTTCGAGCACCATTCGGCATACCTAATGAGGAAGGCATTCGGTATGCCGTCTATTCCAGGGGATTTTTTGCTGTCCACTTTCAAAAGAAGTAAGAAAACACCTTCCTCAGTTATTGATACGTCACCTATAGCAGGGAATTCATGAGGTAGTGTAAAGTGTGGCTGATTGCAGTCATCTTTCGTGAACACTGAACAGAAGTAATCATTGAATGAACTCGCGATGGCAAAAGGATCCGTAACAGGTCTACCATCAATACATAGATTCGATATTGTACTCTTTTTTGTTTGAAATGACGCCAAAATTTTGCCAGGGACGAAAGAAGAAAGTTTTTCATATTTACACTGTGATAATGTTGCTTAGCCTTTTTCATAGTGTGTTTTAACTGTTTGCGCATGTCGGAAAGTTTTTGCGCGGTATCTTCGAAGGGACTACTACGAAATTTCTTTCGGATCTTTTTCGTCTTTCGTCCCAAGTGTACAATGTCTTTAGTCATCCATGGGTTTGAGCGTTGCACACATTTCACTCGGAATGGTACGAAATCTTGTATGCACCTTAAAACAAGGTTCTTGAAGAAAAGCCACAAGTCATCAACGGAAATTTCCCCAGACTCAGAGAGAACAACAAATTGTGAAAACGAGATATCAGGCTAGTCCAATATACTCACATCATCAGAACGAGCAAAAATTGGTACCATAGATGCCCGTTTCTTGATTTTCTTTATACAATTCAAATCTACATATAAACTTACCATCTTATGATCGGATATACCTTCAAGAACATACGTTTTCGGACTGCGATTAAGGATGCTATTGCTGACAAGAAAGAGATCTAAAATAGACATGGTTTCCCCTTGTATCCATGTTGGTTCGGTAACTAATTGTGTTAGTTCATAGAAAAGGATAATGTCAACAAAAGGCTCAGCAGAGCTACATAAGGGGTCGGGGAATTTACTGTTCCAGTTTATGGACGGTACGTTAAAATTCCAAGAATAACTTTTGCTAGCGCATAAAAATTCATTAAGTTTCTGAAAAAAGGAATTACCTGAGTTAGGCGGCCTGTAAAACCCTGCTACTACTAGACTAAGGTCATCAAGGAAGACTTTTAAGATTACGTTCTCGATACCAGGTAATTCTTGTGCAGCAGCACTTTCACTGATGTCCGTAGCCGAGTTGTGGAAGAAAAAGTACTTGTGCCAGACCTTGTTGCTTCTTTTTATTTAGTACAGAGCAAGTCAGCTAAAAAGCAAAATTTGCCGCTTCGTCCAATTTGGCCATACCAACACAGTTGCACACAGCCCTCATAAAGACCGGTAGCTGCGTTTCTGCTTTTGATGGGCTGATTTTGTGACAGACGTCACAAAATAGGTGCACGATGACGTCATGATAATAGTTCTTAAAAGGCCAGTACAAATCATGAGTCAAACACTTAACATGGCAATGCATTTCTATACCTGCAACCAGTCAACTCTGGTTGAAATATTTTAAAAAGTGTCGTAACACCGCAAAGCCCACCGTATCAGTTTTGACACAATGAATTTGATGCCTAAAAAGTCTGATTTAAGCGTTGGAAACCCAATGTAGAGCCCATACTAGCATTTTGGCTGTGCTGGAGGGAGTTTTTAGTTGTGGATAGTTCAGCAAATCAATTACTAATTAAGTAATTACCATACTCATAATACATTTATTAAATTATGATTTCACTGTTTTCTTCGTGCAAGTATACACTCCCTTGCCAGAAATAAATGTAAAAAAACTGTTTTAATTTTCTTCGGTGTACATAGAATTGTGGTTGGGTTTTGTGGGATTAAAAGAGGGTACAAGATACTACCAAAAGGTATTTAAGTTACTGTACCAAATACTGCTTTGTAAAGCATTTATAAAATGCCAAAATAACCAAAAGAGTATTTAAAATGCAGAGTATGGTATTTCATGTACGTACAAGTTTTCACCGTACATTCTAATGAAATCGAAGAATTGCAGAAAAAAAAAACATGCCACTGCTTGGCACCATACCGATGATTCTTATATGCAGTGCTCAATGAGATTATCTTGAGCGATGGCTGGCCAAGGGGTGTATTCTGTAAGTGTCCACTTAGTGGGCATGTCCATTTCTTCTTCTGTTGAAGTTCTGATTGGCTGGAGGTGCCTTTCTCTTTCTCATGTATACCCCAGTCCAGGCAATTGGAACATCAGCAGCAGATGAAATGGACATGCCCACTAGGTGGACACTTACACACAGCCCCCCGCCCCCTACTAGTTCTTTACAGCCACTGTTATAGCTCATTGGGAGAGCACCAGTTGTGTGTGATGTCTTTTAAAATATAAACACATTGTTTTCCCACTTCTATTAGGTGAGGAAATAACATCTGTTGTACACAGAATTTTTTTTTCACTGAACGTAGACTTTTTCGGCTTGTTCGTGTAACGAACCTCGTGTTTTCATGACTTCACTAACCAAAAGAAAAGCAGTGCTAAGAAATTTGTGTTCCAATTGCCTCACCTCAGCATAATTGGTGTACCATCTGGCTCTCTTTGGAAACTTCTTTGACAGATTAGGTAACTTTTGCATTTATTTGGACCTACTGTATTAATGCCCTGTGTCTATAAATCGCATTGGCTTAACCTTTTCTGTTACCTCTTAGTAGCATTGTTGACAATAGAACCATTACCCACAACAACAAAAGTGGCACAGTGTACAGGACATGACGAGAGGGCAAGAAATGATAGTACTAAACTGTCAGCCAAATGTTTATTGTGAAAGGAGTACTGACACATATTTTGAAAGATTTAAAAACCAGTGGCGTACCAACTATTTCTCGAGGGGGGGGGGTGCAAACCGCACACGATCTGACCTCCATCCCCTCTCTCTCTGTCTGTCTCTCTCTCTCTCTCTCTCTCTCTCTCTCTATATATATATATATATATATATATATATATATATATATATATATATATATATATATATATATATTGTAAATTACTATTAAAGTAAGTGAAGTAGCCTGAAAAGGTTTCTTTCAGTTATATTTATATTTAACAGACATAGACCTGTTTATCAATCACACATGGTGAACTGTGGGGGCCTGAAAAGTTGTTTGAATTTGCATTTGTTTCTTGCAACTATATAAAATCTCAAGATGATACAGGGACAAAAGGTAATGAGTGCCTGACAGAGGTTTCAGATCCTGCTCAGTAGAAACAGTACAGTGTACATAAAATGTGCACATTTGCTACAAACAATTTTAGTAATAAAACAAAGGGTTTTACTTGGTGTTTAAGTCAACAGGACAAACGTATCACTAGTTTAGGTAATAGTTTTGTCGAGCTTATACACAATGAAGTACAATCAACATAAATTACTTGCAATATTCACAACAAAAAAAGACATATAGAAAGATATAAAAAGATAAATATATATATGACTGTTCCATTTGCAAATTTGCCCGCTTTGGGGGTGGGGGGGCACTTCTTGTTGGGAATTTTTAAAAGCCAGTAGTTCATCAACACATATGTTACTCTGCCACAACATTTACCAGGGGGTCCTTCCTGCCCTCCCCAGTCACTTTCCACTAGATTTAATATCGGTTGAGTTCACAGTTCTCCTGGAGCAACGGGGTAAATTCTTTTGTTCGCAAAGTGTATTGATAAAGCTACGGATCGGTTGCATGCTTAATTTACTGTAAATGTCATAATTAGTCCCCTATCTTAGACATATTGCCCATAATGCGCCCTTTATTTTTGCCAAATATAAACAAAATGTTGTGTTTAGTTCACCAAGGACATTGATCAAACCAAGTCAGAACATGTTATGAAACCTTAAGATATGGAAAGGAAAACGATGACTCAGTAATTATTTGCACCGCTTCTAATCAGACCAGGAATGCAAAAATTTTGTCATACATTGCATTTACCATGTCCCCCCTCCCCCTTCCACAAAATATAAACCTGTTGTAACCTACAGCTATGTCAGGACACTGCGAAGCATAGCTGATAACAACCATATCACATGCTTGAACACTTGAATAAGTAATTTTTTACAAAGTTTATGTTTGGTCCAACTGCATTTAACTTCGCACATAGAGTTTCCATAGCGTACCACTAATTTGTGCTAAATTTGGTCTTGGTAACTTTTAGAGTTCTGCCAGGGCAGCGGGCTCAATACTTCCCCACTCATCAGACACGCTTATAACAATCTAAGGGGTTTGTGTACATACTTTATTGCGAAAGCCCCAATTCGCCATCTATTTTGAATTTCACTTGCACATTACCCATTGACTTGCCCTTACAGCCACCAAACATAACGACACTGCCTCCTTCAATGAGGACACCAGGTGAAACTAATACATCACGCATGACAAAAAGAGGTTTCAATAATTATTTGTAACACTTCTAAATAAGGCACAAATGTTAAAACTACGCTACATATTGTACTTCAAATGCTGCCTGTTCCTTCAAAGTATAAAATATCTTATTAAATGCAGAGTTCTCTTGGGACTAGCTAATAGCAGCTGCATGTTACTTTTGAACACTTGCTTACACTTTTTTAATGCTGTAGTTGATCAACATGCATTTACCATCAAACATAAACTTGGCATGTTGTTCTCCTTATGTTCGCAAAATTTGACCTCAGTTGTAGTTGTAGTGATGCTAGCTTAGCCGTTTAAGTATTACACCGCTCGTAAAATGGGGTAATAACGCTTTGGACCGCTTGCATGCATATTCTACTGGAAAATGAGCATTTAGCCCACCCATTTGGAACATTGCCTACACATTGGCCATACTTTACCTCAGATATAAACAAGGTGCCTTGTTAAGCAACCCGAGAATGCCGGACAAACAAACTACGAATATCGTATGATGCACGAAAATACATGGAAAAGTGGGAGTATAGTACGCTGATCCACAACACTTGCATGTAAAGCAGGAAAGTGAACGTTTCGCAACACATTGCGTTTAAAGTTCTCTCTAACGTCACGGAATTTCAACCTTCTCTTATACTGTTGTTTTAGGAGCCTGGGAAACATTTCGATTAGCGGCAGTATGACACCCTGGAATGCTTCAATGAAAAACTTTCTACAAAGGCTGTAATGAGCCTACATAGAATAAACATTTGTCGCTCATCAGAACATTGATTCATACTTCCAATAAAAATAAATACCATGCCCCGCATATATATATATTTTACTGAGGATACTGAGGCAAAACAACTAAATGCTGTGTATAACGCAAAAAAATTGAGAGAAAGGGACTATTCAGTAACTGTTTTCAAAGCACATAAGCAACCTACACAGTGCAAATTTTCAAGATGTGTTCATCCACACCCTGTCGTCTACTCGGCACCTGCTTGTCATTTTGTTGATCTATGCTCCACGGTTAGCGAATTGGTGCAACAAATGTTTTGGCATTGTGACCATAAGCTGGTGTGTATATGAATGTGATAGTGGGGCTTTGTTTTAGCTGTATGCTTTCTCAACAGTTTCTTGTAGCCTCCTGAGCCGCTAGTAAAGGCGAACGCCCTTATAATTGTTGTTCACCCACGCCACATCGTCTGCTTGGCATCTATTTGGCGTTTGGTTAATGGTATCATTAGATACCATATTAGAGCAGAGTAAAAAATCAATAATGCAGTGAGCAATTAGCCCTTTATAGTGTTCCACGTTTTCAGCTGATCACCAGTGCTAATGCTGTGACATCACCTGCTAACTGGAAATCAAGCTTTTACGCCTTGGCACCACCTCTGTAGTTGTAGCAGCATCAAACAAACAGCTCATCTCAATAATGGCAAAACATACCTACTGCTTCGCCTTCATCATGAGATGAGATTAAGAGATGACAGATTTTACCAGGTATTTCTTGCTGTCAGGGCGAAGAGCTAGTGACAAGTGCATATTCGTATTGCAGCGGCTGGTCTGGGCTATATGGGCACTGCCATGCTGCTACTTAATCACGGTTATGGTGGCTATTATAGTTATTGTCGGTAACCACCACAATAATTCGTGATGTGTGACATGCATGCACAAAGGGCTTAACATGTCACGTATCGCTGTACTATATCATGTACCAAGCAAAAATAAAACGATCTAATTCTGCCATTAATAAGACAGTTGCGCCCAAAACTACATTCCACTGCGCAATAATATTGCCTGTGTACACCCCGTACCTTCGGCAGTGCTGCAAGTTATGTGTGAGATAGAGTATAGTGAGTGAAGGATGGGAAACACATATTTCAATTTGATACTGAAGTTGGTCTTAGAATTCCTGGCTTGGTGTCATTGACGTTATTGTGACATCATGACGCAAAGCAATACTTGCTGGCATTGCGTAGTAATAATCCTATATATTATGATCTTGCTTGTCAAAAAGCAAGGGTGCTGCTGACAATCTGGCAGTGCTCGCATGCGGTAGCCACAGCAATCACAGGAATGGAGTGAGCCACTGCATCATGATGTCATGATGCATCCACCTCTTGGGTACCAAAACCATGACTGGTTTGTAGAAACAAGTATTACAAAAATGATTTATGTCGATTTATGTCACTGTGATGCTTGCCAGTGTATTTTATAATGTTTAGAAGGTTTAGACCTTAATTTAATGCAAGAAAATGACAGGTTGAAAATGACATGTCAGTACCCCTTTAAAGTCTGCAATATATGCTCATTTCACTTAGGACAAATGTGTGTAGCTTTGTCATGTCCTTTATGCACATTTATTTTTGCAGTCTTAAACCAGGTATCTAGTTAGGCTTCTTATGAGATTCATTCATTTTACATGAACTTCCTCAGGTAGCAGGAGGTGCTGCATTTGCAATTCATTTTGTTGGTGTCGCATGGCAGCATCTGTATGTAGCCATTCATTTCACATTGTGCAGGCTTTGTGCAGAGAAACTTGTGAGAGGGGTGGTTCTGGCTTTGTGCAAAGGTTGCTGGGCTTATTCTGCACTACCACGGAACGGGCATGAATTAGTTACAAAGCATAGCGCGTATGCTTCATAAACTTGTGCTGACATCATCGCAGCTGCTAAGCTGAATCACAGCCAGCATCGTGAAAAACTTCACCCTAATCGAATCTGCCTATCTCCAGATTATTTCTACCAGCGCTATGGAAGCTGTGAATGGTGCTCCAACATGGCCAGTATGGCATCACATCCAAGCTACCTATAAGCAGATTTGGGCTTATTGCGTTATCCCTGTCACATATAGTGTTCTGCAGTTATTTGTCACAATGTTTTTGGACTTGGGCTTGTTTACATACTTTTGATTTGAAAAACGATAAGCGTGTGTAACATATATTCTTGCTTTCATATTTCTTCTAGTTTAATAACTTCTGCAGCTCCTCAACTTGTGCACTGATTCAAGTGTGCAGCCCTCGGGATGTGTAGAAAAAGTTATCACCATCATTGCTTAAGGTTACCATGGTGATCAGAGATGGTAAGAAGTTCTTAACCAGTTCAGATCAGTGTCTCAAATAAATTGATCAGTCTTTCAAAATGCTCAGTTTCAAAATGGGTATTCTAGGTACAATGAATTCTTAAGTGTAATGAGACAACTTTTAAAATAAACTGGCCAATATTAATTTCCCCCTCATTGTGAGCTTATTTTTAGACACCGAACAACACTTCTTTGTGTTGTTTCAAAGCAGCTATCTGCTTATTGGCCAGGCTAGATATGAGTACTTTGAAGAAATCACCCCAATTAGCACTCTTTTGCAACCATTTTCTGAAAAGCACATGTTTGCCATCTGTTTCCAGGTGCCCAAATCATTGACTTGATTATGTTGGTGATAGACGTGACCAAGGGTATCCAGACTCAGACGGCTGAGTGCCTTGTCCTGGGTGAAATAACCTGCGACCACATGCTCTTGGTTCTCAACAAGATTGACCTGCTTCCAGAAGCTGACAGAAACAAGCAAATTGACAAGGTTGTACTCTCTTTCCCACATCCTCCTCTGATGATAACTTTGTTACCTCTGTCAAATACCTGCCACCAAATACCACCTCTGGGTAAACATTAAAAGTAAGTGAGTTGTATAATACTTCATTCTTGCATGTTATACTGGTAATATGCCCAGTAAACCACGCTCTTTATAAAAGTTAAAAAGAGCCCTGCAATACTTTTGTAATGAAACTTGAAAATATCTTGTATATAAGAGATAGATTTCCTCACTGCAAAAATTTTTCCAGGTCATTTTGTATCAGGAAAGCTACGAAGAGCCAGACTTTGTTCTTGGCCACCTTTGAGGCTTTCCTTCCCTTTCACCATTCCTGCTAAACAGGAAGCTGCTGTTCTCACTTGCAGTCGTAGGGATACACTCAAAGACAAATAAAATCATTGAAGTTTTGCTTATTTTGAAGTATTGGGACTGACCTTCTGCTACATTTCTTATAAGATTATATTAAAACAGTGGCATGAAGGATGACAAGAATATTGAACAGCCACAAGGAAGGACACATAAAGGAAGCACAAGCCTTCTTTTCTGCAGGATTGTACATTCTCCGGTGTGTGGTGGTGAAGTACAGGCACTCACATTTTAATCAAGGCAGAATGTGAAAATACTCATTTACTTAGATTAAGGCGCACATTAAAGAACCTGAGATAGTTAACGTTAATCCAGACACCTTCACAGAACCATCTTTCGCAGCCTCAGCATTGATTTTGGACGTTAAAGCTTATCATTTGGTCGGTCAGGTTGATAGGCCAACCAGTTGGTCAGTTGGTGAGAGTTACAATGGTATAAAAGTGTTGCAGGGTCCCTTTAGTATTTGTGTAGCCATACACATATTCATTCTATACTAGATTGATAATATTCTGATTAAAGTGCTAAGATGGTATCAGAATGTTTGTGAAATTGTATCAAAATCATTTTCGGTTAGATTAATATCTTTGTTATATTTTCTTTATGAAGGAAATGTGCTTTACTCTTCATCTGTTAGCTCACACTTGTTCATAATTGCATGCATATATGTCTAATTATGCATAAGTAAGCATGTGCTTACTCCATCTGTAAGTTAGCTCTGTTCTGGTACAACTTATAGAGCCTCACTTAATGTGGGGACATAGGGTGGGAATCTGGCAATGTGAACAGCATCGCCAGTGATGTTGGGAGGCACTGAAGACTGACCTACTGATGTAATCTCGTATGTCACGTCAGACAGTTCACATAAGATCTCGTACGGACCAGAATAGCAGTAAAGTAGTTTTTCCGACAAGCCAACGCGATGTGAAGTTTTCCAGAGAAGGACAAGGGAACCAGGTGAAAGATGGTGTTCTCGGTGCTGACAGTAGTAGCGTCACTATTGAGAAGCTTGCAAGACTGTGAGACGATGACGGGCGACCTCGGGCTTGGGCGGCTAAGGCAATAGCATCATGGGTGTAATCAGTGCTTGATGATTGTAGTTTGGAAGGGAGAAACGTGTCTAAGGGCAAGGTAGGGTTGCAGTGATACAAAAGCTAAAATGGTGAGAATCCGGCAGTGTCATGACAGGACGAATTATATGCAGAAGTATGGTAAAGCGATGTGCCAGTCGCAGTGATTGTTGGAAACGTACAGGGCCAGCATTTCAGTTAGTGTGCGGCTGAGCTGTTCAGTGAGGCCGTTCATTTGAGGGTGGTATGCAGTAGCAATCTCGTGTTTTCTAGAACAGGAGCGGAGCAGATCATTGATGACTTTTAGTAGAAAGTAGTGGCCTCGATCCATAAGTGACTGGCGAGGGGCGCCGTGGTGCAGGATGACGTAGTATAGTGAGAAGTCGTCGACATCTGTAGTGCAGCTGGTTGGCATCGCTCGCGTGATGGCATATCTTATGGCATAATCTGTTGCTACAGAAACCTACTTCTTTCCTTTGATTAAAATTGGAAAAGGGCCAAGGAAGTCGAGGCCCACATGAAAGGAGGGCTCTGTAGGGACATCAATAGGTTGAAGCAAACCAGCGAGAGGCATAGCAAGCGTCTTCCGGCGCTGATAAATGCAGAGCCAGAAGAAACAGCTCCATAGGCGGTTGTAAATACGAGTAATGCCCAGATGTCCAGCAGTAGGAGTGTCGTGGGGTTGCTGGAGCATGGCCAGGCAGAGGTGCTTGGGAACTAGGGGGAGCTCCAGGCCATCAGGATGAATGCTACTACGTTATAAAGTTCCAGCACGCAAGGTGAAAGTCTGGAATGAAGGGTCATTGGTCAACAAGCTTAGGCGGTCCATAAGTGTTCTAAGAACAGGATCTTGGTGTTGCTCATCTCCAATACGGAGAAAGCCAGAGAGGGACAGAATACAGATGTCGGAGTCAGCATCGGAATCCATCGACGGGATTGCGGGACAAGCAGTCAGCGTGTTTATGCAGGCGCCCTGACTTATACATAATAGAAAAGGTATATTCTTGCAGACACAATTTCCAATGTGCAAGTCGTCCATTTGGGTCCTTCAAAGAGGAGAGTCAGCAGAGGGCTTGATGATCAGTTATGATGCAGAAGCTCCGACTGAAAAGGTACGGTTGAAATTTTGCTACCACCCACATGAGTGCGAGAGATTCCCTCTCAGTGATGGTGTAATTTCACTCAGGCATAAAATGAAGGCGGCTGGCATAAGCGATTACACAGTCTTGGCACTGTTGACGCTGAACAAAGACAGTGCCGATGCCATGGCCACTCGCGTCAGTTTCTACTTCGGTGGGCGCAGAAGGTTCAAAGTGTGACAGAATCGGCGAAGTTGTAAGCCGCTCAATCAGGGCAGAGAAGGCTTTCTCTTGTCTTGGTCCTCAAGTGAAAGAGACGTCTTTCTTAAGATCGGTGAGAGGGCGAGCGATGTTGGCAAATTTTTTCACAAATCACTGGAAATAAGAGCATAAGTCTATAAAACTGCAGACATCCTTTGTTGAACACGGTACAGGAAAATTAAGCATGGCATGAACTTTCTGTGGATCAGGTTGGATTCTTGTGGCGTTTACGAGATGTCCGAGCATAGTAATTTTGCGGCGACCAAAATGGCACTTAGAAGAGTTTAGCTGAAGGCCAGCACTGTGAAACACTGAGAGGATGGTCGTGAGGCACTGCAAGTGGCTCTCAAAGTTTGGTGAAAACACAATCGTAACGTCGAGGTAACAGAGGCATTTGACCACTTCAAGTCGCACAGGAGAGAGCCCATGATGTGCTTAAATGTAGTTGGCGCATTACATAATCCAAAGGGCATGACTTTGAATTGGTGCAGCATGTCCATTGGGACGAAGGCACTTTTCTCATGGTCCATCGCATCTTCGCTAATCTTCTAATAGGCAGAACAGAGGTCAATTGGTGGAAAGTATTGGGGTCCTTGAAAGCAGTCAAGAGCATCCTCTATGCGAGACAGTGGATAAACATCCTTTTTTGTTATCTTGTTGAGGTGACAGTTGCAATGCAGAAGCGCCACTAATTGTCTTTGTCTTTACTAAGACAACCGGCGATGCCCACAGGCTACTGGAAGGTTCAACGATGTGCTTGTCCATCATCTTGTTGACCTTTTCTGTTGCGGAGACACGATATGGCTGCCTATGAATGGGGCTGGTATCCCCCGAGTTGATGCGATGTGTGACAACAGATGTCTGACCAAGAGGACGGTCATCCAAATCAAAGATATCTCAATAAGTTGACAGAAGGTGATGAAAAGTTGTTGTTTGCTTGGAAAGAAGATTAGGGGCAATCATCTTACAAATGTTGTCCACTGATGTCGAGGATGAAGGAGTAGGTGACAAAGGTCTGTTGGTGCTGAGGAAGGATTCAGAGGCCAAAGAGATCTCAAATTCTTCCAAAGCGGTGATATGCGCTATTGCAATGCCATGTGGAAGTACATGCATAGAAAATCCAAAATTGAGGATGGGCACACGAGCACTGTTTTCGAGGGTCTGGATTATGGCGCTCAGTAGAGCAATATTGCGTGATAAAACCATGTCAGTAAGCGGTGATACGGTGTACTTGCCATCAGGAACGGGAGGGCAAGGCGTCAGGAAGACATTTGTAGCAGCTTGTGAAGACAGCCTTTCAAAATCAGCAGAGCATAAGCAGTGTGAAGCACAAGTTGTGGCGTTGACAGGAAACGGCAGATCCATCTGTACAACACCTGCAGAGCAGTCAATTTGGGCAGAATGTTTCGAAAGGAAGTCGAGGCCAAGAATGAGGTCGTGCGGACAGTGCTTAAGGACGATAAATAAAACTGGTATAATGACCCCCAATGGTCACATGTGCTGTGCACATTCCAGTAACAGGTGAAGTACTACCATTGGCAACTCACACAGTGCACGGTACAGCTGGCGTCAGAACCTTTTTAAGCCTTTGGCGGGGAGCAGTGCTCATAACTGAAAGCTGCACTCCTGTGTCAACGAGAGATGTAGCAGAAAGGCCATCAACCTCAACATCCAGTACATTTCCTCGTGTAGGCAGCAGGGTCAACAGAGGATTTGTGGGCCGAGTCGGAGTTGCAGCTTCACCTCCGGAAGCTGCACCACCTAGCTTCCAGAACTGAAGCGACCAGTTGCAGATGGGGACAGAGAGCGGTGAATGAGAGGTGAACGGGACCAACAACCTTGTGGAGACAGGATGCGGCTGGACCTAGGTGGAGCACTGTCGGCGTTGATGTTCCTAGTCGACGTGTAAGGCGAGGAAGTGGGATTGTCTGGTATTTCGAGGTAGTGACTCGGAGATGACCACCAAAGAGGTTACAACCAGCGGCTGCAGCAATGATGGGCGATGTGTTCAATAGTGAACAATTAAAACATATGGGTTTATCATCTGCTCTGCGCCAGTCAGCTGGTTTGCAACGGAGTGGAAGAAAGCTTTGCGTCTAGGAGCGAGCCGCCGGAGAAATCTGGTAGGTGTTCGTATGGTGGACCCAGCAGAGAAGTGGAATGCCCAAACTTGCTATTTCCTCCAGAACGACCGCTTGTGTAAGCGAGGTAGAGGGCACACTGTCCCGATAGTCGGAATGAACTGGAGCTGGAGCCATGGGCTCAAGCTCACGGCAGACAATGCGCATTATATCTTCCCATCCCTTTGCACAAAGGTGTCGCAGCGGTATTGGGCAATCTGTAGAAAGTTAGTGTGATGCAGCGGTCTTTCGCTTGTTTGAAGCACCGACACTCCTTTATAATTGCATCCACTGTGGCACAATCCTTACACATCAGGGGATTGAAGGCATCGTCTGCAATACCTTTTAGTATGTGACCAGTCTTGTCTGCCTCGGTCATGTTGTTATCAGCCTTTCGACAGAGGGCCAGCGCATCCTGTATGTACATGACATAGGATTCTGTTACGTCTGAGCGCGGCATTCAAGTTTTTTGTTTTTTTGCTGCCAGCTGACAACCAACAGGTCTGGCAAAGAGATCTTGCATTTTTTCTTTGCAGACATCCCAGCTCATTAGATCAGCTTCATGTGTATTGTACCATTGCTTCACAGTTCCCCTGAGATAGAATATCAGGTTTGCAAACATCATTGTTGGATCCCGCCTTTTGTTGCGCACTCGCTCTTACATCACAAGCCAGTCCTTGACGTCACCATTGTCCGTGCCTTAAAATGTCCCCATATCCCATGGATGAGTGAGGATGACCATTGGCAGGGACTGCTGAACCGTTGTCAGTTGTGTCGGTTGATCTTCCATTGTGGCGGCAGGTAGATGACATCCACTGCGAAGTTCTGTGATTGTACCTAACACCTCCACCAAAACGTTGCAGGAAGAAAGCTGGCCCACAAGTGCAGAATAATGTATATGTACAAGCGATATATATGGCGCTGAGGCAATGGCCAGAGTCTTCGTCTTCCTCTAGTTCGTTTCACCTTCTACATTCTCTAAACCGTGACACTATGTTGTCCATTGGACACGTGCCATACTTAAACCACAGCATCATCACACTGAGCCTGTAATAGTATGCTTATTTTCATCCAGTTCAATGCCAGCCTAATTATCTGCCATGCTGGTTGTTGGACACTGGCAATACGCGTAGTGTGCGCCGATAGACGTGCCACTGGTGGTGGCCTTGCACAGAACACATGGGAGAAAAGCCAGCCGCGCGCTGTAGTTTGTTGTGTCGTTGATATTGCTGCTCTGTCTTATTCACGTTTTCAGAGCAAAATAGGCAACACCCTTCACATGTATGGTGTGGCCAAAGATTCAAGGAATGTTGAAGAAGAATTGTTGCTGGGTGGGGGGCTCAAATACCGGCGATAACGTGCTGATTATACGGTTCTAATCATTCCCTGCAAAGCCTCATCAGCGGGAGCAACTGTATCAAAAATGTATCATCGCTTCAGCTGGAAATTTCTTGTTCTCATCCTTTCCTTTCTCTCGTCGGTGTTTTTTTCACTCGATCATAGATGCGTAAGCGACGAACTTTGTCTGCAGTGCGGCATGCGGTTTAAAGGCAATTCGCTAAAGTTCGGAATGCCGTTTGCCGCTTACATTGTTTTCTGCTTCTTTAACGCGTTGCGCTAGCTAGGCAGCACGACTGCCCGATCACATTGTGCTGTATCTTAAAGCTATTGAAGTTTGCGAGAACTGAAATTGTTGGTTTTATGTGGCCCGGTAAATCCTAGCACCAGCTCTCGCGCACTTCATGTTTTTACGTCTATTTCATGCGTGGCTTCGCACATGTTTAACTGTTGCTAGTTGCTTCATGCAGAACTCTTTGATTCTTTTGAGCTGCGAGGTTTGCACCATGCCTCATTTGTAAAGGGTATAAATTGCGCTGTGTCTTATCGGAATGATACCAAGCAAGTGCTTCTTTAATAGCTTTATTCTTTTCGCCCGAGGGCATCTTAGATATTGTCTTTTTTGGGGAAATGTACAATAAGTAGTTCAGGGCGAGAATTGCTAGTAGTTGCTGCATATGGTATTTTTGTTCCATTTTTCGCTGAAAAGCTTGCATCACGTTTGGAAAGTCATCACACCTCGATGCTGCCTGAGCAGACTTAACCCGCCGAATGATTTGTTTGTTTCACAACGTAGTCCCTCCTTGCATGTGAATTTTCTACACAACTGAATTCTTTCTTATTATGCTTACGCTGCAGAGGACCAAACCCGGCCTTGCCGCCAGTACTCATCTACTTTGGCTGGCACTGCTCTGCCTTTCAGTATATCATGTGGCACCTCTCTCTAAAATAAAAAAAAGTACTGTAAAGTTAGTCAGACTTCAGCTTTGTACGTTTTCAAGCAGCTCCCTTGTGGAATTTAAAATTACAAAAACTGCAGCAGGTACGGCAGTTCATCGGCGTACGCAGCAGAATTGCATCGGCGGTACAGCACTAACATGCGCTTTTATTTACCTGTGCGTTTGGTGACTTCGTTGACTAATGTATGCGTTTCCATCAATAAATTCATACTTACTCTTCTTGAGGCGACTTCGACTGCACTTACTCGGCGATATCACATGTATTCATCGGCAGAAAAATCATAACGGCATATGCACACATCGCACCATGCGGATTTGTTTGATATAAATCTGCACTAACGACAGGTGGCTATTATTGAGGTACAGAAGCAGCATTACGGCAAGGGTAGAATTAAAAAAAGACGATCAAGAGATAGCATTACTCAACAAAATTTATCGGCTAGATAACAAGAGCTCCACTTCATGTAAATGGGGTTCATGGCGTTTGTCTGTGGGATGCACCTGGCACGTATGTGGACCCTGTTGTCCCAAACGCAGGTAACATTGTGTTCATACCCGCTCCCACAGAGGTCAGCATCTTCCCTGCAGCTGTCACCGCAGAAGAAGTAGTGTGGCACCCAAACAAAGGAGAAATCGTAGCCGCAAATTTCAGGCATCCTTGCTGCAAAGGGTTGTCGTCTGCTACTGCTCCCGCGCATACTGTTGGAAGCGCCCGCTAGGTGGCTATCAGTGGCGCCTCTATAGGCGGTGCACGAGGCGTATAGGCAGGACAGTAGCCAGAGACAGGTGGCAAAAGGAAGCTGATTAGAGCAGAACAAGAACATCATTGTATTTACCAGCCCAAGGGTATTTTGTTCACTTCAGCTTGAAGTAGATAAAGCAATGAATTGGTTGATGGCTACATCAGGTAATTTTGACATCTTTCATTCCTTTTAATTTTTTTTTTACAGATGACAAAAAGGTTAAAAAAGACTCTGGAAAACACCAAATTTGCCAATGCAGCTGTTATACCTGTGGCTGCAAATCCTGGCGGAGCTGATGTAAGCAATCTATTGGGTGTTATGCTTATGACTTGTAGCTAAGTGCACATTGTACTGAAAATTTAATTTGCTCTTCAACTCTACATTAAAGATGGCATCCCAACTCGCTATTAGCTCAAGCATAATTTGTCCTTGCAGACATACCTTTTGTAAAAATATGCAAAGTTGTCCAAGGCACTATCTTGTCCAGTTTGGGGTCATGTACCATAATAGCAAAAAGCAATGACAACAGACCTCAACACAATGAATGCTGATAAAGTGAATTATCAGAGCAAATGAAACATTTGACTGGCTATACTTTATGTTAATGGCCATTCTGCTACTACAGCAGAACAGGAAATGTAGATTCTCACACAATATGAATTCTAGCAGAGCGCGAATTCATAAGATAGCTTGTATATACCACCTCCTTCACACCTCAAGTCATGTGCATGTGCGTGTACATGCATGCAGCATGCTAAAATGAAAGCAACCTGCAAGGAAAAGCGTCATAGTGGAAAATGTGGCATAGGCTCAAGAATGGCTTACTGCACAAACATGTGCATGACGTACAGGTAGGCAGTTCAGTGCAGTGAACAACAGCGGTCATTCGATGGAGTGTGGCGATTGTTCGAGAAACATGTACACAAATACAGTGAAACCACATAATAAAAGAGGTCTCATATAAAAAATAGCATGACTGCTTAAAAGTCAGGGCACTGCACAGACAAATGAATCTACTGTTCAGCGCCACTCTTCAGTGAGTGCCATCTAAAAGAAAGCAGCATGGGTCATCACATGACAGCATACTGTACATGTATGCAGGCACACAGGCAGAAAGCAGTGACAGTGAGAGAGACAATGGTTGTATGAAAGGACTAATAGGCACTATTGCTATCTGCAGCGCATGTGGCGACATGGCTCAGAGTCAAAGTAATGCTAACAAATAAATGCACATGCAAAATAAGTGGTTGGCTGTTACTCTCGATCAGCTGTCTTCTGTAAATGCTGCCATTCTATTGGCAAATGTAGATGCCAACAGCCTGATCAGTTATTGTGAAACCAAGATGACTGCTGAGAAAATGGTGGCAAAGTAAGAATTTCCATATTGAGAGCTGCTTTTGGCATGCATCTGATGCTAGTTGCATTTAAAAGGGATATAATAATTGATTTGTCACGCATTCAAGAAATTCTAGTTCCATACCATCATTAGGGAGTCTGCAGTTGTCTAACAAAGCAAAAAAAAAAAAAGGATAATAGAACATTTTTTGTCTCTATTCCTGTAATGTATTTGAGCACATTTTCCATAGTCATCGTCAGTTTCTCTGACTGACATAATAGAGCAGCCCTGATTGGGGTGATCTTTTCGTCCTGGTGGGGAGGAAGTGTGAAGGTAAAGGCATTTCAGACTGAGCGCTATCATAGGATAGGAATCGATGCACTTATGATTCTGAAATGTGTCCCATAGCTCCTGTGCATGCCCCCAAAGAGCTGGGAGAAAGGACTTTAAAAAAATGTGGGGGAGAGGAAGAAACAAAGGGAATATACTTTCAATTTCACACTATCACAGTTTGCATCTATATGAGAATCAAGGAAAGTAAGTATGTTGTTGTGCCCTCATTTTCTTTCCTTCTCTGTTTTTGGGCTATAACTTTTCATGTCATCTCATTGCTTCTTCCACTCCTCTCCCCTTAACCTCTTAAATTTGATACTTTTCCCACTTCACTTTTCCAGCAGCTGATGATAATAGCACATACTAGCAGCTAGTAATTTGTAACGAAATTGAAATCCCCAGAAGTTTCACTGCATTCTTGTTAGTGTTCATAATTGTCTGCATGCATGTGGCACCTTGATTTCTGCCATCGGAACTTGTGCAGCATGTTGAGCCATCGTCTGCACTGGGGTTGACTGGATTAGTGGAAGCCCTATGTCGGGATGCCCGATTACCTGAGCGACAGGACAAGGGGCCCCTTGTTCTGTCAGTGGACCACTGTTTCTTAGTCAAGGGCCAGGGCACAGTGCTGACAGGCACCATCCTGCAGGGATCAGTCAGCATCAATGATGTGAGTGTTTAGTCACCCATTTGTCTCTTTGTCACTCTGCAAGAATGTACATTAAAAAAAGCAGAAGTGCAAAAGTGCTTCTCCAGCAGACTTACTCACTGCTGCAGTACACTCAACAAGATGCTCCTAATACTATATTCAAGTGCAGCTCTGTATACTTTGGAAGTAGTGCATCGTAATCTTCCAGATCTGATGATGCTGGTGTACTACTTCCTGCAAAGGAGAGAGCACATTTAAAACTCATTTACACTATGATTGCTTGTCCCAATTTCAAGTAATTAAAGGGGCCTTGAAACACTTTTTGAACATAATAACAAAACGTTGCCAATCTGTCATAAAGGCTGCTGTGAATATGTGAGCCAAATATTACTCCACTGCATGCAGAAGGGAACTTACAATCTCGTGTCAAAATGCCAAAAAATTGCTTGCTCTTGCTTCCGTAATGTCCTCATGCAGCATCATTGCAAGCAGCTAGACCCACCAAAGCTCTTTCGTGATCTGATTTCGTGATTGTGAGAACATTTTCAGTAATACATAATTGATGATTTTGAGTTAACCCTTTAAGGATGGAAACAAGCTCAGCTCGTCAAGCGATAAACTTGCCAAAAAAATGAACGATGAGGCCAGCTTGTCTAGCGCTTTTTGTCTGTTTTTTTCTGCAGGCCTGAAGACAATTTGAGCTCCTGTGTTGCTCTGTGCTTCTTCCAGATAGTACGTTATTTTGTGCTTGTAAATGACATGAGATGGTGTAAGGAGCTGTTGAAGAGTGAAGTCGGGAGCAAAGACCCACTCGTGTGCAGTGAACTCCACTATCGTTACTGTGTAACAAAATTTTTTCTTAGTAAACTGCACCCTTCCGACAAATTTTTTTCATGTTCTTGCTTTGTGCGATCGTCAGAATCATGTGTATGTGATGTTGGGAGCATACACTAACTTGTGCGCAGTGAAGCCCACTTTTGTTACAGTGTAAAAAAATTGTTTTCCTAGTAAAATTCACCTTTCTGACAATTTTTTTACGTGGTCTTGATTTACATGATCATCAGACTCACTTGAGAGCAAGAAAAAATTCCACGCAAGTTTTTTAATTTTTTTTTTTTCATTGTCCTTAAAGTGTTAAATAAATGAAATATATGTCTGCAATCTCAAAAAAGGCAGAAGAATTGTTTCATCTTTGCACTGCTAGTCTACACACGACAAGTGCACATAGTAGTGTCTACTGTGCTTGGTCTTCGAGATAGCAGTGGAGCGCTGCATAGTATAGTGCACAACGGCTGCCACGGGGTGCCGCTACAAGCCTTTTTGCTGCCAAGACACTTAACTATTGGGCGAGGCTTCACTCTCATTGCTTCTTCCCTGTGTAGCTTCCAGCGTGCTAGCAGAGACAAGAAGAGAGACAAAGCTGTCCTTCCGTGTGACAACTCCACTTATACTTGAAGGATTTGAAACATTTTTTGCAACATGAGATTCGTGAGATTGTGTCCTTTAATATTGAAGCCATTCTATGATTAGCTAGAAAAGTGTTTTACGCCTTCTTTAAGTGTAACAACTGTTCTACTTTGTTTCTTTCTGTCCACATTTCATTCTTGAGTGATACTATGTGTTATAATTGCAAATGGCTTCTGCCTGTATTGGCATCATCAGCCACAGCACCAAAAAACTCTCTATTTCACCATTTCAGGAAACAAAAAAAAATAGGAAGAGAAAAAAAAACAAGAATGCTTGCCAGACATAATATGCCAGTAATGTGTCATTCACATTGTGCACAAATGTCACATTAAATTAGCCCTGCAACACCTTTCATTGAAGATGTCGAATGTTTCTGCTAAAAAAAAGGACATCTCATGGATACTTTCCCATGAAATGTTTTTGAGTGCACCATGTACAGATAAACTGAGTTATTAGAAATCAAGTGCTGAAACTGCCACACCCTTGTAGCCTTCCCCTTTTTTTGTCATTTTTACAGCATTCAACGCTGTACCACTGTGCTCTCACAAGATGATGCTTATTATTCTCCACCTGTTGCACTGATTTTTATTGACATGAGCTCAAGATCAGGAGATGCAGTGGAAAGTTGTACCAGGCAATCTTCAAGACCATAGTATCAGTGCATCAGTATCATGTTCTGCCACCAGATTGCACCACCTTTATAACTGTAATAAGATTTCTTCAGTTTTTTTTCTGCTTCTCACTGCGTAGTCATTATATCTAACAAAATTCACCAAACAGCTGTTATGTTTAGAAAGCACAGGAATATGTCTGAAAAGGGATGGGGATTCCAGGAAGTTGAAGGAAAGAGCGGCCAGTTATTAGAGTGAAACTACAGTGTACTAGAAGGAGGTGATGTGTTCAGGGGCAGCGGCACATGCCATGCATTGCTGTGAGGCTGAACGTGTAGAAAGGTCTGGCACTTGGATGCCAGCTCATGACAGCAGCGCCGCTGCCAGCATTCGTCGCATAGGGTTTTCCGTCGCTCATTCCTGCTGTTTTCAGTTGTGCTGGTTGTGCGCCGCTATTGCGGGCATCCAACTTTGTCTTGTTAGTGTTTTTTCTTTTAGTTTATTTTGTTCACACGACATATTCATTTAAAATTAAGCCTTGCTTTTTCCTGAGGTGTTCCAGTTTAAATTATACACAGTGGTTGTCGCCGCAATATAAAGATCTGAATGCAATATAAGGTATTCAATTATTTTTAATTATCCAACTCTGAAACAACTCATGTAAGTGATATGTATAATGATCAGATTAGGTAATTAATTAATATCAAATCAATCCGGTTCCTAACAAATTAATTAATGCTAATTGTGCTATTGGTTTGCATTACTCATATTACCTAAATAATTGAGCAATTAGGTAAATAATAATTTTGTTATTAGTTACTTTTGCTATCTCCAGTAGACTGTCGATCCTGGCAGTTTTCAAAATTAAGTGGTCAGTCTCTTTGCAGAATGTCCACGCATTGTTTGAGTGATATCTGCATACAAAGGAGTAGGTTTTCATCAATAAATTTTTTTCATGTGTGACTTATGATTGTAAGAATCGCATGTGCATTTCAACAGTTGGTTGATTTTCTGCAGCTCAAAGATGTACAATAAGCGACAACTGCGACTTCTACGGCTAGCTATCCTATGACACTCGATTTCATACTGACAAATTTTATGTAACCAGTTGTCTTGCTCTTCTTTTCAATATGTTTAGCCTTTCTTAGACCCCCTCATGCAATACTCCACCTCGGAGCATATGAGGACCTTGAATAAAAAAAAAAAAGCTACAAACATTCACAAGCACACTGGCGCAACGAGCTGTCATTGCAGAATGTCTTGGGGGAAACCCGGCGGCTTCCATACAGGATGGATGGATTGATGTTATGAGCGTCCCCTTTGGAACGGGACGGTGGGTTGCACCACCAAGCTCTTGCTATTATACTGCCTAATGTCCTACCTAGGTTAAACAAGAGAAAAAATACACTATGAGCTCTCGCAACCAAATTTTCTGATCCCCTATTGCGAACTGTGCTTTTGTACGTCTCCGTTGTTTTTTTCTTTTTTTCCTTTCTCTACTTTTCTTCGACCAATCCTCCAATCGCCTCTTACAAATCCCTATTGCAGACATGTTTACTTTTCCACTGCTCTCGCTGAACCCAAGGGCTTCAAGGAGGCCAGTGGTGCCTAAATCGACCCCTGGGTAGACGTCTTCACTTTCTAATAAAACATCCTCCATAGTTCCCCTAGCTTTACCGCAGTAAGGACATGCTTCTTCTTCCTTCTTATATCTCGCTTTATAGGTGCGTGTTCTAAGGCATCCTGATCTCGCTTCGAAAAGTAATGAAATTTCCTTTGAGTTATCATAAATTGTTTCTTTCCTGATCTCGTTTTTTACGCTTAGGTAATTTACTCATGGCAGGTTTCTTTTCTATTGCCGCCACCCATGAGATTATTTCAGCCTCTGTGACTTTCTGCTTGACGTTGTTTGTTGCTGTGTTGCTCACCCTACAGGCCGCATACGTACTTGCTGGTAAGCTTCCTAGTTATTTTCCTCCACTGTGAATCAATATTTTTCCTGTACAGATACCTCAACACTCACTCAGCCCATTTACTTTCTTCCATATTCCTCAGTCGTTTTTCATACTCAATTTTACTGCGAGCTTCCCTCACTTCAAAACTAGTCCAGCCCATATCACCCTGCACAGCCCCATTTGTAGTCTTCCCATGAGCTCCCAATGCGAGGCGTCCCACTGACCTTTGGTTGCCATCGATTCCCGATTGTACCTCTTACTTCAAGCAAACAACCGCATTTCCAAATGCAAGTCCTGGAACCATTCCAGCTTTTCACATGCCCCGGAGCACCTCATACCTATCGTATCCCCATAGCACTCTGTGCTTCATTATGGCTGCATTTCTCTTCCCCTTCACTGTTATTGTTTTTTCCTGTGTTTCCATATATCTATTGCCTTCGTTTATCCATATACCAAGGTATTTATGATCTGTTACCAGAGGTATTTCCTGGCCCTGTATCGCCGCTGTCTGTTCACTGTTTTCATTGAATACCATAACACCTGATTTTCCAACACTAAATTTCAAACCTAAATAGTTGCCTTCCTGTCCACAGATATTAGCCAGATGTTGCAAGTCACTTTGCTTGTTAGCTAGCTACACAATATTGTCCGCATAAAATAAACTGGGAAGCTGCTGCTCTACTACTGTGCCCGCCTGTTTGTATGAGAGATCAAACCCGATATTACTTCCTTCTAGTGCCCTCTCCATCCTCACCATGTACTTCATAAACAGCAGTGGGGATAAAGGGCACCCCTTGCCTCAGTCCCTTGTTGATATGAACTTTCTCCTCGCTCCTCATCCCTTCCCATTCAACGCAAATGGTATTTTCTAGGTAAATCTCTCTCAAAATTTGTAGGCAATCGTCACCTAAGCCTTCCCCTTCCAGAATATCCCACAAAATGTTGTGGTCTACTTTGTCATAGGCTCCTGTATTGTCTAAAAAGGCCACATATAACGGTCTGCTGTCTATTCTTTATACGGTCGAACCCGGATATATCGAACACACAGATTACCCCCTTGAAGATACTATGTAAAAGTATTGGACGATTGCGTAGTATATCGAATTCCATATTCGTCGGACATTCGATATATCGAACGCCGCGCTGCGCCGCGCCCCTGGAAGGTGCGCTTTTCCCAAAGACATTGTGTTTTGTTGCGCGTACCTCTGTTTCAACGTGCCGTGTGTAGCGTATGTGATTGTGGTCATCTGGTGAGCTATGGCATCCGCGGACATAAAAAAGAGGAAGAATCTGGACTTTACAAAAAAGCTTGAAGTAATCCGGTGTGTCGAGAATGGAGAAAAGAAGTCCTCCGTGGCAGACGCATTCGGCATTCTGCGGAGTACTTTAACTACGTTGTTAAAAAACAAGCAGGACATCAAGCTTAAAGCAGGTGAGGAAAGTCGTCGCTCGGGAGCGTGTCGTGTGCGCCCTGCTGCTTTTGATAAAGTGGAGAAAGCACTCTATACGTGGTTTCTTGAAATTCGAGCGAAAAATATTCCCGTGGTTGGCCCGATGTTAATCGAAAAGGCCAAATGGTTTACTATGGCTCTTGGCGAAGAGAACTTTTGCGGTGGCACTGGATGGCTGCAACGGTTTAAAAACCGCCACGCCATTGTAGGAAAGGCCATTTCAGGCGAAAGTGGGGCTGTCAGCAGCCAGGAGATGTAGCAGTGGCTTTCTGAGGAGTGGCCGAAGATCACTGAGAAGTTTTTGCCTGCAGAAATCTTCAATGCAGACGAAACTGGTCTCTTTTGGCAAATGTTGCCAAATAAGACACTCGCTCTTTGTGGAACCTCATGTCACGGCGGTAAAATGAGCAAAGTGCATGTGTCGGTGCTGCTTGCAGCCAACATGGACGGCTCGTGCAAGCTATGGCCATTCGTGATTAAGAAGAGCAAGTCACCGCACTGCTTCAAGAACTGTAAACAGCTTCCCGTCCGCTACGGCTGTAATAGGAAGGCCTGGATGACACGTCAACTTTTCGTTGAATGGTTGCAGGCTTGGGACGCTGAGTTGGGCAAGTTGGGCCACCGAGTTTGCCTTCTGGCAGACAACTGTTCGGCCCATCAAACGACTTGCAAGCTACAGTACAACGAATTGAAGTTTCTCCTGCCGAACACCACAGCGAGACTGTAGCCCCTCGACCAGTATATCATAAAGGCATTCAAGGTAGGCTATCAGAAGCGACTTATTCAACGGCTCCTCATAAACCTCCACATGGGAACCGATCTCAAGATTGACCTGCTCGGCGCGATCCAGATGATTACCGGCGCTTGGGGCGACGTGAAGCAGGCCACAGTAGCCAACTGTTTCGGCAAGGCAGGCCTTGAAGTTGGCCGGAGATGAATGTCCGGAAGCTTTAGATGACGATGAGTGCTTGGAGGACGCGTTCCGCGACTTGTCCAATTTTCCCGGCGCCGTCCCGTCCGAAGTTACTGTTGATGACTTCATTAACGCTGACAGCGAAGTTCAAGCGGTAGCCGACCTCACTCATGAGGACATTGTGGCCGGAATAGCTGGCGTTCAAGACGGCGATTCCAGCGACGACGAGGGCAACTGTGTTTTCGAAGAAACGCGTCCGTGCACAGCCACTGAACTGGCGTCAGCGTTCAGCCTGATTTGGCGCTGTTGCGGCGAAATGGAAGGCACTGGGCTCTCGCACCTGGACAGTCTCGAGAAGATTGAGACTACTGTTTTAAACTTCATTTATCAGAGGAAAAAGCAGACCAAAATTAGTGATTTTTTTTTCCGTGAAATAAAGCGCTTTCATATTGTGTGCACATGCTATGTGATTCGCGGCTGTTCCAATCAGTAAGCCACAATTTTTTATGATCGCAAGTGCTTTTTTGGCCTATATCTGTATATCGAATTTTCGCTATATCGAACTATTTTCCGATGCCCGTCGAATTTGATATATCTGGGTTCGACTGTATTTCGATACACTGAGTAAGAACAAATAAGTTATCATCTAAACGTCTACGTATTCTGAAGCCATTCTGAAGTTCTCCCAAATTCCATTATTCTCTGCCCATGCTTGAAGCTTTAACTTGATTCCCTGCATTGCTAGCCTGTATATTACCGATATAATGGTCAACGGTCCATACGAGTGAATTCTATCTTTCTCCCCATTACCTTTATAAATTAAATTGATTCTGCTTTGTTGCCAACTGTCTGGTATTTGCCTATCTTTTAAAGTTTTTTTTCCATTGCTTTCACCAGAGCTTCCTTACTTTTTGGTTTTAGTTCATTAATCAGCCTAACGGGAACCTCGTCCCCCGCAGGGGCGTCTGCGTCAGGAGGCGTTTAGTGTGTTGCGACACCATGTACCCGAGCACATGAGGGTTGGACCCTCCCGCGTGTAGCCGTGCGCAGCTTAGCCGTGTCTGGGGAAAGGGGGATCCTGGGGGTTGAGCCGATGCCGGGTGTTAGGACCTTTAAGGCCCCCCGGCGGAGGCAACACACCTCTTTGGCCTCTGCTTCACATAGACGGCACCTCCAGACTGACCCACCTGGAAGAAATCGGCAGTCGCCTTTTCCTGTCCTCCTCTCCATTCTTCGTCTTTCTCTCCCACTTTTCCATCCTTCCTGTCTTCTCTTCACTTATTACTTCCGTATTTCCTGGCGGCAGGGGTTAACCTTGTGCATTATGCCCAACCTCGGGTATAGGTATTTGGTTATAGTGGGGATGTACCGCTGGCGTGCGCAAAACTGAATACTTCCCGTCCTGTGTCGTCCCCTGGTTGGGCTCCATGGTGGGTGGCGGCCATCCCTGCCGAATATATTATTATTACTAATGGAATGAAATTTCCCTCCACTCCCTGATCGCTCCTTCAAGAGGGGGCGCACCGAAGATTCCTTCAACTTCTTCATGAGTCAAAAAGAAACATTCCCAAAATACCATGTTATTCACAGTCAACATGAAAGCAAGACAGTCTGAACAATGTCTCCTTTTGTTGTGGCAAAATCATTGGCAAACTCCATCGGCCCAGGTTACAAAGTAACTAAAATGGGAAGCGGCGATCTTCTTCTTGAACTTCGTGACAAGACACGGTACAGTAAATTGTCAAAACTAATTGCTTTTGGGGACATTCCAGTTTCAGTAGGCCCACACAGATCTTTGAACACTGTCCGCGGTGTTGTCTCTGAAGATGACCTGCTCGATCTTAGTGAAAGTGAGCTACTTGAGGGATGGCAAGATCAAAATTTAGTAAAGGTCCAGAGAATAACGATTAGGTGGGACGGCAAGGAAATCCCCACAAAACAGATAATGTTAACTTTTGGAACTAGCAACTTACCAGACTCAATAGAAACAGGATACTGCAAACTCTGTGTAAGGCCATACATTCCTAACCCACGCCGATGCTTCAAGTGTCAGCGGTTCGGGCACGGTTCACAAAGCTACCGAGGGCGCACTACTTGTGCAAAATGTGCATCAAATGAGCACTCATCTGACACTTGCACTTCCACCACCCATTGTGCTAACTGTGACGGGGATCACCCAGCGTACTCCCGTTCTTGCCCATCCTGGAAAAAAGAAAAACAAATCATCGAAATCAAAATCACAAACTGAACCTTTCCTTCCAAGAGGCACGCAAGCACTTCTCGATGAACCAATCTAGTCCGTCTTACACCGATGTGGCGCCGGGGGGCAGCGCTACATCATTCGGCGGCCACCCAAGTCACATGGAGTGTGACGGCGGTCACGCCACCAGCACCCCCGGCCGGAACAACCAGCGCTGTTCGGGCCCCCTCAAAGGAGGAACAGCAGACCCTCGGGCCTGTTGAACCCAGGGCCACTACGCGTGCAGATAGGCCCACCACTCCCGCGAACGTGCCCGCTGCGTGGGCACTATCCACCGCCTCAGATGAGGTGATGGATACGAACATAAATCCGGCGTCTCAGACGCCCAAGGAACAGTGCAGCTCCCTCGAGCGCGTCCGGAAGATAGAGAGATCTCGTTTCACGGCGCCTGGAAAGGTCCCGTGAGATAATCTAATCTATATTTCTTAGACACACAGCACAAAGCACATACATTATGGATACACAGATAATACAATGGAATGTGAGGGGTTTACTCCACAACCTAGACGACATTAAGGAACTTTTACATAGGTACACCCCAAAGGTGCTGTGTGTCCAAGAAACACATCTTAAACCTTCACAAACAAACTTTCTCCGACAGTATGCCATTTTCCGGAAAGACCGCAACGAGGCCCTTGCCTCGTCGGGCGGTGTGGCAATAATAGTAGATAAGTGTGTTGCTTGCCGGCAGTTACCCATTAAAACGCCCTTAGAGGCAGTTGCAGTCAGAGCAGTGCTTTTTAGTAAGCTGCTGACAATTGCATCTTTATACATTCCTCCCAACTGTCAACTCTCCAAAACTGAATTTGATAGCTTTATTGCACAACTCCCGGAACCCTACATTGTCGCTGGAGACTTAAATGCTCATCATACCTTATGGGATGACTCTCGGTGTGATGCCAGAGGACGTCTGATTGAAAACTTCCTCTTCAATACAGGGGCATGTTTGCTAAATAAGAAGGAGCCAACATTTTACAGCGTTGCTAACAAGACATTTTCATCTATAGATCTATCCATTGTTTCAAGTACAGTCGTGCCGTACTAGGAGTGGAAACTACATAAGAATCCATACGGGAGTGATCATTTCCCGATTGTATTAAAATTAAGGAAACAGGGCGAATGTTATCCACATGTAACCCAGTGGAAAGCTGACTCAGCGAACTGGCAGCGATACGGAGAGCTGACATATATGACCTGTGATGATATTCGTGCGCTTAGTATCAACGATGCAGTGTCATATTTAACCGCATTTATTGTCGACGTAGCGTCGATTTGTATCCCGCAAACAAATGCATCGCCTAATAAACGACGTGTTCCCTGGTGGAATGATAAATGTAAGGAAGCACGAACGAAACAGAATAAGGCTTGGAATCAGCTCCGTGACTCTCCGACTATCGAAAACCTTATCAGCTTTAAGAAAATCAAATCAGAAGGCAGAAGAACGCGCCGCCGTGCCAAAAGGGATAGCTGGCAAAAATATATTTCCAGAATTAACTCTTATACAGACAAAAAAAAAGCCTGCAACAGGGTAAACAAATTAAAAGACCACGAAACTCCATCCTCTACCATTAGTAAACACACAAGCAGACACTCTTGAGGACCAAGCTGATTGTCTAGGAGCACATTTCGAGCACATTTCCAGTACATCTCATTACACAGAAACATTCCTAAAATACCAGCAACTAGCATAACAGCTGCATTTGAGTCGGAAAAGCACATCAAATGAAGCATACAATCGTCCATTTAGTATGGCTGAGTTCCAGGCCTCACTGAACTGTTGCAACAAGTCCGCTCCAGGAAGTGACAGAATAATGTATGAGATGATCAGACACTTGCACCCTGAAACCCAAAAAACACTACTGTCACTCTTCAATTCCATGTTCTCTGCCGGCTACATTCCTTCTGCCTGGAAAGAAGCAATCGTAATCCCTATTCTCAAAGAGGGCAAGGACCCTTCCTCACCTAACAGTTATAGGCCTATAGCTCTGACAAGTTGTCTATGCAAATTATTTGAGAAAATGATTAACCGTCGCCTCATCCATTTTCTTGAAAGCAACAAGATACTCGATCCCTTTCAATGCGGTTTTAGGGAGGGTAGATCCACAACAGATCACCTTGTCCGCATCGAGACAAATATCCGAGATGCCTTTGTCCACAAACAATTTTTTCTATCAGTATTTTTAGATATGGAAAAGGCATACGACACAACCTGGCGCCATGGAATCCTCCATGACCTGTCTGAAATGGGAGTTCGAGGCAACTTGCTGAACATTATTCAGAGTTACCTCTCCAATCGCACGTTCCGTGTTAGAGTTGGTAACGTTCTGCCTCGTCCATTTACGCAAGTGGCTGGTGTTCCGCAAGGTGGTGTGCTAAGCTGCACTCTTTTTATTGTCAAAATGAACTCGATCCAGACTGCCATACCACATACTATGTTTTATTCTGTATATGTGGATGACATCCAGATAGGTTTCAAATCGTAACCTAAGTATCTGCGAGCGGCAAGTACAGCTTTGCATAAATAAATTATGTATGTGGGCAGACAAAAACGGTTTCAAGCTAAACCCACAAAACAAGTACATGTGTCCTGTTTTCTAACAAGAGAGGTATACTTGCGGACCCCGCAATAGATCTAAATGGAGAGCGGCTATCTGTGAGCCATGAACACAAATTTCTAGGAATCATTTTAGACAGTAAGCTGAATTTCGTACCACACCTGAAGTATCTGAAATCAAAGTGCCTCAAGACTATGAATCTGCTGAAGCTCTTATCACGTACATCTTGGGGAAGCGACAGACGGTGCCTTCTAAAACTTTAGAAAAGTCTAATATTATCACGGCTTGACTACGGAGCAATAGTCTAATTCTGCTGCACCTAGAGCTTTGAAAATGCTAGATCCTATTCACCACTTAGGTATCCGCCTTGCTACAGGCGCCTTTAGGACTAGCCCTGTGCAAAGCCTCTACGTCGAATCAAACGAATGATCATTGCACTACCAAAGGACATATTTAACTTTCTCCCACGCCCTGAAAGTTAGCTCAGATTTTAAACATCCTTGTCATTCCACTATATGCGACTTGTCCACTGCTAGGCTGTTTCGTAACCGCCCAGCCACTAGGCCTCCTCTGTCCCTCCGGTTGGAAGCACTCTCAGAAAAAACAGGGGTCCCTCTTTTACACAATGTCCTAATGGCTCCTACACAGCTTCCACCGCCTTGGGAGTAGCAGACTATAAGATGTGACATCTCTTTCTTAGAAATATCGAAACAAGCACCTGAGGCTCACATACAATCGCATTTTCTAGAACTTAAAGAAAAGTATTCCTGTGACGAATATTACACAGATGCTTCGAAGTCTCCTGTTAGTGTTGCGTACGCACCTCTCGGACCCTCATTTTCAACATCTGGGCCACTAAACCCACACACCAGTATCTTCACGGCAGAAGCGTACGCTATACTTTCGGCTATTAAAAACATAAGGCACAGAAATGTCGCTAAGGCTGTTGTATTTACAGACTCATTAAGTGTCGTGAGAGCCCTAATTAGGTTACGAAAGCATAGTAATCCCATTTTGAATGAGCTGTATAGCTTGTTGTGCTTCGCATATATGTGCAACCAAGCGATTATCCTATGCTGGATACCTGGCCATGAAGGTATAAAAGGCAACGTAGCTTCTGACGAAAACGCTACGTCAGTGAGTTTTAGCGACACAGATGGAAGTATCCCCATTCCTGCCACAGACCTAAAGCCCTTTCTGCACCGTAAATTGAGGAATCATTGGCAAGCAGAGTGGGATACACAAACATTGAATAAGTTACATTTTATAAAACCAAGATTGCAGAATTGGATAAGTGACAAAACAGCACGGTACAAAGAAGTACTTCTTTGCCGATTAAGAATAGGACACACTTACAGTACTCACTCCTACCTCTTGACTGGCGGGGATCCTCCTACTTGTAGTAGGTACGGCGATAGCCTGACAGTCCTCCATGTTCTTATCCAGTGCCCTGCAATAGAAACGGAGAGGAAAAAGTATTTCCCTTCTGCATATCGGGAAAATGTACCTCTCCATCCTGCATTTTTCCTTAGTGACGAACCATTTTTTAAACTGCATATAGTCTTAGATTTTTTAGCCGAAACCGGCATCTTGAAAATCATTTGGCCAGGCAATTTTTAGCACATGACTAACAGCCCTGCATTCAAGGGCTTTCTTAAAACTCTGGTGTCAGTGTTGTTTTATTGCATAAAATTTTAACGAAAGCCCATTGCCATAGCCCACATCACTGCCTAGTCACCGTCATTATTTTAGCATCTATATATTCTACGCCACTTACAGCTACAGGTTTTAGGCCCTTTTACAGCCATGTGACATCTACCATGAGGCATTCATTGTGCACGCCATCCGTAATACATCGTCAACATTACTACTTGTCATGGCGCTCTTTGGCCAAACCTGGCCCTTGCGCCATAAAACACCACACATCATCATCATCACCGGGAACCTCGTGTAGCCCTGTGGCTGTGTGCTTAGGAATTTTCTCTTCGGCTTTCTTTGAGTTGAAATTACTCAGCACCAGCCCCTTTTCCACCTGGGTCTCTTTCATGCTCTTTTTTCCTTCAAGTACAACCTCGTCGTTGCCTTGGAAAAATTCGGCTGTTATTTTGCACATGTAATTTATTTCCCTTCTCCTTCCAGTCTGTTTTTATCTTCGTCTAGGAAATGTTGTATTGTTGTTGCCTTCCTGCCTAATAATTTCATGTGGTTCCAAAATATTCTAGGTGCGGCATTCTTTTTCTCACTTATTTCTGACAACCAATGTTCACTTTCACCTTTTAATTTTGCTTGCATCAGTATTTGAACCATAGACATTTTCTCCCGGTATATTTACCATTTACTGGCTACTTCATCCTGTGGCAACTGTGCCTTCTTTGCCTGCCTATGCTCTTGGGATGCTTTCTGTCATGCGGCGATCGCTTCACGTATGTCCCTGTTCCACCAGCTTTTCGGTTTCTTTTTTCCTTTCCAACGAACATGTTGTTTCTCTTTCCATATTTCTGTCGTTATTACACTTAGAAGCTCACTATATTCCCACTCTTTATTTGGCCATTTGCCAAGTTCTTCCTCGACTCTAGTGGCCATATTTGTTATTTATTCAGTGTTCAAATTTGGACTGGTCATTTTGCACTCCTTGCTCTCTTTCCCAACTACATATCCCATATTCAAAATGATGCGTTTATCGTCACTCCCTATGCTGCTATACTCTTCCTCCCTTCAATGACTATTTCTCTCAACTTATCATTAATTCCTTCTGTCATCAGACAGTAATCAATGGTTGATTGCCTGTTTCTCACTTGCCACGTGATCTGCCCTTCACACTTAGGCCCTGTATTCACGATAATGAAGGTTATGTTGCTCACAAAGGTCTAGCTAGCATTGACTTTCCGTTGTTGTCGGTATAGCCATCTAAATCTTGTATGTGGGCATTCATGTCACCTAATAGGATAATTTCAGCTTCATTCTCGGAACCATTAATATCAGCGCTTATGCATTCCACCAACTCTTTATTCTTCTCTGTGTAATTATTTCCGGTCCACAAATACGTAACGCCCAGCCAATTTTTTTTCCCACTCATTGTACCTGATAACCAAAGATGCTCTTAACATTTTGAATTTACTCTTTTCCATTTGGCTCCCTGATGGATGAGCATTCCAACTCCCCCTTCCTTTCTTTCCAACTTAGTTTTGTTGCACCCTTCCCAAACATAATTCTCAATCACTGGTGGCTCTTCTCAGTCTTTAAGGTGCGTGTCTGTAACTGCATACACTTATATTTGTTCTCTATTTAAATGCTGCTCAGTCTCTGCACACTTTTCCTTTCTTTTTCCACCTTGCATGTTTATGTAGCCTATTGCATGGCGAGCTCCCTTTCTTGCTTTCCTCCTTTTTCTGTTATCGACGGCGATGCTCTTCTGAGGTTCCCCTAGGGGACCTCCTTCATTACTACCTACTCTGGCCTCCTGAGCACCCGGGGGCCTCCTAAAAAAGCAACAGCGGGACCACCAAGTCACCAGCCCACTTCTCGTCCAAGCCTGTAATTGAAGTGGATCCCGTCTCGTTAAAAACCACCACACCTTCTCCTTCCCTGTTTACTTTGTCAACCTCGAAGCCTTTCTCTCGGCACATTTTTCATATCACCTCATTAGCAGCCACCATGGCTCTTTGTACGTGACTGTCACGTACAGGCACCTCTGGCACCGGGCACACCACAATCTGCACCTGAGGGGTTAGCTCGCGTAAGTCGTCCACCCCCTTCGCCAAGTGCTGGGCTAGTCCTGTCCCTTTCCTGTTTAGGACGTCATTTAGCCCACCTGCTACTATGAAAAAGTTGCGCACATGGGCATTTTCCTCGAGCTTTTCTTTTGTTTGCTCCATGACAGAGCCCAGTGTCCGCCCTGGAAATGTCCCTACCGCCACTCTTTTATTGCCTTTCACCCTCTCCACAATTGCTTCTGAGCACCTAGCCAGGTTTGAGTCGCCGGCGATAATCACCCTTTCACTCTCTCCTACCTCTCCCTGCTTCCCTTTGTCCTTTTCTGCGTGATTCGGACTCGACTAGGGGAATTGTCCCCTGTGCTCCTGCTTTTTCCGCGTGGCGGCCTGAAGGTAGGTGCCGCTCTTTCCAGCTAACCCCTCGCCACGTTGCACGCATTCCACCTACTTCGTTAGCACTCCCTTTCCTTTCACATCGGGTGACTGCGTTCCATTGTCACGCACATTCTCGTTCACAATGGTGGCCCTGTTCAGCTTTTCCTCAGCTGCTTCAAGTCTTTTTTCAACTACTTTCCGTGCATCATGCTCCATATTTAGCTCATTTTTGAGCTCTTCCACCTGTTTGCCAATCTCTTCCTGGAAAGCCTCCATTTTCTGCAGCCTAATATCGACATCACAATGTGTGCCGGTTGACTCGATTCCCTCTCCATTCTCATCCGTCCCGTCATCTGCCTTGAGGGACCCCCACGCACTGCCTGCTTTCCCAGCTTTCTTGCCATGTATTGCATGGCTTTTTCTGGTGCAAATACTATAATAATGCAGGCACGTGCCTTTTAGCAAAAACCGATACGCACAGGATCCAAGTGCTCAAAATTTCGCAAAGCAACGCTCACCACTGTTTTAAATGCAATCAATGCTGCGGAGACCCAAGGTATGACATGCTCTCACATGTGCTCAACCACACGGCCACGCTCTCACTTTCCTACCAAAACATGCACAGTAAAACCACTAATAGCTATTAGTCTTGCCACCTCCAAGTTACCATTTAAAGGCTACAAACACTCAACGTCCCACCCGGCTGCACGTGTTGAAGCATGTGACGCGTGCCCTTGCTGAAGTGGTGCCACCTTGTGACGTCAACAAAAGGAGCCTCATCCACGGGCCCTCCCTGAACACACTACCCCCTTCTAGTACACTGTAATGAAATTGCAAGCCCCCCTGCTCTGAGGGAAGGAGTAATATTATGCTCCGAGTTTCCTGACAGTATTGTCTAATGACAAGCAGCTTTCACATTCTTTTTTCACTAAGCAGCTATGTTCAAAAGGTGTTGCAGACCTGTTGTGGTTGCTTAGTGGCTTTGGTGTTGCGCTGCTAAGCACAAGGTCGTGGAATCAAATCCCGGCCATGGTGGCCACATTTTGATAGGGGCAAAATGCAAAAACATCTGTGTACTTAGATTTAGGTGCACGTTAAAGAACTCCAGGTTGTCCAAATTAATCCGGAGCCCCCCACTACAGCGTGCCTCATAATCAGATTGTGGTTTTGGCACGTAAAACCCATCATTAAAAAAGAAAGACGTTACAGAGTACCTTCAGAGTATTGTCTGTGTTCCTTCACATTTTCACCTATCTCACCGGAAACTGCCTTTTTTTTTCTATTTTGCTTCTTTTAGGACAACAGGTCATTCAGGTGTGTACTATGAAACCATTGGCGTGGGGCAGAGGGATTCAGCCGGGTGAGGGATTCAGCCGGGTGGAGGGATTCAGCCGGGTGGGGTGGAGGGATTTGGGGTGTCGAATCCCCCCCCCAAAATTTTCTGACAAACTCCCCTCCCTTCCCCTTTCCCATAGAACAGAAAGTTTCAGGAAGTGGGTTCTGAAAGAGTGACATTGATGAAAGGGAAAGCTTGAATGTGAAAGCAAGGTGAGGGCTAGTGGCAGCACGAAGGGGAGGGGGTGTCATGGGGTGATCCCCTCTCCCATGCACAGAGCGTTGTGGCCCCACTCATGGTGCACCACTATCTCATTTCAGATCATATTAACCATAACTGCTACGGAGGGATCAGCATTGAAAATTTCACTCACAGATTAACATGGGACGAGCGCATGCAAAAAACTTAGGGGCATTGTTGCTTCCAACCATGCCTTCCTGTCATTGAAGAACTTCTCATTTCTGGTACTTGACCGAATCGTCGACCACCCTGTGCAGAAGAAAAGCATTCCAAAAGTAATACGGCTTGCTTGTCTAGGATATGTATAACAATCACTTCCCTCCCTTTTCTTTTTTCTTCTTTTTCTTTCCCTTGTCTCTGACTTTCATTATGTTAATAAACTTGAGAAGAGCTTGCTGTTAGGCTAGTTTGTACATGCTGTTAGGAATGAAAACAGGGCAAAAAAACAAGACAAGAAAGAAAGACCTACAGAAGGGTGATTTCCGCATGGAAAAATATATGAAAGATAGTGGTGCTGGGCCAGGCAAGCTAAGAAACCTCCACAACAAACAGGTGAGAGGGCAGGTAGGTGAATGGCCTCGTGAAGTCCACGCAGAAACTGAAATACAGGAATGTTAGTGGCCGCCGTGCCATTCAAGAACTTGGTGAATGTTGAAGAGTGTTACAGTCACTAACGGAAAAGAATCTTAAGAAGGGGAGGGAATGAGGGATATGAAGAGGAGGGGGGACGCATGCATAAAAGGTGTAAAGAATGAAGTTGGTGGATAATTATGGACATAGGGAGGGCGTCTCATCACTGCCCGACCGCTCAACGCCAGACGGCAGTGGCCAGTCACCTAGCCGTCGCCTACCCTGTCGTAACACATGCTACTTGCTGCGGAGAGCTCATCCTAACTAAACATCTCGGCAGTTTTCAGAATAAACGGGTGTCAAGGGACACAACGCTTTCAACTCTCTTGGAGCTAGTTGGCCCTAATTTTACTGCGAACTACAAATGCCGTAATTTTCACAATGGCTTCTAAACAGGAAGCAGCCCTGCTTCGCACTGTCTGCCTCATCAATTCCTGTGTGTGTTCAAATACCAATATGCGTCGCGTGATGAGTACAGTACCATCATGGCAAGTTCCTTCCAAACATCTCTTCAAACAAGTCAAACAGCAGGTCAACAAAGTGAGTGAAACTTGCATCATATGATACTATCGAAGTACTAGTGCAAAGCTTCATTCCTGTATTTTTAAATCTAGAATAATATAGCGTGCCCACAATGCTGAAAGCACGATTGAGTGATAGGTGACTTGTAAATAGTGCCCGCCGTCTTCCATACGTAGCCGTGGCCATACCTCTTAGTAGAAGATCTGAGTGGAAAACAATGGTTATCTCCACTGTTACCTGGGCTGCAACAAGTCTCGCCTGCAAGCAGGATGACACACGATGGTGCACTGTCTTGTTTTTGTTTGGCCCCATTTTTAGCACTGTTTGTTTTTCCAAGTCATGTGCCAGCTTGGTCATTGACATACATTATATAAATGCATCAATTTGTGCATCAAAAAGGTGCATCCTCGTTATAGCAGCCTTGTCCAGGGAGTGCTGGGAGTTTGTCTTTGCGTGGTGTGTAACCTCCAGACACACACGCACGCACGTCCGCATTCTTCGTCCCTGTTTGTGCACGAAAAGTTTTTAAAGAAATGAATCTATTCCAACTAGGCCGACTCACAGTTATGCTCCATTAAATAGTATATTATTTACAATGCAGTGTACATTATTAATGTACAACATGTGTTTATTTAATTACAGGTGGTTGAGATCCCATCCTTGAAAGTGACAAAAAAGGTCAAAAGCATCCAAATGTTTCGCAAGCCAGTGAACAGGGCCATACAGGTAAGGGATAAGAATATAGGGCCCATCACCAGTGCTTTGTGAGACCTTTGAACATGGTCTAATGAAAAAGAACATTGAATAAACTAATGTCATATTAATGGAAGTCAACTGCACTTACTAATTCGAGAAATTGCAAATTTCATGCTGTCTTACATAACCGAGAGATAAGTTTCATTCTAAACAATTTTAGCATATGCATGTATACTAGCATGATGAAAGATGTTAGCTTGAGGAGCAGCGCTTGGAGAGACATCTTGTGATGCATTGTTTAACCGAAATGTGCGTAACCATTGCACTTATTTGCTGTCATGAACATGTTGGAAGTGACATAATCACAATATTTTTTTCTACATATTTATAGTGCTATGCTCGAAGAGAAGAGTCATGCAACCTAAGGATATTTATGAGTTGTTACAGTTGTTCATGACATCGCAAGAGGGAGCCAGCAGTGCTGCTGTTGTTCGATACATTCTACGATATTCTTTTTATGTGTCTACATTAGTGCATCTCCGCCATGCTTTAGCACAGCTTTGTGCTTGCTGTTTTACCTATAGCAGCAAGCATGAGCCTTGCATCAACTGCAGCATACATATGGAGTGTTACCACTGCCTTTGACCAGCACTTCAACTGCCACACTGCTGCACAAGACTACTGCTAAGGATAACATGAGCCTCAACAGAAGAAATTACATTAAAGAGTTACGTTATGGTATTTCATAGCAGTGCGGTAAAGGTATCGGCAGACACAAGGTTCTTTCCTTGAAGAATGGAATCCTTCAGTCACATGCCAGGGGGTGTGTGCAGAGACAGTATTGATGGCCAGCAATGATGAAAACTCATATAGAGATGATGTATTTGCAGGCAAAAAAATTGCATGCAGATGAGCAAAACAACAGGGTGTGGAGTGCTGCACACCAGGAAGTAGAAAGCTTGATGTGAGTGGACTGTCTTTAGGGAAAGTGATGAGTTTATGAGTGCCGTCAAGCAGAGTGTCGTCATTGATAACCCAAACTGCCTCTTTATGGATAAATTTGCCCACTTGCAAAGGCACAGAATGACATCACTTAATGTTGTCCCCATGCCAACAAGGGCAGTAGTGGCAACAATGCCAACAGTGGTGTTAAAGGGAACATACCATTCTTGGGCATTGCTTCTATAAAAATCCTGTTGGTGCTATCGGCAGAGGGGTACATGGCATTGAAGCTGCTTATCTGAAGCATTGACTCAGGGCTGCGGAATCTATGTGCGGGGTCTGTTTGAAGTTATTTTTTCATTTTATTATTACTAATATATTGACACAACTATATTTGGCAGAACCATAATTCAGCGGGTATGCGCCAGTGGGGACGACACTGAAGTAGCGCAGGTTTTTAGGTGAAGCGGGGAAAACGAAGAAGACGTTGTTGTTGTTCCCTTGGATGACTGATAAAGTGCATTTCTTGGCGGTGCTGCTACGCATACTCGTCGATCCCACGTCGTTACACTGGTGGAGGTGCGGGGTATTCTTCATGCTTGGCACCCCTTCGCGGAGCCGACGATTGAGCCCGGAATCACCATCGCGCATCTAAACACCGGTCCACCGGTTCAGTCGTCGCCTGCTAGGCTTAGCACCCGAGTCCAGTCCCTTGCAAGAAACTTCGAGAAATTGTTTGCCTCCTACAAATAACATGGCCACTGCAGCTCCATCGCAAGTAACACTACAGAATCCTATGGTCCCGGAGAGCTTTCATGGAGATGCCTTTGAAGACGTCCAAGATTGGCTAGACCAGTTCGAGCGCGTCGCCCAGTATAACCATAAGACCAGCTCGTCGGACAAACTCTCGAGTGTCTATTTCTATTTGAAGGACAATGCTCGTACATGGTACGTAAACCGGAAGAGGAGCTTTGCCACATGGGGCGACTTCCGCGCACAGCTGCTGGATACCTTTTCAAGCATCGACAGGAGGGAAAATGCGCAGCGTCTCCTTGAAATCCGCGTTCAAAAGCCCAATGAGAGCGTTACTATGTTCTCGGAAGACATGGCCTGTCTTTTCCGTAGGGCAGACCCAGACATGCCAGAGGAAAGAAAGCTGCGATATCTCTTGCGAGGAGTGAAGGAGCAACTGTTTGCCGGTCTTGTGAGAAATCCACCGACAACAGTGGCACAGTTCACAAAAGAGGCTACAGCCATTGAACGGGCCCTGCATCAACGATATCACCAGCATGACATGAGCAACTCGGCGGCGAACACTTCCATACTGGCTGCGAGTAACGACATGTCTCTACGTGAAGTTGTCCGAGAAGTGGTGCGAGAAGCGCTTCGGCAGCTCGGCTTTGTGGTTGCGCCTACGGAACCGACACCAGCATTATCTTTTGTTGCTGATTTAGTCCAGGAGGAAGTCCGGCAAGCTTTTTCAGCGCCAGACTGTGGGAACGTACCGCGGTGCCTCACTTATGCGGAGGCTGTTCGCCGTCCACTCAACGCAACTTCAACGCCGTTGACACCCATAACTACAACACCACCTACGCCACAAACAGAGCCGACATCGTCACCCTCGTCGACTCTACCAACCCCGCCGGTCATGCCAGCACAAACAATGCCGTATTTTCGACATGCGCACGCCACTCCTTGGCTCCATGGAGAGTTACCGCCGAACTATCAGCGTCGGAAAACCGATTTGTGGCGCACCGTCGACCGTTGACCAGTGTGCTACCATTGTGGTGAAGCTGGACACATCTATAGAGTTTGCCACAAATGGAACAACTATCGCGCCGCTCAACACCCAAGCTTTCCTGCCAACTATGCTTATTCTCCGTGCGACGGTCGACGCGCTTACAACGACGCTCCTGTGAACAGTCAGCCACCAAATACAACGACGCCCCGACCACGTTCTCCTTCTCCATCTCCGGCGCGCTACAATTCGCCGACTCGTCGCAGTTTCGCCGACGTCACTAGGGGCAGATCGCCTAGCCCTCGACGGGAAAACTAGCCGCAGCGACCTCCGGGGGTGAGGTTGCCAATACTCTAACTGCTCCACATCCCCCGTTATCGACGAACGACGACGTGAAGACTACATTGACGAAAAAGACACCCAGCACAACGACGAATACGATGGATAGAAGTACGAAAGACGTAACTGATATCGTCAGCGCCGAGCTCATCGTTTGCATTGACGGCCACGAAATAGCCGCTCTGGTTGACACTGGCTCCCATTTTTCAATCCTAAGCTTACAGGTCACTGACAAATTGAGGAAGGTGAAGACACCATGGCACGGGCCCAACATAAGAACCGCCGGAGGTCAGTTGATGACACCTGTCGGGAAATGCACGGCCCGACTCTTAATTGCCGGTTCAACCTTCGTCGTCACCCTCGTCATCCTTACTGAGTGTTGTAAAGAACTTATATTGGGCATGGATTTTCTATGGGAGTATGGCACCATGATTAACATCTGTGACAGAAGCGTCACATTTGCCACGAGTTCGGATAATGTCACCCATGAGAAGCCACAACAACCTCGCTTACGTATTGCCGCGGACGACGTCATACTTTTGCCGCGGAGTTGCTCTCTCGTACAGGTGCGCTGTGACAGCCTGCAAAATGGGACTGGAGTAGCTGAACACATCAGTGCGCTAGCACTGAATTGCGGTGTCTCCATTGCCAGAGCACTTATCAATGTAATCGACGGAAGCGCCGAACTCTTGCTGACGAATTTTAGTAAAGAGCGCCAACACATCGTTAGAGGCACTGCTGCCGCCTATTTCGACGAAGTGACAGAAATACAAGACTGCCACTTAGCGCAGGAGTCGGCCTCTACAATCCACGAAGCTGCGCCTATTGTAGACGTTAATCCGACGTTAACGGCCGTTGAGCGGAACCATCTTCTTGAGCTCACCAATCAGTACCAGGGCTGTTTCTCCTCTGCGTCAAGAGTTGGTCAAACGCCACTTACCAAACACCGCATCATTACTGATGTCGACGCCAGACCCATCCGACAAAACCCTTATCGCGGGTTTTGTCGGATGGGTCAAAACAAGTGAAGACGATGCTGGAAGATGGCGTTATTCGACCATCTAATAGTCCTTGGGCATCACCTGTAGTTTTAATGATGAAGAAGGACGGTAGCCTGCGCTTCTGTGTCGACTATCGGAAGCTCAATCAGTTCACAAAGAAGGACGTTTATCCACTGCCACGTATTGATGATTCCTTGGATAGGTTGCGAAACTCGTGCTACTTTTCCTCAATGGACTTGAAAAGCAGTTATTGGCAGATCAAAGTGGATGAGAGAGACCGTGAGAAAACAGCCTTTGTGACGCCTGACGGGCTTTATGAATTTCAGGTACTTCCTTTCGGTTTGTGTTCGGTGCCAGCAACATTTCAGCGTCTAATGGACACTGTGCTCTCCGGACTCAAATGGCAAACATGCCTGGTGTACTTGGATGACGTGATTGTCTTTTCCGCAACGTTCGACGAACACTTACGAAGGCTGAAAACGGTTTTTGAAGCGATACGCTCAGCCGGTCTCACTTTGAAGCCTGAGAAGTGCCATTTTGGTTTTCATGAGCTCCAGTTCCTCGGTCACGTCGTCAGTAGCCAAGGAGTCCGACCTGATCCGGATAAAATTGCCGCCGTCGCTAATTTCCCAATTCCATCAGACAAAAAAGCCGTGCGACGTTTTCTGGGACTCTGTGCATATTACCGGCGATTTATTGCGAATTTCTTGCGTATCGCATGACCGTTAACACAGCTCACCCGAGAAGATATGCCTTTTACTTGGGGCGAAGACCAGCAGTGGGCATTCCACGAGCTCCGGCAACGCATGCAATCGCCTCCTGTATTAGCACACTTCGATGATGAAGCCCCGACGATATTGCATACAGACGCTAGTAATGTCGGTCTAGGGGCGGTGCTAGTACAATGGCAGGGCGACAGCGAAAAAGTGATTGCTTATGCCAGTAGGACACTATCCCGAGCCGAAGCTAACTACTCCACCACTGAAAAAGAATGCCTCGCAATGGTATGGGCAGTTCTAAAATTTCGTCCGTATTTGTATGGTCGGTCTTTCACCGTCGTTAGTGATCACCATTCCCTCTGCTGGCTCATTAATTTGAAAGACCTTTCCGGCCGGCTCGCACGCTGGAGTCTTCGACTCCAAGAGTTCGACTTTGTTATTACATACAAGTCGGGAAAACGGCACGCAGACGCCGACTGCCTTTCTCGGTCTCCTGTTGAGCCGGCAGCACAAGCCGATGACGACACGGTTTTTCTGGGACTCGTGGATACTGCCGATCTTTCACGCCAGCAACGGGATGACATTGAATTGCTGCCGCTTATTGATTACCTCGAACGACGAACCAACAGCGTGCCGAGGCTCTTTGCAAAAGGGGTGGCATCATACTGCTTGCGTCGCAACGTACTCTATAAGAAGAACTTCTCGCCTAGCGGCAGCAACTACTTACTTGTTGTTCCATCACCGCTTCGAAGTGAAATCTTACACGCCTGCTACAACGAGCCGACTGCTGGGCACTTGGGCTACACTTGTACATTGGCACAGATTCGGCAGAATTACTACTGGCCGAGACTTACTTCGGTCGTTAAACGTTATGTTCAGACATGTCTGGATTGCCTGCGTCGTAAACCGCCATCCGTCAAACCAGCCGGCTTACTGCACCCTGTTGACGTACCGGCCACACCATTTGTACAAGTAGGCATGGACTTTCTGGGCCCCTTCCCAATGTCTACTACTGGTAATAGGTGGATAATCGTTGCCACGGATTATCTCACTAGATATGCCGAGACAAGTGCCCTGCAACGGGCAACAGCAGATGAAGCGGCACGATTTTTTCTGGAATCCATCGTTTTAAGGCATGGCGCTCTCGCAGTAGTCGTCACGGACAGAGGTACTGCGTTCATGGCCCAGTGTTTTAGATTCGTTCTACGTCTAAGTGGTACCGCCCACCGGAAGACAACAGTGTATCACCCTCAAACGAACGGACTGACAGAACGACTCAATAGGACATTGGCTGATATGATAAGCATGTATGTAGATGTAGAGCATAGGAACTGGGACGAGGTTCTACCTTATGTCACCTTCGCGTACAATACGGCTCGTCAAGAGACCACTCGCAAGACGCCCTTCAGTCTCGTATACGGCCGTGAGGTTACAACAACATTAGAAGCAATGCTCCCTCTTGAATTTGACGACGAGACGGGTGCTGAAGAGATAACACACCGAGCAGAGGCAGCTAGGCAGCTTGCGCGTCTGCGAATCCACGAACAACAGGACTGTGACGCCAGACGCTACAATCTTCGGCACAAAGCCGTAACATACAACATTGGCGACAGAGTGTGGGTCTGGACACCTATTCGACAGCGTGGGCTCTCTGAAAAGCTCCTACGCAAATACTTCGGGCCCTACATAGTTCTCCGACGCATCAGTGACGTCAACTATGAAGTCGTTCCAGACAGCTCGCACTGTTCAAAGCGCCGACGGCATTTACCCGAGGTCGTTCACGTGCTGCGTATGAAGCCGTACTATGAGGACTGCCAAGAATGCGCAGTTCTTTACCGCTGCTTTCCAAGCCTCTATCATCGGGACGATGATCTTTTCTAAAGGGGGAGCAAATGACACAACTATATTTGGCAGAACCATAATTCAGCGAGTATGCGCCAGTGGGGACGACACTGAAGTAGCGCGGGTTTTTAGGTGAAGCGGGGAAAACGAAGAAGACGTTGTTGTTGTTCCCTTGGACGACTGATAAAGTGCGTTTCTTGGCGGTGCTGCTACGCATACTCGTCGATCCCACGTCGTTACAATATATATGTGTGTGTGTGTGTGTGTGTATGTGTGTGTGTGTGTGTGTGTGTGTGTGTGTGTGTGTGTGTGTGTGTGTGTGTGTGTGTGTGTGTGTGTGTGTTCTTAGATAACATTGTTCATAGGCCTTTAAATGCAGGTGTGTGGCTGTAGTGTAGGCTTACCTGTCAGCTGTGATTTTTTCAGAATGTGGTGCAATGTTTGAGAGTTGCTTGTGTGCAGGGTGATCGAGTGGGTGTGTGTGTGGGCCAGCTGGAGGCGTCGCTGCTTGAGCGGGGTCTGGTTTGCAGCCCTGGCCATTTAGGAGCACAGCTCTTCCTGCTGGTGCGGGTGGAGCCTGTGATCCACTTCAAGAGTCCTTGTTCCTCTGGGAGCCGTTTCCATGTGTCAGCCCTGCATGCTACCCTCATGGCTAGGTAAGAACCAACTTTTCTTCTTAATTTTCTCTGCTTTGGCTAATTACAATGGATGTTTTGCTATCTACTATGAGTACTGCATTGCCCTTTTGTGTTGATAATCTTTCAGAAAGAAAATGAGATTCATTCCTTTACTGGTGACAGCCAGATACACATAATATTCCTTGGAAAAACATTGTGTATCGGGAGACCTGTATCATGTGCTGCTTGCGGGAGCAGCCCGCTCACATATTTCGCATGCATTGCCTCCAAGATTGGCGTACCCATTCTCTCCTATCAATGTGTGTTGTCTGTTAAACACAGACTTGTCAGCAAAATTTACAAGCGGGAAGACCCAGCATATCAAGAAGAAGCCGAGGCAAGCAGATAAAGTGAGCATAGGTTTACGCTCAGTTTCACTTATTGTGTATGCATAGAGTTTAACATTTGGCAATATGTTTGAACAAGGTATGCATAAACAAATAACTGTTCCCAGTACATTCTTTTGCAAGTCATGCAGCTAACCTTACAGGCTTTTTTTTCCTCTTTGAAGCAGACTTCTAAAAACCAATGTTGCACATATACACCATCATGACAAATACCATTGCCAATTCTTTTTCTACATGGCATATAGCTACTATTAAACTGTGGTAGTGCAGTTGTTAATGTATTTTCAGGTTAACTTAAAATAACATTCGGGTCTCACAATATTCACACTAACTGAATAGAGGGGACACTCTCGCTATTTATAACACACCATGGCATGTAACCAGTAAACAAGATTGTCCATTGACACAAACTACTCTTCATAAAATTATGCAACCAAAAGAGCGTTACAAGGAGACAGCAAAAGCAAATACCGTATTTTCCAGTCTATAAGTCGCATCCCCCCTCATAACGACAGCTTTTCCAAAACAAATTGTTTATAAGTCGCACCGGTGTATAAGACATGCCTGTTAATTTCGTAAGCGATCTTAAAAAATTATGCAGATCCCACGCACTGTGGGAATTGAAGTAAACAAAGCTTTCTGTGCTGTTTGCTTTGATTGATGATAATTAGTGGTGATGTTGATGGTGAGTTGATGTTACGTCACCTTGCGTGCACCACTGCTGTTTGTCTGCGTGGTACATAAAACACAAAGGGAGAGGTGTTTGCTTGCGGCGTGTGTGCGCCATATTTCATAACCTCCGAGAGTGTTCAGCATTGTCATTGCCTCACATAGCACTTCACATCATGGCAGAAGGATTGAACTTTAACTGGATTATGGGGCTGTACGTACCAAAACCACAATCGGATGATGAGGCAGGCCATAGTGGCGCACTCCGGATTAATTTTGGCATCGTGGTGTTCTTTAACATGTTCCTAAATCAAAGTGCGCAAGCGTTTTTTATTTCGGCCCCGTCGAAATGTGGCTACCTCGGTCAAATCTGCGGCCTTGAGCAATGCCATAGACACAAAGCTGTGGCGGGCACAGAAATGTTGATTTAACGTGTAACCGCTTCCATTGTGTCGCCTAGACCCTGCAATGCGCTTTAATTAATACGGCTCTGCTTCTGCGTGCCCTGGGTAAGTTGTGCACTAGACATATTTGCATGGTTTTATTTTTCAGAAATAGCAGAAACGCACCGTACCGTGCCTTGAACTTAAGTTTACCCAGCATTTTCTTGCCTTCTCACGTCACCTTCCAACCCCACCCCCCCCTCCCTTGTATATATGGGAACTGGGAGCGAAGAGTGGCAAGGCTGCTTCGCGACTCGTTTCGCGACTGCATCGGTTCTACCCGATCTCTGCCTCCTCTCCCCCCTCGTCTCTTCCGTTGTCTCCCCGCAGGGGCGTCTGCGTGAGCAGGCGTTTGGTGTGTTGCGACACCACGGACCCGAGCACATGAGGGTTGGACCCTCCCGCGTGTAGCCGTGCGCGGCTTAGCCGTGTCTGGGGAAAGGGGGATCCTGGGGGTTGAGCCGATGCTGGGTGTTTGGACCTTTAAGGCCCCCCGGCGGAGGCAACACACCCCTTTGGCCTCTGCTTCGCATAGACGGCACCTCCAGACTGACCCACCTGGAGGAAACCGGCAGTCGCCTTTTCCTGTCTCTCACTTCGCACATCTTCGTCTTTCCCTCTCACTTTTAGTCTTTCCTGTCTTCTTTTTCTTCTGATAACTTCCAACATTCCTGGCGGCGAGGGTTAACCTGGTGTGCTATGACCTACCTTGGTTATAACATATGTGGTTATAGCGACGATGTACAGTTGGCATGGTAGGGTTTGCTTCACCGCATACCCTGCCGTGTCCCCTTGTTGGGCTCGGTGGTGGGTGACTGGCATCGTCGCTGAATACACAACACATTTCATGGGAACTTCCAACCCCTTCTGTACCGATCGTCCCTCTAAAAGGGGGCACACCGATGCTACGTTTCAGTTTTTTTTAAAAGGCACTCAGACTTTCCCCAAATTTCACGTTGTCCACAGTGACAAACCTGACAAGAAAGCAAGAACAATTTCACCATTCGTTGTCGCGAAGCATCTCGCAGAGACCATTGGAGGCGGCTATAAGATCACCAAGCTGGCCAGTGGGGACCTATTACTAGAACTAAAAGACAAAGCACAACACGACAAGCTAACAAAACTTGTACAACTTGGAGACATCCCTGTCAGTGTGACAGCGCACCGAACCATGAATACGGCCAAAGGCGTAATCTCTGACATAGACTTGATGGACTTGACCGATGAAGAACTCCTGGAAAGATGGAAAGATGAAAACGTAATAAGTGTACAAAGAATAAAGATTAGACGTGACAACAAGGAACTGCCAACTAAGCACCTGATTATTACCTTTGGCTCTAGCACACTACCAGAGACATTAGAAACTGGATATACCAAACTCAGAGTACGACCATACATCCCAAACCCTCGACGTTGTTTCAAATGCCAGAGGTTTGGTCATGCTTCCCAGAGCTGCCGAGGGCGGCTAACATGTGCAAAATGTGGCATCAATGACCACTCTGCAGATGACTGTAAGGCTGAGCCCCATTGTAGTAATTGTAATGGTGGTCACCCAGCATATTCCCGATCATGCGCAGTCTGGCAGAAAGAAAAAGAAATAATTACAATAAAGGTAAAAGAAAACATAACTTTCAGAGAAGCAAGGCAACGCATCTCACAAACATTTACACAGACCGCATCTTTCGCCGAAGTGGTACGTCGGGGGGCAGTACCACAACGGCACTCGGCGGACGCCAGCACCACGCGTAGCGAGCGTGCGGCAACGCCACCCGCCCCCACGGTGGGAGCAGCGAAGGCTGCCCTACCTCTCCCGAATTTGTCCACAGTTGAGGCCTCCGCTAGTGCTGGCACCAGTCAGTCCAGCTCCGAGGTCAAGACTAGCCCACCAACCACCAGGACGGTGGGCTCCAAGGCCTTGTCTTCCGAGACAAGGCTTTCACGGAAAACACACCGCTCGCAAGAGCGGCTGTCCAGTGCCTCTCAAGAGGCCATGGACACAACACCAAGTCAGAAGGCGCAGTTGACGCCTAAGGAGCGGCGCGATTTTGCCGATCGCTCCAAAAAAGACAAAACTCCAATTACAGGGCCCCAAAAGGGCAACATAAGCTAAACCAAGTTCATTCTCTTTGACACATAGCACAACATTTATTTTAATATGGATACACTGATTATTCAGTGGAATATCAGAGGCCTGCTCTGCAACCTCGATGATATCCAAGAACTCCTTAATCAACTAACTCCTAAAGTGCTGTGTGTCCAAGAGACTCATTTGAAATCTAAACACAAACACTTCCTACGTCAGTATGTTATTTTTCGGAAGGATCGCGATGATGCCCTCGCATCATCCGGCGGCGTAGCCATCATAGCTGACAAATCTATAGCCTGTCAACACTTACAGCTACAAACAACCCTTGAGGCAGTGGCCATTCGAGCTGTACTGTTAAATAAGCTGATAACCATCTGCTCCCTATATATACCGCCGCATTTTCAGCTCCACAAACAAGAATTCCAAACACTAATAGATCAGTTGCCTGAACCATATCTTGTGCTTGGAGATTTAAATGCGCACAGCAACCTATGGGGCGACTCGCGCTGCGACGCGAGAGGTCGCTTGATTGAACAGTTCCTTTTTTCTTCAGGTGCATGTCTTTTGAATGGGAAGGAGCCCACGTATTATAACACGGCAAACAAAACATACTCCTCAATAGATCTTAGCATAGCATCTCCTACTCTTCTACCTTACTTTCAATGGAAAGTTATTAAAAACCCATACGGGAGTGATCATTTCCCTGTAGTTCTAAGCACACCTATCGCTAATGAATGCCTTCCACAATTACCTCGCTGGAGAACTGACTCGGCTGACTGGGAAACGTTCAAAAAGCTTGCTTGTTTATCCTGGGACGACATGTGTGCTTTAAGCATAGACGCTGCGGTTGAATATTTTACGGCTTTTCTCCTTGACACCTCCTCCAAATGTATTCCTGTAACAAGTGGATTGTCCACAAAACGCCGTCTTCCATGGTGGAACGATGAGTGTCGAAAAGCGCGAAAGAAGCAAAACAAGGCATGGGGTTTACTTCGGGATTCTCCGACAGCAGAAAATCTAGTCAATTTCAAGCAGGTCAAATCCCAGGGTCGAAGAACGCGGCGACAAGCTAGAAGAGAGAGTTGGAGAAAGTATATATCAGGCATTAACTCCTACACTGACGAAACAAAGGTTTGGAATAGAGTTAATAGAATAAAGGGTCGACAGTCTTACTCTCTGCCTTTAGTGAATACTCAAGGCGACAGCATGGAAGATCAGGCGAACTTTCTTGGTGCACATTTCGAACAGATATCCAGCTCGTCGCACTACTCTGAAACATTCCAAAGGTACAAAAGGCAAATAGAAGGACAACCATTAGAAAGGAAAAGCACACAATACGAGGCATACAATAGACCCTTTTGCATGGCAGAGCTTCAGGCAGCCCTAAACAGCTGCAACCAATCTGCCCCCGGATCTGACCGCATCCTATATGAAATGCTTAAACACCTGCCGCCTGAAACACAAAAAACCCTTCTTTGTCTCTACAATTCTATATGGTCGTCCGGCCGCATTCCCTCTGCTTGGAAAGAGGCCATCATAATTCCTATTTTGAAACAGGGTAAGGACCCTTCTTTGGCAAATAGTTATAGGCCTATAGCATTGACGAGCTGCTTATGTAAAGTTTTTGAAAAGATAGTAAACAGTCGCCTGGTACATTATCTAGAAATTAACAAGAAATTAGATCAATATCAATGTGGCTTTAGAGAAGGCAGATCAACGACAGATCAGCTTGTACGCATGGAAATGTATATCAGGGAAGCGTTCGTCCACAAACAGCTTGTGTTGTCCGTGTTTCTTGACATGGAGAAGGCGTATGATACCACGTGGCGCTTCGGGATCCTTCGGGATCTTTCTGCAATGGGCATTCGCGGCAACCTGCTGAGAATAATTGAAAGCTATCTCTCTAACAGGACATTTCGTGTTAGAGTTGGCAACGTGCAATCTCGACCATTCATACAGGAGACAGGCGTACCGCAGGGTGGAGTACTGAGCTGTACGTTATTTATTGTTAAAATGAATTCCCTCCACACCGTATTACCTCGCACACTCTTCTATTCCGTCTATGTGGACGACGTACAGATAGGGTTCAGGTCATGCAATCTTAGCATTTGCGAGAGGCAGCTACAACTTGGCTTGAATAGATTCTCAAGGTGGGCGGACGAGAATGGTTTCAAATTGAACCCCCAAAAGAGCACATGTGTCCTGTTTTCTAACAAGAGAAGTGTACTACCACAACCCGATATTAACCTTAATGGAGAAAGACTAACTGTTAGCCCTGAACACAAATTCTTAGGTGTTATCCTGGACACAAAGCTTAACTTCGTCCCCCACTTAAAATATCTTAAAGAAAAATGCCTCAAGACCATGAACCTCCTCAAGCTGCTCTCTCGAACAACCTGGGGCAGTGACAGGAAGTGTCTGCTGAGCCTGTATAAGAGTCTCGTACAATCACGCCTCGATTACGGAGCCGTGGTGTACCACTCCGCAACTGAGAGTGCGCTAAAGATTCTCGACCCAGTCCACAACCTCGGTATACGACTGGCAACAGGCGCCTTTAGAACTAGCCCTGTTGAAAGTTTGTACGTCGAGGCGAACGAATGGTCCTTACATCTACACAGAACATTCTTAAGTTTTTCATACTACACTAAGGTAAAATCAGACACCGAGCATCCATGTCATTCCATTGTTAGCGACCTATCCGCTGCCAGACTTTACAGTAACCGTCCACGTATTAGAACTCCTTTGAGCCTACGTTTGGAAGCAATGGCAGAAGAAACAAACATCCATCTCCCAGAAAATATCTTAATGCCTCCCACTCGCCTTCCACCGCCTTGGGAATGGCAGACCATGGAGTGCGATATCTCTTTTGTTGCAATAACGAAACATGCACCTGAGGCACATATACTATCACACTTCCTCGAACTCCAAGCGCAGTACTGCTGTGCCGAGTATTATACAGATGCTTCTAAATCATCTGCTGGTGTCGCGTATGCAGCTCTTGGGCCAGTTTTTTCCACCTCCGGTACTCTAAATCCTAACACAAGTATTTTTACGGCTGAAGCGTACGCAGTACTCTCAGCCGTAAAGCAAATCAGAAAAACAAATCTGAATAAGGCCATCATTTTCACAGATTCATTAAGCGTAATAAGGGCCTTAATGAGTTTTCGAAAACATAAGAACCCTGTTTTTAATGAACTATACACACAACTATGCCTAGCATTAATGTACAACCAGAACATCATCCTATGTTGGGTACCTGGCCATAGGGGCATAAAAGGCAATGTAGCTGCTGACGAAAGTGCAACGTCAGTCACGTTTAATGAAACGGATATGAATAAACCTATATCAGCAAAAGAACTTAAGCCCTTCTTACGCAACAAACTGAGGAAGTACTGGCAGGACCAATGGGATAATGCAGTATTGAATAAGCTACACGTTATCAAGCCAAAATTAGGGAACTGGATAACTGAAAAAACAACAAGACATAAGGAAGTGCTTCTGTGTAGATTAAGAATAGGACATACGTACGCCACTCACTCCTACCTTTTGACGGGAAGCGAACCACCGACATGTAGCAAATGTGGCAGCAGGCTTACAGTTATTCATGTTCTTATCCAGTGCACTGAAATAGAGGCAGAAAGAAAAAAGCACTTTCCCTCTGCTTATATCCAACACATACCGTTACATCCAGCATTTTTTCTTAGCAATGAACCCCTTTTTACCTTTCAATCACTATTCAACTTTTTATTTGAAACTGACACCCTAAATGTGATTTGGCCAGGCTACTTGTAGCGCGGCCTCCACCTGGAGGTCGTAGCTGCAATGAAAACATTTTCTAGAGCACCTGCCTCCCAGCCCTTGCTTTCAAGGCTTTGCGGAGGCACTAGTGCTACAGATTTTACATAATTTACTGACCATCCCCATCTTGTGAAACATCTATTGTCATCGCAGAAACGATCAATCACAGTCATTTTTTTATATTATGTATATACTTGTATTTTACGCACTTTAGAGCAAATAAATTTTAGGCCCTTTTACAGCCACATCGCACCACATGCATATACTGCGCTTTTTAGCGAATATTTTAGGCCACTATACAGCCGTGTTTCATTACTCCCCGCAATTAACACCCATATATCAGTCAGAAGTACAGACCATCGACTTGGCGCTCTTTGGTCACATCTGGCCCTTGCGCCAAAAAACCCTACTAATCAATCAATCATCAATCAATCTCTTCCGTTGTCTCTATAGTAGGATACAACTGAAAAAAACAGCAGTTGGCAACCAAGGCACATGGACCGTGTGGGGTTGTTACTCCACCAGCCAATCACAGAAGCAAACAAAATCGTTGTCATGAAACCATTTCAAAATGGTGTCATGCTTGATACCTCCGGAGCTCTGGAGCATCTGCTGTTCTTGAAGAGTCTTTTCATAGGCGGAAGTGATGAGGTGTGCAGCAGACATTGGACAAAGTATATGGAGTCTGAGCATTTCACTCTTCAGAAGCCCGCGGTACAGTTCACTTCACTGCTGACCCCGTTTTACTCATGAAACTTCGCTGCTAACTGAAGTGAAAGTCGGCAATAAATAGTTGCAGAGAAGCAAGCATTTTATTTCAGTTTAATAAACAATTAGGTTTTCACCGTTCCGCTATAATAGACGAATGAAAACGTCCAAAATTAGGCGCTTATAATTTTATTTTTATGCTTACAGCCATATTTAGGTAACAGAAAAAGTTTGAAGTACGAACTATTTGCACTCTCGTGAAGGAACAGTGGCTGGCGGTTATGAGGTCGTGGGCGGGGCTTCACTGTAGACTTCTATCCGACTATAGTTTCCCTCTGGACTTCCACGTTGGTAGAAAGGTAAGCGCTTGTGGGGGGGGGTCACTTATACTTACAGCTGTCAAGAAGCTAATGTGGCGACGACCCAGGAGCTCCAGAGGGTATTGTGCACATTCGATGCAGTGCGGTCCAAACAAGTTCCTCGCGTCTCTTCTAGAGTCCCTGTATTGAGCATATACAGGAACACTAGCCTCTTCTTCTCTGCCACGCTCCTTCCTTGTATATACATGCTCTGAACCACCCCCAGACGCCGTGTGCCGTACAGCAGCAGCCACAGTGGAAAAGTTGAAGGAAAAGGCAAAGAAAGCTCCAGTTTAAAAAAAAAATGCAGTGACCTTTCACATCATGAATGCGGGTCACATGCAAGAGTATATCGGTGCCATTCCTATAGAAGTGCGGTAGCAGTGATATGGACACTCCAGGCGCATTTCTGCCGTCGTGGTCACCGGATCTTCCCTGTAAAGTCGAAGGGCGATAATGTCGTCCCTCATGCGCCGTATGCTGTATGTGTGAGGGTGAGCCGAATCGCGCACAAGAGAGGAGAGCGGGAAGGCAGCGCAAAAGAGAGGGGGTTGCCTTGTGCTCTGGTAGCAACTGTGTAGTTTGTGCAGCGGCGCGCACTGTATCTTGAAAGCGATCTGTAGATGTGACGACCTTGGAGTCGGTCGACTCGTGGTTGGCCTGCCGCTGCTTGCATTGCTGGGCTCCATCCATCTTGCGCGGTGCTCAGCAACTCGATCACGAGCGGAACCCGGTACCTCCATAACGCATAACAACCCGTAGCTGCCAGAGGAGGTTAACCCAGCACGTTTCACGTGGCCATCGCATCCAATCCGATGTTGACAGCAGTTTTTGCCAAAAAAAAAAGAAAGCGTGTAAAAATCGCACCGTTCAATAAGACGCACCAACAAAAATATTCAGAAAGAAAAACGCAACTATACAGCGGAAAATACGGTACAGGAAAATTAAGCACTGAACCATTGCCTTTCCTGATATTGTTATGTTGCAGAATTCACCTATAATGATGTATTTACAATATTTACAAGAGAGACAACAATACATAAACAAGATGGCTGTCGAGACCGATTCCACCTAGAGTCGCTTAGCTGCGCCTGCTCCTAGCGCCATCACTCGCGCACGGCGCGAGCCTTGCTCTCCCCTCGTCCTCCAAAGCCGGATCACATGTTCTCGCCTGACCTCTCTCCCGTGTAATTCTCAGAAGCTCGGATTTCTCCGTTGAGCACTCAAGGCCTCTTTCCCCGACGTATTCTTCCACGCCAGTGGCTGCTTCTTGCAGATAGCTTTCTTTTTGGCACAGCGAGCCTTTAGTGGCCCAGATGGTGATGTCATCTGCATATATGGCGTGTTGTATGCCTTCGATTTTGCTTAGTTTATGCCCTAGGCCAATCATTGCGATGTTAAAGAGTATCGGGGAAATTACTGAACCTTGGTGTGTCCCCTTGTTTGGTGTGGGGAATTTTTGCGATCGGATCTCTCCCAAACCTATTGTTGCTGTTCTATTGGAGAGGAAGGCTTTGACGTATCCGTGTACTTTCTTCCCGCAGTCTACGCTGTTAAGGCCTTCCAGGATTGCCGCGTGGCTGACATTGTCAAAAGCTCCTTTTATGTCTAGTGCCATTAAAACGTGTTCTCCGTTGTATGGTATGTTGCTGAGAACCTCATGTTTAATTTGGAGAAGGACATCCTGTGTCGAAAGCTTGGATCGGAAACCGAACATATTATGGGGGTATAGCTCGTTTTCCTCCATGCAATGTTGTAGTCTTTTGGTTACTATCCTCTCATATAATTTGCCTAAGCACAATGTGAGGGAGATTGGTCTTAAGTTTGTTACCTGTAGCTTTTTGCCTGGTTTGGGGATCATTACAATCTCTGCTTGTTTCCATTCCTCTGGTACCGTTTCTGCAGCCCAGTGTTGGTTGAGGAAGGCGGTGAGTTGTTCCACCAGTTCGTCCCCGAGGTTTCGAATAAGTGAATTTCTGATTTTGTCTGCGCCCGCTGCTGTATTCTTTTTTACGCTTCTTATGGCCCCGTACACCTCTTCTTTTGTGATTGGCCTGTCCAGCAGCTCGTTTTCTTTCCCTTTGTATTGCTGTGTGTAGGCCGCCGGGCTGTCATGTCCGAAACACTCAAGCAGTCAACAACCCAAATAGCACGCATGATCATGCGGGTGTCACAAAAGAGATATGGGATGAAAGAAGGAGACACACTTAAGCTGGTTGGCAACCTGGTGGTCAGCAGGGTCGCATACTCACTCCCGTACTTCAACTGCACCAAACAGGAAATACAAGAAGCGGACAAAATTTTACGCAAAGCGTACAAAACAGCACTTCACCTGCCGAACAATACATCGACAGAGAAACTAATGGCACTTGGTTTAAGCAACACCTTCAAAGAACTAAAAGAAGCCCAAAGTATCGCACAGCTCATGAGACTGCAGCAGACCAGAACGGGAAGGGAACTGCTAATAAGGCTAGGCTTTGCGGAATCAATCAAAGAAACCAAAAGAACGGAGGGGATTCCTGATGAATATCGGAAAACATACACTGTTAGCCCCCTACCCAAAAACATGGACCCAAACCTCCACACGGCGCGAAGGGACGCAAGGGCGAAATACGTCGAAAAGTACCTGGCCACAAAAAACACAACAGTATACACAGATGCTGCAGTATACGCCAAGCAAAGAGGCACAAACATAATACAGACAGCTGCGATAGTAATAAGCCAGGACTACAAAGAGATCAGCAGCGCGTCAATGAAGGACTGCTCGGTAACGGAAGCTGAGGAAATAGCCGTCGCTCTAGCGGCAGTGGAGGGCTACCGATCCGAAAGGTCTTTAACGATACTCACCGACTCGCAAGCTATGTGTCGGAATTACATGAACGGCAGAATAGGACGCAGAGCGCTTCACATCCTCCGCTCCTGCAGGGCTAACAACAAAGTCAGGCATACAATTTTCTGGGTACTGGGACACGCTGGAATAGAAGGGAACCTAAGGGCGGACAAGGCAGCTCGAGAGCACACAAACCGAGCGGCCACAAGCACCGACCCTGAGGAACCCATACCAGTCAACCCAAGCTACTCAGACATTCTGAATTACTATAAGGAGGTTCGAATCAAATACCCTCCACCCCACAAGAGCCTAAATCAGCATGAAGCAACCTCTTGGAGGAGGCTGCAAACAGGAACATACCCAAATCTAAACACACTAAGCAAGATGTTTCCAACCCAGTATAGAGACATTTGCCCCTGGTGCGGCGCCAAGCCCAGCTTATACCACATTACATGGGAATGCGTTCAGAACCAACAATTCCTTCAAATAAAAGACCCGAGTGCGGAGCAGTGGGAGAGGGTGCTCTCCAGCAGCGACCCGAAAGTCCAGCATGGACAAGTAAGGCACGCTCACCGAGTAGCCACCCTCAGTGGTGCCCTGGAATAGGGGCGTCGACCCTGCGCAGATGGGAAATAAGACCGTGAAGACGGCCGACCACATCTGCCACCGCTAATTTCTAATCAATTAGAGCAAATAAAGTTTTTCCTCCTCTTCCTCCTCCTCTCTCCCCCTTCCTCCGCCAGCGCTGTTGCGGTGACTCTCGCCGCTACCGTGTACTCCGTCCTCGCCGTCCCTTCTCCCACTGTCGCAGCACTGCCCAAGTTCTGGATGGATGGATGGATGTTATGAGCGTCCACTTTGGAACAGGGCAGTAGGTTGCGCCACCAAGCTCTTGCTATTATACTGCCTAATGTCCTACCTAGGTTAAACAGTAAAAAAGAAAAAAAAACAATATGAACTCCCACAACCAAATTTTCTGATCCCCTATTGCAAACTATGCTTTTGTAAGTCTCCGTTTTTTGTCGTTTCCCTGCTTTTATTCCACCAATCCTCCAATCGCCTCTTACTAATCCCTATTGCAGACCTGTTTACTTTTCCACTGCTCTCGCTGAACCCAAGGGCTTCAAGGAGGCCAGTGGTGCCTAAATCGACCGCTGGGTAGACGTCTTCACTTTCTAATAAAACATGCTCCATAGTTTCCCTAGCTTTACCGCAACAAGCACATGCACCTTCTTCCTTCTTATATCTCGCTTTATAGGTGCGTGTTCTAAGGCATCCCGATCTCGCTTTGAAAAGTAATGAGCTTCCCTTTGAGTTATCATAAATTGTTTCTTTCCCGATTTCGTTTTTTCCTCTTAAGTAGTTACTCATGGCAGGTTTATTTTCCATTGCCACCACCCATGAGATTGTGTCGGCCTCTCTGACTTTCAGCTTGACGTTCTTTGTTGCTGTGTTGCCCACCCTACCGGCCGCATACTTGCTGGTAAGCTTCCTAGTTCTTTTCCTCCACTGTGAATCAATGTTTTTCCTGTATGGATACCTCAACACTCTCCCAGCCCATTTACTTTCTTCCATATTCCTCAGTCGTTCTTCATAGTCAATTTTACTGCGAGCTTCCCTCACTTCAAAGCTAGTCCAGCCCATATCACCGTGCACAGCTTCATTTCTAGTCTTCCCGTGAGCGCCCATTGCGAGGTGACCCACTGTCCTTTGGTTCACATCAAGTCCTGATTGTACCCCTGATTTAAAGCAAACAACCGCATTTCCAAATGTAAGTCTTGGAACCATTACACCTTTCCACATACCTCGGAGCACCTCGTACCTGTTGTATCCCCATAGCGCTCTGTGCTTCATTATAGCTGCATTTCTCTTCCCCTTCACTGTTATTGTTTTTTCCTGCGTTTCCATATATCTATTGCCTTCGTTTATCCATATACCAAGGTATTTATGATCTGTTACCAGAGGTATTTCCTGGCCCTGTATCGCTGCTGTCTGTTCACTGTTTTCATTGAATACCATAACACCTGATTTTCCAACACTAAATTTCAAACATAAATTGTTGCCTTCCTGTCCACAGATATTAGCCAGATGTTGCAAGTCACTTTGCTTGTTAGCTAGCTACACAATATTGTCCGCATAAAATAAACTGGGAAGCTGCTGCTCTACTACTGTACCCGCCTGTTTTTATGAGAAATTGAAGCCAATATTACTTCCTTCTAGCGCCCACTCCATCCTCACCATGTACTTCATAAACAGCAGTGGGGATAAAGGGCACCCCCTGCCTCAGTCCCTTGTTGATACGAACTTTCTCCTCGCTCCTCATCCCTTCCCATTCAACGCAAACGGTATTTTCTTGGTAAATCTCTCTCAAAATCTGTAGGCAATCGTCACCTAAGCCTTCCCCTTCCAGAATATCCCACAAAATGGTACGGTCTGCATTGTCTTAGGCTCCTGTAATGTCTAAAAAGGCCACATATAATGATCTGCTTTCTACTTTTGATATTTCAATACACTGAGTAAGAACAAATAAGTTATCATCTAAACGTCTATCTATTCTGAAGCCATTCTGAAGTTCTCCCAAAATGTCATTATTCTCTGCCCATGCTTCAAACTTTAATTTGATTGCCTGCATTGCTAGCCTGTACATATATTACCGATGTAATGGTCAATGGCCTATACGAGTGAATTCTCTCTTTCTCCCCATTACCTTTATAAATTAAATTCATTCTACTTTGTTTGCCAACTGTCTGGTATTCGTCTATCTTTTAAAGTTTTTCCTACTGCTTTCACCAGAGTTTCCTTACTTTTTGGTCCTAGTTCATTAATCAGCCTAACAGAAACCTCGTCTAGCCCTGTGGCTATGTGCATAGGAATTTCCTCTTTGGCTTTCTTCCAGTTGAAATTTGTCAGCACCAGCTCCTTTTCCACCTAGGTCTCTGTCATGTTCTTTTTTTCTTCAGATACAACCTTGACATTGCCTTGGAAAGATTTGGCTTTTTTCGGATTTCAGAGATTCGGCGATTCGGATTTTTCAGATGTAATGTATTGCTGCTTCTCCTGCCAGTCTGTTTTTATCTTCGTCTAGGATATGTTGTTGTATTGTTGACTTCCTGCCTAATAATTTCATGTGGTTCCAAAATATTCTAGGTGCGGCCTTCTTTTTCTCACGTATTTCTGACAACCAATGTTCACTTTCACCTTTTAATTTTGCTTGCACCAGTATATTTACCATTTACTGGCTACTTCATCCTGTGGCAACTGCGCCTTCTTTGCCTGCCTGTGCTGTTTGGATGCTTTCTGTCATACAACAATCACTTCTCGTATGTCCCTGTTCCACCAGCTTTTCAGTTTCTTTTTTTCTTTCCAACGAACATGTTGTTTCTTTTTCTGTATTTCTGTCTTTATCACACTTAGAAGCTCACTATATTCCCACTCTTTATTTGGTCATTTGCCAAGTTCGTCCTGGACTCTAGTGGCCATATTTGTTGTTTATTCCGCGTTCAAATTTGGACTGGGCATTTTGCACTCCTTGCTCTCTTTCCTAACTACATATCCCATTTTCAAAATGATGCATTTATCTTCACTCCCTATGCTGCTATACCTTTCCTCATCAATGACCGTTTCTCTCAACTTATCATTAATTCCTTCTGTCATCAGACAGTAATCTATGGTTGATTGCCTGTTTCCCACTTGCCACGTGATCTGCCCTTCCCACTTAGGCCCTGTATTCACGATAATGAAGGTTATGTTGCTCACAAAGATCTAGCATTGACTTCCAGTTGTTGATATAGCCATCTAAATCCTGTATGTGGGCATTCATGTCACCTACTAGGATAATTTCAGCTTCATTCCCGAAACCTTTAATGTCAGCGCTTATGCATTCCACCAACTCTTTATTCTTCTCTGTGCAATTATTTCCGGTCCACAAATATGTGACGCCCAGCCAATTTTTTTCCCACTCATTGTGCCTGATAACCAAAGATGCTCTTGACATTTTGAATTTACTCTTTTCCATTTGGCTCCCTGATGGATGAGCATTCCGACTCCCCCTCCCTTTCTTTCCGACTTAGTTTTGTTGCACCCTTCCCGAACATAATTCTCAATCACTGGCGGCTCTTCTGAGTCTCTAAGGTGCGTTTCTGTAACTGCGTACACTCCTATTTGTTCTCTATTTAAATGCTCTTCAATCTCTGCCCACTTTTCCTTTCTTTTTCCACCCTGCATGTTTATGTAGCCTATTGCATGGCGAGCTCCCTTTCTTGCTTTCCTCCTTTTTCTGTTATCGACGGCGATGCTCTTCTGAGGTTCCCCTAGGGGACCTTCATTACTACCTACTCTGGCCTCCTGAGCGCCCGTGGGCCACGGAAAAAGTAACAGCGCGACCACCAAGTCACCAGCCCACTTCTCGTGCAAGCCTGTAATTGAAGTGGATCCCGTCTTGTTTAAAACCCCCACACCTTCTCACTTCCCTGTTTACTTCGACAACCTCGAAGCCTTTCTCTCAGCTCATTTTCCATATCGCCTCATAAGCAGCCACCATGGCTCTTTATACGTGACCGTCACGTACAGGCACCTCAGGCACCGTGCACACCACGATCTGCACCTGAAGGGATAGCTCGCGCAAGTCGTCCACCCCCTTCGCCAAGCGCTGGGCTAGTCCTGTCCCTTTCCGGTTTAGGACTGTTCTCTAGAGGGTGTTGCACTGCCACGGTGGCGACGGCGGACGCTCCTTACCGCCTCGCACGTCATCAACGGCTGTCTGCCTCTCCGTCTCTGCGTCGCGTGGCTGTACGGTTCTAAGCCGTGCCTCTCGCTTCACCTTTTGCGGGACGCGTTCCTCAGTGGCATTTCTCGCCTCTGGCAGTGCTTGCGCCTAGCTTTCCTTTTCCCACCTCCACTTTTGCCCAGTGCCGTTGCAGTGACTTGAAAGACAGTTATAGCGTTTCGTCCCCTTGCTTCTACTTCCCACCCCAACCTTGTGCGGCCACATTGAGGCCTGTGTGTGAGTGAATGAGTGTGTGACCTCTACTCAATACCCCTGTTCCCCACCCGTTTCCTCATCCCACCTCAGAAGAAACATTAAATAACAATATATATATATATATATATATATATATATATATATATATATATATATATATATTTGGCCATCTGCCGTGTTTAGTTATTTTTAATTCGGCTTTCCTTTTCTACCTGCGATACATTAGTGGTGCAGATCGGGGGCTTCTCTTCTTTATGCCTCTCTCACTTTCTGTCACCATCTATTCAACGATCACGGGCATCGCTGTTGTTTCGTTAGTTCAACCTTCTTTGTTTAAACTGATCCAGGGACCAGGAAAGAGATTCGGTTCATAGTCAGCTTGTGTGTATGCTCATGGAACGAGTTGCGGCCGGAGAAAACGCCAGTTACGTTTAACTTCTTCGTTTGCTTCATTATTTCATCGAGTGACGGCTCACCGCGACGCTGAAAGATCCTCAGCACCATATACCTGCTGTATGGATTAGATCAGGTGGAAAATAAAATAATGCGGAACAGCGTCCATCATCAGACCCTGCAATAACCGTTAAACCCATAAACAATATGACTGTCACTCGTTACCTAGAATGGCTTTTCCCTAATTTTACAGCACTTTTCTTGCAAAATTGGCAACTGGAAACAAGAGTCGCGAGGAGTTGAGAAATTAAGCGATCTACTAAGAAAGAGAACTAAGGCGACAGCCAAACAGGAAATAAAAGCGAAAATTAACAAATTTAATCATTGTTTGTGAAAATATTTATAGATCAACATCTTTTTATTTAAAGAGGTAGAGAAAACGCCACTGGAAGCGGAGAATAATTCTGTGTGTTTTGAATGACGCTTCTACCAATTACAAAAATCAGATGTTAAAATTTCAATTGCCTACACTTCTAAACCACATTATAAAAGCAAATAAGATTGACATATCAAGTACATCACCAAAACAACTGCGTTTAATGTTTGTATAATGATGTGATACAATGATTTCCTATTTCTTTGACTACTGTATAATCCTCTTTTCAAGTGACATTTTAAAACTCCTGTAAGTGTTTTCTCCTTAGTAAGTCGTACTCCCTTAGCCGCACGCTTTTATGCTTCCCCTTGTGATAGGGGTCAGGGCTCCTCAAGCCGTTCTTACAGCTTTTACCTGTCCTCCTCGCAACTTTTTCTTGTTGAGGAATAAAATTCAATTTTAAAAAAAATTTTAAAGAGGTAGAGAAAACGCCGCCAGAAGCGGAGAATAATTCCGTGTGTTTTGAATGACGATTCTACAGTTATCAGTCTAGCCACCTGAAATAGCCACTTCTCTGCTATGCTAACGTGGCTGTTTTTTCTAAACCTTCCGCAGTGGTTGCAGTACGTCTAGAACCGCAGCGTCCTGCGCTCTGCGCGGTTGCACGGGACTGATGACCACGTGTCGTTACGCAACTTCCCAACTAAGAACACGAGTTGGTTTTGACGCTTAAATTGGTAGAGCAGTAAACAAGGGATCCAAAAGAACTGTGATTGTTCTGCAAATATATATATATATATAATTCTTCAGGAACTAATTAGAAAAACGCTAATACAAATCTTTATTTTAGACTTTCGCTTGTTTACTTTTTCTTGGCAGTGTTCTTCCTGCGCTTCTGTCATGCGCGAGTCTATTTAATGTGGTTCCGTGTTTGCCAACTAAAGGAGAGGTGTATCTCATAGGCATACCTGTGAGGTACACTTTGCTTCAATTCTCTTTTGCTGGTTTACGCATCTTTATGGCGAATGGTGGGCATTATTCGCATTTTACTAGTAAAGGTACATCCCCGCCCCCCTCATTTGTGTAGAAAAGTTACCTTGGGTTGTGGGGCCCCCTTCCCCCGAAAAAAAATTCTGGTTATGTGCCTGCTCCTGAGGAGCAGGCTGCTTTTGATCAGCAACACCGCAAGCAGAACCGGGAATGAGCTCGTCTACGCCGTCCCGAAGCTGCAGCCCGGGCACAAGAACAGGCTCGTGCAGCCGAGCGCGAGCTTCAACTGTGTACCGATGATCCAGCAGCCTACCAAGCCGGCGTTTACAGAACCGTCGGGACCCAGTGGTAAACATCGGGGCCGCACATCGTTTCAGTTTCGCTGGTTAACCATCTGTACAGAGTGCTTGGGTGGTGATTTTTTTTGTTTTGGAATACTTAATTGAGTATTCAATGTTCTGTGATCATTATGATAAAGTCAGACAAGAAGCAACACAGTCGCACAGAAAAAGGGCTCATCCACTTTTATTTGAAAGTTTTAATGAGATGAAAACAAGTACAGACAGACAAAGAACTTTATTTACATGGTCCTGAGAAGCTTTGCCCTAGGGCAGAGCTGCGGGCCGCTCCCACGTGGGGACTGGTAGGCTGAGCCTAACCGCCGCATCGTGGGCTCTCTGGACAGCCCAAGTTTGGCGTGAAAGTTCTGAGCTCTGGATGGCTGAGCTCCATTCTTCCGTGATTTGATTGGGTCCCCATAATGAGGGGCATCGCCAGAGCATGTGTGCGAGATTGCTGACAGCCCCACAGTCGGGGGAAGTAGAGCTAAAAGCCTCTGGAGTGATCGTATAGAAAAGGGCTAGGTTTGGATAGCACTTAGTCTGAAGCATGCGTAAAGTGGACGCCAGAGGTCTAGCCAGTTTGCTATGAGGGGGGGGGGGGGATAAGTCCTCCTAGCCAGGTGATAGTGGGTAGTGATTTCGCTGAAAGTGGTAAGAGTGTCCTGAAACTCGAGAACCCTGGAGTCTGAGCTCGACCCTGCTCCCGCGCGGTGGGTTAGTGCGCACGCTTGGAAGTGGGCGATGCCATTGAGATTGGGAAAGGAGTCTAGCTGGAGGTCGAGGTGCGCCGGAAACCACGTGATTGTGTGCGGAGAGATCATCTTGTTCTTGAGAATCTCGTGAGCCTCCTCAGCGATGAATCCTGAAGCGAAAGCCCTGACCGCCGATCTCGAATCGGTGAAGATTTGTGATCTGCTGTTATCTAGGAGTGCTATAGCAACTGCGACCTGCTCCGCTCTGGTTGGTGTTGAGCACTTCAGGGAAGCCACATTCACTATCTGTCCATTGTGATCAACGAGGGCAATGGCAAAGTTAGATGACTGTCCATATTGGGCTGCGTCGACAAAACATGCAGAGTAGGGATCGTCTTTGGTACACTTGAGGAGGGCGAGGAGTTTTGCCTGGCATCTGCCTACGTTGTGTTGAGGATGAACATTACGGGGAAATGGTGCGACTTGTATGTTGTTTCTTTGATCTTCTAAGATTTCATATTTGCACTCCTCCATGAGGATAGGGTTGATCCCAAGAACTGCCAGGATCTTCTTTCCAGCTGGGTGCAGGATAGATGGGACAGTTAGGCTGACTCCTGTGCCTCGATTATTTCGTCCAGTGTGTTGTGCAGTCCTAGTTGCATAAGGAGCTCTGTGCTCGCCCGTAACGCAATGCCTAGTACTTTTTTGATACTTTATCTGATGAGCGTGTTTAATCGTTTCTTCTCGGAGTTATACCAATTGTGCATGGCTGCCACATAAACTATATGACTCATGAGGAAGGCGTGGAACAACCTGAGGAGGTTGTCTTCCTTTAGGCCTCCACGCCTATACGAGACTCCGTTGATGAGTCTGATCATGTTCTCAGTCTTGGCTGTGAGCTTGTTGAATGTCATATTATTACTGCCATTGGATTCGATGAACATGCCAAGGACCTGAATGGTGTCTACTCTGGGGATGGTACAGCCGCTTTTAGTGTGGAGTTTGATGTTTATTTCAGACAACGGTTTCCAGCCTCTAGGTTTGTGACCTCTCCTGACTGGCCTGTAGAGGAGGAGCTCGGACTTGCTCGGGGAGCATCTAAGCCCTGCATTTTCCAGGTACATCTCTGTTTGATCTAGAGCCTCCTGTAAGCCTGATTCAACAGCTCCTTCGCTTCCTCCGGTGCACCAGATTGTGATATCATCAGCGTAGAGCATATGATTGATCCTTTCTATGTTGGAGAGCCTTTGCGATAGTTTCTTCGTGGCGATGTTAAAAAGCAGTGGTGAGACTACCGCTCCTTGTGGCATGCCTCTGGGGCCCAAACTGAAATTGTCGGACTTTAGGTCACCGATCTTGAGCGTGGCCTTGGGATCCCTGAGGAATGAGCTTATGTGTCTGTGGAAGGTGTCTCCCAAATTGAGCTCCGAGATGGAATTCAGAATGTGAGCATGGGATACATTGTCAAAGGCCTTCTCCAGGTCTAAGCCTAAGATGCCTCTTATATCTCTTGTGGTGTTGTCAGTGATTTGACACTTGAGCTTCATCACGTCTTGCGTTGACAGGGCCGGACGAAAGCCGATCATGTCATACGGAAACAATCCTTGTTTCTCGATGTGCTTGGAAATTCGATTGTGTATGACATGTTCCGTCACTTTCCCCATGCAGGAAGTGAGGAAAACGGGTCTGAGGTTTGAGAGACTCGGGGGTCTTCCAGGCTTTGGAATGAGGATGACCGGGGCCATTTTCCAGGACTCTGGGACAACCCCCCGTTCCCATATTCCATTGATCTCCTCTGTCAACCATTCTATAGAGCAGTCGTCCAGGTTTCTGAGGGCCCAGTTGGCAATGCCAACAGGACCAGGGGCCAACCGGCCATTGAGATTCTGGAGAGCTTCCCTTACTTCGTATGCCTTGAAGGAGTTATCTAGCTCGAGGCAAGATGAGCGTTTGTAAGGTGGATAGTCTTCATCACTTGAGTTGCCCGGTGGCAGATACTTGCAAGCTAGTCATTCAAGCACGGTCTTTACTGTCTCTGATTGTGATGCCTCGTGTAAAAGTTGTGTAAAAGTAAAAACTGTCATATTTTTCCACCCTAAGGTTAAACGAAGCAATAAAGGATTCATACTGGCTTAATTGTTTCACTGCTTTGCCTTTTGCAAATTTCCGGAAACAATGGCCTCTGATACTGAATGTATCAGATGACTCATATGTCATCTCGCATTTCTGAGGCAGTTATTGTGTGCCACACCATCTGCCGTTTCCCTTTATTTGGAACTTTGAATTAGTCAAGCGTCTTTGTAATTTCCTTGTGATGTGAATCAGAGGATTGGGTTGTGTTTATGAGTGCCCCAAATTAGTCATGTAGTGTTAATAAACTCGACCTGAACAAGCTTGAACATTTTCTCCTTAGTGTCTACATTGGCTGCCAATGTTACTTCAGTCAAACCTCGATATAACGAAGTTGAAGTTGTACTTGCAGCTAAAAGCTTCGTTAAATCGCGAATTTCGTTAATACGAGGTTTTAAAGTTTCAGCATTAAAAACTTCACAAATGCCCAGAGCATTCCTTGGATATCTTGTTAACAAGCACTTACAAACAAATCACAAGAAGGTTGGGCTATAATAGCGCGGTTATGAGCGCCAGCACGTGAGGTGCAGATCACACCGAGAGCAATGCATCGACATGGCTCACAGTGTCCTAGATTTGTGTGTGTTGTGTCGCACGGCGCCAGAAATCTTGGATGCCATAGCTGACCGGGCTTAGTGCCCGCAGCGGGCGCCCACAAATTGAAAAGTGTAAAAAAACACAGATATTGGTCCTGAGCAAAAAAAAAAAAAGATAAATCAGTTTGGCCAGCAAGGTGGAGCATTAATGGCGATAGCAAAGAGACTATGCGAAGTGAGGTTCATAGTTTTGTCGGTGTCACGCGCGCTAAGGCAAACATTAACCGATCTCACTCGATAACACCGAACTCGCAGTCACAACGCGAGCGAGCGCTTCGTACTGAGTCTTGGAAACTTGAGATTACGCAACCGCCAACACTAGACGAGTGGAAATAACAAAATGCACGTGAAGACACCATCCATTTGAGCTTGCCGTGGAGAGATAACCTCCAAGATCGACACGGCGCGTTGCCCGCGCACGGACACGTGCGAGGAGAAGGCAGATAGGCGCGCGTTCCTGCCCACCCCCCCTCTTCCATCACATGCTTGATCACGTTACCGCGCGTTCACTCCCTCCTCATCCTTCTTGCGCAGAAGGAATCGTCAGCTCTTAAATTAAATTATGGGGTTCTACGTGCCAAAACCACTTTCTGATTATGAGGCACGCCGTAGTGGAGGACTCCGGAAATTTTGACCACCTGAGGTTCTTTAATGTGCACCTAAATCTAAGTACACAGGTGTTTTCGCATTTCGCCCCCATCGAAATGCAGCCGCCGTGGCCGGGATTTGATCCCACGATCATCAGCTCTCGTGTTTCTTTCTCCGAGTTGTTTACCAATGCGACAAATGGCGCAATGGTGTTTCCTGCCTACTGCATCCCGGCGCGTGCGCTTTGACAGTGGTTTTGCCGCTCAAACTTTTCATGCAGAAGGACGCTTGAAATAATTTTTCCTCGGCTCACAGTTTTTTGCTAGATTTAATAGCCATACATGATTGAAATGACCTAAAGCTTCTTTAAATCGAAACTTCCACAAAGTTCTTTCATTAACTCGCGAAAAATAACTGCACGGTTTCCAATGCAACTAAGATCGGAAAATGAAAATAGTTCGTTACATCGCGAACTTCATTAAATCGAGGTTTGACTATGTGATTGTGATGTCTTCTGTGGAAGCACTTAATTTGGTCACAAGCAACTCGTTAGATGGTGCACAGGAGAATTTTGTTTAAACGGTTGGCACACCTCATGGCTAATAGAGCAAATAATATGCATGCATGACATAAGCAGGTACATAGAGCATGTGCAAGTTTGGGAACAAGATGATGAGCTATGCATGTGATAAGCATCTGTGTTGTGCCCATCCACTTGGAAAGTGCACATCTTGTTCAAACACAGGAGGGAATCAGCAGTGTGAGAGACTGTTGCTCATCTGGATGCTTGCCTTTTGACTGCTCATTATGTAGGCCTGTTTACTGTTTTATGTTATGTTTATGTTTTATATTATGTTATTAAAATTTTGAATGCTAATCTAGAATTTTTTTGTGTTTTGTGTGAATTAAATTTGTTGCTATGGAGAAAAGATAACAAACTTTGAAATCTTAACAACTTTTGTTTTGTTCAAGTTTTCACCCCATTGGGTTAGTAAAGCATATGTATAAATTAACAAACAAGTAAACTGCAAGCACACTGAGAATGCATCAGGTTTAGGAAGAATAGATTATAATCCCTGCATGTCATAAACATTTATGGTGTGCATGTCTGCTTGGAAAGTGTAGACCTCACACAGTTGAACTTGCCATTATTGCTTGTTTTCTGCTAGGACTGCAACCATAATGAATCAGCTCACTGATTAATCAGTTTCAGCATTTGGAAATAGCCAGTGTTTTAAACTAAACTAAATATTTAGGTAAAATGTAGCTCTTTGAATATACTCTGAAACAATTTTCTATTACTCAGGCTTTCTTGCCCTACTGCTTCAAAGGAACTGAAATTCCTGTGGATTGGTAATCATTTCTCTCTGTACAGATGAGCTTCCCTTAAGGCTAGACTTAGGCACCTATACATGGTTGAGTGAAGCAGGCCACTGCTGTTTTTCCAATATGTACTATTGCACATTTTAGTGAGGAACACTGTACATAAATAACATGTAGTTCTAATTTTTCAGCCATCTCAGTAGCACTTGACAGCTTGCTTTTAGCTTTTCGGTACACTAGACTTATGTGCCATTACTGCTTGTCACTTCAACATATACTGTAAACATATAAAATAGTGAATGACATCATTAAATAGTGAGGTACTCGGGCTATTTGAATATTTATATAATGTGCTGCCATTGCACACAGTGTTGTGCTTGTAATTTTATATATGAAATTTCTGAACTCTCTACACTATAGCAACTAAAAGAATCGTTAGTTTGCAAAAGGACTCTTTCTTGAAAACATGTAAGCAAAATGCAGACCTGCTTTCTGTCTGCAGTGTACAAACTAGATGTTCACAGTGCTGTGCATTCTGCTGACAGCCATATGCATCCTGTTACCAAGCCCTGTGTGGTGATATCATCGACTCCCTCTAATTCTACCCTTGCAGTGCCACAAGATTTGGTAAAATTATCCAGAAGGTCGAAGAAGCATAGGGTTGCAAAAAGAAAGAATTGAAGTCTTTTCTTTTTTTTTTTAACTTCTTGAAGTAGTCTGTAATGTCTTTTTGCTTCTTGCTCTTAAAGCACAACTCAGCCAGCATCCAGCAAAGATCAGCATAGTGGCATGCAGTGCTGTGTAATTGCTATGCAATGCCATGACAAAAAGACGTAGTAGACTGCTGAATATTGGGGTGTGACACGACTGGAAAAAAAAGCAGGAACGAATGGCTTCACAAGAGGAAGAAGCATTGGCCACTGAATAATCAAACAAAAACACCTTTACGCAAAGGAAAGTAGTAGCACTGTCTGCTTAGTTCCTTGTGTTTTCAAGCTTTGAGTAACTCCTGCACGCATTAAGAGGGTGCCGGTGAGGTCACTGGTGGTTGAAATAACCAATCCTGTTTAAACGAAATTAGTTTTCCTTCCATACCTATATATGATTGCCCGTTGGGACTTTACAGTGCATTTGAATGAAGAAACAAGTCAAATTAACCAAGGTCGAATTAACTAGAGTCGACTGTATAAGTAATTGCACTATCTCGTAAGCAATGTTTTGACCAATAGGGGGCACACTGGAAAAGTTGCAGTTGAGCAGCCATGTTAACACTCCTTTGTTCTTATGGAAGTCTGTAAACATAGCATGTCGTAATGCCAACTCTCAGCTTAATAGAGGTGGGGGCCCTATGGCGCCAGGGTGTCTTTCTTGAGTTGTCCCCAGGGCACAGGCGTGGAAGAAATTGGTCTGCGCTGGGACCCTGAGCTGCTCAGTGGCCAGGCTGCTGAAGGCCAGGAGCAGTGGGCCCTGTTGGAGCTGGACCAGCCAGCTCTTCTGGCACCAGACATGCTGCTGATAGGCTCCCGTTTGGACATGGACCCTCAGGGAAAGGCATGCCGGTTGGCTTTTCATGGTCGCATCCAGCGCTGCTACACAGACCGGTCAGCACTCACGGGCCTGCCTGTCTTCAAGGTAGATGCAAGCAATATTGAAAGTGTGGCATTGATACCACCATGCCAGGGATGTCACTGGATTCTGCATGACATTACTTGTGTCTTCTGCACATAGAAACATAGTACAGTGTGCCAGTGCGAGGCATCTATAGTTAGCTCCGTGATGGTGGAACAGTTATGTTGTACATGATAGTAGTGTAGGTGGTGCTTGCATGCAAATACTATGTGGTGTGCGGTGGCATGCTGTAAAATGTGATATCACAAAGATTTAATGGCACATCTGTCAGTTTTGGTGCAGGCAGGCAATAGAGGTCACTGTTCCCATCGTGTGATGCACCCAAATGAACTTGTGGGCATGATTAACATGATAGCGAAAAGCTCCATGTGCATGAGTTTTGTCAAAAAGCAAAATGAGTACTTCAAGGCAAGTTCCCAAAAGGCTCCTGCCAAACTCGGTTAGACACACTATTGAGCTAGTTGTTGCATAGCTAAGTAAAAAGTAATGCCGAACAGAGGTACAAGAATCACAGGACAGGTGTTGATTCCAAAATAATGTTTATTTCCATAATTTCCCTGGGAATTAACATTTTAAAGGGCAGCACAAGCCCACCAGCATGCACAGGAATATGAGCTAACAATGCAAACTCTGATAAGTGTTGTGCAAAACATTCTGAAAACATTCTCTTTGCTCTCATAGAATGAAATAGGAGGCTGGCTGGCCCATTTTATTCCTTGTTTTCTTTGTATGGCAAGCTGCCATGTGTTTACAGTAGAGGTCACAGCGTTTGGCAAGTACGTGTCTCAGAAGCCTTGCTCCAGAAGCTGAAAGGATCACACAGAAGGTTCAACACAATGCAGTACCTGTAAAAGCTAGAGATCGTGCTATACGTTCGAGCCCCCTGTACCAGGGGCATAGCCAGGGGTAGGGGGGGCTTATAGGGCTTCAGCCCCCCCCCCCCCCCCCCCCATAATTTTTTTGTGCTGTCATGCACCACTGACCAAAACAACCCCCAGCGCTGGAAATCATTCTGGATATTGTCTGGAATGTCTTTTTCACGCTCGAAAAGACATTTCAGCGCGAACCTTGCAAACTCGGGCTGGATTTCGCGGCAACAGCCATGCACCGACAGTCACCTAACGCAAGGAGCCGGCCCCATCCGAGCACAAAGTTTCAAGAGCATTTTGATGACGAGCGGGCTCATCGCAGCATCTCTTGGAAGCCGCATAATTTACTGACCGCATGGATTTCAATTCCGAAACATTATGGGTATAAAGTTCTCATAAACTTTTGATGTGAAAGGTGCATTGACATTTCCAAAGTCGTGCTTTAGATTTTTAATTCCAGAACTTTGTGGGTATAATATTGTTATAAACATTTGATGCCAAAGGTACATTAACTTTTCTAAAGTCATACATCAGACCATACAACGAGACAAGCCAAATCAACACACTATCCGACAAGTTGGCAAAGTACGCACTGAGGTGTGATGAGACGAAGCATTGCGAGGGTTCGTTTGTGCCTCCATGTCACAGAAAAGAATATCAACTTCTTTTTTCACCTGCGCCAAAGCATCCATGTCAACATACTAAAGCCAGCAAAGGTAACTACATTCTTATTTATTTTTCTACTTTGACTTTTATTCGTGAGGACACATTCAGTCTCTTCAATTTTCTCTTTCTCGCTACCCGCAGGCTGCCAGAGCCAGCCAGAGCGCATGCATTTTTATCGTGTTGCCCTGACCACCACACGGCACACTTCAGTGCGCGTTCGTTTTCGTCTGGCCCCGTGAATTTTTGCCTGGCAGAGTTTTGAATTATTTCTGGCTAGCAGACGAGTAAAAGAAACGGCGTGTCGAATTACAATGAGGATTACGACTTCTTGTCACCAGTTGTCACTGTGGACGAATCATGGTGCCACTATTACGAGCTTGAAACACGGCGGCAATGGTTACCGTGGAAACATTTGAATTCACTACCCCAAAGAAAGCAAAGGCCATCATTTCCACTGGAAAGATGTTGTCGACTTTTTTTTTCGATCGTCAGGGGTGATTACTGATCGAATTTGCTAAACCTGGAGAGACTATCAAACGTTTCCGATATTGTGAAATGCCGGATTGGCTGCGTGTCGCAGTCAAGAACAAACGGCGTGGAAAATTGACGAATGGGGCCATCTTGCTCAGCGACAATGCCCGTCCCCACGTTGTTGCTGTGGTTAACACAAAAGTGGTAAAGTTCAAGTGGGAAACGCTGCAACATCCGCCATACAGCCCAGAGCTGTCGCCTTGCGACTTCCACATTTTTGGGCAATTGAAGAAACAGCTCAAGGGAACCAGATTCGTGTTGGACAATGACGTGAAAGAGTCCGTTACAGACTTTTTGAAGCAGCAACCCAAGGATCTTTATGAGATGGGAATCACGCGACTCGTTAGTCAGAGGGACAAATGTCTAAATGCTCATGGAGACTACTTTTAAATAAAGTACCCCATTTGTCATATATTTGCATTGGCTCACTTTCATTTGAGTCGCCCTTGTATATTTTGCAGGACTCGTGCTTTTCATATGTGCTCTCTGTTGCGACTATAATTTTGGTGCAATTACTCACAATACATGACTGGTGACAGCTGCTTCTGTGCAGTACATTGGAACAAAGAATAGCATCATTGAGATTTTTTCCTGGCCATTGCATATGTACAACAATGTAAACAAGGTTTCTGAATGACAAAGTTTCATTAAAATATTTGTCCTCAACTTGTTCATTTCACGGCCTTTACATTTTTCATATCAGCGGCATGCATTGCTTTGCTGGTTTCGAACTGATATAGTTCTAAAGTTTATGTGATATTTTCTTTACTTATTAAATAGACAAAAACATGGAAGCATTGATATCGGTTATTTCAGGCATAATTTTTGGGACATACGAGTGTATTCTTTTATGAAAAGATACACATTTTACTTGTCTTGACAGTGCGTAGCATTCAAAAATTTGTTTGCAGTGTCTTTAGCAATGGCAATGCAGTTATTAATATATTTGATCCCTGGACAAATTTTACGAGGAGGAGGCCGAGCTGCAACGTGAGCCCCCCCCCCGAACGAAATTTCTGGCTACACCACTACCCTGTACTACCCTTCCCATGGCAGTCATGTTGGTGTCACACCACCTGCCGTGCCCTCTCTCTTCTTAAAGTGCATCCTCCACATGGTGGTGCTGTCTTAGCCTCTAGCAGACGATGGATAACTGGAACAGAGTGTTGTCATAATTGTTGCTAAAGAGAAAAACGGTTCAAATAATGCACCAGACAGGCACATTTATGTGATAAATTCATTTGCCAATGATGTGCAGTGATGTGCAATAAGGTGCAGTGCATGGTATCTGCTTGAAGATGTGGGAATGAAAAATGCGGATTCAGTGCTGAGGGATTGTTGTTGAAGGTGATGGAAAACAACTGGCAGCAAAATTTAGCTTTGTTCTACTCTGTCGTCTGTAGCTTGCACTTTCTTCCAAGTGACTGTCAGGAGTACATAAAGCAGCACATGTGAAAAAAAGAATGTGCTGTACCAAGCTGGGCTGGGCTGGGCTGGGCTGGGTTGGGCTGGGCCGGGCTGGGTTGGGCTGGGCCAAGCCGGGCCGGGCAATAATACATTGCACAATTTTCGCTTGTGGGGCACCATGCTCATTTGATAGTAGTATATTTGATGCTTCTGTACCTTTCTAATTGAAGCAGGTAAAATGGTGTATTCATTACCAGGTTTCTCTTTAAGAGATAGCTATGCATACACTGAAAAAAATATGCAACTTATGTGTTTTTAACCTGTAAAATGTGCTGAGCATATCAGAATTAATCACAGACTAAGTTAAAAATGAAAGACTTGTGTTTGCAGCACCAGTACAATGAATTCTTAATTTACCCTCATTGCTGACAGTGTAAAAAAATGCTGTAAAGATCACAACAAAGTTCTTCCATAGTAGTCTAGTATAGTATTCTGCCATGCTAGTTGCCAACCATGGAGGAAGCAAAGTGTAGGAGAGGCCTCGGCCAGCACGGACATGCTGGAAAGAGTGTGGTGGAAGTCACATGCTGTTTTTCACAAACGTGTACTGGGACTGGTACCCCAAACGTCAACATTGCCATAGCAACTGCACTCCTGAAGTTCTTGCTGCTGCTCTTGGCCTCTGAAAACCCTGAAAAGTGAAATAGGAGGAGATAAACACATTCTGTTTGCGAGACAAGCTGACATTGGAGTGTGGTGTGTAAGCTTGAAAGTTGTGTTTAGGGTCTATGAGCGTGAGTGTCAGCCAGCAACAGACACACTCAAGTAATCACGGCACATATCTTCGTCTTCTTCAACATGCCTTGCTAAAGTACAGAAGTATGCCTACTTCACAAGAACTGTTACAGAAGTTTCATAGGCTTCGTTCTGATCTGCATCGGCAGCACACACTTCTGGCGACTCGTAGCAGTGCAAATTCAAAGCTCTGCTACGCGAGCTGATCTCTGCTCCAGCGAGCTGATTGGAGGTTTAAAGGGGAATGGCACACCAACATGGCTGCTCTTCCGGTTTCAAAAACGTGACATCAGGACCTCTCCTATTTTGTTTCTTTCCTCCATATTGCCAACCATCAGCCATTGGCCAAGTCCCATTGGGTACTCCATTAGTAGGGTTGCCATACCTGCCATGGTTGCTCAGTGGCTATGGTGTTGGGCTGCTCAGCACGAGGTTGCGGGATCGAATCCCTGCCACGGCGGCCACATTTCGATGGGGGAGAAATGTGACGACACCCGTGTACTTAGATTTAGGTGCACGTTAAAGAACCCCAGGTGGTCAAAATTTCCGGAGTCCTCCACTACGGCGTGCCTCATAATCAGAAAGTGGTTTTGGCATGTAAAAGCCCATAATTTAATTTTTAGGGTTGCCAGGCCTTCAGGAGAAAAAGTAGACAAAAAATTCCTAAAAGTAGCCAAGAAAGTCGCCAACTACGGCAAAAGCTTAAATTGGTAGCCAGGAGAAGTAGCCACAGTGCGACAAACCAACACTTTCCAATTTTTCATGCGAAAATTAAGAAGGAGAAAACGAAAAAGACCTCTAGTTTCCTGAGCACTGATGGCAAACAAAAATAACATAACAAAGCAAATGTTACCACATATTGTGTCATAATTTACTATAATGACCAGCTGACATTCTTTGATAATTTTTGCCACCCACTTTCGTGCTTTCTTGTAGCCAAAGCCAGTTTCGACAGTTTTAGTACAATAAACTCGCTTCACGCCGTCCTTGCACCACCATGACTTCACTTCAAACATTCCCATGCGAACTGTATGACTTCACACACTTCTCTCCCTGATATGTAGTTGTATACGTAGTCACATAGACATTGACATCTGTAATGTCATGGCTGCCATGACGCGTCTTTGGTTGTTGCAGTCGTTTCTGGTGTCAAGAACCATGGTCTTCAAGATTCTCTATAATGGTAACCATCACTGGGGGTGATATTAGGACACCATCTTTTGCTTCCATTGTACGAAGGACGCAAAAGCAGTTTCTTTAATATTCGTTAATTCCTGTTACTTAAAGGGAGCTGCTGGGGCCTGTTGAATTACCCATTTATGACACTCCCGGACTGCCCGAAACATTGATTTCAGCCAACAAGCGTTACATATGAAACATCTCTGGCAGTCCTGGACAGCCCAGGACAAGTCAAATAAGCCCACTGACCATATGGTGCCTATGATATATTTTCAGCTTCTGAATTTGTTTCCGGAGCTTGCAAGACACAAAAGCATGGACTTCAAGATCTGGCATTTGAGGCTGTTTCTTCGAGGGGGTCATCGGGGGGAGTGTGATTTGGACACTATCACTACCAAAAGTAACCAGAAAGTAGCCAAGTTGCCAAGCACAATTTTCAGTTGCCAGGAGCTTCTAAAAGTAGACAATTTGGTGGGAAAACACTAAACCTGGCAACCCTGTCCATTGCCTTGGTACTTTGCCAGCTTTGTTCACGAATATTGGTCTATATTTTTTTGTCACAAATTAGGTCGATAGCTCATTTTGGGTCGCATTTTCATTAAAAAAAAGTCAACCTATATTCAAATAAGTATGGTAGTTGATTGGTGTTTCCATAATTAGTGTAACTTCCCCAGTCAGACTGATTTCAGTGGAATGGTTACCACAAGTCTGCTTATTGCGAATGCTCAGGTATTAAAAATAAATTCTGTGTGGCAGTCAGGCTTATTATAAGTATGCTTGACTATATAAGCTGTCTTATGTCTGAAATATGAAATAGCGTTCTACGTTTCTGCAGGCCATTATTTATGTAAAACTCATGTGAATGATTTCGTATCAAGGTTAGCTTTTCTGTAGGGCTTTTTGTGGGAACATTGAAAATTGCAGTGTGTCATACTTTTTATTGTCCATAAATAGTGCCTATGGCTGGCATTGTGCATTAAATGCACTGCATAGTTCCATTTATGACTAGCACCATTTATATTTAGTTATAGAATGGGCACAAGAAGTTGGGCCCTTTCATGTGGTTCTGTGAAACTGGGCTTTGATCATAACCTGTAATCTGCAGCTGTAATTTGTTAACAGGGGCAATGCAGAATCCTGGCCATAAAACAAATGCCCTTATACAACTCAGCCTATTAGGCAAACAGATCCCAAAGGTGACATTGTACCGAATACTTGGATTCATTATAAATCGCAACAACAATGCTGACTGTAATGCTATAAAATATAAAAAAACTGCCAAAATCTCACGCACCTAGTGCGATGGATCATCAGCAAGAAACAGTCTTAGAATAAGCAACACAGCTCGTGACTGTGCTCGTGTACAGCAGGCTTCTGTATATCAACCCCCTAACGCTGACACAAACAAACTCGAAAACTCAAATCTTCACTCAACACCCTTCACAAGGATACCCTGAGTCTACTGATATACACTTTACATCAGCACCTTCAACACATAAGCCTCTTTCACACTCTTGCCCAATTAACACAACACTGAGACAGACAAGTAGCGCGCTTGTCTTGTATGGAGCAAGGATGCAACATCCTGAAACGAGCAGGGATCGCCCCTATCCAGCTGACACGAGTTAGTCAAAGCCCTCAGCTACCATGCAACATTGCATTTCCAAACATATCAAAACATATGATGCCACACCTGCATGACGATCGACGTCAAGCACAAGCAAAACATCACCACAGAGACAGGAAATGCATCACGATATACACGGTCGGCACATGCTCTAACATGGGGTCATATGTATATGCACTGACGTGGGAGTTCTTTTGGTCTACCAGGCACAGTCATTGCTGTGCCTCCGGCTCCGGACTTATTCGCCATTGCCTACCCGTTGCCAACCATCGAGTCAATTGTGGGCAGCCTAGGTTCAGTGAAGTATTTCACGACTCTGGACGCTGCTAAGGGCTACTTACAGTAGAGATGGAACCCGAGGACAAAGCAAAGACAGCCTTCACGTGCTATCGTGGGCTTTTTCAATTTGAGGGAATGCCCTTTGGTCTGTGCAACGCCCCAGCCACATTTCAGAGGCTAATGGATCGGGTTCTGGGCAATGCCAAATGGTCCCATGCCATGTGCTACCTTGACGACATTGTAATCTATTCAGAAATGTTTGAGGAGCACATACGTCTCGTTGGAGACATACTTGGGAGGCTCAGGTCAGCGGGCATGACGTTAAATCTGGCAAAGGCACAAGTGGCGCTAACTCGAGTCCACTTGCTGGGGTTCACCCTAGGAGGAGGCTCCATTGAGCCGAATTCGGAGAAGCTCCGGGCTACCCTGGATTTTCCCACCCCCAAAGATGTACGCGGCCTCCGCCGCTTCCTGGGAATGGCGAATTTCTACTGGTCATTTATTCCATCTTTTGCGAAACTCTAGGCACCGCTGACAAAGTTGTTGGGGAAGTCTGTGGAGTGGGCATTGGGAACCGGAGCAGGAGCAGGCATTCCGCGACTTGTCCAGAGCCATCGCCGAGACAGCGCACCTCAGATTGCCAGACCTGATCAAGAAATTCTTCGTTCAAACTGACCCAAGTGATTTGGCATTGGGGGCTGTCCTCCTTCAGGAATTCGATGGTGTCCTGCACCCTCTGACTTTTGCTAATCGGGCGCTGCTCCCTGCGGAGAACTACACCGTGACGGAAAAGGAGCGCTTAGCGATTGTGTTTTCACTGAGGAGATTCGACGTCTGTTTAGACGGCACGAAGTTTGTCGTGCAGACAGATCACAGCGTGCTCAGTTGGCTCATGAGGCTTCGCAAACCTGCGGGTCGGCTGGCACGCTGGGCACTTCTAATACAGCACTACGACTTTTCGGTGCAGTACCGAAAGGGAACACGAAGGTCGTCGCAGACGCGCTTTCGCGTGCGCAGCTTCCCCACCCGGCTGATGCCGGAGGCGAGCCGCGGAAGACGGAAGCCGCCGACGCGCCCGCCTGTGCGAGCGGTGAGGCGGCCCAGGAAGAGAGGGAGGCCGTCTTCCGGCCCCCATCTATAGAGACTGCTGTAAAAGAGGTTTTCGGCGTTGTACAGCCGGGCGGTGACGAGAATTCTCCCTCAGTGGGGGGCAATAGTTGTAAACGAGCCAAAGGGGAGCGTTGTGAATAGATCGCCCGGCACTGGTGGTAACTTAACCGTTCATGACTGTGCCTTTAATGAACACGATGTCACCGCGCATGATGTTCTCGCGCGTGTGCACAAGGGGTTCGCCCCAGAAAGACAGCCGCGTACCGCGGCACAGGAGAACGAGGCCTTTGCAGTATCTCCAAAAGGAAGTAATTGAACCGGCTTCTCCCTCTGGAGGGACCGCGATTATATTCAGCAGAGAAGAGCTTCTAAAGGCCCAGCAGGATTCATTTTGCAAGGAAATTGCTGGTAGAGTAGCGGAAATGGAGCGCCGCAACGTTGCTGGTGTTGCAACGAGCGCAGAAGGACCCGGGACAGCATGTATTGCTGGTACTTCTGAAGATTCCGACCTGCTGGACCACGATGGGCTCGTGCTGAGATATATCGCTACCGAGGATGAATATTGACCCGTTTAAGGTGGGGATCCCGAAAAGTCTGAGAGTCGCGCTTTTGCGCTACGCTCACCTGAGTGGCTCGAAGGTCTTTGCAAGACTCAGCTACACTGTCACCTGGCCCGGTATGAAGCGCGACGTTTTCCGTTATTGCCGGACTTGCCACGTCTGTCAGACGGTGAAATCTTGTGGTGGCCGTCCGCCGGATTTAATGAAGCCGATTGACAGTCAGCGGCCTTGGCAGTTTGCTGCCTGCGACTTAATTGGACCTTTTCCAAAGAGTAAGCAGGGCTTTCAGCACCTTTTCGTAGTGGTCGATCACTTTACAAAGTGGGTGGAGCTATTTCCGCTCCGCAAGGTGACGGCCCGGGCAGTGTTGGACAAGCTAATGGAAGTTTTCACGCGCTTTGGATTTCTGGAGCGTTTGATTACTGACAATGCGCCTTAATTCACTTCTCGGGTGTTTCGTGCGACGTGTACATCCCTTCAGATCGAGCATCGCCTCACATCGCCCTACCTCCCTAAGTCCAACCTCGCGGAACGCTTTAATCGTACTCTGAAGTCAATGCTCGCGGCCTTTGTCAGGAGCCAGAAAGATTGGGCAGACCACGGGAACGAATTCGCGTTCGCCATCCGGATGGTGCAAAGCCGCTCAACAAGTTTCTCCCCCGCTTTCCTCACTTTTGGCCGTGAACTGGCGAATCCGCTAACCATTGTTACGCAGCGCCAAGCAGTGGTTGAGAATGCGCCAGGGGACCTTTCCTCGTACGCAGCGCAGCTTATCTCCCGGCTTGCCCGCGCCTTCTCTAGAGCAAGGGACAGTTTGGGAGCCGCCCGAGCCCAGAAGGCTCAGTAGGACAAGAGGCATCGCGACGTCTGCTTTCAGGTCGGTGACTTGGTGCTTAAACGCAACCACGCTCTTGGTGACGCCAGCAAAGGGTTTTCAGCAGCGTTGGCTCCTAAATGGCTGGGGCCTTACCGAGTGGAGAAACAACTTTCACCACTTGTTTATGAGCTGACGGATCCCCATACGGGGAAAACCAGGGGCCGCGTTCACATTGCCGACTTGAAAGCCTACCATTGCAGGCCAGTCGAGCCGGCGCCGGAGCCCAGCGATCTCGGGTGTTCCGGGGAACAGAGCACGTCCGGTGTTTCCGACCGCTTTCGGCCGTAGGGATCGATAGCCCCTCAGGCGACGACCACCATTGTGAAGTCGCCCTCGTGTTTTCAGACCTTCCGGATAAAAAAAATGCGTTACTCCTGCTTTCTGCCTCTGCGAGCGAGTGCTTTCTTTTCTCTCGGGATTTCCCGCATAGAGGCCAGCGCGCCACGGTTCCAGCCCGCCCTAACTATATGTCAAAAAGACGCATGTGCCTTCGTTTTCCTTTTGTTCAGTGCTTTTCTTCTTGTTTGAATAATAGCTTTAGTCTCCTTCGTGTGCATAGCCTTGTTTTCAAAGTGTCCCGCTTCTTACCCCACATCGTCATAGTACGTAGCTGTAGAGGGTGCTTGGTGCCCTCATTCTTTTGCTGTCTTGTCTTTCAGACTCGCCGCGTAAGTGTTCGGGAAGCGGGGGTGTGCGACCACGGGAGCGTCACATGAGGGGGAGGTTTAAGACATTGGACGCCTCAGACATTGAGTTCCCTGCGCCTGGATCCGTTGCAAGCCCTAAGGGCGCGTGCCGCGGGTGCCTCGTGTGTGAGCGTGCAAAAGGGAACGAACACCATGTCCAGCTGGCTTCGCGACCCTCCATCCTGTGCCTCCCATCTCTTCTCGCCCCTTCTTGGATACGAATGCTGTCGGCATTTACTACTCTTGCTAGCGCTGCTGCTGCCAGTGCCCCGGGACTGTCTTCCCGCAGTCATTCTCTCTCGACAGTCGCCTTTGTCGGTAGCTTGAGTTGTAGCACACTCGCGCTCAAGATGGACACGCCGTCCGCCCCCGTTGCGCCTTCGAGCCGCCGCCGTAACCGACGCCGACGCTGGGTTGCACAGCCAGGCGCTCCAGCCGCAAGGACACTACCTGCTCCAACGACTGTCCCGCCCACCACAACTACGGAGACCAGTCCGAAAATACGGAGTGTGGCCACCTGGACGTGCCAGGAGGGGGTACGGCACCCCTCTGGTACGTGTCGGTGAAGGCCTGTTCCACGCAGCGCAGAATGGAGAGGAGCGAGCACCCCGTGCCCTGTCTTTTTAAGGGGCACACGCTCACTCTACGGACGCAGCCGCGGACGGCGCCCACCTGCCCTTCCCTGCTGGTGCTGGTACCCGCGGGAAGTTCGGGACCCTTGTTATTCACCATAGCCACTACACCGGCCGGATGTACCCCGAGGAGAGGGGGAAGAGTGCGGCGGGAGATCCCCCGGTGCCTTCTGGCGCGGCGACGGCGCTGACCCCGCCCGGATTCGCAGCGCTCGTTCGGCAGGGGGCTCCAGACGATGAATAGGCAGCCCACAGAGAGCGACGGATTATTCCGCAGAAACAAACACATCCGAACGTGGTCGCCACCGACCAACTGCCCGCGACGGCCTTGGAATGAGACGTTCGGGACTGAGCCCTAAGGCTCCGGGGACGTCTTGCCGTTTTATTTTCTAGGTGGGGTTCTTTAACCTTTCTTTATGTTTATTTGTGTGTGTGTGTGTGTGTGTGTGTGTGTGTGTGTGTGTGTGTGTGTGTGTGTGTGTGTGTGTGTGTGTGTGTGTGTGTGTGTGTGTGTGTGTGTGTGTGTGTGTGTGTGTGTTCGTGTAGCAAACAGTACATTTATTCTAGTGGTATTCTGGGGCAGTGCTTTATACAGTTCCCTTTGAGTTCTTCGGTTGTGCGCGATTTTCATTGGGTTTACTGTACGTGTTATATAATTATGTTATTAGTGTATCTGCCCTGATTTTAACGATCTCATTTCTTTAATATGTGTTTAAGGGCTGGAAGGGAGGCAGGAGGTTAGCCGTCCTTGCAATGTCTAATGGTGGCTGATACAGGGGACTTTACCTTTGTGTTACATGCTGCTGGCTTATTTCTCAGCTGGTAGGGACATCTAAGGGGAGAGGGATGTGGGAGGTCCTTTGGTCTACCGGGCGCAGTCGTTGCTGTGCCTCCGGCTCCGGATTTATTCGCCATTGCTAGAGCCTGCCAGGCCTTTCGGCTCGGTGCTCGATCCTGTGGTGGGTCTATCGCCGTACGCCGTCGTGCTGCGTCGTGAAGCTCCACTTCTCGGGGGCCACTTGGCGACGCCGTGCGGGGAGACGTAGAGTGAGCCCACAATATATTCACCCGGACAGACAGCGCCGATCATCCAAACAGCTGGGCCATTTTCCAACCCTCCCAACATAGCCACTCTGGAAACTCACACGATAATATATGCCATACAAGAAGCCTCTCTACTCACTGAAGTAACATCAACCTTTATACCGACTCTAGCAAAGCCATTCGCAACATACAACACCGACACTTGGAAACCCACCTACATAGCATCCTAACAGAATCCTGTAACTGCAACCCGAACAATACAATCACCCTGCGCTGGTCATGCTGGGATCGAAGGAAATGAGTTGGTTCATCAATGTGCCCGTTAAATTAACCTCCGGGCGTGCCTTTGATTCCCTGGCCAAATTTAACGATAGTGGAAGATGCAACCACGTACAGTGAGCAAATAGCTGAACACTGCTGTGCCATACTACGAGCACCACGTGGCGACCACGAGGCGACGAGAGCTCCCACTTCTCCGCGACGAATCAAGAATTCGACACGGCAGGCGACTTCATGAAGCGCCCAGCCATCTCCGCGACAAATCAAGCATTCGACGCGGGCTAGGTCATCACCTTGCCCCGCCTGTTTCCTGCCGACGAGAACTCGCCCAAACCGGTTCCTGCCGACGAGGAGTCGCCGAAGGGATTTAAGGGAGAACCGGTGCATTGTGAGGACAGAGTCGCTTGCAGCCGCCCAGTCGGTCTGATGCGCTCCTACTGCTACCTGTACGCTATCATCCACTATCTGTAAATGTTGTATAAAGTTTTTCGTTTCTTCTTCGTCTACGGAACAAGTCCGTCTTTCGTCCTCCACCCAGAAGTCACAACAACACTACAAGAAATCAGGAAAAACTGCACTATTGTACCCCAACCTCACCCCTCACTGAACAAGCACATGTCCTTTGCAAAGTTCAAACGAACACTGTTCTCACCCCACTCTTAAAACTTCGGATGGCGTAGCACAGCTCACTGCCCCAACTGTTCAGAGATAAGGGCAGATACAGAGCACATTCTGTACTCTTGTAACACTACCTTTACCTCTTCTTATTTCCCTTACCCTTCCCCTTCTTCGTGGACTGCTTGGCTTCACGGACTCGGCAGGTCAATAATGGGCCTTAGTGTTGGCCTTAAAGTTTTTTTCCTTCCTTCCTTCCTTCTGGCCACCCATTATAGTGAAATCAGCTGAAGATTGCTTGATCAAAAGCTCAACTGTTGCTTCGTTTACAAGGTAAGGGGCTTTTGCGAAGAGGTTGGCTAGTGCTGTACATACCCTAAATGGTTAGCGGGAGCTTGAAGAACTCTTCCTGCCCCCCCCCCTTTTTTTTTCTTCTTTAATTTTCCTGCCAGGTGGATTTGCACCTGTCTTTACGCTAGCTATTTTTTTTTACTACTGTTCTAGAATATCCCGTCTACATCGTGCAACTAACGGGCACGGCACCGCACCGCTTGCGTAAAAGCTTGTGCAAGGATCTAGCAAGGTTGTCGGCATTGTAACTGCGCAACATCGTGCGTGTTCTGTGCTCGACAATGCAGCGAACCACGCGGACGGCGGCGGGGCACGATAGATTTGCGATGACGATAATAACGATCGAACGGGCGCCTCTCGCGCTCAAGGCCACACTTGGAGAGAGTGGGAAAAAATAAAAGAAAGGCAGCTTGGCTGGTTTGAAATGGCGCCCGTCTTTCGCGCCTCGTTTCCCAACCCTCCAGCCAAGACACATGCCGGTGTCGCCTCATATTGCGTCAGGGAGCGAGCGCCAGACTCGTGGCACCGCGGAGCGACGCAGGTACCGAGGAAGGGCAAAAAAGAAAAGAGAAGTAATCAGTGTCTTTTGAGATCTCCCAAAAGCAGGAAAGGAAGCTCGATGTAACGCCACAGAAGAGCTTACTTGTTTGACTTCGTCGTTGACCCATCATAAACCTCCTAAAGGTGCAAGTGCATTTAGCATTATCAGGACCACATTTCACAACGATCACTCTAGCAGAACAACCGGGAACGAGCTACGCGCCCTACATTTTGCATTATGTCTGCGACGCGGCCTTTGTGCCCGTGTCGTATTCAGTGAGACCCCCGCACTTCCTGTTGATACTTGCACATGCAGTCTTTATCAAAAGTTTAGAGGCCACTGTCCGAGCCACTATGTAAAGATGCTTCTGTCCGATTCTATTCTCTTTTTATCATCCGCTGTTCACGACCGACCGATCGCGCAGATAGCGCAGGCGGAGCGCTATTCGGAGCACTGACGAAGCGCAAGAAGGAAGACAATTAGAATAGAATCGTATTTATCCCGGCCAAGGGCGCAGCTATAGCACATGCATGCGCCTGGCCGCACTCTGGAGCTCAGGAGAGTAAGCAGTGAAAGGCTCGGGTTCTACACTGGCCCATATGCCCATCGAAAAAAAAAAAAAAAGACGTAGTGGACCATACTGTGTTTAGCCAAAGCTAGAGGTCTGCGCATTGTCGGTTTCGACCGGCGGCGGCGGCGTGGTGGTCGTTTCTGCACTTATTCTGCATGGTCGGCGGCGGCGGCGGCGCACGGCTATTTTTGGTTGGTGGCGCGGCGTGGAAACCGAAACCACAAATTTAAAAGCCGTTTCGCTACATCCTACCATGATACGCTGGTTGATATTCTGGCCTTTCCACACTAAGGGGTGAGAGGACCGAACACAGAGGTGTTGAAAGTGAGAGAAATACAAAACGCTGCAAGTGTTGACTATATTGGCTTTTCGGCCAATATATTAAAAAAAAAAGAGGCGTATACCTAAAAGCGTCTATGTTGAGCGTGTTTGTGTATTCCTTTCTCCACAAATATGCAGAGCCTTGCTCTTGCGTTGTAGTTGCAGTTGTTTTCTTTTTTGCTATGCCTCGGTTTAAATGAGGTATTTTTCCCTTGAGCAAAGAGTCAGTGAATTCGTCTAGAATTGCCCAGCTAGCAACGGCGCATGTGACATTCTCTAGATATGTTAACCTTGCTTCCACTTGTTCTGAATGAGATTGTGTTTATACAATATGCTTTACGTAAAACAAAACAGACCTGTTCTGTGACCAACTTTTGCGGGGTTCAGCCCTTAAGCTGTCAAACAATCAGCAGATGTTATAACGCAAATTCCCGACTGGACAGTTAGTGAAATCATTTGTTCTGAATATTATTCACCCTTTTCTTGTGTAACTTTTCTGATAACGTCCTTTTTCCCTTAAGAAAAAAGAATCAAAATACTTCTTTTTTTTTTTGCTGCAGCAGATGAACCTTTTCTTTCAGCTGTGTTATGATACGGTAGAAAACAAATTTGCTCAATTTGTTAACTCGTCGCCCCCAGGTTGAATGAACGAAGTGCGGATTAGTAGAAATGCAGGCATTGCTCGGATGCAGAATTATTTCCGAAAAAAACTTATTTTTTAACGTGCACGTCAAAACTGTTTTATAGTTCATTGCAGCCATCGGTGTCAGTTGCATTCAGCTTTTTGTATGAATGCTACAAAGATACAGCACCATGCAGTAGGCATTTAAGCATATTCTTTTTACATGTAGAAAGGTAGAAAAACTCCTTCGAATGCAATGGCCGGAATAATGCGTAAACTTCCAAACGACATCTTAAACACATCGGGGCAAGAAATTTCTATCTTGTTACAAGTTGCATCTCATGTTGATGCCGCTATCAGACATATCGCCGATTCTACCCGAAACTACAGTGCCCACGACCCTCAAACCGTGATACCGACGTACCGATCGAGGCCGCTGTTTCTTCTCGTTACGCCATATTACGCTTTTGGAGGTTTCGGAATCCCACGTTGCGCTGACTTGTGACGACACGCATGCGCAGATGCGTGGAGACCAGGGTTACTTTTGCTTGTATTGTGTTATTCATTGCTCCCCTGCTTGACATGAGTCTATGCTTGAGACAGGCAAAAGATTTAAGCAAGACAACAGAAAATCTCAAACGAAGCTGGATTCACTTAAAAAATGAATTTTTATACCTATTTAAGTGGCACGCCGATCTTGCCGACAAGAAACGTTGGCGGCGGCGGCGCAGCGAGACAGTCGGCGGCGTTGTGCCGATGTCTCAGTGCACACCTCTAGCCAAAGCCTTGTTCAGTTTGTTTTGATTGGACAACATTGGTATTGTGGATTCAGTTTGGGGTAATTCAATTCCACTGTTGTCTATTAGCACATACTTGGGGCCAAGGAGTTACTACTTAGATTCATGTTGGTCAATTGGTTATTGAAGGGTTCGAGAAGCACCAATTGGAATATCTAATTACCAACTAAAATGTGTGTTGTGCACGTCAGCAGGCTCAAGGCCAACTACACTGCTTCCGAGTCCGGCCTTTAGTCGCTCCAGGACGGCGCTTTTGCCGCCGGGGGTAGTGCCACGGAACAGTGAATGGCAGTTTGTTATTCATTTATTTATGTAGTGCACTCTCGGGCCAAAGGCAGAGGGATATATAGTTACATTCAGTGAAAGAAGGAAGAAAAGATAATACTTACAGATGCATGAACACACTATGGCAATTCTCTTCGATCACATACCCACCGTTCACCACTCTACCATATCTCTCTGTCAGGTGCTGTATATATGTAAACAAAATTTGGTTGAGCAAGTGGTGCCAGTGGTTCAAGAGAAATTGGTAAAGTTTCAAGGCAGGCTTCATAAAAAGCTTGATGCTTCCCCCCTTTGATCACACCTAACTGCAAATCTCTTTTATTGAAGACTCGCATTAAAATTATGGCATTAGTATTATTATAAACTATTTTGTTGTTTCACAAGGTTACTCATCCAGTGAATGCCAATGGGGTCCATATAGGACCGACTGGCATTTCAAGCTTCAGTGACGTCCATTTGGAACCAATTGGGTCTAATTGAAAAACACAGTTGGACTAAATGGTTTTCTTTGACTGGGAAGTGGCTTTGTTACACAATGCATTGGTTAAGGAATTCTTGAAATGCTCTTGGTCAACTATGGTGGCAGCATATGAAGGAGGTGATGCCATTTTTTGGATGTATGCAATAGGAATGGCTGAAAGAAGGCATTAGTTCCACTTGATAGAATTCCAACTGTGTGATGATGATGTAGTCAACGTGAAACACAGTGAGGGAAAATTAATTTATCATCAGAGAATGATGTATACTAAATATGTGATGAAAAAGGTACAAATAGGGCGACTTTATGAATGTGCATTAATGACAGTAGGCCGAGGCTAGATTTAAAGCTGCTTATGCCGGTAGTGCTATTATAGCTAAATAGGATATGAAGTGTTAGATACGGGACCTTTGCCTGAGCCTCCTTCGAGTTCACCAGACCACATCGAATCGCGCCACACCTAAGTAAGGAACGCAGAAGCAAATCTACCCCGTTCCCGAGGCGCGGCATGTGCAAACGAGTTGGCGTCCCCCACCTCGTGCGCCGCAGGTGGAGCTATACACTGCTAGACTCTTCCCGAAAGTGTAGCCTGGCACTGTTCCAGGTAACGTGGGTCCCGAGGCAAGACGGCTGTAATGCACCGTGAAGCCCTGGCAGCAATCCCCCCATCCGACTTTGTGAAGGCAGTTGCAGACCGGGAAGGCAATACGGCAGAGAGAAGTAAGCCTTCGGACAATTGGGGCCCAAGGAGCGACCCTCGGCGCCGGGTGTGACACAATCGCGCGGGCGCCTACAATTGGCCGAAGACGACAGCTGAGCGGGCTCGCCGATTGGCCGAAAATGGCGTCACCTGAGCGGGCTCGCCGATTGGCCGAACGTAACTTCGAGACACCGAAGGGCTTAAAAGCCAGAGACCGGGAGCAGCAAGAGAGCATTCCTTCATTCATCTCTTTCGAGCTTCTTGCCACGGGCCCCAGCGTCCGAGTTGCTGCTGGCCCGTAATGACTTTATCACTGTTAATTTCTTTGTACTCTCACTGTAAATAATGTAAATAAACCTCCACTTTTCATCCCGACGACCTCCTCAATTGACATCGGCCAACTCCCGCACCCAACGGCAAGGTCCAATATCTGGGGGACAGCAATTGGGATTGTCCTCCAGATCCAACAGAAGCAACCAGAGTTGTCTTACATTATTTCTAATGAATATGTTAATTTTTCGTGGCTTCGGTCCCACACTGATGCAGTATATTCAACTTTTAAACACATTAGCAATGTATAAAGCAACTGTTTGAGCAACAAGGGTTCATGTGGAATGTTCCGTTGAAGGTGTCCCAGAGCTTTGTTAGCGCAGTTATGTCAGTAGAGAGCTTTAGGTTAGGGGGACGCTAGCAAGCCCCAATGCTTGTGTCCCCCTATATGGCTCCCGCAGGGAGCCATTTACAGTGACTTTAACTCTCTAGTAATGTGAGCAGCCCCTGGTTTTATAATGGGACTTGATATGGGCATTTGTCTCAATTGGAAGTGATGCACATGAGCAGTGATGCAGAACAAAAGGGTAGTTAATAAAGATAGCATAATTAAAATGCATTGGTATGATCAATGGGGGGAGAGTCGGGTTTTCTTTATGTTACAAGATCTTCCATAAAGCTTTGCTTTGAAACACTGGCACTGCTTGGCAACTCAAATTTTAACTCAAGTGAAATTGCATTTAGTTTGCAGTTTAGTTTAGTGGGTACCTCTTCGAAGGGAATTACCATTGTGCATGTGTTGGTGCACATGTAGGCTCCTAAAATTTAGTGCCAAACGTTTTTTTTTTTTTCTATGACCTAGTGAAAATCACAAGCATCAAGGCAGCAGTGCTCATGCACAGTACACAGCAGCACGCATGGTCTCTTGCGTGCACCTGAAGCTGTCTCTGCGGGCTTTGCAGGACATTTTTTCCTGTTCCCGTGCGTCAATGAGAGCGCATTTTTCGATATGGCTCTTGTTGAGGATAAGACTCTGGCTTGTGATTTGACTTTGTGGCGGCTGATATTGGCTATACAGTTTCAGAAGGTGGCATATGGTGGCGCTGAATAGCCCACTACCGGATGCTGCGCATGCAAGTCAGCAATCCCTTTCTCAACTTTTGTGTCCGGCTAACTATTGCCATTTCGTGCATGCACTTTGCTACGTGCGCACAACCTCGCACATTGCGTGAGTGGGTGGTTGCGGACAGCCAACTAAAACTATGTAATAACAGGGCCAGCCATGACTTTTTAGCAGAGAAGGTATGCAAGGGGGAAGCATGCTCGCTGTTTTACAGAGGGCCAGCGCATATCTCTCGTCTCCTCTTTCAGCGGAGCTTGCCTTTATGAAGGCTACAGCTGAGAGAAGTGCTACGGGAGATTTGGAAAATATTTTGCACTGTGAGATGAATCCACCAATTTGTTACATTGTTGCTGTGCATGTAGAAATGAGAAGCTGTGTCTGCGTAAGCTCTGCCCTGTGAAACAGACCTATAGTACCTTTGGGCTCATAAAGTGGACCTGAAGGCAGTTCATGATTATTGTAAGCCTAATTAGGCCCCTTGTAGGACTGAAATTTCTCCAGTTGCCATATGCCAACCACACCATCCTATACCTGCAAATTTTTCAACCACGTAGATTCACCTAATTCTGTTATACTCTGAGCAATGCTTCCGTTCTCTTATGAACCCCTTTGGCACAGTGTGCACAATTGTACTTCCCAAGACAGTGCATTAAAAGCAATAGCACTGATGAAAATAACGATGTTTAAAATGTGTCGCAAACACCCTCAAACACTTCTTATTAGACCTGGACTTCAAGTTTGACCAATACGTATAAGTTGTTTTAGTAAAACAATGTGTTAAATCATATGTTGTTTTAGTAAACAACAGTAGACTTCCAGATGTCAGTATCTCAGTATCAGTGTGTCATCATGTAGTTTGTTTACTTCTTTGTTTTTCACAATGTTTTACATACAGCATATATATATTTCAAATGGCTTTCCAAGTATACTGGCATGAAATAGTTTATGTTCTCATGTCTAATGTTCATTTACAGTTCTCACATGGAGTGCACACTTTTTAAAATTGTCAAAACTCACTGAGGAATTGAAAATCCATAATTCATTCTGCAGCCCTGTGCTTTTTATGATTCTAAAGATGAAAAAAGTGTTGTGAAACTAAATTTTTAATAGACAAAATGAATTGGCAACTGAAGGGGATATCTATTATTTCTCTTATTTATCACCACTTTTATCTGCTCTCAACATTGCATGGCTTGCCCAGGTATGCTACTTTTTAATTTCAGCTAGAATTCTGTCTATTGTTTTTACTATCCAATCATGTTACCATATCTTTTTCTTAAAAGCTTGCTTTCAACCTTCTTAGTTAGCCTCCAAGTTTCGGGCCCCTTCAACTACTGGAAAATACATTGATTACATGTTTCTTTTCCACGAATATTGGCAACTGGCTATCCATAAGTTGGACCTACCTGCCGAGTGAACTTCCACCGATTTCTTCACCTGACTTCTTTCGTTATCAAGTTCCACTGCGACTTAATTTAAATGCCACAATATTAGTCCTTCTGCACTGTCACCAGGATACAGAAAAATACTTTAGCTTTTTATAATTTTCAACCTCACTGTTTAAATGTCAGAGTAAAATTCACAATCATTTATTGCGAGTCACCTACCAAGTTACCCAACAGGACACTCCCATCTACAAATAGTAGGTTTTTGTACTATGTCCCGCACACTTTTATTAATGATTGTAACCAGCCTAACTTTTTGAGCAGTTCTTGTAAACACTGGCTTTATTGTGGACTAGTATTGACATCATTCTTCCACACTTATAGTCTATACTTAGTCATGAGGTATTAGTCTTCAACTCTTATGAGCACAGTTCCGCTACCATCCCCTTTCATCACAGAAGTCACCAATATTTTATTTTCACCTGCACCTTTTTTCTCATGGACACAAATTGTTGCAAAACATTTTGTGCTTTATGCCTAGTTACAGCGGGATCTTTCATTTCCTTAGTACAAGGCACCTTTATGGAATCACAGGAGTTGCTTTGCACATGCGGCTTCTATCACACCTGCTGCTGAGAAGCTGAGCATACACAACATGTTCCAGCAGGACAATATTACTTACTGGAACCATTCACAATCCATGTGTATCACAGATCCAAGTAAGAAGGCCCAGAGTCTTTGAAAATTTCTTCTGTCGGCTTTTCGCTGCATCATGACATCTCCCTCTGTACGAGACGTTTATACCACCCTCCTACTGGATTCACTACGGTACTTGTAGCACAACACTATGCCTCAGTGTAGATTTCTGCAAACATTGAGCAGCAACCATTTCTTCACAATAGGCTCTGGGGAAAACTGAGCTCTACATCCACAATATTGCATTGCATTTTGGCTGCAGTTGGCCACTGGCAGGTGCTGAGACAAATGAAGTCCTGCACAGGAATGAACTGCCGTTGATTCCATGCTTCAGGGCCATGCTTAGTAACAGCGCAGCAGTGTCTCGAGACATACTTCAATGTGTGTTAACTTTGAAGAAAAACAAAAACAATGTGTAGGCCATTCTATTTGAAAGTCTACTACAAATAAGGTTGACGTTTGAAGAATATTTTTAAAATATTCTAAATGTATTCAACTCAGTACATGAATATTTGTTTTTGTGTTAAATATGGTTCCAAAAATTTGCATTCATACTCGTAAAAATTGGGAAAGGTACACTATGATTCACAGAAGCACAGAGCTTGTGATTACTCTGCTGCTAAATGCTTAACTTAACTTCCATTTGGTAGATTCGCATTAAGCATACCTAAGTTGCCCAAACTCCAAATGAAGACAGTGTCTGATGGTATTTGCAATAGCTTTGTGTGTCTCAACATGCAGGAAAAAAGTCGCAAGGGCCTTCTGGATCGCGTACTGAGTGAAGACGAGTTGGTGGTGCGCTCACTTTTCTCCAAGGGATCTGACTTGGCTGCTTTCCATGGACTCTGGGTGAAGCTTGCTACTGGAGACTGGGGCACTTTGGCAGGCCCCTTTGGCCAAGGTGGCAAAGTGCGTGTGCGCATTTATGGTCAGTGCTTTGGTTGGCTTTTCAAGTCAGGCTAAGAGCTATACATGTTCATGTTAGGGGTACGCAGTGAGAGGTAGGAAAAAAAAAAAAAAAGAGGCCTTCGAAAATGTACTGAAATGCAAGCTTATTTTTTCTGGCGCTTTTATTTGTCGATAACACTTTAATTGTATTTCTGTACACAAATTGATGTTTTGTCTACTGATGACCTTTAAAACCACCTGGCAAAGCCGCAGGCCCATACAGAGTTGGGTGGTTGGACCAGCTACCATGGAGGTCTTATGATAGGTTTCGTGGTTTGCAGGTGAACCGTCTACAGAGCTATGTGCCTTGCTACCGCGAGAGCGTGGTAAGCGCCCACCACAGCCCGCAGACCAAAAGCCCATCGAGGTGGCCCTCCAGTTTCGGAAGTATCTATTTGACTCCAGCAGCAAGATGGTGCAGCCCAAAGTGCCATCTGGACTTTACCAACCAAAATGACAACCAAGAAGCCTTTGTAAATAAATGTCACTAAATGACAGTAAATGTGTACATCACTTGGTGGAAGGCACTTTTTCCATAGGTAAACACAGCTGCACAAGTATGCGATGGTTGACCGGGAGCTCCACCACTCACTTTCACTGAAGCACAACGGTGCTATTGAACACGCATTTGGCAGCCCACAGGCATCACAGGCACACTCACAGCTCAGATCTTAAAATGAGATGTCTTTCCATGCAGTGGCATCCAGATGATATCCACAAAGAAAACTGAAAGCTTGAGGTAAAACTGAAGGCACTGCCTTAGAAGCAGTTGAAGCAGCGCACAAAAATGTTCTGCACCAAGCTGATCCTCCAGTGAAGAGTTTTTGTGTCCATCACCCCCTGCCACCAGCAGTGTACTATTCTTCCACGACATGTCAGTCAGACACTGGTAGCAACCGTGCAGGCATGACAAGGCGGCTAAGGCAATGGTGAGCCAAGCCTGACGCAAGCAGCACAGAGATGGCAATCCATCCATTGTAGCGCATGATGATAAGCATCACCAAGAAGCCAAGAGTTAACTGTAGTGCATGAAGCAGCGTCTGTAGCAGCCGGAATTTGAGTCGTCCCCAGCGCTCTGCATCCATATGGCCATAAAGTAGGTTCACCTGCAAACAAACAATCACAAGTGTTGCACTGAACTTGGCACACTTGCTAAATTTTTCATATCACTGTAGAACCTACCTAGCTGTAATACCAAGAGTGATTACGCCACTGAAAAAGATGTGGTCTTTAAATTCCTTAAAAAAGTCCTTAAATGTCGTGACAAATTCAAAAAAAAAAATTTCAGAAGTCCAAATATCTGGCAAAAGTAATTTGTGTATTATTTTCTTGTAAAAACTGCAAGAAACTGAACACATACAGATGTGCAAAAATTGCCAAAAATTCACAAGTTCACTCGTCAGAGGCACCAGAGAACACTTTTTATGATGGCGAGTTATCTTATCCTTGGCAGTTAAGGGGTTGACGAACACTTGAGACGTTTGCCTGGCTACGCACCTAGAGCGCTGTGTACAAATGATATGACTGACATGACATGACATATACAAGCATAGATGTGAGCTAACTAATGTGCCTGGCCAAAGCTAAAGCATGCAAAGCACTTGTGGTGCCATGCAGATATCCAAGTTCATTGCTTAACTCTAGGCACAACCTGTGGCATAAGTTCAATGCTGACTTGAGTGCCACTTTGGAAGATGTGAAGCACTTACAATAACATATTAAATTATGCAGGTCACTGCTCACATTGCACACAGTGAAAAATAGCTATGATGCCAAATGCAGTTTGAATGAGTAGTATGTAGTTTGTATAAGGATACCTTAAGCCAAATATAATGTAGGTGCATATGGTGCAAGCAGGCCCACATTAAACCGTAACTGTAGGAAGAAGAACCCCGATCCAAACACCCTTGTTGATTCATGTAAGCTATGTGCCCATAGCAGCCGCATATGTGAATCTGATATATGACGAAATATAGGCTTCTGTTGAAACGAGATTGTTTGAGAAAAAGGTGACCATGCTCCGCTTGCGAGCTCCAGGTGTCGCACATGACTGCAAAATTTTGCTGAGATATTCAAAGCAGCATATGCTATCCGTGTTTTTTCACCAAGCCCGAGGGGTGGTTCAGGACCCCTTTACCACAAGGGTGCCAGGTTGCCATGTGCTCGTGCACATGTCAAAGTCTGATAAAACACAGCGTGGTTTAAGCCCCCTTTACCACGGAGTAAAACAGACAGGAGTGCCAACTCGGCTGATAAGGCGTTACATGTAGTGTCCAGTGCGAGCATGATTTCCTGAAGAGAATCATAGATGGTGCTGGATTTAATTGCCCTCAAGCGGAAAGTCAGAGAGGCTAAAATAATCTCATGGGTGGTGGCAATGGATAAGAAACCTGCCATGAGTAACTACTTAAGAGGAAAAAACGAAATCGTAAAAGAAACAATTTATGATAACTCAAAGGGAAGCTCATTACTTTTTGAAGTGAGATCGGGATGCCTTAGAACACGCACCTATAAAGCGAGATATACAAAGGAAGAAGAAGCATGTGCTTGGGGGGCTGCGGTAAAGCTAGGGAAACGATGGAGCATGTTTTATTAGAATGTGAAGATGTCTGCCCAGCAGTCGATTCAGGCACCACTGGCTTCCTTTAAGCCCTTGGTTTCAGCGAGAGCAGTGGAAAAGTAAACATGTCCGCAATAGAGATTAGTAAGAGACAATTGGAAGATTGGTGGAAGAAAAGTAGGGAAACGACAAAAAACAGAGACGTACAAAAGCACAGTTTGCAATAGGGGATCAGAAAATTTGGTTGTGGGAGTTCATAATGTTTTTTTTTTTCTTTTTTTTTTTAGCCTAGGTAGGACATTAGGCAGTATAATAGCAAGAGCTTGGTGGCGCAACCGACCGCCCCATTCCAGAGGGGAAGCTCATAACATCCATTCATCCATCCTCATCTTCAGCAGTGTTGCGGGTGACCAGCGGCAGCGGTTCGTCTCTCATATCCGCTGTTTGTCTCTCGGTTTGTCTACTCATATACCCAATTTAAGTGCACCCTGTACTGTTGTCGATAATTTTCGTCTATGCCACGTAACTGAGGATGACATCAGACAGGTTATCAACAAGTTACCGGGGAACAAGGCGGCTGGCGATGACACCATACCTCCGAAAATTCTAAAGGCAAAATTGATGTGTGCAGTTCATTGTGCCACATATTTAACCATGCATTTTTTTCTAAGACTTATCCTAACATACTTAAGTCTGCTAAAGTAATACCAGTATACAAATCCGGTGACAGGAACCTCCCTGACAGCTACAGACTGATATCTGTCCTGAGTTGTATCAACACCACATTCGAAGAATTGATTGCATCACAATTAAAGCACTTCCTGCATAATCGTAGCAGCATGGTTTCGTTGCTAACAGGTCCACTTCTACTGCTGTTTCGATGCTTTTGCAATATATTAATTCCGTGGTGCATGAAAACAACATAGTAATAGTAGTATTTTTAGACGTTAAGAAAGCATTTGATGCAGTTAGTCATACCATTTTACTAGAAAAAATGCATGGCTATGGAATCACAGATAACTCACTTGATTTCTTTTCTAGTTATCTATTGGCGCGTAAGCAAAAGGTTTTCATTGATCACATTAATTCATCGTACAGTAATATTAACTGTGGGGTACCACAGGGATCAGTCTTAGGCTCTATGCTATTCTCCCTTTATACAAATGATGTCCCACAAGCCTGCAGAAGTCAAAGGTATTGATGTATACAGACGACACAGCTTTGATTTTTACAGGGCACTTCCTTCCAGCTCTCCAGAATGACGTGATGAACGATTTGTCAAACATCTCGGTATCGTTTGGCAAGAATCACTTGACTATCAACTGTGCAAAAACAAAATACATTGTATTTCACTCTTGCACAAAACATATTGATACTGCAATTCTTAACTTATCATTAAATCATATTCTTATTCAACAAGTCCCTTCTTTCAAATACATAGGGGTCATTTGTGATGAAAACTCGCACTGGCATGAGCAAGTACAGAATGTATGTGCAAATGATTTATGCTCACTATATGTTCCTTACGTATTATAGCTATATTTATATACCCGTATGTATGTGCATGTGTGTGTGTGTGTGTGTGTGTGTGTGTGTGTGTGTGTGTGTGTGTGTGTGTGTGTGTGTGTGTGTGTGTGTGTGTGTGTGTGTGTGTGTGTGTGTTAGTATTTTTTGCATGCTTTCTTGTTCTCTAGCTGGCCTGTGCATATTTGTTGTATATTGCACTGGACCGGCCACTAGCCATTTTAGGCTATCGGTCCAAATATTCTTGTACATGTATTTCTGATGTTCTTGAAAAATAAAGTTTCCGTTTTCAGTTTCAGTCTTGTGGTGAGGATAATAAGTCAGCTGTATGCTCCATCAACAGCTTGCAAACGGAACTGTGTGTGTGTTTGCCGCTATGTTAGCTCGGCACTGTATGCGGTTGCTTGCTGCTGCATGGTGAATATGTCATCCGCCGCCATTCGAGCGTGCAGAACTACAAAAATTCAGCTGAACATGTTGCCAGAAAACAATCTTGATCGCCTTTCTTTATTAAATACAGCTCCTGCTATGGTGTTGGGCTGCTGAGCACGAGGTCGCTGGATCGAATCCCGGCCACGGCGGCTGCATTTCGATGGGGGCGAAATGCGAAAACACCCGTGTACTTAGATTTAGATGCACGTTAAAGAACCCCAGGTGGTCAAAATTTTTGGAGTCCTCCTCTACGGCATGCCTCATAATCAGAAAGTGGTTTTGACACGTAAAACCCCATAATATTTTTTAACATACAGCTTCTCCGTGAACGAATGAAAGAAAGGCGTTAAGATTACACACTAGAATTTCACTAGTAAATAGTGCAAGGTTCCTGGCAGCTGCTTTAAGTGAGTCCTAGATATTCAAAAACAAGAAGGCTGTTTTCTCGCAAAGGAGAATACCACCATCTATCTTACTCCATGCACGGAACTAAATACTCGGGTAGAATCCAGCAAGAGAAGCTTTATTGTGCATGTGATGTAAGTCACTATACCACATCGTATACAACTGCTTTCTGTGGCAGCAACATCGGTTCACCTCCAAAAGAGCATCCAAGCACAAAGCACCTCATTTTGATTTCAATGCACTGGCCTGCCGTTGTCCAGTACCTTATACGGCTAATGCTACTTTTCCGCTCATACAGCAGGCTTTTTTTTAGAGCACAGCTGTTAGGCACCCGGTCCTGCATTGAGTGTCAGCGTCCCTCGGCGTAATCAAGCAAATGATGAAAGAGCACGCGGGGTGCAGCGGGGATCAAAGACATCGACAGCGAAAACAGCGCGAGGAGGAAAGCGTAGGAGAGAAATATGGAGAAAGGGTGAGGAGGAAAGCAGAGTGCCGCACAAGACGTGCTTCACGGCGCAACCAGGCACGCACTGAGTGCGTCTACCTACACCATATATGGAAACAAAGCCGGCGTGGGCTTTGGACCCATTCGAACCGGCTTCATTCGGACGCACTGCGAAAGCACTGCTTCGGCTGCGCCGCCGCAGCTACAGAATGCGCTACCGCGAGCCATGCGTTCCCGTGTTCACACTTTCTTTCTGAACAATGAGCGATGCAATCGGTGGATATGCTTCGTCTGCCGCTGCTGCTAAATGAGCTGCCCGAGCAGAGGCTCAGCGCCGCCGCCGAGGACCGTGTCGTTCAGAATCAAATTCTTTGCCACAATATATCGCGCATTCAAAATGCCTACACAGTCGCTCTCAAAATTCGCATTAGGGAGTATCAATTGTCGGCGAATTTTTTTTTTCCTTCACTACGCTGCACAGACCCCTGCTATCATTTCGTTTTAGAGCGCCACTCTTAGGCGCCCGTTCCTGCAGCGAGCGTCGGCGTCCCTTGTAAGCAAGCGAACGAGCACAACAAAGGATGAAACAGCGAGCGCGGAGCGCAACGAGGATGAAAGACGGCAATAGCGAAGAGAGCGCAAGGAGCAAAGCGGAGGAGAGTTCAGCGGACCCATGAGGCGGTAAGCGGAGGAGGAGGGTATGGCGAAAGTGTGAGAAAAGCGTAGTGCCGCGCAAGACGGGGTCTGCGGCGAAAATGGCTACGAGATGAGGCCAGGGGCCGAATCTTATAACGGTTCGGTTGGGGAACCGTTCCTTTGGCCTCACCTGATTGGCCAAACTTTTGATTACGTCACAGGTAGTCAGAGGCAGCGGGGCGGTATCGCAATTTTCGAATACGTCACGCATCTGTCAGTCATCTTCAAAGCGAACCGGTCGTAGGAACCGGAGAAGGGGTAGTCCGCTTTGGGTTCCGTTGCTGTGGCTTGGCTGTTGGCTTGTGACCCCGGCCGCGCGCGCCGGTCGCGCGTCCCCGGAGACGCGCGGGCGTCGCGCGCGCGTGCGTTGGTTGCTTCGGAGGCTATTGCTTGCCTTCGTCGTCTGCTTGGCGTTGCTCTTTCGGTGGCGACCACGGCTGGAAATGCGATACGCTTTCGAAGAAGTGACGGATAATGAGTTGCAGCGCCATTTCTGGCTTTCTAAGTAGACCTTTTGCAGGCTACGCTATCAAATGGAGGAGACTCGGGTGCAAGCGTACGAGTGGCCATTCCACGCAGAGGAAGGGATATTGCGCGCTGCGCTTCATCGGCACCGGCCTGCAGCTCCCAGAGCTCAGTCGGACGCGAAGCATTAATCGGAATTGCCTAGATCTCTGCTGCCGGCATTGTCCACAAAGTTGCTCTCGCAATTACTGTGTTGGCCGGTTTAAGGGCTGGGTCAGCTTTGCCGTGACTTCAGCTTCAAAGTCAATGCCAAGGAGATATTTGTATGGTGAGATCGAATTCCCAGTGCTATCGCCAGTGCGAATAGCTCGCAGATCGCCGTTCAGCAGTCAGAAGGGTTCAACCTAGGCTGGTTCAGCGCTTCCTTCGTTCGGCTGATAAAACTATACAGTCAGGACGGGAAGTTATTGTGAAGCTCTCTTATTTGGCTGCCCTTTTTTCTCTAGTTCGGGAGTGCCACACTTTGTTTCTCAATTTCACGGCACAGCGCGCACCGTCAGCACCACACTCTTCGATTTGACTTCGCGCAGGCAATGCAGGGCCCGTATACCGTAATGTTCGATTTAAGTTCCACTGCTTCTATCACGCGACGCGCCGTGGGGCAGATCGCAGGGATAGCGGCAGCGCGGCGGCGAGCGAGTCATGTCCGAGCCGATGACGAAGGGCGAAAAAAGAAGGAAAATTGATATAGTCGGCTAGTAAAGGTGTCCCTGAGAACCAGTTCACGGTTTTGTCGTGCTAGCTACTTGAGAAGTGCTGGTAGTGCGTTCCTGTTGCATGCATCGTGCGAGCTCCTGGTAGCAGACGACATAGCCCTGCGCTCTGCCAACTCCGTGGCCAACTCATTTACGCTTGCGATACCGCCTGTGGGCTGAAAATGAAAAAGAATGACATTAATAAATTACTTCTGCATTGCGTAAACGCCCGACACCACAAGTTTATACTTCAAAACTTCGCGTATAATATTTAATTTATATTTTACATTCATTTAGCAAGCAGAAACATTCTGCGATTCCTCGATTAGCTCGTCATATAACGACGTACACTTCAGAGGTGGCACCCTCTCATCTATTGGTCGCGTACTCCCCTTCTTCCACCGCCGGCTTCCACCGCCGTCGTCTGTTCGCTGATAACGCCACCGATACCATACATAGAAACAAAGCGCTGCATGAGCGGAGGCGGCGGCTTCTGTGAATCGCGCCCACGCGTCACCCACGCGCTGCCTCTCGCGATCTCTCGATTAGCGAGGCAGTCGCGCCACACTTCGCTCCATGTGCAACGTACCGCACGAGACAGATCGTCTGCGTCAGCCAAAACATAGCGAAATGAAAACACGTATAAAGGTGCGCTCAAATTTCGCACTAGGGAGTATCGTAATCATCGGTGAATTATTTTTTTTTTATTGTTCGCATTTCGCGCGTTCGTCAATAGCATCCGTGGTCGCGTCTTTTCCAGTCGCATTTGCAAGCGAACATCGCATTTCACAGGGCGACTCGGGCAACAAAGCTCGCGTGCCACACTCATTTCTTGCTACTTATGGGGCTTTCAACGTGATCAATGCGTGATTTGACCGCAAGGCGGCGCGTAACTTTATTACCCGCACCGAGAGAAGAGCGAAAAAGAAGAGAATGCCTCGGAAAGCTAAAGAAAAAGAAGCTTTAAAAAATCATGCAGAAAATCCACTGGAGTTGTTAAGTATGCGTAAGCATTGTGCCACTTGTTCATCACCACGCAACCCGGTGTCATTTTCGACCTTATCAAACTTGATCCGACTAGTATAAACACTTATTAACCCTTGTCGGTCGTTACCAACCTTATCGGACATCCGACCCTTATCAGTCGTGATCAGCCTTATCGGACATGATCCGCCCCTTATCAAGTCTTGACAGTCCTTATCAACCCTTATCGGTTCTTATCAGAATTGCTCCGACCATTCTAAGCTCTTATCGCTCTTTAGCACCTTTCCATCCCCGTCGAATCATTATCAATCATGATGAGACCCATTTAATCCTCATCACTCCTTATCAACTCATTGACTGCTTATCTGTCTGTTGCGCGAAGCAAAGGGCATGCGCCCTGAGAGATCGGTGGCATTTCGGTCGTTGAACTAACGCCCGAATGGAAGGTGCATCCTGCGACCACCGAAACGCATCAAGGATGTGGCATGTTTGGCATTAAATTTTCGCAAAATCTGAATATTCCTGAAGTCTACAATGCTGGCAGGTCGGGTCTACATGTGGTCGTAGAGATGGCTTTTATTCCACCATCACCAAATCATTCAAGAAAGCCTTCATGGAAACTGTTCTCCTTTGACATCTGTTTTGTACGGCTGGTACAACACATTCATATGGTTCAGATATATATTCACCTTCGGCAAGCGTGGGTGTTGAACCCAGTGGTTAACACACTCGGCTTCAGTGCGTGGGGTCGTATGTTTGAAACTCGCCAGCACCAACTTCAGTGGAGTTTCTGCGTGATTTTTATACATTACTTTAGTTATGGTGATTCGTCTTACATGACGGACAGGTTTCCTCGTTGGGTAGGCTAGAAATGCTTAGGCATTTAAAAGAAAATAGTAAAGAAGAAATTCCTCAGCCCTTCCACTCTGTGAAGAAGGACGAGCAGCAAAGCTGTGGTATGTTCTACCTCAATCGATACATCTATGTATATACCGGGTGTTTTAGCGAAGACATTAAAAATTTTTAAGGGTTGCCTGGTAGATAGCACAATTCTAGTTGATGAGGTGGTCTACTCAAAGAGGCGGGTATTACTTGCAAAAAAAAAAATTAGAATGCATACTGGGCTAATTAACAGAAATTCACTAATTAAGTTTCTAACTAATTACCGTATGGCCGATATTGTAATTTACAAATTCTAGCCGTGGAGTTCGCAAGGCGGATCCGCTTGGAACGAATTATCAGTATGACAATTTCGGGATATTAATTCCCGAACTTTGCGGAGAAATGCATTGGCGTTCCACTTGCTTTCTTAACAAAACGTCGTTTCATGCATTGAAGCACAAAAGTGGCTGGAACGTCAATGTATATCTCCGCAAAGTTCGGGAATTAATATCTCGAAACTGGTGTCATACTGAGAATTCGTTCCAAGTGGATCCACCTTGCGAATTCCACGGCTAGAATTGGTAAATTGCAATATCGGCCATAAGGTAATCAGTTAGAAACTTAATTAGTGTGAAGTTCTGTTAATAAGGCGATTATGCATTCTAATTTTTTTGTGGAAGTAATGTCCGCCTCTTCGAGTAGACCAGCTAATCAACTAGAATTGTGCTAACTGCCAGGCAACCTTTAAAAAAATTTGAAAGTCTTCGCTGAGACGCGTCCGGCCCATACGAGAGCCCCGTGGAAACTGCCGATAACGTCGCCTAGCCGATTATAACGCAACCACAGCAAACAACGACCACTGGTAGCAACAGTGTGTAAGGACGCATGTCACCGTTAAAGCGAAACCCAACGCGAGCGACGATATGCGTTGGCCGGGGCGCAGCCAAAGGATTGCACAAAACAAAACACGTTTGTTTGCAATTTTCGATTGAGCATATTTCCTAGTTAACCAGCTGAATGAAAACTGGAAGGACTAGAGTTTTATTAAAACAAACATTGGGGATGTCCGTTTCCCTCCCGTAGAAGGACATATAGTGACAGCAGACGGGAATTCACAACTTCACTGTGAGCTACGTAATTATGAAAAGTAGATGAAACTCGGCGTAATGTTACAGTCATCTTAGCGGCTAATTGTCAGATAATTTGTTTCATGATAATTTCGATAAAACAAGAGTTATAGCCGGAACGCTAATACTGTGCGTTGTTCTTTATGTTGCAAGATCCACTTCTTACAAACTTCTCTTACAGCGAACAGTTTCAGAGCCACAGAGGAGTGGTAATAAACGAGCTCCCTCCGACTGTGTATGCAATACTCGACACGAAACCTAAAGAGGAAGTGAGGCGGTCGTTAAACTTCTTGCGTGAATGAAACCGCTGTGAAAGCTTTTCGCTACTGGTTCGAGCAAGTTTTATTCAAACGTTACAATGGTCTGATAATTTCAAAGATATTGAATGACGAACCCTGTCTTTATGACCGCTATGATGGTTACAGTATACAGTCGAACGTCTCTACACCTGTATAATAAAGGATTCCGCATGTCCCGGCCGAATTCCTAGCTTTCATATGTGTTGTGTACCACAGCGAAGATCACTACAACGAATTTACCCGTAAAACGAAGAAATGTAAGCATCCCCAACGGCTGATTTGTTGCTTTACAACGTAGTGGCGCCGTCATCGTACTGCTCAGCCGCCACTGACCTGCGGTGCGCATAGGGGACAGCGGTCGACGCCACAACAAAGACGGCGCGGGAGGGTCCCTACTCCGCAGTCGCTATGGTACACATCCTCTTCTTTCGACCCGTGCTAAAAAAAAGCAACAGCCCATGCAGCGGGCCGCACGGCCAGACACATATAGGCTGCAGTGACACATTCCGTCGGACGAAGAAAATTGCATGCTTTTTTTCACCAACTAAATCTCTTGAATTAATGTCAAATTCAAGCTTTCTTTTGCTTACCCTCCTAAGCCTGTTCTATACCGAGCGGTATATGATGCGCGACCTATTCAACGATGTGGCCTGTAATACGAAGGATTTTGGACATCACAAGCGCTTCGTTATAAAGGCGTTGCTTGACTGTGTCTGCCGACCCACGCACAATATGGATGGTTGGCCTTTCCGAACACAAAGTATATATGGCTGAAGAGTGCTTCTTATTCGGAATATCACTCTAGCACACAAACGCCGCTTTGAAGTCAGCGCGCCGAACTCGCTTAGCGACTGCAGAAGTTACATGCGTTGTACCGAACACGGCAGGCAATACTTCCTGCCAAAGGACATGCTTCGAAAGCTACACTGCAAAGTCTGATATGTGATGGCCACATAATTTTTAAAATCAATCAGGAGCGAAAAATCCGGGTGCAACTATAACCTGTATATTCCTACCGCCTCATCGATACAACGGCGCTAGCCTATTTTCGCTTTCTTATCTGTGAAAATAACTGGGAATCTTAGCTAACTGAAAGTGACCCAAATAAAGCATACGATTCATTTTTCGATTCAATCGATTGCTACGACATAGCCTTCCCACAACATAGTGCTACAAAACGACCCCAAAAATTAGAAAGCCGTAGATAGATGTGCTTTTCACAAAAATCAAAAATAGAGATAAAGTGTGCCATACCATACATTTCTTAAAACACGAGACATCAATCAATTAGACAAATTCAAGGAGTACCGTGATCAAGTAAATTCAGAATTAAAAAAGGCAAAAAATATATTATGAGAAAGTGCTGTCGCGCGTTTATACGAATCCCAGAAAAGTTTGGCTAGAAATTAAGAAGCTATCTGGAGGAAAGGCTAGCCCTCAAGACCTACGAATACCTTCTGTTAACGGTACTCTTGCAGTTGATGAAGCCCCAGTCTCTGTTCTAAATACTCACTTTGTTCAATGCTGCCGCAACATTTCTGCAGAAGGTCCAGAAGAGATAGGGCATAATGTTATGAAACAGGCTGTACCAAATTCGTTAATGTTATTTCCGGCGACACCAAGCAAAGTAGAAAGCGTGATCAAGTCAAACAGTGCTGCAGGTTTCGACGGTATCATGGCATCTTTTATAAAATATGTGCCTGACATCATCTCTAAAGTTTTAGCTCACATTATTAATAAAATGTTTGAATCCTGAATTTTTTCTAGCAAACTTAAAATAGCCAGAGTTTGCCCAATTCAAGAAGGTGGCGTTTACCATAGCGTAAATAATTTCCGACCTATATGAATACTACCTCTTTTTTCAAAGCTTTCTGAAACTGTTATAAACACGACACTAGAGGGTCTTAAGGAAATGTGCTATTATTAGTACGGCACAATATGTTTTTCAACAAAATAAATAAATCATGTGAGGATGCGCTCCTAAGTATAAAACATCAAATACTGCCAAATATTGAAAAACGTTTATCCACATTAGGCTTATTTCTGAACCTGCGTAAGGCGTTTGATAGTGTAAATCATGTTATACTTCTGTCCAAACTTTATGACTACGGTATACGTGGTGCGGCATCAGATCTGATGAGGAGTTACTTAACGGATCGTTACCAGCTTGTTTCATTTAATCAGGCGACTGCCCCACTTCTCAAAATACAGACTGGCGTGCCACAGGGATCCATACATGGTCCTGTATTATTTAACCTTTATATTAATGACCTTCCTAACATTTCTTCCTCACCTAATATAATCATGTACGCGGATGATACTAATCTTTTCTTTGCAAATTCCTCCCTGCAATGCTTAAATAAATAAATAAATGATTACTTGAATGTATTATTTGAATGGCTGTACATAAACAAACTACAACTATATGTCAACAAAACCAAGTACATAATATTTAAACAAATAATTAATCCATTGCCTGTTAATATAACAGTTCCATTTCAAGCAAGAAGGCTAGAACAAGTAACAACACAAAAGGTTTTGGGGGTATGGTTTCAGGAGGACTTCTCCTGGGACAATCATATTAAGAAGCTGAGCAATTATCTTAGTAATGTAATAGGCGCTATGTATAAAATTCATCTAATACCTTTATGGCTAAAGAAAGCAATATACTATGCCTTCTTTTACTCTAAGGTAACTTACTGTACTTTGATTTGGGGAACGACAGCAAAAAACTACGAGAAGTTATTAAACCTGGAAAAACGAGTAGTCCGAATTTTTGAAAACTACCACGGCGGGCCGCGTGACTTACCCACATACAATCTTTTTTGGCAAACATTCATTGATCCGAGCAAATCAAGTTTTTTTTATTATAGAATACTCATACATATAAAAAACACAGACTTCATGTTGTCAGCCTACCCACTTCTCGTTCTCGATACTCATTACGTAAACAAATCAGAACCATACAATTTACGCGTACTAATTATGGACGTCAGCATCTAAACTATCAAATATCTAGGCTACTAAACATTGTTGAATAGAAAATTGATTTTATTCACCTCATTTTAAACAATGTATAAAACATTTCTCTTACATTCTCAAATTACTTATAAGATTATTTGGACTAACATTTTTTGTGCATTATGTATGTATGTTTTAGTCTGCACTGTAATGTGAATGCACACAGACACACAAAACAAAATTTTGAAGCATAGAGTGTCTTTTCATGTAGTAATTATATAATGTAAAACTATAGCTTGTTTAATTGTATTTTCTACATCGTACTCACTCGTTCTTATGCTTTATTTGTTTTTTACCTGCATTGATTTATCATGTATGCCGAACACTCTTACACTTCTAAAAACAGTTGCACCCTTTGGGGCTTATATTTGCTACACAACAATAATCGTCATCTGTCTTGCCCGCATTTCCTTTCTTTAACGCTGCAAGCCCGGTACTTCCAAGCCACGAACGGCATGCGCGTTATCAGTGTGACAGAGCATTCTCGACAGGAAAGTCGCGAGCGCAGCGTTTTCATGAAAGGAAATGCAAGCAAGACAGATGACGATTATTGTTGTGTGGCGCATATACACCCCAAAGGGTGTACCTTTGTTGAAGAGTGTAGGAGCAAGAGACTCTGTCAGGCCACATGGCCTTTAACTCTTGTTTCCTCTTTTTGTAACAAAGAAAGAAAAATAAACTTCAGGTTCAACGTAGATAAACTTTTCTTTTTCGCAAACAATTCTTTCTGAAATTTTGCCTGTTTGCCTTCATGACGCGAGACCACCGTCCAGACCCATACAGGCGGAGATATGAGAAAGTTATAGTGCACCCAAGCGTATTTGCGTACCCAAAGCCCCACTCCATCCTTTTGTACGCCCGGCGATTTGCGTCCCATACGGTTGGGTGGGCAAAATATAAAACTCCTTATGGACAACAACGGCATGCAAGTAACGCAAGTTACGCAAATATATTCGACAGAGCTAAACTGGATTTCTTACCGCATAAACTTGTAAATATTCGCTTACTAATTAACAAGCATGGTGTCACGATTGCACAAGCAAACATGCATGCATCTCACAGCATGCATGCACGCACGCTGTCAAAACGCTGGAGAAAGCACGGCAGCAGCAGCGAGCCAATCGACCTTCGTGCTGCATCTCGCTTCAACGCGAAATAAACAGCAAGAACAGAGCGCACACGAAGCTATTTAGCCCTGTACTCATGGCAGATCGCTTTCAATATAGGGCCCGGGCGGCCGCGCCATACGCAGCCGCCGCCGGAGTAGAACAACCCTTCCCCCCCCTTACCCTCCCTGCATGCCTCCAGTGCCTCGCGCGCGACGGCAGATGGCACACTTCCGCCCTGCTTTTCTCCATTGCGCGCAGCAACGGCGCGCGGCGACAATGCCCTTGGACATTATACGGAACATCACGACGACGACGACGGCATAAATCCGCCTGGATTGTCCATATAATTGCTATCGCAATAATTACTTTCATCAATGCGTTCATTGTTGATATACAATCTTGGTGTACACAGTTGTGTACGCAAGTCAAGCCTTCAAGGGTTAAGCTTATCTTTAGTAGCATACGTGTGCACAGTAATGCGTCTACGCTTAAAAACAAACACACAAATGTGATAAATGTAGATGTTTCTACAAACTAGCAGCCCACTTTCGCCTGAGCATGCGGATCGTCTGCTACAGCTGTGGCGATGTCAGCCGAAGGACGCGGAGCCACGGATGCAGAGACTAGCTCTGTACAACGCTCGTATTCTACTGCATGTGTGTGCAAGGTGTAAGCTGCAGTCGTGTACGTTGTTGATGGCGCGAGCGCTGCACATCAATTTCAACACAAAACTCCTTGGTCGAAACAGCCATTGAAAAGACGCTCTTAGCGGCAACCGCAGGTTACGCATTTGTCATAAAGCCAAATTTTGTTTATAATTTTCCTAGAATGGTAGCAGAAGATATCCTAAGAAGCCTGGATCTCGAAGAAGAAAAAAAAAAGCGCTGAAAAAGGCTATTTAACTTGCCTTACATGTCTTTTTTTTCGTCCCCAGTTCTTTTTTAAAGCGAAGCTTTCTTTGCCTCTTTCTTCAACTTTCCGCTGCTGCTGCTGCTGCTGCGGTCTTGCACGCCGCTAACGCCGGCAACGTCGGGAGGTAGTTGAGACGCATGCCACTAACGCCGACCGCTTCGGAACGTGGTTAAGACGTGTGGTCACGTCAAATTTTTTTTCGCCCCAATTCTTTTTTTAAAGCGAAGCTTTCTTTGCCTCTTCGACTTTCTGCAGCCGCCGCCGCCGCTGATTGCTGCTGCTGCTGCTGCTGCTCCTAAGTAGAGGGCAGGTACGTACGTACCTGCCCTCTACGTAGTCGCTTTTGAATCGCTTCTGCAGAGGTTGTCCTGTGACAGTGGAATTGGCAAGTTCCTACTCCCACCAGGTTGCACTCTTTGCCTATATGGATGACTTGTCCATTGTCGTACCGGACGAGGCATCAGCTTGCAGCGTCTTGGAGGTCATGGACAGTTACTGCAGGGCGAGCGGTGCAAGGTTGTATAGGTCGAAAATTGCAGCCGTGTACTTGAACTACTTGAACTCCACTCCGTCCAGTCCGCAGCCCGTTCATATGGTCTCCCCGTAAAAACGCGTTTGCGCATTCTAGGTTTCCAATTCGAACCAGACGGTCTCTCTACTGAAAATTGGCAATAGGCTAAGGAGAAGCTTGAAACCAGGATTCAGGAATTCAGCACGTTGTCGTGCCCATTGACTGCTCGAGCAACAATTTTTCGCTCACTTATATTTTCCTTCCTGACGTATGTGGCGTGTCTGTCTTCTGTTCCAAACCCGAACCAAGCTTATCCTGAAGAGGGTACTCTTTCGCTTCCTCTGGAAAGAGACAACTGGTTGTGTAGCTAGGCAGATGCTCAAGTTGCCCAGGGATAAGGGAGGACTCGGAATTCCCGACCTGGGCATCGTGGCTACTGCACTACATGTCAGGTGGCCCCAGGTCGCTTTTAACTCGGATATGCTAACTCAGAGCTTTACTTCCTTTTTTTTTCTTAGCACCCGACTCCGCTTGTTTTCGCACAGCACATTTTCCCACTGTGTGCCTCGCTCAGATTCCCCGTCCACCATTTATGCGGCGGCTGCCAATTCTCTTGTAAGCCTCCGCAATGTTCACCCCGGCATCGACGTAGTTTCAACTCCAATCCAAGAACACTAGTCGATATCCTCACCCCAGGTCTCCCCCCCGCATTGCCAAAGATACGATCTGTCCATCCACAGGCCAGACTGGAAGCTCATTACAGCCAGTTTCCTCGACGCTAGGCGAGCTACGTTCATGTACCGCCTGGCGCGAGGGTGCCTGTCGTTGAGTTACAGGCCCTTCACAGCCGTCCCGGCTCGTGGAGTGTCCCCCTTTTGTGGCGGTCGTGATGACTAGCTTCATATCTTTACGCAGTGTTTGCTTCCTGCAGTTCTTCTCTAAAGGATTACTAGTCTCTTTAAGCTCCCTAGTGTTCTATATCAGACTGTCCGATTTTGCACCCTCTACCTAAACAGGCGATCAACCAGTTCGTGCTTCTACTCGCCGAGTGCTCATACCAAGTTTAGTTGGAACGCTGTAATGCAATTTTCGGGGGACGGGCGCCGGGCCTTACGAAGTGCTTGCGAAAGCACGGACGGAGGTCTGGTTCCATCTCACCCGGGAGCGACATCGCTTGGGCGACAAGAAGTTTCTCGAAGTGTGGGCTCGTCCTGCCGTAATTTTTGATGAGTCAGGTGGAAAGCTCTCCCTCCATTAAGTTATGATGCATGCTCCTAAGGTTGCTCGACTCGGTCGTGTGTGCCAGTCGATCTACGGGGTATTGTTTGGCTCAGTGGAACCCATAGCCGGAACCGGTCGTGGCGCACCCTCGTGTGGTCGCGCTGCTCCGCGAATGGCTTTGGTGGTCTCCATGGTTGTATGCCTTGACCTCTTTTGCGTCAAGGCATACAATGGTCAGTCAGGCGTCCGATGGTCAGTCAGGCTTGTGTCCTGTAAGACCGACATGGCTGTTTGTGTGTTGAGTGCGGTAACTCAGTTGTGCTGCACCACAGCAGCCCCCTTGTCCGGGAAGGACCGTTGGCCCGAACCAAAGCCCCCCGCCCGGTCAGCCCGGGTAGAGGGCGAGTGCAGGGGTCAATGTACCGAATGATGTTGGGCTGATGAGTACATGTAAGCTCTGGGACGCGGCACCTCCGGGCGCCAAGTCCTCTTCCCATCTGACAAGGGCGCCCTTAACGCTATCGCGTTAGTACATGCCAGGAGTGTGGCACAAAGTAATGACGACCCGAGAAGCTCGTGTCAACATTTAGGCCGCGTAGCATGTGCACAATACCCTCTGGACGCCGTAACTAGGCGTAACACCCCACAAATGCAGTGCAGGAGCTGCCGCGCTTGTCTCCGTGCTCACCCAACACCCTCTAGAGAGAGAGAGAGAGAAAGAGAGAGAGAGAGAAAGAGAGAGAGAGAGGCAATTTTATGGGCTACAACGTTATACAACCCAGAATGGCGCCGAAGCGTGCACTTAGTGCCGAGGAGACGAAGGCTCGCATAAAGCGTCGAGCGGAGCAAGAACAAGAAACGCAAGCTGAGCAGGCAAGGTAACATTTCACATCACACCACGACTGTCGTATGCCGTCAATATATCACCGCCAAATAACGTCAATGAACGCAAACAGCAGACAAAGCTTCGCTTACATCTATTCCCACAGCGCGTGGGATCTGCCGTTTCTTTTATTTATTTATTATTCTAGGTAGCGGAAACGTCATAACTAGCCCATTTCACCACATTTACAAGTTAGTGGCAACGCTTGTATTTACCGTTCACGGCTAAAAATTGTTCAGAGAGTAATATAGTGAGCATCGTAGACGTACGTGTTGGCTATTTACATGTTATCCGGCTATTATGCAGCACAATCCAGCTAACATTACGGGTCCTGCCGCCGCGTTTCCGCCCGCCGGGCGAAGTTGGTCGTCAAAGTTGGCTCCATGTTGCCCACACTAAGAATTTGCCGATGAAAATGGAGGGTAACTGCACACTTAGGTCCCGAAATGGGCGCTTTCGTCCCACAAGGGGCTAACTGCATGAGTTTGCGTACCGTGCGCGAATTTCAGATGATGGTAAGTGTTAGTTCCCTGGTCGGAAATAACGTAATGGGAGGATGAAGGGCAGCATTTACTTCGCATGCAATCCTCTGTTTTGCCCCGTGTTGCCGAATCAAGCGGCGGAAACGGTGGTGTCTGTATAAATTCAGGAAACGTTAATAATTTCAAGTTTATGCCTTGTTTATTGAACTACATTCAGGGCAGCTCTTTAGGACGTCTATGGTGACAGCAGAGTCCCTGAGTGTCCTATACACTCTTTGCCATATACCATTAGATCCGTCATGTATGGCTTTAGGAGATCGAGGTTACTCGAATGATCGCTTCTGCAAAGCGAATACTGGCCCTTTATTTGGGCAGTTTCGGGCGTGACCCGTTTCCTTACAGTGATAAAATGCCAACTGAACTCTCGGTTCGAGCTCTCCCGAATGATTTCTGGGTTAATTTCCACCCCTTTCAATGCTTCTGCTATGCCTTCGGTGCGCGCCGAACTGTGACTAGTGTCTTATTTCTCTCTCTCTCTCTCTCTCTCTCTCTCTCTCTCTCTCTAGTTTGCAGCCCTCAAGAGTAAGATCGCGTCGGTGGAGAAGGCTTTTGATAGTACTGTACGTTACTGCTCTGTGGCCTGAAGCCACGGCCCTGCCACATACTCATCGATCAGCTACGCTGCACTCTTTATAGACATACCTTCCTGCCTGTCCTGTACCTCATCGCGAAAAAATTCTGTGGAATTCAGAGGGTGCAATATGACGAGTCTTAATTTCAAACGGTACACATGAAACGCGTAAGTAATTGATGGACTGGAAGTAGCTTCTGGCTCCTGACACCTCAGTTGCTTGCGTTCCAAGAAGTGTACAAAACTTAAAGGGACACTAAAGGTTAATATTAAGTCAACGTGGACTGTTGAAATACCATACCAGAAACCTCGGAACGCTTGTTTCATGCGAATAGACTTATTTGAAGAGAAAATGCGTTCTGAAGCGTTTCAAATTCAAATCACCCGCCCTTCAATCGAGGAGTGGTGACGTCATGGTCTCATAGTGGCGTTGCGCCGTCGATGTGTAAAACGGCGCCCGCAGACGGCGCTACGGCTTTTCTTCGCACAACGCAAACGCGCGGCCAGAAACAGAGCCAAGACAGAGCCGACAGCAGCGCGAAAGCGGAACTATGGTGGCTAGCGCAAGGGAAAGCGCGCGACGGATAAGCTCGTTCTTTATTTTATGACGTCAACTTTGATGCTCGTTGCAATGGACGACCCTGACAACGACACATTGGCTCGCGATGCTGGGCTCGACTTCAGCAATTTAAGCACTGATGAACGTGACCAGCTGCTGAGGGCTCGCGCTGCCGGCGTCGTTGCGTACTACTACGACGGAAACTGTATGTCATGGCTGTACATATTCGCACATTTGTAGCTTTTCCTTCGTGAAAACCAAATGCCGCACTCACCACCCCGTCTTTGACCTGCAGTTGTTCTTGTGCTTCGGAGAATGCAGGCAAGACCGACGGAACAGCGCTACGGGAAAGCATTGCTTTGAAAGGCACTCCACACGACTTCAGTAAGTCGGCGTTGAACTCGTTATGCTCTGGACGAAAGTGCAGCGAGCAAACTATGCGATTTTCCGGCTCTTTGCCAACGCGCTGTGGCAGAGGTGCGGCACTTAACCACTTCGAACGGAGAGGTTAACTCGTTGGCACACAGTGATAAGTAACATTGGATTCACCGTTGCAACTGCCGGTGGCCAAGTTCCGTGGACCATTTGCGCATCCCACGACATCACATGGACGTGGCATTCTCGCTGCTTGTTCCAAATGCAAGTTTGGCGAGCCAGCAGAACCAGCGCAGCACGACGCGATAACAAAACAACTGAAACTCCAAAGAGCACGCGGCGCAGAGTCGAGCGAAAACGAAACCTTTCGATCATCCATACTACTGAAGGATAACGTCAAAATGTTATTTTTTCTTAGAATCGAACAGAAGTAGACAAGTACCATTTTCTTCCGTCTTATAACCTAATGAAATGATCTTTTTAATACGAGTAGTTGAGTACTACTGACAAATTATGATGAGGAGTGCCTTCGTCATCGGGCTAGTACCGGAATGTCGCTGGGGGGTCTCAAATCGTGTCATGCATTTACCTCAATTTCTCGGTTACTAAAGCTCTCTTCGCGATTATATTGACGCCTTAGACGTTGTAGAGCTTTGCTTTATCACTTTAACTTGACTTCATAGTAACCTTTAGTGTCCCTTTAAGTGACGTGTAGCTCAAACGGGACACGCTAAATGACAGAAAACTTAATCTTCTCTGTCGTCTTGCGCGCTCCGTTTGCGCACACGTACATCACGTAATGTGGCTGAGGTTTAATAATCCTAAGAATAATCGGGCTGTTTTATTTTTGCAGCCGCACATTCTCTGCCGCACCTGTTTAACATACTCTTAACATGCTCCAAGTATCCTGTTCCTTCAACCAAGCTGCCGCGGTGTTGCGACTGCGGCATAGTCGTACACAACGATGTCACAGAGGCTTTAGGAGCTATCCTGTCTCAGATGCCTATTATGTTGTCTTAGTTCGTTGACACTTTTGTTAATGTTATTTACTTTCTGACTTGCAGAAACCTGTCAATAAAGTCGGGGGAAAAACGAAAAAAGCTGTCGTGGTGTAGTAGGTAAAGTGCCTGGCTCGAGAACGTTAAGACGTGAGTTAGAATCCCTACACCACTGGGGAATTACTGTTTTTCCTCAATAATTTTTTATCATCTTCTAAATCGCTAATGTCGTTAATTTCTTCTATAAGGAGCACTTAAAGAATTACCGTTACTCCATTGAGGAGCATCGGAAAAGTGCAACTGTTAGTGCTTGAAGGAGTAACCGCATGGGCAGTAACAGCTCATCCCCTCATATTTACTCCACAAAAGAACGAAACGGTTGTGGCAGGTCAGTCACTCCCCAAGAGGACTAATCTAGATACCCGATTTCCTCCTTTTTTCCTAGAGTGCAGGTTCAGCGAAAAAACCCGCAGAAATGAGAGGCGGGAACGCGTTCTGTTGAAATCAACCGAAAGTAGACAACACTAGCACCTAGGCATGACATTTATGGCCAAGAAAGCGGGACATAGAAAAGGCCCCGTACGGTGCAAAAGTTGAGGGGAGGGGAATGTTCAACAACTCGTGCCTGCTTTATCATAGCGCGCTGACATAAAGCTGTACGGTGCAGTGGAGTTCAAGGAATACGGTCTCGTACGTGGCTTTATGGTCTCACTCGGCGATGGAGGCTGCAAGAGCTTAGGGAGCCTTCATAACGTAGGCGTGTGTTTGAAGGCTCCCTACACGAGTTAGGCGTCGTCCTGAATTTCCGGTGCAAGCAGCGACTATTCCACAGACATAAACGTTCTGCTTTATCCACGAACAGGAAAAAGCAAACTCACTCGAATGAGCGACACTCTGACTCAGTTATGTAACGACGAGGAGTGGTAAAGCCACCTACTCTTCCGTGTAAAGGAAACGTGCAGTATCCTTCGGCGCTGTCATGCCCAATGTGTCGGTTGCAGGCAATAGCTACGCGTGTGTGAGTATAGGTGCAATCTGATAACCCTTGAGGGAAGGCAATCGTAGATACCGAAAATCCAAATCATAGGCTAAGTCGACAATATAAATTAGGTTTGATATGAAAATGGTCTCGCAAGCGTAGGCAAAGAGAGGAGGCGCGGATGATAAGAAAAGCACGTCCGTAATTGGCTAAGACGACTAAGATAGGAATGGAAGACGCAGTACTACGTGCACGCGCCAAAAACATTCCCACCAGGCCAGTCGGCAAAGAAACTTCAGCCTTTGTTGTCTTGCGGGTCCGACGAGCCGTGACATCTGTGTTCACCTGTATTCTAAGCACTGCCTGAACGGGCAGTGATCAATCGTCTAGTCCATAGGCGTATCTACTGAGGGGGGGGGGGCACTTGCTGCCCCACTGTCAGAAGTGGGGAGGGCAAAGTATGTCATTTGCCTCCCTCCTCCCTCCTCTTTTGAAAGTGGGCACTTTCGGCTGCACGCCGGAAAGTCCAGCAAAACTACACCTGAAGCCAAATTTTCTTTATTAATAGAGTGAGCCCATAAGTAATGCTTTTCTTTACTACGCATCCCCTGCTTTGATAGCGAGGATTCTCTTTTGCACCTTCTCGGGACGCCCAGTAGCGGAGGACGCGTGGTATTCGCCATACACGCTAGCGTTGCGGAGGACGCCTGGCGCTGGGCAGTTCCCGCCTTGACACATATCAGCTTGCGCAACTTGCATCATGCCCAGTGTTTTTTAGACCGCCATATCCGTATTCAAAAACACAATCGGTTTGCTACCTTTAATCTTCGGACGAGGTGGACGTTCCAATAAAGTATCATAATCAGCCGAGCCCAACGAGTACTAGTGTGCCTTAAGACATGAAATCGTTAAATTATCAAACGCTGGATCTATTTAATTTCTGTCCAGAGATAGCCTACATAGCGTTAGAGACTGAGTATCTTATCACCATCAAAATATAACCAAACCTCTTACAGATATAACTTGAATTTCGTTGTGTAATCATGACATATCGTAGGTATGCTAGTGAAAATGATCTTGGCAGAACGTGTAGAGCCATTTCAATACCAATAGAACAATCAATTGAATTTTTTCTAAAGGCACGTGTCACGTCTGACTGACGATTTCATTTCCAGGCTGTTTATAAGTGAGAGCTGCACTATCACTTTTTCTTTGCCGAAAGGAGAAATAACAGCAGATATTTCGTATCTTGAAAAAATGAGGACTACATTTTGGCGACCGTTTTCCGAAAAGTTACACTGTTTAGGTTGCTTATATGCTGTGAAAACAGTTACTAAATGGTCGCTTTTTCCAAATTCTTATGCGTTATATGCGGCATTTAGTTGTTTTCCCCCGGTATCCTCGGTAAAATATGCGGTGCACGGTGTTTATCTTTGTTTGAAGTACGAAGCAACGTTCTGAGTGACGAGCGATAGATATATTCTGTGTAGGTTAATTACAGCCGTTGTAGAAAGTTACTCATTGAAGCGCTTCAGTTTTTATACTGCCGGTAATCGAAATGTTCCCCAGACTCCTAAAACAACAGCTCAAGAGATCGACGATTGAAATTCCGTTAACGCAGCGAAAATCTTAAACGCAATGCGTTGCGGAACTTTCGCTTTCCTGCTTTAAATGCAAGTGTTGCAGATAACTACTAAACCCCGGAGTTTCTCCGGAGTTCTCGGTGAGCTAAACAACGCACCTTGTTTACATCAAGGGAAAATTAGGGGCATGATATGGCCAATGTGTAGGCATTGTTCTAAATGGGTGGGTTTAAAGCGCCTTTTCCAGTAGAATACGTATGTAGTCCATATCGTTATTAATCTGTTTTACGAGCGGTGTAATACTTACACGGCTGAGCTGGCATATGTTACAACTACAACTGAGGTCAAATTTTGCAAACATAAGGGGAACAATACGCTAAGTTTATGTGCGATGGTAAATGCGTGCTAATCAAATACAGCATTAAAAATTGTAAGCAAGTGTTCGAAAGTATCACGCTGCTGCTATCAGCTAGGTTTCCCAATGCCCCAAAAGAACTCTGCGTTTCATATGTTTTGTACTTTGAAGGAAAAGACAGCATGTTAAGCGTGATGCGTCGCATAGCTTTAACGTCTCCAGCTTATTTAAAAATGTTACGAATAATGATTGAACCTTCACCTTTTTTCTTAAAAGTGTTATGAATAATTATTTAACCTTCACCTTTTTTCTATTTACTTTTTCATGCGTGATAATTAGTTTCGCCTGGTGTCTTCACTGAAAGAGGTAGCTTTACGTTTGGTGACTGTAAAATGCGTTAATGGGTGATGTGTAGGTGAAGGTCGAAACAGGTGGGTAACTGGGGCTTTCAAAATAAATTACGCATGCAAGCGTTATAAGCGTGTCTAATGAGCGGGGAAGAAATGTGCCAGCTGCCCTGGCAGAACTATAAAATCCACTAGGACTAAATTTAGCGAAAATTGGCGGTGCGCTATTAAAACTCTCTGCGCGAAGTTAAATGAGTGGGATGACACACAGCTCTTGTAAAAAAAATTTCTTATTCAAGTGTTAGAGCGTGTAATATGGCCACTATCAGCTATACTTTCCAATGTCTCAACAAATCTATAGGTTACAAGTTTATATTTTTTGGAAAGGGGAGGAGGGACATGGTAACTGCAATGTGCGACATTTTTAGGTTCCATGTCCAATTAGAAGCGTTACAAATAATTGCTGAGCCGTCCTCTTTCTTTCCCTATTTTCAAGCGTCATAACACGTTCCCACTTGGTTTTAGCGATGTCCACGGTGAACTAAACAAGACATTTCGTTTATATTTGTCGAAAATAAAGGGCAGCCTTATGGGCAATATTTAGTAAAGCTCAAATAAAGGGGACCAATTATAGCATTTGCAGTAAATAACGCGTGCAAGGGAGCATTATGAATGTGTTTTGCGAACAAAAAATTTATCCCGTTGCCCTGGGAGAACAGCGAACTCAACCGATACCAAACTGGCGGCACCAGAGGGGGGTGGGCAGGGAGAGAGGACACCATGGTAAATGTTATGTCAAACTAATGTGTGTGTTTGATGAATTACTCCTTTTAAAAATTCCCAACAGGAAGTGCTTCAAAGCATTACATACGGGCAAGTTTTGAAACGGTATATATATATATATATATATATATATATATATATATATATATATATATATATATATATATATATATATATATATATATATATATATATTCCAACAGCTTCGTTGGAAATCGGGTTGTAATTCTTCAAGGTCGCACAATTGTGCTGTTTCTTTTTTTTGTGTTGTTGCAAGTAAGTTATGTTGATTGCTGTTGTTGAATAATATTACCTAAACTAGCGATACATTTATGCTGTACACTTAAACATCAAGTACAATTCTTTGTTTAACTATTAAAATTGTTTTTAGCAAATGTGCATTTTTATGTGCGCTGTGCATAATGCCCCTCTCGGTGGCAGTTGTCAGCTTGTTCCCTCCCTCTTTCATTTGTGTGCTTGTATGTTTCCACACACACACACACACACACACACACACACACACACACACACACACACACATATATATATATATATATATATATATATATATATATATATATATATATATATATAGAGAGAGAGAGAGAGAGAGAGAGAGAGAGATCAGATCGTTTTCGATTATCACCCCCCTCCCCCACTCGAGAAATAGTTCGCACGCCACTGGTCCAGTCGTCCCAACGCGTTGGAGAGGGATTGCCAAAGTCAAACCGATGACGCTGGCAAACTAAGTGGTCGATGCCTAGTGGGTGTATTAAAATTCAATCGGCCTAACTGTCTGCTGGACAACAGCCAGGGAACCTTAATTACTCTCGGCGCCACCTCTCTCAGGCGTTGCCAAGTTGCCTGAAGACACAGCCCGGTACTTTCAGACAAAGCGACAGATGTACACCACTGATTGTGTAAAGGAAGAGTTCAGCTTTCTGAGGACGATGTGAGCCGGTAAAAAGAGCCTCATGTGCTTCCACGCCGTCGTACACGAAGGTTAGTCAATGAGAATTGGACAAGTTCTCTACTTTGTACACAGCATGGTTGTCAACTCTTGCAAGTTCAAAACACTCAGACATAATACTTTGCGCAGGGCATGTTCACCGATCGTACCAACCCGACGGTTTCCCGTCGGTGGCATCTCGTGCAGCATCGAGGTGTGACGCCTGTAATGCCGCTGCCGGCGTTTCTCATCGTGCCAGCGTTGTGACACGCCTGGCATCTGCGAGGGCGCTGTTCTGTTCCTGCTGCACAGTAGCAGTTGTCTCGGGTGCTGTGTCGCTTCGTGTCGGCTCCGCGTATTTTTAGAACACCGTGTGAATGGCTCGATAGCAATGCTTTAATTAATGCTTCGCCGCTAAACGAAACTGTAACTTTTTTTTTTTAATCCGGGGTGTTTGAGCGTTGTTCGCGCGGTCGTTTACGAGAGCAACAACTGTCGAAGGAGAGGCGGCGTAACGCCAACACCGATGGTGGAGTATTAAGAGCTAGGGTTCAGCCGTTTTTGGTTTAAACCAAAGGTCAGCAAATTCACCAAGGAGTTAAGACAGCCATCTGCGGGCAGCTGTGCGCTCCATATGCGCTCCGACGCAAGGAGCATGGGGTGGGGTCAAGGTAATTCGTTAACCTGTTGCCTAAAACAATCACGTTTTATTATTATTATTTGCGATCCTTTTGATTGCCGCTTGGACGAAAGCGAGGAGGGGGGAAGGCGTTATGCAGATGAAGCGGGGAGCCCTGGCCTAGGCCCTGTCAGCCTTTGTGCTGCGGTCACTGCACTGGATGAGCTGGGTTAAGTTTACTGATGATAACGGGGTCATATCTACCTGTAGTGTTCATTCTCTCGCTTTCTTTTGCATTATTTCTTGGAGCTGTGTACCCACATATCGTTACAAGGTCTCATTCTGCCTTGTGCCCTTGCTAGACTGCTTCTTGAACACTTATCTTGAGGCGTGTGCGAATATTGGAAATTTCAAGTAAGAATCAGTGTTTGTTATTCGACTCGTATTCGATTTGAGAACTAACCACTCGAAATTGTGGATTATTCGTTCCCCTCTAAATCTAAGGGATACCAACAGTTGTTGGAGTCGCAGGCAAGAAAGACCGATGCAAGTGGAAACAGACGGTTCCGAATGATTCTGCTGCAGGAGCGCCGCGGTTGTCACGCAGGGGCACCGTTTCCCGAGCGAATGCATGGGGCAGATAACTTCTGTCCAGTCATTTCTTCAGCCAATAAGGATGTCTCGCTTTTAGGCAGCCTACGATTTTTGTCTTGATTTAGGCAAATCAATTTATTATTTGGACAGCTTCAACATGTTTGCATCCCATTAAAACAACGTGGGGTGCTGCAGTGTCGACCTTCTTTCCTTCAACAAACACGGCACTCAGCGAATCTACGTGCATCTTGTGACGTACCATTCTCTCTCTTCATTACTGTCATTGTCGTGGTATGTACTACGTAATTGAAACCAGCTGCTTTTCATTTACAAGCATTTCAGTTGATCGTTGAGTTATATATCGTAATATTAGTAATGACGCTGACCGACTTTCCTTACAAACTGATCTTGATGCTGTGACCGCTTGGTGCTCTTCGTGGTTGATGTCTTTAAATACATCTAAAACCAAGCTAATGTCATTTAACAACCATTCCACTCGACTTCCTACCACCTACTTTCTCAATAATGCTAGAGTAGAACTTGCGCCAACTTACAAGTATCTTGGCCTTCATCTTCAGTCTGACTTAACTTGGCATTACCATATTAACACCGTCTTAGCATCAGCTAACCGAGCACTCGGTCTTCTTAAGCGTAACCTCAAGCACGCACCTTCTCACTTAATAAAAACTTGCTTACATCACGCTGATCCGCCCAAAAATTGAATATGCTTCTGCCATATGGAATCCCGATCAAGCATACATAATCAACAACATTGAATCTTTGCAAAACCGTGCTGTTCGCTTCATCTTTTCCGATTATTCACGCTTCACCAGCGTCACATCGTTAAAACAACGTGCCGAGTTGGAATCACTATCACGTCGACGCCAGTTTGCTCGCCTAACCTTATTTCATAAACTTTATCACCATTCCACGCTTCACGATGACTTCTTTTCACCACCCCCTGCAGTTTTCCCGCGCAGTGACCACGCTAACAAAGCAAAACGCATAATGTGCCGCTCGTCGCTCTACGCAAAAGCATTTATTCCTCGCACAATAATAGAATGGAATAACCTACCATCACGCATAGCTACTGAAGTTAACTTACCATCTTTCCAAACTTTGTTGCAAGAAAACGGTTAGTGGTAGCAGATTAGATATTACATATGCCTATATGCACATATTAACATATTATGTAAAATGTTCTTGTGTTTTCATGACTAAGTGCATATACCCCTTGTTCATATCTATTTATTTTATGTTCCTTGCGTGTATGTTTATTTTATGTAGTTTTACTTCTTGTGTATATTTCATGTTTGTACCCCCCCCCTATGTAATACCCTCGTGTGAGGGCCCTTAGGGGTAATGTAAATAAATAAATAAAAATAAATAGATCGGGCGTCTACCTGAGAACTGCCTTGCATGCACGTATCAAGTGATGTAAAATAAGCCTAATTTTTTAAAACAAACGCCACAAAAGCTTTATATTTCACTTTGTTTAAACATAAGAAAAATGGCACGACATTTTAATGTCGTTCTCGAAGTGCATAATTCGATTCAATTCAGTAATTTCACTATTTGAACACTTTGTGCAATTGGATACAACTACGGTGCTGAAGTGCAGGATCTGCACTTCAGCAGTTATATACAGTATATTTTAACATTTAGAAAACTAGTGAACCATATACCTGGAGGGAAAAAAAGAAAGGAAACCCGGTAAGCTCCGGGTTTTACGTCCCGAGACTGCATAGTGAGTTAAGAGGCGTGCCGTAGTGGGACACTCCGGATTAATTTCAAACGCTTGCGGTTCGTTAATCTGCACCTAAGTCTAAGTACACGAGTGTTTTTGAATTTCACCTCTATCGAGTGCGGTCGCCGTAGCTGGGAATCGAACACAACATCTCGTGCTCAGCAGCAGAAAGCCATAGCCATTGAGCCACCGCTCCTGGTCCGATGAAACTTTGTGTGGAAGAAAATATCAATCGAAAAGAAAGAAGGAAGAAAAGGAACGTAATTTTCGGATGGAAATAACCGAGAACGCTGGCCAGTAATCATAGTCATTAGGGGAGCCGCCTAGTTTACGGACTGTGGCGCAAGCGAAGAGCGCGGGCATGGCTTCCGCGGTTCGGTTCACGAGAGCAAAGTCGCTGCTTTTGGAGCCAAGCCATCGCGTAGCCACTTCAACTCACCTCTGTCTAAAACATTGGTAAACGTGCCAGACGTCCCAGCGAGCGTGGGAATGTCGACGACGGCATCCCGCGAGGTTTTAAAACATGGGGCCCGTGAAGCAATAAAACGATGGACAACAAGGGGCCCATGTGCGGCGATAATTTATGATAGTGACCTCGGAACTATAACTACGGACATTGCCACTTTGGAGCCTCGTTGTGTGTACACTGCTCGCGTCGTAGTTAGATTGGACGAATAACATAGAGAGAGTGATGCCTAGGGGTCATTGAAGTACGTGGCAGGCCCTTCGAGAATGGATTAGGATTAGATGAGAAATTGAATTATGACTGGAACATTTTTCTCATGGCCTTCAGAAATGTCTCTAGAGGGTTTCGTTTCTACCGCTAGCATTATTGACAAACACTTAACCCCCTTGTAATAAACGCCACTGGCTCACCTCCTGCAATGTGACCTCGCACTTTGGCCCATATACATCCTCGGACTACATTGGTGCGTTAAAGTCCAACAGGTGCTGGTGCCTCTTTCACGGGAAGCGATCGAGTGGGCGTCCTCTACATGGAGCACTGCGAGTGCTGGTCCTGTCAGGACCGCACCTGCAGGTTTTGTTCGGGCGCACAGCACACCATTTAAGTCAGCTGCCTTTCCCAGAAGCAGCGATTTTCGCGCTCCAGGGTTCTCTACCCTCAACCATGACAGAGTCCATTACGGCACATCGTAGAGGCTGGTCGTAGAGCAGCGTGTGCTTGCCCTTAGTGCTTCGCGTGAACTATACATGGATACACGGAATGCAAAACGGATTAGGAGGGCTGCGCGTGCAGATAACCGAAGGTGGATCGTAAATGAACGGGTCTCGGTTTCTTTCCCCTTTCTCTGTTAGTCGTACCACTGCATATTCATGGGTCATTCCATCGGAAGCGTATACCTGGTGTTTCGAATTCGGCCGCCTCCTATGGTGCCAACAAAACTCATGGTATTTTACCTCAATGTGGGAAGTAATAGTTCAAGCGATTTTTTTTTTCGAGAAAAGAATGTTATGATGGGGGCCGTGAGGGCGCTTAGAACTTGGCGCACAGAAGTGATACTCGTGCGGAATAATTTATACAAAATTATTGCTTTCATCTATTACTGCACAATTTTATCTTTTCTTTTTTTGTAATTTTAAGACAGCTATCGCTCATGACTGTTATAATTTATTACTTTTTGTTTCAATTTACATTACTTCTAGCCACCCGAAAAAAATCGCTTTTTTATGCGTGAGCTTGTCGACTGCCATCGTCCTCCGAAGTCTTTATCCGACGTTTTGACGGCAGCAAATTGTAGGATAGAAGAGCAACTTTCCGGTATTTGAAATGACAGACGTGCGTGCGTTTTCGCAGTGAATCTGCGGTCACGTTAAAATCGCGGTAACTAGGTAGGAGATGAGTAAGTTTGCGCGTCTCAGAAAAGCACGGTGCACTGGACGATCGAGATGTGCGCTGTATAGTATAGTGTAGGCTCTGGGGGTTGCCGCTCGGTAACGCACTCGCGCGCCTATGTTCAGTTTTGGTCACTGTCCGTGCCAGAGGTCTTCGAGCTTGTCGCCGTCTGAACTAAACAAGTCATACTTATTCCACAGATGTAGGCGCCGTTCTCTACCTCGCAAGTGCATTAAAAAAAGACAGTATAGTTATCCAGAAGTCAGGAAGTTCTCAGTTCTATGAGATCGCCCCATTACACTTCTGACTAAATACATTTCACGGTATCAAAAAGAAAGAACGAATGAACAAATAAGAAAGTGGCTTGAAGACTGGAAGATGAATCCTCGACGAGTGCTTTAAGAATTAGTTCTCTAAATAACCTTTCACGCATTAAGACACTAATTTTAGCCACCCAGTCTAAGGCGCAACGTGCACATATTCAGAGGTCCACGCGTGCGCCAGGCCCCATACCACAGTCTCCGACGACGAATGCCACTTGGAAAGCGACGAATTTGCAAAGCAGTGCGCAAGAGGCCCGCAAAGACTCGGCAGCAGGGGCTGCTCGCGGCCGGTTGCATGCGTGCCTACAACCGCCAGTGGACGGGGTCAGGGCTACACTGCGCGCCTGCGTGGCGCCCTTGCACGGCCCGGGGAAACGGGCACTACGCTCCTCGAGCGTGCCCGCGCGTGCGGGGCACACGTTTATCTTGTCTCGACGAGTTCAAGGCGGAACGCCTATTCCCGACCAAAAGCGATTCCAGCCAACCAACCAACTGGCGAAGAAGCATAAAAAAAAAAAGTTGATCTGCACGCTGGAAACGAGTGTGTACACTGCACACAGAGCGCAGCACAATGGCAGCTGAAGTTGCTTCCACTTCAGCTGCAGTGCATTCAGTGCCTTGTTGCGAACGTCCACAACGCGCATCCTCTAGGGTGTGTCGCCGTGAGTGCGCACAGAAACGACACCGCGGTTAGTGAGCGACTTTCATAACTAGGTCTGCACACTTTCCACGGTCACAGGACCGGACGTCTGTGTTGAGCCATTTCGTCCTAGCCTGATATAAATTGAGCTAACTGCATGGTTGTCCTGCTCGCTGGACGGTCCTTGTAACCTGATCACAAAGCGCACGGAGGCGTTTGAAGCCAAACAGGAGCTGATGTTGCTGCCTCACGCATGCATGCCTTACGCTATCGTCTTGGGGTTGTATCTCTGCAACAGTTATCGAGACTATGAATGTTACACTCAGGTAGATAAACACTGTCCAAAAGAAACAAGACAGATAAGTGCAAACAAACGATGACGTAGGAGGCGAGTTTTCAGTCCTACTGAATAAAGCGAGTAATGCAGACAAGCTGCAAATGACCAATACTTTGGCCCATGCCAGCGGCGGCGTGTGAAGCCTCGAGGAAAAATGACAGCCGAGACGCGTCGTTCCTGCGTCTTGTGTTCTGCAACCTTTACGTTCGGCTTCCTCTACTGACAGCGTCGCGGCAAGTGTCACCGGCAGTCGTCTACGAGAACGCTTTCCTCGAAAGCTGGCATGTATTCAGCTCGCGAGGTCTCGCGACATGTGGGACTAAACGTCGAACCCAGGTTATGAGCTATTTTGGTCCCCTCTTGGCGCCCTTACTACCTCCTTTATAGCAACACTTCGGCACCTTTAAGAAAAAGAAGTTCTCGTCCTATGTTCTAATATACAAGCACACGGCACGCGCTACAAATTGTTGGAATTCAGTAACCCCAGAAGTGTGTGAACCAGATTTCCTTTTTTCCCCTTTCCTTTAGGTGCATAATAGAATATGCAGGTACCATTAAAGGGACATCAACGGAAGATGATGAATATAGCCAAGACCCGAGTTCATTCTCTTGCAAACTCGAAGCGTTTGTTAACGAGGGAATGACGTGCCCAAACCGCGGCAGCGGTGACATCACTTCCCGACGTCTCGGACTACGCGGTCTTCTCGCAGATGTGGCTTTTCTGCTTTCTTTTCTGATTTTTTTCCCTTTCGTGCGCAGGAAAAACGTACAAAAGTTGCCACGTCGAGTGGTGTTTTAACGTAATGTTTTTCTTTTAGGCTTTAAACACAAGTCCGAGCTCTGCACGTCCTAACAGTTTGTAGCACAAGGGTCGCCAAAAACAAGCCCTGCTCTTCCAGGCCGCAGCTGATCCTTTGCTTTGCTAGCGGTAGACCAGTCACGCGTGTCAACTGATTTTACGCCGTGAAACTATGTTAAGGCATTCGTACATATTTCACACATTTCGTTATCGCGTCTACGGGCCTATTGGAAATGTAGACGTCTGGAAAAAGATGAAGCATGGCATTCAAAGTTACAAAGCAACTCACGAGAGACGGCGTAGTCTGGGAGGCGCAGGGTGGGGAGGGGTGGGGCTCATGAATAATTCTGACCATATGGGCTCCCCTAAAGGGCCCCTCACCAGGTCTGGCCATTTCGAGCTGACAAGCGCAGTGCATACAATCGCGCTCATAATAGTGTCTGCTAAGAATTACATCGCTATAAGCCGCGAAAAGAGATGACATTTCAAAATAAACGCCGTTCGCCCTTCTTCTCGCGGGCGCCGCGCTGCAAAACGGGGGAATGACGTATATCAGAAGTGCGCCTACGTACATGTACACGCTGTGACGTCGCTCATAGTGACACGTGACACTTCGAGATTTATTCAACGCAACAGCTGTTATTTGTGTAATCTGTTGCTTCAATAGACGAATTAAAGTTTACAGAAATAATAAAACACACTAACCAAATATATGCGTGTTTTGTTTTGCTTCGCGCCGCAGCAAGAGAGGTGTACTTCCGTTTCGCCTGCTTGTTCTCACGTCGTGCAATCGCGCGCGCTGAGAGCGAAGCTATGTCATAGCGCTTGTCGCGCAATGACTTATAAGCGCTATGACTAGCCCTAGTCAAATATCCTCGTGCACAGCGCGCAAATTCGTGCGCTGCGCGAAACGAGACAATCACAACAGCTCGCGCGCACGACCGCGAGCTGTTGGAAATGTAGACGTGTTTCGAGTGGTGTTTTAACGTAATGTTTTTCTTTTAGGCTTTAAACACAAGTCCGAGCTCTGCACGTCCTAACAGTTTGTAGCACAAGTGTCGCCAGAAACAAGCCGCGCTGCGTTGGCTGCGTATAAGTGCGCCGCGCAACAGAAAAGCGCGAAAAAAAAAAAAAAGGAGAAGAAGTCGGGGCACGGGACGTATGCGTCACACGATCCTTCAGCTCCGGTATGGGAGAACGCAGGAACGGAATTGAATTTCACTTGCGGAGGCTACATGGGTCAAGTGGAGAGAGTGTCCTTGTTGGCGGTGACGCTCGCCTCCTGAAATCATGGGTTCGCGGCACTGAAATATTCCCATCTCGGCTATTAATAAACCAATTTGGAAAATTCTTGCGGTAGAACGCTCCCAAGACTGCAGAGCCACCGCGACGGGTAATGCCGTTAAAATGATTTTTCTTTTTCCTAACAAGGCAATATCGTGCACACTCGTGCAAGGGCTGCATATTTTTTCTTTTATTTTTTTTCTTTTCGCAATCTTGACGAGGTGCGGCCACTACAAGGGGGTGGGACGTTTCAGTCCAATGTTTCCGGCCGCGTGGGATCCCTGTGACCCCTTTGTACCCAAAGAGCAAACGCTATTGTTTTCATAACGCATTCATTTGTTCACGCACGCACGCCACGCACCTGGTGCCCGTGTGGTCGTCACCATTGTCACTGTCGCCTTTGCTCAGCTCGGTTCGCAAGCACACTCGTGAATGCAGTCCTCCCCCGTGTCATCCATGGCTTTACAGATATAGATATATGCACGTGACTTTAAAGCCTTGCGCAATAATGTCCGCAGACATCGCACGACACGCGCAGTGCCTTCGAACATTTTTCTGAATTTTTCTTTTCACATATATTTTGGGATGCTGATTAGGGGGTGCGACTCTTACATGAGTACGTCCCTTACTGAGTGAATGCGACTGCTTGAGTGTATCTTCTCGTACAGGGACCTAACGCGTACAAGTTGGCGGAGTGAAGAGAAAGTTTAAAATTTGCATATTTTTTTCAGTAAAGAGCGTGGGAGGTGAAAGGGTCAATAAGATGCCTCGGTAGAGTGATGCCACAATCTAATGTCACAGGGAACTACGCAAATTCTGACGTGGCGTCGCGCTGCCACCTCTCCCGCTCTTTGGCTGCTGAGCCTTCACTCTCCTTTAGTTACCCTGTAAACTACTTAGAAGTCACAACCTACAAACCTGCATTTTATTTTAAGTCTACCTGTTTTACTTTTAAATGCATGTTGTTGACAAAAACGCCAATACGGGGACAGGGTTATAGCTATCATTACGTCGGGAGATAAAGTTCAGGTGGCAGTAAGGTAAATTATTTTGGGAAAGCATGCATCACGCCGTCGTTAGTTTCACCCGTGCAACAATACATAGTCACGACGATGAGCAAAATGAGAACAAGGTAAAAGCGGGAGCGAACGTTTCGGCAAGTGGATTTGTCTTTTTCAAAGCGACGTATGCTTTCCTCGGCACAGTATATTGGGTAGGGTTCTTTTAAGGGGAGAAGGGGTAAGGCGGGTAGGTGAGGCAACGACCGAACGTGTAGCGGCGAGGGTGTAGAATTGAAAAGAAAGGCGTGCTATTTACACGGCCGTGGCAGAGGGGGAGGGGAGGGGGGGTACACAGCAGTGGCATATGCACGAATATTGGCAGAATACCGCGATCAGCCGGACGCGAGACAATTTCAACGTGAGAAAGGCGGAGGAGGACGGCCGGAGAAGATTCGTCTGTGGCCTGCCACACCGCGTACGTGACATAGGGGATGGTGAAAAGACGTCAGTGAAAGCAACGGGCGCTACACAAGTTGCGCCAGGTCGGCGTTTCTCTCTCTCTCCGCCTTTTTTAAATTCCTAACGCCACATTCTGCTTTAACAACAAACATGAAAAACAAGTAGGAGCAACGGTTCAAGGGAGAAAACAAGAAGCGCGCACGAAGTGGTGCGTGAAGGGAGTTGTGCTAGACCGCAAGCGGAGCCGTTGACGATCGTGCAAGACGGGGGGACGGGCGAGGGGGGAGGGGGGGCTTTGAACGGGTCCCGGCACTTATTTTCTACCGTTTCGTCCGCCTCCTCCCGGCGGCCGTTCCTGGAGAACTGGTAGTATTTAAAGGGCGAGGAAGAGAGGGGCCTCGTCGACAGCGCCCAACATGGAAGACGGGAAAGGGACGGAGGAAGTACGCGCCGCAAATGACGGACAGCATGACAGCTGCCCCGCGGGAACTTTTGCATACGCGGGCACCGCGGCGCCGCATCCCGCTCGGCGTCACAGACCGCCTGGCACGTGCACTTGGTTCCGCCTGAGTGCCACCAGGCCGACAAAGTGAAAAAGGAAATGGAAAGATCGGGTGGCGGAGGCTATTCCTTCCGTGGCATGCTTCGAGGCACGCGCAGTGCAAGGAGTGCTTCGAAATGAGGTAAACGCTTACTTAATGATATCCACATACGTTTGGAGACGACGAAATTCGGCAGAATTCGCATCCCAAATGTCGCCGTACGTACACGGCGGTACATCCGCGACTTGGGCAGCGCACCCCGATAGCGGACAGGAAGAGCCAGGCAGCTGGCTCTCGAAGTCAATTGCGGAGCGAGCGCTGGCACGTTCGAGTGCTGGCAAGCATTTTGTTTCCGCCCGCGACGCTGGACGCGGAAGTTGGCGCCGCGCATAGCGAACGGTGCTCATCCGGAGAGTGCGCCGAATTGCAGACACAGGTTCCGCTCTACGCCTTTCACTATGAGCCGATCACTTCAAGCTTCTGTACCATTGAACACCAGACACCTTCAAGTGATGCGGGTCTTGCGGCGAAAAAGAAACGTCGGAAAGCAACTGTTTTCTTTCCTAGTAAATAAGAAAACGCGTTTTTTTTCCTTCCTTCAAACACTCACGATATTCGGGACGTTAAACATACATCACATTGTAATTATACCTCCGTACACTGTATTAAGCGTATCTAGCATTCGAGTTATCGAAATGTGCCATGTGAGCATTGGTGGGTTCATTCTTTATCCTTACCGAAGTGATTATACACTATACATAGAAAACAGCAATTAAAGTTAGCAAATACACTCCTCAGAAAACCGAAAAACAAACATCGAAATGTGCTCCATGTGGAAAAGTGCATAATTTAATTAGCCAAGAAACATTGCTGGGGTAGTTGGCACATCACTGCCCATCGCCACATATTGCACAATGGTTAATGCTTTTACCATACCACTATTGTTAGTCTGATTATTAATATTGAGCCTTTCAAATGTTATGTACATATTAGATCTTCAGCTGCCTTAATTCATCAATCACACTGTTTTAACACTACAAGTAAAAATTTCATGGATGTACTTACACAAGTAAATACATCCATGGAATTGGCCTGGATGGATGTACTGCACATCCAAGTACAAACTTAAACATGATGCGCCAGCATGTGGCTAGCGTAATTGCCAGTGACATGGGGTATTGGCATTTGGGTCCCAGTAAGCACCACAGGCCATCAGCAGCAGATGTAATTACTCGTTTTGCAAGCTGTGGTGCTTTCTTGGAATCAGCGGCCAACTCTCTGGCACTGCCAATTATGTGAGCCACTTGCGGACACCATTTGTCCTCATTCTTTCAGTAATCCAAAGCTCAGCAACAAACTCAGCAATCTCCAGAATTCCAAGAAACCATCTTCTTCACATTACTTTGGCTCAAAGAGAACAGAAGTGGCATGCTTGAGTGAGCTGCAAATGTTTCCAGATCTGATATACAAGAAAAGCTACTGTTAGGAATGGAAATATTAAGAACTATTGCTTAGATTCATCTTTTCAAGCTTCTTGTCGCACAATTAACCCCCCACTGCAATGTTATGCTTCAAGCTTAACAACAAATTGTGCTTACATCATGTAGTACTAATATTTCCAAGACAGTATACATACAAGCTCTACACAGCCAAAGGAGCTCACAGTACGCTCACAAGCATTATCTACTATCAGCAAACATCTGGTAAAAGCACTTCACTTGGCCTTGTCTTTGCAAGGTATCTGTCAGTAAAAGTAGGAGGCACAGCAGACCTGAGAGGCATCTGGACTGGCCTCAAGGCGACTCCTCTGGCTAGGCGCCCACAGGCTCTGCTTGTGCACTTCTGTTACATAATGATGTGAAGCTGTGATGGACTCGTACAGCACAGAGAAGGCAGCCACTCCAAGACACATGCCAAGCATGCCTGCACAAAGGACAGGCATTGGGAAACAGGCTACTGAAGCTCTGGCCATGAGACAACCATGACTCATCATTGCTCAAACTGTTCTTAAGCTATCCAATTAAAAATGCAGAAAACAGCAACACCCCTAGCATTACACAAGTTTAAAAATTTTAGTACTTCAGAGTTACCACTTCTATATAGCAGACTAGGCACTAAAAAGCTGATACAGCCAAACAGCATCAATTTAGCGATCCACCAGCAGCACTGTATTGACCCAGTGAAAACAAGGTTACCACTAAGATGTTTCCACATCATGAAATAAATAATGTTTTGACACCAAAAAGGATTTATACTTCCAAAACCAAGTCATTATTTCTCCCATGCACCACATAAAACATATTGCCAGTGAACTAAACTTGAGCGGCAGAAAATGTAACCTCTCTGATTGAAAGCAATATAACCTCCATTGTCAAACACTATAAAAAGCAATATGGCATCACCTCCAAGAGAGGATGCTGAGAGGCCTCTAAATAGCAGATTTTCCACATGTGAGCTGAATTCAAAGTATGACTGGTGGCCCATGACCTCCATCTGTGGATATAGCATAAAAGGAAGTACAATAAACACTCTTGCAACAATAATAGCAAATTAGAAATAAGAACAACTTAACTTTACGAAAGGCACTTTGATACCTTTCAAGCGAAAAGTTGCAGTCGTTGGCAAATGCTCATCTTATTTCAGAATACAACAACTTGAGACCCGCCGTGGTTGCTCAGTGGCTATGGTGTTGGGCTGCTGAGCATGAGGTCGCGGGATCGAATCCCGGCCACGGCGGCCGCTTTTCGATGAGGGCGAAATGTGAAAGCACCCGTGTACTTAGATTTAGGTGCACGTTAAAGAATCCCAGGTGGTCGAAATTCCCAGAGACCTCCACTACGACGTGCCTCATAATCAGAAAGTGGTTTTGGCATGTAAAACCGTATAATCTTTTAACAAATTGTGACTAAGATAAAGCTGCAATCTACCTTTCTGATTCACCATAACTTGGAATCCTCGTTTCCGTGTTAGCAAACCACTCTTCGAAACAAGCGGAGCTGTAGCACCAGACACGCATGAATGCTAAAGCAGTATTGACAAGCAACTAATGGTACCCCTAAGCGCTGCGCGTAAGAGACTTCAAGTGTTAAGATGGCCATGCGCTTCTCCTCTACATGCTAATAAGGCTGCCAGCAGGCCCTTCAGCGTCTCCGACTTGCATGAAATCCGGTCAAGGACCAGGGAAGCCGGTCGACGAACCCGGACCACGAAAACGCTTCCGCGATGGGACCACTTTCTCCCGCCGCTTGCACTGCCCGCTTCCGGGTCCAGGAAAGTATGCGCCTTATAGCCAGTGCATTTTTCCCGTCCAAAAGGACAGAGCCCACTAACTTTCGCCTCGCTTGCAATGCGCTTACAAGTAAACTTCATGTATGATCAAGAGGCCAAGCGCACTCCAATAGCTTTACGTGCGATAACTTAGCACTAGCGTCATCCAAGAAATAAGATATCGTGCTTTCAACAGCGAAATATCCGTTTTCACAAATGATGCCGCATGGCCCCCTAGAATACTAAGGTTGACAAGGTGATCGGAAAAATAAAGACGGGATACGTGCGCAACTCCTTGTATTAGTACGCTAATGCAATATTTCACAACATGGAACAAATAAATTGGTCGTTTTCTCCTACTACAAAGTTGATCAATGCATTCATACACGACTGGATCGCGTCATTTGTTGAAACCGGCAACACAACGAATGAGTAGTAAACTGCACTAGTCAATTACATTTAAGTTTTGAATTACACTGTAGTTTGAAGTCTAATACTTAAAAATTCGGCTCAAAACATCGGACGAGTGTCATTCTTCAGGCACCGACTCATTTGACATGGTTCGAAGTATTTTCGTTAAAACCATTTTACAAACGCAGACGAGCGGGATGAGAATGAATACATTCACTCGAGGCCGTTTGGAATCCAGGGGAAATCTACCAGCACAATGCGCCATGAAACCCGAGCAGCTGACAAACAAACGGAGCGACGTCCGGCAAGGACGTCGCGTGTTTTTCAAGGAGCGCGCTTGTCAACGGCCGCGGCGCAACGCACTGCCCAAACAACCGCATTGCAACCTTGAGGACCGAGGGGTTCACGCCCGCTGGCCTCGAAGAAAGAAATGGTAGAGCAAAACTCGTATGCATACTCCCCAGGCGTTTGTACAACACAGAGTAGCAGAAACTATTACTTGACCACACGTGTGTGACTACAGAAGAGTTTAGCACATGCCAAACAGTCAGCCAAGTACGGTGCGCAACGAAAACTGAAACATTTCGTCAAAGTTGGCAACACCGAAGACAACAGCCAGAAAACGAAGTGGGCCTCACCTTCAGCTGACAGTGGTTGACGCTCGCCGCCCAATGAGCTCAACTGCCGCCGCGGTGTGCGCGAGGGAGCTAAACTTGGACTACGCTAGTAGAAAAGCAAAAGTGAGGAGAAAGCCGGTTGCAATCCAGTTTTCACTTTCTCGAAGCTGCCTCTACAGCGCGGAGCGGCCGCGCGTAGGCCATCCGGATCAGGCGTCCTTCGCGGCGCCGGCGCTAGGGTTGCCATGCCACAGACGACGCTAACGATGCGCCAGCGCTCGTAGCGCCGCCTCTCCGCATTGAGAGCAACTACTGTGGAGTCCCGTTTTCGCGCCGCGGCATATTGAAATGCTCTCGTTGGGTAAAACGAAAGCGTACACCGCAAATACTACAAGGAGCGTTTAATACAGCAAAACCCTTTCACTTAATGCCGAAATGGAACCCGAGAATGCACTTACGATCAGTTTGCTTCACATATCGATGTAAATATATATGCGGCTCTACATAAAAACCCATCTGGTCCCTCCACTGGAAAAAGAATGCGGTATGTTATAATGAGACGCTGTTGTATTACATAGCTGCAATAGCTTTTACCGCGGTAGCTGTTACGGGCTCTTTCAGCTTTCGCCGTGTCCGTACTTCGATACAGGCAGCGCCACGAAGCTATCCACAACCTCCACATTTGCTTCGGGTATGTGCGTGGATGCTTGTCTGTATGCTTGTCCTTCAGTAGCGACAAAGTATTATGATACAAGCGTATTTCCTTTCACATTATTACCGTTAAGTGCCCTTGATATATGGGGGTCTGCAGTGGTGATTTTACAAGAAAAATACTTTTTTGTTAACATAATACACGCCAATTTGATTACAGAGGCCGTATTATTTAACGTTTTATTTAATTTTCTTTTCTTTTCGCCCTTCTTCTTTGGTTCGAACTTGACTCGCACGCCTCCATTATCGCTGGGATCGGTCACTCGGCGTACAACTTGATAAGAAGAATGGAAAATGAAATGAATCACATCGCAGACGACACCCATACATTCAGGAGATGTCGAATAGATATCATTATTGGGGCGTAGAGTACATCCTAAGGATGGGCCGAAGTGATCCTGAAAAGCTCCCAAGTGGCACACCGAAAGATGTCCTATGCACGGATTCTCCATGCTTGGCCTTCTTTTAGTTGTCATGGGGACAATTGTCGGACGTCGAATCCCTGCACAGGAATTAACCTTGTCGATCCGACAATGTGGCTTTCCAAGCCTGTAATCTTTCATTCAGAGTCACTGTGACATTTTCAATCCTTTATTGCAACTGCTTGTAATACGAGTCGTCTATTAGCATTCTACAGCAAAAGATAACGAAGCTACCGTTATACTTTCTTCACAAATATAAGACAACGCGAGCAGGATTTAGTATAAAAACAGCTGCCCAATGTCCATTGACAGTGTTCGCAGCGGACATGCGTAGTGCATGGGCACACTGAATCGCCTGAACGCTACATCGCCATGCATTATTGCATCTACATCCATGCAACTACAGCGCGTAGCATAAAAGTCCATGTCCATGGGACTTTTTGTGTTGTCTGGGGAGCGTTGCAATATACTGACCCAGAGTACGTACAATAAGAGTATAATAAGCGGTTGCTTCAGTAGAGATACCAGCAGTCATGGAGGCATTGCGTAATCGAGGAGTATGCAGGACACGTGAATATTTTAGCAAATATCTATAGACTCCACAGATACCTATATTATCCACAAGGAAGGCGGAAAGATATGATCTACAGCTGTGCTAGAAAAAATAGAACACAATGTGGTAATACGGGAACGTTGCAAGATTTACCGGCGCGAAGCGATATGCGTGGATGGTGTTAAAATGTACGACGATGCGTTGAGAACTGCCACATTTTTATTAAATAAGTGATACACTCTTGATGCAAACACGGCGGTAAAATGTTAGTATACTGGTACCAGCGTTCAAAGGAAGTATAATACGTTTTCACAGAAATATTGATATCGCAAATAGACAGTTGCTGTTTCCGCAAATTGAAGATCAAAATTGAAGCCAAACGTTTTTTCAACAATGATCCAATATTGTGACACACACACACACACACACACACACACACAGACACACACACACGCACACACGCACACGAGCGCAAGCCTGAATGTTCTGCGTAGTGAAGCGACATATAACAAGGCGCAGCGCTTTTGGTGTTTTGTGTCAGAGTACGTAATTGTCATGCAGTATAACATGAGGATTTAACGCTTTAGCGGTCGGAACGTGTATGCTGAAGTACGACGAAATTTGCGGTTTCTCAAGGCGTATAACTGCATATTGACTGTATTTTTTTCACTGATTTCTAGTTATTGCTGTTGTGTGTGTGTGTGTGTGTGTGTGTGTGTGTGTGTGTGTGTGTGTGTGTGTGTGTGTGTGTGTGTGTGTGTGTGTGTGTGTGTGTGTGTGTGTGTGTGTGTGTGTGTGTGTGTGTGTGTGTGTGTGTGTTTTCTGTCTCTTGCGCACGAAATGAGAACGCCTGTGAACAATTTTGCGAGCAAAATATCAACAATCTGCTCTATGCGGCTACCAAATGCAACGACACGTTTCAAGGGAACGATCCTGCATTTCAGCATTGAAATGCACTGAGGCCACGTCCAGCGAAGGCTATGACTATTTCAACGTGCGTACACAGCGGTGGGTTTTAATGCGGTGGCATACTCGGCATTGTCTAGTTTTCTTCCTAGTTGTCTATCCCACCAAAATATATAAGCTGATCTCGAAGGTAAGCGATGCGGACGAAGCATCGCCACAAATGAATGTTTCCTTCCTTCTTCCAAGTAGTGTAGTCTGAAGATGTGGACCTAACATCGTTCTCGGAGTCGTTCAATGAAAGCAATGTTTTCTTTCTAATTCTATCTGATCCTAGGCGCAATCGAACCCATGTCCCACGGATTCTTCAAGGACAGCAGCCCTACGCTTTCGTGCGCTGTGCCATGAATTCAAGCGCGGAAGAGAGGGATTAATTCTCCCTGTTCGCACGCACTGGCGCGCCGCAGATCTCGAAGACCACGTTTTGACTTGACGGGCGTGCCGCTAAATGGCGCAGCGTGTCTAGAGGGAAGCGTGAGAGAGGGCCTGGCTATGGCCACCATAGCCTGGCTGCAGCATATGGCTCACGGAGGAAGGAAACTCATGAGAGGCCCTGACGTCACTCTTTGTGAAGCTAAAGTGAAGCCGGAAGTTGGCGTTGCTCATGGTGTTGCTCCGCCTATCGGGCCAGCTCTCCTCTCTTGTTTACATTTCTCGCGAAACCACGCCGCGCTGCGCGCAACCGTGGTGCTCGGACGCGCGCACTCCGCAGCAATACTAAATAATCGTTAGCACGTTAGCATGATTCCGCGAAAGAGGGCAATATTTCCCGTGGATATTCCTTCGTCCGTTGCCATTGCCGTGGTGCGGTACATTGCGTACAGCGTTGCATGCGCGTTCATCTCACGAACTTTAGTTCCTCGTGTCCCACCTGGCCACCGCGAAATCCGGGAGAGAGAGAGAGAGTAAAACATCTTTATTAATAATATTTGAATGGCGAGATCAGTGTGGGAGGAACCCTTAGTCCAGGGTCCCTAAGATGATTCCGGCGATGTTTCGAGCCCGTTGTATCACAGCTCGGAGGACCTCGAGAGGTCCGTCGCGGAGGGCATCGAGAGCACGGTCCAGCTAACGCACCGCAACAAAACACAGCGACCAACGCAAACCTGCCCGCACGGCGCCTTTGCCACGGTACGAAACCTACGGAGCAACACGTGTGAGCGCACAGAACCAAAACAAAGCCGCCATTGTGGCCCGAAAGGCGTGACTGACACGGCAAAGAAATGAAAAATCAGCAAAAAAGAGGAGAACCTACTACGTCATTTCCTCCACACTTTTCTCCTAGCGCGCGGAGGGTGTAGGGCCTCTCCTCAGTTTCCTTCCTCCATGATATGGCTCATACGCACCGGCGTGCCACCGGTGCAATCTCAGACCAGGCACAGCACTTCACTCGGACTTTGCGGTGGCGCCGCTAGATTGCGAAGCGTGTCCAGAGAGACAATGGAGATGTACAAGAACGAGAAGAAATTAGAAGGGAAAATCTGTACGATAACACGAAGGCAAATGCATTGCTATTTGAGGCTCGATATTCGCAAATATTCTAAATATTCTCAACTAGATGAGGCGTGTGGATATTGCAGCAAAAATCTGAAGGCTACTCACACTCTAAGAAAAGTTTACACCCTTTGAGTCGTATCTTACCACACAACGATAAACGTCATCTGTCTTGCGCGCATTCCCTTTCTTTAACGCTACGCTGCGAGCCCGGTACTTCCCAGTAACGAACGGCACGCGCGTTAGCAGCATGATGTAGCATTGCCGAAAGGAAAGTAGCGGGCGCGGCGTTTTCAAAAAAGGAAACGCAAGCAAGGCAGATGGCGATTATTGTTGTGTGGCACATATACACCCCAAAGGGTGTAAACCTTTTTTAGAGTGCAGCCCATCCTAACGGAATGCGAAGGAATTCACCCATAATGTACACCTTCCAGAAGCGCTTGGATTTAAAGTTGACGGAGGTATCAACCGGTCAGCAGTCGAGATAAGCAAGAGGCGTTTAAGGCATTGGTGAAAAAAAAAAAAGGAACTCAGTGCCCTTCCGCTCTGTGAAGAAGGATGACCAGCGAAGCTGTGTATACGGGTCCATTAATGGCGAACTGCACCTCCGCCGCGGGTCGGCCCGGCATTGCACTATCTTCGGGAACGGCCCACGTAATGACGCTTTATTCTAGTAGGGCCGCGTCAGTCACGGCGCGTACTCGACGGTACGAACGCAGGTGGCGTCTGACGCGGACGCCGGAAGACAAGACTCGAGTTGTGTGTCGACACATCGACACTATCCTTCGGCAACTAGCCCTTAACAGCTTCGCTGTAAAAAGCAGGGTAGATATTGATACGACTGTATGCATTACAAGCTTAGGTAACGGTGATTGATTGATTGCCCGTGTTTGTTGCGTGTGTGTATTTATTACTTTGGTGCAATGAAGTGTTTGTCTATATTGCCACACCCTTTACTGTAGTGCCCATCAGGACGCTGTATTTTATGCCTGCATTTATTCAATTTACAACTTTGGTGCTGTCAAGTGTTCTTATATTGTGCCTCGTCCCTCCTGCTGTAATGCCCACCAGGGCGGTGTGCACGTACTTGAATAAATAAATAAATAAATAAATAAATAAATAAATAAATAAATAAATAAATATTAAAGAGATATATACAAAAATGCTAGAATGAAAAGCACGTATAGCATACCTGAATAACTCAAGCAGGCTAAGTGACCATTTCTCATCGCCCCGTTTCAAAGGGGATGCCAATAAATCCTCCTCCTCCTCCTCCTCCTCCTCCTCCTCCTCCTCATCATCATCATCATCATCATCATCATCATCATAATCATCATCATCATCATCATGATCAAAAATGCGATAGAAGAGCCAGGCTGCAGTACATGTCTCGTACATGACGCGCTTCGACTGTTCGCACAACTTGGATACTCATCGCAGATGAGTTCTGCCCGAATTTTACAGAAAATCTGCATGTGGCTAGAGTTTCATGTATTTTTCGGGTTTGTGCGTCAACAATAAAGAAAGGCGAGAGTGGGCCGATTCCGGAGATACTGCAATACCGGGTCGACCCGCGGCAAAGGCGAAGAAGGCTTCAAGCACTCCGGCAATAATAATAATAATAATAATAATAATAATAATAATAATAATAATAATAATAATAATAATAATAATAATAATAATAATAATAATAATAATAATAATAATAATAATAATAAATGAAATAAATAAACCAAGATGCATTGTGTCAAGTCGATGGGTATACTGGAATCTGAAGAAAACGAGTAACAGCGCCGACCGAACAACGGGAGGTGTCTGAGACAAACGAAGCGTCTCAGTCACCTCCCGTTGTTCAACGCTGTTACTCGTTTTCTTCAGACATGTACCAACCAGCCCATGTTAGCACGTTATTGTAGCTTATACTGGAAGATCGTTTGCGAACAGCACATGGACTCACGAGCAGGAGGAGTTGCCACATACTCAAGGACAAAATGTGTGTACAACCATACACCCTTGACTTGCTAGTGGAAAATGCCACCGACTGTGGGGATGTCCGTGTCGGAGAAACGAAAGAAGGAATTGTGATACCCGCTGTGCATATATCTTCAGGCACACTCAAGGGTGATATTGAGACGCTCATGACCCGGTACTCTGCATGGGTTAGCCATGATGACACCACCCCTGTGATCAGCGTATTAAACTTCAATGTGAACATTTCAAAACTATGCAAGGAATGGTTCACTTAGTTTATGCTAGAAGAGTTCGGTTTGAAGTGCAGGCCAATTCAAATCACCCAACTACTCAACCACTTAACAACGGTCGTGTATAAATTTAACTTTGACCAAGAAATCTTTGACCAAGAATAATCACAAAGCTATCGTCCCTACCATTACCAAATGGTGAACATTAATACATGTACCCTTGTGTAACCTTGTATAATGTCCTACAGCTTCGCTGGTTATCCACCTTCACATAGTGGAACGGCTCCTCAGTTATGTTTAAACCATTTGCGAGAGCATGAAAGTTTCACCTAAAGTCTATGTATGTTGAGCTCTGTTATGAGTAAAAATAAGTTCATTTTACGTGCGGGTAACGAGAGGGGGGGGGGGAGACAGATAAAAGGAAGGCAGGGATGTTATAACCAGTCAAAAGTCCGGCGGGTAACAAAACAGACAAAGAAGCTTACCAAGTAAGCGAAAATTTCAAAAATGCGTTGACGTTCCGATTAAGATCGTTCCAAATTTAGAGGTTCGGTTTCAGTAACTTAAATAGAACGCCAATGTATTTCGTTGCATATTTAAAGGCGAATATCTGGAAAGTGGTAGATAGCCCTTGAATTTCTGCAGATGATTCTACTATGATGATTCTACTGATGATTCTACTATCGCTCCGCTTCAATTTTGCAATTGCAAATGTACCCCAATGTGATTAATGAATAAAGTTAATTAGTGAGTGCTTTTAATTAGCTACCTAGACATTGCGAGTTTTCATGCAGATAATTTTCGCCTATTCAAGATATCTATCTGAAAAGTGGGAACAGCGCTACCTATCAAATAAGAAAAAAATAGAAAGAACAGGTAGTATACTAGGCGTGATTTTATTGAAAAAAGAATATTGTAGCGCTCTTCAATGAAGCACACTAAACACACTGGTTTATTGTGGGCGAACTTGTGCCCGGAAACTCAATATTAAGCATTCACACACTTTTAAAAGAAGAGTTAACAGCAGCCTATTCCACAGTCAACCGCGTCTCTCCGCCGAACGCACTTTTCACGCGCCCCGAAGGCCAAGAGCCACGCCGTGGCTTCTCATTGGACGGCAGACTCGGGCGCTGCCGTGAGCGCGTGCACGGGAGACACGCGCTGTATCGCCATGCGCGAGGCGTTGCTGGCGCTCTTCTAATGGCGATGCGACGAGTAATGGGCTTTAGCGATGAGACGCTTGCAAAGGTGCCTCACAAGAGTGCTCGTACCTGGCATGTGGAGAGCTCTCTGCGGCATTAATCCCCCCTCCGAAAACGCATCGTCCCGATGCGTATGAAACAAATTTATCTATAGATCTGTTTTCATTGCCTGTCGTAGTAAGGCTTCATGCGGACTACGTGTACGACCTCCGCATGGATGTGCCGCTTTGATCGCTCTTGCTTATGAGGGATGACTTCGTAATTCAGGTCATCTACTCGGCGAATAACTTCGTAAGGTCCAAAGTATCGGCTAAGGAGTTTTTCACTTAGTCCACGACGACGCACTGGTGTCCATACCCACACTTTGTCGTCCGGGTGGTACTGAACTTCTCTGCGGCGCAGGTTGTAATAGCTTGCGTCCCTACGTTGTTGCTGGCGGATACGGAACCGTGCCAACTGCCGGGCTTCTTCAGCTCGTTGTAGGAAGTCGTCGACGTCGTACGGGTTGTTGTTCTCATCATCTACCGGCAACATAGCATCCAGTGTGGTTGTTACTGTGCGGCCATAGACCAGTTGAAATGGAGTGACCTGGGTTGTCTCCTGTACTGCCGTATTATAGGCGAAAGCGGCGTAAGGCAAGATTGCGTCCCATGTCTTATGTTCGAGGTCGACATACATGAACAACATATCGGCCAGGCTTCGGTTTAGACGTTCAGTCAGGCCGTTTGTTTGGGGATGGTATGCAGTGCTTTTTCTGTGACTGGTGTGAGTCATCTTCATCAAACATTGCATCAAATCAGCTGTGAAGGCCGCTCCTCGATCGGTAATCACGACCATTGGTGCACCATGTCGCAGTACTATGTTACAAACGAAGAAATTTGCAACTTCAACTGCCGTTCCTCGCTCAAGGCAGCCAGTTTCAGCATATCGTGTTAAATAGTCCGTCGCTACTACGATCCATCTCTTCCCTGACGATGACGTTGGGAACGGGCCAAGAAGATCCATTCCAACTTGTTGAAATGGAGTCTTTGGTGGGTCTATGGGCTGAAGAAGTCCGGCCGGTTTCACGGGTGGTGTTTTGCGCCTTTGACATTCGCGACATGTCTTCACGTAATGCTGCACCGACGCTAACAATTTAGGCCAGAAGTATCTGAGACGAATTCTGGCGAACGTCCGGCTGACACCTAAGTGACCCGACGATGGTTCATCATGGCTAGCTTCCAAAATTTCTGGTCGCATGGCTGACGGTACGACGAGTAAGAATTTTTTCTGGTTGCGTTCAAAGTTTCTCTTGTAGAGTGCATTATCTCGGAAGCAAAATGACGATAAACCTCTCATAAACATGCGTGGGACTTGGACGTCGTATCCTTCGAGGTGTTTGATGAGTGGGAGCAATTCTGTGTCGGCCCGTTGACGCTCGGCGATTTCCGAAGCTGTCATCGCTGTAAGAAACGGGAAATCTTCTTCTTCTGAAGGAGTCGACTCCACTGGTGAGCGGGACAAGCAGTCAGCATTGTTATGTTTTCTTCCAGACCTGTACACGACAGTAAGGTCGTATTCTTGGAGCCTGAGGCTCCACCTCGCAAGTCGTCCAGATGGGTCTTTTAGGTTTGCCAGCCAGCAAAGAGAATGGTGATCGCTGACTGCACGGAACGGCCTGCCGTAAAGGTATGGTCGGAACTTGCTGATGGCCCATATGACAGCCAAACACTCCTTTTCCGTCGCAGAGTAATTTGTTTCAGCTTTCGAGAGAATGCGGCTAGCATACGCTATGACTTTCTCTTCCCCATTTTGCCACTGAACTAAAACCGCGCCGAGACCGAGATTGCTTGCATCTGTGTGGACTTCTGTGTCCGCTGTCTCGTCGAAGTGGGCGAGGATCGGTGGGGCTTGCAATCGTTCCTTTAATTCATTGAACGCAACCTCTTGTTCAGCATGCCACATGAAGGGTACGTCTTCTTTAGTCAGTTTCGTCAGAGGTTCGGCAATTTTCGAGAAGTTTTCTACAAATCGCCTGTAATAAGCGCATAGTCCCAAAAATTGCCGTACCGTCTTCTTGTTTGTAGGCTTTGGAAATCGTGCAACGGCAGCAGTCTTGTCGGGATCTGGAGCAGTACCTTGCGCGCTAATTACGTGACCCAGGAAACGAAGTTCTTGAAATCCAAACTGGCACTTTTCCGGTTTAATGGTTAGGCCTGCCGAGCGGATGGCTTGAAGCACTAAACGCAGCCTCTGGACATGCTGGTCGAATGTTGCAGAAAATACCACTACGTCGTCTAGGTAAACAAAGCATGACTGCCATTTAAGACCCGAGAGGACACTGTCCATCATGCGCTGGAATGTCGCCGGCGCACAGCAGAGGCCGAATGGAAGCGCTTTGAACTCATACAGGCCGTCTGGGGTTACGAAAGCAGTTTTTTCACGGTCTCTTTCGTCTACTTCAATTTGCCAATATCCGCTCTTGAGATCTAATGAAGAGAAAAATTTTGCATGTCGTAGGCGATCCAACGTGTCATCAATGCGGGGAAGGGGGTATACATCCCGCCTGGTCACACTGTTCAACTTCCGGTAATCAACACAGAATCTCAATGTATTGTCCTTCTTTCTCACAAGGACTACCGGCGACGCCCACGGGCTGTTTGATGGCTGAATGACATCGTCCTCAAGCACCTCTTGCACCTGACTCTTTATGATCTCTCGTTCAACCGGTGACACTCGGTACGGATGTTGGTATACTGGCCTGGTCGCTTCGTCTGTTATTATACGGTGTTTCACAATTGGTGTGCGCCGTACCTTTGACCAGGTGGAGAAACATTCTGCGAATTCATTTATAAGGTCCTCCATCATTTCTTTCTGGGCTGGCGTCAGACTTTGGTTGATCGCAACTGATGTTACGGCGTCATGCATAGTTTGGACAGCAGGTGGCCTTGACGCTAAGCTACATACATCTGTGACCGCAGTAGCGCTGTGCAGGAAGGCGATGGCTGTGTTCTTTGCGACGTGCTGAAATTCACTTCCGAAGTTCGTCAGCAATACATCAGCACACCCATCGCGTAGTTGAACAATTCCTCGTGCTACGCAAATGCCTTTTTTCAACAGTAGCTCGACGTTGGCCTCCGCTATACCTACCGAGTCGTCGAATGCTTCGTTTCTTACGCGAACCAGCATGCTGCATCGTGGTGGCACGGTTATGTCATCGTCGGTAACCCGCAAGGCAACGTGTTCTAGCTCCTCCGATCTCGCATCTTTATAGCCTGCTTCGTAGAAAATGACACGCTAGAATTCTGCAGGTTGATTATGGCACCATTTGTTAGGAGAAAGTCCATTCCGAGTATTACATCCTTCGAACATTCTGGTAGCACGACAAAATTAGCGACGTAAGAAAAACCCCGAATTCCGATTCTCGCTGTACATCTATCCAGGGGTGTAATGAGGTGCCCACCAGCCGTACGTATCTGGGGTCCACTCCATGGCATCAAAACTTTTTTCAATTCCTTGGTGAGTGCATATCTTACGACGGAATAATCGGCACCTGTGTCAACTAATGCACTCAATTCATGACCGTCTATTGTAATGCGCAAGTCTGAAGAAATTCTCTGTTCACTTGTCTTATTCATCCGCTTCTGTTTGTCGCGGCTGCTCGGTAAACTTGACGGAGGATCTTGGCTTTTTCGAACGTCAGCGGCCTCGCCTCCACAGGTCGCTCGCTTCAGTTTTCCGGACGTGGGCTCAGTGAACGACGCCTTGGTGAAATCGAGGATGGCCGTGGACTTGGTGATCGGTTGCGTGCAGACGTTGATGATCGTGGCTGGTGTTGGTATCTAGCAGCCGGATCCTGTTGTCGGGTCAAGTAGTCCTGAATTTCGGTGGGTCTTTCGCCATTACGGGGGCAAGGCGCATTTATCGTAAAGCCGCGAAGACCTGCTCTGCTAATATGGGCACATTCTGTATAGGTGTCCAGCTTCCCCGCAGTGGAAACAGAGTGGCGTCCGGTCGGGTGCACGCCACACGTGCAAACGACCGGCCTCAGCTCTGCTAGAAGGGGTCCACTGCGCAGAGTCGGCTGGCGGCTGCTGGGAGTCGCGAATGGAGAACAATGCCCGGTCAGTTGGCATAACACATCAACGTACGTTGGCACGCGACGTACGGGTGGTGGTTGGTCATGATGAACAGGCGGTTCCTCACGTCCTGGCTGCACAATGGCGTGGCGAACTTCATCTCGAATGACGGCGGCGAGAGTTGAGACTGTCGGCGTGGCTTCCGGTAGCTGCAGCTTTCGAAGCTCCTCCTTTACGATTGATCTCACCAGTTCTCTTAGTGCTTCGGTGTTACTGCCTGGGCCTGCTGACAGGATATCGGCCGGTGCGCTGGTGACATCACGATTGTAGGGATGGGCACGCTGCTGCAGCGCCTTCTCTATGGTCGTCGCTTCGGTGCGAAACTCAGCAACACTGTGTGGTGGGTTGCGGACGAGTCCTGCAAACAGCTCCTGCTTAACGCCACGCATCAGATGGCGTAATTTCTTCTCTTCGATCATGTTTGGATCCGCGCGCGTGAAGAGGCGGGACATATCCTCGATATACATGCCGACACTTTCGTTAGTGCGCTGGTTTCTGGCTTGTAGAGCGTGCTCTGCCTTCTCTCGCCGATCGGTGCTGGCATACGTGGCAAGCAGCTGTCGCCGAAATTCTTCCCACGAAGATAGTGTCGCTTCATGATTGACGTACCACGTCCTCGCTGACTCTTCTAACGCGAAGTACACGTTGCAAAGCTTCCGTGTCTCGTCCCAGCCGTTGAAATCTGCCACTCGCTCGAACTGCTCTAACCAGTCTTCCACATCTTCGAACGTATCGCCGTGGAAGGACTCAGGCGTGCGTGGTGGGTACACGATGAGCTGGGATGATGCCACTGCGCTGGTCATGGTTGCACCGTCGCTGGTAACTGTTGCCCGCACTGCTGCAGCAACAGGAAGCGGTCCGAACTCGGGTGGGTCTCCTCGGACGCGGCGGCTTGTGCGCTGGTGTACTGGAGTCAGTTCCCTGGGTTCCAATCGCTGAGGGTCGGGGCTCCGTTCTCTTACGAACTGGGGACTTCCAATCATACCCCGCACCTCCACCAGAAATGTAGCGCTCTTCAATGAAGCACACTAAACACACTGGTTTATTGTGGGCGAACTTGTGCCCGGAAACTCAATATTAAGCATTCACAAACTTTTAAAAGAAGAGTTAACAGCAGCCTATTCCACAGTCAACCGCGTCTCTCCGCCGAACGCACTTTTCAATATGAAAAGAGGCTTAATCGCTTTAGAGGATTGGCGGAGGCTACAGTTCTTGTGACAGGAGTAGGCCAAGTGAACCGGCTTTGTCCTTTCTTTTTAAAGCGAAGCTTTCTGTTCCACTTCCTCCGACTTTTCTACTTACTACTACTACTACTGCAGCTGCTGCTGCTGTTGCCGCCGCTGCTTCTGCTGCTGCTGCTGCCGCCGCCGCCGCCGCCGTCGTCTTGAACGCCGTGTCGTGGGCAGTAGAGAACGTGTGTAATGTACGTGGCAATGCACCATGTGAGGGAATGGCACTGCTAAACGTTCTCGCAGGTTACGAACAATGACGCACAAAAACGCATCGAGCAAACACGCCTCGCTGTGCCCTCTGTGTACTACTAAACATAGACAAGTGTTGAACGCAATGTAACATTTAACGTCATATCACGATTGCCGCGTGACGTCAACATCACCGCCAAGTATCGTCAATGAACACAAACAGTACAGAAAGTTTCGCTTACATCGATTCCCACAGTGCGTGGGATCTGAAAAATTTTATTCCTTTTTCTTTTCACAGAAACAACTTGAAGTGGGTAATATTATATGTATATGCTGGATCTCCAATAAGACAACAGTAAGCTTCATCATCATTAGCTTATTTTAGGTCCACTGCCGGTCGAAGGACCCTGTTTTGGGCGTGCTGACTCTGCCCGCTAATTTTTGAATTTCATGCTGCATTTCTCTTTTCTTGGCACCCATTCCGTTACTCTGATGGATCAGCGGTCATCAGCTCTGCGCATTACACGGCCTGCTTCCCTCATCCACCGAAACCTCTTGTTCCAGGCTTATTTACCACTTCTCTATACCCCCTCCCCCCCCCCCACAGAAGAAATTCCTGGGTTGCGACACACGTACTCATATCCCCCCCGTGTGCCCGCTCCCTCTCTCTAGCGTCGCCTTTCGTCAAGGTCGACGCTGCTGCCTTGCACGCCGCGTGGGGAGATTGTTCAGAACGTGCATATATATACATGGCAGGAGCGTGGCAGAGAGGAAAGGCGACGTGAGGAACTCGTGCGGACCTTTCCATTGTGTCTCTACAATGTCCTCTGTAGCTTCCTAGGCGTCGCCACAATACCCTCTTGACTGCTGTAATTAGAGAGTTTTAGAACAGGGACCCCAAACGTTTTGGGGCCCCAAAGAAATAGCGTCGAAGCCACTGCGCATGCGCGAGACGCAAAATGCGTTTGGGTTTTACGTTGGGAACGCTATTTCACCGATTAAGCGGGAGACCAAATAGCGATCCCAAAAGCTTCGCGTCAGCAAACATGGCGGCATCCATCGAAGCGACGCTCTAACCTAGCACCAAACTGGGTTCGATTTGTTCGCAATAGTTCGCAAGCTAGGAGAAGTGGCTGCAGTTATCGCTTTCTCTCACCTAGCGTGTGTTATTAAGATTGATTCATTAGACGCTGCTGATTCCGAATTCGATTGTGGATTGTATAGCTCGTAGGCCTAACACGGCTAAGCTTGGCTGGTGAAGGCACGTAAAGTTGGTTTGCTCAAAACTAAGCGCAACTAATTGTTTGATGCTTACAGAATAACCTCTAAATTGTAATTAAACGCGAATACACGCAAGTAAAAATTACTATTCCTATCACAAAATTGTATAATTTATTTAATTATTTCTAATAGCTTTTCTTTGACGCCGTAGTGGCGCTGTCAGCGCAAGACGCTATCCGCAAACTCAAAGCCCTATTCTAATATTCTTCACTCCTGCGTGCCCCAACGCTAACATCCGCAAAGCTCTTAGGGGCCCCAAACTATTGGGGCCCCTATTCTAAAACTCTCTATTATCCGTGAACCCCCGCAAAAGTGTTGAAGAAACTGCAGCGCTTACCGTTGTATAACGTGCAACCGTCCAGATGGAAGGTAGATATAATCGTAGAGAAGAGGTAGGGAGAGGCGGCAGAAAATGGGCGGAAGTGACGCAGTCACTAAACGAGTGATTGCCGCTCTTCGCTTGCAGCTTGCATACATGAAGAGACGGCGGGTGACAATGCTAACCTTCTCGGAGGATACGAACAATGGCGCACACCACTTCAGGCAAGCATGTGCGTGTTCTGTGTACTGTGCAGACAAACAGCAGTGGTGCTCGCAAGGTAACGTTTACCATCAACTCACCACTCCCGTATTGCACTAAACGCAGAAGAAATTAATCAATCGCCGTCAACCTCACCGCTAATTGTTGTCAATCAAAGCAAACAGCACAAAAAGCTTCGCTTACATCAATTCCCAGAATGCGTGGGATCCTATTTAAAAACATTTTTTTATTATGCCGTAAAACAGCCCTCCTAAAAAATTGATTTATTTTTCTTAATCCAATGAAGAATATAGGTGAAATTTAATTCTGTACCGAGCTGTAAAGGTGTCTGAGATGGAAATACAGCCTGCATGCCTCGAGCTGCAGGTGGCTAGTAGTCTCATTCAGCTAAAGCGGACCACTGAGGCGCAAACTAATGACAGCGGAGTCGCGAGCAATACCGTTTTAAACGGAGCATCATACGTACCTGATTCTGCCGGAAGGGCGCACGGTGTTGTGCCATACCACGTGCCTATCATCGAGGCGACGGGAGCTGCCACTTCTCCGCGACGAATCAAGAATTCGATGAGGGGGACTTCAAGAAGCACTCAGCCGTCTCCGCGATGATTCAAGAATTCGACGCGAGTGACGTCAGCACTTGCCCCGACTGTTTCCTGCCGAAGAGGAGTCGCCAAAGGGGACTTAAGGGAGAACCGGCCCATTGTGAAGGAGAGAGTCGCTTCCAGCCGCCCAGTCAGTCTGTTGCGCTCTTACAGCCTCTCTCGCTGCAGAGCTCCTGGAGGACCGATTTACAGCCCACCCAGTCACTCAACCTGCGGTTACATTGCATTCCCCGTCCCCAAGGCAGCCTGGTGGCTTCCATCCAGCATGGACATCCAGCCAGATTGATGCCCTCTGCCATGATCCACTCCAGGAGCACGAGTTGGCGTCAGCTCTGGCAAAATCCAAGCGCCACAGCACCCCAGGAGCCGATGGCATCACATTCCAGATGCTGCGAAACCTGGACAAGGGAGTCAGATGTCAGCTCCTGGGGGCCTTGAACGACATCTGGGAGACCGGCTCGCTACCGGAGACTTGGCTGACCGCAGTGGTGGTACCCCTCCGAAAGCCCGGGCGACCAACCACGGCTATCACCTCCTACAGTCCAGTGTCACTGACTTCAGCAGCCTGCAAGTTTATGGAGACCATAGCACTCGGACGGCTTAACTGGATTGCAGGAACGGTAGGGTTCCTGCCGTAGCAACAAATAGGCTTCCGTCGCCACCGATTCACTGCTGACTCGATTGCAGACGTGATCTCCACCGTGGAGGAGGCAAGAAGCAAGGGGGACGTAGCCCAACTCATCCTGTTGGATGTCCAGAGTGCATTCGATGGACTGCCGCACGAAGTCATCGAGAACGCACTGGATGAACTTGGCATCGTGGGCTGCCTCCGGCAATTCATCAGCTCATTCCTAACGGGGCGGACACTTCGGGTGAGAGTCGGTCGGACTTTGAGTACCTCCCGCAGGGTCGCTACGGGTGTCCCACAGGGCTCCGTCCTGAGCCCGTTCCTATTTAACGCGGCACTGGCTAGACTTCCGGCAGCCATCCCTGCGGACCCAAGGTTTCCGACGCAGTGCTCGGTGTATGCAGATGACGTGGCGCTGTGGACGCACGGACCCAGACGAAGCCATCCGGTCATCATTGCAACGATCTCTGGATGCAGTTGCTGCATACTTCCTGAGCATCGCACTTGTTGTCTCCCCCACAAAGACAAAGGCCCTGCTCATCCATCCGTTAGCTGCCGCTCGTGTCACCGTTGGAAGGCTGGTGCTGGGCGGCACACCCATCCCCTGGGCAAAGGAGGTCACATATCTGGGGCTCAAGGTGGACCACCATCTCACATAGATACCCGCTTCTAAGGCTGCCACGATCAAGGCTCGCAGGGTGAGAACAGCTGTCAGCCGCCTGCTCCAGCGAGGAAAAGGATGCACATCCCGATGGGCCTTACGTCTCTACCATGCTGCCGCCGCCTCCATGTTCCTGTATGTACTGCCTATGGCGAACTTAACACCGACCCGCAAGAAGCAACTTGCACTAGAAGACAGGACAGCCATACGAGCATTCTTAGGACTTCCACGCCATTCACCGGTGGCTGCTACACTGGCGTAGGCCCAGGCTTGGCCTCTCTCGCTGCTAATGTTGCGGCAGGGGCTGCTCCACATAGACCACCTACGCCACACTCCTAACGGCGATGCCCTGGTGCGTAGACTGCGGAGCCGTCCCTCCTCCTGGATGGGCAGCATCTGCGCACTGTACGAGGAGCTAGTAGGCCAGTCCCCCACAGCAGTAATACCACCCCCACCCCACCAACAGCCATTGGAAGTCCATCTCCAGTTGGAGGGGAAGCAGAAGAAGAGGTCTCCACCATGCGAGCTGGCGCAGGCAGCGTTGTCGAAGCTGCACGTACTAGGTGGGCATCTCCACATCTTCACGGATGATTCTGTCCTCCCATCCAATGGCTCGGCGGCCGCGGCCTGCATAGTACTGGCAGCTGGAACGACCCTGCAATACCGCCTCCCATTTGCTGCGAACTCCACAGCAGCAGAGCTGGCCGGCCGCCACCTGGCAGCTGACTTCCTTGCGGAGCACCCACCGCAGGTTCCCGTAGCCATCTTCTCAGACTCTCGTCCGGCTCTTCAAGGACTACTCCAACCCGATCGAGCTGGAGTCACCGTCACCCTGCTCCTAGCCAAACTCCTTGCTATTCAGAGGAGTGGCATCCCTCTCTCGCTCCACTGGCTGCCCTCACACGTAGGGATAGCTGGAAATGAAGAGGCGGATGCTGCAGGCAAAGCAGCCCACAATGCTCCCGTTGCTGTAACCACTGCGGTAGCCGCATCGGATTATACACGGCACCGGCTGCTCAAACTGCTGACCACAGCCCACCCGGACGCGCGGGTGGCTAGCGGTAAGCCAACCCAGCCCCTCCCCGACAAAGGACTCACGAGAGGAGAACAGGTACTCCTCCTGCGCCTCAGGACAGGCAGCGTTTGGCCTGCCGCCCGGAAATTAAGCGTAGGGAGAATCGCATCACCTGCCTGTAGGAGGTGCGGCTCCCCTGAGACCCTGGAGCACATCTTATGCCACTGTCCAGGACTAGCCTCTCAACGACAGGAGACGACAGCCGCATACCGCCGCCTCGGCCTTCCAGCCAACTCCGTAGAACACCTTCTCTTCCCCCGCCTATCCTCGGTCGCAGCACTGCAGGCCTTCCTCGAGTTTGCTGCTGCGGCCAGACTTGTCGCCTTGTAGCCGATCCCCCGGCTACCTGTTCCTTGTGGTGTCCTGCCATGACACGTTGCGACAGCTGACCCTTCCCACAACCTACTTTCTTCCCTTCCTTCCTTCTCTTTTTTGTCCCTCTCTCCCCCTCCCCCCTGATGCTGAGCCGTCCTCCCTCACGGGTAGCAGAAAATAGCATCATTTCCTCCTTCCTCCGAATCACTATATATATGGTCGGTCTGTTGCGCTCTTTCAGCTACATGTACGATATCATCCACTATCTGTCAATATTGTATAAAGTTTTTCGTTTCTTCTTCGTCTGCGGAAAGAGTCCGTCTTTCGTCCTCCACCTCGAAGTCACAACAGTGGATGGCAAGCTGTGGGATTCGAGGCCAAATAACACCCGCTATACCTCTCAACGGCAGCCACGACGTCGACCAGTGTCAACTACTTTGGAGGGGTGAGTGCCCGACGTTTGCCTTTCGCATCGCCAGACCTCTGTCGCACACGTAAATGCTAAGGACAATTGCTCAAGTATTCTGAAAGGGCTGTAGTGGATTTGTCTTAGTTCGCTTCAGGCCTTGCATAGATTTCCGGCTTCGGAAGCAAAGCTAAGGCAAAACCGGAGACCAGCCGTCAAATCGCGATGGAGAAGCTCAGGATACAGGACCTTCTTGATATTTATCAGGAGATGGGCATTTCGGTTGCCGCGGCAAGGCGAAAGGAAGCCATATTGAACGTTATGAGGGCACGACACGTAACTGAGGAGGAAGTCGAAGAGGTTTGGGGAGAAATTATTGACATGAGAAGGGAGAAAAAAATGCGCGACGAGGCAGAAAAAAAAGAGGCGCGAGGAGACAGAGGAGCGGAAAAGGCGTAAGGAGCCAGGCAGAGGAGAAAAAAAAAAAAAAAGGCGCGAAGAGCGAGATCATGCTCTTAAAGTGAAGAACCGGAAATAGAGCTAATTCGAATCAGTTCGGCGCGTTCAAGTCCCCTTTCCGGTGGAGACGATACGCCTAAACTGAGAATACAGTACCTGATGCTGCCGTACAGGATAGGCGGTGATATCGCACTTTTTCTCGTTAATTTTTAAAGTACGTGTGAAAAGATAGGGCTGGACGAAAGCCTTTGGTCTCAAAAACTGCTTTCAGTTGTCTCAGGAGAGGCCGCGGAAGTTCTCGCCCGTTTGTCTAAAGAAGACTACGAGAACTATGGTTCACGCTTCTTCGCAAATACCGCCTCTCTGCTGAGGCATTTCGACGGCGGTTTAGACAGGCAAAAGGGGGCAGCGAGTAACACACTGAGTTCGCGTACGAGTTAAAGCCTAACTTAAAAGAGTGGCTCAAAAGTGCAGAAGTGTATGGCAACCACGACAAGGTGCTTGAATGCATAGCACTGGAGCAGTTTTACCGAGTTCTTCCAGAAGAAGTTAGACATTGGCTGCAGGACAGGCTCCCAGAGGTAGACCTAGAGAAGGCAGCGCAGCTCGTGGAGGAATATTACACGCGCCGAAACTTCCAAGGAAAACTGATTCAGGAAGATAAGCTAGAAACAAAGGACTATTCTGTAAAGCGGTTTTCCCCTCGCAACCTAGTTTTTCCGAATAAGAAATCATCCACGAGCGACGAGCTAGCAAGGGAGTATCGACTATAAAGCTGAGGTGGCGAGAGAGGGGCTAGCAGAGACAGCCCAGTCGGCTGGGGCCGCTAAAGCTAAGGCAGACGTAGAGCGCGCGTTCGAGGCCCGGAGACCAATTATCTGCTTCCGTTGCAGAAAGGAAGGCCATATTTCCTCAAATTGCAAAGAGCAAATCGCGTTCGCCAGCATTAGCCAGTCATACGAAAATCTGACGCTGCTCGAGCCATATATGCAGAATGTCGTGGTAAACCGGAAAATGGAGCAGGGCACTTCGCGATTTCGCCGCCACCATGGATGTTACTCATCCATCCTGTGATTTTCCCGGGGGAATGCGCCTGGATCAGGCAAATCGCAGAAGAGCAGAGCGCGTGCTTTCCAGTTGCCAGGGTAACCCTCGAGGGCGCTTTTGGAAGGTTGCAAATGGAGGCAGCCGTGAGTCCAAGTTTACCTGAACACTTTTCATATCCTTTTTCGAACAAATCGGAGCAGCTTTTAGAAAAGGAGGGCCGGTCGTTCTCTACCAGTCTCGCTTGCGTGGCATCGCGGTCACGCGCCCTCTCAAAGAAGCGTGAAAGCTCATCTTCAAACGAGGAAGCTGACAATGTAACGTCCTCACAGCGGCAGCCTAGGCCGGGAAATACGGCTGATGGAAAGCCGAGGACTCAGACTTGTGACGGATCAGTTACCGGATCAGTGACAGTGGGTGAGGAGCCTTTCGAGACTCGGGAAAACGGGGCGCCTAGGGCTGAAGTGGATGGTTCACTGCTTAGTCCCGCATCCTTTTGCTGGGAGCAGCTTAGTAGGGTTGAACGAAAGGCGCTTATCGCGGCACAGAAAAGTGACCCTTCGCTAACTGTGCTGCAGGCTAATGTAAATGAAGGAGTGGTCCGAAAGAACATCTAGTTCTACACTAGGTCAGGTCTCAAGTACCGGAAATATCAGGATTCCAAAGGTCGGACATACAACCAACTACTCGTGCCAGAAAAGTACCGACCACAGCTTTTAGAGTTAGCGCATGGGAATGTTTGGGCGGGTCACCTCGGTATCAAGAAGACAAAGGCTAGGCTAACGCAAGATTTCTATTGGTCAGGATGCCGGAAAGAGGTTGAAACACTTGTTCGGTCATGCGACGCATGTCAGCGAGTTGGTAAATCCAAGGACAAGTGGAAGGCCCCTATGAAATTGGTGCCCATTATCACAGAACGATTTCGGAAGCTGCATACAAATGCTGACGGTCTTAGCAGAGCCTTTTAGGCTGCAGCCTATGCTTATCCGAGAGCTTATCCTAGAAGTTAAAAGTTTTAGTGCTACGCTTTCATGTATACTCTTGTCTCTTCAGTTATTTTAGCACATTGAAATTGATTGATAATCACTTACGACACACAATCGTGTGAAGGGTATCGTGATGTTAGTGTCACCGATTAAAATCAGCCTCCAGATCGCTCGAGAGCCTACCGCAGCCACTCGAATGGGCTATCATTGCAAACCAGGTGACAGAATTTCGCTCGGAGCGAGATAGGGCAAAATATAAACTTTATTCGATCGCCTCAGCTGTGTCTGGCCTGCCCGAATGACGGTAATGAATTGCTTTGTAATCTATTCTTTAGCTCTTTATTCTCTTTGAATGTGTCTTCTTTGACAGCACTACTTGTAGAGGTCTGTATTCCGGGCTCTTTATCGGGTGCGTGTTTCGAGTTTAGTACAATAACCGTAATGGGTGCTGTTGAGAGCACAGAGGGGGTTAGAGCGTTTGTTCTCATGGAGTTTGGTCTGGCGTTGTGGAGAGCATTGGGAGGGTGCTAACTTTCACCGAAGTAGTTGGCGTTTATTTTCGGTCACTCCGTGAGCTTTCTCAGATCGAAGCAAAGGAAAGACCAGCGGATGAAAGGGCGGCAAAGCCATTTCCTTAAACCCATCAAGGACGTCACTCAATCAGCACATCGCATACGTATTATTATCTGGCGGCGGGGGTGCTGTTGTGCCATACCACGTGCCTATCATCGAGACGGCGGGAGCTGCCATACTACGTGCATATCATCGAGGCGACGGGAGCTCCCACTTCTCCGCGACGAATAAAGAATTCGACGAGGGGAACTTCAAGAAGCACCCAGCCATCTCCGCGACGAATCAAGAATTCGACGCGAGTGGCGTCAGCCCCAGGTGTACGACTGGTTCCTGCCGACGAGGAGTCGCCAAAGGGGACTTAAGGGAGAACCGGCCCATTCTGAAGGAGAGAGTCGCTTCCAGCAGCCCAGTCGGTCTGTTGCTCTTTTACAGCTGCATGTGCGCTATCATCCACTATGTGTAAATATTGTATAAAGTTTTTCTTTTCTTCTTCATCTGCGGGAAGAGTCCGTCTTTCGTCCTCCACCCCGAAGTCACAACAACGGCCACGACGACCGCACTTCAATGGGGACGAAACGCATAAACGCCAGTGCGTTTTACATTAGGTGCACGTTAAGTATCTCCAGGTAGCCAAATTATCTGGAATACCCCACTACGGCATGTATCATAATCATATCGGTATTTTGGGAAGTAAAACCCCATAATTTAATTTTTAAATTCTGTCGGATACGATGGCATAAATAATATGCCTCTGAAACTAATCCTGAAGAGTGCCCCCAGCTGTTAGTTACCAACATGCTCTCGATGAATGAGCTTACGGTGAAGTAAGTACAGAGTGTATCTGTATAATCTCCATCTTTCATTGAGACTCTTTACTTATCTATGTGCTCTTGAGGAGGACAGACCATTGAACTGCTTCAAGCGAATCCAGGTGAGATAACTCCCTTGCATGCACAAATCTTCACGAAACTTTCTTTAATGAATATAAAGTGAAAGAGAGAGTCTGGTGCTTCCTTCATCCACTTTAATTCAAATTTGTCGCTTCTCGCACCACTCGATTAATGTGTTAGGTGATGTACTCAACGACAGGTGGTTGTCGTATCATAGGTGTTAATTTCTCGGGGAATAGTGCAGTCATCGGCGAAAAGCTTTTATTGGTATGAACATTAGTCGTAACATGACTAACAAAAATTAAGAACAATGACTCAAAGACTGATCTCTGCGGTACACTGGACGGGACAGGAACTATTTACGACGTAGTACGTTCGAAGAGTACAAATTACCCTTTCGATTTAACAGAAAATATTTAACTGAACAGGAGAAGGGTTCGAAGAGCCCTCTAGTATAGAAATTAATTTATTATGACATACACTATCAGATGCTTTTCACGGATCTAGTAATATCATATCAGTTTAGCTGCAGTGATTGACACTGAGAGCAAGATCATGTAGCACTTCAGTTAACTGCTTAACAGTGGATAAACGCCACTGAGAAATACATGTTGGGGAGGAGAGCAAAATGTTATTCGCGCGAGGAAAAAAGTAATGCGCGTTAAAATGATGTGCTCAAGCCGTTTACAAGATACGCGAGTATTAGCGGCGTTCATTAAAGATTTTCCTTGCCCACTTGTATTTATTCCAGGATTCCGACACTAAGCAAGTGTAATGATAGAAGTCTCTAAAGAGTACGTGCCAATTTCCGACCCTCAAATGACACGGGTCTTTCTTTTACGGTTGCTGAAGTGGTCCCAGTGGAATGCAGAGCAGACATCAAGTTATTTTCCTAGGAAGATCGCACACCAAGGGAGACGTTCGATGAGATGCTATAGGTTTATGGCGAGGAGTTCCCATTATGTGTTGTAGACAAGAACTGGCATAGCGAATTCAAACGTTGTCGGACTTCGGTGGAAACGGCTACAATTGCAGGGCGACGTGCCACACTCCTCTATCAATTAACACACTATCTAGAAATAGGAGGCTGCCATTTTAGAAAACCATTGCGTAACCATTCGAGGCCTAGCCCAAAATGTCAAGATTAGCATGAGGTCCATAGGAAAAATAATTCCCGACCATCCTCATATACGTAATTAAGGCATGCATCCGCTCGCTGGGTTCCCCGGCCGCCCACACCTTTCCGAAAGCAGGAACGAGTCGAAAGCTCTCAGGCTCTTTTGACTATTCGCAATGGAAGCCAGGAGGACGTTTTCAACAGACTGATGACACATGAAGAAAGCTGGGTCCATTATTGTGATCCAGAGACAAAGTCCAGTCGATACAATGGAAGCACCTGGGCTTCATTGTATGAATGACGCTCGCAGTCTTTTGGGACCAGCATGGTGTAGTCTTCATGGATTTCTTAGCAAAGGTTATCACTATTACTGGGGCATACTATGTTTCACTGCTGCGGAGATTGCTGGTGGCCATCTAAACCAAGAGACGTGGGAAGCTCATTAATGTTGTCCGCCTTCGTCAAGACCATGCCCCAGTTCACAACACACATGCTGCCATGATGGAAGCACGCTGCTTCGAATTCGCTACTCTACCGCATTTTCCTTACTCACCGAATCTCGCAGTATCGGAATTCCACTTGTTTCCAACAATACTGGGTTCACTTCTAAAGGGCAAGTATCTTCCAGATAGTGAGACCTTGATTTCCGAAGTCACAACGTGGACTTTGAAGCAACCTGTCGACTTCTACAAGCGAGGTAGTTAAAGTTGCATAAAGAGATGGGAGAAGTGTGTGTCGCTAGGTGGCACCTATGTAGAGTAACTGCGCCAAGTTCTGTTGCTCTCAGTCCACAGGAAGTGGGTCAGAGTAAATCCTTAATGAACACCTCTCGTAAGTGATATTAGCCTGTAATTTCACACTATGGCTTTATCGCCGAATTTATGTATCAGTACGATTTTTGCTATTGTCCAATCTGACGTGATTTAGTTGACTTAAGTGATTTTTTGTAAATCAAACCGAGGTGTTTGCTGCACCACTCTGCGTACCTTTTATGGAAATAGTTCGGAATGGTCCCCGGGGACGCTCGTTTTTCTTTTCTTTTTTTTAGTATCAATATTAGGCAACAGGTGTAAGATTCAAGCGTGTGTTATGTTCAAGTCATGGATATTCAGAGCTCGATGCGAATTAACGACAAATATGATGTCATTTTCTGCTGTAGATACTGACTGGGGAATAAAAAAAAATGTTATAGCAGTCAGCCTTCGCTTGTTTTTCTTCTACTGGGACTCCGTGGTCGCATTCGTACTGAAATGCTTCGAGAACCTACTAGAATTAGGCATAAGGAAGTTGGGAAGGTTGGGAAGGGTTACACTAAAATCTTGGTCCCTTTGCATTGTTTTTTTTTTTGACATTTTCAATTGCCCACCTAGGGAGAGTACGCAGTGAATGAGTCCGGAGCAGGAGGAACATCTGAAGTCTGCCGACTTTCTTTCCGTTTGTGAAAGAAACTTATCGCCAATTCCTCTGACGTCGTTTCTCGTCATACTGCGACAGCAGCAGGGCTCTCACAGCATGCACCACCATTTTCTCAAGAACGATTCACTTGCGACGCGCACAGTGATATTTACGTCCGCTGAAGCATTGCCTGCTGCGGCCTCTGAAATATACTACGCGCAGACGTACACCGCACACTGCGTGACGCTCACAATTCCGCAAAAATCGTCAAGCAGTGCGACTGTTACGCAGTAGCTCAGTGGCCGCGTCCGGCTACTTGCAACTGCCGCAGAGGATTGAGTCGGTTTCCCAGTGGCGGTGTTGGGCAATTTTTTCTTTCGCGATATTGGTTGCCTTGACGATGACGGCCTAAGGGAAAGGATGGGCGGACACAGCAATCCATGTAGTTTATTCGAGTTATATTAACAGCTCCCGCAGTAATATGCAGCGGATTCACTGAATCATCATTGCAAGCAAGTGGAGCCTCTGCTTATATAGGAGTGAAAGTTAAATATTACTCGACAGTGTTATCGAACCAAAATCTATGAAATATACCTAATTAACTTATTAACATGTCATGAGGTGCTTTTGCACTGGTATATACGCCTGACGATCACCTTATCGCGACGTACTCTTCTTTTAGCACAATGTAAGTTACCAGCTGGCAGTGTGCTCTTTGAGAACCGCGTTGCTTTATCCAACAAACGTGGGGCTGAATTCTCCAACGACCCATCTCATTTTCCGTCCCTTTCGCCCCTTTCGCCCCTCGTCAAATTGGCTCGGGCGAGGCTCGGACGCCGCCGCACCGCCGTGATCGCTGTAATCGGCTAGTTGGCGCGACGCAGGATAAAAAAAAGCAGAATGGAAAATGAAATCTAACATTAGAGTATATGGAGCAGCCTCTCGATTTGCATAAAGCAAATCTGCAGCGCAGCGCTCATTTCCCTGCAGTATGCAGTTTGCTGAGGGAAGCCCGGGGGGACCAGGAATTCGGGATCGACAGCTCTGATCATTGCCCTTGACAACACGATCCCTGCACAGTCATATGGTATAGATGATGTAACGCAATTGATCTGCTGCGGTGTCGATGATATACTCTATGGCGAACATGTAGGTTAGCTGTAAGGCGGCAACAACGGGCAAGTTGCACGCCCGTGCGTCACTGCTATGTTCTATATTTATACAGAGTGCATACGCAGGAGTAATCATTCTAAAAGCAATGGGGGAAACGGGCGCTACTGCTCATGCACTTCCGATGCGAGACGTTTTGGCCGAGACGCACGACAGTGCACATTCCCGAGGTAAGGGGAAAATTTGCGCCGGTGCGTTGCCTTGATGCCACTTGTGGAGTGTTCTGCGTACACAGTAGTTAGATGAAAATCTGGTGTTTTAGGTGGCAGAACCACGATATCATTATGAGGCACGCCGTAGCGTGGGGCTCCGGACTAATTTTAATCACTAAGTGTTCTTTACGTGCACCCATTGAACGGTACAGGGGCGTTCTTGCATTTCGACCGTATCACAAAGCGGCCACCGCGGCCGAGATTCGATCCTGCGCACACAGGCTTAGCGGCGCAACGCTGAAGCCTCTATCCACATGGCTGGTATGCCTGCAGTGTACTCATCCGTTAGTTTGTTCTTACGCTTAGAACTTTGATTCTACACCATCGCGTAATGCTGTACCAATCGCGAAACACTACAGCATGTTGGCCGTACCTTATTGCGTTAGGAGAGCTCTTTTGGCACGGTGGTGGAACAACATAGTCCTGTTTTAATAACGCATCCGGCGTTGTTCTGTTGGCAGATAGTCCGGTAGATATTCCGCTTCGGTCAGATGCTCACGAAGAGGAGAGCAATGCTCTATGTTTTAAATTAAAGGCGAATAAACATGCATGGTTCGCATGCGATGTTTAATGATGCCACTAATGCCTTAAGGCGGTCACAGTACAGGAACATGAAAGGCCAAGAATATTTCGTGTATACCATAAAGGCGGAAAGAATTACGCGGAAAAATATAAAACAAATTTAATGGAAATAGAGCAGCGGTCATAATGAAATGCGAAGCATTGTGGCGGTACGGTAAGTACGGGCCACGTATATTGAGTGACGCATGTGGAAAGGAGATATCGTTCCCGGGCTTAGTGTGTCGACAATGCGAAATTGCGAAATGCAACCGCAGAACAGACAGACCTGTGCAAGGACAATTAAAATTATATATATATATATATATATATATATATATATATATATATATATATATATATATATATATATATATATATATATATATATATATATATATATATAGGCCCTTGAAAGTTATAACAGTCACATTAACACCGTTTCTAACATAATGGTTGCACACAACCTAATCCAAGTTGTTCGTGAGCCAACACGAGAGCAGGGATCGTGTAAATGGTTTTAGATTGTTTTCGAATTTTACTGTTTCTATAATGCAGGGACTGTCCCACCATCATCTAGTTAGTGTTTCCTTGTCACTTAGCTCTCGGAGCGAACAAGCAAGGTCGTTCTGCTTAGTTAAGGATCATTCATGTGCTGATGACGCAAGCATTTTAGAACACATGGATAGTTTCAATGGCAACGATGTCGGTGTTCTTTGTTATCAGTTCCGAGATATGTGCCATCGTTGTTTAGATTCTTTTGTGCCGAATAAACAGAAAATAATTCATAAGCAGACGCCCTGTACGACGCGTAACCTCATCCAACCGAGGTGCAAGCTTAAGCCATTACGAAAGTTACATACGCCGCCACCTTCAGTGAGTTCACTGCGCGAGCAGGCAGCGCACGCTCTACGAGCATCGAAAGGTAATTATCTCCAAACAGTGTTGAACCAGCAAAGTTCTGGACCTTCATAAGTGGAAAAAAAAAGCCTGTCACACAGGACCTGGAACCTGGAACACCGCAAGGCTCAGTCATCTCTCCATTAGTATTTAACATAGTGACGAAGGGACTCGCAGACAAACTACAAGACATCCCGAAAGTAAACTGCGCTTTATACGCAGATGACATCACCATCTGGAGCCCGGGAGGTTCCCTGGCAGACATGGAGCAGGCATTACAGTCTGCCCTAGATGCCATGGAAGACTACCTACTAGACACAGGAATAAAACTATCCTCCAAGAAATCGGAACTCTTAGTATTTCGCAAGTCTTGCCAAGGAGTCCGCTACCTAACACATCTAGACGAACTTCCTATCGCACTACACACAAGAGACGGAAAACAGATTCCGCGAGTCGGCCACATACGCATTCTTGGACTCCTAATAGAAGCCACCGGATGCCACGGACACACGATCAAACACTTAACCGCCAAAACCGAAAATATCCTCAGACTCATCCACAGAGTCTCGGGGCGCAGGAAGGGTCTCTGCGAAGATAACGTTTTGCGGCGTTCCTTATGAGCCACATTAATTAAGTCGCCTCTGCCCACAACTGGACGAAAATAGAAAAGACGAAACTAAACACACTTATGCGCAAGAGCATCAAACAGGTCTTGGGCATTCCACAAAGAGCAAGTGCAGCAAAGGTTGACTAGCTAGGCATGCACAACAACATCGACGAAGTGATCGAGGCTCAGAATATGGCGCAAATACTCCGCCTATCATCGTCCAAAGCCGGTAAACTAATCCTAAACGAAGCTAATGTCTCCCCATATCCCTATCTCGAGCACGCGGTTACCCTACCGAGCGAAATTAGAGACAATTACAAAGTCTCACCGTTTCCAAGAAACGTCCACCCACAACACAACGTGGGCAGGCGCCGGGCCCGCGCCCGCGCGATTCTCGACCGCACCGACACAGATCGTGAAGCCACCGCATTTGTGGACGCGGCCCAGTACGGCAGCACATCCACTTTCGCAATAGCGGTCGTGGACGGCAACGGAACGCTACGATCATCCGCATCGGTTAAAACGAGCACCAGCGCTAAAGCGGAACAAATAGCCGTAGCCATCGCCATGGCAGACCCCAAATTTACCCATGATGTCCTCATGGACTCGCGTGCCGTAATTCGGGCCTACGAAAGCGGCAAAGTATGCAAAGAAGTAGCGCATATACTACTAGCGAGCTCAAAGGAGAGCAAACGACGCCTCTCCTGGTTCCCCGCTCACATGGCAAAAGACTCACCCGCGAAAACCAAACCTCAATGAAGCGGCCCACGACCGTGCGCAAAATCTTGCCCGCCGCGACGGTCCCACAGCCTCCGAGGGGCTGGACATTCAGTTTAATGAACCGCTACTCACTTATCAGGAAAGCACCTCACACTATCGAAAAGGCAGAATCAAATGCGCGCTCCCGCGCTCCAAACTCGAACGCGCGCAGGCGGCCGCGTTTCGAATGCTCCAAGCGGACTCTTATCCGTCACGAGGGCTACTGAGTCACTATAACTCAGATATCCCGGCAAATTGCCCAGACTACCAAGAACTCTATTGCTCACTCTCGCACATGCTATGGCAATGTGCCGCGTTACCAAAGGGCTCTCTCTCCAGTGAGCCCGAATGGGAAGAAGCCCTCAAAAGCCCGGACCTCAAACTCCAGCTCAAGGCCGTCCAGAGGGCCCAAGAACTGGCGGAGCGTTACCACGTTCCCGTCCCGACTTGGGCGTCGCCAATGGTTTCGGCCCGAGGAGCTCCCCGCGTGGGATAGATCCAACGGCTTAAAACTCCTCAGGACCTCAATGAAGTTCTTGACTGACTGACTGACTGACTGACTGACTGACTGACTGACTGACTGACTGACTGACTGACTGACTGACTGACTGACTGACTGACTGTCACACAGCTTAACTTTCATGGTCACATGATCTAAGACTCAAGAAAAATTGTGCACCATTTTAACACATATTTTCATAGTGTGTTCTCACGAGCTATCATGGGCCCATCCACGGCTTCTGCTTCATCTGATGTATCATTTTTGTCCTATCCAAGGGTACTATCGCTTTTACTAATTATGAATGTCAAAAAGTCTTCTGGTTGTGATAATATTCCTGACACTTTTCTCGAGCGATATACAGAAACTGTCGTGAAATTCCTTGTTATAGCTTTCCGTGCGTCGCTGACAACTGACATATTACCTGATGACTGGAAGAGAGCCCGAATCGTTCCTGTATTCAAGAACGGAGACCGTCTTGTCGTACAAAATTATCGTCCTATTTCTATAATACTGTTTTTAAATTATCATCGCTAAGCAAGTTAACCAGTTTCCAGAGAAACACTCAATTCTAACACTTCACCAGCATGGTTTCAGAAAAGGATGTTCAATGGTAAGCCAGCTAATTACGGTGACTCACTCATTGGCCCCTTACTTTGACGCTAACGAACAAGTAGACATGATTCTTTTAGATTTTAGCAAAGCCTTCGACCGTCTACCTCATGATTCACTCATAACAAAATTAAAACAAAGATTAGATACTTACACTTATTCTTATACATTGAATAACTGATTACTTGAGCAATCGCACACAGTCTGTAGCTGCAGTAATCAACGGACAACAGTTGGACTGTGTAGCAGTGACATCGGGAGTACCGCAAGGTAGTGCGCTGGGGGAGGGGGGGACCGTTACTTTTCCTTTTATACATTATTGATATAAATGCAGTTGACTCAAACATTAAGATTAGACTATTTGCTGACGATGGTGTTTTACACAGAGATATAACTTCCAATAACAGTCAGCTTGAACTTCAAAACTTAAACGACATCTTAGATTGGTGCAATATGTGAGGAATGTTTCTGAATACGAAAAAAAGTGTTATCTTACGAATTGCACGCAGAAGAAGCCCACTAATGCGCACTTATAAACCTGGTCCGTCAGATTTACAAGAGGTTAATAAATAAAGGTACTTGGGACTCACTATTATTAACAATGTATCATGGAACATTCATACTGACAAAGTACACCTATCAACCTTTCGTAATCTCTGTCTACAAGAAACGCCCCTGCACGTGTAAAACTTCTCTGCTACTCATCCTTTATTCAGCCTGTACTTGATTATGCATGTATAGCTCGGGATCCCTATACCGAACTTAACATTACAAAGTTTGAAAGAATACAGAGAAAAGCAGTTCGAATTATGTTTTCTAAATTTTCGCAGTATGATTCTCTTTCAGAACTCATGCTAACAAATAGTATACGGTTGCTAGCTTTGTGAAAAAAAAAACTTCACCTTGTGTTTCTTTCTGCACTTAGTAGTAATAAATTAATTATTGAGCCATCAATATATATTAAACACTTAACAACTAGATATACGCGGCACCACCAACTCCACGCTTTAACCCCATATTTTGCACGCGTTGGAGTGTTCGTATTACTTTTTCCAGGAACTATTAAAGACTTGAACTGTATGCCGTACCCAATTGAACCTACTACTGATTGACATGGGCTACTTTTTTCTTGTGTCTACTCAAATGCTTTTGTATCTGCCCTGCTTGGATCTGTGCAAGGTCCGCAGTATTGTACAAATAAAAATAATAAAAGAAAACACATCTGAAACCAACGCGTTCTCACCCGACCAGCTTTCGAAAGGAAGCTTCATCTCGCGGCCAACTCCGATTTCCCTATACACCCTTTTTATGGTTACAAACGGGATTCCCATAAGACTTCCGGTTAAGCCTTCTGGAACAACAGAAGTTACAATAGCCTATAAATATGCAAAACCCTCCAGCTGGCATCAGTTTCGCTGTGAAATTGGAATGTTCTACAAGTGAATTTTATTGTTCAGTTCAACAAAAAAAAAGCCCATACATGAGATCGACACATGCCGCACTTTCTTTATATCTCAGCACATGAAGAATATATGCCTACAGTAAACCATGCGACAAAATACTTCCGTTTTCTTGGCTAACTTGACTGTCAGAAATGCTTAACCGGAAGTTTTCTGGGGTCATGAATGCACTGCTGCCACAGCGTGGACAAAAAGGGTCTATACAGATACACGCGAAACGTAGAAATGATTCTATGACACAACCACTGGACCGAGTTGAAACAAATCTGTTGCACTTGAGTGAGAAAGTTACATTGTAGCAACCCTGGGAAGCAGAGCCCGTATTCACAAATACGGTCTTACACTAGAATTGCTCGTAACAGCAGATACCAGCTTATCGGGGTGATGGAAATGTTATTAGCGAAGGCGGCCAGCCAATGGCAAACAGCTTTTACGTACAGAAAGCTTTTTGAATTCGGCCCCAGAAGTTTAACTAAGGGTCCCACATTTTTTTGCGAAGATTGACGAAAATCAGCAAGCTAAAAAAGAAATACAGAAAAATTTAGAAGCACGAAGTTTGCAAATCCGTAACTCTGCACCAAGAACAGATATCGCAGTTCTGTAAACTGAATCCGTTAGGGCAACTAAAGCGGACAAATCTGGTATAGTTTGGTAAATTTGGTATTAACAGCTTACGTTAAATCGTTATGATGTTTACGGGGGTTTGGCAAAAGTCCTATTCACAAAGTCGTGGTATATTTCAGAGCGGTGTATAATCTTGTCCGCTGTAGATCTATTATAAGGTGAAGGTTACGAAATTGTGATATCATTTAATACTGCCGAGTTACAAATGTGTAAACTTGATACTTTAGTTCTTTATCTCTTTAAGTTTGCAATTTAAGAAATAAAAGAAGTTCATTGGTTAAATTAAAAACTCACTTCCGGAGGTTACAAGATTTTGAGTTCTTTTAAGTGCAACAAACCTCACCAAAAGCGGCGCAGTGGTTACCCTAGAAAAACGATTTCTCCGTTGCCCTGTATTGAGATAGTCACACGCGCAAGCTCCCACACGACAAGAAGAGAAAAAAGGAAGAGGGGGAGAAGCAAGCCTGCTCAGCTGGTACGTAATATCCAGAACCTAGCTGGCCACTTAACAATCACTCGAACTGTGGGAATTCATCAGTAGAACAACAAAACAACCGCTGTAATGCCCAACGTATAATTTATGCTACGGTGAGTTTCATGCCTAAAAATTTTCATTTAAGCACGATAGACCTACGCATATTCTATATAGTTTTTGATACGCCGGAACGAGTTTCCAGTTATTATTACTTCTGCAAACCAATTGCCAATTAAATAATTAGCACAATAAGCACTGACTCAAGTAACACAAGCGCATGCACACGCACACACGCACACAGTGTTTCTTTAGTTCAAGGAGATCGCATGTACAGCGATTTGACCTGTTCAGGTGAATTATCTGCAGAGACGACATTGCAAGTCGCAGTGTCCTGGTAGCTGATTAAGAGTGTCGGTAATGAACTTTTAATCGTTGATCACCGGGCACAGGTTGTTAATTGCGAAATTTAAGCAGACAAGTAAAGAATGTACGCTTCTTAGAAGTCCTAAGACTAGCACCACTTTCATAACATCAGCCCTTAAAATATGCCACGGAATGCTACGTCCATTACCGTTTACCCAATAGCCTCCCTTGAGCAGTTAGCGTTTTGCTCTGCTAGAAGATTTCAGAAAGCGATAGCGCGAAAGTGCACGTGCTAGTCTTAGGATTGCTGCTAAGCAGACTTTACGTCACTGTACTGATCGGCTTCAATTTCGCGATTGCAAAGCATGCACTAAATCTAATCGTATAAAGCACGTCGCTTAGCACGTCGTTTGGCAGAAATCCACGTGCGCGCTCTGCCAAAAGCAGCATGTGCATGCATAACTTGTAGTTTTGCAGAAAACAACGTCCGCGTCCGCGTTCGAGGGTCCCACTACAGTTCTTTCACTTTGGGACCCTCGTCTGTATATTTGTCATGTAATTACTTCTTTTATTTGGAACGAATAAATCTGAATCTGAATCTGAGCGCACAAAAAATGGCTGTGGCTTAGCTAAGGTTAAGCCCAGGATGCGAAGCATACTAGCCTTTATTTTAACGCGGCAGCGTTAAGGAGCTCGTGTCGCAGAAAAGCCGGTGTCGTCGGCGTCGGCTCAGGCGCACATTTCGTTGTCGCGCCGAACGCTGCGTTGCTCGACGCTCACCGCGTCCGATGCGGGGCACGTAGTCGCTGCGCCGTAGCCCATTGTCTTACACCCCTTGGCGGGTCGACGGGAACGCTGTCGCGTTCCACTCTTGAAGGCGAAGCTTAAGCGTCCGCTTTGCAGCTGATATGACGTCATATGGTAGCTACGCGGCCGCGCGCGGCGCATCAAGGAAGAGCGTGGTTGTGCGGCTAGTAGGCTTCGCATAAAAAAAGATAATTTAGTTAGGCCTCTTCTGTAAACCCACCTGAAATGGTGGAGCAGATCGTTATTTGTCACTGGTGATTTATCGAACAGAAGAAAACAGGCCTTGTGTGCGTGCGTGCGTGCGCGTGAGTGTGCGCGCCTTTCCTCAACGATTTCTCAAGCCTCCTTCCGTAGTGTAGGACAGCCAACTCTTTCTCTCTCTTCCTACGTTGTGACGCTGTAACGTAATTTGTCTTAACTGCGGCACCCGCGAAGCTGCTTGCGAATATGTGGAATATGTAGTGGCGCGACACAATTTTTTTTTTTTTTGAGACTCTTGAAGACGAGCCACTCTGCCTGTTCATTCGGGGAAGTTCGGCGACTGGTGAACGCCGCAGGACGCGCATTGGTCCTCACGAATCCGTGTGTTGCATCACGCTCGTCTGATGTCACCGACTGGAGCACAGCTGGCGTGAATTCGAGGCGCGCGCCCCCAAATTTCCGCCCCCCAATGGAAACCCCCGAAAGAAAAGAAAAGAAAGAAAAGAAAAGAAAGAAAGAAAAGAAAGAAAAGAAAAGAAAGAAAGAAAGAAAGAAAGAAAGAAAGCTCCTGCGATCGTGTTTCCTGGTCACGGGCGTTTCGCGCGACAAAAGGCGGAACGACACGCGAGACGCGGCGAGTTGGCGCGCCCGATGCCCCGCACTGCGCTTGAGTCAGCGTCGTGCGGTCGTCGTGCAGGTGCTCGGGCGCTCGCACGTGCGCTCGCGCGTTTACCACGTGACCGCCGCGTCCGTGTACACGGTGCAGCTCGCAGCTCGCGGGACTATCGAGACAAGAAGTACGCGCCTTCCGTGCCGCCTTCTGTGCCGCCTCCAATTTAAAAGACATGCTAAGTTAACGTCTACCGGTGCTGAATCGCACTACGGAGAAGAAGAAAGAAATATCACACGGCTTCAAAGCGCCTTTCTCTTTTCAGGGGTGCGACTTCATGTTTAGGTTGCCACTGCCGCCATGACCAGTCTTGATCATTGCGTATGCAAACCTGGGTTCGGTTCTATGACAAGGGAAGTGAAGAGGCACATTAGAGTTGCTTTAGCGCAGTCGTTGACTCCGGCCTACTGAGTCTGGCGATCGTTTTCTCTTTGCCTGAACAAGAAAAGGTAGCCTCCAGAAATCTGTCGTATCCGTTCCAAACGAAGGCTCCTGCGGATTTTGAAGTCGTTTCAGTTGTCTTTATTCTTACTCAGAAACAATAGTTATTTTTTTCGTCTTAACATCTCTCATTCATCGGGCGTAACGAATTTCCATTCCATAAGAGCGGGCAAACGACGACCTCTCTTGACTAAGTATGACATTACATGTAGGTTCAACTCCTTCCGAAGATCTGGGGCTAATAGCAGAAGCGTCTCGCTTTTATAGAACGCCTATAGCAACATACCGTGCAGTTTGAAAAGCCCGGTGGCGTATTTTTTATTTTTTTTATCCCATAGGCTGCACGAGCTATTGTAGTTATGCCATGAATTCACTCTACAAGGTAAGTGACATGTCCACTTTTTTCGCGAAAAGAATTCTTTTTCCTTGATGGTATAATTACGCTCGCGCTTACACAAGGAGCGACTAGCGCAGCTTCCCTTTTACCGAGGCGCCTTACAATGCCACTAGCAATGCTACCTGTGTCGGTGTGAACCTCCGTTCGAGCTGAAGGATCGAAGCGGTGGAGAGTGGCGAAAGGAGTCACACTATATGGAGTCCAGCGAGCAGCATCGTATATCCGCCGCGGTAGCTAGCTTAGTGACTATGGCATTGCGCTGCTGAGCTCGAGGTAGCGGGTTCGATCCAGGCCGGAATACACAAGAAAGAATGCTCGTGCATTTAGATTAAGGCGCACGTTAAAGTATTCCAGTCGGTCAAAATTAATTCCAAGTCCCTCACTGCGGCGTGCGCCGTCTTTTTAGAAAGTAAAACACCGCAATTTAATTATTAACAGTATCATCCTCCTCTAGGTGACACATCGAGGAATAGGCGACATCGACCAACCTAGATTTGAACCGGCAGAAGTAGGGACAAAGTACCAATAAACTGCAGAGCTCTTCGACAGATCTAGGCACCTTGAATTCTTCAACGGCTGCAGCCTTCTGCGGATCAGTTTGAATGTCCTCTTTGCCCACAAGGGGACCTTACACTCACGTTTTTCACTCCCCAAAGCGGCACTTGTATCAGCTGAGCACTAGAGCATTCTTAAATGGGTACTGCCATGATATTTTCGATAATAATAATAATAATAATAATAATAATAATAATAATAATAATAATAATAATAATAATAATAATAATAATAATAATAATAATAATAATAATAATAATAATAATAATAATAATAATAATAATAATAATAATAATAATTACTATTATTATTATTTTGCCCTAAATGAAGGTACTAGACCTCTAAAACCTAGAGAAACTAGTAAAAAACCTCATGGCGCCGTAAATAAATTTAGTAACTCTTCTACACCCAGTTTGGTTTCGTTTCCCTGGGGGATACTGTGTTCTGACCTCACGACACATTATGTGGTCACGTGAAAGCAGGGCATTACTACGTTTTGACCCTCGCTACAGTGTATGTAGCGAGGGTCAAAAGGACCACAGTGTATGTGCATTCCTGTAGCCGTAGGGCCCAGCGACCGAGGCGTCCGGTGGGATCCTTGAGGGAGGAAAGCCAACGAAGGGCGTGGTGGTCGGTTGTAACTGTAAATGGTCGACCATATATGTAGGGTCGGAACTTGCCCACCGCCCAAATGAGGGCGAGACACTCGCGCTCAGTAATCGAGTAATTGCGCTCTGCGGGAGAGAGAAGGGGGCTGGCGTAGGCGATGACGTGGTCGTGCCCACAATGGCGTTGAGCTAAAACTGCGCCGATGCCGTAGCCACTGGCGTTAGTGCGGATTTCTGTCGGAGCGGAGGCGTCAAAATGGGCGAGAACAGGAGGTGTGGTGAGCAGCGTGATGAGCTGCGAGAAAGCAGACACCTGTTCAGAGCCCCAACAGAAAGGAACGTCTTTCTTCAGGAGGTCAGTCAGGGGACGGGCAACATGGGCGAAATTTTCCACAAACCTACGGAAGTACGAGCAAAGGCCAATAAAGCTGCGAACATCTTTGGCACAGGTTGGTACGGGGAAATTCTGCACAGCATGAACTTTAGCGGGGTTGGGGCGAATGCCTGACGAATCGACGAGGTGTCCGAGCATGGTTATTTGGCGGTGACCGAAGTGGCACTTGGACGAGTTGAGCTGTAAGCCAGCGGTGCGAAAAACAAAAAGAACAGATGAAAGTCTTTCAAGATGCGTCGCAAAAGTTGAAGACAATACGAAGACGTCATCCAAGTAGCACAAACAGATGGACCATTTCAAACCACGTAAGAGCATGTCCATCATCCGTTCAAAGGTCGCCGGGGCATTGCACAAGCCAAAAGGCATTACCCGGAACTGATATAGGCCGTCTGGTGTGACGAATGCGGTCTTTTCACGGTCCATTTCATCCACGGCAATTTGCCAATATCCAGAGCGAAGGTCTATAGATGAAAAATAAGTGGCACCGTGGAGACAATCCAGAGCATCGTCAATGCGGGGAAGTGGATATACATCTTTCTTGGTGATCGTGTTTAGATGACGATAGTCAACGCAGAATCGCCAGCTGTTATCCTTCTTTTTGACGAGAACAACAGGGGACGCCCACGGGCTGGAAGAGTGTTCAATAATCCCTTTGGCAAGCATCTTGCCAACCTCGCTCTGGATAACTTGTCGCTCAGAAGGCGACACTCGGTATGGGCGTCGGCGAACAGGTGCTGCATCGCCGGTATTTATACGATGCTTCACGACCGTAGTTCGACACAAAGGGCGATCGATCAAGTCGAAAATGTCGGAGTAGGACTCGAGGAGGCCACGGAGCTCTGCGGCTTGTTGGGTTGAGAGGTGCGGTGCAATCATCTTTGTAAAGTCGTCGGTCGGGGCTGATGCAGAAGGCGCAGAATGAGCATTGGTCGAAGATGGCGCAACAGATAGAGCGGAAATGTGGCACTCGTGCTTCGGTGACAACGTGGCTAGAGACATGCTTCGAGGAAGTACTTGTGGGCACTGTCCGAAATTTAATAATAATAATAATATTTGGGGCTTTACGTGCCAAAACCACTTTCTGATTATGAGGCACGCCGTAGTGGAGGACTCCGGAAATTTTGACCACCTGGGGTTCTTTAACGTGCACCTAAATCTAAGTACACGGGTGTGTCCGAAATTTAGGATGGGAAGACTAATTGTCTAATTGTCCGCAACAGAAACGATAGTGTGCGGGAAGGAGACATTGTGAGAAAGCAGGACTGAAGTTGCGGGAGTAAGGACATAGTCTCCGTCAGGTACAGGTGGGCATGCTAAGAAAGGGATGCAGGTTGCTGCAAGAGATGGCAGGCGTATAAAATCCGCGGAACAAAGCGGAGTTGGAGCATGAGCAGGAAGGTCAACGGGGACAGGTAGTGGTAGGTCAAGTTGTACAACGCCGGCGGAACAGTCAATCAGAGCAGAATGGGCGGCCAAAAAGTCGAGTCCGAGGATAATATTGTGAGGGCAACGTTCGAGCACGCTAAACAAAACGGACGTGTGGCGACCGGCGACACTGACACGAGCAGTACACATTCCAAGTACAGCCGGAGTTCCACCGTCGGCGACCTGGAGCAGTCGAGTCGGAGCAGGAGTTCAAGCGCGTTCGAAGCTCCGCACTCATGATGGAAATTTGGGCTCCAGTGTCGATGAGTGCTGTAACGGGCAAACCATCCACGTCCATGTCCAGAAGGTTCCGATTAGTAGGCAGGGTCAGCAGAGGAATTTCAGGCCGGGGTTCTAGAGCAGCGTCACCTCCAGGAGCTGCGCCAGTTAGTTTCCCGTCGGAGAGCGGCGACGGTAAGCTGGGGATGGAGAGCGACGCAGCTGGGGCGAACGGGAGCGGCGACTATGTGGAGATGGCGAGCGGCTGGTCGCGGTGGCTCGAGCGTTGTCAGGAGCGTCTTCAACCTCGGTGGAGAGTGATGGCGGGCGAGGATTCAGTGGGGAGCGGCGGTAGGCGGGAAAGCTTGGTCGAGAGTGGGATGGCCAGGAACTTCGACAGTGGCGAGAGATGTGGCCCACACGTCCACAGTTAAAGCAGATGGGTCTATCGTCATGTGTGCGCCATTCGGCTGTGTTGCGATAGCTCGGATATGGACCGTATTGGCTCCGGTGAACAGGGGCAGAGGCAGCAGACGAAGCAAAGTCAGCACGGCTGGCGGAGCAGATGGACGGAAGGCCCACATTGGCAAGTTCTTGGCGAATTACCGACTGAATGAGAGACACAAGCGGCCGAGAATCGTCAAAGCACTGCGTCACTGGCGTGGCAGGAGACGCTGCTTCGATTTCTCGCCGAACGATACATACGACGTTCTCGCAGGAGGTGGGCTCACGCGGCGGACAAACGTCTTCGAAAGTCGATGAAGCTGCGGTATTAGGTAGACGCGTAAACTGTTGAACTATGCGGCGACTCTTCGCGTCTTCAAAGCGGCGACATTCGTTAATGATTTCATTGACCGTTGTTACGTTCTTGTAAACAATCAGGTTAAACGCGTCGTCCGCGATGCCTTTTAAAACGTGGCTGACCTTGGCTGCCTCTGCCATATTGTTATCCACTTTGCGGCAAAGGGCGAGGACGTCCTGGATATACGCCACGTAAGATTCAGTGGACGTCTGTACACGGGTCCCAAGGTCCTTCTTCGCAGCACGTTGGCGGCCAACGGGCTTGCCGAACAAATCTCTAAGCTTCTGCTTGCACTGGTCCCAACTCGTAATCTCTTCTTCGTCTGTTTCGAACCAGACCCCTGCCCGTGCCGTTTTCTTGAGGTAGAATATTATATTGGACAGCATAAGCGTGTTACCCCACCTGTTGTGTGCGCTGACCCGTTCGTAATTCTGCAACCAGTCATCGACGTCAACGTTGTCGATCCCGGAAAACATGCCAGGGTCGCGAGGCTGGGCCAGGATGACCGTCGGCGGCGACGACGAGGCCGTGGTTGAACTCTCTCCTTCGGATGACATGGCGGCCAGGTTACGCCCGCTGCGGAGCTCCATCTTGCGCAACTGATTACCCCGCACGTCCACCAAAGATGTTACGGGAAGGAAGAAGCGTGCGTCTATTTAAAGATGGCTGTTAATGGCTGAGCCAGCAAGCGTAGAGCAGCGATAATGCTACGCTCTTCTTGTCGTCTCCAAGGCCACCATCATCGTCCTCCTTTTCCCACATTACCGAATGTGACTATATATATATATATATATATATGTATGTATGTGTGTGTGTGTGTGTGTGTGTGTGAACGACAAGAAAGGAGACCAAGTGGCCTTGCTTTTGTTATTCATATCTTAAGAAACCAAGAAACAAAAACACAAAGGGCAGCATAGGGGAAATTACCTGCGGTTGTTAATTGTACTAAAGAAATAATAAATAAATGGAAGTGAAAAGGGATGAAAAAACAAATGGCCGCAGGTTGGATACCAGCTCGCGCCTTCGCATTACGCGTGCGATGCTCGCACCAGTTGAGCCACCGCGGCGTCACTTTATTATCCACTGTCTGGAGTGTTTATGCTTATCTACTAGAACTAACACCCTGGGGAGCATCGCACGCGTAGTGACATGGGTTCGTATCGCACCTTTGCCCAGTTGCTTACATATATATATATATATATATATATATAGAATTCAAGGAAAAGTTTTGTAGGTCCGGTGCATAGGTAGTTGAAGAAACGAAAGGGCACACTTACGAAAATTGCATGTTTAATGTTTTAACGTTTGGCACGGCCTTCATCAGAATAAACACAGATACAAGCGTGCAGCCGCTTTCATGGGCATGCGCACGTGGACATAATCAGCAGTACATGCACGTGTACACTTGCAAAAATAAAAGAAAAAGTGCGGCAACAAGTATAACTGAAGCACGATAAATGATATGTATGAAATATGGGAGTCACGATGATTGTACCTGAAGTTACAAAATGATATCAATTGCGACATGGCAAAACTAGGAACAAATTGATTTGGCATGCTTTGTCAATTCTGTACAAGAACATACACATGAAGATATTACAGAAAGGCACGACATTTTTCTACGCTCTCGTTGATACGGGATGGCACAGTGTTAGATTTAGGAATGGGAAAGGATTCTCGTACTTCGCAATCATGGTGCGATTTGAAACCTGATTGTATTACTGTTACATTGATGTTGTCAAACGTATGACCTGGCAGTCGAACATGTTTAGATAGTGGCAGGTGCGGCAAGCTATATATATATATATATATATATATATATATATATATATATATATATATATATATATGGGGGTGATATTTTTAAGTTTCCCGGTACTTTTAAAGATCGTCTGTTGCAGATAACATTATTCTAGTCCTTGAGATGGATGATGGATTATTTAGAGAGGCGGACATCACTTGCACAAGAAACCGAAACATATACTCAACTAATTAAAAAATCACTAACTGACTTCTTCAGTAATTACTTTACGGCACATATTACAATGTACGAATTGTAACCGGCGAGCCTATAGTAGCTGCTTGGACTTGTCTTTGGTGTCACGGTGCTTTGCCTCAAGCGTCCAATGGTTTACAGACATAGAAACACGAGAAAGCGGCCATACTCCAACATGCATAAAGATTAGAGGAGTTGGGCAACGCTCCTGTACTGTCTTGCGTACAGTATATTGGTCAAGGTTTAAGAAGGCTATGGATGACGCATGTCGGGAAGGTTTTTCACACACTATCAAAGATTGCAATCGCAAAGGCATTGAAAACGTTCATCTGCTCGCTTACAAGGTCAGCAAAGCCAGCAGACTTGTACATTGAACTGGGAGGCTGCGTGCGGCACGCCGACAGGCGGAGGGAAGGTATCGGCGCACGAAGTCCGTCTTGGATCTGAGGGCTTGACGACGCTTACAAAAGAAAGTCCAGCGTCGTATGGATAACTTGGAATACAAGCGATGGAAAACTATCTGTCAGTCCTTGATTCCCGAAAATCGCTCTCGCACAAATGAAGAACAGTTAGGGGTGTTCGCTCGCGTCCGCATCAAAGGAAGCCCTTTGCTGCTCTGGCCCCCTACCAACTCCGCTCGGAACATCAAGTGGTTGAAGAGTTCTGTGCACGGGTTGCTTGGTCCGTGGTCATCATTACTGACGCAGCACTGAATGACATCCCTGAGGCACGTGTACCAGAAAGGAACGTGCTATTTTCACTCTAAGAGCTCGACGCTGCGTTGGCGACCTGCAGGCATTTTTCGTCACCAGGACCTGATGGCATCACGTATGCTGCCTTACCTTGGACATGACGCACGTGGTGAGCTGCTCAACTACTACAATGAGTTGGCAGAACGGCGCCGTTCCTTAACCATGGAAATCGAGCCGCTTGATCCCCATTCTGAAACCAGGAAAGTCTCCGCTTGATCCATCATCATATCGCCCGATTGCGCTTTCGAGCTGCGTCTGCAAATTGATGTAAATAATTATTCTTGCTCGCTTGGAATGGTACCTAGAGCGATTCAACATTTATCCGGACGCCATGACAGGCTTTCGTCGAGGTCGCTCGTCCATCGACGTCATTGACATCGTAATCTGGGTCCAAAATCAAAAAAGCCTCAAGCGCTTACCAGTGGCCCTTTTTCTAGATATAAAAGGAGCATATGACAACGTCGCCCATGAGGCCATACTGAACTCACTTGAAGCTGTGGGAGTTAGTGGCTGGATCTATCAACGGAGGCGGGACTATATGATTGAAAGGTGCTTTTTTTACAGACCGAAGACGGCCCAACTTCAGAGCATTACATCTGCCGTGGTGTGCCGCAGGGTGGAGCGTTGAGTTCTATTTTGTTCGACCTCTTCCTGGTAGGACTAGCGGAGTACTTAGCGTGGACAGTTCATGTCTCAATATGCGCCGACGACATTTGTATCTGGGCCTCTGCGGTGACTCGCCCTCAAGTACATATCAGGCTTCAGCGGGCGGCAACCATGACGGCGTCTTATCTCCGAGAACAAGGCCTCAGTGTGTCTACTGAAAAGTTCGCATTGGTTGGCTTTACGTGCAAACAAATGTCATTGTATCCTGCATCAATCAATGGTCAAGCTGTATCCTATGTTAAGACGCATTGCTTTCTGGGTGTCATCATTGGCCGCAACTTCTCGTGGAGCCCTCATTGCGTCTATCTGAAGAAGTTAGTTGCCATTGCTAAGGTCTTCAAATTTCTCTGCGTTAAAAACTGGGGTACACCACTAAATTATATAATGCAGCTGTACAGGGTACTGTTCCTCGGGCTCCTACGTTACAGTCTACCAGTGTTGTTAAATGCATGCAAGACGAACTTTCGAGCTTTGGAGAGCATACATGGTCAAGCCCTGCGCACGTGTTTAGGGCTGCTTCGGTGCACCTCAACAGCAGCAACAATTGTCATCGCGGGAAACCATATGATCCAGACACACGTAGCTATCGACTCTCTCAGAGCGCACATTCGCCATCTGTCAAGGATCACTGACCATCATTTGGCCTCCCTACCAGCCGAGAGACCTCAAGCGACCTTTTCAAGAGTGGTTAGCGTTCATCAAGAGTTCATACCGTCATCTTTTACACCGGCGGCGAAGCCTTCATCTCCCCTGGGATGCCCACTAAAGCCTCAAGTGAATTTGCTATTCCTGGAATTACAAAGAAGGCCAATCATCCATCGCCGGCTCTGAAGCAGCTTACGCTCCTATTACTGCACCAGACGTATCATGACCACATACATATATATATACCCATGGTTCAACCTAACCTACCAGCTCAACTGCCGCATTCGTCGTTCCAGCTAAGCAGGTTACAGTTAGATTCAAATTGTCACACATGACTACATCTACGTCGGCTGAACTTGCAGCTGTCCCTGCCGCTATGACGTACGTCACCGAAGAGCCAACAGAGAAATGGGTCGTATTTTTTTATTCTATCCGTTCTTCACAGTATCAAGTCTGCGTTACATCACAGAACTTACGAGCAGATGATATCTGACATCAAGGAAGTGCATCACCATGCTCTCGAAAGAGGGCACAACATTATCTTTAAATGGATTCCTGCTCACTGTGGCATCGTCGGCAACAACCTTGCTGACAAGGCTGCCCGGTCTGCCCATGAAGACACCCAGACGCGTCCAACACCTTTGGAGAGGTCGGACGCTGCCAGGGAACTTGGCCTACTTGCACGTAAAAAATCGCAAGATCTCTGGAGTCCAAGTGCCTTCAATTGCCGATTACATAAACTGGACCCCACGCTACGGCTACAACTGCCACCTAGCCTTTCCCGCGGAGAAACAACCTTGCTGTGCTGCTTGTGGCTGGTAGTGACGTTCACGAACTCTTACTCCTACGTAGGGAATGGCCGAGAGCCCGATGTGCGACTCCTGTAGGTGCGAGGAAACCATCGAGCACTTATTATGTACCTGCCCTCACTAAGAGAACAACGCCTCTCTCCGAGGACAACTTTAAAACGACTCGACTCGAGACCGCTCTCCGAGTCAAAAATACTCGGACCGTGGCCACGCCCGTCACTGACACGAAAAGCGATTCGTGCACTAATACACTACTTGAAGTGCACCGGCTTAAGAGACGGCTTATAGTGTCACTGTGCATCCTCCAACACGCACTCAGTGATCACTCTCTCACTATTTTCCTCTTTCTATTCCCTTGCTCTCATCCCCCGTGTAGGGTAGCAAACCGGGCGCTCGTCTGGTTGACCTCCCTGCCTTTCCTGTCCTTGTTCTCTCTGTCTCTCTCTCCCGTTGGAATGAATTTCCAGGATTACACCAGTTTGCAGATATGCGCCATCAAACTCACCGTAAAAATGCACTGCTGTTCCACTTAATTTTTTATCAAAACACCCTTTCATGTATTGAAGCACAAAAGTAACTGGAACACCCATGTATTTCGTCCCGCACTTCTGGAAGTATCTCGAAACTGATGCCATCCCGGAGATTAATTTCAAGTGGAGACGGCTCGCAAACTCTTCGCCTACAATTTGTAAAATTTCAGAATCTCGTAAAATAACGCTCTTTTGCGCATTGGAGCACGAAAGTAACTGGAACGTCTATTTATTTCGTATTATACTTTGGGAAATAATGTCTCGAAACTGGGGCTCTATAGCGTAAAAGTATTCCAATGTGCTTTTATGCCAATCTCCTGACGTCAAATTTACGTAAACGTAGGCGCAAGCATCGTGCGGTAACCCGCAGTGTTATTTGAAAAGCCCAATCAAACGCGCTTCTCGTTTATAGGATGTCGCTTTATTTGCTTTCAAAACAAATACCATTGCCTACATTGAGAGGGTTTTCTTATCTATAATAAGAGGCAAGAAGGAGCGTGCTCAAGTGGAGATGGTTTCTAAGGGGCCGAGCCAGCGCAGTGAAAATGGGTAACCGGACGAGGAGGGTGGTGCCGGCGTCTGCAATTGGCCAGCTTCCCCTCACTTGGCTTGCGGCGGCTGGCGCAAAATCGCGGCGGTGTGCAGCGGAATGGTTAAAATGGCCGCTATAACGGATCCTCAGCAAAGAAGAGATGGGAGGGCGATGTCGTATACGTGCCGAAAGGGCTCGATAACGTTATACTGCCACCCAAAAATGTTTATCTTGCGCCAAGAAATATATGCTACCCGGCAGCTCCAAGTAGCCAGTGCCACAGCGATCGACGGGCAGCCATCTTTTATTCCTTTCGGAACGGGGCAGTTTCCGGCTATTCAGAGAAAAAAGAATCTGCTTCGTTCGGCATACTAATGCGTTTTTAACGCATGCACGTCACTTTGACGCGGGGAGCTTTCGTGGTTTTGTGTCGTCGCGTGACAGGCAGGCGAAGTGGCCGCGCGAAAACGTTTGACCAATAACGTTTGGCCAATGGCAAAAAAGGCATCGAATCAGAGATAATTATTTTTCTTTCGTTCCGTCTAATAATGCATAATCAGTGTGCACACATTATATCAGATGGGGCGTTTTTGCGGTTTTCTCGACATCGCGTGACACACGGGCGAAATGGGGATGGCTCGAAAATTAATCGTTAAGGGCTGATTGCAGAATTGGAATAGAAAAGTCTGAAATAGCTTTAAGTGATAGGGCCCGTGGTGTCATCCTGGAGGTTGATTTCAAGTGGATACGTCTTGCAGACTCACCGGCTACGATTTGTAAATTGCATTATGTGCCATGGAGTAATCAATTAGTAAGATAACAGTGAATTTTTCTTAATTAGTTGAATATGCGTTTTGAGTTTTCGCGCTAGTAATGTCCGCCTCTTCAAATAATCCAGCTCAAGGACAAGAATTACATTATCCGCAACAAGTTATTTTCTTAAACTCCGGGATACTTAAAAATTGTATAATAGAGTTCACTGCCTACCTGCTTAAAAATGCTCACCCCGTGTGTGTGTGTATATATATATATATATATATATATATATATATATATATATATATATATATATATATATATATATATATATATATATATATATATATATATATATATTGACGCGTGTATTCTACTTAGAAGACAACGACGATGGTGGCATTAACGGACTCCGTCTAGTGGGTGGCTGAGATTGGGTGAGGACGAGGAAGACGTGCCTCGGTTCCGTTTGTTTTTGAACAGGCTGTCCTGCTGTTCTTGAACGTCTCTTTGTCTTCTGTCCACGTCGTACCTCGACACTGGTGGAGGTGCGGGGTACTGAGTTCGCCTGATGCTGCGGAGTCCTTCTGGGAGTCGTTCATGTAGCCCAGACGCATTGTCACCAGTTACGACACCCGTGCATCGCTTTAGCCGTCGACTGCTAGGCCTTGCCCCGGAGTTTTCCCCTCTTCAACCACCTCTCTCCGGGAGCTGCACACATCTCGCAATGGCCGAAACCAGCTCACCGCAAGCACCCCAAAGCAGCCGGTTTCCCAGTCCACAACAGGTAACCGTTCTGCATCCACTGGTTCCCGATCGCTATCGCGGTGCAGTCTTCGAAGACATTGAAGACTGGCTTGACAAGTATGAACGCGTCGCACAGATTAACCAGTGGACTGAGCAGCAAAAGCTTTCCCACGTCTATTTCGCCCTTGACGACAGTGGCCGTACTTGCTACGAGAACCGCGAAGCTAGCCTGACGGCGTGGAATGACTTTCGGCAGAAGATCACGGATACTTTGGAAGTGCCGACCGACGCGACCTCGCCCAGCAAATGATGGAGCTACGGGCCGTCGCACAGTTTACCGTACCATCCAACAAAAAGGCTGTCAGGCGCTTCCTCCGCCTGTGTGCCTATTACCGGCGGTTTATTGCAGACTTTGCTCGTATTGCGTCGCCGTTAACTCACCTAACGAGAGACGACGTTGCTTTTGTATGGGGCGACGAAGAGCGAGGTGCATTCAACGACTTGCTGGAACGTCTCCAGACACCTCCAGTGCTTGCTCACTTTGATATGACTGCTCCTACATTGCTCCACACTGATGCAAGCAATGTTGGCTTGGGAGCTGTTCTTGTGCAGCAGCAGGAGGGCACAGAAAGAGTACTTGCCTATGCAAGTAGAACACTCTCACGCACAGGGGCTATTTACTCCACGACTGAGAAAGAATGCCTCGCTGTAGTATGGGCGGTTATGAAATTTTGCCCATATTTGTATGGCCGCCACTTCACAGTTATCAGCGACCACCATTCACTGTGTTGGTTGACAAACCTTAAAGATCCTTCGGGACGACTGGCGCGTTGGAGCCTACGGTTCCAAGAGTTCGACATGACTGTCAAGTACAAGTCGAGGAAACGACATACGGATGCTGACTGCCTGTCTCGATCGCCGATAGAGTCGTCTGCTCCACCCGAAGAAGACTCGGCATTTCTTTGTGCTCTGGACACATCCACCATCGCGCAACAACAACGGGACGATCCTGAGTTCCTTGAACTAATCAATTACTTGGAGGGAAGATCTGCGAAACCGTCTAGAGTTTTCGCAAGAGGACTGTTGTCTTTTTGCTTGCGGGCGAAAGTACTTTACAAACGAATCTTTTCTTCGACCGGGTCCCCCTATCTGCTCGTCATTCCTGCAGCTCTTCGTACGGAAGTACTTGAAGCCTGTCACAACGAGGTGACTTCTGGTCACTTAGGCTACACGAGAACGCTGGCCAAAGTGCAGCAGAGATACTACTGGCCGAGACTTACCACCACCGTGAAACATCACGTTCGCACTTGCCTCGACTGTCAGAGGCGCAAGGCGCCTCCGTCGAAACCAGCCGGTCTCCTACAACCCGTCCACGTTCCTCGAAGACCATTTTACCAAATCGGAATGGATATATTGGGCCCACTTCCTACTCCTACTGCAGGGAATCGCTTTGTTATCGTAGCGACCGACTATCTCACACGCTACGCTGAAAAAAAGGCAATCCAGAGAAGTACAGCAGCCGAGGTGGCGCGCTTTTTCATTGAGCATGTTGTGTTGCGACACGGCGCACCAGCCGTCGCAATAACAGACCGAGGACCCGCATTCACGGCTGCACTTTTAGATCACGTCTTGCTGCTAAGTGGAACGTCTCATCGGAAGTCAACCGCTTACAATCCACAAACCAACGGATTAACAGAACGCCTAAACAAAGCAATTGAAGACATGCTCTCCATGTACGTGGATGTTGAACAGAAAAATTGGGACGACATTCTACCTTATATCACCTTTGCATATAACACGGCGAAACAAGAGACAACGCGCATGACTACGTTCACCCTTGTTCACGGACGGGATGTACGAACGATGTTGGATGCAATGCTTCCACACGACTTTGACGACATTGATACGGACGCCGATGTGTTTACGCAACGCGCAGAAGAGGCTCGGCAGCTCGCACGCTTGCGGATCTGCCAGCAGCAAGACTACGACGCAGGGCGCTATCATCTTAACCGTCGAATGGTTATCTATGACGTCGGCGACAGAGTGTGCATTTGGACACCCATACAGAAACGAGGCCTCTCCGAGAAGCTGTTAAGACGATACTTCGGACCATATCGAGTATTGCGCAGACTCAGTGATGTCACGTACGATGTCGCCCCCGATAGTCCCTGTTGTACGCGGCGCCGCACGCATTGTTCTGAACTTGTGCACGTTGTCCGCATGAAGCCGTATGTGAGCGACTAACTATGCGAGAGACTCTTACTTCCGCGAGTGACATTACTGGTCTAGCATCGGGGCGATGCTCTTTTAGGGAGGGACAGATGACGCGTGTATTCTACTTAGAAGACAACGACGATGGTGGCATTAACGGACTCCGTCTAGTGGGTGGCTGATATTGGGTGAGGACGAAGAAGACGTGCCTCGGTTCTGTTTGTTTTTGAACAGGCTGTGCTGTTGTTCTTGAACGTCTCCCTGTCTTCTGTCCACGTCGTACCGCGACAATATATATATATGTGTGTGTGTGTGTGTGTGTGTGTGTGTGTGTGTGTGTGTGTGTGTGTGTGTGTGTGTGTGTGTGTGTGTGTGTGTGTGTGTGTGTGTGTGTGTGTGACGTAGGGCCACTTCCACCCACCAGCGCACACAAATTGCGCTTCCTTCTTTTTGTCTTCCAGTCGTGTTCACCGCACTGCCTTTAGCACTGTAGCGGTGGCGCTAGCGATCAACAAACATAATTTCTAACACCATGCGTAGAATTGCGCGCACTAGAGGGGATAAAAAGTAGACACAAAGAACGCAAAAAGGAAAACAAAACAGTTTATAAAGATATGAGACAATGTGCAACTTAAGCACTTTTTTTTTATAGAGTACGACTCGCCTTTCTCTTCCGTTCTCTACCGGGTTCAGCTTCCTCTTCTTCGAGAATCCTTCAGAGAACGTGCCGTGACACGCGAAATAAAGCACGCGAGGCAACAGCGAAATGAAAAAGGGACCAATCGCTGAGAACCACGGATCTCAGAAGAGACCACTTGTAGGCGACGCAGCTTGAATTCTTCCACGTGTGCCAACAAGTCATCGGTCTAGCTGAAAATGGATCTTCAGAAACACGAGATCGGAGAGCCTCTGAACTCCAACCCGTCACCGTTGGAAGAAGCTCCAGCCTCCTTCCCCGCAAAGGCGCGCAGGTGTCTCTTTTCTAATGGCGTAGAGGAAGACACTGACTTTCACCGCACCGCGGTGTCCTGGTTCAGCGAACAGGTCAACCATGCGGTGCCGCTGGAAGACTTCGTGGACACCGCTAAGTTCTCCATGCCGAAGTCGGTCAAGGAGGTCACCATCCGCATCCGATCGAATGCTAACCGCTTCCGCAGAAACTACTGCGTCCTTTTCTGCGTTACCCTGGCGGGTTGCATCATGTCCAGCATGGTGCTAATGGTGAGCATTGCGGCGGTTGGCGTAGTGTGCGCCGCGCTCAAAGTGAACCACGACGACGAGACTGCGGCCGTGTGGGGCACGAGGCTGGTGCTGCCCAAGAACTGCAGACAGGCCGTGGCGGCCTTGGCGGCGTTGACCATTTTCTTTGCGGCAGGCATTTGGTCCGCAGTTACCTGGTCACTCGGCGTCGTCCTTTTTATAGGCCTCGGGCATGCTTCTCTATTTGGCCAGCTTGATTCACCGATGTTCGCCACAAAGCGGCCGGAGAATCTTGAAGAAGGAGATACAAGCCTGCCATATTTCAGTGACACGTCTTTTTTTTGAGGTACTGATATTTTCTTTGTGAAGTTTTTCTTTCTGCCCTGTGTGGGTTGTGTTTTTTTTTTTAAAGAATATTGGCCTTATTTTTTTTACAATGATCGCAATTCTAGCGACAGCTGTAATAAAACGTGTCCTGACACTATGTTTGATCGCTGTTGAAAAAAGTTCTCAGCGGATTTCACGGAATTCACCAAAATATTGCTGGGATTCAATAAGACTTGTTGTTGGGCGAGTTGGTTCATACTGCGAGGAAATAAATGGACTGCGAAGAATTCAAGACAAGGGAGTAGTAAGGGGCAACGAAGAAGCGTTAACTTTCAACTAACTTTTGATACGTCCTTTTCTTGAATTCCGCGCAGTCCATTTATTTCATCGCAATGTTGGGGCTGCAAGCAGCTTTTGAGTGTAGCTTCAAAGAAATCTATCTTTTCAACGAAAAATAGCAATGATATTCATTGGAACGTGATAATTGCTCTTTTTGTACTCAAACATGCTGTATAGCGATAACGACACACTTAATATTGGTAAGTATTGTCGCGCATCGCAAGCAGGAACACAGACACAATATAAGGCGCCGCTACACACGCTCGGTGATAACGTACCACAAGTTAAAAGTTAGCGGCGTGTCTGTGTATTTGTATGGCTGTTCCTGATAGTTTTACTAGAATACCGCACGATGTCGCATACCAATTAAGAAACCCACATTGCCACTCTCGTCTACTTATATTGCGCTGAGTGTTATACTTCAGTCCAGAAATGCTACACACAAAGTTAGAGAGCCTAGCCCTTACAAAAATAAGTTTCGACTGTCTGTAGACTGTCTACAGACTTCTTATAGACGACTGCGCCTTTCTATAAACTCGTTCTTTAGTGGATACAAAATATTCAGAATGTCTGTTGACTTAAGTTGATAAAGTTTCTGTTTCTTTTTTCAACTCCCACATTATAGTCAGTCTATGGAAAAATGTCGGTAAAACGTTTGCTTCCTTTTGTCTACTTCCGCGCTTTAGTGTCTATTCTTGCTGATTATTCGTCTGCAGAGTGTCTATAGACGAGAGTCGATAAGGTGTTGATTATTTCTGTCTCCTCCAAGTTTATAAATTGTGTATAGACCAAAGTTGATAATGTTTCTATTTATTTTTGTCTACTCCCATTCTATATTCGTTCTATAGGAAAAAGTCGATAAAATGCTTGTTTCTTTTTGTCTACTTCCGCCCTAAAGACTACCAGTAGACAAAATTCGATAGTCTCTGTTTATCCTTGTTCATTCTTTATCTATAGGCCGTCTATAGACGAGAGTCAAAAGGTGTTTATTTTTGTCTATTCCCAGTCTATAAATTTCCAGACACACACACGCACGTACGCACGTACATGCACACACACGTACACACGCACGCACACACACACGCACGTACACACGCACGCACGTACACGGACACGCACATACACACGCACGCACATGCACGCACATACACATGCAGGCACACGCGCACGTACACGCACATGCTCACGCAAGGGCACACGAACGCGCACGTACACACACACGCACATACACACGCACGCACATGCACGCACATACACGCACGCACGCATATACACACGCACGCACACGCGCACGTACACGCACATGCTCACGCAAGGCGCACGCACTCACGCGCGCACACGCACGCACGTACACGCGCACGCACGTACACACGCACGCACATGCACACGCACGCACATACACACGCACGCACACACGCACGTACACGCACATGCTCACGCAAGGGCACACGCACTCACGCGCGCACGTACACGCACACGCACGTACACACGCACGCACACGCGCACACGCTCGCAGGCACACGCACGTACACGCACGTGCACACGAACGCGCACGCGCATGTACCCACACACGCACGTACACACGCACTCACGTACACACGCACGCACGTACACAAGCACGCACATGCACGCACGCACGCACGTACACGCGCACGCACGTACACACGGACACGCACGTGCACACGCACGCACACACGCATGCGCACGTACACACCCGCACGCACGCACATAAGCTGTAAGCACGCACATACATAAGCACGCACGCACATAAGCACGCACATGACATAAGCTGGTGCACCAGCGGGAACGTGAGAAATATATCGTGCAAAAGACAACAAATGTTGTTCCATTTCCTCCGAAATTGTAACACCGAAGCCAACGACATTATGCAGGGTGTCCAATTAACTATCATGCACCGAGATTTAAAAATATGCAAATGTCACGTAGCTGGTCAGAATCAAGGTGTTGTTTGCCGTCGCTTGGAGATGCTCAGATTGCTTTTTGCATTAGGCCTAATTAGATACTTAGGTTTAATTAATCAACTTCTAGATATTATGGTTAGATTAAAAGTGTCAATGAGAATATTGCAGAGCAACATGAGAAACTGCCGATACAGCTTTCTTTTGCTCAATACGTGCTACATAAAAGTGTTTTTCCGAGCGTGAAAGAAGCCCGAGAATACACGCAAAATTGTGGGCCCCTAAAAGGCGAACTGCCCCTCCACCGTGGGTCGGCCCGGTATTACACGAACTTTGGGATCGGCCCACGCACTGGGAGTGCTTAACGCCTGCTTCACCTTCGCAGCGGGTCGGCCCAGCATTGCACTATCTTCGGGATTGGCCCCCGTATTAAAGAGTTTTGAGCGGTCGCCGGGCACGGCTGGAACGCAAGCTTAAATAGCTTCGCCGTTAAAATGAAAAGGGAAAAGGCGCTCGGACTTTTTCGCGCGCCCACGCCCTCGTCGCCCTGAGCGCCTGCGCAATGGCAGCAACGGCAGCGTGCCATCTGCCCGCGTCAGTTTGAATTCTCAACGACTACGCTCAGGATTAGGTGAGCTCATTTCGTAGCGCGAACCGGCTGCATGTAGTGTAGGAGACTCGGGCACAGCGTCGATTTGTCTTTTGCATGATTTGAAAAGACGCTCTTGTTCTGGCTTCTACTATATGAAAAGTTTTACTGCAAGCGATCGCTCACACTTGTTGATTTTAGCGTCATAGTCGATGTGTGTAAAAAAAAAAAGGAATATACGCCATGTTTTACCTTGATACCGAGCAGCCACTAAGCGGATTGTGTGTGTTGAGCAGCTACTGTGGGTAGATCTCGTTTAGTGGCGCTCGATCGGGCCGCCATGAACGCTGCGCCGCATGTGTAGTGAAATTATCGTGACACGCTTTACGTAGATATACCTCTTGTGTTAGGAATTTTCAAACAGAAACAGTTTAGCAGCAGGAGGTATTTTCCGGGCTATCCGAAAAGCGTTAAGCGCCTTTCGATATTTATCACTGTTTATCAGCTGGATGTATAGGCAGCTGCTGGCGCTGATTCGCATTTTGACAATCGTACATGGTACGAAGTCCTTGTCGTGCGTAATAAGTGTTCCGGTTTTCATTACTGTTGCCTTTAGTGCCGTTGTCATGGACATACTGTATATTATAGGCGCTGTACAAAAGAAAAAAAAAAGAGCCATATTATCCATTTGGTGGTCTTTTCTTGTTAGATAACCCACAGATTATCCAAATAATTTAGTGCACATTGCACTTGTTCTAGCCTTATCAACACACCTAAGAGATCGTGACATGTTCTAGCTAATAAGTAACCTTATCAACACGCACTATTCGTGTGCATTCTACTGAAATAATGTATTCATCTCGGAATATGAGAAAAAGACATTGCAGACTGTTCTAAGCGGAAATAAATTGCAATTCCTAACGTGATTGTTCAGAACTGCACTCACTATTCTGAGCATGTTCGTTCGGCACGGGCATGTTGCATGAACAGCCAAGAAATGTGCACAGTCCAGCCGGGTATCTTTGTTTCATCAATTATTGTTATAGGAATCACTTCGGATTCTTACATGTGTTTCTTATTTTGATAAGTACACTATGTGTCATATGAACCTGTCTTGACACGAAACGTACCGTTGCAGGCACCAGCGACCATTACGGTTGTACGACTGCGCATCACACTGTAACATCATGAAACATTATAATGGTACTGAACCCGCCGTGGTTGCTCAGTGGCTATGGTGTTGGGCTGCTGAGCACGAGGTCGCGGGATCGAATCCCGGCCACGGCGGCCGCATTTCGATGGGGGCGAAATGCGAAAACACCCGTGTGCTTAGATTTAGGTGCACGTTAAAGAACCCCAGGTGGTCAAAATTTCCGGAGTCCTCCACTACGGCGTGCCTCATAATCAGAAAGTGGTTTTGGCACGTAAAACCCCAAATATTATTATTATTATAATGGTACTGATTCGTATTGGCATGTAGTCTTTAGTCAGGATTAAATCAAGTTAACTAGAGACCAGGGGCGTAGCCAGGGGGGGGGGAGGCTTATGGGGCTTCAGCGCACCCCCCCCCCCCCCCGAAATTTTTTCGTGCGTCATGCACCGCCGACCAAAACAACCCCCGGTGCCTGAAATCATTCTGGATTTTGTCTAGAATGGGGGGGGGGGGGGGGGTCTTTTTCACGCTCGAAAAGACATTTCGGCGCGAAGATTGTGAACTCAGGCTGGATTTCGTGGCAACACCCGTGCATCTCGAGTCACATAATGCAAACAGCTGTATCCGAGCCCAAAGTTTCAAGGGTGTTTTGATGGCGAGCGGGCTCGTCGTGGCATCTCGCGGAGGCCGCGTAATCTACGGAGCGCATTAATTTCATTTCCGAAATTTTATGGGTATAAAGATCACATAAACTTTTGATGCGAAAGGTGCATTGACATTTCCAAAGTCGTGCTTTAGATTTTCAATTCTGGAACTTCGCGGGTATAATGTTATAAACATTTGACGCCAATTAAGGTGCATTAACTTTTCTAAAGTCGTACATCGGACCATACAACGAGACAAGCCAAATGAACACACTATCCGACAAGTTGACAAAGTACACAGTGAGATGCGAGGAGGTGAAGCGTTGTGATAGTTCATTTGTGCCGTCATGTCGCAGAAAAGAATATCAACATTTTTTTTTTCACCAGCGCCAAAGCATCCATGTCAAGACACTAAAGCCAGCAAAGGTAACTATGTTCTTATTTATTTTTCTACTTTGAATTTTATTCGCGAGGACCACATTCAGCCTCTTCAATTTTCTTGTTCTCGCTGCCCGCAGGCTGCCAGAGCCAGCCAGAGCGCATGCGTTTTTCTCGTGTTGCCCTGACCACCACGCGGTGCACTTCGGTGCGCGGTCGTTTTTGTCTGGCCCAGTGAATTTTTGCCTGGCAGAGTTTTGGACAATTTCTGGCTAGCAGACGAGTAAACGAAACAATGGTCGCTCGACGTCATCACTGTGGGGATTCGAGGCATTGCAAGGCGTTCGCTTGAGCGCAACCTCTCCGGAAAGCCTTGTTTCGCCGGTGTAGGATACCGAGCAGTATGCGCATGGTTCTCTGTGGGCCAAGCGCCTCACGTTTTTTTTTTTTATATTCCTTCGCTAACCACATTAGGTGCCCAAAGTAGGCATTCGATTGTGGCCAACATGCTTTCCTTTGCGTCTTTTGCTTCATTTCGGTGCTCCGGCCCCACACACAAAAAGAAGAGACATTGTTGCGGCGCAGCGAAATGCCGCACGGTGAAAGTTCGATTTCATTACTTCTTTTCCGGAAAGTAAAGGTCCGTGGGACGCTTCAGTTGCCGGATACTCTCATTATGTTATGGCGATAGCAATTATAAGGACATTCCAGGCGCATTCCTGCCGTCGCCGTCGCCCTCATGTTCCGTATAAAGTCCAAGGGCGATAACATCGTGACCGCGCGCCGCATGCAGCATGCTGCATGTGCAAGTGAAAGCGTAGGGGGGGGGGGTGAGAGTGGCATTAATGAGCCCACGACGGTGGCTCCGTTTTGTGTGCGCAAGGGATAAAAGCGGGGAGGATGCGCGCCGCCTTCCGTCGCGCGCGATTCATCGGGAGGAGTGGAGGGAGGGAGGGGGGGGGCCTTAGGATTCTGTGATCTGTGAATCTGATTGCCCAACATATTTATTCGCCTTGTTTGACGCATTATATACACATACTTTTTTAGATATGTAGATTTATTGGAGACATACGTATATTTAAATATCTTGTTGCGAGGTTTTGTGTATACGTGCAGTGAAGTTTGTTTCCAGTGACACTTTTTTGCTTTTTATCAAGCTGTATCTTCTCATTTCTAATGTACGAGGGCGAGTCAAATGAAATTGAGCCAACCTACTCCGCGCAATAATGGTTCGGTCCATTATCTGCGAGGCATGCGCGTAGCACACTGGCATCTCTCATTTGGAAAAGTGACATGCAGGTGTGAGGATAAATGTTCTTGAACGCTCTCATACGCTGGGTTCAACATGGTTTTCTGACATAACGGAAGCTCCAAAAGTTGAACGGAATGGTGTCGTGAGGTTTTTGACTGCTGATGATGTTTCCCAAAAAGAAATTATTCGCCGTATCGCTGCCGTGTACGTTGAACATTACATTTCATTGGCCACTGTGAAGCGTTGGAGCAAACGATTCAAAGAAGGATGTGGAAGTTGGAAATACGATCCAAGACCGGGCCTAAGTCACCGTGCAATCACCCCCAACACAATTGCAAAAGTTGATGAGCTGATTAGACACGAACCGAGGATAAGCATCGATGAACTGGCAGAGCGTGTGAAGTTCGGTTCACACCATAATTAATGAACATCTCGCTTATCGGCTCTTGTGTGCGCAATGGATGCCAAGATTATAGAAATCACCGCCAGAAGACGGAGAGATTCGGCGCTGCCTTGACTCATCTAATCCGGTATCGCAGTGAGGGTGACGGCTTCTTGACTGCAGTTGTCACCGGGGCGAATCATGGTGCCACTATTCTGAGCCTGAGACACGACGGCAGTGCATACAGTGGAAACATTCGAATTCGCCACCCCCAAGGAAAGCAAAGGCCGGCATTTCCGCCGGAAAGGTGTTTTTGACTGTCTTTTTGACCGTCAGGGTCCATTACTGATCGAATTTGCTAAACCCCCGGAGAGACTATTAATCGTTCCTGATATTCTCAAACGCCGGATCAGCTGCGTGTCGCAATCAAGAACAAACGACGTGGAAAATTGACGAACGGGGTCATCTTGCTCCACGTCCCCACGTCGTTGATGTGTTTAACACAAAACTGGCGAAGTTCAAGTTGGAGACGCTGCAACATCCGCCATATAGCCCAGTCCTTTGCCTTTATAATACCTTTATTACCTTTATAATTCATTTATTCATGAAAACAAGTGGTACATTGTGCCAAGGCATTAGGAAATAAGTTGCTAAAAAAGCAACTTGACTGGCGCTATTAACGACAAGGTCAAAAAGGCAGCCTTGCGACTTCCACAATTTGGGGCAACTGAAAAAAAAAACAGCTCAAGGGAACCAGGTTCGTGTCGGAGGATGACGGGAAGGAGTTACATACTTTTTGAAGCAGCAATCCAACGAGCTTTATGAGACGGGAATCACGCTACTCGTTAGTCAGTGGGACAAATGCCTAAATGCTCATGGAGACTACTTTTAAATAAAGTGCCCCGTTTGTCATATATTCGCTTTGGCTCCCTTTCATTTTACTCGCCCTCGTATATGTTGCAGAACCCCTGCTTTCTATATGTGCTCTGTGTTGCGACTATAATTTCGGTGTAATTACTCACAATACCCGACCGGTGACAGCGCCTTCGGCGCAATACATTGGAACGAAGGACAGCGTCATTTATATTTTTGTTTGGCCATTGAATATGTACAAAAATGTAAACAAGATTCTTGAATGACAAAGTTTCATTAAAATATTTGTCGTCAACTTCTGCATTTCACGGTCTTTACATATTTCATATCAGCGGCCTGCACTACTTTGCTGGTTTCGAACTGATATAGTTCTAAAAGTTCGCGTGATATTTTCTTTACTTATTAGACAAAAAACATGGAAGCATTGATATCAGTTACTTCGGGCACAATTTTGGGACATACGAGTATATTCTTTTATGAAAAAAAAAACATAATTTACTTGTCTTGACAATGCGTAGCGTTCAAAAATTCATTTGCAGCATGTTTGGCAGTTTCAATGCAGTTAATATTCATGTATTTGATCCTTCCACAAATTCTATAAGGAAGACGCCGAGCCGTAACGTCAGCCCTCCCCCCCCCCCCCCCCGTATGAAATTTCTGGCTACGCCACTGCTAGAGACATAAGGAATGAGAGCAAATTATATAGGAATGGAAGGAAGGAAGGAAGGAAGGAAGGAAGGAAGGAAGGAAGGAAGGAAGGAAGGAAGGAAGGAAGGAAGGAAGGAAGGAAGGAAGGAAGAGAATTTCTTCTGTATTTTTATAGAAACGGTGACAAGAGCAAAAGGAATCGAGGCCTGACAGAGGCTCCTGCTCCGTTAAAATTTCGGCAACAGCGAATAGCTTACATGTAGCACAAAAGTAAATACAACATCGTCGTTTTAAGATATTATAACAGAAAAAATAGCATTACCAACTAACATATTACAATTATAAATAAATAGTATATAACCGCTTGGATCTATGAATTTATAAGTGATAGAGAGTTTTATTGTTACTAATACGGTATTTCGACGTTCAAACACAAGCAGACAAGAGGTGTACCACAGCGTTGCGTTCTTTCCCCCTACATTATTTAACATTTTGCTAATTACTTTGTCTCCGGAAGTACACGTTTATGTTTATGCGGACGATATCGCATTTTTTACATCCGCAAGTGAGATACATTCACTACACCACTCGTTACAGAATTACTTAAGAATGTTGGAGACATGGCTTGAGGGGTTATGTATGTCGTTAAATATTAGCAAAAGTGCGGCATTAGTCCTCTCGTTAAGTGCACAGGTGCATGTATCTTTACAATACCGACAGAAAGTCATTCCTCAAGTTGACGCAGTCAGGTACCTTGGTGTTATTTACGATGGCAAGCTTACCTGGCGCAGTCACATTGAACATATTAAAACAAAGGCAGAACGAGCCGTAGCTATGCTAAGCCGGCTCAGCCACCGTCGCTCTGGACTACGCAGGGATACCTTACTGATGATATGTGAGATGTATGTTCGGCCTACATTAAAATTCGACTGCGTATATTTTCCCGTGGTCCCGCCTACAAAATTAAACCTCTCATACTTTTAGAAAGGGAAGCTCTACGATTATGCCTCGGGCTACCTAAATTTGTTACCAACACTGTTTTATATCCGGAAGCTCATATACCCACCCTATACATTGCAGATTCCGCATGTTTACGGTTCAGAGATATTTAAATATTTATGACCTTTTAAAAAGACGCACGCAATTTGTATTTATCACTGAACCGTCGGAATTTTTTCAAGCACCGCGGTCGAGATTACACAGTTCTCAGATACTATTTGAGCAAGCGCAGTTGCAAAAATTGGATGTGTCCATACTCCAAGTTTGCCATTCAAATAATGCCTTACCGGAACTCAAAATTGAGTTCGAGGACATATTTCCAAATCATGCTAAACTATTACCAAGAAGACATTTAATTAATATCTTACACGGTCACCTACACCAGCTTACCACTGACAATGTAATAGCTACTGATGCTTCTGTGTGCAATGAGGAAGCAGGAGTAGAGATCTTCCCTGAATCTCTTCAGTGGCCTTACACTCTTCGCTCTCCTAACTTCACACCCATATTTCAGGCAGAATTATTAGCGATTATATTAGCATTACGAAAACTGCCCCAAAATGACCCATTAGCTGTTATTGTGACCGACTCGCTATCTGTATGCATAACACTTACTGCATCTTTAAATTCAAGAATTCAACGAACATTTTCTTCGATGGTACCTTCGTACTTACGGAAAGTATGTTTGCTTTGGGTACCGGGTCATTGTGGGTTGCACTCGAACGAAAGGGCTGATTCACTCGCACGAGCATCCCTCAATGGCCCTATCATATCCGTTTTGCCGATATTAGCTTATGTTCCTTCGGCTAGGTACAGAAATTTCTCTATATCGCAAAACTTTGCAATATCCATGGTAACACCGTCTTCTGAATTCTACCATCTTGGCTTTCCATGGAATCATTAATTGGTGTCCTTCAAGGCGATTGGAAGTTTCTTTTAGAAAAGTGAGATGTCTTATACCGCCTCTAAATTTTTACTTACACAGGTCTGGTGTCACTATGTCCCCTCTATGTTCATTTTGCAGTGCACCTGAATCTATCGAACATTACTTTCTCTCGTGCCGCCGCTTTGTAAGACAAAGAAAACTCTTAGAAAACTCATTTAGCAAACTTTGGCTATATCGCTAACCTCGCCAACCATTATTTCTTTTGGGGCGACTTCATTGGAGGCTTTTCTCGCAGTTTACAATTTTATTAGACAAAAAGAGTACCTTGCTGAATTTCTGAAATCATCAATTATTTCTATTATTTCCTTTCTTTATGTTAACTTATTTTATCGAAATACTTAACAATATTTTCATTCCACTTCTAAATTACAGTTCTTTAGTCCCACGCTCTACTATTCAAATGTAGTTTTGCTTTAATTCTAATCATACGGAAAACCGCCTGCTTCTTGGCCAATCCCCCATAGTGGGTATGCGCCAGTGTTTGGAATACCAGACCAGACAAGGAAGCGCTGCTCGGTCACTGGCCTACCTGTTTCTTCAACGGATGCTCGCCGTGCGAACCGTTTCACGGGAGAAGCCCCTTCCTGGTGTCTTGGTGTACCCTCTCGGGGAGCGGCTGGGTATCGGGCGGTGATTGACATAGGCAAACAAGACTGATTTCTATTTCTTTACCCGGCCAGGCAAGCATTGCCTAGTCGGCTTCTCTTGTACCTCATGATTATCCCATTGAACTTCTCTTGCGCAGCGGACTGACGAACGTTCCTGTGGCCCTGGTACCGTCCAATGGGGAGTCAATCCGAATGAAGAACCCCAGATTAATTCAGGAAGAACTTCACAAGGCGACAGCCCACTACCAACTGATCAGAGAAGTACGGCAGTTTGGTAGCGCTGGCATTCTCTGCTATTCGCCAGACCAGGCCTATATCACTGACCTTCTCAAATGTACAGCGTTTGCCTCACGTCCGGTGATCTCCTTCATTCCTGCTCACTTAGCTTGTGTTAAAGGACGGGTTTGTGGGGTCGACTCGAGCCTTGCCCCTTTAGAAATTTTAGACATGTTTTCTGTCGCCCGAGTCGTGTCTATATTTCGTTGCTCTCGCTTATTTCAGAACAAGAAGATCCCCACAGAATCAGTACTCTTACCTTCGCTGGAAAAACTCGTCCGACAGAGATCAAGGCGTGGCCACTCATTTACCGAGCTGAATTGCTGCCTCCTCGCCCCCCTCAATGTATTAGGTGTTGGCGCTACGGGCATAACATTAAGGAATGCCGATCAGTTCCTCGGTGTCGTAAATGTGGAGAAAATCACGATTTAAGATGTTGTTCATCACAGGAAAAACGGTGTTATCTCTGCAGTGGCTCTCACTCAGCTGACTATACTAAGTGCCCTGCGAGAGACAGGAATTATAAATTTTAGAAATAATTGAACAAAAGAGATGCTCAAGGCTGGAAGCCCGTGCTATCATTGCAGAACGATCTCGCGGGTATGCCGGTGCAGCAGATCGACTATATTATGCAGTTGACTCACCCCTTCCTGATGTCATAGCTTCGACAGTAGAGAGGACAACACAGAAGGCAATGAAAAATCTATTTGGGAGCCCATCGGAGTCGTTAGGCAGTTTTAGTTTAGCGTTAAACGTAAACGTAAATGTAAACGCATTAAGTACGCAAAGAAATAGTGTTAGGATCACTGCGCATGCTCAGAACGTTATTGGGTTTCTGCGGTTTACGTGTGATATGGTAACGTACGTTATTCGGCGAGCTTAACGTTCGAATTTTTACGTACGCTAAGAAATAGCGTTTTCGAACATGGCGGCACCCATAGCTTCCGCTTCAGCATGAATTCTCGTGATGGCTGCGCTCTGACTCGCGTTGATCGCCAGTAACTATTGAAATGAGATTTAGCTTTCTCTAAACTCACTTTAAACGTTAGTTATGAGCGCAAAGCACGTCCAATTTCTGAGATCGTTCGGCAATTCGGGCAGGCCTAACGAGACGCGTCAGCATAGCTACAACAGGATGCATGGAGGAAAGAAACTGAGGAGAGGCCCTACCCCCTCCGCGCGCTTGGAGAAAAGTGTGGAGGAAATGACGTAGAAGTTTCTCCTTTCTTTTCGTTTTTTTTTTCTTATTTCTTTGCTCTAGCGTCCACGCCTTTCGGGCCACAACGGCGGCTTTGTTATGGTCTGTGCGCTCACACGTGTTGCGCCGTGGGTTTCGTAACGTGGCAAAGGCGCCGTGCGGGCAGGTTTGCGTTGGTCTCCGTGTTTTGTTGCGCTGCGTTATCTGGACCATGCTCTACCGGATGTTGCTGTGGCCAGGTGGGACAGGAGGAACTAAAATTTGTGAAATGAACGCGCATGCAACGCTGTACGCAATGTACCGCGCCACGGCAATGGCAACGGAGGAAGGAATACCCGCGGGAAATTTCGCCCTCCTTGGCGGATTCGTGCTAACGTGCCATCGCAGGCCGAAACCGATGCGTTTCCGAATCTGTACAATGAACGCCTTGCAGGTCAGTGATTCCTGCTCTTTACAGCGCATATGGTGCATTTGCGGCACGTAAAACGTACGTTATGAAGGCATATAGTTGGTGTTCAGTAACAACTTGCTTTTGTGCATATTAGAACACATGTCGCTTAACTGTTGCTTGTTCCTCGCAGTACTCGTGACAGCAAGAAGTCTTTTATAGGCATAGCGCGTTCGAGGTTCATGCACACCTGCACAGGTGTACCTCAATACACGTGCTGATAGAGGGTTACGCAGAATATGCGCATTTTGCTGCCCTCGGCACCGTGCGCCTGCCAACCGACGCTTCATCCTGGAAGATGGGAAAGAAGTGGCTGCTTTGACTTAAGGAACGAATCCTCCCTACCGCAGGCGTATCCTATCTGTGTGCGCGAGAAGAGCAGGGAAGCGAAGGTTAGCGGACGCGCTGCAAGAGTCAGCAAGGCTCCGCAGAACGTACGCCTGCGAACACATCAAACAGCTGTTCCATGGTCGCATGTAGGCCGGTTCTACGCGCGTACTGTTCTGCACCATGCGCCGGCTATCGCGAAAATTTGGTTCCGTGATGCTTCACTTACGTACCATGGTAAGAAGGCACCTCAGGCCGCACTCAATGAATCTAAACATGGAGTCAGAATAAATGACATTCTGCCTCCTCGCCGGCGAGCTGTCGTAGTGATGCGCGGCCACCCGAAGTTTGTTCAGTAAGGCACGACGATTTCTCAAGCGAGAATGTGTTTGTGCTCATAAACTCCAAATGGATCGCAAATGGGTCGGTACGTGTGTCGTACGTGTCTCCAGTGCATTCTTGTAGTGCAGTGAGAATGCGTAGATTTTTTTTTCATCGCCAGACGTCTAGCTCGCAAGACCGTCTGAGTGACCCAGGAAGCCCATGGAAGCAGAGAAAAGCAAGTAGAAGGCCGAGCGATAAAGGTGACCTTTTTTAAAAAACACGCAAGAACTGGGCAGCGGTCCGTATACCTGCGGTTGATGAGAACAGTTCAGTTGGCTGGCCTGATAAGGCATGCTCACGGCCCAATTTGCGAAGTTCATTATGAACTTCTTTTAAGATGAATTCGCCAACGGTAATGCAATGAGACATCGCGATTGTGTAGTGTTGCTGCAGAGCGCGCGCGTCCGAGCAGGCTGATTGCGTGCAGCGCGGCGTGGTTTCGCGAGAGATGTAAACAAGAGAGGAGAGCTGGCCCGATAGGCGGAGCAACGCCATGAGTAACGCCAACTTCCGGCTTCACTTTAGCTTCACAGAGAGTGACGTCAGGGCCTCTCCTGAGTTTCCTTCCTCCATGACAGGATGGTTGCTAATGGATTGTCTTGGCTTGGATGCGTTTGATACGAAGCACCAGACGGCGCCCTGTTTTATAACGTCTTCCTTACGTTTGCGTTCCCGTACGCTAAACTAAAAGTCTTGAAAGGACGCGCACCATATCGTCCTGCAAAGATGATTACGTTTAACGTACGTAAGGCGACAAACGCTATTCTAAAACTGTCTATTAGCACAAATGGTTGCCATTCAAATGAATCAACACTTTCAGGTTGCCCACCCAACCATGGCCTCTAAACTTCCAGTGCCTTCAAATGCGAATGATGCAGAAACATTGAAGCCAGGCCCCTCTAAAATTCGACCTAACGAGACCTCTCCTGTGTATCACGCAGAACAGGAATCAGATTGGAGCTCTGATTGTGGCTCGCAAGAAACGCACATGTAGATTGACTCTCGTGCTCTTAAAAACGCCGTGCATCTCCTGTCGCGCATGGATCCGCAATGACACATAATATGAAAACCAAAATACGCCAGAAGGAGAATATTTCTAAAAAAGATTTTTGGAAAGATAGCATCCTCGGCAAGACAGTTTCTGCTGCCAATCTTAGCGCAACATAGGTACGCCAAAAGTATTACCGTGGAATTGCCGTTCCATTTATGCCGCTGCTATTGACTTATATTACCTCTGTAGCCAACACTCACTTGATATCATTGCATCGCAAGAAACCTGGTTATCAGCAGAAAAATCATTTCATTAAAAAGTTACTGTACATTTCGCTTGGACCGTCCCTCTCGTGGTGGCGGCTTAGCTATCTTTATCTCTTCAAAAATTGCGCAGCGGGCCAAAATGGTTTACCAGATTACGACTTCCAAAAGCGAAATTCTAGCTATAGACGTTTCTATTCCAAGCCTCATCCCACTCGTTTTAATTGATGTTTATTTCCCCGGAGATATTTTGAATACTAGTGTCCTAGATACAGTAATTACATCCTGCAGAAAAGGAATCATTTTTGCCGGAGACTTTAAACTCCCACCATACTTCGTGGGGGTACAAGACCAATTCGAGTGGTAAACGTTTGTGGGATTGGGCTGCCAACAATAATTTATCATGCATTACCGCATGAGCACCCACATTTATTTGTGTTAAGTCACTTTCCGCAATAGATCTCACTTTCGCTAGTACTAATTTGTCTATCTCCACTTGGTCTGCTATAAACTCGGACACAAGCAGTGACCAACTTCCTATTCTTTTTGAGCTCGTATGCCCACTGACTCAAATTACTGTGCATTCAAATACTTTTGTTAATTTCAGCACATTCAAAAAGATTTGACACATGGCTTTATCGAATGAGCAATTGAATAATGAAGAAGAAAAGGCCATAAACCTATTGTCTGTTTTAAAAGATTCTGTAAAAGAATCCCAATTCACTGTGCACTCCACTAAAAGCGGTTCTTCTCACCCTTGGTGGAACGCAGAGTGATCACGCGATTACAGGATAAGAAAAGCAGCGTTGCGAAAACTACTTCATAACCAGTGTCCTAGCAATTGGAGAGACTATAAGTTCGCGGCAGTAACATTTAAAAGAACAGTTGCAAATGCGGGAGAGGACTTCGATTATGAGCACTTCGAATTTCTTTCAAAGGCCACCAACAAAAAAGCACTCTTAACGATTTCTGAGAAATAAAAACGTCCTTCCGGCACAAATAAATGTCGACTCTGTGGTTCCAACACCCTGCGAATTGGCCAAATTACTGTAAGGTACTGCTAAAGGTATAGAATGTCGCTTTAAGTCAATTTTGCCTAATCACGCTACGCCGCTTTCTCATGGTGAAGACTTCGAAGAAGTTACAATTTCGGAGCTGAAAAATATACTAAGCCAGTTGCCTAATTCAGTGCCAGGCCCTGATGGCATTACTACGGCAATAATCAAAAACGTTATTTAAGATATCATCACAAGCATTACTTACCCTGGTAAACCATTCTATTAAAAATTCGTGGATTTCCCCGGAATGGAAACTTGCAAAAGCAATCCCATTATTAAAAAAGCAAGGTGCCGGTTACGAATTAGATAACATTAGGCCAATATCTCTCACATGTAACCTAGTAAAACTCGTCGAAAGAATCTTACACGACGCCATAAATAATTGGCTGATAGAGAACATGATTTTGTACCCATGCAAAATCGGCTTCAGACGTGGGTGCTCGATTTCGTGCGCCCATGTCCACACAGAAAGTCGTTTTAAACTAGCTCGATGTCACTAAGGCGTATGACAACGTAAACATGTGAGCCTAATAAACGCGCTTCAGAATGCTGGTCTGCCAAAATATTTTGTCGCATGGGTTTATGAATTTTTAAACGGCAGGGAGTTTTACTGCTCTCTACGCGGATTGTCTTCTTCAACTTATCAACAGTCAAGAGGTCCACCACAGGGATCAGTCCAATCGTCATTGATGTTTTACTGAGTACTGTATACCTTTGCAACAGGATGTGCATGTGTACTTATACGCCGACGACATTGCATCTTCTGCCCATCGGTAGACTTACATGCTTTGTATCAAACTCTACAGTCTTATATGAACCGCCTAGAAATGTAGCTTGATGGTATCAACCTTTCTCTTAATATCAGAAAAATTGAAGTAACGACCACAAAAAGCGTCATCCTAGTTTTCCCTCAAAGAGTTCCTGTGCAAATTTCGGTTCTTTATCGACAAGAAAGGATCCCACAGGTGAATGCACTTAAATATCTGGGAGTAATTTACACCGAAAAACTTAATTGAAGTCCACATATAGAGCATATTACCTCAAAGGGAGCACGCGCAGTAGGAATTCTGAGTAGACTCAGCAGCAATCGATCAAGGTTGCGTCGGCATATTCTGATTATGATCTATAGCATGTATGTTCGCCCGACGATAGAGTTTGGCTGCGTTTCGTTTTCAAGCGGACTTGCATATAAGATTCGGTATCTGACTCTTTTAGCACTAGAGGCATTACGTTTGTCTTGGACATCCTAAATTTGTTGCTAACGATATCATACCAAAAGCACGCCTGCGTTCTCTTCTCATGGGACTTCATATCCTAGCAGTACAAACTTTTCTAAAGATATCCGCATCACCACAGAGGAGATCACAATATAATTTCGTTAATGAACAGGCCTCATTTTTTAACTATAAGTGGTATCGCTCACGTTGCCCTCAAGTTGTTTTCGCACAAAAACTATTGGACCCATTAAACGTTCACCTATGCGAGGTGGTCTTACTAAATTTCTCGGTTCTAGATGCTAAAATTGTATTTGATATTTTTCCAAATAATGCTAAACATCTTCCCTATCAATATCTGAATAGCATTCTAGAAGACCACCTTGCACACCTGGATACAAAGACCGTTATAGAAACTGATGCTTCCGTCTGTGAAGAAAAGGCAGGTGTGGGCATTGTATCACCACATCTAAATTGTCTTTTTCAATTCGACCACCTGACTTCAATTATTGGCTTACCTTTAAGCAAATTACCACCATATCTCTGACATCAGCCGTAATCTTAACTGATTACCTGTCTGTCTGTCTGTTCTTCACTAACCACACCCAAATTGTCATTCATTAAAAAATGTCTATTCTCCCAAGACACTTGCGTCTCGTTCGTTTAGCGTGGGTGCCAGGCCATAAAGGTCTAGCCTTAAACGAATATGCAGATATACTCACAGTAGCATCCCACGGCGCTCCTATAATCCCCATTTTGCCTTCGTCCGCTTTCATCGCTGCGGCGCGATTCCGAAAATATAATACTACAAATAACTTCGCGCAATTGTCAGTGGCAACATCTGATTTCCTGCATCTGAGTTTTTCTTGAAATAACGAATGGTGCTCCTCTTGAAAAATTGAAGTAACGATTAGAAGGCTACGGTGGCCGAGTCCCCCGACTGAACATTTAGCTCCACAGGTCTGGTCTCGCTATATCGACCTTGTGCCCTTTATGCAATGAGATTGAATCTCTGGAACACTTCTTTTTGACATGTCGCCGTTTCATTATTCAACGGAAAATATTTTTAGAAGAACCCTTCCAAAAGCTTGGCTTGAATTTGACTCTTCCTGTAACTCTTTCCTTTGGGGCTACCGTACTGGGTTACAGCCACAGGAACGTTTGTGAAGCCCTCTGCATCTTTCTGCGCGAGACAAAACGAATTGAATGTTAGAATTCTTCTAAATACTTACTATGCTCACAAAGTTCACAATATAGCTAGATAATTGATCATTCATGCATGTAACAGTAGGCACTTTATATCCAATTTGCAAGATGCTTATTTCATTTCACCATAAGTTATCTTTTAAAAAAAATGCTAACAGTTCCTTCCGCGCCCGATTCATGGCCGATCCCCCAGAGTGGGCTGCGCCATTTCACTAGGGAACAAGAACTCAAGTGCTGTCGGCAATTTCATACCTCTGAGCGTACGTTATTTCTTCTTGTGAATGTTTGGTTGAGTGTTTATTTTATGTATTTCTCTCTACACTAGTTAAATTAAAAGCTTTGTGTGCGTTTTGGAAGGAACATCTTTGTCCTCAATTGAGTTCTCGGAGACTCCTCCTCAGGGAACCATCTGCAACAATTAAAGAAAATAACCTCGATCACAGCCACTATGGTGCAGCAGCGTTACTTCCGACAAATTGATGCCCCATCTGTGCGGCAGCTAATAGCACGGTTGATCATCATTGGGCTACGAATTAATTTTGACTATACATCGCGAATTCTGGACTCGGGGGACTAGAGTGCTCCGCATCGGTTGCGAGTGCACCCAGACATGTCTATACATGTCTGGGTGCACTGGGTTTATACTGGGTTTATACTGGGTGACATGTTTATACATGTCCAGTATAAACCAGATTATGAGAAGCCAACAAACACTGACACCAAGGACAACATAGGGGAAATCGCTTGTGCTGAATAAATGAAATAAAGAAACGATAAATTAGTGGAAATTAAAGTGGATGAAAAAACAACTTGCCGCAGGTGGGAGCCGAACCCACAACCACACGCGAAATGCGAAGGTTGTGGGTTCGCCTCCCACCTGCGGCAAGTTGTTTTTTCATCCACTTTAATTTCCACTAATTTATCGTTTCTTTATTTCATTTATTCAGCACAAGTGATTTCCCCTATGTTGTCCTTGGTGTCAGTGTTTGTTGGCTTCTCATGATATGACTAATAAAAATCGGGCTCCTCGGTTAACCCCCTTTCTTCCAGTATAAACCAGGGCACCCAGCCCCGGACCATATCCCCACGAATTGTCTCCGCAGTTCGTCCGCATCCGACTAAAACCCTTCACTACGCATCACGAACAACACGTGTGACACGTACAAATTTCCGGACCCCTGGAAATCGATCCAGCTCACGTGCGTTCCCCAAGATGTATGAAATTCACAACCTTCGGGCCATCTTCACTACATCATGTGCAGTCAAGGCTTCTATACGGCGCATCATTTTCAGCAGGTTTACCCGCGATCTTGAGGAACTTGGTCACCTGTGGGCTATTTAACTACTGGCGACGCATCTCGACTTAAGATGTGCACCTCCGAATTTGTGAAGCGGTTATCGATAATCCCATTGTAGCTCAACTCCGAGCCATACTTACTTTTGAGCTCAAAAAGGCATTCGAACATGTAATCCACGACAGAGGGCTTCAAGAGGCAGATTGGCGCAACACGGTTCCCCGAGTATGTTGGTGGATACCGTCGTTCATCACTCTGCTGCAGCAATTATATACATTCCACACCTTCTAGACAACCACTAGCCCCTGATTTCCCAAATTTTAGTATCGATTCATTTTGTAGGGCACAGGAAGACATATATCTAACCAAGCAGCATGACTCTGGGTCAAATGGAGGGAACAAGGGCGAGATGTCGTCAAGAACGATCCACCGGAGTTCCTGCGGAAGTGCGCGTATGCTTTACTCTTAATGTTTACGCTAACTCGCGCACAATGCTGGAGCATACTCAGTCTTTTAAGACGACACGAAAATTACCCGTCTTCGCTGTGCAAAATACCAGAGGTGTAAAAAAAAAAAATCTGCTCATCGTTTTTTACCTTACCAGGGATTTAAAATGGGCACGGACGCACCAGAAAATTTACTTGCAGGCGTGCACAATTATAAGCTCGTCGTCATCGGATGCGCGCTCATGCGACCCGCATGCGCACTGCGTTCTGTTTTGACGACTACTCGTGATTCTGACAGCGCCATCTGGTAAGCCTGCAGTGCTGGCGGGTACATGGTTCTGAGTCGTCCACTCTTTGGGGAAACACCCTCATTCAATCCGATAAAACATATGCGCCTTTTAACAGAAAAGAGTTGCTCATATGCGGCTCCTAACACGCCTTTTTTATTAAACAAATTAAGGTTAACGACCTTGATTTGAAGTTTAAAGTGCCTTGACCATTTGAATGCTGATAATTCGTTTCCCCTAAGAGTTTGACGGCCGTATGCACAAATTGCACCTCTTCAGAACTTCCGGGGTCTCCATGAATGCCGTGCCGGCAAGCACTTGAGCAAACACAATTGACATTCCGGGTCCGCTGGGCGAGCGCGACCAATACGCCGCGCGCGCGACCAAGGCGCTGCTGACGTTACTCCAGGTCAGTGGCCTGAATAGGGTTCTGTAAATAGCCCTTTGCGTACGCGCGCGCGTGCGTTCGTGCAGGTATTTGTCCATGTGTGTGAGTGCGCGTTTGCGTGCACCATGCATGCGTCCGCCGTTCATAGCATGCTCTCCCTTAGCGCGCTTCATGGAGAGCAGCACACAAAACGGACCTATATAGTATATACTAAATACACTTCTGTTGCACTCCATTGATTTCTTTCTCGCCTCTCGTTTCCCGTTTACCGGATGCAATGGCCCAAAGCTACACGTACGATACAAATCATTCAAGAATAATAACGAAAATAAAGGTACGACGAGGTTGTTATCAACAGCAATTAATACAAATTTATGCTATAGAAATGGGGTGTGAACAAATGACAAGATTATCGAGCTACATCGATTTCCAATGTGCTGGTGCGTCGGGCACTTCGTCTAGGCGCAGAGTAAGCGAAAATAGCGCCCTGTTACCTATGAAACCAGGCTGAACATTTTCCCTTAGTTTTATGCATCCTTTAGATGGCAACAACGACAACAACAGCAGCAGCAGCGGAAGGAACAAGATGATTGCACAGTTGACACTTTTATGAAAGCTTTAATTGCTCCTCGTCACTTGCAGTGGTGTTCTTTTTTTTTACGAACTACTGTGCAGCCACGGAGAATCCTGGACAGATGTACAGGCGTGCGTGCAGGCCGATGCAGACGTTGGACCGAGTGTGGCGGGCATTTTATTGACGTGAATAGCGCCATTACGAGCGAATATTGGGCGCTAATACCGTATACGACAGCCGCAGAGCTCCCGTGCTCGACAACTCACGCACCATGTCCGATGCGTGCGCTTGCATGCATATATTGCTGAAACGTACACGTGCCGGGATCTGCATACATACAAGCGCATATGAGTGTTCACGCATAGATATATACGCTCGTTTCATCTGCATATGGGCGTTTTGACGATGTGGTGCTTGTAGCTCTGTGTGCGTACACGTACTGCACGCATAATGCAAATGGCTGCATGTTGCATTAGACTCCAAGTGCACGAGCGGCCCCTCCCCGACAAGAAAGAAAACGAGACAGAGAATAAAACTGCTTTATGCTGAGAATTTGTTCGACGAAAAGACAGCTGCCTGCTGTGCATTGTTTGCGCGCATAGTTAGGCCAGTGCCTAACTATACAGACGAAGCTACCTTCAACGAGAATAAATAAATCGTGCTTTCGACTTGCGTAGCATATATGACGTTACCTTATTGCGTTTGCGTGACATAAAAAAAGATGCACTGGCGAGAATGCAGGTATACGAAGTTCACACTGATCTCGCTGAATTGGCCTATAAAAGTCTGTCACCGGTAGCCATGCAGACACGGACAAATAATCGTCGATGCTAGTAGTGGCTGCTTGGAATCGAACCTTCGTCGTCAACCGGTCAACAGGTAAAGCGAAGCGAATATTGCATCATAGGCCCAGCATCTAATTTTTGCTCAGTTATCTCCTTAAATTCGATGGAGCAGCATGTCTATATATACGTAATCATCGAAGACGAATGAGACCAGACAATATTCGGCTGCCGAATGACGGATATACGGGAGACCGGCTTGAACGGAAGAACTGGCTTAACGTTAACTGACAAAATTAAATCGTTCAGTCTTCCTTATAGGGTGGACGGAGCAAAGTTGGGCTTATACAATAGCTTCGTGGAGATAGAGTACGATCTCCGCACTTTTGCCTCCCCTCCATTGCAGTAGTTCCGTCCAGCGCTGTGGAAAGCATGCAGGATTCCTAGCCAATAAGAAAGGCGAGCGCTTCGTGCAGCCCGCTCACCGACACCTTCTCGCCTGCAAGCCGGATTTTTCTTTTGTTATTCAAATGAAAATAAAACAAACAAACAGTCACCTATTATGGTAACGGCTACACTTTCTCATACATACGGCTACTTCTTTTCGCATAATAATAAAGAAAAATATGGTAAGATAACGAAAGAAATGTAAGATGAAGAAGAAAGAAAAGGAAATCTAGAGCAGAGTTAGCTATAAAGAGTCTAAATAAAGTCCACATACATTCCTGTAAACGCACTGGACCTTACACAGGCAAAAGGTGAGGACAAGTTACACCATGCATTATGCTGAGTCCCGAAATATGCGCGTATACTGAGTTCCGAATGCGTACACGAGGCCGCGACGCGGTCCATGATGAACATGCGTATATTAGGAGCCATGCGCAGACTAGAAAAATACACAGATGACATATAATATACGCAAAAAGACTAGACTGTCAAAACCGGGCATCATATCCCACAAGGCGCACAAAAATGAGTATGACACGTTTGACAACAAGTGCGCATAAATATACAGATGGTAGAAGTGGGTTGCGCTTACACGACCATAAATACCCGACGCGGCTCCTAGTACACATTTAGTATGCCTGTTTCTTTTTTTTTCAAAGAAATGTTAAAGCGCGTTCGACATGCTGTTGATTTCTCTGCCCCCTTTTCCAGGGTTCTGTTGTACCCTCAAGGTCCGACGTCATTTGCATATAGCGCGGGTTCTTTCCCTCAGGACATTTGACCCTTAAAGATAGTGGAGTGTTGGACTGAGGGATGCCCATTTGAATAACCGGTGGGTAACCGGCGGCGGCGTGGTTTCGGGTCAACGCCCTCCCGCAGCCGAGGCGAACATTAAACCGCGAGGCCGCTCTGCGGTTTTAGATGGCCAAGAGCCGGCAGAAATTTTGCTAGATAGAAAGAACGGTCGGTTGAGATAAAGTGCGTGTAGCAATTTCTTTTAACTACGGTCTATGCGCAGCGTGTCTAGGGAAATCGACGAAGAGATGGCGAACGTCCTCATCGTCGCCGCCACAGGAGCAAGATAGAGATGACGTCTGTTTTATGCGGTATATTAAAAATCTGATGTACGCTGTCCCAAGGCGCAGTCGGTGAATCAGTGTCTTGGTACTCCTTGGAAGAGTTAGATGCGACTGGAATGATGTGGAGTAGTCGAACAATGAATGTCGCTTTGAGCCAACGTTTCAACAAGGGCACTTGTCAGGGCAGCAACTGCCTGACCAGTTGCTGCCCTGGCGAGTCCCCTTGTCGAAACGTTGGCTCAAAGTGACATTCATTGTTCGAGTGCTCCACATTATTTCAAGTTTCCATGTACCTCTGAACTAGATTCAACTGGTATTTCATATGAGGGTCCAATTCATAAACAATTGATTCGTTAGAATTTTTCTGTGAACCAGTTGGACATACAGCACTCCATACTTAGTACATTTAATATGCATCGCGTATCCAACGATGATAACGGTATAAGGTGCATTTACGCATCCTTTTGGGTCGAGTTTGCCAGCGAGTCCACTAATTAGTTGCCTGCTATGCCGGCATGTCCCAGGACCCACTGCCGTACCATTTCTTGTTTTCTCTGAGTCGCCTTTTCAAGTCGCCTTCTCAGCTTCTTTTCGTGACGATCGCAAGAGCACTAACAAAGTATGATAATAGTGCGACCACACACTTGTTCCATTATAGGTGAAAAAACTGTAACATAACAGAAACACACAACTGCGTAATCACGCTTCTGCTGCGGCTACCTTTTAAGGCTATTGGACAGTGTTGCAAACATGAATGTCACTATATTTAAAGTGCGTTTAGAAACTGTTTAAAAAAGTCATCAACTAGCTTTTTCGACATCAAGGGGCATTTGATGCTTTATCTTTCTAGGCACACCTCTTCAGTGGTCTCTGGCGCGTTCTGCTGCTGAGCCCTCGCCGCGCTCACCGTTGTTACGTTTCGCCTCCGACGTGCGGTATAGCCGGCGCGGATGCAACGAACGCCAGGGCTTCGTTCACAGCGGCGGACATATTGGCCAGTTCAGCGCTGCCCCAACACCTCCTGCTAAGCGCGTCCAGGCATGTTTCAATGCCACGTGTCTTCGTGTGTGCGTGTGTGCATGTTGGTGCGTACGCTTGTCAAACCGCGGCAGCCGGGGAGTGGAGCTCCCCAACTGTGAAGCGAGGAGGTCTGACCGGCGCCGGCCCGGCGGATACTTGTCACTTGTCACAACGTGTCTGTGCGCCGCCGTCACGTGCGCCTCTTCCGAGCCGTTCCTTCTTGCCCTCGACTCCGAGAGTATAAAAGCAGCTGCCCCCGGACGCCAAGAGAGAAGCTTCGATTTCTTCAGTCGAGTATCGTGGTCTCCCGTTTCTCCACTTCGGTCGACCTGACCGGCCGCTCTTTTGCGATGCTAGAATAAACAAGTTGTTCTGTTAGCAGTCGACTCATCCTTTGCCAGGACCTTCGGATGCTTCCAGCTGTGCCCCAGGCCGCCAGGCCAACGCTACCCTTGGGGCTTGCGACCCAGATGCAACACCGTGGAAAGACCCCGCACGTCATTTAGCACAACTGCCAGTGCACATCGTGCCTCGCTTACATCGGGGTACACACCTGCGGCCAGGCCGGTGTCTCTTCCATAGTGTTTGTGCCGTCTTGAAGTGCACCTCAGAATTCCAGGACTTCAGAAAAAGTGAGATCTACAACCGTCTGCACTAAAACAGTTGAGCTTACTCCTGCTGTACGAGAGATACAGTAGCCACGTACACATTTATACTGACGGATTGACTACATCGACTAGTTCTGGCAGTGCAGTGTGTATACCGACGAGAGGAATAACACTGCGGTTCAATACGTCACATGTCCCGACGCCCACGGCAGCAGAACTCACGGCTCTGCGCAGTGCGCTTCAGTTTATTGACACACAGAGTCCTGGTACATGGGCTGTGTTTTCCGACTCGAGATCGGCTTTACACACTATGCAGTCAATTCTCCGACGTGGAGCTCACGAACAGCTAACGTACGAAATTGTCAAAATTCATCACGACGTCAGACAGAAAGGCCACGAAATTATTTTCCAATGGTTACCTGGTCATTGCAGTATCAGTGGAAATGATCACGCAGACAAAGCTGCCCGAGAGTCACATCAAGAACAGCACAGCGTTCCCATTCCTCTTTCCAGGACAGACGCTGCAAGGCAGCTTCGTCACCTAGCACGCAAACTCTCTTTTATTTATTTATTTATTTATTTCACGTACTTTCAAGGCCCGAAGGCGTTACAGAAAGGAGTGGAGTCAAAACAAGAAGTAATGCAGTAAAAAATACAAGAAAAAGTATTAACAAAAATACTAACAAAAGGCATTCTGAACAGCGGTCTTGAAGTTAGTAGGGTCGGTGATGAGTGCGATTGAGGCGGGAAGGCGATTCCAGTCCGTGCTTGTCCTGGGGATGAATGAGTCACTGTACCGGTTAGTACGGCACAATGGCACCCCGATTTTAAGGCTGTGGTCAGTGCGGGCAGAAATATAAGACGGAGGGGCAAGAAGGGTCTCTTTTAAAAGGGGGTTCAAGTGAAAAACTTTGTGAAAAAGGGAGAGACGGGAAGATTTGCGGCGTGACGAAAGATCAGGTAAGTTAAGAGTTCGTTTCATTGAAGAAATACTTGCATAGCGAGAATAATTAGATAATACAAAGCGTGCACTACGGTTTTGAATACTATCAAGAGTAGAAACTAATGAAGACTGAGTCGGATCCCAAATGGCTGAAGCATACTCCAATTTGGAGCGAACTAATGTTTTATAAAGAGTTAGCTTCAGGGAAGAAGGGGCAGAGCTAAAATTACGGCTTAAGTAACCAAGCATGCTATTAGCGTTTTTAGTAACATAGTCAATATGCGAGTGCCAAGAAAGGTTATTTGATATGTGAAGGCCGAGATACTTGTAAGAGCTAACTGACGTCACAGGTGCACCATTAATAAAGTAGGTGTGTGTGGCAGTGTTACGAGATATACGCATGGCCTTGCATTTATTTGAATTTAGTTGCATGCACCAATTAGAACACCACTCAATTACGCGGTTAAGGTCGTCCTGCAGCTCTTGGGAATCTGAAGGATTAGTAATTTTACGGTAAAGAACACAGTCATCCGCGAAAAGCTTTATGGAAGAGGAAAGAACGCAGTTCGGAAGATCGTTAATATAGATTAGAAAGAGAAGTGGACCCAGGACTGACCCTTGAGGAACACCTGCTGGTACGTTAGAAAACCGAGAATTACAGTTATTAGTGTTTACAAACTGCGTCCTGTTAGAAAGAAAGTTTTTTATCCACTCGAGTACATTTGCGTCCAAGTTGAGTTGAGACAGCTTAAGCAGAAGTAAATCATGGGTCACAGAGTCAAAGGCTTTGGCAAAATCAAGAAATACGCAGTCAATGTCGGTACCTAGATCAGAAATTGCAAAGAGATCGTTAGTAAATGTTAAGAGCTGTGTTTCACAGGAAAAGAACTTACGGAAACCATGTTGACAGGGGTTGAAAAAGGAGTTTGATTCTAAAAACTCAGCCAAATGTGAATATATTATATGCTCAAGAATTTTACATGAAATGCTTGTTAGTGAGATAGGCCTGTAATTGCTGGGTAAGTGTGTGTTACCTGATTTATGAACTGGAATCACCTTTCCCACGCACCAGTCGTGTGGAAGAACAGGCTGCTGTAATGACTGAGTGAAAATGTGCGACAAAATAACAGCAGAGAATACATTAGTACACTTCAAAATTTTTGAGTTCAGACAGTCTGGGCCGGCAGAGGAGGACGTTTTTTGATTGTTAATTAGGCAGCTAACACCAACCCAGTCAATAGAGATTGGATCCATGGGCGAAAAACCAGAATTGAATACAAGCGGTAATCCACGTGGCATTGTGGTAACATGTGAAGAGAACACATCATTAAATACATTACAGCATTCTTCAGGAGCAACAGGTTGATCATTTGGGTATGTTAATTGGATTATTTTGCTTGGAGTACCGTTAACTATGGTCCAGAATTTACGAGGATTAGTTTGCAAGATGGACGGAAGGGTGACAGAATAAAAATGCTGTTTCGCACTAGCGGCGGCTGTGTTGTAGGCACTTTCAGTGAGGTAGTAGGCGGACCAAGCAACGTCACTGCATGAAGCTTTTGCGCGACGAAACGACCGCTTTTTTTTGTTACGTAGTCGCTTCAAGAAGGGGTTGAACCAAGGGGACCGTGGCTTGCAAGCGACTGTTCTTTGCGGCACGAAACGTTCGATTAATGACAACAATTTATTTTTGAAAATGCACCAGTTTTCTTCAACACAGCGCTGATCGCAATTAGCGATGTAAGAAGCTGCGAAATTTTCAATTTCAGCGGTAATGGAAGCCAAGTCGGCTTTGCTGTAATCGCGGATCACTTTCGCAGTTTTCTTAACAGGAGCCCGTGTGTTGATATGAAAAGTGAGTGCAAGGTGATCACTTAAGCCTTTTATGTAAATAATTGGGGAAACTGTGTCAGGGTTGGTAGTGAGAATCAGATCTAGTATGTTAGATGAAGAGGCAGACACGCGCGTTGGTTTCAGTACAAGCTGGTTTAAGTGGAAATCCAAACAAGTGTTTATAAACCGGGTACTCTGAGAAGACTGGGACGTTGCCGTGTCGTTACGCCAAATGATATCGGGAAAGTTGAAGTCACCAAGAAGAAAAAGGGGAGCGTTAGGGTATCTGACAATTAATTTGTTCAATGCGTCGTGAAGGTCATCGCAAAATGATGTCGAAGCAGTAAGAGGGCGATAGCATGTGCAAAATATAACATCTCTGTTGTCGAGTACAACGCGCACGCAAACAAGTTCAAGTGGTGTTTCTATGGAAACCGAGCTTGAAGTGAGCGTTTCAGTAACTGCAATCAAGACACCTCCACCTGATCGCACACCACAATCGCAGCGATAACATGAATACAGTTTTTCACAATCAAAAATTTCGCTATTTTTTACCCGAGCAGAGAGCCATGTTTCAGTGAGACATACTATGTCAGCAGCGCATGATGATAACAGAGTGGAACATCCCAAATACAAGACGCACCAGGTTGCACGAACTGAACCCTTCGCTCCAACTCCGCCCTGCACCCGGGCTTCACCAAAGTGAGGCATCGCTTCTATAGCGGCTGTGGTTGGGAGTGGCTTTCACGAAGGCTCACCACTTTGATTGGAAGGACCAGTGTTGCGTGCGATGGCTGCGGCGGCGAAGAGAACGTGAAACACTTATTGTGTCACTGTCATCGATTTCAGTCGGAAAGACAGGCATTATCTATCGCATTGCGACGACTGGACGATCGGCCGTTGTCCGTGCAGGTGCTACTTGAAGACCGTCCCCATCGCTCGTCGGCCCACAAAGCTGTGAAGGCACTTTTGTTTTTCTTGAGGGCGACTGGCCTGTGTGAACGCCTTTGGCTTGCTCAGGCCCTCCGCTGCGAGCGCGAGCTCCACGCGTCTTTCCTGCACCCTCCCTCTCTCTATTTCAACGTTATGTTCCCTCTTTCCTGTCTCCCAAAGTAAGGTAGCCAACCAGCCACATTTCTGGTTAACATCTCTGCCTTCTCTCTTTATTTCCTCCTGCTCCTGCTGCTGAGCGCCAGGTCACGGGTTCGATGCGCTGCAGTGGCGGCCTCATTTCGATGAAATGAAAAAATTCTAGTGTGCGAGCTTTCGGGTAACATTAAGGAACCTTAGTTGGGTAAAAATTTATTTACTACGGCGCGCCTCATGCCCAAACTCTCATTTTGTTTTGGCACGTAGAACCAAATCACCTACCCCCTCTAATAGAGCGGAAGAGAGAGAAGAGAAGGGGGAACCGAGGGGCACGATTTCTCGTCAGTTACAACCACAGGAAGCCATGGCAGCTGACAACGAAGCCAGCAAAAGCATGGGGGAAAACGACTGTTATTCTTTTTAATTGAAACGCAGAAATAACAAGAAAAAATTATGCAGATCCAGCGCACACCTTGGGATCTATGCGAAGCGAAGTTTTCGTGAACCGGGTAGTGAAATGCTATAAATTTGCCCATTTCATTCCTGCGGCTTTGGCGTAACGGAAACTGGCGTGCGCATACTTGCTCTCGCGCATACCCGTGCTACGCAAGGTGACACACGCGGCGATCACCTCGCAAGCTAATTGGCGATGGCACGATTAGAAGTGTAGTACGTGCGATTCTGGCTTTAATGGCTACAGCATCGGGCTGCTGTGCTGGGGGACCGAGTGTTGGATCCCAGCATCGAGCACGTATAATTAACTTATTTATTTTATTTATTTATTTATTTTATATTTTTTTTTGCTGAAGTACGAAATATTCGACAAGGCAGCAGCAGCACCCAGCAGCCACAGTAAGGGGAAGTCCGGGAGGGTTCGCACGCATAGCTTCGCTTTAAAGGTCAATGAAAGTGGGCAACAAAAACATGGTAGGTGACCCTGATCTTTGAATTAGGGGTCTCATGCTGGCACACGCAACTCGGCGTTGGTTGAGCAACAGAAAGCTCTATCGGCGAGTTTTTCACACCGCTCTACAATTTTCACATTGACACTTTTCATCTAAACATATAATTTGAGAAGTTGATTAATTAATTAAGACTAATTATCTAACTAGACGGAATGAAAAAAAAAGAGTATCTCCGAGCGACGGCAAACAACATTACGTTGCTACTGTCCAACTACGTGGCATTCACATATTTTAAAACTCTGGCTAAAGTTAGCCCCACCCTGTATAGAGAAACATGTATTTTTTAACAGTAAAAGTAATTATTTATGTAGAATACGTTTAAGAGAACCTTTGAATTCGTAATAAAGAAAAAGAACTTAAGGGAAGTGAAGTTTGAAGAAAGACAACATTCGCCATCAGTGGGAGCCGAACGCACAACTTCCGCATGAAGCAGTTTTGGGTTCAGCCCTCGCCAGCATGGAACTTACCATGGCTTTTAGAAAACCGGCTACTGTATATTTAAAGAAGACGCAACGTTTAGTGTCAGTTATTATGGCTTTCGAGCGTCACACAGAGAGCAGTAGTTTTGATATTCTAAAGTGATGTTGGATATAGGCTGAAGATGTCTTAATTAGGCTCCCCATCTCAAGTGTCGGGCCGTATACAAAGTACATAGTACAGCACTACGATGCCTTCAGGAGACAGACATGATTTACTAAGATTTACCGCTAGAGTAGCTGGGCTATAGAGTAGCTGAGTAGCAGTGCTTCGTGCAGCTTACACACTTACTATTTACACCACAACGAAAGCGAATGCGCCAACGCGACGTCGCACGTTCTTTTCGCCCATCTTGTGCACCGAGAATCGCCAGCAGCAGGGCTGCGAGCGATGCCGTCGGCTCGATTCTATGCCACTCTTATCATCAACCATTCCGGGCCGGCTGACCCCGTTAATAACGCGGTGGAGCGTCGCTCTGACCACTGACGAAGATGGAAAAGCGCGAGAAAGAATCGTAAAAGGCATCGCGGCCCTTGACAGAATACATCTTAGAAAGGCCGACATCGAGCTGTCTCCAGAGAAGACATGGTGCATCCTTTCAGTTGGCATGGCGCACGAAAAGAAAAAAGTACGGCTGTACCTAGCTGGCCAGAAACTTGAAATCGCTCCGAAAGGCTCTCACGTTAAGATTCTAATAATAATAATATTTAGGGTTTTACGTGCCAAAACCACTTTCTGATTATGAGGCACGCCGTAGTGGAGGACACCGGAAATTTTGACCACCTGGGGCTCTTTAACGTGCACCTAAATCTAAGCACACGGGTGTGTTCGCATTTAGCCCCCATCGAAGTGCGGCCGCCATGGCCGGGATTCGATCCCGCGACCTCGTGCTCAGCAGCCCAACACCATAGCCACTGATCAACCACGGCGGGTGTTAAGTTCTAGGCATCACAATTTATGAGGACGTGGTTACATGGCTCAAAGTGGAACCCACGTGGAAGCTGCTCCTGCACCTCGATAAACGAATATAGGTGAGGAGGAGATAACGCGCATACGATTCGCACTGCGACGTCACTTGTGCTTATGCTGAGGGCTTGTTACGGCGTTCTGTGCGTCAACCTCACAAATGTACAAGCTCAAAATTATTTGCCGGCATTGTCATCGAGTGATCACATGTCTTACCCACCACACGTGAATTGAGGAGCAGCATTCTCACTCGCGGGCCTTTCCCCTTTACTTCTATAGGAGGGGGAGGAAAAACCGTTGTCGCCATTTATAGGTCCAAGTGCGGACCTGTAGGGGAGCAAGAAAAGATGAGGCGTAGGTGAGGGCCTAGTTATCAACCAGACCCAAAAGATGGCAGAAACCAGGACTCGCATGGCGTCGGGGTAGGAGTCCGTCAACCACTCCTCCAAGGTGGCGACGGGAACAGGACTCGTCTCCAGCTGCCGCGTAGCTCCCCAAACAGTCCCACAGAACGTGGAAGTAGTCCAGAAATCTGTCGCAGGGTTGGAAGACGGGGGCACCCAGCCCTTCCTGCTACATAACGTTGTCTGTGGGGGGCTGTTAGGTAGTGGGCCTACGCCAGTCTAAGCAGCACCACGGAAAAATTCAGCTATACTTTAGGTTAATCGGCAGTTTGATTACCTCACTGGGTCATACATTCAAATTACTAGACTGCCCATGAACATAGGCGCGTACCACAAAAATCTCTTACGTTAGAACTGTTCGTAAGAGCACGTTCCAGCCAATCCTGATGCTGGGCATATCATAGCGAAGGTGGCTGGCCAACGGCAAACAGCATTTAGGAATATAAATGTTTGGGACTTCGACCTCTAGACTTTTGCCACATATCTGAAATTTGACGAAGATATTCCCAAGTGCGTAGTTTTCATATATCAATTAATCAAATCTTAAGTGATGAAAGTACGGTTTCTGGAGTGATTAGATTTTTTTGAACGCCGATGTCCCTTCATTAACGCACCATGCAGCAAACGCTCCCCTAGAAAAGACGCCAGACGACTTGTGCGCCTCATTGGCATCATCATCATCATCATCATCATCATCATCATCATCATCATCATCATCATCACCATCATCATCACGGTTACGCCCACTGCAGGGCAAAGGCCTCTCCCATACTTCACCAACTACCCCGGTCATGTACTAATTCTGGACATGTCCCTGCAAACTTCTTAATCTCATCCGCCCACCTAACTTTCTGCCGTCCCCTGCTACGCTTCCCTTCCCTTGGAATCCAGTCCGTAGCCCTTCATGACCATCGGTTATCTTCCCTCCTCATTACATGTCCTGCCCATGCCCCCCCCCCCCCCCATTTCTTTTTCTTGATTTCAACTAAGATGTCATTAACTCGCGTTTGTTCCCTCACCCAATCTGCTCTTCTTTTATCCCTTGACCTTACACCCATCATTCTTCTTTCCATAGCTCGTTGCGTCGTCCTCAATTTAAGTAGAAGCATTTTCGTAAGCCTCCAGGTTTCTGCCCCGTACGTGATTACTGGTAAGTCACAGCTGTTATACACCTTTCTCTTGAGGGATAATGTCAACCTGCTGTTCATGATCTGAGAATGCCTGCCAAACGCATCCCAGCTCATTCTTATTCTTCTGATTATTTCAGTCTCATTATCCGGATCCGTGGTCACTACCTGCCCTTAATAGATGTATTCCCTGACCACTTCCCGTGCCTCGCTACCTATCGTAAACTGCTGTTCTCTTCCGTGACTGTTAAACATTACTTTAGTTTTCTGCAGATCAATTTTTAGTCACACCCTTCTGCTTTGCCTCCCCAGGTCAGTGATCGTGCCTTGCAATTCCGTAAAGGATTCCGTAAAGGCTACTCAACAATAGACCATATTAACACTATCAATCAGGTGATAGAGAAATGTGCGGCATATAACCAACCCTTATATATAGCTTTCATTGATTACGAGAAAGCGTTTGATTCAGTCGAACCCTCAGCATTCATGGAGGCATTACGGAATCAGGGTGTAGACGAGCCGTATGTAAAAATACTGAAAGATTTCTATAGCGGCTCCACAGCCACCGTAGTCCTCCATAAAGAAAGCAACAAAATCCCAATAAAGAAAGGCGCCAGGCAGGGAGATACGATCTGTCCAATGCTATTCACAGCGTGTTTACAGGAGGCATTCAGAGACCTGTATTGAGAAGAATTGGGGATAATACCTTGATATAATTATTATAATATATTATATAATTAAAATAATTGGGGAGAATACCTTAGTAACTTGCGATTCGCTGATGATATTGCCTTGCTTAGTAACTCAGGGGACCAATTGCAGTGCATGGGCCCTATAACGTAAAACTATTCCAATATGTTTTTATTCCAACCTCCTGACGTCAGATTTGCGCAACCGCCGACGCAAGCCTCGGGCGGTGACCCGCAGCGTTGCCTCAACAGCCCGATCAAACTCTTTTTTAGTTTATATGAGGTCAGTTTTCTTTGCTTTCAAAACGAATAACATTGCCTATATTGAGTGGTTTTTCGTTTGTAATTGGCTGCCAGGAAGCAAGGAGCACGCTCAAGCGGAAAGGGTTTCGATGGGGCTGAGCCAGGGCACTGAATATCGATAACCGGATGAAGAGGGTGATGCCGGCTCCTGCGATTGATCCGCTTTCCCTTACTTAGCCTGCGGTGGCTGGCCGGAAATCGCGGCGGCGTGCAACGGACAGTTAAGAATACCGCTATAGCGAACCCTCAGCAAGGAAAAGTTGGCAGAGCGAGGTCGTAAACGTGCCGAAAGTGCTCGAAAACGTTAAACGGCCACGCAGAAAGTTTTATTATACGCTAATAAACCCATGCTCTCCGGCAGGTGCGAGTAGCCAATGTCTGAGCGATCGGTGGCAGCCATCGTTTATTCCTTTCGGAACGGGGCAAGCTGCGGCTATTCAGAAAAAAAAATTCAGTCTTTTCGGCATATTAATGCATATTTAACGTGTACACGTCACTTTGACGCGTTGAATTTTCGCGGTTTTGTGACGTCGCGTGACAGGCAGGTGAAGTGGGTGCAGCCCGAAAACTTTTGACCAATAGCCGAGCGCTAATGGCGAAAAGGCGTCGAATGAGGAGTAACTCTTTTTCTTTTGTTCGGTCCGATTATGCATAATCAGTGTGTACACGTCATATCAGATGGGGAGCTATCATGGTTTTCGTGACGTCGCGTGACAGACAGGCGAAGTTGGGGTGGTCCAAAAAAGTTTTGACCAATTGCGGAGGGCTGATTGCAGGGTTGGAATAGAAAAGTGTGGAATAGCTTTACGATATAGGCGCCCCATATCCCGCATTTCGGGGGATTACATGAGAACGTAGACCAGACCACGCCTATAGCGCAGTGTTGTGCGCGTTCCTGCGCGTCGGAACTCGGAAGAGCGGTGACGTAATAACCTGTACGATGGGACTTACTACGTTATTATGACTGCAGTAGACAACACGCTGTTTGTCACGCGCAAGCATGGAATGCGAGGGCCACACTGGGAAGGAAGTCGGAGGACAGTTCCCACGCGATGCTGGGCGCTGCCAATTTTTCCCTTCCCCTCATCAGAGAAGAAGTGCCACAAAGGGAAGAAAGCGTTGCCACTCCAGGGGAGGCCGAGACGACGCGAAGGGCTCATGGACGTTTGCCGGAAGAAAGCCGCCACAAACTCGTGCCTGCCCTACACTGACAAGCAGCGGAGTAAACCAGTTAGTAGTAAAAAATCTCCGCTCCCATTCCCACGGCCAGAACCTCCCTCCGCCTTCGCTCCTGCTTGGACTTTGTGGTATCACCGGTCCGATACTCCTCCTGAGACAGTGTTGTTTGTGCTTCTTGATTAGCTGTCGTCCTGGTGGGTTTGTGACCTGCGTGTGATTGGCAACCGCCAGGAGGGAGGGTTTAAACATAGGTGTTATAATGACGGCGTCGCGAAAAGAAGTGCTCTGGGCCTCGGAAGCAAGGCTTATCCTGACGCTCGTTGCTAGACACTTGACCTTTTTCAGTTTTACCTATTCAACGATGTAAATAAGTTTTGTACAAGTGTCAGTAAACCTGTTGGTTTTCGTTTTCCCAACTTCCGAGCTTCTGATTTCTTCAACCCGAAGCCTCTGCCACGCTACCATATGGAGCCGCGGGTCCGAGATAACCTAGCCCCGCAACAACGTACACCCGAAGCTGAAATCCACCTTAGTGTCCCTTTAAGCACGGTCACGTTAGGTGGGTCATAACCAGTTACAGGCTTCTACATTTCAAATAACTGGTGTCAAATTATTCATTCAGTTTAGCTTGAATTACGCATGTGGCACCGCGAAGCGTGCCTCTCTACTCACACCCTCTGGGGAGTAAAGGTATGGCCCGAAATGAAGCTGTAATTGCGCTTCCTTTTCACACGAGCTCGCTCCGATTGGCGCTTTGCGCAACTCGCCACTGGACGCATAGCTACTTCAGCAGCAGGGGCGAGACAGACCGCTTTATCAAGCGGTATGTTGAAGATTTATTTTATGCCGCGGCGTATTGTCACAGGGAGAGTTGCACCGTAAGCGCCGCTTTTCGTGGTGCCGCATACGCAATCAGGTAAATTGAACAAATGAATTGACGCCAGTTATTCAAGTCTACGTACATGTCGAGTTCCGTGTTTCTACATTTCAAAATAGCCCTGGCCGTTTTCAAATGGGCTGCAAGGCATACGCGCGGAGCTAGTCACATTTCAAAATGGCCGTGGTCATCTTGAAATGTGGCCAACAAGAAACTATAATGTTATAAGTAGTCCCTTCAACTTTCCAACATAAAAATGTGCCGTAAAGTTTGTATCTAGGCAGTTAATTAATGTAATTGCTTTCTTTTGTTTATTAATTAGTTTAGTTTCTGTTGCGAATGATTCCGTCTGTGCAGACACTTCATCTGTAGTGACGTAATTCAATGAATTGAAGTCTGGGGTTTTACGTGCCAAAACCATGATTTGAATATGAGGCACACCACATAGGTTCGTTTAACCCAATGGACGCTACCACGGGCGTTTTTGCATTTTACCCCCATCCAAGTCTAACCGCCGCTGCCGGGATTCGATCCCGCACTCTCGGTCTTAGTAGTGCAACGCCATAGACACTACGCCACCCATAGAGTTAGTAGAACAACTCTAGAGGAAAAGCTGGGCCGGAAAAGTGGGAACCTCTAGGGCGCCGCCCTGTTGCTACTGGTCAATGTGGCCAGCGCAATTACTATTGAAAGAGCTGAAAGCAAGTACAGGTCACCTTATGCTTTCTCATCTAAAAACGCATACCTGATGGCTTTATGAAGGTGGTACGTTAATATTAAGTTTACAGAAAGCGATCGCTAAGTCCGCGACTTATGTAAATCACGATGTACGCATTCTTGCAATAAAGGATGACGCGAATTTCGGTTTCGAATCTGTTTTTTGGATGCGTAGTAGTTTCGTACAGTTTAGGTTTGACATGCGATCGCGCGTCGACATCGGACGCTATGGCACACACACTCGTGCCTTGTGTGCCACCGAAGCCCCGAAGTGCTCTGGCATATACCTTCACATGTAAGTAAACAAATGTATCTCCTTGTTGAGAATATCACGCGAGTAGGCAGCTCTTGTGGTGCATCACAATCGTTTGAGAAGCGTCACAGTAGAGCATTTTTCTACATGCGGAGCGGTGTTTTTATTTGCAGGTTTCCCTTCAGTAGGAAATTGCTGGACAGGCGGACCAGCGCACCGGAATTGTACTGTCGAAGCCGCAAGCAACTCAAAGAATCTGTTTAATTGTTGCACTTTGAACAATCATGCTTCTACAAAGGCCACAGCAGACAAACAGCCTGATGCCGAGTATTTCTGTGCCACGAAGTAATCAAGAGGCGAGTGCCTAATGCGGACGAAATCGAGTGCATCGAGACTTAGAACGGCAGAAAGCTCAGCTACTTGGTAAGGATTCATTATGCAAAACAGAGGTGAGGCGTGCAGACAGGACACAAGAGTAGAGAAGTGGGCGGCGCTCGTGTTGTTTGCTTGTAAATACTCTACTCTTGTGTCCTGTCTGCACGCCTCACCTCCGTTTTGCATAACGAGTGCATCAACCCACATATTAATAGCGTAGGCGTTTTATTAACTGTGCAATATTTTCAACACTTCCTTGCATGCCATTTCATATGGAATATCTTTTCTGGTCACAAATTTGTGCAGCGAATCTATTTGCATGATTGACTCCGGGCCTGCGGGAACGTTCACTTGCACTTGATGCTGAGTCTTTTACATGTATCCATAAACTGAAGATATGCACATCAGATCCCTGCGAGCATTTTCAAAATTCAATTATTTTAGACAACAGGCACATATGCAATACTGACATAATCCCGAGTACCACTAAGCAGCTGGGACACATATTTGTTGACCATACTCGCAGGTAAAATAAGTAGATCATGTGGACAGCTCCAGCTCATTCTCCTTAAATCAGTGTGTACAAGGGGTATGCAAAGATAATTTTTTTCTCGCGCACCGATTATTTTGCTGTATAAGCAAGAGAACCCACCACGTTAGTGTAACGTATCTTGCACATCACACTAATATGTGCTTTAATTTACCAAGTGAGATGAGTTACTTTTATGGCTCATTCAGTCATATCACACTGCAAGCTGCATTCATCAATCTTCAATTGGATTTTGCAAATGTTTAATGAAACATGTTTCCCTTTTATGCAGATATGCAATGGCAAGCCCTTCCGTGTGTTCCAAAGGTAAAATTTAAGCTCTAAATTAAAGAAGACATTTTTAGTCAGAAACAAGCAAAAATGGTGAATGCAGAGTATCGAAGCCCAAGGTACAGAAATTATGAGAAGTGTCGAATGATATTAAGGAAAGAGTCATATTTGAAAATGCAAGACTCTTTAGTGGAGGTCAAGTAAGTCAATATAGGTAGAATACTCTGCAAAATTATGCGAGTGAGGGGATGTCAAACAATGGGTCAGGAAATGCGTTGTTTTTCTGCAAAACAAAAGCTGATTGCCATTACATAAGTCATTTTAGCATCATGAGACTGGTGCTTGATAAATTCAGAAATAAACCAAAAAACAAGACAAGCAAAAATAAAAAAACTATTTAATGATGCTCTCTCCACAGTGGGATAAATAAAAACAAACACATCACATCTAATGTGGACATATCAGACGTCTTGTGAAATACTAAAGGAAAAATTCAGTTTCGAGCTATGGCACTTGCCGCATAGATGTGGGGGGCCTTGCACTAATAGTGATAGTTACCACTGCATTTAGAAATTTAAAGCATTCGTGCAGACAAGGATGATTCTTTATATTTTTGGCTACCACTTCAAATGCCTCCACCAAGTGTTACAATGCTGCACGCAGCCATACTAAGGATCTCGCAGCAACACCTGCAGGTAAAAAGCCGAAGCAGTCAAAGTCCTGGTGTGTACTGGACACTATGTTTGAAAATTTTCGGGCAAGAAGAGTGCAAGAAGCAGACATAACTGCATTGATTTCAATAATTTCCCATTTGAATGGCCTTTTCTTTTTGCTTAGACAATGCCTACGCCTAGTCACAGCAGCTCCCTCATACAGACTCCGCAAGCCAAGAGGCCGTGGAGGCAAATGCAGGTAAGAGGCAAGAAGCAATAGCACTGGTATCGACATTCATCTAATTTCTTTCTTTTTCTTTCGTTTAGGCAGCCAGCACACCTCGAACAGCCACCTTGACTGCGGGTGTGTCACCCTAGTCGCCAAGGAAACATTTGAGGGAAAGCGGCAGGCAACGTGAACAGCCACTTCTCCATGTAAACGATACCCTTTCTCTTGGATGACTCCTTCGCCACGCCAGCACACTTGTGCACAAAGATGCCGTGGAGGCACGTGCAGGTCAGAGGCAAGAAGCAGTGGCACTGGTGTCGACATTCACCCAATTTCTTTTTCTTACACTGAGGCAGCCAGCACACCTCGAACAGCCACCTTGACTGCGGGTGTGTCAGTAGATTCCTGTTGTACATATGCTCATAATAAACTTCAGTAAACTTGAACTTGATAATAAACTTGAAGGCAAATGGGACATTGATGCATTGTATTTTTGAACATTTATTGTACACATACAATATATGTTACACTTTGCAGTGCTACAGAGCGTATTTTGAAGCTTCCCCCTATATTTTGCATCTTTAAGTACGTATGTGTTGTGTGGCCCTCAATGCAGTTCATGTTGTAGCAGCTGCTTTGTCTGTGTATCGCACATTGGCTTAAGCTCGTGATATCCACATACTTCTCTCACATATACAAAATAAAGTTCTATGTAGTCCTCAGTGTTACAACAAAAAATGAAAGTAAACAATCCAATCGTGGAATTGTGTTTAATACAGTGATTCCTATGACAGTTACTGACAAATTGACAACTTGAACTGGTCAATTGGTCCATAGCCTCCTCTATTTTTCAAAAATAAAGGAGGCTATGGATCCGTCATGGCAAGGAATTGTATGTATACATAAAAAGAGGGGGGTATGTGTGTGTGTGTTTGTAGTAGGGGGTATAGGATTAGGGCGGTACGACAAAATGTACGAACACCGTCCTCTAGACCCATTGCGTTAAGGTACCGTAACAAAGCGTATTATGCATAAAGTTCACACAACCAACTCTGATATTACTGCACACGCCAGGCGACGCGAGCTACATTTGTCGTGACGCATTCGCGACTGTACCGGATGCCCTCCATATTATTCTCTTTAATCGTTCACACTGCACCGAGGCAAAAGAAAAATGATGGGCGCAGGTGCCTTTAAGGTATCTCGACCTTGCGAGGCTCTGCTGCGCGTGCCAGGGGAGCTGTCCGTGCGAACACTCCCTGGCACACACCTGCCTCGGCGGCCCCAACCTACGTACCGTTCTGCTTCGAGCTTTGATCTCCCCACTGTCCCTTGGGTGCCCTGGAGTTCCTGCGCCGCCTGCTTTATTATAATCTCAGGTGCTCTCCTGAGACTTCCGTTTGTAGGTTACATGTGCCCTACCCCAACTGGATCAGTGCTTATAATAATAAAAAAGCCCGATCTATCGTCGCGAAGATAGATCGCGAAAGCGGCTTTTGCAACATACCGCGCCCGTGCGAAGAGAATTACGGAACGCCAACGAGGAATCTGACCACAGCTTCGAGCTCGTAACCTCGTCGAGTGACACTCCTGCAACAGGCGTGACCGCTGAAAACCGCATACCACCGGAAACTTCAACAGGATCATCCCTCGGTTGCATAACTGCCACCTGTACGGCCAACATGGACCACACCCGCACCGTCCCGCAACATAGAATAAAGAACCAACTTATAAAGCCCAAACACACGGCTGCACGCACACATCACGACAGTACAAGCGAGACGCCATGCTGCTACGCTGCTACTGTTGCCGGATTAAAACTGACTACTGTCACCAAGTCTAGCAAGCGTCTCAGGAGCTGGCAACCTCGGCGCGTAGCAACATGGCGGCGCTCTTGCGGTTCCCGATTTCAATGCATGGGCCCTATGGGTAGCTTGTCCTCTAGAGTCAGTATAGTAACTCTATGACGCCACCACAGCGGTTCGACGTAATTCGAGTAAAGCTTGCAGGCTTTTAAAAAGCGAAGATGTTTTTGCGAAAATCGCCGGGTTTCATGATCGTGCTTGCGGCCTGGCTGTTCTCTTGCCGAATAGGCCAACCAATCAGAGCGAAGAACGCGCGCTGCGCGCGCCCTGAGTTTCTTGCACGACCACCAGATGGCGCTCGCCTCCGCGCATTCCCGGTGGCGTCGGCCGTGCGGGAGAAAGCAAAAAAAGTTTGTTTCACCCGAAAGGCAATTTCGATTGCGATAGCAAATTAGCAGACAGCTGTACGAAGTAAGGATAGTAGTTTATCGGCCGCATGTACATGTAAACCATTCGCTTACTAACTCAATAAGGACGATGTCAAACACGCACAGGCAAACATGAATACAAGTCGTCCGATGACCGCGCACACTCGCTGTCAAAAGGCTGAAGCGCGGGAGCGCGGCAGCAGCAGCGAGCGAATTGACAATTTGATCTGCGTGCTGCCTCTCGCTTCAACGAGAACTAAGCGGCGAAAACACAGCGCGCCTGAAGCTATGAGCCGTCGGCGCACTCTGTCCCAATCGCAAATAGCTTTCAAGATAGGGCCCGCCATGGATGGAGACATGGAGACGGCGCGCTGCGTCCCCGCTTTCCTCCCTTGCGAGCTATATTGAGCCACCACAGTGGGCTCACCCTCGCACGCTTTCAGTCGCACATACAGCATACGGCGTGCGGCGACGTTATCGCACTTCATCACGGTGACGGCGACGACGAGGTGGAAATGCGCCTGGTGTGTCCATATACAGTTAAACCTCGATATAATGAAGTAGGCAAAATCAGCAATTTGCTTCGTTATATCGAAATTTCGTTGTATCGAAATTTTACCTTTTATGCAAATAAGAAGAGTCACCGATCGATCTTTCTTACACGGAAAGGGGCCGCAGAGTTATCAGAATTATCGGAAAATCGAAAAAAGCTAACTTGAATGCGAAAACAGCTTCTTTTGATGAAATTGGGGGTCGGCGACTAATGACTCGGTTTCATGCCACATCAACGATATATTCCGATCGGCGGTACGAATTAAGCGAAGCCAGCCAGCCCCGCTTTCGCGAAAAGTCCACCCCCACGGCTGATAGCGTCGCGCGCAATGGGACGACGCTTTCATTAAAAGCGCCGACATCGCGGAGCGAATGCTTCGTCTGCCTCTCACTCCAACGGGTCACCGAAACTCGAGATTACGTATGCAACCTTCAATGCTTTACGCATGGGAAGACAGCTTACATGATGCCACGCCGCCTCGTTACGTCCACTCTTTGCGCACGCGGCAGATGACCTCTAAAGCAGAGTGCGCCGCTGCGTATGCGCTCAGCAGCGCTTACAGCCATGCGCAGCCACGACCTAGGCGCACGCCATAAATCGCGACTCGCGCCACCCCGCGCCCCTCGCGCGCTTGATCGCGTTACAGCGAGCGAGCTCCCCTCCCCTCTTTTTCTTTGCTCGCGCGGGGAGGCGGCATTCGTGATGCCTAAAGTCCCTAAATTTTCTGCTCAAAAGCAAAAAAATATATAGAGAGACTTAAGTGAAGCCACCATGTTTCTTTCTCACCCTCGCATACTTTCACTCGCACCTAAAGAACAACGTGCGCGGGGCGTGATAGGATCTTATCGCACTTGGACTTTATACGGAACATGATGCGGCTTCACTTCGGCGGTCGCTCTTATCGCGCCGCGCGCGTGGTTTGAGAGCTGCGTTTGCAAGCAGTCGCTTGTAATTCAATCATTTGACCATCCGCGTCCGCGGAAGTTTCCATTTGTTGTCTCGGCATTCCTTTGTGGCGGAAGCGAAATTTGGTGATATTGAAATCGCATACAAACATATTTCGTTATATTGAGGTTCTAAATACATGGTGTTCAATGGACAAGAGGTGATGAAAAGTTAATCATAATGCAAAAAAAAAGGGTAAGGCGTGCAGACACGGACACAAGAGAAGTGGACAACACGAACACCGACTATCAACTGAAGGAAGCACTGAGGCAAAAAAGGAAAAGATAGAAAACTCATATGCGCATGATCTGGAATGGTAGCATCACGTATCATTCGGGTACACGTGCCGGTATACGTGAGATATGACTGTTAAGGTAATTGATCTCTTCCCTATGTAAAGTAGTTGAAGGCTGACTCACGCGCGCACTTCCACCACTATTGTTATGCCATGCCTCGACCATCAGACGACTATCTTCATCCCTATGCCTGTACAATATCGCGTATTCATCTAACTCAGGCGTGCAGTTTCAATCTTGGCAGTCTTGGCAATGTAAGGAAAGATTAGAAGGCGATCCACCGGTTAACGACCTTTTATGTTCCATTAGCCTCTGATTGATGCACCGCCCCGTTTACCCTACGTAGAAATGGTCACAGCTAAAGGGAACTTTATATACCACGCCCATACGACAGTCAGTAAAATTGTTGTTCTTGATGTGCTTCACTGGACAAATATCTGTTCTTTTCTTGCCTTTTACGTACTCATTTATTCCTCTGCACCGCAGCGCATATTTTACCTAGCTTATTGGGAGCAGTGAAAAGAACATTAGCACCATATCTACTTGCTACTTTTTTGAGCCTGTGCGATACTGAATGAATGTAGGGAATAGCCGCTACTCTTTTCTTGACATTACTGCTTTCTGTAACCACGTCCGTTCCCCTCGGAATCGACTTCATTAGGCGTTCAGCGACAGTGGCCCCTGCCACGCTAGGATAACCTGCTTCTAATAGGCGCCGGACCTGCGCATTAAAACTGGCGCTCATTTTGTGCAACACGATCTGGTGAGAGAAGACTTAAGGCACGACATGGCAATTCCGTTTTTTAATACATTGGAATGCTTGGAATGAAAGTTTAACAATGGCTTCGAAGATCTAGGGGAGTACTGCCAACACACGTGATTTTGTTCGAAGACCAGGAAAATGTTTAGAAACTGTATTACGCATCTCTGAGGAAACTCATTGGTAAACTTCAATCCTCCTCCATTAAGTTTAAATCACTCACTTACTCAGGTAGCAGCGGAATCAAATTCGTCCCTATTGCAGAAAATCAGGTAATCATCAGCGTAACGAAAAACCTTAATAACACAATCGCCTAAGGCCTTCTCTAAGTGGAGGGGGATTAAAGTTTACCAAGAAATTTCCTCAGAGACACATGATACAGTTTCTAGACATTTCCCTAGCCTTCGAACAAAATCACTGCACTCCCCTAGATCTTCGAAGATATTGTTAAACTTTCAATCCAAGCATTCCAAAGTAGTAAAAAACGGAATTGCCATGTCGTGCCGTAAGTCTTCTCTCACCAGATCGTGCATGCACAAAATGAGTGCCAGTTTTAATGCACAGGTCCGGCGCCTATTAGAAGCAGGTTATCCCAGTTTGGCAGTGGCCACTGTGGCTGAACGCCTGATGAAGTCGTTTCCGAGAGGAACGGACGTGATTACAGAAAGCAGTAATAGCAAGAAAAGAGTAGTGACTAATCCCTACATTCACTCAGTATCGCACAGGCTAAAAAAAGTTGCGAATAGATACGGTGTTAATGTTGTCTTCACTGCTCCCAATACGCTAGGTAAAATATGCGCTGCCGTGCAGAGGAAAAATGAGTACGTAAAAGGCAAAAAAAAGAACAGATATTTGTCCAGGGAAGCACATCAAGAACAACAATTTTACTGACTGTCGTATGGGTGTGGCATATAAAGTTCCCTTTAGCCGTGGCTATTTCTACATAGGGTAAACGGGGCGGTGCATCAATCAGAGGCTAATGGAACATAAAAGGTCATTAACCGGTGGATCGCCTTCTAATCTTTCCTTACATTGCCAAGACTGCCAACATTGTAACTGCACGACTGAGTTAGATGATGTTTGGATCGGACTGCTGGTACGATCTGTTGGGAACTCGGCGCTGACGCCCGTGGCTGTACCTGGGTCGCAAGCCCCAAGGGTAGCGTTGGCCTGGCGGCCTGGGGTACAACTCGAAGCATCCGAAGGTCCCGGCAAAGCATGAGTCGACTGGTAACAACAAAACAACTTGTTTATTTTAACATCGCAAAGAGTTGGCGGTCAGGTTGACCGAAGTAGAGAGACGGGAGAGCACTTTACTCAACAGAAGAAATCGGAGCCCTTCCTTTTGGCGTCCGGGGGCAGCTGTTTTTATACTCTCGCAGTTGAGGGCAAGAAGGAACCCCTCAAAAGACGAGCACGTGAATGTACAATGGGCTAATGGTGACGCACACTGTCGAAGCGCTGCCGTAGCACCATGTCGAGCACGATCTCGTAGCACCCTGTCGAGCACGATCTCGTAGCACCCTGTTGTAGCGCTGCCGGTCGGGCACAATGACTGGAATGAGAGGATGATCCCTGCTTTGGCATCGCCTGTTTCGGGCACAATGACTGGAATGAGAGGATGATCCCTGCTTTGGCATCGCCTGTTTCGGGCACAATGACTGGAATGCGAGGATGATCCCTGCTTTGGCATCGCCTGTTTCGGGCACAATGACTGGAATGCGAGGATGATCCCTGCTTTGGCATCGCCTGTTTCGGGCACAATGACTGGAATGCGAGGATGATCCCTGCTTTGGCATCGCCTGTTTCGGGCACAATGACTGGAATGCGAGGATGATCCCTTTGCGGTCGCATCGCCGCAGTCGCGCCTGGAAACACCTGCCGATGAGTGTTGCGGCGACGACGATCGGGCCAAAATGTCTGCCGCCCCGCCGCAGTCGCGCCGGCAAAACCACGTGTCGCAGGCGAAACGCAACAGACCGCCCCGCCGGGGGAAGGAGATCCCGAAGGACAGGGGACTGCATCCGCTGGCCGGAGGGATGTCGCTCGATGATGCTCATAACCGAAGTCGGGCGTCCCTCGACGTTTCTTGAGCGCAGCGCACAGAGAAGGCCTCGTTCTCTCGTTCAGGTTCGCACGGGACACTGCAAAGTGACTTCGGGAGAGTTCACATTTTTGTTCTCGTTCCCGGCAAGCGTTAGAACTACGCTGAAACTCAACCGCTCAGTCAGCAAGCACGGCACAACCCTCACTAAGCCCTGCCAGGCTCTTTCCCCTTTTTATACCACTGCCTAGTTCCTTACAGTAGTCTAGCATCACTCAGAACGCGTCCACAAATTGAAAAATTGCACTAGAAAGCATATCATCGCTTTGAAACACTAAACAAAAGCAATATGTAAAAAAAAAATCCTGCCTCAGGAAGAAAAACATCAGTAGCAAACAATTTTGAGGCTGATTCCTACGTTAGGGGCTTCGACTTAAGCCATCGGCGTTACCGTTGAGACTCCCCTTTTTGTAACGCACCTCAAAGGAATATTGTTGTAAAGCGAGGCTCCAGCGCAGGAGGCGGCCATTTTTGGGAGAGATGGTCTGCAGCCATTGGAGAGGGCAGTGATCCGTCTCAATGATAAACCTCGAGCCGGCTAGATAGCATGACAATTTCTGAACGGCCCACACGAGACACGCACACTCTTTCTCGGTGGCGCTATACGCCTGCTCACGACTGGTCAGCTTACGACTAGCATACAGGACGGGGTGTTCTACTTCTCCCTTTTCCCGTTGGCACAGTACAACGCCCATGCCTCGCTCACTAGCATCGCACTGAACAATGAACCCTTTTGTATAGTCTGGCGATCGTAGCACAGGCTGGCTTGTTAGGGCACTCTTTAGGGCGCTAAAAGCTCTTTCCTTTGTCTCGTCCCAGACGACTGTTTGAGGCTCTGTTTTTCTTAGAGCATCCGTCAGGGGAGCCGCGATATCAGAGTACCTAGGGATGTACCTCTGATAGTAGCCGGCGACACCCAAGAACGACCGAATATCGGTCTTGGTGCGCGGTTGCGGAAAGTCTCGCACAGCGGCCACTTTTATTTCAGAGGGGCGGCGACGACCCTGACCAATCACGTGACCGAGGTAGACAACCTCGGCCTGTGCTAACTGGCACTTAGGAGCCTTGACTGTCAAGCCCGCTTCGCGCAGGCGGGTTAGCACTGCCCGCAAGTGTGCCATATGCTCAGACCAGGATGCGGAGAATATCGCTACGTCGTCTAGATACGGTAAAGCGAATTCTTGCTGTCCCCGCAACACTTTATCCATGAGACTTGAAAAACAGTATGGCGCGTTCTTCAAACCAAAACTCAACACTTTAGGACGGAATGTTCCCATTGGTGAAATGAACGCCGCATACCTACTAGCCTCTTCTGTAAGTGGAACCTGCCAATAACCCCTGACAAGATCTAGGGTGGAAATAAACTGAGCGCTACTAACTTTCTCAAGGCGCTCCTCGATGTTAGGGATCGGATAAATTTGATCCTTAGTGATGGAATTAAGCCTGCGGTAGTCGACGCAAGGACGAGGTTCCTTGCCCGGTACCTCAACTAAAATCAAAGGGGAGGTATAATCACTCTCACCTGCCTCAATAACACCGAGCTGTAGCATTTTCTTTACCTCAGCCTCCATAATATCGCTCTGGCGGGGTGACACCCGATACGCCTTGGATCGTACTGGCTCTGTGGAGGTAAGTTCTATATCATGAGTAAGTACAGAAGTCCTACCAGGCCTCTCAGAGAACAGACCTTGAAACTCTTGTAATAGCTGGTGTAGTTCGGTTTTCTGCTCGGGCGACAGCGGTGCTTTACTGATAAGGTCACTAATGACTTGACCGGTGTCTTCCCTGTTCGTCACTGAGCCTAGTCCCGGAAGCTCGACCGGAAGCTCTTCAGGAACGTTTACCATCATGCACACCACTGCTTCCCTTTGTCTATAAGGTTTGAGCAGATTACAGTGGTAAACTTGCTGTGCTTTCCGCTTTCCTGGCAGACTTACCACGTAGTTAACGTCCGACAGTTTCTGAACAATTCGTGCTGGGCCCTCCCACTGCACGTCTAGTTTGTTGTTTAGCGATGTGCGCAATATCATGACCTCATCGCCAACCTCAAAACGACGGGCCCTGGCTGTCCGATCATAATAAACCTTGGCCCTCTGCTGGGCCTTTGTCATTGCTTCACCTGACAACTCCTGTGCCCTTCTTAAGCGTTCGAGGAGCTTAAGTACGTACTCCACCACGACTGGGTCGTCGCCCCTACCTTCCCATGATTCTCGAAGCATGCGAAGCGGAGACCGAAGCGAGCGACCGTACACCAGTTCAGCTGGCGAAAACCCCGTAGCCGCATGCGGCGCGGTCCTTAAAGCAAACATCACCCCAGGCAGACACAGCTCCCAGTCAGTTCGATGTTCAAAACACAACGCTCTCAACACGCGCTTCATGACGGAGTGGAGCTTCTCAACGGAATTCGACTGTGGGTGGTACACTGAGCTGTGTAACAGCTTTACCCCACACCTTTCGAGAAAACTTGTCGTCAAAGCGCTAGTAAACACTGTGCCCTGATCTGATTGGATTTCCGCAGGGAAACCAACTCGCGCAAATATGGACAGTAGTGCATTAACTATCTCAACTGAGCTGAGTTCTTTAAGCGGCACTGCTTCAGGGAACTTTGTCGCTGGGCAGATCACAGTCAAAATGTGTCTGTACCCCGTGGCTGTTACCGGCAGAGGTCCCACAGTATCAATAACGAGCCGTCTAAAAGGCTCCGTAATGATAGGTACCAATTTCAACGGCGCCCTCGATTTGTCCCCTGGTTTGCCCACCCGCTGACAAGTGTCACATGTCCTCACGAAATGGTCTGCGTCCCGAAAACACCCTGGCCAATAGTACTCTTGCAAGAGACGGTCCTTAGTTTTCTTAACTCCTAGGTGTCCGGACCACGAACCCCCATGCGACAAGCGCAACAGATCCTGACGATAGCATTGAGGCACGACCAGCTGATCGAACTCCACTCCTCTGCGGTCTAGATACTTCCGGTACAGGACTCCACCTCTTTCCACAAAACGCGCAGTTTTCCTGGCGATACCTTCTTTGACATTGCAGCGCACGTTTTCCAGGCTGCCATCCTTTTTTTGCTCGGCTATCAAAGCCGACCGGCTGACTTTTAGCAACCTATCAAGTCCGTCTGACGTAGGCGCGATGAGCAAATCAGTAGATAGCTCTTCTAACTTTCCCGCATCGGGATTTTCCTCTCCGGTATCTGGTGCCTTTAACGTTACGGACTCAAGTTTATTCAGTTCGGGCGTGCTCTGAATATCAGCTTGCTGCGCCTCTGACCCTTTTTCGTTGTTTGATAACGTCGGCCCCGCAACTACCGCCTTTGCAGCGAGCTCCCGAACCTTCGACCTGGTTAAGGCCTGAACACTAGCTTCACCAAACAAAAGCCCCTTCTCGCGCAGGAGGTGATCGGACCTGTTTGAAAATAGGTACGGGTACTGGGGTGGCAGCATAGATGACACTGCCGCCTCTGTCTCAAGCGCTCCGAAAGGTCCTTCAATAAGCACCTTTGCTACTGGCAGACACACGCTATGAGCTTCCACGGCTTGCTTGATCCACGCGCACTCGCCCGTGAACATATGGGGTTCTACGTAAGACGGGTGAACTACATCCATCGTAGCTGCGGAATCGCGAAGCACTCGGCACTCTTTCCCGTTCACGAGGAGGTCTCGCATGTAAGGCTCGAGAAGCTTCATGTTCTCGTCAGTGCTGCCTATTGAAAAAAACACAACTTTTGGTGTTGTTTCCGGACACTGCGCCGAAAAGTGACCCGGCTTCTGGCACGTATAACACAAGCGCGCTCGCCTCATCTCGAACCGCTTTCTGCGTTTGGCTGCCGCCGTCTCTTTACGTTTGGTCGGACTGCTTTCGCTCGCATCCGCACTACGCGTGTCCCCCTTTAATCTCATGGGTGTGAACTTTGGCCTCTCAAACTTCGAGCCAAATTCACCCTTTTGACCGTCCTTAGCTCCGCGAGCCCGACGCGTCACAAACTCCTCGGCTAGCTCAGCGGCTTTAGCCACCGTACAAACGTCTGGCCTATCCAAGACCCAGTATCGCACGTTCTCCGGTAACCGACTATAAAACTGTTCTAGCCCGAAACACTGCAGAACTTTATCGTGGTCACCAAACGCTTTCTCTTCTTTGAGCCACTCCTGCATGTTCGACATAAGCCTATACGCAAACTCTGTATATGACTCACTTTTGCCTTTCTCATTTTCCCGAAACTTCCGACGGAACGCCTCCGCAGACAGCCGGTACTTTTTTAGCAGACTCGATTTTACTTTGTCGAAATCCTCTGCTTCCTCTCTATCCAAGCGAGCGACTACGTCGGCCGCCTCGCCGGGTAACAAAGTGAGCAAGCGCTGTGGCCACGTTTCCCGAGAGAACCCCTGCTTCTCGCACGTTCGCTCAAAGTTAACCAGGAACAAACCAATGTCCTCTCCAAGCTTAAACGGCCGCATCAGGTCAGTCATTTTGAACAATACGCGTTCTCCTGCACCGTGTGCCTGACTTCCATTACGAGCGCGTTCCATCTCTACCTCAAGACGCTTCATTTCCAAAGCGTGTTGACGGTCACGCTCTTGTTGCTCTCGCTCTTTCTGTTCTTTACGTTCACGCTCTTCTTTTTCTTTCTGTTCTTTACGTTCACGCTCTTCTCTTTTTGCAGTCTCCCTCTCTTCAATGGTCTCAAGGCATTCCGACAGCTCGTCATCCTCAGCCTCTAACTCAAGAATAGCCTTTAGCAGTTCTGGTTTTCTGAGTTTGTCCGAGACATCCAGACCCAACTCTCTTGCAAGCTCCAACAATTTCGGTTTGCGCAACGACTTCAAATCCATGGCTGCTCTGAATGCTGCTTTCTCTACTGCTTACTATTGTCTTGCCGCAAACTAACCCGGCAGCAACGACAACCACAATTACCAGCTCTGTTTCTAACACTAACAAAAGCCTGGCAAAGCTCAGAAGAAGAAAGTCCCGCACTCACCAAACCTCGCAGGCAGGAATTCCGCGCAGTCGTTCCGCTGCAGGCAACCAGTCGTCACACAGGGCTCGTTGCACTGCTCCCGGATCGTCGTTGAGCTGCTCAGCATACAGTCAACTGCATCTCTTCGCTGCTGGCCTCCGTTGTCGCGATCTCACCGCTGGCAGACAGTTGTTTGAAGTCGGAGGCGATCTCACCGCTGCCAACCAGATGTTTTGATCGGACTGCTGGTACGATCTGTTGGGAACTCGGCGCTGACGCCCGTGGCTGTACCTGGGTCGCAAGCCCCAAGGGTAGCGTTGGCCTGGCGGCCTGGGGTACAACTCGAAGCATCCGAAGGTCCCGGCAAAGCATGAGTCGACTGGTAACAACAAAACAACTTGTTTATTTTAACATCGCAAAGAGTTGGCGGTCAGGTTGACCGAAGTAGAGAGACGGGAGAGCACTTTACTCAACAGAAGAAATCGGAGCCCTTCCTTTTGGCGTCCGGGGGCAGCTGTTTTTATACTCTCGCAGTTGAGGGCAAGAAGGAACCCCTCAAAAGACGAGCACGTGAATGTACAATGGGCTAATGGTGACGCACACTGTCGAAGCGCTGCCGTAGCACCATGTCGAGCACGATCTCGTAGCACCCTGTCGAGCACGATCTCGTAGCACCCTGTTGTAGCGCTGCCGGTCGGGCACAATGACTGGAATGAGAGGATGATCCCTGCTTTGGCATCGCCTGTTTCGGGCACAATGACTGGAATGAGAGGATGATCCCTGCTTTGGCATCGCCTGTTTCGGGCACAATGACTGGAATGCGAGGATGATCCCTGCTTTGGCATCGCCTGTTTCGGGCACAATGACTGGAATGCGAGGATGATCCCTGCTTTGGCATCGCCTGTTTCGGGCACAATGACTGGAATGCGAGGATGATCCCTGCTTTGGCATCGCCTGTTTCGGGCACAATGACTGGAATGCGAGGATGATCCCTTTGCGGTCGCATCGCCGCAGTCGCGCCTGGAAACACCTGCCGATGAGTGTTGCGGCGACGACGATCGGGCCAAAATGTCTGCCGCCCCGCCGCAGTCGCGCCGGCAAAACCACGTGTCGCAGGCGAAACGCAACAATGAACGTGCGATATTGTACAGGCATAGGAATATGAAGTCTTATGGTCAAGGCATGGCATATCAATAATGGTGGAAGTGTGTGCGTGAGTCAGCCTTCCATAATCTTACATAAGAAAGAGATTAATTACCTTAACAGTTAGCTCTCACGTAGACCGGCACGTGTACCCGATTGACACGTGGTGCTACCATTCCAACGCATGCGCAGATGAGTTTTGTCTTCTTTCTTTTTCGCTTCAGTGCTTCCTTCACTTGATAGTCGGCGTTCCTGTAGTCCATTTCTCTCCTCTTGTGTCCCTGTCTGCACGCCTTACCCTTTTTTACATTATGAATCCTTACCAACTAGCTCATCTTTCTGTCGTTCTATGAAAAGTTAAATGCTTCGTTATATCGAGAATCTCGCTATTTTGAAGTTCGTTATATCTAGGGTTAGCTGTAATTGCTAGCGCAGTAAAAAGAACCAGAAAGCTCGCCTTCGCGCATCCACGGCTGCATGGTAAATAGGAAGCAAACGCTCCTGGCGGATAGAATGGATTCGAATTCCACTTCGTGCATATGCGCATGGTGCCTCTGAAACCATCATGCGTACAAGGCATCCGTCGTATTCGCTAGTAGTAAGCAACTCCGCTTAACAAAAGGCTCGGTATACGCGTAATTTGTGCACGTCAGCACTAGTGTGTGTGCGTGCGTGTGTGTGTGTGATCGTGCGTGTGCGCGTGGGTGTGTATGTGCGCGCGCGTGTGTGTGTGCTTGTGTGCTTGTGTGCTTGAGTGAGTGAGTGAGTGAGTGAGTGAGTGAGTGAGTGAGTGAGTGAGTGAGTGAGTGAGTGAGTGAGTGAGTGCGTGCGTGCGTGCGTGCGTGCGTGCGTATACTCGTGTTCCGACTTTTCTGGACTCACGCAAAGGTTTGCTATATATAGATTCAATTGGACCTGCTGCAATTGTTTAAGTATTCGAATAAAGAAAGGAAAGCCCGCTGTACAAGGTGTGCAAATAGTCAGCTTCTCGAAATCAATCGAGTAGTAGCTTTTAAAAAAAAGAGAGAAATGAGAGACCATCACATCGAGTTAGGAATAATTTCACGCCGCAAAAATGTTAAAGAAAAGGAAAGTTAGCTACACCAAAAGGGGCAAACAAAATTTATTTTCCCGTTATAATGCCTTAAATATATGAAGAAAAATGACATCCTTGAGAACTGCACAACACGTGTATGTAAACACGTGAAACACATGAAACAACAACTTGTGTTATCACGGCGAGCACAATCATACGACAGAGAAACTAAACACGTCGCGGCGTGAACTGCGCAATGAAAGTTGTGCATAACGATTAAATTTTGAAAATGAGTGCTGCTAATACTGAGAAGAAATCAATGTTGCTTTAAAGCCTGCGAACCACTCTACCCGTGAAAGCTTGGCGAGATCCATCGCGAAAACATGAATCTTTCTCACGGAAATAACGTTAAAACAACGCAATTCCAGTTTGGACAAACGACAAACTCAACGCTCTCATCCGCAAAGTGGTCAAGAGGGCTCTCGGGCTACCCATCAGGACCCATACCGAGGATCTCCTTAGGCTGGGGGTGCATAACACTGCCGAGGAGATTGCCGAAGCCCAAGAACGCGCGCAACTCACTCGCTTGAGCACCACAGCGGCAGGTAGACACATCCTCGAAGAGCTGGGTTACCAACCTGCGGGATTCCCGATGGTCAGTACCCCGATCCCCAGGTGCATTCGAGACAAGTTCGAAGTGGCCCCTGTGCCCCGAAACGTCCATCCCGTCCATAACGAGGGCAGACGCAAGGCCAGAGCAGCAGCCATCCTCAAACAGATCAAGCAACGAGACATTAGAGCAGGCTTCGTCGACGCCGCGGAGTACAGCGATGGGAAGACCTTTGCCATCGTTGTGGTCGACTCCAGCGGCAAGATTTCCAACTGCGCCTCCATTCGCACTTCAGACCCCGGTGTCGCCGAGCAAGCCGCCATCGCCCTCGCCCTGCTAGACGGTCGTGGATCCGAGATATATAGCGATTCCAAAACAGCAGTTAGGGCTTTTCAGAAGGGTTGCATCGCCAAGCAAGCTGCTCGTCTTCTTAGCAGCTCGAGTCGAGATGCTCTCACGCATCATTCAATCCACTGGTTTCCAGCTCACGTAGGGTCGGTCGAGGGTGCTCCCCCGAACCTCAATGAGTCTGCTCACGAGGCTGCGCGTGACCTCACCGACCGCGCTTCCTCTGCAAGAAGCACCGACTCCCCTCCTCCCTACGGCCACAGGGACGCTCCCGCTACTCACAACGAGATTATTAAATTCTTCTACATGTCTAGAAGGGTCTTTCCACCCCCTCACCCCAAGTTGAATAGGGCGCAAGCCGTTTCGCTTAGGCTTCTGCAGACCAGTACGTATCCGTGTCTGTCCGTTCTCCACGAGGCTTACCCGGACGTGTATCGCGACGACGCCTGCCCCTCCTGCGGCCAGACCTCCACTCTAGCGCACATGCTGTGGGAGTGTGGGTCGACATACCCCAAGTTCATCAAGGAGGAGTGGGACTCGCTTTTGCGTAGCCCCGCTCTGGAAAAGCAAATCCTGGCCGTCCAGCGTGCCCGCGACCGGGCCGGTGGGCTAGACCTGCCGGTCCCGACGTGGGACTAGCCGGGTGCGCGACAAGTTCGCGTCCTCGCCGGACCTACAATAAAGTTTATTCACTCACTCACTCACCACGTGCTTGCTTTTAACTGCCCTCTCTTCTTCCCTCTAGCCTCCCCTTCTTACTATCTTCCATTTCTACGTTTCCTTGTCCTCCTTTCTGAAGAGTAGCCAGGCGTTGTGCCCCCTCTGGTGGCAGTTGCCACCCTGCTCCTCACTTTCCCTTTCCTGTCTAGTGTATGAACGATCTCAAAACAAATAATAATAATAATAATAATAATAATAATAATAATAATAATAATAATAATAATAATAATAATAATAATAATAATAATAATAATAATAATACGCAGCGGCGACCAGTTGGGCAACACAATTCTTTATTGAGGGGATACTCCAAGAATGGTTAATTATTTCTTGCTAAGGGGGCTGGAAGGGATACCAAGGAGCAACTACAAAGTCGGTCTATACACTGTAGTGCATCATCTCAGAACTCTATTTTCATTAACCTGACAGGAAATGGTTAATTATTCGCGGACAGAAGGGATGGCCAAACTTTCTTTTATTATATCTCGCACCGAAACCTCAGCTCCATTCGCTGTGACGTTACTGTGACGTCACGTATTTCGGTGACTTTTCTCGTATTTGGACCATTTTGGAACCGGAAAAGTTGTCGAAGCTAGCCAGATTGGCCCTTCAACTTCTTTTGGATGCAATGTAATCATTCTTACCGATAAACAATTAACTAGAGATGAATATGCTCTTTCAAAATCCACGACGTCATGGTGAACTAGTGTGGAAAATTCGATGGGGCTTCTTAACCGATTTTTCATTTTTGCGTTGTTTCTGCGTTACCATACGTGCTGGAACGGTATCAGTGGAGCGGTAAGAGCGGAGACTTGAAACGGCCTGCCGAGAATCACCATTTGCAAGCTTTGTTGGACCACGCTGACCCAGGGATCGTGCACTCGACCGTGCAATCGATTCGGATCGTGCACTCGAAGCAGATTCGGCACCCGTGCACCCGACCGTAAGCAGTTCTCAAGGTGGCCCTTGGTGCCTGAGAGTTCCAAGTGTACACAAGTGCCTGCATGTTTCGTACAAATGGCGTTTGCTTTACGCTCAAACGCTCAACGTTACAAGCTCCATAACCCTTTTACAAGTTACATAACTCTATTGCAAACGCCGGTTGGATCCCGCCACTTGGCCTCGCTCTCGCGAAGAGCTCGGGCGTCTCGCACTGCATTCCCACTTGCAGCCACCCGCGGGCGAATGCGCCGGCCTCGTTTGTTTCCCCGCGCGGTGGAAGGCAGCTTCCTTCCGGACGCTCCTCTTCGGGCGGAGAAGCGAGCGCGGCGATAAGCTCGGCTCACATTGCCGGAGGATAAGCAGCAGCCTCGGCGTGCGCGCCAAGTAAGTTGACACCGGAGCACGCTGCCGTCCCGCTTGGCAATGAACGCGTTCGCGCTGGGAAACTGCGCCGGCGCCGCACTCGACCAGCGGTGCGGGTCTCCGCGCAACTCCCTCGGTCGCGCTCTGGAGCGCGAACCGCCGTCACGGACACGCCTGTCACGTTCGCTCGCACTAGCTCGCGACAACAGAGCACCGCCCGGTGAACCTTACTTGACGCTCGGAGACCTGCGCTTCAGCACGGTCGATGTGCCGTCAAGGGTGAGTTGCAGCAAAGTTAATTGCTTATGTCGCCGGCTCGAGTGGTTTACGCTGGTCGCAGAGGGCAGCAACTCTCGCGCAGTTTGGTGCAGGGGCTCGCCCATGGCGCACAGCTGATGCACTTTTTTTCTGCCGTTTCCTTTCTTACATTTATCTATTTATTTATTTTTTACCTACTGAAAGAGGCAATGAGGCTCGCCGCTGGGCGCGCGGGAGCTGGGACGGCTCGCTCCTCGTCATTCCCTCGCCAGCGACCGGTGCGAGCGGCGTCATTGTGTTTTCTTTAGCGTGCCTGAGACGCTCGCGGAGTGGCTTCCTCGCGTCTATATTGCCACAGGTGCAGGCCAGCATTGTAGCTGCGTCGGGGAGAGCCTGCCTTCTCCTGTTGACACAGCAATAACATAAGATTAGAAGAAAAACAGCCTCCTGCACCATTACCGCTCTTTTTTTATCCTTCTTTTTTTGTTTAGTTTGTCTTCACCTCTTTCTCATTGCCTCCTTTCCTAAAGTGGAAAGACGATGCACTCTGAACAGCGCGATGTTTCAAAACATTTCCTTTTCAGACGTAAACCAGTTTTCTAGTGTAGAATGCCGAAAAGAAGAATACGAAAAGAAAGATGCAGCCGTTACTGGTTGCTGATGCACGTGCCTCTAGAGTCGAAAGAATCCTTCTGCAAATTGCGCAATCCCTAACCGTGTAATAACCGAACAAAATGCGCCTATACAGCAACGTCTAATTTCTCTTTGTGATTTTTACGGAGTACGCATACATCTTCAACGTTGTCATTCCACGCTGGTACAGAACTTTCTCAATGATATAATGTCGGTTTAGGTTAAGGTGCAACTCTGGATAACCCACGAATAAGCGTTCCTGTGAAGTGGACTTTTGTTCCTGTCCGATTTTCTTTTTAACCGTCCTCGTCAGAAACAGCAAAAAAAAAAAAAAAAGACCAGCTCCTCGTTCAAGCACATTATAGACGCCACGCGAAATCGTCAAAGATTCCACGCGGCAGGTTGTGTCTAAACCACACCGAGCGGCTTTCGGCTCCCTTTCATGTTGCACACCCTTGGCACGTGGAATGGAATGAAAAATCAATAACAAAAAAAAAAACGTGCAGGTGAAGCAAACTTTTGGGGGTGGGGGATTTGGCAAAGGAAGCTCCACACACACACACATAAAAAAAAAAATCTGTGACGATTTAGCGCTAAATGCGAGAGAAATACATTGCGTCACACCTCTTTGAGGTCGGGGATCTATGATTTAAACCGCGCTCAAGTCATTGCAAAGTGTTATTCAGTAGTTCGCTCGACACACGTCCTGCCTCTTTGAGGAGCGAAATGCAACTGACGGTGGTCCAGAGCAGCCCACCGTAAGTTGCAGCACTATATCATAAAAAGCCAACACACAATGAAATGAAGCATTGTCTGTTGGCTTTATATCGTTATGATTTAAAAATCGAGCCCGTCGGTTTCCCTTCTCCTCTCAGGGGAAATTACTTGTGCTTAAGCACAAGTAATTTCCCCTATGTTGTCCTTGGTGTCAGTGTTTGTGAGCTTCTTATAAAAATCGGGCCCCTCGTTTAACCCCCTTTCTTCTCGTTAATATATATATATATATATATATATATATATCCCAGGGTTAGATCTAGTAGTAAAACATAAATACCCTAGAAAGTGGATGGGGAAACGGCGCCACTGTAGCTCAATTGGTAGACCATCGCACGCGTAATGCGACGACGCGGGATCCTTCCTCACCTGCGGCAAGTTGTTTATGCATCCACCTTCATTTCCATTAATGTATCATTTCTTTAATTCAATTAGTAAATAGAAGTAATTTTCCCTATGTTGTCCTTGGTGTCAGTGTTTGTTGGCTTCTCATGATATGATTATATAGTATGTAGTTGTGGCGGCGAAAAAATGCACACTGTCTGTGTTCGTATAGCATACCAAAAAGGTATGCTTTTGCCAAAAGGTAAAAAAAGGACGTGTTTCAACTTACGTCGTGTTAAATCTTTCATGTTATATATATATATATATATATATATATATATATATATATATATTATATATATATATATATATATATATATATATATATATATCGTCTTCCATACGCGCCATATATCGTCTTCCAAGCCCTCCCATTCCCTTTACCACGAGGCCGGCTTCCCACACTTCACACAGATCCACATTTTCCCATTTTGTCCCTCCTCATGATAAAGCATTAAAAAAAAAGGAGTACTGGGGATAGGCTGTGACTTGCGGCTTGCCACGTGTTTCCTTTAGTGTACCATGCCAGAAAGCAATGCATAGACATTTTTTATTTCGCCAAGCGCTGTCCAGTTTCGTAACCTTCAGCCGGATAAGTGAAAGCGCAACAGCTGTGCACGACCTTCGAGATTGTGGCACGCCGTATTTTGCACGGCACGCGACGTGATCTCGGCGGCGATCGTCCTGGCTAAAGCCCCTTCATCCACGCGCCACCGCCGCTTAGTCCTGGCATACGGCGATCGTCACCCCTTGCCGTCACAGAAACGGAATGCCTTGCCTACAGGCTGAAAGACACCGCAACAGCAGTGATTGCTCAGCTGCGCAATACACCGTTTCAATGTTGCGGTTGGGCAAGCGAACTCCTCGAAGACCGTCGGCATTTGTTGCCGAATGGTATACGACATACTCGAAAAGGCGTCGGGAACACCCGGCGACATCTGTTGGCGTCGTGCATCCGTGTGTCCCGATGGCGGGCCAGTTCACCTTAGGATCGATTCCACTGCTCACATCTGTGCATCTCACGCCCAATTTCTGGAAAGTTTGCTGTTTTAGAACATAAAACGCGATGTGACATGTGTGTGTCGATGATATCGCGTGTTTCAGAGAAGGCGTTAAGTAACTCCTATACATAACAGCGCAGAAGTGATAGAATTATTACAGGGCCGGTGCATAACGTGGCGACTCCTTCCTGATCCGAGGCTTAGCTCCCTCTATGTTTCCTCCTTCACGCTTGATTCTACTCATTTCCTTTCATTCACCACTCACGACCGGGGCGATAACAGAGACGCAGCGGCGCTATCACCACTGACGAAATGCGAAACGCATTAGAGTAGAAGTGCTACACTACTCTCGGCCAGACTTCTTCCCTTTTGGTGACACATTTTTCGCGCTGGCGGGAGTGGAAAATTTTACGATAACCATATACAAAATATCTCTTTATTAACAAAACGTCGCCAGTGAACATTTAATTACATCTGAGAGCAGGTTACACTTATGCAATAGAAACCAGACAGTATACTCAAGGCGCGTTCGCTTATTGTAGACACTTCGATACTACACGCAAGTTTCTGCATTTCCATACGCAAGATGGCAGACAAATGCATTAGGGCTTTAGTACTTATTTTCCCAGAAAGCTTTCCTTGCTCACTGCGGGACAAAACTATGCGGTAGACCAGGTTTCAGGATTACTGCGAAAGAGGCGACTGCCTGGAGTTCTGATCAGCAGGTTCAACTCTGCACCGTCGACGTGTGGCCTAAATTGTTATATACACGTCGCCGTCGGTCCGTGGCCCACAGACCGCAACACTGTGGTCAAACTCATTTAGTGTATTTTAATTAAGAGAACTCTCACTTGAGTGAACTTCACGGGATCCAAGGAAATAGTTCACTCAACTGAAAGTTCATTAAACTGAAAGTTCACTAAACTGAATATTCACTAGAATAAGGAACAGCATAGAGCACAGCAGACATCGAGTTAGAAGCGTGAAATGCAATTTATTGAGCTATTTATATCCATATATACCAAGTGCGTAAAAGTTACGTTGCTGCCTATCTCATTTTGAAAAAGAAATCAAATTTTCAATTGCACTGACGCTCTTAAAGCGCAAGAAGTAACGAAGCTGTCCAGACAGCTTATGTTTTTGTGCACTTTCTCTGGCACAGCGTGTTGCTGAGACACGAAGTCTCGCAACCTTCCAAGGCATCCTACAGCCTCGGCTAGGATTACAGGATTTGAATCTGCCTCTGCCATGGCATCTTTCTCGTCGCACTCTTCCTCTTCGGGACGAGCACTGGAAACAATTTCCAGATCCGATAGTTCAGCACAGGTTACCAGCTCACTGTCACACTGCACATAGCCGCCGGTGGAGGGGCGATTTGGGTGCGCCGGGCACCGGACACGCTAGGGCTGCAGAGCGCAAAACTTCGTTGAACTGATTTCGAAAATGAGCCCGGGTCCATCGATCAAGTTCGCTCAACTGAAGTATTCTCTGAAATATTCGAAAAATTAACTGAAAGATTTTTGCATTGAATGCATAGGAAAACTGCCGGGGATTTTCGAAAAGTTCGTTATTCTGAAATATTCGTTAAACCGACGTTCGTACAACTGAGAGTTTACTGCATCTAGAAATCGAACCTGTGATTACCGCGCAATTTCTGATGTTCGCCGACGTGATCAATGACGTGTCACCGAAAAAGTATATATTCTCTAAATATCTATGGGGATATTATTTCGTAATAATTATTTTCGGCCGATTGTATTCATGTCTCATCATTAGAGAACGTATTATATGCAAATGCCTATTTGTTTCCGCGCGTCAGGACCGCATCCTCTTGGCGTGCGGGCACAAATTATGAGTTAGGCAGGGGTTTAGCTATAAATGCCTATTATGGCCATTTGTTACTATAACTGCCTATTTCGATCCTTTGTGCCTATATATGTGCCTATTCTTGCGTTTAGCGTCTGAAAATGCTTTTTTATTACACTAATTTTGTTTCTAAAGCCGAGTCTTCTTTCCTCAAGACCTAGCGGCATTTGCAGATGATGTTGCTAATGGCAATGCACCTGGCAATGTGACGCAGCAAATAAGGGCTTTTGTTGCAACGCTTATTGATCGTTGAGGGTATACCCCACCATTGCCTATCACTGATTAGCAATAAGAGATAAAAAGGCGATAAAAAGTCTGTTTCTTCGGCAGTAGACACGCCACGTACTCCATGTTATTGCAGGCGAGCATTAGTGCGAAAAATGCGCATCACCTTTGAGAGAGTTAGTTGTAATGTGGGCTGTAGCTCGGAAAGATGGCTGCACTGTAAAATGCACTGCCACTATTTTAAGCGGAAGTGTGCAATGTTCACTGTAATTATTGTAGACTGTAGTTACACGGAATGTTTTTTCAGCACCTCCGCCCTTTCGTGATTGCACAAACAAAATCAGCATATGGTGGTTGACGCTCCGATTTTTTTATTTACATAAGTGCATGTAAGGAGATACACACTGCTAAAAGTGTGATAATAATTAAAAACAAAAAAAAACTTTGCGAAGAATAAAGTCATAGCGATATAGAAAAAGCGCTTAGAGAAGGGTTCTTGTCAACAGTTGACGAGGTGAGACACAGCTACCCCTCCATAACGTTGTTCAAGGTATCCTATGTGTATCGCAACAGGTGTCGAAAATTTTGCATTATGTGTTAAACAAGAAACGTTTTTTTTTTCCCTCTCAAAGAAATTTCCGAGATCCCCACAGGGGCGCACTCAATAATCCCAGAGTTCGATGGCCTCAAAAATATGACAATCGAAATACCCTCCGTTAACCTCCGACAAAGTTGAACACTTGTTTTCATGCTATATACAGTACAATCTCATTGTGAGTGAGAACAGGCACAGTCTTGAACTTGATAAACATGTGCTAGTGTGATAGGTTTTAAAAAGACCTCTAAACGTACAGTATTCAACATTTCTTGCCTTATTGCATTTTTTTTACTTCAGTTCATAAGGCACGAATTTTAGCTTCTCATTAAACATTTAGCGGTTTTTCCTGCGTATTTTGTGTTTTTGTGCTTGGACCACCTGATGCGATTGTTAGCAGTAAAGCGTGGCTATTAAATGTTCACTACTGGCTCGCTGTTTCCGAACAGATGTACTAAGTATGCTGGTTGCAGTATGATCATATGATCGTATATTTACGTACACTGCAGGATGAAGGCCTCTCGCAGCGATCTCCAATTACCCGTCTTGCGCTAGCTGGTGCCAAGTTGTGGCAGCAAATTTTCTGATTTCATCCCAACACCTAATTTTCCGCCGTCCTCGACTGCACTTTTATTCCCTTAGCCTCCATTCTGCAACTCTAACTGACCGCCCGGTTATCTGCACTATACTCATCACACCGCCTGCACAGCTCCATTTTCCCTCTTAATTTCATATAGAATATCGGCTATCATCGTTTTCTCTCTGATCCACACCGCCCTCTTCTTGTCTGTTAAATGTACACGCGACAGTTTTTTTTTTTTTTCAATCGCTCGTTGTGTGGTCCTTAACTTGCAGTGTGCGGCATGCGGGTTGACAAAAAAGGGGTGCTCTCGAGTGCCCAACTAATCCCTGGGAATCGATGGCTTGCATGGTAGCGTTGCTACCTCACAAGTGAACGCCGTTTGGCGTAGGTGGTGGGTGGTGGTGTATCATAACATACAAAACATATTATCAGCAATTATACTACCCATCGCAGGAAAGATTTCTAATCGCATTAACGTCGCCAATCATCTGCAAAGGGTGGATGCGTTGCCATATTTTTTTTCGTTTTATTTTTTCGTATCTATGCTCGTGCTCGAAAAATAGGAAAGCATTCTTTTTCATATTATTTAGAGTTTCAGTCGCAGTTAGAGTTGCAGTTGCACAGTTGCAGCAGGCGGGGTTAGCCTGGCATACATAGCCGGCAACTGTTCCGCCTGAGCCTCCTGTGAGTGCAACTGTGTGTGTCACCAGGTGTCGAAGAGCCCCGTGTCTCGCATGAAGGCAATCAGCAGTCGTTGCACCCTCTTCCTGATTGCCGCGGGCTCCCCCGGGAAAACGACGTCTTCAAAGGTCCTGTGCGAAAGAGCATTCTTTGGCAAGCTGTCGACCATCGCTTTTCTTTCTGTGTCGAACTGCGGGCATAGCCAAATGAAATGTTCGACGTGGCTGATATCACCACAGGAGGCACAGAGCGGTGAAGCGCATCGTCCAATCTTGAATAACCAAGAGAGAGATAGAGAACGTTATTCAAAGTCCTTGCTGGAGTCAAGGGAGGCGAGGGGCCGGGAGGCTAGCCCTATCGAGCCTCCCTTCCAGAGGTGATCAGAACCGACTCCGCGTACAACTAACCGGGGTGTAAGCGGAGTCGGTTCTGATGCGATAAGACCGGGTTGCTTATTTGCGAGTGAGTCCACGGGATACACAGGCTTGGTGTGCAGTTTTGTGGGTCGACCTAAAGTTATGGTTGACTGCGTCATTAGAGTTCTGAAAGATGTTTGGTATTCTCACTTTTGGGACGCATGTCAGCGCTAGGCGCGAAAGAGCTTCAGCTTTCTCAGTTCGTTCAATTCCTATGTGGAATGGTATACATTGAAATTTTACGCTAAATCTCTTTACGTCACATTAAAAATCTTTAGATTACGTTAAATCAGTACCAGAGATTTGGAATATCTTACCATGAAAATCGCCAAAGAACATTCAGTACAGAAAAGTCGTGGTTTGCGAACAAATCATAGTGCCTATTTCGGCCTAAAAGTAGGCTTTCTGTGCCTGTCTTAGATGTCTAAAGCCTACATTTTTAGCGCCTAAAAATACGGCCTCTAGTCATCATCATTCGCGTCGGTTGGTCGATTTCAGCGACAACGGGGGCAGATCATTAAACAAGCCCATGACAAAGGGAAAACAGAATAGAAAAAGAAGAAAAATAGCTGCGAAGTATACGACCCTTGAATTTTCTTTAAAGGTTATTGTCGAGAACTAATGCAGCGCGGCACCTCAGCGGTCTTGCCCTTATTGTTACTCTAAGAAAATGGAATACACCGGAGTTCACACACCGGCGCCTATATGCCAGCGACCCACATAGGACATTACAACTTTTACCCTGTTATAAACAACGGAAAGAAACGTTACTGTGTCGCCTGTGAGTTATAGTTTCTGTCACAAACGCCTACTGATCCCTAATCAGAATGGCGGGCATTGCCAGTTGTAGCGCATGTGGTGTCGAAGAAACGACCAAACATCTCTTATGTGACTGCCCCACATGCAAAGATGATAGGAGTGCCACAAAAGCACTGCTGTGTTTCTTGAAATGCACCAACCTGTATACCGCCTGTTAGTGACTCAGCGTTGAACGTTTGTGTGTGTAACAGTGCAAAGTGCCAACTTCTTCCTTCCTCTCTTTCAATCCCCTTTCTCCTTTCCCCCGTGCCAGGTAGCTTATACCGGGCTCAGCCTGGTTAACCTCCCTGCCTTTCCCTTATGCCTTCCCCCCTCTCTCTCTTTTCAAAGGTAACTTCGATTTTCACCGAAACAACCGGCGCCATGCAAGGAAGAACCTGAGAAATGAAGTCGAACTTGCGTTAATCAATGTGTTACTTAATTTCCAATAATGGTTGAAGAAAAAGTGTAGCTGACGCTTTGGCATCCCGAACCTGCGGAGTCGCATTACGCGATCTGGCAATTTTCATTCGCGTCTTCTATCTGAGAGTAAGTTGAAAGTAAATGCGTTTTAAAAAAGAAGGAAAAAAGGAAAGAACACTGCGCTGTTTATTACACGTACTTAATTAGCAGTGAAGCCGTTGAGGCGAAATCCGGAGCGGTTTTCGTGCGGCAGCAACGTCTGATCAGGATAATCGAATGTCAACCAGAGAACAGTCAGCAACGCAGCCGGCACCGGAGACCTCAAGCAGCCTGATATGACCAGGGCGTCAATGAGAACGGCCAGCCGGAAGCCGGCGTCTATAATAGGGTACAGTTAGAGTAACGTAGCATACCAACAGTCAGCCACGGAGCCCCACCAGACCGTTGGAACGCGCAGCCAGCCACACGCAGACATCGGTATAGAGCCGGCGCAGCATGCATGGACCTTATTCTGAAACAATCACTTTCGGCGATACTATCGCCTTGGCCACGCCTTTGCCATCGGCGCGCACTGATTGGCTGTTTTAGCAAAATCGGGTAAGCTGATTGGCTGTTTGAGCACTACGTCATATGATTTTGCTCAACCAGCCAATCAGCGCGCGCCTGACGGCGATACAATTGCCGAGGCTATATCGCAGAAATGGATTGCTTCAGAATACGTTTCCATGAGCATGCGTCAGATACTGCGGAGAGCAGCAGCAGCAATAATAATAATAATAATAATAATAATAATAATAATAATAATAATAATAATAATAATAATAATAATAATAATAATAATAATAATAATAATAATAATAATAATAATAATAATAATAATAATAACAACAATCAGCCTGTTTTTATGTCCACTGCAGGACGAATGCCTCTCCCAGCAATCTAATTACCCGTCTTGCGCTAGCTGATTCACACTCGCGCCTGCAAATTTCCTTATTATAGAAGTACATACTAAGCTCGGATTCAGTTAAGCGTTTGAAAGGACTCGCGCCGCGTACTGTGGAGCGTTTGCAAAGTCTTCGGGCAGTGGCAAACTGACCTCCGAAGGGCGCGCGTGATAGCCACCTTATGCAGCTTCGCTATTTTTCATGTACGAGTTGTTTGGATGTGCATAAACCTGCGAAAGGTTTGTGTTACGCCCGCGATACTAAGGGGGAAGTTGTACCGCCGCTAACGAGCATGATATACCGAAATTGCAGCTCAGGAGGATCCTTTCTTTATTGGGATTAGCATGCTTAGGATACTTGCCGCACTTTCCGGGAATGTTTGCATGTCTCGAACCGTATCCCCGCCAACTCGGGCCACTGTGCAGTTCATGGTCTAATGGCTGTGCTGCATTCGAAAGCAACACTTGTGTCGCTGGGCTTGTGACACTGGCTGTGCGCCCTCCTTCATAATATTTATCATAACATACAAAACATATTATCAGCAACTATACTACCCATCGTAGGAAAGATTTCTAATCGCATTAACGTCACCAATCATCTGCAAAGGGTGGATGCGTTGCCATATTTTTTTCGTTTTATTTTTTCGTATCTATGCTCGTGCTCGAAAAACAAGAAAGCATTCTTTTTCATATTATTTCGAGTCTGTGAAGGAGTACGTTTACCTAGGTCAATTACTCACAGGGGACCCTGAATGCGAAGCAAATATGCAGAAGAATAAAAATGGGTTGGAGCGCTTTCGGCAGACATTGCCAGCTCCTGACTGGAAGCTTACCATTATCATTGAAAAGGAAGGTGTGCGATCAGTGCATTTTACCAGTGCTGACGTATGGGGCAGAGACTTGAGGCTGGCAAAGAAGCTCGAGAACAAGTTAAGGACCGCGCACAGAGCGATGGAACGAAGATTGCTATAGGCATAACGTCAAGAGACAGAAAGAGAGCGGTGGTGGATCAAAGAGCAAACAGGGATAGCCGATATTCTAATTGACATTAAGAGAAAAAAATGAAGCGGAGCAGGTCATGCAATGCGTAGGTTAGATAACCGGTGGACCATTAGAGTTACAGAATGGGTGCCAAGAGAAGGGAAGCTCAATCGAGGACGGCAGAAGTTTAGATGGACCGATGAAATTAAGAAATTCGCAGGCGCTAGCTGGAATCGGTTGGCGCCGGACAGGGGTAATTGGAGATCGCAGGGAGAGGCCTTCGTCCTGCAGTGGGCATAAAATAGGCTGATGATGATGATGAATGCGTACGTCACTGCGCATTACCCAAAATTACCCAACGGCACTCCGAAAACGCCTGAAAGTGTCCCGAATACGATGATAACTAAACTTCACAAACATAATAAGGGCTCATGAAAATATTAGATATCGATATGGATGCTACGAATCTAACCGTAAGTATATGCTAGGAAAGAAATTTCGTAAGGATAATAGCAGATTGCACGATAACAATGAAAACCTCAGTCTGATCCGCCACGGTCAACGTTTTCCACTGAATAAGAAAAAAAAATACATATGGTTTATTTAGAGAGATTCCTGTAATAAAGTTCCCTTGACTGGAGCCTGAAAGGAAGGGCGGTAAAATAATAATTATGATGACATGAACTAGGTCGTACATCCTTGCAGTACGAAGGCGCACGTGATATTGTATGCGCATGCACTTATAAGAAATTATAAAGAGATTGTAACTTATTTAAATACAAATCAGTTGTACGGAAATCTGCGATGTAGAGCTAGAAAGTAATGCGAGGGTAGACAAAAAAAAATGTAAAGGACCGCATACGCTTTTTTTTTTTTTCATTCCTTCGCGCTACTATCGCGTGGGTGTCTACTTCATCGTTCATCCATATTATTCCTTGGGTTATCATGCTGTTGGTTATTAGAATAGTTATCCGGTCGGTTATGACATTCCGTATTGGCATCTGCGGTAGGCTTGACCATGCCGCGCTCGGCAACACGTAACAGATGTCGTTCAGTCGAGCACGACCTTCCACTGCGGCAGGCCGCCATTCGTCCAGAGCTCACCGTGGCCATTGTTTCTGCTCTTTGGGTAAGGCCCAGATTGGAGCTCCCTTTTCTGGTCCCGCCCCCTCCGGGGCCAGTAGAGCCTCCGCCGACCCTCCTCTCCCGTTGATGGCGGCGTGCCGGCGAGATTATCGGCGGCGCCACGTGCATCGCCGGGTTGGGCAACGCCTGCGGGGGGGGAGACGGAGGAGAGCGGTGCGAGCGAGGGGGACCCCTCGGCCCCTTTGTTCTTGGAGTCGCGCGCCGCCTACGGCGCAGGGCCCGTGGGCCCGCAGCTGCGGCACACCTGCAGCCCCACCTGAGCGCTCACCTGGCACGGGACCGAGGCCACGTGCGCCAGAGATGGTGCTGAACGCCGTCCGAGCGGCCGCGCTGGCCGCGCTCCTGCTGCTTCCGGCGGCCGCCGCCCTCTGGGGTCCCTGGTCCGCCTGCCGCCGATGCCAGCAGAGTCGGCGCCAGCTGTGTCCGCCGGTGAGTGCCGGCACTCCTCGACGTTCCCGGCATGGCCACGGGCCGTGGCTGACCACGAATGCGTACGGCTTGCGACGCAGGGTTCCGAGTGCGGCCCGACGTGGCTCGAGGTGCGCGCATGTCCCGGGAAACGGTGCCCGCAGCCGCGGCTCCGCGCCCGCGCGGCCAGGAGGCCGGCGGCCTCGGAGAGAAACTTCCGCGTGCTGCATCACCTGCAGAGCCTCGTCTACTCGGACTGGTCTGGCTGGTCTCCCTGCAGCAGCGACTGCAAAACGAGGCGCCAGCGACTTTGCAAGATGCCGCTGGTATGTGGCGAAGGCCATCTACACGAGGACGCACTCTGTTACGTGCGTGGCAGCCCCTGCGAGAAGCGCTTCGCCTCAGGTCAGTGAGAGCAACGGTGTGGCCGACCTCGCGCGACGACGACGCGCGGCTGCCAGCGCGTGATGCGCGCTGGCGGCCGGGCAGCGCCGTGTTGACGACGTACTGCTGACGAGGGAGAGAGGCTGCGAGTTGCACTGGAACAGTTTCCGCTGGTTCTACTGCTGCTGCCAGATTAAAAACGCTAACGGCAATAATTAAGGTGTCGCCTGAAATTGATGGATAGAGCTATTTGATGCATAGAGCGATATTTGTCTTTCTCCCTGTACACTACTTTAGCGTTTTTGATGTGTAAAAAAATGCCGATCCTGTTGTCTACGCTGCGATTTCTTTCTTTCCTTCTTTCTCTCTTTCTTTCTTTCTTTCTTTCTTTCTTTCTTTCTTTCCTTTTCGTTATCAGGCATGGGTGCATGTCAAATGCACCCTTTAGTGATGCAGATATACCAAGTTATACGTACTGCGGGTGTGCGATATTCATTATTTTTCAGTTAAAGGTCAATGGAGAGGCGAATTTGAGGTATTATAACGGTAGCAATACTCCATATCTCTCAGCGCGTTATTGCGTCACAAAAAGGGAGGCGCAGGCAATTACCGGCCGCGGATCAAGCTATAACCGCGCACTGAAGTATACAGCTTGAGGGTAAAATAAATGGAATTAAATGAACCGAGACGACCAATTTGACCAGAAATGGCACTGCGTTGGGTCAAGTTCAAGAAAGTTTTCCTTTATAGGAGTTCTTCGCCGCTGGCCACCCCCCTTCGCTAACATGTACGTTATCACAATTAGCCGGAGCCTGATTAGCCGGAGCCTGTTCTTATGCAGTGCTCTAGCACAAAAATTTCTTTGTGAATACAAGCCCTAGACTATTAATTTTCTCACATTAAAATTGTAAGTGCTGACTTTATGGTGCATGTTGCAATCGCAGCAATGAACCAGGATAACGGGAGAGTCATACCCCCATATAAATCCTCATACTGGCGAATAGTGCTGAGATATCGGCCGCCAATATCTCCACCCATATGCAGTGGCGTTCCAGTTCGTTTCTTCCTTAACTGCGTGAAGTAAGCTTTCGGAACATTGTTAACTAGAACGTGGATGCATTTTTGTGGCACATCTTTGACACGGATTTGCAATCTGATTCTTAAGATAAATAAGTAAAGATTAAATTAGTGGAGCTTTGTTAATTAGGCCACAAGACATGTCAATTTTTTTCTGGCAAATATTAAACTCTTTCAGTAAGCCCTCTAGAGAAGCCGAATGGGACTATCTGCTACATATTATATAAAAAAAACTACGTCTCAAGTCCCAACAACGACGCCGTACTTCTTCATATTAGGTAGCACAATACTTTTTAAGAAAACATGCGTCTGGCAGTGCGCGCTCTATCAAAACACTCTAAAAGGAATTGACGGTCTTTGGGGCGTATCTAGTCCCCAAAGAATAATCGTCGTCTACCTTGCGTTCGCTTTCTTGAAAACTGTGCTCGCTACTTTCCTGTCAAGAATGATATGCCACGTTGACAACGCGCATGTCGTTCATGACCTGCAAGCACCGGGCGCGCAGCGTTAAAGAAAAAAAAAAAAAGACACGCGAGGTAGATGATTACTTTAGTGAGACAAAGATGCGGTGCAAAATGCTGCAAACAGTTTTTTTAGAGTGAAGGAAAAGGTTCCCCAAAAACTTTAGATGTCATGCTAAGAAACCTGTAGCCCCGTCGTCCGACACGCAGTAAGTTCTCATGCAGGTTGTTCGAGCCAGGTACTTCTTGCGTTCCGGTGGGCTTGATTTAAGTGCATTGCTGAATTTCGTCTCCGTTTCTCTTCTTTCTTCCACCCTTTTTTTATCCTTTCCGGCATGTGTATGTATGAGAGAGAAAGATAGATAGAGAGAGAGAGAAATTAGAAAGAAAGAAATAGTGAAAGGGCGTCAGCCAGTTCTGACAGTGAGCATACTATCAGTGATTGCGTCTGGCCAGTGACTAACAGTTCTCGCGAATGAAAATTTGCGTGAATCCTGACCCTGTGTTCACATTCACAAAGCGGTTCGTGCGCAACAACGGGCACCGGCCAATCCTGATAGCCAACGCGAGGTGGCAACGAAGAAACCTGCTAGGCTTTCGACTCGATTGTTATCGCTATCGACGTGAAGGTCCATAAGGACCGCTGTCGTATGTGCTAAATCCGCGGATTTGTGATGTGTTGTGATGTGTGATGTGATTTGTTTATATTATTTTCGGTCTTGTTATTGTGCATTTATGTAAGTGATTTTATTCTGAGTGTCTAACAATGTTACAATTTTGATGCAACCACCATGTATGCCTTGTAATGGACCATCGGCCTAGTCAAGCTGTTTTCCAACAGCTTTTAGCCTTTGGTATCCACCAGAACACTTGTAATTCTGGAAATAAATTGAATTGAATTGAACTGCCGAGCATGCGCTCCCTCAGGCAAGGCTGAGGTGCGAGCTTCAGCCAAACGCGCAGACGCCGGAGTGCAACGTCCTTCTTTTTTTTCGTTCACAGCCAGAGGAGGAGGAGGGGTGTCCGAGAATGAGGACTACGACGGGACCCAGGTGGGCAGCTGCGGCGTGCCAAAAAGCCCGCAGAGGCCAGCTCTGCGCATCATTGGAGGGCAGCCCGCCGCCCGAGGGAGGTGGCCGTGGCAGGTGAGCGTGTTACGAAGACGGGGAATGAGACCTCCCGTGCACCCTCCGGCCCTAACCACCACGTACGAACTAGCAAAGGCAGGAAAGAAAGCTGCGCAGAAGGGAAACAAAGTAGGAGGAACAAAACAGGCGATGTGGGGCGCGTCTGCGTGGTAGGCGCGACCAAGCGGCCGAAAAGTGTGCGCAACAAGCAGACCCGTCAGAAGCGGAAAAGGAGCGCGAAAGAGGGACGGGAGTCGTTGTTTTCCACTTCGTTACCGGGCCACAGGACGACCACACCGTCACTACTAAAGTCTCGCGGTCTTATTTCAAAAAAAAAAAAAAAAACATTAACTGCTTTCTAACAGGGCCACGTGTTATCATAAGTTAGACTGCTCGTTCAGTTTGTTCATGCCAACAATAGTTATAGACCTACATAATTGAGGTAAATGCAATGGCACTTATTTGCAAGAGTAATCGTCAGACATGCCTCGATAAGACCAGGCGTCACTGCAATCAACAGAGGTCACGTCAATCAGCGAGGCCAAATGTCACTGCACAACAAATATCTCACGGTAGGTCCTGGCAACCACAACATACCATACGACTGGCCGAATTCGCAAAGCTTTTCGTTTGTAAGTGCTACTTGCCATTGGCCGGCCGCGTTCGTTATGTCCGACGTCACGACAGGCAGGCATTTGCTCTTACGAACAATTCTAACGTAGAAAATTTAATTACATTTATTTATTTATTTATTTATTTATTTATTTGTGAATACGGGCACAGATAACACCATGTCGAGTCATCACTCGGCGCAATCAACGCGCAGACAACAGACTTGTGTCGCATTTGAGTACGATCTAGCAAAGAGCATGTCGATTGGTCTCGACCGCCATTTTAAAGACATCAGTGAATACTCAAACATTATGCTTAGTGCTTTCGATTTGTAGTCGTAGAACACACGGGCAGAATTCACAAGGCTTTTCGTTCGCACGAGTTGTTTGTCATTGGCCGGCCGCTTTGTTAAAACCGTTTCGCTGTCACTATTGGCTAGTACTTGTTCGTACAAACTGAGCGTGCTTTCTGAATACGGGCCTGCATTTTTATTATTCTCATGCGGCCACATTCACAAAGGTTTTCATTCGTAAGTGCTGTATTTCATTGGTTGATCGCTCTCGCTAATAATATGTCCTATATCATAATTGGCTGGCACAAATCCTTTTAACGTAAGAAATTCTTGTGAATACGGGCCATGGACTTTACTACGGTCGTAAATGTTGTTTTCCTTAATATATGTTTCCTCTTTATTTCTACTGACCGTTGCGCATTTGCGAGTTTGCCAAATGTCCGCTTACCCTTGGGTGTTATGAATAGCTTCGCCTGCTTTTCGTTCTTTCATAAATTGCTTGTTTACCAGCCCTACTCGCTCTACTGTCAAGTGCTGTAGGTACTCCAGCAAGTAAATGCATAAATTTGAATGAGCAGCTGTCTCTCCAATACTTTGTTTTCACATGACAGCTCGTGGCGCTCGATACAGAAGCTGCCGGTTCCCGTTACATCCTGTTTGCATCATTCTGAGCCTAAAGCCAGCAAAACGTAAAACAGGCCTTTATTTTGTGTTCAGAAGCCGAGGAGCACAAAAAGTAGGAACTAAAGCCATATATGTATTCATAATTGTTTGGACTCGATTTCAGCCTTTACAACTTTGCTTTATTCCAAGGCTAAGTGAATGCGCTTAACCGTCTCTACGATCGAAAGGCAATGCCGGGAGCCATAGTCATAGATAAGTGGAGGCTTGCCCATGACTTTGAAAAACATTAATGAAATCTCTATAGCAACTTCTAAATTTCTAAAATGCAGCACGCTAACTCAATAAGTGCACCAATAAGTGTAGGCACACGTATATGTACAAATCCGAGGTTGTCAAAATTAATGCGAAGTCCTTCACTACGGCATCTTCCATAGTCCCAGTGTTGCTGCAGGATGAATCGATCAATTGATCGTTCATACTAAACGAAACGCGCACCTGCTCCTCGCCACTCTTAGTTTTGATTTAGCCACTTGGCCTTGAACTTGCTAATCTATAGCAGATAATTACACGTATGTCAATTAGTGAAAGAGCTTGACATCTTGAAAACTTCATTTCAAATTATTTTTAGCCTGCCCGTCATAACGACGTGAGATGCGCAATTCGAGCGTTGCGCCAGGCCGTGACGTTACGGGCACACTAGATTTGTTTCCTATGCTCTGCGCAGTAAAAGAGATATGTATGTACGATAAAAGAGAAATGAAATCAGGAAGCGCAACTGACGAAAGCGCTGTTGTTTCCGGCAGAAAGTTATCACGAGTCTTGCGGGAGAACTGGTATCGTGTTTACTGAAAACGAAAGCGCTTGACGCACTCTTCCGTGCCCGATACGTGGACACCTATCGTTGCAATGGTGTGCGAAACAGCTCCAACAAGCGAAGCAATTTCCTTCCTACTTTGGAAGGAAGCCTTACTTGCCGACTCCCGCAGTTCTTGGGCACGGCAGATTGCGTTACAGCGATAGTGCACCTCTTTTCACCGGTAGCGAGAAAAAGTGTACAATATGTACGACACTGCTACACATGCTATGGCGAACTGCGTACTTTACGTTCACTGCCAGTCTCGTCACGTGCTGACTCAACGCGCCGGAGATCTCTTTAAGGGCATACAATGAACGTGTGGTACTTATATCGCTTGTTCTGGACGCTTCAATTGCATTAAGAGTGTCGCGGAGGTAATAAAGGTAGGATCGCATGCTATTGGTCTAGGTTGCCAATGAAGCCATTCGTTATTCAAGTTCAAATGGTCACGACTGTCTTGCAATTCAGCTTGTTCACATCAGCGCACATTGCTTCGATGCCGATATAATATATATATATATAATACTTGGGGTTTTACGTGCCAAAACCACTTTCTGATTATGAGGCACGCCGTAGCGGAGGACTCCGGAAATTTTGACCACCTGGGGTTCTTTAACGTGCACCTAAATCTAAGCACACGGGTGTTTTCGCATTTCGCTGCTTCGATGCCGAGTCATACTTAGGCGCTGGAGCGTGCCTTACAGAGTTTGGCCCTTCGCGCAGGTGGCGCTGCTCAACCGGCGGCGCGAACCCTTCTGTGGCGGCACACTGATTGCCCCGGGCTGGGTGCTCACAGCGGCACACTGCCTGCGCCGGCGGCTCCTGGTGCTGGCTGGTGAGCACAGCCTGGGTCGTCCCGAGGGCTCCGAGGTCACTGTACGAGTAGCCGAATCTATCGCGCACCCTGAATACGACCCCGAGACCGTGGACATGGACCTGGCGCTACTGCGCCTGCGCAGCGCGTTGACGCTCGGACCCTACGTGCTGCCGGCCTGCCTGCCCGAGCAAGGCGACGCCCCCCCTCCCGGAGCGCTGGCCACAATACTTGGCTGGGGCAAGCTCAGCAAGAGGCACGCCAACGGTTCCGACCTGTTGCACCAGGCACAGGTGCCGCTCGTGCCGCAGTCCGAGTGCCGCGCAGTGTACGCCGACTACCTCATCAGCGACAACATGATGTGCGCCGGCTATCGGCGCGGGAGAGTCGATTCCTGCGCCGGTGACAGTGGGGGTCCACTGCTGGCTAGAGACGACCGTGGCCGCTGGACGGTGTTTGGCGTCACCAGCTTTGGCGAAGGCTGTGCACGCCAAGGACGCTTTGGCATCTACGCGAAAGTGGCCAACGCGGCGCGCTGGCTGCGCCGCATCATGGCCGGTAGCCGGCCGTAGACCACCCCGCATCCCCTACCCGTGCTTCTAGTCTCAGAGCCTGCACGCGCCGGCCGTGTGTCGCGCGTCTTTATCAAATGTATGCCCCGTTGTTTTTATATGCCTCTCAGAGAGGCCATAGTCTTGTACACGCCTTTATCAAGAGTGACTTCACGATCGAAATAAATATTATTCTATGCTTGATATGTGATGGTTACCTTCTTTCGAAGCCGAACAGACGTGGAGATGAAAGAGGTGTTGCGATGCCACTCTCTGTAATGTGAGAGATTTTTCTTTTCTCTCGTCACGATGTAATACAGCTGTTCGTGTAATGAGCTCAAAATCTCAGCAAAAAAAATAAAATAAAATAAATGAAAGACCGGAGCACGCCGGGGGCGTGCTCCTCGCACATCGTTGCGCTTTCCTGACGGTCGAGTACGTGGAAGGTAGATTGCCGAGCTGAGTCGGCTAATTATAGGGTGTCTCTATTGAAGCTCTCCCTCCCACCGCCCCGGGTAGGGTGAAGAGAAGGGGCCCTCGCTACAGGGAAACGAATTGATCTCGGCTGCCTCTGCACCGAGAGCCATGTTCGCGCCACGGCAATGCGTCCGGAAGCTACTGCGGCCATTCAGTCGCTGTTTTCGAAAAAAATGACGGGCTGTTGCTCGCACATGTGCACTGACCACTGCGGAAATGGTTCCAAACTGTGTCATCGTCCGACTGAGCCCAAAATACAACTGCAGTTGGTCGTGAAAATCAGGCGAGACTAGCGGCTGCTGTGTGATCAGATAAATTCGGGCGAACAGCGGTCACATATCTGAAAACTATAGCCCAAACAAGCGGTACACGGCTAATTGAAGAGATAGTCAGAAAACAAGCGGAATGATTTCCGAAGAATATACTTAAAATTTTTCCTAGTGCTATTAAACACACACATTGTAGGTTCTACGTCCGCTATACTCAGAAGGCTGAAATTTATGAAAACGTTGAGGGAAAGCCATCGCCAGCGTTGATCACAATGTTACATTTCGTTCATCAATCGGCGCAACCATATTGTGTTGCACCTTTAGGTTCCGACTAAAGTTGAATGTTCCAGAAAAAACCACAAGAAAATAGGTCCTTGCGAAATAACTCGTGAGTGCGCAATTGTGCAGCAAATTACTGTTTTATGGATGAAAATGTTCAACACCAACGAGCTCCCCTCTTCTCTCTTAAAAAAAACGTGGAAGGCGAAAGTAAGAACAAGGTAGATCCGCTTAGAAGTGAGCGATCGAGTATAGGCAATTTGGCGGGCTACCACTATTAGCCGACAAACTCACCGTGATCCACACGAAGTCTGAGTATGACAATGTTCATTTGCTATCGAGATGTCATTTGCTCTTGCACAGATATGCAGAAAAGTTCGCGCTCTGGAGCAATGCGAGGCTGAGTCCGTATGTTATTGCACCAAGTTGGAGCAAATTGCGCCACTGAGCATGGAAGCAAGACGTGTGTCGGAGTGAGCCTCCAGTGACCGACTAAGCTGCGTAATCACTTTTTACGTTCGTAGTTTTTTTTTTTTTATGCGGAGTGTCACTGAGATGGATCCCAGATTTTGTTCGTACGTCGGGCGGGGTAATGTGGTTTAATTCTGATCGACTAAGTATAGTGCCAGTCAGCGCAACTCACTTCTGCGGGATGAAGCGATAAATCACGACATAAGATGTGTTCATGTAATGTCGGAGCATAGGGATCTTCAAAGCACACAGACGTCTTAATGGAATAGCGCAGAATAGTTAACTCCTTCTTTGATTTCTTATACAGGGTGTCCCACATAACTTGAGCCAAGAATTTAAATATGAAAGACGCGTCGGAAGCGAATTGAACCGAACGCATACTATTCGCAATAGTCTATAGTAACCCAGACATTTCCCCCCCATAACTCACTAATTGATTAAGTTTAATTACCCAACTTTTTAATTTCTGGCTGAGGACCCCAAGTATGACATGCACGTTTGTAGAGTACCTACAGAAACCACCGATGGAGTTGTTTCTATTACGATACGTCTCACGTATAGTCCTTTTTTCCGGGTTGCAAAGAAAGCCCGCGAAATATTAAAAAAGCCACGTGACGGAGCGTTTGCGCAGCGGTATTGTGCTGCTATCAAGCGTACGTTCGGTGAACAAGGTCGGCTGCATCGTGACTGGCGACGAGGAAACGGCAGGGCGTTCTTTATCTCATCGGCAGCGCTCGGCCAGCAGCATGCATTTTCGCCGTCATCCGACGGGAGCCGACCTCGTTCACCGAACGCACGCTTGAGAGCAGCACGATACCACTGCGCAAGCTTTCCATCACGAGGCTTTTTTCATATTTCGCGGGCTTTCTTTGCAACCCGGAAGAAAGGACTATGTTGTGTCGGCGATAGCGCGCCTGATAAGCAGGCTGCTGTTAGTGCGCATGTGCGCACAAGTGCTTATAATGTCGTGCTATGTGCGCTAACCACTGATTCCTGATGTAACCAGAAGCCCGTAAGCTTCTGGCAATAAACACCGTTTTTAGACCGTTGGAACCCTTGCTTGTTCACTCCCTGGCAGAGACACTACAGACTACGTGAGACGTATCGTAAACAACTCGATCGGTGGTTTCTGAAGGTGCTCTACGAATCTGCACATCATACTTGGGGTCCTCAGCCAACAATTAAAAAGTTGGGTAATTAAACTTAATTAATTAGTGAGTTATGGGGAAAACAAAATAAAATGTCTGAGTTACTATAGGCTATTGCGAATAGATGCGTTCTGTTATGGAAGGATATGTTATAGGGCATGAAACTATTTACAAAAAATAAAGCATTTTAATTCTTGTTTGAATGCATTCAAATATGACGTTAGCTTAAGTGAATATGGTAGATCATTCCATATTTTAAATGCTGAAAACGAGGATGTCATTTTTCCATAGTTGGTGTTACATTTAGGTAGTAAAAAGTTGAAATTATGCGCAAACCTAGTGTGGTTGGTATTAGTGAGTAATTTGTAATCCACAAATTCGTAAGCAAGCTGTTTCTTAAGTAATTTAAAAAAGAGACCAATTAAACAGGTCAGATACAGATAGTATAAAGTTTGCCTGGAGTAGCGGGAGATCATTTAAGTAAAAGGAACTGTTGGTGATTATGCGAATAGCCTGGTTCTGTATGTGTTGAATAGACGAGAGGTGGCAGTTTATTTATTATTTATTTATTTATTTATTTGATACCTGCTTCGCCTTTGCAGGCATTACAGCAGGGGGATACATAAAAATAAGCATCATATTTGAGACAAATAAAGAAACTAATTACACAAAGCGCGGTAAAAAGCATCATTCGACACATTGGATACAATCATAGGCGGAAGATCATTCCACTCTCTTATACATCTAACAAAAAATGAATAGCGGAAGACGTCACCTTTAAAGGAAAATTCATTTACTTTGAGACAGTGGTCCCTTCTTTGGGATATATAGGACGGCTCTTGAATGTACTTCTCCTTATTGATTCCAGTTTTAGAATGGTAGATATTATGGAAAAATTTCAACCTGAGGTTTCGTCTACGATCTTTCAATTCTTCCCATTTAAGTTTACGTTTGCTTTCTCTTATGCTAAGTTGACGATCCCAATTACCTAGAACGAATTGCACTGCCCTATTCTGTATTTTTTCAAGCGTATCGGCCAGCTCTTTGGTATACGGATCCCAGCAAACGCATGCGTACTCCAACAATGTGCGCACATGAGTGAAATGCAGTTGTTCTTTTAAATTAAATGGAAGTTCGCTGAAATTCCGTCTTAAGAAACCCAAAACACGTGCAGCCTTTACTTTGATATGGTGAACGTGCTTAGTCCACCTCAAATCACTCGTTAAATAAACTCCTAGATATTTATATTCCCTGGCCGTGCTTAAAGTAGCGCTATTTATGGTATACGTATTCAACTGGTATGAACGTTTCCTCGTAAAGGTGACGTGAACACACTTTTTAACATTCAACGACATTTCTGAATGGCCACACCAGGATGATATTACATTCAAATCATGCTGCAGGTATTCTGAATCATGTTCATTCTCTATAATCCTGTAAACTACACAGTCATCCGCGAACATTCTGAACGAAGATTTGAGGCCAATAGTAATATCATTTATATACATCAGAAACAAAAGAGGGCCCAGAACTGAGCCCTGAGGAACTCCTGAGGTCACGGGAACATATCCGGAGGAACAACCGTTGAGAACTACCGACTGCTGTCTTAGAGAGAGATACTCGGCTATCCATGCAATAACTGATTCATTCAGTTTATAGCCCCGTAATTTACTAATAAGAAGGTAATGGGGAACAACATCGAACGCTTTTTTGAAGTCCAAGAAAATACAGTCAACTACTTTACGCTTATCTATTGCTAGAGCCAATTCATGCGTGAACTCAACAAGCTATGTTGAGCAAGAAAAACCTTGCCGAAAACCGTGTTGACTAGAATGCAGAAGATTATGTTTAACCAAATGTGTCATTATACAACTATAAAGGACGTGTTCAAATATTTTACATGGTATACTAGTTAACGACGCCGGCCTGTAGTTCTCAACGTCATTTCTTGGCCCATTCTTATGAACAGGTGTAACACGTGCTAACTTCCAATCACAAGGTAGTGCTTTCTCAACTAAGCACTTCTGAAATAGACGGTGAAAGTACAACGATAACGTTGCCGAACAGTTCCTTATTATCGCTGCTGGTACATCATCTGGGCCACACGCTTTAGCTGGTTTGAGATTTTCTAACAATTTTCGAATACGAGGCACACTAAAGGTGACCTCGGGCATCACTTCTGCCTCAGTTGGAGAAACCATGTTATCAACGCGTGAAAAACTTGGACTAAACACGGACGAAAAATAATTGCTAAAAATGGCTGCCTTAGACGCATCATCGTCAACGATTGTGTGAGAATATTTTAGAGGAGGAATAGATGTATTTTCTTTACAGTTGAGACGAACGTATTTCCAAAACTGTTTCCAGTCCTCCACTAGCTTCTTACCAAGACTCGAGAAGTAAGAATAATTAGCTACTTTAGTTAGACTTTGAAAGTTAAGTTTCATTTTTTTCAGCTCACACTTGTTTTTCACAGAATCATTTTTTTTTACATTTCCTGTACATTCGCCTTATACGTCGCAGTAAAGTACGCAGCAGAGTGTTAAACCACGGTTTATCTCTAGTACGTTTAGTTGACAAGATTCGAATGGGAACGAAAGTTTCACACAGATCAAATAGTTTTTCTTTAAACACGTTCCATAACTGTTCAGTATTCAGTTCGGCTGCTAGTGTATCAAAAGTGGGAAAATAGGTTTCAAATGCCGAATTAATTGCATCATAATTTGCTCTAATGTACGTGTACACCTTTCTGGCAGCTTTTTTGGGAACAGATATAGTCTCAACATTTACGTCAGCCACAACTATATTGTGGTCGCTAACACCGGGTAAAACATGGACATTCGACACAATATTAGGCATATTACAAAGAAGTAAGTCAAGAACATGACCTGCACCGTCATTTCGAGATGCCTCACGGACGTACTGTGTAAATGTGTACTCGTCCAGAATATCAAAAAAAGTCGCATATAGTCGGCCTCCGGCAGTATGTCTTGGTTCATTGCTTGACCAATTAATATGTGGACGGTTAAAGTCACCCCCGATCAAATTATGATCGCTAGTTCATTGCTTGACCAATTAATATGTGGAAGGTTAAAGTCAACCCCGAGCAAAATATTTCGCTAGTTCAGTTATATGTGTTTCCACAGCAGACAATACCATAGTTGATATTAAGAAAATTAAATTATGGTTTTACGTGCCAAAACAACTTTCTGATTATGAGGCACGCCTTAGTGGAGGACTCCGGAAATTTGGACCACCTGGGGTTCTTTAACGTGCAGGCAAAGCTAAGTACACGGGTGTTATCGCATTTCGCCCCCATCTAAATGCGGCCGCCCTGGCCAGGATTCGAACCCGCGACCTCGTGATCAGCAGCTCAACACCATAGCCACTGAGCAACCACGGCGGGTACCATAGGTGGTATGACTATGAATGAACGCAAAGTATAAAGATAATAATGCGTGTTCTGAAAAGAATGCACGTGATTTAATGAGAGCTCTTATGCCGAAAGCTGATTTTTGTTTAACAAACGCAATATGATTACTAAACTTCAAGTTAGGATCTAATCTTATGCCAAGGAACGAGACACAGCCTGCTGTACGAATAAGGTGACTGTCGAGAGTTACTAGGGGGATACACGGCACCATCCTATGTTTTGTTTTAAATATCATGAACTGAGTTTTGAGAGGGTTTAAACTAAATAATTTAACTGACACCATCCTACAGCTTTCGCTAGTTCAATGTTCAGTTTAAAGGGTAAGGTTGTTAAAGACTTATCTGGCATGGAAAAAGTGGTGTCATCAGCATATAGAATAGCATTAGAAAGATTAAGAACATCAGGTAAGTCGTTAATGTAAATGCAAAACAACAAGGGTCCCATTATTGGGCCCTGTGGTACCCCTTGATTAATAACTTTCGACTTGGAATAAGCGTCCCCTACATAGACTGTTTGCTCAAGGTCATATAAGTAATTTTATAGCAAAGTTAAAGCTGGACCTGTCATACCTAAAGATTCTAGTTTGGTAAATAAAACGGCGGGGGGGGGGGGGGGGGGTATGATTAACATTGCCAAAGCTTTAGTAAAATCTAAAAATACTGAGCCAACAAATTTACTGCTGTCAATAGAAGACTTTATGTAATTGGTTAATGCAATAAAAGCTAAGCTGGTTGAACTGCCACGACGGAAACCGAATTGGCAAGAGTTCAACAACTTAAACTTTCTTAGGTAGCTGTTCATACGTTTCAGAAATAACTTATTCATAACATTACTAATGAATGACAAAATAGAGATTGGGCGATAATTAGACACCAGAGATTTATCACCTGGCTTTTTTAAAGACAGGAACTAATTTTGCCTTTCTAAGCGAACTAGGAAAGGTACCACATTATCTAATTGCTGTGCACTACTGGAGGAACCGGCATTAGGTCCAGTCAAGGATGCTCGCGCTAATGAGTCTGCCATTTAATTTAAATGTAATCCACAGTGACCTAGTAGCCATAATAGTTTTAGAAAATTCAACTGTGGAGGAACTAATGCTAGAAACATCTTTAGAGTTGGCGAACTGTATGAAGCTGTAAGCGAAGTACAGACAGAAAGAGAATATGTTACAATAACCGGACTTATTGCGTTCGAAGGGAGTTTTCGAAGGGCTAAAGTCATTGCTAAAAGTTCGGCTTCAAAAACGGGAGTGAAATCTGGCAGCCTCAAGGACAATGAGCAGCCAAGCGGAAGCGAGAAAATGCCTACGCTCGTCTTTTCGTTGTTCACTGAAACGTATGTAGCTATTATGTTATTTATTCGTACGTGTGCAAGGTAATTTTGCAACAGGTTATTTAAAAACATGACTGATTGAAACTTAGGGTTTCGGGGGAAAATGTCATCAAATTTCACCTTAATATTTTGATTTGATTCAGTTGATGGAATTACCTGTCGAATGTGCACATTCAGACTATCTAATTGTTTTTATGCAAATCCAATCTGAGGAGTGTGAAAACGAGGCCACGAGCAAGAAAGAAGGATTTTGGATCATTAATAAAGGCGTATTCAGATAGTCTATGCGGCAAGCTGTAAAATTTCAGAAATGTTTGAATTGTTAAGATGCGAAATCGGCAGCGCAATGTTGGCAGGCGCGCTTCTTGATAGATAGCATTAATAGCCACAAACCTGGGGAGTCCCAGACACAGGCGCAGGGCTTCACACTCCAAAAGAACCAGAGGCTATAAGCAGGGCCACCTGAGAACAATACGCACCAGTATTCCAATATTATGCGCATATGTATCTTATAAATAATTAGCAGGGAATCCCTATGTAGACCATATTATCGGTTACTCATTCTGCGCAGAATACCGAAAGCATGTTATGCCTTACACGCTACACTTTCTATATGTGAACGCATTATGTAACTGCGCAAATTAAAACGGACGAAGAAGGGAACACACAGGACAAGCGCGGATTGACATGACAAGCGCAGATCGACGATGACAAGGGTAAGTTTCCTTCTTCGTCCGTTGTTTGCGCGGTTACATAATGCATTCCAATATCGACCACCAACTAGCCCGCCTCTCCCTGTTAACTATGTGTGAACTCCAGGTAATTTTTGTATCATATGTGATTCCCAAATATTTTAGAGACTCCACCTGTGGAATGGGTTCTTGTTTATAAAATATAGAAATTGAAATCGTATCCGTGAGCGGGAACACTAAAATTGCGCTTTTACTTACAGTTAATGACAAGCAGATTGCCTGAAGCCATACCTCAAGCATATATACTCATGTACCTTTGCAATTTTTCGTACAGGGCGTAAATGTCACTGTCAGCTGTGAAGAATGCAATTTCATCTGCATGCACATAAACTTGCACGTCCTGTCAAGTGGGGATGGAGCTCACTAATATAATAAATAATATTGGAGACAGGAATGCTCCTTGGGGAACACCGCGAGTCTGTCTGAATATAGACGAGAAACAACCGTCCTTGAAGCAATAAAATTCTCTTGATCGCAAAAACTGTGCCAACCACACGATAATATAATTTAGGAAATTACGACTTTGCAGAATATCCAGTAAAACTGAATGTTTAACGCCGTCATAAGCTTTAGCTATATCTAATGTCACTAAAGCAGAATATTGTCTCATTTTCCGAGCAAGTTGGATGCGGCTCTCTAAATCAGCATGAGCACACCATATCGAGCAATCAGCTCTGAAGCCTATTTGATTTGGACTTAGCATTAAATTATCCGTCATCCAGATAGTAATTCTGCAATGTAAAACCCTCTCTATGAGCTTGACCATATTAGAAGTAGGAGAAGTAGGTCTGATATTTGCTATGTTATAACCTACTCCTTGTTTTTTAGGTATCGGGATTACTTTAGCTGGTTTCCAATCGTAAGGTATCCAGGCTTTGTTTAATGAATAGTTTGTTACGTTTGGAAGGTCGCTAGGAGATATATCGGATAAAATTTTTATCATGTGAACGGTAATTCCATCAAGACCAGGGGTTGACAAGGGTAAGTTACGAATCACTTCAGCTAATTCAGGCAGTGTAACTTCAGGAAACACTGATGCTGGCGCTGATTTTTGCCAATTACAGGAGATCAATGATTGAATCTACTCTCCAAGCTTTTAGCAATGAGTTCAAGAGATTTTGTTATTTCATCGGACGACAGATTTATTTTCAATATTAATTGGCGGCGGCAGAATTTTGCGATATCTCACATATCTAAACAACATTTTGTTTTGTTTTTAGGTTTAGAAAGGAAATCGTAGTGTTTCCTATCATAATCTTCTTTAGCTTGAGCAACTGTGCGTTTAAATACAGCTGCGTAAAATTTGTAATCAGACCAATTTTGGGGGGTCTGGTTATAAATAAGCTGCTTCCAAGCTGCCTGTCGGCGTCGGTGGTCTCGCGTGCAGCCTGTATTGCACCAAGGGCTATAAGAAGCTTTCTTTGGAAATGTAACACTAAATTCAGCTCTTTTGTATGCCCTTTTGATTGCAGCACAAAGTTTCATAGCCTTGATGTCTTCATGCTCTTCTGAATAGGAAGCCAAATGTACCTTAAGGTGGGATTTAAATTTATTATAATTTACGTATACGTGTACCGAGTGTAAATTTATTATAATTTACATATACGCGTACCTGAAAGCATGGCGGCATTATCGTGCAAGCAAATTGAAACATTATTGGAAAGGCGTCACTGGTCAAGGCTGTCCAGGATGAACTAATGAGGGACGAACTTATAAAACTTAAATCCAATGCTTAGCGGGACTGATTACAAATGTATGTAGGTATTATAGAGGTCAGACAAGACAGATTATTATCTATTGCCCAATCCGACAAGCTTTTGCCACATTGGTCAGTGGCAAACGCTCCCACAAGCCCCAACACGTGCGACGGGAGTTGAAATCTCCAACAAGAATTTTGTCCTTACACCATGAAGTCACAGCGGAATCCAAACATCCAGTGTTCTGCACACCCTCAGGAAAGTATAAATTTACTAACGAGAAAGGTAGACACCCTGGTATGGTTGCACCTAATACAAAAATTTCACTTTCGGGAGACATGTTTATATGAAATCTTTGCCTTAAGGCTAATTCTGTTAGTGATAAAGAAAACTAAAGCTCCGCCTTTCGATGAACGGTAAAGTAGGAAAGATCGGTAGTTATTTAACTCAAAAGACTGATGTGCTGAAAGCGATGTTTCTTGCAAAGCAATAATATCCGGGGAGAATGTCGATGATAAATACAATAAATCTGATACTGCAGAAGGAGTTGATCGGCAATTCTAATGAAGAATTTTGAGGAATCCTATGGTTGCGAAAGAATGGAGTCAGTAACTGTCTTAGTTAAAATGCTTTCCTTTAAGGAATCTTCCTTTGTAATGCTGTCTTTCAGATATTTTTCGGTGTTTGAGTGAGTTAGTGTCGTAGCTTTTCTTGACAAAGAGGATCCATGTCGATTTCATCTGAGCCCTGTGTGTTATCATTGACGCTTTCCGATTGACTCTGCTTGACATCAACGGATGAGCCTACAGGTTGGGCATCTTTGGAAGTGAACTTGGGAGTTACTTCTTCATTTGAAGTACGTGGACAGTCAGTTGTTCGAGAAGTTATGTCAATAGTACAGAATATCTGTGCCATCTGGCTAGTTATGATTTGTGTCAAGGACTCACAAAGGTTTCCAGCTAGGCGCTCCATGGCTTTTTCCATTACCCTTTAGACAGCATCAGCAATAGAAAGTGAAAGAGATGCGTCCGTTGCTGCCACCTGGCCGGCTGCGACACCGGCGTATCCCTGTGTCCTAGCCTGAATTTCAGTTATAGCTTCTCTACGAGAACAACGTCTTCCTTCAAAGATTTCTAGGATCTGCATTTCCCGTGCCTTTGCTGAGCAATTAGAATAATCAGCAGAGCACGCGTCATTGCAGAAGCAGCACCTTTCTTCCTTGCTTTTGCACTTGCTGGAATTGTGCTCCTCACCACGAATTCGGCACCTGGGAGCAGATCTACATTCTTTCAAGGTGTGTCCATAAGATCAGCACTTTACACATTGGAGGGGACGAGGGGACAGAGGTTCCACTTTGTAGATTAGAGGTCATACCTTAATATCTGATGGTCGAATTGTCCCAGCAAATGTGGCTATGACCGACTCAGTAGGAATCCCGTTTTTGTCGACCACACGTCCACACCGATAAACTGAAATTACACCCGCCGGTGAAAACATCTCTGATACTTCAGCCGGTGTCATGCTCACGCCGACGCCGCGGACAAGCCCTTTCACACATGCCAAGTGGGGAAGAATAGATGCGCTCACCGGATTGGCAGCAAACAGCAAACACTTTAGAAGATCTTGTACACAGGATTTGTTGGATTGGAAGGGAGTGTGGTTTCTGTAAGCCGGGGCAAAGTAATTTTTTCTTTGAGCTTCTACTTCCCGACACTCTAACAAAACGTGAAAGACCGTGAGCGTCTCGCCACATCTCTCGCAGACAGGAGGATCATCAGCGGTCAAGAGGTAGGAATAAGCGCCATAGCTGGGGCCTATCCTAACACAGCAGAAAATAACCTCAGTTTGTCGTATTTTTGTTATTAGCGGCGAATTTACTACGTTTGGTTTAATAACGTGAAGTTTATTAAGTGTTTCAGCTCCCCACATACGCTACCAGTAGCCCCTAAGTTTCTCGCGCAGGAAGGGCTTCAAATCTATGGCAGGGACAGCTATGGAAGAATAACTTGGTTTTGTAGCTATTGATGGGGGAGGGAGGTGGCTAAATGGTCGGCAAGCATATTTTCCTGGATGCCTCGGTGACCAGGTACTCAGTATGTTATATGTTGATAAGCTCCATACAAAACGCAAATGATCTAATAAAGTTCAGTAAAGACAGGATCTTTGTTCTTTTGTAGAGAAATTAAGGCTTTGACGAAGCCCAACGAATCTGTAAATATTATTGCAACAAAAATGCAAAGGCCTCTGCAGTTAATATGCTTGTTTCCGAGTACATAGAGCCGGATTCTGAAAAGGATAGGCCAACTGCAGCATTAGAAACGCCTGCATACGACTTTGATGCATCGGTGTAGAATTCTCGGCACAAGTGCTTTGACTTCGGTTTTAGGAAGAGCATTTGAGTGTTTACTTCTGAGGTCTTCTTTGTAAATTCTACAAAATGCGTGTCACAATCAATGAGTTGCCACTATCACGGTAGTAACTGCTTAGCTGGAGGCATTGAATGATTTTCAAGAAGTTGAACACCCAATGCTTCACTGAGATTCCTCACACGCGGTGAAAAGGTTTCTCTTGCTGCTGTACGATTATGGAAAAGTGCGGTACACGTCATATTCTGTCAATGCCGAAAGAAACCGTCTACGCTTCCTGCTGGGTATCTTCAACCCATCGACGTCCCACCTGAGCCCTTCTTCCATGTAGCTTTGGACCTTCCCGGACATTTTCCAGAACTGCTTCAGAAAGCAAATGCGTTGCCGTCGCTACCGATTGCGCGACGCGCTATGCAGTGACACGAGCGCTGGCGACCAGCTGTGCTACAGACGTAGCGGACTTACCCATCCGCGACGTAATTTTAGTACGTGGTGCCTCACGTCAATTGCTGACTGACCGAGACCGTAGTTTACTGTCCAAAGTCATCGACGATATCCGACACTGCTGTTCCACGCAGCACAAGATAACCCCGTCATACCATCCCCAGACGAACGGGCTCACCAAGCGTTTGAAACGGACCTTAACAGGCACGCTTTCAAAATACGTCTCGACTGACCACTGGGATTGGGACCGTGCATTGCTATACGTGACTTGCACATATAATTCCTCCCACCACGACACTGCTGGGTACTCTCCCTTTTGTTCGGGCGTGAACGAACTTTACCGTTGGACACATTCCTTCCTTCCCCTGCAACTTCACCTAGCGAATATGCACGCGACGCCATTGCCAAGGCTGATTACGCGCGGCAGGTAACCCGTTAGACAGCTATACAAAATCCAGATTCAGTGTGCAGTCAACCAAAGGTTCTACTTATTCCCCCTGGTGGAATCCTGACTGTGAACGCGAATATAGAAAAAGCAGCGTGGAATAAGTTACTGTATAATCAGTGTCTACGTAATTGGAATGACTATAAATTTGTTGCAGCTACATTCAGGCAGAGAGTTGACAAAGCGAAAGAAAATTATAGCGCAAATTAATACAGTTATCTATCACAGCCTAGTGATAAAAAAGCCCTATTTAGCTTTATGCGGTCCAAAGAGATTGTTTCAGCGCCAACAAATGTAGAATCTGTTAGTTTAACTTCCACAGAATTGGTGCAGTCACCAGAGTAGATTGCAAAAGGCTCAGAGAGTCCATTTACGTCACTTCTACCCTATCATATGCCGGCACCTGAACAAGCTGATGAATTCACAGCAGTCACATTAGAAGAATTAGTGAAAGTGGTAAAGTCACTGCCAACGTTAGCTCCAGGTCCTGATGGCATAACTACAACAATGATCAAAATAATATTCGAATTGTCTCCCCAGGATTTGCTTAAATTTATAACTTTTTCAATTCAGAATGCTTTCATTTATCCAGATCGGAAAGTTGGCAAAGTAGCTCCGCTACTTAAAAAGCAGGGTGATGTATACGCAATAGATAACATTAGGCTTCTTTCTCTGACTTCAAATATTGTAAAGTTATTCGAGAGAGTATTGTATGGTGATATCGAAAGGTGGATAAGCGACAACGTAAAATTAGGTGACTTTCAAACAGGATTCAGGCTTCGGTGCTCAATTTGGTATGCTCATGTTGACTTGGAGAGTCGAATTCAACTCGCTCGCCGCAACAACCAGTACGCGGCATTAGTGACATTAGACATTGCGAAGGCGTATGACAGTGTCGAGCACACCATCTTGATTGACAGACTTGAAAGTGTGAATATCCCACAGTATATAATTGCATGGATTCGTAATTTCCTGAGCGGACCTACATTTCATTGCTATCAAAACGGTGTTTCTTCTCAATGCTACAAACAGACAAGGGGTGTTCCTCAAGGCGCAGTACTCTTCCCCATTTTATTTAATATTTTACTAAGTCATATTCTACACAACGTGATGTGCAGGTATACGTATACGCTGATGATATAGCATTTTTCCTGTGTCAAGCGATGTACACAGCCTTTATAAAGCATGAGAGTAGTAACAAAAATTGAACAAAAAATGACGAACAAAGATGAACAAAAAAATTAACTTCATTCATCTTTGTCGAAACCAGAAAGAAGATCGGTACTTTTTAAGTTTTTACGGAGAAGAAGATCTCTTTAACCTTCCGTATGGTCATATCCCGCTGTTATATCACCCAAAGAAGCGGCGGATTCACTAGGTGATATCGCTAAAGGTCTTCAAGCACGCTTCTTTTCGCAATGCTTTAGACCTAGGAGGTTTAATAGTTCGGCATATGAATTCGTAGAAGTAACTATGACAGAATCATCCGACATCATTTTAACTGCGCATCAATCGGCTCCTGGACCAGACGGTATCACAACAGCTATGATTAAACTGTTATTTAACTCTTTCCCTAATGAGCTTTTGAATATAGTCAGCTGTTGACTTCAATATACATGGATCCAGGACTCTTGGAAAATTGAAAAACTTGTGCTTTTACTTAAAAATCTAAATCTCGGATATGCCTCGGAAAATATTCGGCCAATTGCCCTTACTTCGAATCTATTAAAAATACTTTTTGTATTGTGCGGAGCATTCACTTGAGGTAATCCCTCAAGTGAATGCTCCGCACAATACAAGAAGTGCTGCCTCTGATGGGGAACATACCCAGCAGACTATTCGAACTGCTCAGCTCACGCTCAAGAAATACAAATTCTTGAAATGATCAAACGCCGTCGATGCTACAGAATAGATGCAATTGCAGTTATTAAAGACAGATACTCGGGTGTTACAGCGTGCAACACTCCAAGCATGTATCTTAATCTCTCGGAACCAACTGACTCTGCTGTAGAAAAGGCAATGGCTAAAGATATGGATAAATTGATATACAGCCTAGCAGAAAGCTTGGCGCAAATTCTTTCCAGTCAGGTGATACAAGTAATGCAGACCACTAGGGCACTAATGCAGTCCTCAGCACACAGCAGCGCCACACCTCAAATGCCTAGAAACGAGGTAGACATGTCTTCTACTTCTATAGATCAGTCGACAGACACTACTCCGACAGTCCAACGAGGTGAGGATGAGCCCTTATATTCAGAGACCGTTAGATTTAGTTTTGCATATATGGAACTTGACGCTCGAGCTCCCAAACGCATAGGATTCCCACTTTCTATGATTATGGAAACAAAATAAAGAAAGAGTCAATCATCGCTTATGATTAAAGAAAGTATCCTAAAGGCGGCAGTTGGCCTCTGCTGCGTGATCAGCACAATTGAACACTTGAAAGTACTGCAGTGGAACTGTCGCTCTATATTCTCAGCTTTAACATGCTTATCTTACCTATCTAATGAACTTAACCCAAATGTCAAATTTCTTCAGGGAACTTCGCTTTCAACAGAGAAAAAATTTAATTGGAAAGTTTTCGGTCTATCCGATTAGATCGACATTCGCGAGGTGGAGGATCATTGATACTTATTTACTGGAAAATTTGTCACTAGGCAAAAACTTCTTTTCAAATTATGGACTCCGACTGAGAAATTTTGGCAATAGATTTTTGTCTCCGAGGGAATCATCCATTTTCAAATATAAATGCTTATTTCCCCACTGGTGTACAAAGAACGCGTCAACTTCATATGGCTGTGGCTGATTGTAGAAAAGAAATTTTGTTTGCAGGGGACATTAATTCGCATTACGTGTCGTGGGGGGTAAAAGCAGATTTGTGTGGTAAGCGACTATAGTCACCTTATATTAACCTTTCATTTCAGAACACAGGACATGTAACATTTGCTAGGGGTCACTTTCGTTCGGTGTTAGATTTACCATTTTGTAGCGCTGGCATCAATGTATCGCTGTGGTTAGCGATTGACTCAGCAACCAACAGTGATCATATTCTTGTATCATTCGAAATCATTTGTCCAACAACATCTTTAGAATACCGGGCATGCACGTTTGTGAATAATAAGAAATTTAAGACTTCCTTGCGTTCAGCCATTTCGAAACTTGCCAATGCCAATGATAAGGAAATCGTTTCAACCATTTGCACAATTCTAGAGGGTTTGCGGAAGCAAGCTGTATTTTTCATCCCTTCGTCTAAAGGCACGGCTTGTCGTTGGTAGAAGGATGAGTGTACGCGGATGAGTGTACGGACTACAGAAAAATAAAAGTCGCTTGGAAAATGCTCCTCTATAATCAATGCCCGACAAATTGGAAAAATTATCAGTTTCCCGCTGGTGTACTTAAGCATGCTGTTAATCGAGTCAAAGATGAACATATTAGGCATTACGATTATCTTTCAAAATCAAAAAGCAACCGTGCTTTATTCGCATTTTAGCCCTTAGCATAAGACTCAATCGTTTTGACCCCGCAAGAAATCAGCGTCTCCCTAGAAGAGATTGCGAAAGGTTTAGAAAACCGATTTGCAGCCCGGCTTCCGGCTATTCATTTTGCAATAAACCCTTCGCATGGCTCCACGTCAATCTCACTATCTGAGCTAAAACAGACTTTGCCGAATACAGCCCCTGGTCCTGACGGAGTCACAAATGCAATGTTAAAAATATTGTTACAGGAATTGCCTAACGTTCATTTAGATCTGGTAAATTGTTCAATTTAAAATGCTTGGATTCTGTTGCATTGGAAGCTTGCCAAAGTGATAGTGATGCATAAGAAACAAGGCGAAGGGTATACATTGGAGAACATTAGGCCAATTGCCTTTACGTCAAACGTAGTAAAAGTAATTGAGAGGCTTCTTCACCTTCGTATCATGAAATTTGTTAATGATAATTCAATTCTTAGTGCCCGTCAGATTACTTTCAGGGCCGGCTGCTCTATCTGGCATGCCGACGTCGATTTAGAAAGCCGAATACAACTTGCTCGACGTCATAAGCAATATGCTGCCTTAGTGACGCTCGATATCGCTAAAGCATAGGATACCGTGGAGCACACTGTATTGATAAATCGGCTAACATCCTGTGGCCGTTCCTGGGTATATAGTAACGTATATTCACTGATTTTTAGGTGAAAGAGAATTCTATTGCTATAAAAGCGGCTTTTCTTCTAGGTACAAACAAGCGAGAGGAGTGCCGCAAGGCTCAGTCCTTTCCCCTATCCTTTTTAATATTCTCATGAGCACACTTCCTCGTCATGAAGAAGTAACTACTTATGTTTATGCAGACGATATTGCATTTTTTGCATCTGCAAACGACATCCACACGCTATACCAACGACCGCAATATTGCCTTTGAGCCCTGGAGAGGCGGTTAGATGTTGATCAATTTGGCCCATCAATTACGTCCGATGTGATAGTCACTGAATCATTATCATTGTGCTCATCCCTTGCTGCTTCTCGTGACTGTCGCGTAATGATGACGCTTCATTCATTGGTATCTGAGTACTTGAGAAGTGTGCGTCTAATTTGGGTGCCTGGCCATAAAGGACTAAATATAAATGAAATTGCAGATTCTCTAGTCAAGGCAACGATAAGCGGCCCGATTTTCCCTCATTGTCGTTTGGCTCCTCATGTCACTGGTGCTAGATTTCGCAGGAGTGTCATTATGCAGGCAGTGTGAGGCTCCGCATTAACTAACTCTATCGATTACAAACATCTTCTATACCTTTGGCAAAGAGATTTTCGACCAATACGAAACATTTAAGTGTCCATCACGAGGCTGCGCTGCCGTATAGCGACATTAAACTTCTATTTACACAGGCCTGGTCTGGTCCCCTCACCATTATGCTCACTCTGTGGCGAAGCGGAGACAATAGGCCATGCCTTGTTGTCTTATAGGCGTTTTTCTGTAATAAGAAAAAGACTACTGGAAATCCCGCTTCGCCATATTGGCCTAGATTTAGCTGTGCGTGTGATCTTATTTTCTGGAGCCTCTATTATTGGGTTCAGCCACAGAAATGTTTGCTTGGCAATCGAAAATTACCTGATTGTGTTGTTACACTTAATCGTTGTTGTCGTTGTTGATAATCGTTCAGGAAGGCACTGCCGTTTGATGCATATACTGGCGTTTATTCTTCAAGTTATACAAACAAGAGCACTTCCTTTAACATCTTAAGATATCTTCATAGCAGCCGTTACAAGGTGCTTGCGCACCGGCTCCTCCGAGTCGTTCTACCTCCGTCTGCTCTCCCAGCTTCCCACAGCCCCGCCTCCCCGGCCGAGATGTCCCTCCACGGCAGGCCCAACCAAAGTCGTAAATTTGAGGAGAGTCTCGGAGTACGGGGACGCCGTCGGCGGAGGGAAGCGCCGTTCCGTTCTTACGGCAGAACATCTGGAGTATCTCAATCCACGATAGAAACAAAAGAACCAGACAAATACAACAAAAGAACACCAGTAAGTACAAATTTCTCAACACTGCCCCACCGAATGAGCTCGCTCATTCTATGGTTCACAGATCTCCAGCGGGTATAAGTGCTGAACTGAGCGCCTCAAAACTTTGCCCTGCGGCATCCTGATAACACATGAGTGGACATTCCCGTGTCGCCCGGGAAAGAGAGAGCAAATGCCCCCACGTTTCCATAAAAGGCGGGGAATATTTTCCTGTACCAAGACTATGTCTCCGATTTTGGGCCCCTCGATTCTAGTTTGTTTAGACGCATAGGCCGAGCGCAGCTGTCGCCGATACTCGCGTTGCCAGGCTTGCCAGAACCTGTGAACCATCTGCTTTCGCTTCTTCCAAAACATCCGAATGGAAGACGCGTTTGAACCCAGCACTCGGGTTTCAGTTCCTGGCAGGGCCGTGAGACGTCTGCCAGTAAGGAAGCTGGCCGGTGTGAGCGGGGCGCCTTCGTTTGGGTCGTCTGGTACGTGGGTCAGGGGTCTGGAATTTATGACTGCTTCCACCTCGGCCAGCACTACCGACAGCTCAACAAAGTCAAGAAACTGGCGGCCAATTACCTTTTTCAGAGCAGTTTTTACGCTGCGTACTAGCCGTTCGTAGAAACCTCCCCACCACAGTGCATGCTCTACGATAAATTTCCACTCTATACTGGCATTGGCAAAATAACTCAGTGCTTCAGGGTGCCGCAGGACTTTCCCAAGAAGTTCGAGCTCCCTTGAAGCACGCTTAAACGTGAGTGCGTTGTCTGAGTAAATGATTTTGCACAGTCTCCTACGCGACTCAAAACGACAGAAAGCCTGCAAGAAGCTCTGAGTAGTCATGTCATTTACGAGTTCGAGATTCAGTGCCCTAGTCACGGCGCACGTAAACGTACAATGTACCATTTCAATTGTACGTTTTTCTCCTTCACTAAAAGGGGGCCGTCGAAGTCAATACCGACCACCTCAAGAGGGTCCGCCTTGGTGGTACGGTCAGGTGGGAGCAGTCCTGTTGCAGCGTCAATACTCGTGGCACTGAAACGCTTGCACACCACACATGACCGCACAACACTTTTCACCAACTGGCGTCCGCGGACAGTCCAGTACTTTTCGCGCAATTGCACGAGCAGGTCCCTGGTGCCGGCGTGGAAAGGTCGGTGGGCTCGCTGCACAACTAGCGCGGTGTACCGATGTCGCTTGGGCATCACAACAGGGTGTCGCTCGTCGTGTGTCATATTCGATGGACAGAAACCTCCTCGTATTGTCGCCATGCCACAGTAGCTGCGTTTTATGGAATTTCTGTGACGCCATTTCGCACCAATTTCCTTCATCTCGATGCATCCCCTCGGATCCAGCTTAGCGCAATCATAGAAAAGATCCACAGGTAGAAATTACTTATTTCCAAATCGAGATTCGACTGTACGAATTGGCAGAGTCGGGACGCTAGCAACGCTGTCATCAGCTCCAGTCTAGCAAGTGTGATCGTCTTCAGCGGCGCTACACGACATTAAGTCAGCACAAGCGTCAAGTGGTGTGCGTCAGTTTCGGTCCCTGTGAAGACATAAACCGCAGCACTGTAACCTTTGGGGCTGGCGCCAGCAAAAATTTCAAGCGTTCGACGCGCCGATTTCCCTTCAGCGCCAGCGTCGTATGTCCTATAGGGACCTTGTTTTCGCGATAACAAGTGAGCTCTTCACACCATTTGTTCCAGTCGTTTTGGATGTGGTCTTGGAGCGGCTGGTCCCACGACAGATTTTCTTCGCCTCTTCGTCGTTAGCGGCGCCGAAAAGCAAGTCGTCTACGTAGATGCACTGCTGCAAAGTGGCCACTGCTTCTGGATAGCTTTGCCTCAACGCTGCAAAATCATGTTGAGGCGTCGCTGCCAGAAGAAAAGGGGCTTGAGGTGGTTCCGAATGGGACTCTCACCATCCTGAAGACTGCGAGCTCAGGAACTGGCGTGCCATTTTCGGGTTTTTCCGCGAACCACAGAAACCTCAGCGCATCTCGGTCCTTGTGCTGAACGCCAATCTGAAGAAATGCCTTCTTCACATCGCCAACGAGCGCCACTTTGTGACGTCGAAAATTAAGCAGCGCACGGACGAGGTCAGGGTTTGGGCTACGTCCGCTGACCACATTTTTGTTAAGGGACTTGGCACCTGCGCCATGTGATTACGCGCCAAAAACGATGCGCAGCCTGGTCGTTTTATTGCTCTGACGGAGTACTGGTTGATGAGGCATGTAATAAATGCGCTGGCAGTCATTATGGGTGCTGCCTAGTGCACGTTCAGCTACGCCTTCAGACAATAATCGCCTCATTTCGTTGTCGTACTCATGCACTAGGCTCGGTGCTCTCAACAGTGGCTTGGTCAGTTGGCGGAACCGCTTCTCCGCAACAACGCGGTTGTCTGCAAGTTCGACTTCCTTTTTCCATGGAAGTGTGACCTCACAGCGCCCATTCACGATTTTGATACTGTCGCAAAATTTTTTGACTGCGCGCTCATCTGAGTTGGCTTCCAACGAGTGGGACACTCCAATACTTTCAAGCCCCCAGAACGACTTCTGCAACAGTCGTCCTCAAAGCAAATGAATGGCTGCAGTTAACTTTCGGGAACCTGCTAAAGGACTTTCCCTGAATTGCCCACCCAAACACTGTTTCCAATGCTGTCAAAGCACCGTTTACCCTCTTTAGTTTCCCCGTGAGGAAATACCAAAAATGGTCCGATCTAACTAGCACCTCGATAATGGGATTTTCACTCTACGGGGAATCGTCGCCTAGAGGTAGTGAAAGCTCGAGAAGGCTTACCTTGATTTCTTCAGTAGGACAAGGAATGACCTGCTCGCATATCGAAGGAGTTTCTAACGCCTCGATCTTGTATACTCTGTCGCAGTCTGCACAGACAAGGCACACTTAAACCCTGCGAAATCTGCATTGGCTGTACGTTCCGCCAAGAACTCCGACTGACAGTACTTCAGTGTCGAGTAATTTGCGTCCGGGCGTTCTGGAGCATGCTTCGGTTATGAATGTCCGTTGGCTACCACTGTCAAAGAGTATCCTTGAAACTTTCCTTTTATTCGCTCCGTTGGTCACTGCCGTGAGGGTTGGCATCAGGACTGTTCTAGTAGGGGGATTTTCTTCAGTTTCCGAGACATCCAAAGAGACCTGTCCTGTGTTCTTTTCGATAGTTACTTGTGCCTGCGCGGCACTGTTGAAAGCAGGATTGCACATCGAAGTTGCATGTCTCCTTTGACATTTCTTGCAGATAACCTTGACTCTGCAAGTCCTTGAAGTATGTCCATGCTTAGTACAGCGAAAACAACTTCCCTCTGCTGTAAGAATGGCTTTCTTCTCTTTTAAATCTAATTTGGCATCGCATTCTTGGCTTGTGTGGGCCTTTGAGTCACAGAATTTGCACTCCGTGCCTGATGCAGTGCCATGCAATGCAGCTGCGGACGAGGTGCAGGCATTCCCTCGTTGTGGCGTTTTTGTGTTATATTTGGGAAGTGGCTTACCGCTGGTGTCATCCGGCCGGTCCTCCAGGGTAGTTGACGAAGTGCCACTCGGCGGGATGATTCTGATGAAGATGAAGTCGTTGACGAAGCGTCGACATCCTCGGCCGAGGTCTCGCGCTGCACCTGTTTTTTCTCTGCCAGTGACCGATGGTAGTTTAACACCAACTCCCGTGGAAGTGCGCTGAGTAGCACAGGGTAGAGCATCGCTTCGTAGGATTCCTCTCCAACGCCCAGGGCTTGCAGACCTCTCATGTGTACTTGAATGGAATCGAACATACGCCGGAGATCGCGCCCATTCGTTGCCGAAATGAGAGGTTTGATGTCGATCAAGTGTTGCATGTGGCCCTGTATCAAAGTGGAAGGGTCCCTGAAGCGTGTCTGCAGGAGGTCGATGGCATCTGCGCAGCACTCTGAAGTCGCCTGCAGTCCGGCAATCACTGCGACAGCGTCTCCAGTGAGCAGCAATATTAAGTAGTGGAATCGGTCGATGCTACTCAGCTCCGGATTCTTATGAATAGCGACCGCTAACTGCTCCCAGGAAGGCTGCCAGTTCCTTCTTCTTCCGTTAAACTTTAGAATCTACAACTTCGGGAGTTTCGTTCTTTCAATTCGCTTGTATGGTTGGTTTGTTTTGGCTGGCACTTTTTGTTTCCGTCTGTAGGGAGCACAACTTCATTTTATATTCGTTTGTCCACATAAGTTGTGATTTTGTCACTGTATCCTAAAATCGTTTCAAATTCACTTTCTGCGTCCTCTTCTCTGAGGTGAGGCTCTATCGCGGCGTCCACATCCCTTAGTTGCTGCTTGGCAAGCTATAGGCGTTTTATAAAAGCACTCACCTCTTCCACGCTAACTGCACAAGTGGTGCCCAGAAGTTCGTCCGCTTCTTTCGCGAAACGCGTGACTTGAGCTCGGACGACTTTACGTTTTTTCTTCTGTATATGCATCCTCATTCCGTGAATTGTTGTCGAGTCCGGTCGATCGTTCTCTATGGCCTTGTTTAATCCATTCCCGGGTTTCGGCACAAACAGTTTGTTGTTACACTTAATCGTTGTTGTCGTTGTTGATGACCGTTCAGGAATGCATTGCCGTTTGATGCATATACTGTCGTTTATTCTTCAAGTTACAGTTATACAAATAAGAGCACTTCCTTTAACATCTTAAGATCTCGTCAGAGCGGCCGTTACAAAGTGCTTGCGCACCAGCTCCTCCGAGTCGTTCTGCCTCCGTCCGCTCTCTCAGCTTCCCACAACCCCGCCTCCCCCACCGAGATGTCCCCCCACGGCAGCCCCAACCAAAGTCGTAAATTTGAGGAGAGTCGCGGGGTACGGGGACGCCGTCGGCGGAGGGAAGCGCCGTTCCGTTCTTACGGCAGAACATCTGGAGTATCTCAATTCACGATACAAACAAAAGAACACCAGTGAGTATAAATGTCTCAATATATTGAAACTAATTGATTGCCATGTTAGACTTACCCTCCCCGCTACCCCACCATAGTTTTCTTTTATTTATTTATTTATTTAATTATATATTTATCTATTATTAGTTTTTTTATTCACGGTTTCCTTCTGATTGCCTTTTTTTCTTTTCACAAAAAAATTACTTCCTAAACTTGAACGTTCAGATTGATAATTCCCTTCTTTTTGTTATATACCTAACTTAACCACCCGATTCATGGCCAATCCCCCACTGTGAGTATGCGCCACAATCATTCAGGAGAACAACAGCATGTTGACCAGTGCTTGCTACCCTTGTAAATACAGCCTGTAAATAGTTTCGCTATTGTGCTTTTACGTAGCAATATTGTCTACGGTTATGTTACAAGGATGTCCACGGTGAGAGTGTGCCTTCAGGAAATACACTAAACTGGAGAACGACCTCTGCAGATGGTGTCACTATTCATTCGATTCTACATAGAGACTTTGTACAGGGTTAGTTCTGAAGGCTCCTGTGGCTAGGCGGATGCCTAGATGACGAACATTATCTAGCACGTTTAAAGTTTTCTCCGCGTTTACTGTCAGCTCTAACGTTCTGCGTGCATCGCCCTAACCTCCGTAATCCTAGCATTTTCTACGTGAATTGCTTTTGCACCTCTAACGCAATAACACGCCTTGTAACACAACAAAATAACTTGCGTGATGATCTTGATATATTCAGCTCTACTACTTGCTCATTATCTGACTTCTGGCTCTGAATAATTCAATTTTTCTGTTGCACTTTGTACCACTGTTTGAGCTATTCTGTTTCGTTTTGCAGTTTAATGTTCTTTAGGCAACACAAGTGCACCAATATTAAGACGTACAGCTGTTCTTGGGCACTTTAAGAAAAAAATAAAATATGTGTGGGTTTAAACGCGCTAGACGTAGCAGGCTGGTACACCCAGACGCCGAAGTGTAAAGGCAATCGTATAAGACTCCTTTGGAGGTTGTGGGGACGCTGGACTCTCACGCGTCCCCTGATGCTTTTTTTTTCCCGCATGGCTGGCGTCTCCTGAAATCCGGCTTCGCCGTGTGACTTTGCACCGGCGGTGGTTGGCGTGGTTGCAGATTAATATGAGAGATGGCGCGAATGTCGGGCTGCTAACGCCACCTAACGATGGGGTTGCTCGGGCGCAAAGGGGAGTAGGCTGTTCCTCTTTGGCTTGGGATCGGCGAGCGACGCTGACGTTACGCGCGCTCGCCCATAGTTCGCGGGACTGTCTTGCGAAAGGCATAGGAGCAGGACACCGGAATGGACGAACACGATCGTTCGAACGCGCCACCGTTCGCGTGACCGTGCTCGCGAACAATTAGGCGCTGGTGTCCAGCACGGGGGTGAACATATTCGCTCGCTATCCGGTCGTGTTGAGTCGGACTTCTTCGATTCGTCGCGCGCCCATCGGCTTGTTCTCATCATCATCATCACCATCATCATCATCATCATATTCATGTCCACTGCAGAACGAAGGCCTCTCCCTGCAATATCCAATTACCCCTGTCCATCGCCAACCCACTCCAAATAGCACCAGCAAATTTCCTAATTTCGCCACTCCATCTAGTCTTCTGCCGTCCTCTACTGCGCTTCCCTTCTCTTGGTACACATTCTGTTACCCTAATGGTCCAACGGTTATCTAGTCTGCGCATTACATGACCTGCCTAGCGCCATTTTTTTCTCTTAATGTCTATTAGAATATCGTCCATGCCCGTTTGGTCTCTGATCCAAACTGCTCTCTTTCTGTCTTTTAAAGTTATGCCTAGCATTCTTCGTTCCATCGCTCTTTGCGCGGTCCTTAACTTGTTCTCAAGCTTCTTTGTCAGCCTCCAAGTGTCTGCGCCGTATGTCAGCACCGGTAAAATGCACTGATTGTATACTTTCCTTTTCAATGAGCTCCCGATGTCTGCTGTATGCGATCCAACCCATTTTTATTCTTCTGTGAATTTGCTTCTCATGGTCCGGGTTGACCTAGGTAAACGTACTCCTCCACGGACTCTAGAGGCTGACCTGCGACCTTGAAATCTTGTTCCCTTGCACCCCAGGTTGCTTATCATTATCTTTGTCTTCTGCACATTAATCTTCAGTCCCACTCTTACACTTTCCCTGTTAAGGACCTGAATCATTTGTTGTAACTCGTCTGCATTGTTGCTGAATAGAACAATGTCATCGGCAAACCGAAGGTTGTTGAGGTATTCGCCGTCTATCTTTACTCCTAAGCCTTCCCAGTTTAATAGCTTGAATACTTCTTCTAAGCACGCAGTGAATAGCATTGGAGAGATTGTGTCTCCTTGTCTGACTCCTTTCTTTATAGGTGTCTTCGTACTTTTCTTGTGTAGAATTAAGGTGGCTGTGGAATTTCTGTAGATATTTTCTAGGGTATTTATGTAAGCGGTCTTCACTCATTTGATTGCGCAATGCCTTTATGATTGCTGGTATTTCTACTGAATCAAATGCTTTTTCGTAATCTATGAAAGCCATATAGAGAGGTTTATTGTACTCTGCGGATTTCTCGATAACCTGGTTAATGACATGGATGTGATCCATTGTAGAGTAACCTTACCTGAAGCCAGCCTGCTCCCTTTGTTGACTAAATTCCTGTGTTGTCCTTATTCTGTTGGAGATTATTTTGGTAAATATTTTATATAATACTGGGAGTAAGCTAATGGGCCTATAATATTTTAGTTCTTTAACGTCGCCCTTTTTGTGGATTAGTATAATGTTTGCATTCTTCCAGTTTTCTGGGACCCTTGCAGTCGATAGACACTTCGTATAGAGAGCCACCAGTTTTCCTAGCATTATGTCTCCTCCATCATTGATTAAATCGACTGTTATTCCATCCTTTCCTGCCGCTTTTCCCCGTTTCATGCCTTGCAAGGCCTTTCTGACCTCATCTCTAGTTACAGGAGGACTTTCTGTATACTGTTCATTATTGTTTTGACTAGAGCGCTCCTGATTCGTCTGGGCACTGTAAAGGTCAGTATAGAATTCTTCCGCTGCTTTTACTGTATGTTCCAGATTGCTGATGATATTACCCTGATTATCTTTCAGGCCATACATCTTGGTTTATCCTATGCCAAGTTTCCTTCTCACTGATTTCTGGCTGCGTCCATTTTTTACGGCTTCTTCAGTCTTTCTCATGTTATAGTTTCGAATATAATTTATTTTCGCTTTGTTGATCAGTTTTGACAATTCCGAGAATTCTATCTTATCTCTTGAGTTGGACACTTTCATTCTTTGTCGTTTCTTTATTAGGTCCTTTGTTACTTGGGAGAGCTTGCCTACTGGTTGCCTTGGTGCGTCGCCTCCCACTTTAATCGCTGCCTCTGAAGCCAGCCTCGTTACGGTTTCATTCATTACCTCTATGACATCATCATCATCTCTCTGTTCTAAGACTGCATATTTGTTTGCAAGTACCAGCCTAAATTTGTCTGCTTTTACCCTTACTACCTCTAAGTTGACCTGTTCTTTCTTGAACAATTTTACTCTTTCTCTGTTTAAATTCAGGTGGATCCTTGCTCTCACTAACCCATGATCACTACATTTTACCCTACCTATTACTTGAACATCCTGCACTATGCTGGGATCGGCAGAAAGTATGAAATCAATTTCATTTCTTGTTTCACCATTAGAGCTTTTCCAGATCCAATTTCTGTTGCTACGCTTCCTGAAAAAGGTGTTCATTATTCGAAGCTTATTCCTTTCTGCGAATTCTACCAGCATCTCGCCTCTAGCGTTTCTAGAATCGACACCATAGTTACCGATTGCCTGTTCACCCGCCTGCTTTTTTGCCACTTTTGCATTGAAGTCCCCCATTACTACTGTACACCGCGTTTGCACTTTTCTCATCGCTAATTCAACATCTTCATAAAGCTGATCTACTTCCTCATCGTCGTGACTAGACATTGGAGCGTAGGTTTGTACTACCTTTAATCTATACCTTTTATTGAGTTTGATTACGACTACTGCTACCCTCTCGTTGATGCTGTAAAATTCGTCAATGTTGCCCGCTATGTCTTTATAGATTAGTAATCCCAGGCCATATTGCTTCTTATCCGGGCGACCTCTATAGCAGAGGACACGGCCGTTTTCAGCAATGTCTAAGCCTCACCAGGTCTTCTAATCTCACTAACGGCGATAATATCCCAAACAATGTCTGATAGTTCTTCGAAGAGTCCCTGCTAAGCTTGCCTCACTCGAGACGTTACGGGTGTTAAACGTTGCAAGGGTCAGTTTCCATTGGCGGCCTGTCAGGACCCAGATTTTCTTAGCACCCTCTGCTGCGTTGCAAGTCTGACCGCCGCCTTGGTCAGATGTTCCGCAGCCAATGTGGCCTGAGGGCCATTCCATTGAGGAGATCATTTCACAGGGAGGTTGTGGCCGAATACTGCACCAGGGAGGCCAATTCCTGTTCTGGTGAGGGAGTGTCCTTGTTCAAGCTTAGTGGGCCTTCCTAATTTGGTTGTACCTTCATTAGTATAGCCCCACTCGCTCTCGGCATCTTTCGCCGGTGTCAGGCGCCACTCCAAGCCTGCAGATGTAGTGCACTGGAGGATGTCATACGCAGATACACCATCGTTTAAAATAAAAAAAATAAAAAGAATGAAAGGTGCAATGAATGCCCTTTTAATTGTTTGCACTACTGCGTTCCCGTTCCTTTGTCACAAGAGAGAGAGCACGACGTGTGAGATGCCATAAGATTAATTAGGCATTTTCTATCACTGCCCCCATTAGTGTGGCACAAAAGTTTCAGTATGTTCATTCTGACAGGCATGCTTGTTCATCATTATCCGGTAACCGCATTTCACCGACTAATAATGTCAGAGGTTATCACCCAGCGCAAGACGCGCCTTTCTGTATCGGAAGTTTATCGAATGTTATCGATAGATGGGCGTCTGTTGCCTATGCTGTCTCCGACCCTTGCGTAATCAAATTATATGCGCTACATTCTTGGACTTACGCGAACACCAGCGATTACGCTGGGAAGTTCATTGAGACATGTATAAATAGCAGCCGACGTGTCTGATCCACAGATCTGAATTCGACGAACGCCGACTGTGCTCGCCGCTATCGTAGTGCTTCGTGTGTCACTTGCCTTTGTGGGCATAGGTTCCACAAATAAAAAGCTGGTTTCGTGATTCACAGTTTTCGTACTGTGTTAATTAATATTCACCATCACTACAACGTGATGGTGAGGACGCCCTACTCTAAAGCCAGATTGATATTGATCGAGCGTTTTGTTCAGTTCAAAGAAATAGAAAAGTCGCTGATTGATTATTTTCTCAAAGATCTTACAAAGGCAACTTGCAAGCGCTATTTGGCGGTAACTTGCCATAGATGTTGGGTCTTTGCCCTGCTTCAGAACTGGGATGACTATAGCTTCCTTCCATCAAGATGGAAGGTAGCCGGCAGCCCAGATAGCACCGAAAAGTGCGAGAAGTCTAATTTGTGTGTTGGTGTGGAGGTTTTTAATCACGTCTTACATGATCGTGTCAGCTCCCGGCGCAGAGCTCCGGCATGCTGTCAAAGGTCTCAGCTTAGCAACACTAAAATGACGATTGTAGGGTATACGTTGTGCGTGCATTTACGGTCTAGTGCCGTGCGTTCTGCTGTTTTTCTTTATTTAACAGAAGAGACTATCATCGACATGTTCACAAGTGCTCATGACGGTCTCGAATTCGCACACGAGATGCCAGTCGAAGGGCCACTGCAATATGTAGACGAACCTAAGGCTCCCATGCGTGCTGGTCGTGTAAGACTCGAGGAGAGAAGAAATTTTTGCGGTACCACTCTTGCCACTCTAAAGATATGAAAAGAGGCATCGCCATGGCGTGTATCAGGCAAGCTGTCGCCTTAGTATACATGTCACCATGTCGTGGGGGAGAGCATAGAAACGCAAATCAGCCGCCGTTAAAACAATGGCTACCCCAGCAGTTTGCTGGCGCAAATATGCGAACAGATGCTGCCGGAAATCAGGACAAACAGCAAGAACAATGAAAAAAAAATTAAAGAAAAAAAAGCAAAGACGGCAGAGGTTTTGCCTTACATGTGCGGGCTATCACAGAGGCTAAAGAAGATAGCTCAACGTCACGACGTGAAGGTGCTTTTCTCAGCACCACCCATATTAAAAGGCATGTGCCAAAAGGTGAACGCAGAATTATGACACGCAAGAAAACAAAGAAGCCGGTCAGACCGGACATATGACCAAATAACTGCAATTCAAAAACTGTGTCGCGTGTTACCTTCCACTCACATGCGGAAAAGTGCGCATCAGTCAGACCTGACGCTCTTTTAATGACAGATTAAGGAAGCATAAGCACACGTGTCAACTCATAACAGAGCCTAGCAACTTGGCGGCACACTGTAAGCAGTGTAAATCTTCGCCTCTACTAGACAAGACCTCAATTATCAGAAAAGAGGAAGCATAAACGGAAAGAGAAATATGGGAAGCTCTCGCAATCAAAAAAAGAAAGAGACAGCGCGTAAGCACTCCCTCGCGCTTACAGAAGCCGAAATCGAGCTCGTAACACAGAATGCGTGCAATTGAACTCTTTGGTTCAGGCTATCACGTTGTCGCATGACATATCAGTGCCCCCCCCCCTTCTCACTCTGTATATTAACCTGTTCTCTAACAAAATAAAGACTTGGTAGTTTGCGCTTTGTCCGTCCGCGTCCTTTTTCCCTTCTTCGTCATATTTTTACCAGTATAAAACTCAGCGCAACGTAATCGTGAAGCACACTATTTGCGGATGAACATGATGATTATCTCTTACTTACTTATCTCTTGCTTACTTAAGATTGCGGCACATGAAGCACGAATTATTGTAAAGATATGTAGCTTTGTACCGTAAAAAATGCAGCCAACATTAGATGAAAACCGCTTTAAAAACCACCGCCCGCATGAGAACAAGTTTTCCCGCTAGGCAGCGTAAGAAACCGCTAACTTTAGCGGTAAAACCACTAAATTGTCAACACTGCCGGGACGAGCGAAGAAAGTTCCTAAAGCTTTGCCCTGGACTCACTCGCACACAAGGTACTCCCATTCGCCTGGCACAAACAAACACTGTTCACCCCTCCACGCATACACCTCCTTCGTGGCCTTCTCATAGAGGATATTCCGTCCTGCCGACATTGCCGACATGGCCCGCATGTCCTCTGGGGCTGCTTTTCCTTTCCCACTCCCCTCCCATGCCCCACTGAACACAGCCTCAACTCGACCGCCGAGTGGCAGTCCAGCAGCCAGCCTAGAAGACCAAAGGGACCTGACGGACTATATCAGCTGTCAAAAAAGTCAAGGAGTCCGACGCTCCTCCTACTCCCCTCACAAGAGGAGTGATGCTATATATGGCCGTGCGCTGTAACTCCGTCCCATTCTCTTGGCCAGCTCGCTGAGGAAGGCATTGTCTTTCACCTATTTTATCTAGACGTTGAATCTCCTTCCAGCTTTTTCTTAGCAGTGACATGCTCTTTTGCGTTTCCGTCACCTAACTGACTTGTACGTCATTGTTACCTTTCTTGTGTTCAGTGCAGGCTTGTTATATCATATTTAGTATACATTTATCCTATAAGTAATGGAGCAGTCGGTGTCACTTACAGGTGCCAGCATCACCTAAGTGTCATGTATGTGAAAAAACAAGATGCAAGAAACTTACTGCTCGAGGTAATCAGGCTAAATGCATACGCAATATCCAATGCTCTTTTGAGGCGCTTTCCGTTACTTCTATCATTGATGTACAATCTAATCCCGGCCCAGTGGAGTGCAGTTCAAAGGCAGATTTGCTGAAAACAACTGCCATTCTGTCGGCATTCTGTCGGCTATAGGCGACATACTTCGATATCATCCCGTTTTGCCATGGTACTCGCTTGCCGAGCTCGCCCATGAGCATGGCGGCATGACGACGACTGTATGACGCCGACGCAGTGACGACGATAGAATGACAAAGAAGGAATGACGGTGATGGAACGACGAAGGCTCTATAACGACGATGGCATGACGACAATGAAATCTCGATTCCTAAATGATGACCATGGTATAAGAACGACAGGTGATGACCACGACGTGAAGACATTGAGATGACGGCGAGTGTATGAAGACAATGGCGGGACGATTACCGTATTACAACAACCGGATAGCGAAGCTGGGATGACAACGATGGCACGAACACCACGGCATGACGACGACAATAGAACAAGGCATGCACGATAACGACTGTGTGACGATGACGCAGTGCGACGACGGAATAAAAACAGTGGCATATTCACGACTGAGTGACGACAGCAAGCCTACGATCGAATGACGAACAAGAAATGACATCGACGGATTGGCGAAGAAGGTATGACGGTGACGGTACGCGGACAATGGAATGATGTTACTGATGTGATGACGATGTTAAAACGACAGCATGATGACGACGGCATGTCAGCAATGGCATGACGATGACTGTGTGACGACGATGGCTGACAACGATGGCATGACGAGAGTTTGATGTCGAAGTCAGAATGACGACGATGGAACGACCGAAACGGCACCCCAACAACGGCACGACACAGAATGCATGACGACGACGACGCAATGTCGACGATGTCAATGACAACGGTATAAAGACAATGACAAGACGACGAGTGTATGATGAGAATGGCGCCACAACGACGGTATTATGCACTCTGTTTAACGACGATAGCATGGTGATGACGGCATGACAAGAGTTAGATGACGAAACTGGAGTGACGACGAGGGCACGACCATGACGGAATGACGACGACGGTCTGACAACTGATGCATAATAGCGACTGTCTGCCGATGACAGCATGACAACGGCGGCATGATCACTATTGAATGGCGAGCTTACGATTCCAATAGCATTGTGAAGGTTGACGTCGATGGAACTAGGAAGGCGCTACGACGACGACAGCATGAAGACAATGGGACGACATTCTTGATGTGATAACGACGGTAATGCGACGGATGGATGGATGGACGTAAGAAATGACGGACGAACGGAGAGACGTTGGGGCTTGTGTATTGTGGCTAAAATTCTCTTTTCACCGCTTCTGAAAAATAAATGCGTGCGGCTCGTGATTACGGTGTATCACCATAAAATTTTGGTCATCAGAGCGAGAGCGGTAAGTCAAAGAATATTACATCGTCATATTTACCATCTCACGTCGCTGAATGGTGATAAATGAAGTAAACGTCGGCATCTGACCACCGCTAAGTTTAGATTTCGACTACAACCGGTTTTATTCCCTTCAAGCGCAGTTACAAAGGTTTACAGCAGGTCCAAATGCAGAACTGGACATTTTCACAATGTTTAGAACATTTGCAGTTTCAGAGAAGAGCTTGTAATGGTTGGGGTCGGGCATGAAATAGATTGTAGCTGGCCCATGCCGTCGTACAACTTATCCACGCTTATCCGGCTCGCCGCTAAACCTAACTAGGTAAACACAACCTAGCTATCAATCAACAATCCAGCTTCCCTACTGTTCTAAACAGAACAACCACAAAATGAAGCCTAGAGAGTCAAAGCAAGAACCAAGCACTCACCGCACACACAGCACCACGTCGCAAAGTCCGTCTCACCGCTTTCAGATAGTTGTTACGGTTGAGGTCGGGCATGAAATAGATGGTAGCTGGCCCATGCCGTCGTCCAACTTATCCACGCTGAGGACGTTGTTGAAGGGAGAGACTTGTTCTCATCGAGAACGAGGAATATGGGTTTATTTACAGTATTTGCATGAGAACGTTACAGTTCATCAGTCTAACACGACTGAAAGAGGAATGCACTCTCAGCAGCCGCACAACAGTTGCTTATAAACACTCCGTGCTCCCTAGATACCTAGGTGAGGGAAAACCAGCCGTTCAACCTGCTACCAATTCGGAGTGTTCAAAGGCCTCGTAGCCGACCCGCCTATGAGGGGGGGGGGGGGGTTGCACACACACTTCCGCACAGGTTTCACTGACCCCGCCGAGGTGAGTGGGTTCTCGCAGACACGGCCCTTGACCCGAGCAGGGGCCTCTTCATCCCAGTGTTGACTACGCAGGCAATGGTCGCCGCGTCTGTCCATGACTTCTAAGCTGCGTTAGATGGCAGCGCAAAATATCTTACAGGGGCTCCCCTGCTTCAAACAGCCCATGGCTGCCACGGCGAATCCACGAACAATACTTGGTCCGCCGACCGCGTTTAGTCATTGTGGCGCCGAGGGCGTGTTGATGCGGCACACCGTCGTCCCTGCAGAACGAGTCGCCGCGGCAGGGGGGGAAGGCTTCCATGGTCGCTTCTGGGAAGCTCGCCACCCTCGCAGCTGCGGCTGGCTGGGAACATGTTGTAAGTCGGTACCCTTGCAGGCCGTTCGTAACAGCTCCTCCATGGCCCGGAAAATCTCGACTGGCCAGTGCTGATAACCGCTGGGCAGGAAGAGAATGGCTGGTGGCAAGGGGAGGATGCCTTGGCTTGCAACGACCAGCTGTGAAATGATGACACCACCCAAAAATATCCAACAAGGACAGGCAACTGCAAGACGAACCCCACAACACAGCTCTGCGCCGAGATTACGTATCTTGGATCTCACTTTAGACCCGCTAGGCTTCAAAAAAAAGTGCAGAAATAAAAAAAAATGCTGCATTTCGCTACTACAATTTGGAAGGAATTTCGTGCTGACCAATTTGGGCAATCATGGAGGGAGTCCTGATAACTAAGAGGGGATCTTGGCTTAACAAAATTAACAATCACAACCCCAAGATTTAGGCGGGATCCCTAAAGGCACAATCCAAATTATCCTGCTCAAAGCATCTGCATTGCTATGGAACTTTCCCTTCTTATATATAACAGAGAAATTGTACTCTTGGAGAGTGAGGCTCCATCGGAGCAAGCGGCTATTTTTGTGTGACATTTGATTGAGCCACGTCAGAGGGCAGTGGTCGGTCTCGAAGATGAACCTCGCTCCGTACAAGTAACACGACAACTTCTGGGCTGCCCAAACTAAACAAGCACATTCCTTCTCCGAAGCGCTGTAGGCTTCCTCTCTTGCAGATAGTTTACGGCTGGCATAGAGGATAGGATGTTCCTCGTTATCGTCGCCGACCTGACTAAGTACCACGCCCATACCTCTGTCGCTTGCGTCGCACTGAACTATGAATTCCTTTGCGTAGTCCGGTGCGCGAAGCACAGGATGAGAAACCAATACAGTTTTCAAACCTTGGAAAGCGTTCTCTTTGTCCTTATCCCAGTGTACGTTACTCGGTGCTCCCTTTCGGAGGGCGTCCGTTAAAGGACTTGCTCTTTGCGAGTAATTCGGAATGTACCTTTTTTAGTACCCCACAAGTCCCAAAAATGAACGAATGTCTGTTTTCGTGCGCGGCTGAGAAAAATCTCCAATCGCAGCTATCTTCAGCTCGGCCGGCCGTCTCGTGCCCTGGTCGACAACATGGCCCAGATAAGTAACCTGTGAATAACCAAATCTACACTTTTCCGCTTTCATCGTTAAGCCGGCTTCATTCAACCGTGAGAACACCTGTTTGAGGTGCGATACGTGTTGTTCCCAGCTGTCCGAAAAAATTGCGACATCATCAAGAGATGGCAAGGCGAACTCCTGCAAGTCTTTTAGAACAATATCCATTAATTTAGAGAAGCTAAACAGCGCGTTCTTCAGCCCGAAGCTGAGTGCGAGAGGGCGAAAAGTGCCTACAGGTGAGATGAATGCGGCATTGCGGCTGGCACTTTCTGAAAGGGGAACTTGCCAGTAACCCCACACGAGATCTATAGTTGAAATGTATTTAGCAACGCTAACTCTTTCAATTCGTTCCTCAATGTTGGGTATCGTGTACAGCTGATCCCTATTGATGGCATTTAATTTCCTGCAGTGAACACGCGGACGAGGGTCTTTGGGCGGGGTTTGTACAAGTATTAGCGGTGACATGTAGTCACTCTCAGCAGGCTCAATGACTCCTAACTCTAGCATGCGCTGTATCTCTGCCTCCATAATTTCTCTCTGTCATGGAGACACCCTGTAAGGCTTTGATCTTACGGGTTCAGTTGATGTCAGCTCTATTTCATGCGTTATTATTTCGGTTCTACCTGACCGATCGCTGAATCTGTCGAGATATTCGCCTAACATCCCTTTTAGCTCATCTAGCTGCTCGGGTCTAAGAGCGTGAGAGCTTACCGAATGTTTTACCAATTCTTCCAGGCTGATTTCAGAGTTGGAGGTTACCTTTTACTCATTAAACCTGGTACTAGAGCCATCCTGCTCCTTGATGGCGCAGTTAACGACTCCGCTCCACTCTATGTACGACTTCATCAAATTGCAGTGGTATATACTCATCTCCTTCCTGCGACCTGGAATTTTCAGAGCATATTTAGTATCTGAAAGTTTGTGCAACACTTTAACGGGTCCGTCTCAGTGAACTTCAAGCTTGTTCTTTCTCGAAGGTTTGAGAATCATAACCTGGTCTCCGTCGTTAAACGTACGGAGCCTCGCATTCTTGTCGTAATAGAACTTGGCGTTCTTTTGAGCTACTCCCATGTTCTTTTCGACTAGTTCCTGAGTTGCGCTTAGCCGTTCGAGCAAATTTAGCACGTATTCTACCACTGTTGGACTCTCCTCTTTCCTCCCACATCTCTCTTAACATTCTCAGTGGGGAACGGAGTGTCCTCCCATACACTAGTTCTGCTGGCGAGAACCCTTTAGTCTCATGAGGAACCGTTCGCAAAGCAAACAAAGTGGCCGGAAGACAATCCCAGTTCTCCTTGTGCGCGTAACAGAGCGCCCGCAAAACTCGCTTAAGCACTGAATGCCACCTCTCTATGCTATTTGACTGAGGGTGATAGACGGAGCTGTGTATCAACTTTACCCCGCACTTTTGTAAGAATGTGGAAGTCAGTGCGCTAGTGAATACTGACCCTTGATCTGCCTGAATTTTGGCTGGAAACCCAACTCGTGCGAATACTGTCAGAAACGCGTCTATTACTTCGGTGGAGCTGAGCTCTTTCAGAGGGATTGCTTCTGGAAACTTTGTAGCCGGACACAGCATGACAAACAAGTACCTGTAACCCGACTTCGTCTTTGATGGAGGCCCTACCGTGTCTATCACAAGTCCTCTGAAAGGTTCTGTTATTAAGTGGAGCTTTTTTGGAGCTTTTTTTTAAGTGGAGTGGAACCTTTAGTGGAGCTTTCCATGTTTCCCCTGGTTTGTCCGAGCGCTGGCAGGCGTCGCATGATCTTCGAAAGTTTTCTACGTCTTTGAAACAACCAGGCCAGTAGTATTCCATAAGCAATCTTTCCTTCGATTTGTTTATGCCTAGGTGGCCAGACCACTCATTTCCATGACAGAGACTCAAAAGTCCTCCCTGTACTTAGTAGGTACGACTAATTGATCTAGAATCCTACCCTTTCAATCTCTGTAGTGCCGATACAACAATCCTCCTCTCTTTTGTGTCATCACTTTGCGCCTAGCAATGCCTTCTTTAGCTGTGTAATGCAATTTAGCTAAGCTGTCACCATTCTTTTGCTCGGCTGCCAGTGACTCTCTGTTCACACGTAAGAGCTGATCAAAGTTTATTGAGGCCGGTGACAATAACGACCCTGTCTCGCTTGCGGATGCGTCAGCTGGCTCTTCCTGCAGGCGTGAACTTTGACACCCTAGTGATCCGCTCTCACTGAGCTGGTCACCTGGCAGGTTTTCCTCAACCGCTTTTTCGTCCCTCAAGCCTAACTCGGATTCGTTCAGTGAAGTTACCTCTTTTGCTACTTCCGCTGGAGCAGTTTTTGCATTTTCAGCCGAAAGCGACGCTATTTTACGAGCTTGGCCTCGCGTCAACGCCTGTACAAGGCCGACTCCCAGTTTAAGCCATTTCTCACGTAGTATCTGATCGGAACGATAAGAAAAAATGTAAGGGTACTGCAGCTACAAAAATTTGGAAACTGCAGTCTCGGTCACTAGCCCCCGAACGGTCCACTGATTTTGACTTTGGCCATGGGCAGACACACGCTGTGTTCTTCTACAACCTATTTGATCCATGCTACTTCTCCAATGAAGTCATCTACCGTCACGTAAGACGGATGGACAATGTCCATCGTGGCGGCACTGTTTCTTAGCATCCGGCATGGTTTGCCATTAACTTGCAGGTCGTAAGATATGTGCTTAAAAGTTCCATATTCTCGTCTTTTTCATCCACTTAGGAAAAAACTACGCTAGGCTTCCCGCAGTTTACAGCGATATGTCCTAGTTTGTGGCACTTATAGAAGCGGATCGGTCTAAAATATCCGAACTTTCTTTTCTGCTCTTTTTGTCCGGTTTCCCCGTTTGATTTCTCCTCGCTCTTTTCTGAGGGCTTTTCCTCCACGTCTACAGGTTCCGGTAGTCTAGTCTGCGAACCCTTTTTGAATGGAAATGGTTTCCGCGGTCCATTTCGACCATCCCAATGTCCGTCCTCGGTATTCAGCTTTCTACGCGTTGCCTACTCTTCGACTAATTCAGCCGCCCCTTTCACAGTGTTTACATTTCCTCTGTCTTGCACCCACACCTTCACAGATGGCGGGATGCTTTCGTAAAACTGCTCTAGACACATGCATTCAACAATCATGTCTCTGCTTTAGGTACGCTTCCGCGCATTTCAACCACTCGACTAGATTGGCCTTTAAGCTATATGCAAGCTCGGGATATCCCTCGCTATCCTTCTTGCCTGTGCTTCTACACCTCTGCCGAAAAGCTTCGGCTGAAAGGCGGTACTTTTTCAAAAGACTAGCCTTAACCTTTGCATAATCATATGCATCCTGCACACTGAGTCTGGCGATTACTTCCGCAGCCTCACACGGCAACATATACAGCAACCGCTGTGGCCATGTACTCGGACCGAAGTTCATCTTCTCGCAAGTCCTTTCAAGATTTCCGAGGAACAAGCCTATGTCGTTCCAGACCTCAAATGGCTTTAACAGCCCCTCCATGTGGTATGATTCTGCCTCACTTGATCGCCCCAGAGCCCCTTCACTTCCTTGACACAACTCCAACCGTTTTCTTTCAGGCTCAACTTCCATTTTTCTCAACTCGCGTTCCTCTTTGTCCCGTTCTTCTCTCTCTCTGTGCCGATCTTCTCTCTCTCTCTCTGTCCCGTTCCTCTCTTTTCCTAAGAAGTTCTAGCCCAATTTCAATGTCCTCCTTACTGGCCTTTTCGGAAATCAGCTTCAATAATTCCAATTTTACCATTTCCTTGTGTACCTCTAGGCCCAGTTCCTGACATCAACAATCAACGATTCGTCTCTCAGCAGTGTCCTTAACTCCACGATTGCTGCTTTACTGCCTTGATCCTGATCGCAAAACCTACCTAGGTAAGCACAACCTAGCTATCAATCAACAACCTAGCTTCCCTACTGTTCTAAACAGAACAACCACAAAATGAAGCCTAGAGAGTCAAAGCAAGAACCAAGCACTCACCGCAGACACAGCACCAAGTCGCAAAGTCCATCTCACCGCTGTCAGATAGTTGTTATGATTGAGGTCGGGCATGAAATAGGTGGTAGCTGGACCATGCCGTCGTCCAACTTATCCACGCTGAGGACGTTGTTGAAGGGAGAGACTTGTTCTCATCGAGAACGAGGAATATGGGTTTATTTACAGTATTTACATGAGAACGTTACAGTTCATCAGTCTAACATGACTGAAAGAGGAATGCACTCTCAGCAGCCGCACAACAGCTGCTTATAAACACTCAGTCATCCCTAGATCTCTAGGTGAGGGAATAACGGCCGTTCAACCCGCTACCAATTAGGAGCGTTCAAAGGCATCGTAGCCGACGGGGGGGAAGGTTGCACACACTTCCGCACAGGTTTCACTGACCACGCCGAGGAGAGTAGGTCCTCGCAGAAACGGTGTTTGAACCGAGCAGGCGCCTCTTCATCCCAGTGTTCACTCCGCAGACAATGGTCCATGACTCTCATCTCATCGTGTTACTCCATGACTCCGCATCTGTCCATGACTTCTAAGCTGCGTGAGACGGCAGCGCAAAATATCTTCCAGGGGCTCCCCTGCTTCAAACAGTCCGTGGCGGCCACGGCCAATCTACGAGCAACACTTGGTCCGCCGACCGCGATTAGTCATAGCGGCGCCGAAGGGGTGTTGATGCGGCACACCGTCGTCCCTACAAAACGATTCGCCGCGGCAAGTGGGGCAGGCTTTCATGGTCGCTTCTGGGAAGCTCGCCACACTCGCAGCTGCGGCTGGCTGGGAAAATTTTGTAGATCGGTACTGTTAGGCCGCTCATCTCTCGAACATGCAGAATGGACGGTGTAGGGCTGCATGATTGTTTTGTATATACTTTCGCTGTGCCGCGAGTTGCCCCTGTGTTGTATGACTAGGGAGGCGTCCACTCCCCAGTGCGTCCGGGCAGCAACCATTTCTGCTTTTGAGGGGTCGGACGACCCGCGTAGTGTCGGGTGACGAGCCGTGGGGGGGGGGGGGGGTCGGCGCGGATGCGGAGAACGCGGTCTTAAGCGCACTGGGTTGGCATTCCGCCGGTGGTCATAATAGGTCCACGCAGACAAACCTCGAGTGGGACGGCTGTACGCGGTGTTGTGGCGCCGGCTCCCGAGTCCCCTGTTGGTTAGAGACGCAGCCGAGGTTTAGATGGACCTAGCAATGTTGACCACGTGGTGCGCGTACGGAGGAGGGAGTCCACGCTCCTACGCATCCGGGCGGCAACCACGTGTATCTTGGTTTGAGCGCTGAGAAGAGCCCGCGTGGTGTCGAGTTACAACTTGCAGTGGCCGCCGTAGATAGAGGCGCGGTGCGCATGCGGAGGTCGCGTTCGGAGAACGTCGTCTTGAGGACACCGAGTCCGGATGCCGCCAACGGTCATTATTTTTCCACGCGGAAAAACCTTGAGGGGGGACTGCGGTACGCGGTGTTGTGACACCAGCGCCCGAGCCCCTTGCTGGCTAGAAACGTCGCTGAGGTTCGAGATGGCCTCAATAAATCGTGCGTGCTTGGCGTGTTTGCTGAGGCCGTCACTGACCACGTGGAAATAGGAGAGGGAAACGAAGTTGTGGGAAGAAGGAAAATAGGGTTGTTTTCCAATACATTTACTTTTGAGAGTAAGGCCAATCCTTGGGGTTGTGGCTTAACGAACTTTAAACTCTCATTGGCAACTGCTTCTGTGGGATGGGCTAGCGGTCCTACCGCCCTTTTTTTTGTCTCTTTCACCTATAACAATCGAGACGAGGTGCTTGTTCCTCAGTCTAGGCTGTAATCACAACCTGATAGACCAGTAAGACTCCGTACGATGCAATGCTAGTCTGGGCCATAACCACTTAGTGGTAGAACAGTGAGACTCGGTTGGTCGTATGTAGTGACAGTTGTCCTAGGCTCTAACTTAAGAAAAAAGTAGAAGAGTAAGGCGCTGTTTACTTGTGTGTTTTGCATCAGTGTTCTTTTTATAACTCAGATTGGGCACCGTGGCACCGCAACGAACATGTGGTCCTCAAACCCCTTCGTTTTTATTCTTCAGACAAACCGGGAATCCTGCTGGCGACCCAGAGTAAGCAGCACATTTCGCAACTTCCCGAACAAACCATCGATGGAAGTACAGGCACGGAATTCTGCGACGTTCCATGGGCGGATCTGTTTGCCGACACACGGGCATATCAACTGGACAGCTGTTATACCGCGATACCAGGCAACATGACGTCATCAGCGACTGACGCTTATAAAAAGAACAGCTTACAGGATTCCGGCATTGGGCACGGCGGCACCGCACCGAGCATGTGGTTCTCAAACCCCTTCGTTTTTCTTCTTCAGGGAAGAAAATATTTTGGACAATGTTATCACAGTAATGACCCGTTTCTTCTGGTGCTGCCGTGCCCTCAGCCAATGTGTTTTATAGTTAGCCGTTGTTTCGCATTCTTAAAACTGCTATTGTTAGTGGATGGCGATATCGAGAGCAACCCTGGACCTGACACGCAGGCGATTTTGGCAGAGATTCGAAATGTTGCCTCTAATCTAAATACTATCAAAGAAGAAAACAAGAAAACAAGAGAACCAATGAATCCTTAACAGCTATACATGCCAAGCTCGACAAGCTTACACTTCTAGAAGATAGGATAACTTCTGCTAAAGAAAAGGTATCGTTGCTGGAACACAGCGTCAATCGCATGGCTAGACAAATCGATGAACTTGAAAACAGAAGCAGGCGGTCTAATTTAATAGTATTTGGCATTACTGAGACCGAAAATGAGACTACGTCTACTCTCGAGGGGGAAATTGCCGGCAAACTTCTCAGAGACAGCCTCGGGGTGACAATATCGGGCATCGAAAGAATTCATCGCCTCGGTGCAAAAAAGCCAAACAAAATAAGACCAGTAATATTCAAAATAAGACCAGATACAAATCCAAAATACTCAGAAATTGTGCGAAACTAAAAGGCTCCAAGGTATCTATCGGCGAAGACTTTTCAACGAGAGTGCGGAACATAAGAAAAAATTTCTGGGTTAGCAGCAAGACAAATAGAGATAGACAAGATAAGGTTACGCTCCACTATGACAAAATTAAAATCAAGGATCAGTTATTGACTTTGGATGAGGAGACGAACACCAGAGTAGCAGTCCCAAAAAACTAAGCAAAGCACGTAACCACTCACCCTACCAGAGATATGAAAACTTTACCGTCATTAATATCAATGCCAAAAGTGTCGTAAATAAGGTGGTCGAACTGGAAGCATTCCTTCTTGAGCATAGTCCTGATGTCGTCACTATCACCGAAACAAGGCTCTCCCCACTTATATCAAACAGCGATATCTTTCCACCGGGCTACGTAGTGCTACGCAGCAACAGAAGTACACGTGGCGGCGGAGTTGCAATTTTAGTGAAGGACGACATTCAGGTAACACCCCTACCACAAATCGACGGCGCCGAGGCACTTTTGTGCAAGATTAAGAAAGCAAACTTATCTGCTGCTGTTGGAACACTGTATCGCGCACCTAACTCAGGAGTAGATGGGTTACAAGCGTTGACCGAATATATGCAAATTCATCTTAAAAACGCAAAACAAATCATTCTTACTGGAGATTACAATCTTCCTGACATAGACTGGAATTCGAATTGCAGTGGGCACACAGAAGTAGCCTCTGCAGAAACACTGCTCGAGATAGCATTCAACTTCGGTTTACGACAGATAATTCGACAACCCACTCGCATCACTTCCACAAGCTGCAGTATTCTGGATTTGATATTTTTAAGTGACAATGTCCTTTCAGACAGTGCCACGTGGGAAATATTGGACGGCGAATCAGACCATAAAGCAACTAAATGTTCTATGTTATTGCACTCACCAAAGCGTAAGGATGAGCTTTTTACGAATGTTTTAATAATAATATTTGGGGTTTTACGTGCCAAAACCACTTTCTGATTATGAGGCACGCCGTAGTGGAGGACTCCGGAAATTTTGACCACCTGGGGTTCTTTAACGTGCACCTAAATCTAAGCACACGGGTGTTTTCGCATTTCGCCCCCATCGAAATGCGGCCGCCGTGGCCGGGATTCGATCCCGCGACCTCGTGCTCAGCAGCCCAACACCATAGCCACTGAGCAACCACGGCGGGTTACGAATGTTTTAGACTGGTGAAATGCGGATGACGTCAGCACTATTTATTTTCTTGAAAGCTGTTATTCGTCTTTTCTTAATGGTTACCAAAACGATACAGTTCGAGCAGATGACTTGTGGCTACTTTTTAAGAACATTGTTCAAAACTGTTTGACATCATTTGTACCCGTAAGAAAAAAGAGAGTGCATAAAAAGAACCCGCGGATAACACGTGATATAATACACCTGAAACGTAGGATTACAAGGCTAAGAAAGCTAAAAATAGGTCTGAAGAATCTCACTTAACTGAACTAATCCGCAAGTTCTCCCATTCTCTAAAAGTAAATATAAGAACAGCTAAAGATAGATACCGTAATGTTACTTTAAATAACTTTATCAAAACGGCTCCCCATAAATTCTGGCAATATTTGAACTCCCGAACTCATAAAGAAAACAACCTACCACACACTGAAGCTTTAAAGGAAGCGAAAATGTTTAATGACTACTTCAACTCTGTTTTTACCATTGATAATGGCGTTTTACCCCCAATAGGAATTGATGAAGGGACTAGAAGGGAACCAATGGACGAGATAATTATTACGGAACCAGGGACCTTTTCACTGCTTCTTAATATTGATGAGAAAAAATCCAGTGGACCTGATGACATTCCAAATACTTTTCTGAAAAGATACGCCGAGTGGATGGCCAAATGCCTCTTACTTATTTATTAGAAATCTATGAACACTGGTGAATTACCGCGTGAATGGAAAACTGCTAAGATTATGCTGATCCATAAATCTGGAGATGCTACAAATCCCTCTAACTACCGGCCAATTTATTTAACCTGTACTGTTTGCAAAATATTTGAACATATCATACTTAAACACATTATGCAGTTCGTCAACGACAACAAACTTCTATGTGAAAATCAACATGGGTTTAGAAAAGGCCGGTCGACGACAACGCAACTAACAGAAGCAATCCATGACCTCGCAACCTCCATCAATAACCGTGAACAAACTGACGTTATCTTTCTTGATCTATCAAAAGCCTTTGACCGGGTATCGCCCACTAAGTTATTCTGGAAACTTGATAACTTATTTGGTTATTGCAAGGTCACAAAATGGATTAAAAATTACCTTTCAGACAGGACCCAGAATACTCACTGCAACGGCTACTCATCCGAACGCTCACCTGTTCAGTCTGGAGTGCCGCAACGCACAGTACTAGCTCCTATTCTTTTCCTCATTTTTATTAATGAATTAGCTAAGAACTCGGATGTGACAGTCCGCATGTTCGCAGATGATTGTATAATATATAAAGAAGTCAACCAATACTACCGACCAAGTTATTCTGAATAATGCACTTAGAAACGTTACGAATTGGTACCGATCATGGCAGATGAATATTAATCTAGATAAATATGTCTGTATGGCAATATCAACAAAAAGGAAGCCTCTGACGTTCCCCTATGTAATAGATCAAGTACCGTTAAAAGTCGTTGACCATTACAAGTAACTCGGGGTAATTATTTCCACAGACTTAAAATGGGATAAACAAGTGTCATATATTTCAGGTAAGGCCTTTTCCGCTCTTTGCTCGCTAAAACGGTCACTTCGGGCTGCTTCACCAAGCACAAAACTATTAGCATATACATCATTAGTTCGCTCAATTCTTGATAATGGTATTATAGGTTGGTTTCCGCACACGATAAGATGTATTGATAAATTAGAAGTAGTACAAAGGAAAGCAATTAGATTTGTGTACAACAAGTATCGACGCCGTGATTCGCTTTCTGAACTCTTTGCGAGAACAGGTCTTTTCACAATAAACAAAGGGCAAAGCTTCTACGTCTCAAGTTCGTATTCCAGCTCTTAAATAATGAAGTAAACGGAAATAGCCGACGTCTCCTATCGTTCTCAGACACCAGGCCCACAAGAACAAAACATAGTAGACACTTGAAAGAGTATAGATTCCACAATGATTCATTTAAGTTCTCATTTTTCCCACGGACAATAACAGAATGGAATGCACTACCTGAACACGTCGTTGGTAGCAGTTCAACTGATATGTTTGGCTCAAGACTAACCAATTATATTTTTCCATTGCCTTAGCGTGAAAAATTAAATGTATGTATCGGTGTTTTCCATGTCAGTAATTGTTCGTGGCAAGATTTCTTTCTTTTAAATATGTTTATAGTGCTATTAATACCTTTGTGTATACGAATCGCATACATTGACATGACTTGCAGGAAAATGTCCGTACTGCCCTTTATTCTTTGTTCACAATATTTGGAATTGCTATTAACAGAAACTGTTAACCATGTTTCATACCCCTTTCACAGTTGTATTCGTGTCCCGACCCTGCTACAGCCTTATATATAAGGCTAGCAGTATGTATTAAATAAATAAATAAATAAATAAAATTTGACTGTGTAAATATTTTCGTTGCAATATATCTTCAAGTTTTGTTACCTCCAACCTGCTTCCTGCATCATCAATGCCGATAATCACCTTGAAGAGACTTTGATCGACTTCAAGGAGAAAAGAACAAACTTAACTGGTACCCTTGCAGGCCGTTCGTAACACGCCAAGTTAAGCCAGGTGTTCATAATTGAGCTCCTTCAGCAGCTGCTAAGTCTCGACAGAAAAGACTGCGAATACTTTTCTGTTTTAAAACTAGCACGTGACCTTAAGCACCACTCCAACAACACGTAGAAATGATGATACTACAATATGTACTATCTGGAAGTCGAAAAAAAAAATCCAACGGTAACCGCCAAAAATGCACAGTATGCCTTTGTCTCACGAAGTGGAGGAACTGCTTCACTGCACCGCACGACTACCGCAAAGACTAACTGCTTTTCTTTATGCCCAAAGAACAGCTGTAGGACGAATTCATTTCTTAGAAGTGTTCTTGCAACGTTCATGTGTGAAATATATATTTTGAATTTCTTTCTACATGTATGCTTTTATTTTTTAAAGATATATACCGATTTTTGTATTATCTTCTTTTTCAATTGGCACATGCTTCGCAAGTTTTTGATAAACATTTATGATATATTTTCCCCTAGCAACCTGTGGATTTGGAAACTCCAATTAGTTTTCTGCAAGTTATAATGCTGCATTATTCGTGAGTGTTGTATATCCCTTACAAAAATTTTATAGAAAGTCTATAGACATTTGTCTATCAAGTGTATATATAGACTGTCTATAGACGTTTCTTTAGACTAGTCTACAGACAGTCTATGGACTTATGGCCATACACTTTTTACAGACTAGTCTATAAAAAGACCGGGTCTATAGACTGTCTAAAGATTAATGAAAACACGTTTGCAGACAAACGTCCGCAGAATGTCTATAGACAAAATTGTATAGACAAAAGTTATAGAGTTCTACTTTTATATACTAAAGTCTATGGAATGTCGATAGACAAAAGTGTATAGACAGTCTATCGACAAATGTCTATAGACTATCTACATATATTTCTTAGGACTACTCTATAGACTTATGGCCTTACACGTTTTATAGACTTGTCTAAAATGTCTGAGTCTATAGACACTTGTCGACTGTCTATAAACTAATGAAAATTCACGTTCGTAGACAAATGTCTGCAGACTGACTATAGACAAAAGTGTGTAGGGTTATACAGTTCTACTTTTGTAGACTGAAGTCTATAGAATGTCTATAGACAAATGTCTATAGATGGTCTATAGACATTTGCTTATAGACATTTATAGTAAAACTGTATATGGTTCTATCTTTGTAGACCGAAGTCTATTGAATGTCTATAGACAAATGTCTTTATATAGCCTATATACATTTACTTAGAAACATTTTATGGACTTCAGTCTGCAAAATTGAAACTGTATATAGTGCTATTTCTGTAGACTGAAGTATATTGAATGTCTACAGACAAATGTCTATAGATAGTATATAGACATTTGCTTATAGACATTTTATAGAATTCAGTCTACAAAACTAGAACTGCTGTATACAGTTCTATTTTTATAGACAGAAGTCTGTAAAATGTCTTTAAGCATATATCTTTAGACTATATATAGACATCTGTCTATACACATTCTATATACTTCAGTCTACAAAAGTTAAACTGTATAACCCTATAAAATTTTGCCTATAGACATTCTGCAGACATTTGTCTACAAAACTTTCATTAGTCTATAGACAGTCTATAGAGTGTCTATAGACTCAGACATTTTATAGACAAGTCTACAAGAAGGGTAAGGCCATAAGTCTATACACTTTCTGTAGACAATTCCTGCAGATAAGTCTTTAGCTAATACATATATTTTAGCATTACGCTATTTGTCGGTTATTGTCGATACAGGGTGTCTGAGCTAACATAAATTCAGTGAAGCTGTTCAATGAAGAATAATGCAAAAAAAGACGGTGCAGTAAGATACGAATTTAATACTTGTAGTGTTCAGCCGTCAGAGATATGACTTGCAGGTATTTTTATAACAGTATATTTTTCACCGTGTTCTTTTAAATCTTTTATTTTCATTGGCCAGATTGGATAAAATAGCCGGTATCGACACCCTATATACTAGCCATATAAACCACATGTTGTCAACTATGTCTCGATTATATAACAACCCCAGCAACACTCGTTGCTGGGGTTGTTAATAAGCAGTCTATTGGAAAAGTCTAAAAATATACTGCATCCAGAATGCACATGGGAACATACCTAGGGAACTGTACATAGAAAATCACGCATGCGGATGGAAGCAGTCGAAAAACCTCAAATGTATGTAGCCGTGAATCTTTATGCAAGGCTGCATGAGCATTTGTGCACGAGCACATTTAGGAAATATTACAGTTGCATGCAATGCATCCGCTTGAACGAAATCTGCTGTCTGCTATCTACAAGTTAGTTTACATTTTTGTTTACATATGGCGGCAAAAAAAAGTTTTGAATGTACATTATGTATGTTCACGTAATGCTTCTCATCTGTACTTATGCATTAATGTCGCTAGCTTAATAATGCTCCTGAACCAGCTGCACTCTCATATGTTGCATAAGCAGGAAACAAATTGAAGCACTTTCACTAGTGCTGAATCATTATGCAAAAAAGAAGTGAGGCGTGCAGACAGGACACAAGAGTAGAGAAGTGGACAACACGAACGCCGACTATCAACCGAAGGGAGCACTGAGGCGAAAAAAGAAGACAGAAAACTCATCTGCGCATGCTCAGGAATGGTAACACTACGTGTCAGTCGGGTACACGTGCCGGTCTACGTGAGAGATAACTGTTAAGACACTTAATCTCTTCCTTGTGTAAAGTAATCGAAGGCTGACTCACGCACGCACTTCCACCATTAAAGATATGCCATGCCTCTACCATAAGACGCGTATCTTCATTCTTATGCCTGTACAATATCGCGCATTCATCTAACCCTGGCGTGCAGTTACAATCTCGGCAATGTAGCGAAAGATTAGAAGGCGACCCACCGGTTAACGACCTTTTATGTTCCATTAGCCTCTGATTGATACACCGTCCCGTTTGCCCTACGTAGAACTGGCCACAGCTAAGGGAAATTTTATACACCACACCCATACGACAGTCAGTAAAACTGTTGTTCTTATTGTGCTTCACTGGACAAATATCTGTTCGTTTTTTGCCTTTTACCCGCTCCTTTTTATTCTGTACGGCAGCACATATCTTACCTAGCTTATTGGGAACAGTGAAAGCAACATTAACATCATATCTACTTGCAACTTTTTTTAAGCCTGTGCGACACTGAATGAATATACGGAATAGCCACTACTCTTTTTTTGCTACTACTGCTTTCTGTAATCACGTCCGTCCCTCTCGAAACAGACTTCTTAAGGCGCTCAGCCACAGTGGCCACCGCTACACTAGGATAACCTGCTTCTAATAGGCTCCGGACCTGCGCATTAAAACTGGCGCTCATTTTCTGCATTCAGGATCTGGTGAGGGAAGATTTAAGGCACGACATGGCAATTCCGTTTTTTACTAATTTAGAATGCTTGGATTGAAAGTTTAGCAACGACTTCGAAGATCTTGGGGAGTACTGCCAACAAACATGGTTTTGTTCGAAGATCAAGGAAATGTCAAGAAACTGAATTACGCGTCGCTGAGGAAATTCCTTGGTAAACTTTAATCCTCCCCCATAAAGTTTAAATTGATCACTTACTGAGGTAGCAGCGCAATCGAATTCTTCCCTATTGCAGAAAATCAGGTAATCATCAACGTACCGAAATATCTTGATCACGCTATCACCTAAGGCTTTCTCTAAGCAGTTGTCAACCTTACTCAGGTAAATGTTGCTAAGAATAGGGGCAACCTTTGAGCCAATACAAATGCCTGATTTCTGCAGAAAAACGCCATCTCTCCATCCAATCAGCGTCGACTTCAAGTACATTGAAAGAATTTCTAGAAAAGCTGCCGTGGAAACACCGCATCTGTCAATAAAAGCCGATTCTTGCACTTGTTCTTTAATGCAGTTCTTTTGCAGTTTTTCTGCATAAATCAGGCATTTGTATTGATACATAATTCGACAACCCACTCGCATCACTTCCACAAGCTGCAGTATTCTGGATTTGATATTTTTAATTGACAATGTCCTTTCAGACAGTGCCACGTGGGAAATATTGGACGGCGTATCAGACCATAAAGCAACTAAATGTTCTATGTTATTGCACTCACCAAAGCGTAAGGATGAGCTTTTTACGAATGTTTTAATAATAATATTTGGGGTTTTACGTGCCAAAACCACTTTCTGATTATGAGGCACGCCGTAGTGGAGGACTCCGGAAATTTTGACCACCTGGGGTTCTTTAACGTGCACCTAAATCTAAGCGTGCAGTATCTAAACGCCATCTCTCCATCCAATCAGCGTCGACTTCAACTACATTGAAAGAATTTCTAGAAAAGCGGCCGTGGAAACACCGCATCTGTCAATAAAAGCCGATTCTTGCACTTGTTGTTTAATGCAGTTCTTTTGCAGTTTTTCTGCAGAAATCAGGCATTTGTATTGGCTCAAAGGTTGTCCCTATTCTTAGCAACATTTACCTGAGTAAGGTTGACAACTGCTTAGAGAAAGCCTTAGGTGATAGCGTTATCAAGATATTTCGGTACGTTGATGATTACCTGATTTTCTGCAATAGGGAAGAATTCGATTCCGCTGCTACCTCAGTAAGTGATCAATGTAAACTTTATGGGGGAGGATTAAAGTTTACCAAGGAATTTCCTCAGCGAAGCGTAATTCAGTTTCTTGACATTTCCTTGATCTTCGAACAAAACCATGTTTGTTGGCAGTACTCCCCAAGATCTTCGAAGCCGTTGCTAAACTTTCAATCCAAGCATTCTAAATTAGTAAAAAACGGAATTGCCATGTCGTGCCTTAAATCTTCCCTCACCAGATCCTGCATGCACAAAATGAGCGCCAGTTTTAATGCGCAGGTCCGGCGCCTATTAGAAGCAGGTTATCCTAGTGTAGCGGTGGCCACTGTGGCTGAGCGCCTTAAGAAGTCTGTTTCGAGAGGGACGGACGTGATTACAGAAAGCAGTAGTAGCAAAAAAAGAGTAGTGGCTATTCCGTATATTCATTCAGTGTCGCACAGGCTTAAAAAAGTTGCAAGTAGATATGATGTTAATGTTGCTTTCACTGTTCCCAATAAGCTAGGTAAGATATGTGCTGCCGTACAGAATAAAAAGGAGCGGGTAAAAGGCAAAAAACGAACAGATATTTGTCCAGTGAAGCACAATAAGAACAACAGTTTTACTGACTGTCGTATGGGTGTGGTGTATGAAATTCCCCTTAGCTGTGGCCAGTTCTACGTAGGGCAAACGGGACGGTGTATCAATCAGAGGCTAATGGAACATAAAAGGTCGTTAACCGGTGGGTCGCCTTCTAATCTTTCGCTACATTGCCGAGATTGTAACTGCACGCCAGGGTTAGATGAATGCGCGATATTGTACAGGCATAAGAATGAAGATACGCGTCTTATGGTAGAGGCATGGCATATCTTTAATGGTGGAAGTGCGTGCGTGAGTCAGCCTTCGATTATTTTACATAAGGAAGAGATTAAGTGTCTTAACAGTTATCTCTCACGTAGACCGGCACGTGTACCCAACTGACACGTGGTGTTACCATTCCTGAGCATGCGCAGATGAGTTTTGTGTCTTCTTTTTTCGCCTCAGTGCTCCCTTCAGTTGATAGTCGGCGTTCGTGTTGTCCCCTTCTCTACTCGTGTGTCCTGTCTGCACGCCTCACTTCTTTTTGCATAATGAATCCTTACCAACTAGCTCAGCTTTCTGTCGTTCTATGCTGAAATGCAGTGCAAAAAAGAAAACAAATGCACCGATATTGAATTAACTCTTTTATTGCGCACCATATTAATTTACCCAAAATGCACGTCTTACGTTATGATCGAAAGAGACATTTTACAGATTTACAGACTATTTCCACTTGGCAAGCAAGGCCGCCAGGCCGACCTTGACCTTCGTGTCATATGTTCCAAAGATGCTGCAAGTGTATGCTGCAAATAAGTAGATGCAACAATGTGAGGCAAAATAACAATTGTGTATTCCTTGTATGTTCAGTAAGCAGCTTAATATCTTTACTCAAACCACTTAAGCCGATAGTCAATGTGGTTCAAGTATGCCTAATGGCTGCTTATGAATACACATCAGTACTATTAGGCAATGTTTCATTTTATGGCATGATGAACAATTAAACAGTCCCACATGCTGCTGGTGCTACAGCAACAGTATGTTGCTTTTAAGAAAAGTTCATATATGACACATTATTATAATTATCCCGAACGACCTCTATATCCACTGCTGAAACAAGGTTACCGAGTTGGGCTGTCTGTGCATTTTTTGGCTGGTAATTAAATATGCCAGGGCAGAGCGATATGCTCAGAAGAGTGACTAGAGTATTGACAGTATCAAGCCAAACAGTGTAATTTATTTTCCTTAATACACATTTAATGTCCTTCTCATACTCTTAAATGAATGGGTCATTGGCCATAACTTCAACAGAAGCAGACAGATTGATTGTATTGATATGGTCACTTAGTTTCTTACAGATAATGAGGCCTCTTGGGCATGCTAACACGGTTGCAAGTTAGGTATACAACATGAGCACCCAAAATACCGCACGAGCGCTTTCTGTGTCATGGCACGACAGATATGCACCTTCTGGAAAACAAAACTGAAACTATAGTTCGAATGGATGCTATCACAGTAAATTATTTAAGGTGATCTCAAACATGAGTAATTTTTCTAGGGTATCGAGGTTCAGGACTTTTAGTTAAGGCAAAAAAAAATTGAGTAAAAAATGCCGTGTCAGTATGCTTCACTATGTTTTTTTTTTCTCTTTTTTTTCACCATAAATGGGACCAATTTGTCTCAATTTTTGTGAGGTGAAACGTTTTAAAAATATGTTTTATAGAGATATTCTCTGGAAACCTGGTAGGACATATAACAAGACAGCATTCCTATGTTGACATTTTCAGATTCTCCGATCTTTTTCCTGTCTTCTCTGGCTGTTTTCATGAAAATTCCCTGGCAATCTATCACACCCGCAGCTAAAGTCCAATAAAAACATATTGTGGTTTAATGTTTTGTTTGCCAAGTACTGCCAGTCCATAATGTTTAAATAAAATGAATAACACGTCAGTCACTTGACATGCATTATTAGATTCACTTGAATTTAATCCCTTGTTTAATAAAGCTTTCAAGAACTTGGGCAAGTTCGTAATTCATGGCAACACGAGCACAGCATGGAAGACAAGGATACAGAGACACACACGCGAAACAAATGCAACAATACGAGGGAAAACTATTCAATGAGTCATTTTTACGGTTCATTAGTAGCTTTATATAATTTGCTCTCATCACTTATGGCTCTAGTTAACTTGGTTTACCTCTGACTAAAGACTACATACCAATATGAATCAGTACCATTATGATGTTTCGTTATGTTACAGTATGATGAGCAGTTAGACAACCGTAATGGTCGCCGGAGCCAGCACCTGTACGCTTCGTTTCAAGACAGGTTCATGTGACACATAGTGTACTTATCAAAATAAGAAACAAATGCGAGAATCCCAAACGATTCCTATAATAATAATTGCTGAAACAAAGATACCCGGCTGGACTGTGTCAGGTGTTAATGCAATATGCCCGTGCCGAACGAACATACTCACAATAGTGACCGCAGTTTTGAAGAATCACGTTAAGAATTGCAATTTATTTCCGCTTAGAACAGTCTGCAATATCTCTTTTCTCATACTCCAAGATGAATGCATTTGCCACATTTTCAGTAGAATGCGCATGAATGGGGTGTATTGATAAGGTTACTTATCAGCTAAAACATGTTACGATCTCTTAGATGTGTTGATAAGGGGAGAACAAGTGCAATGTCCACTAAATTATTTGAATAATCTGTGCGATTATCTACTAAGACCACCAAATGGATAAGCTGGCCCTTTTCTTTTTCTTTTGTACAGCGCATGTAGTATACAGTCTGTCCAAGACGACGGCACTAAATGCAACAGTAATGAAAACCGGAACACTTATTACGCACGACAAGGGCTTCATACCATGCACGATTAGCACAATGCGAATCTGCGCCAGCAGCTGCCTAGTGATTAACAGCACGTAAACTGCATAACGTCGAAGCATCGAAAGCCGCTTAACGCTTTTCAAATAGGCCGAAAGATAACTTCTGCCGCTAAACTGTTTATAAAAGAGACAAAAAAAAATCTTCCAACTGTCGTCAAACGCAATACCTTCAGTTTGAAACGTGTAAAGGTGCTTCCCCCAGCGACTGATTTGTTGTTCTCTAATTTTTTTCTGCTAAGTTGCGAAGCTGCGAGTGACAGAGCTTATCGCAGCTTTCATGCTCCAAAAGCTTTCGTGATTGCATATATTTAGATTGGGTGAATCTAGATATTTCTTCAAGTCTCGTGTTTTGCTTGCGGTAACTTCCCAAAATTGTTTAGACTGGTGGCCAGGAACCTTAAAAATACTGCTACTTTTAAACTATACGAAAACGGCAGCGCACACACTGCTGAGGCATGCCCCGCAAACACGGCCTTTCATCCGAGTACGCTAGCATTTATTCAACTATACGTCTCTGTTTGAAAATTCTTCATGCTAACACAATTTCGAGATATATACGTAAAGCGTGTCACGAGAATTTCACTACACATGCGGCGCAGCATTAATCGCGGACGCACCGAGCGCCACGAAATGAGATCTACCACACTGGCTGCTCAACACACACAACCCGCTTAGTGACTGCTCAGTATCAAGGTAAAACATGGTGTATGTTCTTTTTTCGCACATCAACTATGAAGCTAAAATCAACAAGCGTAAGCGATCGCTTGCTGTAAAACATTCCACACAGCAGAAGCGAGAACAAGTGCGCGTTATCAAATCGTGTAAACGACAAACCGACACAATGCCCGAGTCCCCTATACAAGCAGCGGTTTGCGCTACGAAATGCGCACACCTAATCATGAGCTATTGACGGAAAACATCTTTGCTAAAACTTACCTTTCAGTGTAGTGACGTGTGACGCCCCAAAGAAAAACATGCATACAGACACCAAGGTTTAGGCCACGTTTAGGCAGACACCGCACACCGCTGCACCAAGAATTTACGTGCCTAGCGCACTCGTTGAGAATTCAAATTGACGCGGACAGATGGCACACCGCCGTTGCTGCCATTGCGCATGCGCAGAGCACAGAGCGCCGAGTGTGTGCGCGCTCCAAGAAGTCCGAGCGCCTTTCCATCTTTCATTTTTTTTTCTCTCTCTGCGCGCAGAACGCGTTGCTTTTCATTTCCCTTTTTTAATTGTTTTTTAATGGATGAAGGAAATGCGCTGGCACGTCGTATTACAAACGCTGTGGGCTATCGTATGGAACTGGAACGCACACTTGGATGAATGCGCTGTTCGTAAAAGCCGTTACTTGGCCCGTCATAGGTTTGCATTATCGCCAGCGATGATGAGTAATACAGTGTATTTCTAGCATATCTTCCAGCGTACTACTAAATGTGATGCCCTCACATATGTTAGTGCAAATTTTCTGTTCCGATGATAGGTCAAAGCAATCTACAGCAATGACGTACTCACATGAGTGGCCGTGCAGGCTCACCGCCTGCGAAATACTGGGTGGTGTTGCGTTTCGCCTGCGACACGCGGTTTTGCCGGCGCGACTGCGGCGGGGCGGCAGACATTTTGGCCCGTGCGGCGTCGCCGCAACGCTCCCCGCCAGGCGTTTCCAGGCATGTTCCGATGCCACGTGTCTTCATGTGCGTGTGTGAGTGTATGTGCCATTGTGCCCGAACCAGGCGATGCGACAGCAGGGGTCATCCTCCCCTTCCAGTCATTGTGCCTGAACCAGGCGATGCGACAGCAGGGGTCATCCTCCCCTTCCAGTCATTGTGCCTGAACCAGGCGATGCGAAAGCAAGGGGTCACCCTCTCCTTCCAGTCATTGTGCCCGAACCAGGCGATGCGAAAGCAAGGGGTCACCCTCTCCTTCCAGTCTTTGTGCCCGACCGGCGGCAGTGTGCGTCACCTTAGCCCATTGTACACTCACGTGCTCGTCTATTGAGGGGTTCCTTCTTGCCCTCAACTGCGAGAGTATAAAAACAGCTGCCCCCGGACGCCAAAAGGAGGGCTCCGATTTCTTCTGTTGAGTAAAGTGCTCTCCCGTCTCTCTACTTCGGTCAACCTGACCGCCAACTCTTTGCGATGTTAAAATAAACAAGTTGTTTTCTTGTTACCAGTCGACTCATGCTTTGCCGGGACCTTCGGATGCTTCCAGTTGTACCCCAGGCCGCCAGGCCAACGCTACCCTTGGGGCTTGCGACCCAGGTACAACCACGGGCGTCAGCGCCGAGTTCCCAACAACCGATGCCATCGGTGGGATCCAAACATCTGGTTGGCAGCGGTGAGATCGCCTCCGACTTCAAACAACTGTCTGCCAGCGGTGAGATCGCGACAACAGAGGCCGGCAGCGAAGAGATGCAGTTGACTGTATGCTGAGCAACTCAACGACGATCCGGGAGCAGTGCAACGAGCCCTGTGTGACGACTGGTTGCCTGCAGCGGAACGACTGCGCGGAATTCCTGCCTGCGAGGTTTGGTGAGTGCGGGACTTTCTTCTTCTGAGCTTTGCCAGGCTTTTGTTAGTGTTAGAAACAGAGCTGGTAATTGTGGTTGTCGTTGCTGCCGGGTTAGTTTGCGGCAAGACAATAGTAAGCAGTAGAGAAAGCAGCATTCAGAGCAGCCATGGATTTGAAGTCGTTGCGCAAACCGAAATTGTTGGAGCTTGCAAGAGAGTTGGGTCTGGATGTCTCAGACAAACTAAGAAAACCTGAACTGCTAAAGGCTATTCTTGAGTTAGAGGCTGAGGATGACGAGCTGTCGGAATGCCTTGAGACCATTGAAGAGAGGGAGACTGCAAAAGAAAAAGAAGAGCGTGAACGTAAAGAACAGAAAGAGCGAGAGCAACAAGAGCGTGACCGTCAACACGCTTTGGAAATGAAGCGTCTTGAGGTAGAGATGGAACGCGCTCGTAATGGAAGTCAGGCACACGGTGCAGGAGAACGCGTATTGTTCAATATGACTGACCTGATGCGGCCGTTTAAGCTTGGAGAGGACATTGGTTTGTTCCTGGTTAACTTTGAGCGAACGTGCGAGAAGCAGGGGTTCTCTCGGGAAACGTGGCCACAGCGCTTGCTCACTTTGTTACCCGGCGAGGCGGCCGACGTAGTCGCTCGCTTGGATAGAGAGGAGGCAGAGGATTTCGACACAGTGAAATCGAGTCTTCTAAAAAAGTACCGGCTGTCTGCGGAGGCGTTCCGTCGGAAGTTTCGGGAAAATGAGAAAGGCAAAAGTGAGTCATATACAGAGTTTGCGTATAGGCTTATGTCAAACATGCAGGAGTGGCTCAAAGAAGAGAGAGCGTTTGGTGACCACGATAAAGTTCTGCAGTGCTTCGGGCTAGAACAGTTTTATAGTCGGTTACCGGAGAACGTGCGATACTGGGTCTTGGATAGGCCAGACGTTTGTACGGTGGCTAAAGCCGCTGAGCTAGCCGAGGAGTTTGTGACGCGTCGAGCTCGCGGAGCTAAGGACGGTCAAAAGGGTGAATTTGGCTCGAAGTTTGAGAGGCCGAAATTCACGCCCATGAGATTAAAGGGGGACACGCGTAGTGAGGATGCGAGTGAAAGCAGTCCGACCAAACGTAAAGAGACGGCGGCAGCCAAACGCAGAAAGCGGTTCGAGATGAGGCGAGCGGGCGTGTGTTATACGTGCCAGAAGCCGGGTCACTTTTCGGCGCAGTGTCCGGAAACAACACCAAAAGTTGTGTTTTTTTTCAATAGGCAGCACTGACGAGAACATGAAGCTTCTCGAGCCTTACATGCGAGACCTCCTCGTGAATGGGAAACAGTGCCGAGTGCTTCGCGATTCCGCAGCTACGATGGATGTAGTTCACCCGTCTTACGTAGAACCCCATATGTTCACGGGCGAGTGCGCGTGGATCAAGCAAGCCGTGGAAGCTCATAGCGTGTGTCTGCCAGTAGCAAAGGTGCTTATTGAAGGACCTTTCGGAGCGCTTGAGACAGAGGCGGCAGTGTCATCTATGCTGCCACCCCAGTACCCGTACCTATTTTCAAACAGGTCCGATCACCTCCTGCGCGAGAAGGGGCTTTTGTTTGGTGAAGCTAGTGTTCAGGCCTTAACCAGATCGAAGGTTCGGGAGCTCGCTGCAAAGGCGGTAGTTGCGGGGCCGACGTTATCAAACAACGAAAAAGGGTCAGAGGCGCAGCAAGCTGATATTCAGAGCACGCCCGAACTGAATAAACTTGAGTCTGTAACGTTAAAGGCGCCAGATACTGGAGAGGAAACGCCCGACACGGGAAAGTTAGAAGAGCTATCTACTGATTTGCTCATCGCGCCTACGTCAGACGGACTTGATAGGTTGCTAAAAGTCAGCCGGTCGGCTTTGATAGCCGAGCAAAAGAAGGATAGTAGCCTAGAAAACATACGCTGCAATGTCAAGGAAGGTATCGCCAGGAAAAATGCGCGTTTTGTGGAAAGAGGTGGAGTCCTGTACCGGAAGTATCTAGACCGCAGAGGAGTGGAGTTCGATCAGCTGATCGTGCCTCAATGCTATCGTCAGGATCTGTCGCGCTTGTCACACGGGGGTTCGTGGTCCGGACACCTTGGAGTTAAGAAAACTAAGGACCGTCTCTTGCAAGAGTACTATTGGCCAGGGTGTTTTCGGGACGCAGACCATTTCGTAAGGTCATGTGACACCTGTCAGCGGGTGGGCAAACCAGGGGACAAATCTAGGGCGCCGTTGAAATTGGTACCTATCATTACGGAGCCTTTTAGACGGCTCGTTATTGATACAGTGGGACCTCTGCCGGTAACAGCCACGGGGTACAGACACATTTTGACTGTGATCTGCCCAGCGACAAAGTTCCCTGAAGCAGTGCCGCTTAAAGAACTCAGCTCAGTTGAGATAGTCAATGCACTACTGTCCATATTTGCGCGAGTTGGTTTTCCTGCGGAAATCCAATCAGATCAGGGCACAGTGTTTACTAGCGCTTTGACGACAACTTTTCTCGAAAGGTGTGGGGTAAAGCTGCTACACAGCTCAGTGTACCACCCACAGTCGAATTCCGTTGAGAAGCTCCACTCCGTCATGAAGCGCGTGTTGAGAGCGTTGTGTTTTGAACATCGAACTGACTGGGAGCTGTGTCTGCCTGGGGTGATGTTTGCTTTAAGGACCGCGTCGCATGCGGCTACGGGGTTTTCGCCAGCTGAACTGGTGTACGGTCGCTCGCTTCGGTCTCCGCTTCGCATGCTTCGAGAATCGTGGGAAGGCAGGGGCGACGACCCAGTCGTGGTGGAGTACGTGCTTAAGCTCCTCGAACGCTTAAGAAGGGCACAGGAGTTGTCAGGTGAAGCAATGGCAACGGCCCAGCAGAGGGCCAAGGTTTATTATGATTGGACCGCCAGGGCCCGACGTTTTGAGGTGGGCGATGAGGTCATGATATTGCGCACATCGCTAAACAACAAACTAGACGTGCAGTGGGAGGGCCCAGCACGAATTGTTCAGAAACTGTCGGACGTTAACTACGTGGTAAGTCTGCCAGGAAAGCGGAAAGCACAGCAAGTTTACCACTGTAATCTGCTCAAACCTTATAGACAAAGGGAAGCAGTGGTGTGCATTATGGTAAACGTTCCTGAAGAGCTTCCGGGACTAGGCTCAGTGACGAACAGGGAAGACACCGGTCAAGTCATTAGTGACCTTATCAGTAAAGCACCGCTGTCGCCCGAGCAGAAAACCGAACTACACCAGCTATTACAAGAGTTTCAAGGTCTGTTCTCTGAGAGGCCTGGTAGGACTTCTGTACTTACTCATGATATAGAACTTACCTCCCCAGAGCCAGTACGATCCAAGGCGTATCGGGTGTCACCCCGCCAGAGCGATATTATGGAGGCTGAGGTAAAGAAAATGCTACAGCTCGGTGTTATTGAGGCAGGTGAGAGTGATTATACCTCCCCTTTGATTTTAGTTGAGGTACCGGGCAAGGAACCTCGTCCTTGCGTCGACTACCGCAGGCTTAATTCCATCACTAAGGATCAAATTTATCCGATCCCTAACATCGAGGAGCGCCTTGAGAAAGTTAGTAGCGCTCAGTTTATTTCCACCCTAGATCTTGTCAGGGGTTATTGGCAGGTTCCACTTACAGAAGAGGCTAGTAGGTATGCGGCGTTCATTTCACCAATGGGAACATTCCGTCCTAAAGTGTTGAGTTTTGGTTTGAAGAACGCGCCATACTGTTTTTCAAGCCTCATGGATAAAGTGTTGCGGGGACAGCAAGAATTCGCTTTACCGTATCTAGACGACGTAGCGATATTCTCCGCATCCTGGTCTGAGCATATGGCACACTTGCGGGCAGTGCTAACCCGCCTGCGCGAAGCGGGCTTGACAGCCAAGGCTCCTAAGTGCCAGTTAGCACAGGCCGAGGTTGTCTACCTCGGTCACGTGATTGGTCAGGGTCGTCGCCGCCCCTCTGAAATAAAAGTGGCCGCTGTGCGAGACTTTCCGCAACCGCGCACAAAGACCGATATTCGGTCGTTCTTAGGTGTCGCCGGCTACTATCAGAGGTACATCCCCAGGTACTCTGATATCGCGGCTCCCCTGACGGATGCTCTAAGAAAAACAGAGCCCCAAACAGTCGTCTGGGACGAGACAAAGGAAAGAGCGTTTAGCGCCCTAAAGAGTGCCCTAACAAGCCAGCCTGTGCTACGATCGCCAGACTATACAAAAGGGTTCGTTGTTCAATGCGATGCTAGTGAGCGAGGCATGGGCGTTGTACTGTGCCAACGGGAAAATGGAGAAGTAGAACACCCCGTCCTGTATGCTAGTCGTAAGCTGACCAGTCGTGAGCAGGCGTATAGCGCCACCGAGAAAGAGTGTGCATGTCTCGTGTGGGCCGTTCAGAAATTGTCATGCTATCTAGCCGGCTCGAGGTTTATCATTGAGACGGATCACTGCCCTCTCCAATGGCTGCAGACCATCTCTCCCAAAAATGGCCGCCTCCTGCGCTGGAGCCTCGCTTTACAACAATATTCCTTTGAGGTGCGTTACAAAAAGGGGAGTCTCAACGGTAACGCCGATGGCTTAAGTCGAAGCCCCTAACGTAGGAATCAGCCTCAAAATTGTTTGTTACTGATGTTTTTCTTCCTGAGGCAGGATTGTCTAACATATTGCTTTTGTTTAGTGTTTCAAAGTGATGATATGCTTTCTAGTGCAATTTTCCAATTTGTGGACGCGTTCTGAGTGATGCTAGACTACTGTAAGGAACTGGGCAGTGGTATAAAAAGGGGAAAGAGCCTGGCAGGGCTTAGTGAGGGTTGTGCCGTGCTTGCTGACTGAGCGGTTGAGTTTCAGCGTAGTTCTAACGCTTGCCGGGAACGAGAGCAAAAATGTGAACTCTCCCGAAGTCACTTTGCAGTGTCCCGTGCGAACCTGAACGAGAGAACGAGGCCTTCTCTGTGCGCTGCGCTCAAGAAACGTCGAGGGACGCCCGACTTCGGTTATGAGCATCATCGAGCGACATCCCTCCGGACAGCGGATGCAGTCCCCTGTCCATCGGGATCTCCTTCCCCCGGCGGGGCGGTCTGTTGCGTTTCGCCTGCGACACGCGGTTTTGCCGGCGCGACTGCGGCGGGGCGGCAGACATTTTGGCCCGTGCGTCGTCGCCGCAACGCTCCCCGCCAGGCGTTTCCAGGCATGTTCCGATGCCACGTGTCTTCATGTGCGTGTGTGAGTGTATGTGCCATTGTGCCCGAACCAGGCGATGCGACAGCAGGGGTCATCCTCCCCTTCCAGTCATTGTGCCTGAACCAGGCGATGCGACAGCAGGGGTCATCCTCCCCTTCCAGTCATTGTGCCTGAACCAGGCGATGCGAAAGCAAGGGGTCACCCTCTCCTTCCAGTCATTGTGCCCGAACCAGGCGATGCGAAAGCAAGGGGTCACCCTCTCCTTCCAGTCTTTGTGCCCGACCGGCGGCAGTGTGCGTCACCTTAGCCCATTGTACACTCACGTGCTCGTCTATTGAGGGGTTCCTTCTTGCCCTCAACTGCGAGAGTATAAAAACAGCTGCCCCCGGACGCCAAAAGGAGGGCTCCGATTTCTTCTGTTGAGTAAAGTGCTCTCCTGTCTCTCTACTTCGGTCAACCTGACCGCCAACTCTTTGCGATGTTAAAATAAACAAGTTGTTTTGTTGTTACCAGTCGACTCATGCTTTGCCGGGACCTTCGGATGCTTCCAGTTGTACCCCAGGCCGCCAGGCCAACGCTACCCTTGGGGCTTGCGACCCAGGTACAACCACGGGCGTCAGCGCCGAGTTCCCAACAACCGATGCCATCGGTGGGATCCAAACAGTGGACTCAGAGGATTTGGCACATATTTAAAGGGAAACAGAAGCGAAACAATAAGTCAGTTTAGACTAATGGAGCATTGTTTGAGGACCCTGCAGGCAGTTATTTCAAAAATATAGTTTGATTATTAGATGAGAAGTGAAGGTTCAAGTATTAGTATTTGAATCTCGCGCCGAAACCCCAGCGCCGGTACGTCAGCGTGACGTCAGGGACTCCAAAGTATGTTTTCGCATTTGGGCCGCGTTGGCTGACTAAAAGCTCCGGAAACTTGCCATGTTTAATATTTGGTTCCTTTAGAACACAATGTAGTCAAATCTGTACCGCTATATGTAATTAGCAGGCCCTAGAAGATGCCATCAAAATCCAAGACGTCACAGCCCTCAGGGGCGGGAACTTAAGTAGGCGTCGCCACCCGTATATCGTTCTTGCGCTTTGTCTGGCTTCCCAAACGTGTTAATGTGGTAAAAGTGGTGTTTTTGGTGTTGTAGAACGGCAATTTACTGATGCAGGAGAAATCATTTTTCACTTTATTGTCCCTTTAAAGTGAATGAGAAACTTTGATGAGCTTATAGTGCAGCATATCAGTCAACAAGAAACCATCCGATGTTAGTGATGTAGCCGAGATATGAGGACAACGTGAAAAGTGTCTGAGAGTCGGACACACAACGAACATACCACATGCGCGAAATCGGTTCATCGCACACTCACAAAGTCCGCGTTGTCAGCTACAAACATTACGGGTGTCTGTGCTGTTAGCTTGATGCCTGTTTGGAATTCGCTTGAAGCTAAAGTTGCCGTTCATAACATCTATTATCACGATTGGAAGGGCGTTTTGATTTCTTTATTCTATTGCCGCAAAAGTCATGCTATGACAACTGCGAAGGCTGTCTTGGGATTGCCGAGAGCGACTACGTAGATCATATCATGCGGTGAAGAAATGCGGAGGTATACACTATGTGTAGACCAAAGTCTACAAACAGGCTCTACAGCAATCTCAGCAGTATACAACCTTAGTGGCTTATGTCAAACGTAGCTCCGTATTATCCCCCGCGACCTGCGCTTGGTTACAGCGGACACGGGTTTGGCCGAGATTAACGATTTTTGCCTATTGTCAATCTATAGACGGCATGTGAGCCTGAAGCAATAAGACTTTTACAGTAACGGCTGTTTTCTGCTTCATCTCATGCCTTACCACAATCGGTATACGGGCTGTTCGCTCAAGTTAACATGACCTTTGGTGACGTCCCACCCTATGGCCTTCATCGGCGGTGATATAGGAAACCGTGTAGAATAATTTAAATTGCAAAGAAGTATACGGGGTGTTTCACTTAATTTGAGTCAGACCTTAAAATATGCAAATGTTACGTAGCTGGAGAGAACCAAGGTAATGTTGTTTGCTATCGCTTGGACATACTCGGATTATTAAATTCATTCCCCCTGATTAGATAATCAGTCTTAATTATTCAACTTCTCAATTATTGTAATTAGATGAAAAGTCTCAATGAGAAAATTGTACAGCAACATTAGAAACTCCCGATACAGCTTTCTGTTGCTCAACACGTGCTCCATAAAGGTGTGTTTCCGAGCGTGAAGAAGCCCGCGATTACAAGCAATGTGCCTCGAGCGGCCCGTCGCGTAGCTATATATATATATATATATATATATATATATATATATATATATATATGTGTGTGTGTGTGTGTGTGTGTGTGTGTGTGTGTGTGTGTGTGTGTGTGTGTGTGTGTGTGTGTGTGTACGTGAATGTGTGCATGTACGTATTTGTGAAGAACTACGTAGGCTGGGAGCAGACAAAACTAATCAACACCATATCGACTTTTTCTATAGACCGTCTACAGACTGCAAATAGACAAAAAGAAACAGAAACCTCATCGACTTTCGTCTATAGAAAGTCTATAGACAAATGACAGACAAAAATAAGTAGAGACTGTATCGACTTTCGTCTATAGGTAGTCTGTAGAGGGGAAACACAAGAAAGAAACAAACACCTCATCAACTTTTTTCTATAGACTGTCTATAGACTGTGAATAGACAAAAAGAAATAAAAACCTTATCGACTTTCGTCTATAGACAGTCTATAGACTTTGTATCAACAAAACACCAAATCTATAGAAAGGCAAGGTCGTCTATAAGAAGTCTATAGACTTTCTATAGACAGTCTAAAGTCATTATTTTAAGGGATAGCTACAAATGACCATTTCTCCACGGTAATGAAAGAGTGTGGCGAAATATTAGGCGCACTTCACAGGACGGTAAAGAAACGTAATATCTAACAAATATTCGCCCGACTCCTAAATACGCATCAGTCGTGTGTGTCCCACGTACGTAGAATATTAACAGTCTAGAGAAGATACAAAATTGCGCTTCTCGGTTCGTCCCGTGAAACTACATGTTTCAAAGTGGCATCACTACGATAAAACATTCCCCCGCCTGGCCTGATTTAGCATTATGTTGGGCCTGTTTTCATATGGCGTTCCTCCTATTTTAATCGCAAGGCCATAAGCAGAGATGGCTACCTTAAACCGCCCTCGTACATCTTCCATCACCGTGACCACATGCTGAAAGTGACGGAAATTCCAGCGCGTACGGTTTATTTCATGAGTACATGTTTTCCGCGCACCATTAAGTTATAAAGTCAGCTCCGTCGCGGCGCCAAGCAGGTCGCAAACCCTGACGAACTTCTTGTAGTCTTGCGAGATTCTGTGTGCGTTTCATGCTTTGTTTCATGTCATGTTTATTCTTGCGCCATACTTTGTGCAAGCAGCATAGCAGGCTCTTGTACAATATGGTATATTGCATTTCTTATTTGTGCACTACTTTTGATTTGTTTATTTTGCATGGGTAATCGTAGGTACTAGTGTTCAAGTGCCATTGCTTTGCACATGCAAGTTTTGCGGTCTGAACCAGCGAAGCTCGTCGTTTTTACCGTTTGCTGCTCTTCTCGTGTAATTTGTCGTGTTTTTGTCATATTTTGCGTTCTATTTCGTGTATTTTTGTTAGGCAACTGTTCTCTATCTTTTGTATTCTTTGTTGATATTAATTAGTTTCTTGCGTTGCACAGATTTCTCCCGAGTAAAATGTATTTTCCTCCCTAGTGTAATGCTATCTGGGCGACTGTAGGTAGGTAAATAAATAAATAAATAAATAAATAAATAAATAAATAAACAGTCGCCCTTGATGTCGTTGCGACAGCGTTCGCCCGGAACAGCCCCAGACCGCAAGCCTATCCGAAACCCGTCAGAGTGCCGTTCCTCAGGCCGAGTTATAGCATCGTCAAGATCACATACGAGCGTGGGTGCTCAAGGCACCGCAGGCAACGGCAAGCCGGCTGAGCGCCAAATGTTTATTTTATATTTTATAGAGCAGAGTTAGCTATAAGTCCGCAACATTTTACTGTTTGTCTGCATTAATTCGTACCAGGATTGGGTGCGTTTATATAGTAGTGCAACATGGAAAAGGTTGTCGTTTAATCAAGGAAACGGCACACAGAATGGCATCACGAAACGCACGCGCTAAGTGCGTCCGACTGCGTGTGCGCGGTTTCTTTATTTCTTTATGTTTTCTTTTGTTGGCCACGAATCACCGACGCTTCTGCCTTTGTAATCGTGGCTACTTCATTCTTTGTTCTTCCCACAGCCTCCGAGACGGCCCTCAAGTTGTTCACGTCCTTGGAGCATATTGGCTATGGAAATGTTTCAAATCAACGAAGAAAGTGCCAGCCCTGGAAGCAACAAGTGGTAAAATTTTCACATGTTACGTTTCTGCGCATTTTATCGAGAAGCGTTGAGGAATAGTAGGCCAGAGACGGCCTTTCTTAGAGACCTTGCTCTCCTCGTGTCTGCTCAGTAAAACTTCGCTCTCTCTCCCTCTCTTACCTTGAAGTGTGATTTAATAATTTACTAGGCAAAGTCCTGTATAACGTAAGGATTCCTTTCTCACGCATCTCTTTGCATCATACACCGCTCACGATGGGCCGATTCTGGGGATAGCGTAGGGAGAGCGCCGCTCGTATCCCTGACAAAGCGGTAAAAGGAAAATAATTGGAATAGCATCGCTACGTTATCCCAGCCCAGTTTTTGTTTACGCGCTTTTTGCGTACACGTTTGTGTCGGATTCATCATTTCTCGTTTCAAATGCTCTAGCATAATTGTACACAAACTAAGTGGTCGGGAAACTACACGCACCAAACAGTAAACGGTGGCCACAGTCAAAATAGGCCCGCTTGATCCTCGGTCCTATCAGACTCTTCACAAGCCTGCTAGGTATTGTATGGAAACATAGAGGTTCCACGCGAAGGCACCAATAATTTGCAGTGCCATATTCTACTGGACAGAAATGCTCAAATTTAACATGCAAGCTCTCCTGTTTTTAAGGTTGTTTCATAACAAGCAGTGAACATGTTCACTCCCGACTTCTTATTTCTCTTCTAGTCATTACAACTATGATGACCAAAGCAAAAGAGTACATTCCCACTTACCCACCCCTTAGGCGACTCCTTGTGGGCTCTCATCTGTTCTTCGCAGTTCAGTTTAGCGGCTTTGGCCACCTAATATCGCATGGTGCCTCTTGCGAATGATTTGGAGAAATACATTTCAATGAATTTTGAAACGATCATCAGAGTTCGCGGAATCAGTCTTGAGGGAATGACAGTTGTGATTTGACATATGACAATCACTCACACAGTTTATGAAAATTTAGCATGACGTCAAAAACTAGGCTAGCTATGCATGTAATGCCGACTTCAATATAAACCTAGATATATGTAAGCCTGGCTGATGGTTTGTGGCCTATTCTACGTTTCGCAAACACAAAAAGTCACTAAACCCGCTGCCATTGTCAACATAATCTGCCCATCCGTATTTTTACATGTTACTGACCATCTCCAACTACATTGTACATGATTTTTCCTCATATGTGTTTGTATTTACATACGTGTATGTTGGTCTACATATATAGGCTTTGATATGTGTAAATACATGTGAATATACTTGAATATGTATACTATGTATGTGTATATATATGCGTGCTTGAACTTGAACGTTACTTGAACTAGTGTTAATTAATTCGAATCTTGTACCCACCCCTTATGTAATACCCCTGAAATCGGGGGTCTTTAAGGAAAATAAACTGAACTGAACTGAAAACAACCTTTGCTTCTGCTTAGCAGATAACATACCTGAAACAGAGTAGTTTTCTTGGAAAAATTTTGAACCGCAATATTAGGTTGCATTGTTGCTCTATATAGCAGTAGTCCTCCTAACACTGCTCGGATCTACTCGATATATGGTGCACTGTGTGAACAAAAATGTAGTAGGAACAACCTGCACTGTTTATCTTATGGATGTTGGTCCAGCACACTGTCCAGCATCGTTGTTCTTAGTGATCTCCACGAACATGCCAAACCAAACCGGAACAATGCTGGCTGCACAAATGTTCACTCACAATTGCAGGAGCCTTTAATTATTTTGTTCTTTTATTCATCCATTGAAGAGTTCGCAATAGACTTGTTAGCTTCACATTTCTCAGATAGTACCTGTAATAGAATGTATTTATCTATATTTCCGCAACCAGTTCATGTTTGCAGACAGTGCCGCGTGCGAGTCAGTAGCAAACAGGCCATTAGTATAATGTCTATACTGAGACATTCCGTGCTTTGGACTCTGTGCAGAAGCTTGCCAATGTCAAGCTATGTTGCTTTCTTGGAAAGAGTTGGCGAAAGTTGATTCGCAGATGTTACAAGGTCTCGCAAGGTTTCGCTGTGTGCTGGCTGCGCCTGTTCCCTTGCATCTCTGTGAAGGAGCTGTGAATGGACTAGTGTTGTGAGAGTTTTGCTAAGAATGAATCAAGCGTCAGCGAAAAATGTAGATGCAAATTCAGGTTATATCAAATGTGTGCACTTACGTTGTGCGATAAATGTATTGTTATTAATCTGAGCAGACAGAGAGAGAGAGAAGGGAGAAGGATAAATGAAAGGCGGGGAGGTTAACCAGTGCTGAGCCCGGCTGGCTAGCCTGCAATGTGAGAAGGGAAAAGGGGAGGGGAATATTAAGAGCAGGAAATTTAATGACAATGTACTACCCGCAGCACCAAGAAAAAAATGCACTACGATTTTAGCAAATGCGTACTTAGTCAAAGCTGTTCTCGTCGCTTACCAGAAATCTTTGTGACCTTCTGAATATTCTGTTGCAGCTAAGACTGCCAGTTCACTGAGAAAGGGATGAACTGTCTGCATGCAGTGTCATTGGTTACACCGTTCTGTCGCCTTTAAGGTGTTTGGTTAGTGCTCTGCTCGTGGCAGATATCGAGGGCAAACTGAGGATGCATGTCTGTCCCGATCCCACGCTGAAGCGGGCTGGTGTCACACTTTAAGGCTCGAGGGTCTCCCACAAGATCTCCTAGTCCCGTTGCTTTTCACTTAAGGCTCAGGATGATCACGGAGACCGTAGTCGCTACTGCACTCACCCAAAAACATAAGAGCATCCACCGGTGTGACAGATGTTGGGTCCGCAGCAGCAGTTAAACGTCATTCGTAACGAGGCCAACCAGCCACCTCTGCACATAGCAGCAGGACTTTATTAATGCGCACTTCTGTAAAGTGTCATTTCCTCTAGACCTGGCCTTGGTGCTGTGTGCCGCTAACAAGCACATGACGAATAGCAAGAAAAAAACGTACGAGTTCCCGTTTTCTATTTTTTTATTAGGACAGATCATCTATGTATGTAGGAGGATCACTAATTACGCTCCGCTACGCGCACGAATCGGATTAAAAATCGCAGAAGTGTTGCAGAACGGCGCACACAAGTCGACATCGAACGTCCTTTCAACAGGCATACTAAGTATAGACGGTGGCACGTGCGCGCATCTCCCGCAGACAGCTTCGTACCCGCCAGCTCTGGCAGCGCGGCACAAGCGAAGCAAGTGACGCGTGTAAAGCAGCGACATCCTATTTTTTTACCTCTTTTATTTCCTTTTTCTCGTGTATAATGATCAGGTGCTAAACAACTCGGAGACGCGTGCGGCTTCGCAGGCCGTGTCGGCTTGGGAAGGACAGCCGTATGTGCCACGAACAGCGCGAACGCGCATGCTTTGGCGAAAGGAACGTGTCGAGAGGTGTGTTTTTATGAATGAAGAACGAACGCACGTAACGGCTGCCTCTGAAGACAAATAGCAAACCGGGGACGCTAGCTGGAACGCTGGTTCTGAGCATACGGGACCGAGGTACAACAGGTGGTCAGCGACGGCGCTGCTACTGGAAACCGAGTCACCAAGGTTGGGCAGAGAAGGAAACTTTCGAAGACTATGGTCCGGCGGCGCTATCGGCATCTGTCCCGAGCACAACAGCCCGGCTGTGGGACTCACGACGGGGGCGGCGCAGCACGGGCGCGCTGGGTCCGCGCCGCTACGCAACCCGCAGCGCCAGTAGCACGCCCACGGCCGCCAGGCCGGCGGCGGCGGCCGGCACGCTGGCGCTGTTGCATTTGTCCTCGAAGCAATGGCACACGTTGACGCGTCCGCCGAAGCCGGCCTTGTAGTAGCACGGCCTGTCCGGCTCGCCCTCCACGGCGCACTGGCGGATCACGCGCTTGACGGCAGGCACTGCGGTGAAAGGGCCCGGGGTGAGACGACGCGGGGGTATTCTCGCACGCCGGTGCGGGAATCATAATGTGTAATGCACATAACAAGTAAGATTATTAACTTCAGTAGGGTCCACAGCGCCACCAGCAGGCTGCTCAAACATACCAGCCAGGTTGCGCGAAAAATGTCGATGCGGGGATGGAGTGCATGAGCCGTTTCGGCATTACAGGTAGCAGTTAAGTCCCACCGCTATTGAAGCAGAGTGGAATCAGGCCACGGTGACAGTTTATCAGGTGAGAAACATCACCGCCGTGCACGCAGAGGCAACGCAGCTCGCAGGCCTGTCCCTTCTGCGCACGGCGCGGCCTTGACACTTTTACCCAAGAAAAAAAAAAAACAGAAAGAAGGAAGGTAAAAAACGCACGATGCGGCAGGGCGCGCAAGGAGACCGCGACCCTCGCTCGACACTTTCGCGCGCGGTCTCGCTAAGCAGCATTGCTCGGAAAGGACAACAAACACCGTGGCGCACGCGCGAGGCGTCTCGACCACGGCAATTTACTCCAGAGGCGACGAAGCGGCGAAGAGAGCGACGGAACGTGCACAATGTCAATATAGGCAGACTGTCGTGTTCCTAGCCGCACCTCTAAAGGTTGTAGGCATTGATACGCCATTCCCCCATTTTATGGGGAAAGCGCTCCTGATCCACGTGATCTACGCCATCGTCCAAGAGTGCTTGACAGCAAGTAATAATTTCGTGAGCACGAACTTATCCTGCATGTTTGCGTTCCTTGTATTAGCAAAAGCTCGTTACTGAAACGCTGTGCAAGTGCTGCAGATACTCCGCGCTTCTCGATGTTACTCGCGAAATGTTTAAGGTTGTCCAAGCTGCCATATGCTGGAATAACGCGGCCACACCACTGTTCAGCAAGCCTCGCGGATGTTTTGTTTGTTTGCTTGCTTTGGCTAGTCGAGAACTCGTACCTTGCTACAAGCAAATATACGACTGATCTTATAGCTGCTATCGTGAGAAGCTGTTAACTGACACATTTATGCGTCGTAAAGTGGACCCGCCTGCTAAGAGTAGCAGCATAGTTGGAAGCTCCGGATAAATCATCACCGCCTGTGGTTCTTCAACGTGCACGGAAATTCCAGTACCAGGCGCTTTGATGTTTTGTCCCTACCGAAAAGCGAGCACCGAGATCCTGTAACTGGTGCCTTTGGGTTCAGCAGCAGAACGCCCACCGCTGCGGGTGCATAGTTTTATTTATTACACTTCATTATTATTTTTTCGAACTTGCGTTAACATTAGCCAACTTCCGTTATGTTCAGTAATTCGGCTTCATAATATTCTATAGTTCATATGTTACATTTTGGGGTTTTACGAGCCAGACTACTATCACATAATGCACGCCGTAAATGGGTGACTCAAGATTAATTGCGACCACCCGGGGTTTATTAACGTGCCCTGAATGCAAGGTCCACGAGTGTTTTTGCATTCCGCCCCCATCCGAATGCGGCCGGGATCCAACCCACGACGTCATGCTCAACATCGCGAAATATTACGTAGGCCCTTTCACTATTTACAAACAGAGGCCCAGGACGGCTTCCGGTTTCGTCCACTCTCGCAAGCTTCCGCTCGCATCGCGGCCGAGATTTTATCGCACTTGGACTTTATACGGAACACCACGGTGGCGACGAGGACGAAATTTTGCCTGGAGCGTCCATATAATTCCTATCGCAATAATAAGTTCTACCACACTTCCACTCATCAGCGTGGAGCGCGTGGCTACCCGAAGGGCAACTGACATATTTTTTGCTGCTTGTTAATCCACTATCACGTATTCACCATACCATACGATTCACGCAGAAAGTCACGTCAGTGCTTCCCTCTTAAGAAAAGTTAACTATAAATTAAACATTCGCCCGGGAATTGACGATCATTCCGTCATTCTAGAAGACCCTTCGCAGAAAGTTACTGATAAAGTATTTAGAAATTACTGAGGCTGGTTTTCTCGCCTAACTCACCTGAACTCATTTAAAAAAAAAAAAGAAAGCGGCGCTGAGAAAACAAGAGCAAAAATAAAATTCCATTTTTTACTTGCACGTCATTGTGTTAAATTGCGTGCCAGGCAATATGGATAGCCTCCCGAATGAACAATTCATTAGGCGTCAAACGTTTTAAACTGTGGCGGGCCAGTAATCCCCGAGTATTTACTGCAAGAATGGCTCTCAACAACCGCCTTTCATCAAATCAAAACCGGGGGACGGATTCACGACGCTTTTTTCTCGTCCTTGGCCAGCTGCCTTTGGCTATGTTTAACACTCTCATACATGATTGACTGAAAATTTCTGTTGAAAATAATTCCAGCCTCAGAGCTACAGAAGTACATGCCCAGAAGCACGTGCAGGCTATACGCGATCCCTTACAACCATGTATCGGTCGCGCGCACCCTTCCTGAGAAAAAAAAGAAAAAAGAAAACCTTCCCTGTCTTGCCATAGGGCACGTGAGTCTGCTTTGAGTGCTCGCGTCACATACGTACTTACAGCTGCACAAAGAACAAGTGTATTGGCTCGGCAGTGCATACGATTAAAAGTTGTTTTAACTTACATCCGTTGACTTCAAAGTCGACGTTCTCATCAATCTTCCTGCAAGCCGTGTACTTGGAGCCCTTGCTTAAATCACTGCACTTTGTTGTATTCATGGTAGACGGCGGGTTCTCGCAGTCGGGATTGGTGGCAGAGCTGCAGACGTAGCACTCGATGGCACTGGTAGCTGGAAGGGAAAAACATTGGGAAGCACTGTTAGCAGGCAGAGAGTCGTTGCCGCCCCTTCTCTAAGGACACCATTATAATAATAATATTTGGGGTTTTACGTGCCAAAACCACTTTCTGATTATGAGGCACGCCGTAGTGGAGGACTCCGGAAATTTTGACCACCTGGGGTTCTTTAACGTGCACCTAAATCTAAGCACACGGGTGTTTTCGCATTTCGCCCCCATCGAAATGCGGCCGCCGTGGCCGGGATAAGGACACCATTCGCAGTCCGGGCGCACGCTGCTGACGCAAGCACCGCGCGACAACCGTGACGTCAGCCGACGCACGCCAGCTATAGCTTCTGACCAGTTTTTTTTATAAACGCTCGGTGAAACGCCTAATCACCACAGATATTGGAATTCGAGCGCTCGCGAAAAGGTCTGACCTTTGACGAATTGCAAAGGCTCAGCGATGCGCCCGTATTGTTGCATTCCGTGAATTCCTTGCACATGCCGGTGAACTAGGTTCCTTTAACATTTCCGAGGCACTAAGGGGACAAAAATGCCCCGAGAAACCTACGCACGCCACTCTAAAGCTTCGATCAGAGACATGGTGCCACGTAAGTGAGGAAAGAAATATATCATCAGACTTATTCAAGACCATGCACTGCAGGGCAAAGTCCTTTCGGACCAAAGAGCTGGAATTAGCCCCGTGTTGCGTCAGCCGAACCCCCCATCCTATGCCTGAGTCTATTCACATCCGATCGTCTGCTGCCCCCCTCGATTGCATGTCCCTTCCCTTGGCACCCATTCCGTTACCACCGGTTATCTGCCCTATAACACGCCTTACATGACCCGCCCACCTACAATCCTTCTTCCATGATTTCAATTAAAATATCAGCTACCTGCACCTGCCCTCTAATTTATACCGCCGTCTTTTTATCTATTAACGTCACGCCTATCATGGTAAAACTGACAAGCTGGACGAGTTGATTCGGGATGGCAGAATACACTATTCTGGCGATACGATTAAATACGCAGACAAAGGACAGAAAGCAGAGAACAAACGCTGTAGACTGTCGTATAGGCGGTTTGTGTACTGTCGTTCGTTCTGTTCTTTCTCACCCTGTCGGCGACTCTCTCTGTGTCTTACGGGCTTTGACGTCCTGAAGCTGCACAGTGGGTCATGACGGCAGCGAGGGCTCCGGATTAATTGCAGTCACCTGCGGCTCGTTATAGCGTGCACCCGAAGCACGGCGTACACGAGCGTTTCTTGCATTCCGCTCCCATCGGAATGCTGCCGTCGCGGCCGGGATCGAATCCGCGATCTGATGCTCAGCAGCGCGACGCCATAGCCACAGCAGGAGCCACCGCGGCTCTTGACCCGCGTCTTGAATCGTTTTGCTGCAGTAATCTGCTCTCTCACGCAATCATTTCTCGCTCCATCTCCCGTTGTGCGCTTTTGGGCTTTATATTTGTTACCTTCCATTTTTCCATCTTTGGCTACTTGGTCTATGTGAACGTGCTGTACCCAATTAACTGCACAACTATACAAATTACGACCTCTTGTTGCCTCGCCGGGCCATTGTGAATTGCTTTGGTCTGCTGCATAAATAAAGTGCTCCCGACTGTCCACGAAGACGATGGGAGCAGGTGTGTGCGATGCGGACGAGAAAAAAAACTTGTAAAGCTCGAAACTTTGCAGCTAGACGGGGTGAGCGTGGACAGGGAGCGTTCGAGGGAAGCTTTTCGCTAGTTGTCCTTAATTTGCTTACGGGATAGTCTACAACCGTCAATATACAGGCGCCTAGCCAGTTTGCCAAATCGTCAAAGGCAGAGACTGCACAATCGGAATCCTTCCGTCATCGTCCTCTGAGGCATGACTGCTTGCTTGTCGGCTTTCTCGCCCGCTAGACCGAACTCCATGCAAAGCTCAGCGTACTTCGATCGGTATGCGCTACGTGTTCGGTGGATCATTATGACTGTGAGAGCCGTTTAGCGAGGCCAGGCCTACTAGACCCGAACTCCCCTACAACAGAGCCAGACTTTGCCCAAGTCCTGCGCTGATCAATAGCTGGAAACAAGAAAGAATTGCGAGATTCTCATCTCCGGGAAAGTTGCACTACATTTGTAGCGCATTATATCTAGGAAGTAATAGTGCGTGGTCTGAACCTCTATTTCTATTTTCTTTTTTTTTCCCTCGATGTAGTGACGTTTACCGAAAAACAGGTTGTCTGCAAAGAAGAAGCTAGCGGGGAACAGCGTGCGGTGCCGATGCAAGTTGTTCACTGGCATAAGACCAGCAAAGTACCAAGTACATTAGCTTCAAGTGATCAACGCGGCAATACCTCTGTTCCTGGTAGATGCGTAAATATAAACTCCGACAGAAGTGCATAAAAGGGATAAAAGAAAATCTGTAATTATCGCTTCTCCTTAACCTTTCCGTATAACATATAGGCAGTGGTACCAGGAAGTCTATCTACAGATTTATCAAACCTCGCGGAGTACTTTAAACATCATACTGAGGTTGTTATTCCCCGAACATCCAGCAAGAATATCTATTAAACAAGTACGTATATATCTAGTGCATAGCCACAAGTGAGGATTGGGAGGAAGTGAGGCAGAAAGAGAGAGAGGAGGTTTAAATATTTTCTTTTTTATTTTAAAGTCAGAACACTTTCCCAAATTGTCAACGCCCATGAGAACGCACTCCTAAGAAGTAGAAGCAGGGTGCACAATCATGCTGTAAGCATCCACTGAAATTAAGAACAGACTGAAACCTCCCGGAATAACGCCCTGGACTTACGGGCCTCCAGCTTCAAGGCCTTATAGTGACACGTTCAGCTGGTAGCAAGCCCTAGTTCCGCAGCGGTTCCACGTGATCAATTCAAACACAAAAGGTGCGCTGCTTTCTCAGATCTACCAGCTAATCACAAGCTCAAGTACCATTTTCGCTCCTTCGCCATGAGTTTTGTGTCGAGCAGCAAACAAACGACCACGAGGAGCGAAATCCCGCCGTGGCCACATGGTCTCTCGAGTTTGCGGTTGATTTAGAAATAGGTTAACAGTTAACTGTGCAACTGTGCTTCTTTGTGCAGCGGAACGGCATCACGTAGATCACTAGGGGCGCCTGGCAAAAATGTATCCCCGTACAGTTCGGCATTGACAATTTCATCTTTCCTCGTACGGCGCACACTCGGACCTGTTTGATGTTGCAACACTGGATACTTGTACCACGCGTTCATCTAAAAGCTCGGAAAAACAAAATATAATAAAGTAACTGAATAATATTGTGGTAATGCCCCAACGTACGGTGTAATAAATAATACTGCAAGCTCTAAGACTGTACTGAAGTGGACCTCGTGCGCAGTTTTCTGCCGATGAAACAAGCACAATGTTCTTGTGCGATATGTGACCTGAACCGACGAGCACATGCGACCGGCAAAAGAAGGGCTGGTGTGCACCGCACGTCACTCGTCCTGTGGTGATTCACGAGTAGACAAGGCGCCGAGCAAGCGGCGTCGCGCAGCACTCATTGCTCGTCAAATCAAAGAAATACCACGACTTATGCACAGAACAGCGTATACCCATCACCGATGGATTTTACATGTGCAGGAACCAGCTTTAGTTCAGGGTTCATATATCTGAATATATGGGAACGGAAAAAATCGTTTTTCTCGGCCACCGCCGGAGCAGTTTTGGTGGGATTTGTTGCATTTAAAAAAAAAAAGTTAATGGCTAGTAGCTAGTAGGAAGTAAACTTTTCCTTTTAGGTCGACAAGCTTTGACAAAAATGATTGAAAATAAAGAAAAAAAAAACAAGCTAAGTGTACAGTTTTCTACGATGGACCTATGTAATCAGTAAAATACCACAATTCTGCAAACTGAACCTGATAATACACTTAAAGGAGACAAAATTTATCTATTGCACGCCGCTCTCAGACGTGCGACTATTTCGTGAGTAATACCTTTGAAAGACTAACAATTTCACGCAAGCTGTAAATTCCACATATCGCTTTTATATGGTTGAGACGCTCAAACAGATGCATCTTACAGAACTGGGAAATCTATTTTTGGCGCGGAGTTACGAACTTGCAGACTTCATGCTTGTATTGACTTGCCGATTTTTCGGCAACTTTTGTAAAAAGAGCAGCGCTTCGGCCCAATCGGTGCGTCATGATTACCCGGGAGAGCGGCAGCACGAGGCAAAAGAACGGCTGCACGTCGAGACAAACCGGGACGACAGCTCAACATTGTTTGCCTCGGCGCTCAGTTAGTTCTGCTTCGCGCTACCGCTCTCCCCCGCTAATAAGTGTAAAAAAAAAAAAAAACACCCGACGTCCTAAATCAAAATTGTGCTTCCTATATACTCGCTCGAATATAACTTTCTCTGTCAAATGCAACTAATTGCATTCGGTCCAGCGGTTGTCCCAGAAAAGCATTTCTGCGTTCTACACGCATTCGAAAAGGCAGCATCGAAGTTGGCCCCGCGCAACAAACGCGAGAACGGGCGGTGGCCAGACCCCGAAGGGCCAAAGGTGCGTACTTCAAAAGCCCATTCCGAGTGCTCGACGTATCTCCAACGAACCGGTTATCGGCGCACCTCGAGATTACAGTTGCGTCGCCCGGCGGCAAACGTACCGCCAGCGGGAAGACGAGCAATATTTTTTTTTTTTGTTTTATGACGCAAACTCCGCCTGACGTCAGTCGCCGCGAGACAAGCTCCGGTAGCGCACCACACCGCTGGAAAATAGGTCGCCGGCGAGAGAGAGAGATCGCATCGGGCTTCACCGGCCCAGTGAGCAGCGCCCTGGCAACGCGACGTGGCCCCCCCTCGGATATGAAAGCATCCGAGTTTACAAAAAGTGCGCTTCGCGCTGTGCCAGGTTATTAAGTGACCGGGCAAATTTTAGCACGCCGCTGGCTGTGCAGTAAGTCCCTTGCGAGTTAGACCGGAATGTCGCGGCCCTCGGCATCCGTCTTACTAGACGTGTATAGACAAATACTGTGGAAGCGTACGCGTCGCTAAAAACAAAGGTTCCCTTTATAAGCTCCTGTAATATATTGGTGTACTACCTATCGTATTTTTTTTTCGTTTTCTCTCTCTTTTTTATTCAATTTTTTCCTTCTTTTTTTTTTCACGTTCGGAAGCGACGGGAAAAGATGGGTGATCTCTCAAAACACAACGCACTCGGTGATGTGCGTTTCGGTAGCGTGCTGCATAGCTACCGAAAGTATTCCCGATGAGAAATGTACACAATCTCAACAAAGAGTTACTAATAACAGTCACGCTTCTTTCGGCATACGCAACTGACAAAAGCTAATTTCGCACAGTCTAAAACTGTGTCGGTGAGTTTTGTCAAAGCTAAGCTATATTTAAAAGAAAAGCGGCGCAACGTTTCGTACAGTCAGGGACAGCGATTACTAAGTGCGTTCGATGTTTTCGCCTATGTCTGCCCGAAAGGGGACGCGAAATGTGTACCGCGAAAACGAACGTATAGGTACAGTTAACCACAAAAGCTTACGAACCACGGGATCTCGTAAAACGTTCAATATCCGAGCAGCCTGTAACAAGAGTCAGTAAAACCGACCATCACAGTGTTGTTCGCATATACTGGCAGAGGCTGTAAATGGCTGCGTTGTGACGCTGCGCAGATATTCAGCTTTTTCTCAGATCTGGTGTTCCGTAAGGTCTTGTGGTTGACTGTACGAGTTCATCCAGAACTATTGCAAATCACGTTATCGAAGTAGCTGAGGTGCATTTAGATTTGGATTATACGGTGCGTTGCTCATGCGATTGCCCATGAGCAACTCCGATCCCGGCTACTCTGTTGCTATACATGGCGTTTTTTTTTTAACTGCACTAAATTTTTAAAAATTGCCCGTGGCAAATAGCACCATTCTAACCCTTTATCTAGATTACTGAATAATTAACATAATAACATAACTTCTTAATTACGTTACGGCGCATATTTCAATCTACGAATTGTAGCTAGTGAGTATGCAAGGCATATCGACTTGGAACGAATTCTCAAAGCTATACCAGTTTCGAGATATTAATTTTAAACGTGTCCTACGAAATGCATTGGGGCTCCCGTTACGTTTGTGCTTCCATGCATGAAACAGCATTTTCTTTCAAATGTAAGTAGGACAATGCATTGACGGCGCATATCGCGAAACTGGTGCCCTCCTCAGAATTCGTTCCAAGTCGATATGCCTCGCATATATACTCACAGCTACATTTCGTAGATTGAAATATGTGCCGTAAAGTAATTAATTAGTTGATTGGAGTAATTAACCTAATTAATCAATTAAGTATTTTGACCTGTCGTAGACGGCCGCATAATCGAGTAATTTAGATCAAGGGTTAAAATTCTACTGTCTGCCACAGGCAATTTTTCTTTAAATTGTGGTGCATCTTTAAAAAAAAAAAAAAGAAAGGAAAACTACCCTAGTTAACGGATCGGAACAGCAAGACTCTACAAATTAGAAAGACGAACAAAAAAGCAAAATGAGAAGAATAAAGTGACGTGTACGGATAAGAATGCGTTCTTTAAAAATCCGAGCCGTTCGGCGGAGTCCGGGGATAATGCTTGTCAATGACAGACGTTTGCAATACACCCGCGAAAGCTCGGGTCCCATAATTGCTGCCGTGCTCTCCCGAGGAATACCCAGACGCTGCCTACTAAAGCGGCAACCTTTTCGGACCTGTCACGTCGTATGGAAAATAACACGGAAGTGAGGTAACAAAGATCGACCAAGCTAGAAGGCTGTAATATTTTCTTGCACTGTTCACGCAAGTTTGAATATGACTCTTCGGGAGTTCGACATTTTAGAGGTCGATCGCTTGACAACGAAAACACGCCTTTTCTTTCTTATTTGTGTGTGTGTGCGGGGGGGGGGGGGGGGGGGGAGTTGGGAGTGTTTCGCTTTGTAGCTATTGTAGTGCACCCAGCTGAACTGTTTTTTTTTTTCCTGTCACCCATTTCCTGCGTATGAGACAGGGCGCATGTATAAACGCATTCCTAATGAAATCCATCAGTTGAAAGTCGGCGCTTATTTGTCCGTCGTACGGTGCCTTGCTCTCGTCCCGCGTCAGCTTAGCGCTGCCCCTGCAACCATGAACGACCACCAACTTCTCCCCGTTCACCATTCTGGTCAGTGTAAGGAAGAATCCGCTCGCCGGCGAGTGTTCCGTCACCAAAAATCGGTCCCGCGCGTCGCCTGAAGCGGGCGTATTCTTTCCGAGGCAAACTTCCAGAGACTGCTCAGAAAAACGCGGAGCACGCCGGCGAATTCCGGTAGTTCTCGAGTGTTTTTCCAGAAGGTTTTGGCGCACTCGATTCGGTTCTCCCGAAGACGAGAGACGCGTCTTGCGCGTTTGCCGGCGGTGTGCTCACCGCCGGATCGCCATTATCCGCACTCAAGTGGCCGCTATCTCGAGTGGCTGCTGTCGTCTTGGCGATAGGGAGCGGCGACAAGAAGGGACGAGGACCGCGCGCCGCGCTTCACGACAGCAATCTGTGCGCGCAAGAAAACTCTCGTGCACCGCCGGAGAACAAAGATGCAGTCGACCGCGGCGTACACTACAGCCTCGGCCGTGTTCGTCGGGAAACGAACGCGGCGCCATGCTTCATAAGGCCGCTATTCTTGACCACATTTTGCGGGCCAGGCATTTAGAAGCTGCTGAAAATCGACTTGAATTCCTGCGCCCCCCCCCCCCCCGAAAACACAAAACAAAACGAACGCCCCGTATAACACCCGTCTACGAGAGACGCAGTAGCTAGGGGTTCCGGATTAACTTTGACAACTTGGGATTGTTTAACACGCACCCAAGGCATGGCACAATGCGTAGCTTTTTTTTTGCATCCCTTTCCCATCAAAATGCTGCCGCTAGGGAGGGGAATCGAATCCGCGGCCTCGGCAGCAGATAGGCGCGGGTTACTACCTCTCTGTATCCGTGCGTGTCAACAGTTTGAGACGACGGGCGGTGAAGAGAGGACGTGAGCCCATCGCGGCTCTTGAAGTTTGCGCCCACATTGGCGTCAGCACCCAGTCCCCGTGTCTGTTTACCGTTCCTTATCGTTTTTTGATGTGCGCTGTTAAGCTGTATCGCAGCCCTTGGATGCGTAGGCCTGTCAGTGTTTGCTCATCACGAAAGTAATTCTACAAAAGCGGCACAAACAGCACTTGGCAGCCTGACGGCGAAGTCTATATAACTGAGAATGGAACGTGATGCGCAGGGCGCAGCACGTACCGCTTTCACGACCATCAAAATTACTGCGCGTAAAAACGAAGGAATATTACCTTGTTCACGCATATTTGCGAGATAATCAGCGGGCATAAGCATGGGCGATGCAACACTCATACACGCGATTTCTTGGGTGTCATACAGCCTCATTCTCGCTCTACCGCTCCACAGGAATCGCGAATTGTCATAATTCTATTATCATTACCCGCAGCTAATTGCTCGGCAGGTAAAAGGTAAACCGACCATTCTTATATTATTCACTAGTTCATTCCCATTCCAATTACTGTCTCTTAATATGGGGTACGACTTCAGGAACGAACCTTGAAAGGTTAAAAATTATACAAAAGAGAGCTGTTCGCTCCATAGAAAATCTGGAACCCACTGAACACACTGCGCCATATTTTATCAAGCTTAAATTGCTTACTGTTAACCAACTTTTTAATCTGAAGCTCGCCTTGTATATTCGCAAGGAAATTGGAAATGAATTGAATAGTTATATGGCTCAGTGCTACCCTACTAATGTTCCCTATGATCTCCGACACGAGCGATTTAGAATACCGTTATTCAGAACCATTTACGGTAATCAAACATTGCTCTACCTTATACCTAACTTTCTCCGCAACAATAGTTATATCCACGAACTTATTGAAAAATGTACTTCTATCCACAGTTTAAAGAAAAATGTTACAGTGTACTTACTGTCTGGTGCTCTGTCCTAAATAAGTTCTTGAGTTCAAAAAAAAAAAACCTTTTTATTGTTTTATAACCTCTGTGTTCTGCTGCGTTTTCTAACAGTTATACATTGCTAGGAATTGTTATGTTACATTTTGTATAACGCTTGCACAAACTTTGTACTTTTTAATATGTTGCCATTTATGTACGCGTTTGTGCTTGTTATGGGTTATTGCTGTTGCATTATTGTGATTCCGTTACTCAATTTAAGATGCCTAATCGCGATGTTACTTCTGTTCACGAAATTTTTTTTGTGGCGCTTTAATGTACAAGCCATTGTTTTTCTTTTTTTATTCTCACTGCTTCTGAGCAAATGTATGGGTGGAGGGACCTTAGTCAGGCAGAGCTCATCTGCCTTCTAGTCCTTTCAACCCAAGCAATGTATGTCTGAATAAACAAACTGAAACTGAAACTGAAACTGAAACAGCCATTAACCAGCTAGGAGACTAGCAGCCTGTCCAATTTCAGTTAACTAGAAAAGCGTTGCCCACTATAGCGATAAACACTGCAGATGACTGAGCTATCTCACTATAGCAACCCGGCTACCCAGAGGTCGCTGCACTCGCAAAGTTAAAACGCAAACATAATTAAATGGCGTTTCTGTTTAAACTCAGGCATGAAGAAGAAAACTACCCAGAAGAGATAAGGAAGAGCGAAGAGCCGACAAGCTAAGTCCATACTAGTTTGTTTTTGCACGTGTTTATTTAACAAACTGCTCGGGCTGTTAAAGTCATTTCATACGAGACATTCACCATAAGTCACCGCACGATGCCAAGGAATGAACGTGACCTTAATTCATCGCGTTCACATCATAAGCTTCCATTCCCTGCTAATTCAAAAGACAGAGTGGGTCGTATTTTTCTGGCTTTAGATCTGTATAATGGCGTACAACGGAGTCTACCTTTTGCAACGGACCACTTGACTAAACGCTCTGTTTTCTCCCGCATAGCCCCACTCCCCCTCTTTACTAAAGCTTTTTCTTCAAAAAATAAAAAAATAAAAACGAAACACGGTTCACAACGAAACCCAGAAGCTTGTACTTATAGCTCTGCTCACAAATGAAGTCGTGGAACAATGAAATAAAGTATGGCGAAAGAACCGCTTCGCAGTTAACGCCAGCAGCAAGCGGAAGAGCAAGAATTTATCCGCAAAGAGCAGAACGAATTCGGGACCGTCTTGATCTGTCCGAACCGTTCTGCGCTGGTGCAAGCAGGTATAGGATGAGGAAGGATGCACTACAAGCAGAGGAACTCGCACGTGCCCGCGAAATGACGACTCCTCTGTGATGAGCCAGGGCAACTGCGGCACAAAATATTTCGCCCGAAGTGCGAAACAGGTACAGCAGCTAGAGCGATACTATGCGCGCCACAAGAGCCTCGCTTCGCGCTTAGCCCTCGGTGCTCGCCTCTGCTGCAGCGCGCACCATCGCATCAGCGGCCGCCGCGAGCGCTGCTCCTCTGAGCACTTTGGCGGCGATGACCTGATGGCGGAGCGATGCAAGTCGGGTCCGTTTCATGAAACTTCCCCGGTCTCCTTCTCCGGTGTTTTATTTTAAATTAATTAATTACGACGTCTCAATTAGAACGGTATACATTTCCATTCTAATATAACAATGAAAAGCTGCCTTAGTACCCGTTAATTTCATATTCCTGAAAGGGCGAGCGCTCAACCACTCTTTATCGATGTATAGAAATGCATTTCAAGTTTGACTATTTCAGAAATACTGTGCCGCAAAAGGTTCTTCAATGCACTCAGCAGAGGTGAAGTTATTGGCAACCAAGCATACCGTTCGCGGTTCTTCCGCTCCTTCTTCAATGATTTGCACGGTGAATGCTACGGCGGAGTGGGGTGTGCCCACAACACGTATCCTACAGAACGTCATCGTGGCGGGCAATGCAAATTCGATATTGGATGTCCACGCAGACGCCACCATTTCCGATATCAGCGCCTACGACGCGCCAAACGCGCTTGTCCTCGGTGAGCTGCAGCAGGGCACTCGGCCAGTGGACTTGTCACGGCACCCCACGACGGCCGCGGTACCTACGCTACGCATTCGACCGCAGCTACATGCAACCACAGCACTGGCTTTGTGCACGACAGAGCTAAAATGAGCGCTCACGCTCACATGCTCCCGTGTGGCTGTGCTACGTGGTGCGGACCGGCTTTGGGTCCTGCACCAGCTTGACCGACGGATAGTAGCCACTTCCAACTTGCGCATTTCGAAGCTTATTACGAAGCGAAGTCTGCGAAGGCGTCTAACCGGGAGCGGCCAGGAGCGCGCGCGCGCTGGCAAGCGTGCGTGTGCTCTGACCGTGGAGAAAGAAGTACTTGAGTCTGACCTTAAGATTCGCGTGGTTCGAGGCTAGTTGAGTGTTCAAAACTAGTCGAAATTAGCGAGACCCGGCGGCTACGACATCGATAAGCAGGGTGGCCAACGTTTAATTACTGCGCGGGCGGCCGCGGCTGAGCGTGATCAGACGACAGTCGACTTCTTCCGGAAGTACGTAATTATTATCGAAATTCTAAAGCAGATTTTCGCTTGTTTATTAAACTGCACCAATAAATATGCACAGTAACAATAGGAAGAAGCGCACTGAGCCAAACACCCGTCTTGAATGATGTCAGCTGTTAGCTAATAGCAATCGCGTATGGGAATCTGTTATATTATGAAATAAAGCATCCAAAAAAGAGTGAGGAGCAGGCTTCTGTTGAAAAGACAGCACTTAAGAGAAAGGTGACTTCGCGCTCCGTTTGCCAGATCCACGCGCCGCGCACGACTGCAAAATTTGGCTGAGATGTTCACAGCAGCGTATGCTATCCACATGACTGCGTTTTTTCACCAAGCCCGGACGGAGTGGTTCAGGACCCCTTTAAGTTCTTGCATTGAAGTTGAAAATAATCAGATGCTTTTCACATTGTTGCGATAATAGCAATGTCCCCGCGCTACTCACGGTTCTTTTTATTGTCATTTGTATTAATCGTATGAGCCCATCTCGCAACTCTTCAATGAATTGTCGGGTTCGCGTGTATAAAAAAAATTTTGTAACGTTTCGCTTGTTTACGTGAAACTAAATTCATTGTAATTATCTCTGCCATAACAACCACGACACCATCGCGTCAATGGCGGCGTCACACGCCGCGACCGAGCTGTGGGTGTGCCGCAAACATTCTTTCGCCGCTAATATAGAACGATGGCAGGCATACGACAGGAGATCACTACGGCCACAGCTGCTCACAACCGACGTTGACAGCAACGCCATGCATTGCGGTTAGAAAGTGCTCAAAATAGCTACCGCGGTATAAATGACAGCACGCCACTCGCCGCTTGGTCTATCAAAGTCCTAAATCCGCGTCTCCTGACAGTGGCATGCTGTCAACGCTGAGCATTATATACCACAGAGCCTACTATAGACTCGATAACGTGCATGGGGCAGGCACAAAATAAGATGTGCCGTACAAGCAAACTTTTCCGCCACTGGATGGCTCAATTTCATCGCTTTCACAACGGAAAGGGAGAGCGCTCGGAACCGGTGGCATTAACAGTGTTTATTATTTTTTAACGATAAAAGGCGCATGGAAACCGGGCGGTGAGCAGTGAGTGCGTGCTTACTCTTTGTGCTACGTTTGAAGCATGCTTGTCAAAAAAGAAAGAAAGAAAGAGAAAGAAAAGTAAAGAAGTCTCCGCCGATATGTTTCCGACACTTCCTTCTAGCTTTTCGATGCACACTGCAGTCGCCACAACAGTATACACTGTAAAATAACTCACACCCTTAGGGTATCCGTTTAATATAAATCACATCCTAAGGGTGTGAGTTATAGACAGATTTACACCCTTTTTAACTTTTAAGGGTGTAAATTACTTTACAGTGTGGCGCTCGGGCATCCAAGAGGCACAAATTGCAGTACGCACGGTCTATCAAGCAACGCGTTTCCACTGCGAGGTGTAAAGTATGCGCAACGCGCGGCTGCTTGGGGTTTGTTCTGAGGGGCGAATCCAGCTGATCGTAATTCCCTCGTCGCGACTCCCCGTCCAGAACTTCTGTCTACGAGGAGAAGGGCATAAATAGGCAGCAGCGGCTTGCCCAAGGGCGACTCTCCCAGCGGGCCAGACTACCACCCGTGTGCCGTCGCGCCTCCATTCATGCCCCTTCCTGCGGCGCCGTTCGTCACAGTGGCATGGCGTGACGAACAGCGTTCGCAGCCCCTGACGCGCAGACGCCAGAGCAGTTTCGCCGCCCCAGTCAACACGCAGCGTTGCTGGGAACACGAATAAACTACTACAACCACGCCACGTGCCCACACAAGCGCTAACGGTGAGAACGAACATGCGTGAAACACGGGAATGTTCCCCTCCCCCCCCCCCCCCCCCCCCCGCTAACCTCTGTGCCTTATGCTTCCCTCTGAAGTATTTTCCGCATTAGTGAATCGGAAAAAAATAACGAGGCAGAGTTTAACGTCCCGAGATTACACACGGGCTTTCAGGATGACCGCAGTGGAGGGCTACGGATCACTTTCGACCACCCGGAGTTGCTTAACGCGCACCCAAAGCCCAGTAAACGTGCGTTTTTGTATTCCGCATCCTGCGGAATGCGGCCGCCACGAAAAGGAATAGAATCCGCGACCTCGTGCTTGACGGCAGAACGACATAGCCACTGGGCCACTACAGCGGCTTAGCAAAAAGAAATGAAAAGAAAGAAACAAAGAGAATGGTCTGAGGGGAGAGTGTAGAAAACGAGTAAATTCTTAACCCGTTCCCCCCTCTTCTATTATTATTATTATTATTATTATTATTATTATTATTATTATTATTATTATTATTATTATTATTATTCGGGGGTTTTGCTACGAGGCATATATGTAGTAAAAATTAACGAAAGGGACATCACATAAATGCGAGAAGCCGTGTGTGATGCAGGTACCGCGGCAATGAGTTGGCGCACTTGTGCGTTATCCAACGGGTATAGTCCTCCGGAACATCAGGCTTTCGTTTGACCTCCCGAAGCATCTTGTGTCTATAATATCCTTGTTCCAGGGCGCAGTCACAAAGGTTGCTGAACGTCCGCCGTACACACAGGCGCTGGGCAGCTGGGAAAAAACGTTGTAGGGCTGTCACTTGCAGATCCCCAGGCGTAGACGTGACGGCAGGTGTTATAGGGCCAGCTCAGCCCGAAGCCTCCAAAGAAAAACTTGCATTTAACCAGGAAGATGCTGTGGGGAAGGAAGCAGACACAGGGGGGTACAAGTACACGTGTTCCGTCGGAGAATGGACTTCTGGTCATGGAGGAGAGCTCGGGATTCAGAAGGAAGCGGGGCTGGTGTCAAATAAGTATGCTTAGTGTGTCATTTCGTTTGACGCAGTGGGAGCTCGTTCAACAACGTAAGCAGTTCCACCTCCTTTTTTTTTTTCTCTCGTACTTAAAGTCAAGATGACGTCTTGGAAGGTAGTTCCTTGCCATAAGAGCCAATTAAAACAAAAAAAGGGCAGAGAGAAAATTATCACGCCCGCAATTTGTAACCTCTCAAGAGGCAGCCTCAAGGTACACGGCACAGCTTAGCCATATGCAGCACATCACTGCCTAAAGGGGTAAGCTCCACCGACGACGTCTAACCAGCCGTGAAGGGTAGCGGCCGTCAAGGGAGCTTTATGATATAACGATGAAAGAGTGCGTCGACCTTTGACGCTTTCGCAGGAATCGAGCGACGGCGAGAAGGGCGCCGGCAGGATGTCCGATTTCTAAAACAGGGAAGCCTCCGCATACGTATCCAAGAATTTTGCGGGCTCTCGTTATGTGGACGTTAGCGAAAGAATCTGCAAAGGACTCTGGTATCATAAGAGCTGGATCACATGTGCTGATCTCGGGGCCACCCGAGTCAACACAATTGCATTAAGTTGCAAAGGTTGAGAACGCTTCTTGAGGGGATACGTAGAGCATGGTGAAAAGACAGGCACCGCATTATTTTTTTTGTGTGTGTGTGTGCCTTTCTACTGTGCGTGTCTTATCCAGAAGCTCTGTTTTGACTTCGTATCGTGTCCCAGCAAGCCCTGCTCAGCAAACCGGTGCAGAATGTTTCCACCAGACACCGACAACCCTCGTGAATGGCATACTGTGTATGCCGAACAGATACAAAAAGCCCGAACGACGGCAGTCTTCCGCTTGCAGTCACGTTTAGCTAAAAAACGATCGTTCGCGCCCAAGTCGTTGACCTCAGCCATCGATTTCTCAGTTCGCCTGTACGGATATAGTTTCTCGTTCTTTATGTTACTTTTTTGCCTTACTGTACACAATAGCCCAGTGCGCTGCATCGGCAACCGCCAACTACCGCGGAAGTACAGGTGAAGGCACGGTAACCGCTACACCGGCCGGCCAGCGCCGTGAACGTGACGACGCTGACGGCAGCGCTAACGAACTACGTCTACACTGAATGAAGAAAGCATAGAGTGGTCGCGCGAGGCCTTGGTACAGTCGCGCCACCCACTTCCCTTCTCATTTTCGGATTGGTGCCGCGTGCGCTCGACTCGCAGCCATTGCCACAGCCGGCACGTCCTTGCGAAACGCGCTAAACCAGCGTCACAGATCGCTGGTCCCCGAGCCGAACGAGGCGTGCGCGAAAAAGAGCGCCGTTGCCGGCGCGTGCGGGTGCGAAGCGCGACCGCGCAGGGGCGCTCCCGTGTAGCAGCTACTACCCCCTTGCTGTCGGCCTCGTCTTTCGCCGCTGTACTGCGGCTCCCGCAAGAAGCGGGCCCGACAATGGCAAGTCGGTGCGCAGCACAGTGTCACGACCTTCGAAACACCCTCCTGCTTCCCCACTCTTGGGGGATACGCCTCGTTAGTATTCAAGCGTTCATATCGACCTCAATTTCGAGCGAGGGCCTGCAGGCAAATCTTTCAATATTTGAAATCTGCGTTATTGTGGCCACACTTCTTCTTTCTCATAAAGTAAAACAAAGGCGCGAGTAATATGGGTCGGAACACGATGTCATTTTTCCTTCTTCGCTCACAGATTGAGTTTTTTTTTTTTTTTTAGCTCTTCCCTTACAGCCTGTTTCGTGGCAGAAAGCGTGCAGGCTGAGAAGCGGGTCGTTGTGTCGTTTATGGCGATGCTCCCGTAAAGTTTAGAGACGCAAGAGCTACATCGCGCAGGCAACACCGTTCTTCACAGGCGCATCTTGCGCGTTGAAACCTTTTCGTCGCCGAGTCCGCATCACATCATGCGACATTGCCATCAACTTTTCATTGCACTGCAAGAACAAATCACGCGGTATCTCCCGTGCAAAGTTCTCCACAAAATGTCGCCGCGAGAGTCGCGAAATGGTCGCATGCCGCACTGGTAACCACCCAGTATAAAGATGGGCTCTCCTGCTGGATTCTAGAAGAGGTCGGTAACCTGTCCCTTTACAGCTATAGTGTCCTGTCCGTTTGAATAAGAACAACTCGCGCATCGAAACCAGGCGAATATGAACAGGCAAACTTGGTGGCGCAGCATAAGCAAGTGTATCAGGTTCCGAGGCGGTCGCGTCGAACTGTGCGAGACTCTGCCACACGCACAGGTCAGACGGCAAGAGAATACGGACCAGATGAAAGGGCATTTTGAAGTACCGAAAAGCAGCCCACTGTTAAGTGAGCCATTATTCCGAGAGGTCGTGCCTCAACGCCACTTTTTCCAGACGCATCCTGTGAGTTAGGCCTCCAATACACTGAAGGACGTCACGCATCCTGCTTCCCTCATCCCTATAGAACAGCAGGCGCATATGCACTGCGTGTCTTTCATGGGGAAATGTTTACGAATATGTCCGGACGCGCGGAGTGCACAGTTATCTAGATGGCTTAATATGCGCAATATGTCCTATCAGTGTGTGTTTGTTAACGTACACTCACTTGCGGGACACCGGTAACGTACGGCGGAGACCTTAATCGGCTTTTGACGTTGGTATGGTTACTGCCGTCTGCGTGCATATCAGCCCGTGCTTGTTATGCGTGTGTGCATCCGCCCGTTACATCATCTGCTTTCGCGTCTCGTGCAGTCATGCGTTCCGAAAGTTATTCTCTTTGTTGTACCTAGCAGGCGCCGACAACTGCGCTGCTTGCAGCTACTGAGGGTACTCTCGAGGTGCTGTAGTAGAAACAAATAAGAAAAAAAGGTAAGGTTTTCCTACTGACTGTTTGTGCATAGGCAGTGGATGCGGTAGCGCGCATCTACTACGCTTGAAATATTCGTCTGTTGTCGGTCCCGACGTGGGAGCGGCCCGCGACGTGCTAATACGCGTTCTGCAGGACTGTAAAATAAAAGTTACTCAATCAATCAATCAATCAGGGGTTACGGGTACGGCTAACCAGGGAAAGCTGACCAGGGAACCCAAGCAGGGAAGAAGCGGTCACGTGTAAAATAAATAACGGACTGTAAAAGAAAATCCATGCAACGAGTGAGTCCTTGCATCCATGTAATCACTTGAAAGGGTGATAGAAACCTTCTTGATGTGCCGTTCTAATCAGCATCACTCTCCATCCTATGCGTGTAGCCCCATTTACCGGAACATCATTGATTCGTGGCCAAATAATTCATTCTGTGGTATCACTTTGGTTGCTGTAACGGAGAAAAATGGTGTTTGATCTTTCTAGCACCTGGTTCAAGTTCAGTCAATAAAGAGGGCTGCAGGATCCCTGCACTGGTTACTGCATAATAAAATGTAAATGGAGGTCAGATAATATTGCGTGGAACTGATGCGCTCTTCAAGCAAATTGAAGAAATTGCTGTACCTAACACTAACACATCCACTGGCGCTAATATTCTGAGCAGAAAGATGAGTCGTTTTCTCACGGTGATCACCAATTAATAAATTAGAAATGCACCGTGAAAACTAAAATGAGAAGCTGTTAATCATGCTTTCGTCCAAGATGAACACAATCCAAGCAGAAGCAGCACATTATTTCCGGGTAATTGTCATTTACCAGAACGGAGGAGGAGGAAATGAGCTGATGGACATTAGTTTCAGAATAATGGGTGCGCAACGTTCTTCTCTGTCAAATTGCCAGACAGATAGAAGGGAAATTCGTTATTTGCTGTTTTAACGTGAATGTACTCAGCTACGCATGTTCACAAAGCGACTGTGCAACGGAGTCCTAGAAGGCGTCAGAAGGAACCTTAACGTTCGGGCGGTCGCTTAGGATGATATCAAACCTGGCTGCTGGGACAAAAGGATCATCCATGTATATAAGCAAGCATCCCGTGCAATGGTTTTTAATAGGCAGCAAGGTAAAACATTAGCGTTTCACGTAGCTACCTATTGCATTGCACTTCGTTCCACGAGTGGTTAGTGTTACGCACTGAAATCGCGGCGCCGCCACTACATTACGTTCAATAGTGAAACCAGTGGCGAGAGTTCGCCGCGCTCACTGCGAAGAAAGCGCCGTACTCTTGCGCCTCCACGAAGCAACGAAGGGGGAAAACACAGTCGCCCGTTGATCGAGCCAGCGATTATAGGCGAGATGCCGGATGCGGAACCCCTGGGCCCACGGAGCTGTTTGCACCCGCTTGCGCCTGTCAAAGATCAGGAGAGGAGCGCGCGCGTTTCTCCGCTAAGGCCACGAGGTTTCTCAATGCGGTTTCGCCGGGCTGATCGGTGCAAATGGCCTTCGCTCAATAGCCGCGAGCAGGAACTCGTATAGCACGAGCCTGCTTGTCGCCGGGGCTGGCCACATCGCGCGCGCGAGCGACCCGGTGCACAGATTACGGCGGCGGCTCGAACCCGGCGCTGGAAAGATGAAGCCGGGGAGCGGCAGCGAACGGGATGGCGCGCAGAAGAGCGGCGCGTGCGAGGCCGACCTCTGTTCGACCTTTAGGGACGCCACTCACTCGAAGGCAGCGTGGCCAGCGTCAGGAAGAAGGCGGCGGCGGCGGCCAGGGCCGCGGGCTGCAGCTGTGGGGCCATTCCGAGGGCGGCAGGGTTCCTCCGAAGCTCGACTTCTCACGACGACTGGCTCACGGTGTTCGCTGCCGACCGACTCTTGCCTCCGCCGATCCGTGCTCGCAGGCGGCTGCTCGTCACGTGGGGCCGCCTCCGTAACGCCGCCGCCGCTGCCCTGGCGGTCGCCGCTGGCGCAACCTCCTCTCGGCGTCGCGGTAGCAGCGTTGGACCCCCCTTCCTCTCCCTCGCGGAAAATGGAGCAGCGCTGGGCCGCGCGGCGGGCCTTTCGACCGCCCGCTTCGCCTCCCTTCCGCTGCCGACAAACGCGCCTCGTCCGGGCATGCGCCGCGGCCACTGTTTGGTGGCCGTGTCCGTTCCCTTTCCTCCCCTCACGCATCTCGTGTTCCTTTATATATCATTAACTTGAGGAGAAACAGATACGGGATTCCCTGGCTAAACATAAGTGCTTTGGCGTAGCTGAGTGGGAGGCTGATGACGTGATTGCGAATTAGATGGTGTCAGTGATGAGCATATCGACCAGTGATGCTTCCTAAATTATATCGCTTGGATATCAATTAATGCCTTCGCGAAACGCCTGTAGTCACCTCTCCGCAAAGAATTGGTAGCTCCGGCAGTGACGTCAAGACACATGACAGAGTACCCCACGACGGTGACTATTGAGCAGCTGATTGAAACAGAAATTATTCAGTACACAGGACGAGGCAAAAGGAACGACGAACATATAAGCGAGCTAATGATATAAAGTTTCAACATAAGCTCTTGATGTACTTAGGGAAAGCCCTAACATCACCTCAATAAAGCCGATTCTCGGCATTTTGAAATTATAGTTTGTGCTACAGTCTGCGGCAAGCGCAGTCGCCACTTCTGTACGTAAACCATGCATGAAACTGCTATGAAGTTGCAATATTGCCTAACGTCATCGCAGTTTAGGCTGGAGCTAAATGTGGGCACAGTCGGGTCTGCAATGACCGCAATTATGCTCGGGCTTCTCGATTCTTCTTAGCTAGTGAATTTCGTAATATGAAGATAGGTAATCTCAGATGGCAGTATTCTGCTCCAGTGAGCATATGGCTCAGTTCGATACAAATAAGCTAATATTTGGCGATTTCAATCTGTCAGGTATAATCCTGGGATCGTATTAATTCGGGTGCCGGTTCGGTTTTCGATGAAAATGTGCTTTTTGATATGATGTCCAACCACAGCTTTTTACAACTTGTTCGTGAACCTACCAGGAAACGATTTTGGTTCAGTCCTTGACTTCGTCTTGAACGATCATCTTCTGATTAGTCTGTATCTGTGGAATCTCGCCTGTCTGACCACGAACCTGTTTCCTTGAATGAATGAATTTAGGGGTTTTACGTGCCAAAACCTCGATTTGATTATGAGGCACGCCGTAGTGGAGGACTCCGGAGTAGTTATGCCCACCAGGGGAGCTTTGAAGTGTCCCCCAATGCGCAGGACACGGGAAATGCGGCCGCCACGGCCGGGATTCGATCCCGCGACCTCGTGCTTAGCCGCTAAGCCACCGCGGCGGGCGTTGTTTCCTTCTCATTTAATGTGAAACGTGCCAATGACGCGCATCCGCATTAGGTTGTTGAAGATTTGGCGCATGCCGATGATGTGAGCAATAACAGCTTACCTTGACTCTTGTTGCTTTTTGTCAGAGTGAGATCCTGCAGCTTTGGGAAATGTTTAAATTCATGTGTCTGTTCTGTCTTGCTCAGTTCATACCGAACAAACTTAAAAAGTCAGCTGAGCATGTACCATGGATGAATAGGCGTACTATTCTATTAAAACGTAAAGCCAAACGTTTAAGAAATAAAGGCCCCGCTTCCAGCAATCTAACCAATGTTTTGTCGTTCTTTCAGAATCTATTGAGCGTGCTAAAAAATAAATTAAATTAGCAACACACTACTTAATTTACTTAGAGAAGACCCTCAGAAGTTCTGGAAGTTTGTTGAGGAAAAAAAGATAACCATAACGAATATTATCCACGATAGCATTCCAATAACGGATCCCATGACGGCGCTCGTCCTCTGTCTTTCTAACTCGGTTTCTTCCGTTGTTTTCGCGCTGAATTAATAAGTACGCGTCCTGTCCAAATCCCCATCTTTCTACCATGTCTATCGCCCACTTTTTCAATGGCCACTTCCACAGCATCTTCTCCTCGCCCACTCATCACTCCGTCCAAACTTCACCCTCATGCCCCTCTAACGTTGACATATCTCGTCAAGGTGTACTTAACATACTCCTCAGGTACAATGTAAAATCATCTCTAGATGGCATTCCCAACACTTTCGTTCGGCCCCCCGTTACGGTAAACCTTTAAGTAAATTTCTTGTGGTAGTTTTTCAGGCCTCTCTTAATTCGGCAGTACTCCCGCAAGATTGGAATGTATCCCTTGTTATTCCTATATTAAAAGAGGGCGACCCATGTTCAGCCTTGAATTATCATCCGATTTCCATCCCATCGCCTTCTTTCAAATTAATTGAACACATTGCAGCTGACTGCATTACTGGTTTTTTGAACGAGAATAACATTTTATCGCCTCTCCAACATGGCCTCAGAAAGCTGTTCTTGACAGTCACCCAATTAAGTACAGTCATTCACTCTTTCGTTTCTATACTTGACAAGATTCGCCAAGTAGACGTAATATTTTTGGATTTTCTAAAGGCTTTCGATGTACTTCCTCACGACAAATTAATGTTCATTTTAGAGTTCCTTGGTCTTCCTAGCTTCCTCATATCTCACGTTTCTGCTTATTTAACGGGTGGCAACCAGTACGTAGTAATTGTTGGGCAGCAGTCTGATCCTCTTCCGGTGACCGATGGCGTTCCTCAAGGAAGCATGTTGGCCCACTACTTTTTCTTATTTATTGTAACGGCACAGTTGAAGTAATAAATGCCGCCATTGTTATTCGCCTGTTTCCCGACGATTGTATTATTTTTAACGACATTAATACAGCTAATGATCAATTGCACTTAATTTAGCATTGAACAATATTCTAGAGCGGAGCAACAAATGGGGGATGATACTCAACTGTGATGAATCTGTGCTACTACGCATAACTAACGAAAAATACCACGGAAGTTTTCTTATTCCATTGGCCCAGACCCCAGTACACTATACTGAAGAGCGACTTCAATTCCAAGGAAGGCAAGAAGCAGGTTGGAGACAAGGCAGTGGGGGAATATGGCATAGGCACTAGGAATAGCAGGGGAGAGTTAGTAGTAGAGTTTGCGGAACAGAATAATATGCGGATAATGAATACCTTCTTCCGCAAGCGGGTTAGCCGAAAGTGGACGCGGAGGAGCCCAAATGGCGAGACTAGAAATGAAATAGACTTTATACTCTGCGCTAACCCTGGCATCATACAAGATGTGGACGTGCTCGGCAAGGTGCGCTGCAGTGACCATAGGATGGTAAGAACTCGAATTAGCCTAGACCTGAGGAGGGAACGGAAGAAACTGGTACATAAGAAGCCGATCAATGAGTTAGCGGTAAGAGGGAAAACAGAGGAATTCCAGATCAAGCTACAGAACAGGTATTCGGCTTTAACTCAGGAAGAGGACCTTAGTGTTGAAGCAATGAACGACAATCTTGTGGGCATCATTAAGGTGTGTACAATAGAAGTCGGTGGTAACTCCGCTAGACAGGATACCAGTAAGCTATCGCAGGAGACGAAAGATCTGATCAAGAAACGCCAATGTATGAAAGCCTCTAACCCTACAGCTAGAATAGAACTGGCAGAACTTTCGAAGTTAACAAGCGTAAGACAGCTGACATAAGGAGGTATAATATGGATATAATTGAACATGCTCTCAGGAACGGAGGAAGCCTAAAAGCAGTGAAGAAGAAGCTAGGAATTGGCAAGAATCAGATGAGAGACAAAGCCGGCAATATCATTACTAATATGGATGAGATAGTTCAAGTGGCTGAGGAGTTCTATAGAGATTTATACAGTACCAGTGGCACCCACGACGATAATGGAAGAGAGAATAGTCTAGAGGAATTCGAAATCCCACAGGTAACGCCGGAAGAAGTAAAGAAAGCCTTGGGAGCTAAGCAAAGGGGGAAGGCAGCTGGGAAGGATCAGGTAACAGCAGATTTGTTGAAGGATGGTGGGCAGATTGTTCTAGAGAAACTGGCCACCCTGTATACGCAATGCCTCATGACCTCGAGCGTACCGGAATCTTGGAAGAACGCTAACATAATCCTAATCCATAAGAAAGGGGACGCCAAAGACTTGAAAAATTATAGACCGATCAGCTTACTGTCAGTTGCCTACAAACTACTTACTAAGGTAATCGCAAATAGAATCAGGAACACCTTAGACTTCTGTCAAGCAAAGGATCAGGCAGGATTCCCTAAAGGCTACTCAACAATAGACCATATTCACACTATCAATCAGGTGATACAGAAATGTGCAGAATATAACCAACCCTTATATATAGCTTTCATTGATTACGAGAAAGTGTTTGATTCTGTCGAAACCTCAGCAGTCATGGAGGCATTACGGAATCAGGGTGTAGACGAGCCGTATGTATAAATACTGAAAGATATCTATAGCGGCTCCACAGCCACCGTAGTTCTCCATAAAGAAAGCAACAAAATCCCAATAAAGAAAGGCGTCACGCAGGGAGATACGATCTCTCCAATGCTATTCACAGCGTGTTTACAGGAGGTATTCAGAGACCTGGATTGGGAAGAATTGGGAATAAAAGTTAATGGAGAATACCTTAGTAACTTGCGATTCGCTGATGATATTGCCTTGCTTAGTAACTCAGGGGACCAATTGCAATGCACGCTCACTGACCTGGAGAGGCAAAGCAGAAGAGTGGGTCTAAAAATTAATCTGCAGAAAACTAAAGTAATGTTTAACAGTCTCGGAGGAGAACAGCAGTTTACGATATGTAGCGAAGCACAGGAAGTGGTAAGGGAATACATCTACTTAGGACAGGTAGTGACGGCGGATCCGGATCATGAGACGGAAATAATCAGAATAAGAATGGGCTGGGGTGCGTTTGGCAGGCATTCTCAGATCATGAACAGCAGGTTGCCATTATCCCTCAAGAGAAAAGTGTATAATAGCTGTGTCTTACCGGTACTCACGTATGGGGCAGAAACCTGGAGGATGACGAAGAGGGTTCTGCTTAAATTGAGGATGACGCAACGAGCTATGGAAAGAAGAATGATGAGTGTGACGTTAAGGGATAAGAAAAGAGCAGATTGGGTGAGGGAACAAAGGCGAGTTAATGACATCTTAGTTGAAATAAAAAAAAGAAATGGGCATGGCCAGGACATGTAATGAGGAGGAAAGGTAACCGATGGTCATTAAGGGTTACGGACTGGATTCTAAGGGAAGGGAAGCGTAGCAGGAGGCGGCAGAAAGTTAGGTGGGCGGATTAGATTAAGAAGTTTGCAGGGACGACATGGCCACAATTAGTACATGACCGGGGTTGTTGGAGAAGTATGGGAGAGGCCTTTGCCCTGCAGTGGGCGTAACCAGGCTGATGATGATGATGATGATGAGACCCCTTGACTGAAGTCAATTCATACAAGTATCTCGTATTACAATTACTAACAACCTAAACTGGAGTAGCCGTATTACCAACACTGCTTCTTCTGATTTTGGAAAACTACGTCTACTACGCCGTAAATAAATATGCTTAAATATGCATCATCTGAAGGGAATTCATTTGCTTTTACCACTTTTTTTGGACATAAACCCGAATATTCTTGCGTTATTTTGGATCTGTTCACTAAATCTAACACGTATGCCTTGGAGAGGATACAGAGAAGACCCATTCGTATTATTATTATTTTTTGTCCAAATATGACCGGGAAGTGTCTGCAACCGAGTTATTGCGCAATAATGGGTTTCACGCCCTACAAACAAGGCGACAAAACACACAAATGCCAATATCATCACAAGGACCGAGAGTCAGGTCGCCTCTAGAGCCTTCTGGACTAGGGATTTCCCCAAATCCATACATGACACACTCTAAGCGTACTTCAAAGGACGCCCACATATCCAGATCACTCTTCAATGGGTACCTGGCCACTGTAACACAGGAGAGAATGAGCGAGGAGACGCTCTCTCCCGAGTCAAATTCCGGACGCCCCCCGTAATCTGGACAGAGCTATCCACGAACAAAAAAAAAACTACAACTACACAGACTGGAAAGACAAAGCTAGGCGATTGAAAAAACAACGCATTATTCTTGCACTCCCTTCACCAACCCCGGGAAGGAGAGAGGCAGTCATACAGTATCAGGCCCAAACCCATTCCCTAAAGCTCCCCAACACTCTCCCTTACACTACGGGCAAAGCAGGCACACCCCAGTCAAGCGCATGTAAGGGGGCTCACCCAATATATCACACGCACTCTGGCACTGTCCTGGCACACAACCTATACTAATGCGCAACACACCAACCAAAACGGCACAGACATTGGACGAATGGTTGACCGACCCCCCACCTGTCTACATTGCTGCGTTAGCCAGGCTCGCCACAGCCCTCGGCCTCGAAGAAACAGAACGGACCAGAGAGCGACATCTAAGCTTATATTTGGAGGCCATGTTTATTACTAGTGTGAAAGACCGTTGTCATGCTGAAATCCCCAACAGTGCTGGTAAAAATGAGAATTCTTGAACATTCTTAGGATGTACATACAAGAAGCGATTTTCTCTTTCTCTCTCACTCCTTCATAGTTTTTCTCCTTTATTTTATTTTCTCTCTCCTTTTGTTTATTGCAGAAAATATTGCTTGCAGATAACCCTTTGCTTCTTTTAGAAACAGAGAGCTTGAATAAGTTATGCCCTGGAGGAAAATACTTCTAATTGAAGCTCGTCTAGTGAACCTCACCTAAATTAAGTTAAAATGTGGCGCTTATTCTGCCCAAATTGCGCATTGGTGGGCTATGAGGAACGCACGTAGTTGAAGGCCCCGGATTAATTTTGGCCGCCTGGGCTTCTTTAACGTACAATCGGCGCTCTTGCGCCATCTCTTGCACGGTATGGAGGTCACAAATGTCTAGGCATTTTGTACTAGTGTGACCGATAGCCCCGCGTGTGAAGTATATGGTTGCGAAGAAACAGCCGAACATCTCATCTGTGATTGCCCCCGGTTTTGAGGACGGAGGCGGGCGCTCGGCCCTGGCCTCGTTAAGTTGGACAGCAGTCCGAGTCCTGAATGTGCAGTTGTAAGCTTCCTGAGCATACATGCCGCTCTGAAAGCCACGCTCCGTTTTTTAACGACCACAGGCTAATCTGAAAAAATTGTTACCGCATGCCGGGGTAACTCTCCTCTTATTTCTTTATCTTTTAATCCCCATGTTCTCCCTCTCCGACGTAGTCAAAATCGTATAGTTAACTTCCCTACGTTTCCGTTTCTTATGTTCTCCCACGCTTTGCCCCTCCTTATGCAAGGCTCCACTCTGGGCGACATAAGGGAAATTAAACGAAAAGACCGATCAGCATCACATGTTTAGTGATTTGTCATCTGCAATCGGTGACTGCTCGAAAAACTACTAAAGAAAAACACCAGTAAAGAAAAAACAGCATGATTTTGTGCGTATACCAGACTTTTGCACTTTCCCTCTCTTGTAGCCTTTAGCATCAGACTTGCTCACATAGATGACATAACTTTGTTTCTGTGGCATTCCACAGTGGTCGGACACGTGTGTCCACAACGACGAAAATTAATACGTGTGACTCTTATTTGAACACACATGTTCTGTGCCGTTACAGATCGGTTGCTGTGGGGAGAGAGAGATTCAGTTGTAAAATATCTCGGCAGTTTGGAAATGGAAATTTGGAAAATATCTATTTGTTCTAAAAATGAATAATAATAATAATAAAAAATAAGATTATATTTATAACAACTTTATTTTTCATTTATTAGTACACACTTAAATATTCCGTTTCGGGTAGAAAATGAGTGCGCGTCTCATTTTCTATGAATTGTTGTTGCATGTATGTATTGTTGCAACTCTTCAGAAACTAGCGAAATTGTAGCAACCATAACCAGGAAGCGGAGCGCCGTATGGGTGTTGCCACCAACAAGGCAGCGCAAACCACTCACCACGAAGCCCAGCATGGAGACGCGGCAAGAGTTATACGCAGCAAGCCCAGCGTGTGTCAGCTGTACACCGCTACTATAACCCAACATGGTGCAACCAAGACTCGTTATCCAGAAAAGGTTAACCTTAGTTGTCAGGAAATTCAGAATAGAGAGGAGTAGGATAGTAGGATATGTATTAAAACATATAGAACGCGAAAAGGTGAAGAAAAGTGACTGTCCTTTCCCTCCTGTTGGATAACTCCGGAGGTACCGTCTACGAGAAGTGAAGGCCACAGTAGCGTGCTGCCTCTGCCGAGTGGTCGAATAGGACCAAAGCCTCGGCGTTGGCTCGACTACCAGGACGCCTTTTTCCCAGTGGACAGCCAATCCACGCGCGGCTAGGCGTAGGAGTGTGCGATCCCTATGTGCTGAGGTTCCGTGGTGTCGCAACACACCAAACGCTTGCAAACCGCAGACGTCCCTGTGAGGTTAGTTGAAAACAGTAAACGATCATATAAAGCAAGACCTGGCGAATACAGCGGGCGTTCTAACACAATGACGGAGGAGTTATTCAGAACAGCTACTGTCTTGCTAAAATTTCGAGCCCGGATAACGGCTCTGGCTTTTGACTCAAGGTCACTTAAAGGTCGCCAACAACGGGAGCTAGAAGTATTTCATGCTTAAAATGTTTGGGTTTCCGCGGCGGTAAATCCGACTTTTCTGGCATCACTTGTTGGCACCCATTTCATCCTTTTCTGATCATACTTGCAGATGATTCTCTCTCATTTGTATATTTTGTGTCCGAGGGTCGTAGTTTTTATTTATTTATTTATTTGTTTGTTTGTTTGTTTGTTTATTTATTTACACGTGTTTTTTTTTAATAATAGCTTTAGTCGCGAGCTAGAAAAAACGATACTCGTGCCGTGGTCTTCGGGGTCTCAGACCACGTCTTTTGCTCTGTTTTTACAAAATATGCCACATGGAGGACAATAAAAGTGACCATGACGACAAAAACATTAAGTTATTCAAACAAGAAGGGAGTCACAAGCTTTATACATTGTAAATTATTACCTTCCTTTTAGTAATAAAAGCTGTGATCTTATTTATGAAAATCTAAACACTTTTGTTTGATAACTTCATTATTTCTATGTACTTTTATTTTTCTGCACCACCAACCATAGTTTCCGGGATAGGCTTCAGCCAACTGTTTTCCGTGCTTCGATGGTCAGATTTTGTAACTTCGCGAGGGCTGTGTAAATTCTGCAGAGGGCGATAGACGAAGCTCGCGACGCTCGCGGTAGGCAAGAGGTGGCGTCGTGTATATTTACCTACTGTATGTGTGTGGACAATGTCAATTATTTACTTCTGGCGTTTTGAGTGCCAAAATCTCGATATGAATATGAGACACGCCGTGGTTGGGGTGCTCCAGATTAATTTTGACAACCTGAGGCTCTTTACCGTGAACCTCAATCTAAGTACACGAGCAGCGGCGTGTTTCATGCACCGAGTCTTTCGCTGGATTTCGTCGCTGCCTCGCCATATGGCTTGTCGAGCCTGCGGCTTACAATTCGGCGCATATTAGAATGCATAAAGTTAACGCCGGAGGCTCTGAAGCCAATGAAAGCGAAAGTAGCGAAGATCCGCGCATCCGACGTTAAATTACATCCGAAAAAATAACAGCCGAATCTTTCCAAGGCAATGACGAGGTTGTATTTGAAGGAAAAAAGAGCATGAAAGAGAACTAGGTGGAAAAGGACTTGGTGCTGACAAATTTCAACTGGAAGAAAGCCTAAGAGAAAATTCCTAACGCACAGCCACAGGGCTAGACGAGGCTCCCGTTAGGCTGATTAATGAACTAGGACCGAAAAGTAAGGAAGCTCTGGTGAACGCAGTGGAAAAAACCTTAAAATATACAAGAATACCAGTAGAATTAATTTAATTTATAAAGGTAAGGGGGGGAAAGATAGAATTCATTCGCATAGACCGTTGACCCTTACATCGGTAATATACAGGTTAGCAATACAGACAATCAAATTAAAGCTGCAAGCCTGGGCAGAGAATAGTGGCTTGTTGGGAGAACTTCAGAATCACTTCAGTATAGGTAGGCGTTTGGATGATAACTTATTTGTTCTAACTCAGTGTATTGAAATATCAAGAGTAGAAAGAAGACCGTTATATGGGGCCTTTTTAGACATTATAGGAGCGTATAACAACGTAGACCGCAACATTCTGTGGGATATTCTGGAAGGGGAACGCTTAGGCAGCGATTGTCTACAACTTTTGAGAGAGATTTACCTAGAAAATACAGTTTGAGTTGAATGGGAAGCGGTGTGAAGCGAGGAGATAGTTGATATCAACAAGGGACTGAGGCAGAGGTGCACTTTATGCCCACTGCTCTTTATGATGTACGTGGCAAAGATGGAAAGGGCGCTAAAAGGAAGTAATATCGGCTTTAATCTCTCATACAAACAGTCGGGTACAGTAGTAGAGCAGAAGCTTCCAGGTTTATTTTATGCGGACGACATTGTGTTGCTAGCTAACAAGCAAAGTGATTTGCAACGTCTGGCTAATATCTGTGGACAGGAAGGCGTGAATTTAGGTTTGAAATTTAGGGTTAAAAAAGTCAGGTGTTATGGTATTCAATCAAAATAGTGGACAGTGGCAATACTGGGCCAGGAAATACCTCGGGTAAAAGAATTTGAGTACCTTGGTATATGGAAGAACGAAGGCAATAGATACGTGGAAACACAGGAAGAAACAATAACAGCAAAGCGGAAGAGAAATGCAGCCATAAAGAAGCACAGAGCGCTGTGGGGATACAATAAGTACGAGGCGCTCCAGGGAATGTGAAAAGGTGTAATGGTTGCAGGACTTGCATATGGAAATGCGGTTGTTTGCTTGAAGTAAGAGGTACAATCGGGAATCGATGGCAACCAAAGGTCAGTGGGACGCCTCGCATTAGGCGCTCACGGGAAGACTACAAATGGGGCGGTGCAGGGTGATATGGGCTGGACTAGTTTTAAAGTGAGGGAGGCTCACAGTAAAATTGATTGTCAAGAATGACTGAGGAATATGGCGGAAAGTAGGTGAGCTGAGAGAGTGTTCAGATATTTGTACAGGAAAAACATTGATTCACAGTGGAGGAAAAGAACTAGGAAGCTTATCAGCAAATATGCGACCGGTATGGTGAGCAACATGGTAACAAAGAACGTCAAGTGGCATGTCAGAGAGGTTGAGATAATTTCATGGGTGGCGGCAATGGAAAAGAAACCTGCTATGAGTAACTACTTAAGAGGAAAACGAAATCAGGAAAGAAACAACTTATGATAACTCAAAGGGAAGATCATTACTTTTCGAAGCGAGATGCCTTAGAACACGCACTAATACAGAGAGATATAAGAAGGAAGAAGAAGCATGTGCTTGCTGCTGTAAAGCTAGGGAAACGATGGAGCATGATTTATTAGAATCACTGGCCTACTTGAAGCCCTCGGTTTCAGCGAGAGCAGGGAAAAAGTAAACATGTCCTCAATAGAGATTAGTAAGAGGCGATGGGAGGATTGATGGAAGAAAAGTAGGGAAACGACAAACAAATGAGGCGTACAATAACAGAGTTCCCAATAGGAGTTCAGAAAGTTTGGTTATAGGAATTCTTCGTGTCTGTTTTTTTTTTTTGCTTTTCTTCTTTTTTTTTTTTAACGTAGGTAGGACATTAGGCAATATAATAAGAGCTTGGTGGCGCAACCCACCGCCCCGTTTCAAAGGGGACGCTAATAGCATCCATCCATCCCGCTTGGCACCGCCGCGGCAGCATTTCACAGTTTGTGCGTATGGCACGTGCTGTGCTTGCTTTGCTATGCGACGAAAGTGCAGGTGCTGCACTGTGGAGTTTGCGCGCTGGGCTGTGATAGCGTAGACATTACAATCTTCCATAGCCTGAAGAAAGCGCTTGGAGCTGGCGTCTGAACAGCGTGCTGGCCACGTATGCAGAAGGAGCACGTAAACACGCACCAGAAAAATGGCTCCAAAGCGTGCACTCAGCGTCGAGGACACCCAGGCCCCAAAGAGGCGTCGCGCCGAAAAGGAGCGTCTCCGCTACGCAGCGAAACATGGTGCAGACCGCTGCTGCCACGATGCGATGAGCCATGTGAAGCAATGATAATGCTCAACCCTCTCAGAGATTATGAACAATGACGCACACAAACAAGTCTTCCTGTGTGTTCTGTGGACTACGCGGACAAACAGTAGTGGTGCACGCAGTGACGTTTAAGATCAACTCGCCACTCTCGTATTGAGCTAAACGCTCAAGAAATTACGCATTCGTATTGTGTAAAAAAAAATGTGAAATTGCATATTGTAGTAGTTAGGCAAATAAATATGCAAATTGGAATAACTTTTTAACCAAATGAGTCGTGCGACTGCTCCCAATGGAATACTTAAGGAGGGCCACTCGAGTACCTCATAATCCTTTCCAGAATCGAAGTGCCTAAAGCTACGTAGGGACGTATGCGCGAACAGTCCAGTTTGTCGCCTTATATGTAAATATACGAAGGAATGGCGGCTCCGTCACGAGAACGTTCTTCCTCAACGACATTCTGCGAAGCTTCGCACTACGTAGTGCGAAGCACTACGTACAGAGGCTAAATTACTTACAGAGCAACTTATCACACGCCCATACGTTTCCGTGATAGGTGCTAGCTATAGGAGCCCGCACAAACAAGAGGGAGGAGTACGTGCCATAGCGAAGTTCGACAGCAATCCGCGCTAGCGCGGCGGAGGGCTCGCTATTCTAGCAAAAGTTGCGTTTAGAAGTGGCTCTTGGCGCTAAATACATTATAGGATAAGAGTTTAGGATAGAATGTATCTAAATTGCACTAGAATTGACAGTGGAAACGGCGAAATCAACAGCAATAATGCGGGAAAGACTAACAATTTTGAGGCGATGGTTAGTACAGCAACTGGAAAAGTCACTAGGGAAGTTTCAGTGGTAGCACTGACTCCGGGCAACGTGTCTGCCTTTCACACTGCGGTGTAGGATTCGATTCCTGGTCGCAATGTATTTGGTTTCTCGTTCTTTTTCTTCTCTATTTCTTTTTTCACCGCTGTCTATACTGTGGCACAAAATTGGTCGACGATTACGCTTCTTGGTAATGCGATCTTTGAGCGCAGCTGCTGCCTTATTTCAACAACAGACAACCGCATACAGAACATGCAGTGCCGAACGGAGGCGGTTCTGCGTTTCGGATTGGGCAGCACGCACCGCGATCCGCCGCTATCGAGCCGGCGTTCCGACAACGCGCCATCGCGCCGTCTTATAGTGGGTCACCGCCGCGGAGATGGGGCGGCGGAGATTAGCAATTGTTATTTAATGTTTCTTCTGAGGTGGAATGAGGAAACAAGTGGGGAACAGGGCTGTTGAGAAGAGGTCACACACTCATTCACTCACACACAGGCCTCAATGTGGCCGCACAAGGTTGGGGTGGGAAGTAGAAGCAAGGGGACGAAACGCTATAATTGTCTTTCGAGTCACCGCAACAGCACTGTGCCAGGTAAAAGGCAAGGTATAGGGCAAGAGGGGAGGCGGGAGAAGGACAGCCAGGCGCAAGCACTGCCAGAGGCGACAAATGCCACTGAGGAACGCTCCGCGAAAACGGGGAAGCGAAAGACACGGCTCAGAGCCGTATAGCCACACGACGCGGAGACGGAGGAGCGGAGAGCTGTAGATCACGCGCGAGGTAGCAAGGAGCGCCCGCCGCTGGCACCGCGGCAGTGCCGCGACAGCGGGAGAAGGGACGGCGAGGGCGGAGTGGACGGTAGCGGCGAGAGTCACCGCAAGGGCGCTGCGCGGAGAAAGGGGGCGAGAGGATAGGCAAGAACACGTGATCCGGCTTTGGAGGACAAGGGGAGAGCAAGACTCGCGCCGCGCGCGAGAGGCGGTTGCAGGAGCCCGCGCAGCTAGAGCAGCGCGTGACCTTGGTTACGGCGAGGCCTACGGCAAGGCTCAACGGCGACGCGAAACGCAGGAACGGGCGCCAAAGAGCTGCGCTCTAAAATACTTTAATAATAATATTTGGGGTTTTACGTGCCAAAACCACTTTCTGATTATGAGGCACGCCGTAGTGGAGGACTCCGGAAATTTTGACCACCTGGGGTTCTTTAACGTGCACCTAAATCTAATCACACGGGTGTTTTCGCATTTCGCCCCCATCGAAATGCGGCCGCCGTGGCCGGGATTCGATCCCGCGACCTCGTGCTCAGCAGCCCAATACCATAGCCACTGAGCAACCACGGCGGGTGTAAAACACCTTCCCCATCTAGATCTACGAATGACAGATGACAGCAAGCAACCCGTCCTCACAATCGCTCATTAGCCAGATCAAATGCCCCGTCGGGTTGTACATTTATTGCGCTGTTTTTACATGCATGTGCTCTGTGGCGCATGTGAGAACGGCACAAGAAGCTTACTATAACGCATGACCCGGCGGCTTGATGCGTGTGGCGGTCCGGCAGCAGTGATCACGCACTGTTTCGTGTCGTCTTGCCTTATCAGATGTAAGTGGCGAAAACGCTTTCGCCACGTCAAACTATCACAGGAAAAAAAAAATATACAACAAAAGATTTAGTCAATTCGTATGCGAACCAGCTACCCGGCGTAACAATCGGAAATTTTACCGCAACTCTAGCAAAACGACCGACCTGCGAAAATTTTTGTACTTGTATAATATTAACAACCGATCTCAAGCTGTTCTGATTTCTACCGCATAATTTTTGCTCATTTCGGTGTTTCTAAAGACCAGTATTGCTGCGCTTTACGTACGTTATCTAAAACGTGTTGAACACAAACAGCTGCGGCATATTTGGTTAGAAAAGCGGGCCCTCAGCCGCGTTGGCACCGCTTACCATCGAAGTTAGTTACTGTACGTGTATTTTCGATCACGTTTACTCCCTCCCAACCACCCCCCTCCCCGCAGAACCCCATCTATATCGCATTCACTATGTTAAGAAGACGAAGCAGCCTGAAAGTATAAGTGTGTATGTTGTAGCGACACGACTGAAAATGCTTTTAAGCCTGCACAGAACCACGACGCCTTATACGAAGCCATAACTCGCGCTACTAGTTTTTAAGTTCTTTATTAGTGGTTTGCATTGCGGTATAACTAAAGCTGTCTTCCGAGGAAGCGTTAAGGAAGAATTGGTTTGAGTGATAAATAAAACGGTACGAACGAAGGTCACTCGTGCCTGTTCGCAAACGAAAACTGAATGCCACTTGAAGAGCTGTCCGCGGAGCTAACTGTACGTGGAGGAGCCGTGCGTGTCTGCTTTCGCTAGTTGACGATTCTGTTAATTTGTGGATTCCAGTTTCTACTTCGACATTTGCGTAATTGAGAAATTCTGCAATACGAACGGATCTGCACCGACCACTTAGTGAATCGGTAGCGAAGTGTAATTGCAGCATTGCGCTATTGGCGATGAGCACACGTACTCAAAGTGTCGCGCCGATGGGCACCGAATAGAATGCGTTTTTCTTGCTTTGAAAGCGCGCATCACTGCTATGGAACAGATGCGGCAGTTGTTACGGCAACGACGAGCGCGCCTATCCGCGCGGGCTGAGCTGAAACAGGAACGCTGCACCACAATGCACGCAGAATAGGCGCTGACGCGAGGGGAGCATGTATTTGGCCGTGGAGCGCGCTTATTCCCGATGCATCCTAACGTGAAACAGGCAAAACCAACGAGAAACGTCGGACGTACTTCGATAAAGACAGCGTTCTTCTATTTTCTTATTTATTTATCTTTCTCCCGCTTTCCGACTCTCCTGCACTTGTCCCCTCGTCTTATAAAAACCACTGCTAGAGACGTCAAGCGAGAACGATCATTTGCTATTCAGTCTCTCGCTTAACAACCAGCCTCCACCGACAATAACCGCACGTGACGTCTCTACTAAGCAGTCAAAACTAACATGCCGAGGATGACAAGGCCGCCTTTGACAAAGATAGGTACTCCTGTCGAAACGTTGGCCAGCCTTTCTGAGGCCCACCTTATCCCTTTTCGTAACTTTTATACCACAGTGTGCCGGATCCGTGCCTAAAGTACCTGTAAAAAAAAGTTGTAAGGAGACGTCGGACGTACCTTTCAGAATTCCAAAAACTTGACGCTGCTCATTTTTACAGCGCAATGAATTCCTTAGAATTTCACACAGCTGCGCTCTTGGGCAGTACAGTTTCGCTTTCCTGTATGAATTTAGCCGGAGTTCATTACGATGTAAAAATTAGCAGCGTCAAGTTTTTTGCAATTTTGGAAAGGGTCATGAGCTCCTCGGATGGTAAACTTCGTCTTCAATTGTAACCAATCGCAAGACTCTTTTGGTTAAAAAGTTAATTCGTCTAATTTGCATAACTACCTTAGTAGTTCTACATGAACTCAATTTCAAATGCACGACCTTGTAGTAAAATGCACGTCCTTAATCTCATTCGGTGCGATTCCCTCGAGTAACAAAGTGAGAACTTGCCTATTGAGGAGCCGCAAATTGGTCATACATAGGGTCCACGGGCAAGAAGAGAGCACAGTGTGCGGCCAGCGCTGTGATATATCCTGCACGGTTGAAACACTGACCGGCGATGACGCCCGCAGCAGTCTTATTTTTGCCGTTCGGCTCATGAAAAGCTTGAAGCCGTCGTCCGAGCAGTCGCAACTGTCCGAGCACAATTCGGTGGCCACGCTACCTGTGTCGCATGACTCACTCCCACGTTTCCCTGATGTAAGCCGACCTGACGGCTGCGCGCCCAGGGAGGTCCTCAGGAGTATCTTCATCCATTGCCGCAACGTGGGAGCGGCAGCTTCCAGAGTTTTCAAAGAAGCAAAGCGAAAACGCAGAGACAATGACGATGACGATGATGAAGCCTCAATTAATGGCACAAACCCACTATGGGGGATAGGCCACGAATCGGGTGGTAATGGTGCAAGCCTTCAAACAACGTATCACTTCGTGGTCCTTCTATGAGAGGCGCAAGAGTGGGTTTACCCACATCGCTTTGCTGCACAAATGTGAAAACAATTAACGCTATCATTATTTATGAGGCCCTCAAAGAGCTCGCAAAGGCGAGCCAATCGCAGCATGAGTATTTCAGTGGATAACGGTACATTGTCAAATTTCTTGCAAAACAGCAACCGACGCAGCAGCACAAGTACTTCGCAGAGATGATATGATATCCCTCCCTTGTCAGGAAGTGAACTGCGAACTGAACTATTCTAAAAGCAATATAATTCAGTATATGTAGAAATACGTGGTTTGACCGAAATTCCGGAAGCTACGATCTATCTTCTATTGATCCGCTTATTCAGTTGAACATTCAATTACCTTTAGATAAAAACGTAGAAACCATTATTCATCGATTACGGTTGAGCAACGCCTACACAAAACACATTTTACACAGAATTGGCCGTGCTGAAATTCCGCAGTGTTATTGTGGCTTTGTTGACCGAGACACATATCCCCTTCTTCTAAAATGCCCGCATCATGACACGTACACCAAGGCGCCGACTTAAACCGTCCTTAAAGACAATTAGATCGTAGGCCACTAACTTTCAACAAATTATTGGGCCCGTGGCCAACCGGAGCCATTGAATTCAAAAGTGCGCTTTTAACAGCATTAAAGAAATTTCCTGAAAACAGCGCAAGTACTATCCTATGAAAAAAAGAAAGTTTCGTTTATAAAAGCGTTCTATACTGTCACTGTGTATGATATGTGATATTATTGTGGTTTGCGATTTGCGTGGTGTTACGATTTGCGTGGTGCGATTTGCGTGGTGTTGAAGCAATGAACGACTATCTCATGGGAACCATTAAGGAGTGCGCAATAGAAGTCGGTGGTAACTCCGTTAGACAGGAAACCAGTAAGCTATCGCAGGAGACGAAAGATCTGATCAAGAAACGCCAATGTATGAAAGCCTCTAACCCTACAGCTAGAATAGAACTGGCAGAACTTTCTAAGTTAATCAACAAGCGTAAGACAGCGGACATCAGGAACTGTAATATGGATAGAATTGAACAGGCTCTCAGGAACGGAGGAAGCCTAAAAACAGTGAAGAAGAAACTAGGAATAGGCAAGAATCAGATGTGTGCGTTAAGAGACAAAGCCGGCAATATCGTTACTAATATGGATGAGATAGTTCAAGTGGCTGAGGAGTTCTATAGAGATTTATATAGTACCAGTGGCACCCACGACGATAGTGGAAGAGAGAATAGCCTAGAGGAATTCGAAATCCCACAGGTAACGCCAGGAGAAGTAAAGAAAGCCTTAGGAGCTATGCAAAGGGGGAAGGCAGCTGGGGAGGATCAGGTAACAGCAGATTTGTTGAAGGATGGTGGTCAGATTGTTCTAGAGAAACTGGCCACCCTGTATACGCAATGCCTCATAACCTCGAGCGTACCGGAATCTTGGAAGAACGCTAACATAATCCTAATCCATAAGAAAGGGGACGCCAAAGACTTGAAAAATTATAGACCGATCAGCTTACTGTCCGTTGCCTACAAAGTATTTACTAAGGTAATCGCAAATAGAATCAGGAACACCTTAGACTTCTGTCAACCAAAGGACCAGGCAGGATTCCGTAAAGGCTACTCAACAATAGACCATATTCACACTATCAATCAAGTGATAGAGAAATGTGCAGAATATAACCAACCGTTATATATAGCTTTCATTGATTACGAGAAAGCGTTTGATTCAGTTGAAACCTCAGCAGTCATGGAGGCATTACGGAATCAGGGTGTAGATGAGCCATATGTAAAGATACTGGAAGATATCTATAGCGGCTCCACAGCCACCGTAGTCCTCCACAAAGAAAGCAACAAAATCCCTATAAAGAAAGGCGTCAGACAGGGAGATACGATATCTCCAATGCTATTCACAGCATGTTTACAGGAGGTATTCAGAGGCCTGGAGTGGGAAGAATTGGGGATAAAAGTTGATGGAGAATACCTTAGCAACTTGCGATTCGCTGATGATATTGCCTTGCTTAGTAACTCAGGAGACCAATTGCAATGCATGCTCACTGACCTGGAGAGGCAAAGCAGAAGGGTGGGTCTGAAAATTAATCTGCAGAAAACTAAAGTAATGTTTAACAGGCTCGGAAGAGAACAGCAGTTTACGATAGGTAGCGAAGCACTGGAAGGGGTAAGGGACTACATCTACTTAGGGCAGGTAGTGACCACGGATCCGGATCATGAGACTGAAATAACCAGAAGAATAAGAATGGGCTGGGGTGCGTTTGGCAGGCATTCTCAAATCATGAACAGCAGGATGCCACAATCCCTCAAAAGGAAAGTGTATAACAGCTGTGTGTTACCAGTACTCACATATGGGGCAGAAACCTGGAGACTTACGAAAAGGGTTCTGCTGAAATTGAGGACGACGCAACGAGCTATGGAAAGAAGAATGATGGGTGTGACATTAAGGGATAAGAAAAGAGCAGATTGGGTGAGGGAACAAACGCGGGTAAACGACATCTTAGTTGAAATCAAGAAAAAGAAATGGGCATGGGCCGGACATGTAATGAGGAGGGAAGATAACCGATGGTCACTAAGGGTTACGGACTGGATTCCAAGGGAAGGGATGCGTAGCAGGGGGCGGCAGAAAGTTAGGTGGGCGGATGACATTAAGACGTTTGCAGGGACAACATGGCCACAATTAGTACATGACCGGGGTAGTTGGAGAAGTATGGGAGAGGCCTTTGCCCTGCAGTGGGCGTAACTAGGCTGATGATGATGATGATGACTTTCTGATGTCGCTGTGCAATGTGGTATTGTTGATACATTATTTCTTTGAGAATCCCTTTGTAATGTTATGGAATTATTTTGACTTGTGTGTGATAACGTCGTGGTGTGTGCATTATCTGTTATTCCGCTCTTTCTGCTACTAGCCTATGTGAAAAAGTATATAAACCTATACCAGCTGTTTCCGACAAGACTCTAAGCAATTTTTAAAAATCGCCCGGGGCAGATAGCACAATTCTAGCCCTTGATCTGGCCCCCTCGACGAGGCGTACAATACTTTTACGCGAAATTTTATGCGAAATTGATGTGTGATCGCCTAATAACCAGAATATCACTGTCACAGACCGGCGCCAACCATGTTATATATATATATATATATATATAGTGCGTTTTTCGGGCATCCCGTTCGGAAGCTACGGGAGGAGGCCGCGAGAGAGGGCGGAGAGGACTGCCCAGGGTCGAGGGGCATCTGGAGACGGTCGGCTTTGTGAGCCGCGCAAGCGGCTGTTCTTCGGAGGCGGCTTCGCTGTCCCCTTCGACGGCGTCGGGGCTTGGCCGCGGTGTAAGGTTACCAGAGTGGAGCAGGCAGAGCGCACGGTGAAGAGAGTTGTGCGCCCTGTGTCCACTGTTCGGTCGCTTCCGCTGGTCGGGATCGCGGAGACGGCCGGGCCATAAATCGACAGAGCGCATGCTGTCTTCGGTGGCGCCGAGGAGAACGCCCGTAAATAACCGCTGGGCATAGCACTGTCTTTGACCAGCGTCTTCCGCCGGCTCGTTAGCAGTTCGGTGGGAAGGGACATAGTCGGTTGGAAACAGGCAGCGAAGAAGGTTGTGTGAGCCACAACTCTACGTTGGAACACTGGGCCCAACCTGATCGACGACACAAGCGATTACACAAATGGGACCAAGAAATGCGATTTCGTATGCCTCAAAAGATCAATAGAAACCACACGAGCATGGTGCACCGGATTCGCCTTGGTGTCGCATTCACCAACCGTTATAGAAATATGATAGGTGCCAGTGATACTAGCCCAAACTGTGAATGCTGTGAGGTGCCAGAAACACTTGAACATATATTTTGCGTGTGTCCCGCGTACGCGCAAGAACGACAGCAACTTGTCTCTTCCATAGCAAACATCCATGAGAGACCGCTATCGGACGAGTTTCTTTTAGGTCCTTGGCCTAATGCAACCAGCGCAGCCCTGGTCACAAGAGCCGCTGTAGCTTTTCTCCAAGCCACTGGGCTGGACGCACGCCTTTAGAGATACCACAACTCTGTGAATTTGTATATACGCATCTCTTCCTTATACCATCCTCATTCATCAGCCCTTTCCCTCCCCGTCCCTTTTCCCCAGAGTAGAGTAGCAGGCCAGAGCAAGTTATAGCTCAGGCCGACCTCTCTGCCTTTCTGTAAATAAATTTCTCTCTCTCTCTTTGCGGCGTGCGGGGCCGAATTCCTGCCGGCGAGGCGCGCGCTTCATCACACCGGGCCCTTCCCATGGCAATTCGTCAAACGCTACGCATTCGACCGCTCCCCCGTAACATTCGTCCCGACCAAAACCGCGAGCGACGAAAAGCCAGAGCAGCAGCCCTTCATAAACGGTACGGCGATGAACAGAATGCAATATGGGTAGGTGCTGCATGTGATCAGCACGGAGCCACTGCGGTTGCTTACACACCGAACACCCCTCCCTTAATACAGGAACTACCCGCGGGAAGACTAAGAGGAAGCGGAAGAGATCGTTATAGCGCTAGCGCTCGGCAGCTCCATTGCTACCTACATCTTGAGTGATTGTAAAACTGCACAGCTAAATTATGCTAGGGGCAGAGTTCACCCTGCCACCCTTCACATACTGACCCAGAACCCTCCCTTCTCCCGCAGCGCTGAGCTCATCTGGGTGCCCGCGCACTCGGGAAACTGGCAACGAGGCCGCCGATTCTTTAGCCCGAGGGTCGAGAAACCGGGCACAGGCGGACCTCATGGGGGGTTTCTCGAGGGAGCGTGCGTGTACCTTCGCTGACTTCATCGCGAATGCTCGTGCCGAGAGGCAAATATACCCACCCCCCCACTCTTCCCTCACTACCAGGGAGCAACACCTATGGCGCCGCCTGCAAACGCGCACGCTACCTACTCCATCCCTCCTATCCCACTACCGACCCATCCCCCCTTCTTGCCCTCTGTGCAATGCGCCGAAAGCAAACCTCACCCACATACTCCTGGCCTGCCCGGCTTCTCCTCCCCCCGGCGGTACGGTACCACTCCAAACCTGGGAGGACTGGGAGACCTCACTACGCTCCACGGACCCGGCAAGGCAGAAGGTCGCCGCCAACCGGGCTGCCAGCGTCATGGACATGTTAAACATGAACGTTTGAGTGAAGTGGAGTCGTGCGGGGATCCAGGGGGCCTGGGAGGTCCCCAATTCCTTCGCAAAATAAAGATTTTTCCTCCTCCTCCGGGCCCGCCGCCTTCGAGCTATCGCCGCAACGCCTGCCACCCGAGCCGTCCCCGTTCTTCGCCGCGCTCCGATATGGTCTGTCCGCCGGCTTGTCCTCTCCTTCTTTTCTTTTAACTCTCAATGACTCGTGTGCCTCTAAACTCATTTGTTTGCTTTTGTTGTAACCCTGCCTGATTATTGTGTGTTCTGGTCGCGTTTCGAATTGTGTGTGCTTTTCGCCAATTTTGTTCGTTCCTACTCTGAGTTCTTTGTTCCCTTATTGTCCTTGATCAGTTTTGTGTATGATTTAATGCTTTGTTATTCCCCTTCAACGAATTGCTTCGTGATTGCCGACGCACCGATACCCGAGCGCCTTGATCGGGCTGACCAACCCTGAATAAATAAATGTTGTACAAAACCTCTCGCTTGTAGGCCGGGGCGAAGCGTAAAGCGGACCCCTGTGCTCCGTCGGCTTGCGCCTGGCAGCCGAATCGGCGAGCGGGGTGTAAGTTTTGTGACAATCACTAATTAAGTTTATAACTGCTTATCTTACAGCATGAATTGCAATTTAGAAATTGTAGCCGGTGAGACTGCAAGGCATATCCACCTGAAAATAATTCTGTGGATGACACTATTTTCGAGATATGCGCCATCCAACTTGCGCTAAAAATGCGCTGTCGTTCCACTTACTTATTCTGACAAAGTGCCGTTTTATGCATTGACGCGCGAAAGTAACTTGACCGCCATTGTATTTCCTCACAAAGTTCAGGAATATCTCAAAACTGGTGTCATCCCGAGAATTCGTTCCAAGTGGATCCACCTTACGAACTTCCATGATACAATTTGTAAATTACAATTTATCTGCCTGTAAGGTAATTATTTTTAAAAACTTAAGTAGTGAATTTTTGTTCTTTCGACAGTTATGCATTTCGATCTCTCGTGCAAATAGTGCCCTCCCCCCTTCCTAATTCAGCAATGCAGCTCAAAAATTGTAATGGTGCTTCGTGCCAGAATTTAAAAAAATGGTTAATGTCTTCGCGGAAGCCCTCGGTATATGAAACTGCACCACCTGCTTAAGAGCCAAGCGTTAGCCGGCGCTGTATCTGTGCGCCAACATCTACTTCTATCATGTCCATTAAAAAAATCGGCATTCGCTATTTCAGAGAGAGAGAAATGAGCTTGTACTGTGAATCGCGAGTTGGTCTTTGGCAGAAAACCAATTTTCCAGCTCAACGAAGCCGTAGAATCAGCTGCAAGTATCGCCTGGCATCCTGAAGGCGATATCGGAGACTGACGGTGACGATATCTCTGCAAGAAACCATCAGGTATGGGGCAATAAATATTTCGAAAATAATAAGCGCACATTTGGTGAGGTACGTTTCTGCCATAAAATGAAGAAAATACAAGAATGCTGTTTTAGACACGTAAAACGCGCGCTGGGAAGAAAAAAGAGAAAGACAACGGTGACGTGCGACACTCTTTAAGCAGGATATATATATGTTTGAAAAAAAGCCAATTATTACACCTACGTGTAAGGAGAGTAGCAGTTCTAAGCATACATATACATATTTGCGCTGCGAACTAAATCAGTAGAGCAAACCTGACGGAGCAGTACAATGCCGAGAGAAGCTGTATGGGAAGCTTTCAAAGTAACATACTTGGTGAAGCAGATGAAATCTCGCACTCGTTCATTTCAAGGGTGAGTACTTGCAGAACACAACACATCACCGCAAATACGGGTCGCGACTTCATCGCAAATGTCCTTGTAGTAGAGGTATTTTCGTCTTTGTCCGAATCTCGGACACAACAATAACTTAGCGCTTTGCAATTAAGGTCTCAGCCAGCATCGTGCCACATGTCTTCGAATAGGCTCTCTTTTGCAACGTATAAAACTGCCTGAGGTATCAATTTTGACAACTGTGAGCCAACTCAGTCTGTGTAAAGTGAGCCGTGTAAAGTGAGCCGACTATGTGCAGTAAGCGCGAATCGGCCATGAAGTCCCACGGAATGATCGGTTCGTTCATAAGGTTTCACGTCAGAAAGCAACCCTGGGGCTACGGCAGACGCCGTAGTGTAGGGCGCGAGGTTAAGTTAGACCACCTGTGGTTCTTAAAAGTGCGCATATAGTTAAGGGACACGGATATTTACGCATTCCGACCCATGGAAATGCTGCTGCAGAGGCCGGGAGTCGAACCTACGACCTCGCCCTCAGCAGCGGCACGCCATATACAGGGTGTTTCAGCGAACACTTTCAAAATTTTTTAAAGGTTGCCTGTGGCAGATAGCTCAATTCTAGTTTGTGAGCTGGTCCACTCGAAGCGGCGGACACTACTTGCACAAAAAATTGAAATGCAAAATCGACTAATCAACAAGAATTCACTAATTAACTTTTTAGCTAATAATCTTATGACCCATATTGCAATTTACAAATTCTAGCAGTGGACTTCGCAAGGCGGATCCACTTGGAGCGAATTCTCAGGACGACACCAGTTTCGAGATATAAATTCCCGAACTTCCCGCAACGCCCCGAAATGAGTCTGCTAGACGTTACCAATCAGTGTATAAGTCCACATTGCTTCAGAAGTTGAGTAGGAGCCGGAACACTTCCCACATGAATGTTCAGTGTTCTCGCGGAAAGAACATGCCGTCTACACTAGCATGTGTGGCGCCTCGACAATGAAGCACTTCAAGCAAAGTGTTCCACTCTGCAGTAAGTATAGGACACTATAACAAACAATGTGCAACATCTCCTTGAGTCTTATAGGTCACACACAAGGGCGACGCGGCAAGTACAATCTTTTATAGTCATGTAGAAGTGTACGCGCTGACCCCGTGCGGAGGCGATGCCGCAGGGAAGCTTCAGGCCTGCTCCGTCCCTTCGTCACAGTAGGCTGGGGACGTGATGACCATAAAGACAGAAAATGAATGGCTTGTTTTAGATGACGTCGAGGGTCTCTAGGAGCCTTCGTTGTTAACCTAAGGGCTAGTGCATCGCGAGCAAGTCCATCAGCCACCCCGTTTCCCGCTGCGCGTACATGCGAAGCGAGCCATTGAAGCCTTATAGTAAATTCGAGGCTGCGTAGTTCCTTGAGAAGGCGAAACGAACTTTTAAGTGCACTTTTAAGGAGGAAACCCTTGCTGTAACAATTGCTGAGCAAGCATGATGTCCGACAGCACTACAACTCGCTGCGACTTACAAGACTTTAGTTTCCGTGTAGGCTACTTGAATGGCCACTGTTGTCGCATAGTGTTGACGAGACGATGCCGTCAAATCAGCCCGCCCAGGTCACCATGAGGATCGGAATCACAAACGCCGCTGCGCTAGCTCCATGTTCCATATCGGCCAAACCATCAGTGAAGACTTTAAGATGCCGGTCATACGTCATCTCCAAGTTTTCCAACACCAACGACTGAGCTTTCCAAACAAGCATAAAGCGCTTGTTGTGAATACTGGAAATATAGTCAGCTGGCAGTGCAGGTTTTCATACAGTCATGGTGTCTCAGGTCGCTGCCATTCGCTGGGAAATTTTAGACCGAGAAGATTAACACTGTTGAGTGCCATGAAAGTACGCGGCTCCGTACGTCACCGAAGACGATTTAGGAGGGCTCACCCCGCGGCTGTGTTGCTCAGTCGACATAACTGCGTAAGCAGTCTTTGAGAGGCGAAAAGACCATGAGCCGAGCGCTTTGACGTGGTAGCACTTTGACGCTCGCCGCTGCATGTGATATGCCAAGGAGAAGTCCGAGGCCTTTTCTACGAAGTGTTTCTAGCCGATCGTCTGAGATTCACATGGAGATCGAGATGAAAGGCAGTTTTAAGAAAATACGCGGTTGACAATCAATGCAGTATGTAACTTTATCATCGATGATGGATGACTTCCCAACCTTGTACCTGCCACTATTCCCATTACATTTACACGTGATACAAGAACTGTAATCGTAGTGTCGACCACACGTCGCCATTTGGGTGACGTGCCACGATAGATTCCAGGTCATTGGTGCCGTCTGGACAGCGTCCCACAGGTAGCGGAATTGCACCAATCTGACTGTGCCAATAGTCACTGTGTTAGAATGCGTACTCTACTTGCTCGATTGCGACGTGGCATCCTTAACGACTACGTCACTGCTGTGCATATGCAATTCTTTAGGCTGCGTTTTTCATGCGACAAGACTCTCTTCGCTATCCTGACCGCGGCAGCCGCACTTAGATGGGGGCGAAATGCAAAAACGCCCGTGTACCATGTTTTGGGCGCACGTTAAAGAACCCAGGTGGTCAAAATTAATCCGGAGCCCCCCACTATGGCGTGTCTCATAATAACATCGTGGTTGTGACACGAAAAACCGCACAATATCATTTTTTAACATTATCTTCGCTCGTGCAACGTTGACGGGTGCATTCCTCTTTCATTTCACTGGGCCGAGCATGTCTGCTCAGTATTTCGCAATTACAGATTAGTAGATCACGTTAGGGTTTTGGCGTTTTATCAGACCTGGTGAGGACCTTCCGCATGCCGTAGGAAGGCTAAGCTTGACAGCGCACGCATTGCGAAAATCAACGTGTACATAGATTTTTTTTCTATTTTATGTACCACGTATTTGTATGGCGTTCTACTTGGTGAAAATATTCAGATCGAGCCACCTGCTGCACCTGTTACCTGTGTTTACTACAGACGCTATGAGAGTACTAAGAGGGTCCATATATAGGGCCACGGTACAGCAAGCGTCTGATGACTTAAGTGGTCACTTGCGTAGAGGCAGCAGCTGCCATTTATGCACGTAACGCTCTAATGATTGAAATCGCAATGGCATATATGTAACCGTCGTCACACTGGAACAATCACACAATGCTCCGCCGCCCACCTATTTCATGCTGAAAATCCAAACTTGCGCCGTATCAGACGCTAGGGCCACTGACGTCTGTTTCAAGTATCTAGGACACGCCAGCGCTGAAAGTCAGTAACATGAACGGTCTTGTTCGACGGTGCTCGCGTAAGATCGCCGCCAAAGTGGCTGATAGGCATGCGACGCTTCAGACCACTTTACGGCGCTCGCTTATCGTTCGAGTGTCGAACGGCATCAAGGAGTGCAGGTGCTTCCGTCGCTTACTCACCAACTTTGGGCCGCATTTCGAAGAGGTTCGCTTTCTGGAATCATTCTGAGCGGTAGCGATGCAAGAGGGAGTAAGAAGTCGCAGTGTAAATGCCGCTACACACGTCGCCTTCATTGTGAGGCTACAATCACCAGCCCCTTCATCGATTATTACGGCTAGTTGTTATCGCCATCGTTATCGATGAAGGGGAATGAACTTTATGAAGAACGTCACAAACTCCGGCTATTGTCCGAGTAGACTCGCCCCCGCTGAAGCGCTGAATTCAGCAGCGTAGACAGAATATATGCGAGAAAAAAAATAACAAAGCGAAAATAGGCTCGTTGCGCGACAGCCACGGTTTACTTTCGGGTTAGTTTGTGATCTCCTTTTCGGTCTCGTGAGCTTAGTACTTCAACGAAGCCACGCTGTGAGTACAGAGGGCAACCAGATACACACTCACGAGCAAGTACGGTAGCATTATATCGTCCTTCGATAAAGCATAACGATGTGCTCGTAGAAAAAGGGAACAGACGACGCTATCATCTTCGGCTGGCAAGGTGACTTTGAGAGAGAGCACAGACGTCTGGAGTGAAATGTTCTTTTCGGTAAAGAGCACTCGTACTTGTAATCGTTACTGAAAAACAAACTATTACAATTACAATTAAACAAGCTTTCCAAGAATAAATGGCTGCTCAATGCTTTCCGAAAACGCCAAAATCAATGGTTGCTGAAAAAAAATTCAAGCAGAAACTCCTCTGGGAGTTGTCTAAGCATAGGTAAGCATTGTGCCACTTGCTCGTCTCCACGCCGCCCGGTGTGATAATCAATGTTATGAAACTTGGTTCGACCCTTATCAACCCTTATCGTGTGTTGTCAACCTTATCGGGCTAAATCCGACCATTTTAAACCCTTATCGGTTATCAACGTTTTCGGTCTCGATCCGACCATTATCAACCCTTATCGGTCTGTATCAACCACGGTGTAAGAAACTACTCTTACACCGTGGTATCAACCTTATCTCAATCGACCCGGTCCTTATTAACCCTTATCTATCCTTATCAACCTGAAAGTTCGACATGATCCTACCCTTATCAACTCTTATCGGCCCTTATCAACCTTATCAGAATTTCTCCGACGATTATAAGCCCTTATCGCTCTTTAGCACCTTATCCATCTGCGTCGAACCATTATCAACCGTGATGAGATCTACATAGACAAGAAAATAACAAAGTAAAAATAGGCTCGTTATAATCACTGTAATTGATCCTAACGTGCAAATCAGGTTGTTCGCAGATGATTGCGTGCGTTTTCAAGCAATCACTTAAGCTAACGATCAGAACCATCTTAACTCCACTCTTCCGAACATTTTTTAATGGTGTCAAGCGTGGGATATGCAGTTTAATACTGATAAGACCGTCTTTTTTCGCTTCTCTCGCCAAAATGCTCCGCTCTCTTTTACGCACAGGATAGGTTCGTCACCACTGCAGGAAGAAGGAGGCGGAGAAGGAAGGAAAAAGGCCGGGATGTTAACCAAAAATGCGTCTGGTTGGCTACCCTACTTTGGGAGACAGGAAAGAGGGAACATAAAGTTGAGATAGAGAGAGGGGAGGAAAGACGCGATGAGCTCGCGCTCGCAGCGGAGGGCCTGAGCAAGCCAAAGGCGTTCACACAGACCAGTCGCCCTCAAGAAAACAAAAGTGCCTTCACAGCTTTGTGGGCCGATGAGCGATGGGGAGGGTCTTCAATTAGCACCTGCACGGACAACGGACGATCGTCCAGTCGTCGCAATGCGATAGATAATGCCTGTCTTTCCGACTGAAATTGATGACAGTGGCACAATAAGTGTTCCACGTTCTCTTCGCCGCCGCAGCCATCGCACGCAGCACTGGTCCTTCCAATCAAAGTGGTGAGCCTTCGTGAAAGCCACTCCCAACCACAGCCGCTATAGAAGCGATGCCTCACGTCGGTGAAGCCCGGGTGTAGGGTGGAGTTGGAGCGAAACGTTCAGTTCGTGCAACCTGGTGCGCCTTTATATTTGGGGTTACCACTGCCCGAAGAGACTCAATACAAGTACTTAGGTGTTAGGTGTTACGCTTACTAAAACTTTATGCCGGAATTTACACATAGATAACATTTGTTCTTCTGCATTCCGTAAACTATATCTCTTAATGCATAAGCTTAAAAATTCCTCCCCTAGTGTAACATTACTTGAGTACAACACAATAATTAGACCGATACTTGAATATGCATGCGTTGTTTGTGATCCGCTTACTAAACACAATATTACCCGTCTCGAAAAGGAACAGAGGCAAGCTGTAAAGTTCATTTACTCAAAATTTTCTTCGTACGACTCACCCTCTGAAATAATGCAGGCTAATGGCATACAATGTCTCGAACAAAGAAGGAAAACTTTACGTTTGCAATTTATTTTCTTGCTTTGGAACCGGGAATTAGTAATTAAACAATCACCCTATATATCGTCTTCACAACATCAAGACACACACGCCACCATCATCCTAATTCGCTGACACCGCATACTTATTCAAGTTTTCATTTTTCCTTCGTAGTGTAACCAATTAATGATTCTTTATTGCCAGCAACGATACTCACAGCATTTTCTTCCTAATTTAAGCCGTGTACCTATGTAATCATAATAAAGGACGGCGGTTAGGGAATGATACATTTATTTGTTAGGCAGTTGTTAAATAGGTCCTCTTTATTTCCCGTAAATAATGACCGTTTCTTACAAATTGTGTGCCAAGTAATTAAGACTTGGACGACTGCTGCCAGAACTTACTGTTTGCATAAAGATATGCCTGGAGTGGTTTAAGGTATATTTTAATGAAGCAATGTCTATAGTGTATACGTCTCCGGACTGTACGATTTTCGCTGAATGCCAAGAGGATAAACCTCTGTAAGGAAATATTGGACAATATATTCCCCATCCAATAGTGCAGAGCCACATTCAGAGGAAGCCCGGGTCAGAACCTACTAAAACGTGTCGAAGGAATGTAGGCGCCATCAAGTATGAGGACTATCCTTTTTAGATTACACGCAGGAACGCTTTCGGACGCAAGTTTCTCAAAATTAAATTTTTTTTCCTTTTTTTATTTTTACAAATAAAGGGTTCTTTATATAAGTTTGTCACTTTCCAAGTCACAAACGTTACGGCCCATGTTTATATTGAAAGGTTGAAGCGAATCATCGTAACAGTCTAGTTCCGTGTTTCTACATTTCAAAATGGCCATGCAGATCAAGATAGCTGGCGTCAAATTATTCGTTCCATTGACGGGATTACTTACACGGCACCACGAAAAGAGGCGCTCGCGGTGCGACACCCCCTCCCACCGCCATGTGACGTAAAAGGGTGGCAAAAAAAAAGTTGACTGTCACTTCAGCAAACGCTAAGGAGGATGGAGGCGAAAGTCTGCGCGCTCACAAGACATTCATCACATTACTTGAGAGAGAGAGAGAAAAAAAAAAGGATGCATAGAAAGGCAGGGAGGTTAACTAGAGGTAGTTCCGGTTGGCTACCCAGCACGTGGGGAAGGGTTACAGGGGATAAAAAGAGAAACAGAATAGAAAGGGGAGATAGATGACATTTTTATTCGAATGCGTTGTTACTTCCAATTACTTGTTTTCTCCCACCAAAGGTCGTGGGTTCGAGTGCCTTAATTAACTATGCCTTTATTAACTTCGCCTTAATTAACGTCGAAGGTAGTGAGCTCGACTCTCGACATTCACGATGTTAATTGGAATCCAACTTGGAGATAAGACCGGTTCTCCCATATCTCCATGTTGGTTCGTGGGTTCGAGTGCCTTAATTAACTTCGTCTTAACTCCAAAGGCCGAGGGTTCGACTCTCGACCTTCATGATGTTAACTGAAATCCAACTTGAATATATGGCCGCTTCGTCTATATGTCCAAGTGGGTTCGACTCCCAGCAAATGTCGAGGATTCAACTCCCACCAAAGGTAGTGGTTTCGAGTGCTTTAACTATATCCTAGTTAACTGTGCATTTATTAACTTCGCCTTAGTTAACACCGAAGGTCGAGGGTTCGACTTTAGACCTTCACGATGTCAATTGTAATCTAACTTGGAGAAGCCGGTTCTTCCATATTTCCATGTTGGGTCGCGGGTTCGAGTACCTTAATTCATCATCATCATCATCATCATCATCATCATCCTATTTTATGTCCACCGCAGGACGAGGGCCTCTCCCTGCGATCTGCAATTACCCCTGTCCTGCGCCGACCGATTCCAACTAGCACCTGCTGATTTCCTAATTTCGTCACCCCACCTCGTTTTCTGCCGTCCTCGACTGTGCTTCCCTTCTCTTGGCACTCATTCTGTAACTCTAATGGTCCACCGGTTATCTAACCTATGCATTACATCGCCTGCCCAGCTTCATTGCTTTTTCTGTTAATGTGAATTAAAATATCGGCTATCCCCGTTTGCTCTCTGATCCACAGCGCTCTCTTCCGGTTTCTTAACGTTACGCCTAACATTCTTCGTTCCATCGCTCTTTACGCGGCCTTTACCTTGTTCTCGAGCTTCTTTGTCAACCTCCAAGTTTCTCTGCCATATGTTAGCACCGGTCAAATGCACTGATTGTACACCTTCCTTTTCAATGATAACGGTAAGCTTCCAGTTGGATCTTACAATGTCTGCCGTATGCGCTCCAACCCACTTTTATTCTTGTGTAAATTTCCTTCTCATGATCAGGGTCCCCTGTGAGTAATTGACCTAGGTAAACGTACTGCTTCACAGACTCTGGAGGCCGACTGGCGAGTCTGAACTCTTGTTCCCTTGCCAGGCTATTGAGCATTATCTTTGTCTTCTGCATATTATTCTTCAACCCCACTCTTACACTTTCTCTGTTAAGGTCCTCAATCATTTGCTGCAATTTATGCCCAGTGTTGGTGAACAGGACGATGTCATCTGCAAACCGCAGGTTGATGAGATATTCGCCGTTGTTCCTCACTCCTAAGCCTTCACAGTTTAACAGCTGGAATAATTCTTCTAAGCATGAGTTGAATAGTATTGGAGAGATGGTCTCTCCTTGGCTGACCCCTTTATTTATAGGTATCTTTCTACTTTTCTTGCGGAGTTGAATATCAAGGTAGCTGTGGGATCTTTCTAGATATTTTCCAAGATACTTACGTAAGCCTCTTGTACTCCTTAATTACGTAATGCCTCTATGACTGCTGGTATCTCTCCTGAATCAAATGCCTTTTCATAATTTATGGAAGCCATATAGAGAGGCTGAGTGTACTCTGCTGATTTCTCAATTACCTGATTGATGACATGGACGTGACCCATTGTAGAGTATCCCTTCCTGAAGCCAGCCTGTTCTCTAGGTTGACTCTAGGTTGAATAAGGTCAAATGTTGCCCTTATTCTATTGTAAATTATCCTGGTGACTGTTTTATACAATACTGGAAGTAAACTAATTGGCCTATAATTTTCGATTATTTAACCACTCCCTTTTTGTGGATTAGGAAAATGTTGGCATTCTTCCAGCTCTCTGGAACCCTTGAAGTCGTTGGACATTTTGTATAAAGTGCCGCAAGCTTTTCAAGAATATCTCCTCCATCTTTGATTAAATCGACTGTTATCCCATCTTCTCCTGCAGCTTTTCCCGGGTTCATGTCTTGCAAGGCCCTTCTAACTTTGTCGCTAGTTATAGGAGGAGCCTCTGTAACCTGTTCATTACTACTTCAAATGGAGGTATCATGGCTACTCTGGGTACTGTACAGGTCAGTATAGAATTCTTCTGCTGCTTTTACTATATCTTCTAAATTGGTGATGATATTACCCTGCTTATCTTTCAGTGCATGCATCTTGGCTTGTGCCATGCCAAGTTTTCTTCTCACCGATTTCATAGTGCGTCCATTTTTTACTGCTTCCTCAGTTTTTTTCACGTTATAATTTCAAATATCCCTTACTTTCTCGTTGTTGATCAGTTTTGACAGTTCCGTGATTTCTCTGTGATCTCTTGAGTTGGACTCTGACTTTAATTCTTTGTAGTTTCTTTATTTGGTTCTTTGTTACTTGGGAGAGCTGACTTACTGGTTGCCTTGGTGCCTTACCTCCCACCTCATGTGCTGCTTCTGAAGCCAGGCTAGTTACGGCTTCATTCATTACCTGTATGTCATCTTCATCTCTCTGTTCTAAGGCTGCATAATTGTTTGCAAGCACCAGCCTGAATTGGTCTGCTTTTACCCTTGCTGCGTCTAGGTTCGCCTGTTTCTTCTTCAATAGTTTTACTCTTTTTCTAACTTCATATTCAGGTAAATCCTAGGCCTGACTAAGCTATGATTACTGCACTTTACCCTTCCTAACACTTATACATCCTGCACTATATGCTGGGATTGGCAGAAAGTATGAAATCTATTTCATTTCTTGTTTCTCCATTAGGGCTTTTCCAAGTCCACTTTCTGTTACTACGCTTCCTCAAGAAATTATTAATTATTCGGAGCTGATTCCTTTCTGCGAATTCTACCAACAATTATCCTCTTGTGTTCCTAAATCGATGCCGTAGTTGCCAATTTCCTGTTCACCAGCCTGCTTTATCCCCACCTTTGCATTGAAGTCGCCCACAACTACAGTATACTGAGTTTGTCAACATTTTCATAAAACTATTCTATTTCTTCATAATCGTGACTGGTGGTTGGAGCGTAATCTTGTACTACCTTTATTCTATACTTCCTATTTAGTTTTATTGCGACTACTGCTACCCTTTCATTAATGCTGCAAAATTCGCCAATGTTGCCCACTATGTCCTTATGGATTAGGAATCCTACACCGTATCGCTTCTTATCTCGGAGTCCTTTATAGCAGAGGACGTGGCCGTTAGTCAGCACTGTATAAGCCTCACCAGTTCTAACCTCACTAAGGTGAATAATATCCCACACAATGTCTGATAGTTCCTCAAAGAGTCCTGCCAAGCTAGCTTCACTTGAGAGGGTTCGTGTGTTGAACGTTGCCCGGTTCAGTTTCCAGTGACGGCCTGTCCATATCCAGGTATTCTTAACACCCTCTGCTGCGTTGCAGGTATTATTAACACCCTCAGCTGCTGGGGAGTGTGGGCCATGGGTTGAATGAAGGAGTCGTGAGAGAGGTAGAGGCCGAATGCTGCACCAGGGAGGCCAATTCCTGTTGTGGTGAGGGAGTGTCTTGTTGAAGCTTAGTAGGCCTTTCTAATTTGGTTGCACCTCGATTAGTATAGCCTTACTGGCTCTCGATATTTTTGCCGGTGTCAGGCACCGCTCCGAGCATGGAGGAGTAGTGTACTGGACGAAAATTCGTGCTTACCACCTTCAGATTAGAAGTCTTACCACCTTCAGATTAGAAGCGCTAGGTAGGTCGATATAATTTTTACATTTCCTTGTCTCTGGCCGCGTCGAAAGGCACGATAGAAAAAAAAAACAATAAGAAGGAAGAGGGGGAAGAACGAGTTACGAATAGTTCTAACATCGTGGTTCTGAGCCGCGCGTAAGCAGGCGATCTTGAACGCGGCTAGGTGCCCTATACATTTCAACAAGTTTGAACAGCGCTTACACGGGAACGAAAGAAAAAAATGGCGGAGCGGGCGGCCTCACTCACCCGAACGTACGCACGGTGACACATTCAACTGCTTACTGGCACGTCTAGCTGCCACAGGCCTCGACGAAGTCTTAACACCGAAGGTCAGGGGTTCGACTTTGGACCTCCACGATGTCAATTGGAATCCAACTTGGAGATATGGCCGACTCGCCCATATCTCCAAGTGGGTTCGACTCCCATCAAAGTAGTGGGTTCAAGTGCCCTAATTAACTATATCTCAATTAACTGTGCCTTAATTCATCTCGCTTTAATTAACACCAAAGGTAGTCGATTCGCCTCTCGACCTTCACAATATCATCATCATCATCATCAGCCTGGTTACGCCCACTGCAGGGCAAAGGCCTCTCCCATACTTCTCCAACAACCCCGGTCATGTACTAATTGTGGCCATGTCGTCCCTGCAAACTTCTTAATCTCATCCGCCCACCTGACTTTCTGCCGCCCCCTGCTACGCTTCCCTTCCCTTGGGATCCAGTCCGTAACCCTTAATGACCATCGGTTATCTTCCCTCCTCATTACATGTCCTGCCCATGCCCATTTCTTTTTCTTGATTTCAACTAAGATGTCATTAACTCGCGTTTGTTCCCTCACCCAATCTGCTCTTATCCCTTAACGTTACACCTATCATTCTTCTTTCCATAGCTCGTATCAATATCAATTGGAATGCAACTTGGAGGTAGGGCCGATTCGCCCATACCTCCAAGTGGGTTCGATTCCCAACAAGGTCGTGGGTTCGAGTGCCTTCATTAACTCTGTCTGAATTAACTGTGCCTTAATTCACCTCGACTTAATTAACACCAAAGGTAGTCGGTTCGCCTCTCAACCTTCACGATATCAACTGGAATACAACTTGGAGGTATGGCCGGTTCGCCGATATCTCCAAGTGGGTTCGACTCCCACCAAAGGGCATGGGTTCGTGTGCCTTAATTAAGTATACCTCAATTAGCTGTATATTTATTAACTTCGCATTAATTAACACCACTGGTCGTGCTGACGCTTTTTCCTGTGCTTCACGCTTTCTTATAGAGAAACTGATGACCTAATTCGCCCTAATTAACACCAAAGACCATGGATTCGAGTCCCACCAATGGTTGTGGATTCGACCATCAATGACGGCACCATCAATTTTGGTGCCATTGAATTTTGCTCCGACCAAAGGCCGAGGGTTCGACTCCCGCCTAAGGTCGTAGGATGTGGGGTCCTCACCAGTGCTCTTGGGACAAAGGAACGACAACACAGTAGAGCAAACAATCACAAGGGCATTTATTGCACCATCCATAGACTAATGCCGGCTATCCGAGTTGCTATCCAGAAAACATGCCGATGGGCGCGCGACAAATCGCGGAAGTCCGATCGATTCACTGCGATCGGATAACGAGCGAATATGTTCGCCCCATGCTGGACACCAACGCCTGATCGTTCGCGCGTGCGGTCACGCGAACGGTGGCGCGTTCGAACTATCGCGTTCGTCCATCCCGGGGTAGGCCTCGCGAGACGGTCTCGTAGAAGCATGAATCGGCACACGCGCAGAACATCGGTGCCGCTTGCCGACTCCGAGCCAAAGAGGAAGAGCCTTCTCCTTTTTGCGCCCAAGTAACCCCGCCGCTATGTGGCGTTAGCAGAGTAACACTCGTGCCATCTCTCCTACTACCCTGCAAGCATACCGACCGTCGCAGTAAAGCCACGCGGCAAAGCCGGATTACAGGAGACAGGAGCTATGCGAGAAAACAACATATCAGGGGACGCGTGAGAGTCGCGCTTCCCCACAAGGTTCGACTGCCACTATTGCTGCACAGTATGCACAGTACGCCCTGCAGTGGGCGTACCCAGGCTGATGATGATGATGATCGAAGGTACATGTATCGTAGGTACTATCTTACTCTTTGGGTATGCTGTACCTGTATTATAATACGTCTGGCAAGACGTGTACCAGTATCTGTATTTCCGATAAATGAAAGAATAAATCGTGTATCTTAAGATACAAGATACTGCTATCGCAACATCACCGTGCGAAGCTATAAACTTTGACTGAACTACGCTTTTCAAGCTGATACTGCTGCCCCTAAGCCACCTAAATTCCCACATGCACTGAATTTTCTATTGTCTGACCTGTGAATTTTGATGCCATAACGCCGCACATCGGATTTTTCGTCCCATGACGTCTGGGATTTTTCGTCTCAGGCTTTCGCCTTAATAAATCTTCTACATACCGCGTCACTCACCCTGGTTGCTTAGTGGCTATGGCGTTGGGCTGCTAAGCACGAGGGCGCGGGATCGAATCCCGCCCACGGCGGCCGCATTTCGATGGGGACGAAAACACCTGTGTATTTGTATTTAGGAGCACGCTAAAGAACTCCAGGAGGTCAAATTTTCTGGAGTCCGTCACTATACGGCGTGCCTCACAATCAGCTCGTGGTTTTGGCACATAAAACCACATAATTTAAGTTTTTTTTTTTAATTTTTACACACTGCGTGATAAAAGGTCTCGCCCCTGCTGCTAAGGTGACTATGCGTCCATTCGCGGTCGAGACGCCCAAATCGCCAATCGGAATCAGCTCGTGGGGAGAGGGAGGTGCGACAGAAGCTTCATTTCATGCCACACTGCAACGTCACAAAGGAGTTGGACGGAGAGCCCCGTTTCGGCGGTGCCGCGTGCATAATCAGAGAAATCGAACAAATAATTTGACGCCAGTTATTTCGGCCCACACGTTTTTTTTTTTAATGTAGAAACATTTAAACAGACTTTTACAACAGTACCTTTCAACATTCCAATATAAACATGTGCAGTAATGTTTGTAACTAAGAAGTTGATTAATGTAATTAGCGTAATTAGTGTATGGATTGCTTTGACTGTTCTTGCAACTTATGTCCCCCTGGGGAATTAAGTGATCTGTAGTGATGTAATTCGAGTAAAGTTTGTAATCTTTGGAAAAAAAAACGTTAGAACTAAAAAAAAAGAAACAAGAAAAACAATGTATAAAGTACATAAGACTTTAAAACTGGAATATGAGGATAGCATAGATGAACTGAATGAGACCCTAGCGAAAATGCAAATGATGTCGGGGGTACACTAAGACAAGAAACCGGCAAGCTCTTCCAAGCCGCAGCGCACATTGTAAAAAAAAAAAAAAAACGACAGATCATGACCGTCTGGAAGATGTGAGATCAGGTTGAATCGGCTAAGCTGAAAAAACTAGTCACAGGGATGTGGAAAATAGGTGACATTTAAATTTGGAACATTTGGAAGATTGAAGGAAGAAGTAAGGAACAAGGTAGGGTGGGGGGGTCATCAAATCAATGAAAAGATTTGCAAACGGTTCAGTAACTTAATGCCTTAACATTTAAGACATATTAGCACGCTAACGCTCACTAACGAACCAAATTTCATTAGAGGGAAGCCATGTAACACAGACAAATATCTCATTTTGTCTGTCCGTCTGTCCATCTGTCAATGTCTTTGTTTGTGTGTTTGTTCTGCTCGTATAATTACGAGTGTTTCTTGTATATGGCTTTTCGTGCTTCTATTCTAACTATAAAGTCCGTTTTCTTTTAGTTCAAACACTTTTTTAAGCATTCAAAAGTTACGCGAATTATGCTACAGATGAATCATCTGCCTATGCAGACATCTTTTGTAAAATCGCAGCAGAGAACTGTATTGAGAGAGAGAGAGAGAGCGGAGTGCACGTAAAAGTGAACGTGATGAACGCGTTTAATGATTTCGCACTCTTTCTATCACCACCTGATTCGAATTGAAAGAACTGTGTATCCCGTGTAATGCAATTCTCTGCGCCTTTTGTAATGTGATTAACGTCAAAATTAGCTGCAAGAGCATTGATAGTTTGCCTTGAGTAACACTTGGTTCTATCGATTATATATTATTTTCTGCCGCCGTCAAGCCCCGTAAGCAAGCAATGCAAATAGTACAGTTATGCTGCACTGGTTCTGTTTTTGGACGGCAAACAAAGGCTTCTCCTGGGTCAAAATATAGTCGCGCTCAAGTCTCTTTGCACGCTAAATGCACGCAGGCGTCCTTCTGCTCTTTCGGGCCACCTACCCCAATCTTCTTTTCGTAATTATCGTTGTAGGTTTGAGAAAGCACACATTGTGAGCGTGTCGTCAACGACAACCCTTCATTTCACGCGCCCTTTGAAAGTGTGTCGTTCATTGTGTCGAGCAGCCTCCTCTCCTGCAGTCGCAGGCCGTGCAGGTGAAGAGTGCCTTCTGTGCAGACTGCGTACTGAGAAACCAACGCCCTGCGGATAACATATGGCGAGTGTGTTTCTTAAGTGTTCATCTGTTCGCTACACGCAGACGTGGGCTTCCGCATCAACAGTAAGTCGCTGCTAGTGGCTAACCAATCCTAGCTGAACACAGCAGGCACACTGTATACATACGGTTCACGAAGCACAGTATATGGATGGCCAGTCAAAGTGGCCCTTGCCGGGAACAGCGAGCGGCAATCTGCTCGGTATGCTTCGCGAGAGCGGCCTTTGAGATGCGCACGCTGACTGATTCTCGTACAACGTAATGGCATAAAACAATTCCTGTATCTATTGCTATGAGTTCATATGACAACGTGCACGGGCGTGCTATAATGTAAGCATGGCGATGTTTTCTTTTTTAACGCAGTGTCATTGCTGGTAGGGTGTAACGTTACTGCTGAGAGTTCGTTATCACCGTTATATATATATATATATATATATATATATATATATATATATATATATATATATATATATATATATATATATATATATATATATATATATACACAGTGAACTCTCACTTGAGTGAACTTCAAGGGACCGAAGGAAATAGTTCACTTAACTGAAAGTTCACTAAACTGAATAGTCACTAGATCAACATAAGGCATGGCATACAGAGTTAAAAGTTTGAAGTGCAATTCATGGAGGAAAAGACATGGCATCCATAGTGTTAGAAATGTGTGAAATGGAATTTGTACATATCAACAAGTACAAGGTTCATAACAGTTATAATGCTGCCTTTATCACTTAAAAAAAAATCTGTAACCTTCTTCTGCACTTGTACTTTTAAAGCACAGGAAGTAGCAAAACTTTCCAAAGAGTCAATGTTTTTGTACACTTCTTCTGGCACAGCTTTCTGTTGAGACAAAGTCTCTCAACTTTCCAATGTACCCTACAACCTCAGCTAGAGTTATAGGGCTTGAAACTGGCCCGGCAGCTGCCTCTTCTTCGTCTTCTTCGCCTCTTCTTCAAAAGAAGGAGACGACGACCATACACATAGAAACACACACCACGTGGTTTATGGTGTGACAGATCGCCGCTTTGCTCTGGCGGCGTTGTAAGCACCAGCGATGTTACTTTGTTCATGGCCTCCGAGATTACATGTTTGCTCGTCTTTTGCGGATGATCTCGGAGGCCATGCCTCGTTGCCGTTGGTTTTCCACGCCGCCGCTTTGCCCCAGGGGCGCTGTAGCGCCAGCGACGTTACATTGCCGCTGGAGCGGCGGTTTGATGAGGGCGGGCATCGGTTCTGATCGCAAAAATAAGCCTTGGTCCTCTGAGCGAGCTCGTTAAACTGAAATATTGACTGTTCAGAAATTCGTTAAAGTGAAACATTTTTGCATAGAATCTATAAGAAAACTGCCGGGGATTTTTCAAAAGTTCGTTATTCCGAAATATTCGATAAACCGACGTTCGTACAACTGAGAGTTTACTGTATATATATATATATATATATATATATATATATATATATATATATATATATATATATATATATATATATATATATATATATATATATATGGGGGGGATTGAATAAAGGGGGCCGACGCATAAGTGATAGGTTTGTTTAAGAAACTGGCATTTCGGTCTGAGTAATACAAGACGCCCTGCAATCGGGAGGCTCTAATGGATTCTGCAGTTCTAAGCCGACACAACCAGTACATGTAGGAATGTATGCAACATTACCTTATCAGATTATCAGATTATCAGAACGCTTATCAGATTGACCTAATACATGTTGGGCTGTAACTGGCAGCTGTACATCAACAGGTGGGGAAGCTCTAAAGATGGAAAAGAAGATCACAGTTTCACCGTGCAGGCGATGCAATGAATGCGATAGCAACATGTTAGAATATTACACGAAGTGTAAAACACGTAACTGTAGTGGCAGTGTTAATTGAAGTAAACGTAAGCTGACTAAGTAAAAACGAGCTGTTCTGCTAGGGGCCCTCCGTTTGAATCATGCCATCGGACAATTTCATTTATGTTTATTGATAAATGCCAACGTCTTTCTTAGCGAATTTACCACCCATTTTCCGTATCGGGTATTTTCCAAACCTCTTGCGCGATCCGATAGCGGATGTAGTGCACAGCTGCGCCAATAAAATTACATCATTCTAAAGTTTGAGCTCAGTTATTGTTTCGCACTTTTAATATTAAAGTTTTAGACGATTTAAGATGAAATGCGTGCACTGTTGGTGTTTTGTTTCACGACATTTCTTTGTGGGCTGCCATTGTCGAAATTGAGAGGACTAATGTTGTCAAGAATGTAAGACCTACTATGACCAACTTTAGTGACAGAATGATGTGGCACTATAACCCGCGTATACCGCATGTAATATAGCAGGGCGTGGTATATAGCATACATATGCCTAAATATATGAAGAACCTCACAGCGACGACGACAAAAATTATCTTGCAGTGTCCATGTAATTGCTATCGCACTAGAAAGAAAGCACTCGTAGACTCCGAGACGAAAGAAGGTATATACAGTCATTCGTTGTTCTGCGTCCGAAATTGAACTTTTCTCTAAATATGGCCCACCTTATCAGCTTGGTATATTGTAGACGCAGTGGTGGTTTCCGACTTTCTGAGCTAGTTTTCTCCGTTTTCCTCGTTTACTTATTTCTTTTCCAACGTGCAAATAATTTTCGCTCTTTATCAAGCATCTCCGTCCTCGTGATATCAAATTATCGCGTGGTAAGCCACCAGCACCATTACCGTGAAACTCACGAGACCATATCATTGCGCGAGCGGCTTAGAAACAATTACCAGTGGCTAATATTTAACTCTTTATGCGAACATTGGTGAGCAGAAGGTAATCAAAGAGAGTTGATTCTTTTCAGCTACCAATGAAATGATAAAAATCTTAGGGGTAAGAAAGAAACGTTTAAATTAGGTGTTTCCAGACGCATTTCTTGGCTAATTTTGCGCAATTAACGAGGTGTAGTTATTTATCATTACGTGGCACGCCCTTTTGTACAGCCACATCAAAGAATGTCGCCACCGCCTGCGCACTAAGCCAGCCAGTTTAACCCACATTCATCTTATCAATATAGCAGTGCCCCTATACCAGTACCCGCTTCCAGAACAACCAGTACTTCGTACAGTGCAAAATGTGAAAGTTGTACAAAGTCAAATCTGAGCTGTAAGCCGGGTGGTAAAACATTCATCGTCTAAAGCGCTGGGACGAAGCGTGCAATTCATGCGGGAGCGTTGTCGGAACAGCGCGGGGACGCCCTCAACGTGGATACTCGTTCCTCCTTCTCAGAACCTGAGGAAAATCATGTCTCACGCAGCTTTCTCCACGCTATATACTCTAGCACTGAACACAGCTTTCAGTGAATATTGGCAGCATTTGTTGGTTCAGCTAGCGGCGGCGGATGCCGTGCACCGAGTTTAGGAGTGAACCGAACAGACTGTAACGAACAATAATGGAGCCGCGCGTGAGACGCTAACCAATTCTTACCACAAACGCCATTTTCTCATCAGTCACAGCTGTCATTGTGCTGCCAACGAGTCATGGAAAAAATTAACACGGCCCACGCAAATATCGCAGCATTCAAAATGAAAAATAAAATGGAAATTTAAAATGAGAAGCCTCCCACAGCCTCCCACTTTAGAATTCGAATAAATAAAGGGTGAGTTCATTTTCTTTTTCTCTTTTTTTTCTGTGTATCTATATTCTGGGGAGGCGGAGAGGGACAAGGTTCAAATTTTGTGCTATTGTGGCCGTTCTGAATGAGAACGAAAACGCAAGGAGCTTCCCGACACCGCAGAATGCTAGACGGCGTTGCATAATTTTCACAAAACTGATCATCTAACGTTGTGATCTGTTCCCGCAGCGCGACGCGTATCGGAAGAACGCCGCACGCATAAATATCAGCTTCTTCGGTAGCGAGTGGAATTTTCCGCGTATCCTGCAAGGGCTCGGAGGACGCGCTCACTGATCGAGTCTTCTATGGCGCCGTGTGGCGGGTTTCCCTCCCGCACAGATTTTCATGCCCGCGCCGATAGCCAGCGTCTCTACAGCTCGACGGCTCGTCACCAGCTCTAATAACGCAGTCCCGCCGCAGAATGCTCCTTTTCTTTCCCTTTCCTTTCCTCTCTCTCTCTCTCTCTCTTTATTATATTTTATGCCGCCAAGTCTTTGCGCCGGGCTTTACATGATGCGAACGAACGAACTCCAAGCTGAGAAATGAGATCGCGCTCTTTCAATATAGACGAATATTTCCGTCTAGCGAATAGGCCTCCGCCTGACCGGTTTTTATTGCAATTCATATAGTGGGCGCACGCCGCCACGTCAGGCCCGTCCTGAGAATGGAAATAGAGGGGGGCAGAAATGCCGAAGGGGAGGAAGGAAAGAAAGGGAAAGAAGGCGTGTGAGTCGATGGGGGCTGAGGCGGTTCGGAAGGAGGCAAACGAATTCGGCGTTCTCGCCTGCCCCTTGCGCAAAGAAGCGCTCGTCGTGCGCCGCCAGAGGCAGCCCATTGTTAAGGTGACCCGGTGAGAACCCCAGATGCACGGAACGGCGCTCGGTCGTGTAACGGCGCAAAGGTGGCAAACGACGCGCGCCTCTCGCGACGAGTCTCCTCCGAAAAAGAGCGACGAAAGGACCGGCAATGAAAGCTCCGCCGGTGGCAGCGATCCAAGGTACGCGCGCTCTCCTCGCCCCGGAGCGCGCGCACCGGAGGAGACGTTCTTCTGCGCGGCCGCGAGCTCCGCGGCGCAGCGGGGCGGTCGCCTCGCTCGCGGTGTGCGCGCATTGTCTCCGGCGCAGCGGCATTGTTCGCCGCACGCGGCTGACAGACCGCTTCGTGACGGCCTCCCGCATCGGCCGACCTCCGACGGCGGGACCCCGTCGCCGTCCCAGTGCACGGCGCACAACACGGGCGTGTCCCCGACAGATGCTGGCTGAGCAGAGGTTGCGGGCACGTTGTTCTCTCCTCCAGTCTTGCCATCTACAAACCTTGGACTGAAATTCCAACCCGCCTCGCAGTTTAGAACAGGAGTCCGAGCGATTTTATACCTATAACCTTTCATAAACGTCCCACGAGCGGCGACGGCTTCTGCGACGGTCGGCCGTGTCTGGCGAACACCTAGACCAGTACAGGTGGCTCAAAATAGCTCGTTCTTGGGCAAATTGCTTGATACTTGGTGAAGCCATTGTAGGGCAAATAAAAAAGACACAAAGAACATAAGACCGGACGCCATGGATGATACTAGTGGTAGCGCCCGTCGGTTTTGATTGTACTACAACTTCACATCGAACACGTCCCATAATCGTGAAATTCTTATCACACAAAACCAACCAAAAGCACTTTTAGCAAATGGCCGTAAATTGAAAAAACACGAATTACAGTCATTTATTTATTTATTTATTTATTTATTTATTTATTTATTTATTTATTTACTTATACATACTGCAACCTCAATGAAGCTATTGCAGGAGTGGGATGAACAACAAACATACAAACATTTATAAACAAGCTTGCCTGAATTGTTTCAGTGGTAGTGAACGGATGTTGCCCGGTAATGAATTCCAAACTTCAATTGTTGATGGAAAAAAAAAACTGTGTTTAAATGAAGCAGTGCGGGCAAAAAAAGATTGAGATATTTAGAGCATGGTGACTCCTCGTACATGAGGGTTTTGAAAAAGTCAAATAGTTATCTAGAGAGGAGAGGCGAGAATTGATTAATGTGTGAAGGAATTTCAGGCATTCAAGTTTGCGACGCTCTGCAAGAGGAGTGAGACCAAGTAGTGGAAGAGAGTTAAACGGCGAAAATTCCTTGTCATGTCTCCTACAAACAAAACGCACTGTCTTTTTTTTTTTTGCACTGATTCTAGTTTTTTGACGTCACAGTGTTTGTACGGATTCCATACAACGCAGCCATATTCGACGATGGGGCGAATAAAGGTTTTATACGTAAGAAGTTTAGTTTCTTGAGGAGCAAGGCGCAGCGTACGATGTAAGTAACCTAGTCTTTTAAGGGCCTTGTTACAGGTGACATCAATGTGCTTCGACTATGACAAATCGTGTGTTAGTAGGATACCTAAATATTTGACTTCGAAGACCCTATTTAAAGTAATATTGTTTATCGCATAGGCAAAGAAGGAAGGGGATGAGCATCGTGCAAAGAACGCGGATACAGTTTTGTAAAAGTTGATACTCATTTGCCATGCTTTGGACCAGTTACAGAAGTCAGCAAAATAATTGTTAAGGACAACATGATCAGTAGGAGGTTGAATTGTATGATGTAAAACGCAATCATCTGAAAAACGGGTATATTAACTGAGGTGTGTAGGGGGGGATAATTAATATAAAGCAGGCATTGGAGAGGAGTTCTCGCGCTCCGTTCGACACGCGCGTAAGCAGCTACTTACATTTGCAAAAACGCGTTCTAACAAGTATTCCTTGCAATTCAAGACACTGCACATCGGGTCGAAACGCTACATATTTGATACATAATCCGATACCGTAAGGGAAATAGCACAGCAGTTGCCCCGTCATCAAGCATCTACAAACCGCCAACGCGCCTCACCCTGTAATCGCCTCCCGTTTTCCGTAATATCCTCTAACATACGTAGCGTCCTTCCAAAGCGTGAACTAATATTGAACATTATTTCGTCATCCAAAAGCAACGTCCTCATACTAACAGAAATGTGGCTAAACAGTGACGTAACGGACGCTGAAATTTTAACCGATTTGCCTATTCCATGTGTATCGAAATGATCGAAAAGGCTCACGGGAGGGTTCTTGTTGCAATTCATCGGGGTATATCATGTTGTTCCGTTATTAAGATCGCATCCGATATCGAATCGTTATGGCTCATCTGTCATGCTCCCCCCGTAACAGCGCTCCTTGGTGTTTGCTATAGGCCCCCGCGAACTAATCCAGACTTCCCACGTCATTTGAATAATACCATTCATAAACTTTTTTCCAGTTACCCAAATGTTTGCATCCTTCTTTTTGGCGGTTTTAACTATCCGGACAATGAGTGACAAAACATAACTAGTTCCACATTAACGTGTCATGCAGAAGCGAAAAACTTCATCGATGTCTGCTTAAATTTTAACCTCACACAATTACTTTCTCAACCAACCCGTGTCTCGCGGGGATCAGCAAACACCCTCGATCTGATATTAACCGATACCCCAGAGCATCTATCACCCATCAGTTACCCCCCTGAAATCAGTGATCATAAAGTCATACATGCTCTGTTTTCATTTTCAATAGCTGAAGATCTCAACACCTTTTTTGTCGGGTACGAATCCGTATTTCACACTCGCTCAATTCATGAAAACTGGTTAATTTCCAAGAACAAATTAAATCATCTCACTAATATGTTTATTCCGAAGGTTACCTTTAACACTAATCGCCACAAACAGTGGTTTACCCGGCGCTTAAAACAACTAGAAAACCAAAAGAAACAATTATTTCGTACTGTCATACGCAATTACACACCTGCTGCATGGGGAAAATACTTCGAAGCCGAAAAATTATACTTACTTTCCGTTCGTAACGCCAAATACACGTTTTATCACAACGACTTGCCAAATTTACCAATAAAGAATCCCAAGCAATTCTGGCAAGTTTTAAATCCAACACATCCTCCCGATATTATACTGACGAACTATTCACACGAGACAGTTACTGACCATGATTGTGCAGAAATATTTAACAACGCATTCGCATCTGTCTTCACTACTGAACTTGACGCACCTTCGCAGTCACCATCCTTTAACTATAAACTTTCATGCCGGCTGTCACCTTCTTCGAAGGAGGTATTTCATCCATAATACACTATATGAAGGTTTCATCGTCGGCTGGTACGGGCCTTAATAATTCGAAGCTCCTGAAAAACGTGGAATCAATTTGTGCAGCACATTTATGTCTCATTTTTTCATAGTCACTTTCCTCAAAACGGGCAAGGTCGTTCCAGTCTACAAATCAGGTAACAGATACTCAACCTTGAATTACCGCCCCGTTTCATTGAAGTGTGCCTTGTAAAATCATGTAACACGTCATCTACTCGTAAATTATCAACTTCTTGCGAATTTTTTCATCCTTCATAGCACGGGTTTCGTAAGGGCTTCTCTTGCGAAAGCCAACTAGCACTATTCCTTCACGATTTGCACACTAATCTTGACTGTAACATGCAAACTGACTCCATCTTTCTTGATCTTGCAAAGGCTTTTGACAAAGTTACTCACCGCCGTCTGTTACTAAAAGTCATCCTAATACATCCTACATCCTAATATTCTTAAATGGATTGAAGAATTCCTAACTAATCGTTCTCAGTCGGTCTATCTTAACGGCCATCTGTCCAAACCCCTCCCAGTTACCTCAGGCGTTCCACAAGGGTCTGTCCTCGGTCCCCTCCTATTCTTAATATATATTAACGACATACGCCTGCATGTTTCCTGTAGTATTCGAATGTTCGCTGATGACTGTGTTATTTAACCACACCCTTACTAATTGTCATGACCAACATATCCTTCAGACAGATCTTAACAGCGTATTAAATTGGTGCAATGATTGGCTAATGTCCACAAGCAAAACAGAAAGAAAGAAAGAAAGAAAGAAAGAAAGAAAGAAAGAAAGAAAGAAAGAAAGAAAGAAAGAAAGAAAGAAAGAAATGACATGCTTCTATTCACGGTTGCGCATCTCGAAATCGTGCCAGATAGAATCGTTTCCAGCATGTTTCACGCCAGACAATCAATGCCTGGCCACCGAATCCTCGCGAACAGGCCTCGAAGCACTGTGATTTATCCGAGTTTCACACTTGCTGAGCAGACGCATGCAAAATTATTTATGCAAGCGAATTTCGCTCACAAAACAAGCTCTAAAAAGCGGCACGGCTTGTGAAAAGTAGTCACAAACCAGTGGAATGTTTAATTCTAGGAATAGCTTTATGAATCACCAGGTTGTTTAAAGATTATGTTATACCGGGCGTCTTCTTTTTTAAGACTTAAGAAAATGGTTGAATATCGCCTGTGGCGTATAGCACAAATCTACTCCTTGAGCTGGACTACACGAAGTAGCGGACATTATTAATTGCGCAAGAAATCAGACGACATAATTGCCTAATTCACAATTTTTCACTAATCAACTTTCTAAATATTTGAAGGCACATATTGCACTTTGCGAATTGAAGCCAGTGAGTTTTCAGGGCACATTCACTTCAAACAAATTTTGAAGCTAGCGCCAGTTTTGAGATAAGCGCCGTCGAACTTGCACTGAAAACACGACGTTTTTCGGCTTAGTTTTACAGCAGAATGTGGAAAACGCCTTTTTATGGATTGAAGCACAAAAATAACTGCAACGCCACTGTATTTCACCAAACATTTTTGGAACGCAAATCTTAGAACTGGCGACATCGTTAGAATCCGCTTCCAAGTGTTCATGCCTTGCGAACTCGCCGGCTGAAATTAGTTAACTGCAATATATGTCATAAATCCAATTAGCGTCAAATTTGATCAACAAGATTTCGGTAATTAGTTTATTATGCATCTCGATTTCTCGTGCAAATAATGCCCGCCCCTTAGAGCAATTCAGCTGAAGGAGTGGAATTGTGCTACATGCCACAGGCGATTTTTTAAAACTCCGATTATAGGTCTAAAAAGAAAAACCATATGTCATCATCATCATCATCATCATCATCATCATCAGCCTGGTTACGCCCACTGCAGGGCAAAGGCCTCTCCCATACTTCTCCAACTACCCCGGTCATGTACTAATTGTGGCCATGTTGTCCCCGCAAACTTCTTAATCTCATCCGCCCACCTAACCTTCTGCCGCCCTCTGCTACGCTTCCCTTCTCTTGGAATCCATTCCGTAACTCTTAATGACCATCGGTTATCTTGCCTCCTCATTACGTGTCCTGCCCATGCCCATTTCTTTTTCTTGATTTCAACTAAGATATCATTAACTCGCGTTTGTTCCCTCACCCAATCTGCTCTTTTCTTATCCCTTAACGTTACACCTATCATTCTTCTTTCCATAGCTCGTTGCGTCGTCCTCAGTTTAAGTAAAACCCTCTTCGTAAGCCTCCAGGTTTCTGCCCCGTACGTGAGTACTGGTAAGACACAGCTGTTATACACTTTTCTCTTGAGGGATAATGGCAACCTGCTGTTCATGATCTGAGAATGCCTGCCAAACACATCCCAGCCCATTCTTATTCTTCTGATTATTTCTGTCTCATGATCCTGATCTGCAGTCACTACCTGTCCTAAGTAGATGTATTCCCTTACCACTTCCTGTGCCTCGCTCCCTATCGTAAACTGCTGTTCTCTTCCGAGACTGTTAAACATTACTTTAGTTTTCTGCAGATTAATTTTTAGACCCACCCTTCGGCTTTGCCTCTCCAGGTCAGCGAGCATGCATTGCAGTTGGTACCTCTAGTTACTAAGCAAGGCAATATCATCAGCGAATCGCAAGTTACTGAGGTATCCTCCATTAACTCTTATCCCCAATTCTTCCCAATCCAGGTCTCTGAATACCTCCTGTAATGTAAAATAGTCTGAAATGCAACACTTGGCTGGCAATAAAGACCATGTAACTCTAGCACTCCTCCAACTTAATCAGTGCAAAGGGGGCAAACATCGATGCGAAAAAAAAAAGGTGCACTGGACTTCATGTTGTACCTCAGCTCTGATCGATGGTGTAATACTGACAGAGCGTTCTGTGCACAAGCATACCGTGCATTTTCCTACGTGTTTCGAGAAGCAGGTGGTTGAATCCGCCAAACACATAGGCTGGAAAAAAAATTATGGACCATTCCACTCTGTGAAGGTGGATGACCAGCGAAGCTGTTTAGCACACGACACAGAGGCGACACAGAATTTTGAACGAAGGTACGGGCGCATTTATTGTCCTGATCGGTGGTCATCGTGACGATAGGTACGCACGCACGTTCTCGTATCGCCTCTATTATTACTCTATTAATTCCATCATATTCGCGTACAGTCCGGACTCCCGAGGAAGAACGCGCCTACGAAGAGCGACGGCAGGAGCAGAGACAAGAACGCAATCGTCGCCGGCGGGCGGCAAACAGCGCCGATGGAGACAAAACGCCAAGCGCACGCGGGACGTCGCTCTTCGGGGGCGCTTCGCTCCTCGGGAGTCCGGGTAACGGCGCCAGAAGTGAAATTCAAAATGGAGAACGGCAACTTTTCTTTATGTACGTTCGCCTGGACGACGGGACCGCCGCAGCAAGGAGCTGGATGAAAGCAGAAACGCGTGACGTTTCGACGGCACCGCCACCACGGGAGAGCAGGAGGAAAGGAAACTAGATACGCAGCCTCTTGGAACGCCGACAAAGAGAGGGCAGTGCGAACGTAGACGTGGCCGACGTGGGTCGGCCTTTTGGGCTAAGACCTCAAGCTCTTCATCGCGGGAGGTCTACCAGCACCACGTCGCTCACCGTTAGTGACCTACTGTTGGCGCTTCCTCCTCGTTGGACGGACTTCAGTGTATATTTTATTTATTTATTTCTTGCCCTTCTTGTAAACTTTCAAACTTTTCTCCCTCTTCATTGTGTTCCAAACATTCGAATAAAATCTGTTCTTACCCTTGTGCGCCTGGGACCTCTCTGGGTCCCAGGTGTGACAAGGGCAGTTGAAGGGCGCGTTACAGGTCCCGGAGCCCACTACACGGAATCCACAGGGGTATGTGCCATTGCGCTTGGACCCTTTCTGCACTATCACCAGGATCGGCCCACATTTTTGTTGACGAAGAAGAAATATGGACGGAACCCTAGCCATAAACAGCCTCGCTGTAGAAACGCTAAAATACGGTTGCAATCATTGGCTGCAACGCTGCATTGATCTAAGCAATATTGCTGATAGCTTTTAAGTTGATCGTCTCCTCTCTCCCGAAAGTAAGTACACATGGATAAAAAGAAACTTGCATGGATGAAACACATGGAGAACACCCTGTTGAGTTATACAGGGTGTCCCACATAACTTGAGCCAAGAATTCAATAACCTAACGCATACTGTTCGCAATAGCCTAGAGTAACTCAGACATTTTTTTTGTTTTCCCCATCTCAGTAATTAATTAGGTTAATTACCCAACTTCTTAATTATTGGCTGATGACCCAACGTATGATACGCAGATTTGTAGTGCACCTTCAGAAACCACCTATCGAGTCGTTTCCTTTACTTTTTGCAGTGTTTTCTTGTAGCGTAAAAAGCACAAGGGCGTAGAAGAGAAAACCGACACACACAGGCGCTAACTTCCAACAACCTAGAAGTTAGCACCTGTGTGTGTCTGTCTGTCAGCGCCTGTGGGTGTCTGTTTTCTCTTCTACGTCCTTGTACTTTTTGCGTTCCAAGAAAAACTGCAAAATGTTACACCAACAAGCCCAAATATCTACACTGATGTTTCCTTTACGATACGTCTCACGTAGCCCTTTTTTCCGGGTCGCAGAGAAAGCCCGCGAAATATGAAAAAAGCCACGTGACGGAGCGCTTGCGCAGTGGTATCGTGTTGCTCTCAGCGTGCGTTCGGCGAACAAGGTCGGCTCCCATCGGATGACGGCGAAAATTAAACTTAATTAAATAGTGAGTTATGGGGAAAACAAAAAAAAAATGTCTGAGTTACTATAGGCAATAGGCGAATAGCATCCGTTTGGTTCAATTCGCTTCCGACGCCCTTTTCATTTTTAAATTCTTGGCTCAAGCTATGTGGGACACCCAGTACAGCTACTATGTGAGCACATATCGTTCATATTAAAGCAGTTCAGGATCATACAAGTAAAGAAAATTTTTAAGTGAGCCGAAAAAGAAACGCGCTTGCCGTGCATGCTTGGACGATTTAAGCAAGCGTGCACATCACACGCACGAGAAAACCTGATTTCGGATCATGTAATTGTGCCACGTTGAACGCGAATCTATCGACAGTCAAGTATAGACACATGCGAGAAGCGGTGGGGGGCGCGGAGATCACCGCAAATTTTAGCAGCAGTACTGGGCAGAAAGAGTTAATTTCGGGCATGAGATTGTAACGGCCGAAATAGGCTGTTTATTGACAGATGTTATTTATTCTGCCAAAACAACAAAGGGGCTATGCAAATCGTAGGGACTATGCGGGTACCGTAAGTTACACAGCGAGCAGTATACACGCGGCCCGAAAGCTGTTCTTGTCGCGCAACAGTGTCTTGACAAGTCCCGACAAAGACTGCAAGTCCTTGCACGACGTTTGTTTAACTTGCCTATGCTCTGGTGGTGCACTAAAAGCCAATCCCTCCATATTTAGGAAGAATTAAACACATTTGCAGGAAACAGGGGCAACCAACGCTGCAGTGATTGCCCGAAAGTCGGCTCTACAGCGCTGCGCACTGTCCTGCAGTTCAGCTGTGCACTTATTGATCGTATTTTATTTTCGTGCTTACGGCTCGTGTATTTATTTCAGGCCACACACGGCAGTTTGTGAGCAATGTGTGCACCGGGTCTCTTTGAACCGGCAGCTGTCACAGCGCAGATATGACACGGTATTATTTTGACAGGTGGGCTTCTCGAGTTTGCCGAGTGCAGTGCTGTGAAGCGTCCGATTTTCACCTGTTTTCTTGAACATTTGGCAACTAAACATTTATAACGACACAAATAAACATCAATATAACATTATAATTTGAATATTCATTCTAATCAGGACCGAAATCATGTAACACGACATCAGTCTCTTTTTTTCATACTTGCATTTCTTCTATTCAACACGTGCCAATTCGCCCGACAGCTTGCTTTGCTAAGATATATCGCAGCAGTACATTTGTCGATAAAACGGTTACAAAATACTACTAACGAAAAGAAGAGCCCCTTAGGAGTGCAAGAGTAAGCTGAAAAGCTTTTAAACACCTTTAAACCGAAACATGTAAGCGCTAGAATCAGACACCCCTGACATCGTCTATATTATATCTAAGATTGTATGAATTATGCGTATTTAAATTATACACAAGGGAGAGAGAGAAGAGACTTAGTCTCCTCTTGCTCCTTCTATTTCTCAATTTTACAAATGGGCACATTCTTTTGATACGTGCAGAAAAATATATTTCATTCATGTCGGAAAACAAACAACCATGTATTCAAAATACGCAAATTGTTGCAAGAAAGAACGTTGTTTGGCAGGGCGCAGCTATAAATATCATTATTCTTTTTCCTCATGGTGTCACACGAATGGACCGCTGATTCGCACTGTTGCTTTCGTGCTATTTTCCATATGTTATACGTAGTGTGATTATCCGGACTGTAATGTTCTGTCGGTAACATTTAGTGATAAATGAACTAGCGAATCTCCTCGAATATTCTCAAATATATGCAAGTGGTAACTTGTGCACATTCTCACTTGGAAGCACTATCATGCAGTTAGAGCTTAGAAAATTTTCTAAATTTTGCGACCCAACACTTAAATCATTTATAAACTTTTTATGGCTTTTTCTTAGGGCCTTTTAAAATCAATTTAACGCTTGATTTTTCACATCAGAACTGTTATTTTGTACACGATAATAGTAATTGTCTGTCACACTTATAATATGAGGGCGCAGACGAAACGCCTGGAAAGGGCTCGATAAGCAAGAATACCTTTTCGCCGGCAAGTTAGTCCGTTTTTGCTAATATCTTTAAATGCAGAGCAATACCAACCGAGACAAAGGGAAGGTCAAGATAATGCCTGCACATAATTCAATAACAAATATGTACATAATAAGCACTAGAAACCAAACAACGCTTCAGACTGTTTGGATCGCACCGCTAGTACGATCTGTTGGGAACTCGGCGCTGACGCCCGTGGTTGTACCTGGGTCGCAAGCCCCAAGGGTAGCGTTGGCCTGGCGGCCTGGGGTACAACTGGAAGCATCCGAAGGTCCCGGCAAAGCATGAGTCGACTGGTAACAACGAAACAACTTGTTTATTTTAACATCGCAAAGAGTTGGCGGTCAGGTTTGACCGAAGTAGAGAGACGGGAGAGCACTTCACTCCACAGAAGAAATCGGAGCCCTCCTTTTGGCGTCCGGGGGCAGCTGTTTTTATACTCTCGCAGTTGAGGGCAAGAAGGAACCCCTCAAAAGACGAGCACGTGAATGTACAATGGGCTAATGGTGACGCACACTGTCGTAGCGATGCCGTAGCACCATGTCGAGCACGATCTCGTAGCACCCTGTCGTGGCGCTGCCGGTCGGACACAATGACTGTAATGAGAGGATGGTCCCTGCTTTGGCGTCGCCTGTTTGGGCACAATGACTGGAATGAGATCCCTGCTTTGGCATCGCCTGTTTCGGACACAATGACTGGAATGAGATCCCTGCTTTGGCATCGCCTGTTTCGGGCACAATGACTGGAATGCGAGGATGATCCCTAGGCGGTCGCATCGCCGCAGTCGCGCCAGGAAACACCTGGCGATGAGTGTTGTGGCGACGACGATCGGGCCAAAATGTCTGCCGCCCCGCCGCAGTCGCGCCGGCAAAACCACGTGTCGCAGGCGAAACGCAACAGACCGCCCCGCCGGGGGAAGGAGATCCCGATGGACAGGGGACTGCATCCGCTGTCCGGAGGGATGTCGCTCGATGATGCTCATAACCGAAGTCGGGCGTCCCTCGACGTTTCTTGAGCGCAGCGCACAGAGAAGGCCTCGTTCTCTTGTTCAGGTTCGCACGGGACACTGCAAAGTGACTTCGGGAGAGTTCACATTTTTGTTCTCGTTCCCGGCAAGCGTTAGAACTACGCTGAAACTCAACCGCTCAGTCAGCAAGCACGGCACAACCCTCACTAAGCCCTGCCAGGCTCTTTCCCCTTTTTATACCACTGCCTAGTTCCTTACAGTAGTCTAGCATCACTCAGAACGCGTCCACAAATTGAAAAATTGCACTAGAAAGCATATCATCACTTTGAAACACTAAACAAAAGCAATATGTTTAAAAAAAAATCCTGCCTCAGGAAGAAAAACATCAGTAACAAACAATTTTGAGGCTGATTCCTACGTTAGGGGCTTCGACTTAAGCCATCGGCGTTACCGTTGAGACTCCCCTTTTGTAACGCACCTCAAAGGAATATTGTTGTAGAGCGAGGCTCCAGCGCAGGAGGCGGCCATTTTTGGGAGAGATGGTCTGCAGCCATTGGAGAGGGCAGTGATCCGTCTCAATGATAAACCTCGAGCCGGCTAGATAGCATGACAATTTCTGAACGGCCCACACGAGACACGCACACTCTTTCTCGGTGGCGCTATACGCCTGCTCACGACTGGTCAGCTTACGACTAGCATACAGGACGGGGTGTTCTACTTCTCCATTTTCCCGTTGGCACAGTACAACGCCCATGCCTCGCTCACTAGCATCGCACTGAACAATGAACCCTTTTGTATAGTCTGGCGATCGTAGCACAGGCTGGCTTGTTAGGGCACTCTTTAGGGCGCTAAAAGCTCTTTCCTTGGTCTCGTCCCAGACGACTGTTTGAGGCTCTGTCTTTCTTAGAGCATCCGTCAGGGGAGCCGCGATATCAGAGTACCTAGGGATGTACCTCTGATAGTAGCCGGCGACACCTAAGAACGACCGAATATCGGTCTTTGTGCGCGGTTGCGGAAAGTCTCGCACAGCGGCCACTTTTATTTCAGAGGGGCGGCGACGACCCTGACCAATCACGTGACCGAGGTAGACAACCTCGGCCTGTGCTAACTGGCACTTAGGAGCCTTTACTGTCAAGCCTGCTTCGCGCAGGCGGGTTAGCACTGCCCGCAAGTGTGTCATATGCTCAGACCAGGATGCGGAGAATATCGCTACGTCGTCTAGATACGGTAAAGCGAATTCTTGCTGTCCCCGCAACACTTTATCCATGAGACTTGAAAAACAGTATGGCGCGTTCTTCAAACCAAAACTCAACACTTTAGGACGGAATGTTCCCATTGGTGAAATGAACGCCGCATACCTACTAGCCTCTTCTGTAAGTGGAACCTGCCAATAACCCCTGACAAGATCTAGGGTGGAAATAAACTGAGCGCTACTAACTTTCTCAAGGCGCTCCTCGATGTTAGGGATCGGATAAATTTGATCCTTAGTGATGGAATTAAGCCTGCGGTAGTCGACGCAAGGACGAGGTTCCTTGCCCGGTACCTCAACTAAAATCAAAGGGGAGGTATAGTCACTTTCACCTGCCTCAATAACACCGAGCTGTAGCATTTTCTTTACCTCAGCCTCCATAATATCGCTCTGGCGGGGTGACACCCGATACGCCTTGGATCGTACTGGCTCTGGGGAGGTAAGTTCAATATCATGAGTAAGTACAGAAGTCCTACCAGGCCTCTCAGAGAACAGACCTTGAAACTCTTGTAATAGCTGGTGTAGTTCGGTTTTCTGCTCGGGCGACAGCGGTGCTTTACTGATAAGGTCACTAATGACTTGACCGGTGTCTTCCCTGTTCGTCACTGAGCCTAGTCCTGGAAGCTCGACCGGAAGCTCTTCAGGAACGTTTACCATCATGCACACCACTGCTTCCCTTGGTCTATAAGGTTTGAGCAGATTACAGTGGTAAACTTGCTGTGCTTTCCGCTTTCCTGGCAGACTTACCACGTAGTTAACGTCCGATAGTTTCTGAACAATTCGTGCTGGGCCCTCCCACTGCACGTCTAGTTTGTTGTTTAGCGATGTGCGCAATATCATGACCTCATCGCCAACCTCAAAACGACGGGCCCTGGCTGTCCGATCATAATAAACCTTGGCCCTCTGCTGGGCCTTTGTCATTGCTTCACCTGACAACTCCTGTGCCCTTCTTAAGCGTTCGAGGAGCTTAAGCACGTACTCCACCACGACTGGGTCGTCGCCCCTACCTTCCCATGATTCTCGAAGCATGCGAAGCGGAGACCGAAGCGAGCGACCGTACACCAGTTCAGCTGGCGAAAACCCCGTAGCCGCATGCGGCGCGGTCCTTAAAGCAAACATCACCCCAGGCAGACACAGCTCCCAGTCAGTTTGATGTTCAAAACACAAGGCTCTCAACACGCGCTTCATGACGGAGTGGAGCTTCTCAACGGAATTCGACTGTGGGTGGTACACTGAGCTGTGTAACAGCTTTACCCCACACCTTTCGAGAAAAGTTGTCGTCAAAGCGCTAGTAAACACTGTGCCCTGATCTGATTGAATTTCTGCAGGAAAACCAACTCGCGCAAATATGGACAGTAGTGCATTGACTATCTCAACTGAGCTGAGTTCTTTAAGCGGCACTGCTTCAGGGAACTTTGTCGCTGGGCAGATCACAGTCAAAATGTGTCTGTACCCCGTGGCTGTTACCGGCAGAGGTCCCACTGTATCAATAACGAGCCGTCTAAAAGGTTCCGTAATGATAGGTACCAATTTCAACGGCGCCCTTGATTTGTCCCCTGGTTTGCCCACCCGCTGACAAGTGTCACATGTCCTCACGAAATGGTCTGCGTCCCGAAAACACCCTGGCCAATAGTACTCTTGCAAGAGACGGTCCTTAGTTTTCTTAACTCCTAGGTGTCCGGACCACGAACCCCCATGCGACAAGCGCAACAGATCCTGACGATAGCATTGAGGAACGATCAGCTGATCGAACTCCACTCCTCTGCGGTCTAGATACTTCCGGTACAGGACTCCACCTCTTTCCACAAAACGCGCAGTTTTCCTGGCGATACCTTCTTTGACATTGCAGCGCACGTTTTCCAGGCTGCCATCCTTTTTTTGCTCGGCTATCAAAGCCGTCCGGCTGACTTTTAGCAACCTATCAAGTCCGTCTGACGTAGGCGCGATGAGCAAATCAGTAGATAGCTCTTCTAACTTTCCCGTGTCGGGCGTTTCCTCTCCAGTATCTGGCGCCTTTAACGTTACAGACTCAAGTTTATTCAGTTCGGGCGTGCTCGGAATATCAGCTTGCTGCGCCTCTGACCCTTTTTCGTTGTTTGATAACGTCGGCCCCGCAACTACCGCCTTTGCAGCGAGCTCCCGAACCTTCGATCTGGTTAAGGCCTGAACACTAGCTTCACCAAACAAAAGCCCCTTCTCGCGCAGGAGGTGATCAGACCTGTTTGAAAATAGGTACGGGTACTGGGGTGGCAGCATAGATGACACTGCCGCCTCTGTCTCAAGCGCTCCGAAAGGTCCTTCAATAAGCACCTTTGCTACTGGCAGACACACGCTATGAGCTTCCACGGCTTGCTTGATCCATGCGCACTCGCCCGTGAACATATGGGGTTCTACATAAGACGGGTGAACTACATCCATCGTAGCTGCGGAATCGCGAAGCACTCGGCACTCTTTCCCGTTCACGAGGAGGTCTCGCATGTAAGGCTCGAGAAGCTTCATGTTCTCGTCAGTGCTGCCTATTGAAAAAAACACAACTTTTGGTGTTGTTTCCGGACACTGCGCCGAAAAGTGACCCGGCTTCTGGCACGTATAACAAACGCGCGCTCGCCTCATCTCGAACCGCTTTCTGCGTTTGGCTGCCGCCGTCTCTTTACGTTTGGTCGGACTGCTTTCGCTCGCATCCGCACTACGCGTGTTCCCCTTTGCTCTCATGGGTGTGAACTTCGGCCTCTCAAACTTCGAGCCAAATTCACCCTTTTGACCGTCCTTAGCTCCGCGAGCTCGACGCGTCACAAACTCCTCGGCTAGCTCAGCGGCTTTAGCCACCGTACAAACGTCTGGCCTATCCAAGACCCAGTATCGCACGTTCTCCGGTAACCGACTATAAAACTGTTCTAGCCCGAAGCACTGCAGAACTTTATCGTGGTCCCCAAACGCTTTCTCTTCTTTGAGCCACTCCTGCATGTTCGACATAAGCCTATACGCAAACTCTGTATATGACTCACTTTTGCCTTTCTCATTTTCCCGAAACTTCCGACGGAACGCCTCCGCAGACAGCCGGTACTTTTTTAGAAGACTCGATTTCACTTTGTCGAAATCCTCTGCTTCCTCTCTATCCAAGCGAGCGACTACGTCGGCCGCCTCGCCGGGTAACAAAGTGAGCAAGCGCTGTGGCCACGTTTCCCGAGAGAACCCCTGCTTCTCGCACGTTCGCTCAAAGTTAACCAGGAACAAACCAATGTCCTCTCCAAGCTTAAACGGCCGCATCAGGTCAGTCATTTTGAACAATACGCGTTCTCCTGCACCGTGTGCCTGACTTCCATTACGAGCGCGTTCCATCTCTACCTCAAGACGCTTCATTTCCAAAGCGTGTTGACGGTCACGCTCTTGTTGCTCTCGCTCTTTCTGTTCTTTACGTTCACGCTCTTCTTTTTCTTTTTGTTCTTTACGTTCACGCTCTTCTTTTTCTTTCTGTTCTTTACGTTCACGCTCTTCTTTTTCTTTTTGCTCTTTAAGTTCGCGCTCCTGTCTTTTTGCAGTCTCTCTCTCTTCAATGGTCTCAAGGCATTCCGACAGCTCGTCATCCTCAGCCTCTAACTCAAGAATAGCCTTTATCAGTTCCGGTTTTCTTAGTTTGTCTGAGACATCCAGACCCAACTCTCTTGCAAGCTCCAACAATTTCGGTTTGCGCAACGACTTCAAATCCATGGCTGCTCTGAATGCTGCTTTCTCTACTGCTTACTATTGTCTTGCCGCAAACTAACCCGGCAGCAACGACAACCACAATTACCAGCTCTGTTTCTGACACTAACAAAAAGCCTGGCAAAGCTCAGAAGAAGAAAGTCCCGCACTCACCAAACCTCGCAGGCAGGAATTCCGCGCAGTCGTTCCGCTGCAGGCAACCAGTCGTCACACAGGGCTCGTTGCACTGCTCCCGGATCGTCGTTGAGCTGCTCAGCATACAGTCAACTGCATCTCTTCGCTGCTGGCCTCCGTTGTCGCGATCTCACCGCTGGCAGACAGTTGTTTGAAGTCGTAGGCGATCCCACCGCTGCCACCCAGATGTTTGGATCGCACCGCTAGTACGATCTGTTGGGAACTCGGCGCTGACGCCCGTGGTTGTACCTGGGTCGCAAGCCCCAAGGGTAGCGTTGGCCTGGCGGCCTGGGGTACAACTGGAAGCATCCGAAGGTCCCGGCAAAGCATGAGTCGACTGGTAACAACGAAACAACTTGTTTATTTTAACATCGCAAAGAGTTGGCGGTCAGGTTTGACCGAAGTAGAGAGACGGGAGAGCACTTCACTCCACAGAAGAAATCGGAGCCCTCCTTTTGGCGTCCGGGGGCAGCTGTTTTTATACTCTCGCAGTTGAGGGCAAGAAGGAACCCCTCAAAAGACGAGCACGTGAATGTACAATGGGCTAATGGTGACGCACACTGTCGTAGCGATGCCGTAGCACCATGTCGAGCACGATCTCGTAGCACCCTGTCGTGGCGCTGCCGGTCGGACACAATGACTGTAATGAGAGGATGGTCCCTGCTTTGGCATCGCCTGTTTGGGCACAATGACTGGAATGAGATCCCTGCTTTGGCATCGCCTGTTTCGGACACAATGACTGGAATGAGATCCCTGCTTTGGCATCGCCTGTTTCGGGCACAATGACTGGAATGCGAGGATGATCCCTAGGCGGTCGCATCGCCGCAGTCGCGCCAGGAAACACCTGGCGATGAGTGTTGTGGCGACGACGATCGGGCCAAAATGTCTGCCGCCCCGCCGCAGTCGCGCCGGCAAAACCACGTGTCGCAGGCGAAACGCAACAAGACAGATACAAACATTTCAAAAAACACCCAAGAAAATAAATTGAACACTTTAAATTAATCCATATTAATATCTAGATTACAGCGACACACTTCTCTTGGTCATTTCCGTTACACGCTGAAAGACACGCGAGACTATGATTACAACCATATGAAGAAAATCGACGTAGAAGTAGTGAACTTAGGAATCAGGCAACTGGGCATACCGTCGTGCGCTACCTTGTGGCACCAAGGCTGCCAAAGTCGAGGCCCTCGCTATGCCATTAGCGAGAAGAATGAGGTCATTCGAGTGCTCATTTTTTTTTAGTTAAAACCATATGAGGAAAAGAGACAATGGATGAAAAGACAACTTGTCGCAGGTGGAAGCTGAAACCCACACCTTCCGCATTACTCTCATTCTCATTCGCTCGTTCGACGCAATCTCCCGACTGGCGTTATTGCATTCATTCGAATAGCGCCTCGTCGCCGCAAACCACACATTGGACACCACCCGCTGCACGATCCAATTACGCGGACGGCAATTGTCGCGTTATCAACTGCCCTTAATACTGAACCAGCTCCCTGACGCCGACGTTAACTTTCCTCGGGTAAGTAAATCAGACATCCGAAAGTTTCGTTTTCAAGACAACGAGTGACAGCAACTGTTTGTTCGTATACTCTTGACTTCTGTTGTTGTTCACATCTTTGGCTTCATCTACCGCAGAACGTTAAGTCTAACATTAACCTTTCAGGTGTGATGGAGAATCGTGTAATCGTACGCATATCATATTCCATGCAACAACTTAAGATACTTGTTTTCTTTTTGCGTATCTGTAGATTCCACTTCGTTTTTACACAAGTATATGCATTGTATTTATTTACACCGGGTGTCTTTTTTTTACCGCTAACAAATTTCTTAAAAGTACCCTGTAGCATATAGCGCAAATGTACTCATTGAGCACGATTACTCATTGAGGTGGAAATTACACTATAAATCAAAGTGCTTCTTTGACTAATTACTTCAGCGCACATATTTCAATACACGAATTGAAGCCAGTGATTATACAAGGCACATTCATTTCGAACGAATTTTGAAACTAGCCCCAGTTTGGAGATAAGCGCTCTCAAACTTGCGGTAAAATATGCACTGTTGTTCCCCTTGCGTTTTTAACAAAACGTTTTTTTAATACATTAAAGCTTTAAAATTACTGAAACACCAATGCATTTCGTCGCAAACTTTGTTAACGCATACCTCGATACCGGTGTCATCCTCAGAATTCGTTCCAAGCGGACTTGACTTTCGAAGTAGCCGAATCCCGGCCACGGCGGCCGCATTTCGATGGAGGCGAAACGCTAAAACACCCGTGTACTTAGATTTAGGTGCACGTTAAAGCGCCCCAGGTGGTCAAAATTTCCAGAGTCCTCCACTACGGTGTGCCTCATAATAAGGAAGTGCTTTTGGCACGTAAAACCCCATAATTTAATTTTTTTTTTCGAAGTAGACTACAATTCGTAACTTGCAATATGTGTAGTAAAAAAAACTTAGCTTAAAAGTTAATTAGTGAAACTTTTGTTAATAAGTCAAATATTCACTTCAATTTCTCGTGCAAATGATGTCTGCGTCTGAGAGTAATTTAGCTCAAAAAGTAGAATTGTGCTGCCTGCCACGGGTGATACTTAAAAATTCTGTTAACGATTAAAGAAAGCTCCCCGTACAATGCCAATAGGGATTTATGCGGAAGTTAATTGGTTTTAACACTTTTGGAATTGTGTGTCATCCCTTTTTACTACGACTCGACTACATCTGCAACTGTTGTGTCAGCAGTCCCCTGTCACTGCCTGCGGGAAAAGGAGTGAGAACAATGGTCAAGCGGACTGTGGCTTTTTTTCCTACCCCCTCCATCACTCTATACTTACGGGAAATAAACTTCCTTTTTATAATGTGCGAAACACTTTGTTTGCCGCACAAGCATTTTTTTTTCTGGTGGTTTGCCGCAGGCTTCCGGATGCAACGAAAATTACGTCATCGCACGACATAAATTTGGCCCGCTTCAGGCCGAAAGGGTAGCCGTTTCTAACTCGTTTGCTCACTTTATGGGACGTAGATCATGCTGTAGACTTTGGCTACGCTTTATCTCTTTTCGGCAACAAAGCCCAGGCGTTGTCTCGACGATCTTCCAGAGACCGCTTGGTTCGCAATATCGAAGCCCAACCTATGGTCACACACAGGCAGCTCGCAATGTCAGTGCAACGGAGCGGTGGTGTCATTAGTCCCCGCTATGGCGGGGATAAAATACAACAAAACACGCCCCGCGGCGAGAGAGGGCGCCACTGTCCCGCTGCAGCGAAATCCCTCTTTTGAACCAACAGTAGAGTCTACTAGGATCTTGTAGACTCTAGCTCTCAAGCCCTTGCCACTGCATTGGAGTTGCTTCAGGCAGTATACGCTCCCACATACTATCCTCCCCCCGCTCGTGCATTGTTGCTCTAACGCATGACATCGGTTTATAAATATTTCATCCCTTCGGTCGGATCCCCCCGCTCTCCACCATCTAGCCTCCGACGTGACACACGCCTTAATTCCCCCGTGTGTCGGCTTTCTTTCCCGTGACCTTCCCCGTGAATTATCTATTTGGATTCTTCGGGCTGAAGTGGCCTTTATGCCATGGGTCAGCTGTGCTTGGGGATCGACAAAGGACGACCAAGGAACGTGCCCAAAGTGTTCGGCACCTGTAACAACGTCACGTGCTCGACACCTGCTTTAGATGTGTCCTGGAACGCGGGCGATAAGACTTAAGATTTTAAGAAAGGATGGACTGAAGTCAGACCTACTTGAAAACTACGACTGTTGGGTGACGGGCAACCGTTTTGTAAAAACACTGCTGCATCTCTTAATCATAATCAGCATACTTTTTCACAATTGATGCAAAACTGTATTCACATCACAGTATTCATAAGCTTAATTAGCAGCTTTGTGTTATTACATTGCGCATTACCAACTGTTGTTTATCAAAATGGACGAATGGACAATTAGGAATAAGTAAGCAGTTTGTTCACATATACTGGTGTTTTCGTAAAGTGCGAATGATCCCTGTAACGTAGCCTGTTGCACTACGTAACCTGTTGCACAATGTAAGTTCTCAAGTTTTATCCATATGTTATGCCCGCGGGGATGAAAATTATTGTACTTTTGCTCCAATTTTGTGTATGACTGACCACAATTGACATTATAAAATATTCAAAAACTATTCGACAAATATTCGTCTTTACGAATCGTACAGTGAGTATACGATTGGTTATTCGAAAGTTTCGAATATTCCCACACCCCACATGTATTTTAGGTACTATATTAAAGTACTCTTTGGGTATCTTGTATCTATATCATGAGACATTCTGCAAAACAATTATCCCTAGTTGTATCTTCAATACATCATATGAAGCATCGTGTATCTTAAAATACAAGATGTACCTATCGCAAGATCCACAAGAACACCCAGTCACTGACGGCAGTTAAAATTGATTCTGAGGTGACACTTTTATCCTGGCTCAATTTTCTAATAACTGAACACGATTAAGAAAGTGTACTGCGGCGAGGCACTAGTATTAATCATGAATAAGGTTGTACTATATTTTTTATTATCCTTGTTAGGTAGAATGTTCCAACGGCAGAATGGAAGTCAAACCGGTGCTTATAGCACACCATTTTGCTTGAAACTTCGTACTTAGAACCAGTTTCAAGAAGTACGTAGGTACACGATGGACTGGCCACTCGTCCTTGTCGGTATAAACATTCGCACACGTTCAAACAGCCAATCCCTAGCTTGAGTAGTTCTGCTCTAGCACGACGAGGCAAGCCTCGACCGCGAACACGTGGCGGGAACGTTCCATTTGTGACGCGTTGGTCTGGATGCTGCTTGAGTAGGTGTCGACGAATCAGTAGACGTGCGTCATCAAGCCTGCCCAAAATTTCAGGGCAGACACAGTAGTTATTAGCACAAGCTGAAGCCAGCCAATCAGCCTCTTCATATCCGGCGACCCCTACGTGTGAAGATATCCATCGGGCAACGACAGATACCCCATGTGATGCGATTTTGTCGGTAGAATCAGTAATGCTGCGCACAACTGGACAATCAATGTGACTGTGTTGTAATCTGCTAAGGGCAGCGCGGGAAGCCGTAAAATGGCAATATTCGATGCGATTAACTCCTCTAGCACGTATTTCAGTGCAACATTAATCACTGCTAGCTCCGCAGTTGTTGACGAGGCTGGATGGGGTATATGAAATATACGTCGTACTTGCGTCGAAGGACAGAAAAAAAAGCAGCAGAAGTGCCTTGACCGTCGCTGTGTACAGATGCATCTGTGAATACTTGGAGATAACCTGGAAATCTTTCGTAGATGTGCGACTGAGCCAAGTGGAATATTGCTGAAACAGGCATATCTGACTTTTTGTGTATGTCAGGGACTGTGAGAAAAATGGTAAATACGTATTTGATGATAACTTTCGGAGACGGAGGCGTAACTGAAGCAGCATGTTCGGAATGCCAGCAATGTTCATAAATAATGCCGCGATTTTTCCTATGCGCGAAAACGGGCGGTGAATGAGACGATCAAGGAGCGAATGACCGTTCGATGCGCGGTGCAGACGCTCAATATGATAGCGAACTCTCTGGTGTGCTTGCAGCCTGAACGGTAACTGATGAGCTTCAGTGAGTAATGCAACAGATTGCGTCTCGCGAGGTAATCCAAGCATTAGTCGGAGGGCAACGTGGTGTTCTCGTTCCAGTTGGGCCATCCAATTAGGTAGCACGTTCAGGACTGGCAACGCATATACATCATGCTTGAGAGTGCAGATGACTAGTACACCTTGTTATGATTGGGGGTTCAATCCCATCGCTCGTGATCCGTTGTCAAGGTTGGAGTCGGGCATGAATTAGAAGGTAGCTGGCCTATGCCGTCGTCCAACTTATCCACGCTGAGGACGTTGATGAAGGGAAGGACTGCTTCTCATCGAGAACGAGGAATATGGGTTTATTTACAGTATTTATATCAGTCTAACATGACTGTTTGAGAAAGTACATCAGTCTAACATGACTGCTTGAGAGAGAGTGACCTGAGCAGCCGCACAACAGCGGTTTTTAAACACTCGGTCCTCTCCCGATACAAGGTGATGCGAACGTTCGTTTAGTCATCGCAAACTAGCCGCCTCCCCGCGGCACGGTTTACACGCACACACGCACACACGCATACACACACGTGTTTACGGTCCGAAACCGACACCACACGAATTTCATAGAACTCGGAACCGTTCCGAGTAGCGCGTTGTCTTGCGTCTCGGTCGGTGCGTGGGAAGGAGTGTCCGTCGGCGTTCCCGCGGCAGCTCCCCCGCCCGTAGGAGATCAGGTCCGCTTTGTCGTGTTGCGCACAAAGCCTGCTTCGTCGAACTCCTTCAGTCCCAACGCATCCTAGCTGAACCGACGGAGAGTGGAGGATGCACGTATTGTTATCGACACAAAGTCGACTTCGCCACGCCGTGGCTAGAGGTTGGCCGCGATGCTCCCGAGATGTTGCTTCCACAGTCGCAACTGGTTGGCAAAACTTGCACTGCAACTGGCCATTCTTAACAACCTGCAGAGCCGTTGTTTGGCCGCAGCCGGCACCTCTAGCAGTCAAGGCGGCCACATACTTCAGTAAGCATTGCGATTTGCGTCGTGCAGATTTAACGGCAGGACGCCAAGACATGCGGTCATCTACAATTAAGCCCAAATAACTGCGTTATCTCACCCAGCTTATCGGTGTCTCGTCAAGGTGTAGTACAGTCGGTTCATTGTTCGAAGAGCGCATTGTTTAGGATATGTTATTGCAGCTGACTTAGCAGGCGATATTCGCAGGCCAGCTTGAACCAAGTACTCAGAAGTCGCATGTATAACATGCTTGATTAACTCAAACAAGCTAGGTGACTATTTGTCACCGCCCCATTTCAATGGGGATGCCAATAAATCATCATCATCACAATCATCATCGTCGTCGTCGTCATCATCATCATCATTATCAGTAGCGGCTGACACGCTACGACGCTATAATAAATCTGGTTTATAGCGGACGGCGTCCCCACATTTTACACTCTAAAAACTGTTGCACCCTTTGGGTTCTATATTTGCCACACAACGATAATCGCCATCTGTTTTGCCCACATTTACTTTCTCTAACGCGGCGAGCCCGGTACTCCCAAGTCACGAACGGCATGCCCGTTATCAGCATGACAGATCATTCTCGACAGGAAAGTATCGAGCACAGCATTCTTAAGAAAGGAACTGACTCAAGCAAGACAGGTGACGATTATTGTTGTGTGGCAGATATACACCCCAAAGGGTGCAACTGTTTTAGAGTGTATATAGTAGGACAACAAAACTTCCGTAATAACTCCTTGCCAGAGCTGGTTCTCCATTGCATGTGGCCGAATATGCCTACATCAACACTTGGCATGCGTACTTTATTCGTCTGTTGGTGTTTCTTACGAAGCATGCGTGTGTTAAACGATGGGATGTGTCATGCAGTTTCCAGTGGAAGCTCACTTATGAAATGATAATTACTTATTATGTTTGCTCATTAGCGTGCTATTATTAATGACTGATACAGATGGGAACATTGGGTACAGGTAGTATATAGTTTGAGGCAATCAAAATGAGCTCTCTATGAGCGCCGTAATCCACTTTAAAACGACAGAGAGCGTTCTTTTTTCCTCGTCGGTGCGGTTTTGTCAAAAATATATTGCTGGTACCCAGAAGAAACAACAGCGTGTAACAACAGAGAATAACATTGATTTATAAATAATCAGCTTTGTACTTCGTGAGAACATGAATCGGGAACGAGAAAGCATGCCTGAAGTGCAAGAATGCTTAGGATGAGTGAACAAACCACACGTGAACATTCTATGCAGGATATATTTTCCTAAATAAATGCGAATGCTCATTATAGCTCCCCCCGTTGAAATATTACAAAAGCCACTTTCGTTTTCGCCACATTTATGTTTAAATAACTTGTTTCTCTTTATTTATTTATTTATTTGTGCGATCGCTTTACATAACTTTGACCGAAAGATGGATCTCTATAGCGTAACAGCGATATAGACAACACTCGTGTCACTGTGCAAGCATTGTACACCCGTGGACAGAAGCATACGGACCACGGGAGCGCGTGCCAAAACTACCTGCCTACCTGCCGGCATGTCATGTTTGCTTAACGAGGTACGCTGCTCGTCGACTAAACGTTCAACTGCAGCCGCCTGTGCCGCTTCCTCTGCTCCGTCATATCTGCGGCAACGTTTTAATGAGTGACTGCGGTGGAACTGGCTTGCGCGTCAGTGGCACATCTCGTTCCCTCGGTCAGCGTGTGGCTATACTGACTACTCTGCCGCCTTTTGGCGACTTGAGCTGAATACCTTGCTTTTTACTGCGGCCTTGTGTTATCGGAAACCCATCCAATATAAGCTGCCGCTTATTGAAGCATGGTTTCCCAATCGGTGTCCTTTGTTGCGCAAAAGGATTGCAACAGTTTACCGGAATTTTATTCTACGAAAGTAGCAGCAGCATGTCCGCAGAAAATATTGCAAACGCTTTCGGTCACATAACGTTGCAGTAAAAAGCAAGGCATTCTGGCCGAGTCATGAAAGGGCGTGAGAGTATAGCAGCAGGCCGCGCAATAACCGAAGAAATTCGAATGCACGGCGGACGCGCTAGCCACACCCACTCGATGAAACGGCGGCGCAGATATGACGGAGCAGAGGAAGCGGCACAGACGGCTGCCGGTTGAACGTTTGGTTATGGTTTAGCCGGCAAGGAGCGCAAGTCGTTAAGTGAAGCAACCTGATGCGCCATCAGATGTCATGGGCGCTCGAGTGCCAACAGCAGGCGCCGCGCCGGAAGGTGGCGCATATAGGTGACATGCGTGACATACGTTTTGGCATACGTGACATTAACGTACAAAGAGCCGTAGTGGCTGCCAATGAGGCGATATGGAAAATGAGCCTAGAGAAAGGTTTCGAGGTTGCCGAAGTAGACAGGGAAGTGACAAGGTGTGGTGGTTTTAAACGAGTCGGGATCCACTTCAATTACTGGCTTGGACGACGAGAAGTGGGCTGGCGACTTACTGGTCGCGCTGTTGCCTTTTTAGGGGGCCCACGGGCGCTCAGGAGACCAGAGTAGGTAGTAATGAAGAAGGTCTCCTAGGGGAACTTCAGAATAGCGTCGCCGTCAATAACGAAAAAGGAGGAAATCAAGAAAGAGAGCTCGCCATGCAATAGGCTACATAAACATGCCGGGCGGCAGAATGAAGGGAAAGTGGGCAGAGATTGAGGAGCAGTTAAATAGAGAACAAATAGGGGTGTGTGCAGTTACAGAAACGGACGTTAGAGACTCTGAAGAGCCGCCAGTGATTGAGAATTATGTTTGGGAAGAGTGCAACAGAAATAAGTCGGAAAGGAAGGGAGGGGGAGTCGGAATGCTCACCCATCAGGGAGCCAAATGGAAAAAAGTAAATTCAAAATGTCAAGAGCATCTTTGATTATCAGGTACAATGAGTGGAAAGAAAGCTTTTTGGCTGGACGTAACGTATTTGTGGACCGGAAATAATTGCACAGAGAAGAATCAAGAGTTAGTGGAATACATAAGTGCTGATATTAAGGGTTTTCGGAATGATGTCAAAATTCTCCTATTAGGTGACATGAATACCCCCACACAGGATCTAGATGGCTATACCGAAAACAACGGGAAGTCACTGCTAGATCTTTGTGAGAAACATAACCTCGTTATCGTGAATACAGGGCCTAAGTGTGAAGGGCAGATCACGTTGGAAGTGGGAAACTGGCAATCGACCATTGATTACTATCTGATGACAGAAGGAATTCATGATAAGCTGAGAGAAATGGTCATTGACGAGGAAGGGTATAGCAGCATAGGTAGTGACCATAAACGCATCATTTTGAAAATGGGATATGTAGTTGGGAAAGAGAGCAAGGAGTGCAAAATGGCCAGTCCGAATTTGAACGCTGAACAAATAACAAATATAGTCACAAGAGTCGAGAAAGAACTTGGCAAATGGCCAAGTAAAGAGTGGGAATATAGTGAGCTTCTAAGTGTAATAACGACAGCAATACGGAAAGAGAAACAACATGTTCGTTGGAAAGGAAAAAAGAAAACGAAAAGCTGGTGGAACAGTGAAATAAGAGAAGCGATCGCCAAACGACAGAAAGCACCCCGAGAGCACAGGCAGTCAAAAGAAAAAGCGCAGTTGCCGCAGGATTAAGTAGCCAGTAAATGGGAAATATACCGGGAGAAAAAAATCTATGATTAAAAAACTGGTGCAAGCAAAGATAAAAGAAGAAGGCACACCTAGAATATTTTGGAACCATATAAAATTATTAGGCATGATGTCAACAACAATACAACAACATATGTTAGACGAAGATAGAAACAAACTGGAATAGGACGCGGCATTAAATTACATCCGAAAAATAGCAGCCGAATCATTCCAAGGCAATGACGAGGTTGTATTTGAAGAAAAAAAGACCATGAAAGAGAACCAGATGGAAAAAAAGCCGGGGCTGACAAATTTCACCTTCAAGAAAGCTGAAGAGAAAATTCTTAAGCGCACAGCCACAGGGCTAGACGAGGTTCCCGTTAGGCTGATTAATGAACTAGGACGAAAAAGTGGGGAAGCTCTGGTGAACGCAGTGGAAAAAACCTTAAAAGATACAAGAATACCAGTAGAACGAATTTAATTTATAAAGGGAGAGAAAGACAGAATTCACTCGTACAGATCGTTGACTCTTACATCGGTAATATACAGGTTAGCAATACAAGCAATCAAATTAAAGCTACAAGCCTGGGCAGAGAATAATGGCCTATTGGGAGAACATTAGAATGGCTTCAGAATAGGTAGGCCTTTGGATGATAACTTATTTTTTCTAACTCAGTGTATTGAAATATCAAGAGTAGAAAGAAACCGTTATATGGGGCCTTTTTAGACATTATAGGAGCGTATAACAACGTAGACCGCAACATTCTGTGGGATATTCTGGAAGGGGAACGCTTAGGCAGCGATTGTCTACAACTTTTGAGAGAGATTTACCTAGAAAATACAGTTTGAGTTGAATGGGAAGCGGTGTGAAGCGAGGAGATAGTTGATATCAACAAGGGACTGAGGCAGAGGTGCACTTTATGCCCACTGCTCTTTATGATGTACGTGGCAAAGATGGAAAGGGCGCTAGAAGGAAGTGATATCGGCTTTAATCTCTCATACAGACAGTCGGGTACAGTAGTAGAGCAGAAGCTTCCAGGTTTATTTTATGCGGACGACATTGTGTTGCTAGCTAACAAGCAAAGTGATTTGCAACGTCTGGCTAATATCTGTGGACAGGAAGGCGTGAATTTAGGTTTGAAATTTAGGGTTAAAAAAGTCAGGTATTATGGTATTCAATCAAAATAGTGCACAGTGGCAATACAGGGCCAGGAAATACCTCGGGTAAAAGAATATAAATACCTTGGTATATCGATAAACGAAGGCAATAGATATATTGACACGTGAACTTGTTTATCTTTTACGCGTGAGCGCTTTTCACCGTCTAACAAATGTTATCGCTCAGCGCAAAACGCCCCTGCATGTATCGGAAGTTTCTGGAATGTTATCGATGCTTCTATCCGCTGTCTGTTGTCACCGAACCTTGTGTAATCTTATTGCATATATGCGCGACGCGAATGGTGTAGAACTTTCTGGAAGACACGCCATATGGACACGCGGGCACCAGCGATTACCCTGGAACGTTCGATGGCTCATGTATAAAAGCTGACGCGCTTTACCCGCTGATCATATTTTCGACGATCGCCTACTGTGTTCGCTGCTGTCGTTGTTCCCTGCGTGTAGCCTATATTTGAGGGCACAGGTTCGCCCAATAAAACGCTAGTCTCGTTACTCACAGCTTCGCTGCTCTCTTCACCGTCACTACCACGTGACATCTTGCATTCATGTGCCAGACGCCCCCACAAAGCCGTGACCCAAGCCTGAACGCGGAAGACAACACCAACGTCGCCAAGAACCAGTGTCATGGCTTGTCACCCGTTCGCCATTGTTGCTAAGTCGTCAACGGGGTATACAAGACAGCTGGTCGTTCCGTACTCAAGCGAACACAGCGAAGGAGTCAGAGTCGGGAGAAAGAAATAAAAAAATTCATTTATCGACTGACAACGACACAATTTAAAAGAAACAAAAAAACAAACACAAGAACACTAAAACACATGTACTTAATCTAGATCAGTGATGAAGACAAAAGAAATACAACGAACAGTTAACAGTGGATATAGAAATTAACACTACACAAAACACACTTAATGGTGGTCAACTAAATAGAGTTCAAAAGAAAACAAATGATGGCATACGCATGGCCGGGCAGCAGCAGCAAGTCCATAAAGCGTGGAGTCGACGGCAAAGCTTTCCCGAAGAACGCTGGCCCTCCGGCCTGCAAGAGAACACAAACACATCTTATTGTTGTTGTTGTTGTCCTGTGTGGCCGTGGCACATACCCACAGTGTGGGATTGGCCATGAATCGGTTAAATAAAATGTTTCTGCCACCACCACCATCCCGCTTGCATGCGAAGTGGCAAAGGAGGGCTTCCACGGCAACCATCCTCCTCTCGGGTGCGCATATGCAATTGCTAGTAGGTACAGCGGGGCGTGGCACTTGCGGAGACGCTGGACCGGGGTGCGCACAAGCACGACTATAAAAACATCGCTACTAGATACTAGTAACTAGTAAGTAGATACTAGAACTACTAGTAATGTTGAGTAAGAGCGGGTGCGAGAGAGGAAATGTGGGGTCTTTTGCTCCTTGAATATATGACTCTGCCTAGGCATTACGGAAGAGATTCTTAGCGTGTGTTGTATGCGTTTGTCCTTAGGCGTGCCGTCAGAAGTCGTGGGGCGCGGTAGTGCTGCACTTAGCGTCGCAAGTTGGTGGCTGGACATAATTATATTTATTCAATCGTGTTCGTTACTAATTGAAACAACGTGTCGTTATTTCGCATTATTGACGCCGCCTCCAGGACACCAAAGCGGCAACGGGGACACCAAAGCTAGAACCCGGACTGGTCTGTTGGTTGGGGCTCGCAGAGGCCTGCGCGACCCGAACCCACCGGCCGCCCTCCTTCCAGCTTTGATCCCCCCGCTACCCCTTGGGTGCCCTGGAGATCATGCGCCACCTGCTTTAATATAACCTCAGGTGCTCTCCTGAGGCCTCCGTTGGCCGGTTACATGTGCCCACGTGGAACAGTGCTTGTAAAAAATCATATCTGTCGTTGCGACGAAAAAAGCGACCCGCGTCACTATACCAGTCAGAACCCTTCAGACACATCGATCACCTAATGGTGATCGTCCGTGTCTACTGCCTCGCCGAGCGGGCAGCCAGCGGCGAAGCGTGAATAAACTCGACCGTACTCCGCAATGCCGGTATGTCTAGGGGACAAACGCGTACTACACGCGCTAAGAAACCTCCTCCGTAGTGCCTAGGCAGAGTCACGTATTCAAGGAGCAAAGGACCCCAGATTTTCTCTCTCGCACCCGCTCTTACTCGCGTCTGCGCAGAAACGTCGAGCGCCGCGAGAAACGCCACGCCACGCTGTACCTAGCAGCAATTGTAAAAATGCCTCCGGGTTGTGTGCCCTCTCCCTCTACCTCCTGACCTCACCAGTGACGTCATGAAGCCAGTGTTTTGTTTGTGAAGTATTTCCAGTTGTACCGGTAGCCGCCAGAGGTGGAAGCGGCGCTGCCGCCGCTTCCAGGAGTTATAGGGAGTTTTCGCACCCTGGTTTTTTCCGGTCATTCTACGTCACACTTATTATCCATCTCTCAAGGCCGACTAATCTCATTGATAACAAAAGCCTCTTGATAACGCGGCCGAAGCGCCGCTCTGACCAGGCACGAAACGGGAAAAGCCATGGAATAGGGCAGAATGGGCCCTATAACGTAAAACTATTCCAATATGTTTTTATTCCAATCTCCTGACGTCAAATTTGCGTAACCGCCGACGCAAGCATTGGGCGGTCACCCGCAGGGTTGCCTCAACAGACCAATCAAACGCCCTCCTCGTTCATAGGAGGTCACTTTTGTTTGCTTAAAAAACGAATAACATTGCCTACACTGAGCGGCTTGTTTTATCTAATTGGCTCACAAGAGGCGAGGAGCAGGCTCAAGTGGAGAGGGATTCGATGGGGCCGAGCCTCTGCGCTGAAAATCGATAACCGGGTGAAGAGGGTGAGATAGAGAGAGATAGATATTCTTATTTGTGGAAGGAAGAATTGGGGTGCCGGCGTCTGCGATTGGTCCGCTTTCCCTTACATAGCTTGCGGTGGCTCGTCGACAGTCGCGGCGGCATGCAACGGAAGTTTAAGAATAACGCTAAAACGGATCCTCAGCAAAGAAGAGTTGGCAGAACGAGGTCGTAAACGTGCCCAAAGTGCTAGAAAACGTTACACAGCCACACAAAAAGTTTTATTACACGCAAATAAACTCATGCTCTCCGGCAGGTGCGAGTAGCCAGTGCCTGAGCGATCGGCGGCAGCCATTTTTTATTCCTTCCGGAACGGGCAGCCTGCGGCTATTCAGAAAAAAAATGAGTTTTGTTCGGCATATTATTGCATCTTTAACGCGTACATGTCACTTCGACACGGTGAGTTTCTGCGGTTTTGTGACGTCGCGTGACAAGCAGGTGAAGTGGGTGCAGCCCGAAAACTCTTGACCAATAGCCGAGGGCTAAAGGCGAAAAGGCGTCGAATCAGAAATAACAATTTTTCTTTTTTTCAGACAATTCTTACAGAATCAGTGTATGCACATCATATCAGATGGGGAGCTATCGCGGTTTTCGTGACGTAGCGTGAAAGACAGGTGAAGTGAGGGTGGTCCAAAAAAGTTTTTGACCAATCGCGGAGGGCTGATTAAAGAATTGGAATAGAAAAGTTTGGAATAGTTTTACATTATAGCCCCCAATGTTTCACAATCCCTGCTCTACTCGCACCGCATCGAGATAGTGCGCACCGAGCTATATTTCACGCCAGAAGCTTCCTTAGGTCCAAAGCCAAATTAAAATGACGATTTTATTTTTCATGACGTCGTATACGTGCCCCATAGAAAGGTTCATTGAAAAAAATAAAAGCGAAATAAACAGACCGGCAAACGACCCACGTGTACAAAAAGACAAAACCGATGCGTTTAACAAATAATAATAATAATATTTGGGATTTTACGTGCCAAAACCACTTTCTGATTATGAGGCACGCCGTAGTGGAGGACTCCGGAAATTTTGACCACCTGGGGTTCTTTAACGTGCACCTAAATCTAAGCACACGGGTGTTTTCGCATTTCGCCCCCATCGAAATGCGGCCGCCGTGGCCGGGATTCGATCCCGCGACCTCGTGCTCAGCAGCCCAACACCATAGCCACTGAGCAACCACGGCGGGTACGCGTTTAACAAAGTAAAATTACCGCCCAAACACTCCGTACAGATGGTTACCAGCGAAGCTGAAGCGCGCAGCGCCAGTGCTTATCACTGGGTTAATCCCGACGGTTCATTAAACAACGGCTTGGTAGACTGCCGGATCCTCGGTACGCAGTTGCTGCTTGCGCTCGGCTGCACGAGCCTGTTCTTGTGCCCGGGCTGCAGCGTCGGCACGGCGTAGATGAGCTCGTTCGCGGTTCTGCTGGCGGCGTTGGTGATCGAAAGCTGCCTGCTCCTCAGGAGTACGTATGACGCATGGCCTACCCATTTCAGGGCCGCAAAGAAACTGCTGCCCGCGCTCTCGGCTGCGACAGAGAACAACGGCGTCACTATTGGCGCAGCCAATCGCGCGCCTTTCTTTCTCTTTTTCTCTTTTTTTCGCGCATGTGCATGCGGTTGCGCAGAAGGACCTTTCGGCGTAGAGGCGAAAGATGGACGCTGCCAATGTGCCACTTCTAGTAGTGCCGAATTGGCAATCGGGATGTATGTACAAAACAAACGAAGAAAACACACCAGATTTCAATGTGGCCTTATTATCTGTGCATTCGTAAGCGCCATATAACACCAGCTGCCGCCTAGAAGGCGTGTTCGAATAGGTCTCCTTCTGCAGCTACTCAATACTGAGTCCGCTTTATCACATCATCAGTGGCTTTCTTGATGACCGACGCTGGAATTCTGCGGCAGACGTCCAATATCCTTCCCTTAAGCTCATCTGACGTCCTCGTTTCGATTACGTAAACACGATCTTTCACATATCCTAAAAGAAAGAAATCGAGTGGAGAGAGGTCAGGTGACCTGGCCGGTCAATTTACAGGCCCGTGGCTTCCAATCTATTGCACATGAAAAGTCTCATCCAGCCAGTTTCGTGCCCGCTGCTGCTGCTGTGTGCTGCTGGCGCACAACAGAAGTGGAAGACATGACAGCGGGATTTCGCTGAGAAACTCATCCACCACTCCTTCAAGGATTTCGTCCACGTAACGCTGTCCAGTCAGTCTGTGAACGAAGATGGGACCAATTATAGCACCGGCGTAAGTTCCGCACCACACATTGTACGAACACTGGCACTGGTGACGTGTGCGCTTTACCTAGTGTGGATTGCAGTCATTCCAATAGTGGGCATTATCCAAATTTACCTGGGCGTTTCTGCAAAAATTGGCATCGTCTGTTCACATGATGTTGCCGAAAACGTCTGGTGACCCATGAACTATTGTGAGGTCCCAATTCGAGAAGTCTAGACGATTCTGCAGGTCCCTGTCGTCCAAGCATTGGTGCAGGTTAAGGTGATACGAGTGAAGGGCCGAGTAATTTAGAATCCTCCGAACTGATTATTTGGAAATTGGTACCTGGGCGGCCACGTCCCCGCACGCTAGCATGAGGGTTTGATGCCATAAATGCTAAAACATCCGTGCGTAGGCTAGGACTCAAAGATGGAGCTCTCCGCCGCTGTTTCTGGAAGCTGCCAAGGTTTGTCTCAGGTTTTCCTAATTTCCGATGATCGTCGATGTATTTGGTCTACCGCCACACTTCCATGTCTGATAAATATTTGTAGCCTTCCTCTTGTTGCCATTTGCAGCTCCCAAGGCAAGGATCATCTTTGCCTTCTGCTCATTAGAGAAAGACATGGTGACTGGGACGAAACAAAACGAACCTTTATACCTTTGCACTGATGTCAATTCGCTTTTGTGGTGAAAGGTTTTGTGACAAACAAAAACAAAAAAGACATCTGTGCGCTTTATCTAAGCTAAGACAACATATATCACAGCTTGTTTCCAACACCAAACGCACTTCGGCTGGGGTGTGGCATATAAGGCACTATCACGATGTTTTCTTTTATTTCTTTCCGGCTAACTCAGAGGAAGCCTGCTCGATGGCTTCGCTTTATGGTGCGGGTGGGAGAGCCGTCAAGTGTTATTTTAACGCGACAGCATTGAGGAGCTCGTGTCGCAGAAAAGCCGGTGTCGTCGGCGTCAGCGGCGTTGGCCGTGAGCGATAAATCCCAGAAGGCGCTTTATAAATAAAAAAAGTTTTGCATTATGAGGTGGTTGGAATCGAACCATTGCAGGGTCTCCGGAGTGTGAGACGGACACGCTATCACTCAGCCACGAGTTCGATCGTTCAAGAAGGGACAAAATCGCCTCTAGTGAATGCGGTGTTGCCTTAGAAAAGTGCTGTAGAAAGTTATACTGCGGTGTATATCGGTAATTATGACCATGTAAATTACAGAAGTCGCAGTTTCACGAGTAGCGAAGTACGTTTCCACTACATTTCTTCTGCGCTATGCGCACACGCAGAGCCATCTTGCGGCAAGCACAGAAGACCCCCTCCTCGCAATGTACGGCGCTGCCCCGACAGGTGGCGCGCCACTCGCCCCATGATCACGTCCGCCTTCATGGCGTGTCGCGGCCTGGCTGTTTGGCTCGCGTAGGTCGCAACGTTTGGCTCGCGTAGATCGTTTGAGTAGGCGGTGCGAACGGGGTGCGATAACGCTATCGCATTCCATTCTTGAAGGCGAAGCTTAAGCGTCCTCCAATTTTTTTTCATATTTCATGGGGTTTATTTATCAGTAGGAAAAAAATTAGGACGCAATTAGTACGTCGCTGAAAATACCGCAATTAGAAGTCCCTTGGCTGTGTCTACAAATGCCTCGTTTACATTTTGATAATTAGGACACTACGACTCGAGTTAAATAATTAATTACAACTATCTATTTAAATCGCCGTTAAGCAAAAATTACTGGAAGCAACATGCCACTCTACTGGAAGCAATATGCACTAGGCTTTCTTCGAATAACACAATTGCTCTTCTTTTAAATCTTGGCGCATGGTAGTTAGGACATCTTGTATATAGTTATGACCTCTCCATGCAAGGAGCGGCGTTTCTATCTCTAATAAATGTTGTAAATTATTAGAACTTTTCTTTTTTTCGTGAGTCGATCGGTAACATTGCTTACTGTAGAGAGAAGCAATACTGATATACATATCATTCAGGTGCATTTCACACGCCGTTGATAAAAGTGTCTGCCGAAGTGTCACTGAAGTCTGCAGTCTTTTTTTTTTTCAGGGTAAAAAAAAAATCACGCAAAGCAATTTGAAGCGACGTGAATATACACTAATATATTCATTCTCTAGGCATAGGCTATCCAATATTCATTCTCTGGACATAGGCTATCCATACCTTTAAAAATAACTGTTAATTGGCTACTGAAATCCTTCTCTTTCAGAAATATAATAATATTTGTCCTGTGTACATATTTAAATGTATTCTGTATGTACGTGGTTTTACAGTGGAAATTCAAAACAATGTTAAGCTGAGAAAATACGGATGAGGCAGCCGCCGCTGGTGCTTCTAATGCACTTGTCCTCCTATTGTTAGAATTTGCAGAAACAAATCGAAATTATGAATTAAATGCCGCGAACGTCCGCGCCAACAATGATGCAGTGAGCTGTTAGCCACAATAAAATTTTAAGGGGAGAGGTAGAGGCGACTCAAAAGAAACCTCAAATGATGTGGGTGACACAGCTCTGGTAATAACACTTGCTTGTTAAAACAAACGCGACTTCAGAAATATGGTGCGTTGCGCGTTGCTACACGCTCGAATGCTAAGCATTACTATCGACTCATTATGAGATGAGTTCTGCAGCAACATTTTTTAATATTCTCTTCTTTAACAATTGTCGCTTGGAGTCCAATACCTGCGGCTGTGGTGTGTCGCAGCAGTCTTGATGTCTTACTGCCTTCCACAATAATGCCTTGATGGCGCTGCAGCTCATGTATGAATTGAGAGTAAAGAATAAAGGTAGAGTAATCCGTGACACCCATATAAATTTACATTGGTTAGCTATCATTTCAGTGAGCCATTGGTTATACCAATCAGTTCAGGCTTCAATCAGGTTCAGGCAATCAGTTCAGACCAATCTCAGCGTGCCGTTGAGATTGCGGCGATGCCAACAGACGAGTGCGGGCAAGCTTACGCGCATGGTCAGCGTAAGCGATGGCGTCGCGGGCATACTCGGTCCTCGAATCCTGTAACAAGGGGAGTGAAGTGTCCAATGGTAATACAGAGTCACGACCGAAGAGTAAGTAAAAGGGGGAATACCCAGTAGTATCGTGGCGTGATGAATTATAGGCGAACGTGACATAAGGGAGCGCCACATCTCAGTCTTGTGCTCGGGTGAAACGTATTTCGATGGCATGTCAGTAACGGTCCGATTAAATTGCTCAGTAAGGCCGCTGGTCTGGGGATGATAGGAGGTAGCCAGTTTGTGCTTGGTAGAACATGATCGTAGGATATCGACGATGACTTGGGAGAGGAAAGTGCGGCCGCGGTCAGTAAGGAGCTGTCGCGGGGCGCCATGCAATAAAACGATATCCCGGAGTAGGAAATATGCTACGTCGGTGGCGCAGTTCGTGGGAAGTGCAGGAGTGATGGCACAGCGCGTCGCGTAATCAGTAACAACAGCGATCAAAAAAAAATAAATTATGGGGTTTTACGTGTGAAAACCCCTTTCTGATTATGAGGCACGCCGTAGTGGATGACTCCGGGAATTTCGACCACCTGGGGTTCTTTAACGTGCACCTAAATCTAAGTACACAGGTGTTTTCGCATTTCGCCCCCATCGAAATGCGGCCGCCGTGGCCGGGAGAACAGCGATCCACCTGGTGCCGCAGCTGGACTCGGGGAAAGGGCCAAGGAGATCCAAACCCACGCGAAAGAATGGCTCAGGTGGAATGTCGATCGGCTGTAAGTACCCAGCAGGAAGCGTTGCTGGCTTTTTGCGATGTTGACAGGGCTTGCAAGCAGCTACATAGCGCCGTACGGAGCGTGCGAGGCCGGGCCAGTAGAAGCGGCGGCGCACGCGGTCGTAAGTGCGAGCAAACCCAAGGTGTCCGGCAGTTGGGGCGTCATGAAGCTCCTGAAGCACGGTTGAGCGGAGGTGTTGAGGAACGACAAGGAGAAGGGGAGGACCGTCAGGATGAAAACTGCGTCGGCACAATATCCCGTCGTCGAGAACGAACCGCCGTAACGGTGAATTAGTAGGAGCAGATTTCATTCGGTCAATAAGGGTCCTCAAAGTAGCGTCATGGTGTTGCTCGTTGGCCATGTCCAAAAGCTGGGAAATGGAAAGAACACTTGCGCAAGCGTCCAGGTTGGCGTTGGCGGGCGTGTGTACAGGGTAGCGGGACAAGCAGTCGGCGTCCTTGTGTAGGCGACCAGACCAATACACCACCGAATAGGAATACTCTTGTAGCCGCAAAGCCCATCACCCAAGACTCCCTGTGGGATCTGTAAAGGACGAAAGCCAACAGAGAGCGTGGTGGTCCGTTACAATGGAAAAGGGCCTGCCGTATAAATAGGGGCGGCATTTCACCGTTGCCCACACAATGGCCAAACATTCGCGCTCGGTAATAGAGTAGTTCCTCTCCGCAGGTGACGAAAGACGGCTAGCGTACGCGATGACACGCTCATGGCCGTGTTGAACTTGTGCCAAGACGGCACCGATTCCGTGGCCACTGGCATCCGTGCGTACCTCTGTAGGTGCTGAACTAGCGAAGTGTTTTAGAATCGGTGGGGTGGTGAGCATGGTAGTAAGGCGAGAAAAGGCGGTGGCCTGAGAGGATCCTCCATGAAAACGGCAAACTTTTCTTCAAGAGATCTGTGAGAGGGAGTGCTATGGTGGCAAAATTTTTAACAAAGCGGCGGAAGTAAGAGCAAAGGCCCACGAAACTTCGGACATCTTTTGCGGATCATGGAACAGGGAACTCTTTCACGGCGCGAATTTTCTCTGGGTCAGGTCGGATGCCAGTCACATTGACGACATATCCAAGAACAGTAATCTCAAGATGGCCGAAGTTACATTTCTTGGAGTTGAGCTGCAGACAGGCCTTGCGAAAAACGGCAAGTACAGCTGAAAGACGCTCAATGTGTGTGCTGAATGAGGGCGAGAAGACAATAACATCATCTAGGTAGCATAGACAAGTCTACCACTTGAATCGTTGGAGTAATTAGTGTATCATACGTTCAAAGGTAGCCGGAGCGTTGCATAGCCCAAAAGGCATAACTTTGGTAAAGACTCCAGCGTTATAAAAGCGGTCTTTTCACGGTCTAGATCATCGACAGCGATTTGCCAATATCCGGACCGTAGGTCGATGGACGAAAAATACTGTGCCCCGTATAGGCAATCGAGGGCGTCATCGATGCGAGGTAGTGGGTAGAGGTCCTTCTTCGTGATGCGATTGAGGTGGCGGTAATCAACGCAGAACCTCCATAAGCCGTCCTTCTCTTTGACCATCACGACAGGGGACGCCCAGGGACTTGACGATGGCTCAATGATGTCTTTCGCTAGCATCTTGTCTACTTCCGTTTTGATGAGGTGACGCTCTGAAGCTGAAACTCGGTAGGGTCGCCGATGGATGGGTGGATTATCGCCTGTATGTATACGATGTTTGACAAGTGACGTCTGGCTTAAGGGTCGGTTGTTCAGGTCGAATATATCCTTGTAGGAGGCAATAGACTGCAGAGCTCTTCAGTCTCCGCAGGAGTGACATTCGGGGCGATCATTTTCGTAATGTCGTTGTCATTACATTTGGCAGACCGGAAAGACTCACAGGAAGCGTCGACGGCAAAAGTATCAACGCAACCAACTTCTAAAGCAGTGATTGTAGCCAGGGTGATATCTTTAGGCAGAATTTGCTTAGCGAGCCCGAAATTCACCACAGGGAGGAACGTGCGATTGTCTGTGACCCTCAGTGTTGTTGTCCGGCAGTGATGGGAAAGGTGACCGATTCGGCCGCAGAAGAAACAGATCGGCCTGTCGTCAGGTGTACGCCAGTCCGACGGATTCCTGGTAGTGCAGGCATAACGGACACTGTGAGGTGGACTGCGATAGGAGCGGGGCATAGGAGCAGGGCGCGTGTCAGGGCAACTCACGGAGCAGGCGCTGGGAAGACCCATATTAGCGATTTCCTGGCGAACCACGGACTGGATCAACGATATCGTTTCAACAGTGTTGTTCCAAGACGTCTGTTGAGGCGAGGCAGGAAACGCTGCTTCGAGTTCGCGGCGGACAATTCGGGTCACGTTTTCGCTTGGTGATAGCGAGCTCGACTGGTCGGTGGGGTCGGTACAGGAAGAGGTCGCTGCAGTATTTGGACGCCGTGTAAACTGATTGTATATACGGCGACTCTTCGCCTGCTCGAAACGGCGGCATTCCTTCATGATGACGTCCACAGTCGATAAGTTTCTAAAGACCAGTAGGTTGAATGCGTCGCCCGCGATGCCTTTGATAATGTGTCCAGCCTTGTCCACCTCTGGCATGGACGTGTCGATTTTATGACAGAGGGCTAGAACATCCTGAATGTAGGAGACATACTACCCGGTAGCAGTTTGGGCACGCGTGGCGAGTTGTTGCTTGGCGGGTAGTTGTCGACCGGTCGGATTGCCAAAAACGTCGGACAGCTTTTCTTTGAACAAGCCCCAGCTAGTTAGCTCTTCATTGGTGTGTAAAATCCCGTTCTTAGTGTTCCGTCGAGGTAGAACGCGACATTGGCCAGCATTATGGTCGGATCCCACCTGCTCACCTTGCTGACGCGCTCATACATCTTCAACCATTCTTCTACGTTAATACCATTGAGGCCGGTGAACTTCCCCGGGTCTTGCGGCTGAGGTAGAGCAACGTACTGGGTTTGCGTAGTCGGCATTGCAGCTTCAGATGCGGTGCTTTCCACTGCAAACATTTTCCCAGGCTTGGCGAGACGTCCGCTGCGGAGCTCCGTGGCGAAGACGCGTACCCCGCACCTCCACCAAAATGCCGCGGGCATAAAACTATTTACATCGTGTATTTACAAGGCGCGCATATAAGCAGCAGCCGAGAATCCTGAGAGGCTGTTGCCACTTCATCGTCTTCACCATCGACGACCTCGTTCTCGTTTTACCGTAACAATATATTCACAATTTCTTTAGCTATCTGTATATAACTCAATAGTCAGCGAACAAATGAACCCTGAATAAGTTTACTTAATCACACTATGGTGTCGTGCTTATAAAATTCAAGCCCAGCTTGCTTGAGTCGCGGGTAAACGAATCAAAACGGACGGATGCGTAATAATTCAAGACTTCGGAATTGAAATTTGCGGTCAGAACTTACCACGTTTCACCTTTTCTCGTATTATAGCCATGTTGCTTCGTTTTTCAAACAAGAAATAGTAGACAGATACTTTAAATACTGAGTAATTTACAGTGTAAATTACCCACTGAATTGATAGCCGTTTAAGTGGCGGATGCTGATGACACTAGCATAGCGAAATAAATTAGCAATTGCTTCCCCGCAGCAGCAAATCAGCATTCTGTGGGGTAATTATGAGCTATGCAAAAATTATTGAATACTGCCCTTTTCGTATACGTAATACCAGGCACGTAGTAGGCATCCCCATTGTTCTCGGTGAGCTGAACTATAGGCAACGACTTCACATTTTTAGAAATGACTCACGTTGCGTCAGACGTGCTTACAATGTTTCTTTCCTGTCGGTTAATTACAGCGTTATGCGAGCCTTATACTGATGTTCTTAGGCGTCTCGGGAGAACGAGACGTGTCACTGGCTCTCAATGGGGACATGTGGTTCAAGCGTGCATACTTTGCAAAATCATAAGCAGGCAAAGTTTTAAGATGTGTGTTAATATTATTAGCAACTCAAATTCCTACTGCAACTGCTCGACAGAAACAGCTTCGCAGGAAGTATTGCTGGATTTTGCAAGGTCGCACATAGGCTGTGCGTTTCTTAGATTGCTAGGGTTTATCTTGATAATACTTCAGCCGTATATTAAGAATAATTAGAGAAGAACAGAACGTCTGTAATGCGACTTGCAGCGTACCGCTTTGCAATTTTCCAGTGCACACTGAAGTAGCATCTTCTAAATTATTTAATTCGTCCTCGTTTTTTCTTGTGTCCTTGTTTTGCTGCGCTATCCAGATACCATTCCTTTTTCCTTCATTCCTACTGCCGGACGTACTCATCGATGCGCTTCGTGGATTCTTGGCCCACAAGCCACCTCAAGCCGCAATATTGTACATACATTTTGTCCTTTGCCTTTATGGCAACGATTATTATTATTATTATTATTATTATTATTATTATTATTATTATTATTATTATTATTATTATTATTATTATTATTATTATTATTATTATTATTATTGGCGGAGTGCTTGAAGCCTGCTTCAACTCCGCCGCGGGTCAGCCCGGTATTGCACTATCTCCGCAATCAGCCCAAGCTCACCTTTTTTTATCGTTCACGCAAAAACGAAAAACACACGGAACCCTAGCCGTATACAGCTTCACTGTAAAATGTAAACTATAGTACGAATTACTGCATTTCAAAAAGTACTTCATAGAAGGCTAATTACTATAAAAAAGTAGCTCGCTGCTAGCAAGTTATATTAAAGTTAGTTGCAAGTCACATATTCCTAGACAACCGCAACGCTAACCAGTATCTAAATAGAAAACTTGCCCTCAAATGGAGCATAAGTTCCCACAGCTTGCTCGTGTTTTTCGCGGGCATACTCCCGATGAAAAATGTGGCCAAAATGGATGGCAGCTAGCTTTTACGTATTCAACATTTCTTACACACATTTTAAGGTGAAAGCCTTAAGTGGCGCGTTGCAATGGCTCATGCCCGGAAAAAGCGGCGTCTAGTTTAGTGAAGCCAAAAATATCATCATCAGAAATAGCTCATACCCTCGTTAGCAAGCAAAGATGCAATGGCTGAATATGAATGAGGAGGAGGAGGAATGAACGTTTATTGTAAGAAACAGCGAGAAAGTGTCCTTTCTGAATATGAATGAAGAAACAAAACAAAGAAATAACGAAGGAAGAAAGAACGAAAGAAGCAACGAAAGAAGGAACGAAAGAAAGAACGAACGAAAGAACGAACGAACAAAAGAACAAAGACAGAAAGAACGGAAAAAAGAAAGACAGACCGAAAGAAAGAGAGAATAAAAGAAAGAATGAAAGAACCTTTAGGAAGCGCATTAGGTGCTCGCATGTGTCGTTGAGGAGGTCGACCTACAGCGCCACAAGTTTACATCACACTGCGGCTCGTTACGCTTTGCTAAAAGTCTGACCCCTCCGATCGTATAACTTAATGCATTACCACGTGTTCTTGCGTTCTCCCTACTACGAGCTCGACCGGCGTTACTATTGGGTAGCGTGGCGTTGTCGGCGGGCTGCAGGCGTCCGGTAGACCATGGCGACCAGGCAAGGACGAGACAATTTCTAGTGCGAAACTTGCACGGTTTATTCAATGGTTGGTAAAAGATGAGAAGAAGAGAATGAAGTAACAAAGTACATTGCGGGGCCGCTTAAATGGGCCCTCTAAAATCGTAGGCGGGATCTTGCTCACGTCAACGTCACGTAACAGGAACTGAGTCTGGTTGTAGATGGGCTGCTGATCCCTGTCCCAGGTGACGTTCGCACGTGCTTCTCTGGCGGCTACACGTGCGTCTGGGATCGTAGGCGGCGTTGGTTCGCGGAAAGCATTCTCCCCTTGGTCGCACACACAAAGGGGCCTGTCATCACTGCTTGGCGCCTGCGAGACCGGCATCCCTACGAGACAACTATAGCAAATTAGGAATACATCTTCCGTTCCGGTTGAGCAATGTATTTCGAGCATCCTTTGTGCCCGGGGTGGTATACACCAACCGTAAAAAGTGTGCAGCAGGCTTTTGTATACGATGAGACAAAAAGGTAGCACATAAAGAAGGCATTAGAGGTGTTTTTTTCGATAAAAAACAAATTCTCCAGTATGTGCCAAAAGGTAAATAGAGAAGACACGGGGTCCCGTGTGATAAGAAACACAAAAAAGCCTGTTTATTGCTGCCACAGCGTATTATACGAGATCCCCCTCTCGTGCGGTCGTTGCTACATTTGCCAACTGGCCGTTGTATTAATGACCGCCTCAGAGAACATTCAAATTTAATGAAGGGGTGTGTTGGCAGCTACCTAGACGTGCATAGCTCCCGGTGTGTTTGTCGTGCGCTATTTGACAAATGCAAAATACTAAGGCGCTATGGTGACCAGCATGCATCTGAGATATATGAGGCATTTTGCATCGACAAGAAAGGCGATATGTGCGTGAGCGTGCTTTCGGTATCGCTTCTTATGGAGGAACTCGCGTATCTTTCACGTGGATGATGTCAACCATTTAGTCGTGCTTTTTTCACATTATCCATCGTCGCTATGTATTCCTATGGCATGTTCTCCTCTCCTTCCTGCCTGTTCAAGCCCCTGTATATATTGCTGTGTGCAATAAAATAGTGGTTGAAAGTCAGCGCTTCGTCTGTCTCAGTCACATCCCATTATTCAGCGCTGTTACTCGTTTTCTTCAAACGAACATTTTATCCTAGCAAATGACATATGCCTTTCAAACACTGGTGCTGCAACCTACTGCCCCCCAAGCACAGGAGCTATGAGCTATCTAGATCTGGCGCTGTGCTCTCCATCTCTCTTTAGCGATCTTCAATGTAGTGTTATTGATAATCCCTATGATAGTGACCATATTCCTGCAATCATTAAAAAAAAGATCTCTTTTTCCTACCATACCATCCCATAACCGTTGGAAACTCCATGTAGTGGAATGGCCTCTCTTCACCGAAAAGGCTAGTCTGGATGACATATCAGTTGATTTAACTATACATGAAATAAATGAAAAGATTACTGCCTGCAGTGGTGGTACAGCCCGTTTAGGATTCGTATCAATTTTTAGAGTAGGTAAAATATCCTTCTGGAGCAGCTTATATAGCAGCAGCCACACCAGCATTTTGGAGCAGTTTCGGAGCTGAAAAATTTGCCTTTTTGTAACACTTAGAGAGGTACAGCAGTAATGCGTAGCCATTTGGCGAAGCTTGTTATTACTGTGCAATCAGTAAGTGCTGCTCAACAGTGAAGCAAGGCACAAAACCAACAGCGACTAATTATGCTCGCCTTCCCACGGACGGTATATATCCATACACGGTATGCTGCAAACATTTTGATTTGGCTAGGCAAGGAACTTAATTTTGTAAACAATTAATAAACTTTTGCAGGCTAACGAGAGCATAGATATGCGCCTGGGCGCAAGACAGACATAAAATTATAAATGAGCAAGAACAATCTGCGCCGTCAGGCACAAGACAAAAATTGATGGCAAATGTCTTATGTGCATTCCAAATGACAGATGTGCTTTGATATGCTTTACCGCACTAGACAAAATGTGTATTACGCCGAATAACAATACTAGAAACTCGACAAGAGACTATTCGTCTATGAACGGCGCCAAGGTGCGATGTCTCTGTACGGTACATGTCGCAAAGATGGTGATATGGGTGGAGAACAACGTTCGTACCATCCCGCACACTCTCGTTGTGAGACGGTTCGTCGGCCTCCCGTGTGTTGCGTGGCCTCTGTGAATAGATAGTAGTCGACTCTGCGTAAAAACGGAACTTTTGTCGGCGATGCCCGACCGACCTTTCGAAGCGCTACCGATTAGACCTGGCGGCCAAGGCAGTGTGCCATGACGAAAATTGGCTGATGGCCGATGTGTCCACCAAGCTTTCCACAAGCCGTCGCGGAAAGCTTGGTGGTCACTAATATGACGCTAATATGTTCGTATAAGTGCCTAACCGGCGATCGGTACTGAGATCATGCATACGGGTTTTTGACAACCGTCGAAGCTGGCAACAACTGCAACTGCGCATAGAAGTTCGCAGGATGAAAGAAAGTTGCGAACTGCACATGCAAACGAGCTAACATGCGTGCACGAACACGCGTATGCGATACGATCTGTGCGCCTTCCAGTAGCTAATCAGTCCGATATCTTCGCAAATAGGCGCTGCTTTCGTCGCCGTTCCCTTAGTCGGCGTTGGCTATAGGAATTCTTTCGAATGGATTTGATGACCCGGACGACCCTTGTACCAAGAGAGCCGTACCTCATAATCAGATTGTGTTTCGCTACGTAAAAACTCCAGCATTTTCTTTTATCCCGAAACCGATTGAGCGCCCTGGTAAAGCTGCGTGCAATGCATCGACCTCAGCCGCGTAGTTCACCAATATGCGAAACGTTAATCGAGTCGCGAACTGGATTGGTTGAATGTTTATAAATCGATTCGTATAATTGAGCACCGTCGGCGTCCGATTTTTCGGACCCCCTAGGGGCCGCGAGAACGTCCGGAAGATCGGGTAGTGCGAAAAAACCAATACGTGCCTTTTACTGCGCCGAAATGACCACAGGCAAATCCGAAATAGCTTTGAAGGCCTGCCAGTACACCTAGTAGCAGTGGCATAGCCAGAAATTTCGTTCGGGGGGCGGGGGGAAGGGGAGGGGGGTTCATGTTGCAGCTCGTCCTCCTCCTTAAGGGGAAGTTTTAGCTCTGGTGCTCCTATCTAAATACATGTAGAAGGAGAATTCGTTTTTCTTGGCAACCGCTGCACCAAATTTGACGAAGTTTGTTGCATTTAAAAAAAGAAACTTAAATTATAGGGACTGTTTGTTTTGAATTTTTCATTTAGGTTGTCAATTCTTTATTAAGATATCTCAAAAATCACCAATTTCTAGTAAACGACATTATCAAGTTTAAAACATTGTAACTCAACAATGACAAATCATATCACAATTCTGCGAATTGCATCTAGAAGTACATTTAAAGCGGAAAAAATTCATATGTTACACATGAATCTCAAAAAATTTTGTATTATGGAAATACGGTTTTTGCAGAACCCTTGCTCACAACGTAACCGATTCACGTAAGAGACAAATTGACAAACCAAATTTGTGCGCTTTGACTGTTATAGTAGAAGGCGTTTACAGAAGCGCGATATGTGTTCTTGATGCAGAGCTATTAGTTTGTAAACACTGTGGTTCCATTTTTCTCGAACTTTCAAATTTTTCAGAATATTTTAGTCAAAATTCAGGCCCTAATTCAAAATTCGGCTTTCAACCGACACTAGAATTCAACTCTCTCTCAAATGCAACAAATTTTGTTAAAAGCGATCCAGAGGTTATCTCAGAAAAGCCTTTCTGCGTTTTACATGTATTTGAATAGGCCGCGTCGGAGTTGGGCTCGAGCTAAAGCTTCCTCACAAACAATTTGTCGAGGTATCAAATACATGAATAATACCTCCATTGGAATTGCCAAAGATGCTGCAACCGAATTGTTGAACGCTACGCACTGTCAAAACAAATAAGATATGTATTTTTTTCATAAAGGAATATACCCGTATGTGCCAAAAATTGTGCCCAAAATAGCTGATATCAATGCTTCCATGTTTTTGTCTATTTAATAACTAAAGAAAATATCACACGAACTTTAGAACTATATCAGTTCGAAACCGGCTAAGCAGTGAATGCCGCTGATACGAAAAATGTAAAGCCCATAAAATGAACAGGTTGAGGACAAATATGTTAATGAAACTGTCACTGAAGAAACCTGTTTACATTCTTGTACACATGCAACGGCCAGTGAAAAATGTCAATGACGCTGTCATTTGTTCCAACGTATTACGCAGGAGCAGCTGTCACCAGTCGTGTATCGTGAGTATCGCAAGGTTGCGTTTCACCGAAATTATAGTCGCAACAAAGAACACGTATAAAGAGCAGGAGTTCTGCATAATATACGAGGGCGAGTCAAATGAAAGTGAGCCAATGCGAATATATGACAAACGGGGTACTTTATTTAAAAGTCGTCTCCATGAGCATTTAAACACTTCTCCCATTGAGCAACGAGTCGCGCGTGTAAGGATTGGGAGGTCAATCCCACCGCTCGTTATCAGTTGTCAAGATTGGAGTCGGGCATGAATTAGATGGTAGCAGGCCCATGCCGTCGTCCAACTTATCCACGCTGAGGACGTTGTTGAAGGGAAAGACAGCTTCTCATCGAGAACGAGGAATATGGATTTATTTACAGTATCTACATAAGGACGCCGCAGTTCATCAGTCTAGCATGACTGCGAGAGAAAGTACACTAAGCAGCCGCACAACAGCTGTTTATAAACACTCGGTCCTCCCTTGATCCCTAGGTGAGGGAAACGTTCGACCAGTCATCGTAGACGAGCCGCCTTTTTGCGGGAGGGCTTACACACACACACTTCCGCACAGGTTCACGGTCCGCAACCGAAGTCAGACGGTCTTCGCAGAACTCAGGGCTTACGTCAGGAAAGGCGCATCTTATTCCCCAAGCTGACCCACGCAGCGTGGCCCCCGGTTCTCCATTGTCATGCGTCTTGAAAGGTACGTCGGACGTTGCCGCCAAATAGGTTCCTTCGGGAACTCCCCCGCTCGCGGAAGACCAGATCGGCGGTGGCGTGTTCCGTCACAAAGCCTGATTCGTCGAACTCATCTCGGCAATCCCGCGACGCAGAGTCGCGGACGCGGCGTGTTGTCCTTGGTACACAGTAGACTTAGTGACGCCGTTTGGCTAGAGGATGACGGTGGCTTTCCAGGAAAAGTCGACACCGCTGTCGCAACTGGCTGGCAAAACTTGCACCTCAGCAAGCCGTTCTTAACAGCGCCTCCATGACCCGGAAAATCTCGACTGTCCAGCGCTGACAACCGCTGGCAGGAAGAGAGCGGCTGGTGGCCAGGGGGTGATGCCATGACTCGCAACGAACACTTGTGCAATGATGTCATCGCCCCAAAACATCCAACAAGGACAGGCAACTGCAAAACGAACCCCACAACACGGCTTTGCGCAGAAATGACGTATCTTGGAAATCCCTTTAGACCCGCTGGCTTCAAAGAAAACATAAGTGCAGAAACAAAAAAATGCTGCATTTCACTATGCCAATTTTTGAAGCAATTTCGTGCTGACAAATTCAGCAATCATGGAGGGAATCCTGCTAAATGAGAGGGGATCTTCTTGGGTTACCAAAATTAACAATTGTAACCCTAAAATTTAGGCCGGACCCTTAAACGCAGAATTCAAATTAGCCTGCTCAAACCATCGGCATTCCTATGCAACTTTCCCTTCTTATATCTAACGGAGAAGTTGTACTCTTGGAGAGTGAGGCTCCATCGGAGCAAGCGGCCATTTTTGTGTGACATTTGATTGAGCCACGTCAGACGACAGTGGTCGGTCTCGTAGATGAACTTCGCTCCGTACAAGTAACAGACAACATCTGGGCGGCCCAAACTAAATAAGCGCATTCCTTCTCTGAAGCGCTGTAGGCTTCCTCTCTTACAGTTAGTTCACGGCTGGCATAGAGGATAGGATGCTCCTCGTTATCGTCGCCGACATAAGTACCACGCCCATACCTTTGTCGCTTGCGTCGCATTGAACTATGAATTCCTTTGTGTAGTCAGGCGCGCGAAGCACAGGACGAGAAACCAATAGCGTTTTCAAACTTTGGAAAGCGTTCTCTTTGTCCTTATCCCAGTGTACGCTACTCAGTGCTCCCTTTCGGAGGGCGTCCGTTAATGGACTTGCTCTTTGCGAGTAATTTGGAATGTACCGTTGATAATACCCCACAAGTCCCAAAAATGAACGAAGGTCTGTTCTCGTTCGCGGCTAAGAAAATTCTCCAATCGAAGCTATTTTCAGCTCGGCCGGCCGTCTCGTGCCCTGGTCGACAACATGGCCCAGATAAGTAACCTGTGAATAACCAAATCTACACTTTTCCGCTTTCATCGTTAAGCCGGCTTCATTCAACCGTGAGAACACCTGTTTGAGGTGCGATACGTGTTGTTCCCAGCTGTCAGAAAAAAATGCGACATCATCAAGAGATGGCAAGGCGAACTCCTGCAAGTCTTTTAGGACAATATCCATTAATTTAGAGAAGCTAAACAGCGCGTTCTTCAGCCCGAAGCTGAGTGCGAGAGGGCGAAACGTGCCTACAGGTGAGATGAATGCGGCATTGCGGCTGGCACTTTCTGAAAGGGGAACTTGCCAGTAACCCCACACGAGATCTATAGTTGAAATGTATTTAGCAGCGCTAACTCGTTCAATTCGTTCCTCAATGTCAGGTGTCGGGTACAGCTGATCCCTAGTGATGGCATTCAACTTCCTGTAGTCAACACAAGGACGGGGGTCCTTGATAGGGGTTTCTACCAGTATTAGCGGTGACGTGTAGTCACTCTCAGCGGGCTCAATAACTCCCAACTCTAGCATGCGCTGTATCTCTGCCTCCATAATTTCTCTCTGTCTTGGAGACACCCTGTAAGGCTTTGATCTTACGGGTTTGGTTGATGTCAGCTCTGTTTCATGCGTTATTAGTTCGGTTCTACCTGGCCGACCGCTGAATCTGTCGAGATATTCCCCCAACACCCCTTTTAGCTCATTTAGCTGCTCGGGTCTAAGAGCGTACAAGCTTACCGAATGTTTTACTACTTCTTCTAGGTCGATTTCAGAGTTGGAGGTCCCCTTATACTCCTTAATCTTGGTACTAGTGCCATCCTGCTCTTTGATGGTATAGTTAACGACTCCGCTCCGCTCTATATACGGCTTCATCAAATTGCAGTGATATATCCTCACCTCCTTCCTGCGAACGGGCATTTTCAGAGCATAGTTAGTATCTGAAAGTTTGTGTTACACTTTAACGGGCCCGTCCCAGTGAACTTCAAGCTTGTTCTTTCTTGAAGGTTTGAGGATCATCACCTGGTCTCCGGCGTTAAAGGTACGAAGCCTCGCATTCTTGTCGTAATAGAATTTGGCGTTCTTTTGAGCTACTCTCATGTTCTTTTCGACTAGTTCTTGGGTTGCGCTTAGCCGTTCCAGCAGATTTAGCACGTATTCCACCACTGTTGGACTCTCCCCTCTTTCCTCCCACATCTCTCTTAACATTCTCAGTGGAGAACGGAGCGTCCTCCCATACACTAGTTCTGCTGGCGAGAACCCTGTAGCCTCATGTGAAACCATTCGCAAAGCAAACAAAGTTGCCGGCAGACAGTTCTCCCAGACCTCCTTGTGTTCGTAACAGAGCGCCCGCAAAACTCGCTTAAGCACTGAGTGCCACATCTCTACACTGTTTGACTGAGGGTGATAGACGGAACTGTGTATCAACTTTACCCCGCACTTTTGCAAGAATGTGGAAGTCACTGCGCTGGTGAATACTGGCCCTTGATCCGCCTGAATTTCGGCTGGAAACCCAACTCGTGCAAATACTGTCAAAAGCGCGTCTATTACTTTGGTGGAGCTGAGCTCTTTCAGAGGGATTGCTTCTGTAAACTTTGTAGCCGGACACAGCATGGTAAACAAGTACCTGTAACATGATTTTGTTTTTGGTAGAGGCCCTACCGTATCTATTACAAGTCGTCTGAAAGGCTCTGTTATTAAGGGCACTACCTTTAGTGGAGCTTTCCATGTCTCTCCTGGTTTACCTGAGCGCTGGCAGGCGTCGCATGATCTTACAAAGTTTTCTACGTCTTTGAAAGAGCCAGGCTAGTAGTATTCTATAAGCAATCTTTCCTTTGATCTTTTGTGCCTAGGTGGCCGGACCACCCATTTCCATGACAGAGGCTCAAAAGGTCCTCCCTGTACTTAATAGGTACTACTAACTGATCTAGAATCCTACTCTTTCGCTCTCTGTAGTGCCGATACAACAATCCTCCTCTCTCTTGTATCGTCAGGTTGCGCCTAGCAATGCCTTCTTTAACTGTGTGATGTAATTTAGCTACGCTGTCATCATTCTTTTGCTCGGCTGCCAGTGTCTCTCTGTCCACACGTAAGAGCTGATCAAAGTTCTTTGAGGCCGGTGATAATAACGACCCTGTCTCGCTTGCGATTGCGTCAGCTTGCTCTTCCTGCAGGCGTGAACTTTGACACCCTAGTGATACGCTCTCACTGATCTGGTCAGCTGGCAGGCTTTCCTCAACTGTTTTTTTGTCCCTCGGGCCTAGCTCGGATTCAGGTATTGAAGTTATCCCTTTTGCTGCTTCCGCTGGAGCAGCTTGTGCATTTTCAGCCGAAAGCTAGTTAGTTAGTTAATTCGGGTTTAATGGCGCAAAAGCAACTAAGGCCATGCTGCGCCAGCCACAAGATATTAAGAATTCAAATGTTAAAGCAGTGGAAGGTGCGTTATATTAGAGTCTGTAAAAAACCGGTTTCTTCTAGAAAGCTGAACAAGTCAGCGAAAGGCACTAGCGGTTCATCTCCGAGTATTGAGGCGGGGTGTAAAGGTATGTGTAAGTTATAAAGGTTCTGTAAAAGCTTTTGCCTCTGTGTTTCATTATTTGGACATGTCATAATAATGTGCATTACGGTGAGTGGTTCATGGCACTTCTCGCAAGTTGGCGGGTTTTCGTTTTGGAGTAGAAAATTGTGTGTCAGGTGTGTATGCCCGATTCGGAGTCTACATAGGATCACCTCATAGAAGCGTTGCTGGTGACAGCACGACTTCCATTCTCTAAGCACGGGTTTTATTGTGTGTAACTTGTTATTTGTGCAAGAGTCCCATTCTAGTTGCCACTTTAATGTCAGGGCCTTATGAATAGCTCGGATACTGTCTTTGTATGGAAGTGTTGTTTGCGTTATACCTTTGTGTGCTGCCATGAACGCGCATCTATCTGCAGCTTCATTCCCTGGTATCCCGACATGGCTTGGGACCCAGCAGAATCGTATGGTTCTTCCGTATTCGTTATAAGCCAACATGTTTAGGATATCACCAAGTAGGGGTTCGGACGCGGAGCTAAGGTTTAGAGCTCTGAGTGCGCTTAACGAATCGGTATATATGATACTATTCGACTTCTTGTCACTGGTAATTTTTTTAACTGCCGTCCATATTGCGAAAACTTCTGCAGTAAACACTGAAGAAAAACTATTTATCCGAATGCTATTTTGCCAATTTTTCGTAATTATTCCGACACCTACGTATTCTTGTGTTTTGGAGCCGTCGGTGTAAAATTCCGTGTAATGTTTATATTTTTCTTGTATAGCTCGAAACTCTTGTATTATGTGTTCTTGTGGAATGTCTTTTTTCTTTAGATGTGTTAGTGTCCAGTCACATAGCTGTGAAAAGTTGTACCATGGTGGCAATCTTGGTGGCCTTTCAGCAACCTGCAGGGCCTCGTGAGGAACATCATAAGCCTGACAGTATTCTTCGTATCGTAAGATTAGTGGCCGAATCATGTTCGATTTGCTTGTGTAGTGTATCCTTGATTTGCACTGTGTAACGATGTTGTAGCATATATGTTGTGGTGATGATCGAACTCGTAGTACATAGGAAAGTGTAAGCAGTGCTCTGCGTTGCTGTAAGGACGGCTCATTGCAGTCAACATATAAACTTTGGACAGGCGATGTTCTGTAGGCACCGCTTGCCAGTCGTAGGCCGAGATTATGAACTGGATCGACTCGCTTGATGTATGACTGCCTAGCTGCACCATAAACTACACTACCGTAGTCGAGGATGCTACGTACGAGGGAACGGTATATACGTAGTAGACAAGTTCGGTCAGATCCCCAGTGCTTGTGTGATAGCACCTTGAGGATATTTAATGCTTTATTTGCTTTAATTTTATTTGTGTTAATGTGGACCAGGAAGTTCAGCTTTTTGTCAAACGTTACGCCTAAAAATTTGTAGTCTTCTTTGACCGGCAAAGTTGTACCATGCAATGTGAGAACTGAATTGACGTGCAACCCTCGTTTCTGGGAGAAGAGAACTGTAACAGTTTTGTCTGCTGAAAACCGGAATCCATTTTTATCAGCCCATTGTGTAAGGTTATTTATGGTTATTTGTAATTGTCTTTCGCAAGTGGGTAGATTTGAGGCGCAGCAAGCCAGTTGAAAATCGTCGACATATATTGAGTGCATCACAGAGGATGGTATGATCTTATTAACAGAGTTCATTTTGATTATGAAGAGTGTCGTGCTCAGAATACAACCCTGTGGAACCCCATTTTCCTGTGTAAATGTGCGTGAAAGTGTTGTGCCGAGACGTACCTGAAATGTTCTATTTACCATAAAATCAGATAGACAGTTTAGCATTCTGCCACGGACTCCCAGGTCAGCCAGGTCTCTTAAAATTCCATACCTCCACGTGGTATCATACGCTTTCTCTAGATCGAAAAATACTGTGAGACAGTGTTGTTTGTGTAGAAACGCTTTACGTATTTCATGTTCTAGTTGTACGAGGTGGTCAGTTGTCGAGCAGCCCTTTTTGTATCCGCACTGGTGCACGTCTATTAAGTTCCTTGATTCAAGGATGAATGTGAGCCTTATGTTGATGATACTTTCGTAGTATTTGGCTAGACAGCTTGTTAAGGCAATGGGCCTGTAGCTACTTGGGGACGTTGCGGGTTTACCTGATTTCAAAAAAGGCACTATTACTGCATTTTTCCAGTCTGTAGGCATTACTCCAGATTCCCAGATCTTGTTGAAAAATTTAAGAAGTGTTTCTGCTGATGCTTGAGATAGGTGTGCCAACATTGTGTAGTGGACACGGTCAAGACCTGTTGCTGTTTTTTTACCGGCCGAGAGAACCCTGTTCAGTTCTTGCATTGTGAGGACGTTATTATAAGGTTCCTTTGAAGCCCCAGTGGTGGGCAGTCTCTGTTTCTCCGCCGATTCTTTATATTTTAAGAATGAATTTGAATAGTGTGCTGAGCTGGAAATGTTGTAAAAGTGTTCACCTAATAAGTTGGCCTGGTCCTGTAGTGTTGTTTGTGTGCCTGGACATGTAAGTAGTGGTATAGTGTATGATGAGTACTCTCCTCTAAATTTCCTCACCTGGTCCCACATTCGTTTTGATGTGACGGTACTATTGATTGAACTTATGTATTTTCGCCATGATAATTTCTCCGCATTTCTTCGAATAAAACGTGCTTTCGCTTTGGCCTGTTTGAAATATAAAAGGTTGCTATAAGTGGGGTACCTACGTAGGATTCCCCAGGCCTTATTTTGCTTCTTTCTGGCTTCGGTACACTCGTTAGTCCACCAGGGAGTTAGCCTTTTGTGTACAATACCGGATGACTGTGGTATTGCTTTTTCTGCTGCAGAGATTATGACCTCAGTGATTTTTTGTTAAGTTCGTCAATGTTTTGTTCTTCTGAAAAGACAACTTCCAGTTTCGCGTTTTCCATAAAAAGCGGCCAGTCAGCGAGCTGTAATTTCCACTGGCGTAGCCTAGTGACTAAGGTTGGAGGTGATGATAAATATTTGATGATTGCGGGCAAGTGATCACTGCCATAAGACTTGTCGAGGGTTTCCCATTTAAGATCATTAAAAAGAGCTGATGAGCAAAAAGCTAAATCTATACAACTAAAAGTGCGGGAAGTCGGTGAAAAGTATGTCAGTGCACCTGAATTTAAAAGGCAGGTATCATTTGACAGAATAAAACCTTCAACCATTTGCCCTCTTTGGTCAGTTTTGATACTGCCCCAAAGAGTACCGTGAGCATTAAAATACCCCACTAAAACAAATGGCTCCGGTAATTGACCTGTTATATTTTCTAAGTCTTTAGTGGTAAAATGGGTGTGGGGTGGGATATACAGAGAGCAAATGGTGATGGTTTTGTGAGTTATAATAGTGACAGCAACGGTTTCTATGTGACTGGTAATGGGAACTTCTCTAGCTGCAATACCGCCCTGCACAACAATGGCTACTCCACCCGAAAGCCGGTTCATCTGAGTACGGTCGCGCCGTACAACAGTGAAACCTTTTAAGATATGTTTGTGTTTTTCGCCTAGGTTTGTTTCCTGTAAGCATAAGGCCACAGGAGAGAAGTTAAATAACAGGTCTTTAATGTCACCTAAGTTATGTAAAAGACCTCTACAGTTCCAGTGAATAATAAAAGCCATTATGGAATTGAAGGGTAAAAAATGGCGTTAACAGTTCAATAGGAGATAGGAAAGATGTTAGGTGACGTAGGTCTCAAGAAGTGTGATACAAAGGAGCGATAACCTTCAGGTTATCGCCTTCTTATTTTGCGTGGTTATTGGGATCTTGTCCCTCTTACCGCCTCAAGAGAGCGCTTGTCCTTCGGTGTTAATGACACCGGTGTTCTTGTGTCGATCTCCATCGCTCTTTCTGAAGCGCTGGAAGACCGAGAGTTGGGCGCCGAGACACGTGCCTCGGGCCTTGGGGTTCGCTTTATCTTAGGGCCCTGCGGGACTGGTGTTTGCAGGGCCTTGGAAGATTATGGAGCAGCGTCGGCTGCTTCCATCACGGGGGCGGGAGGAGTCACTGCAGCACCACTGCGTGTGGGCTCGGAGGACTCCGGAGGCCTCTGTGACGCTGCCCCCGACTGCGTCACATCGGCGTAACTTCTTCGCGGAAGGTATGATAGCCGCTTTCTGGCTTCAAAGAACGAAATTTTTTCTTTTACAGTTAGAGCAATGACTTCTTTTTCTTTTTTCCAGCAAGGGCAGGACCGTGAATAAGCTGGGTGATCTGCCTTGCAGTTAACACAATGTGGGGAAGAGGTGCAATTCTCAGATTGGTGTTCGTTGGAGCTGCATTTAGCACAAGTTGTTTGTCCTCGGCATGCATGTGAAGCATGTCCGAACCTTTGGCACTTAAAACATCGTCTAGGGTTCGGGATATATGCTCTGACATTGACTTTAACATAACCTGCATCGAGTGAAGTAGGCATTTCGCTTGTTCCAAAGGTGAGTATAACATGTTTGGTGGGGATTTCTTGGTTGTTTCTGCGGATTACTATTCTTTGTACTTTTGTCACATTTTGTTCTTGGAAACACTCAAGGAGTTCCTCATCGCTCAATCCAATAAAGTCTTCTTCAGAAATCACTCCCCGGCTTGTGTTCAGTGTTCTATGTGGTGAAATCGTCACTGTGGCGTCGCCAATACTGGTAAGGTCAGTGAGCTTCTCTGCTTGGTCTTTATCATTCAGTTCTAGGAGGGGGTCCTCGCTAGACATTTTGGAGGCTTTGTACGTCGGTCCGATTTTTTCTTTCAGGCATTTGGCTACAATGAATCGTGAGAGTTTTCTTACTGGCATGTTGCTTTCGCTGTGTACTACATAGAACTTGGGGAAGGATGGAGCGTTGCTCCGAAATGAGAAATGGAATGGTACTTCGGTGCGGCATCTTTTCAGACGCCGATCATAGACGACAGAGGTTTGTGCTGCCATAGAAAATGAGTATGTTCGGCAACAGCGCCGACCGCCCACCACGGAGCCCAACGAGGGGACGCGGCAGATCTTGTGTACAAGCCTGCACGACGCCAGCCGTACGCCGTCGCTATAACCAAATATGGTGTACCCAAGGTAGGATAGCCACACAAGGTTAACCCTTGCCGCCAAGGAGAAAGGAAGTAAACAGAAGAGAGAAGAAGATAGGAAAGGTCAGAAAGTGAGAGAGAAAGATGAAGATTCGAGGAGAAAGAGACAGGAAGAGGCGACTGCCGATTCCCCCCATGTGGGTCAGTCCGGGGGTGCCGTCTACGTGAAGCAGAGGCCAAAGAGGTGTGTTGCCTCCGCCGGGGGGCCTTACAGGTCCAAACACCCGGCATCGGCTCAACCTCCAGGATCCCCCTTTCCCCGGACACGGCTAAGCCGCGCACGGCTACACGCGGGAGGGTCCAACCCTCGTGTGCTCGGGTACGTGGTGTCGCAACACACCAAACGCCTGCTGACGCAGACGCCCCTGCGGGGAGCCGAAAGCGACGCGATCTTACGAGCTTGGCCTCGGGTCAATGCCTGCACTATGCCCTCTCCCAGTTTAAGCCCTTTTTCACTGAGTAACCGATTCGAACGAATCGAAAAAATTCAAGGATACTGTAGTGACAAAAATTTGGAAACTGCAGCATCGGTCACTAGCTCCCCGAATGGTCCACTGATTTTGACTTTGGCCATGGGCAGACACACGCTGTGCTCTTCTACAACCTATTTGATCCATGCTACTTCTCCAGTGAAGTCATCTACCGTCACGTAAGACGGATGGACAATGTCCATCGTGGCGGCACTGTCTCTTAGCATCCGTCATGGTTTGCCATTAACTTGCAGGTCGTAAGATATGGGATTAAAAGTTCCATATTCTCGTCTTTCTCATCTACGTAGGAAAAAACTATGCTAGGCTTTCCGCAGTTCACAGCGATATTTCCCAGTTTGTGGCACTTATAGCAGCGGATCGGTCTAAAAGATTGAAATTTTCTTTTCTGCTCTTTTTGTACGCTTTCCCCGTTAGGTTTCTCCTCGCTCTTTTCTGCGGGCTTTTCCTCCATGTCTACAGGCTCCGATCGTCTAGTCTGTGAACCCCTTTTGAACGGAAATGGTTTCCTCGGTCCATTTCAACCGTCCCAATTACCGTCCTCGGCGTTCAGCCTTCTACGCGTTGCGTACTCTTCGGCTAATTCCGCCGCCCTTTCCGCAGTGTTTAGATTTCCTCTGTCTTGCACCCACAGCTTCACAGATGGTGGGATGCTTTTGTAAAACTGCTCTAGACACATGCATTCAATGATCCTGTCTCTGCTCTCGTACGCTTCCGCGCTTTTCAGCCACTCGACTAGGTTTGCCTTTAAGCTAATATGCAAACTCCGGATACCCCTCGCTATCTTTGTTGCCTGTGCTCTTAAACGTTCACCTATCTTTATTCACCTATCTTTATTCTTAAAACTTCACCTATCTTTATTCACCGAAAATCAGCAATCATAAGGAAAATCACAGACATGCGCACAATGACCATAATGCATCATCTGCCAAACCGTTCTAGATAGGACATTTCGCTTTTGAAGAGGGTCACGGAAGTATCACTAACACAGTTTTTTCCTCTTTTCTTGGGGAGGAAGAAGACCACACAGGGCGGACGTGCTTCGTGTCAGCTCCGCTTCTTTCCTATGTTTCTGGCGGATTACCGAGCTTCTCGTGGAAATTCTTCTTGCCAGCGATAGGCGGAAGCTTCAGGACTCCCTCAACATCAAGTTCTGCCAGGTGGGCCCATATTCTGGCCGATAGGCAGCGCCTGTTGTCCGCCACGCAGGCGGGGCAAGCTAAGCGTAGCATCTCCACGTACGCCACCATGGCCCGGCCGCCACGGCGGCGGGGCGTGCCAAGCCTAACTTGTCGCCGGAGCTCATTGGGGCTCCCAGTCGCCGACGGCAACGCGCCAGGCCTTTCCCGGCGTTAAATGGAAGTTGTCCAGGTAGAAGGAACAGAGATCAGGCCGGAAGATTTCGGCGAGGGAGCGGGGTGGTGCGATGTCAAGAGGAAGAAACATGCCGACGGTGTGACCGAGTCGGCGCATAACCAGCAGGTGCACATGCAGCGACGGACGGTAGCCACGTCGAATACGGGAATCACCACAGCGCAGTACAAAAGGAAGTACGCCCGACAAGTGCATCAGATTGCCATGGCAAGCCGAATGCCAGAGTTACCGCCGGACGATTACAAAATCGTCGTACGTCCCCGAGGCGGCTTCAACGTGCGCGATTACGGGACGGATCGCGTTTACTGCTGCCTACGTAACGCGTCGGGAGTAGGCAGAGAAGCGGCCGGGGAAGATAGCATCTGCCTCAACGTTAAACAGAACGTTGTGGTGCTCAGCACGCCGTCTGAAGACAGAGCTAAACATTATGGAGCTATTAGCAAGCTTTGCATCGGAGACCGAGAGTTCGAGGCGAACGCCTATCAAGCCGCCCCGGAGAACACTTCCAAGGGCCTGATCAGGAACATTAAAAAGACCGAGAGCCCGGCAGACGTCATCGCTAATCTAGTGACGCAGCGCAACCCCGGTGTGCTGCACGCCAAGCGCATGGGCAACACAGAAAACATAATCGTTTTGTTCGACGGATTCCACGTACCGAGATACGTATATTACGGACCTATGCTCGTCAGATGCTCCCTCTACAGGAAGCAAATTGACGTATGCTATGAGTGCGGGAGGATGGGACACCGCGCCGACGTGTGCCCCAATCCCAACGACAAGATTTGCCGTGGATGCGGACGCAACAATCCGTCGCCTGACCATCGATGCGAGCCGCGGTGTCGACTGTGCGGCAAGGGACACTTCACGGGAGACCGCAGGTGCAAGGCGCGATACAAGAACCCGTACATAGTCAAGCGCCGCCAATTAGAACGAAAAAGACAAGAAGAGGAAGAAGCGGCCGCAGAATACTCAAGACTTTTTGAACCCAGCTGTAGCAAATTTTTCAGAATATCGACACCTCCTATTCCCTTGGCCTAAAAATTCTTTTCACACCAGAAAAACTGAAGTCATCTTAACGCGATTACGTTGTCGAATACCAAAATTAAACTTCTATCGTCTGTTACGTTTCGCCTACGACGCGCGGTTTAGCCGGCGCGATTGCAACAAAGCGGCAGACATTTTGGCCCGTTCGGCGTCGCCGCTACGCTCCCCGCCAGGCGTTTCCAGGCGTTTCCAGGCGTTTCCAGGCATGTTCCGATGCCACGTGTCTTCATGTGCGTGTGTGAGTGTATGTGCCATTGTGCCCGACCAGAGGCGCTACGAGAGCCGAGGTTACCTTCTCCTCCCAGTCTTTGTGCCCGACCGGCGGCGCTACGACAGTGTGCATTGTACAATCACGTGCTCGTCTATTGAGGGGTTCCTTCTTGCCCTCAACGGCGAGAGTATAAAAACAGCTGCCCCCGGACGCCAAAAAGAGGGCTCCGATTTCTTCTGTTGAGTAAAGTGCTCTCCCGTCTCTCTACTTCGGTCAACCTGACCGCCAACTCTTTGCAATGTTAAAATAAACAAGTTGTTTTGTTGTTACCAGTCGACTCATGCTTTGCCGGGACCTTCGGATGCTTCCAGTTGTACCCCAGGCCGCCAGGCCAACGCTACCCTTGGGGCTTGCGACCCAGGTACAACCACGGGCGTCAGCGCCGAGTTCCCAACAAATCGTACCAGCGGGTACGACCACAACAACTCGTACCAGCGGTGCGATTCAAACAACTGTCTGCCAGCGGTGAGATCGCGACAACGGAGGCCAGCAGCAAAGAGATGCAGTTGACTGTATGCTGAGCAGCTCAACGACGATCCGGGAGCAGTGCAACGAGCCCTGTGTGATGACTGGTTGCCTGCAGCGGAACGACTGCGCTGAATTCCTGCCTGCGAGGTTTGGTGAGTGCGGGACTTTCTTCTTCTGAGCTTTGCCAGGCTTTTGTTAGTGTCAGAAACAGAGCTGGTAATTGTGGTTGTCGTTGCTGCCGGGTTAGTTTGCGGCAAGACAATAGTAAGCAGTAGAGAAAGCAGCATTCAGAGCAGCCATGGATTTGAAGTCGTTGCGCAAACCGAAATTGTTGGAGCTTGCAAGAGAGTTGGGTCTGGATGTCTCAGACAAACTCAGAAAACCAGAACTGCTAAAGGCTATTCTTGAGTTAGAAGCTGAGGATGACGAGCTGTCGGAATGCCTTGAGACCATTGAGGAGAGGGAGACTGCAAAAAGACAGGAGCGCGAACTTAAAGAACAGAAAGAAAAAGAAGAGCGTGAACGTAAAGAACAAAAAGAGCGAGAGCAACAAGAGAAAAAAGAAGAGCGCGACCGTCAACACGCTTTGGAAATGAAGCGTCTCGAGATAGAGATGGAACGCGCTCCTAATGGAAGTCAGGCACACGGTGCAGGAGAACGAGTATTGTTCAAAATGACTGACCTGATGCGGCCGTTTAAGCTTGGAGAGGACATTGGTTTGTTCCTGGTTAACTTTGAGCGAACGTGCGAGAAGCAGGGGTTCTCTCGGGAAACGTGGCCACAGCGCTTGCTCACTTTGTTACCCGGCGAGGCGGCCGACGTAGTCGCTCGCTTGGATAGAGAGGAGGCAGAGGATTTCGACAAAGTAAAATCGAGTCTGCTAAAAAAGTACCGGCTGTCTGCGGAGGCGTTCCGTCGGAAGTTTCGGGAAAATGAGAAAGGCAAAAGTGAGTCCTATACAGAGTTTGCGTACAGGCTTATGTCAAACATGCAGGAGTGGCTCAAAGAAGAGAAAGCGTTCGGTGACCACGATAAAGTTCTACAGTGTTTCGGGCTAGAACAGTTTTATAGTCGGTTACCGGAGAACGTGCGGTACTGGGTCTTGGATAGGCCAGACGTTTGTACGGTGGCTAAAGCCGCTGAGCTAGCCGAGGAGTTTGTGACGCGTCGGGCTCGCGGAGCTAAGGACGGTCAAAAGGGTGAATTTGGCTCGAAGTTTGAGAGGCCGAAGTTCACACCCATGAGAGCAAAGGGGAACACGCGTAGTGAGGATGCGAGTGAAAGCAGTCCGACCAAACGTAAAGAGACGGCGGCAGCCGAAGCCGAACGCAGAAAGCGGTTCGAGATGAGGCAAGCGCGCGTGTGTTATACGTGCCAGAAGCCGGGTCACTTTTCGGCGCAGTGTCCGGAAACAACACCAAAAGTTGTGTTTTTTTCATTAGGCAGCACTGACGAGAACATGAAGCTTCTCGAGCCTTACATGCGAGACCTCCTCGTGAACGGGAAAGAGTGCCGAGTGCTTCGCGATTCCGCAGCTACGGTGGATGTAGTTGACCCGTCCTACGTAGAACCCGATATGTTCACGGGCGAGTGCGCATGGATCAAGCAAGCCGTGGAAGCTCATAGCGTGTGTCTGCCGGTAGCAAAAGTGCTTATTGAAGGACCTTTCGGAGCGCTTGAGACGGAGGCGGCAGTGTCATCTATGCTGCCCCCCCAGTACCCGTACCTATTTTCAAACAGGTCCGATCACCTCCTCCGCGAGAAGGGGCTTTTGTTTGGTGAGGCTAGCGTTCAGGCCTTAACCAGGTCGAAGGTTCGGGAGCTCGCTGCAAAGGCGGTAGTTGCGGGGCCGACGTTATCGAACAATGAAAAAGGGTCAGAGGTGCAGCAAGCTGACGAACTGAATAAACTTGAGTCTGTAACGTTGAAGGCGCCAGATACTGGAGAGGAAACGCCCGACACGGGAAAGTTAGAAGAGCTATCTACTGATTTGCTCATCGCGCCTACGTCAGACGGACTTGATAGGTTGCTAAAAGTCAGCCGGTCGGCTTTGATAGCCGAGCAAAGGAAGGATGGTAGCCTAGAAAACATACGCTGCAATGTCAAGGAAGGTATCGCCAGGAAAAATGCGCGTTTTGTGGAAAGAGGTGGAGTCCTGTACCGGAAGTATCTAGACCGCAGAGGAGTGGAGTTCGATCAGCTGATCGTGCCTCAATGCTATCGTCAGGATCTGTTGCGCTTGACGCATGGGGGTTCGTGGTCCGGACACCTAGGAGTTAAGAAAACTAAGGACCGTCTCTTGCAAGAGTACTATTGGCCAGGGTGTTTTCGGGACGCAGACCATTTCGTGAGGACATGTGACACCTGTCAGCGGGTGGGCAAACCAGGGGACAAATCAAGGGCGCCGTTGAAGTTGGTACCTATCATTACGGAGCCTTTTAGACGGCTCGTTATTGATACAGTGGGACCTCTGCCGGTAACAGCCACGGGGTACAGACACATTTTGACTGTGATCTGCCCAGCGACAAAGTTCCCTGAAGCAGTGCCGCTTAAAGAACTCAGCTCAGTTGAGATAGTCAATGCACTACTGTCCATATTTGCGCGAGTTGGTTTTCCTGCAGAAATCCAATCAGATCAGGGCACAGTGTTTACTAGCGCTTTGACGACAACTTTTCTCGAAAGGTGTGGGGTAAAGCTGCTACACAGCTCAGTGTACCACCCACAGTCGAATTCCGTTGAGAAGCTCCACTCCGTCATGAAGCGCGTGTTGAGAGCCTTGTGTTTTGAACATCAAACTGACTGGGAGCTGTGTCTGCCTGGGGTGATGTTTGCATTAAGGACCGCGCCGCATGCAGCTACGGGGTTTTCGCCAGCTGAGCTGGTGTACGGTCGCTCGCTTCGGTCTCCGCTTCGCATGCTTCGAGAATCATGGGAAGGCAGGGGCGACGACCCAGTCGTGGTGGAGTACGTACTTAAGCTCCTCGAACGCTTAAGAAGGGCACAGGAGTTGTCAGGTGAAGCAATGGCAAAGGCCCAGCAGAGGGCCAAGGTTTATTATGATCGGACAGCCAGGGCCCGTCGTTTTGAGGTGGGCGATGAGGTCATGATATTGCGCACATCGCTAAACAACAAACTAGACGTGCAGTGGGAGGGCCCAGCACGAATTGTTCAGAAACTGTCGGACGTTAACTACGTGGTAAGTCTGCCAGGAAAGCGGAAAGCACAGCAAGTTTACCACTGTAATCTGCTCAAACCTTATAGACAAAGGGAAGCAGTGGTGTGCATGATGGTAAACGTTCCTGAAGAGCTTCCGGTCGAGCTTCCGGGACTAGGCTCAGTGACGAACAGGGAAGACACCGGTCAAGTCATTAGTGACCTTATCAGTAAAGCACCGCTGTCGCCTGAGCAGAAAACCGAACTACACCAGCTCTTACAAGAGTTTCAAGGTCTGTTCTCTGAGAGGCCTGGTAGGACTTCTGTACTTACTCATGATATAGAACTTACCTCCCCAGAGCCAGTACGATCCAAGGCGTATCGGGTGTCACCCCGCCAGAGCGATATTATGGAGGCTGAGGTAAAGAAAATGCTACAGCTCGGTGTTATTGAGGCAGGTGAGAGTGATTATACCTCCCCTTTGATTTTAGTTGAGGTACCGGGCAAGGAACCTCGTCCTTGCTTCGACTACCGCAGGCTTAATTCCATCACTAAGGATCAAATTTATCCGATCCCTAACATCGAGGAGCGCCTTGAGAAAGTTAGTAGCGCTCAGTTTATTTCCACCCTAGATCTTGTCAGGGGTTATTGGCAGGTTCCACTCACAGAAGAGGCTAGTAGGTATGCGGCGTTCATTTCACCAATGGGAACATTCCGTCCTAAAGTGTTGAGTTTTGGTTTGAAGAACGCGCCATACTGTTTTTCAAGCCTCATGGATAAAGTGTTGCGGGGACAGCAAGAATTCGCTTTACCGTATCTAGACGACGTAGCGATATTCTCCGCATCCTGGTCTGAGCATATGGCACACTTGCGGGCAGTGCTAACCCGCCTGCGCGAAGCGGGCTTGACAGTAAAGGCTCCTAAGTGCCAGTTAGCACAGGCCGAGGTTGTCTACCTCGGTCATGTGATTGGTCAGGGTCGTCGCCGCCCCTCTGAAATAAAAGTGGCCGCTGTGCGAGACTTTCCGCAACCGCGCACAAAGACCGATATTCGGTCGTTCTTAGGTGTCGCCGGCTACTATCAGAGGTACATCCCCAGGTACTCTGATATCGCGGCTCCCCTGACGGATGCTCTAAGAAAGACAGAGCCTCAAACAGTCGTCTGGGACGAGACAAAGGAAAGAGCTTTTAGCGCCCTAAAGAGTGCCCTAACAAGCCAGCCTGTGCTACGATCGCCAGACTATACAAAAGGGTTCGTTGTTCAGTGCGATGCTAGTGAGCGAGGCATGGGCGTTGTACTGTGCCAACGGGAAAAGGGAGAAGTAGAACACCCCGTCCTGTATGCTAGTCGTAAGCTGACCAGTCGTGAGCAGGCGTATAGCGCCACCGAGAAAGAGTGTGCATGTCTCGTGTGGGCCGTTCAGAAATTGTCATGCTATCTAGCCGGCTCGAGGTTTATCATTGAGACGGATCACTGCCCTCTCCAATGGCTGCAGACCATCTCTCCCAAAAATGGCCGCCTCCTGCGCTGGAGCCTCGCTTTGCAACAATATTCCTTTGAGGTGCGTTACAAAAAGGGGAGTCTCAACGGTAACGCCGATGGCTTAAGTCGAAGCCCCTAACGTAGGAATCAGCCTCAAAATTGTTTGTTACTGATGTTTTTCTTCCTGAGGCAGGATTGTTTAACATATTGCTTTTGTTTAGTGTTTCAAAGTGATGATATGCTTTCTAGTGCAATTTTCCAATTTGTGGACGCGTTCTGAGTGATGCTAGACTACTGTAAGGAACTAGGCAGTGGTATAAAAAGGGGAAAGAGCCTGGCAGGGCTTAGTGAGGGTTGTGCCGTGCTTGCTGACTGAGCGGTTGAGTTTCAGCGTAGTTCTAACGCTTGCCGGGAACGAGAACAAGAATGTGAACTCTCCCGAAGTCACTTTGCAGTGTCCTGTGCGAACCTGAACGAGAGAACGAGGCCTTCTCTGTGCGCTGCGCTCAAGAAACGTCGAGGGACGCCCGACTTCGGTTATGAGCATCATCGAGCGACATCCCTCCGGACAGCGGATGCAGTCCCCTGTCCATCGGGATCTCCTTCCCCCGGCGGGGCGGTCTGTTACGTTTCGCCTACGACGCGCGGTTTAGCCGGCGCGATTGCAACAAAGCGGCAGACATTTTGGCCCGTTCGGCGTCGCCGCTACGCTCCCCGCCAGGCGTTTCCAGGCGTTTCCAGGCGTTTCCAGGCATGTTCCGATGCCACGTGTCTTCATGTGCGTGTGTGAGTGTATGTGCCATTGTGCCCGACCAGAGGCGCTACGAGAGCCGAGGTTACCTTCTCCTCCCAGTCTTTGTGCCCGACCGGCGGCGCTACGACAGTGTGCATTGTACAATCACGTGCTCGTCTATTGAGGGGTTCCTTCTTGCCCTCAACGGCGAGAGTATAAAAACAGCTGCCCCCGGACGCCAAAAAGAGGGCTCCGATTTCTTCTGTTGAGTAAAGTGCTCTCCCGTCTCTCTACTTCGGTCAACCTGACCGCCAACTCTTTGCAATGTTAAAATAAACAAGTTGTTTTGTTGTTACCAGTCGACTCATGCTTTGCCGGGACCTTCGGATGCTTCCAGTTGTACCCCAGGCCGCCAGGCCAACGCTACCCTTGGGGCTTGCGACCCAGGTACAACCACGGGCGTCAGCGCCGAGTTCCCAACAAATCGTACCAGCGGGTACGACCACAACAACTCGTACCAGCGGTGCGATTCAAACACGTCACAGGGCTGGTCTGGTGCCCTCCCCTCTGTGCCCAGTCTGTGGAGAAGATGAAACAATAGAGCATTTTTTCTTATTCTGCCGCCGTTTCACTTCTTTAAGAAAAAATCTAGAATCAAGATTTACACAGCTTGGTTTGAGCTTTTCAATTATAAATATCCTTTCTCTAGGAGCTTCCTCTCTTGGACAGTGCCACAGGGATATTTGCTCAACCGTGGAGGATTTTATAATTGCTACAAAGAGATTGTCTTGAATTCTTAAACATTTTATTTTTGTTCATTTCCTCCAGTTAGCTTTACCATTTTCAGTTTTTAATAAAGATAGCCTAATTTCATCCAAATCTTGGCCAATCCCCCACAGTGGGTGTGCGCCATCGCATAAGGAATACCATACCATACCATACCATACGGCAGCTGTTACAACAGCAGCAGCGACTGTAATGGCAACGGATGCTACTACCTGAATTACCCAGAGATAGACCGTCATTTAGTCACCGATAACCGAAGAGGACGCTCGGCTAGCCGCGGCGGGAAGGGTGGCGTGGGAAAATCCCGATCCCGCTCTCGCAACCGGCCACAGCAGCCGAGAAGCACGTCGATGGCGCGCGGTGGTGCCGGTCCGGGCATCGCAGCTGTCGGCCACACCAATCAACAAAGTCAGCAGCAGCAGCCGTGGCAGCAGCAACAAGGTCACAGGAGCGCTGGGCAACAGGTGAGCTGGGCGGCTATCGCCGCTTCTCCCGGCGGCGGAGACGCTCCGGTGGGCCGCTCTGGCGGACCCGCCGTCGGAGGCGGCGGTGGGAACGAGCTCGAGCGAGCGATAGAGCGAGTACTATACGACAACGCCTAGAACCATTAGAATCGATGATTGCCGAGCTTAAACGCGAAAATGCGCTCCTTAGAGAGGAAAATTTCAAATTGAAAGGCGAGGCTCCACAACCGCAGCAACCACAGCAACGTCACACGACGATGCCGCCGTCCTCGGTTCCTCGAACACCGACTCCATCTCGGCCTGAGCCGGCCGGGTTAGACACGGATGACGAGGGTAGCTCGGTGGAGACGGCGGATGAACGGGATAATCATCCAGTTACCGCGAAAAGGATCGCACTAGATCCCGCAAGACCCGACACCAAACAGCGATGCGGCCGTTACGATAAATAAGAGAAACGAAGACAGCATCGAGAAGAGCCTCGAGGAACGTTTTGCAAAACAGACGGCACATATGAACGAAATGTTTAATAACGCGGTAGCTAAGCTCTCTGAGCAAATAACACCAATGCTCGCCGCGCACTTGGCGCGCATAGACGACATAGAAGCGAGGCTGCCGCCAGCTGCGGGTAGACCAATAAGAACGATGAGCAAGCCGTACTCTAGACAGCAACAACACAATCAGCCGCAGCAAAACACGCTCACAGACGTAGAGACGCAACCGCAGCAGCAACCAAGTCGCCTCGATGGCGACGGGTTAAATTAAACACAGGCATCATCATGGCTACACACGCAACGAACCACACTAACACTGGGAAACAACAATACACCATCTGGCAGTGGAACTGCCGGGGCTACAGGAGGAAGCGCGCTAATCTCCAGTAATTCATACGCAGCCGCGAGACGAAACCGGACGTGATCCTTTTACAGGAGACAAACCATCCGGTCAAATTAGCTGGCTACAAAGCCATAGATGCGACCGCGACGGACAACAGACAAAGAAGGAAACGGTCTACACGCCGCGTGGCAGATGGCGCGGGGCCGGGGGCGGTGGTGGCGCGCCAGCCGTCGCCCCCGCCCCGCCCGTTGCCGGTCGCCGCCGTGCTCGTTCGGCGTAACGTCACTGTAGCGCAGCGCGAACTTCCCTCCGTAAAGATACCTCACGTATTCGTAGAATTAATTCCTAAGAGTGGCCGCGGACTCTTCGTCCTTAACGTGTACAGTAAGCCCACGCTGCAGCACCGCTTCGGGGACCTGCACTGGGGCGCGAGCGCGGCTTCCGGCGGCGAGCCTCTACTTGTTGCGGGCGACTTTAATGCGCCCCACGGAGCCTGGGGCTACGTCCGAGAAACACCCAAAGGCAAACACCTTTGGGAAGACTCGCAAGACCAAAGGCTTGAACTGATCGCGAATCCCGCCGGTCCTATACGCAGAGGGAACAGCGTGAGTGTCGACACGCTACCAGACCTCGCGTTCGTTTCGAATGTAACCACAGCGCACTGGCAAAACACGCAAGAAGATTTAGGAAGTGACCACATGCTGATCGAGATGACGATAGACACGGGCCTGAGCGGTCGTGGGAATAACCCTGTAAGCAAAGGCCGTAAACTCAAACTTGTGAAGTGGGACACGTTCCGCAAGAAACGAGAAGAAGCGGGGCGAGGCGACGAGCCGATTACGGACATAGACGAGTGGACCGAGACGCTCAGACGGGATGTAGACGCGGCAACGAGCGAAGTTCCGCACGAGGCGAACCTCGAAATAATTGACAGCAGGCTGCTACACATGTGGGAAGCAAAGCGAGCACTTCTAAAGAGATGGAGATGTCAAAGACATAATAAGGCTTTGCACAAACGCATAGCACAATTAGACAGAGAGATTGAAGAACACGCACTCCAGGTATCCAGGGCACAGTGGGAAGACACGTGCAACGGCCTCGAGAGGCAGATGGCCGGGGCGAGAGTTTGGCGCCTCTTAATAATAATAATATTTGGGGTTTTACGTGCCAAAACCACTTTCTGATTATGAGGCACGCCGTAGTGGAGGACTCCGGAAATTTTGACCACCTGGGGTTCTTTAACGTGCACCTAAATCTAAGCACACGGGTGTTTTCGCATTTCGCCCCCATCGAAATGCGGCCGCCGTGGCCGGGATTCGATCCCGCGACCTCGTGCTCAGCAGCCCTACACCATAGCCACTGAGCAACCACGGCGGGTTTTGGCGCCTCTTTCGACACCTATTAGATCCGGAGGAGATAGGGCCGCTCGAGGCCACAAGACTCGTAGACTAGTAAGAGATTACAAAGGTGATAACTTCTTCGACGCAATATTAAAAAGGCCGAAAGCATCCAACATGCCGAATACGACGGCGTCGCAAACGAGAAATTGGACGCGGAATTTAGCGAAGCAAAAATTCGGATAGTCCTGTTCGAACTAAACACCCGATCGGCGCCCGGCCCGGACCGGGTTGCCAACAAGACTGTCCGTAACCTAGACGACGAGTCGATCTCCCGCCTCGCGACCTACGTCAACGAGTGCTGGCGAGGGGGCTCCCTTCCCGAAGCGTGGAAACGGGCCCGCGTTATCATGATTCCAAAACCCGGCAAGCAAGTTACGCTCGATAGTCTAAGACCGATTTCGCTTACGTCTTGCGTCGGCAAAGTCATGGAACACGCAGTTCACACCCGCGTGACCGACTTTCTCGAAGATCGTGACGCGTTCCCGCACACCATGCTAGGATTCCGCCGCAACCTCTCCTCACAGGACGTACTGCTTCAGCTTAAACACCACCCGATCGTAGACGACACTACCAGCTCCACTAAGGCAATCCTCGGCCTAGATATTAAAAAGGCCTTTGATAACGTTAAACACGAAGCAATCTTAAAACCAATTAGAACATTAGGACTTGGCCAAAGAACGTATAATTACGTTAGAGATTTCCTCGCGTGCAAGCGTGCATGCATCGTCGTTGGCGACGACGAATTGCCGGAATTTGAGACGGGTCCGTCCGGCACGCCGCAAGGATCCGCCATATCACCATTACTCTTTAATTTAGTTCTACTCGGTCTACCCAAGAAATTAACAGAAGTAGAAGGATTGCATCATAGTCTATACGCGGATGACATCACCCTCTGGGTTCCCGGGGGAGGATGTGACGGTCACGTCGAGCGAACACTACAGGCAGGAGTAGATGCGGTCCAGAATTACTTCCGTGGAACGGGCCTCGAGTGCTCGGCTACCAAGTCCGAACTGTTAATCTACAAACCCACAAGGAGAGGTCGTAAAACCCTGCGCGATGAAGAACGGGAATACTCCAAAATACGTATTATATTGGCAGATGGCACTCCCGTACCGCACGTAGACAAAATTAGAATCCTGGGGTTACACCTGCAGGCAAATGGCCATAACGGAGAGACGGTGCGAAGACTTCGCCGTTCGGTAGATGACCCGATCCGACTCTTGCGTCGCATCACGAATAGACGCAATGGTATGCGTGAAGACTGCGCGATCCGTCTCGTGCAGGCGTACGCGATAAGCCGCGTAACGTATGTTGCCCCCTACCTTAAGTGGATAGGGTACGAAAAAAACAAGGTCGAATACATGATACGAAAGGCTTTTAAGAGGGCGGTCGGCGTTCCACTCAACGCGAGCACCGACAAGTTTCTGGAGCTCGGGCTTCACAACTCACTTGACGAGTTAATCGAGGCGCACGACATTGCGCAGTACGACCGATTATCTAATTCAAAGACAGGTCGATGCATCCTCGAGGCACTCGGCATCGCGTACCACACTCAGCATGGAGAAAAGATGGTGGTTCAGGCCTCGGTCCGCGACCGCCTGATCATCCCGCCGCTTCCCAAAAACATGCACCCGACGCACCACGCCGCGAGACGCAACAAACGAGCAAGAGTCCTTCAGAAGAAGTTTGGCAACAGCAGCGAGGCGGTGTACGTAGACGCTGCGCGATATGAAGGAGAGAAAAGCGCACACGCGATCGCGGTTGTAGACCGCACGGGTAAGTGCCTCGCGAGCGCTACAGTGACCACGGGACACACGGAGGAGGCCGAAGAAGCCGCAATAGCCCTAGCACTGGCCACGGTGCCCAGCGCTGCGATCGTGATCAGCGACTCGCAGGCGGCAATCCGCGGCTTCGCGCGCGGTCGCGTCTCGCGGGAAGCGGTCCGCATACTCCAAATTTGTGACGACGGCGACTCGTCATCGCCCTCGCAACCCCAAAATTCTACAGTCTTCCTCCTCTGGACCCTGGCACACACCGATGTTCCGCTCGCGGGCAACGAGGCGGCCCACGCCACGGCTCGAGGTCTCACACGCCGAGCCGCCGCAAATTATGTGGCCACCGCCCCCGCCCCCGAGAGCCGGGCATCGGATCTGCCTGATCGGGACACTACAACAGAAACGCGGCAACAAGAAGCACAATGGGCGTGGGGCGATCGCCTGACCACGTTCAGAGACCTCACCCAACACTACAGACTCCAAAGACGCACATTCCCGCCACCACACAAGCCAACTTATCCAACTTGCTTGTCAAAGCTTGCACGCATTGCATGGTGACACGATTTCACGAGAGCAGACTCAAGACAAAGTTTAGCAATTGAACGTTTTACGGTTTTTGAATGCGCCGACGCATGATAGGTTGGTTTCGGCGGGGTTCCCAAGCACGGTTATCACAGCAGTGGCTGAAGCGATCTTGCAAAAAATCAAAGGTGCCATGGTCAAGAAACCGTGCGCACCAGAAAAACTAGCTGCGAAGCCGGAAGTGGTTCCGTATGTACATAGGATAGCCCACAATATGAAAAAGGTGGCAAACAGACACGGCGTCCCAGTCGTGTTTTCGGCTCCTCGAAAACAAGCTCAGCTCTGCGCCCGCGTCGCGAGCCAGGGTACGAGGAGCAACTGCACAAAAAAAAAAAAAAAGCATGGAAAGCAGTTTGTAAAGTTCTGCACCGGTGCGGTATATGAAATACCTTTGACCTGCGGGAAAACCTATGTGGGCCAAACGGGCAGATGCGTGAATGACCGTGCAGCTGAACATGTGCGGTCGCTGAAAAAAGGAGGTGCGCATCTTTCGCAACATTGCGCAACTTGCACTGCGTGTGACCGAGCGGCAGAACATTCGCCACGAAAACAATGCCAGTACTGCAAGAAGTGTGAACCACGGTTCGGAGAGATAAAGATTCTTGGCAGAAGCAGGGAAGCAAAGGCACGTGAGGTTTTGGAAGCATTTCATATAAAGAAAAGAGGAAAAAACTGTGTTAGTGATACTTCCGTGACCCTCTTCAAAAGCGAAATGTCCTATCTAGAACGGTTTGGCAGATGATGCATTATGGTCATTGTGCGCATGTCTGTGATTTTCCTTATATTTGCTGATTTTCGGTGAATAAAGATAGATGAAGTTGGCGCTTGTCCTGTGTCGTTCTCCCCACTTGTGATCGTCTTAGTTGGCGCTGTTCCTTCCTATTCAAGTATGCACCATCTAGCCCAAATGAATGTTGCCCTGAACCATTCGGTATGATTCTGCCTCACTTGATCGTCCCAGAGCCCCTTCACTTTTTTGAGACAGCTCCAAACGTTTGCTTTCAAGTTCAAGTTGCATTTTTCTTAAATCGCTATCTTTATCGCGCTCCTCTCTCTCTCTCTTTGTCCCGTTCTTCTCTCTCTCTGTCCCGTTTCTTTCTTCTTTTAGAAGTTCCAAACCCATTTCAATTTCTTCCTCACTGGCCTGTTCGGAAATTAGCTCCAATAATTCCGATTTCAGCATTTCCTTGCGTACATCTAGGCCCAGTTCCTCACCAACAATCAACAATTCGTCTCTCAGCAGTGTCCTTAACTCCATGATTGCTGCTTTACTGCCTTGGTCCTGCTCGCTAAACCTACCTAGGAAAACACAACCTAGCTAACAATCAACAATCTAGCTTCCCTACTATTCTAAACAGAACAACCACAAAATGAGGCCTAGAGAGTCAAAGCAAGAACCAAGCACTCACCGCACACACAGCACCACGTCGCAAAGTCCGTCTCACCGCTGTCAGCCTGTTGTCAGGATTGGGAGGTCAGTCCCACCGCTCGTAACTAGTTGTCAAGATTGGAGTCAGGCATGAATTAGATGGTAGCTGGCCCATGCCGTCGTCCAACTTATCCACGCTGAGGACGTTGTTGAAGGGAAGGACTGCTTCTCATCGAGAACGAGGAATATGGGTTTATTTACAGTATCTACATAAGGACGTTGCAGCTCATCAGTCTAGCATGACTGCGAGAGAAAGTACACTAAGCAGCCGCACAACAGCTGTTTATGAACACTCGGTCCTCCCTTGATCCCTAGGTGAGGGAAACGTTCGACCAGTTATTGTAGACGAGCCGCCTTTTTGCGGGAGGGCTTACACACACGCACTTCCCCACAGGTTCACGGTCCCCAACCGAGGTCAGATGGTCTTCGTGGAACAAGGTGACCCCATTCGTCAATTTTCTACGTCGTTTGTTCTTGATTGCGAAACGCAGCCGATCTGGCGTTTCACAATATCGGAAGCAATTGATAGTCTCTAAAGATTTAGCAAATTCTATCATTAATAGCACCTGACGATCGAAAAAAATGTCAACACCTTTCCGGCGGAAATGACGGCCTTTACTTTCTTGGGGGTGGTGAATTAGAATGTTTCCACTGTAAGCTTTGCCGTCTTTCAGGCTCGTAGAAGTGGCACCATGGTTCGTCTCCGATCACAATTAGAGACAAGAAATCGTCACCCTCATTCTCATACCGGATCGGATGAGTCAAGGCAGCGCCGAAGTTCTCCGTCTTCTGGCGGTGGTTCAAAATCTTGGGCATGCATTGCGCACACGAGAGGCGATAACCAAGATGTTCATAAATTATGGCGTGAACCGATCCTTGACTGATATTCACACGCTCTGCCAGTTCACCAATTCTTATCCTCCGTTCTTGCCTCATCAGCTCATCAAGCTTTGCAGTTTTGTTGGGGGTGATTGCACGGTAGTTTTGGCCATGTCTTGGATCGTCTTTGCAACTTTCACGTCCTTCTTTGAACCGTTTGCTTCCACGCGTCACAGTGGCCAATGAAATGCAATGTTCAACGTACACGGCAGCCATACGGCGACGTAATTTCTTTTTAGGAAACGCCTTCAGTTGTCAAAAGCTTCACCGCAACACGCTGCTCAACTTCTGGAGCGTGCATTTCGTCACGCAACCATGTTAAACCCAGTGTATCAGAGCATTAAAGAACATTTATCCTCACACATGCGTGTCACTTTTGTAAATGAGATGCCTGTGTGCTACACGCATGCCTCGCATATAATGGACCGAACCATTATTGCGCGGGGTGGGTAGGCTCACTTTCATTTGACTCGTGCTCGTACATTATAAATGCGAAGATACAATGGAATCTACAAATGCGAAGATATAGCTTGATAAAGGGCAAAAAGTGTCACTGGGAACAAAGTTCACTGCACGTACACACAAAACCTCGCAACAAGATATTTAAATATACGTAGAAGTCGCCAATAAATCTACGTATCTAAGAAAAAATCACTGTATATGATGCGCAAAACAAGGCAAATAAACATGTTGCTCAATCAGAGATTCACAGAATCCTAGATCCCGCCCCCATTCCATCCACTCCCCCGATGTATCGCGTGCTACGGAAGACGGCGCGTTTCCTTCCCGCTTCTTTCCTTTTCGCACACAAGACTGAGCCACCATTGTTGACAGTCGCACATGCAGCATGCGGCGCGCGGTCACTATGTTATCGCCCTTGGACTTTATACAGAATATGAGGGCGAAGACAGGAATGCGCCTGGAGTGTCCATACAATTGCTATGACAATAATATAATAAGAGTGTCCGGCAACTGAAGTGCCCCGTGGCCCATTACTTTCCGCAAAAGAAGTAACAAAATCGAACTTTCACCATGCGACAATTCGCTGCGCCGCAACATGCCTTTTTTTTTTCTTTTGTGGAGCGGGGGCACCGAAATAAAAAAAATTCAAAGTATCTTGGCCACAATCGAATGCCTACTTTGGGCACCTAATGTGGCTACCGAAGGAGGAATGAGGAGGAATGAACGTTTATTGTGAGAAACAGCGAGAAAGTGTTCTTTCTTCGCCTTATAGGTGGGCGGCTCTCTTATTCCAGAAAGCCGTTGGCTAATGCCGCAGCCCGGGCCCGGTCCACCAGACTTCGCTGATCTTCCAGGCTCTGTGCCTTTAACATTGCCTCCCACGTTTCTTCGATCGCTTGTAGTGGTTCTGAGGCATCATCGTGACTATTTTTCTCGCGGTGTGGGCACACCAACATCATGTGTTGGAGGGTGTCTGGTACATCACAATATCAGCATAGGTATTATAATTTGGTGGGGTGTGTGCGGTGCATAATAATTCCATGGACATATCGAAGGAAACGTAACACTCTTGGTCCACCGAAAACCTTACGCATACTGCTCGGTATCCTGCACCGGCAAGACAAGACTTTCCGGAGAGGTTGCGCTCCAGCGAACACGGTGCAATCCGTCGAGTCCCCACAGTGATGGCGGGTAGCGACCATTGTTTCTTTTTCTCGTCTGCTAGCCAGAAAGCGTCCGAAACTCTGCCAGGCGAAAATCCACTCAGCCAGAGAAAACCGAACGCTCACCAAAGTGCGCCCTGCGGTGGTCGGGGCAACACGAGGAAAACGCATGCGCTCTCGTTGGCTCTGACAGCCCGTGGGTAGGGTAGCTAGAACAAAAAAAATATTGAAGAGGCTCTATGTGTACTCGCGAATAAAAGTCAACGTAGAAAAAATAAATAAGAACATAGTTACCCTTGCTTGCTTTATTGTCTTCACATAAATGCTCTGGCGTAGGTAAAAAGAATGTTAATTTTTTGTGACATGACAGCGCAAATGAACCACCGCAGCGCTTCGTCTCATCGGACCTCGCTGCGTGCTTTGGCAACTTGTCTGATAGTGTGTTGATTTGGCTTGTCTCGTTGCATGTTCTGATGTACGACTTTAGAAAAGTCAATCACCTTTGGCGCCAAATGTTTATAACAACAATAAACCCCCAAAGTTCCGCAATTGAAAATCTAAAGCACAACTTTGGAAATTCCAATACACCTTTCACATCAAAAATTTACGAGAACTTTAGACCCATAAAGTTTCGTAATTGACACTCATGCGCTCCGTAGGTTCTGTGGACTCCGGGAGATGCCGCGGCGACCCATTTCGCCATCAAAACGCCCTTGAAACTTTGTGCTCGGATGGAACTGCTTGCGTTATGTGACTTTCGGTGCATGAACGTTGCCGTGAAATCCACCCAGGTAGCACACAAAGTCTTGAAAACGTCGTATTAAGGGATTCAACGTCTGAAACGGATTTTTGACCAAAATCGACGCATCAAAGACGTTCCAAACAACATAGCTTAAAAACGAGGGGTGAATACGTTTTGATAACGTTTGAAGCCAGACAGCTTAAAAACGAGGGGCTAATACGTTTTGCAAACGACTCAAAACGCCACCGCCATGCTACGGCGCGTACGTCAGCCTCTTTAGCGGCTTCTACAATATTCAACAACCCATCAACGCGATCCAACCTTGCGCAAGGTGGCGATACCGTCGTCAAATCATGTGACCAAGGTGGCCACGTGATTCGTGATGCCGGGCATAGTCGCGTCGTCATGGCGTCGTCGCGTCACCGCACTCGCATTGCGCTGTGGTGTGTTTGCGGCTGTTCTGAACGTGCTGCCGCTGCCGTTTGCTATGTAAGTGTTGCAGTGTTTTGCTCTCAAGAAAACGATATTCTGTGATCAGTTTGGGCTGTGCGATATGTTTGTGCTGTTTTAATTTGGAAATCACTAGTGTTTTCAATTGTTATGTGACCAAGGCGGCCACGTTATTCGTGAAGCCGGGCATAGTTGCGTTATCGCACTCGCATGACACTATGGTCTGTTTGCGACTGTTCTGAATGTGCTGCCGCTGCCCTTTGTCATGTAAGTGTTGCAGGGTTTTGCCGTCAAGAAAACGACGTTCTGTGATTAGTCTGGGTTGTGCGATCTGTTTGTGTAGTTTAATTTGGAAATCAGTAGTGTTTTCAATTGGAGGGCGCGGAGTGGAGGGCACTAATCAGCTCTTCAAGTTCATTGTCATGTTATGTGAGGCGCCTTTTCACTGACGCTGTAATTAAGGCGTTAAGGGCAGTATAAAGACGAAAGTTAGAGGGACGAAATCGTGCCTGTGTGTCCCTAGCGTCGGGGTCGGCCGCTATGCGTGATCCTAACAAGAAAGAATTTTGCAGAATGCGAAGAAAGGCGGCTAAATTTCTGTCTGTGCGCACCTTGCCGATCTCCGCAATAGAGCCGTCATCGTGGTATTTTAGTCTCCCGTTTAGCAAGAGTGTTGCAGACAAGGGAACTGGTTCAAACAGGCTTTTTTTTATGATTCAGTACTAGTGCGGTATCCCAAAAGGTGAGGTCAAGTCCTCGCCCTATTTTCTTCCCTCGCGCTACAGCGCACTGACAGAATTTTGCGTGCACCATACCGTGCTTTTATCGTTTACGCTTCAGGTTCTCGATTGTGTTTTCGCCCCCTTTACCCACGTGATGGGTATTTAATGGTATTACCGGGTACCACATGTGTCCATATATTGTGTCCAATATATGAAACGGCCAAATTCGATTTTATTTGGCGCCTCAAATGGTAGTAATGTATTGGGTCCCTTGTAGCTTTGTGCTTGTTATCAATTTTACTATTTGGCGAATGGATACAGCATGTATGCTGCATAACTCGCTTGTGGATACTGCATACGTGAGTCGAGTATGCCCTTGGTATAAAATAACTTGTATGCTTTAGGTAGTACGATTGTTTGCAGTTTGGGACATGTGTCGGAATGTACGCTGTGCGCCCTTCGCGCTTTACGGCGGCCTGCCGAGTTCGTGCGGGTGCCATGTGTGCGCATGGAGTTCGCGAAGCGCTCTCGCAGTTTTATATATATATATATATATACATGTGTTCTGTTCGCGCGCTTCGCACAACAGGGCATGTCGCAGTTCTTTGTCCTTGTGCAACACATTTTCCTAGCGTACGTCTGTGCATTATTTGATACCGGTTTCCCACGGGGCTCTTTTAGCCGCTATCCAGTCCGTTACAAATCGAATTTCTCGGTCGTGATTGGCTCCTCTGCGCAAGCTACGAGAGTGAGCCAGTCGCATCGATAATTTCGATCCGGATCGGGCTTGATCGCGATCGAGAGTGGTCGTGTGACACCGGTTTTACACATGGCTCCCACATAGGGAACACTTTAAGTTCAATGCTGCTGAGTGAAGAGCAAGTGCATACATATGCCAGTGGTGGTATGTGGGCAAGTCTTTCTGGTGAAGCCAATACTTGTGCATTCAAAACATTTCAATTACCAGCGTAGTGCATCAACGTGTCTACTTCGACAAAATGGAGCACCAGTGCAGATATCTGAGCATACCTGTCCAAGGCAGCAAGTGTGTCTACATTGAAACCACTACCAGCATGTGCGGCAGTTCTATTTCCAGCAGTGTGACTGCACAATAATCAGTAGGGTGCTCTCAAGCTGTTTATCTATGAAGCTCTGCCTGGACTGTGTGCCAAATATTTTTGGACGTGAAAGTGGAGGTGAATTGGTAAACATCAGTGGAACTGTGCCTGGACTTTGTGGCAAATGTTTTTGGATGTGAAAGTGTGAGTGAACTGGCAAAGTATTTGCTCTGGGCTACATGTGTTAAACGTTTTTCTCATTCAGAGTGCTTTTTTTTACTTTAGGAGACTGGAGATGTGCGCAAAGTGTGACATGTCAGTGTGCTAATTAATGTATTTGCTGGTTTGCAAATTATTCGTTGCAACTTTGTTTTTGCCAGAGAGGTACAACTTTGCCTCTTGTAAAGGGCTTTTTAGATAAAACACTTACTATTTCTTATGACCATTGCTTCCTTTGTTACACAAATGCAGCTTCCAGTGCATTCCAGTTTATTTCCATGTTTATGTAAGTTTCTAATATGAGGCTTGCATATTCATTTCTCACGTTCTGGAGTGGCAAGATGCAGCATTACTGTCTCATCGTTCGCTGTATTACAGTAGTGTTCACTTGTTACACTGAATCCCCCGTTTAAGTATTCTGTACTAATTTCACTTTATTGCTTTTTTGTTGTATGGTTATTTTTTATCGCCATTACATTCTTTGATATATCCTAAAGGCAATATTTCCAATTTTTCATTGTTCCCTTTTTTTTTATTTCTGTCACAGGATTGTTTTATGATGGTATACGGTGGTATTTCTTTTTGTGCTCTTTTCAAGCTTCTAGCTGATTGGTAACATTGCTTGGAGGCAGTTACCATCCAATTCATACTCTTGCATTTTTCAGTCTACTTCTTCCATTCGCACCGATGTCACTTCTGCATAACTCTAGTCCATCTAATAGCACGTGCACTTTACTATGATAAATTAGACACTTTAGTACACTCCAGGTTTTCCTGTTCATTTTTGTATGTGTACTTGGAATTTTGTTTATGTGCTAGTGAATGTTCACTTCCGAGTTCATTACGAATCCTTTCTGCGACTTTTGTCATTGTTGATGTACTTTTACTTCTATTTGCATTTCTCACACAGTTTGTTCGAACCTTGCATAAGCATTACATTTTAATAAAGTGTTTTTGCTTTGTCACAATGTTCTCATTTCATGCACTCTTGGCATGAAGGGCTTGGTCTGGCCACCTGCCAAGACGTGGCCATTTGTTGTTTGCAGGATGTCATTCCCATTGTGGTTGTAAGCATTGTAGCTTACTAAAGGCGGTATTAAGGATTTATTATTCCTAACAGGCTCATTTTCGTGCGACTTGGTAGAGGATGCGCCGGCCATGCGGGGAACAGTGCTTGGCACTGCGCCATTGCTCTTACAGTCAACACCGACGCTTCTACTCATCTGCGGCGCGATTGGAGATCGTTGTTCGAAACGCCCGATCAGTTTCACCTCACGCGATTGGCCTAGGCCGTGCCAACGGGTGCGGCTGACGACGTCTGCGCGGCATAGGCCAGTCGCATGAGGCGAAACTAAACGCGTGTTTTGAACAACGATGTCTGATCGCGCCCGTCACCCGCGCAAATTAGCTTCAGATGATCGTAAACCTTTCAAGACCGCTTCTAGACCAGCTTTTTGATAACGTCCTAAAAACGTTTAGAAATTGGTTACGAATAGTTTTGGCAAAGGGATTACTTGTGTCTTTCCCAATCCTATTTCTAGACCAGCTTTTCGAATACGTCTTGCAGACCTGTTCTAGATCGTCTCAAGAAAGTAATTAAGCCGGACATTAGCAGAGATATACGACGTTTTCCCGCCGAAGTTCTCTCATTCGTGTCTTCTTTAACCCGTTTTTATCGTCTTGGATAAACGCTACGAAAACGTTACGTATCTCTTTTGTGCTACCTGGGTAGCCCCAGTTCGCAATGTTCGCGGTGAAATCTTTGTTCGAAAGTGAAAAAGACATTTTAGACAAAGTCCAGAATGATTTCCAGTGCCGGGGGTTGCTTTGGTCGGCGGTGCATGGACAGTACGAAAATATTTCAGGGGGGGGGGGCTGAAGCCCCATAAGCCCCCCCGCCGCCCTGGCTACGCCCCTGCAATTGGGGTTGTGCAATATGGCAACAGTAGGAACAACCACTAAAGCAATTCAAGCACACAGTGCAGCCCAGCACTAGTTATAGCTAACAGTAAGCTGCATCACACATTTTGGAACGCAGCTCTGAAGCGCCCATTCCTGCGGCGAGCATCAGCGTAATCGAGCAAACGACCACAGCAAATGATGAAAGAGTGAACGCGGAGCGCAGGGGGATAAAAGGGACACTAAAGGCAAATACTAAGTCGACGTAGACTGTTTAAACACCATTCCAGAACCCTCGCAACGCTTGTTTCGCGTCAAGAAAAGACTTAGTTTACGAGAAAATTGCATCTGAAGGGTCCGAATGCCTTTTTCCAAATTGAAATTTCCGCCGCCCAACCGGGGTAGTGGTGACGTTGCATACGCCATCACCACACTTTGCTGCCGTCGGTGAGTAAAGCTAGGTGGCTTAAAGGGAAGCTGAAACACTTTTCGAAAAAAATTAGTTCTCTGCGGCATTCTACAGTTTTGAGTCCCCTGAACACGAATATCTGGTTCAAAAAGGGCGGAAACAAACGCAAGCGGCTGTTTTTTCAAGAAAACGCGCACCAGCGCCTCAGGGCATCGCGCGAACGCCGCTGTTGCCCGTGATTGGTCGGGGCCGCTGTGACGTCGTTGGCGGTAGTCGCCGGTCGGCGCCGCCGCATGTCTCCGTTTCAGAGCGTAGCACCATTCCTTTCTCTCTGGTAGCACGCGGTTCTGCTGTTCTGGCTTCATAGCTGAGTTGTAAGATGGAACGTTCTCGCTGTCTCCGACAGCTTGTATTTTCCCCGTACATGTTTGAACCCACAGCCGATACGGAAAACGATGGCGGCAACGGCGGTAACGACGATGTTGAGTGTGCCAACAGCGAGAGCGATGTGTGCACCTTCTCGCGCGCTGGAAATCTTAGCTGGTACGTATGTTTCTTTTTTTTCATGTAGCTGCACATTGCAATGACGGGAGAAAAAATGCGCTAAAGTGTCACTGGGAACATGCTGCTGGAAGAATGCCGAAGCACTAACTTCTCATTAGATTCTAAACACGGGTGCAATTCCGCGATGTCAAGCACCTTGCCGCTGCTTGTCTAAAGTCCCGTGGTTTTTTCAGCGTTGATACACGATCGCGAACATAAGTGCCGCGTTTCAAAGCGCGCACATGCAGTTCTGTGAGGTACAGTCATGGAAGTTGCTTATCATACACATCCAGAGATGACCAGAGGTATTATATGTGCAATATTCATACTATGGTTCGACGACTTTGCGAGTGTGGCTCGATCAAGAATCGGTATGCGTGCTCCATGCTAGTGTTGACATAAAGATATTAGGTAGTTTTAGCACCGCCGTGTGGTAAACACGATAACTTAACCGTACGACGAATGTCACTAGGCAAGCCTACACTCCATTTGATACCTCAGGTGCAACGCTGTGGAAGCTACGCTCGAAGTCCGGTCACCAAAATTTATTACGGCGCGCGTTTCCGTCTATGCTTCGCAGCGTGCCAGCGGCGTTTGCTCGCGCGAGCATGCACGTGAAGCTGCCGCGACGGGCTGCAATTAAAAAATACCGAAAAGGAAAATTTTTTTAAAAGAACGTGTTAGCAGCCGTATAAGTATAAATCTACGGAACGAAGTTTTTACACGCCAAGTTCAACTACTCTAACGCGAGCATGAAAATATTACCGTAACGCCTCATGTCGTGCGATTTGAACACGAATGCTGAACAGCTAAATCTGCGGGCACCGCGAGGTAGGACGAATAACAAATATCGCTGAATGCGCAAGCGTACCCCCGGCCAGTTATTTCACCGTATCAGAACAGCGCCGAACAAACAGCTGTAGTACAGTGTTCCGTGACAAAGCGGAGAGGCAAAACAGGATGAAAACGGCAGGCACTTTGCACGTAGGTGCATATTCGCGGCTCTGCCTCCACCTCGCTTCGTCGTAGACCGTTTGTTCGACACTAAGGTGGTCATCTGGTAAAAAAATTGCCCGTGTGCACATTAAAACCCTTACCTCACGCTTTCTCCTCTTGGCGAAGGCCGCTTTTGGAGGTGGCGAGGTGTTTCTCGTGTAGGAGAATATAGACGGAACAACGCCGGGCTTCAGTCACGCCGATTTAACTGGAATACCGATTGCCCGCATCGTTGTCAAGCTCCGATGATAGTCACTGTCGCGGAAATGGTCCGAGCACAGCACAGTTGATTTCGTCGGCACGAACTTATCTCTCCTCACCGCATGTACCCACTGCGCTGCAAGCTTCTTTTCCTTCGGGAATTTGTGAAACACCACATCGTCTCGCCCGCCTGTGTTCGCGCAGCCGAATGCTGCACAGAACGAGGGCATGTTGGGCGCCCTTGGTTGTAGGCACTCACACAGCACAGAAGGAAAGAACAGTTTACGAAAATCGCAAAACAAACGTGAGCGGCGGCGGCGGCGGCAGATCTCTCGTAGCGTCGTACAGTAAAGCGCAGGACGGAAAGAGGCATGCAAGCACATGTCAGCACGCCGGTCCGCAGCTCGGTTGGCTCGGTCTCCGCCCATGACGTCGCTCTCGCCGGTTCTCTCCTCTGGCAACAACCTCACCCGGCGTTCCGGGAAGCGATGGGGGCGTGTCCGCGCGGGTGATTTAGAAAGCGATTTCCGCCCCTTATATTAAGAAAACGAAAAAAATTTTCGGAACCGTAAATTATTAGGTCTGTTCTTCCCAATCCCAGCAATTCATGGAAATTGAAAACCGTTTAAGCTTCCCTTTAAGTAAGATCCAACTTAAGAGGAAGCTTTAGCTCGAGTGCTCCTATCTAAATACATGTAAAAGGAGAATTCGTTTTTCTCGGCAACCACTGCACCAAATTTGACGGTTTGTTGCAAACTTAAAATCTAGTGACTGTTGGTTTCGAGTTGTTTAGTTAGGTCGTCAATTCCTTATTAATAATTGGCAAAAATCAAAAATTTTCAAAATACGAAATTATCAAGTTTACAACTCTGTAACTCAACAACAAAAAATTATAATACAATTCTGTGAATTGTATCTAATATTACATCTAAAGCGCGCAATATTGATATGTTACACTTAAATATAAAAAAAATAAATGATAGGGAAATACAACTTTTGCAAAACCGTTGTAACCAACGTAACAAATTCACGTAAGATGTAAAATGACATATTGAAGTTGTCCGCTTTGAATGATCTAATGGATGCCGTTTACAGAACCGCGATATCGGTTCTTGATGCAGAGCTATGAATTTGTAAACTTCGTGCTTCTATCTATTTCAAACGTTCAAATATTTGAAAATCGTTTTAAGAAAATTCAAGCCTTAACTCGAAATTCCGCTTCCAACAGTCACTAGAATTTAACTTTCTCTTTCAAATGCAACAAATTTCATCAAAATCGGTCCAGGGGTTATCTCATAAAAACGTTTTTGCGTTTTACATGTATTTGAATAGGCCGCGTTGGAGTTTGGCACGAGCTAAAGTTTCCTCTTAAAGGGACACTAAAGGTTACTATTAAGTCAACGTGGACTGTTGAAATACCATCCCAGAAACCTCGAAACGCTTGTTTCGTGCCAAGGAGAGACTTATTTTAAGAGAAAATGCGTTCTGAAGCGTCCGCGTACCTCTAGCGCAGTTCAAATCGCCCGCCCTCCGATCGAGGAGTACTGACATCATGGTCTCTTAGTGACGTTGCGCCATCGGTGAGTAGAACGGCGTCCGCAGACAGCGCTACGGCTTTTCTGCGCAAAACGCAAACGCACGGCCAGAAACAGAGCCAAGACAGAGCCGACAGGAGAGCGAAAGCGGAAGTATGGTGGCTAGCGGAAGGAGAAACGCGCGACCATAAGCTGGTACTTCATTCTATGACGCAAACTTCGACGCTCGTCGCAACGGACCCTGACAACGACAGAATGGCTCGTGATGGTGGGCTCAACTCCAGCGATTTGAGCACTGACGAGCGCGACCTGCTGCTGAGGGCTCGCGCTGCCGGCGTCGTTGCGTACTAAGTCGGCGGCCTCGACACCGGCTCTCCGGAGCGGGAAAGCAACGAGGGCTTCCCACGACATCACATGGACGTGGCATTCTCGCTGCTTCTTCCAAATGAAAGTTTCGCGAGCCAGCAGAACCCTCACAGCACGACGCGATAACGAAACTACTGAAACTCCAAAGCGTGCCCGGCGCAGAGTCGAGCGAAAACTAAACCTTTCGACCACCCATATTACTGAACGGTAACGTCAAAATGTTATTTTTTCTTAGAATCGAATAGACGTAGACAAGTAGCATTTTTTTTCGTCTTATAATCGAATGAAATGATATTTTTAATACGAGTAGTTGAGTATTAGTAACACAAATTATGAGGAGTGCTTTCGTCATCGGGCTAGTACCGGAATGTCGCTGGGGGTTCTCAAATCGTGTCATGCATTTACCTCAATTTCTCGGTTACTAATGCTCTGTTCGCGATTTTATTGACGCCTTAGACGTTCTAGAACATTGCTCTACCACTTTAACTTGAGTTTCTGGTAACATTTAGTGTCCCTTGAAGTCTGCAATGAAGCCCCGCCCACGCCCTCATAACCGCCAACCACTGTTCCTCCGCGAGGCTGCAAATAGTTCGTACTTCAAACTTTCCCTGTTACCCAAATAAGGCGATAACCACAAAAGCAAAGTTATAAGCGAGTAATTTTATACGTTTTCACTTGTCTATTACAGTGGAACGGCGAAAGCCTAATTCTTTATTGAACTGAAATAAAACGCTAGCGTCCCTGCAACTATTTACTGTCAACTTCAGTTGGCAGAGGTTTCACGAGTAAAACGGGCTCAACAATGAAATAAACTTTACCGAGGACTTTTGAAGAGTGAAATGCTCAGACTCCATACACTTTGCCCATGTCTGTTGTACAGCTCATCGCTTCCGCCGATGAAAAGACTTTTTCAGAACAGCAGACACCGGAAGACACAGAAAGAGCACACAGGTATCGAGTACGACGCCATTTTGAAAATGCCGCATGACGTCGCAGCTGCTTTTTGGTCAAACGGCATTGGGGGAGAGGGGCGAGCTCCACCACTGGAAAATCTGGCGCCACCGTCGGCGTGACGTGACAGAGGGATCAAGTAGACAAAGCGGCCGCGTCGGCTGCTCCGGAAGCCCTGAAGCGAGCTGAAAACGAACGTTTAACCAGCTTTTCCAGTGGTGGAGCTCGCCACCAATACTCCATTCGGTTATTGGGGCGAGGACTTACGGAGTCGCCGTCTGTCGGAAGCGCCTCCCTTGCGTAGAACGACGGATAACGCGGCGCGCTCCTCATAGGTTTGGCTTACGGCGCTCAATAAAAACACCACGTGGCAGCCATTCTGCACATTTCTGTAAGTACTCTCAAGACGAGGGAAGTTTCTAACTGTCGAAATAATAATTTTGGGACAAGTGAAAGCACAGAATCGTTTATAGACGCTATCTCCTTACCGAATAGGTACAGTGAACGTCACAGCGAGCGGTCGTCGCGTTAGGGTCTCCCGAACCGGTTTCTCGCGTGAAAGGTAGGCAAACGTTAAGAGCAAACTATGTGAAATATGTTCTTGTGGTAGGCTGTCTTTAAACCAGATGGAGCATAACAAAATGAAGCCTCAATGCAGCGATCGCACGGGTTCGCAGCGACCGACTGCGCGTCTGCATGCATGTCCGCGCACAATGCTTCGCTTTCGCTGTGTACATGTTTTCGCACCATGCTGTGAGCTTTAGGCCGCAGGATATGAGCTTTTGACAGTACACAAGCAACCATTGTTGTGTCGACGCTATCAGAGCTGTTAAAAAATAAGTTCGCTATAGAGACTTCGACGCCTAGCTGTGATGTGCCGTCGCAACGATTCAATTTTTTTTTCTTCTATATTCTTGGGCGTTTCAATATTATTTCTCATCTTGCGTCACACTGTATGTTTATCGGTCTTCTCAGCGTGCGATTTCCCGCTGCTTCTTTTTCGTAATCCAGTGTAGTAATTCATAACAGAAACATGACCATACGCCATGCCTTTTATTTATGTGCTTTTTACCGCTCCCTTTCAATTCCAGTGAACTTGCCAGTATCTACCATCAACAAGTTCATAGACCAAACCGTCATGACATTAGCCGGGCAACGGGCACGGGCGAGCGTCTCAGTGCGTGTCGTCTGCTACTCACTGAACATAGAAGACCCGGCGCCGTAGCAGAAATCTTCCTCGCGTCTGTCAGGGTGTCTACCAAGTTGCCATTTCCGAATTCCCCGAGTTTTCCAGGTTTTCCCTGAGCACCTATGCAAAATTCCCTGAATGAGCCATACCTTTTTTTTTTATGTCAAGACAGGCTGACACCATGTTGCTCGATGCTGTCACTCTCTGATACGCATGACTTAATCCAGTTTGAATAGTAAGGAGTAATATCTATTTTATTTAAAAAGAAAACAGAGGGCACAGCAAAAAAATGGTAATACCCATTCCAAATTGAGTCGAACATTGTCAAATATGAATGAAAAGGAGATGCATACGTAAATATTTTTTAATATAAGCTATTTCTATCAACTGTTAGCAAGCTCATTGGTATGAGGCCTGAACTTTGTCACAATCTCTCTCAGCAGCTGGAAAGTCAAACTCAATTGTCCTGACATACTCTCAGCCCGTACACATCTCAGTGTTGGGTTTCACTGCTTTAAAGAGTTTATTTTGGTTTGAATGAGGGACACTTGCATCTCGGCGTCAGCCAACGCATTGTTTTTTGAGCTCAAGCTCCTTCAAAGAGGCGGCGGCACGCTTCCTTTCCCATTAATTCCTCAGTGCGTCGGTCCTTTCTGTTCTCATCCTCCTTCTGCCACGCGTTCACCCCATAGATCATTTGAAGCATCCTCTTGCTCAGTTGTACAGTCAACGTCCGATTTTTCGGACTCCCTAGGGGCCGCAAAAACATCCGAAAAATCGGGCAGTCCGAAAAAAATGAATGCATGTCTTTAACTGCCCTTAAGGGCTAGAATTGCCACAGGCACGTCCGAAAAATGTGTTAAAGCCTGCCAGTACACTTATTAGGCATATCGGTGCTCGTACTGTGACAGGAGACGGGGGTGCACGCGTGTATAATTAAGGAATACATACTGTGTACCATGAAAATTGCCTCTTCCCACGCTTATCCTTCACCGCGTAACAATGATGTACTAAGGCAAAGCTAACTATCGGAGACTGGCATTACGCAACGAGCTGTGCTCTGCGAGCTTCGAAGCCAATCACGAGGATTACAAAGGCGGAGTCGGTGCCATTGCTCACAGCAGTGATTTCTTTCAATGAAAAATAAAAAAAAACAGCACCGCACGGCAAGTAGCTTAACAGCGAACGTAGAAGCAGCTAGGCCTAACGTTGCCAAGGTGGTGGCTACGGCTGCCAGCGGATCTGCGTGCGCATGGAGGAAGGAAACTGAGGAGAGGCCCTACCCCCTCCGCGCGCTAGGAGAAAAGTGTGGAGGAAATGACGTAGTAGGTTCTCCTTTGTTTTGCTGTTTTTTTATTTCTTTGATGTAGTGGCCCTGCCTTTCGGGCCACAATGGCGGCTTTGTTATTGTTCTGTGCGCTCACACGTGTAGCTCCGTAGGTTTCGTACCGTGGCAAAGGCGCCGTGCGGGCAGGTTTGCGTTGGTCTCCGTGTTTTGTTGCGCTGCGTTATCTGGACCGTGCTCTACCGGATGTTGCTGTGGCCAGGTGGGACAGGAGGAACTAAAGTTCGTGAAATGAACACGCATGCAACGCTGTACGCTATGTACCGCGCCACGCCAATGGCTACGGACGAAGGAATATTCGCGGGAAATGTTGCCCTCTTTCGCGGAATCATGCTAACGTGCTAACGATTGCTTGGTGTTGCTGCGGAGCGCACGGGTCCGAGCAGCACGGTTGCGCGCAGCGCGGCGTGGTTTCTCAAGAAATGTAAACAAGAGAGGTGAGCAGGCCCGATAGGCGGAGCAACGCCATGAGCAACGCCAACTTCCGGCTTCACTTTAGCTTCACAAAGAGTGACGTCAGGGCCTCTCCTTAGTTTCCTTCCTCTGTGTGCGTGCGAGTGCCGGTTCGAGGCGGCGAGATAATCAAAATGGCGGCAGTGGTGGCTTTGATTAATGCCATTTCAGACCTGCAGTCAGGGCAATATACACTGACTATATGGAGTACGTGGTGGTGCCGCAAAGCCGTGCGAATTATCGGACATGTTCGAAAAATCAGGCGTTAACTACTCTGGCAATACCTCGTGCCGATGACACGGCGTCAATGACGATTCGTTGCAATTCCTCTGTTACTTAAGCCAGCATTAACACGACTTTCGTTCCCTTTCAATAAAGTTTCAGCGAATTTTCCCTGATGAAAGCACAAATTACCCGAGTTTTCCCCCCGAGTATTTCCAGACTATTCAAATTCCCCGAGAATTCCCGGTTTTCCCCGTTGGTAGCCACCCTGTCTGTGCTTGCTGCATACCCGAGTTGTAGCCAATGGCTGTTTGCCGGTTCTAAGTTTTCTCAGCCAAGCTTCACGCAGCTTCTTGTCCTGCGGCTACGTGCGAATAAGGCTGACACCGGGCTCCGTTGCGTACGTCCAGCACTGCGGCGCCGAACAGTAGCCAACCATGCTGCGCACTTCCAAAGGCAGCCCACTACCTATTACAGTGCTTTCAAATGTTGTCAAGCAGACACCCAAGGCGGGAAAGTCTCACCACTTAGAACGGCAGCGCAGGTGGGACTAAACTTTCGTTTTCAGCTCGCTTCGGCGCTTCCGAAGCAGCCACTGTGTTCAAGTCATCCCTCATGCCACGTCACGCCGACGGTGGCGCCAGCTTCTCCAGTGGTGGAGCTCGCCCCCAACACAGACAGTCCCATTATAAGAACATATTTCATATAGTTTGCTCTCAACGTTTGCCTACCTTTCACGCATGAAGGTCGTTCGGGGGACTACATCGCGGCGACCGCGCGCAGTGGCGTTCACTGTACGTATTTGGTAAAGAGGCAGCACCTGTAAAGAATTCTGTGCATCTAGTTTGCCCAAGATTATTAATTTGAAAGTCAAAAACTTCCCTTGTTTTGAGATCTAGTACTTACAGATATGCCCAGGAGGGCTGCCGCGCGGTTTTTATTGAGCGCCGTAAACCAAACCTATGAGGAGCGCACCGCGTTGTCCCTCATACTACGCAAGGGAGGCGCTTCCGACAGATGGCGACTCCATAAGTCCTTGCCCACAATAGACTGTTCGAGCATCCTGCAACATCACCTGAAAGTTGAATTCTCTGCTACTTGCAGCTTGTGCGAGTTTTGCGAGCCAGCAGAACCAGCGCAGCATTAGGCGATAACAAAACTAGTGAAACGCGAAAGCGTGAGAGCGCGGTGTCGAGTGGAAATGAAACCTTTTGACCGACCGCGTCATTGTCAAGGGTAAATTCAGCGAGATCTCTTTCTAAAAGATCAAACAGAACGGGACAAGTAGCATTTTATCTCGTCTTATACAAGGGTGTTTTTTTGCAACGAATGGTTGAGTACTAGTGATAGAATTTAACTGAGGAGTGCTTTCATCATCGGGCAAGTGCTTGAATGTCCTGGGGGAGTCTCTAACCATGTCCTGCATTTACCTCAATTTCTCGATTATTAAGGCTCTGTTCGCAATAATATTGACGCCTTAGAGATTATCGAACACTAATCTATCAGTTTAGCTTAACTTAATATTTGCCTTTAGTGTGCCTTTAAAGACGCGAGAAGGTAAGCGCAGGAAGAGGATGCCATGGAACCATCAGGCAGAAAGCGGAGGAAGAGCGTATGGCGAAAGCATGAGAAGCGCACTGCAGCGACGGCGGCTATAAGGTGTTGCCAGAGTAGCGCGCATCGTCTGGGAGGTCTGTCTGCAGCGGCTGCTGTGAATCACTCCCACGCTGCCTCTCGAGATCTCCAGATTAGCGAGGCAGTCGCGCCACACTTTGCTTCGTTCGCAACGTGCCGCACGAGACAGATTGTCCGCACCAGCCAATATATCGCGAAATGAAAAAGCGTATAGAGCTGCGCTCAAATTTTGCATTAGGGAGTATCTTAATTGTTGGTAAATTTTTTGGCTGCCCAATTACAACCTAGTGGTCGTGCGGTTTTCACTAATGAAGTCTGGAAGTGAGGCAGCTACTCATGCTAAAAAAACTAAGACCAGAGACAACACACACAACGCAATTGGTGCTTACATTTTTAACCTAGCTACATTCTTTAAAAAGTAACACAACACCAGGCAAGTATACTGAAAAAAATTTAGTGGGTGCGAATGGTACAGAGAGCATTGTCATAGGACACATGTGCTGCCATAATATGGCTTACAAGCTGATCTGCCTTCATTTTGGCCCTTTTCATTTTAATATGGCGTGCGCAACAGGATCTAAAGAGGTAGTATACAAGATCAAACCCAACATATCATACCATAAAAGCCATAGTGAAGAATAAAATGTTAAAAATAAGTATTGTGTACAGATATTCAGTTGGTTGTCCACTAACTGCAGTCTTTAAACTAGCTAAGCAAAGAAAATATTCTGCACACATCTCTGGAACATGTACAAACATGCTTATCGCAGCAGGCACTAACTTCAAAACCACCACACAACGTACAAATGTGGATACTAAAATACGAACAAGTTCGGGCTAACTAGAATGCACTCTCATTTACCCGTTTGCTACTTTGTGTGATATCGGCATGATTCCAGCTTGGGCCTACACCATCTATGATGACAAGATGCATGGCAGTGTGCTATAAAGCTCGAGTAACTTCTACTTTATACTTCCCCATTTGTGTTTTTTTTTGTCCACAAAAAACACACAAGAGACTACAATTAAACAATTAAAAGCTAGTTTTCTTTCGTTCATTAAAAAGAAATGTAATCAACATAAGTTTTCTGTGAAATATATAAATATAACAGCCGTTTACAATGTGAAAAATCTCTCAGAGGCAGTACAAAACTATGAAGTACAAACCATCCCACCATGCACACGAACATAACACCAGTGCTAGCAGAGCTGTCTTTGTCCACAGCACTACATAATGTCAGACTCCTATCAGTCTTCTGTGGATGTTACTACCTTACTAACGGCCTAAAATGAAGTGCACAACACTGAAGCTTAAGCAGAATGAGCAAAAAAAAGGTACAACATTAAAGCGCCATTAAAGTGCCAACATTAAAATGCCACAAAGTGTGACAAAAATGGTACAATGAAATAACATATATGCACTAACCATCAAAAACAAGTAATGTCAGAGATACAATAACATTTTGCTACTCCAGGCCCACAGATGCAGATCCTTTCTTGCAGGGTTTTACGGATGGATGAAGCCAAACGGCCTGAGACCACTGAACACAGCCTTGTGCCTTTGTGTATGCTGTCTTCTGTGTTCAGAGATGCCTCCTCTGGCTTCTTTTCCAAATCAGCTGGTTTTTCTTTTTGTACAAACCTCGTCCTTCTCTTTCCTTTCGTACGAACATGCCATATTCACAAGGTGTATTTACCCAGATCTCAGCAGATACAATGAAATTGGATTGTCAAGAGACAAACTCTCCCCAAATGTTAGCTGACCAGAACATCAAGACTAATGAGTTGTACTTCTTTCACATACCATGCTGGTAGCAGATGATTTAGATAATGGTGCACAATAAATAAAAAGCTCATTTTTGTGAAGCGATCTAACACACCACTGTCATTTAAATTGGCATCACACGATTGCTTATTGTTTTCTTCCTTGCAAGTACCGCCCATCACTACTGCAGTGTGTCACTATTGAAAAAGCCTTGAAATGAACACAGCGGAAATGTCTCTTCGCTTTCCTGCTATCCCGTTTGCCACTTTAGCAATACATGTACGTGGTTGGTGTGATCAGTCAAGTTTGGTTCGCACTTTTCCCAGTCAGCCACTTGTTTAAGAGGCCATCTAACAGCTGGCTAACGGAATGATCATACCTTTAAATTATAGAAACAAGTATAGTCTTATCCCTTTAATAAATATTTATATTCTTAACTCAACACAAAAGGATTACACAAGTCAACGAACAGTAGTGAAACATTATAACCAAAAATGTTGCCATCCTGCATGATGTAAAATAAATAAGCATGCTTTAGCCATTGCTAAAGTATACTAGTTATTTATATGTACCCACAAGGAATTGTACTAGTAATCATTTATTTTTCTGTACACAACAAGGGCACCACCTTCACACCATGTAACATCACACCACTTTCTCCACATAGCCTTAAAGAGCGCCCTTACACCAATTCCTCGAATCTGTCAGCCCTCTCCCGAGCTTTGTTTTAAATAAATAAAAGTTACATTCTGGGGTTTTACATGCCAAAGCTCCGGTGTGATTACGAGGCACACCATAGTGGGAGACTCCAGATTAATTTTGGCCACAAAGCACATGACTGTTTTTGCATTTTACTACTATTGAAATGTGGCCAGGATCGAACCCACAACTTCGAGCTCAATATGCATATGTCTATTGTCTTTATATGGCCATGATTACCAATAATCAAGCCCCTGGCCTTGGCCTTGTGCATAGCATTCCTTTACTCTCAATTCGACACGCTAACACACCTTCCCTCGTTGCCGCACCCTGCCGCTATACACCCTCTCCCCTTTACAAGAACCCCACCTATATATACTGTGGCAAGGAAAGCATACGTCGCCTTGAAGAAGACAAGTCCACTTGTCGAAACGTTGGCCCCTGCTTTCACCTTGTTCACGTTTTGCTCAATACCCAACAGAGCGTTTTGTTAATAAGTGGAACAGTGCATTCTTATGGCGAGTTTGATGACATAACTCCAAACAGGTGTCATTCTGGAAATTCATTATAAGTGGACATGCCTTCCAAACTCACTGGCTACAAGTCTTAAATTGAAATACGTGTCGTAATGCAATTAAGCTAATTTGTGAATCCTTGTTAGTTATTTTGGATACATGTTTCAATTTCTCGCACAAGTAATGTCCTCCTCTCGAGTAATCGAGCTCAAGGGCTCGAATTATGTTATCTGCAAAGAGGCAATTTTTGAAATCAATGAAATTTAAAAATGATCAGTGTGTATATATATATATATATATATATATATATATATATATATATATATATATATATATATATATAGAGAGAGAGAGAGAGAGAGAGAGAGAGAGAGAGGCTGAGATTCTAATAAATAGTCTGTCCACAGGCACTTCACAATTACGTACACACAAGTTACATACTCGGAAAGCCAAAAGGGATGGAAATAAGCATACAACACTCCACAGGTACACAACAGCCCTTGACAACGCGAGCAAAGTTTTTCAGTCATTCTCAGGCAACTGTGCAAACAAAATAGACAAGCAAAGAAAAGAATACTTTCTTGCATACATGTGGACACAAAGGGACCTTTCACATAGGCAAGAAAACTTGTTGCCCCTGTCAATTTGTGCAACTGTCCATCTTGAATGAATACTTCACCACACTCTTCTTTAGTGAAGCACCTTTATGCTTTTCATTTTACACTAGTTAATCATGGTCAACCAAAATAATGTATGTGCCAAGGATAAAAACCATTATGCCAAAATTTCACTACAACCTAACAGCTAATAAATGCTTCTCATTCTGATTATGAACTAGTCGCACCACTTCAGGGCTACGTTTCACTTTCTATTTTTTGTGTGCTTACATGTGCAGTTTAGGTTTGATAACATCCCATGTGCTACACTGCAAGTGCCACACAGTTGACCCTTTAGAGTTCAACTATTGCCATGGCTCTCTGTACTCTGCCATCACTAACATGCTTAGTAAACAGTATTGCTGGCTGTGTGAGGAAGTAGATTTCTAAAGGAAGGAACTGCATCTACATCTCAGACGCAGCATCAAATATACAATATAGTTATACTTGGCGACAACGTAAGAATTTAACACAAGCTCTGCCTACAAAAGCGAAATGTGTTCCGAGGTCGGAATATAAACAGTAGAAAGATGTGCAGAAGGACTATGCTAAAGAACAAGCAGAGTGAATGAAATACTTGCTCATTGAATTCAGTGCTCCACAATGTTTGCTAATGCGCAAGAAAGATTAAGACAAAGTCCACACAGATAATCAAGAAAACTGTGGAAGTTTTAATAGGATATCCTGGGATAGCAAAGCAAAAATCTGGAGGATGCTTAAGCTTTGACTTTAAGAGTAGAACACGATAGCATTCAAAGATTCCCAAGTGCTTCCCACACTTCCCGGCAACTGCAGCTTATGGAACCATAATGTTTACCGGGAAACACTGGCACAGAACGCTCTGCACGAAGGCAAGCTTTCTGGTAGAAATGCAGCCTCTCGTGGGGGCAGATCTTCTGTTATTGTTTCGCACTTTTAATATATCAGAGAAGAATCAATATAAAAAAGGCATGTGCTGTCAGTGTTTCGTTTCATGACATTTGTTTGTGTGCTGTCACTCTCAAAATTCCAAGGAATAACTTTGTAAAGAATGTAAGACAAGCTACGAGCAACTTCAGTGATAGAACTTTAGTGCTGTATAGAATATATATGGCAATTTTCGTTCTCAAGAGGGCCTACGCCAACACCGGATGCCGACACCGTATTTCCTGCAATACGGGGCCCTTAATGCTATCGCGTTAATAGGATTTTCAGTACTGATAGCTGTTTCATTGGTGACTGTCTCCCGATTATTAGCCCTTTCAGGGTCAATGACGTAAATATACAGCGCAGCGAACAAGCCCAAGATGGTCGATGCCGTATATTTACGGCGCCGTCTATACGTGTAAAAAGCGTGCATATTTCCAAACTTTTTCTTTTCTGGCATGTGCTGCCACTATGAGGGAACACAGGTAATTTTTTTCTCGCGCCTCCCTTTTGGCTTTTGTTGCATGGTTTGTTTTAGAGCTAGTTTGCTCCGGCATGTCTATATACTACCGCTCGCGCGGTGGCGGGCGGGCGGGCAGTGGTTTGGGTTTTGTTCCGCGGGCAGTTTCGGCTTCTTGCGCTCGCAAAGCTGATGGCTATCTCGTTACTAATCGCTCAAAGGGCGACCGCCTGTTTCTCGCTCGTTTAGTGCTCACAGGGGTGCGCACAGGAAGGATGCCGCCGTGCATGTTTCCTTTTCTTTTTTGGAGACACACGAAAACTAATTGCCTCTGCTTGGCAATAAGATGAAGATTAGCGGAAGTTTGTCACACATTTTGCTTTCTTGACGGGCACACACACACAGTTTTCTTGAATGCACTCACCTACACAGTTTGATTATGCTATGGACGTAAATATTAGTGTACTAGCAGGAATATTTGAGAGTTGCAAAATATTCTCGTGTGCGCATTTTCTAAGCCTTGAATTATGTGTATAACAATGCATCACATTTTTAATTCTTATGAGTTTATTTCCTTTTTTTTAGTGTTAGAAGCCATCAAACAATGACACCAAGGACAACATAGGGGAAATTACTTGTGCTTAATAAATGAAATAAAGAAACAATAAATTAATGGAAATGAAAGTGGATGAAGAAACAACTTGCCGCAAGTGGGGAATGATCCCACAACCTTTGCATTTCACGTGCGATGCTCTACCAATGGAGCTACCGCGGCACCGTTTCCCCATCCACTTTCTTGGATATTTATGTTTCCTAGTAGAACCCTGGGAGTGTTAGCCAGCGCCACCACTCACAGACCTTGGCGGCGGACGTGGAACGTCCTTTCTGCCGCAGGCGTCACGAGAACATGATCTTTTTGGGTGAAGGCGACTGGCCAATAAACCCATACATACTACCTGAAGGCAATGTTGCCAGATTCGAGACCCTCGTTATGTAATAAACGAGAAGAAAGGGGATAAACGTACAACCTTTGCGAAATGCGAAGGTTGTGGGATCGTTCCCCATTTGCGGCAAGTTTTTCATCCATTTTCATTTCCATTAATTCATCGTTTATTTTATTTATTAAGCACAAGTAATTTCCCCTATGTTGTCCTTGGTGTCAGTGTTTGTTGGCTTCTTATAATATTACTAATAAAAATCGGGCCCCTCGGTTAATCCCCTTTATTCTCACTTTTGTTATTGTTGTTATTCATGAATAAACAGCACATATATACCAACGCAAAATTTATTCTCACTTTATGGTCACCCTAGAAAAATTACGGAACTTATTTTTTTGAAATAGGTCCCTCAGAAGAATTGGAATCTGCAATAAAAAAAAATCAACCCTGGGTGGTCGCATATGACGAAAGAAATCGACCCTGAAAGGGTCAAACAAGTGATTTGCGACAAGATAGTTTCTGGTGATAATTATCATGAAGATCTTTAGAAGTGCATGTGGCAGGCACTTTAAAGTTAAAATGGGCTGTTATCAACATCCTTGAATAGTATACAATCAGCACATTACCAGTACCAACCTATGGAGCCAGAACTTCCCAAGGATAACTTTGCTTGCGAAAAAGCAAAGGATCATGCAATAAGTGATGGAATGGAAAATGGTAGCTTTGACAGACAGAAAGAGGGGTACATGAATTAGAGAGCAAACGGGTGTAGCTGCTATTCTGGTTGCAATTAAGACAAAGACGTGATGTTGGGCAGGTCATGTAATGCACAGAGCAGTAACCCACGGTCTATTGGAATAACAGAATGGATGCCAAGAGAAGGAAAATGCAGTCATGGGTGGCAGAGAATTAGGTGGTGTAGGCGGGACATTCACAGGCATATGATAGAACGTGCTACCACAATACAGGGGTGATCAGAATTAACCGAGAGAGACCTTATTTCTGCTGTGAACATAAACAGGCTAATTATTATGTTGTTTGCTGGCTAAATTTATTAGCAGTTGCAGACATCAGAAATTTAGTGAACTGCACAAATGCAAAATTTAACTCAATAAATTTTTAATTAATGGGCCCCTCACCCGGTCTGGCTGTTTTGAGCTGACACGCGCAGAGCATACAATGCGCGATAATGATCATGTCTGCAAAGTATTACATCATTACGCGCCACGGAAAGATCTGAAATTTCAAACCGAACACCGTTTTCCCTTCTCCTCAAAGCCACCGTGCTCCAAACCGGAGGATGATGTACGCATGCTAGTGCACCGACGTACACGTGTTCACTGCGACGTCGTTCATGGTGACAGGTAACTTCGAGAATTGTTCTAGGCAACATCTGTTGTTTGTGTAATATGTTGCTTGAATAGACGAATTAAAGCTTAGAGAAATAATAGAACACACAAGCCGAATGCCTGCATGCTTTGGTTTTACTTCACACCGCAGCAAGAGAGATGTACTTCCATTTCATCTGCTTGTCCCCACGTCGTGCAGTCGCAAGCGCACATCAAAACTATGTCATTTTCTACCATGTTCCAGTGCGGGATCAGGCTCTGTGATCCGCGTAGCACTGACTCATAGCGCTAATCATGTGTCCTCATGCACAGTGTGCAAAATCGTGCGCTGCGCGAAACAATACAATCACAACAGCTCGTGCGCAATGCGTCAGCGGAAGTGCGCCGCACCGCAAAAAAGTGAGGACACGGTTTTCAAGGCCTGATGCCACATTTCGCCACAGAATGTCGCCCCCTGTCATTTATGCGCAAGTTTTACTGCCAATATAAAGATATAATACACTCCATATAGTCAAAACTATTTGTTGATCCTAATGCTTAAATATGAAGTGAATGGAATGAAACATTACATCTCACTATGTATGCTTTTTAAAATTTTTCGTATGTACCCGTAACTAAAGGAGTTTTTGTGCTTTAGATTTGTGAACAAACTCATTTTTGTAGCAATTGATGCACGTATCTTCAAATTCAAACATGCAGTATGTGCTTCTTTGTACGAACTACCATGTTGCACTCCTGAATTACAGGTGGAGTACTACAGGTGATAACGCTTAAGTTTATTGTGATTTTAGTGCTATGAAGTCTTCTTACAGTTGTATGTACATATGCTTGGCACCACATCCCACTGGCAAGATACTGCAATTCCATGGTATGAGAAAAGGTAAAAGCATAATTTCTGATATTTTTAAGACAGGCATATGTGAGTCTACTGCTCATACATTGAATACAGGATATACATGTTAAAAAATTATGAGCCTTTGGATAAAAGATGAAGTGCGAGAGGCTGGGCAGGGAGAAAAGGAAGACAGAGTTGGGAATAAATGTAGACAAAGTGGACATCAGTTCCACAGCAAAGCTTTAAATGTATTGTGTCCTTTTAGCTAAGAATGCTACATTATTTTGGTGCAGCCAGCAACCGACTCCAACATGTGCGTGACATTCTTCCTTGAGGAGACCTCTGCTGCGAAGATAATCTTCTTGAGACACCAAGCTCAAGATGAACCAGAGCTCAGTAGAGCTCATGAACTTCCGTTTTGGAGAAGGCTTCTATGGACAGTGCTGAACTACATCGGAGAGTGCCATGAAAGTGAAGTTGGATGATCTGGAGAACTTTGACAAAATAGTTTTTCAGTGGATGTGTTACAAGAACTCCGGATCACGGTCTTCGACAGAAGAGGTAAGCTTCATTTTGAAGGCTCTTCAGCTACAGTACATCTTCGAAGGTTGGCTTGAATTTCGCAATACCAGTAATGCCACAACATGACAGGCTTGGTAAGCCAGAAAAGATCCAAAGACTAAAGCCGAATGGCAGTGCTGCCGTCTTGAAGTTCCCGTATGAGCTCGCCGTGATGCCATGGATTTTGACAGTGCCTGCTTACGTCTAGTCAACTATTTGAACTATAAGATGGACAACATCATATGCTAAAGGAGCCAAAGACTAAATTGAGCATATTTGGAGAACTTCTGTATTGTCACAATGGCCTGGATACGAGAAAATACTTCAAAACTTGTCATGTCACATTGGCACACTGACGCTGCTGTGTCAGCTTGAAATTAAAAAAATGGAAGTTTAGCCTTCATTTTCTTTTATGGTGATCAACCTCTTACCATGAAATAGCCGAAAACAGAGTTTTGAAGGAATACTTTACCACTCTAAACAAATTTAATGTGTCCCTTTAAGCACTGAGCCAGTCCACAGAGCTGGTCTTCATGTCACCAAAGATGGTCGTTACCAAGACCACTCCTTTGCATAGTGCAATCGGTTAAAACCCTGCAGGCACACGTCAGGGATGTAGGATGCAAGTGGGGCATTTTCCATGCCAAATGCTGCCTCAGTTTCGTCATTCATCTACAGAAACACTAATGTCCTCATCATGGGCATTCATGGAGTCATCTTTGCATTCTAAGTTTAGCACACAGTCTTTGTAAATTTAGGCAATGTTTTTGATCCTTAAGCACAATGAAAACAAATTATCGACCTGACCTCACAGCAAGCAGCAACAGCAATCATGTATAGCAAATTCAGATGTTTGCCAAATAAAAATATTCCTAGACACAAGTGACTTTTTTTTCCTTCATAACTCAATCATTCAAAACAGCCATTATAAGCTCCGGACTCCTATATAAGTAGTTGGACTCCCACTTAATCTTCAGAATGCCCCAGAACTCTTGGGAAACTTAGAAAACTACAGTGCCACTTTCTTGAACATACAAGAGGATGCCCTGCAATCTGACGAAGAATGCAGCTTGCATGCAGCAACACACACAGGCTGCCTGCAGTAGCATTGGCAAGCAGGACATGTGAGATATATCTTGTTAGTGGTGGCCTTTACTAAGTTTGCTTTTACTCATGGCACACTTTCTCTTGTGTATTGACTTTATGAACATGTGAATCTTGCAGATGGCATGTGCAAGATTTGTAGGTTCACTTCATGAACCTGCAAATCGCTCCAGTGGCAATGGGAATGTCACTGGTGCGAAGAAATAGTATGACACAGTATATGTGCACCGGTGTTTTAGGCACCACATCTCAATCAATGCTGTGGCATGGTGCATCATATGAGTCTGATGAAAAATAAGCAATGTTTGTTCCATTCCAATAAAGTATCTGATCACTCACACGAACAGGTGCAGTGGTTAAAACCATGGGCTTGGTACCTTTATTTTTTAATAATGTCAACCCCTGCCCAAGGCAAACATGAGGAACGAACAAGCACAATAAGTCAATTTCTTAATTCACAACTGCTGCTTGTGGTAAAATGACACTGCTACCTTTTGGTGCAAGTTTTAACTAATGTCTAGGAGATATAGGATAAAATAAAGAGACACATACATGCAGCTCTCTATGTACCCTCAGTCCCAACTTGCCAAGGGTGATCACTGTGGTTACCTAATCGCTGCTTGTACAAAATACACACAGGTAAGAAACAAAAAACCACTGATTTACAGGAATAGACCTAAAAAGGCAGTGAACGCCACAGGTGCACTAGAGGCTAGTGGGTCCCACCAGCTTGAGCAGCAGCCTCTTCTCGGCGCCGGTAATTGAGCAGGGTCTCACCAATGCGCTCCTTGGAATACTTGCACTTCGGTGAGCCACACTCACACGTGAACATTTTATATTTAATTATCCAGAACTTTTCTCCATAGTCAAATCTGCAACAGCACAAAGAGGAAAAAATAAAGAAGCCTATTAAGAAAACTTTTGCTCAATAATTCAACAGGTAACAAAGACAGGCATAATACCAAAATGTATGCACTAAATTAGGTTATACTGGAAGATTATTTATTGGAAAATCACCACAGTGACTAAGTCAGAAAATACTTTTACCACCAGAGAAAATCATAATTCAAAAGTAAACTCCCTTGGTCAGCTTCTTTTGTAATGAAATGGTGGAGTTTTCCATTTAAAAGCTGCATAACGGGTTAGAAGAGTCGCTTCTTGAAGTAGAGGGCTCCGGATTAAACATTACCACCTGTCCCCCTCCCCCCCAATGAGCAGCACCAGTGGCATCACTGTGTGATGACAGGGATTTTAAGGTCTCGTGAATAATGATTTGGGTACTATTCAGCAGGAAAAACTCAAAAACGTTGCCAGACTGAAATTTTTCATTTTCAAGTGCAATGAATGCAACTGCTTATTTTTTACAGACAACAATTGATTAGCCTCAGCTAGTTGTTACCACAATCCGCTCCATCATAGTGAGCTGCTACAGGAATTTAAAGTGGCAATAAAACGAAACACTAAGTGAAGTGTGTTGGTGAATTCCATATCTGGGACACCGAAAAGGCCAATCTTAATGGTTGATTAGCTAGAACAAGCACAAAAGTTTAAGAAGGCTGCAAAACCAGCTCAAAGTTCTGACACTACCTCCCCGAAAGATAACGAACTTTGAATGAACCTACACAGAACTGTTTATCAGTCCATCGATAATTAAACGGTACAGAGCATCATGAGAACCTATGACTCAACCTAACAAGTTCTGAGAAATTTCTCTCTACAGAAACAGTCTAAACATGTGAAAGTACTTTGAAATCCATGATGTCCCATTAAGCAGCCAGCACTGAAGTTTGGGCATGAAATTCAGAATAAGAAACTCTGACCTTCATTTTATCAGCTAGGAATCAACTCTTTTTCTGCTAAATAAACAAACACGTAACTTTAAAAGAATGCTTCAATAGTTTAAGCTGATTTATTGTCGCCCTTAAGTGTCCCTTTAAAGACCATATTGCCACTTGTCTTTCAGTTTTCCATAACGTTATGTCACACGAAATCCCTGCTTTCCTTACAAGTGGTCCATATGCTACTTCAGCAGTGTTACAACCCTAGTTAGACCTAATATTTTCTTTAATGTCCCTTCAACCTCGTAACTGTCGATGACGAGTTAACTCGTCACGACAAAGGTTGCACAACCTTGTAATTTTGACACATGAATAAATAAGATACAATATCTTTTGCTACCTGTTTCAACAAGAGAAGTAAAAGTGCTATAAGCATTCCTGGTATATTTTTTTAGAAACAAATGGCAAGTTAAATGTAGGCTTTAAAAAATCCACACTTTTCATTTAAAGGTATCAGTTGGAAGCACCCACAAGTGGAAGCACACAGTTCCCAAATTTCAATCCAGCAGTGAAATACAACACACAGGATGTAGATATGTGCCCTGCCAAAGCCCAGCAGATTTAATCAATCATTATGACTTCGTAATCAAAGCGCATTGATGCAATGATTTTGGCTTGTGTTAAATCAATGGAAAAAGTTTTCCCACAGAACAAAACTGTAGAAAGGTACTTTTAAAACATTTGCTATTAAAGCGAAGGTTCCCGGCCTCCACCTAGATGTCGATATCAACAGCAAGCGTGTACCGATCATGTGAACACCCACTACACATTGCCTGTATCCGTGAGAAAATTAAATAATAATTGTCGCCCACTCGTGCATGCGTGGAAGTGAAGTTCAAAGGAAATTTTTAAAGTCCAAGGTGTCCTTAGGTATCGCCTAAGAGATGCGAAAGCAAAAACCTTGTAAAACCTACTGTAATTCACCTTAATTGACCTCAATCAACCCTAATCCACCTTAATCCCCCCTAATCAACCTTAATTCTCCTTCATTCATCCTAATCCTCCTTAATATGTCTTAATCTTTGTTCATGCATTTGAATCCTCCTTTACAGACCCTAATCCATCCTAATCCTCCTTAACACACCTTAATTCGCCCTAATCAACCTTAATCCTCCATAATCCACCTTATTCAATCACTAATGAATCATTAACTTGGCTAGTCATTAATCTCTCATACATGGCTGGTCATGCTTTGGGTCGCTTCTGGCCTTCATGGTTCACGTGATATTTTTTTGTTCACAACACGACCTTGAAACATATCTAAAGGCTTTCGCCTTAAAACTTAAACGCAATGTGCACTAGCTAGCGCTCATCGCCTGCAATGCGACGGGTATACTTGCCACTAATTTTTTTTCAAGGCCTGCATTCATTGTAAGACTGACGCACACATCGACCTAAGCTGAAAACAACAGCTCCTCTGCAAGCCACTATTTCAATATTCAGTAAAACAGGCAACGGATCCTAACAATCGCGAATAGTGTGATCGAGAGGCTGTACCTTCGCCCATAAATGTTCACAGCGGAAAGCAGAATCTACAGTGCTACATTTCCGACTGAATAACAACAGTTGGCAACGTGCGAGGTGATGGAGTCCCAGCAGAATATTAAGCATACTGAGGACAACCCCATTTTTAGGCAACATACAAAGTGCGGCAGCAAAAACGCTAGTGAGCAGGCCGGAAGAATTTAAAATATGCAGCATTAGGGGATACTTTGATATGAGCAATAAAAGACACCTCACCTCACAAACAACACTGTTCTTTGTCAGAACAAAGTTCTTTCGGCCAATGTTATGAAGCCACTGTTTCCTGTGCAAACAGTGACGCTTCCCTTGTGGTATCATAAAAAGTTCATAACCATCTTCTTCAGGCTTCTTGCTGCAGCTATATGCACAACAGCATGGCATAGCGCTAGCACAGAGAGCAGGAAACATCGCGTACAATGTTCGCTATGCCGAGCTAAAGCACCGAGCCAGCCGAGCTGAGGAGAAAAATGATGCGCACGAAAAAAAAAAAAAAAAGCAAAATGCAAGATCTGCACGTTTCCAAAGGCAATGGCAGCAAGACCAATCAACGTGCAGAAAAACGGGTGCAAGATCGCTTCCTGCGGGGGGGTGGGGGAGGTGATGGGGGGTAAAAGGCGAGGAATTCAAAGAGTGGTGATACTTTGAACTTATGAAGGGGCTTTAGCCCGATGGAGACAGCAGTGCCGCGGTGTAGGCCCTGCAGCCGCTCCTGCGCCTGAAACCCTGGGACACGTATTTTCGACCGCGGCTGTACTTCACCAGTTTGTCTAGAGCAACGCCTCCTCTAGAAGCGTTTAGAGTCATGCACCTCTTCCAGGACTGATCGCTCTCAACATAGCTGAGGAACTATAAGATTACGCACCCAAGCATATCTGTTTGCATTTTTGCAGATTGTTTTTATCACCTCTGCAGAGAAGAAGAGTAGAAAGAAATCCCAAATCCCACGCTGTTGTAAACTGTCTCGCACTGATCCATAGTGCTGGGCCGAGATATGCTACGGGTGGCCTTTTTAGCGTGAACGGAAGTTTCTTTGCTGCCGATGGCAGAACATCATAACCAAGCGAAGTAGGTGCCCTGAAGATAATCAGCAGAGCTCTCAGGTCGTGCAAAAAGATCAGTAGATAAGCACGAACAAGGAAAGAAACTGCTCAAGGCAGTAAAGGAAACTCGCCGGCGAACAGCTGCGGATGTCCCATGCTGGCTTAAAACACCGTCGCTGTCAGAGCTTGAATCTGCTTTGCTGTTATCTTCAGCATTATAACTCGATTCCTCATCACTATATTGAAGAGCAGGTGTAGCATAGTTTCGAGCACGACGCTTTTCTTGTGACCCAGCTGTGCAAAAATCAGATAAGACACTAAAATTTGCAATAGTTCTAACTTTGCTGTTATAGTTATCATCATTTATTGCTTCTTTGAGCCACTGCCAACTCCCAGCCTACCTATCATTAACTGTCATGCATGCTGGACTGATAAGCAATTCCTCCAAAATGAATTTCATTCATTTGGTGCAAAAAATTATGCTCATCCAAAGCACATGTTTGAATCTTATGTGAAACGGTAACCTAAATGCTATGCTTACAATTGTGTTTATTTTCATTCTATGCAAAGTGTATTCTCATGCAATGTTAGTTTATGCAGTACGTAAGCAAAAACTTTATTCTCGTGGGATGTTTCCATTTATGTCGATGCATACACCGAATCAGATGGGTGCACACTGTGGCACATCAATGCAGTGATGTCTCAAGAGTGAAGGCAATGTATGATGCCTGTTGAGAAAAAAACTGTGATTAAAATTGTATGGAGAGAGAAGTACAACACATATCTAAATACATTTTAGAATTCTATACCCCTTATGTGACAGTGGCAGATACCATTCTGGAGGTCTAAAGGAATGTCCGAGAATGGGAACGCACTCAAAGGTACATACCCAATGAACTAAGTATGGGGCGTCTTAAATATTTAAAAATAAAATCAAAGAAGCCGTTGAATATCACATGCTATTCCGTTAAGTACCCGGATCTGCTGCGTTGGCTTGATCTCTGTGCCGTCGATGGTGATAATTATGTTCGGCGGTGGCTCTTTCTTTGGTCTTCCAGGCTGTACCATGAGCAGCTCCGATTTCTGTAGAGCGCAGCTCAGGCCGCAGGTCGTGGCAAACTCGTGGACGGTCGTTGCCGCTCTCTGCAGAGCTTCCTCCGCCCAGGCATCGGACCCCGCGCGGTTCGCCCACACCGTTATATCGTCGGCATAGAATGCGTGGTCCACGCCTTCGATCTGATTGAGTAGTTCGGGCAGGGGCAAGAGGGCCAGGTTGAAAAGCAGAGGCGACAGGGCCGACCCCTGTGGGGTACTTCTGTCTCCAAGCTCCACAGGCTCGGACTGTTCCTTTCCTATCCGGATAGCCACCGTTGTATTGGTTAAAAATTTTTAATATAGCCGTAGGTCTTGCGGCCACACCCCATCTTGCGCAGGTTCTCAAGCACGCTGGCGTGGGAAACGTTGTCGAAGGCCCCCTTGAGGTCCAAAGCCAGTATACCCCGAGGCACGTGCCTCGTTGCTCTCGTAATCACTAGTTCGTGTAATTGGATCAGGACGTCTTGGGTGCTCAGGTGCTGGCGGAATCCATACATGGCCGCCAGCATCTGACACGTCTCATCCAGGTGTGCTTGAAGTGTTCTGAGAACCATGCGACGGCAAGGCGCACACAGCCGTCAACAAAATCAAGACCACATCAGAGCAGGTCATGAGCATGATCTGAAGAGTCACCAACCGGAACATAGGAATCAAAGAAGAAGATGCACTGCGCCTGGTGCAGGCATTCGTTGTGTCACGCGTAACGTACTCCGCCCCGTACCTCCAGCTTACGAAGGTTAACCGCGAGACACTGAACACGACGATAAGGAAAGCAGTGAAACTTGCTATGGGCACCCCAGCCTACTCGTCAATGCAGAAGCTGCTGGACATGGGTGCCCACAACACGGTGGAAGAGTTGGTGGAAGCACACCTATCCCACCAGAGAGTAAGGCTGAGCCGGGCAGAGCACGGCCGGGCCGTCCTACGCAAGATAGGATGGCAAATTGAACAACCGACAACGGAGCCGCTCCCCACAACGTGGAGAGACATTATTAAGACCAAGCCCCTCCCCCGGAACATGCAGCCGGAGAGGAATGACAAGAGATGCTCTGTGCGGGCCAAGGCACTGGCTCGACAGCTGTAAGAGGACCCCGAGGTTTTCTACGCGGACACCTCGCTTCCCAAGCACAGCACCGGAGCAACGGCGGTCGTCACCACCATCGATAAACTGGTCACAGGCGCGTCAATACAGATGACGAATACAGCCGAAGAAGAAGAAGTGGCCGTGGCCCTCGCACTCGCACAACTGGGAGTGAGGACCGTGGTCACAGACTCCAAGATCGACTATGCAAGCTACTGCAAGGGTGACATCTCTCCCGCGGCACTAGCGATCCTCGCAAAACACAAATCATCGGGACAGGCTGTTGAGTTCGTGTGGGTGTCCCGGCTCACTCGCAAGTGGAAGGCAACGCACTCGCCGACTACTATGCCCGAGAACTGTCAATCCGGGCTGAGAACGAGCCAGAGCTACCGCAACCCGTGACAAATTACAAAGACATCACTCAAATGTACAGAGGCGGCAGATGTAGGCTTCCCCGTCCGCATCCACAAATCAGCCGAAGGCAGCAAACGATGGTGCGACGCGCGCAAGCGGGGTCGCTAGTGCATCCCATGCTCTTGCACAAGATGTTCCAAGCAGAGCATGACACTTCATGCCCGTTTTGCAGACGATCGGAAGGCACTCTAGCACACATCCTTGCAGAGTGCACTAAGCTCAAGCACCCCCCACCATCCCTACCCCCTCCCCCCCAAGCGATGGGAGACCTTGTTGTCCAGCCCCGACCTACCGACCCAGCTCACGCTGGCGACTAGGGGCCAGGAACTGCTGGACGCATATGGGGCCTGAGAAGAAGGTGCCACCCCATCTGGTGCCAGCGCTCACCAACCTTTAATAAGGGCTCAGTAAAAGTTTATTCTCTCTCTCTCTATTCCGTTAAGTATGAGCCCACAACATAAAGGGTGTTTCATGTAATTTGAACCCACATTTTTTAAATAGCTATGCACCCTAGGCAACTGAGGCAACCGGCATACTGTTCATAGCTGTCATGAGCTAGATTATTCATTTAAGTGTGATTCCTTAGCTAATTAGCCAAGTATAATTATGAAAATGTTTAAATATTCGTTTCATGGCCCAACATTAATGGTAAAAGTTGTAGAGCATGCTCAGAAAACCCAATCAACATTTTCTTTCCATGAGGTTATATATTATGTGGTTCTTTTTTCCGGGGCTTTCATTTTCTTGTCTTTTCTCACGCAAGAGTGTCCCCAATTTGCTATTATGAAACTGCAATTTTCTAATATAGAGTTTAATTTATTCTAGCTCTAACGTCCTTTTATTTATTTCAGCAAACGTACAGCAAGAACATTTAAAAACCATGCACATGAAATCAGAGCTATCAAAACCAAAGGCCAGCCAATGCTTCAACACTGAGAATATACAGAACCAAGGTCAGTGAGTGCTTCAACACTGAGAATATATGAGTCACTTTCATGCAAGAAGCGTCCCAGCTGTAACGAAAGTAACAGCTGTAACAACGAAAGTAATACAGGCAGTCCTCACAAATGGAATAAAAGTCTTCGCAAACTCAATCATGCAAAAGGAAACAGACATATCACAAGGACATGACAGGTTTTCTTCACCCCATGGTGCTGGTGAATCAATGTAACACTGTACAAGGCTGCCTAAAGCCACAAGAAACACCCTTACACTTACCCCAGTTCTTCATTGCGAGCAATGGGCCGTGAACTGAAGAAGGCCATTCGAGGAAACCGCAGGTCCTGGTGGTCCACAAAAACTCGTACAGGTACAAGGTTTGGCTCACACAGGTGGTTCACAAACCGGCTCACATTGCCATAATGCCGGGCATCCAGACAGTATGTTTCTCCATCCTGCATACCATGCCAGCGCAGCCATCTAACACTTCTATAGACACTGTGACCAAAAATTATAAATATCATGACTCTTGTAATCTTGATTTAATGGTCTAACAAAGGTCGAAGCAAATACGCTAGCTTACATTCTAGCTTTAACAACAGAAAGTATCACACCATAAGGACACTTCAAGAAAGAGGCGGTAAATGAGAGCACAGTAAAAAATTAAATACTATGACAGAAACAGCATATGCCTTTTGCACAATGATGCCAACAAAATAAATTATTGAAAAAAATATACTTGATAATTTAGCCTTTAGGGCAACTACCTTGTTCCCACACGTACTGTTGTGATCAAGATGAGCCGCAGCCTATGAGCAGTGGCTGCAGCTACGCTCTCGAGAAGAGAAGTGGAGGGTTTCGCCATTCCAGCAATGCACATACACCCATGCTTTCAGCTGTCTGCTTTCTTCACGGAGCAATAATACAGTGGCCTGCAGAGTAGTCTGGAAGTCCATAGCCCTTAGCACAGTGTGCTTCGTCATGGTGCACACTGCCCTAGCTTTACAACTATTCTTTTTTTCCTTTTTTTCTTTCAATCCATAAGGGAGCGATAGCTGCTCAGTGGGCCAGTGTATATCGCTCCACAAAGTAAGCAGATGTACATCGATCCACGAAGTAAGCAGATGACAGAAAGCAGGGGAGTATGCGCAATGCTCAAATGGCGCCACCCTCTCCATTTCTTTTTCTCGAGGGCGTCGCTGCAGCCACAGCTCGTGTGTTGCAGCTCATACTGAATGCGATAGTACCTCTGGTGACAAGTACGTTTTAACAATTCATTCAGTTTAAATTTGTGACGGTGTTCCTATACAGGCAAACCTCACTATAATGCGACAGGGATCGCATTCTCGGACGATCACTTACGGAGATAGCTTCATTTTTGTGAGATTTCGCGAGACATGGCAATGAAAATGTTGAAATAGACAGCAAACAGCACTTTTGGCACTGTGGGAAGACAGCAAGTTTGGCATAGTGCCAGAAATTCTGTCAGCTGTTGTATACTCAGATGCGTTGTGCTGTGCTGCATGCCGTGAAATCTCACGAAAGTGAAACTATCTGCGAAAGTGACTGCCCGAGAATATCGCCCCAGGATAGAGCAGAATAATGGATATAACAAACACAATTAAATTCCCCTTCAAGGCCCCATAGCAATACATGCACCTGCCACCTCATTTTGACGAAGCAAAACTTCCCTACCAACACATATGACAAACATTTTCCCTAAAGCAAAACATAAATGGCCATTCCAACTCGTATATTCACTTTGAAAAGTGTTGAGTGCTACCATGAGTGGCATTTTAAACGTCCCAAGTGTGAAGTTCAATGTGCAACATTCAGATATGGATTCTGTGACAACGATATGCAGCAATTACACAAGGTCTGAGTGCATTACCGGCATTGCAGAACATGATTGTTTTGGCCACATGCAAGCTTTTATCAATTTTAACCTTTTAGCATTCAGACAAATTAGCGGGCATTCAGCCCTGGCAACTTGTCAGCAAGTCAGCCACAAATCACCATGCTACCTCAGTTAAAACACCACTAGCTAGTCTGCAACGACTACCCAATCTCAGGTTTGATTACTGTTAGCAGGCAGTGCTGGTGATGCATCATGACGATAGCTACAATATATCTGGCTTACAAAATGTGAACATAGCACCTTCACTTTTTAGCAACTTTGTTGCTAACTATGGTGAGCCAGAAATAAAAAAGTTGAGGTTTGGTTCATTTGATGCTTAGCACGCATGATAAAAATGGTTAGGCTCAGTGGCCAAACCAAATGGCTGTTGAGCACACAAGCCATGTCCAAAATAATCCAAAGAAATGTTGCATGTCAGCTAAAATTTAGGTTGCCTTCATAACATTGGCCATAGACACACAAGGGCGCTATTCAGGCCAAATAATTGAGAATTGAGTACAAAAAGCAGAGAAATAACTCGGTGGGTGCTTTATTACCACAAGCAAAGCAGCCCAGCGGTCAGGTGGGTCATAGTAATGGCACCTCTGGCAACCAATTTTAAATTCTAGCAACCGTAGTAAAGCATCTGTGGTCAAGGTCGCATGTGGCTACAACAAAGAAATAGTAATAACAAAGCAATCACAGTGCCTCTTCAACTTCGTTTTAATCAAGTTTAACTACACTAGAGCTCAAATTAAATAGCAACACATGTTAGTCTGCTATAAAGAAGTTCAAGGAGGAGTGGCAATTACTTTGTTATATCCATTACTTTATTGTAATGGTTGCCTGGCTTCGCAGCTGACATTGGCCACCAGGAAAGGGGGAAATGTTATCAGTAACCACCGGGTAAGCCAGTGAAAAAACCTGCTGTACACCACTGAATTGCAAAATATTTTCTGCCTCATCTTCATCAACGAGATGACTGCATTCTCTAGTATAGCTGTCAATGCTAATAGAGTTTTGCCGTCATATGCACACAAGTATAGTGGCATAATGGATCATAAAAACATTTAGTGAGCATGCCGTTGAAGTGTACAAGCCTCTGATTTTGTACCCTTGTCAGACTATGCAATTAGATACTTCTAAACAAAAAAGCATATCTTTAAGATGGCGATGGCCGGTGCATGAACTACGAGGCTTGGAACATTGACTCCATTCAAGTACAGCAACGAGTGTTGCATGAAATTGGAAGCTTCCAGTGCTTTGTAGGCATATATACAAAACACATAAGCCAAGCAATGGCCTAGAATAGTATGAGCAGAGGTTGTATTTTGTAACAATTCATTTTATTTTCTATTCTTATCTGCTGCACCGAGTGCCCAATCTTGGCAATAATTGCGGCACAACTTCGTCTGAGGCAATGACAAAAGAAAGGAAAAGAATTGTAAAATGAAATGGATTGTTATAAAATACAGCCCCACTGCAATGAAGACCTCTTGACTTCGCATATGTGGCAGTTCATTGCAGCCATAGTTAGACGGTGCAACATTCACCGAAGCATCCTTTCTCCATGTGCTGCAAACCACAAGCTCTACCAACCAAGGCACCCCAACCTCTGTGCACAGAGGACAGGAAAGTGCAGGAATCAGCAGCGTTAGTAGAGTGCATTGCCAGGTAGCCAAGAGCTTGCAGCAATTCTGAACAGCTGAATCAGATGAGTTACAAGTTGCAAACTGCCACATTTTGGACCAATTGGCGTAGAACGATCAGTAAACCTTCATTCTGAACTAAGAAGGTTTGTCATATTTATTTAAAATACATTTTTTGCTTAGCCAAAATGAGATTTTAAATGCCTACATTTCTATGGGAATTTAAAGGGGCCCTGGAAGAAGAAAGAAGTGTGGAACAAATGTCCTTGTTCTGTGGTTCTTTGAAGTTGTGCGCCTTCTAGCTATCAGGAGCTTCACCCAAGACGTCGTCCTCCAGGATGGGGCACGGAGAACCTCCGCACCCTCCTGACAAGGCGAGTCCTAAGGCGGCAGCCCTGCCCTTGCGAAACCGCAATATCACGAATTATAAGCTTCCCGATTTATCTGACAGCTCAACAGCAACAGAGATGGACTCGGACAGTGATTACACGCTAGTCCAATCATGCCACTTGAAGCACAAGCTTCGCAGGTCATTAACAGGCAGCGATTCCACTCGTAAAAGCAGATGAGGCAAACGGGTCTTCTCCGTTGGCTACACACCAAATACAGCAATTGCTGAACAGGCAATCAATGACCGAATATCTCAATCGAATGGCTTCAGGACATATCAGAGAGATCTGTATTAATGCTCGAAGAACATTCTGATGGTGGACGTGAGTTCTCAAGCAGTATTGGAGGCTTTGAAGGCTATTCAAGCGGTTGGCAACATTCCAGTTCACTCATTCCTAGCATACAAGAAGGACACCTGCACTGGTGTTGTATCAGACGTGGACACTGACATCAAGGATGAAGACCTGCAATCTCTACTATCATCACACTGCAAATCCTTGACATTCACCAATTCGGCTGCTCCCAGTGCATAAAGTTAGTCTTCGAGTCAGACTCATTGCCGGCATCAATCAAAATAGGGTATGTGAGGCACTCAGTGTGACCATATGTACTACAACCATTAGAGTGTCACAAGTGTATTAAACTGGGTCACATGAGTGCTGTGTGTAGGAATCCTGCATTGTGCCGAAGATGTGGTGGTAATCATCAGATAGAATCCTGTGAAGCTGAAGCTATGAAACGTGCAAACTGCACTGAAGCCCATGAAGTGACATCCAAGGACTGCCCCAAAGTGGCAGAGGAGAGACAAATTCTGAGAAAAGTGGTCACAGAGAACTCCATGCACAAGGAGGCTGCCGATTCCTTCTGCAAGAAAAGGCGCTGGTTGAGACAGCGGCGTCACTGGTCCCAGAATGAGTCCCGGTTGAAAGAGGCACTTCCTTTGCATTTTTGGCTGCAAAACATACCACAGAGAGGACAAGGGCCACACACACAAGGTACGCTTTCCCCAGTAACTCCGCGCCCGTCAAGGAACGAAGCATCCTCCAACATGCATCTAACCTGGCTCTGGCTGCTGAGTGGCCTTCGCTACCCCAAAGGGCTTCAGGTGGAAATATTTCTTCGGTGTTACCCAAGAGCCAAGAGGGTAATGAAAGGCTTGGAAATGAAAAGGTGATAGGCATGCTTAAACAGCCAGTAAACACAATGCGAATATTGTTCTAACACTATGCGAATATTGTTCTCCAGATTGGCAACGCCAACTGCAATATCTATTGTGAAGGTGTTAGATACCATGGAGCTGCTATTAGTGGATCTAAAGTAAGGGTGGCAATCATGGCTCTCACGATAAAACACTGGACATTGCAACAGAAGATGCATCATTCTGTTATAATGCAATGGTCTGAGTGGCCGCTTCTCTGACTTTAGACAACAAGTTTTCAAATACCACTTCCCAGTGATCATGATATGCAAGTAAAATCTCACGTCGCCATTTCACCTTTCCGGATACATTGAGCTATGGTCACATGAAGATGGACATAAGAGCAAAGTGTTAAGGTGTATACACAATGGCATGATGTTTGTTAGGCATACGGTCTCTCCACATGACAGCACTGAGTATGTGTGTGTGACATTAAAACTTAAGCTACAGATGTTTTCGATTGACGCCTGCATACCTCCTAGACAAAGACTTGACCTCTCCTACCTATCGACTGTGTTGCAAGGTTCTCCAGGCCCTCATGTTGTTACTGGAGACTTCAGTGCTCACCATCCTTACTGGGGAAGTGTCGCAATGAACTGACGTGCCAGGAACACAGTTTTATCAGGTATGAGCCTGTCCTGTGTGTGTATGCTGGAAGTGCTCAGGCAAAGATGCTGAGAACATGCCTAGGGATTGCATGTTGCACCTCAATTTATGGTACAATCGAGGAAGCTCGCGTCACCCCTATACCTCTCTTTCAGCGAGGAGAAACCTCTGCGATTATTCCTGCGGCTGCTAAGTCATCACCGACGCCAACCCTTATCGACACTTCCCGGCATATGGCCGGACTCCACTTTCTTGAGAGCCATTAAATGCCAAGAATCTGCCATACTATCATACTTTGCCCCTGCTGATCTTCCACGTATGCCCCCATGGGTAATGTCCAAAATATGGGCACGTCTCTCAATTCCCAGAATATCTAAAAAATCGCAAATACCTACCGTGGGCCTCAGACATTTAACACTTGAATATATGTTAAAAGAATATGCCTCATCAGTGAACGTATATAAAGATGGAGCGGTCTCGTTGTACGCATCAGGTGCAGCTTTCGTCATGCCTGCGCATCAAGTCATTCGACGCTTTCACTTTCGAAACACGACAACACCAACATCCGCGGAACTAGTGGCAGTCAGAAAGGCAGTGCACTATATCTTGCAACAGCCTCTTCAAGTATGGAAGTCCTCAGTGACGCGAAATCAGCTCTGCAAATACTTAGAGTCATAATGAAAGAAAGCTCTTGCAGAGTATTGGCTCCTCAGACTGCCGAGCTATGTACTCTAGCAGAAGCGAATGGCCACCACATTACATTTCAGTGGTTTCCCAGTCACTGTGGCGTACACAGCAACGAACTGGCCAATACCAAAGCGAAGAAGGTACTCTAAGAACCAGAACCACTGCTTGCAATTCCTTTTTCAAGAGCAGACATCAACTGCCTTCTCTCAAGTGCCATCCGAATAGGGACAGAAAAGCATTGGGACAATCCGGATAGTCGCTACAGATGACTCCGAAGATTGGACCCTACCATGAAATTTAGGCTACCCCCCAAAATGCAATGCAGCTGTTCCAGTCTCCTGCACAGACCGCTTGGAGGTGGTGTTTATACACTGGTACATGCTCCTCGTGCGATTTACCATGTCTCCACACTGTGAGCTGTGCAATGTGAATGAGACTATAAGTCATGTGTTGTGTGTGACTGCCCTCAGTATGTGGAAGAGCATCAAAAGTTGAACAATGCCCTTACGTGCCTCGGCAGCCCACCGATGTCAGAGGACATTATTTTAGGCCCTTGGACAGACATTAAATTGAGTTTAAGGCTATCCAGACCTTACTAGATTTTTTAAAAAGCACGGGCCTCGACTGTAGGCCTTAACTAGTCCAAATTGCTTACTATATGCTTTAAATCTTTCCTCATCATCATCACCCATCATGCGCCTTTTCCCTTTCTTTCCCTCTTCCCCTTCCCCCAACGCAGAGTAACTGGCTAAAGGAATGTACCTTAGGCCGATCTCTCTGCATTTTAATGTATCATTAAAGCTTTCTCTCTAAAGGCGTCCTGAACCACTTTTTACCGAAGTTGAGAAATGCATTTGAAGTTAGACTATTTCAGAAATACTTTGCCGCAAAAAGTTCTTCAGTGCGTTCGGCGGAAGCAGAGTACACCATTCACTGTGCTTCCTCTCCTTTTTCAATAATTTGCCCTGTGAATGCTACAGCAGAGTAGGGTGCACCCACAATGCTCTGCCTACTGAACATCATTGTGGCGTGCAGTTCAAATTTGATATTGGATGTTCACGTAGACACCACTATTTCAGATTTCGGCACCTACGACACACCAAACGCAACTGTCCTTAGTGAGCTGCAGTCCGCTCAGCCAGTGGACTTGTCACGGCAACCCACGACGGCCGCGGTATATACGCTACGTAGCAGACCACAGCTACATGCAATCACAGCATCTGCTTTGTGCACGACAGATCTAGAGTGAGCTCTCATGCTCATATGCTCCTGTCTGGCTGCGCTATGTGGTGCGGATTGGCTTTGTACTGCACCAGTTTGAGTGGATAGTAGCCACTTCCAACTCGCGCATTTTGAAGCTTATTACAAAGCGTTCTGCCTAGGCGTGTAACCAGGAGCGGCCAGGAGTGAACGCATGTTGGCAGGTGTTTGTGTGGCCTGACTTTTCACGTGGTTTCGTGAAGTTTCGTGTGGTTTGAGGCTTAAGTGTTCAAAACTAGTCGAAATTAGCGAGACCAGACAGCTACAACAAGGATAAGCAGGGTGGCCAAAGTTTAATTCCTACGCGGGCGGCCGCAGCTGAGTGTGAGCAGATGATAGCCGACTTCTTCCAGAAGTATGTAATTATTATCAAAATTCGAAAGGTGATTTTCACTTGCTTCAGCCTGTTTATTAAACCGTGTCAATAAATATACACAGTAACGGTATGAAGAAGCACACTAATCCAAACACCCTTCTTGACTGACGTCAGGTAATGGGCAATAGCAGCTGCATATGGGAATCCGTTATATTATGAAATAAGGCATCCAGAAAAGAGTGAGGAGCAGGATTCTATTGAAAAGACAGCGTTTGAGAGAAAGGCGACTTCGTGCTCCGCTTGCAAGATCCACGCGCCATGCATGACTGCAAAGTTTGGCTGAGATGTTCATAGCAGTGTATGCTATCCCCTGACTGCTTGTTTGCACCAAGCCCGAGAGGTAGTTCAGGGCCCCTTTAAAGGAGAATTACAATTACATTGCTATACCCATTAGCTCATACCAGTGGAACCTTGTTAATACGTACCTGGTTGGAACACGTCATAACTACGTACGAAACACTACACATACTAACGGGCAATTATAAAAAATTGTGGCTCCTTACATGCACCACCCTCAACAAAGGAAGAAATGCGACACCACAGTAAATGTTATTTAAAGTACGCACTTAAAGTGAACTTTTCTTTTTCTCTCTCCTTCTCTCCGAAAGTGGTGCAATAAGCACAGGCAACATTCAGAAAATTTGTTAGGGGACCATAGCAGTGGTATGGACAATGTACTGACTCATGGAGCTTTCCCCAATGCGTGTGTGTCTACGTGTTTATACAATGATCAACTGAGTGAGAACAGACGGCGCTTCTTTGCATGCGGTATCCGCTGCCGCATGGTGCCGATCACAGCATGCTAATAATTGTGTGCAGCATGTCCCCTACTAGGCGCATGCTGCCCCCTTTTCCCAGTACACTTGTATGCATTTGTGAGAGCATCTGTCTGTCTGTGCCTGTGCCTCTCCTGGTTGTGCAGGCGATGCACGATTGCAGTGCATAGTTTGCTGAGCCAATGTGACGACTTCAGGTTGCAAGTGACAAATATCGGCACCTCGTCTGGGTTATTAAAAGTGTGCAGTAGGCTTCCAACGACACTAAGCCAAAGCGCTGCCAACCAGAGAAGTGAAGATGTTTATCGCAATAGAGTTAGTGGCAACAGGCCATACAGGTGTACCGATCGGTGGCTGCCGCCACGTGTCCCGAGCATTTCCAATGCTTATCCGTAGAGGCATCACTGCACCTGCACTGAAGCTGTAATGATTGGTATACCAGTCTCTGCACATTCTGGAACAGCGCAAGATATTTTGCGGCACAGCGCAGCGTCAGGCATACTGCGAGTCAAGACAGCGCAGTCAGCTTCTACAGGTGACCATGGTACACACTAACTAGTAGGCATATGACAAGCCACTACAGTTTAAGCGGTCAGCCAACACAATCTTTATGGAGACAGGGTTAAGGATTTGTCACAACTACTTTTAATGCGTTCACAATCTTAGGATGCTTCACACATTTTCCGGAGGCTATCTATGTTCCTATCTATGTATCCATCTATGTGTGTTTGTATCTAACCATTTTCCCACTGACCTGGTCACTAGGCAGTCAATGGCGGAATGAGTAGTACATTGGGCAGCTGTGACGAGGTAACAGGGTTCGAAACCAACCATCGAAACAACTTCAGTCACTGAGTAGGTGGCAGTGTGTACATACGTGCAACTCTTCGACGAACCTCTTTCCTGCCGACATGAGTCCCTGTTGACACAGGACTGGGTAGGTACCGCAGTTCTAACAAACTCTTTGACACTGATTGGAGCACTGTGTATGTGCCACTGGGTCTCTGCTGTTCTTCAATGAACCCCTTTGATGGCACTTTGGGTATGTAGGCATGTGCCACTGGGAATTTGCCGCTCTACAATAACGAAAAAGATCCCCTAAATTTCTCCGATTCTGAGCGGAATCGAACTGACATCACAAGGGTTCCTCAAAGACAGCAGCAATCTGACGCTTTAACAGGCTGCGCCACAAATGCACTGGTTATGTGCTGCTTTTCAGTGAACATCTTTCACGCTTATGCTTTAGCAAGCTGCGCCATGAATGCACTTCAATGAACCTCTTGCCAACTGGGATCACTGAGTATGCACCACTGGCTGTGCAGCAAGTGAGGGCACAATTAATTCTCAGCGTTCACAGGTATGGCGCACCACGCTTCTCGGAGGCCACGCGTGGACTTCTTAGCAGTGTCACTAAATGATGCCTCATGTCCAGAAAGAAGTGCGAGAGAGGAGATAAGTTGCCACATACACCTTCCTCAGTGTTCACACTCACTCGCATGCCATGCATTTCGGAGGCCACTTGAGGCTCCATGGCAGCAGCACTGGATAACATTGAGCGTTCTTAGGGATGTGTGAAACAGGAGTCTTGCTGCAGTACACGCCTCATGCAAAACTCATTTCGATAGTGGTAATACATTATGTTGCTATATTGATTCATTGCTAATACATTACCGTCAACAGTCATCGTGAGATGGTCTGCCACAATTATTTACGTATTAGTGTGTTTTGAGTGGGTACATTTTAATGAGGTTTTACTGTATAACCCATTTCTTTATCAGGGTGTCTACCAAGTTGACATTTCCAAATTCCCTGAGTTTTCCAGGTCTTCCCTTAGTGCCATTGCAAAATTCCCTGGGTGACACAGAACTATGTTTTATGTCAAAATGGGCTGAAACCATGTCACCCAATGCTGCCACTCTCTAGTAAGCATGTGAAAAAATAAAAAAAAAACAATCCAATTTGAATACTAAGGAGTAGTGTTTATTTTATTCAAAAGAGAATAGAAGGGAGGTGTTAGTAAAATGCACAGCAAATAAAATGTCTTCAAAAAAAATTGCAAATCGAGTCGGACATTCTCATGAAGGAATAAAAATGGAATACATACAGAAGAAAATATTTTCGTATATGAGCTATTTCTATCAACTGATAGCAAGCTCAGTGGTATGAGGCCTGAACTTTGTCACAATTGAGATTCTCTCTCAAGAGCTCGTAAGTCAACCTCAGCTGTCCTTAATACCCTCAGCCCACGCATGATGCCTCTGTTGTGTTTCACTGCTTTAAAGAGTTTATATTGGTTTGGATGAGGGACACCTGCATCTCGGAATCAGCGAACACCTAATTTTTGGAGCTCTTTCAAAACGGCGGTTCATTCATTAATGCATAGGTCCTTTCTGTTCTCGTCTTCCTTCCGTCACTCATTCGCCCCACAGACCATTCGAAGCATCTTCTTGGTCAGTCGTACAATCGAAGTCTGATTTTTTGTACTGTCTAGGGGCTGTGAAAACGTCCGAAAAATCGGCCAGTAGGAAAAAATGAATGCATGTCTTTAACTGCCCTCAAGGGCTCAAACCGCCACAGGCACATTCAAAAATGCTCTGAAGGCCTGTCGGTGCTTGTACTGTGACAGGAGATACCGGGTGCACGTGTGTATAATTAAGGAATACATACTGTGTCCCGTGGCAATAGCCCCTTCCCACACTTGTTAGGCTTCACTGCAATACTTTTGCATATGCTTCACCAAGTAACATTTCGGTACACAGGCGAAGCTGACTTTCGAGAACCGGCATTATGCAACGCACCGTGCTTTCCGAGCTTCAAAGCCAATCACGAGGACCACAAAAGGCGAAATTGGTGCCATTACTGACAGCGGCGAATTCTTCCAATGAAAAACATGGTGCCAAACGGCAAGAAGCTTAATAGCGAACGTCGATGCAGCTAGGCCCAGCGTTTGCCGCGGTGGTGGCTACGGCTGCCAGTGGATCTGCGTGAAAGAGCGCCGGTTCGAGGCGTCCAGGTAATCAAAACGGTAGCGGTAGTGGCTTTGATTAATGTCGTTTCAGACCTGCGGTCACGGCAAAAAGTCCAGAAAATCGGACGGCGAAGGGCCTTGCGCCCGAAATTTCAGACGTTCTGATACACTGACTCTATGGGGTATGTGATGGTGCCGCGAAGCCGTCTGAATTATCAGGCATCTGGAAAGTCGGTCACTGACTGCACACTGGCAACTCCTCCAGCCGATGACAGAGTGTCAAAGACGATTCGTTACAATTCCTGCCTGTTACTCGAGCCAGCATTACCGCGACTTTCGTTCCCCTTAAATAATTTGCAGCAAATTTTTGGATAGAAGCACAAATTCCTGGAGTGTTTCCCAAGTTTTTCTTGAGTTCTTCCAGAATGCTCAAAATCCTTGAGATTTCCGTCTTCCTGTTTGGTAGACACCCTGTTTATTATGAGGTTTAATTGAACAACACAATTCCCCAACCAATACAGTAAGCAACATAATTTTAAGAATGTATACACTCACACTTTCAGGAGTGCTTTTCTCGACATTTAGAGCCCTGGGTTATGTATAACACAGTGGTTCGAAATTGGCTAAGTAAATGGAAGTGCTGCTACTCCAGTTTCAAAGTACTTCCAAACTGAATTTCCAAAAAAAGATGAATTTCTCAACGATGAAGCTCGCTTCTGAGAAAACCAAGTTGGTTCTCTTCATGGCCATATACTATAATTAAACATGCAAGCCAAATACTATAATATACTATATATAATATAATATATATACGTTATAATTATATAATTATAATATAATATACTATAATAAACATGCAAGCCAAATATTATTCTGCTGGATGCAGCAGCAGGGAGCCCACAATCTTGCGCAGAGGGTAGCTCTATGACTTTGACGTCCCCTCTATCATGTTCCCTCTATGTATATGACCTCATAGACCTACAAGACACAAGCCATTGGGCAATTGTTCATGACCATGAATTACTCCCATGAGCACACATGCACCCATGTCCATTTCTCCAATTCTAACAGGTGGTTGGGTGGTTGCTAACAGGTGTTAATGCGTCCCACCTGTCCTGTCAGCACTCTTTCATTGTTGGCACCTTTGTCGGATGCCAACCTTGAAGGGTTACCACAAGAGCAGCACCAAAAAAAGAAAAGGCAGGAAATACTTCACAGGTGTATGCTAATCTGAGCAACTGATACCTCAAAGACAGCGAAGCTGTACAAGCAAGCTCTCACACCCTTTGGAAGTACTAATGATCTATTTGATGGCTGTTCTTGGTTACAATTCATCACTGATGACACCTGTGCATTCTCACTGACACCCTGGTCGTATGGATGCTTCAGAATCCCAACATAGGTTGCACTGCTTGCTGCTGTTTACCACCACAGCCGTACAAACTACTAGCTAGCCTCTAACGTGGAGCCAGAACACGTGAGAAACAAAAATTACAAATTACTGCCAAAAAAAAAATTGCAAAGAAGGTGTTTCTTTGTGTCAGAAGTGCGCAAGGTAACTATAATCATTGATAATTACATTACAAAGCAAAAATTTGCAACTCTGATGCAGTTAGTTGCCGACTAATACTAAGCACTCAGCCACATTCCCCTAAACAGCTTTACTGCAAAAAGAGCAATTGGCAGGGCATTGCTATATGAGAGGAGACATTGTGTAAAAGAAGAATGGGCAAAGCAATGAAAAAACCTACATATAATACAAAGTTCTCGTCCAAAATTTAATGTGCATAATCTGTCTTGTGTTATATTTGGGCACTAACTACTTTATCCCATCACGGTTTCAGTTTTGAAGTGTGGTGCAAAGCAGCAGGCATCTATTGCCATCATCACTAGGAGCTGCAATGGAAGCAGAATACCAAAATTATCAATGCCCGTGCCCACCTTACTGAAACATTTTCCAAGGCCTGCAAACCGCATATCACCCGAGCAACCACACTGAGCATCGCCTCGTTTCCCTGTTGCTGAGCTGCAGCTCCAGAGAAGCAGCAAGCAGAGATTGGATTAGGTTGCCAAAACTACCGTGAACCAGCTAGAGCCAGTGATGACAAAGAACTGCCTTTAATGTGAAGCGGGATGAGAGATTTCCAACGTCTCAAGAAAGGAGCCTTCCCAGAAATTGAAGAAGACTTGGCAGCCTGCACCTATATAAAACAATCTCTGCATCTTGCAGTGAACGTCGAGCTACTGAAGCAAAACATAATGAAATCGCTATTCAGAAAGAGTTATATAATGATATATAATGAATGTAACTCTATATAATGTATAACACATAATTATATGTGAGTGTGTCTATGTGTGTGGGTGTGTAAATAGATACATAACGATTATATAAAATTATGCATGAACAACATCGTGTAGGTGGACCCTGCCTGCACTCCGCACAATGTTGTGTGTACAACAATTCTATATGCATGACCGCACAATGTCACCCACATCAATCTTTGCCCACGGCCACACATACCTTTCTTCCGTTCATCGCAAGCGAGTAACACTGAGTTTTTTTAAATACAGTAGAACCTCGTTCATATGTCTTCGGGGAAAAAAAACGTGAGAAAAAGATGTACTACTATGAAAAGGCAGGCTCAAGTGTAGTTGACATCTACATAATGTGAGGCATTGCACAAATTGTTGCAGCATGAAGTGTCGATGCGTGCTGAATTTGTCATTTTTGCGGCTTCGGCAAGCTTATGCCTACGCTAGTGAATTCGCCTGGGTCAGCAGCTTCTTTGAGCGGGACATTTGGCCAGGAAGTTTTGACATGTCCACTCAGCAAGAATCGTTGCAGTACTAGGTGCCAACGCAGATCAAACTGGTGGGGCTTGAGTGGCCCAAGATGTGCTTTGTTGCTTTCCTATGGCATAGTGTTCATTTAAAAATGGCAACGGGAAGCCAAAATGAAATTTAGCTGGTGGGCAATGCTGGAATACGATGCTGGCAGAGCGGAACATGGCGCTCACTTCGCGCTGCCTGCAGCAGGGAACAGCAGCGTATTTGAGCTATCACGAATTAAAAGCGTGTTGTACGCTTCTAACAGCCCTACAGCACGTGCGCTGTGAAACAGATAGGTCAAAATGCTTGTCACAATTGGTTTGGTGGCGACAGCTGTGAATGCGGCCTGCGATGACCTGTGCGAAAATCTGCTGCTAATAGCGGAAGAGGAAACTGAAAGCATGTTGGCATTGCGCGTTGTGCGGGAGTCCCAGGTGAGTACTGCATGGAAGCTGCCATGGTGGGCACCTACTTCTCTCTATCTCGCGCCTTTTTATTGCAATAACGATTACATGAACACTCCAGGCACATTTCTGCCATCCCCATCGGCAAGAGGTTTCGTATAAAGTCCAAATGCGATAACGTCGTGGCCCCACGCCGTAGGGTATACATGCAAGTGAAAGCGTGCAAGGGTGAGCTGACGATGGCAGCTCGATCTCATGTGCGCAAGGGAGGAAGGCATGGAAGAAGTGTGCCGCCTTCCATCGCAAGGTACCAAGATTTTGAAAATAATGTACCGATGGGGGTGGGGTGGGGGTTCTACTCCGATGGCAGCTACGCATGGCGCGGCCAAGTGGGCCCTATCTTGAAAGCAATCTGTGATGGGGACAAAGTGTGCTGAGTGCTGACAGCTTCATGTGCGCTGTGTTCGCTTCGTTTAGTTTGTATCGAAGCAAGAGGCAGCACGAAGGTCAATCCTCGCGCTGCTACTGCTGCACTTCCTCATGTCAGCATTTTGATAGCGAGTGACCGCATTCATCAAGTGAGGTGTCTTCATGTTTGCTTGTGCACACGTGGTACCATGGTTGTTATTTTAGTTAGTAAGCGAATGTTTACACATTTATACAGCCAATAAATCTATGATCCTTATCTTGTACAGCTTTCTAATAATTTGCTATTGCAACCGATGTTTCGCCTTTCAGGCGAAACTGTGGCTTTTTTGTTTGTGGGGGATTTGGTGGCTGGAAAACATATCATGTTTTCACAGTTTGGAAATGTACTGAACATTGATTCCGAAAAATTTTGTATTCCGGGAACATATTAACCAGTAAAAAAGAAGCCTAATTATATTGAGTAATTTTTTGTGTTCTCAATCGCGACGTTGGCGCCGGGAAATCATATGAAACGGGATCTTATCAACGACGTTCTACTGTACTTACTGTATGTAACACGCATGTCACTTCCACGTCATTTAGCACTTTTAAAGCGAAAGCTTTACTGGCGGCGAACTTGTGATTTCGCCGTGGCGGTGCGCCGAGGAGGCACATGACATCTCAATGTACGCCTCGCCTCGGATATTTCTCTTTCTCTCGCTCTCTAGCCACTACCGCGCATGCGCCACTAGTAGCACCAAACCACAGGTGTTCCACCGCTGCACAGCGCCGTGCCTTTCGCTGCCGCCGTTTGGTATGACATCACACCGCGTTCCTCATCGTTGCGCTCGCCTCCACTCGCTTCGCCAGCTGCGTCGCATGCCTGATAACATGTCGGAGGATTGAAAAGGATAGCGCGCATGTGCCGCAACCACAGTTGAGGCGGCAGTTGGACGGCGACAATTCTGATAAGCAGGAGGAGGCCTGGAATCGACATCGGATCGAGATGAAGACGAAACGAATTGCCCAGGAAACAGACGAACAATGCGCTGAATGACTGGCTAAACACCTATACCAGAATCTGACAGACCGCCAGCCTTTATAGTAAAATATTCTAATGCACTCCCAAACATAAACAACATCCTACAAAAATACCACCCAATATTATGAAGTAACGAGCGTCTGAAAAAAGCGTTCCCGGATGTACCAAGGGTTACCTATTGCCACAAAAGGAACTTTAAAGACATATTAGTGCATACAAAAGTCAGCCAACATCATTCCCCCGTAATGAAAGCATGTTGTTGCCCTACGTGCAAAACCTGCAGGCACCTTCAAAGTGACATTAAAATTAAAAGCAACGCAGATAGTTATACACACAAAGTCAAATCTACCTTCACTTGTGCAAGTTTGGATGTGATTTATATGCTTTATATGATTTATAAACATATATATTTATATGATCTATATTAGCCAAATTTCCGTTCTGAATGAGAAAGAAAATACAGTCATACCTTATCCATAAGTTCAAGACATTGCAACCAATAGGCATAAAATTTTCAAAGGGAGCTTTAGAATCTATTTGCTATGCTAAATTTCAAGCTATAGGCAACAACACTTAGTTTGGTTGCTTAGTGGTCCTTCTTTTTTCTGTTCCCCCCCCCCTTTTCCCCTTTTATTTATTTATTTATTCCATTTCAGTATTGTCTTTTAATTTTTTTTTTCACGAGCTCCGGTTGCTGCTGCTTCTTCTATTATCTCTTTCAGAGACACGATAGCCCACGACCACCAGCTAAACAGGTTAGAGGGCTGCTGTGCACGCGCCACTGACACGCCGGCTGGCACACGGCTGTTGACACGTGATTGACAGATGGCCGTGTCACTGGCCTTGTGCACAGCACTCCTTTATTCTCAATTCTACACACTCGCCGTTAACACATCTTCGCTCGCTGACGCACCCACCCACCTTACATCCTCTCCCCTTTAGAAGAATCTTGCCAATATATACTGTGGCGAGGAAAGCATATGTCGCCTTGAAGAAGACATGATTATATAATCGAAGACATTCACTTGTCGAAACGTTGGCTCCTGTTTTCACCTTGTTCTCGTTTTGCTCATCATATTGAATTTTTATCTCCTGCCTTCCTCGTGTTTTCACAAGATTACAAAGTGCACCTACAGCAAGCAGGGACTGGATTACTCGTTTTATGCACCATGTTGCTTTCTCATTATGCCTGCGCCCTTGTGCATCAGGTGGTCTGGACAGTACACATGAGGGTAGAAATCTGTGGCCATGTGTCATTTGAGGGAAAAAAAGTTATGGGATTTTACGTGCCAAAACCATGATCTGATTATGAGGCATGCCGTTGTGGGGGACTCCAGAAATTTGGACCATTTGGGGCTCTTTAACAAGCACCCAAATCTAAGTACACTGCTTTCACATTTCGCCCCCATCAAAATATGGCTGCCGTCGTCAGGATTCGATCCCGCGACCTCGTGTTTAGCAGCCCAACACCATAGTCACTAAGCAACCATGGTGGGTTCTCATTTGAGGAAAGTGAGAGTAAATGGACAGGCAGTGTAGCTCTAATAAAATATATTATTGAAGCGTGGCAAATGTCTGTGACAGATATTATATATGAAGAAAGCTTTTTTTTTTCCGCAGGCCTAAAATTACCCCTCATAATATATTCAGGCTTTTACTGTGTTCCTTATCTGTCTGTTATTATGATGTCCTTTCAAAATTTTTTGGGAATATTTCATAGAAAGGCATCGCACTCATCCAGTATGCTTTCAGTTAAAAAAAAACCTTTTTGTACAGTTAAAGAGGATTTTTATCAAGTTTAAGGAAGTGCCGCAGTGCACTTGGCACACATTACAATGGAACAGAAAAGGCTTACCCGATTTTCCAAGTCAAACAGGTATGAGTCATCTTCTCGCTTATCTGCCTCTGAATCCGAGAGCATCTCCCCAATGTACCTGCAATGATAGGCAGTGAAACATCCTTGGTGCAACGTCAATATCTTCAATGTTTTGCCTTAAGGATGTCTCACAGCAATGTCCGAAAGTTCTGTGGAAGCACCACTCATCATTTCACAATCTAAAGCCCCCATTTAAAGTTATCAAATTTGTTTTTAATAATGGAAACAAAATAAATATATCAATTAAGAAAAAAATAAAGCTACTTTAAAGGGCCCCTTCAGACAAATTTTGTAGACTCATAGGGTACAGCTAAAGTTAATCATTCGCACCAAAAATTTGTGTGATCATCTCATATTAAGAGAGCTAGAGATGATTACAAGTTACCCTCCTCCATAGCCATGTGTTTTCTCCTCAACTCGTTTGCCGAATAATCGGGGCTAAGCTGCGCCTTCACTGGCTCTGCGTCATGATGGCACGTCGTGTCGTCTACTTGCGGTTTCTAGGAGCAAGTGCGCAAAACCACTCCAACCTCTCCGCCAACCGCTTGGCAGTCGACCCCAAGATTGAAACAGCGTGTGTTGTGAGCATTCTGTCGCAGCACCGAACGTGTCTGGTATTCCAGTTACCACAGGCAAGCTGGGCATTTCGACGGATGGGTGGAGGTGTAAGCTCAAGCTGATGAAGGAACTTTAGCGTAAACGTACGTGAGCGGCCTGATCGGTCTGTACAGTCCAGCCGCCTGGTGGCGCAGAGCTTAACAAGCCAAACAAAGGGCTCGCACATTAATATTTATCTATTAATTTATTCCTCACACAATAATAGAATGGAATAACCTACCATCACGCATGGCTACTGAAGTTAACTTACCATCTTTCCAAACCTTGTTGCAAGAAAACGGTTAGTGGTAGCAGATTAGTTATTACTTATTGTTATATGCACATATTAACATATTATATACAATGTTCTTGTGTTTTCATGACTAAGTTTATGACTAAGTTTATTTTATGTTCCTTGTGTGTCTGTTTATTTCATGTAGTTTTATTTCTTGTGCATATTTCATGTTTGTGCCCCACCCCCCTATTTAATACCCTCAAGTGAGGGCCCTTAGGGGTAATGTGAATAAAAAAAATAATATTTTTCTAACCAAGTGTAAAACATTTTAGACATTTACAAAAGCAATGTGTTAATGATTACGCTCCTGCAAAAAATTTATGCAAGCAGAAAAGAAGAATACACTTCGTTACTGCTACTGTGTTTGGTCGAGCTCTGTGCCACCAGGTGGCTGCACCATTCAAGTTTGCGCTTTTGCTCATCCTGTGATACGGCCCGGTCAAATGGCCATGCCCAGTCCCCTTGCGCTTGCATTTACCCAAATGCCGGACTCACAAAACGCTATCGTGGTAGTAATTCTCTGGTGTAAAGTGACGGCCGCAAACGTGCAAATCATGGCTCCGATTGGATAGCGACAGTACGATACGCTGCAGCCCCTCCGCTTGTCTGCTGCCTTGCAGAGGGACAGAATGTCGCAGCTTGACATATTGCCAGTCGCTACATTTGCAGCCCACAACACAAGAACGCCAACTCACAGTGCTCACGAAAAGACGGAGGCTGACGCTGACCGCAGAGCTCTTGTCAATACGGAGCACGTTGTAACACAAGCAGACAACACTTGCTGTGTGCCAGAAGTGCTTAAGTCTATTGAGAAATTGTTCTTGTGCATCCTCTTTCTGTTACTTTCTTTTTATAGAAACAAATTAAATAATATTGTAACTATTATGAACGACATTTGTTCACCATAAAGTAGGAAAAATTATCGATGATGTGCCCTGGGTAGCCAATCGGATAGCTCGCCCTAATGGCATCGTTAGGGCAATTTAAGTCAAACTGTTGGGTGTGGTTGAAAATTCAGCTGAGCAGTGTGCTGCGATCGGCAGTGATGTACATTTTTAAACCTTATAATAAATTACACACTTTAAGCGGAGCACTTAGATGCGTCAATTAATGATCAGAAGGACCTACTCTAAGAACTCAGTACGTTTGTAAAAAAATCTTCAAAATCGTTTCAAGTCCCTTTAACTGATGGCCAAAAATGGCACTAGAAGCTTTGCCAACACCTTTGTAATGCCAATTACCATTTCCCTGCTAGCTGCAGACACAGCTGAGACTACACATACAGTATACTTCTGTTAATTTGTCTACAGTTAGTTCGATTTCTTGGTTAATTTGATCTCAACCAAAGGTTCCGACCACTATATACTTGTATACAGGGTGTTTCAGCAAACACTTTCAAAATTTCTTTTAATTGTCTGTGGCAGTTTGCCTGAAACACCTGATATATTCATTTGTATAGGCGAAAGCTTTCGTTATTTCGATGAAAATGGCCATCGCCGGATTATTTGAACATTACTGGTCAGTACACATGCACCGGACACCGATGGCTGCATCTGTCTTGGTGGCACTAGGGGATCGTAAATGCGCTGAGGACACATTATTTGCCGCCAAAAATGCTGATCTCCAGCCTGCCTTCGACAGACTTCTGATTGAAAACAGACAGCAGCTCATAATAAATTATTACTGCATTTAACTGATTATGCAAGCACACATTCATGCACAAATATAGATACATACACGAGAGCATATATATATATATATATATATGCTTCCATATACAGTCAACGACCGATTTTCCGGGGACGGCCGATAATTGGGACACATACGCGGCGGCGCCACGTACCCCATAGAGTCAATGTATAAGAACGTCTGAAATTTTGGACACAAAAAAACCTTTGCCATCCGATTTTCCGGACTTTCTACCATGGAGGCATTAACCGTAGCCAGCACCACCACCATTTTTACTATCTCGCCTCCTCGAACAGGCGCTCTCGCATGCAGATCCGCTGGCAGCCGTAGCGACCACCACAGCAACGCTAGACCTAGCTACTTCGATTTTCGCTACCAACTTCGACCTTCGATACGTTTGCTGCTGTGTTTTTCATGGAAACATTTCGCCACTATTAGAAATGGCACCGACTCTGCCCTCCTAATACTCTGCAATGTCTTGGAAGCTCGGAAAGCAAGGCGAGTTGCATAATGCCGGTTCCCGAAAGTCACCTTCGCCTCAATACAGCTGTCACGCAGTGAAGCATACGCTAAGTATAGCGGTGAAGCATACCAAGTGTGGGAAGGGGCAATTGTCACGGGACAGGGTATTTATTCCTTAATTACAGACGGTGTGCACCCGTCGTGTTCTATCACAGTGAGAGCACTGATACACCTAATACTAAGTGTACTGGAAGGCCTTCAGAGCTATTTCGGACGTGCCTGTGGCGGAAGTGCCTGTGACGTGCCTGTGGGGGCAGTAAAAGGCATGCATTCGGTTTTTTCGGACTGTCCAAATTTTCGACGTTATCGCGACCCCTAGAGAGTCCGAAAAATGGGCCATTAACTGTATAATTTTCAACCTTCATTTATCTAGTCCAAGGTGCATTGTTAGAACCATCTTGCTTCTATGAGATGACTTAAAAATAGGGGTGTGCGAATGCTTAAATATCACCGAATCAAACCAAATAGTGAATGTTTGAATAAATAGATTAGCAAAACGAATATCTACTATTTCATTTTTTATTGGTGTAGAGACCTGCACAGTGCCGCATGATGCATGCGCCGCAAAGCCCCTCATGCTCAATGCTGCACAAGCGAGCACCTCACATCATTGCTTTCAGCACAAAAGCAGTGCCAAGTACGCCGCGGACAGGCTGCCCAGGCTGACACGGTCGCAGACTTGGTTTCTGCTAGCATTTCTGTCCTACTGCATGTGTTCCCTGACTGCTCCATGAGAGGCAATGAACACATTCATCTATGACCTGAGATCTCGCCCAATAGACCATGGTGAAGACATTGACCTACCAATAAATTACACAACACTACAGGCTCAGAAGAAGAAGACTTCCCATACCGCACCCAAACCTCACGAAGAGCCAGAAAGCCACACTCAGAATAATAGACTAACACATTTCCCCTTCCAATCAGGATGCATCTGCTATTCCCTACACAATTCGACGCCTAATGTAAATTCTGCAATCAGCCAGGCACTCTCAGTCACATCATATGGGAGTGCTCTCAAATTAAATACAAGAAAAACAAAAGCTGTTATTTTTGCACCTCCACAAAAACATCTGAGTGAAGACATACTGTTGCAGGTTGGCGCTGATATAATTGAAGTTGTTCCTAACGTTAAAACTTTGGGTGTTATATTTAATCAAAAACTAACGTGGAATGAACATGTGGAACTTATTGCATCCCGTTTAGCCAAAGCTTGCGGCGTGCTTTGTAGACTCCGTGAGACGATACCATCTAAAGTTAAGCTGATCCTTTATAACGCACTATTCTCATCTCATTTAATGTATTGCCACCTTGTGTGGGGTACCACGTCAAAAGAAAATATCAATAAATTATTACTACTCCAAAAAAAGGCTGTTCGTCATATTGCAAACGCGCCATTTGACGCACATACATCTGAATTATTTTCAAAGTATAATATCATTTGTCTAGTAAGTTTATATAACGTTAACCTTGCCCTAAAATACCAGAGCTACTTTAAGTATAATAACGAAGCGTTCTTGCGGTTGTGCAACCTAATAGAACCAATAGATATATCGTATAACATTAGGGAAAGAAAGAGATGGCAGCTACCACTTTCCCGTACTAATTATGGATCAAATCGGCTATCCAGTCGCGTCCCATCCTTATTAAATAAACTTCATGAAAACGGTATAGAGATAACTGACACTACTAGGAAAACATTACGTGACTTCCTAATTCAAACTGAGTAATTATTTTTTTTTTTAACGTTACTTTGGCTAGGGGAAGTCACTACTTGGCTCCTTCAAATTAGGTAGTTTTTCATTTTGATGGCATTTTCGCATATAGGATGTAACCTGCAAGAAATTTACGCACATCTTCATTTGCTATCTATGTTTCTGCATGTCAAGAAAACGTTCTATGATGAATTTTACAGCAGTTGAAAATAAATATGTATTTCTGTTATATAGTGTATATTCATATATGTCATTTGTACTGTATCATCTTGTATCACTGATTGTACATTTAGCCTCACAAGTTTTTCACTTATACATTTGTGCATTGCACACACTAAAGTGTACAAACATTATTCTGTCCCCGTTGTCATAGATAGGGGCAAGAACCTTGTCAAGCTGCAAAAAAAGCAGCTTTTAGTTCTTGTCCTAGTGTTCATTTTTTGTAAATGAATGAATGCTAAATAAAGATTGATTGATTGATTGATTGAAAAACCCCGACCTGCCACCCCCTTTCCCTGGGCAGTGGGAGATACTGCTGTCCAGCTCCCTACTTCAAGATAAACGTCTGCTGGCAGAGAGGGACAGTCGAGCCAAGACAGCACATGGCTACCTGGAATAAGGCTCCACCTCATATACTGAACGGCTCAATGAATATGTTTTGTCTCTCACTCTCAGCCAGATGCTGGGATCGCACACACAGTGCCCAAACAGAACAGCAGAACAGCCCCACGTTGGCAAGGGCCGCCTCTGTCGGTACAAGGTTTGTCCAGATCAACAGCATCAATCATAATGATAACATGACGTGGACATAGGAACCATAACAAACCAGCGCATAATTTCGAAAGTGCAAAGGTCGGGCCAATTAGCCATCAGAACGCACACAGATTGTGATGGATATGTGGCAATGAACGCCACTTAACAGCTACCAATCTAACCCATATGTGCTACCACTGAACCAATGAGCCACCCATACAAACATATTAGCGGAAAGCATTCCGCTACGACTTACCACCTATTAGTGTAGCGGCCAATGACGAATTAGCCGTCGCCCTTCGAATATTAGAACATTTGACAGGTGGCAAATAACAATGAACGCAACAATGAAAAGATGCCTGCTCTTCACCGACAGCACCAAGCTACACAGCAGCAACGACTATGCACAAAGTGGTGATTAGGCCACGTGATGCGCGATCCGCACTTGCGTCTGTCGCACGGATTGGCCTTACCATAACCCACCTGCCGTAAAGATGGAAAAGCCTTTCTGATTTTAGATGAAAACTGGAAAGCAAAACTTTCTATGCAATAAAAGGTTGCCATAACACACAGCTCCACTATTTAGCTGAGAACCTCATTGGTATTGTACAACATAACATCATTAATTCATTAGCTTCTGGGGGGAAATAGCGCTTGATTTTAGTTGACATTCTATTGACAAATTATTTTCCAGACCTTCATATAGAATTTAACTGTATCAGTGCTGGCATACCAATTTGGTGTTCTCTTTAATAAAAGTAGACTATATTGTACATCTTGATTCCAAAGTACCTGAGTTGCCGATAGCTTGCTACATTGTCGTTGTGCAATGCCAGGAGACTCCTGAGCATGTGCGGCATCATGTTTTCTTGCCCAAGATTTCCAAGCATTAAACTTTGCGATAAATTTTCTGATATTCGATTTGAGATCTACTATTCGGTACCCACACACCCCTACTCAATATGCCTAAAAATAAAGCAACAAGGTGTCCCTAAACAATCCAAGTTCCCCAAAACATTAAAGACTTACTCGCACACAAATGCACCCTGGGGAATATCCTGCAAAGTGCGAACACCCCAGCCTTTTCCCTGCGTCCGGAACAGCTGAAGATGACACCTGTAGGTAAAAGTGAAAACATGCTGCAGAAAATGCCATCCTTCTCAGTTTTCAATGTTTCATTAGTGATGCCTCACTAGCCATGCTGGAAATGCATAAGCAGGAAAAGGTGCACTGGCATTTACTAGCCCAGAGCAGTGACTGCACACAGAAGAAACTAAAGGAAATAGTGAATTACAACTCCTGCGAATAAAGCAAGATTTTATATTCCGCACATAAGCAATGGTGCAGGGGTTCACTCCACGATCACACACAAAAAGAAAACCATCCACTTGTGCACAGGCCTATTCTTCCCAATTTCTTTATCTGTTACTATATGGCACAGAATTAACTTTCACGCTAACACTTACAATGACATTTCAAGCAGCTATGTGCATCTTTCCCTGCACTGCTATATTCACAAGGTTGCAGGGTATTTTCATGCCACACACAAAAGCAAAATGCAAAAAATAACAGAATTCCTCATTAAAGGGCCCCTACACCAGGCCCCATAGCAAATTTCGGTTATATGTAGGAAGTTGTTACGTGTCCTCTAGGGAGTGTTCTGCCACAAAAATTTTTCAGATCGGCTCATCAATAGCCGAGATAGAAATATTTCGGTGCCGCGAACCCACAATTTCAGCAGGCGGGCTCCACTGCATAGCGAGACTCCCTCTCCACTTACCTTGTCTAGCCTTCGCAAGTGAAATTCCTGCCCTGCATTCTCCCATCGCGGATCGGGCGACACACACGTCACGGGCTTCGCCTTCACTTTTTTTCTCCTCGCATTTTTTTTTTTTTTTCAGTGATGCGCATTTTTGCTGGCAGCATTGGGCTGGAGCTGTTATCGCTTCACGCAGTGCACGATTTTACGCGCTGTGCACAAGGACACGACTAGCAGTATAATTCAGTGCTACACGAATACTGGCACAGAACAAGCGGATCGCAGAGCATGATCACGGGCTGAAACATGGTAGAAAATGGCATAGTTTCAGTACCTGCGCACATGACCGCACGACCGTGGGAACAAGCAGACGAAGCCGAAGTACATCTCTCTTGCTTCAGTGCGAAGTAAAGCAAAAAACACGCAGACATTCTGTTTGTGTGTTTTATTATATCTCTAAACTTCAATTCGTCAATTCAAGCAACAGATCACAAAAATAACAGATGGTGGCTTGAATAATTTTTGAAGTCACGTGTCATCACAAGCGACATCACACTGCAGACTTGAGTACGTAGGCACAGGCACGTGAGTATGTCACCGTTCAGTTTGGAGCACGGCGGCCGTGAGGAGAAGGAAAAACAGCGTTCGGTTTGAAATTTCAGATCGTTCTGCGGCGTGTAGCGATGCAATACTTTGCAGACACGATCGTTATCATGCAATGTATGCTCTGTGCTTGTCGGCTCAACATGGCCAGACCTGGTGAGGGGCCCTTTAAACAAAAGTGTGTTGATGAAATAAACATTTAATTTTTTTCTTCCTCCATTTAATAATTCAACCTTCAGATAGTTCAAAAGCTTTTGCCAGTCCCATGAAATCCAAACCACAAGCTTTTACTACATGTGGTATTCAAACATTAAAACAAAATTTAAATACTTTCATTAAAAACCCATTTCTTTTCTTGTCATGCAGTGTTCACGCAATCATTTGACTATTTTTTTTACCCTTTATAAGGCTACAATGAAGGTATGGGACACACCATAGCAGAAAGCTACAGAATAATTTCCTAAATCTGGGGTTCTTAATGTCCACTAAACATGGATGTTTCTACATTTCACTGCTGGTGAAATAGTTACAGGCTTCAAGCAGCCTGTAATTGAAGTCATACAACCAAGCATAATCCCATTATTAAAGAAAAGAATGGAAAAACAAAAACAAAAGAGAAACAGGCCAAAAAACGTACGTGATGCCTTTCTGGACAACTCGGTTGCGGCAGTCACTCCAACAGAGACATGCTCTACTACACTCAAACAGCATTGGAGGATCCAGTAAGTTGAAATCCGGAACAAGACAGCCATCCTACGGTAAGAAAAAAGAAAAAGAACTATCTACTGAACAATCTTGCCATTTTCACACCACCAATGCTTCAATAATATCCCCCCCTTTTTTTCCCCTCACCCTTCAATCTTCACCCTAAGCTGCACCCTTAGTCTCACTCCTTTCATTTCTGCTGCCATTTTCCAGCATTCAATTCTAGCAACACATTTTTATAACAAGTCAAAGAAAATCTCTAACACTGTGGTGACAATGCGGTTACTATCGCTGCAACTTCCCTCTGTATACATGCCTGAACATTAGAACAGGCGAACTACAACATCAGGGGAAAAAAAGGCTTCACAACTTGCATTTACGCAAGAACCTAGTAATGATCCATCTGTCTAAATAAAACATGGTAAATTTTTCACTGGCTTACACACTAAGCAAACGCATTTTAAATTTATTTTTAAACACCTTGTAACAGTTTTCAAAGGGGGCAAAAAAGTACCAGCAGCTTACAGAGGTCATAACATCATAAAACATAGCAAAATATTGACACACCCTTTACCTTCATGTAAAGTAATTTTACCAGCATTCAGGACTGCTGAAGCAGCACTCTGCTTTAGGTTATCATATTTTGACAGATGCAAGGTTCGATGAGCACAAGGTCAATGACTCAAATATTCTCGACTATAATGCAGGCATAAAGCAGAAGTGGAAGAAAAAATACTGCACCTCATCATACCAGCACTGGTAACTGATGCTCGAGCAGACACAGCTCTGTGATGCACATTTGTCTTGGCACTTACAACTCTGCAAGAAAAGCACAATGACTTTGTGACAAGCTTACGAACACAGGTAGTACCAATTTTTCACTAAGACAGCAACGCCAAACACTTTGCATTTGTCATCAAAACAATTCTACACAAAACTAGCAGGTGCTGCATCTAGCATCCTCATACATACGTTCATATCAATCACATGCTTTTCATAACACTAAGTGCCCCACTGTTTAATTCAATATTGAAAGGCACTTATGTGTTGAGGTACTGATGGATCGAAGTCAATATACAGTCACTCCTGTCTATACCAAACTCGGATATTTCAAACTATTGTCTATATCAAACAGTGGCAACATCCCCTCGAAAATGCTATGTAAGAATATCGAAAGTTGTGTGCATATACTTAACTCAGTATGCTAGCACATTCATATATTGAATGGCATGCCTCGCTATGGCCTGTAAAGTGCATTTTCCCTCAACACTTGCTACTCAGACTGCGATCACTTTTTGCACATATGATGACAGTGTGATGAGACATGAAAATGATAGCCAGCCATGATACCTTTATAAAGAAAAGATGCTTTCAGGCCTCGGTGCTTTCTTTACACCCATATATCTTGCATGCATGGCAATAATCTGTACCTTGCTTTCGATATTGGCCTACTTACTGCTTGCCACAGAGCAAGAAAACTCGGGAGGGGAAACTTCCCCTTCCCCCACGGTAAGATTATGTCACGATCAGGCCACGCCCCACACTTTGCGAACTGGCATACCTGATGTGCCATCTGTCACAGGCAGTTAAATACATCGACAACTCCAGTGAGCCCCCTAGATTACATGGTGGGCCAGCTAGCCCTCTGAGGCTGGGGCTTCATGCGAGCACATCCATTTTATGAGCCATGTGCCAAAGCACATCAAACGCATGTGCAAAGCACTGCGGTCACAAGCACTGCACAAAATAACTAGTTGTGTGGCTTCAATCCACAACTGTAAATTGTGCTGCAATGTAATTAATTTGTGCTGCAATGTAACTTTGTGCTGCAGTTTTGCACATCATCACACAAAATGATTGAGCTTTACTCTCTCTCTCCCTTTTTTTATTTTTACATCACATATTTGCTATTTTAGAGAAAACCAGTCAAAGCCTACAGTGGGCACGAAGAAACAAGTATTTGAGGAGAGGAATCTGTTAGGGGGCGACAGCGCGGGCGGGCAGCCTGATAAAGTCATGGTTGGGCGAGGAGGAAATGCAGTTTTCGCCGCAGCATGACAGATGATGCGCAGAGTGCGTTGTCATCGTTTACATGTTCTTCTATACAAGACCTTCGCGATATTGTGATATCATCTCATATATTGTAAGTTTTTCCAGATTTCATTTTGTAACGTCAATAAATAGAAGTGGCCGACATTTTAGCAGCAGCTAATTACATGCTGTACTGTGCTTGAAACGAGCTACTAGTAGTAATCCTGGAGCAGACGACGTCTGCCAACGCCGCCACATTTTTCTCGCTTGCATGTGGTGCGAGTGCATGCATAGGCGACTAGTGGGAAAAGCTCCCAATTTGGGCATGCAAGCTGTCGACGTTGCTATCTACAGGCTTTCCATCTCTATTAGAGCTCTCGCGGGCTTCCGCATTGCACCGGCGGCGCTGTCTTCTCAGACTTTGCGTGCGCTTTCCACGTTGCAACAAAGGCAGGCGCTTTCAATCAGTGCTTTTTCTAGGACGCGGCGGAAATGTGTCCGCAATGACTTTGCATCATCCAAGGAAACGGTAATTACATTCAAAGTTCCGACTGACCCGGTACGATTGGAATTGTGGGCTCATGCAAGTCCAAGGAAGAACTGATAGCTCAAGTCTTGCGACTATGTCTGCGAGAAGCACTTCTCACCCACTGCTTGGGTGAGAAAAGTGAGACTGTGTGTCCTGCCGCCTCCAACATTTGCCATCACTTTCGATTTCACATTTTTAAAGAAGACACATAGATAATAGACTTGGCATTCTAAAAAAGTACATCCCGGAGATAATTGCTTTGCGACGCATTTCTTTCGTTAATTTTTCAAGGCATTTGGAGCCGGCGAAGAGGCGCAAGAAACACACCCATTCGTGCCTAAAGTGCTAGTGGTGAATCGCCACCAAACGACTTTGAACCGGCGAGCCTCTTCAGAGAGCGAGTCGACTCACAACAGAGGGCGCATCAGTGCCGTGCCTTACGCCGTGACTTTATAAGGACGCCCGAGCGAGCACTGTTTCACCGCAATAATTCTTGCTCTGTGACAGTGAGCACATTCCTTTCGTGATCAAGAACACGTAATGCAGAACAACAAGCTTTTGTGACAACAACCAACCCTAGCTGTGTTCGATACATTTCTACAATTTGCAATGATCACACAATGACAAAATGACAGCACTGTAATAAATGAAACTAAGTTTGCAAGTACTGAGGAACAATGACTAAGGTTATGAGGATACCTAACGGCATGGCATAACATTACTAGGCCATGTTAATATAAGTATAAAAATATAAGTAAAATATATAAAGCAGAACTAGGCACATGCTATAGCATCTGACACACACAATACAGCCTTCAAGCTATAAATGTATGTGAATTACTCTGCAACTTTCCTTCACTGTCAACCACACACACACGTGTTACCAAGCACTGTTTTCATTTACATGTGACATTCACATAATTTATTTATAGCAGAAGGAAAGAAAAGCACCTTTCAACTATTTCTAATACAGTAGAACCTCGTTCATATGTTTTTGAAAAAAATGCGAGAATAAACATACTAAATGGGAAAACGTACGATCCGAAGTAAATAAAAAAATTTGACAGACTGAACCATTGTTGACATGTACGCAATGCAAAGCGTCGCATGTATCGCTGCAGCACGATACGCCGATGTGCGTCGAGCTGGTGGTGCTCCGGCGGCCTGAGACGCGTTTTGTTGTTTTAATACTGCATGATGTTTTAAGAGGAAGATGGGAAACCGAAGCGAAACGTGATGCCCACATTGCGCCGCCTACAGCAAGGAACAGCGGCATGTTTGGATTATTGCCTACAAAAAGTGCGCAGTACGCTACCAATGGCACTACATACCACACACTGTAAAACAGATAGGTGAAGTGCTTATCGCAATAGATTTGGTGGCTACAGCTGCGAATACAGCGTGCGACGACCCAAGCAGAGATTTGCTGGTACCGGAACAAGAAACCGTGCACACCGTCGTTTTCCCATGAGACGGGCAGCTATATACTGTTCTTGATCGTGCGCACCTCATGCGTTTTCTTGTTCACATGGGATCTAGCGGCCGGAAAACGTATACAATCGCAGTCTGCAGCGGGAAACAGCGGCGCGTTTCGGTTATCGCCTATTAAAAGCGTGCACTATGCTTCGAACGGCACCACGTGCTGTGAAACAGATAGGTAAAGATGCTTATCTTAATAGCATTGGCGGTGATAGCTGTGAATGCCACGTGCGATGACCCCAGAAAAGATTTGCTGGTACCAAAATGAGAAATTGAGTGTGCGCCAGCATTTTTATGTAAGACGGGTGGTTGAGTATAGTGGTGAAGTTATACTCAGTTACACTATAGCAGTGAAGTATAGCAGTGAAGAGCACGTATATACATGCAAGAAGTGTGGCAGAAAGGAAAGTTGATGCGAGAAACCTGTTGGGACCTTTCCATCCTGTCGCATGTGCACAATGCCCTCTGAAGCTACCTGGGTGTTGCCACATTAGCCTCTTCACAGCTGTAATTATCCGTGACACCCCTCAAAAGCATTGCAGAAACCACTTACCTTTCTAATAACATGCTAGTCCAGAGGGGAGGTAGATAGAATGGTTGAGAGGAGGGGGAGAGGAGGCAGACAAGGGGTAGAACCTACGCAGTTGAAAAATGAGTGAACAGCCTTGCCACTTTCGCAGTTCTCATAAAGGGGGAGAGGAAGACAAAGGGAAAAGATGCGAGAAGGCAAGGAATTGCTACTATTATAGACATGACAGCGGTTGCGGTCAAATTGAAGATGGTACGGTATGTTTCTGCTATTTCTGAAAAATAAACACCACGAAAATTTGTGAAGTGAACAACTGACGCAGGGCGTACAAATTCAAAGCCGCATTAAAGCACTGTAGGGTCGCGACTCTACTGAGGTCGCACGTCAAATCAATATTTTTGTGTTCGCCGCGGTAGCTTGGCAGCTATGACGTTCCTCGAGGTCGCAGGTTTGGTCCCAACCATGGCAGCCACATTTCAACAAGAGCAAAATACAAAAACGCTAGTGCACTTAGATTTAGATGCACGCTAACAAACACCAGGGTGTCAAAATAAATCCAGAGTCCGCCACTATGATAACTATCATCAATCAAACCAATCAGCATAGAAAGCTTCACTTACATCGATTCCCGCGGTGTGTGGGGTCCACATAATTTTTTTTTGTCTTTTTTTTAGCTCGATCTGCTCACGCCCATGCACTTTTGCAGCTGGACATAAGACAGCGAGTGTTCTGCTGAGAGACCCCACAACTAACACTGTGAAAGCAGGATGTCAGGCTCATCATAGAGGACAAGCAGTTTGTCTATGACGCCGACTCTGATTCCCTCATAGAACTAACAAAGCAGCCATCAACTCGAATTGAACATATTCCATTTTCCCACTCTACCCTACCCAGTTATGGGTCGTCAAGGAGCCCCACGTTTCACACGATGAAAGTTATGTTAACCAATGCTCGAAGCTTCATGACAAAAAAATAAACACTGGAAACGATCATCATGGATGATGACACTGACATTCTTGTTATCACAGAGTCATGGCTAAACTCTGATATCGAGGACCATGAACTTCTGAACAACCCATCATATACCGTTTATAGGCAAGACAGGACCCGTCGTCGGGGGGGTGTGGGGTCTTGGTTTTTGTCAAACAATGGCTGGTCTCTTCTCGCTTATCTACTGAAGGTCACCACGATATCCTTTGTCTCAAGATAGTACTGCCGACAAGCACGGCATACTGATTTCTTGTTACCGTCCCCCTGATTGTGACATTACATTTACAAGCGAACTTAATTCCATCATATCCAATCTAATCTCCTGTTTTACTCGTACTAACCTCGTGCTATGCAGCGACTTCAATTTTCCAGATATTGACTGGGAAAACTGCATCGCTCCAACCCGCATGTCCAAATATTTCCTAGAAGCAGTCCTTATGTACAACCTTAGCCAAGCAGTTACCAGACCTACTCGCAGTAATAACATTCTTGATTTAGTACTTACTACCAATAATGAACTAATAAATTCATTACAGTATGTTAAAGATGTTAGCGATAACAACATTTTGTTTTTTAACATAGCTATAGAACTTCCTACCCGCCAGCTGTCTGCTAAATACATCCGAGATTACAATAAAGCTAAACTTGCAGAAATTAACAATCAGGTAGAATTGTTTTTTGTAGACTTCCATCAATCAGCGGGTTCTAGAACAGTTGAGCAAAACTGGTTACTCTATAAACATAAACTTTTGTCTCTTCTTGATGCTCATGTTCCTCTTGTACAATTTCGTGGGGATGCCGGCAGACCCTGGGTATTCGAACAACCTTAAAAAGCTATCTAGGGAAAAAAAGCGCATTTTCCGCAAACTCAAACGACACAACAATCTGCAAAAATTGGAAAAATACTTCACGGTATTGCGGGAATACACAAGTTTGCTGAGAAAATCTAAACGCACATATTTTCACCAAGACCTGCTCAGCATTCTGCGTGACAACCCTCGCAAATTCTGGAAGTCATTATCACTTAAACGTACTTCATGTCATAGTATCACATTAATCAACTCGGATGGGTCTCCTGTTTCAGTGAATCAGCGTCCAGATGTCATGAACTCTTATTTTTGCTCGGTTTTCACTAATGAACCTCCCACTGATATTCCTACATTGCCATCTACTCACTTTTCAGAAATGCCAGCTGTTATTATAACTACTCAAAGAATTTCCAATTTAATCGATAACCTTAAACTTTCCAGTGCACCAGGCCCAGACGGCATAACGTCCAAAGCTTTAAAGGGCACCAAATCTCAATCTAGCTGCTTCTTGAAATTGATTTTCACTCAATCTATTGCCTCTTCCACCATTCCGAATTATTGGAAAATTAGCAATATTGTACCCGTGCACAAATCCGGTAGTCGTTCCAGTCCATGTAATTACCGCCCTATTTCCCTAACTTGCATACCTTGCAAAATTCTAGAGCATATATTGTACTCCAGCATTGCATCTTATTTAGACAAGCACTCTTTTTCCTTTCCCAATCAACATGGATTTAGACGAGGCTTCTCATGTGAAACGCAGCTGTTCGAATTCACCACAGACCTTCACCTCTACCTTGACTCCCGTTTCCAAACCGATGTCATCTATCTTGACTTTGCAAACGTGTTTTATCGTGTTGCCCATCTACGTCTTACCGCGAAACTTGCTTGTTTTAATCTCGACCCACTTGTAATGTCCTGGATTGAATGTTTCCTCACAAACCGCTCACAGCATACTGTCATCGATATCCTCAAGTCGTCAAGTAGTCCAGTCTTGTCAGGTGTACCATAGGGCTCTGTGCTTGGGCCTCTTTTGTTTCTATTTTTTATAAATGACCTCCCTAACAGCATTCTTTCATCAATTCAGTTATTCGCAGATGACTGCATCCTGTATCAGCACATATCCTCTCATAATGACCAACTAATACTCCAGGAAGACCTAACCAAAATAGAAAATTGGTGCTCTATTTGGCTCAAGTCCCTCAACGTTTCTAAGTGCAAGTACATGTGTGTAACTCGCAAGTGGGACATCATTAACCACCAGTACTCTCTTAATTCCACAGCCCTGACTAAAGTTGACTCTTACCATTATCTAGGCTTTACTATCACTAATCAGCTTACGTGGTCTGCACCCATAACTCAACTTATAAACGACTGTTCTAAATCACTTGGCCTACTCAAAAGATTGATTTTTCTGTCTCCTGTTCCCATACACAAGCTCGCCTATGAAACATTCATTCGGACTAAACTTGAGTATGCCTCAGCAATTTGGAACCCTGACCAGTCTTATCTTATTAACTCGCTCAAAGCAGTGCAGAATCACGCAGCATGTTTTATCGCTTCAAACTATGACTGGCATACAAGTATAAGCGGCATTTAATCATCCCTCAGCATCCCTAACCTAACATTTCATAGGAAGATTTCACAACTTTCCCTTTTCCACAAACTCTATTACGTATAATTTCTCACATCTCAGGAACACTCTTTTACTTCCGCCCAACCGCTTTTCTAAGCGTCTCTTTAACAACCTGAGTCTACAACGTCTTCATGGTTCCTCTAATGCCTTCAACTATTTCTTACCTAGTGCTATTGAATTGTGGAACACGCTACCCAACAGCATAGTAAATGAAAGTAATCCGGATAAATTTAGACACCTATTGTGATGTTTTTTAAACCCTTAACCTACCACCACTATGCTATTACTCTAACATCTAACTTTTTTTTTTTTACTTCTCTGTTATATTGCCGGTTGTGCTGCCATTTCTACTGCCGGTTCGTACCTTACTTTGTTTTGTTTTTAATTTTTCTTGCCCATCGTCTACTAGCATGTATACTAACTTTTGTTTACCGTAGTATAAATGAGTTAACCATTGTATAATAATGACCATAGTGTTTCTTGATGCTTAAGTAATGTAATACCCTGTAATACTTATGTAATACCCTGAAAGGGGTCCCTAAGGGACAATAAATGATGATGATGTGACCTGCTTGCTTTTGGCCAGGATATGAGCAGATTCACACACCTGCAAGGCAGTGATGGAGCGGTCCAAAGGAACAGCAGCTGTCTGGCAGTTCTCAACCAGATACAAGAAGTCAGTGGGAGCAGGTTCATCATCAACTCCATTGACACACGAGATTGGATGTGGCTCCTTGCCCCTGCTGATGTCCCTGTGACCACAAAATCAAACAATTGCAAAATCGACAGTACTGCTGAGTCTGGCAATAAGCCCAAGTTTGTCAATTCACAAAAGTAGATGCCCTGGCTTTGTGCAAAAGTCTACAGCATAAAGTTATCAATACCACATGCAATAAAATCTTTTATGCTTAAAGCAAATTCAAAAAGTGGTGTTGCTTATCTGACCAGCATGACATCACGGACTCACAGGAAGTGCGCTAAGAGGGATCTTGTGTCAAGCTACCGCTTTCAAATGTCAAATCGTTATTGCCTTTTGAATCTGTTAAAATTATATTTCCAAGACAAAGCACAGTCGTGCCCTCTTCTTCAAAAGAACTTAAAGTGACCAGTTTTGATATAGATCCTCGAACCTTCAATGAAATGCATCACCATGCAATTTTTCTATAATGCATTCTTTGAGCCGACAGGGCTGGGAAGCATTGAAGATGGCGACGATCTGCAGGATTCTTGATACTACATACATTACAGGGTTACCCAGCAAGAATTATCAAGTTTACGGTCATCTAAAGAGTAAATGTTGGATCTACTATCCTGCCTCACATGAAAACCTTCAACCGGCCATGGTGGCCGCATTTCGATGGGGGTGAAATGCAAAAATGCCTCTCTCAATGTTGTTATTTCATTGCAGTCTTTTCTCCGACTTCTTGCACATTTCATTAACAGGTGAAACCTCTAAGTGTTCAAGCATATACTAATAAAAAGCATCCAGTCATAGATTCTTCCCTTGAAGTGACCTGAGCCAAAGACTGCATGCTTTTAGATGCTGGTATGAAGTGGAAGCATGTTACTAGGTTGCAAACAAGGAGATCCTGTTGGACAGGGGCTTATATATGACAAATTTCAGTTCAGGAAACATTTTATTCAGTTGACTTAATGGTCTCATAAGGTAAAGGTTCCTCTTAAAGAAAAATAGAGCTAAATACTGATACCTAAGCGGTGTTTCATGATCAAGAAGTGATTCAATTAGTCATTTAGAGACTTGCAGTGGCAACTTCTGGTTCTGAAGTAAGAGGAGCACTACTTAGCCTCACTTGTTGGGTAAGAAAATGAAAATGGCAGTAATTTGCTTAACCCAACGGAAGTTTCTCCTACTTGCAAAACTGAAAACTGCAGCGTGATCAACAAATTTATGAGACAAAAACATTGGTAGCGTCCAACAGCACAAGCAATAAAGCTGAACTGAGACTTAGTTAAATATAGTAAAGTGTCTAAGATTCAATGCATATATCCATATAAAATAAAAATTATGTGTCTCTATCTTGCATTTGTACCTGAAATTCTTTTTGCAAATATCATGTGTTTATATTAAGGATACAATTTTAAAGCATCTTGCACAAACTTGCTTAAAGACCACAGGGTAAAATTACATGGTATACCAATATACTCATATTTTACTGCTGATTTTGGGAATAAATACTCAAAACGGAAACTACTTCCAGAATTCTTACTAAGTAAATATGCCTTCAGCCCTTACTTGCTTCAATTCTGCAATTACAATATGTGTGCTAAAGCTATTATTTAGAAGCTCACAAGCAAGATTCCATTAACTAAAAAACTTACTATAACACAACTTCTGATGTGCACAGGTTTCGTACAGAACATCCAACTCAAAATTCAAGGACAATTCAAGGATTTCCAGGTTGCTGAAGGTCAAAATTAAAGGAGGTTAATACAGGTTTCATTCATAACGTAAATTTTAAAAAATCCAAATCTCCCTCCTCTTAGCAGCAATTCTTTATACCTAAGCAGCCACTTAATTGCACGCATGCTTCAAGCTTTTCAGGTTGCTGTTAAAGTCGACTTTCTCATTCTAACAATGTCAATCAACTTGTGAAAAGTCGCACACTTCGCTCGATGAGGGTTAATAAGTAGTGCCCGGCTTGATCCAAAGATACTTGTCACATTATGGCCAAATGGCTGAAACTTACTTTCTTCGAGGCATTTCTAGAGCCCAGGCCTCAAAAATGGAGCCATGATATAATGGCTGCAATGTAAACCAACTAGCAAAACAACAAAAATGGTGGTGTGGTTTGGCCGCTTGATCTGGCTTCGTCTAGCATCACGATGGCAATGGCGGTTTAAACAGCCTGTCGTCTGTGGCTCTGGGCATGCCAGACTGCAACTGCTTAGTGAAGCTCTCAAACGAGAATAAAGTATATCAATTGTTTCCCAATAGGCACTGTCCATGGCATAGTGCCAATGCGGAGTTTGTTACTTTGATTGTTCATAAGTTGGCCCCAAGAACAGTTTTCAAGGAAGTCAAGGAGTGCATTTTTTTTTTTCAAGAAATTTTAGGTACCCTTGAATCTCTCTCTCCTTTTTTTCAAGAAGCTTTAAGTACCCTTGAATCTCTTTTTTTTTTAATTTCAAGGGTTTTCAAGGCATTCAAGCATGCGTACGAACACTGAATGTGTGCAACTGCTATAAAATTTGTGCACAGAAATGAAATTTCTTTCAACTTACCAATTTTAATACTTAGAGTCAGTTCAGCTAAAATAACTGGTATGGTTGCTTCCTTGCATGCAATATCAAGCAGTTGCAGTGTGCCAGTAAGCTATGATGCCACTGCCACTTTATTCTCCGATTACAAAATGGTCTCCATTAGGCTTCAATTATTTGTCTATTAAAAATTTTGTTTTAACAATGTTCTTGCATCTTCAACAACACTCTCAAAAATATTGAAAGGACCCTCTACATGACCACACATTTGTGCCACGAGCAAACACCTAGACATCTATGTTCTAAACTCTTTTCTCTAGAACACTTTGCACATAGATTAATCAGATTTAAAGTAGAGAACAAATTAAAGGTGCCTTAAAAGACCCCTCACCAAGCCTGATTGGAAATTTTGGTTATACAGCAGAAAATTTAAACTGCTGTCTAGGAATAGTCTTACTCCATAAAATTTCCAAATATGTTCATTTTAAAGGAGACAGGAGAAATTGAATTGTCGCATTCCCATGCTGCCAGGAGGTGAGCTTCCGTGCCAACATGGACACTCTCACTCTTTGCCTCAACTAACAACTGCAAGCAACATTCCTTCCCTGCCTTCTGCCAAGAGATTGTGCCACGTTTACATAATGAGCCTTGCCTTTTTCTTTTCCAAATTCTTTCTTGCTGTACGGTGCACTTCAATTGGAGGTTTTGCACATTCTGCATTGGATAACTTACCAAAGCCATGCGCACTAATCAGTGATGCTGCTGGCAGTGCATCTGGAAAAGAGGCCCTTATGCACATGGTTTTGATTCTCCGACAGAAAGCTTTTCTGCATGGACTGAGTCAAGCTTGTCAATACATATCTTTCTGTTTACATGGTCCAGGAGGCCCTTATTTCCCCATCTGTAGCTCTACGTCTGTTAGAACAGGTACTGGATGATATCGGAAGACTAGTAGACAGCACTTAAATCAGCAGCTTTTTGTTTTGCTATTCTGGCCCTGCTGATTTTTCAAAAAAAAAAAAAAAGAATGATAGCCTCCTTGAAGAGTGCTTTAGCTTTTCCGTGTTGTGAGAAAATGTAGAGGAGGTGCCTGCCTCCGCAGATAATCTTTCAGGCATAAATTGTGAATTGGAGCTCAGTTCTTAGTTTTAAATATTTGGCAGAACCCATCTTACAATGCCTGTCGACGGTAATGCGTTTAGCATTGAATCAATATGGCAACACAACATATTGCCACCATTGAAACGAGTTATGTATGAGGTGTGTACTACTACAGCAGGACTCCTCTTTCGCGCTTCCATAAGAACACTTGGCACTATCTAGCAGTGCTGCCGCACAGCCTGCGCATGCTTCCACAATGCATGGCACACCAGTGCATGCAAATAATGCAAAATGCGTCATGCAGCAACCAAGCTCCTCTCTCTTGCTTTCTTTCTGGATGTGCAGCGCCATCTATTGGCCCTACCGAGAAGTCCGCAAGTGGCCTTTGAGACGAAAAACAAGGTGCGCCAGTGTATGCAAATGCTGAGAATTGCTCCCTTGCTTGCCACACACTCGATGGCACATACTCAGTGACCCAAAGTTGGCGAGAGGTTCAATGAGCGGCACATGCCCAGTGCATTATTGGTGCAGCTCGCTAAAGCGTTGGCGTGAAAGACGTTCACTGAAAGGCAGAACATACCAGTGAATTTGTGGCGCAGCCTGATAAACGTCAGAATGGCGTACTTGAGGAACCTTTGGGACGTGGGTTCAATTGCACAAAGCGTCAGAAAAATTCCATTTGGCTAAAAGTTGTTTAGTCCTACATTAGCATTTGATAAATGTGTCATGTAACACTGTTTGAACTAACCGTCTGGTCTATTGACAAGCTTGTAAATGAGAAACAAGTTTTTTAAGCTACTTGGTGTACCCTGACAATGACAGTAATGAAACGAGGAGACAGAGCATCACCAGACGCACATAGTGCACTGTGTTTGTATAAAGAGATAAGTATGACACAACAATAACCTACATCGCTTTAAAGGTATGCAAAGATGGTGAGGCTGGTCAAAAAATAAAGAGCCCTGCCTAAATCAAGACAACAAATTTGTATATAGGCTGCCTAAAACTGAGGCATCCTAATTGTATGACTGTATACTAATGTTATTAGCGTTCTTTGGGTAGTTCGTACACTTTCCAGTACATCTCTATGTGTGTATCTATGTCTCTAACCATTTTCCCATCAACTTCGGTCACTGGGTAGTAAATGTTCTAATGGGTAGAACATTGGGCTGCTGTGCAAAGGGAACCGTGCTCAAAATCAATCGCTGGATCAACATGAGTAAGTGGCTATGTGACACTGGGTATGTGCCATTCTTCAATTAACCTCTTTGATGCCAACTTGGGTCAATGGGTATGTGCCACTCTTCAATGATAAAAAAAAATACTTGAAAATTCCTTTGGTGCCGAGTGGAATCGAACCCATGTCATAATATTCAGATAATCTTGTCAGAATATACTGTAATATCCTGACTCAACTTTCATCCTCAAGTGATCGCCCAACACCCCCTTTAGGTAAAAAATTATGTCAAAACCAAAGTCATCGCCCACCCCTAGAGGACATAAACAGCAGGCCTCGCAATTTGCGAAAAATACCCTCTCGAATGGTGCAACCACAATATGAAAAAGAAAGGAGAAAGAAAGAAACTCTTTTATTCACAAACCTAGGCAGTTGCAGTTGTGTGCAACAGCTGGTGCATTCTTTTGAAAGGGGTCTATTAAAGCTGCAGTTTTGCGGACCATATTCCCACTGTCTCTGTCGTTGCCAGTGGTGTTACTGCCTTCTTGTACATGATGAGGAACAGCTACATAGTCAAGAATAAAGTGGAGATTATCAAATGGTATCAGAATCATGGAACAAATGTGGGTGCAACCACACATTTCAACGTGGACCGCAAAAGTGTGTGGGAGTGGCACTCGAAGTGCTGCTCTGTGAGTGCCACGGAAGTAGGAAGTATAGACGCACCATCCACAGTGGCCGGGCTGTCTTCAGTGAAGAAGTGAATGAGGGACTGGTGGATTTCCTAACAACGGAACGAGCAGCAGAACCATCGGTGAGCAACTGGAGTCTTCAAGAGCATGCAAAGCAGCTTGCCGGGAAGATGGAGTTCGGTAACTTTGTGGCCTCCCATTATAACCTCTCCCTATGGAAGAAGCAGTTCAACGTTTCACTGCGTTGAACGTACCTCCCCGCGCCTATTTCGCGCTCAAAATTCCAGTTATTGTACTTCCTTCTTACTTTTCAGTTACTTTATCTAACTTAGTGTAGAGAGCGACGCCAGAGCTTATGATAGTGCAATTCCAAATCGACAATTACACTGATTGCAGCAAATGTACAAGTGACATGCTCGAAAAACGGCTGGATGACTTCTCCCATGCTGGCCCAATGGGCCACCCAAGTCTGGGGGCCAAACAAGGATGACATCCGGTGCCTTCTTTTTCTGGACAAGGCACCTATTCACAAGACCGAAAAAGCCCAGAAGGCCCTAAGCAAGGTGGACACCAACATTGTGTTCATACCAGGCTGACGCACATCAATCCTATCGCCTGCAGATGTGTCCTGGATCAAGCCCTTTAAGGATCATCTTCGACGCATATGGGTCAACTTCCTGAGAGCAGGAACAATCACACCTAAGGGGAACCTCAAGAAGTCCTCCAGACAAGACGTGATTAACTTTGTGGCAGAGGCTTGGGCTGCACTTTCCAAAGACATAGTCCACTGGTCTTTCAAGCGGTGTGATCTCTCCACTGCCCTCGACAGCTCAGAAGATGGCGAGCTGAACAAATGACTGGCGTCTGCAAATGAAGCTGCAGCTTCAGCACTGGAGCCAAAACACAAGAGGGGTTGCGGAACGAAACCCTCATGGTATCTTCGACTGGTCGCCTCCTTCCCTGCAGCAGAGTCGGGCGCATCCGGCGTTCCCCAAGCTCAGAGGTAGACTCGGCAACTCGCTTTCGAAGGAGGAAATGGCAGATGCGAAACCACGTGACTACTACCAATGTCTGATGTTTCGTCTATTCAAAGCTCCCGGCGCTGCCGGGATAACCGGCAGACGCACTGGTGGGACGAGCAGCCAACAGCAGTGACGCGGCGCTGCGATGACGTTTCAATCTCGACGACTGCTCCGACGACAGGGCTCGGAGCGTCTCAGAGCGCTCGAAGATGGAGGAGAGCAATCGAGAAGAACCAGCCGAACGCAGGCTGCGCACCCTCTTTCAATCAGCCGAAGACAACGCTGCTCGCGTGAGCACACCAGAGCGCTCAGAAATGACCAGCCGAAGATGGCATCGGTATTCTTTTTGATTCGTAAAATGATGTTTCCTTTGATGGCTTTGACGAGCACAACAAGTAAATAAAGGTTTTCTCAGATGCCAAACAAACGTTTTCTTTCAGTTATTTCATGAAAGCCATCCATGGTTCACCACCCTTGGTTTAGGTGGAGCAGTATGTCATTCATGCTGCCCAGACACCCAGCCGGCCACTACTGTGTACACATTTTACGCACGCACATCAGTTTTGCTTGCTTACAACTGGCTTCCTCATTTGCATTCGCCGTTCATCACTTTGCTAGCTTGTAACTTGGATGCCTTTCTTCTTTCTTTTGGAATGCAAGACAACATCCCGTGATAAAAGTTGAGTTTATATCTTGTCAAACCATGCTAGATGCATATTTTCTAGCCTTTTCCAATTCTTTTTGTTTGGTCCGCGAGACATGGCCCACCCAACTTTTTCTAAGAATTAAAAAAAAATGAAATTATGGGGGTTTTTTTTGTGTTTTCTATTAATTTCAGGTGGCGGGGGGTGTGGGGGGCAATGACTCCGGATATTACAGTATGTATATTCAGACAAATGCCACACGCAGACTTCACAGCAGTAGCACTAGTTTGCACAGCGTGTCCAGAGGGATGCATAAGAGAAGAGCCTGGCTGCATACATGACGTGGTGGCAAACGGCATGTCACTACATTGCTTCAATGCTAATTGCATTAACATCAACATACATCGCGAGATTGATTCTGCAGGAATTTTTTATTGAGCAAGTTATCTGCCCTGTGCATTATTCGCTCGAGAATGTGCTCCTTTGCGCAACAACCGCAGCTTTTCTATAGCAGATTTATTTGGAATAGTCCTCACTTGCATCTATCTCTCTCCCAAGTGTAGTGTAACTCTTTTGTTACCACGCCTATTCAAATCAATCACCTGTGATCGATGCTTTAGATCGCCAATTTCGACACATAGGAGCCGTTTCTTATCCACTTAAGGCCATCCAGTAGTTGGAAGCAGGCACTGCACTTTCAGAATCAGTTTAAATTCTCACGCTCCAGCAATGCTGTGAGTTTTGACGAACTTTTTGTGAACTAATGTGCATATGTTGTAGCGAAAAGAGGCGTGGCTGTCACCTTCTGCCACGCTTGAGAAAAAAGCATGCTGCTCACAATTACACCACACTAGCATCAAACTTTTGTAATCAAATGACTCCCTGCATGTCAAGAATTCAATTACATCGCCGCCTTTGCCGTCCAACAGTGCTGAGCGGTGATAATTAACCGAAAATGAAGCCAGCTGTTCACTAGTGAGCTTTGGTTTGGAGTTCGAGTTGATTTATTCCACGAAAGTGTGTTTCTGAAGGTCCACCGCGTCCAACATGTGGACCTGGCATTTTCAGCCAGTTTCCGAGAGTTTAGGTTTCGCTTCTCTTGTAAAATCCAGGCAAGGGGCGCTGCCAGTATCACTGCACAGTTATCAAAAGTCACTCCCATGGCGTCGTCCCGCACGGCTGCTGCATCGCGAGAAAAGCGTCATGCTCGAAGCTATGCTGCACCTGCACTTCAATTTAGTAATGAGGGCTCAAGTTATGATTCTGAAGATGACGGGACAGCAGATTCAAGCTCTGACGGCGACGATGTTTTGAGTCAGCCTGGGACATCCACAGCTGTTCACCGGTGAGTTTCCTTTATGGCCTTGAGCGGTCTCCTTGTGCGCACTTATCTGCCGATCCTTTTGCATGACCTGAGAGCTCTGCTGATTATCTTCAGGGTGCATACTTCGCTTGGTTATGATGTGCTGCTATCGGCAGCAAAGAAACTTCCGTTCACGCCAAGAAGGCCGCCTGTAGCACATCTCGGCCCAGCACTAAGGAGCAATGCAAGACAGTTTACAATGGCGTGGGATTTCTTTCTACTCTTCTTCACTGCAGAGGTGATAAAGATAATCTGCAAAAATGCAAACAGATATGCTTGGATGCATAATCTTGTAGTTGCCCAGCTACACTGAGGGTAGGGAGCAAGAAACATTTAGGAGTGGAAACTCCACTCTTTGCGGCGTCCAGAAAAGGTCACAAGCCCGCGGAGCCACTATCATGCTGGCGGGGCCTGGCGGCCGTTTCGGTTGCCAGGGCAACCGGTCGAGCGTGTCGCTCCCGTTCGGCCTCGCGCCTGACTTCTATTGAGGGCACGGAGGAAGTGGCCTGAGAGCGTGCCGGTGCCGCCTGCCCGGGCGCTGCATTTTTTTTTTTTTTTTCCGCTGCGGCTTTACGACGCGCCGCCACTGCATACGGCCCCCTCGGCGCATACAATTGTGACCTTATCTGATCGCCCGCGCTCGCTCGCGCTGACGGGAGTTTCACCTCCTAAATGTCTTCCTCCGTGGCTGAGAGCAATCGGTCCTGGAAGAGGTGCATGACTATAGACGAACTGGTGAAGTACTGTAGGCCAAAAAAGTAAACAAACCACCGCTTAGGTGGGCAGAGCGGCTGCGGGACCACAACAGGGTGCTGCTATCTCACTCCGCCCTCACTATCACACGGGGCCTTGCCATGCTTGATAAATTTCTAGTGCACCATTTTGCTGCTCTGCTGCTGACGGTCATAATGAAAGGGACCGTGCATCGCCGGTAGTCCAGCACATGGTGCTGTCGCACAGTAATGGACAGTTGTGGGGCATCAAACCGTGGCACTGAGAAGGAATAAAGACCCGTTCTGTTTGTTGTTTCACTTATATTCACCTTATCTTTCATATTAGTGCATGTCACCGGCGTCCACCGCTGCTCGATTTTAGACAACATTAAGAGAGTAGCCGCACTGGCGGCTATGGTGACACATGCTCTTTCACGCTGGTGCGATAAGTTACAGGCGCCAAGCTTTACTGCGGGCGCGGCTTCTCTATCGAGATTACTTTTCCAGCATTGGCTCCAGCAGTCAGTTTAATATTTATACCAGTGACACCTCTGAAAACTGCTTTAATTAGTTACTACAATACTTATGCCGTTAGGAAACTTTCTTTACAGAAGTACCGCCGGGAAGAGATGATTGGGAAGACGAATCAGAAAAACTAGTCAATTGTGAAAGTTTATTCACGGAAGCATCCCACGGCTTGAAGGGGCCCTCAGTGCGATGAAAAGTTGCCGTCAACCGCGATGACTTGGCTAGCTCACCTTGGCGTCAAGTCCCAGAGCGCCACCACTATAGCTTCGAACGTCTCCGCAGCGCTTCCCACTCTGTAACTTAACGCGCTGGCGTGAAAAAGCGTGCGTCATCATAGCCGCCGTTGCTGCTACTTTGGCAACATGACTTGTGCGATGTTGCCTAAAATCGAGCAGTGGTGGATGCCGGCAACATGTACTAATATGAAAGATAAGGTGAATATAAGCAAAACAACAATCAGAACAGGTCTTCGTTCTTTCTCAGTGCCGGAGTTTGATGCCCTGCGGCTGACTGCTACTGCATGACGGCGCCATGTGCTGGACTGCCGGCGAGGCATGGTTCCCTTCGAGACGATCATCAGCAGCAGAGCAACCGAGCGGTGCACTAGAAATTGATCAAGAGTGACAAGGACTCGCGTGAGAGTGAGGGCGTAGTATGGCATCACTCGGGGCACTCTCGCTGTCAGCACACAGAGCACGATAGCAGCGCCGCGGCGTGGCCCCGCAGCTGCTCCGGCCACTTGAGCCCTGGTCTGTTTACTTTTTTGGCCGACAGTACATTCCTTAGACTTCTCAACGGACCATCCTCAAAAGATGCCGAAAAGGCGGAACTGCAAAATGTGTTATGAGGACCGCAAAGTTGAACAAAAACCAGACGTTTTGTGGGAAAAGTGCAGAATGCACCTATGCTTCACAAAATCCAGGAACTGCTTCACCGCATGGCATGAGCAATGACCTGGTCTTAGTTTATTTTTTGTATGCGAATAATGGCGGTGTACTGAGCATTTATTTTTTCAGACACTATTTCGGGGTTACTTATCTTTCAAATGTATATTCTGAATTTCCTTTGCTATTAATGTTTTTGTAGATATCACGTTTCTTATTGTTTTTATCAACTGGTAGCAAAAAATGGCGCTTTCTAGAATTTTTATGTTTTACCTAATAAATTTTTTGTTTGCCAACATATGTTTTTGGAAAGAGCATTTCATTATGCACAATATGCTATGCTGCAATGTGTGCTGGGATGATATTTGTAGTGGTAAATAATTTTTTTTTCAAGACCTATAAAAAACTACAGTTTCCTCGCGGTAATGAACGAGTTAAAGATAAATATTAAAAATTTAAATAAATATTCAATACACCAACTAATATTTACAATTTCGAATATTTGCACACTCTTACACGGAGCAAAAATCTGGCTATGGAAAACGCCATAATGGAGTGATCTGAACCAATTGTGACCATCTTGTGTTCTTTAATGTGTGCCAGAAACATCATAAACCAGCATTTTTACATTCAGCACCATTGAAATGAAGCAGCAGCAGCAAGCTGGAATCGAACACACAGCCTCGTGCTCAACAACAGGTTGCTGCAGCCACTGAGCTACTCAGGTTGGTGTTCAGTTATGATCAGATGTGAACAGAATATCTCAATACGAATGAATATTAGGCTCACAGAACAAGATCTGCTCCTGTGACACGACAAAGCATCTAAAAAAGCCCCGTTTTATTTTAAATCAACATTGCAATTGTTTGTGAAGTGGCACAGATTGGTTTCAGCTTCAAGGAGCTGTAGTTGTGGATTGCTGGCAACAACTTAAGCCCACCTTAACTTTTTATTTACACAGTAAGGTCCCTTTCAAGATGAGCTCTGTTTGAAGATGAATTCATGATCTGAACTAAACAAATTGCTAACTTATAACATAAGTGGTCTAGCACGAAAAACTGAAAATATGCATGCAAGGCTGGAACAATACTGTAAGTCTAATCTATCCCTAACTCCAAACCTATTCATTTGGCTCTAGTGGCTCTAGCAGCAAGCATTCGCATTTATTACCAAAATTTGCCAGTTAGTGCAATGGATGAGTAGCACAGAATCAAGCAAAAAGAATTGTAACTATACTAACTCAGACAAACCATTTTTCCACAATTATAATCATGCTGATAAAGGTTTAATAACTTCATATGTTTATGCAATGAGTGTACAGACTTCTGAAAAAGTTTAATGCTATAGAATAAATATCAATACAATTTCTATCACATCCTCAGACTTGAACAAGATCGTGATTTCACATTCTAAACAATGCTGAGCCACCTGACACAAACATCAGGTATCTTTGTTGAAATACGATTTGCCCTTCCCTGAAAGGCTTTAGACATTGCAGTCTAGTTAAGAGGTTTCATTAGTACTTCTCACATTAGTGAAACTACTAAATGTGCTAGTCCTCCCGCAGGCTTCATGGAATACAAAATTTGATTGCCTAATCTGCTTTACGTCTGGTACCACAGATTAGGTTCTTGACACATAGACAAAGGGAGACATTCACAACAGTTCAACAAGGATCGAGACAAGCGGTTAAAAAATAGAGAAGCACGATGTACATGGCCAGCTTATCTAGTCAAACTGTCACAAAAACACAGCTCACACCTCAACATCCAATAATAAGATGCTGTGCAAGCTGCGCAGTTTCAGACTGTGTCAGTGCCACCAGTTAATGCCACACATAACTTCCACTAGAGTGATTGTGGCCCACATTCCAGCAATTTAGGAGTCAGACAACAGATGTTCCCTGTGTGTTCAAAGCAACTCACCTGTGAAGTACACGCTCTACACGCAGCTTGGTCTTTAGCAGTTGGCCAAGCATCTGGTTGATGCTCAGCAAGGAGTAGCTTGTGGCTTTGTCATCCTTACAACACTGCAAAAGACAATGCTCAGTGTTACCTCCAGTAGTCTTGCATGCACATAAATGCAATGCAGAGAGAAGCAGGATCACAACAAAAAATCTGCGGTAAAATTGGGACCTCAGATTTAATTCTAACTTTCCCTAGAAGGATTGTGTCCCAGATGCCAGTGATCTTATAGGCAAATTTTCTCTGCAAGTTCAATGCAACTCACCTGTGGCACACATGCTCAGCATGTGTGTTTCACAGGTAAGTTGGCATGTTCTGCGGACAAGGATTCGACATGAAATTCAAAATGTTTTTATTGCGATAGCAATTACATGGACATTCTAGGCAAATTTCCGCCGTCACCGTGCTGCTCTGTATAAAGTCCAAGAGCAATAACATCGTGACCGCACGCCATATGCTACAGGTGCAAGCGAAAGCTTGCAAGGATGAGCAGACAAGGCTAATGGCTTAATGTGGTGGTGTCTCCTCGTGCTTAGAAGGGAGGAAGGCAGGGAGAGTGCGCACCACCTTCTTACACGCGCAAGGGGGGGGGGGTGTCGGGGAGACGTGTGCGCTAGGAGGTGGGAGTAGGTTAGTGTCCCCTTCTCCATCTGCAGTGGCTGCGAGTGACTGCGTACATCCTATCTTGGAGGCAATCTGCACTGGGTTTGAAGGCTAGCCGAATGGAGATAGATGAAGGCTTTACGTGCACTGTGTTCTCCCATACCGAGTTTACATTGAAGCGAGAGGCAGCCCGAGTGGGAATTCGCTCACCGCTGCTGTTGCTCTTCATCCTGCCAGTGTTCTGACAGCGACTGCCCGCGGTCAGCGAGTGAACTGTGTTCTTGCTTGCCTGTGTGCGCATGACAATGTGCTTGGTAATTTAGTAAGTGACTGTTTACAGCAGGTTATGCAGCTGACAAAACAATTAACCTTACTTCATATAGCTGTCTAATAATTTGCTATCGCAATCAATGCGTCTCCTTTAGGGCGAAACTGTGATCTTTTTAAACCTTAATTGACCTGACCTTTTCTGCCAATGACCTGCCTCTTTTTCTTTTTTTTTTGGCACAAATTTACCACCAGGCCAGACGAGATATCTATTTCAACAACCAATTTATGTCATGGTAATGCAGTCAAGATAGCTTCATAAATTAATAGGTGATAATGCCAAACATTACAACAGTGGCTTTTGGCACCACTACTTTTCCTGATGTGCAAGAACCTTTGAGATGCCTTACAGCAGCAACAACTACACAATGATGCTGCCACACTGCTGTGCCAGTCAATTAACCCTCTGTAGTGATGGGCATTTTGGGTGTTTCTGCCCGTTAAAAGCAGCTTAGTAGTCCATATACAAGGGGCTCCAGTTCTGACCCACTTGCTAGCATGCCTTTGCTATGCAGTCACACATGCTCTTTTATCATTATCTCACTCGTTTGTTGCGTGCAATCAACTGATTTCACTTCATGTAGTGTTTTGCACTGAGTGTGCAGTGGACAAAGCATGTAGCCAAAAGGCACAGAGTCCTGATAAGCGAAAGGTGACGGTATTTTCAAACACGAAAAGAGAGCCAACGTGACGTTCTGTAGTGATGTGGTACCCACAAGTCTTCAATCTTCAGTCTTCAATCAACGAGGAGGAGAGAGCAGCAGTGAGGAGGGCAACAAAGGTGGAAAAAAAAAAGACAATGCTCGCTTGCCTTTGAGCTCAGAGTAGTTTATGAATCTTTTCAATTCAAATTTATTGGCAATATGCTGCAGAACATTTTACAACTTCTCTTGATTTTAACGCTCAAACAAAGTTAATGATAATGTGGTAACTAGCACCTTACTCAGAGAAAAGACATTGAATGTAGGTTATATTGTGACTGAAGTCCTCCAAATCACAGTTGAAAAGTTCCTGAATTTTGTCATCACTCTAAATCCATTTGGCATTCTTGTACCGGTCCACTATGCTGGAATTTCTGGGACGTATACCATCCCAGCAACACTGACTCATAAGCTTTCTCATGCACTCAATCACATACAAATGCAAGCTACCAAGAAATTTTAGCCTAAAATCTAACAGACTTCTGTATAGACGTCATCACTAGGACACAGGGGTTTCACCGCAAAAGGCAGGGAGTGAGCAGAAATTGTAGCATGGCTTAACTTCGGCATAGCAAAGGGGCTGCACAGATGCCCAAACAAGATAACAAAAAGCACTTCAATAGTTAAATGCAACAGACATGTGCTTGAGTGCGAGTGCGGAAAGGCAAAAGGCACTTTTTAATAGTCTACAGCGTAGGGCAGCACCACATGCTACCATAAATGATTTGGCCTTTCCCCTGGGCCACTAGTCCTTCAGTAGGTGCGCCAGATCTTCATGAAGTTCCTTAATTATGCTGAACCTGGGAGCAAATGGTGCTCACAAAACACAGCTTAAAAATGTGTACAAGTTGCCTGTACAAAATCATGTATGTACAAAACCACACAAAGACCTTCATTACAGATGAACGTGAGGGAACATTATCTTCCAAGTGGATGATGATGATGTATGGGGTTTTATGGCGCAAGGGCCAGGAATGGCCAAAGAGCGCCATGTCTGTGGTAGTGGGTGTGCAGTGTAACTATGATTACTATGAAATTGGTGTGACGTGGCTGTAAAGGGGCCTTAAAATATACGCTCTACAGTGCGTAAAATCTGTGTAATAAAATTATGGCGATGACATATGACCTGTACTATGAACATTTCGATGAACTTAAAAAGAATGATACAATAGGTAAAATATATCAGATTATAATAAATGCTAGAGCACTACTGCCTCCTTAGAGCCCTTGAAACAAAAGGGTCTGGAGGCATGTGCTATACCGTACACCTATCCCAGCGGCATCCTCTAAAGAGAGGAAGCGCTAGGAACGCATGGGGCTAATAACATGTAAGACGACATCTCTGAGGAAACCTAGGACTGTGTCTGTGTTAAAAAGCGGTTCTGGGCCGAGGAACATTACTGGATGAAGAGGGATGTGCTGTCTGTAAGCTAAGGAAAAATGTTTCATTCTTTCAGATTCGGCTTCCCGACACTCCAGAAGGACGTGGAGCACGGTCAGCCTCTCCCCGCATCTACCACAGGTTGGAGGTTCACTTCCAGTAAGCAGATAATTATGGGTGCCGAACGTGTGTCCTATTCTGAGACGACAGAATAGGACATCTGTTCGGCGCGATTTTGTAGTAGAGGGCCAGAATCCTAACTGTGGTTTTATCAGGTGGAGCTTATTATTCGTTTCCGCGTCCCACATGCGTTGCCAGTGGTCCCGCAATCTCCTTCGCAAGAAAGGCCTCAGATCTGTGACAGGCACCGCAGCGGTAGGCTTAACAGTTTGCGATGCGATTGACGTGGCCATCTCGTCCGCCAGAACGTTACCCTCAATGCTCCTGTGGCCAGGCACCCAGCATATAATGATACGCTGATTAGATATGTACGCTTTACACAAGACGGTGTAGAGTTCACTAAGTACAGGATTTTTGTGTGTGTAGACTGACATCAAGGCCTTCACGACGCTTAGGGAGTCGGTATAGATCGCTGCTTTTGGAAGTTTTGATTTTCTTATATGCTTCACAGCAGAGAGTAATGCGTAGGCCTCAGCCGTAAATATGCTTGTTTCCGGATGCAGTACGTCGGATTCCGAGAAGGATGGGCCGACGGCTGCATAGGATACCCCGGCATTTGACTTCGAGGCGTCTGTGTAGAACTCTGCACAGGAATGCTTGTGCTGGAGTTCTAGGAAATGCATTCTGATTTCGGCCTCAGGAGCGTGCTTTGTAACTTTTATAAAGGATATGTCACATTGTATCACCTTCCACTCCCAAGGAGGTAAGAGCTTGATTGTGTGCATTAAGCGATGCTCGAGGAGTGGGACATGCATTTCATTGCTAAGCTCCTTCACACGCAGCGAAAAAGGCTGCCTTATGGAGGGACGGTTGCTGAAGAGTGTAGCGCACGTCATATCGGTAACGGTATCAAAACATGGGTGTTCAGGATTAGAGCGTACTTTAAGGAAATATGTAAAGCTGTTGTATGATCTCTGTAGGTGGAGAGACCATTCATTCGATTCGGCATATAAGCTTTCAATTGGGCTTGTTCTGAAAGCGCCCGTGGCTAAACGAATGCCTAGATGGTGAACCGGGTCTAGCATCTTGAGCGCGCTTGGGGCGGCAGAGTTATATACCACGGCACCATAATCTAATCGTGACCGGATGAGGCTCTTATACAGATTCATTAGGCACTTCCTGTCACTACCCCACGTAGTCTGGGATAGAAGTTTCATTAAGTTCATTGTTTTCAGACACTTTTCTTTGAGTTGTTTAATGTGTGGGACGAAAGTGAGCCTATTGTCGAGTATAATACCTAGAAATTTGTGCTCTTTGTTTACAGGAATCTGTTGTCCACACATTTGTAAGCAAGGATCCGGAACTAGGCCTCTCTTCCTTGTAAACAGGACACAAGAACTTTTTTGAGGATTGATTTTAAAACCATTTTTCTCTGCCCACTGTGACACCTTGTTCAAACCATGCTGTACCTGTCTCTCGCATACTGCGAGGTTACAGGATTTGAAGCCTATTTGAATGTCGTCCACATAGACGGAATACAAAATGGCTGGTGGTAAGGACGCACGAAGCGTTGTCATTTTAACAATAAAAAGTGTGCAACTGAGCACGCCTCCCTGGGGTACACCAGTTTCTTGTGTAAAAGGACGTGACAGCACATTGCAGACTCTCACCCGGAAGGTACGACTGGACAAGTAGCTTTTTATTACGTTTAGCATATTACCATGAATGCCCATTTCCGACAAATCTCTCAAGATTCCGTAGCGCCAGGTCGTATCGTACGCCTTCTCCATATCGAGGAATATCGATAAGAGGAACTGTTTGTGTACAAGCGCTTCACGAATATGTCCTTCAATACGTACAAGATGGTCGGTTGTGCAGCGCCCTTCTCGGAAGCCACACTGAAAGGGGTCAAGCATTTTGTTTTGTTCAAGGAAATGGATGAGTCGCCGATTTATCATTTTTTCAAATACCTTACACATGCAGCTTGTGAGGGCTATCGGGCGGTAACTTGCCACTGAAGAAGGGTCTTTCCCTTCTTTCAAAACAGGGACCACAATGGCTTCTTTCCATGCCGTTGGAAGGTACCCTGCGTCCCAGATAGTGTTGAAAAGTGTAAGTAGTGTTACTTGCGTGTCATTGTGTAAGTTTTTGAGCATTTCATACATGATTCTATCGGATCCCGGTGCAGAGCTCTTGCATGCGCTCAAGGCATATTTCAACTCGGCAGCACTAAAAGGGCAATTGTACGGTTCATTCTGTCGGCATTTATTGACGAGTGGCTTGCATTCTTCTATTTGTTTATATTTTAGGAAGGATTGCGAATAATGTTTTGAGCTTGATACACTCTCAAAGTGCTCCCCAAGTGAGTCGGCCTGATCTTTCAGTGTATCGCCCTGTGTATTTACTAGAGGGAGTGAATAAGTTTGTCGTCCTTTTATCCTGTTAACCCTGTTCCAGACTTTCCCCTCCTCAGTATAAGAGTTGATACCCGATAAAAACTTCTGCCAGCTCTCTCTTCTGGCCTGTCGGCGCGTTCTCCTTCCTTCAGACTTTGCTTTTTTAAAGTTAATAAGATTCTCCGCAGTGGGAGAGGCGCGTAGCAACCCCCACGCTTTGTTTTGTTTCTTACGGGCGGTACTACACTCGTCGTTCCACCACGGGACGCGCCGTTTGCATGCGAAACCACTTACTATTTCCAAGTGGATAGAAAGCTATTAAAGCTTGTCACTAATTTACATTCACACTAGCATGTGTGCGTGTATAACTTGCTGTCAGGGTAGTCTGTGTACAGCTTGCTGTAAAATACGTTTCGGCACGAAAACTTTAGCCAGAAAAGACAAACTTGTCCTATTTAGGTACTTCTTTGTGAACATGTTTTCTTCTATAACTGCTGCTGTGCTGGAAATTCCTTGTAGGTTAGAGAAACTTGCAATAAACACAGAATAAGGAATATCTAGAATTACTTGTGTGACTCATAAATACAGTAATGGTAAACTAAAAGTCACAATTCAAATATCTTACCAGCCAGGAAATAGCTTTGGCAATAATTTTGCACAAGTAGCAATCTTAAAAGCATGTGCAACTCTAAAAGGTGCAGACTGCTTTACAAAGAAAATTGACACTTTGGTCATACAGAAAGCAATAAAGAAACTAAAATGGAAGGTTTATGCAGTATGAGAGAGAAATCCTGCTTTGCTGACTGGAAGCCTTGCCCCAGACTGAGCCAGATGCTCTATCAACCCTACTAACCACTATGGTAATCAAAGTTTACACCGAGAAGTGTGAAGCCAAATTTACAACAATAATTAGCAGTCACTTGGAAGTCTGGAAATGTGATGTTCAATTTTTGGGAAGTGGAGGTTGGGAGGGGGTCGAATGTGCCGATTTTTATAACTTGCGTAGGAACTTAAGGGTGCAGAATCTCCTGAACCATTTCGTTACCACATCTATAGAAATTGATCAAGTTGATTGCCAGGTTTTCTATGCATTGTTAAACATATCTGTTCAATTTCTTCTACTAACAGCATCATGCACTTTCAGAAATGAAGACTCAACTAGCTGTCAGATTTGCCAATTATTGGCAGATTGGGTAGAATGGCAAAATAAAACTTCAACTGGAGGTATCGTAAAAACTAGCCTCCCACAGCCCTAGCAGTTTTTCAATAAAAAGGTGCAAATTTTGCACTTTCGTCAAGTCAGCAACATTTTTATACAGCAGCAGCAGTGAAGACACAGAAACTTCTCTTTGGTTGTCTGTTTTCCGATCCGACGCATAGGCCATTTTAATGATGTCTCTCAAACAATGGTCAGTGGTGGTCTAGTCAGTTTAGGATTTGGGGCAATTTTTGAAGCAGGAGAAATGTTGTTCTGGGAGCAGTTTAGGCGCAGCCACACCAGCACTGTGGAGCAGCTTCAGAGCAGAAAAATTGGTCCTTTTGGAACATTTGTAGTAGTAAAGCAGTAATCTGTAGCCATCTGGCGAAGCTTGTTATTACAGTACAATCAGTAAGTGCTGCTAAAGAGTGAAGCAAGACACAAAGCCAACAGCAACCAATTAAGCTTACCTTCCTACAGATGGTATACCATGCACAGCATGTTGCAAACATTTTTATTTGGGTATGCAAGGAACTTAACTTTGTAAACAATTCAATAAAATTTTGGGGCCTAATGAGAACAATTTGCACCGTCAGGCAAAAAAGTGATGGCGAATGTCTTATGTGCATTCCAAATGACAGAAGTGCTTTGATATGCTTTATCGCATAATACAAAATGTCTATTACGCGCAATAACAATGCTAGAAGCTCGACAAGAAACTATGCATCTATGAACGGCACTGAGATGAGATGCCTCCGTATGATGTGTCACAAACATGGTGATGGAGGTTGAGAACAATGTTCGTACCAACCCGTACACTCACTTTCATTGCGAGGCGGTTTGTTAGCTTCCCGAGCGTCATGTGGCCTCTGCGAATAGATACAAGTCGATTCAGCGTAAAACCATAACTTTTGTCGCTGATACCCGGCTGACCTTTCGAAGCACTGCCTTTTACGGCCCCCAAGGGCTCAAATTGCCATAGGCTCCCCCCCCCCTTTTCCCCCCCTTTTCTACAAGACACCTCTGCTGGTGGGTGGCTATTGCTGTGATACTGGTTTAGCAAAAAAAGTGGAACTGAAAAATAAGCAAGGAAAGCTCAGGACCAGCAGCTGCTATGAAATTTTACTTACTGCCAATGGTGTGTCACCAAGCTTGTTTAGGGCATCGAACCGAGCCTTGTGGTTCAGCAGCAGCCTGCACATGCAGAATATCTCAGGCTAGGATCAAAGGCCCCCTTCTATGACCACTTGAACCACAATATCAGGCTGACCATAAATACTCACACCACCACATCATAGTTGTCCTGCCTTGCAGCCACGTGCCTTGAAAGGAGAAAGGCAGAGAACATGCATTGTCATTTGCTGGAAACTAAAAACACTATGACAGAATTATCTGCATGGTTGGGGTAATTACAAAGTGAATATTTCCAAACGAAACGAGTCTCTATTACGCCCAACTTTTCAGGGCCAACTAGGCCTCTTCCTCAGGGGTTTAACAATGGATGACATGCAGCACAGCTTTAAATAATAATAAAGTGAGGGGGTAGACGACAAAAGTGGGCGTTCCTCATTTTATATGAAAGGCCATCTCTTTGTTAATCCCTCCATCCTCTCCCCCCACCTTTAGCTGGGCTGGGATTCTAGCCTCAATAGATATGTCTGCTCAATGCTTAATTTTCTTGAAGTGAGCTCTGAAATTGACTATAGAGATGACAAGGCCTTATCTAGCCCAAATTTTTACAATCTGCATCGGCAGCGAGATCGGGCTATAGGTGGCAGCACCATCTCCGCATTAGTGCGGATGGGCAGTAGGCGGTGTGCATTGAAATGTACCTGGCAGCACTTCACTGAGAGCGATTTGGGCCGACTGTATGTTAATGAAACATGTTGACTGCAGCATATTGATGATATATTGCCCTCCAATGCCACATTTTTGGACGAAATGCCCTGAACATTCCTACTATATGTGAGAGGAGCGTAAAATGCAGTTGCTGTTCTGGTATACATACATGGTGATTTTTGTTGAAGTGCATTCAGCCTATTCTGCTGGCACTGCTGCTGCACAACTCAACTTTCTGCTATTCTTGCACTGGTTATAAAAATGCGTTTTTCTATACAGTGAAGTTAAAGCAGCTAGTTATTGTGACTCTACTTCACCACTTGTCTGCATACATTAGTACCGTTTACTTCTTTTTTGATTCTCTGTCATGTACAAGATAGTTAATAAGCTTAATTATACAAGTTATGCCCCTATGAGAGGCAGTGCAGTGGCAAGGTCACCATGTGGCCTCACACATGTTTCAGTTTGTTTATTTGTTGCTTTTTGCAGTAACACTAAACGCATAGCATTTTAGCACAGGGATATTTTTGCATGATTATGTGTGTGAGAATGGTGTGAATAATTTTCAATTATTTTAAGAGCCAGCCTTATGCCATTGTTTTCTTTATTTGTGAAAATATTGACTGCTACCTTCTGTAAAGCTAACAACACCATGCTAAACAGCGCATATATTAGCCGGCAGCAACTCTGCTTTGCTGCACACTGTGCCTAGCGACTGAAATTTTACACGTGATCTTCTTGTAATATTCAATTTCCACTTTCCTTTTATGGCAGATAATTTATAAGCACAAAAATTTATTACGAGGTAGAATTCTGCATAATGGGATACCCACATAATGGAAGTACACCTCAGGAACAGCTAAGGATGGTCAGCTAAGGATGGTCACAGCTAAGGATGGTCACCACTAAGTGACAGTCACGCAAACATACACTTAAGATCAACTGTACCTTGCGATACCATATGAGCACTTAATGTTTTATTTCGTACTGCTGAATGACCTCGCGCCTCCTTGTTCATGTTTCGTGGTATCCCAAAAATTTCGCAATTATCAACACTTTGCTACAAGGAATCACCAAAGCGCCGCATTCAAGTATCGCAGTGACCACTTTAGTTGTTTAAAACGACGCCAAGTGTTTTTTGTGAAGTGCTTGAATCACAATGCAGCAATAAAATTTGAATAACTATGACGAACAGAGGGCGCAATAATTACACATTCGCGTGCTCGACATGTGCAGTCATTGATTTTATTGCAGTACAAGCCAAATTAGTTTTAACATCATCAAAAAAGTATATACCACCATTTACGACTGCGATACAACCACGGAACAAACACTTTAAATGATATGTGCGCTGTACGCGTACATGTAAACAAGTAGCGGCTAGCAGAGAATGTGATGCGCCATTCACACTATTGTAGTTGAGCCAGTGTCCGTCAGGCGGAAACTCCGCTCGATCTCACGGCCAATATTGTAACATCAGAGTGGTGCAATAACTAACAGAGGGGTGTCACCACGCTCATTGCTGGCATTGGGATCACAGCCGCGCTCCAGGTACATCCACGAAATCTCCACATTGCCTGAGAAGGCAGACCAGTGAAGTGCTGTGTTCTCCTCCTGACCAAAGAGACAAAAAATTTTTTTTATCACAAGCACAAAATAACTCTGCTGCTTCTGAAGCAAAGAACTCAAGTCTAGATACAACATGTACACATGGAAGTGTACAATTCCCACAACAAAAACATTTAGAATATAAAGACTAATGCAGTGTCTAACAACCTTAAGTGAACAAACCATAACACAGGTTCACAGCAGTTGCAAGTTGAATAAAAAAATTATTATAATCAGGCAAACAGCAATAACACAAAAGGTGCAGATGAACTTCATCTTCTCATGTCATTTAGCAAATTATTTGACTGATTAATGAACATTAAACACAATAGGTAAGAGAAAGGCATAAATTAACATTGGGTAAACGAGATGTTTCAGGCTGGAGCCCATATTTCACCAAAGGGTCGTGTCTAAATGTCGGCTCCAAGCTGAGGCTTCCCTTCTTCACCCACTGTTAATCAGTATCACTGATAATATCACTACTTTAAAAAAGACAGTAGAACTTTGATTCAACAAACATTGATTTAAAGATGTTTGATTGTTTGACCAGAGCCAGTAACATTCACTTAAGTTCATATTTTATGAACAACATGTGCATAGAGAATGCAGGGAATTTCTTGATGTTCTTTGTTCATTTGATCTGCATCAAATAGTTTGCAAGCCAACACGTGGAAACTCAATTCTAGATCTAGTCCTCACAACCAAACCGGAAAATATGCTTGTTCACGTCCTTGAACGTATTAGCGACCACAACGTAGTACACTGTGAATATCTTTTACAAAGTAGTAAACCAGAAAAAGCAACGAAATCTATTTACGATTACTCCCGTGCAAATATCGACATAATTTTTGCAGAGCTGTTATCTTTTTTTGTGTGGTTATTGGAAACCATGGCTTATCACAATACAAATGATAACTGCCTCGCTATCCGAAGAAAGCTTACTGAACTGAAACAAAAGCACGTTCCCAAAATTGAAATCACCTCATCAACATAGAGCATATGGTTCACGTCCCAAGTGAAGAGAGCAATCAATAAAAAGAAACGTCTTTACTCTAAAGCCAAGTTGTCTGGCTTGGATGGTGATTGGCAGCGCTACCGAGAGCAATCAAATAAATGTAAAGCGGAAATTAAAGCATTTAAAGACAAGTTTTTTAACGTTGAGATTGTCAGCATGTTAATTAACAATCCAAAAAAGTTTTGGAAAGTAATTATCCCTGAACACTCTTCTCAATCCACTATGCCAATAGTTAACAATGGCGTGCTACTCTCACCATTTGAAGCTGCAACTGAATTAAACTCGTTTTTAAGCTCTGTATTCACAAACGAAAACACAATACCACCTGATCTTACGTTTCTTTCAATTAACTCATCTATGAATGACCTTATAATTACACCGGAGGGAATAGAATCGGCCATCGATCGACTTTCGAATAACTCAGCATCAGGTCCAGACAGCATCTGCACAAAGACGCTTAAAATGATTAAGCCTATAATACCTCCCGTGTTAGCCGCCCTTTTCCAGCAATCAATAGATACAGGAATTGTACCGGATGACTGGAAGATTGGTCGTATCACTCCCATTTACAAATCAGGTGACCGATCAGTGCACTCAAACTATACACCTATATCCTTCACTAGTATTCCAGGTAAATTACTTGAGCATATATCTTCAGCAGTTATGAAATATTTCATCATCATCATCATCAGCAGCAGCAGCAGCAGCAGCCTGGTTACGCCCACTGCAGGGCAAAGGCCTCTCCGATACTTCTCCAACTACCCCGGTCATGTACTAATTGTGGCCACATTGTCCCTGCAAACTTGTTAATCTCATCCGCCCACCTAACTTTCCCGCCCCTGCTACGCTTCCCTTCCCTTGGAATCCAGTCCGTAACTCTTAATGACCATCGGTTATCTTCCCTCCTCATTACATGTCCTGCCCATGCCCCCATTTCTTTTTCCTGATTTCAACTAAGATGTCATTAACTCGCGTTTGTTCCCTCAACCAATCTGCTCTTTTCTTATCCCTTAACGTTACACCCATCATTCTTCTTTCCATAGCTCGTTGCGCTGTCCTTAATTTAAGTAAAACCTCGTTAAACAATGGTCGCTGACTCAGCGGCCATTGAAGATAATGTATTTTGCATCCGCATAAACCGTACCAGCTTACTGCGCACGCATCAGTTAAAACGTAGCATTTCAACTTTTTGTCGCGCAAACACGGCGGTGCGCCGTCTCCATCGGGCGGCCTGGCAGAACAACAAGCCTCAGAGATCGGAACAACGGTTTCCAAGCACCTGTGCGTTTGCGCGTGAAGTCACATCAACATCAACATCATTTCCAGGTACATTTCGTCTATTTGCCCTCGGGGAACGAGGGCAAGTAGACGAGAAAAGAGTGGCAGTAATGAAGGGGAGGCTAGAGGATTGGTGGGGGAAGTCAAGGGAGAGATAATACCAAAAATCGGGGAGCTAATGTTTTCTATACTATTTTAGATATTTATTTTTGGGGGAGGAAGGGATATAAAGAAAAAAATAGGAGTGGGTGCAAAAGGCTAGGTGGCGCCAGCCACCGCCTGTTACAAAGGGTGTAGCCGCCATCCATCCATCCATCCATGCCAGAGAGCGTTATGGCGTCATGCAAGCGAGGACTCGTGTCGTTCCGAAGGCCGGATAAAAAAGACGTCGGGTGCTCAGCATAGAAGAAAAATTAGACATTGTCCGTGCTATCGAACGTGACACGAAGAAGTCGGCGCTGTCGTGCAACAGGGATCTGCTGTTGACTACAGTATGTGGCATTTGGAATGCGAAGAAGTTGCTCGGCAGCGCTACTGCGACCGCGAAGACATGTCGGCTACGAGGTTCGACTTTTCGCCATCGTTGCCTGTGTTGTTGCCGAAGTGTCGACTAGCAACAGCGATGAGGACGACACGGAAAGCGACAGCACGGGCGATTCAGGTCCGACAGTGGCATAAGCTGCGCGTTATGTCAGCCTCATGAATGCAATCGTCGTGGCGAGAACAGGGGCGCGATAACGTAACTCTATTCCAAATGAAAAGTATTTCAAACTTCGGCACCCGACGATGAAAAAGGCGCCCCCAGGACTTCTGCAGTACTACTGCGCACATGCACGGAAAATACGTAACACCAATGAGGAATCTGCCATGCGAGTGTTTGCCGAGAAGAGGGGGCTGGCTGAAAAGCTGGCACGCAGCTTCAGTAAGTTTGAGGCAGCTGTCGTCGTCGTGCTAGGCCGCCGCGGCATCAAACGAAAATAACATTTTTGTCGCGCGAAGTGAAGAAATACTGCATGACTTTTTTCCCTTTCATTGCACTCTCTCTGAGTTCCATTTTCGACAGGTAAGTGGGCGATCTAATGCTATTTCGGTTAAACAGTACTACCGTTTAGTACGTACTTTTTCCGAGCTCCGGCCAACTACGGTTTGACGCGGTTTCACTGTAGAACCCTTTTCGTAAGCCTCCATGTTTCTACCCCATACGTGAGTACTGGTAAGACACAGCTGTTGTACACTTTTCTCTGGAGGGATAATGGCAACTTGCTGTTCCTGATCTGAGAATGTCTGCCAAACACACTCCAGCCCATTCTTAATCTTCTGATTATTTCAGTTTCATGATCCGGATCGGCGGTCACTACCTGTCCTAAGTAGATGTATTCCCTTACCATTTCCAGTGCCTCGCTACCTATCGTAAACTGCTGTTCTCTTCCGAGACTGTTAAACATTACTTTAGTTTTCTGCAGATTAATATTTAGACCCACCCTTCTGCTTTGCCTCTCCAGGTCAGTGAGCATGCATTGCAATTGGTCCCCTGAGTTACTAAGCAAGACAATATCATCAGCGAATCGAAAGTTACTAAGGTATCCTCCATTACCTCTTATCCCCAATTCTTCCCAATCCAGGTCTCTGAATACCTCCTGTACTTCCAATACTATTCACAGCATGTTTACAGGAGGTATTCGGAGAAATATTTACCTGAACTTTTTTTACTAATAATCAGCATGGATTTCAGAAGGACACTCTTGTGAAACACAACTATTTGAACTTATAATTGATCTTCATCAAGCTGTTCACGGTTCAATAAAAATCGATGCCATATTTATTGACTTCAAGGAAGCATTCAATAAAGTTCCCCATTCTCACTTAATGATGAAACTTGGCTGGCTTAACATTCATGGTAAAAGTGTTAAATGGATCTCCAGTTTTTTAACCAATCACTACCAATTCGTTTCCGTAATGATCAGTTTTCCCTTTAGCACAAGTTAAATCTGGCATTCCTCCGGGCTCCATCTGTACTTGGACCAATCTTATTCTTAATTTACATTAATGACTTCAGTAACAACCTGACCTCAACAGTTCAGTTGTTTGCAGATGACTGCGTTCTTTACAGACAGATTATCACCTCTGAAGATACCAATATTTTACAGGCCGACCTAAACAAAATTTCACTTTGGTGCGAGCAATGGCAAATGGAAATAAATGTTTCTAAAACAAAAACAATGTCATTTACCAGAGCCAGTAACGTTCACTTAAGTTCATATTTTATGAACAGCATGTGCATAGAGAATGTGCCTACGTTAAAATATTTGGGCGTCCATTTAACTTGAAACCTTACATGGAATGATCACATTGATGAAATAATTTCGAAAGCAAATAATACACTTGAATTCACTAGGCGAAATTTGTATTTAGCAAATCAGTCAACTAAAATATTAGCTTACACAGCTCCAGTTCGTCCAGAGATGGAATATGCTTCCGTAATATTGAATCCAAATCAGACATACCTAATAAACAAGCTTGAATCTTTACAAAATAAAGCAGCACGTTTCATCACTGAAACCTACTCAAGAACATCCAGCATCACGGCTATCAAAGAGTCCTTCCAATTACCCTCTCTAGAAAAACGACTGTTAGCACTATTTTGCAACTTTCACAGATTGTATCATACCCTGTCATCCTTTACAGCATCCCATATCAAACCCCCGCAAAGAATTTTCCCCCGCCCCGACCATCCTTTCAAAGTGCGTCCCATGTTTGCACATATGAATCTCCTTCAACAATCACCGCTCTTTCTTGCTATTTATCAGTGGAACAAGCTGCCAAAAGAAATTGCTTCTATACATGATTATGACTCATTTTTAAGTCATTTGAAGCGCACTTTAAATACGCATGTCGAGTAAAAACAAAATTTTGTGCCCTTGACGCATTGTAAGTGCATTTACATGCTTTGTACCGAGTGTGTTTTTTTTTCCCATCATGTATGCATTTTTTCTTTAAATTTTCATGTTGCTGTATTCGGTGATCTATACTACATTGTTCTATATTGCCTTTCCCCCCAAATTGTGTTTGAAATATCTTGTTGTTAACCACCCCCACCCCTTAGTAATGTCTGTAAGGGCCTTTAGGGTATCTGAATAAAGCAACCTTCAAAAATGTCTTTCAGAAATGCTTCCATAACAGATCATGAATTATTTCCTCAGTTTAGTGAAATAGCACATATTTTTGTGCAAGGGCCACACCCATCTAAGGGCTGCATCTCTAAATTTCAGACTAAATATTTAAGACAGCTTGAAAATTATTCATGCATTGGCTGCATTGCCTCCTCCCTATGCTACTCCCTCCCGAATCTGATGGCTCCATCGACGCCGCTACTTCCACCCCATCAGAGACACTGTCCGTGCAACCGTTGAAGAGTATGTACAAGGGGTCATTGCCAAGGCCATGGAGACCGCCATTGCCACTGCGACTCAAATGCTCAAAGCAGAAAAAGAACAGCAACATTCAGAGCTTACCCACGAGGTCCTAACTTCTATAAAGAAACTCGAATGACGTAGGACAGACGTTGAGGAACGGTCCAACGGGTTCAAAGGAGCTATATTCAAGGAATCGCACTCACGCCTCAACGATGCCTCCGCCTCCCAACACTAACTCAGGTACGTACTACATTTGGCAATGGAATTGCCGCGGCTACTCATGAAAACAAGGAATTCTACAACAGCGTCTACACACACTTACATCACAGGGACCGCCCGACGTCATCGCCCTTCAGGAGCCAATGACGACGGAGAAACTCACCAGTTACGCGGCCTACCACTCCCACGCCCACACTACCAATCATCAGCCATCTCTCGCCACACTCATCCGCTGCAATGTTACCGTCATACAGCATGACCCCTTTCTGGACAGCCCTCCGCATGTTTTCCTCGAAACCATCCCGTCTCAGTGCAAGAGCTCTTCCAGTCTATTTATTCTCAATCTGCACAGTAGTCCCAGGCAGCAGTATCGCTTCTATCGCCTCCTAGAGGCAGTGGATCGTTTTGCCCATGGCTCCCCCCTCGTTGTCATGGGAGATTTTAGCACCCCTGCACTTCCCTGGGGATACCCCTAGGAGAGACACAAGGGCCATCAGCTCTGGGCAGACATCCACTAACTCCACTACACCATCTCACTGATCCTGCCCACCCCACGCGCATTGGTAACAGCATAACTTTTACGTGTTTAGTGCATGAAAAGGGACGAGAGACAGAAGTATGATGCGGACACAGTGCTAACTTCCAACAATTGTTTTTTTATTCTACGAAGCGATACACCTATATCGCTTCGATCGCTAGTTTGGGCTGTTAGTGCGCCTTCAATCGATCTTTCAAAAAATAAATTCAATTTTTCAAACGTGACAAAGAGGGTGCCTTGACGGAAATAGCATTTTAATCTTGCAGTTACAAAAAAAAAATTTCTTTGAGCTACGCATGGTCGCTTTTTTCATCTTCGATATCATCTTAACTTTCCATTACACATGTCTCGTTGCTGTCTTATTTGTTCAAAACCAGTATATATGCGCATGCGTGCACTGCTGTCTGTTACCTATATATATGTGTACTGCTTCGTAGAATAAAAAAACAATTGTTGGAAGTTAGCGCTGTGTCCGCGTCGTACTTCTGTCTCTCATCCCTTTTCGTGCGCTAAAAACGTAAAAGTTATGGAATACCAACATTCCCAAACGTATGCTCTTTCAGGTAGCAGTATATTCAGGGATACTACACCAGATCTAACCCTGACCAAGCATATTCTCATGGCAGATTGCTTCAATATCGGACACACTCTGAGCAGCGACCACTTCATCCTCCAGACACAGATCACGGCCAGTTTGAGTAGACGGGTTGGACAGCTGCTTAGTCTCACAGACTGGGACGCATTTCGAGCACAGCGCACACAGTGCAACCTTCCGGACGGCCCCCCTGCCAACTCTTGAGGTCTGGATCACTGGTTTGTTAGAGGACGCCCGGGAAGCGACCAAAAGTGTCTCTGAAGAGGCTGGCCTACAGCAACTCGACAACCGACTCCTGCATATGTTAGAGGCCCTCGAGTGACTTCAAAGGCAATACCAGAATCAGATGTTTAACCGTAGGCTCCGCAAACGCATCGCGCTATTTAACCATGATATCGAGCACTATGCGCATCAGCTCACCGATCAGCAATGGCATGCTATATGCGATGGTATGCAACGGCAACCTAACCTCAACAAAACCTGGAATATCCTCCGGCATCTCATCAATGATCGCACCAGTAAAACGACACAACGGCAGAATCTTCAGAAACTACATCTGGCTCCGGGCTCTGATCAATTACTACGGGACCTATTCACCAAGTACATTGGCACCCAAACACCTCGACAGCAACAGCCCTACACAGGCCAGGACAACACTAAGATGGATTCCCCGTTACCCTTGCGGAACTACAGACAGTGGTTTGCACCTTAAGCCTCAACTCCGCCCCTGGGGACGACTATGACTAATCGGCTTCTTCGAAACACAGACGATGCACTCGCGACCCTCCTTCATCACATCAATGCAGTATAGGAATCGGGCTCTTTGCCGTCGTCCTGGAAGCATTCCAAAATTGTACTAATTCCTAAACAGGGAAAACCCCTGCATTTAGACAATCTGCCCCCCCCCCCCCCCTTCCCTCACATCAGGTCTGGATTGCTGGGTTTTAATAGTGCAAGGGCGTCTTTAGCCAAAGAGCGTCAAGCCTATGGATATATTCAACAATTTATAGTATAAATACAAGAGTCAGACCAGAATGGTAAGCATGTTGAAGTGTGCTATATAAAGGGGCAGATAATTCCTAGTTAAAAAGATATAAAAGGCCTAGCTAAACACTGCGGTTAATGTTATATCAGGTACTTCATCTGTGCGTGGGTTAGAGATTTCGGTGACTATGAGTGATCACCCGTCATATGTTATACTCTATGTATGTGTTATACAGATTATTTTTATTTTCAGCAAATATAAGCAATAAAATTTGCCTCGAAGCCATCACCAAAGTACTTTTACCTTGCGAAAGGTGCGAGACCTCGAGGCATTCAACTCCTCAGGCTCCTCACGTTTGTGATGGAGCATGGCGGTGCGGGTCATAGTATATATTGTTTAAAATATTGACATCGGCAAGGTATTTAAAAACTCTGCTGACACTAAACATAGGGTCATGGGATAAAAATAATGCAAGGTGAGATGGTATAAACGAAGTCGAGATGGCTACAACAACGCTATAACAATACACAAATTAAACATAGCTCTAAACAGCTGCCGAAGTTCAGCTCCAGGTAAGGACCAGATCAGTTACGACATGCTTAAGAAACTGCCGCAGCAGACGTTTGAATGCTTGCTGGGCTTCTTTAATAAAATTTTTTATGCTGGTTGTCTGCCCTACAGCTGGCAAGAGGCAATCATTCTACCGATCCTCAAACAAGGCAAAGATCCCTCCGTGGTTGCAAATTATTGGCCGGTAGCTTTAACTAGTTGTTTATGCAAAGTGTTTGAAAAAACCATGAATAGCCGCATTATACATTTTTTTTAATACAATGGTCTACTAGATTCGCTACAAGCTGGTTTTCGTGCAAGTAGATCAACAACTGACAATGTGGTCCTCCTTGAATCGCACATACGAGATGCCTTTGTCCATAATCAGTACTGTCTTTCTACATTCTTTGATCTCGAAAAGGCATATGACAGAGCACAGCAGTATGACATAGTGCAAGACTTGACCGCATATGGGATAAACGGAAACATGCTCCAAGTCACACAGAGCTACCTCTCCGATCGAAAGTTTCGGGTGAGGATAGGTAACAAACTATCTCGAACTTTTGTGCATGCAAGAAAATGGTGTTCCCCAGGGAGGTGTACTTAGTTGTAAGCTGTTCATTGTAAAGAATTCGCTTCAAACTTTTGTACCACCAACAATCGCCTACTCGGTCTACGTACACGATCTGCAAGTGAGCTTCAAATCTTGTAATTTATCCATATGTGTGCATCAGGTTCAGCTTTGTGTAAATAGACTATCGAGATGGGCAAATGAGAATGGTTTCCGCTTTAATACAGAAAAAACAACATGTGTACTATTTACAAGAAAAAAAAGGCCTACACCCTGATCCGTCCATTGAACTAAATGGACACAAAGTGACGGTCACAAGCAAACATTAATTTCTTGGCGTCATTTTTGGTAGCAAACTTACATTTATTCTACACATCAGGGATTTCAAACTAAAGCGCCTCAAATCGATAAACGTCATAAAGATTGTGGCTCATTATTCCTGGGGAACTGACACGCAATGTCTGCTATCACTCTTCAATAGCCTTGCGAGGTCACAAATAGACTATGGCAGCGTAGTATTTCAGTCAGTGTCTAAAACAATGTTAAAGATGCTTGACCCCATATACCATTTAGGCATTCGGCTAGCCACTGGTGCTTTTTGGACCAGCCCTGTTCAAAGTCTCTACGCAGAGTCCAATCAGTGGTCCTTGGAGTATCAGAGAACGCACTTAGGAATTACATATGCCCTCAACGTAATAGCTCAGAGGGAACACCCGTGCACAACACTAATGGATGATCGAACATCGGAACAGCTGTACGCGAATAGGCCATCACTAGCTCAGCCATTTCCTTTGGCTGTCACAACTGTTGCCGAAAAATTAGGGCTTAGTTTCTCAGATATCTAAGAAACTGGACTCAGTAATCTCATTGCTCCTTGGTGCCTCCGCCCAGTTCTGTGTGACATGTCTTTTAAAGCACTTGACAAGAAAAACGTGACACGCGAGACTATTATGCAACACTTCTTATCGCTGGAAGACAAATACAACGCAACGTCCTTTTTTTATGGACTCCTCAAACACAGCTAAGGCAGTCTCATGCGCTGCACATTGTCACTGCTATAATATTACAAAAAACCTCAATAGAAACTGCGGCATATTCACTGCCAAAGCATATGGTATACGACGGGCTATGGATCATATACGACAACATAGCATACAAAAAGCTATTATCTACACAGATGCTCTAAGTGTTGTGAATGCATTGGCCAGGGGAGAGCTGGGGGATAACGCTGTTTTTAATCAGCTGCTGAAATCCATTTATGATGCTTACAATGAAGAACTTTCCCTCGTGGTATGATGGGTACCGGGGCACTGCAACATAGCAGGAAACGAGCTGGCAAATTAGAATGCTAGAGAAGCTGGTCTACATGGTGACGTTCAAGTTACTAAGGTCCCTATTCGAGATATTAAACCTTCTGTCCATAATCGGCTGCACCAGCGCTGGCAACATCAGTGGAATAAAGAAACTGAAAACAAATTACACGCAATAAAACCCCAACTAGGCGAACTTTTCCAGCAAAAAATCACAAGACTAACAGAAACCACACTGTGCACGCTATGTATAGGACACACCTACGTAACACACATTTACCTATTAACAGGCACACAACCGCCCTTATGCGCAAAATGTGGGGAACAACTCCCAGTCCGGCACATCTGAATTGAATGTCCAAGACTTCACCATGCAAGATTACAGCACTTTCAAAAACTTTACACGCATAATATAACACCATGTCTGGAGAAAGTCATGGAACACATTATTCTTCAAAGGCTTACTGCACAATTAGACAAGCATAACTATCTACCACAGACCATCTATCCACATAACTATCTTCCGCCCATGGCTACCCATGCAAGACATTATGCTTCAACTATATGAGCAAATAATAGACCCTCATCAAGGCACCACTCAACTCGAGACACGAGCCATCCTTGGTTTGGGTCTTACAAAAGCTTTTGACAATGTCAAACACAACGCCATATTGGAGGCCCTGTCACATTTACCGCTGTAACACATACCGCTACAGTAGAACCCCGCTGTTACGTTCCTCACTGCTGCGTTTTCCCGGCTGCTACGTCGTTTTCATCCGGTCCCGGCATAGCTTCCATAGGATCCAATGTATAAGGAACCCCGCTGTTACGTCGTAGCTGTGAAAACGTTCCCGCATGATACGTCGCAACTTAGCCCCCCGAACCCGCCTGGGCTAAAGTAGAGTGTACTAGATTCGGAGAGTGGGTCCAACGAGGGCTCCGCGCTGAGGCATTTTTTATTGAAAATCCAGAGGGCGCCACGATCGCCTTCTTCTGGAGGCCACGCCCCCGCGCGCGGCGGAGGCCGCGGCGGAGCCGGTCGAAGAGCATGCCCCCTCCCCCCCCCCCCCCCCCCAAAAAAAAAGCACGGCCGCGGTCGAGCGCAGCGTTGTAGTTGCGTTCGAGGATGACCGTGCCTGGATTAGCTGGAGTCCCGCAGTCAGATGGATCGCGTTTGCAGTTTGCCTTCCTTACCTTATGTGCGTGTTTCACTGAGTCATGAGAAAACGAAATTCATAGCTGATATTCCGAAGAAATGGGGACCATGTGCCGTAATGGGATGAGTTACAGGAGTTAATGAACTGTGTGGCATAATTAGGTGTTAAATAAAAATTGGTAAACCTTTGTTTTCTTCCTTTCTCAAGGCGATATATTGAATGCTAAAAAAATTTTCCCGATGCCCTAATAACGGCAGCGATTTGAGATTTAGGGAGTCTATATGGGTCACATTATTCTTTACGTGCAGCACATTTTTTTGTAGGTTAATTGTGGGTTTTGAAGATATTTACGGAATAGCCTTTTTCTTCCCTATTTTTGTGCGTCATATACGCCTGAGATGTAGTTGGTTTTCCAGACCTCCTGGGTGAATAAAGCAAAACACATTGTTTATATAGGAAGCATGTTATCGGTTGTCTGTCTTCGAGCTCGCGCAGGTTTCCATTGACACATGCCTCCAATCTGAAGGACCGTTCAACTGAGAGCGGGAGCGTTCTCTTTGTTGACCGGCCTTCATCTGTTGAATATGAGGTCGTTCTCTTTCGCGTGGGCTGCTCGGGTGTAGGCTGCTCGCAGAGATAATCCTGAAAATACGGCAAATGATTGTGGGTACCGCAACAGACCGAAGCGCAGGCTTTCCACGCTGTGTAGATACTTCCTGGCCTTCAATGATATGCACATAATGCCTCAGTATGTACTTTGGACCAAAGTGCAGCTCACGAATGGAGTCGGTGCGGTGAAGAATGAGCTCCTGCACGCGTCGCCGTTCTTCATCTTTAGGGACTCCGAAGAGCGAGAGCTTGGCCTGACCTTTCAATCTACTGTATACGGTTATGCAACCCATTACACAACAGTAGTTCTTTCGTCGAAGTGTGCTCATCCTCTCATTCTTCAAACACTGTGCCAAGTCGCCGAGTTACGAGACAAACCATAACACATATGCGAGGGCCGTCTGCGCGCGTAGATATCGGGCAGACGGCATCGTTTGACGCAAGCGAGGAACCTCAATTCATGGCAAAGCAGTAATTATATTGTATTCTTTTTTCACATACCTGGTACAAAAATCAATTAGAGAGTAAATGACGAAATAAACACAAGCACGACGGCGTGTTCAGGAGACGGCGGCGCGTCGAGCAGGACAGCTGAGCGCCGCCGTAACCTCCATCGGTAGGCGTGGTTCCGCCGGGCCGTCGAGGCACCGGATTGGCCGGAACGTCAGAAGAAGGCGACTGCAGCGCCGCCGCAAATTTCAATGTTTTTTGCTTCACTCTCGCCGCTTCTCGGGGCCTCCGCTGGACCCACTCCCCCATTCTAGTACACTCTAGCTAAAGTAGGCAACGCGCTCCAACCGCCATTTTGGCTTTTGACGAGTTTTGGCCGGGCTTGGCTATGGAACTGGCTGCAAGAAGCCGCACGCCAGTTCGAGAGGCCGCCATCGAATTGGCGTGCGGCTTCTTGCAGCCAGCTCCATAGCCAAGCCCGGCCAAAACTCGCCAAAAGCCAAAATGGCGGTCACATACGACGACGTAGATGTTGTTATCGGGACGTCAGAGTGTCGGAGCATCGCCGAGATCGTTGGGATCTCGGTCGCGAGTGAAGTCGCAGACTGCGATGCACGAGCCGCATGATGCCGGGGAGTTGCCAAATCGTAGCTTTCGAAAAGCCGTTGCGGCTCTGGACCTCCTCCGCAGGTACGTCGCACCTCACAGCGACGCTGACAGCAATGCGGCCTTCCAGGCTATTGAGAAACGTGTGGTGATTTCTAGCGAGCGAAAGAAACGGCAAGCCACAATTCTGGACTTTTTTTTAGGTCCTAAGCGCACTCTGTGGAAATAAATTGTCTATAGTTGAAGCTGCACTTTTTTCATTCATTTTCGGAGCTTTCCTCACTGTTGCGTTTTCCCGGCTGTTACGTTTTTTTCCCCCGGTCCGGTGAAAAACGTATGAACGGGGTTCCACTGTATATTGCTGATTTCCTATCTAGTCGTACAGCCATTCTAACAATCGGGGGGCTCGAATCTGACGTCATTTCGCTAGGGAGTAAGGGTACACTGCAAGAGTCATTACTCTTGCCCACGCTCTTTAACATCGCCCTTGTCGGACTCCCAGAATGTCTCTCTGCCATTCCCCACCTCCATCACAGTCTCTATGCAGACAACATCATGCTCTGGACTGCAGGAAGTAGTGATGGCAAAATTCAATCAACCCTACAAGCAGCCATCGACACAGTGATAGCATACATCGAACCATGCCGTCTTTCCTTCTCTCCAGCTAAATCCGAACTTCTCATACTCGAGCCTGCCCGCTCATCGGCACCGCCGGTCAGAATCTCTCTCGCTATGCATTGACCTGGCAGCCCACGGCGCGCCTACCCCTTACGTTCCAATCCTCCGAGTCTCTGGGCTCCGCATACAGCGAAACCACAAGAATACTGCAACTCTACATCAACTTAGCAACCACACTGCACAAGTACGCCGGCTTATCTCACGTATCGCTACTCGACATACTGGTATGAAAGAGGACAACATAGTCCAGGCCTTCATTATCAGTCACATCGTATATGTTGCCCCCTTACAATGCCTCTCACATGCTGAGAAACACAAGATTGCTATCATCATCAAGAAAGCATACAAACAAGCACTCCACCTTCTGCCCAGAACCGCCAATGTAAAGCTGGCTGAGTTGGGACTCCATAACACTCTCGATGAGCTCATTGAGGCTCAGTGCCTAGCTCACTATGAACGCCTCTCCCACACTGCGGCAGGACGCCAAGTCCTCAGTGAGCTAAGCACCCCTTCCTTCCCGCAGGCTGGAATCAAGCTGCCCATATCGCTGGACATTCACGACACTTTCCCGATTCCACCTCTCCCAAAGAAAATGCACCCCGACTACAATACAGTACATCGCACCGCAAGGGCTCAGCAACTCGGCAATAGGTATGAGGGCGCTTCGCACGTGGCTTATGTCAACGCCACAGACTACCCGACCCACTTGGCCATGACACTTGCCGTGGTCATGGGCTCGAAACTGGATATCACAATAACCAGCTTCATATGCAGCATACATCCTGAAGAAGGCGAAGCAACTTCTATAGCTCTCACCTATGCATCGACTACAGCATCGTGCATCATCACCAATTCCAAGACGGCCCTACGTAACTATACCGGAGGACTCATCTCGTCCCAAGCGCACCCCATTCTCATTGGCACACACCCCTTCCATCGCCACAGCATTGACCTGATCTGGGTCCCGAGCCACGCAGGTCTTACCGGAAACGTAGCTGCGCACGACACTGCCCGAGCAAGCATCCACTGGACACGTCACTCCTCTTCTAACCAGCAGTTTTAGGGTGGCCTCGCCATCCCCAAGCCCCTGATCACGAGGCCATAGCCTACTGGCACAGCCACGTGCACAAACGTACGATCACCTATGGCAAGATCGTCACGTACTACCGTAAAGCCCACCTCCAGTACCCCCGTCCCGACAAGGCTCTCAACAAGCATCAATCGACCACATGGTGCCTCTTACAGATGCGCACCTTTCCTACACCATCCCTGTGTCATCACATCTACCCCGATACCTTCACACCGAGCTGCAAAAAATTCCATGCGCCATGAGCAGAGCTCGACCACATCATCTGGGCATGCCCCGCAGCACCACGCACCAACAAACACAGCATTAATCCTACTTTCAGAATCACCATGCCCGAGCAGTGGGAGGCCATGCTGCTCAGTGAATGCCCAGAGGACCAAATCTGGGTAGCCTGGCTGGCTGCCGCCGCCGCCGCCAATACTCAAGGTCTGGCCACCGCCTGAGGAAGGAAGCACCCGGTGGGGCTAGTCTCGCGGCCCCCTGCCTCCTTTGACCCTAACAAGGACTTTGAATAAAGTCTCTCTCTCTCTCTGTCTCTCTCTCTCTCTATACTGAGCTATCTCTGCACAATGTCACTGCAATGCACTGGGGCACACCTTGCAGCTTATCAGCATTCTCTTTGGTCCTGTTCTTACTTCTACAGTTGATTGTTAGAAAAAGGCTTGCCAACTAAGCATTGGCATTGTTACAAAATTCGTATTTGGGTGATATGGCCAGAGCTTGTTCCGTTGAGCTTTCCTCACATGCGTATGCATTCCCACAATGTATACTGCTTTACATATGCAGTGCCTGCAGTCCCGCATCATCCTGAGTACATACATATAATGCTCACGTTGCGGACTTTTTATATACATTTGTGCGGGGAGCTCTTGTCACTTCCGCATCACCCGAGACTGTACCGTTTCATTCACATTTCACCTTTAAACCTCAGCAGGTTTTCACTGTGCAACGGTACGTGCGGCATGACTTCACCTTTGAAATACATGCTTCCAGTGAACCAGACCATGGCTGCTCAAGATCCACAGCTACTAGCAAGTGAGGACATGTTAGGTGGCAAATGAAACTAAAATAAAAATTTTGTTTTAACCCATCATTTTGTTGCAGTTGTCCTGTAAAGATCTCATTGCACCCTAAGACTCAGAGGCCTTACATCTGCCCCTATACATAACTATATTTTGATTAGACTTGCCAAGGCATGGATTACAAACCTTGGGTACAAGAGAGACAGTTGCCAGGGGCCAAATAACCCCAGCCATGTCCTGGAGAAGAATTACTTTCTTTGTGAGCCATGAAGCCTTTATATACATTCAAGACATATGAGGGTGCCACCATTCAGAAACTGGTACAGTTGTTGAACTTTAATATAACAAACACAGATATAGTGAATTATTGGATATAAGAAAGTAAATCTAACATTTGGTTGGTCGTACATAAATTCAACAGAGTATTCTTCTGCTTTAATAAAATCAAAAATGCAAGATCCAACACACTATCGATTATAATGAAGCAAATTCTTGTTTGCATGAGCCACAAAATCTATATCCTGGTAGCAAAAATGATAATCTAGCCACCAACCAATTTTTCAGGCATCAGATTTTTGGTATGTCCCCTGCAGCACCACTAAGTGCCCTAATACCCCACTAATACCCCTAAGCACCAATGTACAATGGCAATCAAAATATCAGACGCCACACAGGGTTTCGTACATGAACTATCATATGCCACCACAGTGGGCCTCTTCGATTTTCTACTTCTGGCTAACTGCGGGGTGCCAGAGACAGCCAGAGTGCCTTCATTTTTCTCGAGTTGCTCTGCCCACCGCGCTACGCACTTCTGCTGAGTGTTCCTTTTACACAGGCTGGACGGTTCTGAATACCTGCGGGCTGCCAGAACCAGCCAGGACGATTTTGGTCTGGCTGCTCCCTGGAAGTTCTCTGGCTAGCAGACAACTAAAGAAGGCGATGAGCGCTCACCGCCACCTTTGTGGCGGTGAGCGCTATTTGTGGCAGTGAGCATGGTGAGACAGATTGCAAAGCAGGCACTTGAGGACTTAAATTTACCACGCTTAGCCAGCTGCCTATGGTCATCTTTGGATTTACTTACTTCTAGCGTTATCTTCTTAGGTTCCAAACCACCATTCTGCTTTGCGAAGCGGTGCGATACAAACGGCGATGAACCATATGAAGCTTTTGTGTATGTGTATGTGCCCTGTGAAGGCTTCTTCCCGGCGGTGAACAGCGCGCCACGCTCACATGCGTGCATGTTATCTGCATCGTGTTGCGCACAAGTTGTAGACGCTCACTCACAAACATTGCGGCACACTTTCAGTTCATCTTTCTCTGGTGGTGTTCCTTTTAACACATCTCGTGTATGTATGCAGTGATATCTCCTTCTTCTGCAGTTAGCGAAGACGTTGCAGCTAGCTCGTGTTTGCTCTGTCATATGCTTCGGTGGTGGCAGCTCGAAACTGGTGTGCGTTCAAACTGCAGGCCATTGATGTTAGGAATGCACTGGTTGAGCTTTCTATGCAATAAAAGTTTGGCATTAAAGAGAGGTCCACTATTAAACTGAAAATCTAAAAGAAATATTCGAAGGGGCTACTTCGGTTTTTGAAAGAGACGGGCTTGGACAAGTGGCTGTGACAGTGATGTCACGTACCACGCAAGAGTGACGGACTGAAACTGACAATGTGTGTACTGTGATATGTGCTCTCTCTCTCCTCCCCATCTTTCACCTCCCCCCCATCCCGTTCCGATGTGTAGGGTAGCAAACCGGTTGAGCTAAACTGGTTAACCTTCCTGCCTTTCCTTCTCCACTTTTTCCTTCCTTCCTTCCTAAAAGAGATATTCAGTACAACATAACTTCACTATTTGTTCAGCTTAAGAGGGAAAAAAGCACTTGATACTATTCAACAGATGTTCTAGTGATAACAAAATCATTTTGCAGCTCTTCATATAGAATTGATCTGCGTTCCCTTTAATAAGAGTAGACTACACTATACCTTTTGTTAGTTATGTAGGGTTTTATGGAGCAAAAGCAACTACGGCTATGATGCACCATGCACAAGAAGAGAATATATAACTTCATGAAAGTGCTTCAAGCAACAAAAAATTATTACTTTAGAGTTTGTTTAAGAAACATGTTTCTTCTAGAAACTTAAAAATATTGTCTAGAAATACAAGTGAATTTTCAGCTAGGATCAGGGAGGGATGAAGTGGTTTTAGTGTTTTGTAAAGTTCACCAAAATATTTCTTTTTTCCTCCAGCGCCGGACATGTTATTAAAACGTGATTCATAGTTCGATTCATTCATTGATTACAAACTGCTTGTTCTTCATTTTTCAATAAAAAGTTATGTGTGAAATGTGTCTGTCTGATACAAACGCGACATAGGATACCGTAACTTCCATGAAACGTTCCTGGTGGTATGTCTTCCACTCCTGCAGTATGGGCTTGACTATTTGTAGTTTGTTGTTAACTTGACAGTCCCAATCCTTTTGCCACCTTGTGGTGATCGCAGCAGAGACTACCCGAACATAGTCCTTGAGTGGAAGATTTATTTATGTTAGTCTTTCATGGGTTGTCACTACTGCATATTGGTCTGCCTTTTCATTTCCCAAGATTCTGACGTGGCTTGGAACCCAACAGAGACGAATTAATTTACCATGATTTTCACTTTCACCAAGCATTCTCAGGATGTCGCCGAGAAGAGGTTCGCACTCTGACTTTCTATGGAGGAACTTACTAAATGAACTGAGAGAATCCCCACTGTACGTTTTGATTCCTAGGTACCTAAGTTACTGATAGCTTGCAACATTATTGTTATGGAATGCTAGTAGACTTCTGAACATGCGCAGCTCCCTTATTGCTTGCATAAAATTTGGAAGCATTGAACTTCGCGATACACTTCCTGATATTCAATCCAACATTTGGCTTTCCTTTTTCTTGATTCAATTCGATAATCGATTCGAAACCTACTATTCAGTATTCACATACACCAACATAAAACATGAAAGCAGTTCTCCTGAAAACAGAGTGAGCACGTGGATTGGAGAAAGGTGCACAGAGGCTCACAGTGACAATTGCTACCATTCTTATCAACAAACTGGGCTTCACAGGGAAGTCTCCTCTTTTCTGAATGTTACTGCAAGCCTTGCTCCTCTCTGCTGCACCACTTCTGACATTCTGTGCGCATGGCATTGTAGTGACAAATTAATGCCACATTGCAAGCACAGACAGCACCACCAAGCATAGGAAGCCTGTGTACATGACTGGCTGACCTTGTGCAGATGACTCTGACAAAAAGCAATGTCGATGCAAAGCCCTCTTGCAGGGGCACGCACAGTGTCATTCAATTAAATCTATCATAAAGTGGGAGTGGAGCATAAACAAGCAATTTTCCTACTGTCTTATATGAAATTTTTTAGATTCTTTTTTTCTACTGTTTGGTATAGACAGTAATCTGAATTACCTGGATTCAATGTAGGCAGGTTTGGCTTACATGAAATTATTGAACTGCTAAAGCACAAAACTCAACGAAGTGTAGTTAATTTTTTTATTTAGCATAGTCTGTAACGAGAAGCAAAGATTTTTTTGCAGTGTAGGGCTTACATGTTATAGAGCTGCATTTACTTACAGTATCCCTGAGGTTTGGGTCTGCTCCCTTGGATAACAGAAGTTGCACCACATTGACTCGCCGATGCTCTGTGGCCCACACTAATGGTGTCCATCCTCCTTCATCCTGCACGAGTCACACACGTACCATACCCAAATCAAACATTTGCACAAATACAGTGATATGTGAACATGTGAATGTAGTTTGTGCAGTGCAACAAATTTTTATTTCCTAAGTTTTCCCATTAAACTGAAGATGATTGGCAAGAAATGATAATAGAAAGTATACAGCTGCCATGCACATTGGGCATAGAGTAGTCCTAGTTGGGAAAGGAACAAAACAGGACAATGGTAGGAATATGCTGTACCAAGATAAAAATACAATAATTCATAAGCAAAGAAGACAAACAGTTTTTCACAACAAAGCCTGCCTAAACTTTGCTTTTTGTGCACTGCAGTCCACTGTAAAAGGAAACACTTTCATGTGCGGCCCAACACTGCTGGCACTCTAACTACAAGTGCCGGCTGAAGCTATGCCAATGCTCTGAGCGAATGTGTACAAAGGTGCCAACATCGCCAACTACAGGTAATCTGCTGCAAAGCTAGGCAATTTAATGTATACTTGACACAGTAAAAAATTTGCACCAGCTCTACACTCATGTTTTCCTTTTCAATGGAGCACACAGGGCAGCTGAAAATTTTGTGCCACTGTTCACAGCCACAAATGCATTATATATAGACCACAAACCTGCAGAATAGAATGATGGCTGGCTCAACATGTCACAGAATCTGTTGATACCATGCAGTGCTGCCTTGATGGCGCACATGCCTGTGGGAGGTGGACCCAATGCCTATCACGTCCCAGGAAAACCCAGTTTTTAACGTCAGCCCAAAAGGATGGTCCAATCCCATTGTTGGTACCGCTGCGTTCATTTCACCTGTACTCACTTCACCATTACTTACTAGTCTTATTGTGCACTTGTCAGGCACTGTGCAGACTTTGCCAAGCACAGCTGTTGAAAGAGCATGCTAATGCACTGCGCACTTCCAAGCTAAAGCTGCCACGCCATCATGATGTGATTTCATATCAAAGTGTGCAACGATCCTTCTAATGGTGCACAATACATTAAAGATAGCAAGAATGGAAGACAGAGGAAGCAGAGACCAGAGGGAGAGGAGAAGTTTCCAGATTGCTAGCATGTCACACCATGTCAGTTCCCACCAGTGTGTAGCCCCTATAGCTTGATCATATGCAATTTATGTTCATCATCTCCCCAGGCTGGGCGGCAGTGGTACCTCTCAAATCAGTTTTACAACGACACCATACTGCTCTCAACATCAAGACAGTCCGTGCATTCACAAACAAAGTTCAGCATTAAACTATTTATCTACTTATTTATCTGCACATACAGTCAAACCACGTTAGATCTTGAAAAATCAGCTAAGTCGAAATTTTCCGCAGCACCGAGCCAGTTTCCATACATGCCACGTATTTATTGCCCCTTATCTCGAAATATTTTTGGGCCAAATTGCGGATATCTCTACATCTTGACTGACAGTGGAACAAGAGCTCCGCCACCTGACCATTTAACAAGCTTCACACGAGGCTGCCGCACCTACCACAATGCGGACACTTCCCCCAAATCTGAAGTCTCAACCTAGTGGCATAAAAACTTTGCCAAGCGACCATGTGGCACGTCATATGATGGGAGAGACGTGCACAGAGGCAGTGCCTGCTAAATGGCACACTTGATGCAGTTTCTTTATACAACACATGTGATTTACCATCAGAGGTGTAATTTCCATTTTAATTTTATTCTACGCAACGCATGCAGCACAGATTTTTTTCGTTGGCTGTGTGGTGCGGGCAACTTGAGCATGAGTGCGACGAGGATGGTGCCACCAAAGCAAGGCAGGTCACCGACGCTAGAAAGACAGGTAGCCCTAATCATGCTCATGGCTCATGCGATGTGTGAAGCAGCTCGAGGACACCTCTCTAGGTCTAAGTGCTACCGTGAAGCCTACCACCCTTACGCAGTCCTTCTGCGCTGAATAAAATGGCAGTGCCGCAAAACGGAGCTGGTTGAAATCTCCGGTACGTTTATATTTTTTCTTCGAAACCATTACGAAGATCCAGTTTAGAAGCTCTTGTTGGAAAGCTGGTCAGTAGTGGTGAATTTTTTAGAATGAACTCGACTTTTCACTGCAATTTCTGCAAACTTTGCTTATCTTGACATTTTTCCCGGTTTTTATGACTTCAAGTTAATGAGCTATTACTGTACTGAGGCCTCCTTTATTACTAAGCAGATCAGAAAACACACATTTGCAATGAATTTCATGCTATGCCACTTTAAAAAGTAAACATAGACATGTAAAACATGCATTAGCACAGCAGACCGTAACAAGTATGCAGTGCAAAATAAAATTTTCTGTCAGAAGTTTTACAAAAATAATTGATTCAATGAAGAGATACTCCACTAATTCACTGCAAGCAAGGCTTCTTAAACTTTTTTTTTGTAGGACACAAAAATAAAGGCTCGTCAATCCATTTAATGATTCTGTAGAAAGAATGACTTTTTAAACAAGTTTGTATGAGCACAATCTGAAAGCAAATTATGCTTATTACAATGCTGCTCACACGGTGAAAATGGCTACAGGTTGTTACACACGTGCAGATTTCATATTTTGTGGAAGAGCAAAAACCCATTCTAAATGTGCTATTCTCCACTAATGAGTAAAAATGATGCTTCTAAATCACAAATTCTTGGTGCTTGGTAGGGACAGGTGAATATTTTGAATTTTTGAAAGCAGGTCAAATACAGCATAGTAACAATGTATATTGAAAATGCAAATATTCAGCATTTTCAAATAAAGTAGATTTCTGTTAATTCAACTACAGTTAAATTGATTTTTCAATTAGTTCAATGCAGGCTGGAGGTCCTGGCCGGTGCCCATGCTTTTCTATGAGCTCAAGCTTGCATTATTTAGATCCTAAAATGGCGCTAGCATGGCGCTCTTTGGCCACAACTGGCCCTTGTGCCATTAAACATCATATATTCATTCATTCATTCAGATCCTAAAATTGGCCTTTGCTGGATAATTCAAACTTAACCAGTCAGCACACATGCACCTGACCCGTATGATGATACCCTTCAGCGGCAGCAACAGTCTCAGCAGAGCTTATGGGACAGTGGAAGCGGTTGAAAATGCCTATTTTCACTAGGAAGATTTTCGAGCAATAACTATAGCTCACAATGTCCGATTATTAGGCGTATGCTAATACTCGTATATCCTCGAATTGAATAGTGCACATTTGAATAATTCGATTCGCGAATAGAATATTTACTATTCGATTTCTTGAATATTTAATATGTGCGGCATATGGACCTGTGCAGTGTCGCATGCACTGCGGAGCCCCTCGCACTCGATGCTGCTCAAGTGAGCATTTCACTTCGTTTTTGACGCAAATGAAGTTATGCTTTGACATAGCAATTCAATAGAGCCTGCGAGCACGACTCAGCTCTATTCGAGCAGCTCACTCTTTTAGTGGCACTGCTTTAACGCTCTAGCGAGCCCTCAATTTTCACTTACTTTAGCATGCTCAAAGTGATTAGCCACTTCTCGAGCTAATGCACAGAGGTAATATTGAAGTTTTCCCATTGTTTTGCTACAAGCATATTGCGGGTTTCTTCTGGACAATGTGTGTGGGCACCCCGATGAAGAAGACAAACTGCTCCCGAGTCTCGAGCTGTTGGCTGAACTGACCAGCGCCGCAGCTGTTTTTGTAAATATACATTGTACTTTAAATAGCCTTCAGTGTTTAATCCCTTGTTTGCATAAAAGACCCCGCACCTCCACCAAATATTCAGCCACTGAAATATCCATGCATTTCGCTGGATCACTGATACTGCAGCCGCACTTTGAAGAAAGCAAAAAGGAAACTAAGATAAGGTAGACAAATTCAGATTTTTGTAATAGTGCCACCTCCCAAAGAACTTTTGTCGCATTATTCTTATGCATTGCAGTGTTATCACAAGTCGGTGGTGACAGGCATCCCGCTATCAAAATGTAATTGAAAAATATCAAGGTTGGCACTCTTTGGCCATCCCTGGCCCTTGCACCAAAAAACCCCACGCATCATCATCAAAAGTATGAATGCAATTAACTTGTACCGAGCTGGAAATCAGAATGAATGAGTCTGGTTATCCAGACACCACCACTCCATATGAATAGCACCTCCCAGGCACATACCTTCCCCAGATGCTGAAGTAACAGGAGCCTGCCCTGCTCACCAGCGACAGAGGAGAGAGACGATGAAGCCTATGAGGCATCGGCTGAGGGAATCCAGCAAGACATCAGATCGCCTGGAGCAACAATCTAAAGAAACGTGTATTTTATACTAATCTCGATTTATTAAACAATTTTCTCAACCAAACATGGCGACAAAAACATCTTAACCAAGCCTCTATATGGTCAAAGAATGATGCAAATGTCCAGTTATGCCATTAGGAAAGTCAACGCAAGAGCACCGAAAATGCAATTGCCAGCGATTTAAGGACTGGCGACTAAACAAGGACCACAATGCGGAACGGAAAGCACAAGCATTGGCTCCCGTGTTTCAAAAAGATTCATCCTTTTGTTGAACACGCCAATATCATACTGTGCCGCAACCGGTTTCAAAGCCGAAAACTGTGCTGCCTCACAGGGTACCTATTCCTCATCTATCCCGTGGCTGCACATTAGCTACAACAGGTGTCACGGCGCTTGCTGGCAAACTCCACTGTCAGGAGCATATTGGACCCCCGCAAGGTGAGAAATTTGGTTTGACAGTCTGTGCTGCATTTCAAGCAATTTAGGCTTAGGGCATGACACCGAGTGTTGTGACGCAGTTAGCAAAAAACAGATTGGCGGCTGTGGTGAGTTAGTTTGGCACGTACCAGATCTTACTGGGACATGTTTGGGACACTTTCTATGGGCCCCAACATTATTGTAACCTATTTTGGTACTTCTTGAGGTACTTTTCGGGTATGCTAGCCGCACAGGGCATTGTGATGCAGTTAACAAAAGACAGGTCAGCCGCTGTCATGCAGTTAGATTAACATTGGTTAGGTTCACATTGATTGAATCTTGCGGGGCCACGTTTGTGGTGCTCTTTGCACATGCGAGAATATTATGCAAGATTCAAATGTTCCTGTTCTTACACTAATATGTACACCCATAGCATAATCAAACTGCGTAGGTGCACGCACTGAAGAAAACTATGTGGTTGTGTGCCCGTCAAAAAAGCAAAACGTGATAAACTTTCGCTAATCTTCATCTTATCACCAAACAGAGGCCATTAGTTTTCGCAAGTCTCAAAAAAAAAAAAAAAGCAACGGAAAAGCGTGCACGGCGGCATTCTTCCTATGCACACCCTGTGAGCACTTAACCAGCGAGAAACAAGCAGTCGCCCTTTGAGCGATTAGCAACAAGGTAGCCATCAGTTTTGCAAGCGCATGAAGCCAAAACCGCCCAAAGAACAAAACCCAAACTGCCGCCCGCCCGCCAACACGCGAGCGGTAGTATATAGACGTGCGGGAGCGAACTAGCGCTTAAACAAACCATGCAACGAAAACTGAGAGAGGGAGGCACACGAAAAAAATTCCCTGTATTCCTACATAGTGGCAGCACAAGACAGAAAAGGAAAAGTTAGGAAATTGGCGCGCTTTTGGAACATACGGACGGCGCCATAAATATACGGCATCAACCATTTTGGACTTGTTCGCGGCGCTGTATATTTACGTCATTGACCTTCAAAGGGTTAAGAGCAGGAAATAAGGCACAGGAACATGGGAATGCTTGGTCATATTTTATGTATGGTATTGTTTGGAATGGGTCGGGTGTTTTTACGCCATGTTTTGTTCGTAATGTCCATTCATCATTTTCACATGTACTGCCTTACATACAGCTTTCCTATAAGGTCCAAATGCCAAAATGACACATGCTTGCAATTTACTTTTTTCAGTTCATGCCATCCGGAGGCACTTCGTACGGGAACTACTGCTGCTTACCTGATGCCACAGCATTGGATGAATGCATGAAAAGCCTGGAACGAACACTTTCAAGAGCCGTCCACGTTACCAGCATGGCAATTCGCCAAATGCCATTTGCCATTCAACGATAGTCTTGCTTGCAAACGGTGAGATTTCCTTGCCGTAGAGAGTATGGGACCAGGACCCCTTTGTGCAGTAGCCATACAGTGAAGTGGCCAATCAGCAACCGAGGAGTGGTCACTCTGGCACCGACAACAGCCTCACCATAGGTGTTCTGTGGCCTCAGCACCACTGATTGCACGGCGACGCCGATATCATCTCTAGGCCTTCTTCGATTCACTTGAAAGCGAAAGACTACTGAATGAATCACAGAACAGCTACGCTCAAAAGACGCAATGTTTTCTTACCAATGTTGTCGCTCTTCAAAATAATTACAGTAAAGCCTCGTTATAACGAAGTTGAACGAAGGGGTCGCAATTACTTCGTTATAACCATTAGTTCGTTATACCCACTATCCATTTCTATCCACAATTAGCAAGCAAGAGAGGATGTGCTCACCACCAAATCTCACAGCAGCCCGCCACGCGAAAAAGAAAATGGCTGTCGCATGGAAAAAAAAAACACATGAAAAAAATACAGCAAGGAATAGCTACTTTATTCACGCCAAACAGCTCATCACTGATCGATCAACAGCACACCAGCTGGCGGCTCACTTCGCAGAAAAAAAGTCCTTGATAGATTTTTGCCGCGTCTTCTTCAGGCGAATGATGGCTTTTTCAGCTGCAACCGCTATTTCGAGTCCGTCCTCACCGTCATCGTGAGCGCCAAAGAAGCGGCGCAGCAGGTCTGCCGCATCCAACGCTTGTGCGGGTGTAGGTACGTCGGGTTCGCCAATATTAGGCTCCTGGCTGTCATCGACACATCTGTCACTGTCGTCAATAGGCACCTCCGTTACCGCGCGCACAATTTCCGCCTCCGTTAGCTCTTCTGTCATCACCACGTCAGCATCAGGACTGCATACGTGGCGAAGGTGTCGCAGTCAGGCACAACACCGGCATCAAGGAGAGCGTCCCACGACGCTAGGGCTTGGTTGCCCGCAGCACCCTCATTGGCGGCAGCACCGAGATCTTCGCTGTAACCACCGCTGCTGACGCCAAATTAGGCATGCTGGAAGCAATTGGCGATCAGGCTTGCCGGTACAGCCATCCAAGCAGGCTGTAGCATCTCGATCGCCATGTACAAGTCGATCGTGGACTCGCTCTTCATGCTTACATTGAGCAGAATCCAGACGATCACACGCTTGCGGTAGCCCGACTTAAAGTTCATGTAACTCCTTGGTCGAGGGGTTGAACAACTGCAGTGCAGTTTGACGGCAAGAAGCATAGCTAGATGTTATTGAGCACAGCGGCGGTGTGGTGGGCCACGCAGTTGTCCAGTACGAGGTATATCTTCCGGTTCAGCTTGCCCAGCCGCTCGTCCCACTATCGCAGCCATTGTGCGAGAATTTCTCTCGACATGCAAGCCTTACGGTAGGACACATATCATACTTGGAGCTTTCATTTGCCTATGAAGCGTCGTGGTGACATACTTTTGCCGATCACGAGGGCCAGCACCTTTTCCGACCCATCCATGTTGGCACAAAGCAACACGGTTACATGGACCTTGCTCTGCTTACCGCTGTGGCAGCGTTCACCTTTAACAGCCAAGGCTTTTTATGGCAGCATCTGGTAGAACAGGGCTGTCAAATCCGCATTGAACAAATCTTTGGCACTGTATTTTTCTAGCGGTTGTCCAACGTTTGTCTCCACCCCCGCCTATGCAGCTTCGCAGTCGACAGACTGCGCTTCCCTGCTGACAGCCCTGCCGAGGATGTCGTGGCGCTCCTTGAAACGCTGCAGCCAGCAGACACTCGCCACGAAATTGTCCTGCCCCATGATGCACGCAAAGTCCCTCGCTTTGCGCTGATACAGTGCCCCACTCACAAGAGTGCCACTTGCTTTTGCGTCCAAAAACCACTTGAAGACTGCCTTTTCTACAACTTTGAAAGCGGGTGCTCGCAGCTTCTTTCTGTCGCCTTTAACGCCACATGCGACACCACTGGTGACAGCTTCTTTGCTGCTCAAAATCGTCGACAGCATGCTCAACGCTATGCTGAAATCTTTGGCCACTTTTTTTCTTCTTCACGCCGGACTCGACAGCTTTCAGCACAGCCACCTTCTGCTCGATTGATATTGTTTTGTGCTTCCCTTTTTGTTGTCCATCTCCTCTCTGGTGGCAGGAACTCCCACGAACGAACCAACAGAAACGCTGACATCGTTGATGCGCACGGAGGCAACGACAAGCAACAACAAAACCGCAGTCGGCACTGCCCCACGCACGCAGCGGAAGGCACACGGGAGACACAAACGTCGCGCGCTATAAGACATTGACCTGACAGGTACCAAAATGGTCAGTAAATGCTCGTTGTGAAAAAAACAATTGCTGACGATTACGTTACTTCCTAATGCCAAATTTGAGCGCAGCTCTTCTGTTGTTTCGGCTTTTCTATACACTGAGGCAAATAATTCGAGCAAGACATGTATGTACAGTAACAACTTTTTATTCTTCACTTCTTCAAGAAACACTCCACTCTCAGTTCTTGATTGTCATGAAGGTAGCTTTGTGGTCGGAGAAATAGATAGATATATGCTAGACTTGCTGCACCAATGCCTGGTTCAGCGTAGCGCACCTCAGGATTTTGGCGGTAACAGCGCTGGGTCTCTGCTCGGGCTGCTCGTTTAGCAGCAGCGACAGACAAAGGACTTCCACCGGTTGCCTCGCTCATGGCTCAGAAAGGACTGGCTGAGAATAAACTACTTATATAGGCAGACGGATTATATCATAATATAATCCGCCTGCACCGGCCGCATCATTTCACACCAGCCGCCGCAAATGGAGCGTAGCTTGGCGCAGCTGCCTCGCTTATCGGGAGGTTGCGGGAGGCAGTGCGTAGGCGCATAGGAATGTTGCCCGGCAAAGAGATGGCAGATGCCAGCGACTGACTGACGCCGCTGATGTTGCTAGCAAGTCTACTGAAAGTGGCTTTGCATTTCAGCTTGGGAAGCACTCACCATGATAGGCTGATACCGAGCCTACGCTCTACTGGCGCTTCAGCAACCAGAGAACACCGCGCGCTCTCACGCGGTCGTGGCCGTTAGGAGAGGAGGAGGAAGAGGTACACGCAGTGGCGAACGGCAGCGGCTATGCGTTTCAGCTTGAGCAGCAGCACATCATCAAGATCAGCCGCCATCTGGCCAGTGCTCTGAGGAGCGAAGAGAGCAGGGCTCGCGCCGTGCGCGAGATGGCGCCAGGAGCGCACTGACCCTGGCTACGGAGCTGGTTATGGCGAGGCCTGACAGTGCCGCGAAAAGCAGGAATGGGCGCCAGAGAGCTGCGCTCTAAAATATCCCATTTCATTATAATGAGGCTTTACTGTATACACAAAGAAAATATGCTAATATTAGCGACGCCATCAGATGCGATGCAAGCACACATGCACCGGTCTTCCGCCGTTGGTAGCCGCGCACTGCAGCTGAGCTCGACAAGTATCAGAGCTCTCGGTCGTTTTTAACGTTTGACAGCGAATATTGTTTTTCATAAAATGCACAATTTACACATCACTTTATCTAGCAGAAATTTTTTTGCTTGGAACAGAAGCTGCAGCCAATGTGCGCGTTCTTGATGTGATGTTCACAGTCGTCGATTGGCCCATCGGTCGTGCGGCGGGCGGTGCGCCGGCCGAACTGCTGTCTACTTTGGTAACCTCTCATGTGGCAGACGTTCTGTGGCTCTGGAGGCCGGTTTGCCCCAAGCGTGGACGTGCCTTTCCAGAGTAAAATAAACATTTCTTCATTTCACAAAGTGTCTTGCGTCTACATCATGAAATTGCACGTTGCACAGAGAACCGATTCGATGGGGGCTTGTAAAAATTGTTTGCAATCATATTTATTTTATTAAATAAAAAAAAGACATTCCACACCAAGACAGTGTGCGGTTGAGCAGCAAAAGCCAAAATAAATGACGCGCCGATCAGTGTAGCTATCGTAACACGTACTAGCCAGCATTCAAACTGCGCGCGCTCAAACCGAAAGCGTGGTTCAGGTGTTCACATCAGCAGCTTGGTGCGTTGCAGTCAATTCGGCCACTGGGCTCTATGGGAGTGTCCACTCTTGTAGAATTTGTTTATCTATGGCTCCCTGATGTAGGCCCGATGCGCAAGATCGCACACACAAACAGCGCCCAAACGACGCAATTCCCAGGACATTGCCACACCAGCCGGGGCCGCCTCTGTGGATACAAGGGTCGACCGGGTCGACAGGACTGATCGAAATGATAACGAGACGCGGACAGAGAGAACGGCAACAAAAGCAGCATGTAATTCGGGAAGTGCAAAAGCACGTGCAAACATTGGGCTGATTAGCTGCTGATGGGCAAGCAGATTGTGTTGGATACGCGGCGCTGAAGTCTACATCACTTCAAAAGCTGTCTATATAACCCGCATGCATTACCTTGGGAATGATCATTGATGAGCCACCCATACGAACATGCCAGCGGCTAGCGTCCCACAACAGCCTGCAGCTGTCGCGGGATGCTAGCGTGTCCTTAAATCTAAGTGCATGGGCGTCTCTTATTTCGCATCCGTCGAAATGTGGCTGTTGCGATTGTGACAAAACCCGCGACCCCGAGCAATGCAATAGTGGCAAAGCTACCTCGGCACCAAATTGTTTATTCACCCACCGTGGTTGCTTAGTGTGTTGGGCTGCTATGCATGAGGTCGCGGGATCGAATCTCGGCCTCGGCGGGCGCATTTCGATGGAGGTGCGAACACCCGTGTATAAACTTAGATGCACGTTAAATAACCCCAGGTGGTCCAAATTTCTGGAGTCTCCCACTACGGCGTGCCTCATAAAATCGTGATTTTGGCATGTAAAACCTCATATTCTTTTTTTCTTTAAGTGTTGATCAGATGTGCAACCGATTCCGTAGTATCACCTAGACCCTATGGTGCACTTTAAATTTACATGGTGTTATTTTTCAGAAATAGCAGAAATGGTACCGTACTTTGAACTTAAATTTATACCATTTGCCCGGAAGCACTGGCATGTCCATAGTAGCAACACTTCCTTGCCTTGTCACATCACCTTCTATCTCTCTCCCCCCCTCCTTGTATGCAAGCGAAGAGTGGCAAGGCTGTTATTCACTCATTTCATGACTTCCGTTGTTTCTACCCATTCTCTGCCCACTCTCCCGCCTCCTTTCTACAGCTCTATCCACGTCCCCTCTGGACTTGCATGTTAGTAGAAAGGTAAGCACTGCAGTTGCTGCAATGCTTTTAAGGCGTGTCACAGATAATTACAGCTATCAGGAGGCTCTGTGGCAACGCCCAGGTAGCTCCAGAGGGCACTTTGCACATTCGACGCAGTACAAAAGTCTAAACGAGTTTCTCGCGTCGCCTTTCCTCCCTGCCAAGCTTCTGTCATTTATATGCATGTTCTGAACCACCCCCAACACAGTGTGCAAAACAGCAGCAGTGGGAAAGTCGAAGGAATAGGCAAAGGAAGCTTCACTTTAAACATATTTTCGGACCTTCATACAACAGAATGGAACTACAGTCAGTGCCAGCATACCAATTTTGTGTTCCCATTTTCTCATATTCAATTCAATATATACTACTGTATATTTGGTATTCGCACACCCATACGGATTATGGTATTTACCTGATTCTAACATGCACTGTTTTTTTGCTTTTTCAGGACAACTGGTCATAAAAATGCCTGCGTAGTGCAACCAGACAAAACACCAAAACCGCTTTCATGGCATTTCTGTGCTTTACCGCATAACAAAAGTATTGCGGCGAAGCTGACATTATAAACCATGCCCCCCCCCCCCCCCCTCGCATTGGCTGCCATTGCGCAAGGCACACATTATTGCCCATTTTTCTTGCTAAAAACGCGGGTGCAGGTTAGATTTCTACTTTGTATAGGAGCTTTAATGTCATTGCTATGTCAGTTTTCTATTTCAAAAGTGGGTGCGCGTGTGATTCTAGGCCGTGTTAGAATCGGGAAAATACTGCAAATGAAACAAAGGTGTGTTTTGGCGTTTTTTTCTGCACATCTTGTTAATTCAACCCACCGGATAATTCTATCAATTTTGTCGGTCCCATCAGAGTCGAATTAACGGAAGTCGACTTTATTCGAATCTAACCCAATAAACCTTTGGTAACATATGTTAAAGGCTGGTTACTGTTCTCAGTCTGCAAAACAAAAGGACAAAGTTTTCAAAAGAAACAATATAGAAACAACAAAATGGATAATACTAGTTTCCTTTTGATTTCCCTGCAGAAGCCTCATTAAAAAGCAGAATAGCACAGATACTTTGCACCGAAACAGTCCGCAGAACGATTAGGCACTTGTCACTGTAACGAAGCACTACCATGCTGTGCTGTCAACTACAACTAGAGTTATGAATGAAATAAAGGAAATGAATGCTGTTCCTGCATCAGAGTAGATGGCTACAGCACACTATATAGGAGAGGTGCTATAGTAGGATACAACTTAAAAAACAGCAGTTGGCAACCAAGGCACACAAACTGTGCGGAGTTGTTACTCCACCAGCCAATCACAGAAGCAAACAAAATCGTCGTCATGCAACCATCTCAAAATAGCGTTATACTACTTGATACCTTTGGAGCGTCTGCTGTTCTTGAAGAGTCTTTTCATCAGTGGAAGCGATGAGGTGTGCAACAGACATGGACAAAGTGCATGTAGTCTGAGCATTTCACTCGTCAAAAGTCCACAGTACAGTTATTTCACTGCCGACTCTGTTTTACTCATGAAACTTCACTGCAAACTGAACTGAAACTTGACAATAAATAATTGCAGCGAAATTTCAGTTCAAGAAAGAATTAGGCTTTCATCGTTCCCCTATAATAGACGAATGAAAAAATACAAAATCACCAGCTTTTTTTTTTTTTTTTTTTTCCGAGGGTAAATGCCTCAGGGCATACAGGGGTATGGGATGGGGTGAATAAGGATGATTAAATGAATGAAAAAAGATTTGCTGACCTAATGAAGTCCAAGAGGGATCGATAATGCGGTCCCTGCTTCCAAGCAGCGTAATCGCTTGGATTATGCGGCAAGAGTCCCGCTGCTGCGAGGTGCCGGAGCCTCGTCGGTTTCAGTGCAGGGCAAACCCACAGCAGGTGGTGGATGTCGGCTTCAGCATTTCGCAACTTGCAGAGTGGACACTCAGGACGAGGATATAACGGGCGAAAGTTTGAAGTATGAACTATTTGCAGCCTCGCGGCGGAACAGTGGCTGGCGGTTATGAGGGCGTGGGCGGGGCTTCACTGCAGACTTGAGTTGTGTCTGACTATAGTGAAAGAAGGTCTGACCACTATGAGTAACAGCAACCCGTTAAGTGCTTCAGGTATCCTACCTAATAGAACTTCGTACCACACACCTTGCGACACCAGGCACACATTTATCTCAAGTGAAAGGGCATTTTATGTGGCTGGAGGAGTTGTTTCTTCATGAATGGAGCACATCTTCTAGACCAGAAGGAATACTTTTCTTTTTCTTTCTTTAAGGCATCAATGACTTGCTTGTAGTCTGCCATTTAGTGTGTTCGGCAGTTGTAGTCATTTTACATTTTACATTATCCCCTGTGATATTTTACATGTGTTTATGCACATGTAAAAAACATGCATGCATATGTTTATGCACATGCACCTTTTTGCACAACTTGGGACCTTTTGACCATTCATTTGCAACCAGGCACTTGAGTGGTTAGAGGCTATATTCATGCATGGTTTTCTTTTTTTCATGAAAATTTGTCTAAGCTATATATACAGAACTCTACTGATACATTCCTCATTCATGTTTTCTCGTGTATAACGTCGGTAAAACCCAGACCCAGCAAAGTGCTCATAGAGACTTATTAGAACCCTCCTTCGATACGTCATCATTCCCGCAATGTTCCCACATGATACGTAGAACTTTTGGCATATAATTGCAAGAAAATATCTAGTGTACCATCTATATACTAAAAAGATTTTGCACCAAAAAGAATACACGCAAGAAAGACGACGACACTTGTGTGCATTCTTTTTGGCGCATAATCTTTTTAGTATGCAAGATCACCAACTAGCCCAGCAGTTAACTCTTCTAAACTACCATATATAACTTGGAATAACTAAAAGAAAAATGTAAACCATGCTGGCACCCGAGCTGCACACTTCCGAACACCACCAACATACGCATTTGATGAGCCACGGCCTTGGCGGTGTAGTATTGGCAGAAATTTCGAGCACCGTTCGATATTCAGACTCCACCTGCACAACCGCGTGCCAATTTGGCCACAGAATCAAGCAAAAAATTGTGATATTTTATTTTTAATATGTTGCTGACATGGTGATTGGGTTTGTCACCGTCTCCTCCTCAAAAACGAAACTAGCAAAGCTTAGTCAATCCAGTAGCCGCACCTAATCCGCAGGGCAAGCCAAGCAAAGCCGTTACTTGTTGAAAGGCTGCATCAACTGCATTTGTTAGCTGTTGTGCAAGTTCCACGTTTGTTCACTTGTGTTTTAAATAGCGACACAGTCCCAGCAACTTCTTAAAATTATTGGGTTTTACGTGCCAAAACCACGATCTGATTATGAGGCACGCCGTAATGGGGAACTCCGGAAATTTTGACCACCTGCGGTTCTTTAACGTGCACTTAAATCTAAGTACATGGATGTTTTCGTGTTTCGCCCCCATCGAAATGCGGCCCCCATGGCCGGGATTCGATCCCGCAACCTCGTGCTTAGCAGCCCAACACCATGGCCACTAAGCAACCACGGCGGGTTCCCAGCAACTTGTTCAACTGGCATTAACTCCACCCGTAATTTATGCACTGAAGAGGGCATACATCGGGAAGTGCGGCAACTGCTGGACAATGACTATTGCAAAGAAACCCGCAATCATTCAGCTTTCACAGCTCAGTCTGCTTTTGCTATGCTAGCAGGAGATGAAGATTTGGTTAATGCGTTGACTGCACTTTCGTCTATCTGTAGTGACATCATGAAGATGGCCGAAATACATACTGACTGGCTCTCAGGCAAGTGAATATGCATGCAGCAGTGTCGATAAACTTGGGCCACATCCCCAGACGACCCCTTTCAAAGATACCACTTTCAGTTTCGTAGCAACGGACGTGTCGATGAGTGAAAGCGGTTTTGGCACTGTGATAAGATAGACTGCTTAGCATCAATGCACCTGGTGCTATCCACGAGAATTCTTGTAAAAGTGAATGTATCCCTGAGAGTTATCATCCAGGAGTACACCATTTTTAGCCACTTGTGGAATAAGTCACTCTCTTTTTGTGCTAAACCCAATACTTCGGACACCTGTTTATTTGGACTTTAAGCGGTGCGTCAATTCCTCATTACCTGTTGGCGACTATGAATCTTTTAGAGGCTGAGCTGTGCATAGTGCTTTTGTTTTAATATGCAACAGCAGATTGGCATGATTTTAAGAGCATGTTAATGTAATAATTTTCCAGAGTATTACGTTTATTATTTTCACAGTCCCCTGGAAAACATACTGAGGGGTTCTACTGTATATAGATTAACTTGAGGTGTGGCTTAGTTACCACAAACAACATGCCATTGTGATGGTCGCTGAAACAATTACATCTATCCATTATGATTGTCCTGCAGCAATGTGATTCGATCATAATGACACGTGTACTTGTTTGTCTTTATCGGGCGACACGTTTCACCGCCTAACAAATGTTAACGCACAGCGCAGGATGCGCCTGCATGTATCGCAAGTTTCTTGAATGTTATACTTGGTTCCATTCGCTGTCTGTGACCGAACCTTGTGTAATCTGATTGCATGTGTGTGCGACGCGAATAATGTAGAACTTTATGGAAGGCACGCGGGTCCCAGCGATTACTCTGAAACATCCGACGACCGTTGTATAAAAGCCAACGCGCTTGACCAGCTGATCAGATTTTGACGACCACCGATCGTGTTCGCTGCTATTGCTTTCCACTGAGTGTAACTTGCTTTTGTGGGCACAAGTTCGCCCAATAAAATGCTAGTTTTGCCATTGACCGTTTTGATTTCTTCACCGTCACTAATACGTGACAATAATGAACCTGCATCAGCAAGCCTCTACAATTTCAGGCTGAGAACTTGAATTGAAAAGAATTAAAACAAAACAGTACCTGATCATTTACAGGCAGTTTTGCATCCAGGAACATCTGACAAAGTTCCAGGCTGCCACACCGAGCGGCCAAATGCAGGCAGCTCATACCATCTTCACCCTAAACAAAAAAACATTGTCCAATAAGCTCACCAATGAAGAAATAAGTAAGGCATAGTGTTTTTTATTAAAACTGAATGCATAATGTTTTCAGAAAAGTGTGCCAAACTAATCTTTCACATTTTGGTTTTAACCAGAAACATGCAAGACTAATGTGGCACGCAGAAAAATGAAGTACACTGGCAATTATGCACTGGCCTTATGCGAATTCAGTAAGCGTTCATGTGAATGAAATATCCCCCCCCCCAAAAAAAAACATTATATATATATATATATCACAGAGAAAAGCAATAATAGAAATGTCAAATCTTCCAAAAGAATTGAAAACCAAAAACATGGACCCCTACTCAGGAGTTTGTTGTTACGTAAAAATTCGTTCTACAAATGGCACTGAATTATAGGATTCTCACAGCCTAAAATTATATACAACCAAAACTGCAGGCTAGCAGCTACACAGTAGGCAAAAAATCAAGGACAACGATAGAGTGATTAGCATTAATCAGAATGAATTACTCATTTTCTCGAAGTCAAGGTAAAATATACAACATGGTGTGTGTACACATTTGTGTTCCCTCACTGCTATAAAAACCCAACGCTTTTTCCCTCTTATGACAAAATATCTGCAAAAAGTTGCTGAATGAGTACTCGGCTACTCTCAAAACACAGATTACCATCTGTGTGTGTTTGTCTATTGGAGCAAGTACCCACATGGCCCCAGCAATGCACCCCAGTACACATAGCTTTGCCAGCTCTACTTTTCACTGCAATATTTCACTGTGCTTTGTACACGCATTTTTGCTGAGGGTGTCTTCATTGCATTTTCACTACATGTTACTGCCCTTTCTTAACTTTCATGGCTGTGAGTGCCTACATTTCTCTCAGTCTGTGAGTCCTAAGGCTTAAGGTACTTGTTTAGTGCACAGGGAACAGCAGGAGCAGCACACTTTTCTGGGAAGAGCTTCTCTTGCATTCTTGACTTGTCACTGCCTAGAGTTGAAACAAAAAAAAGTATCTAAGAATAACAGCTACAAAACAGCTACTTAAAAGGCCCCTTACCAGGTTCAGGCATAACCAACAAACAGGCCCAGTGCGTAGATCACAGAGTGACAATCATGTAAACAAAATATTACGCCTATGTATGCCACAACAAGCTGAACATTGAAACAGAAGTTTGCAATCCCTTGTTCTCGGAGCAGCCAGTCTTCTCACCAGCAAAGACATCCTACATCTTGCCTACCACATCTCGGGTCCCTCCTGTAGCCTGCTAATAGCCAGCAGCAACATGGGCAACACAGATTCCTAGGAAATGCAGAGCACGCAAAGCCTCTAGTGGAAATCTACTTCCCAGCAAGAGTGGAATAGGAAGAAAGGCAGGTCTCATGACATGAATGCGACAATGGCTCTCACCTCCAAAATGGGAGAAGACAGGTAGATGCTGGTTGAGGCAATGAAAGAGCCTCTGCTTGGGAAGAGATAGTAGCTCACCTTTTTTCACTATTACCTCACGTTTAGCTTGCTTATATCTCTATTACTAAACCATTATGAAAACTTCTGTTGTTAGAACGTTCCTTTGGAGGATCTTTATAAATTCCAATGCATAACTTCTTACAGGGCCTGGTGAGGAGCCCTTTGATGTTTTATGTTGCTTGTTTACCCTATTGCCTAAAGTGCAGTTTTGTTAGCCTGACAAGTCAGATGATTTGCTGCACTGGAACTAGAAATATTTACTGTATCCTCAAAGTTCTGCATCTAGACACTTCAGTCAGCTTAGTCTCAATGTGTACAATAAGCAACAGTGCACAGTTATGCTGCAAAACACATTTTGCAGAAATTACACAGATCCATAGAAATTTATGTATAAAGCTCGTTATGATGTTGCCTAACCACACACTTATGGTGACACGGCAGTAATGAACAAAAGAAGATAAAATCAGATCTGAAGTGATTGGCGTTCTTAGATTCCCAAGCCTGAGTAATCAAGTAATGGATGATAAAACTGCTACTACCCAAAGTCTACTACACAATGTGACACTCGTGGCAAAGAAACTCATGCCTGAAGCAAACGAGTTTCAGCCTCACAAACACACACATTCATTCACTTTCATCCAGGACATAAAGCTGCCTATAAGTTTCTATGGCAAATCTGCAAGAAGTACAGATTTCAAACACATTAAATAAAAAAAGGAATTTCAAAATAAAGAATAGGCAAGCAGTTTACAAATGAGGCTAAGTGACTTAAAAGTTAAAATCATTTTTAAGAGCAATGCCAAGACCCTAGGTACAGGGTTTTTTCGTAATGTTTTCTGACATTATAGGGACAAGAAAGTGATGTCCACAGTACAAAATTTACTCAGTGCAATGCAATGAGTACCATCCAAGGTACTCAATCCTGCAGTGGCACAGCAGAAAACAACATATAATAAGAATTTTTCTGTCTGCATCCGTGATAGTGTTCACGTAGCCGAATACTGGAAACAGTGATAAGTGAGCATGCTAGAAACTGTCCCTCAGCGTGAGAGAGAAGCGAACAAGTGCAGCCCAGCTGTAAGGTATAATCCTTTATTTATAAAGACTTTTGGCTGTGGCTCATGCTTTCAGCGCTCTTGAATCTTTTATACAATAATATGCACGCATTTTTTTTCACCTTCCAGTCAAACTGTCTTTTATGCTCCCGTCATTTCCAGGCCAATCCAAGCCAAGGCCTGTAAATAGAGCTTATCTGGACAGGGTGTGGCAATTCCAACAACCCTTTATGCATGAAGCCTTACGGCACAAGTTGAAGGTATTATGAACCTTTTTAAAATTCTGGGGTTTCACATGCTAAAACCATGGTCTGATTATGAGGCACGCCGTAGTGGAGGACTCCGGATTAAGTTTGACCATCTAGGGATCTTTAACGTGAACCGAATGCCCAACACTATGGGCATTTTTGCTTTTCGCCGTCATTGGAATGGGGCCGCTACAGCCAGGATTTGATTCCGCGACTTCATGCTTAGCAGGGCAACGCCATAGCCACTAAGCCACCACAGGGGGTTGTGTATCTTATAAGATGACCACAGACCACCACAGGGGACACTGGGGAACTTGAAAATTCGTGTACTAAAGACTTATATGTGCCACCATGGATTGAGGGAGATCACTAGACTCTGCTGTTCCACTCATTGCCTTGACAGCAGCATAACTTGCAAATGTGAACTTTCTTTACATTGTAATACAGTAGAACCTGTTGATATGTTCTTCAAGAGACTGCAGGAAAAAAGAATGTAACAGCCAGGAAAATGTAAGAGTGAGGAAGGCCCCAAACGGCCATTACAAAGTCAGAACAGCTCTGTGCGCATGTATAATTAGGGACATATACTATGTTTTGCAACAATGAACCCATCCAACAAATAATGTGCTTCACCGCATAACCCGATTGCATTGCGGCGAAGCTGACTTTAAAATGCCCGCAATATTTTTAATTGTGCCGTGACACACTTTGACACACCTATCGAGACTGACGACCACACAATTCCGGCATTTCGCACTTCCGAATTTGCCTCTGCACAGCTCAATTTACGTGACTGCTGCATTCACATACAATGTAAGATGCGGGAACATTACAGAATGGTGATGTATGAAATGGGAACATAATACATAGGAGTTAATGGGATATAGGTCAGGACCAAGCGCAGCAGCAAGCAAACGTATCAACGAGGTTCCACTGTACATACAAAAAAAAAATCGACCAACATATATAATGAAAAATTCTTAAAAACAAGAAGCACAGCACACTTCTTAGTCACGGCTAACTCATGTACACCAATTTGTGATCGCATGGGGCAACTCTGCTAGCAAAGTTTCCCAGTATAGTGTCTCAGCAACCAGATCCCTGCGAGTTTCTCAGCCAATTTAAAGTTATGCTGCCTTATTTAACTGCTACCATCCTGCTCAATCCTACCAATGTAAATAGCATTTTCATTTCCACCATAATCTCATGACACAGTTTGGTCAGTTGTAGTTACCTTAATTTAACATTTTCTGCTGCCCACAATATATATAATTACTAACCAGCATGCAAATTCAGCTTGCAGACAGGACCCATGACGTGGTAGGTGAGGCTCGTCACTTCTTTTGACCCTTTCAGGGTCAATAACTTAAATAATATACAGCGCCGCGAACAAGTCCAAAATGGTCAATGCCGTATATTTATGCTGCAGCGCCATCTGTATGTTTAAAAAGCGCGCCAATTTCGTAATTTCTTTCCTGGCATGTGCTGGCACTATGTGGGAATACAGGGAATTTTTTTCTCGTGCCTCCCTCTCTCGGTTTTCGTAGCATGGTTTGCTTTAGAGCTAGTTTGCTCTGGTGCGTCTATATACTACTGACCGCGCATTGGCACGCGCACAGACAGGCAGCAGTTTGGGTTTTGTTCCACGGGCTGTTTCAGCTTCTTACGCTTGCAAAATTGATGGCTACCTCGTTACTAATCGCTCAAAGAGCGAGCACTTGTTTCTCGCTGGTTAAGTGCTCACAGGGTGTGCATAGGAAGGATGGCGCCGTGCACGCATTTCCGCTGCTTTTTTTTCTCACGAAAACTAATGGCCTCTGGTTGGCGATAAGGTGAAGCTTAGCGAAAGTTTGTCACACGTTTTGCTTTTTTGACGGGCACACAACCACACAGTTTTCTTCAGTGCATGCACCTACGCAGTTCGATTATGCTGTGGGTTAGCACATATTAGTGTAAGAGCAGGAACATTTGAGTCTTGCGTAATATTCTTGCATGAGCATATTCAAAGCCTTGAACTAAAACAATGCATCAAATTTTTCAGTCTTATAAGTTTATTTCTGTTCTTATTGTTATTATTCATGAATGAAGAGTACATATATACCAACGCAAAATATTTTTTTCTCACTTTACGGTCACCCTAGAAAAATTACAGTAAATTTTTTTCAAAACAGGTTCCCCAGATGAATTGGGATCAGCAATAAAAAAAAAATCGACCCTGGGCAGTAGCATATGGCGAAACAAATCGACCCTGAAAGGGTTGAGCAAGGAGACTAGGTGCTCTAAGAATAAGGGCATGCAGGCTTCAACGAATTCCTTTCGTAATTACCTTAGTAAGCTGCCTGCTCTTTTTTCAAATCTCTCCTAATTATTGTGGCTTGTGACAATCGTTTAGAGTGACAAGTCAAGAAAGTGGGGAAGCCTCCTCCTAAAAAAGCCTGATACGACTATCCTTTATCCCTCTGCACTTCAAGAAACAGTACTATTTCCCTTATAGATAGCACACCAGCACAAAGAGGTGCCCTGCTTGTTCTGAAGCAATGACTACGTTGCGGTCCTATATGAAATGCACAAACAGTCAAAATTGCCAGGCGTACCAACAAAGAAGGCAGCTCACGGAACAGACAGGTCGTTTTTAAAAAAAAATTAGGAGAAGGATCTCATTGACATCACATGCAGAGTACTTCATTTCCCCCTCCCACCCCCACCTTCTGTGTGGGTGCTCACCAGCATCGATTTGAACCAATAAAGGCTGAATAGCCCAGTTGGTCCCTTCACAGACATGGGCATCCTACCCAATTTTTTATGCTTAAAAGCCTACCACAGCAATGTGAGTGATTTCTTGACGTGAAAGCGCCTGAACAAAGCGAAAGTGGAGATGTGAATAAAAAGGATAAGGTGACCAAGACACAATGATTCACTGGTGGATGTACTACACATGTACTACACATTACTAAGGGGCACGTGCCGCTGCATTCTTAACCTACCAATGACTATGAAGGCGGCCGCATAGCTGTGCGCTCAGGATTACCTTGGCATGAGCATTAGCACCTGCTTTCAGTAAGTACTGCACAACAGCACAGGCTCCAGCATCCACTGCCCTCATCAGAGGTGTGTACAGTTGATCATCACTCTGGTTAACCGAAAGGCCCACCTGCACCAAAGCATAAGGCCCGTTTTGGCATTCACAACAATACATATTCGTGCATGAGCAATGTTATTTGTGTAAAGCAACAGTGGAGCCACTAAGAGGCCTATGGTACCCACTTTCAGACATAGTGGTGCCACTAGCGGTCGGCTCCTAATACTAATGCCCTGCCAGAAGCAGCAAACCAGCCTCCAGCTGATGATGAATGGCTGTCACTAGTTAGACTGTGTTGTTCAACAGTTTGAGCAGCAGTTTCCCAAGAGCCAAAATTCCACCAATGAAAATTAAGTTACGGGGTATACGTGCCAAAACCACGATGATCAATGATTGTGAGGCACGCCATAGTGGGGGACTCCAGAATAATTTCAACCATCTGGGGTTCTTGTAATGTGCACTTAAATCAAAGTACTCAGGTGTTTTCGCATTTCAGCCCCAACGGAAATGCAGAGACAAATGCAAGAAAGCAAAGTGCAGACATGTAACTCCCACTTATACTCCTTTCAACAAACTAGCGTACACAACAACACCAGTTTTTGTTTTCTTTTTTCCTTATCCACTTTCCATGCAAGTTGGAGTAAGATTTCATGCACGCCTTTGCAGATAATGAGAATGGTTAGGGCTAGTTGGTAATGCATAACATATTTTTACTGCAGAATGTAACGAACAACAAAACAGTTTGAAAGAGGGTAACGATTATCCCTCATCTGCACAGCACGTCCAGTTATCGTAAATAGATTGGCAGGAATGCTGGCTTGGAAGTCGTCATGTCTGACTCAGATAAAGGCCAAACTTTGCAAGATTATGTCATTGATAGTGTAGCAGAAGGGAGTCTGCAACGCAAAGCATAAGAACAGGTTCGTTTTCTGCATCAAAGGCATAGTGTATTGAAATTCCACTGTTATGTGGTAGAGTCATCTTGCCTCTCAGTGGTTGTGCTCTGTGAAAGAGGTCGCTACACACGGAAGAGTTTAGAGGATGTAGCAATGCTGAGTGACGATTATCAGTGCACAGCTGCCTACATCAGTTTCCTTACTCAAGAAAGAATTTTACCTCTGGATGGTAGGCAGTGATAGCTGATTGCGTTTTGTCATTGAACATGTGCTCCCACTTGATGTGACTGGTTTGGTCGCAGTCTAGTATTTTCCTGTTCATAAACTCTTTTTCTGTTATTTCTTGTTCATGTGTGTACAAATTTAAAGTTTCTGGCATTAAAGTAGTGCACTGTAAGTAGCGCTTGTGCCTGTCCTTTTGCATCTTGTTATCTGTCTTATCCTGCACTGAAAATGTCTTATGGCATTCTTCAGCTTAATTTACACTGTAAAAAAAAGTGCAAATTAAAACTCTCTTCATTAACTTTTCTATTGCATAACACCAGTAGAACTGTTACCTACCCTTTTCAAGTATAATACCACTAATGACCCATTTTCGCCCCCCCCCCCCCCCAATGCAAGCGTCGCAGAAATTGGATTGAACTGCAATGAACAAGAGGTAAGGATTATAAAGAAAATGAGGCACTGATAAAGTAATGAGGAAACGCGACAAGCACTAACATTCAATAAAAAGATAAATATTACTAATTTCCTCATAATAAAAAAATCAATTAGTATAACACATATACTAAGAAAAAGCCCTCTCATTAATAAATCAAACATTTGACATAGCAGAACCACAGCAAAGTGCAACTAGAATTTAGGAACAATGATGTGGCTAGTACTAAATGAGCTTATAAATCCTAAATTTATCAGATACAAAGAGGCAGTCTAAGAATACACAGAGAAACCAAATATGTGCTCAAAGTATTTCCAAAAAGCAACATTACAGTGCCTGGACAGCACACATGACAAAGACATCCCACAATTACTTATTACAATTATTATCAACAAAAGAAACAAAGCAGTTCAAACCTGAAGGAGCATGTGAACCAGAATTAGATGTCCTCCTTGGGCTGCTGCATGCAAGGCTCCATAGTCTGCTGGGCCAATATCTCGACCAGCTGTCAGTGCAATGCATACTGTGTACTTACTGATAAAAACATACATACGTTTTCAGTAACAATATGCAAGGTTTAACAAACTTTAAGTAAGAAAACACAGTGGCTGATAACAAGGCACACAGGGACAAGATAGAAAGTAGAATTTCTTCTAAATATGGGATTGGGATTATATTTCTTGTAGCACACTAAAATAGTGTACTAGCCATAAAGCAATTACACTATATGTTATAAAATCTCATTAGAATATAGTGGAACCTCAATTTTATCAAGTTGTACTTAGGGGGTCCTGCAACACTTTTTATTAATCATTCAAAGCATTTCAAATTAAAGGACACAATTTTAGAAATATTTTGCAGCAAGCAGAATTTCAATGCACTCACTAGAAGCGGAGTTCACGGCATTAAAAAATCACCCTTTATTCCCTCCATGGTGCTACCGCTCCCTTTTCAACGTCTTGCACTACGAAGGCTACGGCATAGCGGGGCAGAGCCTACAATGCTCCATCCACTGAACATCACGGTGGTGCGCAGTTTAAATTTGGTTTTAGATATTCACGAAGACGACACTACTTCTGGTTTTGGCACCTACAACATGCTACACTCAGAGACTGCCCCCTAACCAAGCTTGCTGAAGCTGCTCTTCTTGCGGTAACTGGTGCAGTGGATTTTTAGCACTCTCGCTGTTATTGCATCCAACAACCACACATAGCAATATCGCCGTTTTTCGTTTGATTTGCATTCGCATTTTGCGTTCGTGCATCTCCCACCCACAGCTGTAAAACCGACAAACGCCACAATCACACTGCGTGGATACTTAGGTTCAAGTGAGTCTATGTGTGCAGAATTTTTACACAAAAAGCAAAACACACTGGAATGTATAGACGCACATTGTAATGGCGGTCAGCAAAACTTTAGCAACACTACGACTTTGTGCTATGGAGGAGCCAGCACAACTCGAGCAGATGACGGCTGCCCAATACCAGAATTACAAAACTGGATTGTGTGGATGCTCTGAACACAATCGTATTTCGTAATATTTTAGTATGTCAAGTATCATCAATATTGTTACCGATGCATTCACATTTGTGGCTATTGTTGAAGTTAATAATGCTTGTGACTTTTTCACATGTCTAGCCAATAGTTGTATGAGGGCACCATGGCGTCATCATGTGCAGTTTAGATAGCGGGGGAGTTGACAAAGCCGTAGGAAAGCATGACCAATCTTTGCAGTGATATTCCATGCAGTGTGTTCCCCAGTGCATGGAAGTAACATGTGGCTCGCATGTTCAAGGGAGCATTCTCTAGCATCTAGTATGATTCATGTACCATTCTCAAAGAGCATTGCAAGGCCCCTTTAAAGCCAAAAATTTAGGTAAATTGAAAATTTTGTTGAACTGACATTCCCCTTTTTACCAGCGTAAATATTTTCATATCTTCCCATTTGGCTTGCATGCTGGGATTTGACATTTCTGATTAAGATTTCAATAGACATACAAGCAATAATTACAATCAAAATATTCAGACTGAGTTTGAGTAAGCACATCAACTGGAGAAGATTTTTCTCATGTTGAACATGTAAATGTCTCGTTCAACAAAGTTGAGGCTTACACATCAACAATATCCCAAATGCATCCAACCTGTGCATTTCTGAACATAATCCTACTAACACTTGCGCAGCAGTATGCATTTACCTTGTTTAGGCACACAACAACGGTCTGTTATAACCAAGTCAAAGCACACACGTAGAATTCTCAGCTAAGCTAGGAGCCATGTAAACGCATCCAAATCCGCAAATTTCTACAGATTTGCATCACAGTACCATGATACTCAAAATAAGATACGTTAATTTGCTCGACATATAGTGTGCGGTAATGTAGTGGCAAAATATAATCCCTCTACATTTGTTACATTAACCTAAACCCACATGCTTTCATAAATGAATTCGCCATCTTTCAAAAATTTGCCTCTACATCACTTCTACTGAACTTCAATTCACTGTACTCCAACTACAGAAAACAGGCAGCTTTAAAAGTCATTCTGTGGTGCAAACTGCCCTCCAAAGTAAGAAAAAACAATGTCGTGTCATATAAAATTTCCGTCTTAAACAACAGTGCTAGCCTTTGCGCAAGTAAGCAACACATATCAACAGTGTCACATGTAGCTCTTTGAAAATAACCTAGAATATAGTTTAGTTTTATGTACAATGAAATTGCATACAGCTGGGATAGATTCTGACTTGGCAAAACACATCACTAGGACCATCAGCAGAGCAAAACAAAAGTTTATGAAATGAACATTATTTTACCTTGTCATCATTACCAGGTCCTGACGGCATCAGCAGAAGCTACAACTAAAAAATACGGATAAAACTAATTCATACTTAAATTACTCTTGTTGCTGCCATTTGCATCATTTCAAATTCCTTCATAATGGAAGCCAGCTTAGATTGCCCCCATCTATAAACACGATGACAGAAGTTCGCCACTCAATTACCAGCTGATGTCAGTACAAGCATACCATTGAAAATTATGGAACATAAAATGTTTGCAAATGTTATCAGTCACATTATAAAATACACTTTTCTCTTTCACAACACGAGTTCCAGATAGAATTATCGTCGGACAATGCATCTAACACAAACAATTTGCCTTGAAAGACTGTATAGTTTTAATGCATATGGATTAGCCGGAAAAATGTTCTAGTCTTTGAACAACAGTAATGAAAATGTGGCTCACAAAGGCAGTGAACAACCCTATCAACATCGCCTTGACGGCAGGCAGCCAGTAAAACAGATGTGCCCGCAGCGCCTTGTGGAACTGGACGACCACTAGTGGACGAAGCAGCCTGCCGCAGATGCCGCACCAACTGGTCTAATTCCTTGCGTCCAGGTGATAGTGGAGGCTGGTCAACAGTGGCTGCACCTATGAAAAAGATTACTCATTTCTTTCTTATACTGCTTATATATATGCAATATACAAATATTCCAAATAAGGTCCAACAACTCAGCTCAAAAGTAAAACCTCATTAGAATAAAATAAGTTACAACAAACTTGCAAGAAGCGAAGCACAGTAAAACCTCGTGAATTCAACCCTCATTAAGTAATTCAGAAAATCAGATAATTCGGACTCGTCCTCTGGTCCCGGCATGCGTATGCATTATTTAGCAGCACCAAACTCTCGTTAATTTTAATGTATTTGGTCACACAACGGTTATTTCAGACGACCCTTGGAGCGTGACAAGCACGGAGCGCCACAAATGTGAGAAGCAAATGAGCAGAAGCGGCACTAGCATTCAACAACAATGAAGTGGCAGAGTTCGCATTACCATGGTCATCAGCGGAAACCATATATGTAGTAGTACAAGGAACAACAAGAGCCCCGGAACTCATCGTGCCTATTCTAGCCTTCATTCTAGCAATTAACACCACGTGGAATAGACGATGGGTAAAGTCAAAACAAAATACACAATACTGATGGGCGACTTCAATGCCAAGGTAGGCAAGAAGCAGGCTGGAGACAAGGCAGTGGGGCAATATGGCGTAGACACTAGGAATAGCAGGGGAGAGTTATTAGTAGAGTTGTTGAAGGATGGTGGGCAGATTGTTCTAGAGAAACTGGCCACCCTGTATACGCAATGCCTCATGACTTCGAGCGTACCGAAATCTTGGAAAAACGCTAACATAATCCTAATCCATAAGAAAGGGGACGCCAAAGACTTGAAAAATTATAGACCGATCAGCTTACTGTCCGTTGCCTACAAAGTATTTACTAAGGTAATTGCAAATAGAATCAGGAACACCTTAGACTCCCGTCAACCAAAGGACCAGGCAGGATTCCGAAAAAGCTACTCAACAATAGACCATATCCACACTATCAATCAGGTGATAGAAAAATGTGCGGAATATAACCAACCTTTATATATAGCTTTCATTGATTACGAGAAAGCGTTTGATTCAGTCAAAACCTCAGCAGTCATGGAAGCATTGGGGAATCAGGGTGTAGACAAGCCGTACGCAAAAATACTGAAAGATATCTATAGCGGCTCCACAGCCACCGTAGTCCTCCATAAAGAAAGCAACAAAATCCCAATAAAGAAAGGCGTCAGGCAGGGAGATACAATCTCTCCAATGCTATTCACAGCGTGTTTACAGGAGTTATTCAGAGACCTGGATTGGGAAGAATTGGGGATAAGAGTTAATGGAGAATAGCTTAGTAACTTGCGATTCACTGATGATATTGCCTTGCTTAGTAACTCAGGGGACCAACTGCAATGCATGCTCACTGACCTGGAGAGGCAAAGCCGGAGGGTGGGTCTAAAAATTAATCCGCAGAAAACTAAAGTAATGTTTAACAGTCTCGGAAGATAACAGCAGTTTACAATAGCTAGTGAGGCACTGGAAGTGGTAAGGGAATACATCTATTTAGGGCAGGTAGTGACCGCGGATCCGGATCATGAGACTGAAATAATCAGAAGAATAAGAATGGGCGGGGGTGCGTTTGGCAGGCATTCTAAGATCATGAACAGCAGGTTGCCATTATCCCTCAGGAGAAAAGTTTATAACAGCTGTATCTTACCAGTACCCACGTACGGGGCAGAAACCTGGAGGCTTACGAAAAGGGTTATACTTAAATAGAGGACGACGCAACGAGCTATGGAAAGAAGAATGATAGGTGTAACGTAAAGGGATAAGAAAAGAGCAGATTGGGTGAGGGAACAAACGCGAGTTACTGATATCTTAGTTGAAATCAAGAAAAAGAAATGGGCATGGGCAGGACACATAATGAGGATGGAAGATAACCGATGGTTATTAAGAGTTATGGAATGGATTCCAAGGGAAGGGAAGCGTAGCAGACGGCGGCAGAAAGTTACGTGGGCGGATGAGATTAAGAAGTTTGCAGGGACAACATGGCCACAATAAGTACATGACCGGGGTAGTTGGAAAAGTATGGGAGAGGCCTTTGCCCTGCGGTGGGCATAACCAGGATGATGATGATGATTATGATTATGATGATTATGATGATTATGATGATGATGACACCCTATCAGCCACATGCCTTTAAAACTATGTGATCGCCATCCATCATCGCATCAATACCGACTGCGGCAAATAGTAGTTTCGTTTTGATTCAGCGTGTGTTGGTCGCATTCCTTCACAACTGCAGTTACCATCCGTGATTGCATCGATATATTGTGACCACGGTTTCAAATGTGTTTAAAGTCTGGAACAATAACCTCCTCCTGAACTGTTAACACTACATCCATGGTAACAATGATGATGTAACAGTGTTTAGTGGCGCAAGGGCGCTGCACTGAAGAGTGTCAATGAGTTGTCGATGACCAATGAATTGCAATGTGCAGATGTAGCATGGCTGTAAAGAGGCCTAAACTCATGGTAACAAATGGGACTCACACTCCTGTGTCTCCTTCTTCAATTTTCCTTGGTCTCCTTTTTCATTACTCGATGCTGGAGGCTTTGGCTTTGGGAGTGACATACGTGCACGAGGACTGCAATACGGTGGAAACATCAGACTAGAAGGTGATATCCGCGCACTCAATTTTCAGGTTATATAAGACATAACACTGCAAAATATGTCCATTCAAAGTGAACAAATGCAAAGTGAACAAAAGTGAACAAACATTGTTGGAAGTTAGCTCTATGTGTGTCCCTGTGTGTCTTTTGTCCAGTCTAACCGCGCTACCGTACACCCTTTCAACTACGGTATGGCCCTAGAATTTTAAAGGGGCCACCCTGGGACACAGGTTGAGCATGGCAGTTATTTGTTCTTAGCATAGTATGGACGTTGACAGTGTCCAACTGCCATGACAGCAACAACATCGGAGTATTCAATATATTAATCTGCTCTACAATGCATATTCTTTGCCAACTGCAGCAATATGTGGTGGTTATATTATTTATTGAAATTCTGGGGTTTTACGTGCCAAAACCACGATATGAATATGAGGCATGCTGTAATGGGAGACTCCGGATTAATTTTGACGCCGTAGGGCTCTCTAATGCACACCCAATGCACAGCGCGCAGGCGTTTTTGAATTTCACCCCCATAGAAGTGTGACCGCAGCAGCCAGGATTTTATCCAGACCAAAACCACCAGGCCACCAAGGCAGTGTCAGGGGTCAGAAGGTTACGCTTCCCTTGTGCGTTCAACATTATATCCCTTGCCTGTCATTGATACATGCAACAAAGAGCTAGGGCGCTGTTCCCATAAGTTGTTTCAACAAATGGGTAAAGCCTCGGCAGCTGCTCATTTCTTTAACTTGATGCAAAATTAATGTTTACTTGCTGAGCCATGTGAGAATCAACAACAATGGCAACTCTGTACTATCAGCTAAACATCTGAAGAATAGGATATGTCTGCATGTAAGTGGATCTCCAAATGTCATTTAAGTCACGGTTACGATTTGGCACGTAGGATAAAATAGAATATATAGGATAAAACAGCAGCGACAGAAATGCAGAAATTTTTAAATTGTGCACAACCTTTAACACAAGTGTGATTTCAAGATGCAAGTTATGCAAATATTAAAACTTCGGAAACACTTTTACTTTATGGACATTCAACCAGAGACTTTACAATGTCTTGCACTTTGCACTACACATTTTCAGAACCCCCCAACCCTTCTCTTCTTCTTTTTTCCCTCATTTTATCAGCCAGAATTAAACCTTCACAAAACTGCAAGGTGCCCTTGGCAGAATTATTGCTGTCATTATCAAAAGGTACATTTACTTATCTATACATTTACAACTGACAGAAAAGAAAAGGAATTTATTTTTTAAGAGCCTGCTACACAAGAGAAAAATACTAACCCTGGTGCAGAGCAATGCTGGGATGTCTGGAAAAGGGGACAGCCAAGGGCTTCAAGGCGCACAGGCTGAAATCCATCGCAACCACAATGGGGGCAGCTTTCCTTTGCGTGACCATTCTGCTGGCACTGGCTATGCCACAGGTGCCCTTCGCTGCACATCACAAAATGACCCTGCAAGACAACACCACACACAGTAAATGCACCCTTCAAGCATACTAGGCCATGATAATTTACAACAGTGGCTCTCAAATTACCATACAACATGCCCTTTTAGGGTCAATAAGGTCATTTCTAGGCATCTTGAAATAGTTCCCTCCTCAGTGAATTATCCTTCCTATTATAACTAAATTTTCAGGTATCCATCAAGACATATGAACTAATTCATGCCTTTCTGCCAATCTTCATTTCAAAAGAGGCTGCTGAAGAAATCAGTTGAAAAGAGCAATGAAAGGGCCTGATTGGTGGCAGTTCATACTTTCATGTACTGCATAGTATGAAAGGACTGGGTCAGAAAAGAATGGGCAGACGAATGGTGCACAAAGTGCAACTAACTTTTTAGTGTTATATCACGTATATATGTGTATAGGGCAAGGATCCAATTGAAATAGAAGTAAAAAAAAAGAACAAGAAAAAAATTTTTGAACACACAACGATCGCTGATGCTCACATGAGCCATTCCAACAGATTATAGGTATTACGGGGCATTATGCATGAAATAAATTTCTGCTTGTTTGCTGTACAGCTAACGTTTTCTTTCTCGAAAAAAAAAAAAGTTTTTCATTGCTATTTCAATCTGATCCTTACCCTAATATACATATATATACAGGGTGTCCCAGCTAACTTTAGCCAGAGTTTAAAAGTATGCGAATGCCATGTAGCTGGACAGAACAAAGGTAATGTTGTTTGTCGTCGCTTGGAGCTAGACAAATAATTTTTTTCATTCTGCCTAGTTAGATAATTAGTCTTAATTAATTATTCAAATCCTCATGTATTATAATTAGATGAGAAGTGTCAATGAGAAAATTGTAGAGGGACATGAAAAATTCCTGATATAGCTTTCTGTTCCTAAATACGTGCTGCATAAAAGTGTTTTTTCGAGCATGAAAGAAGCCCGTGAATACAAAATTGCCGTGTAACTGGCCGCTGGAGGCACTTTGAGTGTATTCACGGACTTCTTTCACGCTCGGAAAAACACTTTTATGCAGCACATATTTAGGAACAGAAAGCTATATCGGGCGTTTTTCATGTCCCTCTACAATTTTATCACTGACACGTTTCATTTAATTATAATATTTAAGTTGGTTAATTGATTGATTAATTATGTCTAATTATCTAATTAGGTAGAATGACAAATATAGTTAGAGTATCTCCAAGCGATGGCAAACAACATTAACTTTGTTCTGTCCAGCTACGTGGCATTTGCACATTTTTAAACTCTGGCTAAAGTTATCTGAGACACCCTGTATATGTCATCTGACACTAATAAACCAGTTGAAGTTTGCACACCATGTGTCTGTCCATTCTTTTTTTCCCAGTCTTCTTGTACTATATAGTGCAAGAAGAAAGTATGAAGAAACCAGCTTTGCACCATACATCCATATTACACACTAAACACCTAGTGCACTATTTCTCAAACCACACTTTATGAACTACCAAGGTTTCTCAAGAGAGTGCAAGAGTCCATGAGGACCATCCCAGAGACAATAGTCTTGACTTTTGGAAGAGAAACCAACTATGTCTGGTGCAGGCCTGTGACGTGTGTGAAACTAAATTTTTCACACTGATCTATATCAACTCAAAAGCGAGAAAGAGGGTTGATGTCGAACCTCACTTACCACTTTGCCTTCAGTTCAAACCAACGTCAGTGTCTACTGGTGTGGAACAGCACTTTTCTATTTATATAGTCATGCTACGAGTGACACATTAAAGCACCTGCCACACAATTGAGGCAACTGAAAAAAATTGGATGCTTTGGCTTCAGCCTGCCATATTGTGTGTGCTTCTGTACACATAAAAAAAAAATCAAGGCACAGCGGCAGCATGGTGAGAATAACAATATTTTTGAGGCAGAACGCAGAATAACAAATACTTACCGTATTTGCTCGCACAATGCTCGCACTTTCTTTTGGAAAAAATTGATGCAAAGTTGGGGGATGCGATAATTACACAGGAAAAAAATTGCCAATAGAACATTCTCGGTACTAGATGAAAAAAAAAATTGCTTTAAATTGCGGTTCTCACTGCCAGCAATGGTAAACTCAAGCAATATATTACTTCTAATACAGCTCTTACCTTTGTAATAAGAGCACAGGTCCTACACAAGCAGGAACTGCAAAGACCCTTTAGTGTTTGCAGACTCTAGCTACACCTAGAGTCACAAAACAGATAAAGTGATATTGGCTCGACTTGTTCAGAGTCTGTGTCAACACTGACGTTAGAAGAAGCAGACGACCGTCGCTGCAGCAATTTGAGGGTGCAATGATTAAATAGAGGAAATAAAGAAATCAAATTTTTGATTGCCAATGTAGGAGGGTGCGAGCATTATGCAAGTAAATACAGTATCTAAAATAAAAATGCTGCAACATATGCAGAATAATTCTTTTGTGACTTAAGCCTCATCTACTGATTTATTTGCATTAAGTATATTTCAGCTCAAACAGCTTTAGACAAACTTCTTTTTTGTTAAGTGTCCTCCAAAATAAAGTTTCAATTTCAATTATATATCGTAAATAATAATGAGCCACTTTAGCAGTATCAACCTCTGCCCTTATACCTTATGGAAGTACAGTTATCATCAAGGTGTCACATCAAAAAAAAAATAAAAAATTGGGGTTTCTGTCCAGGTTCAAGGTGCTTCTATTTTGTTCCAGTTTCTAAATACACTTGGCTTATCAAGTGCACAGCTACAGCTCCTTGTGTAAACAAGAAAATTATGGTACTGAAATTCTTCACAGAAAGCGCTTTAAACAACACAGGTCAGCTGTTGAGCTAAGATTAACGACATACTGAAAATGTCCAGCCTACCATCGTGCATTCTATGTCAAAGGGTGCTCTGGCCACTGAGAATTTCAGCACAGTCCCAGTTGCACTACAAAGAAATAACATCGCCACAGAATACAAATTGTCACAAGGGTAGATGAACTGTGTGACAGGAACACTGCTCTGATTACCAAATTTGCTCTTAGCCACGCCACGACAAGAGAAACAAAAATGGGGAAGGATTAGGCGAGTGCACAGGATACTTTCAAAACTATATTTGCTCTTCAAATCCTTTTTGTTCTTCTATATAGGATGTAACAGAGGATGCAGAAGATGGACACAGAAGATTTATGTTGGTGTAAAGCGAGATATGGGACTGATGAGGCGGAGCTGCGTGGCATCAGGAAGCCTAGACAAAGCGATGGGTACTCGCACACCTGCATCACATGTCCCTCCCCATCGACACTACGATGGTGGCCGTATCCTCAAGACACAATTGCGTCAGTTTTCTGCACAATGACATTCACTGAAAGCAGCAGGGCAAGAATTAAGAAGCAGCATTCCTCTGGCTGGCTTGCCGCATTCTCTCGCTCTGCAGGCCCATCCAATGATCTGTATTCAGTGGTGGAACAGCCATCTGACCTCTCGGCACAAATCTTGGTGCAGGCAGAAAGCTGATTTAGCACAGCGATAAGCACCTCTAGCATGCAGTATCAAACACACATCTGCACACCATATTGTCTAGATATTAACTAAAATAATCAATAAATATAGCAGAGCTGGCTTTATGCACATCAATGCGGCATTTGGGAACAAAATTAGCAAACAAGTTTTACTAGTTTTTAATAGAATAGCTTCCCCTATGCGTACATCGTGTTATAGAACCGCTTCTACCATTTTGACCTGCAACAATGTGTGTACATTTGCCACGCTTCAAGGAAGCAGAAAAGTAAAAGAAAAATGGCACATAGCATTGCATTATAAAGCCACTTCTACCATTTTTACATGCAAAAGGCATATGCAAATTCTCTGAGCATCAAGCAAGCAAAAATAGCTTGCAGGACAGGGGCTTGTAAGTTACAGTGAAGATGTCGAGACGTTTCTTTACTTTTAAAGTACAAAGTCCCTCCGGCATAAATATATGTTGGGTCTTGTGAAAGCTGTTTAAATTACACCCATGAGACCTGCTCTACCTATTGTGCAAGCTTCCAAGAAAAGTCCCCACTAGTAGTAAATTATTAGCCAGCAGTTGCTAACCTCCCCATAATTCCCTGTCTTTTCCCTCCACCTCCTCCAAGCCAGTGGTTGCGATCTCTAAAGTGGCACTGCCAGCAATTATATGCTAGACAATGTGCGACCAAACATTATCCCAAGCTGCTTTTAGACCTGACAGCCTCCTTGAGCAAGCTCCGTACCACAGTAGTATGAGGTGTACAAAACTGCACCACAGACAGCACAAACAAGACTGCACAGTGGTAAAATATTGGAGCCTACACTAGAGAAAAGTGCAACTACTAGCTCACTATAATACAACCAAAGAGCAAAAACAACAAAGGAAAGACTTATGATGTCGGCTGTGTCCGAGACAAAGGCTGCTCAGTTCACCTTCATCATGATGATAACGATAGCATGTTTAGGTTTTGGTTTCAGTTTTACTAATGAGGCAGATCTTGTGCTTATTTAGCACAGGCTTAGTGCAATTTTCTGCTAAAATGCCATTTTGGAGCAGGATGGCACAAAGGCTTGCTCTCAGCACAATTTGGTGCAATTAGCACAGCTGTTCCATCCACTGCTCCTTGCCGTCAAATATGCTTAAACCATGTAATTCCATACCGATAACCACTGAGGCAAGTTCCAAGAATACAGCATCAGTTCTGCTTCAGGTTCAGTTTCAGCCAAAGCTACCAAAATTTCATTTTGGGTAAGGTTTTTGATTCAGGTTTAGGCTTAGTTTAACGCACTGACATTCAGTGTTTAGTCTGTGTAATGACAGCAATCTGAATTTTCAAGCTATTTTTAAAGTAAAATGCTGATACAGGCTGGACTTGGCAGAGACAGTGCTTTAAGCACACTCTCCGATTTCATGCAGGATTTTGGGCAGTCCAAATCAGTCACATCGGGCGACTGGACATCATACACAATATTGTCATCAAGCATCACATGCCATCTAATGAAGCGCAGATTTTAAGCCTTTTCTTTTAGCTCTCGCAGCAGTTAGCACATAATTCAAGGACAGGACTGCCCAAAGTCATTCTGTAGTAATTTTTGGAGCAAGTAAAATTGTGTTTTGAAGCACTTTGGAGCAGGCAAAATTTTATTTTGGTACAGCTTGGAGCAGAATAGATTTCATTTTGGAAAAATTTGGAGCAGATAAAATTTCTGCTCCAATTTCGCAAGTGCCTTGAACGAACGCAAACAAGTAGACATAATATTCCTTGACTTTGCCAAAGCCTTCAATAAAGTTTCCCACCCTAAATTGCTCCTAAAGATTGATAAAATTTTCAAAAATCTGATCACTAAATGGTTTTCATCCTATCTCTCCAACAGAGAACAGTACATTGTGCTTGAAAACTGTCGCTCTGATCTCTCAGGGGTACTACCCGGTGTACCACAGGGTAGCGTTTTGGGTTTGCTCCTTTTTTAAAATTTTCATTAATGATATGCCCAATAATATCACAGTACCCATTCGGCTGTTCGCAAACGATTGTGTCTTGTATACATAACAAGGTAGAAAATCCCAATGACCAGACTCTTCTTGAATTAAACTTGCAAAAGATTAAAACCTGGTGTGACACATGGCAAATGGTATTAAAAAAAAAAAAACTGTTGTCATGACGGTCATGAGAAAAAAGAAACCTCTGTTTCATACATACTCCATTGAGAACACTTCCTTAACAAGGGTTTCTGCTCATAAATATCTTGGTGTTACTATTGCAACCGACTTAAGAGGGAATGTTCATATCAATGATGCGTGTACCAAGTCCCGCAATGCACTATGGTCCTTAAGAAGACGCATTCACAGCACAACTACTGAAATTTTCTCAACTATGAAGACAGTAACAGAAGTGCAATGCTCCGATCCATCCCACATGTTACTTTTGCTATGGTCTGGACACTCTTTGTAGGTCTTTCTATACATCACCTTTGTATGCCACTTTGAGTGTCTTTGTGTACAACACACTTTCTTGATCTTGTATATTTAGTAACTGCTGTTTTCTCTAAGTTTTCCTTTGACAGAATATTCTTGCAACTAGAAAATCAACATGGATGTATGATGTTCCACTACCTGCCAAGGAATGTAACACTTTGTATGTTCTTTCTGTACTTGTTCCACTCCTGTAATAACCCATTGTGGTTTGACAGTATTAATAAATAAACGAATAATAACACGACGACTGACTATGACATGTGTGGCACATGGACCAACGGCACCTGCACCATCAAGGATAGCAACGTCTCTTGTGCAACGCTGGTCACACTGTTCAATAGCACAGCCACTTTGATGCCGCCAGCGCCTCCTGGAAACCATATAAGCAGCCTGTGAGCGGCTTTACTCTTCAGTAGGCATGGGAATATGGCACCGATGGCATCCTCAAACTGTTTTTGCCTACTTGTACAGGTTGGTTCAACCCCATCCTGTTTTTCTAAACGTTTTAACAATGTTGCCCTGCTACAATTCCCATACCCACGGGTTTTGATGTCTATTGCTATTGATTTTGTTCCGTGTTTCAAAAGCCCTTCTACTTTGCAGCAATGTTGAACTTATTCCCAGTATGCAGCATGAAGAATGTAGTGCACAACATAGGGAAATTCTAGCTGTGATCAAGCAGCTTAGTACGCATTTGGACACACATCATGATGAGCTCCTCAAATCCATCGACGGGGTCAAGGAAAATCAAAACTGCTTGACTCAAAGGTCCTGAACTTAGCTTCTAGAGTCTCTGCTCTAGAGGGCAAAGTAATTTCCTTGGAACATAGCCATGAGGACCCAAACATGGAGAACCTTTGTTTCTATAGTGGTCAACGCGGAAAATGCAGCACTACAGGCCCATATGGACGATCAGGAAGATTGAGCTAGAAGGGAAAATCTTTACTTTTACAGCACTGCAGATTGTAGCACAGAATCTTGGGCTAGTGCCGAGGAAAAGGTGCAAGAATCGCTATCCAAGTGCCTCGGTCTGCAGTTGCCTGATGACGAGATTTCTCACGCTCATCAGTTGGGTTCGTTCCTTCCAAACAAGTGCAGACCGATTATGGCATGGTTCTCTTCTTTTAAAGCCAAATCAACTGTGTAATCTCAAAAATCTAGGCTTCTAGGCACTGGAGTATCTATTAGCGAAGATTTTTGTCAGATGACGTGCAACTCGCGCAAAAAACTGCTTGAATTTGGGAAAGCCAGTGGGCAGCCGTATGTGCTATGCCACAATAAGCTTGACCTCAGCAGCATTGACCTCTCGTTAAGGCGAATTTGGTTAAGTCGAATTCTCACATAAAACGAACAACATGGGAATGTGTTTGGTTTTCCATAGACTCGATGCAAAAGAAAATCCGCTTAAAGACAAACCGCCTCAGACGTGCTCTTCGGTTAAGACAAACATTCGGAGTGGCCACCACTGCTATCAATCCTGGAGGGTAGGGTGCCTCAATGTGCTGCGCCCGGGGGTGCACGCATCAAGGCACCCTACTGGAGGCCTGTGACGCGCATCACCGATGGACAGAGGCAAAAGCAAGAGGAGGAAACAAAAAGCGACAGTGATGTTTCACTTTGTGAACACGGGTGGCACGCAAGAGTATCAGTGCCACCCCCTCTCTCCCTTCCCCAGTGCTATGCGCGCAGATGGAGCTCCCCCCCAGCCTTCCCTCCTTTGCGCATGCGAGATTGAGCCACCATCGTTGGCTCACCGCGTCACACACTTTCCCTCGCACACACAGCGTAAGGCGCATGAGAACGATGTTAACATGAGACGAACCTAGTATGTCCTTATCACAGACAAACCTGCAGCAACTGCCAGGGGAGGTCAACCCAGCAAATCTCCCGCCTACCTCTCTCCTCCACGACGCTTTGCCTCATTTCTCCTTCACTCAACATCACTTCACTCAACGTCACCTAGACTTTCCTCTAGGTGGCCTTGTTTTGCACGCTCAGCGCACTTCTTCGTACTTTCGCTAGCTTGGAGCCCGCACCGGTGACCGTGAGGTGGCAGATGCCTACTTTAACTCCTCAGTTAACTTTTTCCCGCAGCACGAAGGCACAGAAGAATTTTTAAGGTCATTAGGCGAGATGACATCGTTTGTGGCTGCTCGCCGATATGCACAGAAGCGCCAAACATCACAGACGGAATAAAACCAAGAGTACCACTGGAAAATAGTTTTCTATTAAGTTCAGCTAAATAACCATTTTGAAGTAAGATATTTGGATGCACCTGGTCATGTTACCAATTATTCTTCTGATAAGACAAACTTCTGATAAGACAAATTTTCATGGTCCCTACGAGTTCATCATAAAGGGAGTCTACTGTATTACAAAAAAAAGCTATACCTTTTGTAAAACAACTAACAGAGTATATGAACTTGAATCGAATGGAGGGACAGCATCCTCCCTAGCACCTGAAGTGGCCAGAGCACAGGCACCAGCCCCACTGGCATAGCAAAAGAAAGAATTGTTCCAATGTATCAAGCAATGTTTATTTTTTATACTGTAATATCAGAAGTTTGCTAAATAAAGGTGATGCCCTATCATCATTAGTGGACATGTGTTGCGCTGATGTTGTCATATTGAGAGAAACATGGCTTTCCGTAAAAATCGACGAAAATTTTGAACTGTGAAAGAAAGTGCACATTTTATCGTTGTGATCGCGGAGTTCGAATGGTGGCGGAGCTTTAACTGCAGTGAACCATGACCTTCCTCCTTTTGTTATTCCTGTTGTATCGCCCTTGGAACTAGTTTGTGTCTACATCCGTCTCCATCATAAAGACATTGTCTTTTGTGCTTGCAACCGCCCTCCCGGCCATCCTTCCGGTTTCAGCTTTGAATCACGCAACGTTCTGCACAAGGTGCAGGTTCAATACCCCATAGCACCGAAATTTCTGGTCATCATCATCAGCCTATTTTATGTCTAATGCAGGACGAAGGCCTCTCCCTGCGATCTCCAATTACCCCTGTCCTGCGCCAACCGACTCCAACTAGCGCCCGCAAATTTCCTAATTTCAATGCCCCACCTAATCTTCTGCCATCCTCGACTGCGCTTCTCTTCTCTTGGTACCTATTCTGTAACCCTAACAGTCCAATGGTTGTCTAACTTCCGTATTACATGACTTGCCCAGCTCCATTTCTTTCTCTTAACCTCAATTAGAATATCCCCTATACCCATTTGCTCTCTGATCCAAATTGCTCGCTTTCTGTCTCTTAACGTTATGTCTAGCAATAGCAATCTTCGTTCCAACCCTCTTTGCGAGCTCCTTAACTTGTTCTCAAGCTTCTTTGTCAGTCTCCAAGTCTCTGCCCCATATGTCAGCACCGGTAAAATGCACTGATTGTGCACCATCCTTTTCAATGATAACGGTAAGCTTCCAGTCAGGAGCTCATGATGTCTGCCGTATGCGATCCAACCCATTTTTATTCTTCTGTGAATTTCCTTCTCATGGTCAGGGTTCCCTGTGATTAGTTAACCTAGGTAAACGTACTCCTTCAGAAACTTTAGAGGCTGACTTGCGATCCTGAACTCTTGTTCCTTTGCCGGCTGTTCATCATTATCTTTGTCTTCTGCATAATAATCTTCAACCCCACTCCTGCACTCTCTCTCTTAAGGTCCTCAATCATTTGGTGTAACTCATCTGCAGTGTTGCCGAATAGAACAATGTCATCTGCAAACCGAAGGTTGCCAAGATATTCGTCGTCGATCCTTAGTTCTAAGCCTTCCCAGTTTAATAGCTTGAATACTTCCAAGCACGCAGTGAATAGCATTGGAGAAATTGTCTCCTTGTCTGACCCCTTTCTTTATAGGTATCTTCCTTTTTTTTCTTGTGCAGAATTAAGGTAGCTGTGGAATCTCAGTAGATATTTTCCAAGATATTTACATAGCCGGTCTGCACTCCTTCATTATGTAATGCCTCTATGACTGCTGGTATCTCTACTGAATCAAATGCCTTTTCGTAATTTATGAAAGCCATATAGAGAGGCCGATTGTACTCTGCGGATTTCTCGATTACCTGATTAATGACATGGATGATCCATTATAGAGTATCCCTTCCTGAAGCCAGCCTGTTCCCTTGGTTGGCTAAAGTCCAGTGTTGCCTTTATTCTATTGGAGGAAGAATCTATTGCAGATAGATTTTATATAACACTAGGAATAAGCTAATGGGCCTATAATTTTTCAATTCTTTAACGTCTCCCTTTTTGTGGATTAGTATAATGTTTGAATTCTTCCAGTTTTTTTGGACCCTTACAGTCAATAGATACTTCGTATAGAGAGCGGCCAGTTTTCCAAGCATTATGTCTCCTCCAGCTTGGATTAAATCTACCGTTATTCCATCTTCTCCTGCCGCTCTTCCCCGTTTCATGTCTTGCAAGGACTTTCAGACCTGATCACTAGTTATAGGAGGTGTTTCTGTATCCTGTTCATTACTGCTTCCGGTGGGCGATTTCAACTTTCCAGGCATTTCATGGGCCAAGCCTCATCCTCATGTAAACTCTAATTCCTCAGAATGTACTTCTTTCATAAACACTTGCTCAGATTTCAATCTTGCACAGCTCATCAAATGTCTGACACATATTAAGCTCTCTAGCGTGACTACATTAGATTTACTACTTACCACTCACCCTTCACTAGTTGGCAAAGTAACAATGTTACCTGGTTGAGCGATTATTTAGTGATGCACTTCTCATTGAAAAATTCTTCAACGCCAATAAGGAAAACAGAAAAGCCGATCAGGGATTACAGCCGAGGTAGTTATAGTGTTGTTAATGCTGAACTTGAACTTTTCTTGCCTAACTTCATTTGGCAATTTTCAGAAAGATCTATTGATAGAAACTGGCTTTCATTCAAGCCTAAAGTAATCGAACTAACTATCAAATACATACCGTCACAGAGGGTAAGATCAACAAATCGCCTTGGTTCACGCCATCTCCGAGATGGCTTCACAATAAAAAAAATATGTCTTTACAGAAAGGCTAGGTTACCTGAGAGCGCTTCTCGTAGAGTAGCTTATCACGACATAGCCAATGACTATGCGCATGCGCTGTCATCAGCCAAGGATTTCTTTTTTAAAACAACACTTCCCTCTTTACTTGTTAGTAATCCACACAAATTCTGGAAGATGGTGAAAAGTGACAGCAACACAGTAATTGAGCTCATTGGTGAAGTTGGTGCAATCGTCTCAAGACCTAATCGCTGCTTTGTTAAACGACATATTTTTATCTTCCTTTACTGTAATTGAAGCCACTTCACTTCCCATACTTGCCCAATATCATTTTCCTCTAATGGATTCCATTATCATTGACTCAGTTGGAATTGACATGTTAATAGAAAAAATAAAGCTTTCTTCACCAGGTGTAGATGCTATCAATCTAAAGTTCTTGAAAAATACTAAAGCTTATTCTTCTATAATGTTGTCGATGCTTTTTGGGCAGTCACTAGATGCTTGTGAACTTTCGAGTGATTGGAAGGTTAGGAATGTGATTCCCTTGCATAAGACAGGTAATGTACAATCGCGAACAGCGGAGCACGTAGCCAATAGTACAATCAGCGCATCCTGCTGGCCATGCTCAATTCAGGCAGTGAGTGCGAGAGTATGTGTCCCACTGCGATATGTTCGACCGCAGTTTCCTGTGTGCTAGTTTTATCATACCGCTGCAGCGGCGCATCGCTGGTGCGGCGTGCTGGTGGGGCTTCTGCTGTGCATGGGGCTTCCGCTGCGCATGGGGCTTCAGCTGCGCATGCCACGATTTGAAGATCCTGGTCCTCTATCGTAGCTCGACGTCTATGTCCAAGAGGTAGATTTCCAAGCCATCCCTCGTCACACTACGCCTGGAGAATCCGATTAACAGCCAACAACTGGCGGCCTGTAATGCTGACAATGTCACATTGCAGCACATTGTATCAGTAAGAGCAATCATCTGAAGTCTGTCTTCTGTCCACACACCAGGCATGGCTGAGTTCTAATGGCCGTAGGAACACCGGGTCCTGATATTACATACAATAGCGCCGACACGGCAACACCGCCCTGTTAAGGTGTGGCGCTTGTGCAAGCGGCACTTTTAAACGTACAATTCAGTGGCACGAGCAATGCTGCCTGCCAGCAGTTAAAGCACCAGTGGGAGCGAGGAGACTATGGTGGTAAAAATAAATACATAAATAAAAAGCAAAGCTTGATAGTGAGCAAAGCAAATGCTCGTCTCACACGTGCAGGCTGCCTATAGTCAACACCGCATGGCATGAGAAGCTGCTTTGACGGCAATGTCAGCGGTGCGCCGGTATGATAGAACTAGCACACAGAAAACTGCGGTCGAACATATCGCAGTGGGACACGTATTCTCGCACTCACCGCCTGAATTGAGCATGACCAGCAGGTGGTGCTGATTGTACTATCGGCCAAGCGCTCCGCTGTTTGTGTTTAATTTGTCCACGATAGCACACTTTCTTAGCAACTATAGGCCAATTTCCTTGACAAGCATACCTTGTAAATTAATGCAGCATGTCATCTACAGCCACGTAATAACTTTCCTCGAAGAAAACTCCTTCTTAAATGTGCCTCAACACAGCTTCAGGAAAACTTGTTCATGCCCAAAACACAACTCCTCTCCTTTACCCAGGACTTATTTTCTGGACATGACCGTTGCTCATTCTTCGACTGCATCTTCATCGATTTTGCAAAAGCCTTTGACTCGGTTTGCCATAAGCTCTTAACTCTTAAAACTCGGCATATTCAATTTGCATACTAATATTTTACAATGGATTGAACGCTTCTTGTCCTCTCACACACAGTTCGTGTCAGTTAATGGCTATAACTCTAACAGCTCACCTTCAACATCGTTCAAGTGTCCTTCAAGGCTCAGTTCTCGGCCCTTTACTCTTCCTCATATACATAAATGACCTACCCAATAATGTTTCCTCCTCATTAAAGTTGTTTGCTAATGATTGCGTGGTTTATCGTGAAATATTAACAACCACTGAGAGTGCCATCCTTCAGGCAGACCTAAACAGGGTTTTTGCATGGTGCGATACTTCGCAGATCAAACTGAATGTAACGAAATGTAAAGTAATAAGAATTTCCCGGCATGTTAGTAATTTTCCACCTTCTAATTATTCTCTTAACAATGCTCCACTATATCAAGTTTCCTCATACAAATAATACCTATGCATCCACATTACCGAGAACCTTTCTTAGCAAGTACACATAGACCACATCATCAATAGTGCAAATCGATCACTTGGCTACTTAAGGAGTAATTTCTCGCTTGCCCTTAGCAGCTTAAAACTCTACTTTATAAAACATTAGTGCATCCTAAATTGGAATATGCGTCTTCTATTTGGGATCCCCATGTTAATTCCCTCATCCTTGCTATCGAAGCAATCCAAGTTCGCTCTGTACGCTTTATTATATTGAACTATTCACAAACAGCTAGTGTTACCTGAATGAAATCATCCCTCAGTTTACGTGACCTGTCACTTCGCGGAATATTTCCTGTCTCTGTCTTTTCTATAAAATTCATCATTTTAACACTGTCCTGCATGGACAACCATTACAAAGTTGGCGTACCTCATGCCGCAACGATTTCTACTTTAATTCGTTTGTTCCCGCCACAAGCTCCGACCGGAACCACATTCTCTCCACCATTGCTTCAGTAACAGATACAAACGCCTTCAAAACTGCCATCACTGGAATCATTGTATAATTGCATTATCCTGTTCTATATTCTTTTTTGTCTGTCTTACCCACTTCTCTCTTTAATGTCTCTACCTTGAGAGTAAGTAAGTAAATAAATAAATAAATAAATAAATAAATAAATAAATAAATAAACAATGTCTTTCTGGTAAATAATCAAGTAGGGGTGATCATTTTTTAAGAAGTGTTCAATATAAATTTCGACAATACTTGCATACCTAAAATAGTCATCCCTGTTCTGTGCAGTCGCTTTAGCCAGACAAGCAGAAACAAAGCAGTGCCACCCAAGCATGACTAGGAACCTCCCATTTATGACGTTTAAGATTCAAAGTAAATTAGGAGTAATATGAAACTGCACAGTGTATTTCTTCCACATGACAACAAACCATGAACGCCACAAACAGCCGTGTTGTTACAATATGTGCTGATGAGTTGTGACATTTGCAGACACTCTATGGTTACCACGCAAGTCAACATTTAATAGCTACAGAATCTTGATAGAAGCAAAAAGCCATTGAAATGAAACCTTGTACCTCTGACTGCGCGAACTTTTGGAGGGAAAAATCCACAACAGAACAAAATTTCAACAGGCACAAAGCAAAGGTGTAGTAGGCCACCACATTCCATCCCTGAATTTCAGGCCAAATGGCAGACACACAAAAAAAAAACAACTTTCTCATGAATCTGTGCTCAAAAAACGTTTGCGGTAAGATGTGCACAGATTGCACCACAATTGAAAATGGTGTTCAATTATTTGCCTTAACAAAATGACAGAAAAATGTTCCCGCAGAAAGACCACAAGTTAATGCCCAAGGTCACTCAATACACTATGATTTGGAAGTCCTGACAATATTTCACTTCTTGAGAACTGCAGGTAATGCAGAGTAGTAACCCACTTGAGTGCAGAAGAGGCCACAGTGGGGACAGCAGTGGTGCAGCCGCAGCCGATGCTGGTGGGAACCACAGAAGGCTCCGAAAGGCATCCGCACTGAAGCACGTCCTAGTTGCTGCGACCTAAGCGGCCGTGTGCATCCCACGACCTGTAGTACGAGCACATGAGACAGCAAACCTACAGGACTACATGAAATGCTAAGCACAAATCCTAAAGAACAGCAGCATGTTTTTTCTTTCGTAACTAAAAATAAATAACTTCCCCATGTTCACTGCACCGACAGCACTGCTGCTGTGTATGGCATGTAAATAAAGCCTTACATGATACAACTGCTTTGTTTGTATCTATGGTTACCACAAATCCCAACTTGGAAAAATACACATTTAAGCAAAAAAAATTAATGCTACAAGAATAACCTGTTCAGTATGTAAAACCTTTGTGGACAGTCTAAAATGCCAATGTCATTATTTTACTAGTTAAATACATTACTATAGTTACATACATATAGTAGTTATATACTAGTTATGTACAGTCAAAATTTTATGAGGTCACTGTGTTTAGCACTCATTTTTTGATACTCCTTTTTTCAACTTTGTCCTTTTGGCTTCATTTTGGGCTGGTGATGTGCATCATCGCAATACTTTCACTCAAACCCAGTAACAAAAGCATCCTCATGATTAGTGGGCAGTGCACATAGAAACCAAAGCAATCCAAGTTTGTCCGAGATGTCGTTTAGTTGCTCCTCATTACTCCAGCATGCTTCGTAACCTCACTGCTAGGCACTAAAACATTTCTTTCTCTCTATCACTAAGGGCTGACATAGTGAAACATATTTATGCACTGAAAAGATTGCACACTTCAAATAACAAAATAAGATGAGAAGAAACGGTGCAACTGACCCTGCCTTGCAAGGAGTCCAGACCTTGACAATGTGACTGATTCTCTGTTGCAGGCCTACTTGGCTCTGTGCAGCAGCACGGCCGCTGGCATGATGGTGACTCGCTATCCCACTGAATACAAGAAGGAACCAAGACTACTGTGGGCCATGTATGTACTTCATTTTCATTTACAGTGAAGCCCAACATGGTAAACACACAGAAGCACTTCACCCATGCTCCAAGCTGTGTGGGCGTACGAGACGAAGATGGTGCCTTTGGATTATGCGTACAAAAACATCAGTAGTGTTGCAAGGATTGCATTGACTCCAGCAGCATGTCTCACCATGGATCAGCTCCGTACATTCCAGACAAAACCATCAGCATCTTTGCACATGTGCAGCATGCCCACAGGCCACATTCACACATGGTGATGTTGCCTCATTTGTACCACACTGTACTACTAGCATAAATTCAAATGCAAGCAACTCCAAAACTACTTCAATGTGTTGTATAAGAAGCCAATGAACAAAGACACCAAGGACAACACAGGGGAAATTACTTGTACTTAAAATTGAAATAAAGAAATTATAAATTCATGTAATTGAAAGTGAATGGAAGAACAACTTGCCGCATGTGGGGAACAATCCCACGTCTTCGCATTACACATGCGATGCTCTAACCAATTGAGCTACCACAGCACCATTTTCCCAACCACTTTCCGGGGTATTTATGTGTTGCTACTATAACTAACTCTGGGACTGTTAGCCATCGCCACCACTCACAAACCTTGACGGCGGATGTGGAACATCCTTTCTGCCACAGGTTCGAAATTCACATTAGTTAGTGGCATAATCATCGGTTAATTTTTCTGTTCGCATTTCAATTTATGCTGATAGTACAGTTCTCAGAACTGACCCAGACCAAACAAACCTACAAGGTACAAGCAGCCCAGAAGACAAAAAAAAAAAAAAAGTAACAAGAAATAAAGCACTATGAAATTACAATTTACAGCTTCAGGGCCACAATATGTATGTGAAAATGCATGCATGCTACAGGTGTTTAATCTTGCTTAGCAAATAATAAAGACAGGTGAGACTTGCTCAAAGCTAGAACTAGAAAAGTAGAAAAAACAATGACTGTGCCAGCACGCAAGTTGTCATTCTGACAAAGATATGAACAGAATGTGTACAGACATGCTGAACCATGGCCTAGGCTCCAAGAATTTCTTAACTGTGCAGTGACCACTTGGAAGAGTACCTTATAGTGTTATGAGTCCATGCAGTTCACAAAAGCTTTACAATGCAAAAGTGTACAACTTACAGCTGACAATACAGATCACAAGCATGCTTTACAAGGCAATGTTTACACTCTATATGTGATGCATACATACTGAAGTCAAGACAGACACTTCACTAAATGCTGTGTTGGCATGACATCATGGTATCACATACCATGATGTTATGACAGCATAGCACAAGACCCATGATGGCAACATTTAATAGGTAAGTCCACATCACACAGATACATGGCATGCAGTAAAAGTATGTTATCCATCAACCAGATGCAATTCAGCCTTGCTCTATAAACCTTGCACATAATGTCCCTCCTTAAAGGGGCTGTGAAACACTTTTTATAACTAATCATAGAATGGCCTCACTATTAAAGGAACATCACCTCAAGAATCTCCTGCCCCAAAAACATTTTTCAATTTCTTGAAGTATAGGCGGAGTTGAAAATAGTTATCGCACCAATGCACAGCTTTCTCTCTCTTTTCGTCTCCACTAGCGCGCTGGAAGCTACACGGGGGATGGCAAAAGAGCAAGGCCCCAACAAAAAGTTTTTTTCATTCTTTTTGTTTTCTTTGTGACGCTACTTTAGGCATGTGCGACGCTCTCTCGATGCAAGATGGGCACTCAGGCGCCTCGAGTACAGCAGCAACATCACCACCATAGTGGCTGTACTTGGAACTTTGTCAATTACAGAGACCAATCAGCGTACATGTCTGTCTGATCGTCTCGCCGACAAGAGGGCTCATGGCAGCACCTTGTGATGGCCAAGATAGTTACGCTATGCAGCACACCAAACTAGGGTTGCCAACCATCCCTGATTTAGCAAGACAGTACCAAATTTTTGTAAATGTCCAGTGTCCTTACTTGACTCAGTCAGGACAACAATATGTCCCCAGACTTTTCCTTTTTTTGGTACTGGATAACAATAAATAGACCAGCTTTTCTTTTCAAAATGCCTGACAGCTTCTCTGCCCAATATTCCTTTCTGTGTTTTGTTGCATTGTCGTAATTTAAAGGCGATTTCATTTTTATCATGCTTCTAATTCTGTTGTAGGCCCTAACCGTTCACATTATCTCTATCTGTATTGGTAGCTGTGTTAGGCAACTATGCTTTACATTTATTGTAAGTTGTGAGAGGCTAGTAGAGAAAAAAATATTTCAACTTTGTTTCATGTACACACTGACAGCTCCTCTAGTACTGACAGGGTCGGTCATAGCCCGCCTCTCCTCTGACTTCGTCCAAACGAGAGTTGGCAACCCTACACCAGTGTGATCTCGGCAGCCACGCTCAGCAGGTGCAGCTACAAGCAACTGGCACGTTTAGACCAGAAGTGCGAAGATGAAATATTTGTTTGGTCTTTTTGAGATTGCACACCTGCGTAGTTTACATCTATTTTCAGCAATTACAGTATTACTGAGAATGTTCTCATGATCCCAAAATCAGCCATTAACTGTTAGTGGGCTTGGCTGCGTGCCACGTAGCCGCATGACGACATTGCAAAGGAAAGAGCAACAAATTTTTCACTCTTTTTGACACGAGATTGAAGATTACCTGCTGCAGGTAGTGCAATAATATTTGGCTCATATGTTCACAGGAGCCTTATCTACAGATCCGCAACATTTTCTTATTATGTTCAAATAGTGTTTCAGGGCCCGTTCACCATATAGTGCCATTGTATTTACTAGTAGAATTGTAACATTTCTGAGGACAATGCAGCTAATAAAAGTGGGCAAAAGCACATAGATATCCTGTTATCCTCTTGGGTACTAGGCGCGAAAACACACACGACACAAGAAAGGAGACGGGACAGAGCGCCACTTACAACTGCTATTATTCGGAGACACACCAAACACTTATATACCCGTTTTAGACGCAAGGACCACAATCACATCAAGATTGATATGGAAGCGAACTGGTTAAATATTTCTTTTCAGCCATATATAAAGATATTGACGGGTCGCTGACGCACATGCTTCCTTTCTTTCTGATAAAGAAAGCTTCAATTACTTCCCGAGCTTTTTTATCTTTACTTTTTGCCAGAATTTGCGCCCCTGCAGAACATGGCTCACAAGAGCGTGATGGGCAGGACTTAATGTGCTTGGGAATGTTTGGCCCTTCTTTATCTTGCTCTACATTTCTCTCATGTTCCCTAATTCGATCGTTAATGCAGCGCCCAGTTTGCCCTATGTAGGAGCGGCTGCATGAAAGGGAGATTTCGTACACGACGCCTTCGGTGCACTTTATAAACGGTCACGCATGCTTGGTGCCACATCCATTTTTATCGTCTCATATTTTTTCGATACGAGAACAAAGGCTTCCTAGCTTTCGGGGGGCTGAAAACACAAGTGGCATCCCATGCCTGCTAGCAACCTTCTTTAAATTGTGGGCCATCTTGTGTACATAGGGCACCACCACAGGCCTCACCACCTCATCTCAACGGGGATCTTCCCCAGCTCTCACAGCCGCACTCTTCATTTTTTGTAGCAGGCTTTCAGCGACTGCCATCACAATCAAGTCAGGGAATCCAGCCGAAGACAGCCTGGTCAATTGGGTCTGGAAGCTAAGCTGCATCTTGTGAGGGCACGATTTTCCGAGGGCGGATTGCAGGCAAAGTAAAGCTATCCCCCGTTTTATTAATTTCGAATGGGCGGAGTCGTATGGCAGAAGCCCTTTCTTTGCACGAGGTGCATATGCCCAACAAACGCGATCCGCACAAAACTCAATATTTATATCTAGAAACTGTAGGTGGTTCCCCTCAGGCACTTCAATGGTGAATTGCAAGCCATTTCCATGTTGTCGGAATATGGATAAAATATCATGCACATTCTCTTCGAAGTTCAAACTTCCATCCTTACTAAAGAATATGAAAAAATCATCCACGTATCTAAAAACTTTAAAAATGTGCCTAGCCGGTAAAACCTGATATAAAACTTGATCCATTTGTGAGAGAAAAATATTACACATTACTGGCGCCACACAGTATCCTATACAAATGCCGGCTTTCTGCAGAAAAAACTGCTGGTCAAATGTTATAAAAGTCGATTGCAAGTAAAAGTCTAAAAGGGTTAAAAAAATCGTCAATGGAAGTTTCCGCATTGTTCTGAAAGGAAATGGGTTAGTTTTTTTCCATACGCTCTCGGACGGCAGTAAACAGGGCCTTCTGAGGGATAGAGTAGAATAAATCCACCACATCGACGGAAAAGGCACGCCCAACATCACATTGCGATTTTAGGAAGTCACAAACTTCAACAGATTTCTTTGTACGAAATGGGTCGTCTACTTCAAGTGTACTCAAATGTTTCAACAAGAACTGGCTTAGTTCCTTCTGCCACGACCCTTTTTCCGTGACTATTGTTCTAAACAGCATACCTTGCTTATGTGTTTTTACTGAAAAGAAAGCTTTCAAGGCATTATTTTTGCTTTTTCCTATCTGTTTGCCAAGACGGTCTAAACCAAACTGCTCACATAGTGCAACAGCTCTGCTCTTAACTCTAGTTGCTTTAACTTTGACAGGTGCAAAATTCTTTTCTAGTGCCTGCGCAGCTCTTTCAGAAAATTTACCTTCAGATAACACGACAAACCCTCCCTCCTTATCGGCTTGTAAGAGCCTTAGGTGGTTGTTTCTGAAGTCGGTCACAATGGCTCCAGTTGAAGTTTCCTTTTGACATGAACGCCCCTGGTCGCAGGACTTGAGAAGGCAGTTAACGCCTTCCAGAAGGCACGTCTCTTGTTTCTCCGATTTGACCTTGCTGGCGATTCGTCGATTGATGGCAAGCAGCTTCCGGTAGTGTTTTCCGCTCCTCAGAAACTGTCAATGTTGTGCAGCCGTATTTGTAAAACAAGTAAAAAACCAGATTGTGAAAAGAACCACGCAAAGTTTGTAGATTGCAGCGTCGATGTGGTTTATAAGATTCCCTTGTCATGTGGCAAAGTGTATGTAGGGCAGTCAGGCCGCTGTGTTAACGAGCGCCTTAGAGAACATGAGTGATCCATACCAACAGGCACAGGTTCCCATTTGGCTCAGCATTGTCAAATGTGCAAGTGCAAACCCATGTTTCGTAATATTTCGATTTTGAAAAAGAGCCGTGACACCACCGCCCGAGAGTTATCGGAAGCACTCTTCATTCAGTCATTGGGGTCACAGTGCATTAGTGTGCCTTCATTAACCTTGTACAGCGCTGAATTTGGTTTTTTGGATTCTGCCGCATGAGTGCGCTCTTGGGATCGGATGTTGGTGGCTCCACCGCTTGGTGCTCACTGCGCATGTTCCTCTAGTTTCAGCTGCCTATAAAGGAGTGACGCAATAAAATGATGTAAGTTGAGAGTAGCGCCTTGTCCTGTCGTCTTTCTTGTGTCTGTTGTTTTGCGCTAAACAAAGTATTCACAGATATAAATACTTTATTGGCCTGGTCTTACACCTTCTTTTTGAAGAATCTGCGGCATTCGCTTTTAATGTCGAAGTGACTTCTTCTCTGAAGCAGCTGTTCTTGCCCCAAATAAGTCTACTTCGAGGTTATGGGTCCGCTTGCACTCCCATACGTGCTCCGATTGAATACCAGGCCTTGTGGGAACAGAAACCCATTCTCTCACCTTCAACTCCCTGAAAGCTTCAATGTCAGCTTTTGGGACATAAATTATTGCCACCTTTGGAAGTTTAGACGTCGAAACTTGGACCACTTCAGAAGCCGGGTTGATGGCAGATGTGGCGTGACTTCGAAGATTGTGTAGTGTCACCTGGTGCTTCACAATGCCTCCAATGTCTTCACAATGCCTCCTGGAAACTTTTTTCAGAGCACAAACTGCCTACTTTATGTTCCCACAGTGAACACAGACACACACTTTACGTGATGGTGTGGGCGTGATCGTTCTGGTCACAAAGAATAGAACTTTGTCCGTCCAATTCCAGTGTCTTGGTGGGCTTCCTTAAACATGAAATAAGCCTCGCAAATACGACACTTGACGCACTTTGCAATGTACTCTTTCTTTCCACACATAATGCCAACCCCATCCTTCTTTTATAGGCTTGGTGGACAACAGTTACGTTTATCTTCAATGTAATAGTCCAATGCTGCTTCTAGATCCTCCTGGTTTACCCTCCTTCTTGTGTAGGGGTCAGAAGTTGACCACATACCATGATTCTCCTGGTATTTTCTACATTTATGGATCATGTAACGGGTGGCTGCTGGAGTAACATGCTATATCTCCTTCATGTCAAGCGACTTTAGTAGCAGAGTTAATAGATGCCAAGACTAACTGAACGAGTATGAAGCTTCCAAAGGTTGCTTTAAGTTGTTCAACCACTCAGAACAGGTACTGCAGCTCTCTTCCAATGTCATGGGCTGGCTTTCTGTGCCATATGATGCTGATAAACTAGATTTTTTTTTCCGAGATGTTGCTCCATTTCTTCTTCCTTGTGCTTGGCATATGACTCTTGATGTTTTGTTTTAACCAAATGTGGAAATCTTAAAGGTGAAACTTCTGGGCAGTGCATGCACATGTTAAGCTCTTCAATGCGCACATATATTTGGAACGAGCACTTCCTCTAACCCAGAAATATCCTCAACCTTAGCTGTATCATTTCCAGATGTTTCTACCAGTAGCAATGAATCCTCACTTGCAGCTTGTCTTCAGGTGCCAGTGCCATTGAAGAATAAACAGTCAGTACCCTGAAGCAGTTGACACAGTTCCCACAGAGAATACTTGTTTCTCCAACTGGAGGAAAATTCCGATTATACAAAATTTTCTTATTATGTCTCTGCAAATAGTCAGCACAAAACATGTTTCCCGCTAGGCTTTGCAGCTGCATTTATCAGAGAGGAAAAAGAAATGCAGGCGTCCTGTACTAGAGGCACCCTCAGCAACACTATTGCCAGAACTGTCCCTAGCACGAAATGAACCTCCTTTGTGCACTGATAGCTTTCACCTTTCATAGTGCTGCATTCTCTAACTTACTTGCCCTCTACACTTCAATGTAGCATGCGGGCATGCAGTATCAAGTACGGCCGGGCGCGATTAAAGCGCGCACCATATCTGGCCGTCTGCTAAGCAATGGATCGGAGGAGAAAGCTTGCTGCACCATGCAGCTTGGGCACGTGTCTTTTGTGTTAAGGGCCTCTTGGTGCTATAACAGGTGCAATTATTTTTGAATGAACTGAATGATTTGCAGCACAAAATCAGTGCCATGCTGAATCCATGGAGTTGGTCATGTTTGACACTTTGCAACTTGTTAGACACTCAAATAATCCAATCTATTTTTTTTTTTCAGGCAGAGTGGTAGACATCTTTGAATTGAACCAGGGTGATTCGTAAAAAAATAAGAAATAGCGTTTTTTTAGAAACTATTTTCAAATTCCGTCATACTTATTAAACCACTTGCATTTGAGTGACATATGTAAGTATAATGGCGCCTTGATGAGACACGAAAATTACTGCAAAATAAACCACAAATGTGTAAGTCTATGGCCATAGAGTTTTATTATCTGAAGTTTAACCAGGGTGTCTACCTAGTCGACGTTTCCAAATTCCCGGAGTTTTCCAGGTTTTCCCTGAGTGCCTTTACAAAATTCCCTGAGCGACGCAGAACTATGTTTTATGCCAAGACAGGCTGAAACCACGTCGCCCGGTGCTGTCACTTTCTGGTAAGCATATGAAAATTTTTTTTTAATGACTTAATCCAGTTTGAATACTAAGGAGTAGCGTTTACGTTATTCAAAAAGAGAGTAGAAGGGAGGGGTTAGTAAAATGCACAGCAAATAAAATGTATTTGAAAAAAATTGCAAACCAAGTCGGAAATTCTCAAATACGAATAAAAAGGAGATGCATACAGAAGCAAATATTTTTGAATATGAGCTATTTCTATCAACTGATAGCAAGCTCAGTAATATGAGGCCTGAACTTTGCCACAATTGAGATTCTCTCTCAACAGCTCGGAAGTCAACCTCAACTGTCCTGACATATTCTCAGTCCGCGCACGACACCTCAGTGTTGTGTTTCACTGCTTTAAAGAGTTGATTTTGGTTTGGATGAGGGACACCTGCATCTCGGCATCAGCCAATACTTTGTTTTTTGAGCTCAAGCTCCTTCAAAATGGCGGCAGCACGCTTCCTATCCCGTTCATTTCTCAATGTGACAGTCATTTCTGTTCTCATCCTCCTTCTGCCACTCGTTCGCCCCACAGACCATTTGAAGCATCTTCTTGGTCAGTTGCACGGTCCATGTCCGGTTTTTTGAACTCCCTAAGGGCCGCGAAAACAGCCAAAAAATCGGCCAGTTGGAAAAAATAAATGCATGTCATTTACTGCCCTTAAAGGGTCAAACCGCCAAAGGCACATTCGAAAACGCTCTGAAGGCCTGTCGGTACATGTATTAGGCATATCCGTGCTCGCACTGTGACAGGAGATACTGGGTGCACGTGTGTATAATTAAGGAATACATACTGTGTCCCGAGGCAATAGCCCGTTCCCACGCTTGTTATGCTTCACTGAAATACTTTTGCGTATGCTTCACCAATTAACACTTCTGTAAAGAGGCAAAGCTGACTTTCAGAAACTGGCATTATGCAATGCACCGTGCTTTCCAAGCTTCTAAGGCAATCACGAGGACCACAAAGGCGGAGTCCATGCCATTGCCAACAGCAGCGAATTCTTACAATGAAAAACACGGCACCCAACGGCAAGAATCTTAATAGCGAACATCGAAGCAGCTAGGTCTAGCGTTGCGGCGGCTACAGTTGCCAGCAGATCTGCATGTGAGAGCGCCAGTTCGAGGCGGCGAGGTAATCAAAACAGCAGCGGTAGTGGCTTTGATTAATGCCGTTTTGTATCTGCGGTCACGGCAAAAAATCCGGAAAATGGGACGGCAAAGGGTTCTTGCGCTCGAAATTTCAGCCGTTCTGATACATTGACTCCATGGGTTACGTGGTGGTGTCGCGAAGCCATCCAAATTATCGGGCATCCGGAAAGTCAGTCATTGACTGTACACTGGCAACTCCTCTAGCCAATGACAGGACGTCAAAGACGATTCATTACGATTCCTGTCTGTTACTCAAGCCAGTGTTACCCCGACTTTCGACCCTTTCAATAACATTACAGCTAATTTTCCATGATAGAGGCATAAATTTCCTGAGTTTTCCCTGAGTTTTTCCAGACTAGACAAAATTCCTGAAAATTCCTGGTTTTTCCGGTTGGTAGACATCCTGTTAACGTGTCTGAGAAATAAATTCCTAGATTACAGGTATTCTGGACCATTTTCCATATTTGTGCCTTTTTCCTTCAAAACTGGTTCACTAATGAAGTGAAATAAAATGCATATCAGGTTCTACCTCACATGTTCTTTTGCTGTAAAAATATTGCAATCAAGAACTCTCCCAATTTTTTGCTAAGGTATGCTCAAATATGAAAAATTGTGAAATTTGCTAAAAGAGGGTTTTCCGCAGCCGAATGTTGCATATTTCTTTTTAGGCGGGCAAATTTCTTTTCTCCCAAAACTAAGTTCACAATCATAGTCCTGGGTCCAACACCTGCCCTAAACTTAATTTTTATAAAAATCGATGATGGTGACCAGGACTGCCTGTTCGTTCTTATCTGGATTCACCCCACAGTTTCTACACTGGTTGGCATTCAGTGTGCTCCTTGGTATGATTTCTGGTGAGTCTAAGTCAGGATGAGCCATGCTAAGTCTGAAAGAGCCCTAAGCTAAAAATATACAGTAAAAAATAAATTGTTTGAGAACATTCTGTTTATTTTGTCAATCTATGCCAATGCACAGATTTTTCATCACTGTAGCGTTGGAATTTCTGGGTGAAAAATTATAAAATTGACGCACACTTTTTTTTTTCACACACTCACCACAACCTCTAGTCGAACACAATTGAGGTCTGCCTGGCAGAAGGGACCACCACCATTAATACCTGCAAGAAGACATGGAACTAGCTGAGTAGTCATTACCATACAGAAAGCTTAGGCCAGAACACACATTCAGAAAAAAAACTACAATATTCACCTTCACATTACAGCCTATTCATTAGGAGCCATACCAAACAGAGTCAATGAAACCTGAAAATTGGCCTAGTAAGACATTTTTAAGAACTTTTACAACAAAATACTACCCACTTCTTCAATAGACTGCATCCCAATAATGAAAGGGTAATGAAATGAAGAAATTGCATTACTTTACTTTTTCCTTAATTGCAGCAGTGTACTTCCCTAAGCTAAGTGGCAATCTGTAACCCTGCCTGAGAATGACTGAATTCAACTTCCACAGATTTGACACGTTATAAACTTTAACTAAAGTTAAGACTAATACAGAAAGCATCACACTGGCAGAAAACAGTGTGGTTACTCAATGTGACTTGGTGTAGGTAACACAAACAAAAGGAGATAGCACAGTCTTTCTACTGCTTCTGACGTCAATACAGCAGCATTATGCGGAATCGCCAGTGCATGCTCAGGGCCATTTACAAATCATGCTCTCAGAAAATCTAATTATTTTTCCGATAACACAACTGAAGGCATAGACATGCAAATGTCACTAAGCAAAGCTATAATTTTGATAGCTTTGCTAATAATCGCTCTGATTAGCTGGTTACGTACGGCTTTTCTCAACAATAATTTTATTGAAATTTGGCCTTCAACCCTACATTTTGCAATGATGATCTAGTAAGCCATCATTATTGTTGTGATACTCAGAGAGTATCACACATCTGCCTGTTTGGCCCCTATGGGTCCTAAAAGAGGCACATGATAAATGACATGCTCTGCATAGCCAACGAATTTGCTCTTGTGAGGCAGCTTAGCCTCTGTAGCTTATTGGATGCAGAACATACCTCCTTCCCACCTGAGTGGATTATTATTTTTATTTTTATTTTTTTCAAGTGGTAAGAAACGTCATGAATATGTAGAATCACACCTAACTTGTGTTTTACCATGGTCGTAGATGAAGCCAGTAGGAGATTCCTCACATTTTCCTCTGAAAAGGACTTCTGCTACGCTAACCAGAACATTGTCAGGATACCCTGCATTACCTCCCTATTTTACCTACAGGCGAGCTTTACCTACAAAAAAAAAGTGTGCATTGGATCACGTTTAACAATGGTCCTCAGAGACTTGCTTTCAGCTCAACTTGACACCAAGATTTCTGCTTGCTTAGGCCAGTGAAAAGTAATCAAGGTTTTTAGGTATGTTGAAGACTAACTGTTTTTACTTGAATGCAGTTCCAGTTCCTTTGAACCTGATATTGCCAATGTACTAACACTTGTTCGGACATGCTTAGTTGCACTCAAGATAACACATGAGATGCTTGTCAATGGGAGCATTTCTTTCACATCCGATTATACAAGCCATTTTCCAACAAGAATTTGCTTCCTTTCCACTTGGCTCAATAAAATCACATAGAAGGACCATTGTAAAATTATATTTGACCGATGTTATGTGAAAGTCATGTTCACATCACAGTGATGTTTCTTTTAATGTAGAAACTAGGGGTTTAGTGACCGCAGAACATCCTGACTATGTTCTCGTTAGCAGAGAAGATCCTTTAAGAAATATGTTGAAAACGTCCTATTGTTTCACCTGCATTCACGGAAAAACAAAAGTTTACTGTGGTCCCACATACTGTGTTTCCCACCCTTTGAAAACAAATAGCGACGCACTCAGATATGATGTTTGTATGCTCTGTATCTATCCAATACGTTACAGCGGCTAAGCTGTGGCACCAAGACCTCTTGTTCTGCTGATTGTGGCTGTGACAAAGTTCACAAAAGCAGCTTTGTTGGCTGTGCACAGAATGTCTATTATTGCATGCCTTTTTTCCGGCCTATGTTAGCCAAACAGGTTAACGTCTAAACAGTCCGCTAAGATAGCACCATAACGTCAACAACAATGGTGGCTTTCAAGATCTTCATTACAAAGTGTGCAGTTTTAAGCCAAACTACCACGAAACCATCACTGTTGGAAAAGGCCATAACCAACCAATCAGAGATTATTGAAGTGTATTTAAGTAGAAATGATAACTAGGCTTGGTGATATTTGCATGTCAAAGCCTTCACTAGTGCTAGCGGAAGAGAAGCGACAATAGTGAGAGCGCCCCTCACTGTAGTAGCAGCACTGTAGTGACGGGGCAACAGCAGCTGATACGGAACCTGTGTAATACCCCCCCCCCTTCTCGTTTGTGATCAGTGGCACCATAGGAAGACGCTGAATTTGTGGCTGCAAGACCCTCGTTCCAGCCATGTGTGTGTTTGTAGTACTTATTTCTTTATTTTTTTAATTTCTTTTCCTATTTCTTTTCAAAATAGATTAGGAATGAAATAAGCAAACATATTTGCGAATCCGTACATATGCACCATATGTACCAACTAGCACAAGTCTGTGCACAGAACATGCGATCAATTAAAAAAGGGCCCCCTCACCTTAGTGACTGCCTATCCAAAAAAGGACTAGGATTTCCAAAACCATGACAAGTCAACACGTCGAGAATGCACTAACACCCCTACATAATGCTGTACGGTTCACATCAATAAAAAAAGCAATTAAAGTTAGTGCTACATGTATTCCCTTTTCTTTTTCCATGCTCATTTATTGTGCGCTGCCTACACCCAATCATGCATTACCAGCTTGCCCAAACTGCGCACCTGTAAAATGACATACCTTTCTGTGAAATAAAAACAGTGAAAGATGACAACTGATAGAAGAATAAAAATGTTTACTTAAGCATGTACGTAGTCCAGTGAACAAACTATATGCATAAGCCTTAGGGAAAGCGCAATATAAAAAAACTCTGCACCGCTGCCATAACTAATTAAGCCTTCTCTACATGAGATGAAGCGCCCAGTTAGTGCTCAAGTGCCTTGCAGCGTCACATAGGTGTGATGAATGGGAGCAACAAAGCAGTCTAAGATGCTCTCATAATACTATTGTAAGAGTGTCTTATAGAGCATCACATTGGCTGTTTTTTCTGGCCCGGACCCGACCCGAGCCCGAAAGTGCCATGTGCTGGTCTGCCCTAGCCAAGGTCAGTGTTTCAATCTTGGCCCAGCTCAGCCTGGCCCTTCCCATTAGCCCTTCAGCCTGAACAAAGCATGTTCCAGTTCTTGGTTATTTACAAGACACCAGCCATACACAAATTTTTTGCTATAGAAAAATATTTGAATATCAGGTTTTTCAGTTGTTGCTGGCAACTTGTAAAAAAGAAAGAAAAAGGTGCATCACCTGTTTATTATGCTTGTGCATTACTGTGTGATATGAACGCCTGTATTACATTTGCCAAATAGTTGTGTGGCTATTACAGTGTACGCATACGTGACTACTCCTGTACACACAGCTGGTCCTTTCATCTCACTCATAAATCTCGAAGAACCATTGCAAGATACAACGCTAGAATTTGAGAGAATAAAATTGGCTGGAATGTAAACTGAAGTACACTGGTTTATCAATTTTCTGAATTCCATAATACAATGCCGCTAGAAACTCTTCCAGCTCTATTGTATACAAACAGGTGGCATGCCATGGCAGCACTCATGTGCAATGATATTGCCACATGGAACAAGGAATTTCTATTCCTTCATTCAGCTTTTCTAATATCAATTTTTCAGCCAGCAATTCAAGTATATGTGTTTCGTAATATGGAAGTGAATTTCAGCTCTGTGTACTTCTGATTTAACATTTGGGTTGTTAAAGGGACACTAAAGGCAAATACTTAGTCAATGTGAATTTCGAAAATACCAATTCCACAAACTTTGCAGCAACAGTTTGGTACCACTAAAGAACTGTGTCTAACAGAAAAACTGCACATCATCATAATCATCATCAACCTATTTACATCCACTGCAGGACGAAGGCCTCTCCCTGCGGTCTCCAATTTCCCCTGTCCTGCAACTGATTCCAACTAGCTACCGCAAATATCTTAATGTCGTCGCTCCACGTAGTCTTCTGTTATCCTCTACTGCGCTTCCCTTCTCTTGGTACCCATTCTCTCACCCTAACGGTCCAACGGTTATCTAATCTGCGCATTACATGAACTGCCCAGCGCCATTTTTTTCTCTTGATGTCTATTAGAATATCGTCTATACCCATTTACTCTCTGATCCAAACCGCTCTCTTTCTGTCTCTTAAAGTTATGCCTAGCATTCTTCGTTCCATCACTCCTTGCGTGGTCCCTAACTTGTTCTCAAGCTTCTTTGTCAGTCTCCAAGTCTCCAGTAACCCCGTAACATTTTTGGTGGAGGTTGCGGGATCCTTATCAAGACGGATTTACGCAGCGGGCACTCCTTGGCTGCATCTACAATGCCAGCTCAAGGCGACGATGCTTCGGGCCCGTCGGCACCAACGCCCACCGTCATTCTAGCCCAACCCCGCGACCCAGGAACCTTTTCTAGCACCGATAACACTGATGTTGAAGACTAGCTTCAACTATATGAGCAGGTGAGCGCCAGCAACCACTGGGACCAAACCATCATGCTCGCGAATCTGACATTTTACCTTGTGGGCACGGCACGCGTCTGGTTTCAGACCCACGAGGAGGAACTTACCAGCTGGGACATTTGTAAACAGAAACTCAAGGATTTGTTTGGCAAGCCAGTTGTACGTCAGCGCGCCGCCCAAGAAGACCTCGCTTCGCGTGTCCAGACGTGCACAGAATCCTATCTCACGTACATCCAGGACGTGCTTGCTCTGTGCCGCAAAGTGGATCCGAAGATGTCCGAACGAGATAAGGCTGCACATGTCATTAAGGGCATAGCAGATGATGCCTTCCATCTCCTTGTCTTCAAGAATTCTTTCACTGTGCAAGCCATCATTACCGAATGCCGGCGGTTCGAAGAAGCCAAGAGTCACCGCATTGCTCAGCCATTTCCCCGCCTTCCCAGCACGGCTGCTACGTCCACCTGCAAAGACATCCGCAGTCCGCCCACACCCAATCGCTCTGATGACATCCTCCATGTCATCCAACGTGAAATAGAAGCCGCATCTCCTGTCACGACCCCAACCCATGGCCCCGACAATTGCCAGGCGACCGTCTCGTTGATACAGTCCGTCGTGCGCCAAGAATTAGCCAATGTTGGCTTGACCAACGTCTGCTCAGTTAATCAGCCTGACTACACTCCGTCCAGCACTGTCATACGCACCTGCAGCCTGAATGCCCCAACGCGGTATCGCAACCCGGCCGAATGGCGTACGCCAGACGACAGGCGTATATGCTTCACTTGTGGTTGTATCGGCCATATTTCACGTGACTGCCGGTCTTCGTGGAATTCGACCCCCTGGTCCTACCACCCATCCCACAGCCCTCATGCTGCTCCCCGGTTCGCCCCGCAAACGCAGCCAGCAAATTCTGGCGACACTTCTCGTCCTACCCGCTCTAGCCGCTCTCCTTCGCCACGTCGCCGCTTCTCCCGATCGCCCCCATCTCGCCGATCATCGTCCCTTAGTTCCTTCTGGCACACCCTTCCGGAAAACTAACAGGTGCAGCACCTGGAGGTGATGCTGCCAAACCGACCCGACGCAAAAATCCTCTTTTGACCTTGCCCACACATCGGAACCTTATTAACGTGAACGTGGATGGTGTACCTGTCACGGCACTGATTGACACTGGCGCGCACGTATCTGTGATGAATTCTCAGCTTCGGAATCGTCTCAAGAAAGTCCTCACTCCTGCCCCTTCGCCTGTGGTCCAAGTCGCCGACGGTGGAACACTAGCCGTTATTGGCATGTGTCCGGCTGGCGTGAGTGTCGCCGGACATCATACTTGTTTTATTTTATGTACTAGAGCAGCACTGCCCTCATGACCTCATCCTACGCCTTGACTTTCTGTCGACACATTCCACTTTGATAGACTGTTCTGCTGGTGTTGTGCAACTCGCTCTACTTGCTGCTATTGACCCTCCCGGTAGTGCTCCGATACGGTTATGTTCCACAGAGCATATTCGCCTCCCTCACCGTGCCATTACCTACATAAGTGTCTCCCCCGTTCCACCTGTCCCAGACGGTGACTACATCGTATCTCCTAATCCGGATGTCCTGCTCTCGCATAACGTCACTTTCCCTCACACCGTCGTTACCATTTCAGACAACACATCCTGCCTTCCGCTTGTGAACTTTGGACTCTGTACACAAGTACTCCCACGCGGAATATCCCTGGCGCAAATAACGCCAGCCAGAGACTACCACATTTCAGCTTTAACTTGTGACAGCTCGTCATGTTCAACGTTTGCTTCGCCCCCTGTCCCTTCAGATTTGAATGCCCTAACAAAAATGATTGCTCCCGACCTTCCTCCCCAGTGTGCTCAAGAACTACATTGCCTCCTTGCCTCATACTGGGACATATTCAACCATAGAGAACGCCCTCTAGGACAAACATCTGTTGTAAAACATCGAATAAACACCGGTGATGCGAGCCCAATCCATCGGCGACCTTACCGCATCTCGCCTACTGAGCGACATATCATCCAACACGAAGTTGACAAGATGCTTTCACGAGACATCATCGAACCTTCTTGCAGCCCATGGGCATCCCCTGTTGTACTAGTTAAAAAGAAGGACAACAGTTGGCGATTTTGCGTAGATTATCGACACCTCAACAAGGTAACAAAGAAAGACATCTATCCGCTACCACGCAGTGACGATGCCCTGGATTGCCTGCATGGAGCACAATATTTTTCGTCCATCAACCTTCGCTCCGGCTACTGGCAAACTGCCGTCGATGACATGGACCGCGAGAAGACAGCTTTTATTACTCCCGATTGCCTGTATCAGTTCAAAGTGATGCCTTTCAGTTTATGTAATGCCCCAGCCACATTTGAACGAATGATGGAAGCCCTCCCACACGGTTTCAAGTGGTCCATCTGCCTCTGTTACCTGGACGACGTGATCATTTTTTTCTCCGACTTTTGCGACACACCTCGAGCGCCTGTCGACGATCCTATCTGTTTTTCGTCAGGCGGGGCTACAACTAAATTCATCCAAGTGCTACTTTGGTCGTCGTGAAATTTCTGTGCTTGGGCATCTCATTGATTCTTCTGGTGTACGCCCTGATCACAATAAAATACGGGCAGTCAAAGACTTTCCCGTGCAACATGTGCCAAGGATGTTCGCATCTTCTTAGGCCTTTGCTCCTACTTCCATCTGTTTGTTTGAAATTTTGCGAACGTTGCGCGCCCTCTCAATCAGCTCCTCAAGAAAGACGCTGCATTTCATTTGGGGCCCTGAGCAAGCTGGTGCTTTCACCGAGCAGATTGGGCTGCTTACGTCCCCGCCCATTCTCGCTCACTTTGACGCCTCAGCTCCAACAGAAGCCCGCACCGATGCCAGTGGCCACAGTATTGGAGCTATCTTGGCACAGAAACAACAAGGGCGAGAACGTGTTATTGCCTACGCCAGCCACCTTCTTTCCTCTGCGGAGAGCAATTATTCTATCACCGAACGTGAGTGAGTGGCTCTCGTTTGGGCAGTGGGTAAATTCCGCCCCTATTTGTACAGCCGCCAATTCAGTCATCACTGATCACCCCGCTCTGTGTTGGCTTTCGTCCCTCAAAGATCCTTCAGGGCGCCATGGCCGCTGGGCTCTTCGCCTTCAAGAATACAACTATTCAGTTGTATACAAGACCGGCCTGTTACACCAAGATGCGGACTGCTTGTCGCACCATCCTGTCGACCCTCCTGACATTTCTGCAGTCGGCATATCTGTCACCATTCTCTCCCTGGCTGCTTTTCGCGACATTGGAGCCGAACGTCGGGACCCCTCCTTGCAACATCTTATTCAACAGCTCACTTCAATGATGCCCGAGCCTTCCCTTCGCATGTTTGAACTTCAAGATGGTATACTGTACCGCTCTAACATGTGCCCGGACGGCCCTGCCCGACTCTTCGTTGTGCCTGAGCATCTGCTTCAGACTGTTCTCGCCCAGCTTCATGATGTACCGACTGCAGGTCACCTTGGCGTGTCACGGACTTATGACCGCGTTCGTCGGCGCTTCTTTTGGCCTGGTCTATACCATGACATCTGCCGTTATGTCGCTGCGTGTGATCTCTGTCAACGACGCAAAAAGCCGACCACACTCCCTGCTGGTTGCCTTAAACCACTTGACGTACTATCAGAACCATTCTTCCATGTAGGTGTTGATCTTTTAGGACCTTTCCCCACGTCTGCTTCGGGAAACAAGTGTATTGCTGTAGCAATAGACTACGCCACCCGATATGCAATCACACGGGCTCTTCCGACATGCTGTGCAACAGATGTCGCCGACTTCCTCCTAGAAAACGTCATCCTTCACCACGGCGGCCCTCGACAGCTCCTCACCGACCGAGGCCGCTACTTTCTTTCTAAAGTTGTTAATGACAGTCTACACTCGTGCGCGACTAAACACAAACTTGCTACTGCTTACCATCCACAAACGAACGATCTAACCGAGCGCCTTAACCGCACCCTTACTGACATGCTGTCCATGTGTCTCCGATGACCATCGCGACTGGCCCCCCCCATTGCACTGCCGTTCGTTACTTTCGCCTATAATTCATCTCGCCATGATACTGCAGGCTTCTCTCCATTCTTCCTCTTGTTTGGCCGTGACCCTATGTTACCTTTCGACAACGTTCTGCCTGCAAGTCTGATTCCACATCCGAGTACGCCCGTGAAGCCATCCACAAAGCACAAGAAGCACGCCATATTGCTTGACGTTGACTTGTGGAGTCGCAGGACAATCAGCGGCGCTTATATGACTCCCGCCATCGTGACGTCCATTACACACCGGGCGCCTGGTTCTCCTTTGGTCACCATCGCGATGCGTTGGCCTCTTGGAGAAGTTACTGTCACGCTACTCCAGCCCTTACCGTGTCTTGCGTCAAGTAACTGACGTCACGTACGAAATCGCCCCTCTTGAGCCAACCGTGGCTCCGCATCACTCCGACGTGGTCCACATCACGCATCTTAAGTTGTATCACTCGCCCGCCTCCTAACCAGCACCGAGCCGCTGCTTCAGCCGTCGGGGGTCATGTGACACGCTGACGAAGAAGATGTTTTAATCATCGTCAGAAGAAGACAATGTTCTGGGCTTCGCACGCGGGCTACCATCTTGTCAGCTGATATAATCATTGTAAATATTCTGTAAATACAAGTCTGACTGTTTTTAACCCCGTAACATTTTCATAGCCGTTAACCAACAGGTGCACACATCACCTGCTTAGGCACTATTAAAAGCAGTGCTGTGTGTTAGGCGTGTTGGTATACGAACTTGAACAATGTTTTAGCACCAAGGACAAAAGAGAGAAGTAGACACCACGATGCACATCCTGGTGTCAATGTCTCCCTTTTGTCCTTGTCTGCTGGTGCTACAATGTCATCAAATCTATTAAAAGGCTGCTAACAACAAAATTAAACAATTGCCAGCCCTGCAGCTTTGCCAAGATTGCTTCAGACTATAGTATAGCTACTCATTTATAACCAGCTTAGTCAAAGTGAAATTCTGCTGTTATTGGCTTTTAAGATGTTATACTTCTTCATTCATGCTAATTCCCAGTGAACCCATGTAATGCCAGAAAGAATCAATACAAGTCAATGAACGTGATTGCTATGCTATTTAACATTAAAAACATTGTTCAAAAGGAAAATGAAATATTGATTTTCTTTCTGTGTTATGTTTTATTTACAACACCTCCTTCAAGAACACTGCAAGTTTTTGCAGTGTTCATGTTAGTTTGGAGTATTTATCTAAGGATAGTTAAACGTCTGAATTAAAGTACGTTGAACTAATTATGCAGGAAGCAATGCCACATTATTCAACTTGCTTGAACAAAAATGAAGAAATTAAATTAAAACCAGTAGCAAGTTGCACTATGCTTTAGGACACAACAAAATTTGTGGACATATATTTCAGAATTTATTTGCTACTGCATTAATGAATTACTTCATTGCTCTAACAAAGTGTCTAAAATGTGTTCGATATTTATTCTTGCATTACTATCTCCACAGGTAAGGCAGTACTTTATTTAAGACCGCCAGAAGTCTAAATATTCCTTGTGCAGAAACAAAAGATCCTCCAACAACTCTTTTTTAAGCTTGTCTTCTGCTCTTGAAAAATGTAACCTGTTTCACGGAAATTACTTTCACTACTTGTGCTTGTGGCTGTTATTACGAAAAATAATTTAGCCAAGTGAAGACAGTCTAGGGAGCCCTTTTTTTTTAGCCTTCCACTACTCAATCTGGTGTCCCATCTGTTCAACGCCATAGCAATGAAATACATATAACTTCATGCTGTCTAGCAAATATATGTCTAGCACTGCTGTCCGTCCCCTTCTTATGTGTGTTCTGTTTGGTGCCCATGACACTATGATAAATCTGTCTAATTCATCGTCCACATTTCGATAGGGGGAAAATGAAAAAAAAAAAAACGCTTCGTTGCTTATACTTAGGTACCCATTAAAGAGCCCCAAGTGGTAAAAATTAATCCGAAGTTCCGCACTAAAGGTGTTTGCAAAAGAATCCAATATGGACAATATGTGCAAATGCCATACAGATACTCAGATAAAGCATGCTGCCACGAGTCGCGTGCCATAACGATAGCTCTGAAACGGTCATCCGGTATGTGAGTTATGGCGGTGAAAAATATTTCTTGATTGGCCTTTGCTGCCTTGACGGCCACTGCATGCCGCTCCAACCCGAGATAAGACAACATGGAGAAGGCATGCTTTTTTACACTGGCAACAATTATAGTCGCAGGCTTAAAGTTCTTCAAAACAGCCTTTAATGCCTTCCCGGCAAAAAAAATCAAGCTCGTTAGCGTTTGTGCAGTCATTCAGAGAAAAGCAGGCAGTGAGGCCGCTCATACATCTGCTAGACAAGTTGTTGGCTTCTCAGGGTAACATATGTACAGTGTACCACACCACCAGCTTTACACACTGCTGTATGGGTGCCATTTAGAAAGTCCCACTTTCTTGTGCCAAGGCTTAAATAGGCCAAACTAGTTCAGGGAACATTTCAGTTTGCTCTCACTTATCAACTCTCATTTACCCAGCTCTCATTTATCAAATCACTGTCGCTCCCATGACAGCTTGCCAGATTTCACAAGCACTTCCATTCTTAAGAGGCACGCCCATGAAATTTCTTGAGTGAGCCAGCCGTGTATCACTCTAGCTGAACAGTTTGCCTTTCTAGACAACACTTAACTGCACTACGGCCATATGACCGCCGAATTTGTCACCACACTTTTCAGTTTTTCCCCTTTTTTTTTCGTTGTTGTTGTATATTTATCCGGCACATATGTTCCCAATAAATCATCAGTTGAGAGACAGCACTCGTGTCATCCCTATTTCTTTGTCTCAGTCTTTTAGCACTGCAAATCATTATTGTGCATTTCTGTAGGCCGACAGATGCCACTGACCCAAAATTCTGCAATGTCAGCAACTTTTACAGTTGACAGTTTTACGAAGTTGCAAATACGATGACTGCGCCTAATGCAGGCCCAACTGAAGCATGTGCCTGACCTGAGCCCGAAGCACCTAGGCCTGAGCCTGGCATGGAGCCACATAAAAACTTCCTCACTCGACTCGGGCCCGGGCTTTCAGTTCAGCCCAATCCCGCGCAGTCCTCAAATACGTTAGTTTCGCAAAGTGTGCAGTAGCATCGCTACCTTGACTGGTATGTTGCTCCCTTTCATTACACCATGCTATCTGCCTATTTGCTCCTCTTAATAAAATACACGAATAAAGGGAGCATTATATCTATGAAAGCTGTTACACCATTGAAATTGTGATTTACAACTAAATACAGAGAATAAGAATTGAAGTAAGTTCAAGTAGACATGGGAGGGAGTTTTAAAACAGCGAATAACCCCACACCCTCTATGTAACCAAGCCCCGCGCCCTGCTAGTCCTCTTTTGTACTCTTTTTACATTCTTTTGCACACATTTTTGTATTTTTTTTACACCCTGCAGTTTGCGTCCCTTTACTTTGGGTGCACAAAACCTAAAATTCTCTAATGACATTTAAATTTGCTCAACAGGCCTTTTTTACAAAAGCAGGCAGATTGTAGCGATAAAAAAACATCTATGGTATGTTTTTATTTCTCCTTGTGCAGAGTAAAGAGGCTTCCTTGCACAATAAAGAAGAAATATTCTAGCACCTATTGGATTCAGAAAAAAATAACAGTGCTCCAGACCATAAACTAAATGTAGGCAAACAAAGCTAATGACTGTAATGACAAGGGTAATGAACATTCTTGACAGCAAGCCTGGCGTTATATTTTATAACAGTCCTTAATGTGCCTAAGACTGCATTTTACTTGATGACCATACGACCACAAGGATAGCACCTGTGGTGGGTAGCAATGCACCTTCATAGATACCCACCTTTGCGTGGAGGAACTTTCTTGCCAGCTCCGTCAGGTGGACTGCTGGATGAGCAGAGGCTCACTTCATCAACATCAACATGGTCATCCATTAGGCGCCGCTTCACTCGCTGTCGACTTTTGACACTAGAAGCAATGCTTGAATCATGGCCCCAACCAGCAGAGCCCTCCCCAGGCTGGACCCCATTCTGAGAGTTTCCCTCACTGGCACTTTCCTCTGCTGGAGCCTCTGCTGATGGTGCAGGGCAGCTGTTCTCCTTGCCCGTTTCAGGTGCAGTTGCCTCCCCATCCATAGAAGTCCCACTTTCGTCTGAGCCGGCCTTGCGGTGACGCCGTTTGCGTCGAGAGACACTCAGGTATAGACCATAGGTGCCTCCACGAAAGAACCTTTTCCTGTGCTTCTTGTGGGTCTCACAAGCGGCAGGAAAGGATTTCCTCGCCGTATTCACCCGTACCAGGGCCACCTGCTGTGCTTCTCCAGGAGCACTCATTTTGGCCCGTGCTGGCGCCTCTTCCGCTCCCCCACCGTTGCTGCCGCCTTTGCGGGCTCGGCCTCCACCCATGCTGCAGGCACCTGTACAGTAGCATAGCACTCTGCTGCTGAGGCCACTTCCTCTATTACTCCTCCGGCCCAAAAAACAAAACCTTTTGGCACTTACGTCAAACTTCATTGCGCTGCTTGTGCAGAAATAGAAACAAAACTCTTTTCCCTCACCTAAGCTAGTAAAACTACAATGCTCAATATATATTACAACACTCTATACAAAACAACTGTATTTAAATCAGAGTGATTTACTCAGAAATGTAATAATTATCCAACTCTGTTAATATTGTGACTAAAATAAAGGGCCGGTTACAGAAGGTTATGGCTGCATTAAAGAAAATACAGCTTAGTGACAAGAAAAATTCATTAAGCCATTAGTACCAGCAAAGCAATGCAGATGGCTAATAACATTATAAACAATTTAAAATAAGTGTTGTGGTTTCTTAAATCTCTTTTCGGAAGCACAAAAAATTTTCAGGCCATTACAGCTAAGTTGCCACAATTACTTGTGTACAAGTATGGTAGAAATCATTAGGATAACTTTTACTGCCATAACACAGCAAATACGAGCCATGACATTAAAGAACATGTTACAATGCAGCACCACAACTCATAATTAAACCAGACTACGGTTTTTTAAAAACACCTTGCGGTTTAGATGTTCTGCAAGTTCTGAGCAACGAGGAATCACACAGAAGGTATTCACAATCACATAAGCTACAAAGGGAGCACATTTGTTTTTTCAAAGCATTTGGACCTGTTCATTTTATCTAAATTTGTAAACAAAAATGAGAAGTAAAATTTATTCTTGCAATACCACAGAAACAACGAACTGTGTAGTCAAATCCCTATTATCTGGACCTTGTATGCTCTGCCCTGTAACAGGTGTTTACTTCAGTAGCTTCCCTTATTCAAATGTTTCAGCTACCATTGAGGCAACACTTATTTCCAACTGTATGTAACCAATAACCTTATATAAAAATATTTGCAATGCTCTTCCTAATGCATAGCACACCTCTAATACACAAAAACCAGCACGATGAAACTTTTGTGCTTATACATGCATAAAAGTAGACCCTATATACATTTCAGTGGTTTTCCTGGCATGCCTCGGAATACAGTAAAATAAAGTAATACAATATCAGGTATCAACCAAGCAATGCCCTTAAGAAAACAGGCTACATCAACCTTTCAAAAAGTGAAAACATGAAGGGAGACACCAAAAAAATAAACTTTAAAGAACATAAGAAAAGCAACACTGGCACACCAATTATAAGAGACTCAGAAATATTGCTGTAACAAACAAGCTTCCTTGTCTACTTCCATTCCCGTTTTGGATGCAACAATTTACAAGCAAGTCAGCTGCTGGGGAAAAGCACGAGGAATGCATAGCTAGGATCAGCCTTCACCCCACCCCCCCAACCACTTCTTTTTTCCCCCATAAACCAACCTTGAAATTTGATGTCAGAGTTTAGTTCTCCTGTACTTGTTGTGCAAAGCCTGCAAAATAGTCCATTACATTTTCGAACTCTAACCAATGAAAGTAAGAATGAGCTAATGGGCACCAGATGCCATTATCACTTAGCTTTGAAATTTATGCAAAAATAAGTATATTGACAAGAGTTTTTGGTTGGAAAGCGGCTTTCCATGGCAGCCAACTTCACCAAAATTTGCAATTTGTTCATCAAATAGACATAAATATTTATTTAAACCAAATTTCACTCCAAGATAGGAATTCAGGAACACTGATTTTTGAGACCGAATCGAATAGTGTCGCAAGCAAAACCAATATCAAGTATTTTTAGAATAATGAAAAGTTGTTATCCCAATTAATACAAAACAATGTTCCCATCCCAGTTTTCTTAGGGTTAGCAAGTTTCTGTCATTACACAAAGCAGTCTTTATTAAAAGCATAAACGGAGCTTTAGGAGCAAACAAGTAGTTTCTTCGCATTTCTTCTGAGAGTGCGAATGATCGCTGCACAGCCTGTAAAGTATGGCTACCTAAGTGACGTAGCCTGCCCCATTATGCAGTTCTCATGTTTTATGTCTATACTACGCCCGCAGGGATGAAAATTTACCATATTTTTCCTCCAATTTTATGTTTATTTGGCCACAGTTGACGTCTTCAAGCACTGAAATCTATTAGTAAAATATTCGCATTTACAAATAGTGACTGTTCGATTCAAAGACCAAATCAAATAGGACACTGTTTGATTCGTTATTCGACGGTTTCAAATATTCACAAACCTCTACTCCAAGACAACAGACAGAGTGCCCAGATAGCACCTGTCCAAACATGACGATAGACGGTTCTAGGTTACAGAACACAGAAAGCTTATGTTCCACTTGTGTACGCAAACTGCTTCGGTCCCAGCAAAACCCAAGTAGACTCTGGGTTCTTAGGCATGCAAGCCCACTTGCGTCTTTTACCCTAAAGCTCTCTAATGGTAGTAGCAGGTATCCATGAAAACGTGCTTTACTTCCAGAGGGAAAAGCAGTAACAAAACAATCATAATTCCTGTTCATTTACCTTGCAATACAATGCTGAAAGTTCGTTTGACTTCAAGATATTGCAATACCATACGCACAAACGCAAGTGAAAGTCCACTGTCAAAACCACAACATAAAAATCCTAGGGGATCAGAAACTTCATACAGAGTGCAGGAATTATGTACATTTAGTAGTATGTCTACACAGCAAGTGCACTGTGGAGCAGCCTATCATTTGCAGTTGTTACTTGCTGCGCTTACGTCGAGTGAGAAACTCGCAATAAAGGTAACACACCTCAGGGGCGCTCACAATCGCAAAGCACGGACTTGTCATGCACGTTTACAGACAACAGCAATGGAAGCAAGCACTATCTTTTAGACGAACTATATTAATCTAATGCCTGGTTACGTGCAATACGCAGCAATTTATGTGAAGGTCATCCGGCTCTTGTTATATATATGCTCGAACAGCAAAGGAAGCAAGCGCGATCGTTTAGGCGCGCTATACTAATGCCACACTACGTACAATACGCGGCAATTTTATGCAGGTCATGCGGCACCCGTTATAAATATGTTCGGACAAACGCAAAGGAAGCAAGCACGCGCGCCAAATTAATCTAATGCCTCACACCATGCAATACGCGGCAATTTCATGCAGGTCATGCGGCTTCTATTATAAACATGCCTTATCTTAATGCTAACAAGATAACAATTACGCTATCTTTAAAAATAGAGCTGTTCAGGGCTCACACACAGGCTAAACGTAAATTAACACAAGTTGGAAAACCATTTGTTTTACGCTGATAAGGTTTTCGGGAGGCGCGGAATTCCCGCGCTCCACGTTAAATACATAACTGCTGTTTTGTTGCATGCCTGCCATAAACAATATTCCAGGGACAAAGGTCTAACATTTTGTTGTTCTAAATAGCTATGCCAAAGACTGCCAAGCGCACCAGAATTGATTTCAGTTTTCGAGCCGGTCACCGGTTGACTCGCCGCGTCGTCCAACGCAAACCAAAGTAGCTTGCAGTTCGCAGCGAACGCCGCTGGTAGCGCTTGGCTTGACCATGAATGCAGTGTTACGAACTGCGGTTATTGCTTGGGGACTAGATGCGTCCAAATCCAGCGCACAGCGATCGCTGATCTCGAACGCAATGCTTTTGCAGATGCGTTTCGCCAAAAACTATGCAAAGGCGTAAAACAAGCCATACTGTCATAGCAATGATCCGTAACGGAGCGCACTTATTAGGGGGTACAGGCACATTCTGTTTTACCTCTTTTTATTTTAACTTCTCGAAAGGATCTCGAAACCCTAGAAAAAAATAAGAAGCCTCAGAGCGCTCAACCAGTTTCGGTTTCGTATCTTATGAAGTCTGTCCCTGATTTTCACATCAGTCGGGTATGCGTGATGTCATGACAGAAGGCAGCCAATAAATACACACTCTAAAAGAATTTAGTACCTCACGTAGCTTAGAGGAAGCCAAGAGGAAGCTTTAGCTCGGGTGGTCCTATCTAAATACATGTAAAAGGAGAATTCGTTTTTCTCGGCAACCAAATGCACCAAATTTGACGAGGTTTGTTGCATTTAAAAGAAAAACTTAAAATCTAGTGACTGTTGGTTTCGAATGTTTGATTGAGGCCTCCAATATTTTATTAAATATCGGCAAAAATCGAAAATTTTCATAAAACGAAATTATCAAGTTTAACACTCTGTAACTCAGCAATAAAAAATGATATGACAATTCTGTGAATTGCATCTGATAGTACATCTAAAGCAGACAAAATTGATATGTTACACATGAATGCGGAAAAAAATTTTGGGAATACAACTTTCGCAGAACCCTTGTACACAACGTACGTAACAAATTCACGTAGTCCGCTTTGAATTATCTAATGGATGCCGTTTACAGAACCGCGATATCTGTTCTTGATGCAGAGCTATTAATCTGTAAACTTAGTGCTTCAATTTTTTTTTCGAACTTTCAAATTATTCAAAATTCTTTTAACCCGCCGTGTTTGCTCAGTGGCTATGGCGTTAGGCTGCTGAGCACGAGGTCGCGAGATCGAATTCCGGCCACGGCGGCCGCATTTCGATGGGGGCGAAAACACCCGTGTACTTATATTCAGGTGCACGTTTAAGAACCCCAGGTAGCCGGAATTTCCTGAGTCCTCCACTACGGCGTGCTTCATAATCAGAAAGTGGTTTTGGCAAGTAAAGCCCCATAATTTAATTTATTCTTTTAACAAAGTTCAGGCCCTAAATCGAAATTCAGCTTCCAACAGTCACTAGAACTTAACTGTCTCTCAAACGCAACGAACTTCATTAAAATCGGTCCAGGAGTTATCTCAGAAAAGCGTTTCTGCGTTTTACATGTATCTGAATAGGCCGCGTCGGTATCCGGAGCTAAAGCTTCCTCTTAAAGAAAGGAAATGCGAGCAAGACACATGGCGATACACTCTGTCACTCTTAAAACGGTTGCACCCTTTGGGGTGTATATTTCTCCCACAACAATAATCGTCATCTGCCTTGCTCGCGTTTCCTTTCCTGAAAACGCGGCGCTCGCTACTTTCCTGTCGAGAATGCTGCGTCACACTGATAAGGCGCATGTCGTTCGTGACTGGAAAGTACCGGGCACGCAGCGTTAAAGAAAGGAAACGCGGGCAGCGCGGATGACGATTATTGTTGTGGGACAAGATACGCCCCAAAGGGTGTAAAATTTTCTAAGAGTGTATAAGAAAAGTTTACACCCTTTGAGTCAAATCTTGCCACACAACGATAAACGTCATCTCTCTTGTCCGCATTTCCTTTCTTTAACGCTGCGAGCCCGGTACTTGCCAGTAACGAACGACATGCGCCTTATCAGTGTGACGCAGCATTCTCGACAGGAAAGTATACCGGGCGCGGCGTTTTCAAGTAAGGAAACGCAAGCAAGGCAGATGACTATTATCGTCGTGTGGCATATATACACCCCAAAGGGTGTACACTTTTTAGAGTGTACACTCTTAGAGAATTTACACCCTTTGGGGCGTATCTTGTCCCACAACAATAATCGTCATCTGTCTTGCCCGCGTTTCCTTTCTTTAACGCTGCGAGCCCGGTACTTCCCAGTCACGAACGGCATGCGCGTAATCAGTGTGACGCAGCATTCTCGACAGGAACGGTAGCCAGAGCCGAGTTTTCAAGAAAGGAAACGCCAGCAAGGCACATGACGATTATTGTTGTGGGACAAATACACACCCCAAAGGGTGCAACCGTTTTAAGAGTGTACATTTTTAAGCAAATGTACACTATTTGGGGTGTATATTTGCCACACAACGACAATCGTCCGGGCTAGCCGCGTTAAAGAAAGGAAATTCAAACGCTTGACAAAGCGGTTTTTTTTTTTACATAGGATGTAATTTATGCACCCACATGTACATTTCACCCGGCATGCATCTCGGTGGCAGTTATAGATCGGGTATAGCTAGGACGGCGGGCTAAATTCTGCGCCGTTTGTAAAACATATTTATAACGTTCTGGAGCGCTTGCGTAAGTAATTTACTGGAAATGCCGCAGTTGATCCACATACTCTAAGCATTGCCTACACCTCCACACGCACCTCCAAGCTTTCTCCTAATACTAAACAAGCTAAGTTCTTCGTTTAATTCGCCGAGGTCATCGGGGAAAGCTATCGATCTTGCCTCGTGGAACGCATGAAAATAGGCAGAAGACGAGTATGCAATAACTATTTCCAACGATCATAATTAGGCCAGGAATGTTAAACTTTTTTACACATCACACTTAATGTGGCACCCTATCTACACTAATTGTGAATTTGATGACATGCACAATTATCTTGGGGCACTTTGAAACAGCGAATAACGACCGACTCACACTTTCAAGCACTTGCTGGAGAAATTTTAGAATTTAAGAACACACATTTAACTTCACATGCTGATTGGCCATAACACTCGCCATCCCCCATGACCCCTTTTTACCCAATTCAATCTTATAGCGACAATTACAGTTCTCTCGGGGTAAATTCTTAAAAATAAGTTCTGGCGTTTTACGTGTGATGTCATCCTGATACGCACTGTGCCCGCTTGTGCCACTGACAAGCACTGAGATAAGCGCTGTGCTTTCATTTCCTTTACACAAGTTCTCACAAAAGTCATGTGATCATTCTGGCTGCGTATATATTTCACGACGGTACATTAAAGGGGATCGTTCTTTGTCATGAGACAACGAGTGTCTATCTGCCTGTCTAACATGGTGTTGCGTTTCGCCTGCGACACGTGGTTTTGCCGGCGCGACTGCGGCGGGGCGGCAGACATTTTGGCCCGATCGTCGTCGCCGCAACACTCATCGCCAGGTGTTTCCAGGCGCGACTGCGGCGATGCGACCGCCTAGGGATCATCCTCGCATTCCAGTCATTGTGCCCGAAACAGGCGATGCCAAAGCAGGGATCTCATTCCAGTCATTGTGCCCGAAACAGGCGATGCCAAAGCAGGGATCTCGTTCCAGTCATTGTGCCCGAAACAGGCGATGCCAAAGCAGGGACCATCCTCTCATTACAGTCATTGTGTCCGACCGGCAGCGCCACGACAGGGTGCTACGAGATCGTGCTCGACATGGTGCTACGGCATCGCTACGACAGTGTGCGTCACCATTAGCCCATTGTACATTCACGTGCTCGTCTTTTGAGGGGTTCCTTCTTGCCCTCAACTGCGAGAGTATAAAAACAGCTGCCCCCGGACGCCAAAAGGAGGGCTCCGATTTCTTCTGTTGAGTGAAGTGCTCTCCCGTCTCTCTACTTCGGTCAAACCTGACCACCAACTCTTTGCGATGTTAAAATAAACAAGTTGTTTTGTTGTTACCAGTCGACTCATGCTTTGCCGGGACCTTCGGATGCTTCCAGTTGTACCCCAGGCCGCCAGGCCAACGCTACCCTTGGGGCTTGCGACCCAGGTACAGCCACGGGCGTCAGCGCCGAGTTCCCATCCGATCGCTCCAGTGTCGCGATCCCAAACATCTGGTTGGCAGCGGTGAGATCGCCTCCGACTTCAAACAACGGTCTGCCAGCGGTGAGATCGCGACAACGGAGGCCAGCAGCAAAGAGATGCAGTTGACTGTATGCTGAGCAGCTCAACGACGATCCGGGAGCAGTGCAACGAGCCCTGTGTGACGACTGGTTGCCTGCAGCGGAACGACTGCGCGGAATTCCTGCCTGCGAGGTTTGGTGAGTGCGGGACTTTCTTCTTCTGAGCTTTGCCAGGCTTTTTGTTAGTGTCAGAAACAGAGCTGGTAATTGTGGTTGTCGTTGCTGCCGGGTTAGTTTGCGGCAAGACAATAGTAAGCAGTAGAGAAAGCAGCATTCAGAGCAGCCATGGATTTGAAGTCGTTGCGCAAACCGAAATTGTTGGAGCTTGCAAGAGAGTTGGGTCTGGATGTCTCGGACAAACTCAGAAAACCAGAACTGCTAACGGCTATTCTTGAGTTAGAGGCTGAGGATGACGAGCTGTCGGAATGCCTTGAGACTATTGAAGAGAGAGAGACTGCAAAAAGACAGGAGCGCGAACTTAAAGAGCAAAAAGAAAAAGAAGAGCGCGAACTTAAAGAACAGAAAGAGCGAGAGCAACAAGAGCGTGACCGTCAACACGCTTTGGAAATGAAGCGTCTCGAGGTAGAGATGGAACGCGCTCGTAATGGAAGTCAGGCACACGGTGCAGGAGAACGCGTATTGTTCAAAATGACGGACCTGATGCGGCCGTTTAAGCTTGGAGAGGACATTGGTTTGTTCCTGGTTAACTTTGAGCGAACGTGCGAGAAGCAGGGGTTCTCTCGGGAAACGTGGCCACAGCGCTTGCTCACTTTGTTACCCGGCGAGGCGGCCGACGTAGTCGCTCGCTTGGATAGAGAGGAAGCAGAGGATTTCGACAAAGTAAAATCGAGTCTGCTAAAAAAGTACCGGCTGTCTGCGGAGGCGTTCCGTCGGAAGTTTCGGGAAAATGAGAAAGGCAGAAGTGAGTCATATACAGAGTTAGCGTATACGCTTATGTCGAACATGCAGGAGTGGCTCAAAGAAGAGAAAGCGTTTGGTGACCACGATAAAGTTCTGCAGTGTTTCGGGCTAGAACAGTTTTATAGTCGGTTACCGGAGAACGTGCGATACTGGGTCTTGGATAGGCCAGACGTGAGTACGGTGGCTAGAGCCGCTGAGCTAGCCGAGGAGTTTGTGACGCGTCGAGCTCGCGGAGCTAAGGACGGTCAAAAGGGTGAATTTGGCTCGAAGTTTGAGAGGCCGAAGTTCACACCCATGAGAGCAAAGGGGAACACGCGTAGTGCGGATGCGAGTGGAAGCAGTGCGACCGAACCTAAGGAGACGGCGGCAGCCGAAGCCGAACGCAGAAAGCGGTTCGAGATGAGGCGAGCGGGCGTTTGTTATACGTGCCAGAAGCCGGGTCACTTTTCGGCGCAGTGTCCGGAAACAACACCAAAAGTTGTGTTTTTTTCAATAGGCAGCACGGACGAGAACATGAAGCTTCTCGAGCCTTACATGCGAGACCTCCTCGTGAACGGGAAAGAGTGCCGAGTGCTTCGCGATTCCGCAGCTACGATGGATGTAGTTCACCCATCTTATGTAGAACCCCATATGTTCACGGGCGAGTGCGCATGGATCAAGCAAGCCGTGGAAGCTCATAGCGTGTGTCTGCCAGTAGCAAAAGTGCTTATTGAAGGACCTTTCGGAGCGCTTGAGACAGAGGCGGCAGTGTCATCTATGCTGCCACCCCAGTACCCGTACCTATTTTCAAACAGGTCCGATCACCTCCTGCGCGAGAAGGGGCTTTTGTTTGGTGAAGCTAGTGTTCAGGCCTTAACCAGATCGAAGGTTCGGGAGCTCGCTGCAAAGGCGGTAGTTGCGGGGCCGACGTTATCAAACAGCGAAAAAGGGTCAGAGGCGCAGCAAGCTGATATTCCGAGCACGCCCGAACTGAATAAACTTGAGTCTGTAACGTTAAAGGCGCCAGATACTGGAGAGGAAACGCCCGACACGGGAAAGTTAGAAGAGCTATCTACTGATTTGCTCATCGCGCCTACGTCAGACGGACTTGATAGGTTGCTAAAAGTCAGCCGGTCGGCTTTGATAGCCGAGCAAAAAAAGGATGGCAGCCTGGAAAACGTGCGCTGCAATGTCAAAGAAGGTATCGCCAGGAAAACTGCGCGTTTTGTGGAAAGAGGGGGAGTCCTGTACCGGAAGTATCTAGACCGCCGAGGAGTGGAGTTCGATCAGCTGATCGTGCCTCAATGCTATCGTCAGGATCTGTTGCGCTTGTCACACGGGGGTTCGTGGTCCGGACACCTAGGAGTTAAAAAAACTAAGGACCGTCTGTTGCAAGAGTACTATTGGCCAGGGTGTTTTCGGGACGCAGACCATTTCGTGAGGACATGTGACACTTGTCAGCGGGTGGGCAAACCAGGGGACAAATCGAGGGCGCCGTTGAAATTGGTACCTATCATTACGGAGCCTTTTAGACGGCTCGTTATTGATACTGTGGGACCTCTGCCGGTAACAGCCACGGGGTACAGACACATTTTGACTGTGATCTGCCCAGCGACAAAGTTCCCTGAAGCAGTGCCGCTTAAAGAACTCAGCTCAGTTGAGATAGTTAATGCACTACTGTCCATATTTGCGCGAGTTGGTTTTCCTGCAGAAATTCAATCAGATCAGGGCACAGTGTTTACTAGCGCTTTGACGACAACTTTTCTCGAAAGGTGTGGGGTAAAGCTGTTACACAGCTCAGTGTACCACCCACAGTCGAATTCCGTTGAGAAGCTCCACTCCGTCATGAAGCGCGTGTTGAGAGCGTTGTGTTTTGAACATCGAACTGACTGGGAGCTGTGTCTGCCTGGGGTGATGTTTGCTTTAAGGACCGCGCCGCATGCGGCTACGGGGTTTTCGCCAGCTGAACTGGTGTACGGTCGCTCGCTTCGCTCTCCGCTTCGCATGCTTCGAGAATCGTGGGAAGGTAGGGGCGACGACCCAGTCGTGGTGGAGTACGTGCTTAAGCTCCTCGAACGCTTAAGAAGGGCACAGGAGTTGTCAGGTGAAGCAATGACAAAGGCCCAGCAGAGGGCCAAGGTTTATTATGATCGGACAGCCAGGGCCCGTCGTTTTGAGGTTGGCGATGAGGTCATGATATTGCGCACATCGCTAAACAACAAACTAGACGTGCAGTGGGAGGGCCCAGCACGAATTGTTCAGAAACTGTCGGACGTTAACTACGTGGTAAGTCTGCCAGGAAAGCGGAAAGCACAGCAAGTTTACCACTGTAATCTGCTCAAACCCTATAAACAACGCGAAGCAGTGGTGTGCATGATGGTAAACGTTCCTGAAGAGCTTCCGGTCGAGCTTCCGGGACTAGGTTCAGTGACGAACAGGGAAGACACCGGTCAAGTCATTAGTGACCTTATCAGTAAAGCACCGCTGTCGCCCGAGCAGAAAACCGAACTACACCAGCTATTACAAGAGTTTCAAGGTCTGTTCTCTGAGAGGCCTGGTAGGACTTCTGTACTTACTCATGATATAGAACTTACCTCCACAGAGCCAGTACGATCCAAGGCGTATCGGGTGTCACCCCGCCAGAGCGATATTATGGAGGCTGAGGTAAAGAAAATGCTACAGCTCGGTGTTATTGAGGCAGGTGAGAGTGATTATACCTCCCCTTTGATTTTAGTTGAGGTACCGGGCAAGGAACCTCGTCCTTGCGTCGACTACCGCAGGCTTAATTCCATCACTAAGGATCAAATTTATCCGATCCCTAACATCGAGGAGCGCCTTGAGAAAGTTAGTAGCGCTCAGTTTATTTCCACCCTAGATCTTGTCAGGGGTTATTGGCAGGTTCCACTTACAGAAGAGGCTAGTAGGTATATATGCGGCGTTCATTTCACCAATGGGAACATTCCGTCCTAAAGTGTTGAGTTTTGGTTTGAAGAACGCGCCATACTGTTTTTCAAGCCTCATGGATAAAGTGTTGCGGGGACAGCAAGAATTCGCTTTACCATATCTAGACGACGTAGCGATATTCTCCGCATCCTGGTCTGAGCATATGACACACTTGCGGGCAGTGCTAACCCGCCTGCGCGAAGCGGGCTTGACAGTCAAGGCTCCTAAGTGCCAGTTAGCACAGGCCGAGGTTGTCTACCTCGGTCACGTGATTGGTCAGGGTCGTCGCCGCCCCTCTGAAATAAAAGTGGCCGCTGTGCGAGACTTTCCGCAACCGCGCACCAAGACCGATATTCGGTCGTTCTTGGGTGTCGCCGGCTACTATCAGAGGTACATCCCTAGGTACTCTGATATCGCGGCTCCCCTGACGGATGCTCTAAGAAAAACAGAGCCTCAAACAGTCGTCTGGGACGAGACAAAGGAAAGAGCTTTTAGCGCCCTAAAGAGTGCCCTAACAAACCAGCCTGTGCTACGATCGCCAGACTATACAAAAGGGTTCGTTGTTCAGTGCGATGCTAGTGAGCGAGGCATGGGCGTTGTACTGTGCCAACGGGAAAATGGAGAAGTAGAACACCCCGTCGTGTATGCTAGTCGTAAGCTGACCAGTCGTGAGCAGGCGTATAGCGCCACCGAGAAAGAGTGTGCATGTCTCGTGTGGGCCGTTCAGAAATTGTCATGCTATCTAGCCGGCTCGAGGTTTATCATTGAGACGGATCACTGCCCTCTCCAATGGCTGCAGACCATCTCTCCCAAAAATGGCCGCCTCCTGCGCTGGAGCCTCGCTTTACAACAATATTCCTTTGAGGTGCGTTACAAAAAGGGGAGTCTCAACGGTAACGCCGATGGCTTAAGTCGAAGCCCCTAACGTAGGAATCAGCCTCAAAATTGTTTGTTACTGATGTTTTTCTTCCTGAGGCAGGATTTTTTTTAACATATTGCTTTTGTTTAGTGTTTCAAAGTGATGATATGCTTTCTAGTGCAATTTTTCAATTTGTGGACGCGTTCTGAGTGATGCTAGACTACTGTAAGGAACTAGGCAGTGGTATAAAAAGGGGAAAGAGCCTGGCAGGGCTTAGTGAGGGTTGTGCCGTGCTTGCTGACTGAGCGGTTGAGTTTCAGCGTAGTTCTAACGCTTGCCGGGAACGAGAACAAAAATGTGAACTCTCCCGAAGTCACTTTGCAGTGTCCCGTGCGAACCTGAACAAGAGAACGAGGCCTTCTCTGTGCGCTGCGCTCAAGAAACGTCGAGGGACGCCCGACTTCGGTTATGAGCATCATCGAGCGACATCCCTCCGGACAGCGGATGCAGTCCCCTGTCCATCGGGATCTCCTTCCCCCGGCGGGGCGGTCTGTTGCGTTTCGCCTGCGACACGTGGTTTTGCCGGCGCGACTGCGGCGGGGCGGCAGACATTTTGGCCCGATCGTCGTCGCCGCAACACTCATCGCCAGGTGTTTCCAGGCGCGACTGCGGCGATGCGACCGCCTAGGGATCATCCTCGCATTCCAGTCATTGTGCCCGAAACAGGCGATGCCAAAGCAGGGATCTCATTCCAGTCATTGTGCCCGAAACAGGCGATGCCAAAGCAGGGATCTCGTTCCAGTCATTGTGCCCGAAACAGGCGATGCCAAAGCAGGGACCATCCTCTCATTACAGTCATTGTGTCCGACCGGCAGCGCCACGACAGGGTGCTACGAGATCGTGCTCGACATGGTGCTACGGCATCGCTACGACAGTGTGCGTCACCATTAGCCCATTGTACATTCACGTGCTCGTCTTTTGAGGGGTTCCTTCTTGCCCTCAACTGCGAGAGTATAAAAACAGCTGCCCCCGGACGCCAAAAGGAGGGCTCCGATTTCTTCTGTTGAGTGAAGTGCTCTCCCGTCTCTCTACTTCGGTCAAACCTGACCACCAACTCTTTGCGATGTTAAAATAAACAAGTTGTTTTGTTGTTACCAGTCGACTCATGCTTTGCCGGGACCTTCGGATGCTTCCAGTTGTACCCCAGGCCGCCAGGCCAACGCTACCCTTGGGGCTTGCGACCCAGGTACAGCCACGGGCGTCAGCGCCGAGTTCCCATCCGATCGTACCAGCGGTCCGATCCCAAACAATGGTGTCAGAAGTGGCTACATCAAAGCTGACTCCGATGTAGCGCTGCAACAGCCACGTCAACGAGCGAACAACTAGCCAGCTGCTTCAACAAGAACAAGTCCTCCCAGTGACTCAAGCAACACTTCAGAATGGCGGAAATCAAGCCTCCAGAGCCCTTCGACTTCCAGAACGCTGCCGAGCTGCCGACTGGCCCTCATGGATGGACGAATTCGACGACTAGAGATTCGCATCCGGACTACACGAGAAACCAGACGAAGTTCAAGTAAGGACTCTTCTCTATACAATGGGCAGAAAGTCACGGGAGATTCTTCACTCGCTAAACGTAAAAGACCAAGAAATGGAGGACTTCAACTTTGGGAAGTCTAAATTTGAGGGCTATTTCGTCCACACCAAGAACACAGTCTACGAGAGTGCTCACGCTCACTTTAATCTACGCCGCCAACAACTGGAAGAAACGGTAGACCAGTTCGGAACAGAGCTTAACAGGCTAGCAGACAGATGCGAGTTCAAAGACATGAAGGAATGCCTAATAAGGGACCGCTTCGTAGTAGGATTACGGGACCAGGTTCTCTCGGAAGAACTACAGATGCATCTTAAGCTCACCATGAACACTGCTTTGGCAAAAGCGTGTACAAGCGAAACCTTAAAGAAACAGCCCACGGAGCTAAAAGAGCACCAGGGCACGATCCCAGAAGCTTGCGTCGCCGCAATAAAGCCCAAGAAAACCGTTGGAAAGAGCACGTTCACACGCGGTCAAAAGCCGGTTTATCGTCAAAAGAACTGCAGTGTCTGCGCCGGACCATTTCATCCGAGAAGTGATTGCCCAGCGCAACAAGAAAGATGCAAGTTTTGCCGAAAGTTGGGCTACTGTTCACAGCAAACCATTTACGGTGTGCACAACTTGCGCACGCCCTTGCTATCAAAGCCCTAGTAATTGTTCGCTTCCTACATGAAGTAAAGACCGCAGACGAGATCGTAAGCAGGTATACTAATACGTTCCAAGGCACAGGTTCCATAGCTGGGGAACATACCATACGCCTCGTGCCGAATGCAGCTCCGTACGCCCTGTCAACACCCCGACGGATTCCTATTATGAAGGAAAAGGTCAAGGAAGAACTGGACACGCTAGAACGAGAAAGAATGATACAAAAGGGTGAAGAACCGACAGACTGGTGCGCTCCCATTGTTTTAGTAATAAAGTCGTCGGGAGCGATAAGAATCTGCGTTGACTTAACTCAACTAAACATGTTTGTTAGACGGGAGCGTCATCAGCTACCAACTATAGAGCAAGTTACGAGAAGCTTCCAGGAAGCCAAGGTCTTCTCTAAACTGGACGCCAATTCTGGGTTCTGCCAGATAAAGCTTTCCAAAGAGTGTCAGAAGCTCACCACTTTTATTGCGCCGTATGGGCGGTGCTGCTACTGCAAGTTACCGTTCAGGATAACATCTGCAGCAGAAATTTTTCAAAGAAAGTTCTCGCAGATCGTGCAGGGCCTAGACAGCATGCTGAACTACATGGACGACATTCTGGTGCACAGCAAGAATCAAGTGGAACATAACCGCCTGTTGAGCAGGTAGCTTTCCTGGGTGCGTTTTTACAATTGCTAGTAGGTACAGGGGGCGTGGAGCTTTTCACGGCGCTCGACATTTCTGCGCAGGCGCCAGTAAGAGCGGGTGCGATCGAGAGAAAATCTGGGGGCCTTTGCTCCTTTAATATGTGCCTGCCTAGGCACAAAGGATTCTTAACGCGTGTTGTATGCGTTTGTCCCCTAGGTACGCCGGCATTGCGGAGTGCGGTCCAGTTTGTTTACGCTCCGCCGCTGGCTGCCCGCGCGGTGAGGCAGTGGGTACGGACGCCCCATTTGGTGATCGCTGTGTCTGAAGGGGGCAAGGTTCTGACTGGTGTTGTGTAAGTCACGGGTCGCTTTTTTAGTCGCGACGATAGGTTGCGTTTTTTGAAAGCACTACTCCAGGAGGGCATATGTAACCTGCAAACGGAGGCCTCAGGAGAGCACTTGAGGTTATAATAAAGCAGACGGCGCAGGAGGGGGCCACCGCAAGGGGGCCAACTCAGCGGACTTGTTCCACATGAGCTCCCGATTCAACGTGTACTTCTTGCGGACTGCAACCTGGAAGCGCCAGAACATCTGCATCATTCGACGCAGCTCGAAAAGCGGCATTCAGAGAGACCATCCGCAGCGCTGTGAGTTCATTTTTCACAGATTTACACGCTTCGACAGCAGCAAAGCGGCGGCCGCCAAGCTAAGCCTACGGAGGATTGCCAAGCTTTGCTCCCGGAGGCCACGCGCCTCGCGCCACGGCCACGAGCCTCCTGCCCGTGCCCGAGCTTTGAGACCGAGCTTTTCGCCTCGTGAAGCATCTGCCCGCCGTGTACTGGCCCTTTGAAGGCGGGGTACGCTTCATACTCAAGATGGAGTATCAAGTGGCGGGGGAGGATATCTCCCCGGAAGAGGTTACCCAAGATCAAGGCTGGCAGTCTGCGGGGGCCAGAAGAGTTAGCGCCACAACGCGCACGGCTGACACTAATGCGCCATCGCCCCAGCCGGGAGCGCGCCGTGGCAAATCAGGCGGTGCTGCGCTAAAATCCAAAGTTATACGAGCGGGACGAATGCCCTCACTTCCTCGAGATGACATCAAGATTGTGATCAGGCCGCGAGGTGGACTCAATATCTTTAAGATTGGCGTTGTTACGGTGGCTGACGCAATACTCGCCGCCGCTGGCATCAGTCAAGATCTATGCCAAGATACTCTATGCCCGAATCTACAGCAAAATATTATGGTTGCCAGTACTCCCAAGCGCGAGAATGCGAACCGCTACGTCCGGATGAGGCAGATGCTCATCTCGGGCAAGGTATATGAGCTCAGTGCCTATGAGACGGCCCCACACTCCACGTGCAAGGGGGTGATCCGCAACATCCCTCTTCGAGACGGCCCTGACGTCATCGATGCCAAGATTACATGTCAACGCCAATAATCCACTCGCCTTAGCAGCGAAGAGAATAGCTCAAACCGGCACGGTCATCGTCGCGTTCGACGGGCATCGTGTACCGAACTTTGTCAGGTATGGACCGCTACTCATGCAGTGCTCACTCTACCGCAAGCAAATCTACGTGTGCTATACGTGCGGCCGCCTCGGTCATCGCGCCGACGTGTGTCCCAATCCAGGTGACGCTATTTGCCGTGGCTGTGGTGCCCCTAGTCCCGATGAGCAGCATCAGTGTACCCCCAAGTGTAAACTCTGTGGTGGCCAGCATCTCACGGCTAATAAGGACTGTGCTCAAAGGTTCAAGATCACATGCATCGTGCGTCGTCGTCGCAGTGAGCGCGCCAAGATGGCCGATGCCGCGTCACCGTCCCCTCAGCGGCGCTCGGACACTGCGGAACTCGTCCAGGCTTCGTCCACTCCGGGTACTCAGCGCAGAGGATGCTCCCGTTCCAGGGGCCGCTCGAGAGTCCGTTCCGTATCCAGGGGCCACTCCACCTCCAGGGCACGTTCCGGCTCCAGCCGTGGGTCCAAAGGACGGGCCTGTTCCCGGGGACGCTCCGGTTCTCGGCCTCGCGCCAGCTCCAGGCCGGGGCGCGACACGTCGAGGCGGACCAGGTCCCGCTCCCGCACGCCCACCGCCCTTAGAAGCAAGTTCACGCTCTCCTGGGCCGACAAGGTTCGAGGGGGACGTGAAGGTCCAAGAGGTGACGACCTGCCTCGCGATTCGCACCACGCACACGAGCTCGACGAGTTGCGACGAGTTAACGAGCAGTTGAGGAAAGAAAACGCGCAGGTTAAACAAGAAATGCGCAGGCTAGCTGCGGAGATGGCGGAGATTAGGAAGCTCGCGCTTTCACCCTCCTCGCCGCAACCCGCTTTGACCCCGGTCGCCATGGATACGTCCGAGACATCCCACGCGGCTCGCGCGCCCAAGCGTCGAGCGGTAGAGAACAGAGAGAAAGACGAGAAAATAAAATTGCTCTCAGAACTCAAGAATGCCTTCGCCAGCATGCAGGCTAGCTTAGCAAAGGTCGAGGAAGCTATAGCGCACCCAAAAATGGGCTTAGGTGCACTCAGTGAACGAATAAGCAAATTAGAGGAGGTCTATGCCAGGAAAGAACCCAGCCCCGCTCCTTCGCAGGTCGCAGCACGACGTCATGTACTGGCACCACCGACGGAGGGCGCGATTCTCAGGGCCGTTCAAGCCTCCTCTCAGCCTAGCCATGGATAGTGCGGACGAGAACTTTAGTATCTGGCAATGGAACTGCGGAGGGTTTCCCAATAAGAAGCCGCTTCTGCAGCAATATTTAAGAACTCTCACGGTTAAGCCCCAAATCATCGCTATTCAGGAAGTTTCAACTAGTACTCCTATCAAACTCTCAGGTTATCTGGTAGCATCCTCACATTCAGGAGGTAGGGGAGTTGCTACCCTCGTCAACAAAAGGTACAATTGCCTCTCTCGCGACCTCGGCGCAGTTGGTGATGGCATCGAGTACGTCATGACTGAAATCCTCATGAACCCACAGAAAGGGCCTCAGAAGAAACAGCCTCTTTATCCTCAACGTATACTGCAGCCCCAGCTACCGCAGGGCGAGGGCGAACTCCCTCCTCAAGAGAGCTGTCAGCCTGGCCGGTGGGCACCCCCTTGTAGTCGTCGGGGATTTCAACGCCCCACATAGGGTGTGGGGGTACACCCATGACACGCCCAAGGGACGCGAACTGTGGCAGACTGCGATGGAAGTGGACTTGACCCTTATCACCGATAAGGATTTCCCCACTAGGAGAGGTAACTCCGCATGCCGGGATACTACCCCAGACCTCTCTTTTGTCAAGAACGTAGGGGAGGTCAAGTGGGTAAACACGGCTCTAGACCTCGGAAGTGACCACTACGTCATCGAAGTCTCCCTCCCGATTGCCTGCTATAAGACAAGGAAATTCAAATTGATCGACTGGGACGTTTTCCGCAAGATCAGAGCCGAGCGCGCACCGATGGCCGGGACAGATTTTGAAGGTTGGTGCAAAGGGATCAGGGATGACGCCGCGGCGGCAACCAAGGAGGTCGTCACTGAACTCGACGTCGACAAGATGGATAGCAGGTTGGCGCACCTGTTGGAAGCCAAGCAAGCCCTCCTCACGAGATGGAAGGGGCAGAAGCATAACAGGAGGCTCCGCAAGAAGGTTTCGGAGGTTAACAGGGAGATCGAACATCACTGCAAGAACCTGTGTAAGCAACAATGGGATGAGCTCTGCGAATCCGTCGAGGGTCAGCTCAGATCAGGCAAGAGCTGGGGTCTGCTCAAACACTTTCTCGATGAAGGCAGCACCAGATCCAGCCAGAGACGATCCCTCGCGCGAGCCATCCACCTCGCTACGGACTTTACCCCGGACGAGTTGATTGTCGACAGGCTCATAGACACGTACCTGCCGGTCGCGGATAGCTCTGCCCCTACCCAGTTCCCGGACTACGCGGGGTGTGCGGTGCCGGAGTTGGACCAGGACTTTACCGCGGCCGAGATCCGAGATGTCCTCTTCTCACTAAACGTCAAATCTGCGCCTGGCCCAGATGGCGTCACTAACAGGATGCTGAGGAATCTCGATGATGAGTCGATCGACTTCCTCACTGAGAGGATTAATGAAGTCTGGCGTAGTGGACAGGTCCCCACACAGTGGAAGGCGGCCTGCACGGTACTCATCCCCAAACCCGGTAAAGCACCAGGAATAGAGAATCTAAGACCAATTTCCCTGACGTCGTGTGTCGGTAAGGTTGCAGAGCATGCCCTGCTCAACCGGCTCAAGGTGCACATCGAGGCCAATGACATGTACACCCACAATATGATTGGTTTCAGAGCCGGCCTCTCGACACAGGACGCCATGAAGCTGATAAAGCATCAGATCATCGACCGGAGCACGGGTCATACCAGAGCCATCCTTGGATTAGACCTGCAGAAGGCGTTCGACAATATCTCACACGAGTTCATTCTCCAGTCTATTGCCGGCCTCGGACTCGGGAAGAGGACCTACGACTTCGTCCGATCCTTACTTAGCCAGAGAACTGCCAAGCTCAAGATCGAAGGATACCTTTCGCAAGAGGTCACCCTTGGTTCACGCGGCACGCCTCAGGGCTCAGTCATCTCGACAACATTATTTAACATCGTAATGATCGGACTTTCTAAGGAGCTCACGAAGATTCAAGGAATCAACCATACCATCTACGCAGATGACATCACCATCTGGTGCGTCGGCGGGAGCGACGGCCAAGTTGAAGCCGCCATGCAGAGCGCCATCGATGCGACCGAGCGCTTCCTCCGCCCCACTGGGCTGAGATGTTCTCCATCGAAATCTGAGCTACTTCTCTACAAGAAAAGACCCAGAGGCGGCGGCCATCGTGATTGGAAACCGGCGTCCGAAAGCGAAATACGGCTTTTCAGTGGTGACGGGTCTCCGGTGCCCAGAGTCGACTCACTCCGAATATTGGGGATGTATATCGAGTCTAACGGTGCCAATGGAACCGCACTCAGAAAGATCACCGCCAAGACGGAGAGTGCTCTCGGCCTCATTCGGAGGATCGCCAACAGGCACCGGGGAATCAAGGAAGACAACCTCATCCGCATTATACATGCTTTTGTTCTCTGCCACCTTTCATACTCGGCGGCCATGCATAATTGGCATGTTGCAGAGAAGAACAAGCTCAATTCACTCATCAGAAAGGTCTTTAAGCTCGCCCACGGCTTACCTGCAAGCACTCACACCGAAAACCTGTTGAAGCTCGGAGTCCACAACACGCTCGAAGAAATTATCGAGGCACAAGAGTACTCCCAGCTGCTCAGGCTATCCGGCACCCCGACGGGCCGCAAGTTACTCGGCGAGATGGGCCTCAATCCTGTCGACCAGTGCCCCGACGCCGTGCGGATTCCCGGCGACATCAGGTCTCACCTGCACATCGCGCCCCTTCCCCGCAATATGCACCCCGCAAACAACGTCGGCAGACGTCGGGCCACGGGTACAGCTCTACTCGAGCATGTCCGCAATAACCACATTGAGGCAAGCTTCGTGGATGCCGCGGCATATGTCCAACAAAAGGCATTCGCCGTCTCCATCGTAGACTCCAATTCAAGGCTCACTTGCTGCGCTACGGTACGCACTTCGAGGCCCGTGGTAGCCGAACAGGTTGCAATCGCGCTGGCTGTGCTCGATGGTCGCAGAGAGGCAATATATAGTGATTCCAAGGCAGCCATTAAGGCCTACCAAACCCGTATGGTCTCCCCCCAGGCCCTCCGCATTCTCCAAAGCGCCAAAAGTATCTCTCCGCATTCTCTCATTTGGTTTCCCGCTCACTTGGGGTCGATTGAGGGTTCTCCCTCTAACCCTAACGAGGGCGCACACGAGGCCGCGCGAGGACTCACTGACCGCGCCGCCTCAGCAGTCGCCCAGCCCCGCGGGGAACCCTTGCTTACGTTTAATGAGATCACCACGCACTACTATCTGTCTCGACGGGTCTTCCCCTCCCGCACCTAGCCTTATGTAGGGCGCGGGCGGTTACCCTTCGACATCTACAAGCCCGTGCATACCCTAACCTCACGGTTCTTCATGCCATATACCCTGAAAGATATCCCAGTGCGGACTGCCCTGCCTGTGGACTAAGGGCAACATTGGACCATGTGTTGTGGGAGTGTGAAGCCATCGGCTCCTCCTTCAGCGAGGATAGGTGGGCTGCGCTCTTGTGCAGCCCCGAACTCAACGACCAAACCCTGGCCGTCCAGAGTGCCCGCGATCGGGCCGTCAAGCTGGGCTTGGCGGTCCCTACGTGGGACTAGCCGGGTGGCGCGGGGTCTTCCCTGCGTCTTCTCTGGACCAAAATAAAGTTACTTCACTCACTCACTCACTCACGGCGCAGGATGTCCAGGGCACCCAAGCGGTATCGGGGGGATCACAGCTGGAAGCAGGGCGGCCCGTGTGTTGGGGCCGCGGAGGCCGAAGCGTGCCAGGGGGGTGTTCACATAAAAAATTGGCTGTCCGCGATAGCGGACAGACGATCTCGTACTCCTCTGGCACGCGCAGGCCTCGGCGAGCCCCAACCCACGGACCAGTCCGGGTTCTAGCTTTATGTCCCCGTTGCCGCTTTGGTGTCCTGGAGGCGCCGCCAATAATGCGAAATAATGACACGTTCTTTTCATTAGTAAAAAATACGATTGAATATAATTGCGTCCAGCCGCCAACTTGCGATGCTAAGTTCAGCACTACCGCACCCCACGACTTCTGCCGGCACGCCCAGGGAAAAACGAATACAACACGCGCTAAGTAACTCCTCCGTAGTGCCTAGGCAGAGTCGTATATTCAAGGAGCAAAAGGCCCCACATTTACTCTCTCGCACCCGCTCTTACTCGCGCATGCGGGCAAACGTCCGTCGTCTCCTCAAGTGCCACGCCCAGCTGTACCTACTAGTAACTGGAAGGACGCTTCCTGGGCATGATCTTCGATGCCAATGGTGTGTTCCCAGATCCTGAGAAAGTCAGGGCAATCAAGGAGTTGCCCCGACCCCAATATCTTGCTAAGGTTCGTTCATTATTAGACATGATGAACCACCTCGCAAGGTTTCTTCATGCTCCGTCTACATCTGCGCCTCCACTCAGCCTCCTCAACAAAGACAGCGACTGGTCTTGGGGTACTCGACAACAGGAAGCTTTCGAAAAGATCAAGGCTACTCTCACCTCGAACAGATGCCTGGCAAGTACAGGTACCCGACAATCGTATCGGCGGACGCATCTTCGCAAGGACTTGGCGCCGTACTATTCCAGGATCAGCCATCTGGCGAAAGACTTCCAGTAGCATTTGCCTCCAAATCGCTCACAAAAGCAGAGCAGAGGTATTCACAGCTCGAAAAGGAAGCGTTGGCTTTCACCTGGGCAGCAGAACGCTTCGACGAATTTCTGAGAGGCCTCGCGTTTCTATTCGAGACAGACAAGCCTCTCCTTCCGCTACTGGGTCGCGATCCTCTTGGTTCTCTTCCACCAAGAATCCAAAGGTTCAGAATGCGTCTAATGCGGTATTCGTTCACGCTTACACACGTCCCGGGTAAAACTATATTGCTACTGCGGACACTCTTTCTCGGGCTAGAGTGATGAACATCTGGGACTCTATATCGAAGAACTGCCTGAAGTTGACGTCTCGTCTCACGTGGACGGAGTTGTTCGATATGAGCTCTCAGATGACATGCTCAACTGCATACGCTCAGAGCAGGCAACGGACCCCGAATGCATATCGTTGCTCGAAGCTTGCATGCAAGGGTGACCCGCAAAGGACCGGCTACCGCGAGTTCTCAAACCGTTCTGGGCGCATCGTGGTAACATAACGGTTTGCAAGCGGTTGCTTCTGAAGGACTCCAGACTAGTAACTCCACGAGTGCTGCGGAAAGAAATGCTCCAAAGAGTCCACCCCAGTCAGAAAAAAAAACCATTGAGTCCAGGTGGATTTTTCAATGGGACCCAACTGATTCCAGTTGGACATCACTGGAGCTTGGTATGCCAATCAGTCCCAAATGGACGCAATTGGAAGTCAATGAGTAATCTCACGAAACAACAGAATAGTTGACAACAATAATAGCACAATCATAAGGTTAGGTTTAACGTAAAAGATCTTTGTATTTTGGTGTGCGGAATAGAGAGAAGCATTTACCTTTCTGTCAAGTTAAATATCTCGCTTGAAATTTTACCAATATCTCATGAACCACTGGCACCACTTGGTCAACCAAATTTTGCTCACATATATAGCACCTTGGTCATTAAGGGTTACGGACTGGATCCCAAGGGAAGGGAAGCGTAGCAGGGGGCGGCAGAAAGTTAGGTGGGCGGATGAGATTAAGAAGTTTGCAGGCATGACATGGCCACAATTAGTACATGACCGGGGTTGTTGGAGAAGTATGGGAGAGGCCTTTGCCCTGCAGTGGGCGTAACCAGGCTGATGATGATGATGATGATGATGATAGCACCTGACATGCATCTCTCATATATTGAAGTGGTGATGTCAACGAAGAGAATTTCCGTAGTGTGTACATGTATGAGTACGCTTCTCGAAAGGAGTTTCAAGTATATCTGTCACATCAATGTTAGGGCCCATCTAGGCTTTCTTTTTTTTTTCCTTTCCTTCGGTTTTCATGTTGGTCCCAAGTCTAATTCAGAGACAAATTGGGTCCAATTGTGTTCAAAAAACCAATTGGTCCAATTGGACCTGTTGGATTTTTCTTACAGGTGTCCCAAAACATCATTGGGAATATCCAATTGATTGCAAGTGGAAATTTTCAACTGATTTGAGCATCTTTTTATACTGGGACGAGGGGCATCAAGGCATTGCCCGCTGCCGCGCGAACGCTAAAGAATCAGTCTGGTAGCCCAAAATTAGCCAGGAAATTGCAAAAACCGTAGCCAACTGTCAAGCTTGTGCCGCAGAGCAAACCCAATTTTCCGAACCCATGATCCCATCTGAAACAAGAGCTTCCATGTGAGAAAATCGGAATTGATTTATTCGAGCTGAATAGAGCTGTCTGTCTTGTTGTTGTCGATTACCACTCCAGGTATCCTGAGCTGGCCCTGCTGGATTGAGGAACATCGTCAGAGGTGGTCATCCAGCATCTGAAAAGCATCTTCGCCAGGCACTGAATCCCGAAAACGTTAATATCGGACAATGGCCCACAGTTCATCTTATTTGATTTCATTAATTTTGCAAGAAACTACGGCTCAAGCATGTCACAACGAGCCCTCGTTACCGACACGCTAACGGGCAAGCTGAGCGCATGGTAGGGACTCTCAAAAGATCACTGAAGAAAGCGCAGGACCCCTACATTGCCTTGCTGTACTATAGAAACTCACGAGGCCCAACCAGCTATAGCCCATCGCAACTGCTAATGAGCCGCCGCTTACGCTCACCAGTGCCATGCATGTCATCCGCGCCAGAGCCGCGATTAGTAAGCGTTTCTTGGAAAAAGCAGGACGAAAAGTACAGACAAAAACAAAAGATGCGCGACCTCTTCCCAGTCTATCCGCAGGCAACCAAGTACGACTCAGAGACCAAAGTGTCGAGGGCACAGTCCTTCGTCCTTCCTCGACACCGAAAACCTACTGGGTCCAGACTGTAGGCAGAACCGTACGCAGAAACACGTGATCTGTTCTTGCTCCCAAACGGTGGAGAAACCAGTCCCTTGCAGACCAAACAGCGTCAACAAAGCAGCCAGCCAACGGACTCGACCAACAAAGAGGGCATCGTGGTTATACAACCGTCAGACACCCCAAGAGACCCTTCCATCAAACGAAACTTCGAGACGAGAGCAACGAACGACGCGATATAGGGGCGTGTCATGTGAGCTCCGAAAAGACTCGGTATCGATGAATGATTTGTAACGTGGTTTCCTTTCTTAGTAGGCACACAATGCTTGTAAAACGGGGAAGATGTGATGTCATCCTGATGCACACTGTGCGCGCCTGTGCCACTGACAAGCGCTGAGATAAGCGCGTACGCTTTCATTTCCTTTACACAAGTTCTCAAAGTAATGTGATCATTCTGGCTGTGTATATATTTCACGACGGTACATTAAAGGGGATCATTCTTGGTCATGAGACAATGAGCATCTGCCTGCATGTCTGACATTACGTACCATAACCACAACATGAGTACGAGACACGTCGTATAGTGGGCGACTCTGTATTAACCTTGACCACCAGGGGTTCTCTAACGTGCACCCAATACACGGTACACTGGCGTTTTTGCATTTCGCCCCCATGAAAATGCGGCCGTCGCGGCCGGGATTTGATCCCGCATCCTCAGGCTTTGCAAGGCTAAATTCTATGCCGTTCGGGAAACACACCAATAACGCTACAGGTGGCTTGGATATGTAATTTATTGCAATGGCTGCAATTACCCACAAGCTCCTTGTACGTCGCCTACACACTACCCATAATATACAGGGATCCGCTGTATTGCTGTGGACCTACTTGCAGAGGAGCTTCCAGTGACCCCGGCAGCCATCTTCTGCGACTCCAAGACGGCGCTGCTCTGCCTGCAGAACCCTGACAGGGCTAGCCTTGGGGTTGCGCTGCTCTCTTCAAGACTGACGGCCCTTCAGAATGCAGGATGTTCACTACCCCTGCATTGGCTACCGGCACACGTGGGGATCCCGGGCAATGAAGAGGCGGACACTCTTGCAAAAAGTGCCCACCACTCGAGCGTCCCCCTCAGCCCTGCCGTAATGACCGCAGACTTCTCGAGACACAGGCTGCGCCGGCACATCATCGCCTGCCACCCGGACAAACGGGTATCCCTGGGACGGCCTCCACGGCCTCTTCCACAGCACGGCCTCCTACGAAGGGATGCCTCGTTGCTGCTCAGACTGCGAGTTGGCTGCTACAGGACGGCAGCCCGCCGGCACCGCCTTGGGGAAAGCCACCTCGCCAGCCTGTGCCTCCTGTGTTGAACCAGAGACTCTGGAGCACCTCCTGCTGGCCTGCCCTGCTCACCTGCAGCACCGCAGCTGACTTCTGCAAAAGTTCCACCGCCTGGGGCTCTCATGTTCACGACAGGAAGATATCCTCTTCCCCTGTCGTAATCAGCTACCAGCCTTCCTAAGTGTCGTCGAGTACCTCGACTCGTCGGGGCTCTCGGCGAGACTTTAGGAAATTTCTACAAAGACGGATGGCCTAACGGCTATCCCACCACCTCGGGCTTCCTGTCCGCCACTACTTCGTTTCTGTTGGGCCACCTCCTACACGGTATACCTTCAGCCTACTCCTCCGGTCAAACCCACTGGGCCCTCCCTGCCGGGCTGCTTTGATGCTGCTAGGACGACCCTCTACCTTTCTCTTTTCTACTCTCTCTCTCTTTTAATCCCATCTCCGCCGCCCTGCTGGCGCTGAGCCGTGCTCCCGCATGGGTTGCAGAAAATAGTGCTAGCCATTCTTCTTTCCCCACAAGAACCACTTCTCTCTCTCCAAGCTAACTTTAGCCAGAGTTTAAAAACATGCAAATACGAAGTAGCTGGACAGAACAAGGGTGATATTTTTTGCCGTCGCTTGAAGATACTCAAACTATTTTTTTTTCACTTCGCCTAATTAGATAAACAGTCTTAATTAATCAACTTCTCAAATATTATAGTTAGATGAAAAGCGTCAATGAAAAAATTGTACAGTGAGAAAAATACCTGTTGCTCAATACAGGCTACATAATTTTTTTTTCTGAGCATGAAAGAAGCCTGCAAATGCACGCACAATTGCCGCGCGACTGGCACTTTGCATGTTTAATTCACCGAACACACTGCGGAAACCGACTACGAACCTCGCATTACGCTTGAAAATATGGAGAAAATTAGTTGGGGCAAATATTTGTTAAGCTCATAATTAAGCCAGAAACGCTAAAGTTTTGGCGCACATTACATTCGACATGTCCCCTGTTTGCACCCAATGTAAACTCGGTTTGACGTCTAAGGTTCTATCTAGACTCTGGGAAACATAGCTGTTAACACTTTCTATAACTTGCCTAACAAATTTTTCGCAAAGGCTGTAAGTGACTGTCACTCTCGAAACTTTACTCAGGCATCACGCATAATATGCCGCCTATTCCTCAGAATATCACCTTTGTGGCGTGTGGAGTTCTTTCAGAACGTTGGGCAAACTTCCTGCGTGGTTCATAAAATACGCTTGTAAAGCATTTGGTACACATCATCCATAACAGGGGCCCTATTATCTGCAAATATAGAATTACTACCACCTTTAGCTCTGTCAGATGGCAGGAAACTTTGTGAGTAATCATAATCACCCAAAATACTTCAAAATCTTTATGTGCACCAACGCTAACATTTTCCGCATTTCCTCTAAATGTAACAGAATCAGTGCACTTAAAGAACAAAGACAGAGAAAACGGAGCGCTGACAGCGCCTCGCGTAGGCCTTCATCTTTAAGTGCGTAATGATTTCTAGCTATGCCTACCCAATGAGGAAACCCGTCCGCCCATCCATCACGTAAGACGATCGCTTTCAAGATAGGGCCCGCAGCAGCGAGCGGATTGACCTTTATGCTGTCTCTCGCTTCAGTGCAAACTAAGTGGCAAGAACACAGCGCACATGAAGCTATCAGCACTCGGCGCACTCTGTCTCCATCGCAAATTGCTTTCAAGATAGGGCCCACTCGGCTGCGCCACACGCAGCAGCCGCCGGATAATGGTTCGACGCGGCTGGATAAGGTGCTTAAGAGCGATAACAGCTTCTAATGATCGGAACGTCATCAGCGCACTTGGGCACCGCCACCTGCAGTAGCTTGCTTGCGTCATCAATTCGCCTTGCACTGCCGTCCACAGCAGTTCATGTTGCCACAGCGCTGTCGTTTATAATGGTCGGATCAAGTTTCACAAAAATTATATTGACACCGGGCTTCGTGGAGATGAGCAAGTGCCACAATGCTTACGCATACTTAGAGAATTCCCAGAAGAGTTCCCTTTGAATTTTTATCTGTGTCTATATTTGTTTTTTTAAGTAAACTGATAATGATTAAGTCTTGAATTAACAAACAGCCCATCTGTACAACTTAAAGGGCCTCTCTGGTCTGGCCATATTGAGCTGACAAGCGCAATGCATACAATGCGCGATAACGATCGTGTCTGCTAAGTGTTACATTACTACGCGCCGCGGAAAGACCTGAAATTTCAAACCAAACATCTTTTTTTCCTTCTCCTCGCGGCCGCCGCGCTCCAAGCCGGACGGTGTCGTAGTCGTGCATCTGCGCCTACGTAGTCGTGTCTGCAGTGTGTCGTCGCTCGTGGTGCCACGTGACTTCGAGAATTATTCAAGACATCTGTTATCTGTGCGATCTATTGCTTGAATTGACGAATTGTAGTTTACAGAAATAATAAAACACACAAACGGAATACCTGCGCGTTTTTTTTTTTACTTCGCACCGAAGGAAGAGAGATGTACTTCCGCTTCGTCTGCTTGTTCCCACGGTCATGCAGTCACGTGCGTAGGTACCGAAACTATGCCATTTTCTACCGTGTTCCAGCGCGTGATCACGCTCTGCGATCCGCTTGTCCTGCCTCGGTATTCGTGTAGCACTAATTATACCGCTAGTCAGGTTTCCTTGTGCACAGCGCGCAAAATCGTGTGCTGCGCGAACGAGACAACAGCTCGCGCGCGACGCCGTCAGCGGAAATGCGTAGCGCAGGGGAAAAAAAAGCAAGGAGAAAAAGAAATAAGGTGGGGCCCGTGACGTATGCGTCACGCGATCCTTGAGGTCTGGTATGGGAGAACGCAGGGAAGGAATTTCGCTTGCGAAGGCTAGACTGGAGAGAGCGTCTTGCTTGGCAATGGAGCTCGCCTGCTGAGTTCGCGGCGCAGAGATATTTCTATATCGGCTATTAATGAGCCGATTTGAAAAATTTTTGCAGCAGAATGCTCCCTAGAGGACACGTAACAACTTCCAGTGTATAACCAAAATTTGCTATGGTGCCTGACGAGGGGATTTAGAGCTTAAAGCTCTAAATCATGGTTTCTGAAAGTGGGCTCCGCGGAACACAGGGGTTCCGCAGGCCCTGCCTCGGAGTTCCGTGAGCCACTGATAAATTTTCCCTGGGTCCACGCTCGCCAAGTCGCTAAGACGGCGAACACAAGGAGCACTCGACCCAAGGAACCTCCATTGCCCATGCCCCACTGTCAAAACCTAGGAAGCATGCAGCTAGCTAGTAGACGCCTACCTTCCAGCTTGATCTAGCTAAGGCCACAGCTAGTATATATAGCTGTATTTTGTAAGATGTACTCTAGACCTAGACCTCTAAAAGCCAGCTGCATGGTAGCTCAGCTAATGCTCCCTCCACTTACGGCTAGTAGCCACCCTGGGAAGCACTGTTGTAGACATTCAATGTCCAGGCTTGTTTCAGCTTCGCAGATGCTATAGTTAGCTTTACTTACTATGTTTACAATCCTGGAAGGTTTAATTCTTATTTTACATGTCACTACAAAAGCACAAGAAAGGCAACGACCACAGTAGCCCCGTCTTCATTTTTCCCCTCGCTTTGTTGCTGCACGGCACACTTCTGCTGAAGGCGTCGTGCGCGAGCTGTTGCGTTTGTCTCGTTTCGCGCAGCACACGATTTTGCGCGCTGTACGCGATAACACCTGACTACAGCGGCATAAGTCAATGCTACATGAATACTGAGACAGATACAAGCGGTTCATAGAGCATGATCACGCGCTGGAACACGGTAGAAAATGACATACTTTCGTTGTCTTTGACTGTGGCCAGTGCACAGTACCGTGGTCCAAAGAGCTAGAATGCCCAAACGCCTTGCGTCCCTCTAATCTAAAACTCTCTATTGATATCCGAGATAGAAATATTTCAGTGCTGCGAACCCATGATTTTAGGAGACAAGGGCCACTGCCAAGAGAGACGCCCTCTCCACTTGCCCCGTCTAACCTCCGCAAGCAAAATTCCTTCCCTGCATTCTCCCGAAGCGTCATGGGACCCGCCTTCTTCTTCTTTTTTTTTTTTTGTTCTCTCACTTTTTTGCTACGCGGTGCACTTCCGCTGACGGCGTCGCGAGGGAGCTGTTGCGTTTGTCTCGTTTCGCGTAGCACACGATTTTGCGCGCTGTGCACAAGAACACCTGACTAGCGGCCGCTATAAGTCAGTGCTACCCGAATACTGAGGCAGACACAAGTGGTTCACAGAGCATAATCGCGTGACGCATACGTCAGGAGCCCCGTCTTCATTTTTCCCCTCGCTTTGTTGCTACACGGCACACTTCTGCTGAAGGCGTCGTGCGCGAGCTGTTGCGTTTTTCTCGTTTCGCGCAGCACACGATTTTGCGCGCTGTACGCGATAACACCTAACTATAGCGGCATAAGTCAATGCTACACGAATACTGAGACAGATACAAGCGGTTCATAGAGCATGATCACGCGCTGGAACACGGTAGAAAATGACATACTTTCATTGTCTGCGCGCGACTGCACTGACTGCACGACGTGGGAACAAGCAGACAAACGGAAGTACATCTTTTTTGCTGCGGTACGAAGTAAAACAACACGCAGATATTCGGTTTGTGTTTTATTATTTTCCTAAACTAGTCGTCTACTGAAGCAACAGATTACACAGATAGCATATGTCGCCTTGAGTAATTCTCGTAGTCACGTACGTGTCACTACGAGCGACGTGACAGCAGTGCGATGTACGTGGACGCACTTGTGCGATATACGTAAACTCTCCGGCTTTGAGCGCGGCACCCGCGAGGAGAAGGGCAAACGGCGTTCGGTTTTAAATGTCTGCGCTTTCCGAGGCGCGTAAAATGAGTAGACTGCAATACATTGTGTGCACTCAGTGTGTGTGTGTAGGCTGTACTGCTATACTTGTTTAAGCTGTATATTAAATTCTTAAAGGGCCCCTCACCAGGTCTGGCCATTTTGAGCTGACAAGCGCCGTGCATACAATGTGCGCTAACGATCGTGTCTGCTAAGTATTACGTCGATAGCGATGTAATACTTAGCGTTCGTGTTGTCCAATTCTCTTCTCTTGTGTCCGTGTCTGCACACCTTACCCTTTTTTGCATTATTGAAGCAATCTGTTTGAGCGTTGATGTCTTCGGAGTGTGGGTGTGTTTGGCGGTGCATTGAAACTTGGCTGCACGAAAATGAAAATCATTTGTGCTATACAATGCATTACGAATGTTTTATATTAGCCTTGTGCATTTGGGTATTATGCAGACGAGCTAAAGATTATTTCAACTGGCACTCTTAGTCGGCACTCTTAGCCTTAGTCGGGAAAGAGAGCCGCGCTTTCAGATGAATGAATGAGTCGCGTGGTCTGTCATCATACAATCAAGGCTCGCTTGTACGCCCTGTTGGTAAATCTTCGTCGATTAATGGTGGAACAACATGTGTGTAACGTTAAAATATAGTTCACACATGCACACCTCTGGTTACCGTAATGCTGGTTTGGCACGCTGACAAACGAACTGCTTGCTTTCGTGAAACTTCTTTAACAGAGATATCTAATGGCAACCGTAATCGCCACTCAAATTTATTCTGCACAACCACACCATACAAGTTAATACTTTTGCAATCCCAAACCGAAGATGTAAAGTTCCGGCTTTAGACTACCGTGGCGGCCGAATGGCGGTTGTAGAAGCCGCCGGGGCGGCCGGACGAGGGGCCTACGGCATGAGGCCTAACGGCCTGGGGCGACAACCATCTACATATTTTTGGGTATTTTCCTGGTTTTTTTTTCCTGTCTCTACTCTGCACTTCCTGCCGCTGCTTCGGAGAAGCAAATTCTGGATGAATTGGGGGCATGTTTGTAACGTCCAAACGAGTTCGTGGTTGACGATCGCAAAAGACGGTTTGGCAGATTTATCTGCTTGTTGACACACAAAGCGATTTCCCACAAGTTCCTCAACTTGTCTATCCATGCGAGGCCACTAGTAGATGCCTCTCAGTCTGAGCTTTGTTTTAGTGATGCCAAAATGACCTTCATGAGAAAAAGACAGGAGTGCATGACGTAAGGAAGCAGGAGGAACGATACGTTCACCTCGGAGAAGCAGAGATGTAGGACAATTCGGACAGCAGCATATGCCTCTAATTCTGGCGGAAGATCCGCGGCATTTCTCCATCCTTTTGCTATTTTCTCTTTTAATGCTTGGCAAACTGGATCTGCTTGTGTAGCTGCTTGGAGCTCTTCCTTTGTAATACAAGATGAAACCAAAGACAATATTTCCTCATCTAGTGCTGGTTCCCATTCGGGAGGGATAGGTAAGCGCGACAACGCGTCCGCAATGACATTTTGGCCACGGGACCAATAGTGAAATTGTAATATAGTAATCTTGAAGTCCACCTTGAAATTCTTAATGGACGCTGTCCAGAACCCCTTGAAGACAGTAATGCGACTATAACTTGGTGATCAGTTCGTAGTGTGAACTGTCGACCCCACAAGTAAACATGACAGTGTTCACACGCAAACAGACATGCCAATGCTTCCCGTTCGCCTACGGAGTACCGTCGTTCTGCATGCGGAATATAACGTACGAGAAGCAACAACTACTGTAAAGAGCTCATTTCCGCATTTTTGCTGTAGGACAGCTCCTATGTCAACGTCAGAAGCATCAACCGTCACAGCAGGAAGATGCGGTTGAAACATGCGTACCACCGGGCGTGATGCAAGTACGTCTTTCATCGCCTGAAAGCTGTATTCAGTATCCCGATCCCAGACAAAGGCTTGTGCTCGCCTTAGGAGTTTCCTTAGCGGTTCCACTACGTCGGCATACTGCGGGATAAATTTAGCATGATATCCCGTGAGGCCCAGAAATGAATGTAGAGCCTTTTTGTCCTTAGGCTGTGGTGCCTCCACGATTGCCTGAATTTTGCTATCCATCGGCAAAATGCCGTTTGCGGAAATTTTATGTCCTAGGAAAGTTAATACTGGGACACTGAACACGCACTTGTGGTTAAGCTGCATGCCTGCATTACTTATTCTCGACAGGACGGTTTGCAAATTTCTGGCGTGGTCACGCTGAGTGTGACCCCATACAAGAACATCATCAAGGTAGCACAAGGTGCTTGGACAGTCTGCGTGGGTTCGCATGCCATCCTCGTCGCCAGTTTGTAGTAGCTTCGACGGGGCGGCCGGACGCGGGACCTACGGCATGCGGCTTAACGGCCTGGCGCGAAGCGCCGCGAAAGGAGGGCCGGACTGCTCGAGTCGGGGACCAGACAAAGATTGACGTTATTATCGTTATTACAGCGAGGGGAAACGCAGCACGTATACTTACAGCTTTTGGCGCTGAGTGGCGCGCTGACGTAACGTTTCGAAACCTAAACAGGATATTACAGCGGTCTTAAAGGGTCGGAGAATGTGCGAACAACAGAAATTACATTTGCGGATATGATGCTCACGACATGACTTGTGTAGATAAAGTCCGAAAATTTTAAGAAACCATTGTTTGACATTCAAAATCCTGGTCGCAGTTTTACATTGACTTTAATGGGGCAGCCCTAATAATTGAGCTTGTGCAAAAGATTGGTGGATGACGGTGATAGCAAAGCGATTGAACACTTCTTTCCTTTCGAACTTTTCATAAATGTCATAGTTTAACTTCGCATTTATTCTGTGGTACTGTGAATGACGTAACGTGACATGACAAGAACTTTATTTCAGTCCTGAGGCACTGAGATCTTGGAGAGCCAAAGCTGAAGGCTCCCGAAGATCAAGTCGGTGGCTCCGCCCACAATGGGACCGGGAGATGAAGTCCCGCCGCAATGTCGTGGGCCCTCTGGACAGCCTGGAGTTGAATGTGGAGATTGCTGCTTTTGACGGATTCCTCCCATTGTTCTTTCGTGATGGGTGGAGAGGCGTTAAGGGCTGGGTACAGCCATGTGTTCAAAAGAGCATGAATCATGACCACATTAGGGGCACGACTGTGAGTGGTCAGGATCCTGTTAAGGGACCGAGAAGTGGGATACGAACGGGTTTGCAGAAGTCTGAGTGTGCTAGCCTGAGGTTTGTTCAATTTGGGGTGAGGGGGTGGAAATGTCCTCCTGCCCAGTCGATAATGGGAAACAATTTCGTGGAAAGTACATAATGGATATTTGTGGATGTTGACCTCGTTCCAAGCCTACTGTGAATGTCACCAAGAATTAAAGAATAACTGAGGGCATTATGCGAACGGCATTCACTTGTTGATGGGTGCTGTTCATGGTTGTCACAGTCAGTATTTCTTGTTCATTGTGCACGAATACATCTAATTAGCTAACTTAATAACTCACCTAAGCAACGAGATGTCAATGGAAAAGTTGTGGTGGATGTTGAAACATGAGCGATAATTCGATTTATTGCAACCTAGGATTTGCACTATACAATTTTCTTATCCAATAAGTGAGGTAATTATTGTTTGCTAATTAAACCTAAATATTAGTTGCTTTTGCACAACACAAAAAGCCTATTTTTAGCATTAACAAAAGCCTATCAACATACAAGGGGTGCTGTTCGCGTAAATTCTTTGGTATTTTTATTTCTTTGCCAAATTTAGTTGGCATGGCTGGTATGTAACTTAATACGTAGTGGTTTCTGAAGAATGCATATGGGTTTCCTTTGCCGGGTGCATAACATTTACTTCCTTTAGTGAATTTTCCTCCACCTAGGGCTTCTGCAAAGTTGATTCGCCGTAGCCTGACAGTGTTCTGCAAAGTGAAACAGAGAATATCTATTCATAATTTTTCTGTATTTCACTCATGTTGAGTTTCACATAGCATGCTGCAAAGTGTGTATCTTCTGCTCCAAAATTAGCAATTCCTGCTCCAAACCTGTTCCAATGTGCCAAATTTGCTGCTTTCAAAGCTGCTGCAAAACTCCCTTGGCCACTTCCAACCCTGTTGTTGTGGGCCCTGGAGTCTTGTTTTGACTAGGAAGCCCACCATTTCTGCTAACCGGAAAGGCTTGATTTTCACCCTGAAGTACTTTGTTGCAATCTTCTGCAGACAACTGGGACTCCCATGCAGAAAGTTGGTCGATGAGATCACAGCTACGGAACTTCCTTCTTCGTGCCACCACAGGGAAAGGTGCAGGTTCTTACAAAGGGATTGGCAGCCTCAATGGTTCCTAGTATTCTGCACGAGTTAAAACAATACATCAACAGTGTAAAATCATTTGCGCATCGAAATTAATACTCCTTTAAGATCAATTAATGCATTTATGAGAAATTCATTAAGGGAGTACTGACACGAAAACTTTGTGTCCCACTTTTGTGCTCTTTTTAGGAAGTTGCTGACCTCACAATTAAGACATGAAGCCTCAATTCTTTGAGCAGCACAAATAATTATTACATCACATTTTATGCAGCAAGTTTAAAATTTACTCCAAGTGCAGCACTATGTTCTACGTGAAAGGAGACTATTGACATATCACTGAAACCATAGTTGAAATTCATACAGTGTCATTAAAAACTCAAGCACGAGACAGTTGGCCAATGCAGTAGTTGACGGTGATCATGATATAATGACCTTGTCACTAAACGCCGTCCAATTGACCATTCCAATTGAGCACTTCTTTTTGAAATGCATGAGGACTCTTTCCCCTGTTATCCTGTAGAGTGTTCAATGATCTGTTTTTGCAGCACGGTCATAGTTTGTGTGTATACGCCAGTTGTGTCTGGTTCCACGAGACTGTAACATCAAGTATTGGTGACATGACCATGGTGAAAGCCACACACTTCTTACGTTTTGAGCTGTCACACGAAAATTTAATGTATTAATATTATTTCTGTATTATTAAACAAGTAATTGAGGCTCTATAGCATAATTACTGAGTTGACAGCTATCCATTCATTGTATAAAAATAAGTTTATGTAGTATACTCCTAAAAAGAACTAAGTACTCTCTGGTCAGCACAAACAATAACAAACAACTTTATGATCATTGTTGGGATGTCAAATTCCAAAACAACAGTGCAATTTTTTTCCTCGGCATTTTTGGATCGGCGCTGAAAATCCGACCGCTACAAAAACGGGTGAAACAGCCAAAGAAAGCTATTATGTTTAGCTTTAGGCCCATATCACAACGTTGCACATGACGCAATCAACTCCCTGGAGACTATTGGAATTGGCGGCCGCGTGCTTTGCTGGTTATCCGACTATACAACTCGCCGGTCGTTTTTTGTACAAACAGAAGATGGCCCCACAGCTGAATATTACACTTACTGCGACATGCCTCAAGGAGGAGTATTTATTCCCACGTTGTTCAATGTGACACTCATTGGACTAGCTGAAGTTTTACTTAAAACAATCTACCTCTTGATATACGCAGATGACATTTGCCTTTGTACGTCTGCTGTAACTCGCCTTCAGGTTCGCGCGCAATTGCAGCGGGCAGCAACTTTGGCATCAGCATACATTCAAACACAAGGCTTGACTGTATTGACCGAGAAATGTGCATTGATTGTATTCACACGTAAACCTATGGCACCGTACCCGGTCTCCATTAATGGGCACACAATCACCTAGGGAAATACCCATCGATTCTTGGGTGTAATAATCGATCGAAATCATTCCTAGAGCACACATTACACGTACCTGAAGAAAAAACTGTTGTCGATTGCTCAGGCACTGATATTCATGTGTGGGAAAACATGGGGCACATCTCTACGCTCCATGCTTCAGTTGTACAGCAGAGCTCTATTCCTAGGCTATTTACACTACAACGTTCCAGTGTTGTCCAGCATGTGCAAGTCAAATATTCGCTCATTGGAGAGCTTACTGGGCCAAGCATTGCGCGCATGTTTAGGACTTCCTCGCTGTGCATCAACAAGTGCAACAATCGTGCTAGCCAAAGATCATTCCATCCAAACATACGTTGCTGTGGATTGTCTGAGTACGCATATCTGTCATCTTTCCCGCATCCCTGATCATCACTTGGCGTTCTTGCCATCACAGAGACCACGTGCAACGTTTTCTGAAGTTATAACCGCCCATACAGATCGTCTTCCATTAGGATACATACCAGCAGCAAGGCCTTCATCGCCCTTGTGGTGCTTTCAACAACCTCAAATGTGCCTAAGTATCCCGGGTGTAAAGAAGGCCAATCACCCAACAAAAGCTCTGAAACAGATGACACTGCTATTAGACAATGAGCCATACGGGGAACGAATACACATCTATACTGATGGTTCGGTCTCACTTACCAGCTCTTCAGGTGCCATTTTCATTCCAGCTACGAAAACCACAATGAAATTCAAACTGTCCCACATGACATCAACGACGGCAGAGCTTGCTGCCCTGCGTGCTGCTGCCAAATATCTCCTGCAAGAGACACCTCAGGAATGAGTCAATTTTTGTGACTCTAAGGCAGCACTTCAAAGTCTGCATTTTGCCATAAATCATAGGACTCATGAGCCGCCGACATATGAAATAAGAGAAGACCACCATCAAGCTATCGCTAACGGGCATGAAATTATATTCCAGTGGCTACCTGGACATACCGGCATTGCTGGTAATGACCTCGCCGACGAAGCCGCCCGGTCTGCCCATCTGGATGCCCGACCAGTTCCAATCCCCTTATCAAGGACCGACGCTGCAAGCAAGCTTCATATATTGTGGCTAAAGCTATGAGACACAAATACTGGTCTTCTCCCAACATCCAGAAGTGTCATCTTCACAGGCTGGATCCATCCTTAAATTCTACAAGTGCCATCAAGAATTTCCCGCTCTGAGGCGACAGTATTGTGCCGCCTCTGGCTCGGGGTGGCATTTACAAAGGCCTGCTTGTTCTGAATTGGAATGCGGGATACGCCCATGTGCGACTCTTGCAGAAACACAGAAACGATTGAACATATCCTATGTATCGGTCCCCAATACGACGTCGAGCGCGAAGATCTCCGGACAGCACTGAACCAGCTAGACTCTAGACCATTTTTCGTAATGAAGATCATTGGACCCTGACCGTACGCGTCGATGGCACAGAAAGCCACAAAAGCGCTCTTGAAATACCTCAAGTCGACAGGTCTTGGGAACCGTGTGTAGACTCGGCACAAACCTTCCACGTACTGTGCGCGAAACTGTGCTCTCTCTCTCTCATCCCCATACCCCCTTCCCCCAGTGCATGCAGGGTAAAAAACCGACGTGCGTCTGGTTAACCTCCCTGCCTTCCCTGTCTTCTCTCTCTCTCTCTCCTTCAGGTAGCATGTGAGGGTTTATTGACTAGTTGCCTTCACCCAAAAAGTTCATGTAGACGTGATGCCTGCGGCAGAAAGGATGCTCCACATCTGTCGCCAAGGCCATGAGTGGTGGCGCTAGCTAACACTTACAGTGTTAGTTCTAGTATAGATATACATAAATACCCCAGAAAGTGGATGGGAACACGGTGCCACGGTAACTCAATTGGCAGTAGCATCGCACGCGCTGTGCAAAAACGTGGATTCGTGTCTCGCCTGCAGCCAGTTATTTCTTCATCCATTTCATTTATTTATCATTTCTTTAATTCAATTAAGAGCTACAAGTAATTTCCTATATGCTATCCTTGTGTCGGCTCCATATGACAATATACAGTTGACTCTCGTTACAACGGACCCTGATAATCCGACAAAAAAAGTCCGTTTTAGCCGAAACGCCTCACTTCTGAAACTTTCGTCGCGATGTCTAACAGCTTTATTGCGAAGACTGCGTGACGAACGTCCAAAGTAAAAAACAAACAAAAAAGTCCCAGTTTCGCCCGAAAGGCGAAGCATCCATTAAAATAGCAAATTAAGCAAGCGCGGCGCAGCAGCAGCGAACGAATTGACCTTCGTGCTGTCTCTCGCTTCGACGCGAACTAAACGTCGAAAGCACAGCGCATACGAAGCTACCGGCACTGGGCGCACTTCGTCCACATCGCAGATCGCTTTGAAGATGAGGCCCGCGCGGACGAGCACTTTGTCCACATCGCATATCGCTTTCAAGATACGAAAGCAACAGAAGCCCACGGGAGCAGAACCCCTTCTCTCTCATCTCCCCCGTGCCTCGCGCGGCAAAAGAAGACAACGCGTTTCCGCCCCACCTTTCTCCCTCGCGTGCGCGATATTGAGCCGCGATCGTCGGATGACCTTCGCAAGTCATTTGTCAACCCATGTCGACACGGCAAAAGCAGGTTTTAACGCGCGACTTAGCAAAAAAAATTGCTGTTAATTTCGTCCGCTGTAGTCGATAGTACGTTGCAGCTCCGTCCGTTAATAGTGAACTTCGTTGCATTACTAGGTAAAACAAACTAAGGCTGAAATAAGGTCCGTTATATCCGAAAGTCTGTTGTATGCGGGTCCTTTGTAACGAGCATAGACTGTGTATGACCCTCCAGCACTGTAGGGAAAAAAGAAATATGCAGTTGTTTTCATCTGCACGAAAGGCTTCCCTTTAAAAGAAATTTAAAAATTTGTGCCCTATAGCTGGGACACCCTGTATATCCATCAAGGAGGTTATGATATCCAGTGCTACCTTCTTTGAATTACACTGGAATTCCGTTGAGTTACGGCTTCAGCAGGCAACTTCCCTCGCCCTCCTCCACTCATCACATTCTACCTCATTTCTTCACAACCCTTATAATTCCTTTACATGGGATCAGTCCAGTTGTCATTAGATCGTCTGCTGGATCGCCATGTCCCCGGCATGGAGGAAGGACATAAACTAGGCGAGAGCACCATGTCAAGCCTTCAGGCGCCAACTCTCCATGACGCCATTGCCTTTGCATTTTTCTCTCAAAGTCGGCCCAACACAAGGCCCTGTGCACTCGGCAGACTCGGCCCCAAGCATTTGCTTCGTAGTAGGTTGTAATCGAAGCGCACTTGATAAGGTAATCTGCCAACCTCCCTGTGCACATTTTCTACCTATATGGTTGTGTAATTTCTTACACATTTATCTTAGCTTAAAGGGACACTAAAGAGAAATACTGAATCAGTTAAGATTGAGAAAATATTCTACACAACTCTACTTTCATTCAGTTCACGGTATAAGGTATAAGAAGACAGAATGATGGTCAATTTCATTTTTTTAATTTCGTGCTGTAACCTGTTCGCACGGTAACCGTAACCGCTGTTTTTAGGTCGTGGAAGGATAATTATTAACACAGCTAAAATGATTTTTCCTTAGTGTCCCTTTCACAGCGCAAGTGCGGCTGCCACATGTTGCTGTTGCACCTGCTGTCTTTTCTAAAGAGCGTACTCGGAGTGCGGCGGTGGAATAGACTTACCGCGGATCACATGATAGGCCAACTTTTCTTGGCTACATAATAAGCCATTATATTTCTTTTTAAGTCATGGTCTCTGGGATCAGCCCACATTAGTCGGCCTGACACTGACCAAGTGGACCCAGCTGCCAAAACAAGGGGAGGAAGGCAAAGAATTATTTCATAAATTCTGCGCTTACATGCGTCCACTCGTTACAGCAAGTGTATTTAGGCCATGACAGGTCTCTTGAAGACAATGTCTTCCTTGGCAATGCGCCGCCACTTTTCGGTAGTAGGTACCTTTTTCTTGGCTCTTTCGTGGGCTGATTCCGAAGATAATGCAGTCTAAAAATTTGACAACTGAATGACCATATACTTTATTCTGGAAGCCATGCTGATGACTATGATGATGATGATAAATAATGCCAAAAATCTGGAAGGTGATTCAAACGTCTAGTTAACGTCAATCAAGCGCGGCTCTCAATAAATTGAACGGTTCATACACACCCTGTCTCCCCCGGGATGAAATTCTTTCATTGACTTCAACCGGAAGTTGAACCGTCTTCTAAAATTTTGATGGAACGCTTCAATAAATTCGATATTAGGTCACTAATGTTTTTGCAACTGAGCTATGTGGCTAGGCAAACATTATCAGCAATGAAAATTTTCAACTATAATTTCGCCAATTACCTTTAAAATTGCTCACTTTTTAGAGCACATGATGTAATCGTGAAATCAAGCACCACTTTCGAGGTATCTGCCCCGAAAATCTGCTGATAATGGAACGAAATGCTGGACTGTGTAAAAAGCAGTTTCAAATATTGTATAGAGCAGCATACGGACGAAATTTTACGTTTGAGATACGGGTGAACACGACACGGCCTAAAAAAAAACGCCACTATTAGCACTCGCTGAAAGACGAACCGATTCAGAACACGGTACTGTGTTCCTCAGCATACCTCTGGGCATTGCAAGGTGCTCCAGCTAGTGAGCTTCTTCGCGATTTCGCACTGTGCGCAAATGGAGCTGGCAGTGCAAGTAAACATGTCATTATTTGGTGTACTTTGGCAGATGCATTATAAAACCCCTCCATACATGTTTTCGCCGACCAGGTTAAGTACCGCCAACCTAGCCTCCTCCCTCGCTCATCCCCTTAGCTTCCGGCGTCAAACAGAACTTAGGTAGTCACAGCTTAGAACAGCTTTTGGTTTCAGTCGCAAGCGACAACACTGCTGCATAGAGGTTCGAGCGTGCAACAAGCGAAAATTCAGGAACCGGAAATCACGGAAGTGGAAACGTAAACCTTGGAAGTAGAAATTGCGGAAGTGGAACTGGTATGAGCGACGAATCAGGGAACAGCGGTGCACTTAGCGCTACTTCAAAAGCGGCGGTGGTACTGGGTGGAGAGGCTTTAACACATTAAAGTGGGACCCCAGACTTGGCTTGCCAAACCACGGATCACCCTCCTCCTAGGTGGTGTTGCCAGGTGACAGCTTTGTTCCCATCCTTTCCTACAAGTAGGTAAAATTCCTTTTGAGAAAAACAACTTTGATCGTTGCAGTTTAACAATAGAGTTATAGCCACAATTTTCTATAGCATTGTTTTCAGCTCAAAGCCAGTTTCTGGAACACTTTCGATTATGTGCATAGTAAATAAATCTGAAATAAAAAAAAACTGAAACTTGATACGTATGCAGTTTCTTGTAGATTTCAGCACAAAAATCGATAAGCCTATAAAGGAAAGAAATAGCGCTTAATTTGTTTTTCTTTTTAACTAACATGAGCAGCAACACTTGCCATGAGTAATTACAGTCGAACTCACTAATAACTTTTAAGAGGCAAGAAAATCCCACTTTTATAAGTGGGTTGTAAAAAAAAATCAGTGGCCAAACATTTTAGACATAAAGAAGTACTGTCAAACTCACTTAGCGACCCTTTTCACGGCAATCCCGTGGTCGCTGCCATGTCTGATCACGTAGTGACGCCTCTATTGCTTAACCTCAGCAGCCTAAGTTGCCTCCGTGTTTACAGTGGATGTGCATGACACCAGGGCGACTTAGCAAACCTGTTTCAGGAGATATCGTAGACGGTGACTTGGTGGTAGACACGAAGCTTCAGAGAACACGTAAAATCGCTTTTGGAGCTGATTAAGATATGTCCAAACAGCGCGAGTGTATATGGTGCTTGCTCTAAAGGTGGAACTAAATATTCCAAGCTATCCAAATTTCCGCTTATGAATTGAATCAGAATCAGTGTGTTCTGCTCTTCATTGTTTATTTGGCAAATACTCAGATGCAGCGGCTTGCCCCGTTCTAACTCGGTAAAGTTGCTCGGTGCGGTCCCTATCCAACAGACGTGTTCTTGCTGCACACAAGGCTTGATACATAGCTGTTGTGCACTTTGCAATAGCTTGTAGAAACACGCATTATCGCTAACTCGCACACTCCTGTGGACTGTTACGAAACCTTCAGCTTTGACCATTCGTGTGCGGTATAGTGCTGTCATTTATTGCGCGCATATATTCAAATGTGCGCTCACGATACCTTGGCAAATGAGAGTGCGTAGAGAGAGACAGAGACAAAAGGGAAGGAAAGACAGGGAGGTTAGCCAGTGTAAATACCGGCTGCCTACCCTGTGCTGGGGAAAGGGATAAAGGAAATAAAAGAAGACGGAAGAGAAAAAAAACAAGAGAAATGCACACAGTAACGCGATGTTACGCGCAACCATAGTCAAAGGCGGGCGTAAGTTTGCGTGTAAGTCAGGGTACATGTGTGTAGATAATGTGTGCCAAACTTACGACAGGAAGTGGCACTGCTCCCTTTGTCATTGTTTAACGAGTGGTACTCACTCTTGCCAACGTTTCGGGGTTGAAGTCCTTTCTCTGGAGGTGAGCGATACGACACTGGCAGATGAGAAAGTTATTGTTTTATCCTCGAGTCGTGCATCGCGAAGGGCTAGCAACACAGGCTGTGCTTATGTAGCAGCGGTCTGTGAACTTGGTCACACAAATTCATTCCATTCCTTAAGAGGAAGCTTTAGCTTGAACCAAGTATGGACAGCTGGGCTAGTTGGTTGTGATTAGCATTATGAAACATCGTTCCAGCGCACAAATGAACAAGGACGAGAAGAGAAAGACAACACGAACGCCAGACTTCAACTGAATTTTATTCATGGAAAACAGGGCTTTATGTACACAGGGGGAGGGAGGGGGGGCTGCTAGTGCGCAGGACCACCCAAAATATTTCCTTGGTCTAGGCAACAGTCATCAGAAGTGTCAAACCAAAAGAAGAAAGGAATAAAAGCAAAAAGTGAAAAAAGGTGAAAAAGCCATTCCCTCTCTTTTTTACATCACTCAGTACGATCTTGCTCATCGCCCGCCCTACCTAGCTGATTCGACACACCCGTTTGCCCTGAGATAATTGTGGGGATGCGCGACTCTCACGCGTCCCCTGATGTTTTTCCCGCATAGCGCGCCTCCTGTAGTGCGGCTTCACCGCGTGGCCTGCGTGATGCCCGCGGCGGTCGATGTGGTTGGGGCGCGGTGCGAGAGATGGCGCGAGTGTTGCGCTGCTAACGCCGCCGACAGGCGGGGCTACTTGGGCGCCGGAAGACAAGGCGCTCTCTTTTTGGGACGGGACAGCAAGCGGGACGGACGTGCCATGCCGCGCGTGCGCCGACCCATGCTTCTGCGAGACCGTCTCGCGTGGCCGCCTTGGAATGCGCCACCGTTCGCGTGACAGTACGCGCGAACGACCAGGCGTTGGGATCCAGCATGGGGCGAACATATTCGCTCGCTATGCGGTCGCGGTGAGTCGGACTTCTAGGATTTGTCGCGCGCCAATCGGCATGTTTTGTGGATAGCAACTCGGCTAGCAGGCATTGATCTATGAAAGGTGCAATAAATGCCCTTGTGATTGTTTGCACTACTGTGTTGCCGTTCCTTTGTCCCAAGAGCACGGGGGAGAGAGAACCCACATAATCAAGTTCTTTTTTCCCGAGTACAACAGAAGGAGCACTGACACAGTAATCGTTTTCATTGGAGATACAAAATGCTTCAAAAATTTCCCGGTTTTTCTGATAGCAATCAGAACAACCGGGAAATTGGTCGAACGTTTCCTTCACCTTGGGATCGAGGGAGGACCACCATCATCATCATCATCCTGGTTACGCCCACTGCAGGGCAAAGGCCTCTCCCATAGTTGGAGAAGTATCGGAGAGGCCTTTTCCCTGCAGTGGGCGTAACCAGGCTGATGATGATGATGATGGTGGTGGTCCTCCCTCGATCCCAAGGTGAGGGAAACGTTAGAGCAGTCATCGTAAACGAGTCTCCTCTCTGCACAAGGGACTACACACACACACGTTTTGCGCGAGGTTCACGGTCCCCAACCGACGTCAGAAGGCCTTCGCAGAACTCGGAGCTGACGTCAGGAACGGCACATCCGATTCCCCGAGCTGACCCCCGCAGCGCGGCCGCCGGTTGTCATTGTTTTGCGTCTTGAACGGCGCGTGGGAAGAGGCCTCCGTAGACGTTCCCTCGGCAACTCCCCCGCTCATAGCAGATCAGGTCGGCGGTGACGGGTTCAGTAACAATAGTTGGTCCGCCGATCGCGTTTAGTCACAACGGCGCCGAGGCTAGAGCGTAACGGTGGCTTTCCAAGAAAAGTTGACGCCGCTGTCGCAACTGGCTGGCAAAACTTGCACCTCAGCGGGCCGTTCTTAACAACGTGCAAAAGCTCGAGTTATTTTTTTGTCAGTAACAAGGATGGCGTGCTAACGCATTGATCACGAAGTCTGGTAATCTCGGCTGCCTCAATTATCTCCCAGACCAGCTGGTCATTGTGTTTCTTCAGCACTTCACAGCGTCTGAATTCTGCGGTGCAAGCTTTAGAGGGGCAATCCCTGACATGAGTACCTAGATTGCTGTTAGCCTGCTCGACGCTAAGTTTATGTTCTTTTAGTCTTTCGTTTGTGCATCTTGGAAGTTTGCCCTATATACCTTTTTCCACATTTCAAAGGTATTGAACACCCCACGGCTTCTGTACGCTCTACAAAACGATTCTGGTGATTTACTGTGCACCCTTGTTGCTGGGCGCAAAGCTGGAGTTAATGTAGCGCTTACTGCCCCGGAAAAACCGAAAAGCCTCTGCCGACGCGTCAATGCTGAAGAGCCGATAAAGCTACAAGGGTGCACAATAAATCACCAGAATCGTTTTGTGGAGTGTACAGAAGCCGTGGTGTATTCAATACCTTTGAAATGTGGAAAAAAAGTATATAGGGCAAACTTCAATATGCACAAACGAAAGACTAAAGGAACATAAACTTAGCGTCGAGCAGGCTAACAGGAATCTGGGTATTCATGCCAGGGATTGGCCCTAGCTCTAAAGCTTGCACCGCAGAATTCAGACGCTGTGAAGTGCTGAAGAAACACAATGACCAGCTGGTCCGGGAGATAATTGAGGCAGCCGAGATTACCAGACTTCGCGATCAATGCGTTAGCACGCCGTCCTTGTTACTGACAAAAAAGAACTTGAGCTTTTGCACGTACAATCACTATCTTGAGTGCAAAAAAAGAAAAAAAAGTGCGCGTTTCACATGATATGCGATCACTTGTCTGTGACACGTGTGGGCAATGGTATGTAAGAAGCCTGTTTCTTTAAAATAAACGTTGGCGAAGGTCAGCGCTTGTGGTGTCGTCCTCTCGTCTCGTCTACGTTTTGCGCTGTTAACACCAGGATTTGCATCGAGCCGCCGGCTTTCGGCGGGTGCGTTCATAGCTTTTCTTGGCGTTTGTCTGCGGTGTCTGTTGCCGGCGTGCGCTCAGAAAAGTTCGTTTGCTGTTATGTACAGAAGACTTCGACATACCGGCCTCGAAAACTCTGATGGAGCAGCGCAGTTCACATTATTGGCGAACAATCTTTTTGATGCCATAAACGTGAAGCTGCCATGTTTTGAGATTACGAAGCTCATCAAAAGAAATTGAGGTATGCAAAAACAAGTCAGTTTCGCCAGAAAGGCTAAGCAATGAATACGATAACAACATGCTTTTTACAGGAAATAATGCTTGTATGTACAATGGCAGTATGAATTGTAGTAAACAATTATTTAAGTAAACATCCATGGTGCGGCCTGCATAGACAGAAACGAACAGAAAGCACTCGGCGACTGCATAAGCCTCGGTTAGAACAGTATTGTGATGATCCAAGCATGAAACTTGTTTGTTCAAACACATTTGCTGTTCATGTTGCTTTCTCAGTAGTGCAGAAATTAGCGCAAAACTAACTTGTTGATATTTTACTTTCTTGTGCACTACTAATGAATGTTACATACTGGTTTACCTTTAAGTTGGTCCAAGAATTCTTTCGACTTGTAGATGTGACCAAGCAGAACCACATCAGAGAAGGAACCGTCATGTTTGCCTCACAAGTGACTATGGAGTCCCACCGAGTGACACTCGCGTCTGTCTTGGATCTGATCAGTCCTTCATTCCAGAGGAGCACACTATGTCCTGACAGGAAAACTCAACCAGGATCCCTTGGAGGTAGGACATGAGGAAACTTTTTGCAAGGTTACATATGTCACATATCTGTTGGTACAGGGACGCAAGTATTTCGAAATGTTTCAGGGAAACAGACGTCATTGCACTTTTCTTTCTTTCGGAGCCACTAGATGCTTTAGAGGGAATGAAGTCCACCCGACTATCATCATCTTCTCGAACATATACGGGCTTTTAAGTCTGTACACACCTTCAAAGACTTGCATCACTGGCAATGTCATGGCAGAGCCAACTTTCGTGCTTGGTGCTGTTCAAGAAACCATGAAGGCAGGAAAGAAACCGCTGGCAGCACATGAACAGCTCCAAGCTGTAATCAAGTTAAAGCTGTTGAAGCTATAAACTTCTCCAAAGAGTGATCCGGCAAATGGGAACACTGCATCAGATCATGGATACAGCATGCCAGCTGCACAAGATTGCATTCTGTACTATTTGTGTGGCTATCTCGTACACACTTTTTTTGAAACATCAGAAGTGTACTGCATGCATCAGAAAAATCCAGTCCTCAAGTACAGAGTGCCCAGAAGCTTTTCTCGCACTAGAGAGATAGCTCAAAGAAGGGTGCCTTAAGCATCCTTCGTGGGATTTATTCAACATGTTTAGAAGCATCGAAACTAAAATCTCCAATCTACTGCAAGAAAACAGTCTCTGCCTGCACACTTTCTGGGACATCCTGGATTCACTCCAAAGCTGTGGTATACAAGGAGTTGGATGCAGTACTCCCAAGAACACTGACTGCAGAACTGTTGCAGTCCTATATTGTCTTGCATATGCATTAAGCATCCTTCGTGGGATTTATTCAACATGTTTAGAAGCATCGAAACTAAAATCTCCAATCTACTGCAAGAAAACAGTCTCTGCCTGCACACTTTCTGGGACATCCTGGATTCACTCCAAATCTGTGGTATACAAGGAGTTGGATGCAGTACTCCCAAGAACACTGACTGCAGAACTGTTGCAGTCCTATATTGTCTTGCATATGCACTTTGCTGCAAAGGACGCATGCGAACAGCTGAGTGCCTGTGGAGTTATTGATTCTGTGAGAAAGTGAAGTTGATGTAAAGTGTGAATTGACTTCATTGGTGAATAAATGCATCATTGGCACTTGAAGCTTTTCCAAATAGTGCTTATTAGAATTATAATACTGTCGGTGTGTCGTGTATTGGACTGTGCGCAAATTTTTCTTGATAACTTCTACCTTCACTCTACATACCTCTTTCATAGCTGGTGAGAAAATTTTAATGAAAAGCCCAGAGGAGTGCGTACACGAGGCATCTTCAAATAAAATGTGCCGTTAATGTCAGGTATCTCAGCAGTGAGGTGTGCTTACTGACTTCAAGCACCGCACCACATTAGGTCAGCAAATCTTTTTTCATTCATTTTATCATCCTTATTCACCTCCATCCCATACCCCTGTATGCCCCGAGGCATTTACCCTCGCATTAAAAAAAAAGCACCGCACCACCATGGCGCTGCAGTCGTACAAGACTAGCAGTGCGGCCTTCGTATTCCCGTTATACGCGTATTGCGCGCCGATGGACGCGCCACTGGTGGCGGCCTTGCGCACAACACACGGGAGAGGAGCCAGCCGCGTGCCGTAGTTTGTTGTGTCGTTGATAGTGCTTCTCTGTCTTATTGACGTTTTCAGAGCAAAATAGGCAACACCCTTCGCATGTGTGGGGTGGCGAAAGCTTCAAGGAATGTCCGAGAATTGTTGCAGGTTGGGGCGCTCAAATACCGGCGATACGGTTCTAATCATTCCTCGCAAAGCCTCATCAGCGGGAGCAACGGTAGCAATGAATCGTCGCTTTGGCGGGAAATGTCTTGTTGTGATCCTTTCCTTTGTCACGTCGGTGTTCTTTTCCACTCGATCGTAGTTAGACGCGTAAGCGACGAAGTTCGTCTGCAGTGCAGCATGCGGTTTAAAGGCATTTCGCTGAAGTTCGGAATGTCGTTTGCCGCTTATATTGTTTTCCACTTCTTTAACGCGTTGCGTTAGCTAGGCAGCACGACTGCACGAGCGCATTGTGTTGCATATTAAAGCTACTGAAGTTTGCAAGAACTGAAATTGTTTGTTTTATGTGGCCCGGTAAATCTTCACACCAGCTGTCACGCACTTAATGTTTTTGCATCTATATTATGAGTGGCTTCGCACATGTTTAACTGTTGCTAGTTGCTTCATGCGGAACTCTTGTTGATTCTTTTGGAGCTGCGAGGTTTTCATCCTGCCTAGTTTGTAAAGGGTCAAAATCACGCTGTGTCTTATCGGGATGATACCAAGCAAGTGCTTCTTTAACAGCTTTATTCTTTTCGCCCGAGGCCATCTTAGATATTGAGTTTTTTTGTGGAAATGTGTTTAGAAAATAGGTAGTTCAGGGCGAGAATTGCTAATAGTTGCTGCATATGGTATTTTTGTTCCATTTTTCGCTGAAAAGTTCGCGTTACGTTCAGGAAGTTATCACACCTCGATGCCGTCTGAGCAGACTTAACACGCCGAGTGATTTGTTTGTTTCACAACGTAGTCCCTTCTTGCATGTAAATTTTGTACTCAACTGAATTCTTTCTTATTCTGCTTATACCGCAGAGGACTAAACCCGGCCTTGCCGCCAGCGCTCATCTACTTTGACTAGCGCTGCTCTGCCTTTAAATATATCACGTGGCACCTCTCTCTGGTGACATTAAATATAATGTACTGAAAAGTTAGTCAGACTTCAGCTTTGTACGTTTCCAAGCAGCTCCCTTGGGGAATTTAAAATTGCAAAAACTGCAGCGGGAAGGGCAGTTCATCTGTTGGGCTGCTGCGCACGAGGTCGCGGGATCGAATCCCGGCCACGGCGGCCGCATTTCGATGGAGGCGAAATGCGAAAACACTCGTGTGCTTAGATTTAGGTGCACGTTAAAGAACCCCAGGTGGTCAAAATTTCCGGAGTCCTCCACTACGGCGTGCCTCATAATCAGAAAGTGGTTTTGGCACGTAAAACTCCAAATATTATTATTAGGGCAGTTCATCGGCATATACGCAGAATTGCATCGGCGGTACAGCGCTAACACACGCGTTTATTAACCCGTGCATTTCATGACTTCGTTGACTAGTGCACGCGTTTCCATCAATAAATTCGCAATTACTCTTCTTGAGCCGACTTTGACTACACTTATTTGGCGATGTCACATGTATTCATCGGCAGAATAATCACGGCAAATGCAGACATCGCACCTTGTGGATTTGTTTTATATAAATCTGCACTAACGATGGGTGCTCATTATTGAGGTACAGAAGCAGCATTACGGCAAGGGTAGAATAAAGAAAAACTATCGAGACATCGCATTACTCAAAAATTCATCGGCAAGTTAACATGACTTCCACTTCATGTAAATGGGGTTCATGGCATTTGTCTGCGGGACGCACCTGGCACGTATGTGGACCATGTTGCCCCAAACACCGGTAACATCGTGTTTATACCCGTTCCCACAAAGGTCAGCGTCTTCCCTACAGGTGTCACCGCAGAAGAAGCAGCTGGCGCCCGAACAAAGGAGAAATAGCAGCCGCAAACTTCAGCCATCCTTGCTGCAAAGGGTTGTCTGCTACTGCTACCACGCGTACTGTTGGAAGCGCCCGCTAGGTGGCTATCAGTGGCACCTCTATAGGCGGTGCACTAGGCGTATAATGCTCAAGTGGTAGGATGGTTTGTAAATATATTCTCAAGCTTAACTTATACGATGGTTTGCACATGGATATATGATTACTATAGGCTCTTGTGCTAGAATAGAGCAGTCGCGCCTCATAATCGACCCAAGAATCAGGCACGGATGAGCTCTCTTGAATGCAGCACAAGTCATCCAATATTGCGAAGGGACTGTCGCGGCTTTTATTTATGAGTAAGTGGCATTCAATTAGCCCTTCTTTAGCAGATTTAGCGGAATTTAATTGAAGCGAGAATGCTTGCTTCCGCTGGTCAACATGGAGAAGTTGCAGACGACTCCCTTTCGCCAATCCTAACGCAATCGCAGCGCCGCATCTGCGCTGGAGACGGGAGCGGCCCACTCTGTCGCTGTGGCGACCATGCAAGCTTACCCAACTGACCTAATCTAAATACATTGGAAGGGGTATACGCAGTGGCGAACGGTGGCGGCTATGCGTTTCAGCTTGGGCAGCAGCACATCATCGAGATCAGCCATCACCGAGCCAATATTATGATTGAAAAAGTGAAAAGGCACTCAGCTGTAATGAAACACAAGGCACTGTGGAACTATAATAGGTACGAGGTGGCTAGAGGGGTATGGAAATGGGCTATGGTACCTGGCCTCCACATTCGGAAGTTCAGTACTGTGCACGAAATCGGAAGTTCAGACATGCATGGAAACAAGACAGAAGTGTAGGCCTTAGGAGCGCACGGGAACACCCCTAATGAGGGAGTGCAGGGGGACATGGGATGGACGTCATTCGAAGGTAGGGAGGCAATAAGGAAGCTAAAATATGAACAGAGACTCGCAGCACTGGGGGAAGAAAGGTGGGCGGAAAAAGTGTACAAATATCTATACATGAAAAGTTTGAATATAAAGTGGACACTCAGAACTAGGAAGCTGAAGATTAGATATCTACAGCCGAGGGAGGGGGTGCAACGTGGTTCTAGTGTGGGAAAGTAGGTGAAGGAGACGGAAAGAAAGAGGTGGGAAAAAAGAATGCTCGGAAAGCCAGCGCTAGCTATGTATAGGACACAAAAACAGGAGATAAAGATAGCTCTTATTTGATAACTCGCGGGGCAGCTCAGTTATTCGAAGCTAGGACGGGGATTTTGAGAACAACATACAGGGCTTAATTCGAAGACGTGGACCTTTTATGCGCAGCTTGCGGAGCCGAAACTGAGACCACAGAGCATATAGTGCTGAGATGCACAGACCTTTGCTCGACTCTGGCTGAGGGAACAGTGACAGATATGGAAGGGGCATTAGGTATTCCCGGCGAACGAGGGCAAATAGACGAGAAAAGAGTGGCAGTAACGAAGGGGAGGCTAGAGGATTGGTGGAAGAAGTCAAGGGAGAGATACCACCATAAATCGGGGAGCTAATGCTTTCTATACTAGTTTAGCAATTTATTTTGGAGGGAGGAGGGGAGTGAAAACTAGTTTAGGGAGAAGGGGATATAAAGAAAAAAATAGGAGGGGGAGCAAAAGGCTAGGTGGCGCCAGCCGCCGCCCGTTACAAAGGGTGTAGCAGCCACACATGGGTGGCACTGGAGGAGGAGCGGAGAGCAAGGCTCGCGCTGTGCGCGAGATGGCGCCAGGAGCGCGCTGGCCCAGGCTACGGAGCCAAGTATGGCGAGGCACGACAGCGCCGCGAAATGCAGGAACGGGTGCCAAAGGGATGCGCTTTAAAGAAAGGTTTGTTATACTCACTGTGAGGAAATTTTAACTTCGTTGAAACGAGGTTTTCAATAGATGGTTATCTATTGGAATTTCAAGGGGAATCACTATTGCTTAGTTATATCGCTTCTTCATAACGAGGTTTTACTGTTTAGGTTTTAGGATTTGTTTCACATACCAAGTCTGTCCACTTTAGATGTACTATCATATGAAATTCACAGAATTCCGATATTTTTCATTGCAGAGTTAGCGTTGTAAACTTGATAGCCTCGTTTCCTGAAAAACTTTGTTTCGCCAATGATTAATAAAAATTGGCAAGTTGCTAAATCAAAAATTTGAAACCGACAGGCACTAGATATTAAGTTTCTTTTAAATGCAACAAACCTCGTCAAATTGGGTGCAGTGGTTGCAAAGAAAAACATTCTCCTTTTACAAGTATTTAGATGGGAGCACCCAAGCTAAAGCTTCCTCTTAACATGCCAGTCACTATTTTTGGAGCCAGCTACAGCACATTTCTGCATTGGAGCACAGTGCGTAAAAGTTAGCTGTATTTCTGAGAGATGATCGCACATAAGCAGGGTAAAGAGCGGTAATAGTATTTGTGCAGTCACTAAGGCAACATGCACACTGTTGAAAGTGCCATCTTATTTTTTTTTTGAATTTTTAGAACAAACTGCTCTACAAAATGGGCAAATTGAATGATCTATTTTGACAATACAAATTAAACCACACTACAATGCTCCCGTGTCACATCATAGACCATAATTAAATCTGCCTATTGGGTGCTTGCACTAAAAAAGTAACACAATCTACGAAAATGTTAAAAAGCGAGCCACCATGCTCGCCTTTGTGCCACGAACCTAGCACAGCACATTGCCCTATGCACTGCTGGCCTCAAGCACACCTTTGCCTTCACCCCTCCAATACACAAGCAGAATATTAACCCCCTACAAGTTGGTCGACTGCACTGACATCAGGGCTGGGACAAGGGCATGTGAAACTAGGTGTACAGAGTTTCCTTTTTGCTGTGCACACACCCAGTAGCCCAATTTAATGGTTGTAACTTATACTGGGGCATGGGAGCATTGTACGCATTGTTATAAGCAAGTTCAAGAATACTTTTAAAGGATGTCTGAAGACAAATGGGCAATTTCAACAGAACCAGTTATTTCGATAATGGATAGTTTTATTGGCAGACTGGCATATGTGCAAGCTTTTTAATACAATGCGGCAAAAATCTACACTTGGCTGTACTTTAAGTCCCATTATAGACTTGATGCTAATGTGCCTGCCTGACCAGCTTGATAATGAGTCTAGCCAATTCACAAAACACCTGCACAAAACACCTGCAAAAGTCAGCACATCCGCCAGTTTATTTTCTGCATTCACTTCTTCTTGGGTGCTGCTTTCTTCTCTGGTTTCTCCGGCTGACCCTTCTTGGCAGCCTTTTTGGAAAGTGACTTCAATTTCAAGAACCGGAGCCGCACAACCTTGTTCAACTGTGGACAATGAAAGGAGTAAGATTTATCTGTTAACTTCGCTATTTAAAGAATATGTGAAAAATAAAATATTAAAAAGAAAGCACTGAATATTAAAACACTTCCACTGCAGAAGGTCAAGGAAGGCGGAAGAAGCTAGAAAGAATTTGCTCCAAAGGAGCCATAGTGTTGACACTGAGTATTTGGTGCAATACTACATAACAAAGGCATGTGCAGACGCGGTCCTTGCATGCGAGTGCCATGCACTCTTACATCTTATACCCAGAACAGCCTGGCATTTTTGTGTGACAGCCTTGAAATATACTCACTCCAAATTACACTTGGAGTGGCTTGCAAGCTAATCAACTTTGGCAGGAAGTACAAGGCTTGTGTAATTCTTATAGGGGGGGGGGGGGGATTCCAATGTGAACAGCAGAATGCCAAAGTAAATACTTGTAGGATCAGCACAGGACATTTACACAACAGCCAGAAGTCAGCAAATTAAAAAATATATATATTTGCTTGCTATAAAGACAACTTCATGCAAAAATGCAAGTTGTAAAGCATTTTCTACAATGCCAGCAGTAAAGAAAATTTGTTTATGGACATTTGCTCAGTGTTGTACACTTTCCCAATGGCCAAGGCTGTGGCAGTGTTAAGTTTGCCAGTCGGGATGCCATGAATTAAGAAATTGTAAGCGTCATGACTGCGAGACGCCATAGCAGTTTAGGCAGCATTGTAGAGCTTGGTGCTTTCCACATACACATGGGCTTGAATTAACCCATTCCGTACAGCAAGCACGCAGACAAGGTTGGCAGGCACATTTCACATAGTTGACAGCTTCAGCTAATTTGACACACCCACACTAATGCGACAAAAGGCTGCAGCTAGCACCCTTTTGTTTGCTGACAAGTGGGTTTGAATTCTTTACAGGATGTGTTATGCATAAGCAAAAATCAGTCTACTTCACATGCACAGTTGACTTGTTGCTTAGTTTATAGAAATATAATTTACAAATGATTCTTTGTAAATCTGGAGCCGATAATTGAAGGTCTCATTGATAAATACAATAGGTTGAATTGCAAAACAGTAAAACCTTATCAATTTGGATGTCATGAGATTAAAAAAGGTTTCATTATCTGAATGCCCAGTGATTAAATGAACCAAGAAAATAAGTTCACTGCAACTTCCCTTGCAGCATGGTGTGGCAGGACACTATATTCAACCAAATAGCCATGCTTTTCACTGTGGCGTTCACCTCTCAATTTTGCTGACACAGCCAGTTAATTGCTCATTACGATGTGCATGCAAAGTGTGACTAAGTGCCTTTCATGCTAGTGAAATATTGTTACCATGTACTAGACAGGTTCATTGCCTAGCTACGAACTTGATACTACACACTAACTTGATCTGTTGATGGGACCACAGCCAATAAAAAATTGAAGTGATGCAAGAATTGTTGCCTAATATAGCCATCAAGATTTTGTAGTTGGTTCTAGGCTAGTCTATTAACCAGTGCACATCCAAATACCTGTAAATTTCCTCACTTGATCCAATCGAACAGATACACTGGCAGTCCCAGACAGTAAAAACAAGTTATCCAATTGTCCAAATTAACAAGGCTTCACAACCAAAAGCACTTAAGATATCTTAAAAAAAAAAAAAACAGTCAGAAGCCAGCCATATGCTACAATGGCTAAAAATGACTGCAAGATTACGAGATGTAGTACGCACCGATTGCTTTGCCCGCCTCAGCTTGAACCTGTCGAAATCGTTCATGTTGGCTTTCTGTTGAAAACACACACACAAAACAAAAAACTAGCAGAATTAGGCACAGCATAACATACAAAGGCAATCAAGCATGAAGTACCGTAAATCAGCATCCAAACATCGTCATGCACGAATCAGACGGCACTTCCTGGATGAATTCATCATATGCCCCAAGGCAACCCTGTTGCTACAAAAGCTGTTGCTTGTTAGCTACAGTCGCCGACCGATAAATCAGACATGCTCGGCAATTCGGACAGCTTCGCGGCACTGCCAATGGCCCGGTAGACTTAATGTGTAAAGCCGCCAGATGTTTCGGACAGCCGCCAGCTCTACATTCGATTATCCGGACACCGTCTGTGGCTGTAGCACACGCCGACTCCGCCGACATTATCTCCTCTGGCAACATTGTCAAGACACCAAGTATGGCCTCAGAGATTACACATTGGACAGTAATCCCCGAGACCTTGCCTTGGTTGCATCACTACGCCTCAGAGATTTAACTGCAAATACCAATCTTGGAGGCTTTGCCTGAATTATAGGTCACATCAACATCGCAATCATCACGTCCTATTCCAGCAACACTGCGAAAGCACTGCGAGGTTTCTGGAATGGTATTTTAACAGTCCATGTTTACTTCCAGGGCAGAGCGTCGCGTGACCAGTCACAAAGTGAAAAGCATCGAAAGGCATTAGCATAGGGAAAAGTCATCGCTACAGAATCACGGCCTTGGTTACTGCTATATTAGCTAAGTGCCACCAGGTGGCTGCACCGTGCAGGCTGTTCACAACTACACCACCGCTCATTGAGTAAAACGCTCAGTCCGCTTGCGCTTATCAGAATACCGGACACACTATAACTCCAGTGGGGTAGTAATCCTCTCGCATGAAGAGGCGGGCGCAAATGGGTAGATGCTGCCGTTTTTACACATCGCACTCAGCCTTGCAGGGCTTTTCTCTGCGATTTTGTTGAGTGACAATGAAAAGTTTGGTATCAGTGTATTCATACTGAAATATCTAGAAGGTGATGCTATTACTGTTACTCTAGCATCATTGTGCAAATTACAATAAAAAATATTGAGTGAAAATATAAAATATTAAAGTAAATGTTGGTCTGTTTTCTTACCTTTAAAATGCTTTCTAACAAATAAATATAGGATCAACCCACAGAGCAAGTCTTTGGCATTAGCATCATGCACTTTGTGTTTAGCAATGCGATACTGCCAAAGAGCCCCGCAAGAAGTAACCATTAAGTTTATTTTCAGACATGAGTACTTCACGAGTGCGCCGGGAAATAAGGGGAGGGGAGCGAGCATGTGGTAACGCCATCAAGTGCACGCGAGGGGGCGGGGGTGGTAAGCTTACGGTATCCGTTGAAGGTACTGCTTCAATCAATTTTTGTTTTGAACAGTTAGTTGTACCCCAGGCGAAAAGCAGTTATGAACCACTTGAATGTGCCCGAGGGCCCACATACATAGCAGCAGTTTCACAAGCCAGATTTGTACAAATGTATACTAACACATTACAACAATAAAGGAAGACATGTAAAAGGATCAGAAAAAAAACCCTTCAACTTCCACTTAACCTGTCAGGCTAACGAACTGCTATACAAGGGGCTTAACCGAAAACATTGCTACCCAGAACAAATGATTAACAGAACGCACCAGACGACGAGCAGCCAGCTTCTTGGCAAGTGCAGACTCATTCCATTTCTGAGTAACATCATTCTTCACCCAGGCCTTGCGCACAACCTTTGTGGATGTACCCATAGGCACCCGGATTTTCTGCCGAGTGAGCCTCATGTGCTTGAATGGCACTGCTTGGCGTGGCACTCCTGTCTCAGGACCATCAACAACAGCCTGGAACCAAAAGAGCCTCAATCAGCACTTTTTCTACTCGCATCAGTATGGTAAAGCTGTCCGACCTTTCATATGTTGTCTTAACTTCTCATAACTTCGGCGAAAAGCACAGGAGATAATGCATTACTACTTTAGCCGACCGTTGCAAATTATGTGTGCTCCGATCGATCAGCGAAGACAGTTTAGCAGTTAGGTTGCACAGTTCCCTGTGTATCGAGATTCCTGCGCTCTATTCAAGAAAAATTGTGTTACAGTTTGCTCAAGGGACCAACAAACAATGTTTTAGCAGATTAGGCAAAAATATATTTTTGTATTAGAAGATTAAGCAAGATACTAGTAGTTAAACCAAAAGTTATTTTATAAAAACAGAAATCTGTGCAAAAGTAAGAGGTGACACTGTGGTGATAACTTTAAGCAGGCACCAACACATGACAAGCTGTTCAATGGCTTATAGTGAAACACCAGGCTTTCGCACTCTAAATGTAACTCACTATAGTTGGATACAACTTTAGAAAAAAGGGGGTGTTTACTCCTCCGAGGCGGAGGCACACGAGCACCCGCCAATGGGCACGCACTCTGGACTAACGTCATCAGCGTCAACGCTTTTCCTGAAAAGAGGGTCCCGCGGCGGCCACTACGAACACACATCCTGCGTGTTTGTTCCATGTCTTATTTTCTACCGAGTGAAGTTACAATGAGAAAATTTTTCCAGACTAGTGCTTACTGTTAGCGGCAGGTGTGTTCGTGTACTGTGTTGCTGCGTTTTTCGTCGGACGGGGTGAAGTGATGGAGCAAAACCATTCTCAGGAGAAATCAGAAATGTGTGCGCGCATGAAACAAACTTACGAGTGTCTCAACAGAAAATATTCGCAGAAGAAGCCTTCAACGCAAAGATTTGTTGCTATCAACTTAGCGTGAACGATCATTGACAGCAGTGAGATAGCCTAGCGTCTAGCGACGGTGTTCGAGCGTTGTCTAGCACCGTCGATTGATTGCTGTCCACCAGTGCTCACTGCACGCGCAAGCTGTAGAATGCTTGCTGTGAAATTGTGAAAACACAAACCAAAAAATATAAATTTTGTGTTATTTAAAACCAAGAGTATTTATTTAAAACGATGAATGAAGCATTTTTGTACCTCCCTGCCTCGACCGTATTCTCGCCCCATGTTTGTAATGTTTGCAATAAATGCATTGTTTTATTTAAGTATTTTTTCAATAGCAACTGATTCATTTTAAAGTTTAAAAAAACGAGTAGTAAATACGCCGTGTACATGTAAACAAGCGCAAAAGCCATGCAGAGCTGCTCTTTCTACTTTTGTCACCTGCAATGAAGCTAAAGAGCAGACGGCGGGCAGCGTTGTAGAAGGCACGGGGTTATTTTTCTGTCGCTATCCGGCATGTGCTGTAGCACATGAGAGCTCTACTAAACCAGTCATCAAAATACAAAAGTCTTTATTTATGCCAAGAATTACGCATTTCAGGAGCACGATTTTTTGAGCAGGACTATTTTAGTCGCGGAGGCAATCGGCTCTCACGCTTTGGTCATCTGGGCGGGGCCTCCCCTTTTTTCTAAAGTTGTATCCGACTATAGTTATATGTTGACATGTGGCACTGCTACCTCACAACAAATGTGTGACATCTAGTGTTCATGAGCTTTAGCAGGAGGCAATATACTCCAACCAGAGCTTCGAGTCAAAATATTTTTCGTTCCTGTTCAACTCTGGAGCAAAAACATCACAGTCCAAACAGGTTCTGGTCGATGTACATACACAAAGGATAATTATAAGGAAACAGCATAAATTTATTCTGTACAAAAGTCCAACGCTGCATGGAAAGATTGCAAGTGCTGTTCTTCAGGAAGCACCTAGTTTAGCTAATCATGCAGATCCAACACCAATGCTGGTATTCATGTAAAAGGAAGATTCAGGGAGAGAATGGGAGGAGAGAAAGAGATATGAGGATAGAAAGTAAGAAGCAACTTGTCCAAACGATCCATTCACAGCCTTGATTCTAAGCCGGAAGTAACAAAATATTCTCAGCTTTGATAGGCAGTTTTGTTTACATTATGTCTGGCCAAAGTTCTAGTAACTCTTTTATGTCGATGGCCTGTTCACAACATTAATGGGGAGGTCAATGGCTGCCTTTCAAAGTCGTACTGGGGACAAACATCAAGTACATGCTCCACTGTCTCAGGTACTTAGCACATATCAGTCTCCGTGAGAAACGAATCGCAGTCCGGCCGTAAAAATGAAAAGAACGGTGACAAGCATACAGTGCGAGCACTGACTGATCAGAACGCACATCTATCATTTGCCAGTGTAGGCTTAAGTTGTAATGCCTACGTAATAGAAAATGCTTTTACACTGGAGTTGTTTGGAAGAAAATTCCAGGCAATTCTGATGCTGGAAATATTGTTGGGAGGCGGCCAGCCAACGGCAAAAATCGCTCGCAAACGAAACCCTCTGCTAGTTTGACCCTATAATAATCTGCTGGAATACGGACAAGCACGGCTCTGACACCTTTCAGCCTCTTTTCCAAAGGGAAGACTTCGTGTCATAGCAGACTACACATATGTACAGGTCACTGAGGTACAACATTGGAAAGTGAGCCGACATCTTTTCACCTCAAGTAAAGGAGTGCACTACCTATACCCAGCACCAATACTGCCCTCCACCTTGCAAGTTTTCAGCAATGTAGGTGGCCAAGAGGGGAGCTATAGCACATAAATTAAGCAAGATCCTGGACTCTTTATAGGATCCTTCTGCCAGACACATTTCTTTGCGCAATTTTAACTTGACTGCCCTAGTTCCCCCTACTCTATTCCATGCTTCCCCAGGTCGTCACCAGCAAGAGGGCTGGTTGTACTTGTTTATTATAACTAGAACATTCGCAACAACCCATGATAGTGAAAAAAAAAAGCTTTTTAAAAATTGCGTTGTAAAAGCCCACGTCCGAAGCAATAAGTCATTTTTATTCTGTCTACTTCAACCTACATGCCACAGCAATCAAAAGCCATCGCCAAGCTAGCAAGTGTGTTTATTTCAACAATCATACATTGGTCCGACAGAACTATTTAACAGTCACTAATTATAAACGCTTTCATTAACAGTCACTAATTATAAACGCTTTCAAGTGTATTACTAGGGTGTTCAGAAATTATTCATTTTAAACTTTCAGTATTCTTTCTTTTTATGACATGCAAGGTGCTGTGAAAACAGACTGCCACAATAATTATTGTGTTTGCGAACCTAACACAAACAATTGTCAAACCACATCTAGCCTTATCCTGAAAGTTACAATGGTGTACGGTGTTAAAGCAGCTCTGAAGTCAATTTAATTGTTGTGCCATCAGCATTTGTGCCAGTGGTTTGCCAATATGTCAAAAACAGTGGCACTTGAGTGAAAAATGAAATTAGCCAGATTAGGGTGCATTAAAAGTATGTTCCAGCCTTGTCAAGGCACATTCACAAAAACCAGGCCTAGCCTAATATGCATCATCACTGCACCTGTCACAACTTGTGCTTCAATACTATTACCAGCAAGGATGCATGGTCCCAAGAATGACACTGACCTGAGGTGCCTTCGTAGCGCTTGCAGATACTTGTTTTGCACTCCTTGAATCTATTCACTAACCTACACAGCTGCCTCCAGCAAACATCTCATTTTCTATTTCAGTTTGATATTCAAGCAAAGCTTGTATTTCCTCACTTGTCTCAGCGTCGGTATTGCATTACGAAAAAAACTCAAGCTGCGCAAAAATAAAAATTGCTTGTCGGGCTGCGGACTCACCGACCTCTGGGCTGTGAGACCACGCTAACTGATTCGGCCACTATCGGTTCATCATACCACCCTTTAACCCTCTGAGGGTCAAATTATTTCGAAAAAAAAAAAAAGAAAACACTTCCCCAGGTGGTCAAATTACTGTGGATCTTGAATGTACAAAATGTATACAGTCGGAAATAAATAGTAAAAAAAAATTAGGAACAGTATTTTGGTGTCAGCATCACTCAGAACTGCAAAATGTTCAATCAGAGTGTGTTACTCATTGAAACGGGTCTACGCACAGCACCCTACCGCAGTCTGCATACCTAAAATGTGTGTGTTCTCTTGGAGTGATGAGTTGTGTTGGCACAAACATGACATCTTCTCTGCCTGCAGCTGCCTTTGGCAGAGGTCTGAGGCACTCTCTCACGTACGCACGCTGCCAGAGAGAGCGAGAACACCTCGTGAGTGGCGGTGATAAACAAGCTAAGAGCAGCACCAATAAAAGTAGAAATCAACTTCTGCCACCCCTCCAAGGGAGTATCACGTTTCGCGCACCTCCGTTGCGATCACGCGGCGCGACGCGCTGAAGCTAGAAATCAGTTCTGTTTATCTCCGCAAGAAGGTAGCACAAATTTCAAACTCCTGTAAGTCCTAAGAGGTGGCAGCACCTTCCAGTGAGCATGCATCGTCATTATGGTGCAAAATTTCCAATGGAGGGTCCAAACCATACCCGTACGGCAAAGAACTTGTGGGAGAGAAAACCGCCACCATACATATACAGCAAAAACCTTTAAAGGGTTATTAAAGCAGGGTTTTATCGTAAGCCAATCACAGGCGTCCCCTCCTTCCAGAGGAGGGAAAGGGTGATTGCATGTTCCAGTTCATGCCAGGCAATCAGATGGGGAGGCAGCGCACCATGCGTCCGGCCGAAGGACAAGCGACGTTTCATGAACGCCGCTGGCATTCTGACAACGAAGAGCCGCGGAGATTCCGAGCTTCGCTTGCGCTCCTCTTTACAATAGCATACCTGCCAACATGAAGATTTTGAAATTCGTAAAACGGGGGGCATCTTTTTTAAAGGGATTAACCTTTTGGAACAAGCTTACTCACTTTTTCATAACCGCAAGTGAAATCCGCGACTTGGAGAGTAAAGAGCGAAAACTCCACTGGGGAACAATTAATCTTTGCAATGATTTTGCTGTTGCCAGCTTTGCCTGCTCCAGAAACTTCTCAGTGTAGATTTGCTCAAAGCAAGCACCACTCTGGTGCCCCTTGACCATCAGCAGACTTGAGTGTTTTCTCACACACAGATGAACGAAACTCTTGTTCGAGTTTTGTTCACAGTGCTGAATATTCTCTCACATTCAGCATTGCTGTGGGGAACAGAGAGAATACTTAGCATAACCACTGAAATGCTGTGGAACCCGAGCGATCCTTGACACTTCGAACGCTTCCTAATTGCAACCACTGCACGTCACACCTTCGCTCATTCAATATGTCGGCTGAAACCCGATGTGCTTGCAAGTTGGCAAACTTGACTTCAAGTGTGTTGATTGCTTCTTTCGTATCGCCACTCTGCTGGGGTAGGATAGCAGGGAACACCATAATAAAATTATGTACGCTGTTGAATGAAGCAGCTTCCAGAACTTGTACTTGAGCAACTTCAGCCATCTTGAGATTGACAGCTTCTAGCGGGAATTTGTGGCGAGTGTAATCGCATGCTGCCGTTAAGTATAGACGTACAGCAGAGAACTGCTCTCTATCAACGCAGCTCAGTGTGTCAACCACAGAGTAGCTCGTTCTGCCAACGAATGTCTTCATCACCTTTCTGGTTCTCTGCAGCTCCACAGTCACCTTCCAGCAATGAATCGCATGCCTTGACAACACCTGGACGCACAAATCTAGTCAGGATATCTTGGAAAAGGCTGTTCAAGAGGCCCTTCAGTACATAAATCTCAGGAGCCTGTGCCTGAAGAAGGCAGATTGCTTTCTAAAATAGAGGTATAACATTTTGGAGAAAAAGACAGCATGCCCTGTTTAGCTCCAATGACAAAAAGTAAAACAGGCGCTCCTCGCGTGGCTGGCTTCCTCAGAATGAGCTCCTTTCCTCTTTAGCGAGAGTTCATCGCCATCGGTGCTTTTCTTCCCGAGGTCAGCAGCAGTCTTGTGAAGATGTGTAGCAGACTTTGGGGTCAGTGCAGGGTTCTTGGGGGGTTTGTGAGGAAGTCTTCGAAATTTGGTACGACTCCAAAAACAAGCTCTGCTTGTTGCACTGCTTTGTTTCAGATAACAAAAAAAGCTGAGCAGTGGCTTCCCCTGGTCAAGCAGCCTCTTCAAACACTTTCCCAACGACAGCCAACGTGTCGGCGAATGCTTCAACATCTTTATGACCTCGGCGTCTTGCATTTTTTGGAACTCTTTAGGTCGATCTTCCTGTTTTGAGCTTTTCTCTAGGTATTAAAAAAATGTCAAAGCCTTATCAACCTTAACAAGAAAACATGAAGCTCCTTTTTGGGCAGCCAAGTGGATGAGATTGCACGGGCAATCAACCCCTATCAAAGCGGGTTGAGCCTCTCTCAATACAGTAGAAACTTTTTCTTGCCGATCATGACATTGGCATTGTCCGAACACACAGCCAACAGGTTCCTAACAGACAAATTCCGAGACTGTTTCGTCCAGAACCAGATTTGCAATCTAGTGACCCGTCGCTTTCAGTTGGATTGTCCCGGGGCAAAAAAGACTGCTTTCAACTCGACTCTTTTCTTTAATGAAATATGTTGCAATAGGGTAAAGCTGCATATCCCTATTCTTACTGCCATCCACAGCGATCGAAAATACTTGCTGTTTTAGGGTATCCAGCAAAGGAGTCTCCATGTTGGCGACCATTTTCTGAATTGACATCGTCATTGTTCGTCCACAGGCAGAGCGTTTCGCTTCTTCGCACTTGGGGAACATCTACTGGAAAAGCGGTCCGGCATGATTGCTGACACTGAGCGGGATGTTGTGTTCGACTGAAAACGCCGTGAAGAGCCATTCTGCACAAATCACACTGAGGTCGCTGCATACAAAACTTGCTAGGATTGGCTGGCTGTCCGCAGCTCGCACATATCCCCGATGCTTTTTCGAAGCGATGTGGACCTTGATGCTAGACTTGCCGCCTTGCTAGATGTTCACATCACAGGCACACGTGGCGCAGAATCCAAACTTCTCCCCTTTCTTCGACGGCATGAAGCACGGAAATTCTGCCGTGCACGATTTCAAAAACACTTGGAAGTACTGTTGGGGCTTCGAGCCCGCCATCGCACTGTGAAGCCGCTACAGGCCGGAGTCTCACTGCGTCCGACGCGGCAGCTAGTCACAAAAGGAGAGGCCAGCACTGCAGTGACTGAAGCTGACTAAAGTCCAAACTCGCACAAAGAAAGGCACAAAAATGGCAACAGGTTTGCGGAGGCGCTATAGAGCTTTCAATATGGATTCGTGACCCCCCTAGTAGACACAGGTCACTACAACCTTGCAGCTGCTGATGATACCACACATATGCATTGCCCTCTTGTGGCGGCATAAGGTACCAGGGTGTAGTTGAACTACAATTTCATGGGGTTTTCTTTACTAATAAAATGTTTTCCATAAAATTTCAAGCAAGATTAGTAAAATCGTAAGGCTGCTCAAGATTCATACATTTTACAGAAAATTAGGAAGAGTTGGCAGGTATGCAATAGTAGAAGGGCAGTATTTTTTTGTGAACTTGTCTGCGTGTGCTCAAGTTGCAGATAAGTGTTTCTATAAATAAAGGGAGGGGAAAATGATCTACATAACAAGTTACATTAGTGTGGCATCAACAGCACCGTACCTCACAAGCAATGGAGTTCTCTCCGCATTCAGGCTGTTTGGTGCTTGCCACAAACACTTGTTACACAATGTCCCTTAATAATTGCAGTGATGCTACTGGTCTATGCCATTTCAAAGCAGCCTTTGGAGCAGCCAAAAATTCAATTTCGAGCACTAAAATGGACTTTCGGAGCAGGTTTATCAAAGCAATTGCAAATTATATCATATGAAGCTTTTACAGTGGGCAAGCCAGGTGACGGCAGTAAGGGGTCACTGGTTCATAAACTCTATCCAAACACAAACTGAACCCCTTCCCTGCATCACAGCCCCCACTGTGGACTGCGATGATGCTTCGGTGCCCTAAGATGCGCTTAAAAGCAACTTCAGTGACTAGAAAAGCACAGAAGCAGTTGAAGTGCTACATGCAGACTCTGGAGGCATTTTGATAACCATCGTGATCTCACTGCTATAAATGTATCCTTTAAGACAATTCTGTAAAGGGATGTTGATAATACAGCAGAGCCTGATCTAATAGGCACACTATCCTTTATTACCTTTTTAAATGTAACTGGCATTTTATAAAAAATTTTTGTTGTGGCAACGTCCTTATTTCCAGATTATATAAGTCCTCTAAACATAAGTAATTTTGATAACTAATGCTACCTATGCAAATAGTTGAGTGCATAGGTAGTTTACATTGGCACACACAACTTTTGCAAACAAGTAGAGCCGGCTAGTAAAAATTTTTTTTATTATTTCAGCTTGGTGCACAGGGCGCTTTTTTAGCTGCACCAGATTTTTTAAAGATTGGCTATGGCAGATAGCACAATTTTAACCCTTGATCTAGCTTACCCAATGAGGCAACCATTACTTCGAGAAATCAAAATGTTCAATTAAATAATTATTAAAATTAACTTAATTACATTATGCCACGTATTTCAATCTACGAATTATAGCCGCTGAGTTTGCACAGCATATCCACTTAGAACGAATTCTCTTGACAGTACCAGTTTTGAGATAATTTTCAGTGTCCGCCGAAATGCATTATGTTGCAGTTACTTTTGTGCTTCTATGCACAAAACAGCGATTTCTTAAAAAACGTAATTAAGTATGACAAAGTGTCAGTAAAAATATGGTGAATAAAACATTTCAGATCTCTTTGTCAAAACCAGATACCATGCTGAAAAGCTGCATTATGGTGGATTGCTCCTAAACTCGCAGGAAAGGAAGCTAAAGAAGCTCAAATTTTCATAGGTTTCCTATTCCAAGCAATGGGCCGTCACGGTAAAATGTGAAGGCTGGGATCCGACGCCAGCTCATCGAGTATGCACCAAAGATTTTGTCACAGCATCATAGTTATCTTGAGGTTGTTTTTTAGCCCAATTATTAGCTTGCCATCCCAATTTCGTACTGCACTGCAGGATAGATTAGCATTGAAAGACTAAGTAGGTGTGCCTAAATGCAGGCCATGCTTGCGGTGTGGTTAGTTTAACAAACTCATCACATGTGCAAAAAGCAGCATGGTCACAGCTGTATTCATTGCAGTGTGAAGTCGAACGTGTCTAAACATGTTCATGAATCTGTGCATAAATTAAAATGTGCTGGGTTGGTCATTCACACAAGCGCGATTCCGGAGATACTTTCCCAGTGGGTGCAGAAAATGCATGGTACAATCTAGCACCCAATCCAATTAGGTAGCCGCAGCAAATACCATAGTGTGCGTTAAAGGGAAGCTGAAACACTTTTCGAAAAAAATGAGTTCTCTGCGGCATTCTACAGTTTTGAGTCCCCTGAACACGAATATCTGGTTCAAAAAGGGCGGAAACAAACGCAAGCGGCTGTTTTTTTCGAGAAAACGCGCACCAGCGCCTCAGGGCATCGCGCGAACGCCGCTGTTGCCCGTGATTGGTCGGGGCCGCTGTGGTGTCATTCGCGACAGTCGCCGGTCGGCGCCGCCGTTTCAGAGCGTAGCACGCTGTTCTGTTCTGGCTTCATAGCTGAGTTGTAAGCATTATGGAGCGTTCTCGCTGTCTCGGACAGCTTGTATTTTCGCCGTACATGTTTGAACCTACATGTTTGAACCGACAGCCGATACGGAAAACGATGGCGGCAACGGCGGCAACGACGATGTTGAGTGTGCCAGCAGCGAGAGCGATGTGTGCACCTTCTCGCGCGTTGGAAATCTTAGCTGGTACGTATGTTCCTTTTTTTTCCATGTAGCTGCACGTTCCAATGACTGGAGAAAGAATGCGCTAAAGTGTCACTGGGAACTTGCTGCTGGAAGAATGCCGAAGCACTAACTTCTCATTAGATTGTAAACACGAGTGCAATTCCGCGATGTCAAGCACCTTGCCGCTGCTTGTCTAAAGTCCCGTGGTTTTTTTAATGTTGATACACGGTCGCGAACATAAGTGCCGCGTTTCAAAGCGCGCACATGCAGTGCTGCGAGGTACAGTCATGGAAGTTGCTTATCATACACATCCAGAGATGGCCAGAGGTATTATATGTGCAATATTCACACTATGGTTCGACGGCTTTGCGATTGTGGCTCGATCAAGAATCGGTATGCGTGCTCCATGCTAGTGTTGACATAAAGATATTAGGCAGTTTTAGCACCGCCGTGTGGTAAACACGATAACTGCAACCGCATGTCGAACGTCAGTAGGCACGCCTATACTCCATTTCATACCTCAAGTGCAACGCTGTGGAAGCTACGCACGAAGTCCGATCACCAAAATTTATTACTGCGCGCATTTCCGTCTATGCTTCGCAGCGTGCCAGCGCCGTTTGCTCGCGCGAGCATGCACGCTGCAATTAAAGAATGCCGAAAAGAAAATTAATTTAAAAGAACGGGTTAGCAGCCGTATAAGTACACGGATTGTTTCTATGGGTAAATTCCTTTTTTTTTCATTCAGAACTAAGCTTATATATGGAAAATTTTCTAAAAAATTGGGTCAAGAAACACCGAACTTTTTCTAAGTGCGAACGCAGCCACTGCAAGAAGTATCTCAAGCCTCCACAGCGTTGCACCTGATGAATGAAACGGAGTATGGCTAGCAACAACGCGTTTCCGCATTTGTCGTAAGGCTATCCGGCTATCACGGAAATGGTCCGAGCACAGCACAGTTGATTTCGTCGGCACGAACTTATCTCTCCTCACCGCACGGATCCACTGCGCTACAAGCTTCTTGTCCTTCGGGAACCTGTGAAACACCACATCGTCTCGCCCACCTGTATTCGCGCAGCCGAATGCTGCACAGAACGAGGGCATGTTGGGCGCCCTTGGCTGTAGGCACTCACGCAGCACATAAGAAAAGAATAGTTTACGAAAATCGCAAAAGAAAACAAACGTGAGCGGCGGCGGCGGCAGATTTCTCGAAGCGACGTTCAGTAAAGCGCAGGACGGAAAGAGGCATGCCAGCACATGCCAGCACGCCGGTCCGGCAGCTCGGTCCCCGCGAATGACGTCACTCTCGCCGGTTCTCTCCTCTGGCAACCACCTCACCCGGCGCTCCGGAAAGCGATGGGGGCGTGTCCGCGGGGCTGATTTAGAAAGCGATTTCCGCCCCTTATATTAACAAAACGAAGAAAAAAATTTCGGAACCGTAAATTATTAGGTCTGTTCTTCCCAATCCCAGGAATTCATCGAAATTGAAAACCGTTTCAGCTTCCCTTTAAAGGCCAGTGCCAGCAGTACAATAAACCCTCGTTAATTCGGACTTTACCTTACAGGTGTATGCATTACTTAAAGAAATCAAACTCTTGTCAATTTTGACATACTTGGCTGCACACCAATTTGGAACGCCGCAAATCTGTGATCAGAAAGAGCAATGGTGATGCCACCATCCAACTGAAACGACGCAGTGGCATCTGCAGCACCATAGTTATCAGCGGAAACCGTATGATGACAGGAACCAATGAGTCGTGCCCATTAATACTTTTATAGCTTTTATTTGCATTTACCGCAGCGCATAACACAGCATTGACCACATGCCTTCATATTTGCGTAGTCAACATCCGTGATTGTACTGACAGAGACCACGGTTTCGTCTGCAGCAGTCATGGCAAATAGCATAGTTTTTACTGGCGAGCGCGTCACCATCATGCCTTCAGAACTGTGGTGACCGTCCGTGATCAAGTGACCGTGGTTCCATATGCAGTGTTTGCAGCGAACAGTAAACCCGACGACAACTTTGTGCAGCAGCACAGCTAAAGCACTTATTTACTGTGTATCAGCATGTAGTCTATGAATGCAAGCAACTGGAAGCTACAAAGTGCAAGGCAAATTGTACCATTATTTAAAATTTTTTGTGCCAGATTTATTTCCTAACAAATAAAAACCTTGCTCAGAAAAAGGCATTCCAATGTTTGCTGTGTACTAGTTTTGGTTTTCTGTGTGTCTTGTTTTTCCTGGTCCTGTAAACTGCCAGAAAAACATCAGCACTACTTTGCGTAGTAACACAAAAGCAGAAACTCCGTACGTGCATGCAAGCATGCGCCCATAGTGTTGGCTGTATTGCCACAGAAAGTTGTCATCAGGTATAGTTTCGCTTTGACTTTGTGCAATGGCCAAGCAGGCAATGTCACAAACATGGCAGAAGCTGTCCACTTGTAGACGACCTTATGGTGGCTGTTCTCTATTAAATGCAATGCCCACAATGACGGAATAATAAAGTAACTGTTTTGCCACTTGCCAAGGATTGTCCCTTAGTGCTATGTGAACTAGGTATATGCATATAAGAGAGCTAATAGCTTGAAGTAATGAATGTCAATGTCATGTGTTGAGCCCACATACCTGGACATGCAGTTTATTGTTATTGAACTTTTATCACCAGTTCAACACCCCAAAACTCTGAACACATAAAAATTGAGCTACAGTATACAGCATCTTGGAAGCAAGACTTGTAAGCTGGTTTGTCAATACCGTAAGCTCTTTCACAGCTTACGTGAAATTTTAGACATATGTAGCTACACATTTAGAATTACCTCCAGGAGTTGCCAGAACCACTAAGGGCCAACTTACGCTCAATCTGCATGTGCGAGAAACTGCACATGCTGCACAAATTTTTGTTTACACTGAGTCTGCATAAGCAATGTAACTGAAATTTGTGCACCAGCATGCAACATGTGCAGTTTTCTGCACATGCACACATGTGAATTGAGCCAAGTCTGCTATAGTTATCACCTCTGGCACGGCAGCATGGGAATATTCAATTGAAAGTTTGCATTAGGCCAGCTGAAGCAGCCAACACCCAAATGCTATACTGAAAGGTGTGTGCAATTTGGAAAGGCTACATGCCTTTACTACAGAGATGAAACAGTGGTCAGATCCTTTTTTCATCCAGTAATAAAAGCATGTGTTTTGCAATTGTATTGAAAAATGCATGTTTTACAAGGCGATAGGCCAACAGCTTCCAGTCAACAGCACTGATTGCTATGCCAGTGCAAGCCGAAATATTGGCTATAGCTGCTTCTAAGGTTTGCATACGGTTTTTTAAAAGCCCGACGTGATAGCAAGCACCTGTGGCACCAGCACTGTCATTGTTTGGCATTATTGAATGTAGACAAAATAAAATCGTACAACTAACACTTTTCTGCCTAAACTCTATATTGCATCAAATGCCACCAGAATAAAGATGATCCTCTCCCACAAGGTGACCAAGTGACAGGCTTTTGAGAGGCCCTACAAGACATGCCTTTACCCTTTACTAGATGAAACAGGGGTCAGATCGTGGACACCTCAAAGCAACATTGGTGCTTTAAGAGTCACTTTCGATCTGGATCGAATTTCTCCATCGTTTGGTTCATTTGCAGATTCAGGGAGCCAATCACGATCGAAATTGCCCTCTGTCCACCAGGGGAGGGGTTCCACCAGGGGAGGATTTAGACCACCAGGGGAGGGGTTCTAGGTGACGGAAGACAATTAGCAGACTGTTTAGCAAGAGCAACCTCAGAACTCATGTTGTCGTCATGTACGTGTCTGACGGCAATTCCTATCAAAAGCATGAGGGTTCATCATATGTTGCTCTGCAACAAGAACAGTCCCTACAAGGAGCTTTACTTTTCCTGCTGTGCCACTGTTTCAAGAATTTCAGATTCATGATGTTAGCAGCATGTTGCAACCGAATTATGTGTGTATACATGTTGCAGCTACGTCCTCCAAAACCACTGCTGCATCTGTGTACTCAGTTCAACTAACTGCAGTCGTTTGTACAACCCCCCAAGTGGCGTTTTAGTCGCATACGACCTGCCTTCGAAATTCCGATTACATAATAAATGTGCAGGTCAGATCATCTAAACAGCAACTCACAAATGTTGCCTTAAGTTCGCGAAGGTCCACACAACGAACCGGGCAACGCACAAACGTGACATGTGCTTCACCAAGCTGCCTCACGAAATTGCGTTGAAACAAAAGACCCACCCTGTTCTGGTCGACAATGTTAACGATGCCGCAGAGCCGTCCCCGGTATTTGCCATGGGTCAGGTAGACCACCCGGCCGATCTCCACAAATGTCCGCAGGGTCTGTTGAACAATAGAACGGTTATGCGCTTTTCTGTCCCGAGATCCACGCCTGGGAAGCCCAGTAACGTCAAAAATCCTCATTGATATCAATATCCACTTAACTGTGGAGACATAACATACAGAAGTGAGTAATTGAGCAACACTCAGAACTCATGTCGTCGTCAAGTACGTGTCTGACGGCAATTCCTATCAAAAGCATGACGGTTCATCACGTGTTGCTCAGCGGCCACAAAAACATCAAAATTCCTACACTACTTAATCTCATATGATGCTTGATTTCACCATAACGCTACTTAGTTCGGTAAGCTGCTGGCCTAGTAATAGTAAACGATAAGCGCACATGCTCTGAATGCACGTCGGGCGACCTACACGTGTTGCTGGACAGCAAGCACACATCTAGGGAAAGTAAATGAAGTAACCACCACCACAGTGAACCAACAAAAACTAGTAGCGGTACACATTTCGTTTTACCAATTTCATATCCAGGACATGTAAAAGCTTAACTTTGATCTTCATGACAAATCATGACAAATACGGCAAGAGATTAAGGCTTAGCACATGTAGTTCACCATTGCGCCGGACAACACCGTTTGAACAACATCGCGGTCGTGTTGAAAACTAATAAAGCAAGAGAATTAAGGCTTATACTGTTAACACGCCATATTGTAGCAATATATCAAATCATATAGAATATAACAGCCTAAGCTCGCCACAAGAAAGAACGAGAAATTACACACGCCACGTACCATCGTGAGGGACCGCGAAAAAAAGGAATGCCAAGCGCAAAGCAGTGTCTGATGGGAGTTTGTGCGGGCGCTCTAGCGGAGACGGCAAGAAACGACTTTCAAGCATGCAAACAGCCAACGTTTTTTTTTTTTAGATTATTACCAAAAAATTGTATTTTGAGGCACAAATAATATACAGAGCACTATAACTTTGTTATAGTTTGTTACGTGAAAATGCAAATGTCGGCATACAGTTGATGAACTAGCCAACGTCGGCCGAAGCCATGTGGGATTAGGAGCTCTCGATGTGCTGAGGCAACGCAAGTTCTCTTAAGCAGCGCCTGGCTGAGGGCATGGAGGCCCTTAGAGGGGATATTTTTCCTTGGCGACGGTAATTCGACGGGACTAATTCAAGGAAAGTCGCCGCTTGGTTTTTGTCCGATATCTGCGGTGTGCTATCGACTTCCAACATGCCCTACATCAACGAACGTAAGCTGCAAAGCGAAGGAACTGCCCATATACGTTTGTTGAAGCTGCGTTTCATCATGGTGACGATGTTATTTTATAGGAGGCGAAATCATGGAGTCGCGGCCTCTGTGGCGGATAGGAACCATTACCGATTTTTTCCAAGGCTTCGCACGGATGGTTGCTTTATTGTGAGTTTTTGTTTTATTTATCTCATTTATTTATTTTATTTTGTCTAATTTCTTACAAGCTAAGAGGAATGAGTTGTGGGATAGCCATTTGTTTGCTTGCGGTCTCCTACCACCTTGCATTTTGACGGAGCTCAGTGGGCTATCTTTGTTTATTGCTACGACGAAAGGGGACTACACCTTGACGTTCGCTGTTTTTGCAGTCAATTGTGTTTCAAATTGTGCGTAAAAATCCAGCGAAGGCGCTCTGCTGCACCCAGAGCTAGCCAAATTAATTTTTGTTTGAACTATATAGTGCAATAAGAACCGCTCTTCTGGAAGCTGTCACGGCTTGTCAACTAACATTATTTCTTGCGTTGCGCATCGCGCCGTCGATTTGGTACCACCAGTAGTTTTTACTCATCCGAGACCTGTCCATAATCTTGGCAGGCATTGTTGCAGATGTTTGAAATTAGAGCTGACAGTGAAGTGAGTGTAGAAAGTGAAGCATACGTGGCACTGGCATTACGAGTTCTTTCGTGAAATGTGAAACCCATTATCATGTACACGCCATAGTATTCCTATGTATTACTTGTATCTACTACACTTATGGTGGCATATTTTTGTGTTTCAGCTTTCAGACTTTGTTTATGGTAAGTGCATTCAGTACTTGTAATATTAGTATCACAGAAACCATTAGGTGAATAGTTTAGAATCCTTGCACTTATAAATCTGCATTTCAGATGGATTCTGATAGTTCAAGCAGATCATCGTCGTCAAGGCCTGGAGGGACAAATGCAAGAAGGTATATGCACAAGCAGCTGTATTTCGAAAAAAGTGTTCGGTGTACAAACTGCCATGTTTTAACCTATGCGCGATGTCCCAGGTTAAGTCCACCAAGTTTAAAAAAAGAAAGCAAAGCCTTTTGTGCAGATGAAGCCGCATGATGAAATGTCCAGTATTTCTTGCGTTCGCCTTGACTACTTTGTATTGACCAACTTGTGAATATGAATGAAGTTGATCATTAACTCTATGGCATAGTGACTGTAAAATTGTTCATTAATTTGTTACTTATTGCTCAGTTATGAAGGAGAGGGCAAGAAATGCTGGAGGCTTATTCAAGTGACTACACATATTCTAATTGACATCAAGAGAAAAAAATGGAGCTGGGCAGGTCATGTAATGTGCTGGTTCGATAACCGTTGGACCATTAGGGTTACAGAATGGGTACCAAGAGAAGGGAAACACAGTCGAGGAGAGCAGAAGACTAGGTGGAGCAATGAAATTGGGAAATTCGCGGGCGCTAGTTGGAATCGGTTGGCGCAGGGGTAATTGGACATTGCAGGGAGAGGCCCTCTTCCTGCAGTGGACATAAATTAGGATGATGATGATGGCATGTTGCTTCTGTCTGCACAAAGTGCTTGACTTCTTAATTTAATTTTATGGAAAGGCCATTGCCATGAGTAGTAGTGGCTTGATTAGAAGTTACAGCAAGCGTGGTGAACACAGAAAATAGGTGTGCCACAGCTATGCCTTTGCAGTTCGACATAACACAGACAAAAGAGGAGACAAATGTTTCATCATGCTGCCTAGGCATAGTTGTTAATACGCACCAACTTGCCCACCTTTCAGTCATTCTGTGGTGTACTTAGTGCTGGAACCAGCATCTGGCAGTACAGGATTCATGAAAATGCTTACTTCAAAATATCCTTAGCCATTGTGTATTCAGTGGGTAGTCGGTTTGTACAGCATATTTTAACTTTCTTTTACAGACCTCCTGGGCCACAACCTAGACGCAGGCTTGGTGGTTTTGGAAACCTTGACTCTGGTAAATAAATTGCATAACCAATGAAAGTTTTTATGCTAGTACCACATCCATTTCTGCAGCATACTTTGGGTAGCTTATGTTGCTAGGTGCACATAAAATGCAAGTTTGCTATGCATGGAGATAAAAATGACTCCAGTAACTCACAATTAGCATGTATTAGAGGCTTATAGGAATGACCGACTTTTTTTTTTGTCAGAATGAACCAATCTCGCCAGGCTCCGAGTGCATGTGCACCAGTCCTGGCAGTGCCACGATTCTGGTGGACCTCACTTTATCCACTGCACTTAATTGGGTTCAAGAAATTATTTTGTTTTCTTTACATCTCTTTTTATTAACTCTCCTCTTTCTCTGTTCCTCTTCCCTGTATCTGTTTTTCCACAGCTGTGGGACAGTTCAGGTATCCACTGGAAAGTGAGACAGTCATGATCCCTGTAGCCTTTCTTTTCCCTGCTTTGTCCTTTTCTGTAAATATGATAAATTATTATTACCACAGACTTAAGTTTATTGCCACGACTAAGAGTTGCATTGTGGTTTTTACGAAGGGGGATGTGTGTTTTGCTGCTGGGGTGGCTTTTCAACACTTTTCCATCAGTGGAATTGTATTCTCTTGTAACAGCTTTTCCCTTACCCTTAAGGTTGAGCTGGTTTACGGTGGAGAAAAATGAAAAAATACAAAACTGTGTGCAGCTAATTGTGGTTTCCCTTGGCTGCATCCAAACTTGCTGTTAGTTTGATCTATTAACTACACTGTTTCTATATCTACGAACTAGGATTTTAGTCCTAAGGTAGTAGTGGGGGGGCATCAAACATTTTTCATGCATTCTGTTAGGAACATTACTTTCGAGTTATTACACCTGAGAATTTGTCGCCTAAGTATGACATCTTTATTCTCAGCACTGCTACTCTCATTAAAGAAAATAGCAAGTGGGCAATACAAACACGTTATATAAAGTATTAGTAATTTACATGGATGCTGTGCATAAGTAGTTGTGGGTGCCATGCATTTTTGAACTATAGTAAAATGTAGTGTTACCTCCTTTTCTTATTGCCCCAGCTGACATGAAGCTGGTAATACAAACGAATGTTGATTTAGTGCAGTCACATTTGTAGTCAAAAACTTGATTGAATCATAACCTTCACTCAGTTGAGGTTTCCGTTTAAGTAAAAATTGCTTCACAGGTTACTGGCACAGTCACAAGATTTTTTTCTCACTAAGTGTTATGAACAGAATTCTGCAAGAAACTCGACTGCCATGTGATAATGGTCGTGTTGAGAGCAAATATTTTGTACAGACTTAGTAGTCACTGTTGTACGGTGCCTTGCATGCACGTGAGCCAGCCATTTTGTTCAAGTAGAAATTGTAGTTGGTGCATGATTGCTTACAATAGGTTTAGTGTGAAGCATACAAAGACAAGTGCCAACTGACAACTGTTTATTCTCATTACGAAGATTTTGAATGCATAGGGGCGACATGCTCTTGTTATTTCATGTTTTTTTTTTTTAAGTATTCCCTATGTCACCCAAAGTACTATCAAATCAGGAAAACATGAGCCAAAAGTGCTTTGTTTTTTGTTGAAAACTCCTGTCGACCCCCCCACCCTTCTCCATTCTACCTTTTTTTATTATTAACAGGCACAATGAACTGCTCCATTCCTGGTGGTGGATGAGGCTAAAGGGTCTTCTGTGCGCAGAAGACCCGAGAAGATATTATGAGCAACCACCTTGAAGCACTCTTTCTGGGCAAAATGATGATGCCCACCCTTTCAACTCCACTGTGAACTAGGGTGTGGCTGAAGCTTTGCTGAAGAGTTGCTTCCAATGATGTATCATCTAAGTGTTTCCTCACACAGCACAAATTAGTAATTGCTTTGTAACTGGTTTCAATAAAATTGCACGAGCAAACCATGACAAGATATTATAATGACCTAATAAAGTATTCACTCGTTTATATACTTTTAAATGTATTTGTGGTGTTAACCATACAATGGTGCTAGATTTTACCTGCAGCCAAATTCAACATTGAAATTTTGATTTTTTTCCCAGTCATTCTCTCAGCTAGAGGTTTCAGGTGCTACTGTTTACATTCACTTACATTGACCAGGTTTCAATGCTTGGTTGTGCCTCAAATCTGTGTTGGACTTGCAGGTATTAATAAAACATAAACTGACATGCTGAAAAATATATGCAGGAACTAATACATAGGATGTCTACCAACTGTGAAAACCGAAAGTCTCGGGGATTTTGAATAGTCTGGAAGAACTTGGGGAATTAGTGCTTCTCTCAGAGAAAATTTGCTGTAATTTTATTGAAGGGGAGAACGGAAGTCATAATGCTGGCTCGTGTAACAGACTCAATCGTAATGAATCATGTTTGACGCCGTGTCGTTGGCTGGAGGAATTGCCAGTGTACAGTCAACGACCGACTTTCTGGATGTCCCATAATTCGGACACCTTCGCGGCACCACCACATACTCCGTAGAGTCGATGTAAAGAACATCTAAAATTTCGGATGCAAGAACCCTTCCCCGTCCGATTTTTCGGACTTTTTGCCGTGATCGCAGCTCCAAATCGGCATTCTATCAATTACTATCTCTCATGCTCGGTGTTGCTTCTTAGACTCAGTAAATCAATATTGTACTATTTTGTCACAAGAGTTTTCATGACGCGCAATCGAGTGTGGCAACAGACTTAAATTTAGTTAATGTTTTCTAGAGTTGTATGATGTTCAGGTAAAGTTACAGAAAAATATGAAATAATTTTAACCAAATGACAAAATTCAACACTGCAATAATTTATTGACAAGTCTGCCAGAGATGCCAAACAACCATCAACACAAGCACTTGCGTAAACTGTGAGTAATGATGCTTAATCTTTCCAGTTAAGCTGTTTTGGCCACGGTTTTTGTTGGCATCATTGTGCAGCTCGCAATTTTTTTAGCTAATTTTTTTTCTACAGGCCTTGTTCAATGACCCGGCCCTTACCCAAAGGGAACTTTTTTCAATTATTGCCTATTTATTTGCCTATGACAATTGCTTGCAACAGCTGTTCTCAGTGTCTTAGAAGTAGAGCAATACTAAGCATGAGATGAAATACAGTAGATATAACAACCATTGCAATACTGGAAATGATGGTCAGTTAATGCCAGCGAGTAGCAGACTAAATTGTGGCCATTACAGAGAATGGCGTCAATAGAATATATGAAGAAAAGCCTCGCCCCCGACATCTCATGTTTGAGGCATTGCATTGTGCCTCAAAATGCCGCTTCTGCCAAGTACACCCTACTATCACTATGGGCCTTCATGCGCACCATCGAATGTGATTCTTTCTCCCCTCCCCTTTAAATTAATAGGCTGTGGAGCCACATTCAAGCAAGTCAAAGCAAAAAAATATCGCTATGTTGCCAGAGAAAAGAAGTCGAAAGCATGAATATGCCACAGGATACTGTTCTATGTATAAAATTTCATAAACATAATTAGATATAAGCACAGAAATCATGACAACAGCAATGCTTAAAATACGCAAAACTCCACAAGAAGGTTTCTCTGCTAATGTCACTGAAAAAAATGCTAATGCAGGGAACACATTCACACATGCCGCTCTCCTATTTCCACTTCCAGTGTGTAAGCTCCAACTTAGTACACCCTGCAAGCATGAGATCCACCTTCTTTGAAGCAACATTTTAGTTATGTGGGGAAGTATGCTTGCAGAGTTTAACACACAAACCAACTGTGCTTCACTTTCGCTGTTACTTGACTGTGGCAGCATAAAATGACTTGGCACCGTGGCCAAAGTATTTGCCCTAACCACCCTTTTTGAAAGAGAAAACATGAATGAAGCCAGTTTATTGGTAGACATGCATGCTACTATCCCTCCAACTCTCTTCCAAGAGCCAAAGGTACAAGTGATCAAATGTATTTAGTTATGTGCATGTGCTTTTTGCTATAGTAATGTTCACAAAAGTGTTTTTGAAAACTTGCCACTTGCACCAATGAACTTTCAGAAATTAAGACTCATTCTTGCTAGTGAGGAAAGATAAGCCTGGTGTACGATATACTTTTACACAAGCACACAGAACAATAGCTGTGCCAGCTAAGGTTAACTGGTCGATTTTGTATGTCGAGCGCACAATGCAGTGTGGGAAACGCTGATGTAAATCAGCTTGATGTTAGTGCAATACCAGGTCACCATGGATTCTTGTGTCATTATCAATAAAGGGCAACATCACGATTAACATGAAAAACTACTGTAAAAACCGGAATACAGGTTGAACTCTCTTTTAAAAAATGCAGCAAAAAGTCGACCCCCGTCCTATAACTGTTCATTTTTTTTTTACAAGTTTATGCCAGGGATTTTTTTTTTTTTTTTTGGAGTTACAGTTTTGGGGGTCGACCTATCCTCCGGTGCGACCTATATTCCGGTTTTTTTGGTAAATACGGTAAACACTCGTTATAATTCAAACTCTGATATCTCAAAATATTCGATCAGTCGAAATTCTTTTCCGGCCGTGGCGTCAACCTGTTTTTCACCACTTATCTAAAAATGTTTTGCGTGGCACTCCGGATATCTCGAAATATCAATTGACTTTGGAAACACCAGGGATAAGGAAATGGAGCAGCGCCGGCAATGTCGCTTGCACTAGCATTTCAACCAGCGGCAGCTCACTAGACGAGCCATGCCAGGGCCGTGCTCACTGATTATCTTTCCCCCATTCTTTCTGCCTACCCTGCTCGCTGACCCTTTGATGTGGCCTCACGCAGGAGCAGTGAGCTGGTAGTCGGAAGCTTTCTTTTTCCTCCCCTCTTATTTAGACACTTTTTTGTACTTTTTTGTGACACATCTGGAGGGAAATTCGCAGGCGAAAGTTGGACTCGGTTGACACAAGACAGGGGTATTCGGAAATCGCAGGGAGAGGCCTTCGTCCTGCAGTTCCTGCAGTGGACGTAAAATAGGCTGATGATAATGATCGTGGTCGCAGCGTATTAATCGTAACCTTAAACAAGATGATCGCCACTTTTCAGCAGTACACTCTAAGAAAAGTTTACACCCTTTGAGTCTTGCCACACAACAATAAACGTCATCTGTCTTGTCCGCATTTCTTTGACGCTGCGATCCCGGTACTTCCCAGTAAGGAACGGCATGCGCATTATCAGCATGATCTACATAGCATTGCCGACAGGAAAGTAGCAGGCACTGCGTTTTCAAGAAGGAAAACGCAAGCAAGGCAGATGACGATTATTGTTGTGTTGCAGATATACACCCCGAAGGTTCTAAACTTTTTTTTAGAGTGTAACGATCAGCCCAAACGCTGTGCCCCAAAAGCCAGCATGTGAGATTGCTGTTTGATAATAACGCTCGCTTCATGCTTGCGCCATGATGAGGCATAAATGCCACGTCACTCATGGGATGACAATTGCGCTCTTTTGCAGTGCAGACGTTTCAGCCTTCGAAGTGAAATTGTCAGGAATTCATTACAATGCAGAAAGTAGCAGCGTCAACTTTTTCTATGTCTGGAACTGGCTATGCCTGGATGACTGGCTTCAAATATTAGAATCAATCGTCTTCCCTGTGCCAAGCACGCTGCCTTGGCACATGCACATGAAACACGGGAGCAGGTATTGACGTCTAAAAGATGTCCTGAATGGATAATCCAGAAGTCTAGTAGCTGTCTTGATCAAGACATTTTGTAGCCATGGATATCTAGAAGTACTTCGCAAGCCCTGCTAACATTACGCTAAAAGTTGGCTAACGGACATCTTGATAAGAACTTAAAAAGTTCCCTCAAATTTTTGTGGCAGTGGTTACAGTAATGTGAGGTTTGCCCAAAGTTGCAATTTATTTTAAATGAGGCACGGACATCAGAAAAAAAAGTTTATATTGTTGGATAGAGTGATGCACAGGTAGTTTTTCCAGATGTGAACCACGGGAATAGTGTAGCACTGCCTGGCTGGTCGACTTGTACATTTTGCTTAAACCAATCAATTGAATGCCGCCTGCCAGAATTATTTTGCAAATAAAACAAGATTTGTGTTGTATGCTGATATCATGCCAATGTGTGCGCCCATTGACTGAATCAAGAATGCCACCTCTGCACGAGACGCATCATTGTTAACAAAACTTTGCCCTGCTGGGTCTCCACCAAACTGAAATAGTTTCTAGCAAAGAAACATTTTGTCAGTGATGCTGCAGTTCAGGCAAAAATTACATCCTGGTTTCAGTTACAGGTGGTAGGATAGCATGACACCAGTATATGAAACAGAATGCTGTGCTACCATGAATTCTTAAAAAATAAAGGATAGTTCACATATGGAAAAACACTCTGTACCACTCTATCCAGCAATATAAGTATTTTTTTTCTGATGTCCATACTTCATTTAAAAGTAAATTGTAACTTACTTTGTGGGTGCCCCTTGTAAGGTATGCTTGATGCTTGCATAGCATCATGCAGAAATAATGGCCAGTTCTTTGGCATACCACCCATTAGTGAATTCCTTGCATGTTGCATGTTACCGGAACTGAATGATAAATCATAATATGCTGTTATTTTTTTTTTCATACACTATGTAGGATGAGTTTTTCATGCAGTGCATAAAACATGATTGCAAGCGAAAATGCAGCAAGACATCTATCTACTTCACAATGTGACGTAGTGAAACTTCATTACCTAATAAATGAGAAAAGATGCAGAAAGTGTAATTAATAAGAGCGACAAATAGCAGCAAAGGTGGTCATGCATGAATTTCATGGAGATAATTGCCACCGCTGCCAGAGCAGGCCAGCCTTTGCAGGAGAGGACTGGCTGCCCTCAAAAGGTTGCTGTCACAGGCCACGTGTGAAGGTTCTTGTTGTGTATTGACAAAACAGCTTTTGTAGACACGGGCAAGCAATATCTGCACAGAAGAGGAAAAAAAGGCGAGGGAGGAAATTAGAATGTGCAAATTGGAACTTCAATTAGCAATATGTACCAAGCAAGAAGTTTGGCTCATATTAAAAATAAATTTAAGCCCTCCTTTCTCTTAACATACTGGGCTCTTAAGGTATGTATGTGATGTTTAAAATAGTAGTATATTTCCTGGCATATAGTTATTAAAATGCAGAGCAGAGTCAGACAGAGAAGTGCCTTCAAATTAAAATATGTTTTGCAGCTAAAACGGCACTTACCAACTTGTCAAACAACTCTGACAGCCTCCCTGCAAAATATAATCAGTTTAAGACTGTTATCTGTTCTGCGGGTAAATAATGTGCTATCTTAATTAAAAAGTAAAATCGCATTTTATACTGTTAAACCAGAAGCAAGTTCGGTAGTTTGTACTGTCTAGCTGTTGCCTTTTTTTCATACTTAAACATGACATAGTACAGGGTAAGCAGGTAGCATACAAAGGACTGTTGATAAAGTATCACAAACCAATGCTTCTGGGGCTGGGTCAATCACTTTCTTGATATATATTCATGTCATCCTAACTGGCTTAGGGCAATACCTCACACCAATAATGCATCACCTCGGATGATAAGTCATACAAAAAGTTGGGAGGATGCTTAAGCTTTGACTTTAGGAGCAGAACGCAATAGCATTCAAAGATCCCTGAATGCTTTCCACGCTTCCCAGCAACTGCAACTTATGTAAGTGTACTGTTTACTGGGAAACACTGGCGGCAAACACTATGCACGAAGGTGAGCTTTGTGGTTCTTTTTTTGATGGTGTGCAAGGAAGCGAGTGGGCCGCGCCGCTCCTATTAAGACAAACCTCAAACAGCAGCTGGAAAATGCTACCGCGTTAAAAGGGGTTTGTGTTTGAGTTTCCGCATACTAACAGAATTATGTTTTCTAATATTCATATTACAATCGGACACTATCATGTCTGTAGGTTGTCTGTAAGCTGTACTTTACGATTTTTCTGATGTATTTTACTATGAGAAATTAAATTTGTTCAGTAACTTCTTTGTGCTACATGGAGGGCCTGCGTGGTTCAGAATGCATGTTCCCGAAATGACGGTCGACGCGGGACGCCGGATTTTCTGCGGCACAAGGCCCTTAACGCTAGGGCTATCGCTAAGGGCTATCGCGTTAAACTTAAAATTGAAGGTATCTCATGATGTGATCAAACGAGAACATTGCCTCCTGCCTTGATAGCGTCAACGTGCTTGTTGCGCCAGAAAGTGATTTGTTAGTTAATTCGGGTTTAATGACACAAAAGCGGCTAAGGCTATGCTGCGCCAGCCACAAGATATTTAGAAATCAACAAATGTTAAAGCAGCGAAAGCTGCGTTACTTCAGAGTTTGTATAAAAAACCGGTTTCTTCTAGAAAGCTGAAAAAGTCAGTGAAGGGCACTAGCGGTTCATCTCCGAGTATTGAGGCGGGGTGTAAAGGTATGTGCCAGTTATAGAGATTCTGTAAAAGCTTCCGTCTCTGTGTTTCAATATGTGGACATGTCATAATAATGTGCATTACTGTGAGTGGTTCATGGCACTTCTCGCAGGTTGGTGGGTTTTCGTTTTGAAGTAGGAAATTGTGTGTCAGGTGTGTATGCCCTATTCGGAGTCTACATAGGATCACCTCATAGAAGCGTTGCTGGTGAATGCACGACTTCCACTCGCTAAGCAGGGGTTTTATTTTGTGTACCTTGTTATTTATGCAAGAGTCCCATTCTAGCTGCCACTTTGATGCCAGGGCCTTATGAATCGCTCGAATACTGTCTCTGTATGGAAGCGTTGTTTGTGTTATACCTTTGTGCGCTGCCATGAATGCGCATCTATCTGTTGCTTCATTCCCTGGTATCCCAACATGGCTTGGGACCCAGCAGAATCGTAACGTTCTTCCGTATTCATTATAGGCCAACATGTTTAGGGTATCACCAAGTAGGGGTTCAGACGCGGAGTTAAGGCTTAGAGCTCTGAGTGCGCTTAATGAATCGGTATCTACGATAGCATTCATCTGCTTGTCGCTGGTAATTTTTTTACTGCTGTCCATATCGTAAAAACTTCGGCGGTAAACACTGAAGAAAAATTATTTATCTGAATGCTATTTTGCCAATTTTTGGTTATTATTCCGACACCTACGTATTCTTGTGTTTTGGAGTCAGTGTAAAATTCTGTGTAATTTTTATATTTTTCTTTAATAGCTCAAGACTCTTGTATTATGTGTTCTTGTGGAATGTCTTTTTTCTTTAGATGTGTTAGTGTCCAGTCACATAGCTGTGAAAAGTTGTACCACGGTGGCAATCTTGGTGGCCTTTCAGCAACCTGCAGGGCCTCATGAGGAACATCATAAGTCTGACAGTATTCTTCATGTCGTAAGATTAGTGGCCGAATCATGTTCGGTTTGTTTGTGTAGTGTATCCGTGATTTGCACTGTGTTACGATGCTGTAGCATATATGTTGTGGTGATGATCAAATTCGTAGTACATAGGAAAGTGTAAGTAGTGCTCTGCGTTGAAGGAAGGCTCATTGCAGTCGACATATAAACTTTGGACAGGCGATGTTCTGTAGGCACCGCTCGCCAGTCGTAGGCAGAGATTATGAACTGGATCAAGTCGCTTGATGTATGACTGCTTAGCTGCACTATAAACTACACTACCGTAGTCGAGGATGCTACGTACAAGGGACCGGTATTTATGTAGTAGACAAGTTCGGTCAGATCCCCAGTGCTTGTGCGATAACACCTTGAGGATGTTTAATGCTTTATTTGCTTTAATTTTATTTGTGTTAATGTGGGCCAGGAAGTTCAGCTTTGTGTCAAATGGTACGCCTAAAAATTTGTGGTCGTCTTTGACCGGCAAGGTTGTACCATCCAATGTGAGAACTGGATTGCAGTGTAACCCTCATTTCTGGGAGAACTATAACAGTTTTGTCTGTTGAAAAACGGAATCCATTTTTGTCAGCCCATTGTGTAAGATTATTTATGGTTATTTGCATGTAGTTGCCTTTCACAGGTGGGTAGATTTGAGGCGCGGCAAGCCACTAGCAAATCATCGACATATATTGAGTGCATAACTGAGGATGGAATGATCTTATTAACAGAGCTCATTTTGATTATGAAGAGTGTGGTGCTCAGAATGCAACCCTGTGGAACGCCATTTTCCTGTGTAAATGTGCGTGAAAGTATGGTGCCGAGACGCACCTGAAATGTTCTATTTGCCATAAAATCAGACAGTTTAGCATTCTGCCACGCACTCCCAAGTCAGCCAGATCTCTTAAAATTCCATACCGCCACATGGTATCATACACTTTTTCTAGATCGAAAAAAAAACTGCCAGACAGTGTTGTTTGTGTAGAAACGCGTTACGTATTTCATGTTCTAGCCATACGAGGTGGTCAGTTGTTGAGCAGCCTTTTCTGTATCCGCACTGGTGCATGTCTACTAGGCTCCTTGATTCAAGGATGAATGTGAGTTTATGATACTCTCGTAGGATTTGGCTAGACAGCTTGTTAACGCAATGGGCCTGTAGCTTCATGGGTACGTCGCGGGTTTACCTGATTTAAAAAAAGGAACTACTACTGCATTTTTCCAGTCTGTAGGCATTACTCCAGATTCCCAGATCTTGTTGAAAAATTTAAGTAGTGTTTCTGCTGATGCTTGAGATAGGTGTGCCAGCATTGTGTAGTGGACACGGTCAAGACCTGTTGCCGTTTTTTTACCGGCAGAGAGAACTCTGTTCAATATTTGCATTGTGAGGACGTTATTAAAAGGTTCATTTGAAGCCCCAGTCTGTGTTTCTATGCAGACTTTTTATAATTTAGGAAAGCATTGGAGTAGTTTGCTGAGCTGGAGACCTTGTAAAAGTGTTCGCCTAATAAGTTGGCCTGGTCCTGTAGTGTTGTTTGTGTGCCTGGACATGTGAGTAGTGGTATTGTGTATGATGTGTACTCTCCTTTAAATTTCCTCACCTTGTCCCACATTCGTTTTGACGTGACGGTACTATTAATTAAAGATATGTATTTTTGCCATGACGATTTCTCTGCCTGTCTTCGAATAAATTGTGCTTTGGCTTTGGCCTGTTTGAAATTTAAAAGGTTGCTATAAGTGGGGTACCTCCGCAGGATTCCCCAGGCCTTATCTTTTCTTTTTGGCTTCGGTACACTCGTTCGTCCACCAGGGATCTAGCCTTTCGCGCAAAATACCGGATGACTGTGGTATTGCCTTTTCTGCTGCAGATATTATGACCTCAGTGATTTTTTTGTTGAGTTCATCAATGCTTAGTTCTTGTGAAAATACAGCTTCCAGTTTCGCGTTTTCCATAAAAGCCGGCCAGTCAGCAAGCTGTAATTTCCACTGACGTGGCCTATTGACTAAGATTAGTGGTGATGATAAAAGGTTGATGATTGCGGGCAAGTGATCACTGCCATAAGACCTGTCGAGGGCTTCCCATTTAACATCATTAAAAAGAGATGGTGAGCAGAAAGCTAAATCTAGACAACTAAAACTTCGGGAAGTTGGTGCAAAGTACGTCAGGGCACCTGAATTTAAAAGGCAGATATCACTGGATAAGATAAAATCTTCAACCAGCTGTCCTCCTTGGTCAGTTTTGACGCTGCCCCAAAGAGTACAATGAGCATTAAAATCCCCTGCTAAAATAAATGGTTCCGGTGATTGATGTGTTAAATTTTCTAATTGTTTAGTAGTGAAGTGGGTGTGCGGTGGAATGTACAGTGAGCAAATTGTGATGGTTTTGTAAGATAGAATGGCGACAGCTACGGCTTCTAAGGATGTATTCAATTGTACATTTCGGGTAGGAGTGCTGCCCTGCACGACTATAGCCACTCCACCTGACAAATGGCTGGAGCATTCGCGGTCCCTTCGGACAACGGTGAAACCTTTGAGAATTTGACTATTTTTTGGAACGAGATTTGTTTCCTGGAGACATACTGCAACTGGTGAAAAGCTGTTGATGATGTCTTTGATGTCACCTAGATTGTGTATGAGACCTCTACAATTCCAATGGATAATAAAAGCCATTTTGAAATTGAAAGGTAACAATGGCACTACGGAAAGAATAGGAGGTAGATGTTAGGTGACATGGATTTAAAAAGGCTAATACAAATGAGCGATAACCTTTAGGTTATCGCTTGCTTATTTTGAGTGGTTATTGGGATTTTGTCCCTCTTACCGTGCTCGAGAGAGCGCTTATCCTTATGTCAATGACACCGGGGTTTTTGTGTCGACCTCCATCGCTCTCTCTGAGGTGCTGGAGGACTGAGAGTTTGGCGGCGAGACACGTGCCTCGTGCCTTGGAGTTCGCTAGACCTTAGGGCCCTGCGGGACTGGTTTCTGCAGGGCCTCTGAAGAGGATCGAGCAGCGCCGGCTGCTTCGACCACGGGGGTGGGAGGGGTCACGGCGGGACCACTATGCGTGGTCTCGGAGGACTTCTGAGACCTCTGTGACGCTGCCCTCATCTGCGTCACATCGGCGTAACTTCTTCGCGGAAGGTACGATAGCCGCTTTCTGACTTCATAGAACGAGATTTTTTCTTTGACAGTTAGAGCAATTACTTCTTTTTCTTTTTTCCAGCAAGGGCAGGACCGCGAATAAGATGGATGATCTCCCTTGCAGTTAACACAATGTGGAGAAGAGGTGCAATTCTCAGATTGGTGTTCGTTGGAGCTGCGTTTAACACAAGTTGTTTGTCCTCGGCATGCATGTGAAGCATGTCCAAACCTTTGGCACTTGAAACATAATCTGGGGTTTGGGATATATGGTCTCACATTGACTTTAACATAAGCTACATCGAGCGAGTGAGGTAGGCATTACGCTTGTTCCGAAAGTGAGTATAACATGTTTGGTGGGGATTTCTTGATCGTTTCTACGGATTACTATTCTTTGTACTTTGGTAACATTTTGTTCCTGGAAACCTTCCAGCAGTTCCTCGTCGCTTAAACCAATAAAGTCTTCTTCAGATATTGCTCCCCTGCTTGTATTAAGTGTTCTGTGGGCTGAAACAGTCACTGTCGCCTCGCCAATACTGGTAAGTTCAGACAGCTTATCTGCTTGATCTTTATTATTCAGTTCTAGGAGGAGGTCCCTGCTAGACATTTTGGAGGCTTTGTATGTCTGTCCGATTTTATCTTTCAGGCATTTGGCTACCAGGAATGGAGAGAGATTTCTAACAGGCATGTTGCTTTCACTGTGGATTACATAGTATTTGGGGAAAGATGGAGCGTTCTACGAAAGGGGAATTGGAACGGTACTTCGGTGCGGCATCTTTTCAGACGCCGATCATAAACTACAGAGGCTTGCGCTGCCATAGGAAAATGTGTTTGTTTGGCAACAGCGCCGACCACCCACCATGGAGCCCAATGAAGGGGATGTGGCAGAGCTTGCGTACAAGTCTGCACGATGCCAGTCGTACGCCATCACAATAACCAAATATGGTGTACCCAAGGTAGGATAGCCACACAAGGTTAACCCTTGCCGCCAAGGAGAAAGGAAGTAAACAGAAGAGAGAAGAAGATAGGAAAGGTCAGAAAGTGAGAGAGAAAGATGAAGATTCGAGGAGAAAGAGACAGGAAGAGGCGACTGCCGATTCCCCCCATGTGGGTCGGTCTGGCGGTGCCGTTTACGTGAAGCAGAGGCCAAACAGGTGTGTTGCCCCCGCCGGGGGGCCTTAAAGGTCCAAACACCCGGCATCGGCTCAATCCCCAGGATCCCCCTTTCCCCGGACACGGCTGAGCCGCGCACGGCTACACGCGGGAGGGTCCAACCCTCGTGTGCTCGGGTACGTGGTGTCGCAACACACCAAACGCTTGCTGACGCAGACGGCCCTGTGGGGGCAAAGTGATTAGTAGAGGCTACAAAGTCATTAGTGCATCTATAGCCTCAGGTAATTCTGAGCATCTACACTGATAGAAATTGAGAAGCCACTACGCACAAATAACTGCATTCAAGTAATGATCCATGCTGAATAATTTCCCACCTAGCGAAAGGTCAAACGTGGCAGCCTAATCAGAGGGTCAAGAAAAATAATTTGCTAAATTCTGATAAGACCTCTAATTGATATTATTGAAATAGATGCCAAAAAAACAAAAAAAAACAGGACAGGTAAAATTAGAGTTATGACAAAATTTTGCAAAGCACCTCTGCATACTGCTGGAACCCACAGCATCATGCCTGTTCTATGTGCGACATGTGACAACACAATCTCTATCTCAGATAAATGCACCTCCACACGTCATTGTGTGAACCCCTCACTATAAGGTTAAAAAACACCGTCTGCACAGGCTAACTGAGGTGGTTTATTCAGCAGGTGCCAGCCAAGTGCCGATAGTGGTAGAGTCAAATTGAAGTTTGTTCTTATATGGAAGTCTCGGTACATGTTTTATCAATTGTAGCAGCAAAACAGATTTTGCAGCACACACAAAGACCTGACATTAGACTCCTTGCTGATGGTGTACAGTAAATTCCTGTAAAGAAACTAAACCAGACAACAAACATTTTAGAACACAGAACTCATCACATACTGCCTCAAATACATTTGTGCATTAGGGAAGCAAGGTGCAATGTACACTGTTGTAGCAAATGTTTACTGACATATGGAATACTAATAAATGATGACACAAGAGAGTTAATTTGTGAGTTCTTACATAGTATTGACTACCTACAGTGAGAAGTTTTGTAAAGCTTAGCGAAACGTAGTAGTGAAAATAAACTGTGTACACTGGTGCTGAGAAGCTGGGAATAATAATGGCAGCTTATTTGGGATCAGTGCAAAAAAATGCCCACGACCAACTAGCAATTTACCGCGAAGTGCTCCCTGGTCTTAACCCATATACAAAGCACTGTAAGGATCAGAGAGGGTACAGTACATTGGCTTACACTGATTATAATGAAGAGGACCCGTCATCCAGCTAGTGCCTACAGACAAGGGAGACGCCTAGCTATCTAAACAGTGAAAGGAACAAAATAAGAGTGCATCAAGTTGTCTGAAAGACAGATTTGCAATTAAAAATTAGCTGAACCACAGTCATTAATTAAAAGAGACAAGCAGTCATGATTGCACTCCCAGATGAAGCACCTAATAGGCTACACGTTTTGCAGATTTAGAACAAAGCACCAGTGAAATTTTTCCATCAGCAGCCGATTACATTTGACATTGCATAAAACAAGTAAGCATTACAGTGATCTCTGTTTTGCTATAAAGTGGGATCACTACAAGCTGTACAGTCACACACACATGCATGCAAAGCACAGTAAATTAAATACAGTAATACACAAAGCTGAACCCTATGCAAGAACAAATGCACTTAAAATATGGAGAGTCCAGTCTAGTTCATGATTACGGCCAGCGCATCCTCTTTGAATGCACTCCCTTCGTTTGTTTGGTGCTGCGTTAACTATAACGACTTTAAGCAAGCAGAAGCCTCGTATAAAAATAAAGTTGACAAAAATCGGCAGGGCAGAAGAGCCCAACCATCAATAATTGTCATAGTTAACACCTGCAAAAATTAATACATTTTTGACGAAAAACTAAGTGCAAAGTATTTAACTTACCGGAAAAGGTGCTATGCGAATGTGCGATGCAAGAAGGTGCATCAAGAACATTGAAGGTAGTGAATGCAGATCCTGTCAATGTGGTAGTAAGCCGTCGGCAAAAACACACATACAGCTGATGTCATGAAGCACTGATGCAAAACACATGGCAAACAGCGTCAGCACAGCTAAATGACTCCAGTTGATATTCCAAAATTCGAGGACACCTAAGCACTTCTTATAAGTTGGGAATGTGGAAGCATTTATGTCCAATTGAACGCCGCTAAGCAGCCCTTCGAGTTTTGTGCTGCGAGTAATGTACCATAGCAGTACGTGCTGTTCGAGCCAGCAAGGAGCAGCAGCCTGCGGTACCAACGCCACGTCACTGATGGTGTCCGTGGCATGCGGAGTTGCATTGCCGTATCTGCTCTGTCAAGGCGCGTGGGTGATGTGGCATCACGGTGATGCCCTCGATCCCCTTACGCAACACCTGGCGTGCTTCTGCTACAGCAGGTCTTCCGATTCGCCCGCTCTGCTTCGTCGAGGCACGCTCATGACGTGGTGTTGCAGCCAATGAGAATTTCGGTGCTGTTTCACTGCTACATAAGCTGCTGGCTTTTTTACTCAATGGGCTATTTGATGTTTTCGCGCCAATAAATGTACAGAACAGCTTAGAACAGCACACAACTAGTATAAAGTAAGAATTAACGACCAAGACACTGCGTGTGCCACCGGCCATTTTGTCGAACTTCTTCCCTCCCAGTGTTTTCAGCATGGAATGTGATGCATGACAAATTTAGAGCCACCTCTGCTTTACTATTGCCGAGTGGTCGCAGCACAGTGGCTAGCATTGTGACACTGCTGCTTTCACCTTGCTGCTATCACTGTGGCACCCATTTCGCTTCTGCTGTCAGCGCCAGCTGCACGAGCATGGAAGATTGGTTTCCAGGCATAGTTTATGTGCCCTGGGTTGAAGAATAACGCACGCTTGATTGCTGAAGTTCCGGTGCAAAATTACTGAACATTAAAGCCAGCTTATTATGTTGCTTCTGATGAGTTCATTTGTCTGTGGCGTGTTTTGTTTATTAACACTGACAGTTGGCGTATTTTTTAACATGCCGTTTGGCATTTTGTGCACTTTTAGACAAAAACATCTAAAGCAGTTCTACAGTTAGATGTTCTGAATTCGTTTGCGAAAATACTCTGGTGACAGCAGTAGTGGGTTGTTACTGCAGATAGAAAAATGCTAGTATATTTCAGGTGTTTAGGTTATGTTTACAAGTAATTCTATTTTCAGTCTTATTGTAGACCAATATGTCTATAGCCATTTGCCACCGTTTCAAGACGTTAAGAGGTTCTGTTTCGTGGCAGTAATGTCATTGCCCATAGACAAATGTTCGGTGCTGATGCACGTGATCAAGAATATTACTGGCGGCATTTTCTATGCGCAGTCAGTTGGTTTCTATTTTCATGATTTCGCTTACGCCAAAACTCCACTGATGTCAAATTTTTTCCCAGTTTTTACAGCTTGGAGTTAACAGGCTTTTTAAATTTTACCTAAATTTTTACAGGAAATGAGCTGCATGCAACTGCTTATGATGTCCATTTCACCAAAGGGGCTGGTTCAGACATTGTAATACTTGCTTCGCACAATGACCAAGATGGTAAGCTTGTGAAAGAACATGTTTATTCAGTGATACAGAAGTGTTTACATACAGTGGCGCCAATCATTATCAGGTTATGACACAGTAAGTGAGAAGAGATATCACCTAGGTGCATTCAGTGTTTTATGAACAGAAGATTAAGCATAACTCACCATATTATCACACACAGCTTATCTGAGTGGTGCACTGGAATGGTTACAACAGTTGTTGGTGCAGAAAAGTGACAGTGATAGCAAATGAAAACCCAAAGAATAAAGAAACTATCGTAGCTTCATAAAAATGTAACTGAAGTGCAAGAGAGTAACAAATTGTAATAATTATGTTAAACCTTTCCGAATCCAGTGCCAATGATGAAGATGTTATGACTAGTGGTTGTAAATGCAAGTTGTGTGTTCAAGCATTTTTACGGATGGTAATGAATTGTTTCCAAATGAAGTTGCCATTTTGATGTCATCACAACTGGAAAGCTGTCCTGTTGACAGTAATTGCCAAATGTTTATATAAAATTTGAAATTGTGCTAGTCAGTGCAAAGCCAGCTATTTCAAGGGGAAAGGCTCATTTAACATCTGTGAACATTTTTCACCATGATCGATATTCCTTCCCCTTTCTCTACACACATTCAGTCACCGATTGATTTTTTTCTGACCTGCTCGAATATTTGGACATTATCTCAGGGACCCCTACCTTATCCGTAGAATCAATTTATAAGAGTGACTGAAATCCCAGACACCATATGATGTTCCCTGATGTCACAGAAATGGCAGCCATAATCAGGACATCGCCGTTGGTGCCATTCATTTGCTTTAGTTGGCAAGGCAGTTTCTCAGCCTTTGAGTGTCATAGTGTAGGCATACAGCTGCTGTGAATAGATCTGCTTGACAGTAAATCATAACGGTGGTCGCTGACACCTGACAAAGTAGCATGCTATTTAGGGCTAATGGACTAAACCTAAATAGCATGCTCTTTCTGTGCATGCTATTTAGGCCCAAGTTTGGCCTATTTAGGCCTAACTTTCTGTGCTCTGCTTGCCTGTTAAGCAGAACACAGAAAGTTTGCCACTAATAGGTCTGTGTGAATGGACCATAAATTGTTGCGACAGATTATGTAAGTGGCGAAAGGATCAGCAAACAAATGGCTGGCAACTACCGTGAGTGCACCTAGCTACACTTGGAGACACTTTTCTGTGGCAATGAAGGAAAACCTGCGGAGGCAAAGCTCATACAAGGGCGCTCTTGAAGAAAGCCCCACATTCTCATTCCCGGTAACCTAAGCTGGGGAAGAGAAAAACATTTTATTTACAAGAGAAAATCACGATAAAATACACCAATTAATCTTATATTTGACTTACTTTACTACTTTGCTTTTCCACGTTAGGGAAAATGCAAAACTATCACACGTGGAAGCTACATTAATTGAATTTCTGTTCCGTGAAAATGAAAGAAAACACTGTCAAATGCTGACACTACTTGGTGCAGTAAAACATGTGCAGAAGCTCCACCCCTGTAGCTTTCCCTTCATTGCCACAGAAAGTTGTCCGTGAGTATAGTTCATCTGTGTGGTTACTTCATATGCGCAAAGCACCCACCATAGCAAAATTCAGACAGACAAATACTCCAGTTCCACACAATCACTACCAGAGGCCTTGTACTACCTCAAACTGAAAAATGCAGCATCAAGCAACACTTAGGCAGTACAACAACCTATGAACGGAATGGATCAAGCTCAGAAAATTCACGCAACTCAGCCTAACCCGCTGGCAGTGTGCAGACAAGGCCGCATGAGATATCTGCACTTCACTATGATGCGAGACGCACATTGGGCTGCAAGAAAGGCAAACACAAAATGCGTTTGTGGTTTTCAACAGCTTAAATTTCAACCCTAACACCGTTTGATCTTCTCCTCGCAGATGCCGTGCTCCCAGCCGTAGAGCCGATGTCAAACGCACAAGTGCGCCTACATACAATTAAACCTCGATATAAAGAAGCCGATAACATCAGCAGTTTGCTTCATTATATTGAAATTTCACTGTATTGAAATTCGACCTTTTTGCAAATAAGTACAGTCGCCGATCGATTTTTTCTTACATGAAAAGGGGCCGCAGAATTTTCCGAATTATCGGGCAATCGAAAAATGCAAATCTGAATGAGAAACTTCATTTGGATAAATTTGGGAGTTGGCAAATTACGCGTTTCATGCCACGTATGTCGATGATATCTTCACATCGGCTGCACGAATTAACATATTTTCCAGTCTATAATTTGCACCTTTGTATCAGTCGCACCTCCCCTTAAAACGGCCGTTTTCCCGGAAAAAGAAAGTCAGTTTCGCCTGAAAGGCGAACTTCGATTGCAATAGCAAATTAGTACACAGCTATACGAAGTACGGGTATTAGCTTAGTTTTACTGGCTGTATAAACTGAGGAACGTTTGCTTATTAACTGAATTAACAAGGATGGTGTCAGCATGCACAAGCAAACATGAATACAGCAGACTCCCGTTAAGACGAACTCACTTAAGATTAACCCTCGGTTAAGATGAACAGTGGAAGTCGTTTGTTTGGTTTCCCATAGAGTCAATGCAAAAAAAAATCCACTTAATATGAACACTGCACACGCGCTAATCGGTTAAGATGAACTTTCACGGCCAGCCGTGCCTTACCCGCGCAGCTTTGCTCGACCATTTGAGCAGCACTTTAGGGGAAAAGAATAAAAGAAAAAAAAAAAAGGACAAAAATGAAAACTTTTCTGTGCCCTCGGCCATCTGTGTGACGCGGGGAGACGAGGAGACCTAGCCACCTCAGTGTTTCTGCGAAGGTTCCGCTGCTCCTCCGCTCCCACCCTTCTTCACTCACTCCTCTGTCTCCTCCCGGCCAGGCTACAAGAATTAGCCGCGCCCTCAAGTTCATTCTCTCCTTTGCCTCCCCATCGCCGGACCCTCCCCCTCTGCCCTGCACAGCGCTGATGCGATGAGCCCTTCATACGAGGCATTTTCAGCGCTGTGCTACTCCCCTTCCCCCCCACCACAGCACATCCCACAATGATCTCTCTTCTTTGTCGCCGCAGCAGGTTCGCGTCACGCTGGCTTTCTCCGAACTTGCAGACTGCAGGGAGGAAACAGGACGTAGAGAGAGAGAGAAAGAACAAGCACGGCCTGGCCAGTAAAGCCAGCGAAACTCGAAGCTACAGCACATGGACCAGGGAGTAAGCAGCTTGAAGAGGCACTATCATCGCTCCCTGTTGCAGAGGATGCTAATTTGCATGGAGAGCGGTAAAGAGTACACAGTGAACCTGCTAAGTGCTGTCCACTCACTAACAAGTGCCTGGGAGCAGTTTACTGAAGTGACCATTGCCAATGCCTTCCACCATGCGGGGTTTATGGCGCCTAGTGACAGCTCTGCGCAGAATGACTGCGATACTATGAGTGAGGACTCTACTGTGAACTTGGAGAGCAGCTACAATGAGCAGTAAGGGTGTTTCCATTGACATGAGTGCGTATGTCATCATTGATGAAGGTGTGCAAACATGTAGGGCTGACGCACTGGAAGCTTTAATTGAAGAGGTGCTCGACCTGCCATCCGAAACTGCTGCTGACGATGACAGCATGGATGTTGTGCCTGAATCTGCACAAGTGATCTGCAATGCAGCTGATGCTTGCCTGGATACCTTAGTGCAGTTTTCCGAACAATGCGAGGGCACTGAGGAATATCTTAGAAAATTAAGTGAGATGTCAGCATTTGCAGCAGCCAGGCGATTTTCTCGACAGGCACAAAAAAAATAACAGACTGAGTAACAGTCAACAGTGCCTTACTAGGGCAATGTGTAGTATACCACTAGTAGTGCAATAAATGCTTATATTGCAGTTATTTTTTCCCTGAAAGGCCATTTCATTCATTTGTTCTCATATACGAGGTATTTGGACACACACTGCATGCTCAAACATCATATTTAGAAGCACTCCTGATTAGACGAACACTTTTCATGATCCCTTGGAGTTCACCTTAAAGGGAGTCTGCTGTATATCACAGTCGATGAGCGCAGACACTCGCTGCAAAACGCTGCACACTAGTGTGAGCAAGTGCGGCAGTAGCAGCGAGCGAAGAGCCCTTCGTGCGGTCTATCGCTTAAATGCAACAACAGCGAGAACACGCACACAAAGGTATGAACTGTCTGCAGATCCCTTTCAATATACAGTGCACGCGATCGTGCAAAGTATACACTTGCACACCCCACCTACCGTGCTGCCTCCCCGCGTTCCTCTATATATATATGTGTCGATTTCATTTCATTTATTTCATTTAATTTATTATTACCTTGAAGGCCCGAAGGCATTACACAAGGGGGGGCAATACAAACACGTGTAAGAGTGGTTTCGTGCAAAACAACGAAAAAAAGACGAAAAAAAAAACATTGCTGATTTTGTACGACTTTAAACAATCAAAGAAAAAAGTTCAGTAGTTGAACCGCCATCATCAGTTCCCCTTGCGCCCGGTCGCAAATTGTGCTGTTGCTGCTGGAGTACAACGCCACCCCCCTCCCTCCAATCCCCAAGATGGAAGACCCTGCATTTGCTCTTCGCTTTCTCCTTCGCGCGCGCCAGACTGAGTCGCGATCGTCAGCTTCCCTTGCATGCTTTCACTAGTACATACAGCATATACTCTTTTTTAAAAGTTTACACCCTTTGAGTCTTGTCCCACAACAATAATGGTCATCTGTCTTGCTCGCATTTCCTTTCGTCAACGCTGTGAGCATGATACTTCCAAGTCCCGAACGGCTTGTGTGCGTTATCAGCATGACACAGCGTTCTCGACAGGAAAGTAGCAAGCGCAGAGTTTTCAAGGAAACGAAAGCAAGGCATATGACGATTGTTATGGGAGAAGATAAGCCCCAAAGAGTGTAAACTTTTTTAAGAGTATGAAGTGCAGGGACGGTGTTAACACCCTTGGACTTTATACGGTACATCACGGCGACGCCGACGGCAAAAATGCGCCTGGAGTGTCCATATAACTGCAATGGTAAAAAAAGTCGCAGTTTTGCCTGAAAGGCGAAGCACCGATTGCAATAGTAAATTAGATAGCTATACGAAGGATAGTTTTATCGGCCGTATGAACATTCGCGTACAAAATTAACAATGATATAATGTGTAAGCGCTGCCTCTATGCGTGTTTCTTTTTACGTCCTCGTTCAATCGCGTTTACACATTCTATCATGCCAGCCAACATGTTTTAATTAAATTAACAAGCATGGTGGAACGCGCACACAGGTAAACATAAACACATCTCGCTCGACGAGCGTGGGAACTGGCTGTCAGAATGCTGGAGTGAGGAATCGCAGCAGAAGCAGCGATCAAATTGACCTCCGTGCATCTCTCAATTCAACGGGAACGAAACGTTGAAAGCACAGCGCATACGAAGAAGTGCAGACGCTTTCAAGATATGGCGCCCGCACAGCCGCGCTGTAAACCAGTCGCTGTTAGCAGCATCCCAGAATGCTTCGCATGACCATACATCCAACCCGATTTTAACGGCAGTTAATTCTTTCCGAACAAAAAAAAAAGTATATAGGTCGCACCAATGAAAAATTCAAAACAACAGATGCGAGTTATACACAGGGAAATATGGTAAGGGAAGCCAGCCATCCTATCGCGTGCACTCTGTCCCCGTCCGTCGCCCGCACTGGGATGGCACTATCAGGAAAAGCGCCGGAAGCGGGGAGCGAATGCTTCGTCTGCCTCTCGCTCCAACGGGTCACCGACACTACTGATTGTGCAACCTCCAATACCAAAAGCGCAGGAAGACAGCTTACAAGTTGCCACACCGTCTCGGCACGCCCGCTCTTTGCACACGCGGCAAATTACCTCTACAGCAGGTGCGCAGCTGCGTATGTACTCAGCCGCGCTTACAGCCATGCGCAGCAACGACCGAGATGCGCACCAACTTACCCCCACTCCCTCGCGCGCGCTTGATCGCGTTACCACGAGCCTGCTTCCCTCCCCCTTTCCCTTTCCCTTTGCTCGCGCGGGACGGCACCATCTTTCTTGTCTCGCCCTCGCACACTTTCACTTGCAGCCAAACCACACAGTGCGTGATAATTCAATTTAATTCAATCCTTTGACCATCCGCATCCGCAGAAGTTTCCATTATCTCTACATCCCTTTGCAGCGGCATCGAAATTTTGTTATATTGAAATTGCATACAAACACACTTCATTATACTGAGGTTCTAAATACATGGTGTTTTATGGACATGAAGTTATGAAAAGTTAAATATTTTGTTATATCGAGGTTTACCTGTATTTCAATGAATTTCTGAATTTACTGTCAGTGTTGTAAAAAAGAACGAATTTGACTTCTAAAAAAAAAAAGAAGAAAACTAAATTCGAGAGAAGTACCAATTATTCATTTTTTTCCGCCCCCTTCGTCTGTGACAAAATAGGTAGTTTCGTTTCAAAGGCAATGCCTCGACAGTGATAGCAAGGTTTAGCATTGGACTGAAGATCCTCGAACATTGTTCAACAATACTATGCAGGGGTGACATGTTGGCACAATGCGGGACTCAAGGAAACTGCTGCTGCACAGCAGAAACTGCACAGCAGTGTTGCGGCAGCTACCAGATGTCTTGCAATGCTGGCATGATGAGCGACATCAGTGGCATTGCAGGTGTCGCACCTTGATGGTGCACGAGATGAGACTGATGGAAAACTATTGACGTTCATAACTTGAACCGTTCCGTTCAGACCAACGTATGTAGCATGTGTGGTATACTCACAGCTGCTGTTTGTATGCACAACACTCATACTAGCAGTGGAAGGCATAACGCTGCCTTCATTTTGCTCCAGAGCCAATTTGGCAGAGTGTAAGAGTGCATTCACTTGGCTTCATTTTCACAGCCTAATGCACTGCACATCTGTCACTTCTCTGGAGTTCTAACCCTTCTGTGTAGACGGCTGTTGTATCATCGATATCATGAGAGCACAATGCTGGTGCCAATAGGCCTTGAGGGTCCATATAATTGCTATAGCAATAAAACCAGTTCGCGACAATAAATATATATATATATATATAGTTATAAAAAGCGTCAACAGAGCCTATAAAGATGGAGTATACTGGTTTGTACATTTAGTTCACCATATTTTGATATTTGTCATTGGTCATTTCATTTCTCGGTGTGTGGCCAAACCATTTCCTATGTGCCATGAGCTAAGGAATCAACAACACTTCTGAATGTTGTCGGGCTACTCTTGATCTCATGTTACTAATCCTTGTAAATATAGTTGCAACTTTTCTGCCATTCTAAATTTCAGTTAAGCTGTTGTGTCGTCACTCTAGGATCTTACTAGCTGTCTTGAATGCCAGCCTTAAAGGCGTCCTGAACCCCTTTTAATCTAAGTTGAGAAATGCATTTGACGTTAAAACAGCTTATTTCAGAAATACTTCAGAGTGAAAGGTACTTCGATACTTCGATGCATTCAGCAGAAGCAGAGTTATTGGCAATTAAAAATTGCCTCTGATCCCCTTTGCGGTGCTCCCGCTACTTCTTCAATGTCTTGCACTGTGAAGGCTACGGTGAAGCAGAATGGTGCCCACAACGCTCTTCCTACTGAATGTCAATGTGATGTGCAGTTCAAATTTGATTTAGGATGTTCGCATAGAACCCACTATTTCCGATTTTGGTGCCTACGATGCGTCAAAATCAGAAGCTCCCCCGCAGCTTATGGTCGAGTTTACGGTGTCTCATCCCTTTGCTGTGCTACAGTGTACTACTAGATAGCTACGTGCGGCTATTCTAGCACATTTGCTTTCGCACTTATCTCTACTGCAATTGCACAATTTCCGAGGGTCGAAAAACTTCCATTATGCTTGCTCGTGCGACCACTTTGGCAGTGTGCACATCAGCTAAGCGATGGATGCCGTACTCCGGACTCGTGTTGAAAGGATTTGTAACTAACAAGCTTCGACCATGATGGTGACACACCGCGAGGGTGTGCAACTTGGGAAGCAGGCGACTTGTTTGACAGATGTTGCTGCTTGGACCTTCAGTTGTGTCACCCATAGATACCAATCAGGCATGCTGTTGTCCTCAGTGAGCTGCAGCGTGCTCAGTGAGTGCGCTCGTCGTGGCACCCCACGGCAGCCACAGTATCTATGCTACACTGCAGACGCAGCTACATGCAGCTGTAGTGGCTACCTACATGCACGACAGGGCTGGGTGCACACTCGAGCTCAAGTGCTCCAGTTTGGCCATGCTATATGGTGTGTACCAGCTTTGGCCTGCACCAGCTTGACGAACGGATAGCAGCCACATCCAAATTGTGCATTTTATGCAACAGCTCGATACAAATCGAAGTCTGCCAAGGCCATCTAGCCAAGAGCGGCCAGGAGTGAGTGTGCACTAGCAAGCGTAAGTCTGGTCTGAATTTAAAAAGATTTGCGTGGTTCAAGGTTAAAATTAAAAATAAAATTAAATTATGGGGTTTTACGTGCCAAAACCACTTTCTGATTATGAGGCACGCCATAGTGGAGGACTCTGGAAATTTTGACCACCTGGGGCTCTTTAACGTGCACCTAAATCTAAGTACATGGGTGTTTTCACATTTCGCCTCAATCGAAATGCGGCCGCCGTGGCAGGGATTCGATCTCGTGCTGAGCAGCCCAGCACCATAGCCACTGAGCAACCACGGCGGGTGTGGTTCAAGGTTAGATGAGTGTTCAAAACTAAACGAAATTAGCGAGACCTGACGACTGCAACACTGATAAGCAGTGTGGCCAATGTTGCATTAGCAGATGATGGTCGGTAATAGTATGATAGTCGTACTTCTGGAAGTACATAATTTCTTTTAAAATTGGGAACGCTGAAATGCAGATTTTTGCTTCCATCAGGCAGTTTATTAAACTGCGTGAATAAATATACACAGTATATTTATTATACTGTGCATATAAAGTGCAATGATCCAAGCACTCTTCTTGACTGATGTCAGCTATTGGCCAATAGAAGCCGTGTTTGGGAATCTGCTACATGAAGAAATAGGGCAGCACATAAAGAGTGAGGAGGCTTCTGTTGAAAAGAGAGTGTTTGAGAAAAAGGTGACTTCATGCTCTGCTTGCGAGCCCCAGGCACCGTGTATGACAGCAAAATTTGTCTGAAATGTTCACAGCAGCGTATGCTATCTGCAGACTGTTTTTTCACTGACAATATGCACAAGAGACACCAACCACACATGCACTTCTTCTGCAGTCACACATTGCTTCACGAGTACGCATGCAGGAACACACAGAACACGTCCTGCGTGTGGACGGCCTGACCTTTTCATCTGCGAGTTGGCCAAAAAGCAGAAAGGACTCGCATCGTTTTTAAGAGTTATGTTGTAACAATGCAGCGTGTTCCATGTCTGTCATGTCGTCAACGTTTTTGTCATGGCGTGCAGCTCTGGCAGACGACACTAACGGTGGAGGGCGCCCTCCAGTCAGCCCAAGAGAGAGTTTTGCTATGAACGCAATTGTAGCTGGACACAATCAACTCATCTCATTTTGTGCAGTTCCTGGTTTGCCAAAATCGATGCACCGTAATTCGTTCAACGCCATAACAAAGAAAGTGCACCTCACTGCTACAAAACCAATGGCTGATAACCTGGAGCTGGCTCAGAAAGTAACAGCAGAGGAAGCGGCATCTGCCAATGAAGCTGTTATGTTTGATGGCACTTGGGAGAAATGAGGCCACAAGAGTCATAATGGCACAGGCACAGCCATTTCTGTGGAAATAGGGCTTTAAGTAGACTTTAAAGTTTTGTCCAACTACTGCCGGAGTTGCAGTACACGCAAGCTATGAGCAAGCCAAGAGGAGTAAGAAATATGGCAAGCTTTTCATATGCCAGTGTGCCAAAAAATGTAGACTGCTCAGCACCTTCCATGGAGACTAATGCTGCTGAGAGGATATGGAAGAGGACTGAGTCCTCCAGTGCTCCACTGAGGTTTGCAACTTTCTCAGCAATGGCAACAGCAAGGCTTATACAGCTGTGTAAGCAGCAAAGGTGAGTGGAAGTGTGCCCATCACAAAAGAAGACTGTACCAACCATGTAGCCAAGTGGCTTAGGCTGCCCTATGAGAGCTCAAAATGCCACGAGGATTGAAGCTTACAGATGCAGTCACTCAGAAGCTACAGAGCTACTTTCAAGTGTAGAGTTTCCTACAATATACTTGAGGGAACTCTGGCGCTGCAATCATTGAGCCACCGTGGGAAGGATGGGGAAGTACATGGCTTTGTCTTGTCTTCGTGCTTGTGGATTCAAACGTTCTTGTGGCTTTGTTTATTATGCTTTATATGCCTTCATTGTCGTAAATTTCAGAGCAATCTATACTCTTCGAAGAGCAGAAGACGCTGCAAACACGCACAATCGCTACTAATTGCAACAATTGAGCTTGTTGAGGTGGCCAAATTGAAAGGCGCCAAGCGTCTCAAGGCACTGGCTTGCCCACAATAAATTCATAAGGGCATTTCATATCGCTTGTCAATGCATGCGTTCGTGGCATAATGGTTTCAATATCAGGCTTTTGTGCTAGAAATCCTGTGTTCGAATCCTGCCATCGGACAATCTTATTAAATTATGGGGTTTTACGTGCCAAAACCACTTTCTGATTATGAGGCACGCCGTAGTGGAGGACTCCGGAAATTTCGACCGCCTGGGGTTCTTTAACGTGCACCTAAATCTAAGTACACGGGTGTTTTCGCATTTCGCCCCCATCGAAATGTGGCCACCGTGGCCGATCGGACAATCTTAATAATGTTTATTTAATTATTTATTACGCAGTACATTGTTGAAAATGATGAGTTTACAAAGTCATGAAGCCGTTTGAAGTCAGAAGGACGAAGTTTAGGCAAATCCATGTACTTCTCATAATTTCCATGCTGGCTCAACCACTGGCTCAACCGCTTCCATTGCAGCTCCTGTAGACACTAGAACCAGAATTCCCACTAGTAATCCGCGTTTTTCATTTTCCTGTGCAGCCCTCTGCTGCACACTGCTGAAAACGTTCTGGAAGGGTCCCGGGGTTTTCGCCGGTACATCTGTGGACCTGCGCCTATGTTGAGTGCACGTCAGTCGTGCGTTTCGTGGATCGCGAATCATTATGAATGGCTTCTTCAGGACAGCATGTCATTCCTGGAAGCCACGTAGCACTCACCGACTACTGGGTGAGCAGGCCTGAATGCGCTGTTGTGCAAACAGTACAGCCGTAATAAAGGCACGCTGAGTTCCCTTTACTAGCACCTTGGAATTTGTCGCTGATTTCTGCTCTTGGAGCTCGCTTTTTGTATTCGTTTTACACGTTATTAGGACATCTTGCATATTCAAGAAGCCTTCGGGCATCGGATTTATCAAAACGGTGCACTTGTTTACATCGAAATCTACGGCTGCAGATCATTGTTATCGTCAAATATTGTGGAAAAGGTGCATCGTTGATATGAAATAATGTCAAAACATAGCAAAACATACCTATCTGCACATATATGCCATGTTGTTCCACCCTAGGTTGAGTCAATATGAGTGGCCGACCACTTAAACAATGGCAACTGTGATCCAGATACGTATATTACGGGCTGTTAGTTTATTACTGATTCTCACTTTTCTTTAACTCCATCATACTTACAGTTTGCACTTGTCATAAAGCATTATTACAGGAAACTGTGCTCGCATAAGCGTTCATTTATAGGCCGTGTTGTTCTGTCGCAAGAACACGTGGATGCCATCGCTCACACTGTGTTGGTACAACTGAGCGAGGCGGTTGTTTATGCTGCTGTATACCGAATACACCGTCTCTTGTTTGCCGTTTTAACGCAGAGGCAAATGATGCATCTCTGGAATTGACAGATGTGTCGGCAAAGCAACACGTACAGACCCACCCATATACGCAGCGAATGCGACTGACAGCCTATGGGTACGATGACATACAGATGTTAGCACAGCGCTGTGTCACCGCTTGCCACTTATTGTGTACGTGCCGTGGGAAGTGAAGTGTAATTGATTTAAAATTGCTAAGGCCACAACTGAACTATAAAAGTAGTTTCATTCGACCTAACTGCTTACATTTCAGTTCAGGCCCGCCAGCAGGTGCACGAACTTGACGGTGCCAGCCTTAACCTTCGCTGAACAGGATCGACATTGGCTCTAACTTCATATGCAAGGCTTGAGAGGGTTGAAGCTTGTACATTTCAACTTGGTAGGCATGTTTGACTCATTTTGTGCACGATTAATTATATATACAAACAAAGGCACTGACGCTATTGCATTGTCGGTTCGACGGCCGATTGAGCGGGATTCGGTCAAACCATGGTCGGCACGCTGATTGTGTTGGTGCGACAACTCGTGCTCATGGGTTGCATCGTTGTCAGCCTGGCATGATAAAATGGCTTCAGTGACGTACACTAGTCGGTCGATCGATGGCATGAACGTCTTGTCGGTGGCGTATCGACCCAGTGTTACCGTGCCTTAAACGAGTAGGTGAAGTCAGGCACGCGCTGCCATCTCCAGCAAGTGAGGACCGACGCCGCAAGAAGACTTTGTCAGCAATGTGATATATTTAAGTGTCGCCCAAGTGTAGCGCATAGGTTTTTCGTTAAATCTGCTAGCCATCAATGAAAGGGGGCAACTACCTGGCTAACGGTGCAATCCGGACAACTCGGACGAAGCCCTCGCCGCTTTCTGTTTCAAAGTGGAGTTTCAGTTTTATGTTACGCACGTTTTCGGCACCGCACCGACGTCGAGTTACCAGTAGAGTTTGAATGCAGTACAGGGCACGAGTGTTTGCTGCAGCGTGCGTTCGAGCGAATTTTTTTTTTTCAGGGGACCTTTCGGCGCGCGACCCTTCCAAAACATTTCGCGGCTAATCCGCTAAGGCAGAGCGCATGCGCTGTCGTGCCATGAAAAAGGTGGATTATTGTATGAAACTATATGCTTTCAAGTAGCCATCACTGTCAACAGAGGAAGCATGCGTGGGATGTATTGTACAATCTGGGCATCATTCTTCCATTCATGCTCAACAGATACCGCCAAGAGCCGTAAGTTTTGTCTAGATGGTGAAGACTCTGGGTGCAAGTTAAAACGGGCAGAAGCAATGGGCCAGCACACACTCCGATTCTCGCAAACAGCCAGGGCAAGACAATACCACCCACATACAAAAGGCTAACAGAGGAACGGCTACTGACTCGCTGTGTCAAAGGGGAAATGCAAAATGGAGCAGAATCATTGAACAGTAAGAGTTGGCTGTTGTGCCCCAAGACGAGGTTTGCTTTGTGCACAGTTGTGGAGATGGCAACAGCACTCGCTGTCCTGTGGTTTAATCAAGGTCACAAGGGCTACAAACAAGTCCTACAAGAACTAGAAGTGCTTTCCTCAAAGGAACTAGTTGCGCTGAGCTAAGATTGTGACAAGAGAAGGATTTCAACCATGCCAACGAATCTGACAGCAGAGGTAAGGTCTCATCATCGCCGTTTAGCTAAGGAGGCTTGTCTTGAGCATGCGGCTCACAAAGACTACGTGGGAACAACATATGGTGCGGGCGAATTCTGAAGCTGTTCACTGGATCTGGATACCCTGGCCTGCATTGTGTGCAATTTTCATGTAGATATCACTGCTACAACAGAAATAGACAAGTGTTATAACTGTCAATCTTGTTTTACCAATTTCATATTATGGGCCAAACATGGCTTTGTTTACAACATTTCATGTACTTATTGTGGTCCAATCAAGACCAAATTTAGTGCACATAATGTTTAAGATGTGTAGAATGCACTTATCTAGGTTTTAATGCGATCAGCTTTTGTTTAAGGATTAAACTTTTCAATTTTCAATATACTCAGGCACCAGCTACTGAAAACAAAGCACCAGATATAAAATTCTCTCAAAATGTTGCCTGTCAAGGGAATGATGTTATCTTGCTTATCAGCACTCAGCGGACTGTTTGGAACAAGCAAAACCAATCTGCACTGCTCTATTATGCGAACTGCTATGTCCAGCAGCTGCACAAACGTGCACTGTTTCTCACTTATGCATGGCACTTTGGACATGAAAGCATCGAGCTATCCTAAAACTAAAAACAGATTTGGAATGAGGAGATCAAGCTCTAAGTCACACACAATTTCCATTCACATAGCCTTAATCTTTAAAAGAAAAGGTTTGTGAGAATTTCCCCTTGATAAATGTCTGAGAGATGTGCCTAGAGGTACTGGCGAGCGATGACTCGCAGGAAGTTTCCCCGGCGCACGTTGGCAGCTTCTCGTTGAATCTCTTCATTGTTGCTGGCATTGAGCTCAAGCAAGCCCATGCAATGTAGTGCCTTCTGGCGGGACTCTACCTCGCCACGCCGTGTGTGCAGGTGCACTAGGAACTCAAGCAGTGTTACATCAAACACGTGCTCATAGAGCGAGTCACAGCTGTCCTGGCACTGGCGCTCGTTCAGGGACTTGAATGCTGCACCATAGTCTGGCTCTTCCATCAACTGGCAGAGCAGGGCAGCCTGCAGTGAACCAGTGTATGTTACTAGATAGAGCCTCAGGAACACTGAAATTTTAAAGCACGCTACCTACACTAAATTTTTTGAAAACTTCGTTAGAACCTTAATCAATAGGCACCTAAGACATAAAAATACTACCGCCGTCTCAATAATAAGACATTTTTTTTTCATTCTCTGAGAACACAAGATATTAATATAGCACTATATCACTGCTAACATTGATAAAACAGCTGGTATGCTGTGTATTCAAGGGGGAATCAGTGATGTCATTTTGAAGGAGGCAAGTGGTTTCCTAAAATTAAATAAATATAATTATATTATAGAGCATTACGTGCCAATACCATGATAGGAGTATGAGGCGTGCTTCAGTGGGGGACCCTGGATTAATTTTGACCTCCTGGGGTTCTTTTGAAATTGTTTCTAAAAGTGGGAATCTGCTCGATGTGGCTACCATAACTGTCTCACTCACAGTGGCCACAAAATAAGAAACCAGGTGCACACCCAAACTATTCTGTGGAAGAAAAAAAAGCCATATAGTAGCTTGCCAGATGGTCTGCCTCCCTAGGACTGCGTGGGCTGAATGGTGGTATGTCATTCTTCTGCTGAGCTCGAGGTTGCAGGTTCGATTCCCAGCTGTGATGACCGCACTTTATAATAGAGGTAAAATACAAAAACACTTGCGGTGCTTAGATTTAGGTGCACGTTAAAGAATCCCAGGAGGTCAAAATTAATCTGGAGCCCTTCACTATGGTGTCCCTCATAAGATGTTGTGCAGTTTCCTGATGTTAAAACGCACAACTTTTTTTTTTTTTCTATTGCAGCTTTTGGACTCAAAGTAGGTACAAAGCAGGGGATGCATGCACATGTGCTACTTTCCCATTCTTGCTATGAGTGCATGAAACCAACTTGCCCCCCTCTTAAAGGGCAAGACTGGCCATCTTAAAGGCAGCACTTCAGTCATGCCAGAAACCTACTTGTGAAGTTGTGCCCATTACCAACCATAAGAAATGCACTCGTGTGGAGTGGACTGAATAAATTGTTTTAGACATGCAGAAGGGTGGATAGCTGAACTAGTTGGTATATATTCATAGTACTGATACAATCATTAATGAATTGTTTAACATCTTTGTTTAGAAACAGACAAACTGCTGACTTTTTGGTGAATTTCTAACCCTGCTAATGAGGCTAATGCTCTCAATAAAGAGTTTTAGCTCGTCCACTTGTTATGAAAATACTGGGTTACAGTAAACGTAAACGCCAGTAACAATGCTGGCCGCAACATCTTGTGATGCTACGACTAACAAAATGTGAAACGTTTTTTGTGTTACATGGGCATTATCGTAGAAGCAATATGAAGCAACAGGGACTGCATGTTGTCGACTGCATCGCTGCTAATGCTTTTCACCAGCAGATAAGTAGCATATGGCCAGTTACTGCAATAATAACTGCGTGTCCTCTCTGGTTAAACTCAACACCACAAGATGGCGTGACCAACCAGGCTGTTCAAGTTTATGCCCTTGGTAACCCAGCATTCTGTGAATGATAATTACATATATACGGACAAGTTAACACTCTTTAATGCTACATGGTATGCTTTGCATACCAAGAAATGTCTTGATACTGTTGTGGGGAACATGTCAGATTTTATCCTGTTACCTTGAATGTATGCAGTAGTATGTTGCATCTGATGAAGGATGTCAGCAGATTTGGCAATATATTAGCAAGTGTGCTCTACAGAAGTGAGGCACCATGTGAGATGTCATGTGGTCATTTCAGAACACACCATATTTCTACATGACACAGTAATTTCTGTAACATGATAAAACTGTTACCTGCAATATATGGATGTGTGTAGTTTTTGGAAGCTACTTCATTGGAGCTTCATGCAATGGAGAGCAAAAAGCAAACACGGAGTACTGAAGGTTTTACTTGTCAATTGGCAAGTGTGTAGAAGGTTTCTATAATAAAACAAATTTTTTTGTGGTTCAATTCATGCAATGAAGCACTAAATGATGCACTAAAAACACTGAAGAGCTGGAAGAAGACAAAGTAAATGATACTGTTCCCATATGATGACGACCCCATTCTATATGCATCAGTTTATACTGGGTCTTGTCTGACCAGCTTGTTGATACCTTTTTAAGTGTCTAGTGCCATATTCCCTAGGTTCCACATGCACAATCTTCTACTGAGTCCTTCACTGCTTAAGCCACAACTGTGTTACAAGCAATGCGGATGCAGGGAGCTTACCCAGGCTACTACATCCAGATTTGTGTTTACCAAGGAGAGGATGTGTGGAATCTTTACACCGTACACATATTGAGAATGAGGCATGCCATCATGTTGCAAGAACGACCACGTGCGAATGCTAGTGCTACCAACTGTACAAAGGGTTTAAAGACAAATTGCATGTTTGCGAAAAGGAAAGGGTGTAGCTTAGGTTTAGCTGAAAATAATACCGTACATATATGCAATAATTATTCACTTCTTTTCTATTTCCCAGAATGGATGACAATCTTCAGCAATAAGCCTTCATAAGCTCGCCTCAGTGTCATTGTCTTGACTTTTTACAAGTGTCACATACAGTGTTTTCTTGTAATTTTGCTAATTATGCCAACAAGCTAACTTTTGCACTTCACACAAAAAGGATGGCCATCTCGTTTCTGCACACTGCAAGTGAAAGCAGTCCTGTCTCATTTCTGCAGCTTGTTGATAACGCTTTGAAGGGAATATTTTTGAATTTGTACAATTAGGCAAAGTTATACAGTACCAATACTTGTTACTGGGCTAGTTGGTTCATCTTATTACGCAAAGTTGAGACACACTTTCCTGTCCTGAAACATTTTTTCTGGCCTTCGTTGCATCTTAACTTTGCGTAATAAGTTATACAGTAAAACCTTGTTATAGCGAAGTTGTCAAAGCTGGAAAAAAATCAGTACATCAGTACCATTGCTATAGCAGTAGTTCGCTATTTTGCCCTTTCTGTAAATACAATAAAATTTTTCTAAGTACAGTCGATTCTCATTCAAAAGAGTGCAATTTTGTTCTTTATTGAAACACATATTACACATCTTTGGCTATGTCCTTGCGTCTCATCTTCTGAGCACAAACGTTGCAAAGCTGCTTCTACTTGTCAAGAAGAAACAGAACACTCTGCTTTGACATAATGCAGAGTTAACTGGCGCAATGCAATGTGACACTTGTACGTAAGCACCAGACAGCCCCACAGAGACGGTTTGTGTTGCCTAAGGCTGCATGACATAACATGCAAGATGCGCACCAATAGAAGGGAATGGCGGCTATCATTCAATGTAGAGGTGCTGCCATCAAGCGCATTGCGATAGGAAAGCCCTGATAATTCAAGGCAGCCAGTGCATGCATGAATTGTTGCCGTTACAGAAAACGTGAGTTGAAACTTCTGCGATTGGCACTGTTTACTTCATTATCATCAGGAAGTCAATTTCTTTGTGCCTTCTTTTTTTCTATTTATTATTTTGACATTATTTGTCGTAATTGTCCATTCTGAATTATACTAAATAAATGTATCTTATTTTGCATATACATTTCTTCACTGCACCTGTCTTTGTAATACCAATGAAAAACTATGTGGATGTCTATGGGAGTGTATTCAGGATGGGCATTTTTCTTCACTATATCTATATGGAGGTTCAACAAAACGAAATTTCACTATGAGTACTATTTCACCACATGCAATTAAAAAGCTAGTGAATAAAAATATTTTACGTTTAATGGTGCTAAGATCAAAGTAAATATCAAGGCAGTAAGCAGTTTGCATGCCAACCTGTGTGTGACACTGCAACTTGCTACAGCAGTGAGCCATCTTCTTGTACATGACGTCATCAGCAAGGGACCTTGGCGGGGGCTGAGTGAAGTAGTCAGTACTCATGAGCAGGGCAGTCAGATACTGCTTCAGTGCTGCTGAATGATGGCCTTGAGCTGTTACAAGATGGAACAAAAATACGCCATACAGCATGACTTTAAAATGAAACACAAAGAAAAAGACCCCCCCCCCCCACACACACACACACACACAGGTAGGTACAAATGCAATGACAGACACCTGGCCTTAATTACAGGTTGTAATTATTTCAACATAGTGTCACATACCAGCATTTGAAGAACCATACCACTAAATGTGGTTACAGAAGTATGCGATATGAAGCTAATGCATACGACAAGATTTTCTCTGTCAAGGTTTTTTTCTTCCTTCCATCTGCTTAGCCATGCGCATACATGTGCGTGTGCGCAAGCCCATACACACACACATGCAAACACACACACGTACTAGGTTTTTCATTACCACATTTTTAATTCTTTTGAGAAAAATCATGTTTGTTTAGTTCAATGTGGGCACTATCTTGAGATTATTTATCAAAAAATTTGTAATGGCCATATGAACTTGCAAGTCGTGCAGAATAATTTTTACAAAGTTATTATTCTGACCCAGAAATGCTAAACTTATTCTGAGTTCAATGAGAAGCCACTGTAATGTGAAGCCACTAATCGTTCATAACTATTATACTTTATCAGTATTCCGATTTACATTGTTTTTAGCAAGGAGAAAAGAGTACTTTTTAAGTACTCTTTTTTTTAAGAAAAATCTTTTATATGAAATAAAGTGACATTACAGGCTCTGTAACTGCATATACTAGATGACAAAACTACTTAGCGAAAAAATAAAACAAGCAGTTTGTTAAAATTCTGAGAAAACTGGAAAATATAGGGTTCGTGGTATCAATTATGCAGTGAAGTAATCCAAGTAAAAATAAGCAATATAGAGCATTTTATAGCATGATTTGTTGCTAAATTATTTACAAAGCTTTAAAATGCAAAATTTGTTCCATGTGAGAAATAAAAAAAATTGGACGATGATTACGCTTCTTAGAAATGAGATCTTTGAGTGCAGCTGCTGCCTTATTTAAACAACAGGCAACCGCATACAGAACACGCAGTGCTGAACAGAGGCAGTTCTGCATTTCAGATTGTGTAGCACACACCGCGATCCGCCGTGATCGAGCCAGCGCTTCGGCAACGTGCCATCGCGCCATGTTATAGTGGGTCACTGCCGCGGAGAGGGGAGGGGGGGGAGGAGATTAGCAATTATTATTCAATATTTCTTCTGAGGTGGGATGAAGAAACAGGTGGAGAACAGGGGTGTTGAGTAGAGGTCACACACACATTAACTAACAGACAGGCTTCAATGTAGCCGCACAAGGTTGGGGTGGGAAGTTGAAGTAAGGGGACAAAATGCTATAACTGTCTTTCGAGTCACCGCAACGGCACTGCACCAGGCAAGGGGAGCTACAGGGCAAGAGTGGAGGCGGGAGAAGGACAGCCAGGCGCAAGCACTGCTGGAGGCGACAAATGTCACTGGGGAACGCGTCCAGCAAACGGGGAAGCAAGAGACATGGCTGAGAGCCATGGATCATGTGGAAGGTGGCAAGGAGCACCCGCCGGCGGCACCGTGGCAGAGCTGCGACAGCGGGAGAAGGGATGGCGAGGGCGAAGTGGACGGTAGCGGCGAGAGTCAGTCACCGCAACGGCGCTGCGCGGAGGAAGGGGGCGATAGGATAGGCGACAACACGTGATCTGGCTTTGGAGGACAAGGGGAGAGCAAGACTCGCATCGTGCACGAGAGATGGCAGTAGCAGCGTGCACAGCTAAAACAGCGTGCGGATGATGACCTAGGTTACAGTGAGGCTGATGGCGACGCGAAATGCAGGAACGGGTGCCAAAGAGCTGCGCTCTAAACTTTGAACTAAACAATCACAAAGTTGCAATGAGCTTGGGATTACTCCTGTGCTAGGGGGTTACAATCCCATGCTTCACGTGCCAATGTCCTCAAGTATGACATCTATTGTGCTCTGCGGTGAAGTGGTAGTATGTTGAGCATGGCATAGAGGCAAGCTTCAAAAATTCACATCACACTTAAAATATATATCAAAATGAGATGACAGAAATGGAATGCCAACAAATGGACCTATGCAATGCACATTGGGTCGTATTTTTACTCGTACCAGCTCAGTTCGTAAATTGCGTCTGAAAGTGGACCATATCAGACATATTGGTACGTTCGTTTATGCTTTTTAGAAAAAACCTTCTCTGTACTAGTAGAATAAATGTTTACTGTACAGTACAGCTCTAGAGCTCAAGGGTAGTCCAGAGAAATAAGTTCAATAAACAATTCAACAGTAATTTTGACAGTAAGAAACGGTCAATTTGAGAAGTTTTTATAAAAATTTGGGACTCTCCAGGAACCTTTCCCTGCTAAAGTTGCCTATAAACACTGCTGCATATTTTATTTAGTTATTTATTTATTTATTTGATACTGTCAACCCCGTTCTTGGGCTCATTACAGGGAGGGTGATGTGTCTAAGAATACATTATACGTAATTTTCATTCTATGTAACATACAAATTCACTGACGCTGTTGGTAGTTAAAAAAAAAAAACACAAGGAGCAAAGAACAGTAGTTATAAAAAGAAAAGTAAACAGAAATGCTTGTAGCAAAATTTAGTATACATCTTCGCAAAAGAAAGTATCTAGCGCATTTTCGAAGTTGGCAGACCCCTCGTTGCTCACAACTACATTAGGCAATTTGATCCACATTTCAATCGTGTCAGGTAAAAAGGAGAAACAAAAAGCATCAGTACGTGTTAGATAAGGTTGCATAGCTCTGCTATTGTTTAGACGATCACGTCTCCTTCCTGGAGGTTGTAGATATACATCCTTGTTTAGTTTTGTTCGCCCACTCATGATTTTGAAAGGAAACTTTAGCCTATGTTCACGTCTGCATTCCTCCAGAGGCTCTAGTTCACAAGATTTTAACAAGGCTGTAACGGACTCTGTTCATATTGAAGACAGTCATATCATATATATCAGACATATTGAAGACAAATCTTTTACAGGCAAAGGTTGTGCAGTGCTACATACACCAAACTATAACCTTTAGAATAACTTTCTTGCGGCGCTGTGCTGTGCATACATCAGCTAGCGTTGAATGTGAAAGAAGTGGCAAGAACAAAAAACATCACACACACACACACACACACACACACACGCACGCACGCACACGTATGCGCGCGCACACGCACACGCACACGCACACACACACACACACGAAATATGCAACAAATTTATACTATCTGGGCTAACAAGTAAAAAACATCAACTTCGCAACTAAATAAGCTGAAGATCTTACTGGACATAGGGGTATTAGAACATTCTCTCATTCATTGGCCAAGAATTATTTGCAGTGAGAAGAAGCACATTTAGTTCATTTTTGTGGTAAAAGCAAAATGAGGAAAGACTTCTGGTTGCTCATATCTATGCCTGCAATACATTTAAGCTATCATATTTGGATTTTCAGAGTTTGCCACTAAATGGGAAGCAAGGCACTGCTACTTGTACTGACAGTGTGAATCCTTTCAGCAGGTGATAAAATATGAATTGAAAAAGGCAACATGTTCACAGCACCAATCAGGTATTACACCAGAATTTGAGATACATGATTTGCCTTGTGCCTTAGCTGCATCATTTTCTGTGCCTTTGAAGTATATCAAAAAGGCTGTGTATTAGTGGCCATAGGACATACCATAGGAGAAGTCAGCCAAAACTTTAACCCATCCAGCATGGGAGTTGTTTGTTGCCAGGCAGTGTTGTAGTGTGGCATGAAACACATCAGTCGCTGTTGACCGACAATAGTTTGACGGGCTGCGTGCACCAAAAGGAAAGCATTTTTAATGATTAAAATCTGTAGGTCATAAGCAGTCAAAAGAGAGCCTTAACAGAGTTTCTTAAAAATGACAAGTGAAATACTTCTCGAGACCCTTTCTCAGTTCACATGCATAACTTTATGTACAAGCCTGTAAGTTTAAAGAATAGTCAGGCTCATAGTATGTGAAATGCTACTTTTATATTGAAAGCTTGCAATTCACATACTAGTGGACAACCTTTCTTGGCTATGAAGTGAAGGCTACAGCACCAAATCGTGCCTCCTGCATCGCAGATACAAGTAGTCCTGCAGTTTTGTTCACATTTTTTCTTACGCGCAAAATAGATCCCAATGTTGTTTTTTACAGCATATATTTTAAATGATACGTAACATACTCTAGCCAGCTACTGATATTTGGTTGTGTTTTTAGTATGCACTTTCAAAATTTTGCACACGCGAGACTGTCATATGTTTTACACATTCTTCAAAGGCAAAATGGAGCCTGCGTCTTTTGGTGAGTATTTGACACTTGCTGTCTTGCTTGTCAGCTCCCATGAGAGACAGATGACCAACTTCAGCAATAAAAGAATGTTGAACCACGTAAAACAAGTGTTTCCAGTGTCTATGCAGAAATCAAGCGAATGCATCTGGAAATCACCAATGTCAGCATGCACAAATGAGTGAGCGAGCTGACTTACACGCTGTGGCGGCAGTACCAATGCGTTATGTACCTTTACATACCAACACGTTATCAGTTATGCATCTTACTCCTAACTGCATCCTATCCACTTTGCATCTTATAATGCATATAATTCCACTTTTGGACTCCAACACAGGCTGCCATTGCTCACTGTTCACAACCCGATACATATCGGTTGTGTATAAACATTGATTAGCTTCAGAAATTCACGCTTACTTCATAATTTGTGCTTTCACTAAAGCAAAGGAGAATGCAAGGTCAGTAAAATAGAAACTGAAAGCGGTCCCGTACCCGCCTGGACTACATTGCGTACGAATACAAGTACAGAAGCTCTGCCCCTGTATCTTTTGCTTCATAGTCAAGAAAAGTTGTCCACGAGTATAACAGCACGCCTCTTCCGCAATGAAGTTCCTATGCACTAGCATCTCTCCACACTGCTGCAAGCAACAATCAACAAGGTGGGAACGCTATATTGATGCTGTCATAGATTTTCCATTTTAGCAGAGTAAGCTATGCTGATCAAAAGCTATATTTATGGCACGAAAATAAGTTACGAGAGCAGCTGCACATTTTATATAGAGCATCTATGCATTTCACCTCTACGCAAACTTGTAAATTTGTCACCAATGTTATACTGAGATTTTCAACTATGCTGATCATGACCATAGTAAGCTTACCTGCTAATCACTGTCGGCCACAGCTGTGGGTACTCCAGGCACACCTCAGACCCACTGTCCTCCTGTAAAACAACTGGCCTCTGATACAACCACTTGGAAGCTTCAAGGTACTACTAGTTATGTGCTGCTGTAGTTTACCCTTCATTGTTATTTAACCCCACAATGTCTAATATATCACTTTAACATGCTGAGTTTGGTACCTCAATATATTAGTTATTAAAGTGTGCAAAACTTAACACAAAACCCGTAGTGGCATTTTTGTCACATTCACCTGAAGTTTTTCTCCAGTTCTGGATAGCTCAACAAACCAATTACTATACTAATTTACAACTCAAGATGTCATTTTTTTTTTTCCTTGGTATGAATGTACTTTACATGGCCACAAATAAAGGTGAATAAGTTGTTTTAATTTTATGTGGTGTGGAATGGTGTTTGAGCTTTGTAGGGTTAAGCAAGTACTATGATGAAAAAGAAAGGAAAAAGAAAACATTGATAAAACTAACACAAATGAAAAAAAAATCTGGTTTTATAGAAACAAAAGCCATACACAAAAGTACAATGTGCCGTGTGCACATTGTTATTGTACTTTTACAGCTATATCAGTGTTATGATTTGCTTTTTGCCAGCTATCAATATATTTAGTACCAGTTCCTAAGCAAAATGCTTTTGCAGCAACAGATTTTGATTACACCAGGAGTCTCACAGTGTCTGCTGCAGGAGACCTGCCATTACCATACGTGCACATTACACAGAGCACAATGTTGAATTGCCACAATGATCACTGGTTGATCCACAAATTGCAACAATGTCCTACAGATAGGCAGCCAACTCTTAGCCATGTCCTTCGGCCAACAACTATCAACTGTGTGTGCCCCTATCAGCATCACCAACATGTTTGAGTTGCAGCTCAGATTAGTGTAAGCTTGCACAATTTAACAGTTTTGTTTTCCAAGACTCATCACTTTTGCTGCCTGCTTAAGTGCCAACAAGAGCCTGTGACAATATATACTGGATAATAATGAATTGTTTTGCTGTTAGCAAAATGACGGCTGGAAGAGAATGTATGTTTGTGTTGCATAGCCCAAAAATATAATTACACAGATGAAACAGCTGAAATAATACAGTTGTACCTCCTTATAATGAAGCGCCATTACACATGAAAATGCCTTCATTATACCCAATATTTGTTATAAGCACCACATGCAGATATCATCAAAAAAATATTTCGATCAGGTCTATCCGAAAGAAATGCAAGCTGAATACCTCCGATAGGCCTGCAAAAGGTCTCCTGCCGATATTGATGAACCAAGAACATCTTACCATGCCGATATGAGGCATGTGAACAACAATGAATTATACATGAACCTCGTTAAAATGAAGTTGAAGGGGGAGCCAACATTGCTTTGTTGTATCCATTACTTCGGTTATATCCATTACTGCCATTTACTGCAATACGTGCCCAATGGGGTGCACAACTGTAAACATGGAAATAAGATGACGGCTTTGCGGTCCGTGGAATCCCTACACGGCCAAGTATGCAATTAAATTTGAATATTTCAACAACAAAAAAATCTTTGGCATGTGCAACACTCGACTTAACACCCGACGTGACAACCTTTAGATAGCTTCTGTTCTACTGTGATGGTCTTTCGCATCCGCTTTCCACATGGATTGTTGTGGTTGAGCAGCACGTGGCATACAACACAGTGCTCCGCTGTGTGATCGAGGAGGCAAGCAAACTTGTCAAGCGAACAGACCAGTCTTGCTCTACAATGTATTCGACATGGGGACGAATTTTGAACCACTGCGGTGAAAGAGTGCCAAACCCCATGGAAAGCGATGTCTCGGCGCACAACTGTTGGGTATTTTTTGGTTTTGGAGACGAATATCACTCGTCATATCCATTGGCAGGACAATTTTACTTCGTTCAAACGAGGTTTTAAATACATGGATCTCTATGGGGATTTCAAGAGGATTTCAATTTACTTCGTTATATCCTGTTTTGTTATAACGAGGTTAGAGTGTAGATACACACGCTCTGCGCTGTTGCGAGTACGCGACCACGCATTCGGTGTTATTGCACGGGATTGGCACATTGGCTTGCTGACTGCGGTTCAACCATGTTAAGCCACTGGCCAAAAAACATGTATGCTGCCGACCGACATTACAAACATGGAGGGGACAGCACATGAATCCATACTCTGCTACTATGGCCGCCAGTCTAGCGGCCATAGTAGATCTCACGCTCGATCGCTGACAAGTCTACAAGTACGACCATATTGGCAGCGAGCTTCCTGGGACGGCTTGTCAACAGCCACTGCACCAGCCACACTGCATAAGCTGCTAGGCCTAACCAGTGCTGCTTCGCCGGGAGTTGGCAACTAAAGTCGTGATTTTGTGCCAGTCAACATGGCGGCAACTTTGTTGATGGTCACCAAGTTTACTGCTTCGCACGCATGGTTCATGCCTGAAACATGGTGCGACATCTGAAATTTTGGTTATTTCTGCTAGGGGTAGATGGCAGTGCCACAGGTTCAAGCAGGTCTGAAAAATCAGGCACTTGAAAAATTGGTTGGCGACTATATTTCATATTTCTGCTGGCACAATATGCATATTCAGGCACCAAAAAAAAAAAAAAAAACTTTGCTATTATTGATACAGTTTTGGGTCTCGCATCTTCAGTTTCATTATAGCAGGAGAATACCAACTTTTACATTTAGATGTACTTCGTTATATACAATATTTCATTATACTGATGTTTGACTAATATTGTAGCAAACAGGAACTAATATAAGAGCTTGGTACATAATGGAGAAAAAAAAAGAAGAAAAAACAAACATACCCTGCGAAGCACAGTCTCCAAATGGGACATTTCCCCCACCACCCCATGTTCATAAATGTGCAGTGATTGGAAGGTCTTCCTCAAACTGATAAAGTGGAGGGCAGGTGGTCACTATGCTTTATGAACATTCCTTAACAATTGCTGCACAAAAATTTCATAACCAGGCACTTTCAGCACAAGCTCAATGGCACTGGAATTGAAAGGCTATTTCTGAAGGAGTTCCTTAATGCAGGAATTGCCTAGGAGCATTAATGAAGTGCAGAGGCTACTTCAAGAGGTGGTGCTGCCCTTAGCTCAGCAGAATGAAGAGTGAACAAGTAGCTTAAAGTCAAGGCATGTTTATAATTAAGGGGGTCGCTGTTCTCTGCCAAAAATTTATAAACTAGGAAAAACTATGTCCAGTTTATGTTTTCTTGAAATCCGTTGTGGTAGTAGAGCATGCCAGAGGGAAAAGACTTACCCTTAAGATATTATATATCCTGGCAAAGCATGACAACAGTATTGTCAAAGCCAAGTTGTCCTTGTTTAGAAACAAGAAAAGAAAAAGGCAGTGAGGAATTAAACATGCCAACACACACAGCCGATCCCTTATCATAAATTTATACTGTAACCTGCACAAGTGTGTGCGTGCAAGCTATAGAGTCAAGCTTGTACCTATGGTGATTGCATTAAATCAAGCCCTTTCTCAGTAAATGCTTTATAATTCAACAAAACTTGCAAGTAGCCAATAAAGGGTATTTTACTTGTAAATGACATGGTTTCCATGCCTGTTTAGTTACAATGAACACAAAGAACAGTGTAGAAGCACCATAGCCAACAGATATGCAAATCGAGATGCCAATAGTGAGCATTGATAGCATTGATAGAAAACTTGCTTCTGAACTAAGCAAAATTGTTGGTCTGCTCTTTAGGATTTCTAAACTCTTACCTGTTTGGTTAAAGGTGTCCATGTATAACGCACTGTTTTTCTCAAAACTGTCCTATTGTAATCTTGTATGGGGTACGACTACGTCTTCAAATTACCATAAACTACTACTGCTGTAAAAAAGAGCCTTGCGTGCTATTGAGGGCTATTGCGGCGCACCACATAAATTACGTACACAACCCTTGTTTGTTGAACATGGCATATTAAACGCTGAACAAGTGTATTATCTACGGCTGTTGCAATACATTCATAGAAACAGTTTGTACTCTATTGCTGACAGTACTATAAAATACAACCTTCGTGAGGTAAAACTACGTGTACCGCGTACACGCACGAATTATGGTAAACAAAAGTTAAGTTTTCAAGTACCCAACGCCCTCAACAAATTTCCCTTTAGAGATGATTTCTTTTTATCTAAAAATGTGTTCAAGAAAAACATGAAACGACGTTTGATTGAAGGCGAAATTCCAATGTAAGAAAATGTATCTACCGTTTCTTCATAAATACGTTTCTTTCTATATTTCTTGCAGACAAGCAACAATAGTTTGCTGTATTTGCATGTTTTCGCGTCTTAATTCAGCAGCCATGTACGCATTGCATTTGTACGTGTATAACTATGTATGCTTGCATATTACCTTGCACATGTTTTTTGCCGAATTAAGTTTCACTGCGCACATTGTAGCTTTGTTTTGACATATTTGTCGCGCCTTCTATGTACATTTTTCTTTTTTTTGCATTTATATTGGTATTGCCAACTGTATGGGTGCCGGGGCCTCGTCAGGCCTTACCGCCTTTTGTCCCGGTCCCCTCTTTTCCTTGAAAAGAAGAATAAACGTCACTTCACTTCACTACATTTATATACTTGAAAGTCTGCAAGAGAGAATGAGTGATGTAGTGGGAAGCAACCCACAAACTTTGTGAATGTCTTGCATTTCAAGATGACTTAGTCCATGACCCAGACATTCCAGTACCAGGCAGCTCCAGAGGGACTGTGTGGCAGCCTGTACATGCTTCACCTTTCTTTCATTTGTTAAATTTCTCGCCAGCTCCCAAACAGCCTGAACTAATTTCTTGCATTTTTTGTGATCATTCCAGAAGCCAAGGTTCCAAATTCCAATTCGCACAAGATTAATAATATTGATAGTGTGACTTCATTTTTAAGTCCTTTGTTGCCACAGCTATTCAAATCAGTTACGAACGAATTACAATTTTAATCTACAATTTCAGCAAGTTGAAACTGTTTTCAGACATTGAAACCCATGTCACACACCATGGAACACCACCTAATTGTTAGCCCAGGAAACTGGCTTTCTGGACCAGTTGTATTGTGTTGCAGTGAAAATGTGATATCTTTATGTACTAAACTGAAGTGCATACATAGTTGTGAAAAAGGGCATTGCGTTCACCTTTGACCACATCAGTAAACCAAGTGTTCCATTTGCAATTGCAGTGCATAAACATTGGAGTTTTGTGACCAGCATGCCAGGGCACCCCCTTCTTTTGCTATGAAGTGGTGAAATGCTGTGTGTGTCAATTTATAGAACCAGCTAGCCAGTTTTTGTATGGATTAGCCTGTGACCTCACAAAACACAAACAAGGAGGTGGCATACCAAGTGTCAAGCAATACATGGTAGTAAAAAAAGGAAAAGAAGTAAGTGCAGTGTGCCACAATCCATCAATAGAGGACAGCAACAGGTGTAGCAGACCCACTAATAAGAACAAAAGCTATTACTGGAGTGGCTTGCACCACAAAGAAGTGCCAGTAGCCACAGGGTGGTCCAACATAATACAGAATGCCTAATCTGTATTCAAACAACAATTACTGAAAATCTGCGAGTTCAAATCTCAATGGCAGACACCTGCTTGCGCAAATAGTACTAGTTCTCATGTTGAATATGCGCTTTCATAATTAAAAAAAAATTAAAGCATAAAACAGTCAGTTAAAGACCTTGAATGCAAATCAAAGGCTCCTTTTCGCACAGGCCACCCCTGTCTGTAAGCATGCGGTAGGCAGTGACATGTTTGTAAACTGGGAAAAAAAATACATTCCCCAGTTTCGGAGCCAGTACTCTTGATTATAAAAGTCATAAAAGTCATGGATGAATTGACTCACCTTTAGTTGCTGAAGAAAAGAATGGAATGTATGCCTGGGAAAGAAAAAGCCAGAAAATATTCAGTATGCCAGCCTTCACATGTCTGCCACTCTGAGAAAAATACTATTTCCATTTTATTTATTGCCATAAAGATATCGTCACTGGGAGAAAAGGTGAGGATAACAAACAACATATTGATCACTCCCTGCCTACCTTCATGATAACTTTGCACCGTACTACATCAGTTAGAAAACAAACGCATTTCACAAGTATGAACTAACAGTGCTATCTGATGAAATCAGTCTTATGCAAGCAGGTTTATTCTTCTAGTATTTAGAAATTATGAGGTTTAACATCTCAAAACAACTCACAGGCTATAAGAGATGCTGTAGTGGGGGCTCTGGTTTAATATCAACCAACGTGAGTTCTTTAATGTGCACCCTATGCGCAATACAAAAATATGGTCACAGTGGCTGGAAGTTAAATCCATGGCCTCATCCTCAGGAGCAGAAGGCCATAGCCAATAAATCAGTGCTCTATTTGCTCTATTTTAAACTTTTTTAAACAACGAATGTTAGTTTTCGAAATTTAAAAAAAAAATGAATCACGGGAAATTACTGGAAGGCTAATAACACCCAATAACACACTCATCAGAGTTTTCTCTAATTTCTGAAACAATTGATAAACTTTACCTATATTGTGCTTGAACATCTCAACTGATTGCATTGCATTTGTGGGATGCACGCTACTGGTTGTTACTACTGTGCACACAAGCTGGCAGAACCGCAGTCACACACAGCATGTGGGTGGCCACTTTGTCTTTTCCCTGGCATTTTGCCAATGATACTTGAGGTATAGGAAAGTTTTCTTTTTGGTATCGCATTGTTTCCCCAAACCGCAGCATACAATGTCACATGTCAATGCAACTGACATTGACCACAAAATGTGAGAAAAACACACGATGAGGCCTTTGCCACAACCTTTGCCCGTAAAGCCACATTCTATACAGTGACTCAGATGAAAGGAAATAATAAAATGAATAATAAAAAGCAGAATCGATGCTCAATGGGACTTATGGCTTTTGACAGACTTCAACTAATCTCCTCTCTCAATAATTCTACACTACTAATGACAAATAAAGCACCTAAAATGCAATCTTGGCAGCTCAATTATGTGCTAAGTTATTATGGCCTCAGCTTGACTCGTAATATGTATGGTTTTGGCAAGCAAAACTCCAGAATACTCTATACTTTATATGATTCTGCACTATTAAAAAAGAAAATGTGCTCAAAGGACTTCCTGAATGACCTGTAAGAGGTTCAAGTGGTGTATTTAATGTATAAAGGTTTAGAAGCAGTGATGTAAGGACTCTTGCCCGAAATCTGCATAGTGGGCTATGATAAATGGGTACATGTCCCAGTGAAGAAATATAGTTTAATTCTGTATGCTTGGGAACCTTACAGCAATAGCAATTAGAGCCTACTGAGCTGCATTTACGGCACTGGCACCATTCGGTCCTAAAAACTGTGACGATAGGACTATCATGGTTGCTTTTAGTGTTTTGTATTAGTAGCAATAGGCTAAAATGCACACACCGAAGAAATCCCTTGTCAATTCTGCAAATCCTTTGTATTTCCCCCATTTCCCTAGGAAATACTTTGACATGAAATAGTAAAGAAGACTCGAATAACAATAATGGCTGTGCAAGATAGCCTGCATGAAGTACGCTGCTGCACAATAGCTCTGTGCTCATGATTTAGCATTTGAAGTGAAATTGTGAATGCCTTTAGGGTATGAGTTCAGGATCACCTGAAGGCTTTCACGCAGCCTGGGCTGCTGACTGTATTATTGATAAAACAAATATCAACACTACTCAGCAAAAGGAAATTCTATTTCAGGCAACTGGACAAGTGCCTTCATATCTGATGGGCCAGCTACATACAAAGGACAACTTCAAGCTGATAGCTAAGTACAAATTGTCTGCATGCCACTGTGTGGTTTAGTGCAAGTGATATTGCATGAATCACTGTGAGTCTTATGATGCTTATTACTGGACTATCACTAGGCAGTTTTAGGTTTCGCATACCAAAAATTAGGGGACACAAACAAAAGAATGCAAATAGGACATGGGACTTTGGTGGCAAAGATGCTTGAGTGCCCTATATTACTAAACTCCCTACTATCACTGCTTGATACTTTGGACGAAGTTGCAAGTTTTTAACTTGTATCATAACACCATTACGCAGGCACTTTTCCATCCAATCATAGCAATTTCAGAAATTTCACAGATGGGCATTTCACTTACTTTTCTATCACTTTATCGCTATGGTCGAACCCAGTTGTAACATGTGGCTATCAAAACACCCATAACAGTGATGGCACGATGAAAACGTACAGTAAGCCTCTGTAAGTGTGAGCCTTGCCTATCCGTTATGGTGAACATACAGGCATTGTAAAGCCTCTTTCACAAGCTGCGATTCAGTCATGCAGCAATGTGAGTGGGACTTACTGAGCGCATGCTTCGAAGCCTTCATGCAGGCGGCTGTAAAGAGCTGATGGAGAACACAGAAATGAAACAAAGGGAGGAAAGAAGAAAAGAAAGGAAGAAATGAAAGGAAGAAGAACAGTCAAGCATACCAAGACCTGTGGTAATGTGGAACAGGCACACAATGAAAGAACATCAGAGTGGTTGAGAAACGATTATGATGTGTTCATGGGAAATGTGCACGGACAGAAAGGTTCTTCATGAAGTGCAAGGTTTGCGTGAACGTAAGCACTACACTGTGACATAGATAAGGGCTTGGAATTGGTGCAGCTTAGCAGAACAGAAACTTGAGCGGGCTGCTATTGACTGAATATGATGTAATGAACCGCAATAAACGTGACACAAGATTATGGAAACACACAGACAAAGCACTATACAGAAATAATGTTGATTTGAAGAAATCAAACACTTATGTAAGCAAAGAATGGCGAGTATGTAGATACAGGATGAACAAAAAAGATAAGACTCATAACATTATCATATGGCATTTATAAATACAGTTTCATCTTGGCACTGCAATACCAAGGAAGCTGGTTTTCTAGGCAGTCATTTTGTCCACCTGTGAAAGAGTCCCGATGCACTTTAAGCATGGTGTACCAAAGGTACCGTAGCCACAAAGGTGCAAGCGTTTCAAAGAGACATAGGTATTGCCATATTAAGAAATCTACAATGTAAGGATTCTTTTTCTGCAGAGCATGAAGTGCAAAGAATTTGCCCTGCAGTCCAATATAGTCGCAAGACGGAAAGAAAGAAAGGCTGTCAGACAAAGCATATAAAAAAAATTTGATGTCTGCAGGCATAGTATATAAGATACCCTGATGTGCAGTCGATGCTACATTGCCCAAACAGGGCACTGTGTCAATGAGTCGCTGGGCAAACACAGCTATTCATTGCGTTGTTTTTCCTCCCCATGTTTAAAACTAAAGAAGCATTGCACCACTCGTGGATGTCAGCCACTCTCTGAAAACAAATGTGTTTTCTATTGCCACCTTGACACGGTACAAGAGAGATCACAAAAGCATACTTCATTCATTCTAACCACGACACGTGTGTAAGTCAGACTTCAGCTATCCCTGTGCCAAGATGAAACTACCTTTACAGATGCCACATGCCAGTGTTGTGAGTCCCATTTCTCTTACATTTCTCATTGTTCGTCTATGTGCATACCCAGAATTCTTTGCATACATAACTGTTTGATTTCTTCCAATAAGCGTTAGTTGAAAGTGTAGCACTTCATCTGTGTGTTTCCTTTATCTTTTCTCATGGCTATCTTGCTACAATACATCATGCTCACACTTGGTGACTGCAAGTTCACGCAAATCTCTGAAATATCCTCAGGGAGCTTGCGTAGTTTATGAGTTGTGATAAAGAACATGTTGCCATATTGCATTAACTTACAGTCATCATTGGGAGTGCGGTGCACAGGCAGTGCAGGACCTCTTTGCATCAAGTACACAGCAACTTTCTTTTAAAGGGCTCCTGAACAACTTTTTATTGAAGTCGAGACATGCATTTGAAGTTACAATAGGCTATTTCGGAAATACCTAGCCAAAAAATGTACTTCAATGTGTTCAGCAGAAGCAGAGTTATTGGCAATCAAACATCCCCTTCACGGTGATTTCACTCCTTCTTCAATGACTTGCACTGTGAAGGCTACAGCGGAGCGGGGCATGCCCACAATGCTCTGCCTACTGAACTTCACCGTGTCGCCCAGTTCAAAGTTGATTTTGAATGTTCATGTAGATGCCACTACTTCCAATTTTGGCAGCTATGATGGGCCAAACGCGGTTGTCCTCAACAAGCCGCAGTATCTACGCTGTGTAGCACACCACAGCTACACGCAACAAATTTCAGACAGAAAAAAAAGGTAAGGCATTTTCTTTATACGAGAGTTCGCGACCAAAGATACCCTTTCATGCCATGTCGACGATATCTTCAAATCGGTGGTTTAAAGCGAAACTCGCGAAGCTCTTATGTCCACTCCGCCAATGTGGCTGATAGTCATCCACAACATGTAGGACAGCCTTATCAGTGGACTGCTCAGGTATCAGCAGTACCGCTGCCCACTGTTACTCCCGATACTGTGTGCTCCCTTCTTCCCTGCGCATGGGGGAAGACAGTGCGCATTAAGCCACCATCTTTCTCAGCAAACTCTCGCAGGGATACCGATCACACTTGGACTTTATAGACACCCTGAGGCTTTGGTGTTCAGTGCTATGCCGCTACTCATTTTTATGACTTATTTCCACATGAGGCAGGGCTAATTGGCTATACTACAAACAACAAATCAACCGTCAATGCAACACACACTCAGTGTATGCACATCCGATGAATATGCGAATCAGAATACTTCGATACTAATGTGCAACACGCTACACTGACCCCACACTCACCAATTATGACCAACAAATCAGGCAGTGCACGCCACGAGATTTCTGAGGCCATGAAAGATTGAATCCAATACTACCGGTGAAGGCGCTATTCCACTTTGGTGGTCACTCTATGTCACGCGTTGTGCGTTTTGAGAAACGTTGTGCGTTTTTGAATTACTGCATGTAATTCAACCATTTCACAATCTGCAACCACAGCAGTTTGCATTTATTGTCTCGGTATTCCTTCGCGGTGGTAGTGGTATTTCATTATACTGAAATCATGTATAAACAGACTTTTTTATATTGAGGTTCAAATTACATGGTGTTTTATAAACAAGAAGTTATAAAAAATTACAGACTATGCTATATTCAGAATTTCATTACATTGAAGTTCGTTATAACGAGGTTTAACGGTAAAAGTGCAGAAGAGCATCAACTCCACCTGCTTTACCGGTGGCAAAGCCATGGCTGTTTTTGTTGTTCCTGGGATCTTACGCATCTGCCAGCCAAGGGTAGTGGCTGCTTGCTAAGTGTAGTGGCTTTCCGTTTTTTTTTTTACTTGTGATGCTACGCAGGCAACAATACAACATTATAATTTGTGTAAAAAATTTACCTTCAGCTGTCAAATGCAGCCTTCACTGCCAATAATTGAGGTGTTTCAATGAAACAGCTCTTTGGAGCAACCCAATAAGGCAAAGGACTGGTATTAGAGTGAAAACATTTGTTGCATGTTTCTTTTAAGTTGGCTGCCCATAGCAGCCAGACAGCCTTATTATAATGGATGAGACTGTGCAGCCGCATTGTAACAAACAGCTCATTTTATAATATGGCACATCGCAAATGCAGTGATATCATGGTTGCTCATGAGCTGTAAGTGCATTAGACAGTAATGCTCAGCAAACATGCTTGTCGTGCAGACGTTATTCTGTGTTATGGACACCTAATGTAAGATACCCTATAAAATATGTAATCTGATGCTCTTAGGTTACTATTTGGCCAGACAAGGTCTCACCTGCTTAGTATAGGTGTGGCTGTGTCCTGCTGGGCACCATCTTTGACAGCGGCTGTAGCAGTCCTTTTTTGCTGTTGGCTTTCTGGTGCTAACAGCATTGATAGTACTGCGTAATGGAGATGGGAAGACATGATGATTTTAAACTATTGACAAACACGCTGAAATAGTGAATTCTCTTCCTTGTATTGAATATAAACATTTACAAACGAACTGGCCTTAAAACATCAAATAGAATAGCAAATATTTGTTCCATTTTAAATAAGTTCACAAAAAGTCAGACAGATGCTATATGGTAAACTATGTTTATTAGTCCATCAATACACATAAGGACCCTGATGTACAAAGTAGTACACCAGAGCTCTACAGTTTTTAGTTTTTAGCCAAAAGCACTCAACCATTCCTATATATTTTTGTGTTTCCTATCAGCTGCATTTTCTTTTCACACTACCTGGTAAGGTGAGAAAAATTAAACAGGAAGGTGAGAGAAACGGATAATTATCAAGAGCACTTACATAGATCCCAGAGCTCTTGGGCAATAGAACGGGTAAACTTATTTAAGTAGACGTCTTTGCAGACTGCTGCCAGCGCCTTTGACAACTGCAAAGCAATGCACTGAGTTAGCACTTGCATGACTAACAAAAATGTGAGCTTAGAACTTGATTGCAGTGCAGACTAAAATTTCAACAGGAACGATTCATGTTTAGTTCAATTCAATTTGAGTTTATTTCAAGAAAGCTTCCTGGAAATTACCATGGGCTAAAGGCTTTGTTTAACAGCTTGACTAGGCCCATAACTTCCATAAGGCAGCAGCAAACTGGCATTTTTAAGTAAAAGAAGTGTATAGAGAACTCTAGCCAACATATATAAAGTGCCAAATTAATGAAGACACAGAAATGTAGCACACATTCAACACAGTACTAAATAAATGGGAGAGAGAAAGAGAAAAATAAAGGCAGAGAAATTTATACATAGACGCATGGCAAGCCTCTACAGCTAAATGATCCAAAAATATAGTTAACACATAAAAGTCAACACGAAGATATCCTAGCAACACTGGAGAGTAAATATGAAAGCATTACACAATACTTAAAGCCATGTTACTATATTCTATAGCAAGTTTGAAGGAATACAACCATAAAGAGAAATGCCAGTTCTAGAAATAAGTTAAACCTTGATATAATGAAGTAGGTAAAATCAGCAATTTGTTTCGGCTTATGGAAATTTCGTTGTAGTGAAATTCGACCTTTTATGCAGATAAGTACAGCCGCTGATTGATTTGTCTTACATGAAAAGGGGCTGCAGAATTTTAAAATTATCGGGCAATCAAGGAAAGCAAATTTGAATGAGAAAACAATTAATTTTGATAAATTTGGGAGTTGACGATGAATGATACGATTTCATGCCATGTACTTTGACGATATCTTCACATCAATGGCACACTTCAAGGCGAAATTCACATATAACCCGCCCCTGACTTGACTGCTAATTTTCTTAAATTTTCTTGTGCTGCTTATACGTGAAAAAAATATGGTATCAAGGTTTAGGCAGTCAAAAGCTTTACTAAAATAAATAAATAAATAAATAAACAAACAAACAAACTCCATTAAAACAAATTTCTTTTCATTGTTCTTCAATACTGGTTCTTTTTCAATTATAACACTATTGATTCAGTGCAACAACTTTTCATGTCTACTCATTGGCACATTAACGTTTACAAAATCACTATATTTTTGGATTCAAACATTTTAATTCTAACAAAGATGATGAATACTAGAAATTAGTGATATGGCTGTGACTAGTGATGTGAACAGGCAACACAATGCCCTGTGCAGCTCCTTTCATACAGCAAAACATGCCTTGAATATTTAAAGCAGCAAGTCAAGCAAGCGAAAATTACTCTACAAAATATATCCTTATCAAAATTCTGTGGCTAGAATTTCGAAAACTAGAATTTCTCAGGAATTCCGTGCAACGGTTGCTTGTTCCATGAGAGCAACTTACAAAGACTGCACACTTCAACCAAGCCTTGGTCTGCATAAACAGTGCTTAAAGTATAGGGCTTTTAGAAGTAGTGAGACATCTCAGTGTCTTTATACACATTATATTAATGTGTATGAAGACACTGAGATGTCTTCATCTATATAACTTAAAGAGTCCCTGCACCACATTTTGAGCGTATGTTCAAAAGGTGTTATAAACAAACCATACTAGAAACAAGACAATGCTCTCATGAACACCTAAAACAAGTATTACTTGCGCAAACCAAGGAACAAATAGAAAAGCTTTAAAATTAGCTTATGTTTCGCTGCAGTCTTTTCGAATCTTAGCCATCTTTCAATGTATCTGAAGAAGAAATAGAGTGCAAGGATTTTTGGGCAGGCTGCTAATTAAGTAAGTAGAAATTTTTTGCTTTTGCAAAAGCAAGAAAATAATTTGCGATCCTGTCATTCTTCATATCACCTTTTCCTTTATAAAAGAAGATGAAAAACCACTACTTCGAAAAGCACAACAAAAATTCAGTCCCCAATCCGTGACTTGTCTACCAATGCTGTAACACCTCCTTCACTGTGCTAGATTGTCTCATCGCTACAGTTTTGTTGACTGCCTCTCTGAAATTGCAGTTGCACGCTTTGTTGCACATCTGTGTTTATGAATTCTCCACAGGTGTGGAGAATTATTTGAATGCAGGCTCAAGTGTAATCATTAACTATTCTAGGTCTGTGTTTTGAAATGTGCAGCATAAATGCTGTGTTTTTGTTGCACTTCACACACAAGCTGAATGGAACACCCTTCAACAGTCACAGTGATCAGGATGAATGCGAAATTTTGATGCACTAGTGAAGTCACTGGTTGCAAGGGAGAAGAAATTGATATTACATTTTACATCAAGTGTTGCAACATGCTGAACTCTAGCAAGTATCCTTAGAGTCCACTGGACAGCTGCTGGGGCTTTAACAAAAATGGAATGACAAGATATGTGCACTTGCATTAGTAATTGTTGATGCACACACTGAGGCACGAGTATTAGAGCCAGTAGCGAGCAGAGCAGCGAGGAATGCAAGCACTCCTGCAATTGAGAGCCCAGCCATGTAATACAGTTAAACCTTAATATAACGAAGTATTTAACTTTTCATAACCTCTTGTCCATATAACACCATGTGCTAGAACCCCAATATAACGAAGTGTGTTTGTATGCAATTTCAACATAACAAAATTTCACTGCCGCCACAAAGGCATGCCGAGACAATAAATGGAAACTTCCGCGGATGCAAACGGTCAAATGATTGAATTAGAAGTGGCTGCTTGCAAATGAGCGACCACCGAAGTGGAGCCCCATCGTGTTCCACATAAAGTCCAAGTGTGATACGATCCTATCGCACACTGTGTGCTTTAGGTGTGAGTGAAAGTGTGTGAGGTTGAGACACGAAAGATGGTGATTTCACGAATGATGCCCTCCCACGTGAGCAAAGGGAAGGAGGGAGAGGGGAGCGAGCTGCGTTAACGCAATCAAGCGCGAGCGAGGGGATAGGGGGTAAGTTGTGGCGTGCGTCTCGATTTCTGGCGCAGGTCTCGGCCGTGGCTGCGCATGCTTGTAAGCGCGGCTGATGGCATAGGCAGCCGCTGTTGCATGTGTAAAGAGTGAGCGTGCCAAGACGGTGTGGCACCGCGTAAGCTGTCTACCTGCACGTTTAGTATTGGAAGTTGCATAATCTCAAGTTTCAGTGACCCGTTGGAGCGAGACGCAGGCGAAGCACAGGTTCCTCGCTGTGGCGCTTTTGCCGATTGCGTTGTCCCAATACGGGCGACGACTGGGACGACATCATGTGAAGATATTTTTGACATATGTGGCATGAAACCGTTATCATTCGTCACTGACTCCCAAATTTATTAAAATGAATTGTTTTGTCATACAAAGTTGCTTTTTTCAATTGGCCAGTAATTCAGAAAATTCTGCGGCCCCTTTCCGTCTAAGAAAAATAAATCGGTGACTGTACTTATTTGCATAAAAGGTCGCATTTCGGTACAACGAAATTTCAATATAACGAAGCAAACTGCCAATTTTACTTACTTTGTTATATCGAGGTTTAACTGTACTATGCAGTTGTCCCTTCAGCTAAAACAGGAAATCTATGAAATGTGGTGTTAGATAGGTGGCATTTCAAAACTGCAATATGCTCCGCTAAAAGCTACTTCCTCTACTTGCTAACATGTGTGTTATGGCACTGCAGTCAGCTCATTTTAGTGGCGATTCTGCATTACAGCTTGATGCGGGAGCACACAAAATATACTTGAGCCAACTTGAACAACGAGCCTTGTTGCCGGGTACATATGGCTTAGTTGCTTGAATTACTCCAGCGAGTAAGCCAAGCGAGAACCTTCGAGTTAAGCATGCTATTAAGAGCCACTAAGACCCTAAATAGCGGCCCTAACGTCATACATCAAATACAGAAGAAATACCATGTCACAGGAATGTAGTGTGAGCAGAGCACTGGAGGCGATGGCGCTCCCCTCCATGGCCTCCAACAAGCAAACCAGGAAGTAGCAAGAGCACTTCAGAAGAGTTGAAGGGTAACGTTTGATTGCCAATAATGTCATTCGTATGTAATGCATTCAAATACTTCTTGCTCAAGGACACTCATACGGTGATGCCAATTCATAACAAAAATGTTACAAAACTTCTGTAAAAGAATGTTGCAGGGTTTTTCAAGCATTCTTTCTCCTCTACATACCCTACTGACCAAACATTGAGTGGAATGTTACTCAGATGAGACTATTATGAGCTCACCTCAAATACACCTACTGATCCTCTCTGCTGTTTCTCAATCTCAGAGAAGACATCCCACTCAGCCAAGTTTATAAGCAGTGTGCAGCACAGTTCAGCCATCTCTTGACATGGTCGATAATCTGATTATAAGAAATAACAATAGTTGGTAAAACAGGCTACGATGGTTGGAAAAAGTGCAAAGACAATACTAATATATAAAAGACATAACTGCCTTAACAAACTTTACACAAAAATTTCATGGCCAGCTACAATCATCCATGCTTTGCAAGAAAATGTATAATCCTGCAATTATGCAAATGACAGCACAGAAAATATCAAGAGACCCTTGCCAGTACTAAAGCATTCAAAGTAACAATAAATAAAATTCACAGGGAAAGCACAGGGCAGACACAGAGGATCCACACGTCAAGCAGCTAAGTGGTGCCATCTCACACCCCCTAGTCCTTGACAAAAGGAGCGACTAACTTCTTCTGTTGTGAAGAAGTTAGTTTGAGGTGAAGATTGAAGTTAGTTTGATTGTGAAGAACCCTGCCTCCTGTTTCAGCCTTAAAACACACACACACATACACTCATGCATACACAGAAACACCCAAACACATGTGTTCTACTACATCTTGCTACAACAAGTAACTACATGGTATACAAAAAGGTAAATTAAATATCAATGTTTTAACAAGGTATTGGAAATATATGCAGAAATATGCCCGAAGATGTTCTATGGTACAGCAACACAAGAACACTAAGACTTTGGTCAGCAAATAATAGAAAACAGTGCTTTATTGAAAAGCAGAGATGTTTGCCAGTGTATGTTCATCTACATACTGAGGTGCAGAGACAAGGCCAAAAGAAGGAGGACAGAAGAAATTAAAAAGAATTTCCATCTTCAATTCAGATGTTTAAGATGACATATTAAAGAGTAAGGCAAAGCTTGAGAAGGATGCCTATTGTACCAGCGTAAGAAAACAAGTGGACAACTTGGTGTGCGCCATACAATATCTACGTACTGCGTGGCCTCAGATGCAGTACATAGGTACACAGGGTCAAAGTCATTGACCAGACGTTTGCATATTCATTTGACATAGGTTTGTAGCCTCTCCACAAGTTGCACAGCGTACCGACATATAGGCTACAGCTACACAAAATGTAGCTACAAAGCAGTAATGGCACAAAGTGGTCACCTTTGTCAGCCTCAGCATAGAATGCAAGTAAGGAGGTGCGAGCCAGTTGAATAAGATCAGTGGGCATGCGGGCATTGGCTGGTAAGGGCAGTGACTCAGCTGCCTGCAGGGCCTCTGTGTAGCGCATCTCAGCCACCAAAAGTGCTGCCAGGCGGCGCCACTGTGGAAGACGCAGTTCTGCCTCCACCGCATGGAACAGCAACAGCGACGGAGCAAACAACTGCAGCAGGAGGAGGAAGACAGGTGATGGCATCCTATGCAGACTGCAACTGCACTGAATGGCATATGACTCAACAGGATAGGAGCTAGTAAAAAAAAAATTTTGCAGTTCATGGTTAGTGCTTTATTTCTGCACTAGAGCTGGGCTTCATAAGTTATCTGGCCTATATCACTTTTTATGATGAGACAGTGTCCAGCCAATCTGCTCTCTTTGCTCCTTGTGCATACTCATTTGCATACTATGCTGGGCAAAGTTTCACCAAGCTAGGTTCCACCACACTGTACTTGATGCTTCCAATGCTCTTAACTCCAGCAGAGCCATGGAAGGCTCTGGTTTCTTCTGTTTCAGCTCTCCATAAGTAAAATGCTATAGACCAATGTTTACTAAATGTAAAAAGATCACCAGAGTCATGCAAGTATACCGATTAAAGAAGCCCTAGTTAGTTTCCTCACGGCTTTAAGCTTATATTATTTTGCATAGCTAGGCCCTTGTTCCACCCATTTCTTAAAAATAGCTGCTATATTAGTTATAAGGATTGGATATTTTAGGTTATGGCTCTATCATGCAGACTTACGTTAGCAGAAGGTTGGTACAACCCAGTCATGGGCGAGTTTACATCTGTTATTCGAGCTTATTGTGGTCTTATTGAGCTTATTGAATTTTTTTTTTCCAGCAGGCAAACATGCATGCTAAATGATACCATAAGCTTAGTAAAAAGTTAATAAAGAACTGAATATAATTTTTTTTCCTTTCTTCAAAAGAAATAACTAGAGCAGATGTAGAACCAAAGATTTTATTGATCACCTTGAGGGAGCGCAACTCAAGGGCTTTTGCCAGATGGACAAACATGTGGTCTTGCCACTGCTGTGGAAGGCCCCGATGAAACTCCCGCAGGTTTTGAGTTAGCTGCCACTGTGAAAGAAAATTGCATTTTTAAGTTGAGACACTGCTCTCTGTCATTTGGATAACAGATCCTGTTCTGTGGTACACATCCTACTTATTTTATGCACTGAAAATTTGGTTCAGGATACAGCTTCTGCTCAGTACTAATAGAAATCAATCAGGATTTCAATATAGCTGTGATTTCATTCAAAAACATTGGATTTCATCCACCACTGCTCCTGCATCACAAATCAAACCCACAGAGACTACAAGCACACTTCTAGATTGCTTTCTAGTTGCAAAAAAAGAAAGAAGAAGAAGAAAACACTGATTACAAGTTGTGACTCCTACTGCCCCTGAATCCATTAAAAGGTTTTTAAGTGCATAAGTCTCGAACATTTGTCTGCATTGATGTTAGTGAAATCTGCAACATGGGGCACAATGTCGAGTTGTGCATCCACAATACTCTAGTCATTTGCTTCATAACTGTCATCACAACACTGCTTGAAAATCCCAGCACAAACTTCACTTGCTGCACAAGCTGCTACAAATAGCTTGCATATGTGCAGGCAAATATGTGTGCTTTAAAACCAATTCATCAGGCCACGTCCATGCACCGCGTCATCCTCATGCCAGCTAATGCAGCGATTAGAAACAGCAAATATAATGTGAAAGTGCACTGATGCCACCACGTCCACTTATTCAGGACTTTGACAAAGGGCCACAAAGCATAGGAAGAGGCAGCACACAGGGTAATACATGCTTGGCTTGATGTCATCACATGTAGCTCTATGCTAGACGGGGCAGCGGGCACAACAGGCTCGCTTCCACTGCCATATTACTGTGTATCAGGGATGCCTGGCATAAAACAATGAGAAACAACATCTGCCTGCCAAGTGTGGCATCCCTCAAAAAAATTCTTGGCTACACCACTAGTAGGCAGCTCAGTAAATACAATGATACAGTGGCTTCAATTTCGTATCAAACACTAGAGCCACAAGCAGTTTCAAACATTTTTTCTAAAAACGAGAAAGACAGAGAAAAAAAAAAAGTGCATTGAGGGAGGATTGTGACATACATAGTGAATATAGCATATTGTATTTACTCGAATCTAGGCCGATAGTTCTTTTTTGAATAATCATATACCAAACTCCAGGGTCGGCTTAGATTCGAGGATCTTAAAAAATGTGCCAGTTTTAATTGAAATTGATAAATATGGTGCATAGCTAGCACCATCTAGAAAAATCAGTATCACAGCCGCTACTAGCCGCACCAGTAGCCAACTCAAGTACACGAGCGACGTCGCCATTTTGGCGTGTGGCATGGCGTGATAAGTGTGGATGCAAAGAGCCAAGTGGGAACAAGACTAAAGCATAGGCAAGGTGCAAGTTGTGTGGCATCTGCTGTCAGATGCACGAACGGGTTATTTTATAAGCCATTGAATGCTAGTGCTGAAAAAATGGTTGTGCCAACTTTTCATCCTAACTACTAAGAATTGTTAAATTCACTATGTAAACTTTTAAAGCAAACGAGTACCAGTGCTCTCGGAGTTCCAACACTACCAAGGATCCCGAGCCACCAACGCAGCATCTTGTTACCGTGTCACCGCTATCGCCTACCCAACCCAAGCCATCGCCATCACATACGGTGTGCCAACGAAGATTGCAACCACACATGAGTGAACTCAGTTGGGCTGTATGCCACGACACCCAGACCTCGTGTGTTAGTGGGCAAGTGACGGGAACATTGCAGTGTGCCACGTCGTAGGATTTCGCACATTAGAAGACAGTCCTAATTTGTGCTAAGGAATCTTGTTTGTGGCTGTGCAAGAGTGCAGTGTTGTTAATCGTATATCCAACTGTGCAGCCCGTCTCATTATCACCTTTGTGTCTTTCCTCATTGAACCTCACGTCAACAAATGTGATGGCCCACATTATTACCACAGCAGGGATCTAGACAAAACCATGTCCAACTTTCTGCCAATGCGCAATAAGTTCAGCTTGGGTACCCACAAACCATGGACGTATGGTCAACCACAAAAACTTTTGGAGCATGGGATCTATGAAAAAGCTTAATATCCTTGCAATTTCACCATTCTGCCTGGAATCTAGGTGAGCAATGTGAGCAAAATTTATCGCACCTTTGATTCAAGGATCGATTTCCCTTGTTTTTCTCAAGCCCGAAATTAAAAAAGTGTTTTCAATTGGAGGTTGTGTCGCACACAATATGAATTGACCGTGACTACCATAAAGAGACATATGTAGAGTAATCAAACAAATGCTGCAGCAGCAGCTGCCATTGTCTGCCTACCTGTTTCTGTTGACACGTGAGAAAAGAATTCCCCAGCATAAATAAAATTGAATTGTACATAGTGCAGGTGATGACATGGCAATAACGCTGCTGATTTGACAAAGAGTGCACCCACAGAGTCCGTCTGCTGCTTCTGGGTTAGATAGCATTTATCAGCAAATGCACAACTGAGCATAAAGGTTTACTAAACATGATTTCCACAAAAATTCAAAATTACTCTCTACTTTGCCACTCAGCCAGGAATCCAGGTAAGCAATAAATTGGCTATATGGGGGAGTATCCTCCACACCTTTCAACCTGAACACAGACACATCCTCGGCACCCTTCACAAGAAATGCAGATGTGTTGGGTACATTGAATTTTTTTTTCCCAGGTCGTGCATGGATAGATGCTGTGACTTACCAAGAAACTATTTTCCCACTTCTTTCTTTTTTTTTTTCATTCCATAGGCTACTGCAGCAAAAGCTTTATTTAAGGTGTCATTTCGTCAGCAACATTCGAGAAAACACACTCACATAAAATGCACCATCTCCACAATTACTCATTGCAAGGTTCTGATGATCGTTTCATTAAACTGAAGTTATTGTTGGCACAAACTTCTGCAAAAATACTTGAATTGAAGAGCAAGAGAGGTTTTAATGATCAGAAAGAAGGAAAATGCATTTGCTAATACTTTAGCAAGTTAACTTATTTCAACACAATCAATAAACTTGAAAAAGTTATGACAAAAGCAGTGACAGGTGCACTAAGTACTTTCCCAAGGAGAAAATACATTCAACAGAAATCACAAAGAGATAAAGTAGGAACATACATGTGAGCTTAGTGATGTCAACCGAACGGGAGGTGAAACACCCTGGAGCAATTTGATGTAAGAGAGAATCTCTTCTGGGTCATGTGAAGCCGCAAGTCCACTCTGCATGCTTCCTATATTTGTGGCTGTGTTTTCTGTTCAAAGAAAAATGAGTTCAGTTGCACTTTTCACTCTGCAAACTTCAAGAGAAGGAACAAGAATTATCTTAGCAACTCAGAAGGTTCACTGCTTATAGTATGTATACTGTTTGCACCTCTGTTGCCTATCTGTTGTGCATACAGGGTAATTCAACTACGTTATTGGAGGTTATCATCCCAAAGTAATATTCTGAATTTTAGTTGTCCAAATAACTTTTAATATATTTATCAATTCCTCAAATGCTCCTGTCAGGGGTATTATACGAAGGGTGGGCCGGTTTAATCAAGAAAAAAATGTCTTCGACAGTGGCCTTGAAGTGCAGTGTTCTGGAGTGGTGCATGGCTTCTTCTGGCAGATCGTACCAGTCCTCTGCAGCCCGGACAAAACGAAAAGGGGGGGGGGGGGGGGGCGGAGATGCGAAGACAAACGTGCGGGAGGAGGATATAGTACAGCTTTCTTGTGACAGATGCGCTAAGAGCGGCGATGTCCAGACAAGATTGCAGGTTGACTAGCAGCAGAGTGATGGAAATTGTGATATACGCAGTGCCTTGCAATTTTGCATCTTAGTCCTAAGTCGTGAAGATTACCTCGAAGTTTTAGTTGAGACACGCTGCTGTAGTAGGAGTAATCATTATAAATAAATCTGGCTGCATGGTTTTGAATACATTTGTGTAAGGTAGAAGTCAGATGTAGGCCACAAACTGTGCATGCATATTTTAGTGTGTGCAGTGCAGTAAAGTATGCTAGTAGTTCTACAGGTGGTGATAAGAGTTTCAAAGAGTGATATAAGTTACCCTGAATGCATATAGCTTCGTTACCTATTTTCGTTATATGCTCTGGCCAAAAAACATCGGGGTTATAGGGTGATGCATAGGTATTTCAAAGATTCAACTGGGGAAGTTGGTGTGTTGTTTATAATGTATTTAAAAGTAGGGTAGTAATGAGGTTGATGGGAAGAGACCAGAGAAGTTCTGTTAGTGTTCACAGAGTTGCCTTCACCCAGAAAGATCATGTACTCATGACGCCTGTGGCAGAAAGGATGTTCCACATCCACCGCCAAGGTTTGCGAGTGCTGGCGCTGGCTAACACTCCCAAGGTTAGTTCTAGTAGTAACACATAAATGCCCAAGAAAATGGATGGGGAAACGGTGCCACGGTAGCTCAATTGGTTAGAGCATCGCACGCGTAATGCGAAGACATGGGATCATTCCCCACCTGCAAAAATTGTTTTTTTTTCATCCACTTTCATTGTCATTAATTTATCCTTTCTTTAATTCAATAAGTAAGTACAAGTAATTTCCCCTATGTTTTCCTTGGTGTCTTTGTTGGCTTCTCATGATTACACCATCCTTGTATTATGTCCAAGCCATGCTGAAGAATATTGTGACCTAGATGAATAGTAGGCAAAATTATATTTAGAATATACATACAGAGAAGTCACAACCAAGATGGCAGAATAACCACAACCACGAACAAGCACTTTCGATCGTCCTCTTTGTCGTCCTGCTGAACGTGTTCTTCAGAATGTGGGAATGGCCTGTAACATAACCCCCGGTGGTCGAAACGCTGTCTTGGCACTTAGACAAGGGAAGGGCTGCAGGCTGAAATGTATGGCTTGACACGGGACACATGCACGACATCGGTGGGGGGTGCTGAAGATGATGAGCGACCATCCAAGGGGGTTATCTCATATGTGACCTCGGTGAGCTGGCGTAAAACCTTGCAAGGCCTGGAGTAGCGGGAAAGAAGTTTCGAAGACAGGCTGACGTGACGGCAAGGGGACCAAAGAAGGACCAAGGAGCCTGGTTTGAAGTGAACGGTTCTGTGGTGGCTATCGTAACGAGCCTTTTGAGTTAGCTGCAAGACAGAGAGATGGTCCTGTGCGATGTCACAAGCCGTTTGAGCATGAGCAACAGCATTGCAAGCATATTCTATAACAGCGTACGGAGCTGATGAAAGCAGTGTCTCAAACTGCGACGTGGGGTGGTGGCCAAACAAGAGATAAAAGGGGGAGAAGTGGGCAGTGTCGTGGCGGGGCGAGTTGTATGCGAATGTCACATAAGTCAAACTTTTGTCCCAATCACGGTGATCTGCTGAAACATACATGGATAGCATCGTGACGAGCATGCAGTTGAGGCATCATGCAAGCAAATTAGTCTGCGGGTGGTAGGCAGTGGTTAGCTTGTGATGTGTGAAACAAGAGTAAAGAATATCATCAACAACTTGTGAAAGAAAAGACCGACCACGATCTGTCAGCAGCTGCCGTGGAGCACCGTGGTGGAGGATGACGTCATGAAGCACGATGTCAGCAACATCCGAGGTGCAACTGGTTAGCAGTGTCCGCGGGATGACGTATTGTGTCGCATAGTCAGTAGCTATGGCGATCCACTTGTTCCCCGAAAGAGAGGTCAGAAATGGTCCAACGATATCAAGGCCAATGCGGCAGAACGGACTAGTTGGAATGTCGATAGGCTGAAGTGGGCAGGCACGTTGCAAGGACAGGCAGGACTCGCAACCAGCAATGTACCGGCGCACAGAAGGCCTGGCCAAAAGAATGAACACCACACACGCTCATATGTACGGGATACTCCGAGGTGGCTGGCTGTTGGGGCAACATGGAGCTGATGGAGAAGAGTAGAACAGAGGGTATTAGGTACTACGAGCAGAAGCTCGGGACCGTTGGAGTTGGTATTGCGATAGTAGAGAATATTGTCGGGGAGCACAACCAGCTGGAGGGTTGGGTCGGAGTGATTAGAGTGCAGATGGTTGATAATAGACCGCAAATTTGCATCACTGAGCTGTTGATTCCGTGTATCACTCAAGTCAGAGATGGCGAGGATGCAGGTCGGAGTCATGGGCAGTAGAATCAGGAGGGTCCACGGGATGAAGTGATAGGCAATCAGCATCCTAATGCATTGCACCGGACTAGTAAAATACATGAAAGCTGTATTCTTGAAGCTTTAGCGCCAAGCGACCAAGTCGTCCAGTCGGGTCTTTGAAGGACGAGAGTGAGCACAGCGCATGGTGGTCCGTGATGACCGAAATGGTGCGGCCAATCAAGTAGGTTCAAAGTTTTGTGACTGCCCAAACTAGGGCAAGGCATTCGTGTTCAGTGACCGAGAACTGGTGCTCTGAAGGGGAGAGGAGGCAACTGGCGTAGGTGATGACGCGGTCTTGGCGTTGTTGCCACTGTGCAAGAAAGCACCGATGCCATGTTCACTGGCATCGTTTCGTACCTGTGTAGGCACTGCGGAGTCAAAATGCGCCAAGATGGGAGTAGTAGTAAGCAACCTGGTGAGCATGCCGAAGGCATCGGCTTGTTCAGGACCCCATGAAAATGTGATTTCCTTCTTCAGGAGCTGTGTTAGTGGAAGGGCAATGCCGGTGAAGTTCTTTACAAAACGTAGGAAGCTCTGGACATATTTAGTCGAATGCGCAACAGGGAACTGCTTCCCGACACAAATTTTGTCGGGATCAGGTTGGACGCCATGAGAACTCAAACGGTGTCCTAGAACAGTAATTATACGATGGCCGAAGCAGCACTTCGAAGAGTTCAACTGAAGACCAGCATGTCGGAAAACACCAAGCACTACCAATAGGTGAGTCAGTGGCTCTCAAATAATGGTGAATAAACGACCACATCATCTAGATAACAGAGGCATGTCGACCATTTGTAGCCACGAAGCAGAGAGTCCATTATTCTTTCAAACATGAGGGCATCACATAAGCCAAAAGGCATAACTTTAAATTAGAAAATACCATCGGGTGTAACAAATGCAGTCTTTTTGCGGTCCAGGCCATCGACAGAAATCTGCCGATATCCTGAGTGGAGGTAAATGGATGAGAAGTAGGTAGACCCGCGAAGACAGTCGAGGGCGTCATTAATCCGTGGCAGTGCGTAGACGTCCTTATGCGTGACTTTGTTCAGGTGACGGTGGTTGACACAGGAACGCAAGCTGCCATCCTACATCTTTACTAGGACGATAGGTGATGCCCAGGGACTGCAGGAAGGTTCAATGACCTTTTTGATGAGCATCTTGTCGACCTCACGCTGAATCACTTGCCAGTCAGCATGGGTCATGCGATAAGGTCGTCGTCAAATGGAGCTAGCGTCTCCAGTATGAATTCGATAAGTTACAACAGATTTGTGGCCCAACGGACAATCATCAAAGATGTCACAATAGGAAATCAACAGGTGCTGGAGATCGGCACTGTGTGCAGTGACGAGGTCAGGCGCTATCATTCTGTCGAAACTGACATCGGCTGAACTGGATTAGGAGGTGGCCGTAGCAGAAGATGAAGAATTGTCTGCAGCGAATGCAGAAATCGCATGCTCATCGAAAGAAGGAACATTGGTCAGAGCCATGCCTATTGGTATAATTTGCGTGCACCAGCTAAAGTTTAAATGGGCAGTGAGACTGTGTTATTACTGACAGTAACGAGAGTGGGGGGAACGGTAATATTTTGAGTCAATAGAACATCAGATATTGGAGCCAACAAGTAATCACCATTGGAAATAGAAGGTAGGGAGGACAAGTTCACGTCCATAACAGCCTGAGGTGGCAGTCGAATGTGATTGATGGAGCACAAACGCGGTTGACGTGTGGGCGGAGAGTCCAAGTGAAGACGCAGGTCAAGCTGAAGCACAGCACTTCCACAATCAAATAGGGCAGAAAGGGTTGACAGAAAGCCCATGTCTAGGATGAGTTCATGGGAGCACTGCTTGAGCACAGCAAATAGTACAGTTGTGGAAGGGTTGGCGACACTTACGCATACTGAGCATATGCATATGCGGTGTGAGGACCCTCTTCAAGCGATGACGAAGCTCCAAACACATCACAGATATCTGTGTACCTGTGTCTACAAGAGCAGCAATGAGTACAGCGTCCACGTTAATGCCTATTAGGTTACGTCTAGTCGGCAGTGTGGTCTGAGGATTTTGTGGACAGGTCATTAATGCAGCGTCACTTCCGGGTGCTGCATTGTCTAGTTTTCCAAAGGCAGACATTTAATCAGCGACGACGGGCGGTGGAGTTGGGGCAAGCTAGATGATGGCAAGATGAGTGGCGAATGGGACTGGTGTCCAGGCGGCGATGGTGAGTGTCTCTATGACATGGTGGGAGCGTCATTGCTGGTGGCATGCAAATGTGCGAAGTGAGGTTTGAAACGGTCAAAATTGCTCTCAGGGTGACGGTTACGGGCATAGGGCACATGAGGCGGCCAGGAAAATGGCTGTTGCAATAGCGGACGATGTGACCTATACGATGGGAGCTAAAGCAAATAGGCCGGTCATCGGCAGTCCTCCATTCGGGTGGATTGTAACAATGTAGCGGGGGCCTCAGGCTTTGAGCACAGGTCAGTCGGGCGCGAAGAAGCGTCAGCACACATAGAGTGCAGACCAACATTGGACAGCTCCTGACGAATGATGCCTTGGATGAGTGGTATCATCGAGGACGTAGACTCAAAGGCACTGGAGCATCTGGAAACACGAGACATGGCCTCAATTTCGCCTCGGACATCCGTCTTTGTGGCATTCTCTGTGGTGAGCGGTACCTGTGGTGCAGGTATGTCTTCACACGACGATGTTGCTGTAGTGTTGGGCAGTCACATGAATTGATGGCCCATGCGTCGGCTTCTGGCGTTCTCAAAACATTTGCACTCCCGTATGATGGAGTCGACCGTGCTGCAGTCCTTTCAAATGAGCAGATTGAATGCATCATCTGCGATCCCTTTTAAAAAATGACCCACTTTTTCTGAATCCGTCATGTCATCTTCCACTTTGCGACAAACGGCCAGCACGTCCTATACATAAGAAAGATAGGACTTCATAGATGTTTGTGCACGTGCAACCAGCGCCTTCTTCACCGCGGCCGTACGACCAATAGACTTTCCAAACAGGTCATGCATCTTTTGCTTGTAGGAATCCAAACTTACGATTTCAGCTTCACGATTCCTGAACCAGACCTTTGCTGTTCCTTGCAAGTGAAATATGACATTCACCAGCATGACTGTATCGTCCCATATGTTGTTTTTACTTACACACTCGTATAGGGCCAACCAGTCATCAATATCGACGTCATCGGTTCCTGAAAACATGCCTGGATCTCTTTGCTGCGCAAGAACAACCGTTGATGTTGCCGCCACTGAGGAAGACTTCTGCCATTGTGGAGAAATCCAAGCGATGGCCGCTGCGGCGCTCCGTCATAATGAGTTCTTACCCCACACTTCCACCAAAATGTGACGTAGATAAAGAGTAGGCAAAATTATATTTACAATATATATGCAGAGAAGTCACAGCCAAGATAGCAGAATAACCACAACCACGAACAAGTTCTTTTGATCGTCCTCTCCGTCGTCCTGCTGGGCATGTTCTTTAGAATCAGGAATGTCCTGTAACAATATTAACACACTCGATAACACAATCATCGGCGAACAGACTTATGGTAGAGGAAATACTGGCTGGGAGGTCATTAGGATATATATATAAGAACTGAAGCCAGAATGGTGCCCTGTGGGACTCCGGAAAGTACAGGAGAGTTAGAACAGCAGTGGTTATTTGTGAACACAAATTGCTGTCGATTAGTTGAAAGGCTACGTATCCATTTATAAACTAGTCGATCAAGAATTATAAGCAAGAGTTTTAACAGTAGCTTGTTATGGGGGACATTGCCAAAGGCTTTCTCATAATCTAAACTCAATGTGTGAACAGGTATGTTAAGGTCAATATTGGAACTGAACAAGAAATGAAATTGATTTCATACTTTTTGCCAATCCCAGCATAGTGCAGGATGTAGAAGTGATACGTAAGGTGAAGTGCAGTGATCATAGGTTAGTGAGGGCTAGGATTCACCTCAATTTGAAGAGTGAAAGAGCAAAATTGGTCAAGAAGAAACAGGTCAACCTAGAGGCAGTAAGGGTAAAAGCAGACAAATTCAGGCTGGTACTTGCAGAAAAATATGCAGCCTTAGAACAGAAAGATGATGATGACATAGAGCTAATGAATGAAACCATAACTAGGTTGGCTTCAGAGGCAGCAATTGAAGCGGGAGGCAAGGTACCAAGGCAACCAGTAGGCAAGCTCTCCCAAGTAAAAAAGGACCTAATAAAGAAACGACAAAAAAAGAAAGTGTCCAACTCAAGAGATTAGATAGAATTCGCAGAACTGTCAAAACTGATCAACAAGGCGAAAATAAGTGATATTCGAAACTACAACGTGAGAAAGACTGAAGAATCCATAAAAAATTGATGCAGCCTGAAATCAGTGAGGAGGAAACTTGGCATAGGGCAAACGAAGATGTATGCACTAAAAGATAAGCAGGATAATATCAGCAGCAATCTCGAAGATATAGCAAAAGCAGCGGAAGAATTCTATACTGACATGTACAGTAACCAGAGGAGTCAGGATACCTCAACTGGAAACAGTAATGAACAGGATACAGAAACTTCTCCTGTCACTAGCAATGAGGTCAGAAGGGCCTTGCAAGACATGAAACGAGGAAGAGCGGCAGGAGAAGATGGAATAACAGTCGATTTAATCAAAGATGGAGGAGAGATAATGCTTGGAAAACTGGTGGCTCTTTATACGAAGTGTCTATCGACTGCAAGGGTCCCAGAAAACTGGAAGAATGCAAACATTACACTAATCCACAAAAAGGGAGACGTTAAAGAATAAAAAATTACAGGCCCATTGGCTTACTTCCAGTATTATATAAAATATTCACCAAGACAATCTCCAATAGAATAAGGGCGACACTGGACTTAAGTCTACCAAGGGAACAGGCTGGCTTCAGGAAAGGATACCTTACAATTGATCACCCATCCATGTCATCAATCAGGTAATCGAGAAATCTGCAGAGTACAATCAGCCTCTCTATATGGCTTTCATAAATTACGAAAAGGTATTTTATTCAGTAGAGATACCAGCAGTCATCGAGGCATTATGCAATTAAAAAGTACAGGACGCTTACGTAAATATCCTGGAAAATAGCTACAGAGATTTCACAGCTACCTTAATTCTACACAAGAAAAGTAGGAAGATACCTATAAAGAAAGGGGTCAGACAAGGAGACACAATCTCTCCAATGCTATTCACTGTGTGAGTGGAAGAAGTATTCAAGCTATTAAACTGGGAAGGCTTAGGAGTGAGCATCAACGACGAATATCTCAGCAACCTTTGATTTGTTTCAAAAAGAATATGTTAGGCTCACATTCTGTAAACGACTATTCATAATAAAACTGAAAGATAAATTGTGTTTAATATTGCCTTTTTAAAAACAGTTTTACCTGTCTCCTATTTCAGTTCTTTCTTAGTGTTAATACCATTCTTAGTGTTATGAGGAACAGTTCAAGGCACAAGCAGAAATGACACCCTACTAGACGTGTCTTGTTTTTGATAAATGAATTCCTTCCATGCTTCTTTTCTCCACCGCGATCACAAATATGTATACATATAACAAATCCATCACAAGGCAAGTTTGGGTATAGTAAGGGTAGGTGACCATTCATCGTTTAAAACAAAAATTGAAAATTACACATTATCAGCATTCAAAAATGAAATATGCAATATTTGTGAATACTTCAAACAAATAAAATACTTCACAACAACTGATTGTTAAAGTCTGGTTACTGGTCTCCGTTTGTTAAGGAAAATATCACAAATTATCAGAAGTGAAACAATGACAAAAGTTTTGCAGAAACAAAATGAGCCAAGCAAGCTTTGTATAGGTTTTAGCAGCGGAAGCCTACATGACGTCTGATTTTTACTTGTGGCCTATAATTTAGTGTTTTTGGCAGTGTATAAAGTGCATAAGTCTTTGAGTAGCTTCTAGAAAAAAAGCTAGTTATACAGCAGCAATGCTGCCATTCATTCTTGGAAATTTTGTTAACAGCCAGGCTCTAGAAAAATGTTAAGCTATTTGAGCTATTTTTTTTAATGACAATTAGTGATCTTGTGTTTAAAATTGATTCTTTGTCCCTGATAGCTATCGTTTTGCACAAGACAGTACAGGTATGGTACCTAATTATACCAAAATAAATATTCCTTCTTTAAATACATACAGGTCTATTTGAATGTTCGATACTTACTATTCGTATTCGATACACATCCGAAAAAGTTGATACTCGCCCATCTCCGGTATACAGAATTGCCTAATACGTCGAACCATCTTTATCGCACTAACCTGCTCATTATAACAGGGTTCGACTGTATTCACGAGATGTTAAGCATGAATCATGTCAGAAAAATTAAACGATCATGTGGCATAAAAAATTTAAGGTGTCCTTATACAGTTGACTTCCATTAATTCAAACCTGACGGGACCGATGAAATCAAATGAATTATCCCGCAGGTGTAATTAAACAAGATACAGAAAAATGCCAAAACACAGTGATGCTTCAGTTTAACATGCCTCGGAATTAACGCACGTACACTTTTTATGCATCCAAAGTAGAAAACTAACAAAGAAATGACATTAAGGTTCCTAAACAAAGCAGATATCTAATGAGTACTCTATTTTTTAGCAAGAGAAATGGGCAAGGGTCTGATATGTATTATACCACAGCGATCGGGTTCCTAAAGTCAGCTTCGCCGCAGCACATTCGTGTTAGGCGGTAAAGAATACAAATGTTGCGAAGGCGGCTTTGGTTTTGTGTCCGATTGCACCGTGTACGCTATTTTCAGCCCAAGTTTATGAAAAAAATAAAGGAAGGGGGGGGATGCATTACAATGAGGTAATTACCATAATCAGACATTGTGATCTATGGCTACTGCTTAAAAATTGCCCTATGGCAGGCCCAAAATAGGCGTTTTCGACAAGAGATTGACGTGTTCAACACATTCATTGTCCCCAAGTTTTGCCAAGACAGACGCTGCCACTAAAGGGGTCACTATAGGGGTCACCATAGGGGTCAGGTGCATGTGTGCTTAGTGGACAAGTTCGAATTATTCGGCAAAGGCCAATTTGAGAATCGGATTAAGGAAAATTTGGGCCCATGAAAATGCATGGGCGCAGGCTGGAATCTTTGGTAGGGAGATAATTAATGCAAAACCTCATTAACTGGAGTCAAATTAATGGAAGTCTACTGTACATAAAGAAACACAATGAGGAAATATTCGGTCAAACTAGATTTGATGATTACATGATCGAAATTGCAAAGAGGTCAATCTCAATATTAGAAGAGGTTTGATAAGCTAGAAATGATATAAAAATGACATGCGGGTGGCATAGTCACCTCCAAATTCCTATACGTACTAGCTCCCCATGACATCATGGAAAAAAAAAATTAATTATGGGGTTTTATGTGAGAAAACCACAATTTGATTACGAGGCATGCTGTATTGGGGGGGCTCCGGAACAATTTGGACCACCTGGGGTTCTTTAACGTGCACTTAGATGTTTTCATGACATCATGAATTTTGGCAACCTGTGATCTTGGGGCTAGGTATTCATTACTGAAAATTCTACAGAATATGGAATTCATTCTGCAGAAATAAAATTTGGCAAACAGCAATACGAGGGAATACTCAACCAGTCTGAATTGTTTTGTATATCTTTTACATGCTCACTTTCAAAGACCACTAAAATCAACAATTGCTGTAATCTGTGAGCTCACACAAGGAAGCCAATAGAGCCTGTGAATTTGACCAGTTGTTGGCTTCAAATGGCTACTGAAGATGTGCACATCACAGGGGTAATAATGCTTCCCTTTAGTACCTGTTAGATGTTTAGGGTAAATCTTCGGACATACAAAAACAATGTATTTCATCGCCCAATACTTCAAGAAAGGTACAATTTTTTTGCTTTCTTAACCCCTTAGAGCTGAAAGAATAAATGTTATAAAATAATGTTTCCACACATCAGCTTGGTACTGTTTGGCATCACAAATACAGAGAATGGCTGCGAGTGCACTTCACAACAAAAAATACGCAGATCCAACCCACAGCTTAGAATCTATGTGAAGTGAACCTTTCATGAAACAGTTAATCAAATGCTATAACTTCCCCATTTTCTTCCTGCGGCTTTGCCGTAAAGGAAACTTGTGCACGCATGTGTTCTCCTGTAATGTAATGTGACACATGTGGCGATCATATCAAAGAGCTCATTAGCATTGGCACAATAGAAGTATATGTGTGATTGTGGCGTAATGGTTAGAACATTGGGCTGTTGTGCTGAGGGACAGAAGTTCGTTCCCATCACCAAGCATGTAATTAAATTTTATTTGTGACAGCAATTATATGGATACTTCAAGTGCATTTCTGCCGTTGCCATGGTCATGATGTTTCGTATAAAGTCCAAACATGATAACATATTGCCACGCGGCGTATGCTGTATGTGTGAGTGAAAACTTGCAACGGTCAGCAGACAATAACAGCTCAATCTCACACGTGTGAGGGAGGAAGGCAGGACAGAAGCAAGCCCTTTTCTGTCATGCACGAGGCACAGGGGTGAGGCGAGGGAAGGAAAGAGGGAGGGTTTACCGCAATGGCTGCTGCTTACGGCATGGCTGCGCAGGTGCCATATCTTGAACGCAATCTGCGACATGGACAAAATGCGCGCCCGTGCAGGCCTCATCTTCAAAGTGATCTGTGATGTTGGTAAAGTGCACCTAGTGATGCTAGCCTCATATGCGCTGTGCTTTTGATGTTTCATTCGCATTGAAGCGAAAGGTAGCACGAAGGTCAATTAGCTCGCTGCTGCTGCCGCGATTCCTCACTCCAGCGTTTTGACCGAGAGTTTCCACAGTCACTGAGTAAGATGTGTTCCTGCTTACCTATGTGCGTGTGACACCATGCTCGTTAATATAGTTAATAAGCGAATGTTTACAAGTTAATACGGCCGATAAAGTTAAATTAAATTATGGGGTTTTACGTGCCAAAACCACTTTCTGATTATGAGGCACGCCGTAGTGGAGTACTCCGGAAATTTCGACCACCTGGGGTTCTTTAACGTGCACCTAAATCTGAGTACACAGGTGTTTTCGGATCTCATCCCCATCGGAATGCAGCCGCTGTGGCCGGGATTCGATACCGCAACCTCGTGCTCTGCAGCCCAACACCATAGCCACTGAGCAACCACGGAGGGTGTGGCCGATAAAACTACTATCCTTAGTTCATTAAGCTGTCTACTAATTTGCTATCGCAACAGATGCTTCGTCTTTCAGGCAAAACTGTGACCTTTTGTTTAAAGTGTGAGCTATACGACAAGACAACAGCACCTAGTAGCCACAGTCAGAAAAGTCCAGGAGCATCCGTAGAAGAAGCTCTGCTTTGAAAGAAGAAAGCCAAAGCACAATATTGATTCACTGACCAGCAAAGAAGACCCTCTCCACAGGAATCTTTGGTGGGATTTCACCTGGCGGGGTCACCTGCTCTGATGGGAAGTACTTGCACATCACACCTGAGCAGGAGAGTGCTTTGGCTACATCCGTTGAGGTATTGCACAAGTACCTGGAAAGTGATGCGAAATTAAATGCAACATTACTTGCACATCACATGTGACATAGCAGGGCAGATCAACCTTTCCCACTATGAAAAGTGCTGCCATTAAGCTGTGGCTAGGTCTCATCAATCAAGAACTGTTGAACTAATGTTGATATGCTTAGACTGGCCATTATGCAATGCAGTTTGCACGCAGCCGAGTGAAGTCTCTTAGCTGCTTTAATTAAATAAAATGGCATTACTTTTCTTTTCTTTAACTGAAATGAAAAAGAACACAGTCATGGCACATTGATGATGGCTAGTCCTTATAGACAACATAACTTGAAAAAGCAAATGAAAAGGCCAATGTGAATAATATAAATAAAATTGCAGGGGCCTAACAAGTTGTTGCCATCCACAAAATGAACAGCATCTAACATAATGACAAAAACAGGTGAAATGCTGTTCAGGAATGTATACAGAGCTTGGATTAACAATGGCCGAGACAATTACATGAAAAATTACCGGTTATACACAAAGAAAAAGCACAGTTTAACCTCATTATAATAAATTTGATTATAGCCATACATGACCTTAACCGTAAATATTTTACTACAGCTTCAGTATATAGGCCTCATACACTGTGTCAAGCTTCACATGAAGCACCACTGGTCAGAAGCAGTGCCAATGATAGGCTGTTTGTGAACACACAGTTGCCTTATGAGAGCATGGGGATTCGCCATGTGGTTGTGAAATCCAGGCAAAAAATAAGAAAATCCTCTGTGTTGCTGTTGTTGTAGTTGCCACGACAGCTACAGAAAAGATGCTGGAAAAGTGCTGCCAATAAAATCCTACGAGTTTCCTTGAAAATCACACAAAAGTGAAAGAGGGCAGCGTTGGTTCACAACTGTCTACAGACAATGTAAATAACACCTATTTATCCCGAAACTGTTGAAGGGTATTTGAAACAATTTTTGTTGTACCTAAGAGTACCACCTAGACATAGAGAGTATCTCATAGAATTGATGCTTATTTTTATTTATTTTCACATACTGCAGCCCTAAGTGGGCTATGGCAAATGTGGTATTACTACAGTATAAGCCTAGAAAAAACAAAAGCACCAGGCACAATGCAGAAATTTCAAAAGGCATATTTCCTAATGACAGAATAAATGAACAGTCAGATTAAAAACTCATTTAGTTGTAAAACTACGGGGAAGCCTAATAAGGATTTCTCACAAGCTACACGTGGTTAAACATTACTCTGCTGCTCTCGAGCCATGGAATATACCATGTTCCCATGGCTATGTCCCTCTTCCTTGAGCACAATGTCATGTGGTGACATGTGTGTTGTCTATTTCCAGTTGACATGAACTGAGCGAAGCGAGTGTTCCTGCATCTCTTTCCAGATGCCGTATATTCTTATCTAACAGCCGTACTTCTAAATTTGGGCCTAAATATTTTAGAAAAATATCTGTGTTGGCCACACATTCTTTCTTACACATGCACACATCAGCTGCAGCCACGCAGTGGTATCTCCATGCAGTACTAAGATACGTAACAGTCTCCCTTTCGATTGTTATTGCGGTTGATGATCTCTTGGCTGGAACTTGTCAGCTTAGCAGTCAGAATTTTCACAAAACTTGTTTCCCATTGCCTCATAGTTTGTTAACATTCTTTTAGCATTTAGCGTGGAAATCTCAGCTTTTCATCATGGAACCTTATGCATGGTGTGACATCTGAGTGAGCCTCCGAGGACAGCTTCACCTCTGAACAACGCAGTATTGGCACGGCTCACAGGCATATTGGTCTCCTCTTTGGTTGCTTCCACAGCCGTCGACTAAGCACATGAAATTCATATCCCAATGCTGCGTGGCTTGTCCTGTAGCACTGAATGAATACATCTTGAATCACAAAGGATGGCCATAGGCTTTAGTAGGGAGAAGAGAAAGGGCATGTCGATACTAATATTGACTCTGCGGGCCAGCTTCTACAACAAAGTTTCACAGTGCAATTAGAGCGCTGCATGTGCCACTTGGGCGGAACAGCCAGTCATTAAAGGCCGCAATCTGCACGTGAAGGGTAGGGCAGATATGCAGAATTTGGGTTCCCAGGACATGCCCATAAACAACATCTTGGGTCCGCTGGTGCGGTACGACCCGCTAGTTGTTCCCTGTGGCCCTCATGTCGCTGTCTTCTAGTTGACGGCTAATTGCAACACTGCAGCAGCAAGTATTCTTGTGGTGGTATTCTGGGGAAAATGGGATCACCACCACCTGACAAGGAAGTTACGTTCAACCCATCCCGAGCCAGGAGTGCTTCGCAAGCCCTGGAGAAACTCCAATGATATGCGTGACTCTCTGTTCTAGTCTGCACGATCTTCTGGAGTTTGGCAATTCCAGAGTTTCAGTGGAGCTCTTCTCTCTTTTACACAAGTGTGCTTAGGCAGTACAGTTGCCATTCAGAGACCCGTGCGGTGGAGGTGCTCCGGCTTCTCAATTTAAAGCTTCACGAGCTTGAAGCATGTGGTGCCGTAACACGCCTTGTAGGCGAGTATAGGTTGCAACATGATTTGGGCACACAGCCCAGTACCTATGCAATGGTGGGCAATGCGCTTGGTCATGAGGAACAGTTGGTGCCACAGCGGTTCAAGGGACTTGAGCCATGTAGTTGCACCACTCTGTTCCTGAAGAGGAATGCTGCTGAGGATGCACATGACTTCGTCGGGCACTTGTTTAATCTCAGTGACAGCAGGGAAAAGTCCCCTTCACATTCCTCCAGCATTCCTGCCAAAAAATGTCCAAAGACATTCCTCGCAAGGGTACATATTTTATTTATTTATTTACTTGCAAATTACATATGGGGGATTTCAGGTGAGTACATAAATATCATTTATAAACAATACAAATCGAAGACAAGAATGCTAACAACAAAACAAGAAAAAAGAAACAGCAAGTTTATTTGAACCAAGGTGTCCAGAATAGCATAGTTAAAAAAAAAATCAACCAAATCCATTGAATCCGAGTATAGAACATTTTGTTAAATAGCCATTAAAACACTGATCATATATACAATGGAAAGAACACTGCATACAGCATACAAGATCGTGTACGAAACGAAGACAGGCAGATACGCGTAAGCAATGTTTTTAATTTTGTAGATAGCCCAAGCGTGCTGAGTGAAATATTGAGGGATTTGATATCTCAGCAATGTTGGTCGGCAGGGAGTTCCATTCACTTATACACAATGGTAAAGGCGAATTTTGGTATAGGCCTGTGAAATCTATGTGCACCATAGTACCCATGGCCTCTGTTCTTCATATATACTGCGCGCATTGGTGCGTTGAGCTTTCGTCAGTCCCGAACTGCTTGTAACATACATTGGCACTATCATATTACCAGAGAAGTACCATACCTTTTTCCTCACACACCCTTATGTGCTGTGCAACATCTGAGATCGCCTCCAAGCAAGGCTCCATCTTAAACATGCGCATGAGATGAACCAGATTCCAGCTACTCCAGCTCCATAGCTGCCTGTCAGTGACGATGAATGGGGTAGCAAAGGAAGCTAAACTAAAGGCTTCCCAAAGTCATTTCACACAGTGGCAAGCATCTCGGTTTTTCAAAGCAGATACAAATTTATTTACTTTTTGCTCGTATGTGGGTCATCTCTACAAAATTCAGGTCCATATTTATGGAAAAAAAGTGGAGCCTTTACATACGAATACAGTCAGCTGTGTTCAGTTATGAACATCGATGCATGTCCGTCGACCCTTTTCAGTTTTGCCAAAAAAATATATTTTGCTGTCCAAGTCCCCAGGACCACAGAACCAATCTTAGTTTAAAAGAAAAAAAAATTGCCTTTGGCAAAAAAATTTGGAAGTCTCCAGTGAGCTGGAACCGGTTTCTGTAAATTGCGCAAAAATGTGATTCCAATGAAATTCTAGAAAAAGATATTGTAGCTGTGGGTCTGAAAAATTTTTGTGACAGGCTGTGAACAGCGTGCATTGACAAAACGGTATTACCTTGCAGCATTGGCGCTGTTTAAGAACAAAAGTTCAAATACGGCACTGTTCAATAATGCTCTAATTTTAGATCTGTTGCTCACATGTATAAAATTCAGAATTTTCAAAATTTCCCAGCACATTGCCAGATATTAGGTTAACAAGTGTGCTAAATATAATTGCCGAGAGTGACATCAGACGCTAACCAAAAATGCTTAAAAGGCAATGTCTCTAAAAATGCAATGTTCTGAAAATCAATTAAAATAAAAGGCCATCTTCGATTTGGCCATCTTCGAGGCCATCTTCTCCAGAATTAAAGGCAAGCATGTGTCCCAACTCAATCTGCAAAAACATGTTGCATTCTTTTGCGAGATCGGAGTTATAAAGCCAGAAAAGTGGTCAAATTGATGTTAACGCCCTAACCACGGAAATGAGCGAGCATGTAGCTATAGTTGCCAGGGTCATTATCTTTAGGCCTTGAATGGGTTCTATTGTAGTCAAGAAACAAGAAATTCAGTGCAGAAAACTAAGAGTTGCTTTAAAGTGCAAATTTGTACACCTGCATATTTGTACCTGTCATAGTTTTGTTCCTGGCGAAATGAATGATTGGAAAACTTCTAGAGGTGTACTCGAGTAGGGTTCTCGTACAAAACATTTTATTCAGCCCAAACATACACAGGGTGTGAGACAGGCAGTGGAGTGAAAAAAGAGAGTGGGTCCAGGGAGAAGTACACAGGCACAAATGCCAGCGTGCCCTGAAGGTGTTATGGGTTTTTCGTTCCTGGTGCAGCATCCTTGCGGTTTTGGTTGCACATGGTCAGTGGAGTGTCTCGCACAATGAGTCAATGGCGGCCGGAGCAACCGTCGTGGAGAGTGGCCACCACATGGATATGACCACAAGGGTACACAACACTTCTCACACCTAATAGTGCAATGATGGGTGCTAACACCCAGTGTGAAGTTTTCCTTGTTATGCCAGTATTACTGAGCATTGAATTTGTTTTGCTGGTCAATGTTTATTGTTTCTGCGGTATAGACCGGGCATGGAAGAAATTCAATAAAAGTTTTTCTACGATGCCCTTATTTCGTACTGATTGTTTTTCTCTCATACAGAAATCTTGGGCTGGGGAAGCATTGCTAAGAAATACTTCTGCTTGATACGTTTTCATTATGCTCATTACTGCTGACCATTCACTGCACCTAGTTCAGCAGTAGTCAAACAGCAGCTTTTCTTCCCACACTTGCTTATTTGGAGATTAGGATGTTCTTGCAACAAGCAATTCGTGGTGCTCTGGGTTGTTGCACGTCCACTGCCACAAGTACCAGGACTGAATTTCAGGCATGGGATGGACGCACTGCCAGTTCTTTGTTTTCATTTCCCTGAAGACTTTAAAGTCCGCACTTGGAAGGTGAATCAACATCGCATTCCGCAGTTTTCTGTTTAGATTGTCTACCATATCTTTCCGACATTAAAAACTGATGTAACGAGGCCACAGAGGTTGTTTACGGTTGTGTGGTGCTGGACGACGCCCCCAGTTCTATCGCAAGCGTTCTTGTCGTGCTCTACTGTGGAAAATAGACATTTCACTGAGACGCATTTGGTCCTTGTAAGTTCGTGGAGCTGGTATCTGTTCTTGAAACAGTTTGGTGCGCTGTCGCTGACGTGCGTGACATGTGCATATAACAGAGAAATGTCCTTGAGCCACTTGTGCAGCTTTACAACAGCGTAGAATGTGTGGACATAATCATGGGTGGTGTCATCACTAAGAGCGCAAGTGCGTCTTCCTTTTCTAATCGTGACGACACACGTGAATGCGGAGACTTGGGTTTTTTGCCAATGATATGACTGAACTGGTCCTGGCAGGATGACAGTTCAGTTTCCTGAAAAGTCAAAATGAAGGAGGAAGCAACCTTTCTCAAGGGATTGTTTTGCTTCACTTATGGCTTTGACCTGAATGCATCGAGTGTACTTATGTGGCACCCATTTTTTTAAGCACTCTTGAAGGTGTCTCACAAAAGCGTCAGGACACATTCCTTTTTTGATAAAATCTTTCTCCCAGGTTGCAAACAAACCTTTCTCTTTTTCTGGGACTCCTAGGTCTGTTGCCTTAAGAATTTGAGGTGTCAGGCATGACTCACAGCGGCAAAAAAAAAAGAACACTGCGAGGATGGCAGGTCACATACAGTCAGATCACGAAAGTCCTTGATGCTCCTTATCTGAACAGTGGCCATTTCTAAGGCACATGCACTTAGCTTGGCGTTTGCACAGTACATGCAGCCACAAGCTTCGTGAGTCCGATGCCTACGTAAGGGTGAGCCACTTTAAACATATGAAATGGTTCATGAATGGACTTGGTCAGTAGCCCCCATTTTAAAACATACTCTTTCTTATCTTCAGTGCTGTAGTTCAGTGCCGCCTGGATGTGTTCTGGGCTCAGCCTCGTTCTGGTGTAAAGGTGACCACAGACTTGACCACACCCCAAGGATGTCTCTGTATTTCCTATAATGCTGGATGAGGCGCTGAGTTGTGAATGGAATCACCTTTTGAATCAGTTGGTAGGAGAGATTCACTGAGAACAGTGTCAAGAGGCGGCAACGTTCATGGTATGAATTGCAGGAATTGAACGTGTCCCTCAGGTTGCAGAGCCACCCGTGACACGCATTGCAGGTTTCAGCCGAAGCACCGGGTTCCTTTCTAGTTCTGTACACTGCAGTAAGGCCAGCAGAAATTGTCCTGGAGACAGCAACCTTGATCTCCACCTTCTTGCACCTGGTGTATGGCTCCTCACAATGTCATTTCACCTTTGTCAGCCTCTTCACAAGTAATATGATTGTTGAGTGAACTTTAGCTCAACAGCGGTTTGCTCAGGAACAAAAATTTCATCAGGTTCAAACGCATCCTGAGACTCCACAGCGATCTGTTTAAAGTGACTATAGCAGTTCTGACACAGAGCATTGGTTTCTCGGTGGAGAGAGCTTCTGGCTTCATTATCAAGGCGATATCCAAATCTTTCACATTCCGAAAGTTCAGCTTATAGATAATCTTATTCACATGCCTGTCCAGATAATCAGGGCAAGACGCTCGCCCTTTGAGCTGTACCACTCAGCCATCAATCTTAGGGGAGTAAATGGTGCGCATTTTGGCAGTCCAGCGGGGCCCTTGAACGGCGCTGACGGAAAGAAACGGTCGGTCTCTTTTTTAGGCAATCCGTCGGCCCTGCACGGGAACGAGATGCGGCGCGGCAAGGAGCAACAAAAGATGCAGTGATCATCGTGACCGGATGACATCATTATCGGCAGCGAATGAGCAAGTGACAACCGGGACCCTTCACGCTTTAAAAGAGACGCGGATCATCGCATCGTTGCAGTCCAGCGGGGCCCTTGAACGGCGCTGACGGAAAGAAACGCTCTGTCTCTTTTTTAGGTATGAACTCTGAATCTTTTTCATTTTGCTTGTTTTAATCAAAGGGGCGTTGCTGGACTGCACTTCTGCTTTGTTTGTACTGTTGTTTCGCTCTTTGACTTTGCTGACGCGAGTGAAATGGAAAACAACCCTGATTGTCTTGTGTGCATGAAGGCTCTTACATCCGATGGAATTTTATGTGGTCTATGCCATAATAAGTACCATATAGGTAAATGCGCAGGAGTAACTAAAACTGCCTATAAAAGCATGAGCGACTCTGACATTGATTCTTGGACATGCCAGACTTGCAAAGCGGCCGACACTCGGGCTCGCAAGATAGCGCATGAACAGCATAAAAATGAGAATGAAAAGGCAGTGATGAAAGAGCCTTCATTGAACGATGCCATGGCTTCAATTGAGTCACTGTCATCGAAGTTCAGCGATATGATGGAACGCCTAGCAAAATTAGAAAAAACTGCTGATACACAAATGCTGAAACATAATGACACACTGTTTAAACTGGAGGAACAGCATAAGCAAATTGTAGGAATGGAGGGTTCACTGGAACACATTTCTTCGCAGTACGACACACTACTGAAAGCGATTCGAACACAAAAGGAAGAGATTAAAAATCTGCAGACGACAACCGTGAACCTAGGTGCGAAATCCGACAGACTGGCAGATGAGGTCACGCAGATTAAACTAACGATTGAAAGCTTAGAAGAGTACTCTCGGAGAAGTAATATGGAAATCCACGGAATACCTCAGTCAAACAATGAAAACCTCACAGATATCTTGAACAATTGTGCTGCCAAATTGGGTCTGACTAAGCCAATGGACGGACAGCTACAGGCAATTCACAGAATTAGAGTTCGGACAGGGGCAACTCCGCCTATACTGGTTAGGTTCTCTAAGAGTTCAATTAGAGATGCATGGCTAGCCAAAAAACTTCAGCTAAAGTCCGATAAAATCTTCATTAATGAAAACCTGACATCATATGCGAGGAAGTTGTTGTGGATGGCTAAGAATGCAGCTAAAGAAAAGTCGTACAAGTTTGCGTGGGTGAAGAATGGCAAAGTATTCGTAAGGAAACAAGAAGGAGCCGGTGTTATCAGAATTGAAAATGAAGAGAGTTTATCCAAAATGGCGTAGGCATGGAAGTAGAATCTAACACAATTAAAGACTGGGTAAATTACCGACAGAAATACACCTGCGAGGAAGGAAAAACTGCATGTCTTGATCTGATTCATATTAATATCAGAAGCATACACAAACATTGGGATCTATTAGAGCTTTATTTGGAGCCATATAAAGACTCCTTAGATGTGATTATCCTGACCGAAGTGAATGTAGACGAAACCAATGCCACGTTATATCAAATAAAAGATTTTGAACAATTTTCGGTATGCCGTCATGAGAGAAAAGGAGGAGGTGTTATAATATACGTTAGGAACAATTGGCTATGCGAAAGACTGACCATAAAGATCAAAGAAGCAGAGATGCTGCTCTTATCAGTCGAATGTGCACGTGCATCATTCATAATCTGCGCTATCTACAGGCCACCAGACAGAAATATAGGCATATTTTTGGGGGAACTGCAGCATCTCTTAATGACACTAGAGAAAAAAAATAACATAATTCTAGTAGGTGATCTCAACATAGATACTTCTTCTACTACTAAAAATTATGTCAGCGACTATTTGACTCTCATTTCAAGTTACGGCTTGGAAAATAACATCACAGGAATTACACGAGAAGAATTCTTAGGGAACAAACTTTTGACGTCATGTATTGACCACATACTAACGCGTGTTTCTAGCATGCAACCTGTAACAGGTATTGTAAAAAAAAAAGTTGCTGACCATTATTTCATTGCTCTCACAATATTTAGGGAAGACTTAACGAATTTACATGCGGAAACTAAACAGGAATTTCACATCTTCGATAACCAGAAGATTGATAGATTAATTAAGGAATATCATTGGGACTCCTTATTAACACTAAATCACTTACAAGCATACGAGAAGCTAACTGGCATATTTAAATCAATTTATGATAAAAGCCGAAAGATAATTACTACGAAAAAAAGGAAAATCGAGAAACCATGGATTACTAATGAAATTAAAGAGTTAAGTTACATCAAAGAAAAGCTGTGGCGCCGCAGTAGGGCTAATCAATCAGACGTGCAGTTAAGAGAAGAATTTAGGCAAACAAGAAATAAGCTAACAGCTTCACTAAGGCTAGCAAGGAATAAATACTATAGTAATAAGCTGAACGAGTGTAAATTTAATTTGAGAAAATCGTGGAACATAGCAAATTCCCTAACAGGCAGACAAACGAAATGCAACATAGACGAAACCATAAGAAATAATTTCCCCAGAAGACAAATGGATGATATAGCAAACGAATTTAATAACTGCTTTGCTAATACTGTTCAGAAACTTAAGAAAAATTCCCCTAGGGGTACAGGTGACATACCAATCAAATCAAACGTCAACTCTGCATATTTGAGTGAGGTAACTGTTCTAGATGTTTGGGATGCAATAAGGTCATTTTCCATTACTAGAATGCCAGGATATGATGGGATTAGATTTCGTGGGATATTTTTCAACTTTGCTTGTTTGAAGAGTGTGCTGCTATATATTTACTCTGAAGTTTTTAGGACGGGTCAGATTCCCAACGCAATGAAAATAGCTATGATTAGGCCAATTTACAAAAATGGCAAAAGGCAACAGTGCGAAAACTACAGACCTATAGCAATCTTGCTGACATTGTCGTGTGTTCTAGAAAAGGTTATGCACAAGAACATGGTTTCCTTTTGCGAAAAGTTTCATCTGTTGTCTAATTCACAGTATGGGTTTCGTAGCAAGAAAAGCACAATCACACTACTAGAGGACTTTGCAGACGTAGTCAACAGTGAAATAGATAAAAATAAGATAGTAATTGGTCTTTTTTTAGATCTGAAGAAAGCTTTCGACACGTTAGATCACGATCTACTCCTTGATAAATTAGCTCAAATAGGATTCCGTGGGCCTTTCATAGAGGTTTTTAAAGACTACTTCAAAAATCGTTATCAGGTCGTTCGAATTCAAAATATAGACAGCGAGTTAATACACATAAAGCATGGAGTCCCACAAGGATCCGTACTAGGCCCGCTACTTTTTAATTTGTATGTGAACGATTTAGCCCATCTAGCGCTAAACTCAAAGATATACCAATTTGCGGATGATACTGCTTTAATATTATCCCATGACAATGTTAATGAACGCGTTACTTTGACACAGGACGATATATACAAAATAATGGCATGGTTTGAGAACAACTGCATATTTGTGAACAAAGCAAAAACACAGTTAATCTGCTTTCACAGCCTGCACAAAAAAGTGCAGCTAACTGCACATCTATACCTGCATAGTGAATACTGCATTGGATGTACTTGCCAAAGTTTGCAGTATGCCACAAAAATAAAGTACCTTGGTGTTATTTTCTATGAATATTTCTCATTTGTCCATCACATACAATATGTAGCTAAAAGACTCCGAGCAGTATGTGCAGTCATGTACAAAATCAGATCAGTATGTGACGTTCGGTTAAGAAAACTCACATATAAAGCTCTAGGGGAAACCATATTACGATATGGCATTACGATCTACGGACTTGCTTCGCCATATAGGCTAAACGTGTTAAATAGAATAATACAAAAAATAACGAATAATATAGCATACGGAACAAACAGCAATTCCACTGGCCACAGTGAGCTGATGGCAGAACATAGTATATATGATGTTAAACAACTTTTTCTCTCCGTGATACTTACGAAGCATTATTTTGATGAATCATTTAAAACAAAAAACGTCAAAACCCGAGATCTGCGCAAGACTGAAACATTCGCTCGGGCTAAAGCATTCACGAACTACGGTAAAAGAACGCGATCATTTTATGTACCGTTCTACTTCAATAAAACACAAGTTCCCAAAGTATCATCATTCAGGAAAATAAAAGATTTTGTGCGTCACACGGTTCTGACAAGTGACTGGGAATAGCAGAGGCAAAATATGTGGCAGGAATTTTCTGATGAACTTTCGCTAGCAATTGTATAAAACAGACTAGAGTATTGTGTTCTTTCTATGTGTATTTTGTTCTTTTTTTTACTTTCCAATAGTGTTTGACGATTGCTACTTTTCCAACACATTGACTTCTGTATATGATGAAATATAGGGATGTGCTGTACATTTATTTTGCTGCTGTAATCTCGTAACAATATGTATTTGCTTAAACTATGGCTCGTGCAGGAACAAATACAAGAAATTAGACGAGTGATGAAGGAACAGGGTGAGGGCATGGAAGTGAGGAGGGTTCGAAAATGTGTCCTTGTGTTGTGCCTTGTTGAAGGCAAATACACAGTGGTCCGCATAAAAGCATCGGTGCTTTCGCGGACTACAGGTTACTACTTGTGGTGCATACAAGAAATGTAATTTTGCTATTGTACATTTATTTTTTCTCTCTTCCTGTTGTTCCTCTGTTCTTAGAGCACAAGACTGTGAGATTTGGGCCAGAGCACTGCCCAGTCCCGCCCAAAAGCGTCATTGCTTTGGCGGGCTGAGAAAATATTTGACTATGTTTTATGTCCTAATAAAGAAGAAGATGTATACTCACATAGGTTGCTTAGTAGAGGACTACCGGATAGTCTATGAGGGACGGCCGTTAAAGCTGTCTTTTGTTGTGACTTTGACCTTTCTAAAGTGTATAGAGCAGTCTTCTCTCTCGTTCTATATTTGCCCTTTCCTACAGTGTGGACCAATGCAGTGGTAGAGCTGCAAGATCACCACCTGTACCGCCACGCCCAATCTGCGTAATTAGATTACTGCCATGCCATGGGTGGTGATAAACATCTGCTATCAGATCCACTCTGAATTTGTATATGCACACTGTTCATAGTGTGTTACCAAATTTTTTTAGACCCTCAGCTACAACAGTTTTTATTTTGGGGGGGGGGGGGGAGGATTTCATTGGAATCTCATTTCCGTGCGATTCGCAAAAGCTGGTTCCAGCTCAGTGGAGACTTCCGAATTTCTTTGGCGAAGGCAAATTTCTTTTTCGCAGAACTAAGATTGGTTTCGTGGTCCTGGGGATTCGCACAGCAAAACATATTTTTGGGGGGCAAAATTAAAAGGGGTCGGCAGACATGCACCGACGTTTTTAACTGAACTCACCCAAGTAGTTTTTTTAGTTTCTGCAGTGATGATGGCTTCAAAATGAAGCTTAACTGCCGATATTGCATTTTATACAGTGTGCAGTTGCTGCAGTTTACTCCTTGTACACATCTACAGCACAAAAACATAAGTGCTGGTGTCACTCATATTTCTGCCACTAGAAAAAAAAAAAGGCATTGTTGCACCAATGTTTGCACCTCTGCATCTCACTGGCAGCCATAACAAGTGAACTACCATATATATTTGTATAAGGGTTGCCCTCACCTACGAGCCGCACTCCCCCTTTGGAGGGCAAAATTTGGGGGAAAAATTCAAGACGTCCTGCCGAAAAGCAAAGTTAGTTCCGTTGCCGCTAAATGATACTAGCTGCTTTTCCATCGACGCCACTAAGGCCAGCACCACCGTGCCATTATTTCTGTGTGTGATGCATCGTCTCGGCTGTGTTGGCAGTGTTTACAGACAGTGCCTCTAGAGAAGGGAGCCCTGTTTGGGTCAATGATGGTCATAGACGATGGGCCGGCATTTGAGGTTGTTTACTGCAGCATTATGTCATTTGCGCCTTTCTTACCCTCTGTTACACTTGAAGACCTTTAGTGCAAAACAGTGCAAACAACCTTTAGCGGGCCGTCCTAGGCCTGATTCGTGTAAGGCCACACCCAGCCAAGATTCTAGAAAAAGAATTGCAGCCCTCAGGTGAGTACATATGGTATTGTTAACCTTTGTCACATCCTTTCTCACCCCTCTCATTGCTCTGTGTAGCCCAACAAGTCTACTAAGAGCCAAGCTTACTGGAAGAATCCCTTTCTGAAATTATTTCCTTCACTTGTACGCACAAATGCAAGAGTAAATTTAAACGTCCACAGTAGACAATCTGCATTCTCAGGTGGAAGCACAGCAGTGGTTTAGGGAAATGTCCATTTTTGTTGCATTTGTGTTTTTATTTTCACAGGTACACAAATTACTATGCATACATATACTATTGAACAAGAAAAAGCTTAATAAAGTGTAACACCTGAAGTAAACCTGATGACACTGCATGGTAGGCCAATTAGATTACTCACCCATGCTACATAGAATGGGCAGAGGCAAGTGAACACGCAAGGAGAAGCACCACTGCAATCTGCAGCGATGCAGATGTTTAAAACCTAATAAATTACATGCTTTACACATAACACTTAAAATTAGCTCTTGATGATTACAAGTACCTACCCTACACACCACCATCAAAATCATTTCAGAGTTCTTTTGATGCTAGTCTATGTGCCTTATGTATTATTACGCAACATTTCTTGCTCTTTAATAGCCCCAAACAAAGTTCCATTATAACACTACTGTTCAATAACAATGAGGTTCAAGTGTTTTAAATTATCTGAAAGAAAGATAAGCAATGAGAAAGAAAAAAAAGCATGCTCACATACCCTACAAAATTCCTCAAAAAGTCCATTTGTTTTTCATTCAGTGTTGGGATAACAGCATTCAATGCCTGGTAAAAAGAAAGAAGGAAGGAAAAAAAACATCAGTAAAAAGTTGTCAACAATTTACATTAAAAAAGTATAATCACCTTATGAGTAAACACATTTCTATTTTATGGTTTCAAGTGATACCAAAATAAACTAAGAATATTAATGTCATTGAGATTTGTATTGAAACTCAAACTTAAATGGGCCCTGAACTATTTATCAAAGTTGAGGAATGCATTTGAAGTTAAAATAGACTATTTTAGAAATACTTTGCCGCAAGTACTTCAACACGTTCAGAGAAGTGGAGTTATTGGCAATCAAATGTCGTGTACGATCCCGTTCGCTGCGTTCCCTTTCCTTCCTCAATGCCTTGTACTGCAAAGGCTACGGGAGAATGGAGAGTGCCCACAAGGCTCCGCCTAGTGACTGTCACCATGGCGCACAGTTCAAATATGATTTTGGATGTTCACATAGATGCCACTACCTCGGATTTTGGCACCTACGACGTGCCAAATGTAGCCAAACACGGTTGTCCTCAGCAAGCTGCAGTGTACTCAGCCAGCGAACTTGTTGCAGCAACCCGCAGTGGCCGCGGTATCTACGCTATGTGGCAGACCTTAGCTATGCGCAAATGTGGTACATATGTGCAGTGCTTGCTTTGTGCATGAACGGGGCTTGAGTGCACGCTTGCGCTCATATGCTCTAAGTTGGCTGCGCTACACGGTGTGGACAGGCTTTGTCCTGCACCAGCTTAACCGATGAATAGTGGCCACATCTAACTTACACATTTTGAAATACTATCAATAGCTCAATACGAAGTGAAGTCTGCCAAAGCGTCTAACCAGGAGCGGCAAGGAATGAGTGCACACTGGCAAGCATGAGTACCGTCTCACCTAAAGTTTTGCGTATCTCGAGGCTAGTTGACCGTTCAAAACTAGTCGAAATTACCGAGGCCCGACGGCTATGACAGCAATAAGCAGGGTGGCTAAAGTTTAATTCCCACACAGATGGCCGCGGCCAAGCATGAGCAGATGATAGTTGACTTTTTCCTGAAGTAAGTAGTTATTATTGAAATTCGAAAGATTTTTGCTTACTTCAGCCTGTTTATTAAGCTGCATCAATAAATATACACAGCAACAGTAGGAAGAAGTGCCCTGATCCAAACACCCTTCTTGATTAATGTCAGCTATTGGAAAACAGCAGCTGGATATGGGAATCTACTATATTATTAAATGATGCGTCCAGAAAAGAGTGAGGAGCAGGCTTCCTTTGAAAAGAAAGCATTTAAAAAAAATGTGATTACTACATGCTCCGCTTGCAAGCTCCACGCACTGTGCGCGACTGCAAAATTTGCCTGAGGTGTTCACAGCAGTGTATGCTATCCAAGGACTGTGTTTTTTCACCAAACCTAAGGGGTGGTTCCAGGACCCCTTTATATTTACAAAAAGAGCCACATGTGAGAAAAGCTTGCGATGGCTGGAATGCTAGATGGTAAGTTAGGATGGTAGACAGGCGAGTGTTGGAAGTTAGTAATATTTGTCATGTAAAGCAAGGGATATTTTCCTGAGGCTTGCAAAGTTATTTTCTTCACGTGGCAATGATAATTGACTACTTCCACTAAAACACCTTTAAATGATACCTCCAAATAATGTTGCTCCTATTGAGTAGAATATTGAAAACCACTACTGAACATTTCAGCATGTTCCAGTCACAAATATTGCCCACTAAATAGATGTAAAAACTAATTACCTAATAACGATGACGATGATGATCATATAGAGAATGGATTATTTCCACAAACAAACATAGGATTGTGGGGTAAATGAGGGGCACCAGTTACTAAAAGGCAACTTGACAAGCCCTGAACTTCCAGACATTAGCTGTAGCAGGACAGAAAAATATATTGTGAGCATAGTGTTTGTAAAAACTGTATACGTCACTGACAAGGAAACAGCACGATAAGACATACAATTATGTACACTAATATAATACACAATACAGTCAAAACCCGCTATAACAAAATCCCACAACAAAATTCTCACGACAACGAAATATTTTCATATCCCCGGCGAACGCCCATAAGATTAACAAATTATTATCAAACATAACGCCTATAAACTTGTGTTCTTTTATAAATGGTAGGGCACATTGGTGCATCTTCAGGACAAGGTCTGGATATACTAAGCCCCGTCTTTAGAGAAAAGACCACAGCGACGGTTTTTTCAGTGGAGAAATGAAAGCCGTTTTCGGCTACTCATTGTGCGAGTTTATTTAATAGAATTTGCACTTGTCGTTCGCAGGTTACTATGTTTGATCCTCAGCACACAATTTGTAGATTATCAACGTATAATGAATGCATGAGAGAAGATGGAATTATTCTATTTACGGAGTTCATTTTCACTCCAAACAGAGTTGTGCTTAGTATACATCTCTGTGGCACACCATTTTCCTGGACGAATATGCGTGAAAATGCTGTTCCCAGATGGACTTAAAATGTTCGATCACACATAAAGTCAGCTAGACATTTGAGCATTTCTCTATGGATCCCTAGATCCGCCAGATCTCTTAATATGCCAAATAAGCAAGCGGTGTTGTGCGCCTTTTCATGTTCTAGTCGGACAATGTGATCAGTTGTTGAGCAGTTCTTTTCATAACCGTATTGGTGAATGTCTAGTATATTTTGTGCTTGAAGAGTGAATGTCAGTTTTGTATTTAGGATGCTTTCATAGGATTTTGATGAACAGCTTGTGAGGGCAATGAGCCGGTAGCTGCTGGGAGATGTAGGCGGCTTTCCGGCTTTCAGGAAAGGTACAATGATTGCGGTTTTCCATGATTTTGGCATTATGCCTGTATCCCATATTTTGCTGAAGTCTAGCAGAGCTTTTACAGACACAAGTGAAAGGTGACAAACATTGAATAATGAATGCGGTAATGGCCAACTGCCGTTTCTTTGCCACAGAAAGTGCCCTGTTTTATTCTTGAAGTGTTCGGGGAGCATCGTAGGGTTCATTTGATGTCCTTGTAATGGGCAATCTCTGTTTCACTGCAGACTATTTGTACTTTTGAAATGCATCAGAGTAGTTCGCTGAGCTAGAAACATTATCAAAGTGTTCACCTAGTATATCAGCTTGTTCTTGTAGTGTTGTCCGATTGCCTGGAGCTGTGAGTGAAGGTACTGTATACGATGAACAGTCTCCTCTGAACTTCCTGAGCTGATCCCACGACTTTTTGGATGTGACTGAACTATTCATTGAGGACACACATTCTTGCCAAGATGACTTTTCCGCATGCCTCCAGACATATCGCGATTTCGCTTTAGCCTGTTTGAAGTTAATACTATTAGAAGGGTACCTTCTCGGGATACCCCCAAGCCTTATTTTGCTGTTTCCTTGCTTGTGTACACACTGGCGTCCACCAAGGGTTTAGCTTTTTTTCACACAATGTTCGATGATTAGGGTATTGCCTTTTCTGCTGCTGCTATTATGACTGCCATGAGTTTTTCATTCATTTCATCTATGTTGAGTTCTGGTGAAAGGACACCTTCGAGTTTGGCGTTCTCCATAAATACAGCACAGTCCATATGCTGTAATATCCAGCGACGTGGTTTAGAGTTTATGGTAGGAAATGCGGACGATAGTTTGATGATTGCTGGCAAATGATCACTTTCATATGAAGTGTCGAAGACTGCCCAATTAAAATCACTAAAAACAGATGATGAGCAGAAGGCTAAATCGAGACAACTAAATTTGCGTGAGCTTGTTGAAAAATATGTTGGTGAACCAGAGTGTAAAAGACATATTGTTACGCGCGAACCGTTTACTCAAGAACAGCAAGCTCAGTATTCAAAACTCGGCCACTCAAGGACACATCCACATTGCAAACGCCAACGGGGTATCACGAGTCACTGCTCACTCCACAAAAACTAGTGCCCTGGTCCCAACGAAACGTAACCTAGAATCCCAGAAGGATTTTAAACAGCAGACTCATGATGGAAACCGTTGCGCCCGCGTCTTCTAAAGCCATGGTGGAGACACCGTCAATAAGCACACAAACCCTATTCTTCAGCATAAAAATAGTTGGAGGTATATCAGCCGGCAGCAAAGGTTTTCCAGTGACCTCATTAACGGCCATGCTGGCTAGTTTTCCAGCGGGGGTAACGTGAAGCAGCGCCGTGGAGATGATGACGTGATGCGCCGCCAGGGAGATGGTGATCGGTACACTTGGAAAGCTGGTGGTCGTAAGAGAGTGCGATCGGAAGCAGGCGAACGGTTGCAGGTTCTTCCTTTTGCCAAGCAGCTTCCTGGGGTGGAATTACGTGGCCTTTCTTCTTAGAAGTGGCCTCCTGGAGCGGAGTTCCCTGGCCACTGTGTCCAAGCTGCGACCACTGTGCCACGTAGACGGCATCAATTCCCCATAGCTTGATGGTCGACGTTGGCTACAGTATCTGGCTATGTAACCTGGTGCGCCACAGCTGTAGCACACTGGCATAGGGCGAAGCTCGGAATGCTGATGACAATGTTCTGCTGCGGCCGTGCGTGGAGAGTAACGAATATTCTCGCCTTGTAAGTCATAGGCAGGGGCTGGTTATCGAGAATGTGGGCGCTGATCAAGGCTTCAGTCAAAAGAATCATTATAAGATGGTTCGCTCAGGTCATAATGCGGACCATCTCTATAGCTGCCAAAATCTGCAGTGTTTATCGAGTGCTGCCAAGGAGTCGAGGGGATTGCACAAACAGCATCTCAGAAAGCACAGGAGCTGTAATGTGGCACCACACAACGTGCTTGTTCTTCGTGTGGAAGGAGCTCCTCACAGACAATCTGACGAATGGTGGAGGATAAGTCTGTTGGAGAACTCGTGTCCACACTGGCCACAGTCGTCATGTTAGCTAGCTGTCCAAATTTCGGTGTAATTCGACAAGTCTTCAGTGTTTTGAAGGTACTGCAGCGCTGTATCACATCTGATACAGTTTCCATGTTGTCTTTTCCAATGAGGAAGTTATATACGTCTTCTGTGATTCCCTTTAAACGATGTCCCACCTTATCTTCTTCTGACATTCAAGGGTTTATGGTCTTGCAAAGTTTTAGAACTTCCTCGATGAATGTGGTCCATGTCTCTCCAGGGACCTGAGCCCTCCGAGCTAATGTTAATTCCACTCGTTTCTTCCTAGCATCCGAATCGCCAAAACACTTCTTGATCTCCTCAACGAAACGGGCCCAGGTAGTTAGTGCGTCTGCATGGTTGTCATACCAAACCATCGCCATGTCGGCCAAAAAGAAAACAATGTTCCTCAGTTTGGAAGCACCGTTCCAGTGATTGTACTGGCTTACCTGCTCATAATGGGTGAGCCACTCGTCGACATCTTCCCCTGCCTTTGCGGAGAATGTAGGTGGCTCTCAGTAGTGCTGAATCGGGGCTGGTCCTGCCGATGCAGAACTGGGAGGCATGATGGTGGCCGAGGGCAAAAGTCTGGCAAGGCAACGGCTTCTACGAAGGTCTTGTACTGATGGCTTTGTTGTCGGTAGTGCAAGTTACCCCGCACAGCTCCACCAAATGTTACACACGAACAGTTTACTTAAATATGCAAGGCAGATCAAAGGGAACGGTTGGCGTTTTTCCGGGAGCGGTCCAAAAGTAGCCCACCGAACATCGTCCTCTTTCTCCACCCTCCGTGTTTTTGCCATTCGCGCTCCTTCTGCCCTTTGTTACGAGAGCTCGTGACAATATGTTGGTTGACAAAATAAAGTCTTCAATGACTTGCCCTCTTTAGTCTGTTCTATCGCTGCCCCAGACGGTACAATGGGCACTAAAATTTCCTACTAAAACAAAAGGCTCTGGCAACTGCTGCATTAGATTTTCCAGATGTCCTGCAATAAAATGAGTACAAGGTGGGATGTATACTGAACAAATGGTGATAGTTTTATGTGACAGAACAGTGATGGTGACAGCCTCGAAAAAGGTATTCAACTGGACATTTCGGGTAGGAGTGGCAGCCTGAACGACTATGGCGGCTTTTCCTGACAAACGGCTAGAGTTCTCACGGTCCCTTTGGACAACGGTAAAACCTTTAGGAATTTGACTGTTCTTGGGCCCTAGGTTTGTTTCTTGATGACAGAAGGCCACTGACGAGAATTTATTTATGATGTCTCTGATGTCACCTACACTATGGACTAGGCCTCTGCAATTCCAATGGATGATGAAAGCCATTGCAAAGCAATTAAAACTTATGTGTATGCGAGATATAAAGTGATAGGTGACATGCAATGAAAGGATCACTGCTTTAATCAAGGGTGGTAACTGTTCAGGTTACCTGTCCCATTTTCAGAAGTTTCTCCTTCTTGGAGCACTCCAGGGAGCACAGATATTTTGGTGTCAATGATGCTGGGTTTTTCGGATCGATCTCCATCGCCTTCTCTGAGGCGTTGGATGATCGAGAGCCAGGTGCCAAGACACGCGTCTCGGGCCATGGAGTTCAGTTCAACTTTGGGCCCTACGGTACTGCAGTCTGCCGGCCCATCTTCGTTGATGATGAAGCAGCACTGGCTGCAGCCACCAAAGGGGCGGATGGAGTTTCTACAGGAATACCAGTTGTGGACCTTGCAGAGTCCGAAAACAGGTGCGGCGCCGCCACCTGTCATGCTGCACTGGCCTAGCTTACTTGAGGTAGGTACCCAAGCCTTTTTCTCGCTCCATAGAACGAAATTTTTTCCTTTACAATAATTGCGATGATTTCTTTTTCTCTTTTCCAGCAAGGGCAGCATCGTGAGTATGCTGGATGGTCTCCCTTGCAATTGACACATTGTGCAGGAGAATTGCAGTTGTCAGAGGCATGGTCATTGGCACTGCATTTCGCACATTTCTTTCCATCTGCATGATTGTGAGGCATGCCCGAACCTCTGGCACTTAAAGCACCGCCTCAGCTTTGGTATGTACGGTCGGACGTTGATTTTCAACTCTCCTACATCAAGCGAAGTGGGCACAGTGCTGGTACTAAATGTGAGTATCATGTGTTTTGTGGGGATCTGTTGGTCATTTCGTCGGAGTGTTAATCTTTGTACTTTAATTAGATCTTGGAATCCTTCAAGGAGCTCTTCATCACTAAGGGTCAGGAAATCTTCCGATATTACTCCCTGCTTGTGTTGAGCGAGCCATGTGGAGAGATTGTCACGTTAATGTCACCAATAATGGTGAGTTCAGAGCGAGCTTTTCAACTTGGATCTTGCTTGGTCAGTTCAAAGAGGAGGTCTCCATTAGCCATCCTTAAAGCTTTGTAGCCAGGTCCAGTCGTGTATGCTAGGCATTTAGAAACTAGGAATGATGACAGTTTTTTTACGGTTGTGCTGCCTTCACAGTGAAGAACATAGTACCATATTTACTCGCATAATGGATGCAGCCTCACTTTTCCAACCAAGAAGCGTGTTCTTTTTTTTTTTTCTCGTATAATTATTGCACCATGAACTTGCTGCCATGAAGTAGGAGACACACGGTACAATTCAGCGTCTGATATGGCGTTCGGCAGGTACGATTGTGTCCGATGCCGTGTTGGACGCCAAATCGTACCGTGTCTGCCACTTTTATTGCGATAGCAATTATATGGACACTCCAGACACATTTTTGCTGTCGTCTTTGTCGTCACTGCGCGCTGCATGGTATAGGTGTGAGTAAAAGTGCATGAGGGAAGCCGACGATCGCGGCTCAACCTCACGGGCCATCTTTCGTCGCGCAAGAGGCCCCAAAGAGAAGGGAGGGAGGGACGACGACATTGTACTCTGGCAGCAACTGCGTATTGCACAACCCCGCCCGAGGGGCGCTGACAATCGCGGCTCAATCTCCCGCATACAAGGAGGAAAGCGGGAAGGAAACACGCCGTCTTCTGTCGCATGCATGGCAACGGGGGGAGGGGGGGGTGCATGGCATTTTACTCCGGCAGCAACTGCGCATTGCACGGCTGTGGCGCGCCCTATCTTCAAAGCAATCTGCGTCGGGAGCCGAGTTGATGGTGGCTTGTACCTTTGTGCTCGCCGTTCTCGCCATTCAATTTGCATTGAAGCAAATGTTTCAGTTTATACAGCCAATAAAACTACCATCCTTACTTCATGTAGCTATCTACACATTTTGCTATAGCTATGGATGGTTCGCATTTCACATGAAACTGAGTTTTTTAGAGGTGGCCACAGAAAAAAAGAACACTGAAAATTTTACCCCGCATAACGAACGCACCCTCCAATCGAACTTTGCCCATATTTTTCAGGAAAAAAAGTGCATTCATTATGCGAGTAAATACGGTACTTTGGAAATGTGTCTTGGTTTGGTTTCAAAAAGAACTGGAAAGTTGCTTCGGTGCACCCTCTTTTTAGGGGGTGATCTTGGAGGAGGGGAAAAACGTTTGGCATGTAAGCCTTGGTAAATTCCGCAGCGATGGTGGCCACCCACCACCAAGCCCAACAAGCGGACGCTACTAGGTTAGAAGAATACCTGCAGACTTCAGCCATGTATTGCTGCTATAACCTAATATAATGTAAATCAGGGCTGGATAACTACACCAGGTTAACCCTTGCTGACAGGAAACTCTGAAGTGAGAAGGAGTGAAGAGAAGACAGGAAAGATTGAAAGCGAGAAAAAAAGACGAAGACAGAAGAGGAGGACAGGAAAAGGCGACTACCAATTTCGCCTGGGTGGGTCAATCCGGGAGTGCCGTCTACATGAAGCCAAGGCCAAAGGGGTATGTTGCCTCCGCCGAGGGGCTTTAAAGGTCCAAACACTCTGCATCGGCTCAACCCCCAGGATCCCCTTTTTCTCATACACGGCTAAGCCACGCACGGTTAATCGCTGAAGGGTTCAACCCTCATGTGCTTGGGTACGTGGTGTTGCAACACACCAAACACCTGCTGACGCAGACGAATTTTTGAAGGTGAGGATGGGAAACTGTTTGCTTTTTAACTACACCAATACAAAACGTTTTTAAATAATTGCTGTTGGAGAAGATTTGTGAAGCAGTTCCTTTTCACACCCTGGACATTGTGCCTCTTTTTTTAATAGTTGCTGCTGGGCTTTTTTGAGGCACTATATGTGACCTAGCAGTTCAGTTGCTATCTGTTGGTCCAGCTGTCCTGCATACTTGATAGCACAGAAAATTATCAAAGATGTGCAAATGTCCAAAAGCACCTATGTCTGTCCTTGATACATTCGCATATCATCGACCCAGGATTTTCTCTCGGTGTGTTTAGTCAACAAGCCCAATCATGCATTCTACTTCAATAGCACAATGTGATCCAACATCAGCAGATTTTTATACATAGAATTATTGATATACAGAATTACTCTGACCAATATTGAATTCATACTCAGCTGTACTACAAAATATTGCTTTCTTCAAAATTCAAAAAAAAAAAATGCAGACTAACAGTCAAACCAATTTATGATACCAGGACAATACTCATGAATATGTAAATGATTTAGTGTGGTGTCACTCACCTCACTAAGGAAGATGATGCAGCCCTTGTCGAGAGAAGCAAAGTTCACCTGAGCACCGCATACAAACAGCTCGCCATCGATTACACGGCGTACACAGTTGCACAGTGACACCTGTGCAGCCACCTCTGTACTGCAGCCAGCAACAAAAGCAAAAGTGAGATATATATGTGAGCTTAATTTCCCACGAAATGACAGATGACAAAGTATTTTGTTTACATGCTGAGCGAATTTCAATAAGAATACATACAGGGATGTTTGCAAACAAAGACTGGCTGGCAGCAAGCTTTAACACAACGAAAATGAGAAGGAACTGAATTCACTGAATCAGTTAAGTGACACGCAAGTCAGTAAATCAAGACATGCATGTCAACAGCACACTTAGTGCAGATGCTAATATGCAATCTGGTAAAGAAGGCTACGCTGCATGAAGACTAGTTGTATATGTTGACAGCACAGTCGATGACCAATAATTTGGACTCCACAGGGAATGTAAATAAGTCCGAACTATCGAATGTCCAAAAAAAAAAAAAAGAATGTATCCAAAAAAGATTATTTACGTTTTAAGGCCCCTATGCAAGGAAGAAGTGGTCGATTCATTGCTGCATGCATTTCTGCTTACGTACAACCAAGTCCACCTGTATTTCTGCCAGTTTTGTGTTGTCTCTTTATGCCGATGCAAGGACTGCAAAGGCTCGAGTCAGATCTGCATGTGAAGGCTCCAGAACTCCTGGCACATCATCATCATCATCCCAGTTAGAGTCGCAGTTTGACGGTGGGGAACTTGCTCAATTGTTTTGTCATCGTTCAGTGCAGCCATTGCCTCCTTTACTAGGTGCCTGCAGAATGGCTCGAGCTCCCAACGTAACGGGCCAGCCCTCAGTTGTGAAGAAGCATCGTGAGGTGGCGTTCGCAACCGACACTATCATCTTCGATGGCTGGTAACTCAGCGCACGGTGTTTACGTGGTCGGTACCGCAGTGAAACCCCGGTCGGCACAATCCTTTGGGTGTGCTTTTTAAAGGTTGGTTGCCTGGCTGTCGAATAGCTGTCGCCTGTAATGCATGTAAACATACGCCGAGCTATGGTTGAGGTTAATGGCCTTCGAGATCAGCGCACACGCTTGAAGATTTCGGAGGCCAAAAGAGGTAGTGCCCAGTGGTTCCGCCAGCCACGTGGCGTTCGCAACTGACACTAGTGGATAGGATAAAAGGGAAAGGGTTTGGCAGCTGGTTTTCCGCTCATGCAGCAGGCATGTAGTAAATGAGGCACTGGTTCAGCACATGACGACACCGCGCTGTTGACGTCTGCGAAGTGTTCAAATGTAACGGCGTCACGAATTAGCACACCGCAGCTTATCTGGTCACTAATAATGTCCTCATTTGAGCTTTGTTGTGGTAGGCGGCAGTTCAGGCACTTCAGTTACGAAGCCGGGCTCATTTGGACTGCGACTCGACTCATGCGGAGTCGGACTGTGAGAGCACTGTTGGTGCCATTTGACGTGCACTGTCGAGAACATCCCGAGAAAGACTTCTTGGAGCCAGCAGAGCGCTGTCTGGAATGCATAGGAAACAAACAAGCAAGCACAGAATGGTGTAACGCTGTCCAGAAGGCAAATTCGAATTCAACAAAGAAGAGCAGGCCCATGCGTGGTGGTGCTGGAATGAATGTGATGATCGCAATGTTGATGCGACCTCACAATTCAGACAAAGCCTCCAAGATTGGCACTTGCAGTTAAATCTCTGAGGCACAGTGCTGTGACCAAGGCAAGGCTTCAGGGATGACGATGTAGTGTGTAATCTCTGAAGCCGCACTTGATGTCTCATCAAGGTTGCCAGAGGAGATAATGGCGGCCAGCGTATGCTAGAGCCATGAATTGAGTCCGGATGATCGAATGTAGAGCTCGTGGCTGTCCGAAATATTGGTCGTCTTTACACATTAAGTCTATGGGGCCATTGACGGTGCCCTGAAGCTGTCTGAATTACCGAGCATGCCCGGATTATCGCTGTCCTATTTATCGGTCAGCGACTGTATTGTGCCACAAGAAGATCACAATAAACAGAAAGTGTTACCCAGCCGCAATTTGGTGGACACAGACTTCAGCAAGTTCCCTTTCCCACAGAGGAATTTCTTGCTTCACATTGTCTTCAAGAAGCACAGATACTGTTGCCTGCAGAGAAAATAACATCACCGACAACTCCCACAGTTGATAGCAAAGAACATGAAAGTGTCAAAACCTTGATGGCAAGCAACAGAAATTAAAAACAACATATATATACTCAACTAAGGCTTTTCCCCAAAGAAATCAAAGGTATTACACAAGGCCAGAAAAATTAGACCACAACGGCCCACCTTCATGTACGAGCTGCACCTCATTAAGACGACGAAAATAAGTGCGGCTCAAACATGAGTACATATGGCACTTCCCGAATGACTTATGTACGCAACAAAACTTTCACTGGTCTGATATTAGTCATATATCACTAATGACATCACAATGTTACACAGATACAAAAACAAATGTATATGAAATAAAATAAACAGAACATCAATAAAACCATCAGGTTACAGCAAGGACTCCAGCTCTTAAATTTTGAATTTTAGTGCCTTTAGCTAAAGACACAAGCTAAGATAAAGCCATACTATTTTCTATTAAAATCTGGCCATTGTACACAACTTGTCCAAGAGCATTAACTATATACAGTTGAACCCATTTATAACAATATTTAGGTGCCTCAAAAATTCCATTTTTATAAACGATAATTGTTATAACCGGGTTGCATGAAAAAATCAAAATAGGGTGATGGCAGAGCTATTGTGAGAAAACTATAATGGCAGGGAGGCCAGTGCCCCTCCCCACCACCTTCCTCCATCCCGCTGCTGATTGTGTTCCCTCTTTTAGCTGCTTCCTAGGTGCTCCGATTGCATGTAACAAGCCGCGGCTGTTGGCGTTAAAGAATGGCACTGCTACAACAGCTGCAAAGAGGGGTCACGTGTGGCAAGTGATACGCAAGCACTGCCGAGGCATTGCTTTGGTGGCTCCAAAAGGGGCCTTTTAAAAATTTCGAGAAGGCTGCCGCGGCAGCCTGTGAGCTTGAGAAATCCAGAAGAAATGCTGAGGCGATATTGCCACAAGCACCTCGCCACATACTTTTCACTGGCTTGCACGAGAAAACCCTATGTCTGTCAGCCTTGCATGCTTTACGCAAAGCTTACCAACATCCTTCTCCAAGGCATCCAGGTGCTCCACGTAGTGCAGCAGAAGGTTCCTCACGAAAACGAAGCCCCAGAGGGGCAGAATCATCTGCCGGGCCTCCTGTGAGGACAATGTTGAGGCAGTCTGCCCTACCGCGTCATCGCTGCCGTCACTATCTGATGCAAGCACAGTCACGACGATCACCTCATCAGTTAGAAGCACTTAGTTTCCAAATCTACAGCCGTGCCCTTTTTTTCCACTGGCAACATCGTGCATTGCTGATGATCAGCGGGCGGATCATCCATTTTCCGTTTCGGCAGGGAGAAACCATGTGGCCAGGAACAATTTCGACACAACCAACTATGACAAACGCGAGCAATTAAGCTGTTTGCAGAACTGCACTGAATGAGGAGCCAGCCAGCAACTTGCGAGCAATGCAATTGGCGCGGTCTATACGACTTTCGAAGGGTGGAGTGGCATAGAGCTGTGCATGCAGCCCATTCGTGTTCGGACGGGGGGGGTGACGGGAGAGAGGCACGCGGAGATGGCTATAAAATGAGCACACGGTGGCTGTTGGAGCAGTGGTCCATCATGCAGCGGCTCGAATTTCTCGTATTCTTTTTTTCTTTTCAAGGATTTTGCATTTCACGACTGTTCGGTTCGGACACCCAGCAGCCAAACTTCATCGTTATAACCAATAATGCGGCATCCGGGCATTGTAGTAAGCGGGTTATTTCACCATGGAAAATATACAGAAGTTGATGGTGCACCAGTTACTCATTGTTATAACTGATATACTGTCAAAACCGGTATCGTCATAAGTGGGTTCGACTGTATCAGAGAAAGTAATGATGTGAAGTGTTGTTGTTATTAGCACGACAGCAGCTAACAGCAATCAGGAGCATATGCACACACAGTGTTAAACACACACAAAAGCAAAGCAAGCCAAGAGCAATAATACACCATAGAAAATTTAACCTCAGCCCAAGCTAGTATTTACTAATATTTCATAAAGAATTCAACAAGAAATTTCATTACAGCATCTTACATCATTTTTAGGATTATAATTTTTTCAGAGACCTTCTAAATTATTCCAACCTTGTACTTCATGGGATTAGGGACAGTTAAGACAACCACTAGATCAGTTTAAATAGGTAGATCATTTCTGAAATAATTTATTTACATTTATTTTCCACAAGAAGTTGTTGATTATTAGTGAAGAAAAAAATGTCCAGAAGTCACTTTTGAAATCTGCACCCATCAGTAGTATTATTGGCAACAATATGACATCAAAGATTCCCTAGGATTTATTGCTCATTTGGGATGTTTTATTGCAAAAAAGCCCACTAAAGTCATTGGGTTGTTTTTTCGCTTACTTCATAATGCAATTAATTCATTTTTTTTATCTTGAAGAACTGCCCAGTCCTTAACAAAAGGTGTCGAAATTTAAAATGGCACAAGGAGCTGATGTGTAACTTTTGAGATGGCATCAGCACCAGCGTTTTGTTTTTACATCCCCCCTCCCGATTTGTGACTTATCGAACCTTTTTTTTTCATAAGACTGAGCTATTTGTAATTCCAGAAGTGTAATCTACTGATATACCTTAATGCATTATTTTTCTTACTAAACAGAAAAGTAAATTGAGCTGTAATAGTAAATTATGCTATTACAGCAGCAAAAAACCACTATTACCATGATAAAAGGCTTGATAAGTCAGGAAAGGCACAAAAATGAAAGCTGGATGGTGACACTGCCTTGAAGCTTTTGCACCAGTTCGCTATGATGCCATGGGTTTTGACAGCATCTGCACTTGGATCTAGGTAACGGTCTACTGGTAAAAAAAGGACTACATTTCAATTCTGAATGACTCAGCCTAGTAAGCTTCGAGAACTTTCTTTCCATCAAAACAGCTTAGATATGAGAAGATAACTTGAAATTTGTTACATCACTCTGACGTACTGGCGCTGGGATTTCGGTACAAAATTCAAGAAATAGAAGTTTGGACTTCGGCATCTTTCCTAGTAACCAATCTATTATTGCAAAATAACTGAAAGTAAGAGTTTTGGGAAGAATACTTTATCAGCATAAACTCGTTAAGTGTTTCTCTTTAGTGTTCTTTTAATGCATCTTTAAGGTATAAAGGTAATAGGAAGTGTGAATGCTGGGCAATGGCTGTCCAATTTTTTGGACATGGTTCACACATACCATGACATGATTATCAACCCTGTAAAAGATGGAAGTACTAGCTACATCTCCCATGATGGGGCACTTTCCCAGCTTTCAAAGTGCCATTTAGCTTACAAGGTTATAGAAAAATTATTTTTATTGTATCAAAACTAAACAGTGAATTTAAATTTTTCATCACTGGTGCACAGTTCCACGATGACAAAGGTCCTATGAAAATTTTACATATAAAGCAAGCAAACAAAAAGTGATGAACAGAACACCGACTTTTAGCTTCGCAAATAGTGCTTCCTGATAAAGGCCGGGCTATTTTTCGGGGGATCTTGAGTTGTGTCCATACAATCGAGAGAAGTGGTAAAAATACAGGAGTCTCCCAGACAAACAGAGTTGGCAGGTATGTAGACTACATAATGGGGCCCTCACTGGACAATATTGGAAATTTTTGTAATACACTAAGAGGTCAACATTCTACCACACGAAGTTATAAAGAGGGTTTAGTAGTAGCCGAGATAGAAGCAAAGAAATGTCATAAAGCAGTAATACAAGCAGTCTCCCTACAGGGACACTCTCTCTACAGATACCTTGTACAGGAGCCCCAAATGACATTCCTCTATAGCACACTCTGATATCAGAGCCAAGAACCCAACTCCTTCTCTTGTTGTGCAGCACATTTATCAAAGTGGTTAAACAAGTTGCGCAATTCACGGAAATCCCTGAATACATGTGGAACTAAGTCCATTGCGTACAATGCCATCTTGCTGATGAATAGTGTGGCTATTTTGAGCAGAAGAGTGCACAGGCTTTTGTTCGTATCTTCAGCTGTTTTCGTGCCATACATTGGTGCAGAGGCAATCACCACTGTGTGACCTACACAACTAACTGTCTGTCAGCAATACCCAAACCTGGTGAGGGGCACTGTTAGTCCCACACAGCTGGACTTCTGTGGCATAAGCCTCAGCTGTCAAGCAACGTTAGCATGACAGTTTACAATGTGTAGCTTCAATTTCAATTGAGCACAAGTGCACCACGCATGACTACTGCTTAACATCTATGTATGAAATGTGGATTTCCCATGTGCCCAGTGAAAAAGATCACCTTGCAGTTGCCATGCAAGGTTGCCTTCAGCTTGTCCAGTGGAGAGGTGGCTTTCTTGGTGGTTGATGGACGGCACGCCACACAGAAGCCCTTTAGTCGCTCCATGTTCAGATGGCACACCAACTTCTTCTTTACCTGTAAAAAAATTACAAGGTCTCTTAAGATCTCTCTTAAGAGGTGAACGGCGAAAGCCTACTCTTTCTCCGCTTATCATTCGCCTGTTTCTCTTTACCTCTTCTCTTTCTTTTCATTCTTTTAGTCATTACTGCTCACTACTAAGCATTTTTAGTCACTTGTAATCAATTGTGGTCGCTACAAGCCGTCGCAAGACATGTTGGTCATATCATAGTCATTACAGTCATCGTAGTCATTACAAGTAATTTCAGTCATTACTGCTCACGACTAAGCATTTTTAGTCATTTGTAATCAATTGTGGTCATTACAAGCCGTCGTTAGACATTTTGGTCACATTGTCACGTACGAGTTTGTGCCGCTGTGGACACGAGGATGTTGGGAGGTCAAGAGGAGGTTGAAGTGTCTTGAAGATTGGTAGATGGTGTTACCCTGCCTACTGAGCTGCAACCTTGTAACTGTATATAATGTAAATACATATATTTTCTCCCCGTAACATTTTGGTGGACATGGGGGGTAATCTCGCCACAGGTCAGCCCTGGATCATCACAGCGGGCGTCACATTGGTTTCGCTGTTATGGCTACTGACACTGCCTCCACTGCTCAGACACCAGCGGAAGTAGTGCTAACCCAGCTACGTCACCCAGGAATCTTCATCGGCACTGGCAAGGTCGACGTCGAAGACTGGCTGACGTCACATGAACGCGTCGGTAAGTACAAGTGGGATGCCACACTTTTGCTGGCCAACGTGATCTTTTACCTGGAAGGAACCACGAACGTATGGTTCAAGACGCATGAAGCTGACATTAGAAGCTGGGACTCCTGCAAGGAAAAGCTATGCGGTCTTTTCGGAAGACCTGTGGGGCATCAAATGGAGGCCAAGCAAGAGCTAGCGTCTCGTGCCCAGACATCAACAGAATCGTACGTCGCGTATATTCAAGACGTTCTGGCTCTCTGTTGTAAAGCGGACACGGACATGCTGGAGGCCGATAAGGTTGGACACATCTTGAAGGGCATCGCAGATGATGTGTTCAACCTCCTGCTTTGCACGAACTGCTAAACGGTGCAATCAATCATTAAGGAATGCCGGAATTTTGAGCAAGCGAAGAACAAACGCATCGTACAATGCTTCAACCGACTTCCGAATACGGCTGCCACTTCCTCCTGCCACGACCCTTCGGCGTCACATCCGCCTACAACGCCAAGCTTAACATAGGTCATCCGCGGCGAACTTGAGGTTAAGGCTCCAAGTTCTCACTGTCCCCATACGCATGACAACATGGGACAGTGAGGACAGTGCGTCTGTATAGACGACTCGAACTGGAAAACCGCTCCTGACCCCTGCTGCTCGACCGAACCGTGTTGAAATTTTCGTTGATGATGTACCTGTTCAAGCCCTCATCGATACTAGCGCTCAGGTGTTGGCTATGCGATCAGATCTCCATAGCCGTTTCCGTATAGTCCCAACACCTACCGAGTCGCCTGACGTCCGAGTAGCTAATGGCAGTACAACAGCCGTGATGGGAATGTGCACCGCTCATGTTACCATTTCCGGCTGTCCAGTGTTAGTCCTGTTCACTGTACTAGCTGAGTGTTCTCACGAAGTGATTCTTGGAATCGACTTTCTGACTGCGCATTCAGCACTTATTGACTGTGCAACCGGCACCCTTCGCCTTGAACTGCCCCATTACTCTGCCGACCCGACCAAAGACCACAAGTCCCAACTTCGTTCTACTGAATTTGTTCGACTGCAACCTGATGCTGCGACTTACGTCCTCATGTCGCCTTCTCCACCACTTTGAGGTGGTCCTTACATGGTGTCCCCACTTTGCGACGTCTTCCTGGCCCGTCAAACAGCACTACCACGCTCAATTGTAACTGTTGTCAACAATCAAGCGTGGCTTCCTCTTCTGAACTTTGGTCCGTGTCTGCAAGTGCTTCCTGAGGGTGTATCTCTCGCTGTGCTATCCCCTTTGGAAAACTGTGGAGTAGCTGCTCTTACACCCGAACCACGATTTGACACTGCTGCAGCTTCTGCCTCTCCTACTTCGCGCAACGAAAAGCTTATGTCAATGTTAGCTACTGATCTACGACATGCCTACGCTGACGCCCTTCGCCGCATTCTGATGTCCTACGAAGACAGCTTTGATTTTGGCAATCGCCCGCTAGGTAGAACCCGTGTCGTCACCCATCCCATGCACACTGGTGATGCTCCTCCTATACACCAGAGGCCCTACCATGTGTCTGCGGCTGAACGCCACGTGATCCAAATGGAGATGGACAAAATGCTCTCCAAAGATATTACTGAGCCTTCCTGCAGTTCGTGGGTGTCTCCTGTCGTTTTGGTTAAAAAGAAGAACATTCGCTGGAGATTTTGTATCGATTACCGTCACCTCAAACACATTACCAAAAAGGATGTGTATCCGCTTCCACGTATTGATGACGCGCTGGACTGCTTACACGGTGCCAGTTATATTTTGTCGATTGATTTCCGCTCTGGCTACTGGCAAATCGCAGTGGATGAACGAGATCGTGAAAAGACCGCCTTCGTCAACCTCGATGGTCTCTATCAATTTAAAGCGATGCATTTCGGACTGTGTAATGCCCCTGCTACCTTCAAGCGCATGACTGACTCTTTTCTGCGGGGATTCAAATAAACCACATGCCTCTGCTATCTTGATAACTTCATTGTTTTTTCACCAACGTTTGAGAGCCACCTCCACCGACTCTCAGCTATGCTTGCTGTTTTTTGACGAGCTAGCCTACAACTAAATTTTGCAAAATGCCATTTTAGCCACCACCAAATACGAGCACTTGGTCAGTTGGTTGATGCTGCTGGCGTCCAGCCTGATTCTGATAAAGTTTGTGCCGTTGGTGAGTTTCCACTTCCGCGTTCTTCTACCGATGTCCAAAGTTTCCTAGGGCTGTGTTCCTATTTTCGGCGATTTATCCAAATCTTTGCCGAAATGGTTCGTCCTCTCACAGACCTCCTCAAACAGGACGCCACGTTTCATTCGGGACCTGACCAGGCTGCAGCATTTTCAACGTTTATCAGTCGCCTTATCAATCCACCCGTGTTGGGTCATTTTGATCCGCATGCCTACACAGAAGTTCGCACTGATGCAAGCAGCCATGGCATTGGTGCTATCTTGTCCCAACAACAGCAAGACATCGATTGCATGATCACGTATGCTAGCTGTCTTCTTTCAGCACCAGAGCGCAACTACTCCATACCAGAATGTGAATGCTTAACCCTTGTTTGGTCCATTGCTAAGTTCTGCCCTTACCTGTTTGGTTGAAATATCACCGTCGCGACAGATTATCCTGCATTATGTTGGCTATCCTCACTCAGAGACCCAACAGGCCGTCTTGGCCACTGGGCTTTACGCCTGCAAGAATACACTTTTTCCATGTCCTACAAATCAGGGCGACTACATAAGGATGCAGACTGCCTCTCCCACTATCCTGTCGACCCACCCGATGGCACCGAAACCGATACAGATACCTGCGTTTTGTCTATCTCCGACTTCTCACACATCGCCAACGAGCAGCGTCGTGACCCATATTCACAATCCATCATCGAACGCCTTACCTCAGAACAAAAGGACGTTTCTCTCCGTATGTTTGTTCTCCAGGACAGGACCTTACACTGACGGAATATGAATCCACATGATGCTGCTTCTCGTTGTTCCCCAGCATCTGCGCTAGACAATTCTCTCGCAGTTACACGATGTGCCCACCGCTGGTAATTTGGGTGTCTCCTGTACGTACGATCATGCGCGCAGGCGATTTTTCTGGCCTGGACTATATCGCTCTGTTCGATGCTATGTCGGTGCTAGCGAACTTTGCCAACGCCGCAAGAAGCCTCCATTGTCTCCCGTTGGGCACCTTCAGCCTATTGGGGGCGAGCTCCACCACTGGAAAAGCCGGCGCCACCATCAGCTTGACGTGGCATGAGGGATCACGTGGACACAGCGGCCGCGTCGGCTGCTTCGGAAGCACCGAAGCGAACTGAAAACAAAAGTTTAAAGTCCCACATATGCTGCGGTTCCAGTTAAGTGGTGAGGCTTTCCCGCCTTGGGTGTCTGCTTGACAACTTTTGAAAGCACTATAATAGGTAGTGGCTGCCTTTGGAGGCGTGCAGCATGGAAGGCTACTGCTCATTGCCGCAGTGCCGGACGTACACAACGGAGCCCGGTGTCAGCCTTATTTGCACGTAGCCGAAGTACAAGAAGCTGCGTGCAGCTTGGCTCGCAAAACTTAGAACTGGCAAACAGTCACTGGCTACAACTCGGGTATGCAGCAAGCACAGATGCGAGGAAGATTTCCGCTATGGCGTCGGAACTGCGATGTTCGGCGAGTAGCAGAAAACGCGCAATGAGACGCTCGCCCGCACCTGCTGCCCGACTAATCTAACGACTGTTTGGTCTGTGAACTTGTCAATGCTAGATACTGGCAAGTTCACTGGAATAGAAAGGGAGCGGTAAGAAGCACATTACAAAATTATGCAGATCCCACTCACTGTGGGAATCAATGTAATCAAAGCTTTCCAAGCTGGATGCTTTGACGATAATTAGCAGTGATGTTGATGGCTAAAGCTTAATTTATTCAACATTTAGGCTAACACGAGAGTGGTGAGTAGATGTTAAACGTAACCTCGCCTGCAAAACAGTTGTTTGTCTGCGTAGAACACAGAACACACAGGGAGAAGTGTTTGCTTGAGGCGTTGTTGTGCGCCATATGTTATAACCTCTGAGAGGGCTGAGCGTTGTCATTTCTTCACATGGCACATCACATTGTGACAGAAGCATTAAACTGGAATTGAATTATGGGGCTATATATGCTAATACCACACTCAGATTATGAGGCAAGCCGTAGTGGCGGACTCCGGATTAATTTTTACACCGTGATGTTTTTTAACGTGTCCCAAAATCTAAGTGCACCTGTGTTTCCTATTTCGCCCCTGTCGAAATGCGGCTGCCACGAGTGGAATCAAATCCGTGACCTCTAGCAATACTATAGCCATAAAGCTAACACGGCGGGTGCAGAAGTGTTGATTTGATGGTCAACCACTTCCGTCATGTCTCCTGGACCCTGCGGTGTGCTTTAATTAATGTAGAACTGCTTCTGCACGCCCTGCGTAAGTTGCCCGCTTGACATATTCGCATGGCGTTTATTTTTCAGAAATAGCAACTGTGCCGTACCTTGAACTTAAGCTTATCCTGTTTCCCCGCACCCGCGTGGGGTTTCCTTGCCTTCTCACGCCACCTCCCCAACCCTCTCTTATATGGGAACTGCCTCTTCTCCTCCCCCTCTCCTTCTTCTCTTCTTCTCTTTACAGTTCTATCTGCATCCCCTCTGGCCTCACACGTTAGTAGAAAGCGAAGCGCTGCAGTTTGTGCAATGCTTTTGAGGTGAGTCACGGATAATTACAGGTGTCAAGCGGCTAATGTGGCGACGTCCAGGCAGCTCCAGAGGGCATTGTGCACATTCGATGTGGTGGGGTGAAAACGAGTTTCTCCCGTCCCCTTTCCTCTCTTACTTGCGCTTATCCATATACACGCTCTGAACCAGCCCCCGAGGCAGTGTGCGCGACAGCAGCCCACAGCAGCAGCAGTGGGAAAGTAGAAGGAAGAGGCAAAGAAAGCTTCGCTTTAAAAGGCATAGCATATGGTCATGTTTGTGTTATGAATTAATACACTGTATTACGAAAAAGCAGCAGCAGGAACTCGCACGCTGAGAAGACCGATAAACATACAGTGCGACGCAACTTGAGAAATAATACTGAAACGTCCAAGAATTTAGAAGAAAAAGAAAAGATTGAATCATCGCAACGGTACATCACAGTCGCCGTAGGCATCAAAGTGTCTTTAATGAAATTATTTTTGAACAGCTCTGATAGCGTCCACGCAACAATGGTTGCTTGCGTACAGTCAAAGGCTCATATTCTGCAGTCTAAAGCTCACAGCGTAGTGCAAAAATGCGCACACAGCGAAAGCGAAACATTGTGTGCGGACATGCATGCAGACGTGCAGTCGATCGCTGCAAATCCGTGCGATCGCTGCATTGACGCTTCATTCTGTTATGCTCCATCTGGTTATACAGACAGCCTACTACAAGAACATACTTCACATAGTTTACTCTCAGCGTTTGCCTATCTTTCACGCGAGAAGCTAGTTTGGGAGACCCCATCGCGACAACCGCATGCAGTGGCGTTCACTGTACCCATTCGGTAAAGAGATAGCGTCTGTAAACGATTCTGTGCTATCAGTTTGCTCCAGATTATTATTTTGACAGTTCGAAATCTCCCTCGTTTTGAGAGCACTTACAGAAATGTCCAGGAGGGCTGCCGCGTGGAGTTTTTATTGAGCGCCGTAAGCCAAACCTATGAGGAGTGCGCCGCCTGATCCCTCATACTACGCAAGGGAGGCGCTTCCGACAGATGGCGACGCTGTAAGTCCTCGCCCCCAATAGATATCCCCTGTGAGCCATTTTTCTGCGTTGACCTGGACCTCCTTGGCCCATTTTCAACTTTATCCTCAGGCAACAAATGAGTGGCTGTTGCGTCGGACTATACCACGTGTTAGGCCATAACGCCGGCCCTCCCTACGAGCTGCGCAACTGATGTGGCCGATTTTCTCCTTCATGAAGTGATCCTACATCATGGTGCCTCACGTCAGCTACTCACTGATAGAGGCCGCTGTTTTCTTTCTAAGGTTGTCGACAACCTTCTTCGCTCTTGCTCAACGTCCCACAAGTCCACGATGGCTTACCACCCACAGACCAATGGACTTACCGAGCGTCTCAACCGTACACTCATGGACAAGCTCTCCATGTACATGTTTGATGATCACCAGGATTGGGACTGCACCTTACCCTTTGTGATGCTTGCATACAATTCGTCACATCACGATATTACTGGCTATTCGCCGTTCTATCTATTCTATGGCCGCGACCCACTCCTGCCTCTTGACTCACTGCTCCCTTTCGACGCCAACACTACCCCGTTCTATGCTCACGACACCATTGTTCGTGCTGCCACAGCACATCGCGTTGCCCGTGACAGTCTTCTGGCATCACAGGCTATCCAAAAGCACCATTATGACAGTCGTCATCGGGACGCACTTTTCAGCCCTGGGTCACTTGTCTTGCTTTGGTTACCCTCCCGTCGGGCCATACTGAGTTCTTCGCCAAGTCACCAGCCTCACATATGAGATATAGCCTCTGATTTCAACGTTTTCTACCCCACCAAGAACTGATATTGTGCATGTTTCACGACTAAGGCCCTATAACTCGCACACTGATTCGACACCCTAAGAAGACTCAAGACGATTTTTCTGCCACCGGGAGTTAACGTCAGGTACGAGTTTGTGCCACTGTGGACACGAGGACGTTGGGAGGTGAAGAGGAGGTTGAATTGTCTCAAAGATTGGTAGATGGCGTTACCCTGGCCACTGAGCTACAACCTTGTAATGATATATATTTTAAATACATATATTTTCTCCCCATAACAATATCATGGTCATCAGTAGTCATTACAAGTCATTTCAGTCGTTACTACTCACTAAGCATGTTTAGTAATTTGTAATCAATTGTGTCATTAAACGGCGTCGTTATACATGTTGGTCATATCAGTCATCAGTAGTCATTACAAGTAATTTCAGTCATTATTAGTTATTACTGGTCATTACTAGGCATTTTTAGTCATTTCTAATCAATTATAGCCGTTACAAGTTGTCGTTAGACATATTGGTCATTTCATAGTCATTACTAGTCATTTTAAGTCATTTCAGTCATTATTAGTCATTACTGCTTGTCAGTAAGCATTTTGAGTCATTTCTAACCAATTGTGGTCATTACAACAGTCGTTAGACATATTGGTCATATCGGAGTCATTAGTAGTCATTACAACTAATTAGTAGCCATTATTAGTCATTACTGGCCATTATTAACCTCTACCAATCTCTATTATAACATTATCATTCACTAACTGTCCCCATCAATCATTTTTCATTCTTTAATCTGTCTTCATATGGCGTGATGATGCTTCGGCGGACACTTATGACGGTCAGGTCTACTGACACAAACTTCACCATGAGCCTAGAAAGGCTTTCGCCTTAATCACATTGATAATAATAGTGACAAAAAATAAGTGGTAGTACATGTACTCAAGCAACAATGCAGAGGCTATAACAGATACTGCAGTGCTGAGCTGGCCTGGGGTAATTTACTGATTACTTACTGTGTACTGATGATTACTTACTCTTTCATGTGTACTGTTGCGATCAGACTCCTGAATGCGCGAGTGCATGGCTTGTGTACACGCCAGTGCTGCAATAATGGATACTGGGTCCCAGACGACAACATGGGCAGGCATGCAGCAGTTAGTTACTGAAAATTAACACACTGCTGCAATGTAGCCATGGAAGTTGCAGTAGCTGTTGGCAGATGCTGCATGCTGGCTCGTGATTCTGTCTGGGTCCCAACAGGCAACACTCTGCAGTGGTGGCAGGTTTGCGAGCCATGCACTAACCCATTCTGTTTAGGTTTGATGGCGGCAGTCCAAGGTTCCTTTGCCTGGCATCAGCAGTTTTAATGTTAAGCCAATCTACTTGTCTGTATATAATTTATCTGGCTCCTTGCTAGGCATGCATTACCAACATTTAGCTCTATATGTTTGCAAATGAAAAAAAAAAATGACTCGCATGAAATTCTTTTTATTCCCAAAAATGTTAAAGCTGCTCTGTAGGGAAGTCTTTAAAAACGCTTTTAGCCAGCTTTCCACGCCTTACAGCCATGTGACACATTTGAATCATTTAATCTTCTTTTGGTGTCCTATGTTACGGGTGCTAGTGTCGCTGTTGCCCCAAGCCATCTACCTGGGAAAGGCATAGCAGATCGCGAGATAGCTAGTGCTCAGACCTGGTACTTCCCCATAATTTTGAGCCATTTTGTTCAGATACAGCATTTTGGAACCAGTTTTCTGAGGAAATTTTTTCAAAACAAAAGGGGCACACTGGCTGAAGAAAGTTATGAAGCAGCTTTGGGGGTAGAAAATTTCATTAGGGAACATCAAAGGTAAAAATGCAGTGTCCAATTGCTTCAATACTGCTTCAATAGTAAACACTATAAATGCAGAGCTTTCTTATGACGTACTAAACCTAGAGGACCAAAGGGAAGGAAGAACAAGAATGACCTCATGTAACAAAGTTAAGAGGTACAACCCAGCAATATCCATGTTCAGACTTTTGTATGTATGCTTGTTCAGCTTCTTGAGCTCTTTAAACATGTACTCCCACCTGTGCTCTATAAACCTGATTTCAGATGAGCTGATGTATACCTCTTACGCAGACATGTTTCACCCGCCGTGGTTGCTCAGTGGCTATGGTGTTGGGCTGCTGAGCACGAGGTCGCGGGATCGAATCCCGGCCACGGCGGCCGCATTTCGATGGGGGCGAAATGCGAAAACACCCGTGTGCTTAGATTTAGGTGCACGTTAAAGAACCCCAGGTGGTCAAAATTTCCGGAGTCCTCCACTACGGCGTGCCTCATAATCAGAAAGTGGTTTTGGCACGTAAAACCCCAAATATTATTATTATTATTATTACGCAGACATGTTAAGAGACAGAAAGATAACAATGGCACTACTTTTGCACAAAATGAAAATATTCATAAGGCACATTGTTCACATGCTAGCAATATCGGCAATTCTTGCCATCAATGATAGCAGAACTATATTCTTTACGAACTTGTCTGCATTTGGGAAACCCTATGCACAGCACAGCCTTGCTATAAAAGAAACAAGTGTACTTTTGTCTAGGGGAACGAAGAAATAAATTTTTAATCTACTGTTTGCCAAATGGTTAAAAGTCCTGTACTGCAAGCATGGAGTGCTATTGACAACACATTCAAGAAAGCACCAGTCATCCATAACAAACTGCAATCCATTACAGCAGTGTCACAATTGAATGCACAAAATTTTGCATTCATGGTCATTTTTAAATAATTTCATACAGCTGAGGAAAATTCCTTTGGTTCACAAGGAAAATTTCCTCAGCTCCAAGGTACAGATAAAGTAATTAGAGAAACTCTGGTCTCTGTATAAGAACTTATAAAATTGTAAACTGCAGACTGGCATAAGTCTTTGGGACAGCTTAGAAAGGTTCAACACGGTGTTTAGAGACATGCCAATGATGAGTATCGTTAATATGAAAGGGTGGTCTGGAGAGGAAATTGCAATGACTTCTCTGCATAAAGATGCATTCTCTATTTTGACATAAAAACTAACTAGTAAATGCAACTACACATACAGAGGACCCAACATTAGACCAAAGTACTTTATTTGTACCTACAGTATTTAGCAATGGCTACTCATAATGCATTCTCCACACTCATCCAGATTAGATCAAGGACAAGAGACTCAGCTGATGTCTAACCAGATATATAATTTCAATTACCCTTTTGAAAAACTCTATGTCAGCATTTTTGTTTCTGTATGACATGGATGCCACATAAAAAGTGCCTAAAGAATGATCCCGGCTATCAAAAACATTGCATGTTTAAGGATGTTATAAGCCAATCTCGGCACCTCCCTCTGTTCGCTTTTAAAGAAAGTCCACTTAAAGGGGTCTATGAATGACAGCTGAATGGGTCAAGGTTCGTTGACACTCGGAATGTCTGGGAACCACTGCCCTATGTGAGGTCAAGTCTGTGTGATCTCTTAAAGAAGCAAATCTATGGCTTTGACCCAGGTCCACCATTAAGTGCTGCCGCCTATACCAGGTGTTCCAGTTAACTTGGAGCAGGATTTTTAAAAAACCCAAGAGCTCTAGAGAAATCATACCGACTGCATAGTAGCAGCAGTCGTGTGCACTTACAGCCAGTAGTTTTTTCATTGCGAAGTATTAATTGCTATGAATTAGTGAACTTTTAAATTATTACTTGAATTGTAAACATGTCAATTACAAAGTTGTAGGGCACCTTAAATAACCTCCAAATCAAGCATTTATTTCGTTCTGAAGTGTGCCTGGTTGTTTTTTTGAAGAAAAAACAAATGCCTGCAAGATACGCGAAATATGAAATAGATGCGTCCTCGCGCGCCGCTACTCAAACACCTCCAAGCAACCTTAGAAAGATATATGGCTGCATTCATTTATCACCGCATCGTACAAGGCTTCATCATGTAGGATGGCTCAAAAGATTTCACGACCTTACTAGCTTGGTGCGATAAGTGTCAACATCTGTGGACGCAGGAATGTTGCGCTCAATCACGAGGCATTTGGGATAGCTTTAACCTTCGCGTATCATGACACAAAGCTACAAAAAAAATTTAACCAATGCTAAAAGCAAAACATGGTGTGCAAAAGAGCACGAAAAAATCAAAAAGGCAGCCCTCAGAAGAACAGAAAAGAGCTACTCAGGAGTTCATTTAAAAAAGAATAAACCAAAAGCACGTAGTCGCCCACAAATAAACATTCAAAGGTGCGACATGTTTAGCCATTTACCCTTTTTCTCTCTTGAACTCTGGAAAAGAGGCAAAGCAAAGCAGTTTTTAACCTATTTCTATTTTTGTCGCAAGCTTTTTTTTATGTAAGCATAGGGTGACATCATGAAGGTGCGTTAAACAGTCACATTTTACCCCAGTTTTGAGCAGTTATTTTCCACTGCCACTTGTAGCACGTGCTCAAACAGGTCACCGTCTGAACCAATACAGTACTTGCTTCTTTCCAACACTTGTGCTGCTGCAGCTTTGACCAGCAATATTGGAATCTTGCGGCAGACTCTGCTTATTTTTACCTTTAGGGCATCCGGTGTGGTAATTTCGCTGCTACACACGCAATCTTTCATGTAGTCCTACAAGAAGTTGTCCAGTGGTGTCATGTCCGGCGACCGTGCAGGCCAGCGTTCAGGTCCGTGCCGGCCAATCCACTCTCCAGGAAAAAGCTTGTTGAGCCACGCTCGAGACTGACTTTTACTACGATGAGTACCATTGTGTTGAAACCAGATGTTCCGAAGGTGCACAAGTGGAACGTTGCAACAGACATCGTTCACGGGGCCCTTGAGGATGCCGTTGACATAGCGTTGCAACGCTAGTGTGTTGTCAAAAAAGATGGGTCCGGTGATGTTGCCATCAAAAATACCGCACCGCACATTAAACAACTACTAGTATTCGTGTCGTGTTTGTGCTAGCCAGTGGGGATTCCTATCACTACAACAGTGCGCATTGCGAAGATTAACTTGTGCATTTCTGGAAAAATTAGCCTCATCCGTCCAAAACAAGCGAGTGAGAAAGTCTGGTTCTTCACATTTCGTGAAAATCCAATTGGAAAAGTCAAGTCTGTTTTCAAAATTTCGGTCTCAAGTTTTTGATGAAGATGTACATGGTACGGGTGCATATGACCTTCTTTTTAAAATGCTCCACACTGATGACCCTGAGGTTCCGGCCTCCGCACTGGCGTCGCACACACTACTATGAGGGTTAGCAACAAAGAATTCCAAAACATCCGTTTCCGCTTCTTGAACTACTGTCACAGTCCTGTGTTGCTTTCTTGTGAAGCTACCCGTCTCGTAAAGTACTTTGTGCAATCTAAGTATTGTTGACAGACTAGGGCATCTTAGTCCACATCCACATCCGGAATAGCTTGGCTGCCTTCCTCTTGTTGTCGTGCGCCGCCCCCAGAGCGAGGATCATTTCAGCCTTGTGATCATTCGTGAAGGGCATGACTGTCTTATTGAAGAGCAGGAGGCTGGTGTGGTACCGTTGAGGTCTCCTACGCACTGACACGTCAAGGAAAAATGATTTACGCAGTTGAGAACAGCATATGCTGGCTGTACAGACCCGCCAGAACGCATTAGATGGACATAGCCTGCGCAAGGTTTGTTTCTATTGCTAAAGGGAACAAAAGGAACATACGTTCTGGGTGTATCTATCTAGAGAACAAGATGAGTGCACAAAATTACAGTCCCAAGTGTGCCATCGCGGTTTTCTGGCTTCGAAATCCCCCCCTCCCCCCCCCCCCGGCTCCAATATGCTTATCAATGTGCCGGCAGCGAGTTCTTATGATGCCGCGACCATCACATAGCGTGAAGCCCTGTATCGAGCTGCCGCCGCTAGTAAAGCCATGTATCCATGGCTATTCACTTGGCAGTGCTTGAGTAGTGGCACGAAAGCTTGTATCTATTTCATATTTTGGATGTGTCATGCGCCTTTGTTTTTTCTCGGAAAATCTAACGGGGCAAAGTTGAGCATGAAACAAATGCTGCATTCGGAGGTTACTTGAGGTGCCCGACAACTCTGTAATTGATATGTTCGTGATTCAAGCTATAATTAAAAGTTCACTAATTAAAAGCAATTAATTAATACTTCGAGATGAAAAAGATACTGGCTGTAAGTACAAATGACTACTGCAACTATGCAGTCGGTATGATTTCTTTAAAGCTCATGAGTTTTTTCAATATCTTGGTCCAAGTTAATTGGGACACCTGGTATATGAACAACAGCATTTTGAAGGTTGTGAATTCAAAGGATTATTGTTTCCCTCGCTTACTAGTGGTCTACTACAGCTTACCTTTGGATGAAGGGAGAGAGCAGTTTCAAAAAGCTCCCCGGCCCTCTTGTAGTTCTCCTTGAAGAAATGATATGTCCCAAGTTCGTATGATACCTGAAACGGTGAAAAGCATATGATAAGCTGTTTGTACACAAGGTATCGCTGCCGTTTATATTGACAATTCCATGAAACACATCTAAAACCACGAATTGGATAAAACATCTTCTGCATGAAAAAAGGGATGTGTTTCTGAGCATATGAAGCAGGCCCAAATAGAGAGAAAAAGAAACCCCTAGGTACCACTACAATGCTCAGGCAGCGTCTAAGGTATACACAGGCAGCCAGATGTGTCGTCTATAAGACATGACATGTAGCACTTGCTAAAGGCAATCAATCCAGATGCTATTCTAAAATGCACACCTGTTCCTGGTGAATATAGAAAAAGTCTACTAAAACTAAATTAACAAATATTTTTCTTTGGCCCTAAGTGGCAATGAACCAGAACTAGAAATGGTGAAGAACATCAAGTTTAATGAAGAAACAAAATGAACTGCAAATGGAAAGAGCAATAGCACTTCTAATGCTGCCATGAAAGAAAAAATGTGCCCTTTCTTTCTATTGCTGTCTCAGTAAAGTGGACACATAAGCATGCAGGAGAACATGCAACCATATGAAAATGAAAGCTCATTGTGCCTACCACTAATTATGTCCCTGAGCCATTTTTATGAAAGAAAAAGGGAGCATTTCGCACTAAAATGAAGTTCAAGAACTAGTTAGCCATGTTTTTTTTTAAGTGATAAACTGCATAACAATAAGTTACAAACATGGCTTCCGGAGGATGCAAAATTAACTCTTAGCTATGCAAGCACTGCAACTATGGTTTTTTAATAATTACAAGACATGCATCAATTTAAAAACAGCAGCAGAATGTCAGCACAAAGAACAAGGGCAAATAAGGGGCTCGATCTTTGGTAAGAAACACATGAAATCTCAGAAGCCAAGGAAAGCATAAGATAAAGTGCTTTTATTGAACTGTACAAATATAATTAGCAAAGTTTACAATAAATGTTATACTCTTAATGAAGAGAAAAAAAAGAAATTAAAGTGGAAGACAACTTTGACACCAGCGGAAACCAAATCAATAAACTCCCCTTGATGAACCTTGTAGAGGGTCCTAAATGTTTTTGGGCCCATGCTTGTGTAACTTTGGTAATGAGAAAGAATGTGGCTGGACAGGCTCTTCTCTGAATGTTCTTGGGCCACGCTGCTTCATAGTACTAATGAGTAGAAAAGCTCTTATTCAGTGTGGAGTTAGTCTCAATCTATGGTGTTTATCTGTGGGAGCAGTCATCAATGCCAGCCAGTGGTCCAGTGCTGAGCCTACATCCCATGTCCACATTGGGCAAAGGTAAATTAATGTTTAACGTATGTTCTGCATCCACCACAATGTAATATATACAGTGCTGTCATCACTTTACGCACTTCCATGAAAAAAAGAAGCTACAACCAAACTTGTCTCGGCTTTATTATTTGTAAGCTTCATAATGGTTTTGGTCAACAACAACAACAACAACAACAACAACAACAACATAAAGGGTGCCTTTCGATTCTTCTTGTCTGCACTTGTGGGCCCGCAACAAATCGTGAGAGGCAACGATAGTGGCCACATTTACACTGATACGTTAGAAGTGTACCCTATTCAAACGCCGACCGCTTGTAACGCAACTAAGATATTCGCCCACCCTTAGCGGAAGCGTGCCATATTAGGATAGTAGTGAAGGCAAATACCGCAGTTTCCGCAGAACGCCTGCCATGTGTTTCTATGTCACTGGCAGCTAAGCGTGCCCATCTCTGTTTCTGCCCTGTAAAAGTGGACATGGCTACGTTATTGTCGCAAAATTCCCGATATTAACGATATTATTCATTGCTGATATGGAAGAAACTGTTTCAATGCACATAATGTACTCACGAGAAGAAAAATAATCGCGTTCGGCGCGTTAGGCTTGCTCCGCCGGCCGCCATTTTTGTTTTGGTGTCTTGCACTGACAGCGGCAGCCGCCCGCTTACATGATGAAAAAAGAAAATTTTTCTTTTCGTGGGAAATTTAATCTGCGTAATGATCGCACCCATGAATTTGTGTCACTTCTCCTGACAAAAAAGTGCGATCATTATGCGAGTAAATACGGTATTCATATAAGAACTATCGATTGTTCGACCAGCGCTGGTCCTGTTTTCTTACTGATGTTTCATTTGTGTGTGCGCTGCCCAAGAATGGAAACCACTTCTGTTGCATGCACTAGCAGTGACCGAAGTTCACGCGTGCTGAGGAATTGAATATGTGCACGATGCATTGAACATGACCAGAGGTCATTCCTGCTTCACCACTGCACCGATCGATCGAGTTACTGGACGATACATGCCCGTGTCTTGGTTGCACCGGCATTGATAAAGCAGAAATGATTACCAATACTTTTAACTTCTGTCTCTTGAGCACTGTTAAAAAAAATGGCCAAGCTATTTACATTGTTGCCTCTATTCTATATTGTAGGGGGCGTACTAGTTAAAGTTATGTGCACATGTCGTACTTGTGCTATGCGGCGATATATTTTGTTTATTTCCGCACAGTGCGGATGGAAGTCCGTTGTCGCCATCAGAGAGAACACGGATTCATAGCAAACATTTTGTGGGAAACTGTGAAAATGACTTTAGCTAACACACATCGTATGTGCCGACGATTTTTCCAGCGGCACATACAATGTCGTTTCCAATTACCTGCTCAGTGTCACTTACATGGCTAAGCAGATGCTGCCCTTTCGCCACATTGCAGCCATGAAAATAATTGTCTAGCATACCGATCTTCTTAAGAGGAAGCTTTACCCCGGGCCCAACACCAACGCGGCCTATTCAGATAGACGTAAAACGCAAGAACTCTTTTCTGGGATAACCCCTGGACCGATTTTAATTAAATGTATTGCATTCGAGAGAGCAAGGTAAATTCTAGTGACTGTTGGAAGCAGAATTTTGATTTAGGGCCTGAATCTTGTTAAAAACATTTTCAAAAAATGGAAGTTCGATCAAAATAAACGAGCGAAGTTCATAATTTAATTGCTCTGCATCAAGAACAGAAATCGTGGTTCTGCAAACGGCATCCATTAGATCATTCAAAGCGGACAAATTCGACATGTCAATTTATATCTTACGTGAATTTGTTACGTTGCTTACAAGGGTTCTGAAAAAGCTGTATTTCGATATGACTGAATTTTTTTAGATTTATGTGTAACCTATCAAATTTGTCCGCCGTAGATGTACTATCATATGCAATTCACAGAATTGTGATATCATGTTTCCTTGCTGAGAAACAGAGTTGTAAACTTGATAGTTTTGTTTTCTGAAAAATTTTGATTTTTGCCAATTTTTAATAAAAAATTGAAAATCTAAATCGGAAATTCGAGACGAACAGTCACTAGATTTTAAGTTTTTCTTTTTTAATGCAACAAACCTTGTCAAATTTGGTGCAGTGGTTACCGAGAAAAACAAATTTTCTTTTTACGTGTATTTAGATAGGAGCACCCGAGCTAAAGCTACCTCTTAAAGACAAATAGAAGCGTGTACATTGTCCTTCAAATAAAACATCCACACACACACACGTAGGCACACACCGCGTGCGGTACAAAACGTGCCCAAACACGTGCAGTGCAAGAGGCAATCAAGGCGGTGTGAACGAGAGATGGGAGAGATGTACACCCACTAGTTTGAATTTTGCCCCGCATGCGGCGCCCTCACACCGGCGGTTCTTATTTATGGCAAGACTGCAGTCATGTTCGCCTTTACCCACTACCACACCGCAACCTGCGTTTTACACAAGACAGCAGAGCCTTTATAGAATCGTGGCTTAGCATAATGAATCGCTTCTGCATCGCATCTGAGCCTGCCGCGGCGGCATGAGCGTGCGCAAGAAAATCCGATTTTCGCTTGGTAGTTGACGTTGAAGCAAAGTCTTGCAGTTTTTCTTGAGCCGCCTTCACCTTCTCCAAATTGTAAGGCTGCAGTAGTTGTGCTGGAATGCTGCACGAATGCCGGCCGCTGCCAGAACCGCATTCATCTGCTAAGCCTATTCTGCAGCCACGGCAGGAGGCTTTGGCGGTGCTCGGCACGAGTGGCAAACTATTGCTGGTATCTTCCAAAGCTGCTGCGCACTTTCGAAAGTTTAGCACCGCTCATTTCTTCTTCTATTCGCTGAATTTATGGTTCATAGCAAACTTAATTTGACATCGTTTCGTGCCGCGTTGCGCACAACCAAGCGGTTTGGGCAGACAAAGCTAAAATCCGCCAATGGCATGGAGTGCTTACGGTCACATGTCTTGGTCACTGAATGGAACTGCGCATCCGGACAACTCTTTCGCTGGCTTTTTCTTCACAGCCATTCTGTGCACAGAGTAGCAGTGGCGCAAAAACTAAACAAGAAGAGTCGCTCTTTCAAACAAGACCAACATGGCTGCAATCGGAAACTTGGAACAGCAACTGCGTGTCACAGAAAAAGGCCCTTTTTTGCGCGCTTATCAGTAAAAATACAGCTCGCTGACGTGATATAAAATGCCATTACAACTAGAATATTGGTCCAAGATGTGTGAGATGCTGAGATAGTGCATGAGACACTGTAGAATCCAGAAATAATATTTTCAAAAAAGTGATTTTTCTGCAATTTTTCGGTGTCCAAGACCCGTGTCCCCCCTTACGCATGATGTGCAACCTTTATTTTATGCGCGCCTGCTTGTTTGCTTGCTTTCAGTGGATGTTCTCACACATCCTGAACAAGAAGCACCTAGGATAAGTTAACAGTTGAAAACTTCCTGTGCATTTCAAACTGCCAGAGCATCTTGGTACAAGTAGAAGAGAGAACAGTAACTAGTCAAGGGTGGCAATGGCAGAGAGGAGGAGAAGGATGAACCATGAAAAGCAGAAGACAGTGCCTCATGTGGTAATTAATGTATAGTATTTAAGGCAGCGCAATAACTATCATGTTGGTGGAAGTGGGATCGGGCAACGTGGAACTGTCAGGTGAAACTGGTGAGTGCGTAAAGAGGCTTTGGTGTTGTATCATCGCAAGCGGCAAGCAATGATAGAGCAGGTGCACCTTTATTTGATGAACTTACTTGGGCCTTCTGCTAGTACCACAGGCTGTGTTGCCAGAGAAACAAGTGAGAAGGCCACGTGCATGAAGAAAGCGGACTTGAATCAAGGCAGCAGCAAGGAATACATGGAGAAGTGCCAGAGTCTTCCAGTGAGAGCTCTGCACAAGCAAACTTAATTTGCTCCCCCAAACTCGACAAAAAAGTACACGCAAAAGAAATGTAAACCAAGAACACAGGAAAGAATGTAAGAAATAGCATAGCCTGACAGGAACAAAAGTGCGGGTGGAAGACCCCATCCGATAAAACTCTGGAAAGACCGAGCCCTGGAATGTGCCTTTACAAAATATTGGAGAGGCAGCAAAGTTTTCCTATGGACAGCAGCTCTGTGAGCTCTCCCTTGTCTCAAAGTTTGTATGAAGTCAACAGGCACAGTCACTAGAAAAAGACAGGAAAAGCGCAGAAGCCCTATCCATAGCCACACGGGCGAGGTTTGTAGTGTGCCCCGCTTAATGTAGATGGCACCAGGCCACCTATCATGATTCGATGCAATAAAGTAAGTTCCCGAGCGGGGGAAGTCAGTCTCCTGCTGGATGCGATTGGTGTCTGTTAGTCTCCTAGGGCAGTGCTATCAGCATGCTAAACCTTCAGCCTACCTGCTCTGCCACCCTCAGCAAGGTTCACCAGAGACCTCAACAATCTGAAGCAGCTAAGGCAGCAAATGATTTCCCAACATAATGGCAGTCTGCCTAGCAGCATTCACATTGTGCATCATTTACCAAGCCTCTCTTTTTGTGCATTCAAAGCGGTTGTGCCATCGCAACGAAGTTACTCAGTTCATCTGCCAGTGCACGTTTGTGGAGACAAATGCCTTCACGTCTCTGCAGTGGCACAAGTGAGAGGGCCCTGACCATCCATTCAGCCACTGAGAGAGTGCTACAAGACATCTGTGTATGCGAAGACCTATTTATTTTGCTGTCATACCAGAAAGACGTGGCATGCCCAGCCATGGCAACAGGCACCTCTGCCAATGAGGAAAGCCAGACTGAAGTCAACTGAGGAAACTGAAGATGCTATCCAGGGCAAAACGACCACACAGGAGTTGTCCCTGAAAGGCTCTGCTTGAGTATGTAAAAGCATGAGCAGTACCACTGTCCTCTACTTGGAGCCCAGCCTTTGAAGAGAACCACCAACTGGAGCCTGGGGAATTAGTTCCACTGGCACCGCCACTCACAGAGGAAGGCACATTTAACTGCTGCTGGGTTATGAATTTGCATGTCTGTGAGGGGTACCATGAGTGTGCCGATTACCGAGTACAATGTGACCACCATCACATGGGCTACATCAAGGATTGATACCGTGAATGAGAACACCAATTTGGTGACATCTGTGCCAAATGCAGACCCATCAAACCACAGCTCCTGCTGCATCACTTGCACACAGAGTGCAAAATGTTTACTTAGAGGCCACTACAGGGGACACACCACACCAGTTCTCACCAGACCCATCAATGTGCCATGTGCTTGGCCAAGACAAATCTGGCTCGATGTCAGTGGACGTACCTTGGGCAATGACAACATGAACAAGATGTACGAACTGAAGCTTGCAAGCAGCATGTTGCACAAGTTTCAGCAGAACCAAACAATGAGAGAGCCATCAAAAACTGTTTGATGCAGAAGATGCTGGCCTAGGGACAGGTGGCCAAGAAGCACACGGTCGTGCTGACTAGGAGAGTCAATCTGCTGGTGGTGGTAAGGGTGGGGGTGCGAGGAAGTCGGAAATGTAACTAGTTGAAGGAGATTTGTGTGCAAATAGAGAGATTATGAGAAGGATGAAGTGAGAGAAGATGGAAAATGGCAACTCAAGCTCTAATTAATGTATAATATTATAGGCAGCATGACATCCCTGTAACATGTTTTTGGGCACAGATGACTGGAATAAAAGCCAGTTTCATTTGCAGAGTGGCAGTGAATGTGAGCCCACCAAGCCTTGTTATTCATTTCGGACCTTAATTCTAATGCACTGCACAGTACAGTACAACTTCATTAATATGATCCTGTAACACTGATTTCCCAGTGTCAATGTTCGTGATCGAGAACACAAAAAATGACCCAATACAGCAATGCTTTTTTTTTTATCGGTTCATATGTTCCCAGAAAAACAATTTTTTGATACCAACGTTCAGTACACCCCCAAACTGCAATTGCATAATACCATTTCCTCCTGCTAGATCCCATGTAAACAAGAAAAGGTGCGAGGCACGTGTAGTTGAGAGATAGAGAGAGAGACTGGCTGACAGAGAAGAAGAAAGCTTGCCTACTGCACTGTAACTGTCTAGCACACAACCGACACCTGAACGTCGGTCAGCAACATGGAGAACCTTGTGCACGACTCGAGGATTCAGATGTACTGCAGTGAGATGTGTCTGGATGAGCATGCATGTGTCCTCTACAGAAAGTGAGCGATTAGTAGGTGGTAGCCGCAAGCCACAGCAGCTTCCCCGCAATACTCTCGAGCTCGTCTCCCACGAATACACCGGTGCGAACCAAGTTACTTATTCCAGTACCATCAAATCTTCTCCCGGGACGTTGCATGTCGCACTTACAGGTATCACCACCAACCCAACCATATAGTGACAAACATCTTCACCTATCTGTTTCACAGCGTGGGGGTGTAGTATCATTGGAAGTGTACTGCATGCATTTAATAGGCGACAACCCAAACACGCCGCCATTCCCTGCTGCAGGCAGCGCTGAATGAGAGTCGTGTTTCGTGCCGGTGGCATCGTAGGCATCGTATTCCAGCGTAGCAGCTCGATTTCATTTCGGTTTCCACTCATCATCTGAAAACACTACAGAACAGGAAAAAGACAATGTGCGCCTCAAGTGGCTCAGGTCCCACGTCAAAACTTCCTGCCAAAATACCTCGCTTGAAGAATCTTCTGACCCAGGTCGAATTTGAGAAGCACAAACGTAAGCTTGCTGAAGCCGTAAATAAGACAATGTGCATCTCAGACAGCTCGGGCCCCACCAGCTTGATACACGTCGACGTCTCATACTGAAACAATTCATGCAATGCTTCACATTGTGTAGATGTCAGCTACAGTTGAGTCTGCCAAATTTTTTTGCGACTTCAGATCATACGTTTTTCCAGTTTGTAAATTTTTTCCACAATTTCTTTTTTTTCCAGAACGTATGGATGAGGTTCCGCCGTATTTCATAAGTTGGAGCCTGACAAATTCCCTCAGCAACTGGATCTAGTCTGGCAGAAACAACCAAACAAATATGCCTGGTTGAAAGAGAGTGCATGCACATATAGCCAGCAACATATCTATAAATGGTTAGCAGCAGAGTGACCAGTTTAGCTTATTACAATAAAACCTCGTTAAACCATACCCACTTAAACAGTAGTTTTGTTTAAAAAGTAGTAAAGTCAAATCCACGACTCAGCAGCCATTGAACATGATGCTTTTTGTATCCACATAAACCGTACCAGCTTATTGCATACGTATCGGTTAACGAGGTTTCACTGTAAAGCGGATAGGGCCTTACTGCCTTTGAAATACACATGTAAAATTATTTAATTGCTTGAAGCATTTTGGGGGGCTTGCTGGGATTGAGTTCTACAAAAAAAAAAAGAAACTTAAAAAGCATCCCAAAAGCTATCACCATAATTAATCTAAGCAGTGTATGGTTAATTAATCATTACACCATTTTTTTACTGCTTTCCTTCATGTTTGCAACATAGTCACCCAGATCACTAAATGTGTACGGAAATAGAATTTGTAAAATGCATCTTTAAATGAAATTGGCTAAAATTCTAAACACACTTGCATAGGATACACCAGTTGAATTGGTCTATTTTTCAACTAGCTGTTCTGCTTATTTGGGCTTCGTTCTGAATGTTGGCCTGAATTCATCTGGTCAACATAGTGCGCAGCATCTGAAATGCAGGGATGCACTTTGACAGTGTTCTGCTGTCTTGCAGACCTCTGCAAATGACGACCTTGCTTGCACAAGGCAGTTACAATGCAATCGCCTCTCATTTACAGACCTTTGTTTTGTGTGATATATTTCTGCTTATTTTGTTTCCCTTGCATTTTTTTTTCTTTTTACTCTGGATGTCTTGGTTTGGTGCTATTGGCAGCCTTTCTTTTTACGCTGTATTTTATTATCTGCGCTAATTCACACCAAATGTGCTGATATTCCCTTTTATTGAAACAGTTGTGTTTTACTGATACTATTTAAGATTTGCCTTTAACTCAGCACCTCTATGCACACCTCTGAGGTATTTTGAAACAAACAAGCAAGCAAACAAACAAAAATACACAATGGCAATTTGTCAGTTTGGTATATCTTTCTGCCTGAAAATCTTGCATGCAATCATCTTCAGTCATGACACAGGTGTTTGCTGAGCTAAGGTACTTTTCTAGTAGTCTAGCTTTATGGCTCCAATGCTATTAAATGTAACAATCTGTCTGACAGTTGCATGCTCATAGGCATACTGAGAGGCAGGATTAGCACAACATAACAGGCACATTATATATTATTCTGTACAATTTGTACCTGCAGAAACAGAATTCAAAGCACACAAAATGAAAACATTTACACTAATGTTTAAGGAAAGCATGAGTAACATTTCCGATGAAACTTCTAAAGGCAAGCTCTATTCACCTGACAACACACGTCATCCACAGTGGCCGTTACACCCTTTTCCAAGTGATGTTCAGGATCCAATATCTCGGCTTTGACAATAGAAAAACTTTCGTATGCAGGAACTCGTATGCTCAATCCGCCTGTTGGTCGCAGAGACAATAACTTTTCTAAGAATGCCACTGCTTCTTCCAATTCCTCTTCACACTGCAAGCATGTAAACAGCAAGCAAAATCAATACTGTGATTCCTGACAAGCTAAAGATATAAACAATCTTAGATATCTTCCAAAAATTACGTTACCATAATGAGATGACAAAATCAGGGCACAAGGAGGACATGGCCCATGTATGATTTAAATGAGTAAGGACATAAAAGTTTCAACTTTCAATTCATTGCTTGTTCTTTTTCTTTGTGTGGGAAAAATGTTGATGTTTCATGTCCAAATGCTGCACTAGGGACCATTACTGATGCCACAGCAGAGTGGTGATCATGGTGATTTTTCAACACCTCGGCTTCTTCAACTTAAACCTAATGACATAAGCATTTTGGCATACCACCCTCATCAGAATGTGGCCACCATGGCTGGCATCTGAGCTCATGTCTTCTTGCTCAGCAGCAGACCGCCGTAGTCACTGCGCTAAGAATTACAGAAAAGTCATTGCTGTTATGTCATTGCTATCATTTTTAACTGAGTTTAAATTTTTCTTCTTAACAAGCTTCTTAAGCTCAAGAGGTTTTATTCTGGAAAAACCTAATTACAAATGTGTTGTCACAAATGATAATGCTCTGTTTAAACTAACAACATCTGTGCAAAACTGTTGCTAGTATGTTTTGTGTGGTAACCGATGGTTAACAAGACACATTGAGATCTCATGACACCTAATTTTGCTCTGCAAGTAGTGGCTTGTTTCCACTTCGCCCATGTGTGCATCATGGCAGCTATCTTCCATGCTTTGTAAAATCCATGGGCCAGCATTGAAATTCCACAGTGCTTGTCACATTAGCTTAGAACGTTAGACATATTCAGAAAACAAAATCGTGCTGAAGATAAATATTGTCATGATTAGTACACACTTGTAGGTCATGTGTTGCAATTCAAAGAAACTTATTGCATGTGCTCAGGAAGAAAACATTTGTAATAAAGTTTTGATGCCCCAGACCCCCTAAGAACTGCTGAGGTCAACCTCTTGTGGGAACTTCAGGCTAAAATTTACAAAGTTACAAATTTGACTGTTGCATAATGCCTACACAATTTTGCACTGTATGAAAGCTGGTAAGCGACACAATTCTTTCAATTGCTTGTGTGTCATTTACCAGTTTCTGAATTATAAATTTCTGAATAAAAGGGCACCCACCTTTTTTGTAATTGCATCAGCCATTTCTGAAGTCACCACAGTTGGGTCCACTTGCCCAGGGCTGAATAAAAGAAAAATAACTTCTTGCAGTGAGCACCTGTCTCCTAGTTTGCAGGATTTTGTCAAGAATGCAACAGTCACCTCATCCATGACAGGTGCCATGGAGTTCAGTGTACCGAGATTACAAGATGTCTTTGTGGCAGAATTCAAGTGCCATTGGAATAGTGTAGCATATGGACTTTCTATTGCCTTGGTTGTGGGCTTGATTCACAATGTTAACTGCTGGCTTCTCTTATTTCAGTTTGTATTTGCTGCCTGTAGTACAACATTTCTTCACAGTAGCTCAACATACAATATTCAGAACAGATTCAATTTATTATGATTTTAATGCATTAAACAAAGGATATCTTTTTAACAGATGTGTCTCAATAAACCTTGGCACTGTTAGGACAGTGGATAACATTTTATGTTAAGACTAACCAACAGGGAAACTATTTTTTATATTTTTCATTGCTTTCTGTGCAAAGCTACGAAAAAAGCTCAATTGTAACATTTAGATGTTAAACTTCTTATTGCCATAAATATATAATATAAATTATGGGATTTTTACGTGCCAAAACCACTTTCTGATTATGAGGCACGCCGTAGTGGAAATTTCGACCACTAGGGGTTCTTTAACATGCACCTAAATCTAAGTACACGGGTGTTTTCGCATTTCGCCCCCATCGAAATGCGGCTGCCATGGCCGGGATTTGATCCCGCGACCTCGTGCTTAGCAGCACAACACCAGAGCCACTAAGCAACCACGGCGGGTCATAAATATATAATGACAAATTAGATACAAGAAGGTAAATCCCAGAAGCTCCAAGTATGCTCAGATATAATCTTGAAATCAAGAAAATTTCATGTAGTTAATACCAATCTTTCTGTACTGCCATGTGTGTGTCTTCTGCAGTTACCATTACCACATTTTCCTCTATTTGAAGTTCTACAACAAAAGCCACATGGTAGCTGGTGCTCTTAGGCCCTTTGATGCTCAACCAAGTGGACAAGACAGCTGCACTCTGTCACTGAAGTTGAAAAGCACCAAGGGAGCTACAGGAACACCACGACGCTGCCCAGGTAGAATGCAGTACCCTGTATTCTTTTGAACATGAACATTACAGAAGTTTTAGCTTTAACGAGAAATGAAGATAGTGGCAAATAAAAGCAAAACATTCCCACATTTCCTGGGACTAAGTGGAGTATGTTACTATTCCATTGCAGGAAACTAAGCATAGCAGAACCCTACTACTACCATAAGTACGTAGAGAGTTGCACATAATGGACACAGACAGAAGAACAAACGATGGGACACACAAGGCGCAAACTTACAATTTATTCCATCGTTCTTTGTTGTGTCTGTGTCCTTTATGCACAACTTTGTACATGCTTATAGTACACCAACAGGTCCAAATAGATACCTTAGTCAAGTACTACCATCACAGAGGTGACAACTTCGTGGCTTTTTATTCGTGTCCCTGACAATGTGCCACAAGAACAAAGTCATAGTGTGGTATGACATAAGGGCACAGTCAAACGATTATGGTTTATACAAACATGTGCACCCTATCAGATGTCCAACCAGACCAATATGTTCTCATTTTATATATTCGACACAGCAGCATACCGTATGCATTTTTCCCAATCTTAACTCTTCAGTGTTTATTTATTTATTTCTTTTTTTTTCCGCAGACAACACTTAGTACAGCTTGTACTGCAGAATCAGGTGAAAAACCAATACTGTAACAGCAACTGTACATGCTTGTTTGACAGCAAAATATGGCAGCTTAGTTTAGTGCATGACATGGAGTAAAGTTTTAAGTGTGTGGCAGTAGTACAGGAGACTTCTTTCATTTACTTGCTTCCCAGCCCTGATCCCCTGTACTGTTCTCATTAACGTTCTAATGATATCAATATCAAATACAAAGTTAGTATCCCTCAGTAAGCATTTTACAAGGATGATAACATTTTGTTGCACAACAACAGTTGGTCAGAATCAGACTGCTCACACATACATGGAATGCAGAAGCTGCTGTAGCAAATTTTAACTTCATGGATGCTTATTTTGCTGTGAATTGAGTTAACACAAGTTTGGTGCACAGCATCATGCGGTGAATTGGCTCTGGAGGAATATTCACTGTACACCCACACAATCTAGTTCCTGCAGGTGCCTTAATGAGGGAAGGTGAGGAAAAGTACTGATCCGAATGACTTAGCAGTGGTAATTAGTTGTGGAGAAAAAGAAAAAAAAACATTGCATGCCAATGCACACTGCATTACCAGGCCAACCAATATCAGTCTGCACATACAAAATTCTCTGAATATGTCTAGTGAGTGATCCCACAGAACATATGCCCTAATAGTGCAGTAAACTCTTCTACTGGAAGTAGAGTAGAACCACTCTAATGGAGCACCTCATGAGACTGCATGAACAAAAACAAAAGATAAAAAAACCTTGCATGACAATATGGTGTTCCATTGGTTGACTGGGCTAATTAGGTAATTACAAGGAGGAAGTTATGTCAGTAAGAAATGTATCAGCAGAATAAATAAACCCCAACTATGCTTTCTGTACACAGATTTCACCTTCCAACAAGGCGCAATTCTAGAGCATGCACATTTGGGATGGCACAAATATTTTATGAGAACATGAAAGATTCGGACTCTGATGTTGCACTTTACACTAGGATATTTAAAGTAGTTCCAAACTTCCTCTGCAGTTCTATTCATACTGGAGAAGAATCAGCTGAGAAGAAAAGCAAGCAACACAATTAGTGTGCAAGCTCATGCATCAACTTCATTTACATAGCAAGTGAATGGACAAACATTAGCAAACCTATGACATGAATATGATTAGACTAACTATGCACCACATTTTTAAAACACAGCAAAAAGAAAGCAGTGAAATAATGCTCAGCCTAAAATGCTGCCTGCAATGGTTGTTACACACAGCACATGGAGTGCAAAAACTATTTAAAAAGTCAAGTTCGAACAGACCATAAGAAGGTGCAAGAGCAATGAACAAACTCAGTAGACCTATATAGCCAATGCAGCAAGCTGTCACAAGGTTGAACAATGAAAAATAATTAGGTAGACAAAATCAGTAATCTGTAAACAAATAAGCATATGACCAGAGCTGACATTTTGTTCATAGTCCCAGTTATAACAAGTAATCAAAATGGTACCAACAAAACTGTACAACAAGCTGACTTAACCAGCAGTACACAGCTCACCATATAATTTTTTTATTATTTTCAATGGGCTGATTTTCTAAGCCACTGATATTCCATCTTTGCACACTTTTAACTTAATATTCAGTCATTCTTCCTGGAGAATCCTCTTTTTTTATGCCGGAAATACTGAGTAACAAAAGAGGAAGCTTCAACTAAGCAAGACCTGGCTTAGTGGCTTAGTTGCAAAGCAAAGCAACTAAGCCACAAGCATCTCGCCACGTACTTCTTGCTGGCTTGCACGAGAAAACCGCATGTCCGTCAGCCTTGCTTGCTTTACGTGAAGCTTGCCAACATCTTTCTCCAAGGCCTCCAGGTGCTCCACGTAGTGAAGCGGAAAGTCACTTGTGAAAACAAGTCCATGAGGGATTGAATCATATACAGGACCTCCTGTGGGGACAATGTTGAGGCAGCCTGCCCTACCGCATCAGCGCTGCCGTCGTGGCCATCACTGTTGCTACCCAATGCAAGCACGTTCACGACGATCGCCTTATTGGTTAGAAGCACTTCATTTGCAAATCTATAGCAGCGCGCTTTCTTTTCACCGGCAACGTCATGCATTGTCGATGATCAGTGGGCGGATCAGCCATCCGTTTCGGCAGCGAGTCAAACGAGGCTGAGAAACAATGTGGCCAGGGACGAGTTCAACGCAATGAACAAAGACAAGCACGAGCAACTTATTTTGTTAGCAGAATTGCGCAGAATGAGGCCCATATAATAAAGAACCAACTGTGAGGGCCCAGCGAACAATCTGGGAGCAGTGCAGTTGGCACAGTCCATTTGTGTTTTGGAGGGTGGCGCGGCGCAGAGCTATGGCCACAGCCCATTCATGCTCAGAGGGGTGGAAGGGCGACGGGAGAGATGCGCGCGAGGCTAGCGAGCACCTCTCATGGTGAGAAGCGCACATTGGCAATTGGGGTGGCAGGCAATCGTGCAGTGGCTCGCATTTCACTTTCCCTTTTTTCTTTTCACGGATTTCACATTCCATTAAATTTTGGCATGGACATCCAGCAGCTAGACTTCATCGTTATAACCGATAATGCGGCATGGGGTCATTGTAGTAAGTGGGTTATTTCGCATAGAAAACATACAAAACTTGACGGTGCAGCAGCTTTTCATTGTTATAACAGATATATTGTTAAAACCAGTATCATTATAAGCAAGTTCAACTGTAGTATGTGGAACCAGAAATACTAACTATACGAATTTAAATTACTGCAACTCTGATGCCTTTTTTTTCCAACGATCATAGCACTGCACCACAGAAGCTTGAGAGCCAAAAATGCTTTGCCACACTTATATGTGTCACCGTGAAATAGTGAAAATGGTATGTGTCACTACGTCACACAACACAACTCACAAATAAAGCCCTCACCTTGTTTAGCTTTGCAAACACAGCTACTCTGTGGCCAGCATGGCATGAGCAGATAATCCCTTTTGTGACAAAAGTAAGCCAACAATGTGTAGAATGGCCGAGCTCGCAAGTCGTTGCTCCATGAAATACAAGCACTGCACACAGTGATAGTAGAAAGACTACTAGAGGAGCACTCACAGCTGAACAGGAATCCCTTTGGCACTCCTAGTAGGCACAGAGGAGCGCACAACTGTGCGTACAACCCAGCGGGACTTGATCATGAAGGCAAAGGCTGCATCAGCATTGGTCAGCCTCTCCTCCTCATTCAGCTCAGAGCAACAAACTGCTTTCTGGAGCTCTGCTATCAACGTCTGTTGCATTGTCAGTGGTAACCTGCAAAAAGTAAACATATTCAACAAGTTGGTCATAGTAAATAACCAGGGAATGACAAGGGGGTAGGATGTGACACATGTATAATGCAGGTTTCATAGGCGAAACTATGTAGCATCTTTTAGAAAAAAGAAGCTTGCCTAGTCTTTATTAACCATCAAATGTCCTGAAAGCATATTCATGCCTGCACACAATTCGTGCCTGAGCTATCTGATTTGTTTAAAGCAATTTAGCTGATAATAGGTAGCAGCAGGCCGACGTCACATTATAAAATGTCTATATTGAGGGCTCATGGCCAGCACAAAAACAAGTTTTGTAAACATGTGAAGCATGACAACCAGGCTTACTTCTGCTCCCAAAGGTCCATGTTCCAACAGAGGAAAGCTATTGCTTTCAGGGCCAGCAACTTAAGAGGCAGTGACTTCCGGTTTCCTGGCTCTTCCTCAGGTGAGCCTGTTATTGTGTGCACATGAAAAAAAAAAATACTTTTAAAGAGCAACAATTAATTTAGCATTCATTTTGCAGTGCTAGGATTTGCTTTTGCATTGTTGCCAAGTGAATTCAATCTACGCCAATAATCATGCTTTCGATGGTGTGCACCAAACTTGGAGCAGTATTATTTTCCTAGCACAATGAAATTTCTGGATAAAGCATCTGTCATTTAAATTCTAACAAATCATAATGCATACACTGCATATATGTAATTAAACTTTGAATAGACAGTACATAGGCATGAAAAATATGTTCCAGCAAGGTAATTTAGTATTGCAAGGCACACATTAGCTACATTAACACACCACACCAGAATGTTTTAGTTCAGCAGTGCCAATGTTGATCAATTTCAAGCATAAGCATGCGCAAGATAGTTTGCCCCCCCCCCCCCCTAACGAAAAACCCTGCACACACCTATGATTCCAAGCCTCCATCTACCTGCAATTCCTTCGTGTTGTTCATAATGATTTACAGAAACAATTTTTTTTTTTACTAGCCTGAAGACAAATGCAAGCAATTTTTTTTTCCTAAAGCAAGTTGCATGACTGCTTTGGAACTGATGAAGTTTCAAGAATTAGAACCACTTAGTTTCTAAGAAACACACAACCAACTCTCTGTAAACAAGTGTTTTGCTTTGACCAGAAAATACTTAAAAGACTGAACCAGTAAACTTAACAATGCATTCCTAAATAAACTAAACGTTTCATCTCTTCGACTACACATCGGGACACATTGCACATATACGTCCTGTTGAGAGGCAATTAAACTTTTGCAAACAAGCAATACAGATCATCAAGGCTTTACTGTGAATAGACAAAATTATAATAAAGGAAGTGATGCATACAATTTCCTGGTTCATTTGGCGTGCCATCAAGGTTGACCATGCCTTGGAGGCCATTAGCCTGTTGCACAGTCCCTCCATTCGGTCCTTGAGACGGTGGCTCAGTTGCATTTGCCAAAAACTGAATAACAAGTTCGTATGGAGGAGGATCTGCAGAAAGGTGACCAATGAATAACCATCACAAGAATCGGCAAAAGATATTGTCAGTTGAAAGATTTTGGTAAGTCTGCTTTTACAGAATAATCATCGCACTGTCTATACTAAAATTTAAGATATATAAGAACCTGAGCAACAATGATGTTACCACATAACTTTCATGCTGCCCAAACTTTTCTTAATAAATTACACTTGCTGGCCATACGAGCAACAACTGCTGAATCCTACAAAGTATTACGGTGCACTCCATGCTTCTAGTGTGGCATTCTAACACTACAATCGCTTGACATGTCCAACCTTGGTTAAGCAGAGCTGCTCACGCTAGTCCCCTTGTCAATACAATATCTTCTCTGATCATTTTACCTACAGGAATCTGGCCCACTGAAATTCTATGCCATTTGCAACAATTGTTGAATGCTGCTGTTCTCAACCATGCTTTGAACCTTAGTCAGGTTTGAAGCTACTTGTGTGGCAGTGGTATAAGCTATCTCTTACACTACTGTTACACAAACCGTTTCGATCAGCCCTAAAATCAACCTGCATGGACGCATTCAAACCACAAAACGTGACTGAATACAGAGAAGGAATTAAGCATGCTTGAAAAGTAATGTGCAGCGGCACTCTAAGTGCATGGAAAGCGATCTGCATTGACTCAAGGGTCATTCCATGCCAAATCAACCAGCATTTTTTCAAACATCACAAAAATAGATGAAGAAATTTCCACGTGGTTGCTGCAGTTCAAAACTTGTCCTCCCCGTTTATCTTTTTGCCAAAAATTTTGTAGCATTTTGGCGACAATTTATTTTTCCTGCCCAGCTCAGCTAGAAGGCATTAATCAGAATTTTTCTTTTTCAAAGGCACATTGTATGATCCAGTCATTCAAATGGTTGCATGGCGAGACAGTGAAGTGATGCGACTGCCAAAGTAGTCAATTTTTCAAACATTATAACACTTAGCATGCTTTTCGCATTGACAAAAGCAAGTAAAATTGCATAGTTTGAATTATTTTCGTGGAACACAGGAAACTCCAGCAAGTAGAAATTGAATACAGAATAGTAGCCCGGCCGAAATAGCAAGCCCAAAAAATGTTTTATCCTTTGAAGGTTCAACTGATTATCAGAAAAAAAAAACTGTTAAGCTCATTTTTATTTGCAAAAAGGTCCATGTTCAAGGTAAAAAACAAAGTAGCCTTGATATTTGGATCAAAAATATATGCAATACATCACTTGATGATTAGATAGCTTGATATGTCTGCTATGCATGTGAGAAGTTATAAAAATGGGTTCTTTTTTAATTGCGAGAAATTATTATTTTTCAACTTCTGTGTCAGCACTGGCTTTTCTTCGACAGGTGCCCAAACTTGCCGGCCAGGGACGCAGACAACAAAGCTGGCTTTGTCTGCAACACAGATGACAGAGAAACAGTGTAATGGTCTGCGTTTTATTGTCAAGAGTCAAGAGACCTGGTACCCCTGACACATGGCTGCTTCCAAGAGTGCTTGAGTCAATGTAGATCGAACCGCACGCGCATTTCGCGCTGTTACACGCCTATTTCAAGCACGCTTCACTTTAATTCTGCTATACTCAATCACGCTTCGCGAATCGACCGCGCGCGAGAATTTCATTATAGCTCGACTTATACAGGGTTCGAAAATTTCCGGCTGACAGAGGAGCGACTCACAATTATAACAATAGGTCCAGTGAACGAAAGCATCCGGACCGGCCCGGGATTGCTAGCCCACTCAAGAGTTAACTGCAAACAATTATAGTTACTAGGAAACAGCGCACTGCAGTTCACCGTTTCAGAACAGAATGGCTCATTATCACGAGTCTAAATATTAGTGTTGAGGTCATTTTGATAAAGAGCTCTCCAGAAAACTAATTTCGCATGAGCCGTCAGTTTCCCTATCCAAAGTTACAACTTGCAAATGAGCCAAAGCGGTCCGACAGAAAGTAATTTCGGAGTGGACATGCTGCATCGCGCCTTTTGTTATACGCGGACGCCCGTTCTTACTTTAACAATAAGTACAGAAACATAGGACATGCGTACCTGGCTTTTCCCTCGAGAGGTGCTTTTCAAGTAGGGAATCGTCAAGCAGAAAATCTAGCCACGTAACTACATGAGAGTTGTTCGGCCTTGAAAACGGCAAAGGATCTTCGCTAACTTCCATTGTACCGCTGAATTCTCGATAGAAACAGCAATAAACAACACGTGCTACTGCTCTACTGATGACATATTCGAAAGTCCACGCCGGCGTAGCTACTTAACTGGCGATTCCAGCGCCATTAAGCGCACTATTGTTGCTTGGCGATAACGATAGGGCTATAAGCATGGCCTCCAATATGGCACGCACAATCACGGAGGCTCGGAAGCACGGTGCTTAGCAGACGAAACGGCATCTTAAAATCGGGCGCTTACGCCGCAGTAGCTCCTTCCTGCTGCTGCCGACAGGCAACGACATAAGTACGGTGTATGGAATGGGGCAGTGTTTCGTCTGTGCGGAAAAACAATGGGAGAACTGGGGACGCTTCTGCGATGACGACACTAATAGGACGCTGCGATCGACCGGCGTGCCTAGCGCGCGAAATTTAAACATGTTGTGCAAATACATTTTTATCGGCCAAATACATCATCAGCGACTCTAAAACCGCAATTCGAAATTTTTGCAAAGGAAGGGCCCACTCAGCAGCCATCAAAATATTACAAAAAATCTCCAATATCCGCCAGATCACTTTGATTTGGGTCCCCGCCCATTCGGGACATCCTGGAAATGAGGCGGCGCACCAATTTGCCCGAGGATTCGTAGTTAACCGGGAGGTGCGTTACCCCGAGCTCAGGTCGCCCAAGGAGCGAATGACGACCTACAAAGAAATTACTACCCACTTCAAGAAAGAAAGATAAATCTTCCCAGAACCACATAGATCTCTAAGTAAAACACAACAAGTCAGTTGGCGGCAGCTCCAAACAAACACTTTCTTTAATCCGTCATATGGTTCCCAGAGCAGTTCTGCCCCGTCTGTTCTCTCTATGGGCACCATAAGGCAGACACACCACACATATCCTATACTCATGTAATCAAGACAAGCCGTCGATCAGGCTGCAGCTCTGTACCCAATCGCAGTGGGAGGTCGCGCTGCTCAGCTCGGACCCGGAGGTTGAACTCCGACTCACGGAGCGGGCCGAAGAGGTCCCCGAACGACATCGTCGGTCGGCCACCTGGCGTCCGGCCTAGAAAAGGAGCCCACCGCGGGGGGAGGGGGGGGGCGTCACCCCAATCCCCGCCAAAGACCTCTTCTTTAATAAAGTTTATCTCCTCCTCGTCATCGGGCAAGGAGGAAAGGGCGCGACGCGAGAGCGTTTCTTCCTCTCTGGCTTGTGCGATCCGGCGCGGCGCTGCGCGCGGTTGAGGTGTCCTCTGCTGAGAGACAGTTACTGCGCTGCACTTTACCCCAATTTTTCCTTCCCAACAAATGCCACGAATCTCCTTCCTTGAAAGTATTGCTGTCGCGTGCTGCGGAATGATTTCGAGATGTTTTAGATCGTACTTTGTGAAATTTACGTAATGTCCGTTCATGTAACCTCATCGGGGATGCCTTTCGGTGCATCGGTAACTACAGTACGCGGAAACATAGAGTTTCTATGCGCGGAAATATCTCTTAGGGGCGCAAACATGTGACGCGCATTTCAGCCACGGTGTGTGTGTTTGTGTGTTGCTAACTATTTTGCGAATATCGGTCTTAATTCAACGAGGAGAACCGGTGTATCTGTATTGCCAGCACGAAATGGTAAATCCGCTCACTATCTGATCGCTTGGAGTAGGGACTAAAACATATACCTAAGAGCGCATGCTCGTGTATGGCCAACCTAAGGCAACGACGAAACATCTAAGCGGCAGGCGCTGTCAAATAACTGTGATACACAGGCATCGTTCTCACGCATTTAAAGTATAGTAGGCTTGAAATCACTATATGTCTACGCTAGACGTCCTGCATAAGGCCGATGGCGCTGCTCAACACAGCGATATACTGCGGTTGGTGAACCAGCATGAGTATAGTAACTCTATGCCAGCATGATACATGGATACACGGAAACAATTCGTTGAGATAAATGGCGAAAAATCGGGCTGCCTTCCGGTTACATCGGGTGTTCCCCAGGGAAGTGTGCTCGGTCCTCTTCTTTTTGTTCTATATATATATATATATATATATATATATATATATATATATATATATATATATATATATTAATGATATTGTTAACACGGTTGAAAGTGGTGTACAGATTCGATTATTTGCCGATGATGTGTGCTCTTTAAAGATATTGTTTCTCTCCATGATCAAACTAGTTTATGTTGTAGTTTAAATAATATCTTGCATGGTGCGGGTGCTGGGGAATGACACTAAACACAGATAAAAGCGTACTACTGCGAATGACACATAAGAAATCACCCCTGCTTTATACATATAAGTTAGGTCCATCACCTCTTCATGAAGTCACTAGCTATAAATACCTAGGAGTGCCCCTTAACAATGCACTATCATGGAATGATCATGACTAACACTTGCGCTTCAGCCTTCAGAAAACTATGCCTGCTGAGACACAAACTTAAGAAAGCGCCACCTAACATTAAAATGCTATGCTACATCTCCCTAATTAGACCTAAGCTCGAATATGCTTGCATAGTTTGGGATCCATACACAAAAACTAATATCAATAGTCTTGAGAGAATTCAGAGAAAAGCGGTCAGATTTATATTTAACAAATTTTCCAGATGTGATTCCCCCACCGAACTTATGGAAATTAACAACCTTGAACCACTCGAACTTAGAAGAAAAAAAAAACAGAGGCTTGAATTCCTTAAACTACTTCACACTAACAATTTATCCCTTGACCCATCTGAACATTTATCGCAGTTATCGACCAGAACTACACGCCACCGCAGACATGATGCATTAACCCCTTACTTTGCAAGAACAAACACATATAAGTTTTCTTTTTTTTCCTCGAACTGTAACCGAATGGAATTGTATAAATTGAATCCACTTCCTAATCTTGTTTTTCATTGATCTGTTTGTTTTGTCAATCTGATTTTCTTTGTATGTACCATATGTCGCCCTCCCTGCTTGGACCCCGTGTCCGTAGTATTCAATAAATAAATAAATAAATAAATAAATAAATAAGCTATATGGGCGTCGGCATGGCCTTTTTGCCCTGTAATGCCATATGAGAGGGATCGCATAATAAGAATGCGATGGCTATTTTTGAGGGCAAAATTTCCGTAATGCGCGAAAGTTCGTCGTAGAGAACGGAACGAACACAACAACAACAAAAAAACGGTTGTCCTCTTTCTCGAAAAAGAAAAAACGGTCAAACGCCACAATGGACGTCTTGCGCTGGAGTTTGATAGAGTTACTGTATATGCTACCGCAGGTAACCTGTGGTAGCATATACAGTAACTCTAGAGGATGGATGGATGGATGGATGACTGTGGCTCAACCCTTTGAATCGGGCGGCGGCGGCGCGCGCCACCTAGCCTTTAATGGTTCTATATGCATGCATACCTATGTATTTACTCCTTTACTTTTGCGTTGATATTGTCCACCAATCAGATAGCCTCCGTTTAGTTATTTCTACCTGTTCAAAGTCTATTCTACTTTCACTGTCTTTAAAACCCAAGGCTTTGAATAGTTCCCCGTTAGATTCAACTGCAGGGTGAAGTTGTTTACAAGCAAGTATCACGTGTTCCGCCGTTTCCTCCTCCTCTCTACACGCCTCGCACACCAAATCTATCTCCTGGTATCTGGCTCGGTACGTTTTAGTCCTCAGTACACCTGTCCTGGCTTCGAACAACAATGAGCTTCCCTTAGAGTTATCGTAAATATTTTCTTTGGCTATTTCTTGCTTAAACGTCCTGTATGTCTCCAATGCCGATTTGGTTTGCATCTCTGTACTCCACATACCCCTCTCTGCCTCCTTAACCTTTTTCTTGACAGATGATTCCTTACTTGTTCCCCCGCTACTGCCCAAGTATTTGCTTGTCAATTTTCTAGTTCGCTTCCTCCACCTCGTGTCAACGTTCCTCGTGTATAAGTAACTGAAAACCTTCCTAGCCCACCGAATTTCCCCCATTTTTCTCAATCGCTCCTCAAATGCTATCTTGCTACTAGCTTCTCTGCCCTCGAAAGAAGACCATCCCAGATCCCCCTGCACTCCAAGATTTGGTGTCTTTCCATGTGCTCCCAGAGCGAGCCTACCCACACCACGTTGCCTAATTTCCAACTGTTGCCGGGTCTCTGTTCTAATACATAGAACTGCATTGGCAAAAGTCAGGCCTGGTACCATTACCCCCTTCCATATCCCTCGTACTACCTCGTACCTATTGTAGTTCCACAGTGCCCTACTCTTCATAATCGCTGCACTTCTGTTACCTTTAGTCGTTAGATATTTTTCGTACTCTGTCAGATACTCAATGCCATTATTTATCCACACCCCAAGGTACTTGTATTTATCGACTATCTCCAGCGTGGCCTCCTGTATCTTATGCTCGCCGCAACTGTTATCATTAAAAATCATGACTGCTGATTTTTCTTTGCTAAACTTCAAGCCTAACCTGTCTCCTTCTGTACCACATATGTCCAATAATTCCTGCAGATCTTCTGCATTGTCAGCCATTAATAGAATATCATCCGCGTACATCAGTCCTGGTAATGACTGTTCAATCAATTTTCCTTGCTTGAGAAATGATAGGTTGAAGCCGAGTCCGCTTTGCTGTATTTTGGCCTCTAGACCTTGTAGGTACAGCATAAACATCAGAGGTGACAATGGGCACCCCTGCCTAAGCCCCCGCCGAATCATCACAGGCTCCGAAACCTGCTTTTCCCATTGTATAATCACCCGGTTACCTTTATAGATAGCTTTTAAGAAATTGGTTACTCCATCTTGCACTCCTAAAGTTTCCAGAATGCCCCACAAGCCCTCTTGAAGTACACTGTCATAGGCTCCCTTGATGTCCAAAAAAGCCAGCCATAGGGGTCTGTGTTCCTTTTCAGCTATTTCAATGCACTGTGTTAGCGAGAACAGATTGTCTTCTAGCCTCCTATGCTTCCGGAACCCATTTTGTAGCTCTCCAAGTACCCCCTCGTTCTCTACCCATGCCTGCAGTCTGTCCTTTATAACCTGCATAACCACCCTGTAAACCACTGACGTCACTGTTATAGGCCGGTAGTTATTTATGTCAGCTTTGTCCCCCTTTCCCTTATATATAATTCTCATCCTACTTAGCCTCCATTCGTCAGGTACTTTACCATCCACTAGCATTTTGCTCACCACCTCCCTCAATGCTTTCTTAGATTTCGGGCCCAATTTCTTTATTAACATAATTGGAATACCATCGGGGCCTGCCGATGTGCTACTTGGTACCCTCTTCTCCGCCCTTTCCCACTCTTTTTGTCCAAGCGAAAGCAGTGGGTCGACCGGGCTATCCCTCTCCGACGTACTGCATGTACCATTTGTCTGTTTTGTAAATTTTTCCCTCATCATGGTTCCTATATGCTCCCTTGCCGCCTCTCCTTCTAACCGAGTACCTTGAGCTGTTACTATATACCTCTGCTCTAGGCTTGTCCTATTACCCAAGGAGTTCAGATGTTGCCAGAATTTTCTAGCTGCCTGTTTATCTTCTTTATTGCTTATTTTTGACAGCCATTGGGACCCTTTTGTCTTGATTTTCTCGTTGATCAAATAAGATGCTTCCCTTTTGCATTTTATGTAGTTTACCCATTTCCTCTCTACTTCTGCTTCAGGTTCTCCCTTACTTTTGGAATACCTGTGTTCCCTGGAGGCTTCCTGACGTTTCTTTATGGCCTTCTTAACCTCTTCATCCCACCAGCTCTTGGGTTTTCGTATCCCTTGCCTTGTTTTCCTGACTCGCGCCTTACCTAGCTCACGCTCAAATAGTCTCATTAACTTTGGGTAAGTCCAATCAGTTTCAGTACTCTCTGATATTTCCTCTTCAATTTGTTTGGCCGCTATTTCCACTTCGTCTTCTGAGTAAAAAATCACATCAAATCACAGGTTTGAGGTATAGTAGCGGCACCTGGTGGCGACGTGCGAAACGTTATCTGGGTAGTACCAGCTTGGGTAGTATTGAGCCCTGGCTGTGGCGAAGCACGTTTCTAGCCCGAGTTTTGAGTCGATTCGCGCTTTTCTCTGCCCTGTTGCGGGTGCGAAAAAGCTCGTCACTTCTTACAGACCACGCCGACCATGCTGCGAGCTCGCCGCAGCCTATAGTTTAACAAAAACGGACTCTCCGTGAGACGTAATGCTGGAAGCAGATGTAATCGGCGACGCCGATCCGGAGAGACCTAGCTCAGCCTCGAAAAAGCGTCACCGTCGCTGCTTCTGCGTCGTGGGCTACCATGAACAATTAAGAAGGCCTGAATCCCAACATCAGATTCTACCGTTTTCCTTCAAGGCCTCACGAAGCGGAGCGTCGGGCGCGCTGGATAGCTGCAGTTCGTCGCGCTGGGTAAGCGAAACTTCGCGACATATGCTGACTGCTTCGCCTGTCTTGAAGCTTGTTTGATTATCTGCGTTCTAAATTTCGGTCTTTTGCACCTACAGTCCCGACGCAGACCGACATAGCAGCAGGCATGACGGGTACGTGATCCATGATTCGAGACCCGCGGCCATAGGGACAATTAACAATTCGATCGTTGCGAAGGTGGTGAAGTGACTAGGTGTGTGCAAATGAGCACAAATGGTCGGGCTGATTCGGTGACAGTTCACTACCCCACTACGAGTAGCACAGATTAGAGAGTTAAATGTGCTCATCCTTGACCTCAAGCCAGCACGTTGAGGCAGCGCAGCAAGGTAGTATTGATTGCAGCACATCGATGTTCGAGCGCTGTCATTAAAAGCTACATCAAGCGAGCAGCGCACGAGCTCGCGCTGCAGCGCGATTCGCACGTACGTTACTGCGAGCTCATATGCATTGCATCATTTGTTTATCAGTTGCTAAAGGGACAGAGGCCGCTACTTCAGTGAAGGCATAACTACTTGTTTAGCGGCATGCAGTCAACAAAGATTGTAGGAGACCCGCCGTTTCCGCGGCATGTCGAAAGACCGCTGCCGTCGCGGCTCGTACGATCGTGCGCTCGAGCAGTTCGTACATCGCGGCGTGCTGAAAGACCGCTGCCGTCGTGCGCTCGAGAAGTTCCGTACACATGATGTCTGCTTATCGCTGCTGTGAATTCATTTATATCAAGCATTTCCTCGCGTTTGTGCGTCTGTATCTAGCAGCGTGCAATCCTTACCTGAAGTTCAACTTCGTACGCGACTCGCTTCACTTGCTATTGACACCGCACTAAAACTTCACCGCTTATTTCTTGAATCTTTCGACATGCCGCGAAACGGCGGGTCTCCTGCAATCTTTGTTGACTGCATGCCGCTAAACAAGTAGTTATGCCTTCACTGAAATAGCGGCCATTTGTCCCTTTAGCAACTGATAAACAAATGATGCAATGCATATGAGCTCGCAGTAACGTACGTGTGAATCGCGCTGCAGCGCGAGCTAGTGCGCTACTCGCTTGATGTAGCTTTTAATGACAGCGCTCGATCATCGATGTGCTGCAATCAATACTACCTTGCTGCGCTGCCTCAACGTGCTGGCTTGAGGTCAAGCATGAGCACATTTAACTCTCTAACCTGTGCTGCTCTTAGTGGGGTAATGAATTGTCACCGAATCAGCCCGACCATTTGTGCTCATTTGCCCACACCTGGTCACTTCACCACTTCGCACCGGTCGAATTGTTAATTGTCGCTGTGGCCGTGTCTCGAATCGTGAATCACCAGCCATGCCTGCTGCTATGTCGGTCTGCCGTCAGGACTGTAGGTGCAAAAGCTTCAAGACAGGCGAAGCAGTCAGCATGGCGCAAAGTTTCGCTTACCCAGCGCGACGACCTGCAGCTATCCAGCGCGCCCGATGCTCCGCTTCGTGAGGCCTTGAAGGAAGACGGTAGAATCTGATGTTGGGATTCAAGCCTTCTTGTTCATGGCAGCTCACGACGCAGAAGTAACGATGGTGACGCTTTTTCGAGGCTGAGCTAGGTCTCTCCGGATCGGCGTCGCCGATTCCTTCTGCTTCCAGCATTAATTACGTCTCACGGAGAGTCCGTTTTCGTTAAACTATAGGCTGCGGCGAGCTCGCAGCATGGTCAGCGTGGTCTGTAAGAAGTGACGAGCTTTTTCGCACTCGCAACAGAGCAGAAGAAAGCGCGAAGCGACGCAAATCTCGGGCTAGAAACGTGCTTCGTCACAACCAAGGCTCAATACTACCCAAGCTGGTACGACCCAGATAACGTTTCGCGCGCCGCCACCAGGCGCCGCTACTATATACCTCAAACTTCAAGCTTCAAGCGTGGGCAGAGAATAATGGCATTTTGGGAGAGCTTCCGAATGGCTTCAGAATAGGTAGGCGTTTGGATAACTTGTTTGTTCTTACTCAGTGTATTGAAATATCAAAAGCAGAAAGCAGACCGTTGTATGTGGCCTTTTTAGACATTACAGGAGCCTACGACAACGTAGACCGCAACATTTTGTGGGATATTCTGGAAGGGGAAGGCTTAGGTAACGATTGTCTACAGCTTTTGAGAGAGATTTGCCTAGAAAATACCGTTTGCGTTGAATGGGAAGGGATGAGGAGCGAGGAGAAAGTTCATATCAACAAGGGACTGAGGCAGGGGTGCCCTTTATCCCCGCTGCTGTTTATGATGTACATGGTGAGGATGGAGAGGGGCTAGAAGGAAGTAATATCTAGAATCACTGGAAAAAAATTTCGCATTCGTTTTCCTCGCGCCGCCGATGCGTTCATTGGCCCAACCGTACCACGTGACTTTGGAGTGCCATATACCTTCCAAGCACCGGGCGGGCCGGCTGAGTTAGAGCGCAGGCAGCGCAGGTTTCCTACGTTTTTTGGTGTTCCGATTGTCGCGCTCGCGTTTGACTGCAAGGAAATCATGCCTGGCTGCTGCGCCTTCGGATGCAGCAACCGAACTGAGTCTGGAAAGACTTTTTTCTAGATTCCGACCGGGAAAAATGACCGAGGGCGTCGTTCTGCGTAGTTACACAGAATCGGCCGGGAGAACTTCAAGCCTACAAAAAACACCCGCGTGTGCGAGCTATAAGTACACCTTGCTTGTGCTTTTCGGCACTGTTTTAGAAGATATTTAGGCGAAGTGCACGCGTTGCTAGCGATGCTACGAAAATAGGAGTTCATTGCAGGGATCTTTCCCGTCCTGCACGTTTGACGCGGGCACACGGGTACGCGTTTGTTGCTCAACACGCGCGGTCATTCCGTGCTCGTGGCACGCGAAGACACACTTGTCGCGCGAGAATTCCACGTCCTCACGGGCACTAGGTACTCGCATGATTTCTCCGCGCACGTGAGCGCGCTCTCGCCTCGAGTCACTCGACCCATATGGCACTTGTTTTATGCGAAGCATGTTACTAGAGCTCAACCCAGCTCCTCAGGCGCGGCGGTGTCGCCTTCAATACCACGTGACACCGTGACGTCACGACAGAGGAGAAACGGGGCTCCAACTCGCGCCGTCGCTCGCGGCGTCGCCTTCAAGGCTGACCACGTGACACCGTGACGTCACGACAAAGGAGAAACGGGGCTCCAAACTCGCGCCGTCGCTCGCGGCGTCAAGCAGCTGCGCTTGTTTCTAGGTGGCTTTGGCTTAACTCTTGCAAGATAGGCTGGGTGGGAATCGAACCAGGGTCTCCGGAGTGTGAGACGGAGACGCTACCACTGAGCCACGAGTACGATGCTTCAAAGCGGTACAAAAGCGCCTCTAGTGAATGCGGTGTTGCCTTAGAAACGAGCTAAGCTCAGGCGTGCGTCGCTTGCCCAGGCGCACATTTCGTTGCCGCGCCGAACGCTGCGTTGCTCGACGCTCACCGCGTCCAATGCGGGGCGCGTAGTCGCTGCGCCGTAGCCCATTGTCTTAGGTCGACGGGAACGCTGTCGCGTTCCACTCATAGAGAAAGAAAAATGTTCCACTCTTGAAGGCGAAGTAGAGTAACGCATGAGTTGTTTCTTCGTCTAGCCGAACCAAATATAGCCAAGCAACAGCAGTTCACCAGGCTAAACAGTGGTTCAACAACTAAAATAAAGGCTAGTATGCTTCGCATCCTGGGCTTAACCTTAGCTAAGCCACAGCAATTTTTCGCAGATCGTGACGATCGCAGTCAATAAAAACATGGTCAATACGAGGCCCATGATACTTCTTTTTTTTTCACTTATCCTTCGCTCATTTATACATACGCATTTCGAGCTTGAAACCAATGGCCAGGTGATATTAACAACACATGCTTCAAATTTTGAGCTTGTAAGCCGAGCACATGCAATGAACTAAAGTCAGCATACATATTATATTTTATGTTGAAATGCTACGATGTATACCCAAATAACGCTGTGCTTGATGCATAACAAGAAATACAAAACAACAGAACACCCAGTAGCTTTAGTTTCACTCTGTCACTATGAATGTTACATAAACCGCTCTAAAAGCACAAGAATTTTATACATCGCCTATGTAACTTAGAAAAAAGAAGTGCTGTGTCACCAGCGGGCGTTCCTGCTTTTTTTTTTTTTACACAGGCAGCAAATCTCGGCAGTCTAAGAAAACAGTCATAAATAAGTTGAGAAGAGTAGCCGCTCATGGGAGCACACTACACAGCCGCGCTCATAAATCGCAATGAAGCAAACTCTCGCTCATTATCAGTGTACAGAAGTACATATACGTTGCTGCAATCACACAAATGGCTCATATTGGCCTTCCCCAAGATTTAGTGCGCAAAATGGTCATCGAAGTTGGTTTTTACGCCTGCTGTGCACAGATCGCGTTACGATCACGGCGCAAACACCGGTGCGCACACGGCAGTCGCAGTGTGTCGTGCGTATACGGCGGGCGAAGTCGCCCGGCAGAATCGAGAACGCGCGGTATCCGTTTACAAACTAAATTAAATGTATCCGATTTAGCTTGTGAAATTATACAATGAAAACGTACGTGCCTGTGACACCGTCAGGTGTTAGTTTCGTCCTGATTGGAAGCATTCAATAAAAGTCGACGGCGGTCCATGATGTTCATGCCCAAAAGCACAAGCTTGCCTCATTCCGGCTCGAAGTGACGAAATGCTTCTTTCGTAGCTCGCTCCGCGGAAGGAAAAAAAAACGCGTGCATAAGCTCCCGATAGCAGCGCTAAGCTGCTGCCCACAATCGTAGCACAGTTCCAGCTGTAAACACGATCGGCGTGCAAAACAACCACCGGCTGCATTACTTCGCACAAAATAACATTTTATTTTCGTTCTTAGCAACCATTATCTCCGGGCACAAAGTATTTGTACTTCAGTAAACACTCAGCCCGATGTGTCACCGAATATCAAGCTCTTCCAACACGGCGGCCTTCCCGCGACGCAGTCGGCTTGGAAGGTATATGGCGGTGGCCGCTCAGTGTTGCCAAATCCCGACCTTTGCGGTACTCTGAAATTTTTTCCAGTGACTCTAGTAATATCGGGTTTAATCTCTCATACAAAGAGGCGGGTACAGTAGTAGAGCAGCAACTCCCAGGTTTATTTTATGCGGACGACATTGTGTTGCTAGCTAACAAGGAAAGTGATTTGCAACGTCTGGCTAATATCTTTGGACAGGAAGGCGACAATTTAGGTTTGAAATTTAGTGTTAGAAAATCAGGTGTTATGGGTATTCAATGAAAGCAGTGAACAGACAGTGGAGATACAGGGCCAAGAAATACCTCGGGTAACAGAATATAAATACCTTGGTATATGGATAAACGAAGACAATAGATATATGGAAACAAAGGAAAAAACCATAACAGTAAAGGAGAAGAGAAATGCAGCCATAATGAAGCACAGAGCGCTGGGGGGATACAATAGGTACGAGGTCCTCCGAGGTATGTGGAAAGGTGTAATGGTTCCAGGACTTACTTTTGGAAATGCAGTTGTTTGCTTTAAATCAGGGGTACAATCAGGACTCGACGGGAACCAAAGGTCAGTGGGTCCACTCGCATTGGGCGCTCACGGGAAGACTACAAATGAAGCTGTGCAGGGTGATATAGGGTGCCCTCAAAAGTGTTCTGCTATCTTGTCTGATTGCTGGTCGATGCTCATGTTATTGCTTGTGTCAGGTGACATAGAACAGAACCCTGGGCCCAAGGCTAATGAAATGTTGCAGGTCATTATCGATAGACTGGATGAAAGCGACCGCAAGATGGACCGTATAAGAGAGGAAATTGCTGCTGTTAATGCTAAAACTGATAAGTTACAAGGAATTTTGACAATGTTCGAGGAAATGAGCAACAGAATTAATAAATTGGAATCGGTTGTCCAACAGCAAGCATTGAAGTTAATTGACTACGAAAACAGAAGTAGGCACAACAATCTCCTAGTATTTGGAATCAATGAAAGTGCTGATGAAACAGAAACCAAACTCAGAGAACAGGTCCTAGACGGTATTTTTGACAATACTTTGGGGGTCCCCGTCAGGACAGTAGAGAGAATTCACCGAATTGGAAAAGCGAAACCGGATAAACCAAGACCAATTATTATGAAGTTCCTTGATTCCAGGGAAAAGGACAGTGTTCTAAAGAACTGTTTTAAACTGAAGGGCACTAATGTTCGGGTTAGCCAAGACTATGCTAAGGAAACAGCGGAAATAAGAAGAAAGCTTTGGGAAAGTGCAGCATCGGATCGGTCAAAAGGCACGAAAGTCAAGCTTATCTACGATAAACTTAAAATAAAAGACAAAATGTACACTTGGGACCTCACTAACGATAAGCGCATACCATATGGATATAAAGAAAGTAGATTCGGTAAAGAAAAGCAAAAAAAGTTTGAAGTGGCAGGCTGCCCGCCTGACCCAGACGGTTCAACAAGTTCGATGGTGACGCCCGGCTCGTCACCTACGTCATAGCTACGTTTTCTTGTTTAAATGCACGCAGCATAGTTAACAAAACAACTGACCTAGAATTTCTGCTGCTTTCCCAGAGCCCTTGCATGGTTTTGATAACGGAAACTTGGCTGCACTGTGGGATACAAGATGACACAATTATTCCCCCTGGATACAAAATGTTTAGGAAAGACCGCGATTCACGTGGAGGAGGGGTGTGTATCATAATAAAGAATTCTGTCCACGCGGCTCTAATTGATAGTGACATCCCTGAAACAGTTTGGTGCAGAATTTCCTTTCAAAGTGTCGTTTATCTAGTCGGTGCAATATATCGGCCACCTTCGACTTCGCTTGACTTCCTAAACCGATTGAACACATTCTTGTGCAACAATGTACATAGGAACACGCGGTTAATTATGGCCGGAGACTTCAATTTACCGCACATTAACTGGCAAGACCTACTATGCAGCGGCGCTGAAGCATCCAGCGCTGATAAACTACTGGATATAATGTTTTCTTTTAATCTAAATCAAATCGTTCAAGAGGACACAAGAATAACTTCTAGGTCGCGGTCATTGTTGGACCTAGTGTTCCTATCCAATAATATAGAACATCATTTGTTGACAATTGAGGAAGGTATTTCCGATCACCGAATGATTGTAGTGAATATGGCTACTAGCAGTGTGCCCCGTATGAAATGCTCCCCTATAATTACTGTAAAGGACTACAAACGTGCTGATGACAATTCAATATTAGATTTTTTGGAATTCTCGTTTGGCCAATTTGAGCACCATGCAAAGGAAAAAACTGTAGATGAGCTTTGGAATGAATTTAAGGATATAGTAGAGCATTGTGTGGACCGATTTGTGCCAACTCGAAAAAAAAAGACTAAACAACGCCGACCTTGGATTAACCGCGGCATCATTCACATGAAAAGAAAATTAAAGCGACTGCGTAAAAAGAAAAAAGGTTCGGACGAAATACCGAGACTTCGCGCAGAGTTGAGGCATACTCTGACACTATCCAAAAAGCAATTCTTTGAACAAACACTGACAGGGTTCCTAAAAAGTTCCCCACAAAAATTCTGGAGACATCTTAGCAGTAGGAAGGATAAAATTGAAGAAATTGTAAAGGACAACATAAAGTTAACAAAGTCTGCGGACATTGCCGAACATTTTAATTACTTCTTTCAATCTGTGTTTACTAATAATACAAACATGAATACAGACGAGCATTTACCATATATAACACGTTACCCAATGGGAAATCTAGAAATCAAACAAGAAGGGGTGTTCCAATTGCTGCTGAGTTTAGATGGAAAAAAATCTAGTGGACCTGACAGAATTTGTCCTGAATTTCTGAAACGCTATGCTGAATGGATGTCATACTACTTAACGATAATTTTCGCGAAATCATTACATACGCATTCTCTACCCACAGACTGGCGCAGGGCCGTAGTTATACCAGTGCACAAAGGCGGTGATCGCACACTTGTAAATAATTACCGTCCTATTTCACTCACATGTATCAGTTGTAAAATTCTGGAGCACATCATCGCAAAACATATTTTACGATTTCTAGAAGTGAATAGTTTACTTTACTCAAACCAGCATGGCTTCCGTACTGGACTATCTACCATTACACAATTAATTGAAGTAGTTCATGATCTCGCTGCCGCCTTAGATGAGAAGCATCAGATTGACGTCATTTGTATAGATTTTGCAAAAGCCTTCGATAAGGTTCCGCATAATAAGCTGATCTTTAAACTGAGAGAAATAGGTATCGATGAAAGATTAGTGCTATGGATAAAAGAATATTTAAGTGATCGTAAACAGACTGTAAGTTTAGATGGCAGCCTGTCGAGTCCACTCCAAGTGCTTTCAGGTGTTCCTCAGGGGTCAGTCTTGGGCCCACTGTTATTTCTTATATATATAAACGATATCTCTTCTGTTATTGCAGAACCGGTAAAAATGAAGCTTTTTGCAGATGATTGCCTAATTTATTCTACCGTAACCAATGTTCAGGATCAACTCAGAATTAGTCGTTGTTTAGAAAATTTCAGCCGATGGTGTAAATTATGGGGTATGAATATAAACTACAATAAATCAACATACACACATATGACTAAGAAAGTAAACGTTCTGCCTTTTAACTATTACATCGATGGTAATTTGTTAGTTCGTGCTAACCAGTTTAAGTATCTAGGTGTTACAGTTACGCATAATCTGACATGGCATACGCACATAGAAAATGTGTGCTCGAAGGCGAATCAGAGATTAGGTTTCTTAAGGCAAAAACTAGGTCAAGCTTCGCGAGATGTAAAGCTGATGGCTTATAAAACCTTTGTTAGACCTTTACTTGAATACGCCTCAGTCATCTGGAGCCCTCATCAGAAAGAAATGACTACAAAGTTAGAAAAAGTTCAACGTCGTGCCGCGCGCTTCATATGCTCAAAGTACCGCCGTTTAGAATCCGTTACACTGATGTTGCAGTCTTGTGAACTGGAAACACTAGAAGTACGAAGGCTAAAAAATCGTCTGAAAGTGTTTTACAGAATACTACATGGACATTTAAAAATCAACAAAGATGAGTATGTGCATCTTCCAGGAAAACGAAGCAGTCGTGTTAACCATCAATATGTTTTACGTCCATACTTTGCTCGTAGTGATGTGTTCCGCTTTTCTTTTTTCCCTGCCGTGATTGAACTCTGGAACGCAATACCAAGCTTTGTGGCAGAAGCCAGTGATGTCTGTGAATTTGAAAAATTGTTAAACATGTATTTTTCTGATTCCGCTGCCACTTGATGCACCTGTATATATGGTCTGCCTGTATTTAAACCCTCCCTGTAAGAACCCTCAGCAGAGGGTTGACAGTATGAAGAAATAAATAAATAAATAAATAAATATAGGCTGGACTAGTTTTGAAGTGAGGGAAGCTCGCAGTAAAATTGAGTATGAAGAACGGCTGAGGAATATGGAAGAAAGTAAATGGGCTGGGAGGGTGTTCAGGTATCTGTACAGGAAAAACATTGATTCACAGTGGAGGAAAAGAACTAGGAAGCTTACCAGCAAGTATGCGGCCTGTATGGTGGGCAACACAGCAACAAAGAAGGTCAAGCGGAAAGTCAGAGAGGCTGAAATAATCTCATGGGTGGCGGCAATGGAAAAGAAACCTGCCATGAGTAACTACTTAAGAGGAAAAAACGAAATCAGGAAAGAAACCATTTATGATAACTCAAAGGGAAGCTCATTAGTTTTCGAAGCGAGATCGGTATGGGCCGAACACGCACCTATCAAGCGAGATATAAGAAGGAAGAAGAAGCATGTTCTTGCTGCGGTAAAGCTAGGGAAACGATGGATGGATGAATGGATGGATGGATGGATGGAAAACTTTATTAAGGTCATTTGGGGTGCGCAATAGCGCGCAGCGGGCCGCTCCCACGTCGGGACAGAGAGGCCGAGCCACAGAACACCTATACGGCCGAGCCTCTCCGCCGCGTCGCGGGCCCGTTGGACAGCCCTCAACTGGTCTTCGAGGTTGGGGCTGTGTAGGACCGCATCCCAGCGTGAAGAAGTGTTGCTTTCATCGCCGCGTAACGCGGGACATCGCCAGAGCATGTGTGGTAAGTTCGCTAAGTCATTGCATAGTGAACATGCATTTGTTGTCTGAATTTCGGGGTACATGTTGTGAAGAAGTAGGGGGTATTGGTATGCCTCCGTCTGTAGAAGCCTTAGTGTCAAAGCCTGAGGTCTGTTGAGTTTGCAATGTGGGAGGGGGTAGATCCTCCGAGCCAAGTAAAAGTGCTTAGTAATTTTGGTGTACGAGGAAGGAGAGTCCCGATTGTCAGTACCCCCAGCGTCACGCTGCCCGGTAGCTACGCGGTTGATGGTCCCTCGCGCAGCTCCGTGTGCCGACTCATTGAGGTTGGGCGGGGCACCCTCGATTTGTCCCATGTGGGCTGGAAACCAGATCAATGTGTGTGGCTTGATCTCCTTGCTTCCTAGTATCCCTAGGGCCAGCTCGGATATGGTTCCTTTGGCAAATGCCCTAACAGCTGATATCGAGTCACTGTAGATTGATTTCCTCTTGTCGTCCAATAAGGCCATCGCTATTGCAGCCTGCTCTGCGATCTCAGAGGACGTCGTCCGAATCGAGATTGCGTTCGTTATTTGCCTTTCATGATCTACGCTAACTACAGCGAAGGCCTCTCCGTCGGCGTAGCGCGCTGCGTCTACAAAACTGTTCTCCGAAGCCCGTTCACGAGCCTTTTCCAGGAGAGCCTTCGCGCGCGCCCGACGTCTTCCCAGGTTGTGTTCTGGATGGACGTTTCGTGGGATCGGGGCGACAGTGATGCGGTCCAGCTGCTCTCGAGGGATGCTGCAGAACTTTGTTTTGATTACTGTGAGGGGGAACGGCCAGCTGCTGTAAGATGTGTCTTCCAGCTTGTGTGGTAGATATCCTGACGAACTGGGCCCTCTCCTGTGCTTCCGCTATTCCCTCTAGCGTGTTATGCATGCCAAGTTGAAGTAAGCGTTCCGTGTAAGTGTATATGGAGAGGCCGAGAGCTCTCTTGATTGCCTTCCTGAATAATCCGTTGAGCTTATCCCACTCCGATCTTTGCCAGTTGTGCATGGCCGCGACGTAAGTGAAATGACACATTATGAACGCATGTACCAGTCTCACGAGGTTATCTTCTCCAAGGCCTTGTTGCCGGTTGGCCACTCTTCTGATTAGTCTGATGGCATTGTCCATCTTCTTAGTGAGTCGCAGCACTGTCTGGTTGTTTGAACCACTCGACTCTACCATCATGCCGAGAATCCGGATAGCATCCACCCTCGGAATATAGCCTCCGTCATTTGTGCGCAGTTTTATTTCGCATCCGGCGAGTGGCTTCCATCCCTTTGGTTTCGGGCCTCTGCGCTTGGGTCGATAAAGTAGCAGTTCCGACTTGTGCAATGAGCACCGAAGGCCCGTGGACTCAAGGTATCTCTCGGTAGCATCAATCGCCTCTTGCAGGGCCGTCTATACCTGTCCGTCACTATACCTCCCGTACACCAGATGGTAACGTCGTCTGCGTATATGGTGTGACTGATACCGTCGATAGCAGAGACTGTCCTGGATAGACCAATCATGACGAGGTTAAAGAGGGTTGGGGATATGACTGCCCCTTGTGGCGTCCCCTTAGACCCCAGCTTGATCATGTCTGAAGTCAGGTCCCCGATCTTAAGGGTGGCTTCTCTGTCTGACAGGAAAGATCTCGTGTAGGAATGAAAGTGCTTCCCCAGGTTAAGGCTCGAGATTGTGTTTAAAACGCACGAGTGAAGAATGTTATCAAATGCCTTTTCAAGATCTAGACCTAGTATGGCTCTCGTGGCCCGCGTATTACAGTCAATAATGTGATGCTTGATGAGCTTCATCGCATCCTGCGTCGAGATTCCGACCCTGAAGCCGATCATGTTGTGTGGATAAATGCCGTGGTCCTCCAGGTAGCGTGAAAGCCTGTTTAGGATTGCATGCTCAGCAACCTTCCCCACGCAGGATGTGTGCGAAATTGGGCGGAGGTTATCGAGGCTGGGTGGCTTGCCTGGCTTGGGGATGAGAATGGTCTTGGCCGATTTCCACATTTCCGGGACTTTACCACTGCCCCATGCTTGGTTAATGATGTCCGTTAGGTATTCGATGGACTTCTCGTCCAGGTTCCGTAGAGCTTTGTTTGTGATCTTGTCCGGACCCGGAGCCGATCTGCCGTTGAGGGTGTGGAGCGCCTGCCTGATCTCCTCAATCCCGAATTCTGCGTCGAGCTCAGGGTTCTCGGAGCTTTCGTAGTCAGGGGAAGGTGGTGTATGGCCCGATGCGACTGATAGGTACTTCTTCACGAGTTTGGATAAAATTTTCTTGCTCGAATATTCTCGCTTGGCTTTGTGTAGAGTGCGCGCCAGTGCGTTGCGTTGGTTGATTTTAGTGTTCCTCTCGTCGAGGAGATGCGTTAGGAGGTTTCAGGTGCCCCCTTTGCGCATCTGCCCGTCGATGGAATTACACACCTCATCCCATTGCTGTTTAGAGAGGGCTCTGCAGTGTTCCTCTATAGTTCTGTTGATTTCCGATATATTTTTTCTGAGCCTGCGGTTGAGCCGTTGTCCTTTCCACCTGGCGAGGAGGGACTGCTTGGCCTCCAACAGGTGAGCCAGACGGCTGTCCATCTTTTCCACTGGGAGGTCGGTACAAACCTCTTTGGTGGTAGCTTTGATGTCGTGTCTAACCTGTACAACCCATTGTTCGAGGCTAGGCTTGTCCTCATTCTCCGTTCGCTCTTCCCTAATTTTGCGAAATTTGTACCCGTCTGTGTGCTGGAACATGCGCTGTCTCTTCTGCTCGACTTGGAGGTACGTGGCCAAGAGATAATGGTCGCTACCAAAGTCTACCCCGAGGTTCGTCCACTTGACCGCTGCAATGCTCCTGACAAAGGCGAGATCCAGTGTCGTGTCATGGCTCGACGATGTTCCACATCTGGTGGTGAACGCTGGTTCCGTGACTAGCATCAAGTTTAGGTTTATAGCCTCACGCCAGAGGTCCACCCCCTTGTTAGTGTTATATGGGCAGCCCCAAGTGTGGTACGGCGCGTTGAAGGCACCAGCTATGATCAAAGGGGAGTCGCGCGCTAGTTGCGTGGCCTTGGTGATTAGGGCTTTGAAGCGTTGTCTTGGAGCTTTGGGACTACTGTAGACATTCAGGATGAATATACTTTCGCGGTTCGTTGGGCTAGGGATGATCTCTATCATCCTGTATTCGACTTTACTTGCGGTCATCTTAAGGTCGTGAGTGATGTGGGTCAGCTTGTTGCTAACCAGTACGGCGATGCCCCTTCCTTCTTCGTGCTTTGCTACGGGCCTGTAGCCAGATAGCGTGACGTTAGATGTTAATGTTTCTTGTAAAATGATAACATTTGGCTTCACTGCGTGTGAGCGAATATATTGTTGCAGGGGAGCCCTCTTGAGAAGGAAACCCCTTCAATTCCATTGCCACATCTTGAATGAGCTAACTTGAGTGGCCATCGTATTGCTCTTCAGTTGCTGTGCTAACCTTCGGAGGGCCGATCGCCCCCGAGCTGTTACTAGTCGATGCTATTGCTGGGGCTGTAGGAGCTTTAGGTACCAGCACAGGTGCTGCAACGTTTTCTAAGAAGGATTCAATTTTGCTGATCCGCTGATTAGTGCGCTCCTCAATGGAAGCCATGTTGCTTTGGAAGAGCGAGAACTTTTCATTTATCCGCTTAATGCTGTCACTGAGAGCGTAGAGCAACTCGCGAATCTCCGATTTGGCCCTGCCTGGTGGTCTTTCTTGCTCGTTAGCGATTGCCCTGTTTTTAGCGGGCCTCTGTATCGCTGTTCGCAATCATGAGAATTTCCAATGGCTGGGGAGTGGCTGGTTGCTTGTCAGCCATGACGGGTTGACTTCCCTTCTTAATCTCGGCAATTTCTGTCATCAGGCGAGCTATTGTGTTCTTCATCATCTCGTTTTCGCGCTCAAGTTGTGCTAGTCTGTTGTTACCTCTATCATGCTCTGGTGGTGAGCCCCGCGTTACCTTTTCCGGCGTTCCTCGAACTCGGTCGGCCCAGGCGCCGGCATCCTGAGCGACTCCTGGAGCGTGATCTGGTCCTGGTTCTGGAACAAGAGCGCCCGCTGGATCGAGAGCGACTCCGGGGGCTCCCTCTGGAGCAAGTGCGTCCCCCGGATCGGGAGCGCCCCCTAGGCTCTAGCGGTGGAGGTTGCTCGAAGTTATTCTTGCTGTCGCTGCTATGTGGTGTTGACGAAGCCCCATTTGTCGGAGCTTCCACCGTCGCACTCTCCCATCCAAACTATGGAGCATGAACTATGGCCTCCTTGAAGCCCTTGGGTTCAGCGAGAGCAGTGGAAAAGTAAACATGTGCGCAATATAGGATTAGTAAGATGCGATTGGAGGATTGGTGGAAGTAGGGAAACGACAAAAAACGGAGACGTACAAAGCACAGTTCACAATAGGGGATCAGAAAATTTGGTTGTGGGAGTTCATAGCGTTGTTTTCTTTTTTTATTGTTTAACCCAGGTAGGACATTAGGCAGTATAATAACAAGAGCTTGGTGGCGCAACCCACCATCCCGTTCCAAAGGGGACGCTCATAACATCCATCTATCCAACCGTGCTTCCAGCCATCCATCATCGGCCGGTCGTCATCGCAAAAAGAGGCACGTTTCCGCCGCCGGACGACACACTACCCTATTCCGGTACACCATAACAGAAGTCTGTGCCAGGGCCGGCTTTTCAGACGCCATTTCTCCCACAGGCGAAAAAGTTTCTCATCTTTGTCTTAAAAAAGCAGGCGACTAATCGTGCCAAGTGTTATGCTAAACGACGTCTTCGACAAAATGCGATCGTTCTGCAACATTTCAGCAAGAACAGTGCAGCGGTGAGCGCAAAATCTTTTTCTGAACACGTGCTGCCAAATATTCAAAACCCTGTACAGCATCTTCCGTATTTGGCCGGTGGACTTAAAAAAATTGGAGGACGCTTAAGCTTCGCCTTCAAGAGTGGAACGCGACAGCGTTCCCGTCGACCCGCCAAGGGGTATTGGGCTACGGCGCAGCGACTACGCGCCCCGCATCGGACGCGGTGAGCGTCGAGCAACGCAGCGTTCGGCGCGACAACGAAATGTGCGCCTCAGCAAGCGACGCACGCCTGAGCCTTAGAAACAGCTCGTTTCTAAGGTAACACCGCGTTCACTAGAGGCGCTTTTGTACCGCTTTGAAGCATCGAACTCGTGGCTCAGTGGTAACGTCTCCGTCTCACACTCCGGAGACCCTGGTTCGATTCCCACCCAGCCCATCTTGGAAGTTGCTTTTTATTTATGAAGTGCCTGCCGTGATTTATCGCTCACGGCCAACGCCGCGGACGCCGACACCGACGCCGACGACACCGGCTTTTCTGCGACACGAGCTCCTTAACGCTATCGCGTTAAAAATTCCTGTCCACAAACTACTCGTCTAATCGAGAGCCAACATCACTCACAGGGTAGCATATCGTAGTCTCGCGCTACGAGAAAGGACCAGCGTTTTCGCTACAAGACTGCACGGTAGTCGAGGCTGAAGAAGTGGCCGTTGCTCTAGCGGCAACGGAGGGCTATCGGATCGAACAGTCGCTAACAATACTCTCGGACTCGTAAACAGCCTGCCGCAACTACTTGCATGGCAGAATCAGTCATCGAGCACTCCACATACTTTGCTCAGTAAACTGTGAAACCAGTGGCGTTGCTAGGTCGTCTGGCACCCGGGGCCGATAGCTCTTCTTCCTGCTTCCTGCTTTTCTTGTGTAGAATTAAGGTAGCTGTGGAACCTCTGTAGATATTCTCCAAGGTATTTACGTAAGCGTTCTGTACTTCTTGATTACGTAATGCCTCTATGACTGCTGGCATCTCTACTGAATCAAATGCCTTTTCGTAATCTACGAAAGCCATATATAGGCTTATTGTACTCCGCGGATTTCTCGATAACCTGATTAATGACATGGATGTGATCCATCGTAGAGGATCTCTTCCTGAAGCCAGCCTGTACCCTTGGTTGACTAAAGTCCAGTGTTGCCCGTGTTCTATTGGAGATTATTTTGGTAAATATTTTATATAATACTGGGAGTAAGCTAATGGGCCTAGAATTTTTCAGTTCTTTAACGTCTCCCTTTTTGTGTATTAGTATAATGTTTGCATTCTTCCAGTTTTCTGGGACCCTTGCAGTCGATACACACTTCGTATAAAGAGCCGCCAGTTTTCCAATAATTATGTCTCCTCGATCTTTGATTAAATCGACTGTTATTCCATCTTCTCCTACCGCTTTTGCCCATTTCATGTCTTGTAAGGCCCTTCTGACCTCATCTCTAGTTACAGGAGAAGTTTCTGTATCCTGTTCATTAGTGTTTCGAATGGAGTACTCCTGAGTCCTCTGGATACTGTACAGGTCAGTATAGAATTCTTCCGCTGCTTTTATTATACCTTCGAGAATGCTGATGATATTACCCTGCTTATCTTTCAGTGCATACATCTTGGTTTGTCTTATGCCAAGTTTCCTTCTCACGATTTCAGGCTGCGTCCATTTTTTACGGCTTCTTCAGTATTATTCACGTTATAATTTCGAATATCACTTATTTTCGCCTTATTGATCAGTTTTGACAGTTCCGCGAATTCTATCTTATCTCTGGAGTTGGACACTTTCATTCTTTGTCGTTTCTTTATTAGGCCCTTAGTTACTTGGGAGAGCTTGCCTACTGGTTGCCTTGGTGCCTTGCCTCCCATTTGAGTCTGCCTCTGAAGCCAGCCTAGTTAGCGTTTCATTCATTAGCTCTATGTCATCTTCATCTCTCTGTTGTAAGGCTCCACATTTGTTTGAAAGTACCAGCCTGAATTTGTCTGCTTTTACCCTTACTGCCTCTACGTTGACCTGTTTCTTCTTGACCAATTTTACTCTTTCTCTCTTTAAATTGAGGTGAATCCTAGCCATCACTAACCTATGATCACTTCACTTTACCCTCCCTATCACTTCTACATCCTGCACTATGCTGGGATCAGCAGAAAGCATGAAGTCAATTTCATTTCTTGTTTCACTGTTAGGGCTTTTCCAGGTCCACTTTCTGTTGCTACGCTTCCTGAAAAGGGTGTTCATTATTCGAAGCTTATTCCTTTCTGCAAATTCTGCCAGCATATCTCCTCTAGCGTTCCTAGAATCGACGCCGTAGTTGCCAATTGCATCTTCACCAGCCTGCTTTTTCGCCACTTTTGCATTGAAGTTGCCCATTACTGCAGTATACTGAGTTTGCACTTTTGTCATCGCAAATTCATCATCTTCATAAAACTGATCTACTTCCTCATCATCGTGACTGGATGTTGGAGCGTAGGCTTGTACTACCTTTAGTCTATACCTCTTACTAAGTTTGATTACTACAGCTACCCTCTCATTAATGCTGCAGGATTCGTCAATGTTGCCCGCTATGTCCTTATGGATTAGGAATCCTACCCCGTATTGCTAATATCTGGCAGACCTCTATAACAGAGGACATGGGCGTTATTCAGCAATCTGTAAGCCTCACCAGTTCTTCTAGTCTCACTAAGGCCGATGATATCCCAAACAATGTCTGATGGTTCCTCAAAGAGTCCCGCTAAGCTAGCCTCACTCGACAGAGTTCGGCAATTAAAGGTTGACAGGGTCAGTTTCCATTGGCGGCCTGTCCAGACCCAAAGATTCTTAGCCCCTCTCCCCGGTAATCTGAGTACTTACATGCAGGTCACCGGATGGGGCAGATATCTTTTATTTGTTTGAAGCGGCAAGTATAGGAAGGTTACATGTTTTTCTGCGTTTCGCAAGGCCTACTGTTGAAAACTATATACGCAAAAATATACACGGGATATACATGCTGCTTGAAGAATAAGAAAAATATTTGTTATCCAAAGGAAAGGTACAATAACATAGTCGAATGGCAAGCCCATCTGCAATTTATGAGAACAAACACGCATACTGGCCATGGCTTCGTCGGTATCGTTTCGGGCACCCACTCACAGCGGAGGGGTGACGCAATGCCGAATTAAGAAATTTCGGAGCCCGGGGCTAACTACATCCTTGGAGCCCTAATGACGACGATGATGGTGATGACGGCGACTGGATTAAGACGCTGAATTTTTCGAAGCCCACACGTTACGTTCGATGGTTAGCGATAAAATATACATCATTTTTATGGGTTCGGGAAACTAATTTCTTGGCGTGATTTCTAGCATTATTTAACGGTTATTATTTGACGTACACGTCGGTATGTTTAAAGCGTCAGTAAATCACAAATTCACAATTAGTCGAAGTGCCGCATCGGCCCGCAGCACAGACCAAAAAACAAGCGCGTGTTCTTATGACGAGAAACATTTTCATAGGCATTCAATCTTCAAGTTATAAACGCATAACGTTCAACAAAAGGTATGTACAACTGCAACATTTGAACATCGAAATAACCACATGAATAATGTACAATGATCTCACTTTTAAAGCAATGTTTACATTCAATGCGAAAAAGAAAAGCAATCACGGCGTACTTAAACTTTATCACTCGTGACAAAATGGGAACAAAGAACGATTTCCTTCACGCTGTTCACTAACCAAAAACAAGCAATTGAGAGAAACTACCATTAAGCTAAAACATGAACAAATATAACATTTAAAAGGGCATCTTGCGGCTTTTCGACCTCGCAAATTCACATATGGCTTCATCAAAAGGCATATAACTCAGCACGTCCTTTTCGATCGACATGATGTCTGTGGAATTCAACTTCCTCTCGCCGAGTGGAGCGCAAGCAGTTTTAACGACAGTTTTGAAAAGGAACGCTCAGTCTCGCAGTTCTGTTACAGGAATTGTTAGGTATAACCTAAGAGTAATGGAGACATTTGGAAAAACGCATACAATATCTATTTACTCTAACGTTCTGAGCAGACCGCTCACTCTTCTGTCTTGGCAACTGCAACTCTCCAGGTCGTGAAAGAACTGGACTATCGGAAAAATTAGAGTCGAGATTGCCCTTGTGCGCTTCCACTAATCCACTAGCTTGATTGACCAGGTCGTCAACGCAATGGAGTTCCATGAGAAGCGCTATGCACTGAAATTTCTGGCAGAGGCTCGTGTACGCAGATATCCGAGCGCTTAACGCTGTGCTTAAGTTGTCAATAATCACATTAGAAGTCCCTATTAACGCGATAGCGTTAAGGAGCCTGTGTCGCAGAAGATCCGGCGTCGGCGTCCGGCGTCCGGCGTGGGACGTCGTTGTGGCAAAAAAATACGAACCACTCATACCCAGGCGCTCCATGTGACGCAAGCAATTTACTGAATTAAATTTCTAGAGCTAAAATACGTGGAAAAGTTGTAAACTATGACATACACACAACCTATAGACATGATAGCTCCAGGATTGTAATTTGACTACGATAAAACATAATTCTGTTACGCGAAAACTCAAAGAAACCCCTTCACACACACAGACCGGCAGCGGCGTTCGCCTCCGTCGCATCGAGACCCACCCAAGAGGCCGCGTTTCTACCACAAAGCCTGCCTTCGTGCACAACGTTCGCGGCCAGCGTTTCCAGGTAAACATTGCGGTTACATGCGCTCCAGTTGCCGGGAAGCGTAAGAAGCATGCAGTCAGGGATTTTTGAATGCTATCGCGTTCCACTCTTCAAGGCGAAGCTTAAGCGTGCTCCAAATTTTTTCGAACTTTCTGCTGCCACATTTCCTCTTCTGCTATAAGCTCGGTTGAAGTGCATCGAGTGCGTTCACACTGATAACTCTTATCTACACTAAGTGTCTTTGTCCTTACCCCAAGATCTTGGAATTGTAGTCGCAGAGATCTCACTAACCCGTCTAAAGAATTTAGCAACTCCACAGCAGCTTACAGGTCTGGACCAAGTTTCTAAAGTTTAACAATCACCTTGTCGAACCGCTACAAAATTTCTAGCTACAACATTTCCATGAATATCGTTTCCAGCTTGAACAGCTTCTTTAGAAGAGACCGTGCTTCAATGCGAGTTTCGCAATTCTCCGCCTCCTCGTGCGCCTGTACGCAAACGAATCTCGATGCATCGGAAATTGCCAACAATTTGTTTGCAAGAACCTGCACGCCGAAACCACCGTGTGTTCGACAGGCTTTTCAGAACAGGACGTTGTCCCGCTTGCTTGACGCTATATAGAAATCAGCTGCAGCGTTTTGGCGATGCAGAAAAGCAAACATACAACTTCTGCGTTAGGCTGAAGAACTCGATCTACTGCCTCAACACAGCAATCCACGCTCCACGCTCCAACTAAGTTTAGGGAGTGAGCGAAGCACACCACATAAACGGCCAAAGAGTTCTTATCCTTTATGTGAGCTTGAAGTCCCTTGTATTTCCCCGACATGTTGCTTGCACTGTCATAGGGCTGACCCTGCAGTTGTCAATGGAAATACCGTTCTCATCAAGAAGACATAACACGGCGGAAGCCAGATGTTCGCCAGTTCGTGATTCAATCGGAACAAATCCAACGAATCTCATGTACATTTCCTTGCAAGCAGTACCGAAGCACAACGGATAGCTAGTCCACACGGGCAATGTTGGGTGTTGAATCTACAATTAAAGAGTAATATTTGGCTCGTTGTACCTCTTCCACAACACCTTTTCTTACATTCTGCCCCATCATGTCAAAACACTCATCGCAGATCGACTGCGAAGATATGGAATGGTGACCTTTTCTCCAATTGCCATGGCGGGCAATGTGATTGCTTAGGAACGGGTCAAACTCTGCGATCACCTCAAGGATTTCTAAAAATTAGCGTTTCTGGTGGAACCGAACGATTCATCATCGCCTCTAAGCGCCAGGCCTCGCTCAGCTAGTAGCCTGATAACTGCCACGACGCGCTTTAGAACGTATCTCCAATAAGCTGCGTGAGTGACAAATTGCTCGACCAGTCCTTTGGCGATAGTCTTGGCAGCAGTAGACCGAGCTAACCAAGCAACGACGGCATTTCGGTGCTGAAGGCTATCTTCATGCGCTCTTGTTTATACTTCCGCCTTTTGCAGTCGGAAAAACTATGAGTAGCAAAAGCGCTGCGACTGTCTGATGCCGCCAACAATTTACATGTGAAGCAAAATACGCATCCTTTCGACTGAGAGCACAGGCGCTGGTGTCGCTCAAATGACTCCCCATTTGCAGCCTTTTTCACAAAAAGTTATGGAGACAGGTACCGTTTCTGGCCCGTGCATTGTCCCTCTGAAGCTGCAAAACATTCCGAAAGATTTTGAAGGTACCGTGGGGCCTTATTTCTCGACACATAGGGATTGAAATTTCTTGGATACAGCTGCGGGCCACACGGCCGGATCGCTATCAGTGCAGGAAAATCCTACCTCGGGTCTTCGTGGAGATTGTCCAGGGCATTGGTCGGTGGTGTCTGAAGAAGGTTGGGGGCGAGGGCTTAAGGAGTCGCCATCTGTAGCAAGCGCCCCCCTTGCGTAGTATGAGGGATTACGCGGCGCGGCCCTCATAGATTTGGCTTACGGCGCTCAATAAAAATTACCACGCGGCAACCTTCCTGGTCATTTCTGTAAGTACTCTCAAAGTGAGGGAAGTTTTTTACTGCCAAAATAATAATATTGGGCAAGCTGAAAGTACAGATCTTTACCGAATACGTACAGTGAACGCCACTGCGCGCGGTTGCCGCGATGGAGTCTCCCGAACCGGCTTCTTGCGTGAAAGGTACGCAAACGCTACGAGCAAACTATGTGAAATATGTTCTTATAGTGGGCTATCTGTATAACCAAATGGAACATAACAGAATGAAGCCTAATGCAGCGATCGAGCGGGTTCGCAGCGACCGACTGCGCGTCTGCATGCATGTCCGCGCACAATGTTTCGCTTTCGCTGAGAGCGCATTTTCGCACCGTGCCGTGAACTTTGGGCCACAGAATATTAGCATTTGACAGTACACAAGCAGCCATTGTTGCGTGGACGCTAAAAGAGCTGTTCAAAAATAATTTTTTATATAGATTTCGACGCCTACGGCGACTGTGATGTGCCGTCGCGACGATTCGATCTTCTTTTTTTTTGCTAAATTCTTCCACGTTTCAATATTATTTCTCAAGTTACGTCGCACTGTATATTTATCGGTTTTGTCAGCGTGCGATTTCCCGCTGCTTCTTTTTAGTAATCCAGTACTTTAATTCATAACACAAACATAACGATATGTCATGCCTTTTTTTAATGTGCTTCTTACCGCTCCCTTTTGATTCCAGTGAACTTGCCAGTAATTGCATCAACAAGTTCATAGATCGAAGCGTCATGACATTAGCCGGGCAGCGGGCGTGGGCGAGCGTCTCAGTGCGCGTTTTCTGCTGCTTACCGAACATCGCAGTGCCGACGCCGTAGCAGAAATCTTCCTCGCGTCTGCATCTGCTTGCTGCATACCCGAGTTTACTGTAAAATAATTTACACCCTAAGAAGTGAAAAAGGGTATAAGTGTGTCTATAACTCACACCCTTAGGGTGTCCATTATATAGATAACACCCTAAGGGTGTGAATTATAGACACATTTACACCCTTCTTTCACTTTTTAGGGTGTAAATTATTTTACAGTGCAAGTAGCCGACGGCTGTTTGCCAGTTCTAAGTTTCGCGAGCCGAGCTTCACGCAGCTTCTTGTCCTACGGCTACTTGTGAATAAGGCTACCACCAGGCTCCGTTGCGTACGTCCGGCACTGCGGCACCGAGCAGTAGGCTACCATGCTGCAAGCCTCCAAAGGCAGCCCTAGCTATTATAGTACTTTCAAATGTCAATCAGACACCCAAGGAGGGAAAATCTCATCACTTAATCAGAACCGCAGCGCAGGTGGGACTTTAAATTTTCGTTTTCAGCTCGCTTTGGCGCTTCCGAAGCAGCCGACTTAGCCGACGCGGCCGCTGTGTCCACGTGATCCCTCATGCCACGTCACACCTACGGTGGCCCCAACTTTTCCAGTGGTGGAGCACGCCCCCAATAGCGATTCTTCGGGGGAAAGTTTCCTTTCATAGACAGCACCTGGCCCCAGTGTCGTTGCCTGCAGACAGTCTCTGTAACTTGTCGAACACTTCTGCACATACAGCCCCTGCAGGGCAAGCTGTGACAGCTGCTCGGCCCTTGCTGTAGAGGATTTCTCTTCAGTATGTGGCTGACATTTACACAATGCAGGAAGCGCACAAGGCGTCTAAAATGCACCAGCTTCCTCGACAGACGCTCCAACATGGTCGGTAGAGCTTGAGTGCTCTTTGAAATCAGTCTTCTCGCATCTTGCCGGTCGCACTAATCCATACTCTTTCAGCCACATCTCATGGAAACTTTTCAAATTTTTTGTCAGCTTTGGCAGCTTTTTGTTATTCTCTTCTCGCGCTATCTTTAGTCTTCTCTTACTGGATACTTGCGACCTGCATGTTTTCACTGAAATTACAAAGCGAAGACTCAAAGAGAGTCCCCAGAACACAAGGCTTAACTCTTTCGTTACCGTGCCTATTGAACATGGGCCACCAGTGACCCAAAGGCGTCACGAGAAAATTACAAAAAAAGGAACGGGCCGTCGCTTGAACAGATCGCTCGGTCTTGTCGCGCGATCGCTCGGTTCTGCAAATCTAAAATTCGTCGCACGTCGCCCGGAAGTGCTATGAGCGACTAGCCATTAACGCGAAGCCGGAACTGGATGTACATCACACAAGTACTACTGATTGTGGCAGGTAACGAGCAAACGATTGAATTGTTATAGTGCAAGGATAAGAACCTACTGGAAAACATTCAGAAATATTTTATGCTGCTTTTTACAGTAAAACACATCAACTTAAGTTAATAAAGCACGCGTCACGCTTGTTTCGGCGCCTATATTGCTGCCCTCATACCGGCAACACCGGGGAGATATAGCTCGAAGTCATCGCTCGCATGGGGTACGACTTGTAGGCGACGAGCGAACGCGACAGCCATCTCCATCGCGTCGCTTGTCGCAGTCGCGCGCAAGATCGCTTGCATGGGGTTTGTAAGGAGCCTGTGTCGCAGAAAATCCCGCGTTGGTGTCGGACGTCGTTTCGGCAAAACGATTTTCGAAGCACCCATACCCAGGCCATCCATGTGAAGCAAGGAATTTACTGAACTAATTGAATTTCTCAAGTTAAAATATGTGGAAAAATCATAAACTACGACATACAACCAGAGAGTTGACAGTGGGGCTAGTTTCGGTATTGGCAATAAAGCATCGCCATGACACTGGTAGCCATAGGAAAATTAACACACTTTTGCATATGTGGCTCTATCTTTTCAAACTACATAACAGTAAAGTGGAGTGACGTAATTATGTGTAGAACTAAAATGGGCTTTTGGCTATTTTCTTTTTCGGCAAATCTTTATTTGGTCACTTCATGCGCCAACGGGTGGTGCTTTCGCTCGTATCGCTTCGGCTGTCATTCTCTTTGTCGGCTCCTGCCGCTTTCTACGCCCGTGCGCGTTTTTTCGTATGCTCTGCAGTTTAAAACTTTCTGCGTCTGCGAATGTTCCGGCTATGTCGGAAAATTTTAGAAAAGAGTACAAGAAGGCATGCTGCGCGGCTCTGTGGTGTGGCAACTCGGGAGCAACACAAGGGCGAAATTTTTCCGTTTCCCAACGGACGAAAGGCAAGCACACTTTTTGTACAGTCATTATGACGCTCATTATGTGCTTGTCAAAACAGCTATAGGACGAAACGAAAGGTCTTCCGCGCTTTCAAGTGAATATCTTTTTTTAACAGCGAATCTCTTCTTGCTCGGCATAAAATGGACCGCGTATCACAGAACTCCACCGACGCCTACCGACCGAGACACTGCGCGCAACCGGTTTCGCCATGTTTCGCCGCCGGGCTAAAATCTGCGCATGCGCCGTGATAACGGTTAGGAATGCGCATGCGCTTGACCTTGAAAAGGATATGAAAGCGTGTGCTCAGCGGCGCTCGGTCGGTTAATGCGGTGAACGCCATGGGACGGCCTAGGAAAGCTCGTACTGCCGACGAGGCTGCGCATCGCGAAGTTAAACTTGCTGCCATGCGGGAGAAACAACATCAACGACGGGCCGATCCGACCTGCTTGGCCACAGGGGCCGAAGCCAAGAGGTGGCGACTACGCGAAGACCCAGAATACGACAGTCGAGAGAGAGCCAGGAACGCTGCGAAGCATCGACCGTGCAGCGCTGGATTAAGGGGGGGGGGGGGGGGCTAAGGGTGCTGCAGCCCAGGGCCTCACCTCGGACAGTAGAAGGGGGGCTTTATTTATGCTAAGCTGCATAGTATATGGAACCATGGGCAACGGAACTTCGAACGACATGTATGAAGCGAGAAAACCAGAACGAGCAGACGGGGCCGCCCGCCTAATGTAACAGCATGCGTTTAGCCTGATCATTTGGGGAGAGCTTATCGAGCTGCAAAAACAGGAATCCCCTGCCACCCCGGCGGGGCCCACTTTCTTACGAAGCGAGGTGCGTTTGCTTGGAAGAGTTTTCGTGGTTTCCTGTCAGTCCGTCTGTCCAGTGCTGTCTGGAGAGGAGGGGCAAGGGGGAAACACCTAAAACATGTAATGTGGGATGGGGACCTAAATCTTCTCATAGAAAGGATGTGCTGCAATACCCAACGGTGCCTCCCATTCGACTTTACCGTGATGGCAATTCGGGCAGGGGAGGATGAGTCCGATAGCAGATGATGATGAGTCTGATGGCAGAGTCTAGCTAGGCAGGAAAGGAAAGAAGACGTCACACGTGCTTTCGTCCGCGTGCCGTGGGGCATGGAATGTTCACTGTTCGGGCTAGGGTTGTGGAAGAGTGAAGGGGGAAGTTGGAGAGCTGGACACAAAGGCCTGTCTCCAGGGCCCATTCCTTCCTAGTGGCTGCGCACCCTCGCGCGCGCTCGACGGAAAACGTAGGTCAAACTGTCCGCCGAACTTTCCAGAAAGAAGTAGAAAAAGATGACTCAGAGGCGACGGAGAACGCGTAACTTCGCCCGCGCTAGGAGTCGCGATTCAGCCCCGAGCCGCCTGTTAAGTTTGCATAAGCCCGTCCCCTGAGGAGCTCCCGGGGGACTCGCCACTCTCGGCCAGCCACGGACCATCCAGGCAGCGAGCGCCAGTCATCGGGACGGCCACCGTTGGACACCTGCGATCGCGTCGACTGACGAAGTGCCCGGTGAACAATTAGCATCCATTCATGCGAAAATGCTCGGTCGGAATCATCAAAGTGGTGCGTCTAAACGAAAGGCGAAGTTAGAAAGAGAAGAGCGTGAAAAGAAGCAACCAAAGATGACAAAGTACCTACTGAATGCAGCTTCCGCGGAGCAGTATGATCGCTCAACCCAGAGTCCGTGTCAAACTCCCAATAGTACCAAATGTGTTTCTGTGGAGGACTTGCCAACTCCATCACCACGGTTTTCTAGCAAGAAGCAAGGTTTGACTCATCTTGGTTGTCTGGATCCTGTGAAAACGGTGCCAACCTCGGTCGTCCATATTTCTGAGCAACCGACGCTAACGGAGCCCTGTCCTGTTCCTGAGTCGGCAACGTCTATGCTACTCGGTCGGGCCCCTGCCACAGAGCTCCAGGTGTCCGGTCCGCCAGGCCCGATTTCTACTACTGCTGGAAGCAGTAACGTAGCGCGAATAAAACCACGGAAACAAGAAAGACGGACAAGGACAAGCGCTACTCAGAACTGTTTAATGAAGGAGGGATAGTACATTATATATATATATACATATATATATATATATATATATATATATATATATATATATTGTGGGGTCCTCCCACCCGTGCTTTTGGGACAAAGGAACGACAACACAGTAGTTCACACAATCACAAGGGTATTTATTGCACCTTTCATAGATCAATGCCTGCTAGCCGAGTTGCTATCCACAAAACATGCCGATGGGCGCGCGAGAAATCTAGAAGTCCGACTCACCGCGTCCGGATAGCGAGCGAATATGTTCGCGCCATGCTGGATCCCAACGCCTGGTCGTTCGCGCGTACGGTCACGCGAACGGTGGCGCGTTCCAAGGCGGCCACGCGAGACGGTCTCGCAGAATCATGGATCGGCGCACGCGCGGGACGGCACGTCCGTACTGCTTGCTGTCCCGAACCCAAGAGAGAGCGCCTTGTCTTGCGGCGCCCAAGTAACCCCGCCTGTTAGCAGCGTTAGGTTAGCAACACGTTAGGCGTTAGCAGCGCAACACTCGCGCCATCTCTCGTACTGCGCCTCAACCACTCCGACCGCCGCGGGCGCCAGGCCACGCCGCGAAGCCGGATTACAGGAGACGCGCTATGCGGGAAAAACATATCAGGGGACGCGCGAGAGTAGCGCATCCCCACAACATATATATATATATATATATATATATACATATATATATATATATATATATATATATATATATATATATATATATATGTGTGTGTGTGTGTGTGTGTGTGTGTGTGTGTGTGTGTGTGTGTGTGTGTGTGTGTGTGTGTGTGTGTGTGTGTGTGTGTGTGTACTATCCTTCCTTCCATTAAACAGTTGTGAGTAGCGCTTGTCCTTGTCCGTCTTTCTTGTTTCCGTGGTTTTATTCGCGCTAAGTTACTACTTCAAATATGGACGACAAATTAGCCCAACAGTCAACTCTTCTACTACTGCTGATCAACAGGTGCCAAACCTCCCCGATGAGCCTCTTTCTATACAGACGAGCGCCAGGAAACAACACTCCAAGAACCGACTCACTTGTTTCCTGTTAGTTTGGCTTCAAATAATCATGTTCCCACCCACAAAGTGTGCCTCGAGAGGTCGAATGAGACGGCTTCTCGTTGCGCCAACAGAGAAGTACAGACACCCCGCAGCAAGAGGTACGTTGTGGGATTCTCCGAAGTGACCCTGCTAAATGGCCAGACGTTATTACTGACAGATTTCGGAGTGTATGCCTTGAGAAAAGGCCATTGCATTTTCAAAATCGTGCAGAAAAATTTCCATCTTCCGAAAGGCAATACAAAACTCAGAAACGCTATGTGTCACCTCATCTTTTCGTGCGAAAGGCTGTAAATGGGGAGGCGTACGAGCGACACTAGTTAATGTACTCGGAGTCCAAAGGTTCCCTTTACTGTTTCATGTGCAAACTATTTTCGATTTCAAGCAACCCCAGTGCTTTCACCACGCACGGCTTTTCTGATTGGAAAAGAGAAGAAAAGGTTTTCGCACATGAAAATAGCGTCGAGCACCGAAACTACGTGGCAGCATGGCTCGCCCGCTCTAACTCGAGCAGCACAATTGACAAGGAGCTGGTTAAGCATCTTGTCACTGAGACTGCTTACTGGACAGAGGTGTTGAAGCGCGTAGTCGTTGTAGTTAAGCTTCTAGCTGAGCGCAACCTAGCGTTTAGGGGCAGTGAGGAGATTTTTGGTTCATCGAGAAATGGCAACTATATGGGAGTGCTTGAGGCCATTTCCAAATTTGATCCCTTTCTCGAGGAGCACATCAAACGCTACGGGAACAAAGGAAAAGGTCACCCATCGTATCTGTCCAAAACCATTTGTGATGAATTTATCGAGCATATGGCAAAGGCTGTCAAGGAACGTCTCGTTGATGAAGTAAAACGCGCAAAATACTTCTCTTTAATTGTTGATTCGACTCCAGACCTTACTCACGTTGATCAGCTGTCAGTTGTTTTACGATACTATATAAATGGGAAAGTGTACGAACGCTTTCTTGGATTTGTTTCAATTGAATCGCATACCGGCTTGTATCTTTTCGATACCGTGATGTCCCTCTTGACGACCAATGGCATCTCGATTGATGATTGTAGGGGCCAAGCTTATGATAATGCGAGTAATATGTCAGGAAAATACAAAGGACTGCAAGCCCAAATCAAACACCTGAACAAATTGGCAGTCTACGTCCCGTGTGCTGGTCATTCACTGAACTTAGTTGGCGCGTGTGGCGTTGACAGTTGCCTTGAGGCAGTCAAATTTTTCACTGTAATTCAGAGACTGTATGTGTTCTTTGCTGCCTCACCTAAGCGATGGAGGTATCTTTTGGACAGCATGGGCGGAACTGGCCAGCAGCTTGTTTTGAAAAGTCTCTCCAAGATCAGGTGGTCAAGACACGCTGAATCATGTACGGCCATTCTGAAAAATTTGAATGCAGTCTTGTGTTGCCTTGAAGCTATATCAAAGAACGAGGAAGAAAACGGTGACACTAGGAACGAAGCGCACTCTCTCTTCAAGAAAATGACAAAACTAGAGGCTGCATTCATGGCGATTTACTGGAGTGAAATCTTGGGGCGCTTTGACAAAACGAGCGTAGCACTTCAGAAACCAGGCCTAGACATTTTAACTGCTGCAGATCTGCTGAGTTCTCTAGAAGGCTTTGTTCTTTGCGATCTCTCTTTGATACTTTCGAAGAGAGAGCACGCACGCTAAGTACCAATCAATGTTATCAGGATTAGGGAAAACGCATCGTTTTGAGTAAGCACCCGGACGGAAAAAGCGATAGTGCGCTACAAGGTAGAAAAAAGTTTATCGTAGAGACCTACAATGCTGTACTCGACAGTCTAGGCTCTGCTTTGCGAGTGCGAAAGGCTGCCTACACTGAACTCTGCGAAAGGTTCGGATTCTTAAATTTGCTGACAGAAGTTGGCAGCGAGGCCTCTCTGGCACAGGCTGGGAAGTTGGTGAAAACCTACAAAAATGATTTGGAGCCAGCATTTTCCGCTTAAATCGTTCAGTTTGCGAATTTTCTGCACAACTCTGTGTGCCAGGACACAAGTCCCCTGGGAATAATGAAGTTGCTGCACGAAAGAAAGCTTATTGATGTGTTTCCGAACCTTTCTATTGCTTTGCGAATGTACTTAAGCATACCCGTGGCAAACGGTGAGACCGAACGATCGTTTTCCAAGTTTTCCCTGATAAAAAATCGCCTTTGTTCGAGCCTCCTTGACGACAAGGTGAACTCGCTTGCTATCATCTCCATTGAAAGTGACCTACTCCGCGATCTATCCTTCGAACAGACTGTATCTGATTTCGCCAAAGCGAAGGCGCGAAAGATGCCATTTTAAAAGAGGACTGTTTGCGCTATACATGAATAGTGTTGTGTCGGCAGCGGCAGGCAAGTGGGGGCCCGTGCCCAGCGAACGCGCGGCGAGCGCCGACGCAGTGAGGGATACGCGGAGCTAACTGCTCCTGATGAAAACCGGAACGAAGACTGAGCCGGCTCGCGGCCGTTTATTACTAAAAACGACTTCACACGCCAGATGACACCTCCTGATTGGTCCCAGCTCGTCACATGACAGAAGGGGGTGCGCCATCTAGCTAAACTACTACATAACATAAATGTATAACACGGAGATCTGGCAGGGGGCGACACTATACTACATCATCCCCCCCTGGAAACAAAGTAAGCATATAGTGAAACGCGCACACAAGACGCGCACTTAAGTCCAAGGACAAATTCAGTTCGTCCCCCCCCCCATGTTCACACACACGCGTACCAGATGCACACAAGGCACGCACTTAAGTCCACAACAAATTCAGTCCGTCCCCGCCCAAGTTCACATACACGCGCACCAGTCTTGGGCACCAAAACACAGGCAGTCAGTCAAAACAAATCTGACAAGGAACACGGCACAAGACTCACTGCACCGCAACAAGGAACACATTTTATACCTGTGCGAACGAAACATGTGAATTGTCTCCTAAATGTCACAGCGAGGCCCCTAGCCGTGGCATTTCGAAGACGGCAATACGCTCTACACTCAAGAAACATAATCATCGAGCCACGGAGGCCGTTTTCTGTCGCGATGAGGACGCGTGCGTACCTCAGAAGAACTTTGGGGGTTGCGACGCGTATTGGTCGACTTTAAAGACCCACTCGTCCCACTACTACTTCCCTCCCGCTGGTTGGACAATTGAATGTGGGTGTAGCTCAAAGCTGGAGAGGGTTGCCCAGGAAGCTCCTCTCGAAGTCCCAACAAGTCCTGGGAGGCTACCGATTCCCCCACGGAACCAGAGACGACTGCTGACTGTGCAGACTCGGAAGTGATACAGCCAGACGAACTACTTAGCTGATGCTTATAACTATGAGAAGATGCTGTCACTACAGACGAGTCATCGGAACGACTATCCAGCTTTGAATATGAGTACAAAAAGTCTATCACTTGTACACAATGTACTACCTGCTGGATCCTTCATCACTAGGGTTAACTTAGACACATGCCACGTCTTCCCATCACTGAGTACAAAAATAGATGGTCCTATCTGGGCCTTCACTGTACGAGGTTTACTGTATTTAAAAAATCCTTTCCTGTTAAATCTAATTCTGACGGTGTCTCCCACCTTGACACGAGTTGCCTGAGCACCTCTACGTTTGTCTACACACTGCTTAGTTTGCCACTGTTTCTGCAAGACCCTTTCTTGAACTTGAGGCGCAAGACTGTCCTGTTCCCGTAGATCTACACAGAGCCGCATGGTTCCATCCTTCTTGCGCACCACCACGAGTGGAGACACCCACTCAGAAGCCTCGACGTGCTCGATGACGTCGCAGTCCTCGAGACGTCGCAATTCATTTGTGCCCTGGTCACGGAGAGCCAAGGGTAGTCGGCGCAATTTGAAGATACTGGTTTCGCATCTTGCTGCCGATGAATTCGGTGCACAAAGTTGTTGACGAGACCCAACTCGTCACTGAAGTGGTGATCAAAACCCGGAGGCGCACCTGTGGGGCTCCGTACTGAAGGAAGCGAACGTAGACGACATGTCAGCGACGTACCGTCGATCTGTATGCCCAAGCGTTGGATGGCGTCTAAACCCAGCAGTGATGTTCCTGTAGTCGTTACGTGGAACGTGACGGAGCATGACCTTTGGAAAAACTGGACAGTGGCTTGAAACAGGCCTTGAATGTCGATGCATTGCTTGGGGAAATTTCTCAAGTCCACTGTTTGTGACAGCCTGTGCTGTCGGCCAAAGTGATTTCTAAAATCTTCGGCCGTCATGAATGACACAGACGCTCCCGTATCCACCAGCAGTCGCATGGAGACGCCGTTAACTACGACCGGAACTTCCAAATCTTTTTTAGTTTCAAAAGCGCTTACCGTCAAGACAGACGCGGACGGCTGCCCTGCGGAAGTTGACGAAGACAGCGTTTCTGCGGAAGTGACGTGTTGCACCGCTGTTTGGGTCTTTCGACATACCGCAGCGAAATGGCCCAACGTGTGGCAGGCGTTGCATCGCCGATTTCTTGCTGGACAATTCCTGTAAGACGCGATATGGCTCCTGCTGCCACACCGATCGCATGCACCACGGTTCCCGGAGGAGCCATGTGCGAAATGTCGACCATCTTGGCGGCTTCTCGGAAGAAGAAGTCGGCCCTCTTGGCGGCCTCTCGGAAGAAGAAGTCGGCCCTCTTGGCGGCCTCTCGGAAGAAGAAGTCGGCCCTCTTGGCGGCCTCTCGGAAGAAGTCTGTCATCTTGGCGGCTTCTCGGAAGAAGTCTGTCATCTTGGCCTGTCGACGGAACGCCAGGTTGCAATACCTCAATTCTTCGTACATTTTCGGAGCCGAACGCGCGGTTCGCTCAATGCAAGGCTTCTAAAGAGCGCCCAATTTCTTCTGCTTTGTCCAGGGACAGGGTTTCGCCATGAGCTAATAACTTTTCGCGAACGCTGACGTTCGCTACCCCATGTATTATTTGGCCTCGGACGCGCTCATTGTAGGTTGTGCCGAAGTTGCAATGTACCGCCTTCTTCAGTGCGGTCACGAATTCCAGGAATCCTTCTCCCTCGAACTGCCTTCGACTGGTGAATTCGTGCCTCTCCGCCAGAACATTTGTTGACGCGGCGAACAGCCGGTCAAGCCGCTGCAAGAGTGTCTGGAACTCTGACGATGGCGGGACCGCATCACTTGACGTTGACGCTGCGCCGGTCGACTGCCTTGCTGCTTCGCTTGACGGTGACGCTGCGCCGGTTAACTGCCTTGCTGCTTCCTGCTCCTCGTCTGCAAAGTACTTCCGTTGTCCCTCACGCCCGAGAGCGCTGACGAGCGCGGACGCTCGTCGCGCGCCCGTCCAGTCGCCACCGCCGGCCGCTTCGAGGTGGGCCTGAAAAATTTTTTTCCATCGATGCCATGGAATTAACGGTGGCCCTGGCAATTCAAGAAAAACGGGAAGGTTCGCCGAAAAGGAAGCCATGCCCGGTAGCGTGCAGGAGACAGTGCAGAAAACAAGCCGGAGCTCGCAGCAGGAATGGGGCAAGGAAGAACAAAGGGGCGGGAAGGCCTAGGCTCGGAAGCCTCGCGACGCCAAGTGCGTCGGCGGCGTTTGCGTGCCGTGCAGGCACAGGAAGGGACGCTTCACTTACGAAGCTCGTTGGTTTCCCGGGGCTTCGGTCGGAACCGCAGCGGGAATCCCATCCTCGTCGCCATAAGATGTTGTGTCGGCAGCGGCAGGCAAGTGGGGGCCCGTGCCCAGAGAACGCGCGGCGAGCGCCGACGCAGTGAGGGAGACGCGGAGCTAACTGCTCCTGATGAAAACCGGAGCGAAGACTGAGCCGGCTCGCGGCCGTTTATTACTAAAAAAGACTTCACACGCCAGATGACACCTCCTGATTGGTCCCAGCTCGTCACATGACAGAAGGGGGGTGCGTCATCTAGCTAAATTACTACACAACATAAATGTATGATAACACGGAGATCTGGCAGGGGGCGACACTATACTACAAATAGTTCCAATAAGTTCGTTGTGTCGCCTCCCAGCCTCCACGTTGCCAATGAAACGCTGAGCAGTGTAATTCAAGATATGCAAATCTTCGTTGTTCGTCTCTTGTTTGTTCTTCTTGTGATATTTAGCGTGCTTATAAAGAAGTGTATTTTTGTTGTTTTTGATAGTGCCACGTTTATTTGATGTCGTCCTTGCTTGGTCTTACCTTTAACGAAAATATTTTCAAATAATGTTTTGTAATTACAGTTGGTAATTTTCATCTGTATTCTAGTGCATTTTTATGGTGTTTGAATTACCTTAAGTATTGTATATATCTAGTTCATATTTATATAGTAACGTGTATAACGATTACTGCAGTATGATGCTTGAATTTTAATAAATAATGTTTTGGATACAACCATGCGTCTCCTCACGGGACTAAACTTAGTGATGCAAACAAAGCCTACCTTCACAAGGATCGACATCTGAGCTGTGTTGTCTTTTCTGCGTTCTTGTTCGTCTTGAGTACACTAAACTTTTCCTTAAAGCCTAGCTTTTGCTGAAAACAGAATGCAGATTAATCACAAAGTGAACATACGTGTTGGTGTTTACAACAGCACGCGTTTCAAGCAAGTTTTATTGTTTTACTTATAATAATAACACTAATACTAATCCCGTTGATCGCACTTCGTTCTTTTTAATTTGGTGGAATTAAAATGAAACATGGCATATTTCCAGTAGCGTAGCAGGCGACAGGGGGGGGGGGGTCAGTATAGGGAAAGGGGGCCTGCATGGGCATTAGCCCAGGGCCTCAATTTTTCTTAATCCGGCCCTGCATCTACGATTACGCCAAGACACTGCAGTGCGGGAGGCCGAGTACAAGCGACGCAAACAGCAGACAAAGCTTCGCTTACATCGATTCCCACCGTGCGAGGGATCTGCATTTTCTTTTTTTTTTTTCGTCTGGCGCGACGCACATTTTTGCGACGTTGTAAGAAACTGAACATACTTGGTAGATTGATGCTAGCTGACGCGCAGACGGTAATTTCGCTTCGGTATATGTTAGCGGTTGCTCTTAATGAATGCTTGCTGCACAAACAGGTTGCGCTGGAGAGCATTCCGGTGACCAGCTTATTTTAATTACATTACCACCTTTGAATGGTTATGAACACGGCAGAAATAAAAAAAATCAATTACGCAGCAGCTAGTCACCGTTTGTGTTTTGAATTACAAGAAGTTCGAGTTATATAGCTATGTGACGCCCTAGGTTCGCTTCACTTTTCAACCTGTGCCTTAAGCGGCAGAATGGTTTAGTCGCTTCTTCTTACTCTTGTGGGGTCTCTCACACCCGTACTCTTGGGACAAAGGAACGACAACACAGTAGTGCAAACAATCACAAGGGCATTTATTGCACCTTTCATAGATCAGTGCCTGCTAGCCGAGTTGCTATCCACAAAACATGCCGATGGGCGCGCGACAAATCTAGAAGTCTGACTCACCGCGACCGGAAGCGAGCGAATATGTTCGCCCCATGCTGGATCCCAACGCCTGGTCCTTCGCGTGTATGGTCACGCGAATCGTGGCGCGTTCGAAGGCGGCCACGCGAGGCGGTCTCGCAGAAGCATGGGTCGCCGCGCGCGCGCGCGGGACGTCCCCGCCGCGCGCCGACCCGCCGGGGAAGAGGGTCGCTGCACGTGCGGCACGACCGTCCCGCTTGCTGTCTCGAACCCAACAGCCCGAGCGCCTTGTCTCCCGACGCCCGAGTAACCCCGCAGCGGCGCGACGCTCGCGCCATCTCTCGCACCGCGCTTGTACCACTCCAAGCGCCGCGGGCGCCAGCCCACGCGGCGGGCGAAGCCGCCCTGCAGGAGACGAGCCATGCGGGAAAACTAGATCTCAGGGGAGGCGTGAGAGTCACGCATCCCCACACTCTCAAGATTGGCTTCGCTTTTAAGTGTTATTTAATCATGACCACGCGGTATGTTGGCCATTTTTCAGATGCGGCATATGGCGAAATGACGCTAACGGGGAGTACTGGCGGAGCTGACATGGGAGCAGGATGTACAATGGCTACGGCCACTGCTCGGACCACTTCGGAGGAAGGGACTACACCGACCCTGTCGTGGCCGCGGCTGTGCCGACTGTTGGAGCGGAAGAGCGGTCCTTGATCGTTGAAAGTAAGGAAAACAAGTTTTTTGTGGTTGCCAATCTGTGCTTCCGTAGTTTAATATTTTCGTATAAAAACCACTTGACAATTAAGGGACGGCGCAAGTGTCACGAGCACGGCGAGCATGATCTTTTACTCGTCGTTTGCTACGGCGCCGGGTGGCGTCTTTAAAATGAATTGTAGGTACAGCCACAGAACACCTATATAAGTAAAGCGGGGCGTGGCGCTTTTGACGTCGCTCGACATTTCTGCGCAGGCGCGAGTAAGAGCGGGTGCAAGAGAGAAAATCTGGGGGCCTTCGCTCCTTGAATATGTGAGCCTGCCTAGGCACAACGGAGGAGGTTTCGCGTGTTGTATGCGTTTGTCCCCTAGGCACCGGCATTGCGGAGTGCGGTCCAGTTTGTTTGCGCTCCGCCGCTGGCTGCCCACGTGGTGAGGCAGTGGCGCGGACGCCCCATTTGGTAATCGCTGTGTCTAAAGGGGCAAGGTTCTGAGTAGTGTTGTATAAGTCGTGGGTCGCTTTTTTTTAGTCGCGGGTCGCTTTTTTAGTCGCGACGATAGATTGCAATCTTTAGAAGCACTGCTCCAGGAGGGCACATGTAACCGGCAAACGAAGGCCTCAGGAGAGCACCTCAGATTATATGAAAGCAGGCAGCGCAGGATCTCCAGGGCACCCAAGCGTTAGCGGGGGGATCAAAGCTAGAAGCAGGGAAGCCCGTGGGTTGGGGCCGCGGAGGCCGAAGCGTGCCAGGGGGTGTTCGCATAAAAAATTGGCTGTCCGCGATAGCGGAAGGCCGATCTTATACTCCCCTGGCACGCGCAGGCCTCTGTGGGCCCTGTTAAGAACGGCCAGCTGCAGTGCAAGTTTTGCCAACCAGTTGCGACTATGGAAGCAACATCTCGGGAGCATCGCCGCCAACCTCTAGCCACGGCGTGGCGAAGTCGACTTTGTGTCAATATCAATACGCGCATCCTCCCCTCTCCGTCGGTTCAGCTAGGATGCGTTGGGACTGAAGGAGTTCGACGAAGCAGGCTTTGTGCGCAACACGACAAAGCGGACCTGATCTCCTACGGGCGGGGGAGCTGCCGCGGGAACGCCGACGGACACTCCTTCCCACGCACCGACCGAGACGCAAGACAACGCGCTACCCGGAAAGACTCCGAGTTCTATGAAATTCGTGTGGTGTCGGTTTCGGACCGTAAACACGTGTGTATGCGTGTGTGCGTGTGTGTGTGTAAACCGTGCCGCGGGGAGGCGGCTAGTTTGCGATGACTAAACGAACGTTCGCATCACCTTATATCGGGAGAGGACCGAGTGCTTAAAAACCGCTGTTGTGCGGCTGCTCAGGTCACTTTCTCTCAAGCAGTCATGTTAGACTGATGTACTTTCTCAAACAGTCATGTTAGACTGATATAAATACTGTAAATAAACCCATATTCCTCGTTCTCGATGAGAAGCAGTCCTTCCCTTCATCAACGTCCTCAGCGTGGATAAGTTGGACGACGGCATAGGCCAGCTACCTTCTAATTCATGCCCGACTCCAACCTTGACAACGGATCACGAGCGATGGGATTGAGCCCCCAATCATAACAGCCCCAGCCCACGGACCAGTCCGGGTTCTAGCTTTGATGTTCCCGTTGCCGCTTTGGTGTCCTGGAGGCGCCGCCAATAATGCGAAATAATGACACGTCGTTTTAATGTGTAAAGAATGCGATTGAATAAATATGACTGCGTCTAGCCGCCAGCTAGCGATGCTAAGTTCAGCACTACCGCGCCCCGCGACTTCTGCCGGCACGCCTAGGGACAAACGCGCACAAGAAACTCCTCCATAGTGCCTATGGAGAGTCGTGTATTCAAGGAGCAAAAGTCCCCACATTTCCTCTCTCGCAATCGCTCTAACTCGCGCATGCGCGCAGACGTCCATCGTCTCAGCAAGTTCCACGCCCCCGCTGTACCTACTAGCAAATGAAAATATGCCGCCGGATGCCCTGTGACGTTACGCAGCGAAATTTGCTCTTCGTGCGCCAAGAAACCGCGTGCTTGTCCCTTTGTCATTATCGCTTGCTCGTCTACGGTGCTCGATGTTCCAGATTATAGGCTAAACTAAAAAGCCGAACAGTTTTCGCTGCCAATGAGCGAATTCCCGTTCGTAAAATGTCGCGCCTCGCTCGGCGCTACAGCATACGACACAGCGAAGCCGCTTCTTGCCGCGCGCTGTCATCCTCCGTAAGCTTGGTTTGCCGCCTTATAGCTGAAATTCTTCCGGAGCGAAAACTCTAGTGCTCAGTTGCCCAGTAGCTTTAAACTATTGGAAGGTAATTTTGCTCTTATGGGTATTTTGCAGTAGAAATGAAGCCAAAGTAAATAAAACGCTCAATTACCTAATCCTTAACAAGAAGAATCAAAACTTTCATCGATCAACAAACAAGCTCTAAAAACTGATGCCTAGTATCCTCAGCCAGCTATTGAGAAACCAGCAGTGCTTAACATGTTACATGTAGCAACACTTAAACTTGGGACTTTGCTTATTAAATTTTCGGGGCGTATTTCTACTTGAAATCCTGAAACCAAATATAATCGGAACTAACCTGCATAGATTGAAAGTACAATTTTACGAAGACAGTTCCGTTTTTTATCACGTGCACTAGAAATTTAATAATGAACGGGCTTTTCATTTTCATTTCATTTATTTATACTGACAGCCTTTGCAAGCTATTACAGGAGTGGAAAAAAAAAACAAGTACATATGGGCTAAGTTCAACAACCACATCCGACACAATATACAAACAAATGCACTGAACAAGAAAAACAGCTGAATTAACGAACAGGAATACAGAATACACAAGTTTCATGTCGTGTTACCATAAACGTAAAGCGATACCATAGGTCACGCATGTGCTGCCAATCCAATTCTCTTTACAGTGGAACATGACACTCAAGCATAGACAGGGCGCTGCGCTTGTCCTGTGTGCCTGTGTGTAGTGTTCCTTGACCCAACGTGTAACGTCGGCGAAAAATTTGCCAACTAGCCTGACAAGATGTTCTGATGATGTATCTATCTTTACAGGCTATACACTGCCGCAGCGAGGCCAAAAGCGGAAAATATACTCGCCAGATGCCGCAGGCATCATCAATCGACTCAGAGATGATATGCAAAGGTATCACAAGTCGGCATAGTTAAAGAAGTGCCGAAAGATTACCACCCACGAGGAAATCACTAGAGAAGTTCATGTATCATGTGAGCTTGGAGTTCTACCAACTCTTGCAGTGCCAGGTGACGCTCCATTATCGCAAGAGGAAGGAAAGGACATGGATAAATGTTTTCCGGAGCACGTTAGTGTGGTCACGCAGTTGTGCGGTGTGTCCACTGTACTGAAAGATAAGCTAAACAGCAGGGTACAATAAGAAATATTTTGCTCTACTAATTCTCGCATAGACCTACTGCAGTAGTTCTGCTATTCGTGGCTCATGCTGCACATAAATGACATCAATCGGGATCTCAAAAACTGCGTGAAAGAAAACCAGCTGCAAAAGCGTGACAATTAAGAAATTTTCTTACTGATATTCTTTTTGTAATTTCGATACACCTTAGGGCGGTCTCCTGATTACCCTATCTTTAGAAAATATTCCGGCATATTTCAATATTTGCATAAACATCGTGCGACGTATTCTTTCTGAAGACTGTCATTGCTCCCACACTTGCACCCTCCTCTTCAAAGATTATTGCATAACTACCATACATGGATCTTGTGCTAGAATCTTCGAATCTTCTTGAGCTTACTTCAGTAAAGTTGTGCAAGTACTGATGTTGCTCAGCACTCTAGACTTCAGTGGTTTCATTAATGTAACAAAAGTGGGAGGGGTGGGGGAGTCTCCTTTCGGCAAAGTGACGAATCTTAAAGGGAAGCTGAAAGGTTTTCCAGAAAAAATGAGTGAACATGCGTACATAATGGTTTTCAACCCTCCGAATTCGAATATCGTATCGAAATTGAGCGAAAGAAAGCGCAAATATATTTTATTTCGACGAAAAGTGCAGCAGCGGACACGCCCAGCTCGCGCGTCTCGTTTCCGCCTGTGATTGGTCGGGCGCCTCGTGACGTCAGCTCTAGTGACCGACCACTGCCGCTACACATGAAGCGCGGTGCCAGGTAGTTTGGTGCTGTAATGGAAAATTAAGAGGTAATGGAAAATTTAGAGAGACTGCATTTTTCTGAGGAGTTCGGCGTTACTCCCTACATGTACGAGCCGATTGCGAAGAGCTAGCCTCTCGAAGAAGCACACGATGCTGGTGCGAGCAGTGCTTTCGACGCGAACGAAAGCGAAGTCTTGGGATCTCCTCGTGTTGGCAATGCTCTTTGGTGAGTAAGTTTTTTGCACAGCGATCTAGTGATCTCGCCGATCTTTCGCCGATCTAGTGAGGTCGTTTCCGGTCAAACAACTGTAGTGTTGTGTTCCTGCATGCGTCCTCGTGGAACGTAAGAGGGGATGCGATCGTCGGCATTTGTGCGCTGTCCAAAGCTGTCGGCAATCTACAAAGACGGTTTAAACGCGTGAAAAGCTTCCCGGTTCATGCAGTACGTGTAGTGACCTGCATCTGTGCGCCATCCGCACACTACTCGTAACCGAAGTCGTAAAGGCGGCGAATTCCGTCGGCTACGTGACGGTCGGTTTCTCGCTGTGCGCGAGAGAAGGGGGGAGCGTAGCGTCCTGGCGTGCGCCGGCTTTCCAGCACATGCAAACTCTGCATTTGCACTGCGTTATGGTAGCTGCATGCAGGCTGTTTTACAACACACGTGCAAATAGAAAATTCGCGGCGCTTTGCGATGAAACCTGCGTCAAGGGTGGGAGATAAACATGCACCTTCCGTTCAGCGTGCTAACACGAAGGAGCTCGCAGTAAATCAAAATCCAGGTTTGGGCGAGTTCGTGTGTACGCTCCTTGTGTACGCGAACACTGACGGCACTGCGCCGGGCCTTAGACGAGCCGACTTGACTGGCAAACCCAACGCACGTTTTAATGATAAATTCTCGTGATAATCGTCGTCACGGAAGTGGTTGGAGCACAGCACTGTTGTTCTTGAGGGCTTGAAATTCTTTCGCTTCACAGCAGCCTCGCACTTCGTTAAAAGCTTCTTGTCTTGTGGGAAGCAATGGAAGACAACATCGTCGCGGCCGCTGGTGCTCGTGCAACCGTAGGCTGCACAGAAAGCCGGCACGATCGGCCCACCACTTCAGTTGATGCTGCGCACGTTGACTACCACTCTACATACAGGCAGACGCACCAACAAAGGAATGCAGGGTCGATCGAAGCAGATTACGATGGCACGCACGCAGAAACAAGCACGGTCAGGCACGGTCGCGCAGGCTGCGAAGGAACAAAACACTAGAGTTGACGTCACAACACCGCGGTTTCCGGTCTTTGCTCGCATCGTCAGCGTCAGCAGCAGCGCGCGGCATTCGACGGAGGGCGGAGCTACAGCGCAATTTTAACCGACGATTACGTCGCTCCTAATTGAAAAAACACCCCCAAATTTTACCTGCATGGTTTATAAGGTTCCCGCATCCGTATATGAGCGTCTTATTGAATTCGACAGACTCTTCAGCTTCCCTTTAATAAGCAAAGAAAGCACGGTGCGGCAGACACGAGTGCCCTGGAAAAGTTGAAATGCTTTAGCCTCCTTATTGTGTCGACACCGAAATTCTCCTGACGCATGACCTCCAGCCAGTGATCAAACTCGTAACGTAGCTCTAATGCCTGTCCTATGCGTCAAACAAGTCGCACGAAACATTCAGCGTATTAGAGGAGAGGTCTTTAAAGGGACACTAAAGGTTACCAGAAACTCAAGTTAAAGTGGTAGAGCAATGTTCTAGAACGTCTAAGGCGTCAATATAATCGCGAACAGAGCTTTAGTAACCGAGAAATTGAGGTAAATGCATGACACGATTAGAGACCCCCCAGCGACATTCCGGTACTAGCCCGATGACGAAAGGACTCCTCATAATTTGTTTTACTAATACTCAACGACTCGTATTAAAAATATCATTTCATTCGATTATAAGACGGAAAAAAATGCTACTTGTCTACGTCTATTCGATTCTAAGAAAAAATAACATTTTGACGTTACCCTTCAGTAATATGGGTGTTCGAAAGGTTTCGTTTTCGCTCGACTCTGCGCGCTCGACTCTGCGCCGCGCACGCTTTGGAGTTTCAGTAGTTTCGTTATCGCGTCGTGCTGCGAGGGTTCTGCTGGCTCGCGAAACTTTCATTTGGAACAAGCAGTGAGAATGCCACGTCCATGTGATGTCGTGGGAAGCCCTCGTTGCTTTCCCGCTCCGGAGAGCCGGTGTCGAGGCCGCCGTCGTAGTACGCAACGACGCCGGCAGTGCGAGCCCTCAGCAGCAGGTCGCGCTCGTCGGTGCTCAAATCGCTGAAGTTGAGCCCACCATCGCGAGCCAATCTGTCGGTGTCAGGGTCCATTGCGACAAGCGTCGAAGTTAGCGTCATAGAATGAAGTACCAGCTTATGGGCGTCTTGCGCTGGAGTTTGAGGTATAGTAGCGGCGCCTGGTGGCGGTGCGGGAAACGACATCTGGGTCGTGCCAGCTTGGGTCGTATTGAGCCCTGGCTGTGGCGAAGCACGTTTCTAGGCCGAGTTTTGCGTCGATTCGCACATTTTTATGCCCTGTTGCGAGTGCGAAAAGGCTCGTCGCTTCTCATAGACCACGCCGACCACGCTGCGAGCTCGCCGCAGCCTATAGTTTAACGAAAACGGACTCTCCGTGTGCCGTGGGACGTAATGTGGGACGTAATTCCTTTCTCCTTCCGCTAGCCACCATACTCCCGCTTTCGCTCTGCTGTCGGCTCTGTCTTGGCTCTGTTTCTGGCCGCGCGTTCGCGTTTTGCGCAGAAAAGCCGTAGCGCCGTCTGCGGACGCCGTTCTACTCACCGATGGCGCAACGTCACTATGAGACCATGATGTCAGTACTCCTCGATCGGAGGGCGGGCGATTTGAACTGCGCTAGAGGTACGCGGACGCTTCAGAATGCATTTTCTCTTAAAATAAGTCTCTCCTTGGCACGAAACAAGCGTTTCGAGGTTTCTGGGATGGTATTTCAACAGTCCACGTTGACTTAATAGTAACCTTTAGTGTCCCTTTAAAATCCTTCAAAAGAGAATTGTTCGGAGCGGGTCGGCCTGGTGCATTGAATGCAGCCGACTTGCGTTGCTTTTAGAAAATACTTCTCCATGCCCCGCTATTTGTTATTGTCTTGGAACTGTGCCATTTATGCCTAGATCACGATAGAACAAACAAAGTGTATTACAAATTTTAAGAAACATCTGCAATGTGCTCGCGAGGAATTTCCTTTGCATACCTTTTTTTTTGCAACGTTACAGATCTGAATGAAGCTGTAGTGATCTTGTTGTATTGCGAAACAAAACCACATGAAAAAAGACATTTTCATTATAATTTGCTGGCTATTTATTGGCACATTAGCACAAGGAGAGCTATGCAGTAAATTGACTAGGTATAGCATGTTGTTTGGACTAGCAAGTATACCCGTTCTATGGAATAAAAAAGGACGTTTTTGTTACTGGTATGCGAAAAGTGTGGATCTGCTGCTCCTGATAATCTTCTTATTATTCACAAATAACTGTTGCGACGAAAATTGCTTTGGTAGAGTTGTGTTGTGCACAGCAAACAAACATGACCTGTGTAGCAATTTTCTGTCTATGAGAAATTCTAACAAGCTGTCTTACGAATGCGCCCATTTGTGATGGTTAATGAGATACTCAGCTCTACATTATTGTATTGTGTATTGGATGCCTTGCTGTGCAATAGCTTGCTCATAAAACAGTGAATAAACCCAATTTTTCCACCTACATATGTTTTGCCAAAACAAATTAGCCGCGTGGCATGGCATGCTGACTGGCGCATCGTGAACAGAAAAAGATAAGTTTTCAGACAGATGGGTTGCGCATATGTTGGGAGTAAGAAAAGAAAATTCGCAGCCGAAGGGTGTTCAAAACAAAATCTGAAAGAGGAAAACAATCTAAAAATTTAATGCAAGCGGTGTTGGTTTCCGTTGGCGGCTGCAGAGAAAGTCGCGTGCTTGTCAAGCGCATAGCAGACGACATGAGGGATGGCGTTTCCCCCACGCGCATCAACAAAACCGTTGCCATGGAAGCAGGCTTCATTTTTTCTTAGTTTGCTCCTCTCCGAGTTTGGCCTACCAAGCACCAGGGGAGAAATTGGCGCTCGTGATGCTATTCCCGTTTACCTGGGGGTATACCGGCTAACCTATAGTTAATATATATAGCCGTGATACAACCTACAGACACGATAGCGCTCGGATTGTAATTTGACTATACGAGAAAACATAATTCTGTAACGCGAAAACTCAAAGAAACCCCTTTCCCAGCGTTTCCACAATTCACCGACCGACAGCGGCGTCCGCCATTTGCGCGCCCCGGCGCTCGGGGGGCCACGGATCGGCGCGCCCGGTTCCTTGCAATACCTCCAGCTGGCGCTCGCCTCCGCCGCATCCTGGCTCATGCAAGAGGCCGTGTTTCTACCACAAACCCCGCCTTCGTGCATAGCGTTCGCGGCCAGCGTTTCCCGGTAAACATTACCGTTACATGCGCTGCAGTTGCCGGGAAGCGTGAGAAACATGCAGTCAAGGATTTTAAAATGCTATCGCGTTCCACTCTTCAAGGCGAAGGTTGAGCGTCCTCCAAATTTTTCAAAGCACTAATGTTTCATTCCCCGAGTAATTCGTTTATTTTTTCACTCTTAAAGGGAAGCTGAAGAGTCTGTCGAATTTAATAAGACGCTCATATACGGATGCGGGAACCTTATAAACCATGAAGGTAAAATTTTGGGGAGGATTTTTCACTTAGGAGCGATGCAATCGTCGGTTAAGATTGCGCTGTAGCTCCGCCCCCCGTCGAACGCCGCGCGCTGCTGCTGACGCTGACGATGCGAGCGGAGACCGGAAACCGCGGCTTAGTGACGTCAACACTGGTGTTCCGCTCCTTCGCAGTCTCCGCGACCGTGCCTGACCGGGCTTATTTCTGCGTGCGTGCCGTCCTAATCTGCTTTGCTCGATCCTACATTCCTTTATTTGTGTGTATATAGGAGTGGTAGTTGACGTGCGTAGCATCAATTGAACTTGTAGGCCCATCATGCCGGCGTTCTGTGCAGCCTACGCTTGCACGAACACCAGCGGCCGCGACGATGTTCCGACGTTCCATTAGTTCCTGCAAGACAAGAAGCTTTCAGCTAAGTGGGAGGCTGCTGTGAAGCGAAACAACTTCAAGCATTCAAGAACAACAGTGTTGTGCTCTAACCACTTCCGTGACGATTACTGCCGGAGTTTATCAATAATGCGTGCTTTGGGTTCTCATAAAAAAAATAGTTAGCACGCTGAACGGAAGGTGCATGTTTATCGCGCACCCTTGACGCAGATTTAATCGCCAAGCGCCTCGAATTTTCTATTCGCACGTGTGTTGTGAAACGGCCTGCATGCAGCTACCATAACGCAGTGCAAGCGTAAAGCTTGCATGTGCTGGAAAGCCTGCTCACGCCAAGACGCTGCGCTCCCCCTTCTCTCGCACACATAAGAAACCGACCATCTCACGTAGCCGACGGAATTCGCCGGGTATACGAGTAGCGTGCAGATGGCGCGCTGATGAAGGTTCTATACTACACGTGCTACAACAGCCGGTAAACTTTTCCCGCGTTTAAACCGTCTGTGTAGATTGCCGACAGCTTTGGGGCAGCGCACAAATGCTGAAGACCGCATCACCGCTTACGTTCTACGAGGAGGCATGCAGGAACATAACACTACAGTTGTTTGCCCGGAAACGTACTCACTGGAACGCTGAATGCAGCTTAGCAAAAAACATACTCGCCAAAGAACATTTCCAACACAAGGAGATGCTAACACTTCGCCTTCGTTCGCGTGGAAAGCAGTGCTTGCACCAGCATTTTTTGCTTCTTGGAGAGGCCGGCTCTTCGCAATCGGCTCGTACATGTAGTATGTACATATATGTACGTACGTGTAGTATGTACAAGTATAAACCCCTTACAAGTGATCTTGCACGCGACAGCGACAGCGCTACAAGCGAGGCGATGGCTATCGCGTTCACTCGTCGTCTGCAAGCCGAACTCCACGCGAGCGACGGCTTTGAGCGACGACTTCCCGGTATGAGGGCAGCAATATACGCGCCGAAACTAGCGTGACGCATGCTTTATCAATTTAAGTTGATGTATTTTACTGAAGAAGGAGCACAAAATATTTCTGAAGGTCTTGCACTAGGTTCTTATTCTTGTACGTGTAAAATTCAATAGTTTGCTCGTTCCGTGCGACAAACAGCAGTATTTGAGTTATGTACATCCAGTTTCGGCTTCGCGCAATTGGCTAGTCGCTCATAGCATTTCCGGGCGACGAGCGACGAGTTCTAGATTTCTAGAAACGAGCGATCGAGCGACAACACCGAGCGATTTGTTCAAGCGAAGGACCGTTTTGTTGCTCGAAGCCGTCGCCCGTCACCGTCGCGCGCAAAATCACTCTCGTAGAGTTTGGACTTAACGCCGAACTCCCCAGAGAAACGCAAGCTCTCGAAAATTTCCATGACCGTCTCAGCAAAGCACCACCAAACTACTTAGCACCGTGCTTCTTGTGTAGCGGCAGCAGTCGGTCCGGACGAACACCATTGTTGACGTCACGAGGCGCCCAACCAATCACAGGCGGAAACGAGGCGCGCGAGCTGGGCGTGTCTGCTGCTGCACTTTTTGTCGAAATAAATTATGTTTGCGCTTTCTTTCGCTCAATTTCGATGCGATATTCGAATTCAGAGGTTTGAAAACCACGGCGTACTGCTCTTCACTCATTTTTTCTGGAAAAGCTTTCAGCTTCCCTTTGAGGAGCCCGTGTCGCAGAACATAGGGTGTCGGCGTCGGACGTCGTTTCGGCATATTTTCGAACCACACATACTCATGCCATGCATGTGGCGCAAGAAATGTACTGAAAGAATTGAATTTCTGAAGCAAAAATACGCGGGAAAATCGTAAACTACGACATACACACAACCTACAGACATGATAGCTCTAGTATTGTAATGTGACTATACGAGAGCACATAATTGTGTTACGCGAAAACTCAAAGAAACCTGTTTTCCAGCGTTTCTACATTTCAGACCGGCCGCGGCGTCCGCCATTTGCGCGCGCCAGCGCGGGGGTAGGTGTCTTGGGGGCCACGAAGCGGTGCGCCCGGCTCCTTGCAATTAATGCTCCTTGCAATACCTCCAGCTGGCGCTCGCCTCCGCCGCATCGGGGCCCACGGAAGAGGCCGCGTTTCTACCACAAACCCCGCCTTCGTGCACAGTGTTCGCGGTCAGCATTTCCCGGTAAACATTGCGGTTACATGCGCTCCAGTTGCCGGGAAGCGTGAGATGGATGCAGTCAGGGATTTTTGAATGCTATCGCGTTCCACTCTTCAAGGCGGAGCTTAAGCGTCCTCCAATTTTTTTACCGGCGGATCAAAGATTGCAGTTCACTTCATTTGTTCACAAAGATGGTAGATGCTTCGATCGCCGCCGGGCCCTCGCGCAAACGACATCCTTCTGGAGATTCTGTCGCGTCTGCAAATGGTTATTCTGCTTGTTGCTATTATTAGACATTGTAATCTGAAGCTTTATTTGTTGCTTACACAATTTAGAATTTATTTGTGGTAAAGGCATACTTTAGGATGTTTTGGTGTGTTACGATCGACCTGCAGGGGTACTGCTCTGCAAAGCTATCTCAGCCCGCTGCAGGTGCTTCGATCGACCCGCCGTGGTGGCGCCCTTCAGAGAACCGGCGAAGACGACAGCGCTAACCGACCATGAACTTCCTTCGGAGAATTGGAGACCACGGCAGCGTTAATCCACCATGCGCCTTCTTCGCAGAGTTGGCGACGGCAGCAGGGCTGGCCACGTTTGGCGGACCGTGTATTGTTGGTTGATTTTCCGTGGCTTTCATGGTCTCTTTGCAGCAAGAAGAGCTTCTCTAACAAAAGGGTGCTTTGCGGTACGTTTTTCCTCGGGCCCCAGGATTCGTCACAGTCTGCTGACACTCGTGGCGACTACCGGAGAAAGTCAGCTCTGGAATGAAGAGGCGCCGGCTGGGGTCAGGCGTGACCACCTGGCTACGAGGACCCGCTCAACTCGGGTTCTGGGAAACCAAAGTGCGTATGTGAGTGTGTGAGCCCTCCCCCCTCAAAGGCGGTTCGACTACGCCCCAACGACTGTGGACGGTCCGATTGGACGAAGGTTGGACAGCAGTTTTCCCTCTCCTAGGGATCTAGGGAGGACAGAGGCTTTTTAAGGAGCAGTTTGTCGGCTGCTAGTGTGTGCTCGTGCTCGAGAAGCAGTGTGCTTGTAGCTTTGTGCTCGTGTGCTGTATGCTTCGTCTTGCGTGCTCCATTTGGGAGTCACACTAGACTGTCGAAATGTATCTCTTCTTTTAATGTAAATAAGTAAATAAACCCTGTACTCCTAGTTCTCGATGAGACCAAGTTCCTCCCTACAACCACGTTCCAAGCGTGGCTGAGTTGGACGACGGCATGGGCCAGCTACCACATAGTTCATGCTCGACTACAAACCTTACAACTGGAGGCCAGCGGTGAGATCTTCCTACAACTCTTACAGGTGCCATGCTCAGATTTGTTTCGCCGAAACGCCCTGCACCGAAAAGACCAGAGCCGAGCTCGGGGCTTTCGGCGAAACGAACGCAACGGTGTCGAGAAGTTTTCCCGGCCGTCGGTTTTCGATGATAACGTAGGCAGCAAACACGCTAAGCAACTTTTTTTTTTCAAATGGTCGAGCGGGGTTCCTGAAAGTTGGGGGTCCGGGGCTGCAGCCCCCATAGCCCCCGCCTTAATGCGCCACTGGTGCGATGAGCCACAGCGCACCGACGAACGGTGCGGCAGAGGAGAACGTCGTTACGCGTTTAAATACACTGACCGCGGCCCGTGAGGTAAGTGAAGCTTCACGGAAACTAAGTTCTGCGGTGCCGAGGAGAAGGAGGAAAAAACTTTATTTTGCAAAGGAATTTGGGACCTGCCAGGCCCCCTGGGTCCCCACACGACCCCACTGCAGTCAAACGTTCATGTTTAACATGTCCATGACGCTGGCAGCCCGGCTGGCGGCGATCTTCTGCCTTGCCGGGTCCGTGGAGCGTAGTGAGATCTCCCAGTCCTCCCAGGCTTGGAGTGGTACCGGCCCGCCGGAGGGAGGAGAAGCCGGGCAGGCCAGGAGTATGTGGGTGAGGGTTGCTTTCGGCGCATTGCACAGAGGGCAAGAAGGCGGGACGAGTCGGTAGTGGGATAGGAGGGATTGAGTAGCATAGCGTGCGCGTTTGCAAGCGGCGCCATAAGTTTTCTCGCCCTGGTAGTAAGAGAAGAGAAGGGGGGGGGGGGCATATTTGCCTCTCGGCACGAGCATTCGCGATGAGGTCAGTGAATGTACACGCACGTTCCCTCGAGAAACCCCCCCATGAGGTCCGCCTGTGCCCGGTTTCTCGACCCTCGGGCTAAAGAATAGGCGGCCTCATTGCCGGGCTTTCCCGAGTGCGCGGGCACCCAGATGAGCTCAGCGCTGCGGGAGAAGGGAGGTTTCTGGGTCAGTATGTGGAAGGTGGCAGAGTGAACTCTGCCCCTAGCATAATTTAGCAGTGCAGTTGTAGAATCACTCAGGATGTAGGTAGCACTGAAGCTGCCGAGCGCTAGCGCTATAGCGATATCTTCCGCTTCCTTTGGGTCTGTTCCCGGGGGTAGTTCCTGTATTAAGGGAGGGGTGTTCGGTGTGTAAGCAACCGCTGTGGCTCCGTGCTGATCACATGCAGCATCTACCCATATTGCATTCTGTTCATCGCCGTACCGTTTATGAAGGGCTGCTGCTCTGGCTTTTCGTCGCTCGCGGTTTTGGTCGGGGCGCATGTTACGGGGGAGCGGTCGAATGCGTAGCGTTTGACGAATTGCCATGGGAAGGGCTTTTAGGGAGTTATGATTAGCAGGAATGTTAATTTAAAGTTTAGAACAGTATATGCGTGCGGCTAGCGTGTTGACCGGGTCTACGCAAGTACGTGCAAGCGTACGTTCTTCTGTCGAGCCTTGTTCGCTATTGCACCGCATCCGCCAACCTTCACTTTCCTGTGTCCCTCGAGCACGCAGATAATATTACTGCAGTAAAAGGGGTTCGTCCCTTTATTACTCACAGCATGCGCTTCTTTTCCATCCTTCCACATGGCTGTTTTACATGCCACAAATGCATCGTCCGTTGTCAAAAGCAGGAACGCTGCACAGCTACCACTGACGTGCAAGGTGTTTAGCGTACATAATCTGAAGCACAGCGGCTTCAGTCTGTGATGAGACGTTAACATGAATCCACGGAAGACGGGAAAAATATCCCCACGTCGTCCTTCGTCCGTGGCGTGGTCTACGGCGTTGCATGCGCGCTCGTTTCACGCTTTTTACTTCTTCCAGTCCCACCTAGCCAGAATAACAGCTGAGAGAGCACAATCTAGATAACTCAGCGGTACAAAACACGGAGAAGAACGCAATCCAGCACATACGACGCCTTTGTCACGGTAGTAAACCCACGGAGCAACAAGTGTGAGCGCACACAACCATAACAAAGCCGTCATTGTGGCTCGAGAACATGGCCGCTACAGCGAAAGAGAAAAGAACATAAAGCAAAAAAGGAGAAAATACCACGTGATGTGACCTGACTTCCTCTATGATAGAGTGTATAAGCGCGACTGAATGAAGATGTAGAAAGAAACAGATACACAGAGACAGCGCTGCCTCGGTGTATCTGTTTCTTTCTACGTCCTCGTTCAGTCGCGCTTATACACTCCATCATGGATTCTAACCAACTAGCCCGCCAACGTGTTTTAACCAAGTGACTTCCTCCGCACTCTTCTCCTAGAGCGCGGAGGCGGTAGTGTAGGAGGTAATGGGTAGGGCCTCTCCTCAGTTTTTTTCCTTCCACCACGGCCAGCCCAGATATCCATCACCCCCCGCTCCCTATACGAGACCACGCATACGACTCGTTCATACAGGTCCGTCAGATAAGCAGCTTGGCTGTAAAAAAAAAAAGTTCCAGTCAGTGGCGTAGCTAGGTCGTCTGGCACCCGGGGCCCATAGGTCTTCTGTCACCCCCCCCCCCCCCCACCGACTCCTGTGTAGTCGAGGAAGGCGAGGATATCGACAATTTCCGGGTTTCAGCACCAGTACAGCCGCCTTGGATACCGCGCACGTCCGCCGGGTCCCCCTCTCCTTCGCTTTCTTTCCCAGAAATCGCGAATGCAGCAGGTATTGGCGGTGAGGAGTTACGGAGTCGCCATTTACCGGAAGCGCCTCGCTGGCGTAGTATGAGGGATCACGCGGCGCGCTCCTCATAGGTTTTGCTGTCAGCGCACACTGAAAACACCACGCGGGAACTCTCCCGGACATTTCTGTAAGCACTTTCAAAACTAGAGAAGTTTTTTACTGTCTAAATAATAATCTTGGGCAAACTGAAAGCACAGAATCGTTTACAGACGCTATCTCTTTACCGAATACGTACAGCGAACGCCACAGTGCGCGGTCGCCGCGATGGAGTCTCCCGAACCGACTTCTTGCGTGAAAGGTAGGCAAACTCTGAGAGCAAACTATGTGAAATATGTTCTTATTGTTTGTATAACTAAATGGAGCGTAATAGAATGAAGCCTCAATGCAGCGATCGCACAGCTTCGGAGCGACCGACTGCGCGTCTGCATGCGTGTCCGCGCACTCTTTCGCTTTGGCCGCGTGCGCGTTTTCGCACCATACCGTGAGCTTTATAGCCCGCAAAATATGAGCATTTGACAGTATACAAGCAACCATTTTTGCGTGGACGCTATCAGAGCAGTTCAAAAATAATTTCATTGTAGAGACTTCGACGCCTACGGGGACTGTGATGTGCCGTCGCGACGATTCATTCTTCTTTTTTTTTAATTCTTGGACGCTTCAATATTATTTCTCGAGTTGCCTCGCACTATATATTTATTGGTGTTCTCAGCCTGCGATTTCCCGCGGCTTCTTTTTTTTTGTTATCCAGTGCATTAATTCATAACGCAAACATGATCATGTGCCATGCTTTTTTTTAATGTGCTTCTTACCGCTTCCTTTCCACTCCAGTGAACTTGCCAGTATCTATAGCATCGACAAGTTCATAGACCAAACCGCCATGACATTAGTCGGGCAGCGGACTCGGGCGAGCGTCTCAGTACGCGTTTTTCGAGCATCGCAGACCCGGCGCCGTAGCAGAAATCTTCTGTGCTTGCTGCATACCCGAGTTGTAGCCGATGACTGTTTACCGGTTTTATGTTTCGCGAGCCAAGCTTCACGCAGCTTCTTGTGCTGCGGCTACGTATGAATAAGTCTGACACCGGGCTCCGTTGCGTACGTCCGGCACTGCGGCACCGACCAGTAGCCTACCATGTTGCTCGCCTTCAAAGGCAGCCACTACCTTTTGTAATGCTTTCAATCATTGTAAAGAAGACACTCGAATCGGGAAAATCTCGCCACTAAATGAGGACCGCAGCGTACGAGGGAATTTAAACTCTCGTTTTCAGCTCGCTTCGGCGCTCCCGAAGCAGCCGATGCGGTCGCTATGTCCACGTGATCCCTAATAGCACGTCAGGCCGACGGTGGCGCCAGCTTTCCCAGGGGTGGAGCTCGAGGCCAATGCACGCTGTTTTTTCTGCGCCAAATAACACAGGGTGCTGCACTGATAACTTGTGATAAACTCATGTGCACATCTTCTGTCAGACTGTAAGGCTTGGTAACCAATACAAATGCGGCACCGTGGCAAATACGGCTCACGTCACAAGTAAAAAAAAAAACATTTAATAATGTTTTAATTACCAAATTTATTTTAGCGGCAACATTGCATTTGCAAAATTGAAGGCCGACATTCATATCTTGCCCAACAACAACTTCACAAAAATCGTCGTAGGTACTATGGCCCGCAGTATTCTGGCTGTGGGTCGCCCTGAACGAAAACGAAGATTAAATTGTCTCAGTGACGCTGATCTCCCCACCATATTAGAAAAACGGAAAACGCCACCTGCCTCCCTGCTGCGCAGGCGTCATTGTTATGACAATTACGAGTTCTCTTCATTGTGATCAATAAAGCCTTGTTTTTATTTGCTGCTAAACGGACAAACGTGATTATCCGAGCTGCGGTACCACCAAAAGATTGGGAACAGAATAGAGCACGCTTCACGTCGATTGTTGGCGTCACCATAAAAAAAAAAAAAAAGACCGCGATGAAGTCCGTGCCAGCGAAACCTGTTGGTCTGCACTCGCAATGGAGAGGGTTGAGGCACCAACCTCACTGGTCCACTATTTCATATTTCTTTCGCTACTGCAATACTGGGCGCCGCCCGCAGTGCCAAAGTACTGTAGGTTGTAGCACCCAAAACGATTTTGTTTAAGAAGTTTTTGTTGATTTAATAATATGACTGAATCCTCAATTCTGCATGGAATTGAAGTGCTTCCTCTATAATTACTATTTAAGGGATTATTAAGGATATGATTATTACTTATCTGCCATAGTAATCACAAAGATACATAACTTCATAGAATATCGGGAAATATCCTTACAAAATTCACGTTTTTTTTTTTTGTAAAATTCTGTGCAGCTGACACAGACGCTGTACTCGTCACATGAAGTCACACAACAACAACAGTTTTCTGAAACTTTCGTGGGTAAGAAGGAAAGCGTGAAACATAACGGCAGGTTTCGCAGTGGCTTCTCGGAGCGAGCGGGAGAGGGGAAGTAAAAGCGAGTTGAACATCACAACGCCTCATTGTATGTTTAGCGATTCCTGCTCCAAGCATGAACGCACGGCACGAGCGCACCCCAGATGAAACATTCCGTTAAGGCGAATAGTTTAGCGACCATTTCGCGAATTAAATTTTTTAGCCCGCACATTCGTGCAATTATTTCGTGGGGTGTTGATAGAGCTGCAGCCGACAATTCTGCGGCGCAACGCATCGGGTACATGAGCTCGGGCTACTGGATACTGGAGCGTTCTTTGCCATTTGCGCCCAGTCAAGCCGGCGGAATGAGGGGTGTCTTCAGGCATATGACAACCCCCCCCCAACTGGCCCCTTGCACCCGGGGCCCACTGCCCCCCGGCCCCCCCTGTTGCTACGCCACTGGTTCCAGTGACGTTTCGTTTCGTGAACGATGGTGACGCGCAAGCGTATGGGTGCTATAGCGCACAAGGCGCTATCGGCCCTCGGTGCGCCTTGACACCTATACTGTCCGCATCACAGACCGTATTCAACACAAGGCTCGCGCGGCCGTGCCACACGCAGGAACCGCCGGAGTAGAACGCCCAGTTGTATATAAGCATTGGCCGTGGGCACTCGCTGTTAAAACGCTGGCGTGAGGAATCGCGGCAGCAGCGAGCCAAGCGACCTTTGTGCTCCTATCGCTTCAACGCAAATGCAGCGGTGAGAACACAGCGCACCAAAGCTACAAGCCGTCGGCCCACCTAGACTGTGCCCCAAAGCAGTCGCTTTCAAGATAAAGCGCGCGCGACCGTGCGCCGCCAAAGCACAATGGTCAAGGTGCAATGCGCGCGACGGAATACGCCTAGAGGGGGTGTGCGCCGTGTCGGTTTCGACCGGCGGCGGCGTGGAAACCAAACCACAAATTTAAAAAGCCGTTTCTCAGCTAAACTGGTTGAAATTCTGGCCTTTTCATACTAAGGGCCGAGAGGACCGAATACAGAGGTGTTGAAAATGAGAGAAATACAAACCGTTTTGCAAGCCTTTTGCTTTTCAGCCGACATATTCTTGTTTTAAAAGATGGGCACATATCTAATAGCGTCTATGTTGAGCGTGTTTGTATATTCCTTCCTCCACGAATATGCAGATCCTTGCTGTTCTTTTTTTTTTTTTTGCGTCGTAGTCGCAATTGTCTTCTTTTTTGCTATGTCTCGATTTATACGAGATTTCGCCATTGAGTAAAGCGTCAGTGAATTCGTCTAGAGTTGCTAAGCCAGCACCGACGCACGTGACGCTCTCTAGGTATGTTAACCTTGCTTCCACTTTTTCTGAATGAGATTGTGTTTATAAAATATTCTTTACGTAAAAAAAAAAGACATATGACTAACTTTTGCTGAGTTCAGCCCTTAAAGGGCCCCTCACCAGGCCCCATAGCAAATTTTGGTTATACGTTGGAAGTTTTACGTGTCCTCTAGGGAGCGTTCTGTCGCTAATTTTTTTTTCAAATCGGCTCATTAATAGCGGAGATAGAAGTATTTCAGTGCCGCAAACCCATGATTTCAGAAGGAGAGTTTCCCTGCCAAGCGAGACACTCTCTCCACTCACCGCGTCTAGCCTACGTAAGCGAAATTCCTTCCCTGCGTTCTCACATACCGGACCTCGAGGATTCGCGTGACGTATACGGCACGGGTCCCACCATCATTTGTTTTTCTCCTTGCTTTATTGCGGCGCCACGTACTTCAGCTGACGGAGTCGAGCGCGAGCTGTTGCGATTGTCTCGTTTCGTGCAGTGCACGATTTTGCGCGCTGCGCACGAGGACACCTGACTAGCGGTATAAGTCAGTGCAACACGAATACTGAGGCAGACAAGCGGATCACCGAGCATGATCCCGCGCTGGAACACGGTAGAAAATAGCATAGTTTCAGTGTCAACGCGCGTGACTGCACGACGTGGGAACAAGCAGACGAAACGGAAGTACATCTCTCTCGCTGCGAAGTAAAACAAAAACATGCAGACATTCGGTTAGTGTGTTTTATTTCTCTAAGCTTCAATTCGTTTATTGTGTGTGTGTGATAACTTTATTTGGAATCCGGCGATTGGGAGGCCCGGGCCTGGGGCCGCCTAGATGGCCACTGGGAGCTGCTGCTCCCGTGCGGCTTCCTTGGCTCGCTGGACGGCCCAAAGTTGGTCTTGGAGTTCTGAGCTGAGCAGCACGGCCGACCACCGCGCCCGTAGATTTTCTGGGGAGACTGCCATTTTATTTTGGTATATTTCACATCCCCACAACATGTGTTGAAGGGTGGCTCTAACAGACTTGCATAGCTTGCACATATCGCTCTCGTATATATCGGGGTAGAAAGTTTTTAGTTGCACGGGACTCGTAGTATAAGTTTCTGTTTGCAGTCGCCTCCAAGTAACGGACTCAGCTCTTTCAGTTTAGTGTGAGGCGGTGGTAATACTCGCCTCCGATTTTGATAGAATTTGGTAATATCGCTAAATCTTGTTAATATATCTTTTTCTCTCCAGATTTCCTCCTCCGCGTTCTCCTGACCGATGGAAGTCACTCTTTGCTCAGCTCGGCGAGTAAGACCTCGAGCTTCGCGGTGTGCTACCTCGTTGAGGTTGACTGCGGGAATGTCTGGAGCCGTATGCGCTGGGAACCAGAGCAATTGCCTGCCGTTCTTCTCTGCATTGGAGAATTTTGCTTCATTGACTCTGATGATGTGCCATGCCTATGCCTCAGGAGAGATCCTACCTTTTGGATAATTTCTAATGGCCGCTTGAGAATCGCTAATGATGTAGTGAGCATTCGTGGAGACCAATGCTAGTGCAATGGCTACCTCCTCTGCTGTCTCGGAATGTTTGGTATTAACTGATACGCTTTTAAGGGGTTTTTGGGTGTGATCTACGATTACTGCTACATAGCTATTTCTGTCTGGGTATTCAGCCGCGTCTAGGAAAATTGCTCTGTCGTCTGACCCAAAGCTTCGGATAATTTTCTCGGCTCTACTCTTGCGTCTGCCGTCGTTGTAACCTGGATGCATGTTCTTGGGTATATTTGGTACTAGGAGTTTGTCACGAATATATCTCGTTATCGTCCTCTTTTCCCCGTATAGATTGTGGTAATTCATTCCTAGTTTGCTTAGTATATGCCGCCCCGTTTTGGTTTCGGTTAGTCGCTCTCCTTGAGACGTTTGTTGTGCTTCTATGAGTTCGTCCAGTGTGTTGTGGAGTCCTAACTTTAGCAAGAGATCCGTGTTCGTACTGGTCGGAATCCATAGTGCTAGTTTGTATGCTTTTTTTATCATGTTGTTAATTTTACGCTTTTCAGCTGCAAACCTATTGTGGAAGGCTGCTATGTATGTGATATGACTGATTACGAATGATTGTATCAGCCGTATGATACTTTCTTCCTTACCTTGGTGCTTGTTAGTAATTCGTTTGATTAATCTCATGGTGTTTGCTACCTTTGTGTCTAACTTCTTTATGATTTCCCTATTTGTGCCTTTGTTCTCGATTACCAGACCCAGCACCTTCCACTGGTTGACTATTGGGATATTCCGCCCGTTCTTGGTGTGTAGCCTGATTTCCTCATGAGCCTTGTTTCTGTTGTATCCTTTGGGAGGCGGCCTGCCTCTAAGTGTGGGGCGGTACGATAGAAGTTCAGATTTCTCTGCAGAGCATGTGAGGCCTGTTCCTATGAGGTGTTCCTCTACTGTGTTAATTGCAGTCTGGAGTCGTTGTTCTATTGATCCGTCGCTGCCATCACAGGTCCAGATAGTAATATCGTCCGCGTAGATTGTGTGATTCAGGGACCCTATGTGATTTAATTTTTCGGGGAGTCCCATCAAGACGAGATTAAACAGCATCGGCGAGATGACAGCGCCTTGCGGCGTGCCGCCACCTCCCTCCCCCCCCCCCCCTATGTCGATTTCGGGCGACTTGAGCCCTCCGACGGAGATGACTGCTTTCCTATCTGATAGGAAGCTCTTGATGTAGTTAAACGTCCGTTGCCCTAGTCCTATTCGTTCGATGTTTTCCAATACGGTTGCGTGGTTGGCATTATCGAAAGCTTTTTTAAGATCAAGGCCCAAGATGGGGCCCTTGTCGAGCGCGTTTTATAATCGATTATCTGATGCTTAAGTTGGAGCATCGCATCTTGTGTCGAAAGATTTTTGCGAAATCCTATCATTGTGTCTGGGTATATGTTATTAGCCTCTAAAAAAGTTGTCTACTCTGTTTAAAATTACATGTTCCATTAATTTTCCGACGCAGGATGTTAGGGAGAGTGGTCTGAGGTTGTCGATCTCAAGCTTCTTACCAGGTTTTGGAATGAGCGTTTTCGTCGCTTTCTTCCATTGAGCTGGCACTTCTCCCTTTACCTAACACTCGTTTATGTATTCTGTTAGTTTGGCTATCGATTCATCATCGAGGTTCCTGAGAGTCGTGTTGGTTATACCGTCCGGGCCTGGGGCAGATTTGGTGTTTAACTTTTGTAAGGCCGCGAGGATTTCTGCCTCCGTGAGTTCCTCGTCTAACTTTGCGTTTGTATTCCCGTTGTAGCTAGGATAGATGCAAGGGGGTGCCTGTGTTAAGTATTTCTGCTGTAATTCATTGAGAAATTCCTCTTCTGTGCCCTCATATGCGTGTATTAACTTGTTAATGACTTGCGTGTGATTTTTCTTGTTATTGTCATGGTCAAGCAGGAACCTGAGCATCTGCGAGGTTTTGCCGGTGCTTAAGTGTCCGTCCAAGGAATTACATATTTCGTCCCATTGTTGTTTGGTCAATTGCTTAGCATGTTCTTCTATTTTTTGTTGTTGTTGTTGAGGAGCGCTATGCGCTTTCTTAACTTTCTCTTATGCTTCTGAACGCTAAGTCTATTCTGAAGCGACTGCTTAGCTTCCCACATGTGGAGAAGTCTGCTGCCGCATTTATCCAAGTTAGATTCAGGTGGTGCTATTTTTGTGGCAGCTTTGACGTAATCACTGAGCTCCTTAGTCCATTGTTCTATGTCTGCGATTGATCGTTGCTGTGTCGTCTCACGCGTTCTACGAAATAGTTCCCAGTCTACTAATTTGATCTGTCGTTCCTTGGGTCTATTCGGCCCTTCTCTGACGTGTAACTCCAATATGCGGTGGTCACTACCCAAATCTTCCAGTATGTTGTGCCACGTCGCCTTTTCAATATTCTTGGTAAAGGTTAGGTCTGGGGTTGTGTTCCTGTTTAGCGCCGTGCCTACTCTGGTTGGAGTGGCGGGGTCTGTGACGAGCGTGAGGCCTAATTCTTGCGAGTCGTTCCATAAGTCCCTTCCTTTTGCTCTGGTATATAAGTATCCCCACGTGGTGTGTGGGGCATTAAAGCCTCCTCCTATAACTACCGGATTTTCTCCAGCAAGTCTGAGTGTTTTCTGGAATAGGTTCTTGAATTTGTTTATGTAGCATGGGGTTTCTATAAATGTTGAGAATGAATAAGCTACGTCCTGTCTTTTTTTTTTTGTGGGATGAGTTCCAATAGAATATTGTCAATGTGCGTTATGCCTGTGTTGTGCTGCACGCAAGTCATGTTTCTTTTTACCAGCGTGGTTAATGCCCTGGTGTCCCCTTCGGCATAGCCAAAAGATCTGTATCCTGCTAGCTTTTCAATCCCGTGTGTTTCCTGCAGAATTATGACGTCCGGTGCATCCTTGTCATTTAAATACTGCTGCAAAACTGACTTTTTGTTTTCGTAACTTCTACAATTCCACTGCCATATCCTGAACCCTTTTTTAGCGCGCCTCATTTCGGGTGCGACCACGGGAGGGAAACGGGAGGTTGGAGAGAAGCTGATCTTATATAATTATGTGGTTGTGAAGTGGGTAAGGATTGTGGTGCTTCTGACGCAACGGAGGGGAGTCCATTACCTGGTGACTGGTTTGTCTCTAGGATGTCTAATCTACTCATAATTGCTGCTATTGCCTTAGCCGTTTGATTCATCATTTCGTCCCGTTTTTCATTTGACTTTTGTATCTCTGCTAGGGTCTTTTGAATATCGACTAATGCTTTATCTACCACTGCGTTATCTTGTTTATCGCTGACGGCTTGGGCCTTGCGTTTGAGTGGAGGGGGGTCATCCCCTTCGTCCATTTTATTGTCCGGGATTTCAGATGGCTCTTTCGTGCTCGCGTGTGGAGCGGGAGTTACCTGATTTATTTGGTTTTTTCCTTCCTTGAGAATTTTTATTTCATCGCTCATACGTGCTAGCAAAACCCTCAACTGCGCGTTCTCGTCTTTTAGTTGCTTGATCTCGTTATTAACGGCAGTCTCCCCACCAGCCCCCGGGCGCACACCATCGACCACGTCTGCCCAGCTCACCGTGTTTGTCTGGTTTGCTGAAGAGGATGCCGTAGTTCTGGACCTGGATCTGGATCGTGTCCCCGGTGTCCTGGAGCCGGACCGGGATGAGAATCTGTTGGTGGATGGAGACCTTGTTCTCGATCTGGAGCGTCGTTCCCTGGCGTTTAGGAGGCCAGGCGTTCCGCGAGACTCTGCTCTGTCTTCTCTCGAGATAGCGTCTTCATGTTCTTGTCGTTCTCGTTGCAGTCTGTGCCATTGTCTCTGTTTAACGATGAAGTGCTTTTTGAATTTGGCTTTGCACGTCTTGTCTGCGGTCAGATGGTCCTCGCCGCATAACTGACATTTAGCTTGGCACCTGTGGTCTTTATCTGGGTTTGGTGTTCCACATCCCGCACAAATCTTGTTGTCAGGGTTGGGACATACATCTCCTCTGTGTCCAAGTCTGTTGCATTGCTGACAGAAATCCACTTGTTTCCTGTACAGGGAGCAAGGGAGTAGCGCTGCCCGATATCGGACGTACGTGGGCACTTTGTGTCCTTCAAAGAGCACAATCACTGTGGTAGTATTACTGAGTCTCTTTGTTGCTATCGCCGCTGGGTTTTTATTCGTAACCACCGCTGCTGTGATGTCTCTTGGGCCCTCGTCGAGTGGGATTCCTCTGATGACTCCTTTGGCCGTCATGTCAGGCGCTGTCTCGTAAGCATTGGTCTCGTAAAACGTGTCTTGAATCTTGATACGTGCTACTTCCTGATATTTGTTTGCACGCTCTTCATCCAATGTACTGACGATGAGGATATTTTGATAATTGTTGGGGCAGACAATGTCCTCCTCCCTTTCGTCTCGAGGAATGCCTGCCGCATCTTGTACCGCAGCTGTGAGGTGAACTATACCGTGCTCGGATATTTTAAGTCCTCCACGCGGTCTGATCACAATCTTGTAATCCCCTCTTGGCAAATGTGCCATTCTGCTTGCCTTGCGTATTTGCTCTAGCCTGCCTTTCCATGGGTTATTGTTGAGCTTGTCGAGCCGCGTCGGCGACAAGGTGCTCTCGCGATGTTGGGAGGTTCGCCGGTCTGATCTTCTGTGTCTGACCTCCTTCCATCCCTTGCTTGTATCCATTTCTTCCTGGGATATGCTGCGCCCCTCTACGGTTTCGCTTATTCAAGCAACATATTAAACAAATAACAGATGTTGCCTTGAATAATTCTCGAAGTCAAATGTCACCACGAGTGATGGCACAGTGCAAACACGTGTACGCAGGCGCACTAGCACGTGTACGTCATCCTCCGGCTTGGAGCGCGGCGGCCGCGAGGAGAGGGGAAAACAACGTTCGGTTTGAAATTTGAGATCTTTCCGCGGCGCGTAGCGATGCAATACTTTGCAGACACGATCGTTATCGCGCAATGTATGCTCTGCGCTTGTCAGCTCAATATGGCCAGACCTGGTGAGGGGCCCTTTAAGCTGTCAAGCAATCGGCAGAGGTTATAACGCACATTCCAGACTGCACAATGAGTGAAATCACTTCTTCTCAACATTATTCACCCTTTGCTTATGTAACTTTTCTTATAACGTCTTTTTCCCGGCCCGAAGAAGAATCAAAATACTTTTTTTCTGCAGCAGGTGAAAAAATTCTTTTTTTCAGCTGAGACATGTTATGATGCGGTAGAAAACAAATTTGCTCAATTTGTTAACTCGTCGTCACCCGGTTGAATGAACGAAGTTCGGATTAGTAAAAAGGAAGGCATTGCTCGGATGGTGTAATTATTTCCGAAAAAAAATTATTTTTGAACCTGCACGTCGAAACTGTTTTATAGTTCAGCGCAGCTATTGGTGTCAGTTGCAATTTATATGAATCCTGCAAAGAAGCCGCACCATGCAGTAGGCATGTAAAAATATTTCTTTTTTTACATATAGAAAAACTCCTTCGAATGCAACGGCCGGAATAATAGGAAAACTTCCAACCGGCATCTTAAACACATCGGGGTCAGAAATTTCTATATTGCTACAAGTTGCATATCTCGTGTTGATGCCGCTCTCAGACATATCGCCGATTCTACCCGCAAATATACAGTGCCCACGGCCCTCAACCCACGATTCTGCGCTTTGGAAGTTTCGGAATCCTACGTTGCGCTGACTTGTGACGACACGCGTGCACAGACGCGTGGATAACAGGGTTACTTTTGTTTGTATTGCGTTGCTTCACTGCTCCCCTGCTCAACATGATTCTATGCTTGAGACACACTGCAGGCAAAAGAATTCAAGACAACACAAAATCTCAAACGAAGCTGGATTGACGTAGAAATATTTATTCCCATTTAAATGGCGCGCAGAAGTCTCGGCGCACACGTCTATGGCGTATGCAACGTCACCAGTCACCCGGATGGAAGGCGAGAGATTTGAATTTCGAGAAAGGTAATTGGGCCCCTCCAGATGCAATTTTCTCGTAAACTTTTTCTTGGCACGAAGCAAGCGTTCTGGAATGGTATTTAAACAGTCGACGTTGACTTAGCACTTGCCTTTATTGTCCCTTTAATTAGACGGTTGTCACGAGGCAACCCCCCCCCCCATCAATTGTGACGTCATCCTGATACTGTGTGCGCCTGTGCCACCGACACGCGCCGAGTAAGTGCTATGCTCTCATTTCCTTGACACAAGTTCTCACAAAAGTCATGTGATCATTCTGGCTGTGTATTTCACGACGGTATACTAAAAGCGATCATTCTTAGTCATGAGACAACAAGCAAAGTCAACGCATCGTTGACAGACTGTTGACGGGGCCACAAAAGGCCGCTCTACCTACCTGACAGCCTGAACAAATGATGAAAAGGGGCGACCGTCGAATGCTATACTCTAAAAACAGTTGCACCCTTTGGAGTGTATATTTAACACACAACAATAACCGTCATCTGTCTTGCCCGCATTTCCTTTCTTTAACGCTGCGAGCCCAGTACTTCCAAGTCACGAACGGCATGCGCGTTATCAGCACGACTGAGCATTCTCGACAGGAAAGTAACGAGCGCAGCGTTTTCAAGGAAATGCGGGCAAGACAGATGACGATTATCGTTGAATTATGGGGTTTTACGTGCCAATACCACCTTCTGATTATGAGGCACGCCGTAGTGGACGTCTCCGGAAATTTCGACCACCTGGGATTCTTTAATGTGCACCTAAATCTAAGTACACGGGTGTTTTCGCATTTTGCCCCCCATCGAAATGCGGCCGCGGTGGCCGGGATTCGATCCCGCGATCTCGTGCTCAGCAGCCCAACACTATAGCCACTGAGCAAACACGACGGGTTATGACGATTATCGTTGTGTGGCAAACATACACCCCAAAGGGTGTAAGCTTTTTCTAGAGTGCACCGTGGGAACGGCTTCGACCTTGGATTCCAAGGTTGCTTACGATCACCTATTCCATACCATGGGAGGTGGGAATGCTGCGGAACGAAGCGATACCATGGGCGGGGTTTTGCGACCGATTCGACGATGGTGACTGGCCTCGATAAAGTAATGAGATTCCTTAGTCGAGTCGCCTAGGGAAGACGACGGTATTAAAAGCGGGGCGGGGTCTTTTCGTGCAGAGGCGCTGACGAGTCCAAATGTGAACTCAGACGTATAACGTGCTCGTGCATGGAGTGGGCTTCCGTAACAGGAGCAGTGTACGTACCTATAGTCGGATACAACTTTAGAAAAAAGGGGAGGCCCCGCCCAGATGACCGAAGCGCGACAGCCGATTGCCTCCGCGACTAAAATAGTCCCGGTCAAAAAATCGTGCTCCTGAAACGCGTAATTCTTGGCATAAATAAAGACTTTTGTATTTTGATGACTGGCTTAGTAGAGCTCTCATATGCTACAGCACATGCCGGATCGCGAGTGAAAAATAACCCGGTGCCTTCTACAACGTTGCCCGTCGTCTGCTCTTTAGCTTCATTGCAAGCGACAAAAGTAGAAAGAGCAGCTGTGCATGGCTCTTGCGCTTGTTCACTTGTACACAGTGCATCTACTACTCGTTTTCCAAGCTTAAAATGAATCAGTTGCTATTGAAAAAGTACTTATATAAAACAATGCATATATCGCAACTATTACAAACCTGGGGCGAGAATACGGTCGAGGCAGGAAGGCACAAAAATGCTTCATTCATTGTTTTAAATAAGTACTCTTGGTTTTAAATCGCATAAAATTTATATTTTTTGGTTTTGTGTTTTCAAATTTCACAGCACGCATTCTACAGCTTGCGCGTGCAGTGAGCACTGGTGGACAGCAATCAATCGACGGTGCTACACAACGCTCGAACCCCGTCGCTAGACGCTCGGCTATCTCACTGCTGACAATGCTCGTTCACGCTAAGTTGACGGCGACAAATCTTTGCGTTGAAGGCTTCTTCTGCAAATATTTTCTGTTGAGACACTCGTTGGTTTGTTTCATGCGCGCACTCTTTTGTGATTTCTCCTGAGAATGGTTTTGCCCCATCCACTTCACGCCGTCCGACGAAAAACGCAGCGACACAGTAGACGAACACATCCGCCGCTAACAGTAGGTACCAGTCTTTGGAAAACTTTTCTCGTCGTAACTCCACTCGGGAGCGAAATAAAACAACGTGGAACAAACACGCAGGATGTGTGTTCGTAGTGGACGCCGCGGGATCCTGTTTCCAGGCAAAGCGTAGCGCAGCGCCAGCGATGCTCGCTGCTATGTTCCTTCGCCAGATCACGGCTCAGAATAAACGCACGCGGCACAAATGCCGCATCGTAAGCCCGCAGTAACATTTCCGGCATGATAGACCATCACAAACAGTTCTGGAATTCACTCTGACGAGGGGCTGAAGCACACAGCTGACGCGACCTCGCCCAGTTCGAAGCGCGGGCGGCCATCTTCTCCGTCGGCGGAGTCACCGGCCGTCCAGCTCACGACGTTAGTCCGGAGTGCGCGCCCATTGGTGGATGCTCGTGTGCCTCCGCCTCGGAGGAATAAACGCCCCCTTTTTTCTAAAGTTGTATCCGACTATAATGTAAAAACCCTTGTTTCTTCATTCCTACTACTGGAAGTATTCGTCGATGGGCTTGATGGTTTACCTGGCCCGAACGCCACCTCGAGCCGCAATGCCTCGAGCCGCGTGTGCAAGTGTGCGCGCGCTATATTGGTCGCCGCCCTAGGAGCACCCCACCCTTCCCCCCATCACCGAAGGGCCCCGAGCAGCGCACACACACACCTGCAACTTCAGTATCAGAGTTATAATGGTGCTCTTTCAATTATTTTCCTCCCATGGCCACAACGCGCAGTGTTGCGTTTCGCCTGCGACACGTGGTTTTGCCGGCGCGACTGCGGCGGGGCGGCAGACATTTTGGCCCGATCGTCGTCGCCGCAACACTCATCGCCAGGTGTTTCCAGGCGCGTCTGCGGCGATGCGACCGCCTAGGGATCCTCCTCGCATTCCAGTCATTGTGCCCGAAACAGGCGATGCCAAAGCAGGGATCTCGTTCCAGTTATTGGGCCCGAAACAGGCGATGACAAAGCAGGGATCTCGTTCCAGTCATTGTGCCCGAAACAGGCGATGCCAAAGCAGGGATCTCATTCCAGTTATTGGGCCCGAAACAGGCGATGCCAAAGCAGGGATCTCGTTCCAGTCATTATGTCCGACCGGCAGCGCCACGACAGGGTGCTACGAGATCGTGCGCAGCGCCACGACAGGGTGCTACGAGATCGTGCGCAGCGCCACGACATGGTGCTACGGCATCGCTACGACAGTGTGCGTCACCATTAGCCCATTGTACATTCACGTGCTCGTCTTTTGAGGGGTTCCTTCTTGCCCTCAACTGCGAGAGTATAAAAACAGCTGCCCCCGGACGCCAAAAGGAGGGCTCCGATTTCTTCTGTTGAGTGAAGTGCTCTCCCGTCTCTCTACTTCGGTCAAACCTGACCACCAACTCTTTGCGATGTTAAAATAAACAAGTTGTTTTGTTGTTACCAGTCGACTCATGCTTTGCCGGGACCTTCGGATGCTTCCAGTTGTACCCCAGGCCGCCAGGCCAACGCTACCCTTGGGGCTTGCGACCCAGGTACAACCACGGGCGTCAGCGCCGAGTTCCCAACAGATCGTACCAGCGGTCGGATCCAAACATCTGGTGGCAGCGGTGGGATCGCCTACGACTTCAAACAACTGTCTGCCAGCGGCGAGATCGCGACAACGGAGGCCAGCAGCAAAGAGATGCAGTTGACAGTATGCTGAGCAGCTCAACGACGATCCGGGAGCAGTGCAACGAGCCCTGTGTGACGACTGGTTGCCTGCAGCGGAACGACTGCGCGGAATTCCTGCCTGCGAGGTTAGGTGAGTGCGGGACTTTCTTCTTCTGAGCTTTGCCAGGCTTTTGTTAGTGTCAGAAACAGAGCTGGTAATTGTGGTTGTCGTTGCTGCCGGGTTAGTTTGCGGCAAGACAATAGTAAGCAGTAGAGAAAGCAGCATTCAGAGCAGCCATGGATTTGAAGTCGTTGCGCAAACCGAAATTGTTGGAGCTTGCAAGAGAGTTGGGTCTGGATGTCTCAGACAAACTCAGAAAACCAGAACTGCTAAAGGCTATTCTTGAGTTAGAGGCTGAGGATGACGAGCTGTCGGAATGCCTTGAGACTATTGAGGAGAGGTCAAAAAGACAGGAGCGCGAACTTAAAGAGCAAAAAGAGAAATATGAGCGCGAACTTAAAGAGCAAAAAGAGAAACAGGAGCGCGAACTTAAAGAGCAAAAAGAAAAAGAAGAGCGTGAACGTAAAGAACAGAAAGAGCGAGAGCAACAAGAGCGTGACCGTCAACACGCTTTGGAAATGAAGCGTCTTGAGGTAGAGATGGAACGCGCTCGTAATGGAAGTCAGGCACACGGTGCAGGAGAACGCGTATTGTTCAAAATGACTGACCTAATGCGGCCGTTTAAGCTTGGAGAGGACATTGGTTTGTTCCTGGTTAACTTTGAGCGAACGTGCGAGAAGCAGGGGTTCTCTCGGGAAACGTGGCCACAGCGCTTGCTCACTTTGTTACCCGGCGAGGCGGCCGACGTAGTCGCTCGCTTGGATAGAGAGGAAGCAGAGGATTTCGACAAAGTAAAATCGAGTCTGCTAAAAAAGTACCGGCTGTCTGCGGAGGCGTTCCGTCGGAAGTTTCGGGAAAATGAGAAAGGCAGAAGTGAGTCATATACAGAGTTTGCGTATAGGCTTATGTCGAACATGCAGGAGTGGCTCAAAGAAGAGAAAGCGTTTGGTGACCACGATAAAGTTCTGCAGTGTTTCGGGCTAGAACAGTTTTATAGTCGGTTACCTGAGAACGTGCGATACTGGGTCTTGGATAGGCCAGACGTTTGTACGGTGGCTAAAGCCGCTGAGCTAGCCGAGGAGTTTGTGACGCGTCGGGCTCGCGGAGCTAAGGACGGTCAAAAGGGTGAATTTGGCTCGAAGTTTGAGAGGCCGAAGTTCACACCCATGAGAGCAAAGGGGAACACGCGTAGTGCGGATGCGAGTGGAAGCAGTGCGACCGAACCTAAGGAGACGGCGGCAGCCGAAGCCGAACGCAGAAAGCGGTTCGAGATGAGGCGAGCGGGCGTTTGTTATACGTGCCAGAAGCCGGGTCACTTTTCGGCGCAGTGTCCGGAAACAACACCAAAAGTTGTGTTTTTTTCAATAGGCAGCACTGACGAGAACATGAAGCTTCTCGAGCCTTACATGCGAGACCTCCTCGTGAACGGGAAAGAGTGCCGAGTGCTTCGCGATTCCGCAGCTACGATGGATGTAGTTCACCCATCTTACGTAGAACCCCATATGTTCACGGGCGAGTGCGCATGGATCAAGCAAGCCGTGGAAGCTCATAGCGTGTGTCTGCCGGTAGCAAAAGTGCTTATTGAAGGACCTTTCGGAGCGCTTGAGACAGAGGCGGCAGTGTCATCTATGCTGCCACCCCAGTACCCGTACCTATTTTCAAACAGGTCCGATCACCTCCTGCGCGAGAAGGGGCTTTTGTTTGGTGAAGCTAGTGTTCAGGCCTTAACCAGATCGAAGGTTCGGGAGCTCGCTGCAAAGGCGGTAGTTGCGGGGCCGACGTTATCGAACAATGAAAAAGGGTCAGAGGCGCAGCAAGCCGATATTCAGAGCACGCCCGAACTGAATAAACTTGAGTCTGTAACGGTAAAGGCGCCAGATACTGGAGAGGAAACGCCCGACGCGGGAAAGTTAGAAGAGCTATCTACTGATTTGCTCATCGCGCCTACGTCAGACGGACTTGATAGGTTGCTAAAAGTCAGCCGGACGGCTTTGATAGCCGAGCAAAAAAAGGATGGCAGCCTGGAAAACGTGCGCTGCAATGTCAAAGAAGGTATCGCCAGGAAAACTGCGCGTTTTGTGGAAAGAGGTGGAGTCCTGTACCGGAAGTATCTAGACCGCCGAGGAGTGGAGTTCGATCAGCTGGTCGTGCCTCAATGCTATCGTCAGGATCTGTTGCGCTTGTCACATGGGGGTTCGTGGTCCGGACACCTAGGAGTTAAGAAAACTAAGGACCGTCTCTTGCAAGAGTACTATTGGCCAGGGTGTTTTCGGGACGCAGACCATTTCGTGAGGACATGTGACACTTGTCAGCGGGTGGGCAAACCAGGGGACAAATCGAGGGCGCCGTTGAAATTGGTACCTATCATTACGGAGCCTTTTAGACGGCTCGTTATTGATACTGTGGGACCTCTGCCGGTAACAGCCACGGGGTACAGACACATTTTGACTGTGATCTGCCCAGCGACAAAGTTCCCTGAAGCAGTGCCGCTTAAAGAACTCAGCTCAGTTGAGATAGTTAATGCACTACTGTCCATATTTGCGCGAGTTGGTTTTCCTGCAGAAATTCAATCAGATCAGGGCACAGTGTTTACTAGCGCTTTGACGACAACTTTTCTCGAAAGGTGTGGGGTAAAGCTGTTACACAGCTCAGTGTACCACCCACAGTCGAATTCCGTTGAGAAGCTCCACTCCGTCATGAAGCGCGTGTTGAGAGCTTTGTGTTTTGAACATCAAACTGACTGGGAGCTGGGTCTGCCTGGGGTGATGTTTGCTTTAAGGACCGCGCCGCATGCGGCTACGGGGTTTTCGCCAGCTGAACTGGTGTACGGTCGCTCGCTTCGATCTCCGCTTCGCATGCTTCGAGAATCATGGGAAGGTAGGGGCGACGACCCAGTCGTGGTGGAGTACGTGCTTAAGCTCCTCGAACGCTTAAGAAGGGCACAGGAGTTGTCAGGTGAAGCAATGACAAAGGCCCAGCAGAGGGCCAAGGTTTATTATGATCGGACAGCCAGGGCCCGTCGTTTTGAGGTTGGCGATGAGGTCATGATATTGCGCACATCGCTAAACAACAAACTAGACGTGCAGTGGGAGGGCCCAGCGCGAATTGTTCAGAAACTGTCGGACGTTAACTACGTGGTAAGTCTGCCAGGAAAGCGGAAAGCACAGCAAGTTTACCACTGTAATCTGCTCAAACCTTATAGACAAAGGGAAGCAGTGGTGTGCATGATGGTAAACGTTCCTGAAGAGCTTCCGGTCGAGCTTCCGGGACTAGGCTCAGTGACGAACAGGGAAGACACCGGTCAAGTCATTAGTGACCTTATCAGTAAAGCACCGCTGTCGCCCGAGCAGAAAACCGAACTACACCAGCTATTACAAGAGTTTCAAGGTCTGTTCTCTGAGAGGCCTGGTAGGACTTCGGTACTTACTCATGATATAGAACTTACCTCCCCAGAGCCAGTACGATCCAAGGCGTATCGGGTGTCACCCCGCCAGAGCGATATTATGGAGGCTGAGGTAAAGAAAATGCTACAGCTCGGTGTTATTGAGGCAGGTGAGAGTGATTATACCTCCCCTTTGATTTTAGTTGAGGTACCGGGCAAGGAACCTCGTCCTTGCGTCGACTACCGCAGGCTTAATTCCATCACTAAGGATCAAATTTATCCGATCCCTAACATCGAGGAGCGCCTTGAGAAAGTTAGTAGCGCTCAGTTTATTTCCACCCTAGATCTTGTCAGGGGTTATTGGCAGGTTCCACTTACAGAAGAGGCTAGTAGGTATGCGGCGTTCATTTCACCAATGGGAACATTCCGTCCTAAAGTGTTGAGTTTTGGTTTGAAGAACGCGCCATACTGTTTTTCAAGCCTCATGGATAAAGTGTTGCGGGGACAGCAAGAATTCGCTTTACCGTATCTAGACGACGTAGCGATATTCTCCGCATCCTGGTCTGAGCATGTGACACACTTGCGGGCAGTGCTAACCCGCCTGCGCGAAGCAGGCTTGACAGTCAAGGCTCCTAAGTGCCAGATAGCACAGGCCGAGGTTGTCTACCTCGGTCACGTGATTGGTCAGGGTCGTCGCCGCCCCTCTGAAATAAAAGTGGCCGCTGTGCGAGACTTTCCGCAACCGCGCACCAAGACCGATATTCGGTCGTTCTTGGGTGTCGCCGGCTACTATCAGAGGTACATCCCTAGGTACTCTGATATCGCGGCTCCCCTGACGGATGCTCTAAGAAAGACAGAGCCTCAAACAGTCGTCTGGGACGAGACCAAGGAAAGAGCTTTTAGCGCCCTAAAGAGTGCCCTAACAAGCCAGCCTGTGCTACGATCGCCAGACTATACAAAAGGGTTCATTGTTCAGTGCGATGCTAGTGAGCGAGGCATGGGCGTTGTACTGTGCCAACGGGAAAATGGAGAAGTAGAACACCCCGTCCTGTATGCTAGTCGTAAGCTGACCAGTCGTGAGCAGGCGTATAGCGCCACCGAGAAAGAGTGTGCGTGTCTCGTGTGGGCCGTTCAGAAATTGTCATGCTATCTAGCCGGCTCGAGGTTTATCATTGAGACGGATCACTGCCCTCTCCAATGGCTGCAGACCATCTCTCCCAAAAATGGCCGCCTCCTGCGCTGGAGCCTCGCTTTACAACAATATTCCTTTGAGGTGCGTTACAAAAAGGGGAGTCTCAACGGTAACGCCGATGGCTTAAGTCGAAGCCCCTAACGTAGGAATCAGCCTCAAAATTGTTTGTTACTGATGTTTTTCTTCCTGAGGCAGGATTTTTTTTTAACATATTGCTTTTGTTTAGTGTTTCAAAGTGATGATATGCTTTCTAGTGCAATTTTTCAATTTGTGGACGCGTTCTGAGTGATGCTAGACTACTGTAAGGAACTAGGCAGTGGTATAAAAAGGGGAAAGAGCCTGGCAGGGCTTAGTGAGGGTTGTGCCGTGCTTGCTGACTGAGCGGTTGAGTTTTCAGCGTAGTTCTAACGCTTGCCGGGAACGAGAACAAAAATGTGAACTCTCCCGAAGTCACTTTGCAGTGTCCCGTGCGAACCTGAACGAGAGAACGAGGCCTTCTCTGTGCGCTGCGCTCAAGAAACGTCAAGGGACGCCCGACTTCGGTTATGAGCATCATCGAGCGACATCCCTCCGGACAGCGGATGCAGTCCCCTGTCCATCGGGATCTCCTTCCCCCGGCGGGGCGGTCTGTTGCGTTTCGCCTGCGACACGTGGTTTTGCCGGCGCGACTGCGGCGGGGCGGCAGACATTTTGGCCCGATCGTCGTCGCCGCAACACTCATCGCCAGGTGTTTCCAGGCGCGTCTGCGGCGATGCGACCGCCTAGGGATCCTCCTCGCATTCCAGTCATTGTGCCCGAAACAGGCGATGCCAAAGCAGGGATCTCGTTCCAGTTATTGGGCCCGAAACAGGCGATGACAAAGCAGGGATCTCGTTCCAGTCATTGTGCCCGAAACAGGCGATGCCAAAGCAGGGATCTCATTCCAGTTATTGGGCCCGAAACAGGCGATGCCAAAGCAGGGATCTCGTTCCAGTCATTATGTCCGACCGGCAGCGCCACGACAGGGTGCTACGAGATCGTGCGCAGCGCCACGACAGGGTGCTACGAGATCGTGCGCAGCGCCACGACATGGTGCTACGGCATCGCTACGACAGTGTGCGTCACCATTAGCCCATTGTACATTCACGTGCTCGTCTTTTGAGGGGTTCCTTCTTGCCCTCAACTGCGAGAGTATAAAAACAGCTGCCCCCGGACGCCAAAAGGAGGGCTCCGATTTCTTCTGTTGAGTGAAGTGCTCTCCCGTCTCTCTACTTCGGTCAAACCTGACCACCAACTCTTTGCGATGTTAAAATAAACAAGTTGTTTTGTTGTTACCAGTCGACTCATGCTTTGCCGGGACCTTCGGATGCTTCCAGTTGTACCCCAGGCCGCCAGGCCAACGCTACCCTTGGGGCTTGCGACCCAGGTACAACCACGGGCGTCAGCGCCGAGTTCCCAACAGATCGTACCAGCGGTCGGATCCAAACAGCAGGAACGTAGTGTTTTTACCTTCCACGCCACCCTCGCTATCGGAAGCCTGTTAACTTCGCCTAGGTAATCGCTATAAATTAATGTATAAACATTTCGAAAGAAAAAAAAACAAAAAACATTGGCGTAAGCGAGTTTCTAACCTACGACCACACGTTCAGAAGCCGTGTCTTACCCAATGGATGGTCAAGCGTCTCAAAGCGCTCGCTTCACGCGAGTTCGTAACTCGGACCGCTCAGCGGCGTTCGAATTGACATTGTTTTCGCATTCTGAACTCGTAAGTGCATAGGTGTCCTTGTATTTTTTTTCTCTACCTCAAAACTTCTCTATTTAGTCAACTTTTACAGCACCACCACTGTGGCCCAAATACTTAATCCCTGACGTCAGAGCAGAGGTCTACTTTCGGGGCGAAATTTAAAAATAGCAGTTTGGCCTTCATTTTCTTTCGGTAATCTACCTACTGGTGCAGAATTGCCGAAAGCGGACTTTTGAAATAATTCTTATACTGATTTGACGTTTTCCTTACAACCGCTTTCAAAATCATTCACAGACAAGCATCGCTTGTCCGTGTATCGTTCTTGTGTAGTTCGTGCCGTTTCGCGCTGTCAGAGTTCCAGTATGCCGTAGAATCACCATAGTGATTCTACGGCATAGCTGTGCCCAGACTGCATACTTCGATTCTAATTCCCCCGTTACGCGTATATCGCGACATCAAGTTGTAAACGCTTAGCTCACGTTGAGGACGAAGTATAAACAATGTTTTGTCATTAGCGACGCGAGCTGAATTGGTTGTTTTGAGGCTGCTTACACAGTATGTGCGTTTGTTTTAAACGAAAAAAAAAATCTATTTGCACTTTTCACTCCTGTACCTGCTCGAATTTTGCAACAAGGTCGTAGAAAAAAAAGAACAAATATAAACGAGTTTTATGTGCCAGATCTCACAAAGATTAAAAATTTTGTTCAAATTCCACCCTATTCGCTTATGCCAACAGGCAGAGGCGTGCGTCGATGTTACCACTGAGTTCTGCCACTTGACACAAAACCGTCAAGCCCATATTTCAATATTCGAGCAATTACGAGCAATAAAGTAGGATGATGCTGAAAACTGCATTTGACACAGGATGGTACATTTGGTGGAACATTTCCACGCCTAAAAAAATTCTAAATTAGAATGTGAAATGTGAAGCTTATGCCAGGTACTTTTACATGATAAAGCTTATGTTGGTCCACAAGCCTCATTTTTTATCCATCTTTCAAAGGCTAAAAAAAAAAATCTTTTATTAGATAGCACACAAAGTGGGCAAGCTTCTCAGGCAGTCTTGGCTCGAATGGCCGCACGCTTTCCGGTAACAGCCTGGAAACCTGATTTGATGCTCACGACCGAACACCGCGAGCCACACTTTTCGCATTGAAGGAAAAAGAGCCGTGTGTCCTTCTGCAGGATGGTGTCTGGAGACCGGCACGTATGGCATGTCACATATTCCTCTGGACAAACAAAAGCAACAAAAGACATGTTCAAGATTGACACTCAAATGTGTAGAGTTTTCTGCTTGCTAAAAACAGTAGCCAAGTGTGCTAACAGCACAAGTAGACAATAGCAGGAGTGTAAATGTTGTGGCTAATTTAACGGCAGCATGCAACCTCCAGCACATTGGAGCTACAGTTGCCAGCTCATGTTTTTGCAGCAAGATTTTAGCTCTGTGTTCCTACAGGCAAGCGAGTGCCAAAGCAGAGGGATCTGACAATCTGCTGACTGCCTCAGTAATTATACTTTGATGACAGAACGGTTCTTGCAACTACAGCAAACACTCAACAAAATCAAATATTACTGTTCTGGTATTACTGGTGGAATACCAGTGCACTATTAATGCGTTAGCGTTGAGGAGCCCGTGTCACAGAAAATCCCGCACTGGCGTCGGACGTTGTTTTGGCAAAAAGATTTTCGAACCACCCTTACCCAGGGCATCCATGTGATGCAAGGAATTTACTGAAATAATTGCATTTCTCAAGCTCAAATACGTGGAAAAATCGTAAACAAAATTACACACAACCTACAGACATGAAGCTCTCTAATTGTAATTTGACTATACGAGAAAACATAATTCTGTGATGCAAAAACTCAAAGAAACCCCTTTCCAACGTTTCCACAATTCACCGACCGATGGCGGCGTCTGCCATTGGCGCACGCCGGCACGTGGGTAACATGGGGACCACGGAACAGTGCGTCCGGTTCCTTGCAATACCTCCAGCTGGCGCTCGCCTCCGCTGCATCGCGGCCCCCCGCAAGAGGCGGAGTTTCTATCACAAATCAAACATTACAGCTACATACGCTCCAGCTGCCGGGACGCGCGAGTACAGTCAGGTATCTTTGAATGCTATACCGTTCCACACTTAAAGGCGAAGCTTAAGTGTCCTCTAAGTTTTTCACAAGGGACTTCATGGTATAGCCTACCCTGATAATCCGACGAAAAATGTCCTTTTTTATCCGAAGTCCGTAATATCAGAACTGGAGACCACCGCCGAAACGCCGGGAAACGTCGTCAAATTAAAAGAAAAAAAGGGGTAGGGGGACCATTCACAAAGGAAACTATTTATGCATGTGTACTTTCCACGTTTGGCAAGTTGCGTGCAGTGCACTGATGGGCGCGATCGGAGATCGCTGCTCGGAGCGCGCATCTAGTTACAGAATGTGCGCTGCGAACAACACTCTCCGATCGCGCCGCTGCCCTCACCTACGCTGCTAATCTGAATTAACCCTAACATATCCATACAAAAGCACCTCTCACAATGACTTTTTCTAATTTGCCAGTGGAATACACCAGGACATGGGGTTGGAGAATCGGAACGCCTCACTTCCGAAACTTTGGTCGTGATGACTAACGTTATTGCAAAAAGTGAGTGATGAATGTCCAGAAAAATTTTTACTCATATCTGGTCAAAAAGAAATTTCTAACAAGAGATTGGCAGCCCCCTTAGAGGGGGGATGCAGTCACTTTGTCTCATTTTAGTCAACTGCAACACCTGAAGGGAGCAGTCATCTTACTGGTGCTGAAAGTGTTCTTTCACTTCTTCGATGTGGTCATTTGCTGTGAAGTCAGCCTGACTGCACGAGGCTCATTTTCTTGTTCACTGTCATCTAGTGACAGCTTGGAATGGCCTTCGATCATGGCTCTCACCTTCTCGCCCGTCAGTTGTTCGTTGTCGACAAGACCGTTGTCAAATGTGATAAAGTCGGAGAACCTCTCGGCTCTGAGTGCCTCAACAGAACTGCTTGTTGGCCTAGTTGGTGCTTGCTAAAAGAAGTTTTTTGCTGCAAGTTAAAACACACACAAAAGACGTGTCTTCATCTTATGTGTCTTCCTTTTGTGTGTGTTTTACCTTGCGGTAAAAACATGTCCGAATGCCTCCCTGACCTGAGGCCACACTGATGGGTCCGCTGGTTCATCATCTAGGACTGATGACTCCTTGCAAGCAGTCTCATTTCTCTGAAAACCAGTTTTCCTGAAGCAGTTTTTGATGACATAAGTTTTCAGCTGTTAACAAATGCTTGTGCACACTTCGACTGGGAATCTGATGTTTATTTTCAATTCTCGACTGCTTTAAATGTCAAAGAGCAGGTGTTCAACAAGGCGTGTATGGTAGGCAGCTTTCATGGAGTGCACGACACCTTGATCGATTGGCTGGAGTACTGATGTCGCATTTGGGGGAAAGTAAGCCAGGTCAATTGCTTCAAGATTGGGTGGCTTCGTGTGGCTTGAACAGTTGTCCAAAAAAAATCAGCACCTTCCTCTTCTGCTTCGAACATTTGCCTATCAAACTGCAGCAGCCAGGTATTGAAGAGGTCTTTCGTCATCCATGCCTTCGTGTTAGCAGTGCAGTCAATTGGCATATTCTTTATGTGCCGCAAGGCGCAAGGTTGTTTTGATTTTCCAATAAACAGCAGCTTTCTTTTTTCTGTCCTGTCCATGTTGCAACAAAACAACATGGTCAAATCACACCACTTCTGTCTGCATTAAAATGTTGTTGTCCTTGTACATGGCAAGAAGCGTTGGCAGCTTATTTGCTTTCCATTCGGAGGCGGGGTACACACTTATGCTGTTGCGTTAACCACAGGTTTGCATGAATGTCACAGCATGCCTTGCCTTGAAACGGTCCAGCCATCCATCAGTGAAAGTAACACTTTCATGTCTGAGGACCATGGCTAGCTGTTCAGCTCGCTTCCTCAACAGTAGTCCATTGACTGGAATATCGCGAGCTCGGGCATCATGCAGCCACATCAAAAGCGCGGAATCAACATCCAGGTACGTTGCCTCACGGAGCCTGAAGCACTTCAGATTAATTTTCCCCGACACTTCCTTGCCGGCGATGCCTTTGCTGTTCAGAAGTGAACACATGGTCTGCTTTAACAGTCCCATAGTTTTCGCGATGTTCGCCTGATTTTCACCGTGCACAACTTCATCCACAATCTTAATCTTGTCGCTCAGTGCATTTGCTTCTTTTTTCTTGGAAGCCATTATTTCCGCTCTCCGGATCTGGATCTGGCACGACTAGCACGGAAACACAACAAAATGGCGTCAACAAGCGATAACACACCACGCGTGATCAACGTGCCCTCAGGCTGGCTTGGCTAGAGAATGGGCTTGGCCAGAGACCACCAATGTTGCCAGCAGCAATTTAGTCTTACCATGGCTTAAAGGGACCCTGAAACGATTTTGCACAGACGTACTGAGTCGTTAGAGTAGGTCCTTCGGATCATTAATTGACGCACGTAAATGCGCCGCGTAAAGCGTGTAATTTATTCTAAGGTTTTAAAAATGTACATCGCTGCCGATCACAGCCCACTGCTCGGTGGAATTCCCAGCCACCCTTTACCCATATGACGTAAATCACCCAATCCACCTCTTTCATTTTCCTGTGCTGCCCTCTGCCGCACACCGCTGAAAATGTTTTGGAAGGGTCCCGGGGCTTTTGCCGGTTGATTTGTGTGCCTGCGCCTACGTTGAGTGTGCGTCGGTTGTGCGTTTCGTGGATCGCGAATCATTATTAATGGCTTCTTCGGGACAGCATGTCATTCCTGAAGTCATGTAGCACTCAATGACTACTAGGTGAGCAGGCCTGAGTGTGCTGTTCTGCAAACAGTGTGGCCGATAAAGGTACGCTGAGTTCAGTCTGTTGGCACGGCTGCCTTGGAATTTGTCACCGATTTCTGCACTTGGAAATCACTTTTTGTATCCTTTTTACACATTATTTAGACGTTTTGCATATTCAAAATGTCTTACGAGCGCAGCCTTCTGCATCGGATTTATTAAAGTGGTGCACTTGTTTGCATCGACATCTAGCACCGCAGGTCATTGTTATCGTCAAATATTGTGGAAACAGTCCATCGCTGATATGAAATAGTGTCAAAATGTAGTAAAACGTGCATATCTGCGCATATGTACCATGTTTTGTACCATATGTACCAGGCACTAGTGCTTGCAGCAGCGCACGTCCGAGCGATTGTTTTTTGTTTTTTTCGAGGGACTTTCCAGCACGCGGCCACGCGCAAGACCCTTCGAAAACGTTTCGCGACTAATCCGTTAGGGCAGGGCGCATGCGCCGTCGCGCCATGAAAGAGGCGGATTGACGTCAGTAGGGCGAGCTATCCGATTGGCTGCCCAGGATGCGTCATCAATTTTTCCACCTTTATGGTGAACAAATGACGTTCGTAATAGTTGGACTGTTAGTTAACTTTTTTCTATAAAAAGAAAGTAACAGAAAGAAAATGCACAAGAACAATTTTTCACTACACTTAAGCACTTCCGGCACACAGCAAGCGTCGTCTGCTTGTGTTACAACGTGCTCCATCTTTGACGAGAGCTCCGCCGTCAGTGTCGGTCTGTCTTTTCGTGCGCGTTATGATTCGACTTTGTTGCGTTGTGGGCTGCAAACACAGTGACTGGCAATATGGCAAGCTGCGACATCGTGTCCCTCTGCAAGGCAGCAGATGAGCGGAGTGGCTGCAGCGCATCGAACTGCCGCTATGATCGGCGCCAGGATTTACGCGTTTGCGGCCGTCACTTTACACCGGAAGATTACTAACGCAGTAGCGTTTTATGAGTCCGGTATTCGGGTAAACCCAAGCGAAAGGGCACAGGGCCTAGTCGCTTGACCGCATTGTTTCATGGGATGAGCAGAAGCGCAAATGTGAATGGTCCGCACAGTGCAGCCACCTGGTGGCACAGAGCTAAACCACACACAGTAGAAGTAACGAAATGTATTCTTTGCAGCTGGTGTAACTTTTTCACAGAAGTGTAATCGTTAACACGTTTTTTGTAAATGTTTAAAATGTTTTACACTTGGTTACAGCAATAGTAGCGCTTTGATTCACTGTTTAAGCTCTGCGCCAACAGGTGGCTGGACCATGCAGACCAATCAGGCCACTCACATAAGTTTATGCTAAAGCTGCTTTATCAGTTTGAGTTTACGACTCCACCAGCCCGTCGAAACGTTGAGCTCGCCTGTGGTTACCGGAATACCAGACACGTTTGGTGGTGCGACAGAATGCTTGCAACGCACGCTGCTTCAATAGCTCGCGCTTGGGTTCAACTGCCAAGCAGCTGCTGGATAGGCTGGAGAGGCTTCACGCGCTCGCTACTAGAGAACCGGAAGTAGACGACATGACGTGTCATCATGACGCAGAGCCAGTGAAGGTGGAGCTTAGCCCTGATCACTCGGCGAACGAGTTGAGAAAATGCACGACTATGAAGGAGGGTAACTTGTAATAGTCTGTAGCTCTCTTAATAAGAGATGTTTCACACAAATTGTGGTGCGAATTATTAACTTTAGCTGTACCCTACGCGTCTACAAAATTTGTCCGAACTGTTCAAAATCGGCGATTTAGAGCATCAATCACCGTTGATCAATTTGAATAGGCATGGTAACGAGAGTGTTAAGCCACTCAATACCCCTGTCACACGGACGCGGCTAAAGTCCTTTTAACTCCCTTCTACCAAGGACGTCTTCATCTCGAGGGAGATGCGCGCCTTGTCACATGGCAGTCCTTTAGCAAAGGAAGTTTAAGGAAGCTCTTAGCGAAAGGAGATAGAAGATCTCTCTTGCAGACTGAAGGGACTACTCTTGTTCCCAGCGTGCTTGAATTTCGGGTCAAGAAATCACCCTCATTTTTATTATATTAAACTTTTACCAGCAATTATAACTGTTTTATTGCATATAATATAGTATTTGAGCACTGACAAAGATATTTGAGTTGAGCAGCTACATTCGACTCTCAAACTGGGCGTTCTCAGAATTTTTTGTCTTTAAGATAGATGACATTTTTAAAATGCAGTGCATAAATAATTGTATTTTGTAAGAAACGACAAGTAATCGAAACTTTTTAGCAATATATAACGTGTTTCTTTTATGACTGCGTACGAGGCGCTGCTCGCCTCGTACGCCCGAGCGGCAGCTTTCCAAAGCTCGCTTATAGGTCGTGTGACACGGAGCTAACTCCTTTGAGGTGAAACTCCCTTGCGGTCCTTTAAGGGAAGGAAGTTTGAAGGAGATCCGAGTTGCCCGTGTGACACAGCTATAAGCCTAATAACTTATTTTTTAGGGTGAACGAGTTTTTCAGACTGTGTGATGTTTTGGACTATTTTTCGGTCTCCGCGAGGTCTGGAAAATCAGTCTGCAACTTTATCTCCTATGCTTTCCTTGTTTACCTCCAAACTTAAGGGATTGTGTGCAAAAGAATGGGCAGATTATGATAAATACATGTCATATGTGTAAGTAAAAAAAATCATTCTGCAAGGTCAGAGAGGAAGTTGTTTGGTAATGTCAGATCAAGCACTAGAAAGGAGGCATTTTAGCATGGGAACCTGTCTCCACAGGTGTTTTTAGACATAGACTTTCCCCAAACAGGACAGCAGCTGCAGCACTCACATATAGCATTTAAGCAAGCTGATGACTTACTTATGTATCGCCTGAGCACATTCTCTATCTGTTTCTGCTGGAACCTCCCCTTGATGATTAGCTGGTTATTTGCATCCACAGAACCACTGCAAAAGGTAAAAGGACACCAATGAACGTGGCTTCTGATGTATCATAGCATGACGCAGAAGACAATGCAGAACAACATACATGTAGTGATGAAACGATAAAGCATCTGATGCTCACACTTTCCAAGTATAAAGTGAAGGGTTGTATTTTGTTGACCTCTCAGCTCCCTTGTACAGAAATGAACATTGATCCACTATGCTAGAGGAGACACCTTTACTAATGCATCATGACATACATTCTGGAAGCTAATGAGGTCAAACCTCATTGTCAAACATGCTTGTGTTAGCCAGCAAGTGAGGCTGCTAATGAAAATACCGAAAAGCAAAAAGATTTAAATCAATGTACAGTAAAACCTTGTTACTACGAACTCCCCATTAACAATATTTTCAGAAATCCCCTGCTGACTTCATATGGTTTTAATGCTAAAATATTTCAGTACTATGAACCTCAGAATAACCATCGTTATTCAGTTTCCTATCATGATAACAACACCTCAGCACTACGAACTAATATTCTGAAATCTTAGATTTCCATGTACCCTTTCAAGGCAGCCAAAACAGTAGGCTAGCAGGCGACAAGGCACAGAAAGTTGACGACACAGCGCATGGCTTTGGAAGACCCGAGATTGTGTCCACACAGGAGAGAATTTATTGCATAGGAGACGACACATCAGGTTTTGCAAGTGCGTGCTCCGCCCACAAAAGTGTCGCCTAGCAACAGAGGCTTGTCTCTTCCTTCTTTCACCCTTCTGCGCACGCCCCTTTCTTTCACACTTCTTTCTGCGGCCATACTATTTATTTTTTCATTTAGTACATACTGCAGTCCGAAGACCAAGTGGGTGGGGGGGGGGGGGGGGCAAAAAATGGGACAGTGAAAAAGTTATACAAAAGCATACGGCAAGCATTACCACTCGGACAAGCATAGACTAGAAAACAAAGATACGTTGGGAAAAAAAATTGTACAACTCCGTAAAATCAATTTTATGCGCAAAAAGACAAAAGCAATCGCAAGTTAGTTCACGAGCTGTCAAAATATAGACAAAAGTATGGCATTGTCAACAATGAAGTTTACCCGAAATTATTTATTTGCAGAGTACCTACATCGCCATAAAGGCATTACGTAGGGGGGAACAAAATATAACCAGTAATACAGAAAAGCTTTTGGATAGATATACTCACGAACAGAAGCACTACAATAGCTGTTAGAGAAAGGCATACAAGTAATGTGAAACAAACAGGTTCCAAGATATATAACACATACATATGTTTTACAAGAGCGCCGTCACAGCATTGAATAGAATAGTTTGTTATTTGACACATTTACTATATCATTTGATAAACTGTTCCATTGTCTAATTGATTTGGGGAAAAAATAGTAGTAAAAAGTTTCTTCTGCAGTTATAGGCTGAGATCTTTTTGTTGTTATCACAGCGAGTCGATATATAATCTGGTTCCAGGAGATAGTTATAGCGATTAATACCTGTCCGATTATTATATATTTGGTGCAATAGTTTAAGCCTTAACTTCTGCCTGCGCATATGTAGTAGATCCCATCCTAAAGTGGCCTTCATTTCGGAAACGCTAGAGTACGGGCTGTAATTATTGCAAACAAACCTTACTGCTTGGTTCTGTAGTTTTTCCAGTCTATTAATGAGGTAATCTTGATAGGGACCCAATATTACACAAGCATAATCAAGTATAGTTCTAACATATAAGAAGTATAAAGTTTCTTTAGCTTCACGTGTTGCCTGTTTAAAATTTCTGTCAATAAAATGTAACATCCTACTAGCTTTTGCTATGACAGTGTCAATCTGTTTATGCTTAGTGAGTGATTCGGTAAAATAGACTCCTAGATACTTATATTCCGACTGCATGTCGATAAACGTGCCATTGATGTTATATCGGTGCTGAAATTTGGATAATTTTCTGGGAAAACTTATGCTACTGCACTTTTTTATATTTAAATTCATGTTCCATTTGTTACACCAGATCGCTACCTTATCTAAATCTGTTTTGCAATGTATCTGTCATCTTCAGTGGTAATTTCTCTGTAAATCACAGTCATCAGCAAATAGTTTTATGGGTGATGTAATTAGTTCGACAATGTCATTTATGTAGGTTAAAAATAACAAGGGGCCCAGTACGCTTCCCTGAGGAACGCCCGAAGAAACAGTTATTGAAGATGCAGCGTTGTTTAGGACGACAGACTGGGTTCTTCCATTTAGGTAGTTTCGTATCCAATTTTGAACGTTTTCGTTTATATTTAATGCAGAAAGCTTCACATCTAGGAGCTTATGGGACACAATATCAAAAGCTTTTTGAAAATCAATAAAAACCGCGCCTACCTGACTATTGTTATCAATGGTTTTAGTTAAGTGCTGGAATTCTATTAGTTGTGTGTTGCAGGAATAACCTTTTTGGAATCCGTGCTGGGAAGGTGTAAAGAAAGCATTTGCATCAAGGAATGCGGATATGTTACTATATAAAATGTGTTCGAATATCTTGCAACATATTGACGTTAGTGAAATCAGCCTGTAGTTTTCTCCGAGTTTTCTATCGCCCGATTTAAAAACGGGTGTCACGCTTGCCGTTTTCCAATCTTGGGGAATGAGGCCTGTTTCAAGGGAAAGCTTATAAATGATCGTTAAATACGGAGAAATGATGCTATGACACTCTTTAAGGACCACTGGGGATATTCCATCAGGTCCGATTGCTTTTCTGTCATCTAAATGCCGTAATAAAGAGTCGACACCACTAACATCAAATTCAATGTCTGGCATCATATCGCCTTGATTGGCGTTGTTCAAAAGCGAAGTCTCCCCAGCAGGTAATAGCGAAAACACAGATTGGAAGTACTGGTTGAAGCATTCCACCCTCTGATAGTCCGACATCATGGTTTTGCCGTCAACAGTTAAAGATGGTATTGATATGTCTTCTTTTCGATTTTGTTTTACATATTTCCCAAAAGGTTTTGGGTTTTCTCTCAAGTCCTTGTTTAATTTAACAAAGAAGGTATTTTTGGTAGATTTAATTGTTGCTTTTGCAAGTGTTTCTGATTTGCCAGACTGGTGTCGGCAGAAAACGTTTCATAAGTTTGTCTTGCTTTCCTTACAAGTTTACGTATTTCTACGTTAAACCAAGGTTTTAGTTTTTTTCGTTGCCGCAGGTACCTGCATGGAACATGAATTTCAAATAGTTTAAGTATTTTGTCCCAAAATGCTGACCACAAAGTTAACGGACAGCGTGTGTTTGACATATATTGGAAAGTAAGTTCGGTCCTGATAGCAGCATAGTCTCCTCTGTAGTAGCTGTACACTTTTCTTTGCGGAATTTGCGCCATCCCTACTCGCTGTATGTTAAGTTCTATGACAACTGCCCTGTGGTCACTAATACCTGGGCAAACAGTAACTTTTGATATCATGTTCAGCTCGTTGCAAAGTACTAAGTCTATAATTGCATTTTCTCGCGTAGGTTCCAGTACGTATTGCTGCAATCCATTTAATCCGAGCAGTTCTTCGAACTCTGTGTAAATACGGGACCTATTACCAGCCGCACATCCGGCGTTCCACTTGAAGTCTGGCAAATTGAAATCCCCCGCCCTAGAAATACGCTATACGTGTGGCTTTCGAGTCAGGAAGGCCACATTCTGAAAAAAACATTTGGAGGAAGTGCATTCCACTGTTGATGGTTTGCGGAAAAAAAATGAGTGTTTGAGAAGGTTAATACATGCTAAGTATGGTGTCAGGTCATGATTGTGACTATGCTTGGTCAGCCAGGAAAAAGTGGGAGAAAGGTATTTACCATGATTGATATTGAACTGCCGAGTGCGGAGCAAGAAAAGAAACCTTAGCCTGGCAATAGCTCTACGCTGTTCCAAAAGTGGGATGTCGTTACTAGGCACCAGTGAAGACGAATCATGTTTGTGACTGGTGTTATAGATGAATCTTGGTGCTCTCTTCTGGACCATTTCTAGTTTATAAACATCCTTCTTAAATTACAGGTCCCAGGCCACGCATGCGTACTCTAGATGGGGTCGGATAAAAGTATTGTATGCAAGAAGTTTGATATGGGATGGCGTGTTCTTTAGCTTGTGTCTAAGAATCCCACGTTTCTAGAAGAATATCTACAAATGTTGTCAGTATGGCTACCCCATATTGACTCCCAAGTATTTAGAATTGTTGACTTCAATCAAGGGATTATTTTTTAACGCATACCTAGATGCGAATGGACTAATTTTATTTGAGATTTTCATAAAGACGGATTTGATAATGTTTAATTCCATCAACCATGTGTTACACCAATCAGAGGGACAACTTAGGTTGTTCGGCAAGCACTCTGGCTCGTTTTCACTTTTAATTGGCTTGTAAAGAATGCAGTCATCTGCACAAACTTAATTTTATGGCAGAGGTGTCTACTGATGAAACGATATTGATGAAGATAACAAGGCAGGGCCAAGGATACTACCCGGGAAATTCCCAATGTTACACACACACAACTTCAGAACTACAACCATCGACTTCGACAGGCTGTTTTCGGTTGGTGAAGTAGGAGCGGATCCAACTGATTAGATTAATGTGTATACAATACTAGAAAGCTTCACGACTAGTTTACCATGACAGACGCAGTCAAAGGATTTTTTAAAACCTAAGAAGATAGCATCTATTTGACCTCCTTTATCAAGTGTTATTTATTGCAAAGTCATGAATAGTGGCGACGAGTTGGGTGGTAGTCGAAGGGATTTTCCTAAAACCATGCTGGAAGGTAGTAAAAATATTGTTTTCCTCTAGAAAAGAGATTGTGTAATGCATGATGAAATGCTCTAGAAGTTTACAGGGACCGTAAGTTATCGATACAGGCTGTTAGTTTTCAACGTTCAGATGACCACCTTCTTTGACAGGAACTGCACATGCCATACGGCAACCATCAGCAAGAATTGCATCATTCAACGATAGACAAAAAGATGGGTAGAGGCGTGTGGAATAGGATCAACGTACCACTGCAGAAATATGTTAGGAATACCGTCTGGACCGCTAGATGATTTAGTTTTAAGATTCAGCAACAAAGAAAACACAGCCTCGACAGTTTAAAATCGGCACATATCATAGGAAGATAATTATTACTCATGTTCGTAGGTTGTTCCCGAGTGAATACCACGTGGAAAAATCAATTGAACGGGGGTGCTGTTTTGGTAGAATAATTGACAATACGGCCATCCACTGGCATCTCGGTCAGTTTTTTTTTTGTGCTTGTCACTCAAGCACCGCCAGAATCTATCACGGTTATTTTTCAAGAAGTTAGGGAGTGAGTGGTTGAGGTATCGCGTTTTGGCTTCAGTTAGCCAAGCTGCAAGCTGGGCTTTCAATGAAGCAAGCCTACAGTGGGTTTTGTTCTTTCTGGCACGTTTTAGCCTGCATTGCTAATGTATTATATTGTCGCGTGGTAGTGACGGTGACAAAAGCAGCGAAGCTGTAATGAAACTAGCATTTTATTCGGCGAACCTGTGCCCTCAAGAATAGGCTACACTCAAGGAACAATGACAGCAGCAAACAAGTCTGCGATCGTCGAAAATCTGATCCTCGGGTCAAGCGCATCAGCTTTTATACATGAGCCATCAAATGTTCCAAAGTAATCGGTGGTGCCTGCGTGTCTTCCAGAAAGTTCTACACCATTCGTGTTGCACATACACGCAATCAGATTACACAAGGTTCGGCGACAACAGACAGCGGTCAGAACCATCGATGACATTCCAGAAACTTCCGATACATGCAGGCGCATCCTGCACTGAGTGATTATATTTCTTAGATGACGAAATGCGGTTATTCGATAAACAAGTACACGTGTCACTACCCCCCTCTTAAAGAACACCATCCCTATGCTGTAAACATAAAAGGAGAGCAGAAAACAAAAGCACACTTACTAAGAAAAAGTAACAAAAGAAAAAAGAAATGTCCAAAGGAAGTCCAAAGCTCAGCTATGCAAAGTCCCAAAGTTCGTTAGCGCTGGTAGAATGGGTTAAGTCGCACAACATGGACTATTTCAGGTCGTGAGCGACAGCGCTGCGATAGCAAAATGCCGTCTGGCACGACCTCATAGTCGAGTGCACCAATGCGTCGGATGATCTTAAAGGGTCTGAAATATCGGCATAAAAGCTTCTCGCTAAGTCCTCGGTGTATCGGGGTCCAAACACTGTCGCCGGGCTGGTATTTCACAGTGTCCTCGAAGATTGTGGTGCTGGCTGTCGGTCCTCTGCTGGTTCTTGATGCGTAGGCAGGCGAGCTGTCTGGCTTCTTCAGCGCGCTTGAGATAAGCGGCGACGTTGACATTTTCTTCATTAGTGATGTGCGGCAACATGGCACCAAGAGTCGTCGTTGGGTTCCTGTCATAAACCAGCTTGAACGCTGTAATCGATGTTGTTTCTTGCACCGCCACGTTGTAAGCGAACGTTACATACGCCAGGACCGCATCCCTTGTCTTGTGCTCGACGCCGGCGTACATTACTAGCATGTCGGCAGGGGTCTTGTTCAGGCACTCCGTAAGACCATTCGTCTGCGGGCGATAGGCACTTGTCCTCCAGTGGCTTGTCGGACTGTATTGCAGAATGGCTTGAATGAGCTCTGCTGTAAAGGCAGTTCCTCTGTAGGCAATGAGGACTTCTGGGGCACTGTGTTGCAGCAGGATGTTCTCGACGAAGAATTTCGCCACTTTGGCTGCGCTGCTTTTGGCAGAGCTTTAGTTTCGATGGAGCGGGTGAAGTAGTCTGCCAATACGACGATCCACTTATTTCCGGATGTTGATGTCGGAAAGGGTCCCAACAAATCCATCTCGATCTGCTGAAATGGTTGGCAAGGAAGCTTGATGGGCTGTAGTAATCCTGCTGGCCTTGTCGGTGGTGTCTCGCGTCGCTGACAGTCTCGGCATATCTTGTTTCGTTGCAGTGAAAACGTGTCCGCGAAGTAGTTCATTTTGGAGAGAATTTCGATGCAATGTGTTCTATGGGTCATCGACGAGGAATTAAAAAATCTTCGTTGTGGCAAACATTTTGTTGAAGTTGACTTCATTGTCCCAGGATTCAATTGTACAGATAAACCTCGATATAACAAGGACAAAAAAATACGAAAGTTCCTTCATTATATCGAAACTTACCGTATTTACTCGAACCTAGGCCGACCCCGATCCTAAGCCGACCCCCTAAAATCCGAAGCAAAAAAAAAAAAAAAAACTTAGACATATATATATATATATATATATATATATATATATATATATATATATATATATATATATATATATATATATATATATTACCTCGAATGTAGGCCGAACAAAAAAAAGCGAGGACAACATTCACAAAATGCAAACAGCATTTCATGAATTTGAACGTGCAGAGCTCATTCAACGTTGTTGTCGCTGCTAGACTCGTCCTTGTCACTGTCACCTTCAAAGAGCGCACTATCTTCGGTACCGTCAAGCACATTAGATATGCTGCACTTTTTAAAGGCGCGCACGATCGAAGTACCTGGGATGTCATTCCACACTGCAGCTACCCAGCCCACCAGCTGCGATAGCAATGCACGTTAGATGCGGCCCATTGCCGTTAGCATGTGGTCTTCGTCAGTCAACCAGTCCAAGTAGTATTTCAGCAGACGATCCTTCAAAGGTTTGTTGATGCAGACATCAAGTGGCTGCAACTGGCCCGTCATGCCGCCCGGTATCACAGCGAGGTCCGTGTTCGCTTGGGCGAGCGCAGCCTTCATGTTGTCGGTCAAGTGCCCACGGTAAGAGTCGACAACAAGGAGCGAGTTCTTTGTCAAAAGGGCTCCTGGACGCCGTCGCCGCACACTCTTAACCCACTCTTCCACCATCGCACCCGTCATCCACCCGTTCTCATTTGCCCGCACAATGACATTCCTTGGGAAAGTTTCTCGAGCAGGCAGCGTATTCCTTTTAAATATCATATAAGGAGGGAGTTTATGCCTTCAGCTGTGCAGCACAGCATCACAGTTGCGCGCTGCTTCTCCTAGCCCGCAGAGCGCACCTTCACCTCCTTGGCACCCTTTTCATTCATGGTGTACGCCACTGGCATATCAAAACACACAGCCGTCTGGTCGGCGTTGCCGATTTGCCCAAGGTTGAAGCCTGCCGCTTTTCTCTCTTTCGCAGCACGTAGCACTCGCTGAAAAGCTAGCAGCTTTTCTTCGAAATCTCTTGGCAGCTTCTGGGTGGTTGAAGCGCGACGTCGGAGGCTGAAGCCGAAGCGCTTCATGAATTTCTGAAGCCAGCCCCGGCTGGCTTTGAAATCATTTGGCATTAGCCCTCGCTCTCTCGAAAGTTCCCTAGCTTTCGCTTGGAGCACTTCTGTTGTTATTGGAAGGGCAGCTGCTCTTTGCATCCGAACAAAGTCAGCCAAAACTGTCTCCACTTCGTGGTGACGGTCTTTCTTTGGTCCGCTAAATGCCATCCTCGTTGCGGTGCACGCAAAAAGCTGCTGTCATTGTCCCCTCCAACGACGGACGTTTTTCTCGTCGACACCGAAGTCCCGCCTGGCTTGAAGGTTTGACGATGCCTCTGTGGCTATCCCAACTTCTCGCTTGAAAGCGGTACTGCAGTGGCATCTCCTGCTTGGTGCCATCGCGATAACACCACGCCGCACACCGATACGGTCGACACGACACAGGTCAAAATGGCGACCTCGCTTGTGTACGGTTGGCTATTGGCACGGTTAGTAGCGGCTGCGATACTGACTTTTCTAGATGGCGCTAGCTATGCACCATTTTATCAGTTTCAATGAAAAACTGGCGTGCTTTTTAAAATTCTCGAATCTAAGCCGACCCTAGAGTTTGGAATATGATTATTTGAAAACAAAAAAAAAAAGAACTATCGGCCTAGATTCAAATAAATACGGTAGTTGTATTGAAATTCAACCTGTTATGCAAATAAGTACAGTCGCCGGAATGGGGCCGCAGAATTTTCCGAATTATCGGGCAATCGAAAAAAAGCAAATGTGAATGAGAAAACAATTCATTTTGATAAATTTGGAAGTCGCGAACGAATGATGCAGTTTCATGCCACGCACGCTGATATCTTCACGGCGGTACGAATTAAGCGAAGCCAGCCACGCTTTCACGTGCACTCCACCCCCGCAGCTAATAGCGTCACCTGCACTGGGCCGGACGATGCTATCAGGAAAAGCTTCAGCAGGGGGGAGCAAATGCTTTGTCTGCCTCTCGCTCCAACAGGTCACCGAAACTCGAAATTACTTGACCTTCAATACTAAATGCGCAGTAAGACAGTTTACATGGTGCCACACCATTTCGGCACGCCCACTCTCTGCATAGGGAGCAGATTACCTCTAAAGCAGGACGCCCGGCTGCGTATGCGCTCCGCCGCGCTTTCAGTTACGTGCAGACACGGCCGAGACGCACCCCACTCCCCACCTCAGATGGGCGGCACTCAAAGCCACCATCTTCTTGTCTCAACCTCGCACCAAAAGCACACAGTGCGCAGGGCACAATAGGATCTTATCGCACTTGGACTTTATACAGAACATGATGCAGCTCCACTAAATTATACGGAACATGATGCAGCTCCACTTCAGCAGTCGCTCTTGTCGCATGGTAAGTGATTTGAGAGCTGCGTTTGCAAGCAGCCACTTGCAATTCAGTAATTTGACCATCTGCGTATGTGAAAGTTTTCATTTATTGTCTCAGCATCCCTTTGCGGCGGCAATGAAATTGTCTTATATTGAAATCCCATAGAAACACACTTCATTACACTGAGGTTCTAAATACATGGTGTTCTATGGACAAGAGGTTATGAAAAGTTAAATACTTCGCTGTATCGAATGTCATTATATTGAGGTTTGTTATATAAAGGTTTAATTGTGCACAATTTAGCATTTACCACATTTTTGCCTACACAATATGCACCAGAAATTTTTTAAAGGTTAGCAGAAAAATTGGAGTACGGGATATATGCGAATTTCGACTTTAGCTGTAGGACATTAGTTTGTTTCCAATACATCGAAACCTAAAATTTGAGCCGAAGTGAATATCGAATAGCATATTTGATCGAATATTCGAAAATATCAAATATTTGCACAAGCCCAATTTATTACGAAGCCCAAATAAATAATTTTCACATAACTGCTTGCAAAAAGAAAACACACACACACCAAATGACAGGATATACAGTCGAACCTCGATATAACGAAGTCCAATTTGCAGCAGAAAATTTTGTTAAATCACGAGTTTCGTTAAGTCGAGGTTCGCATGTTTCAGCAGTCCAAATAATGATGCAGGTTCTTAGAACACTCCTGGCATATGGCACCTTGTACATAGCAAAATTACAAAGATAACCAATAAACCCCGAAACTAATAACACAACCAAGAGCGTGATGCCCAATAGCCAGCGGGTACGAACGCATTTTTCTCCATTACGCATACGGTGAAGGGCAGGTTTGCAGCAAGCGCCGCGCCTAGTGCTCATAGCTGCCACTAGATGTGGCCATCAGTGCCATCAACATCATGATTTGTCATCACTAAAAAAAAAAAATTCCTTTCACGAAGACATGGCAACCCGTGGCGTAAAGAAAAAAAATTATGCACATACCAGAGCTATCAACTTGAATATTCTTTAGAAGAAAATTGGAAGTAGTATTAACTTGGTGGATTCATGAGGCCACCACTTACCATCGGATGATACCGCGCTCAGTAAAGCAATGATGACGTTGATTCATGAACGCTGGAATATTTTAACTTCCCGCAGAGCAATTCTATGCAACTCAGGTGGAAGCGAAGAACTCCGTCAGCTTCATCTGCCGCTTTTTAATATCGCAGAGCAGCTGCCACGAGTCAACATCTGTTGTGTACGCCATACTTTCGTCACCGTCGTTGTACTCACGGCGGAGCAGGGCCTTAAAATTAAGGCTAAGGTCCGGGCTTGTTTCATGACCATGCCGCACTTCACTGGCAGGGACTGATCGCGCATTTCAGCGACGTACGCTGCAAGCTTAGCCTACAGCTCCGGAAAGCGTCCACTTCGGCACGCGTCACAGGTGAAAATTTCGCTTCGCTGCAGTCGCCACTCTCGCACCAGCCGTTTGTGATTTAATGTTTCTTCGGCGTAACGGATGGCAGCCCTCTTGAACGCTGCTGTGAACGAGTGCCGAACGATTAGTGGGCCTGGAGCACTCATGACGACTGGGGAAGCATAGAAGTAGCACGTAGCCGGCAGTCAAGTGGAACGCGTCAAACCAATGCCTTTCAACAGAGAAAGAAACCCGCGAGCGGTGTCTGCTCTTAAATAACTACCGATACTCCCCGCAAGCGCCGCCGTTCTGAGGGTGCCGCCGCAAATGGGAACAGCGGCGCTTCCATCAATTATCGCCACCTCCCCATGAGTGTTGCATGCACTGTAAAACTCTCAAAAATGTTGCAAAACCCTTCCGAAAAGCAAACAAACACGCGGGATAGCGAAAAGATACCAATAGGGCCATAGAGCAAACATAAAATAGTAACTACGTTGTAGCTCCCGTTGGTCTCGCTTCTTTAGCGGGGCCATGTTTTGGTTTCAATTGGAAGTCGACCCCTCAACTTCAGACTTTCAAATTTTAAAAAAGTGGTCGACTTACAATTGTGTAAATACGGTAACCAACTGAGAAAACGTGCCCAACGACCGCTGTTTGTAAACTTACTTCCGGTTGACGCTTTCCCGTTCCAACAGGCCGGTGACATCATAGCGCGACGCGTTCCGGAACTTCTGAAGCACTCCGGCTAGTACTACATGAGCGCGTACGCTGAGAGTTTCATACGACACGATAGATGGCGCAGCGGCACGTTCTGCTCCACTTATTGAAGCACGCTGGGAAAATTTGAGCATTAAAGGGCGCATGCAAATCACTGTATGCCCAGCTAAAGTTTTCGTCTGCCTGTCAAGGAGGCTCCTGGTACGTGCATGCGATGCACGACGGCTTCGTTAAATCGGAAGTACAGTATTAAGAGACCTCGTTAAATCGCGAAAAAGAAATACATGGTTTTCAATTGGGCAGAGATTGGGAAAAATAAGAAGTGCGTTATTTCGAGAATTTCGTTAAATTGAGGTTCATTATATCGAGGTTCGACTGTATACAAATTCTCAGTTAACTTTTTTTTTTTTTTTACTGGCACAAATAACTTACCTCGTTCCTAATTCTGCTAGTAAAAATGCTTGCACATGCTTGGGCTGACGATGCAACCTGCAGTAAAGAAAAGCAAGATGTATAAGAGAAATGCACTTGCCAGAGCGATCGCACAGCTGATTGCATTATTAGTGACGTATGACTATATCACGGGAGTGAAACATGCGGCACACTTTAACACTGCAAACAGCGAAGGCTGATTTTGAATTCATTGAGATGATCAAGAACATAAATGAATAAACAAGGAAGGCCAATTTTGTAAAGGAACGAAAATGACCACATAAGAAGCTTGAATTTGCAGTTGGTGCTACAGCTGCAATAGAATTTGGAGCAAATTTCAGTGAACCCCAAATTTGGTATAGCTTCAGCGGAGAAAGAAATATAGTGACGCATCACTTTGTGAAGGCGGGTTACACGCAAGCGTATGCGTGCTGTTTCGGAGTTTCTAAGCTATGCCGTTTTGCCTGACACACCTGCATTAGTCGCAAGGTGCTTAAAACTTTCTTCGGGAGTTTCCTGGGTACACCTAGCCCGTGCCCAGCGTGTGCAGACGACTCCGGGGTTGGTAGGCTTGCGCTCGGCCTCTCGATCAACAGATGAATCCGGTACATTCGTAGCGCACACAAGAGTCCGTAACAACTGACATAAGAGGTGAACCCAGTGAACCTTCCCCCGGCCCCCGCTCCTCTTCTCCACCTCCAGGTGCCCTCCTACTTTGGCACTAGCACAGCACACAGGCATCTGACTTAAAGGCACTTTGCGCACGTCCATAAAATCACTAATGTGCTCAAAGTTCTGGCAAGCCTAGAAAAAAATTACACTTGGAAATAGTAGAACCTCGTTAATATGTTCCCGTTACGTAGTGTATTTACTCATGTCTAGGCCGGCTCAGATTCTAAGCCGACCCCCAAAAGTCCGAAGCAAGGAAAAACAAGGAAAAAACAACAACACTTATCTCGAATGTAGGCCAAACAAAAAAGCGAGGACAGCGATCACAAAATGAAAAAGCATTTACTGAATATGAACATGGCGAGCTTATTCTACATCGCTGCCATCCCTCATTGCGACCAGCGCATGCAAAAAGCATCTCCCATTGCCCCCCTCCAAAGACTGACATTTTTCTCATCAATGCTGAAGTCCCACCCAGCTTGATAGTTTGACGATACCTCTGCGGCCAGTACAACATTTCGTTTGAAAGCGGCAGTACAGTGGCATCACCCGTTTGATGCCATTACGATAATGCCACACTGCACGCTGATACGACACAGCTCAATATAGCGATGTCGCTCATGTACTTCAGTTGGCTACTGGCATGGCTAATAGCAGCTGCAATACTTACTTTTCTAGATGCTGCTAGGTATGCACCATATTTATCATATTCCATTAAAAACTGGCATGTTTTTTAAAATCCTCGTATCTAAGCCGAACCTAGAGTTTGCTATATGATTATTTGAAAAAATACTGTCAGCCTAATTTGAATAAATACGGTGCGCATTTTCCCGGCGCCAACGTTCACAATCGAGAACACAAAAAATGCCCCAAGAGAGTTCATCTCATTTTTTTACCGGTTCATACGTTCCCTGCAAACACGATTTTCGGCACCAACGTTCAGTACGTCGTCAAACTGCGATAGTATAATACGTTTTCCGGCCGCTAGATCCCATGTAAACAAGAAAATGTGCGAGGTGTGCGATCGAGAATAGTATATAGCTGCCCGTGCGGCAGCTTCGTCGCAATACTCGCCCGCCAATCTCATGTGAAAACAGTGGCGAACAATTAGTTTCTCATTTCGGTACAAGAAAACCTTCTCTGGGGTCGGCACACGTGACATTCACAGCTATCACTGCCAATCTAAATTCGATAAGCATGTTTGCCTATTTGTTTCACAACGCGTTGGTGCCATCAGAAGCCTAGTGCACGCTTTTAATAGGTGATAACTGAAACTCGCCGCCGTTCTCTGTTGCAGACTGCGACCACCCTCTACGTTTTCGGGCTGCTAGATTCCACATGAAGAAGAAAAGGCACAAAGTGTGCATGCTTTCGAGAACAGTATATAGCCGTCCATCTCAATTGAAGACGACGGTGCACCCAGTTTTTTATTCTGGTAGCAGCAAATCTCCGCCCGGACTGTCGCACACCGCATTCACAGCTATCGCTGCCAAACCTATTGCGATAAGCACCTTCACCTATCTGTTTTACAGCGCGTGATGCATAGTGCTATTGGTAGCATACTGCACGCTTTTAGTAGGCGATAATCCAAAGGCGCCGCAGGTCCCTGCTACAGGCAGCGTGATGTGGGCATCACGTTTCGCATCCAGCATCGCCCAACAGCTCAATTTCGCTTCAATCCCGTGGCACTCTTAAAACACGACACAATCCAAAAACAACAACACGTGTCTTGGGCCACCGAAGCACCACCAGCTCGATACGCGTCAGGCTTCTCATGCTGCAACGATCAGCGCGACGCTTCGCATTACGTAGATGCCAACAATAGTTGAGTCTGTCAAAGTATTTTAGTTACTTCGGATCGTGCGTCTTTCCGGTTAGCACGCTTCTTCCTGAACATATGAATGAGGTTCTACTGTACTAGTGCTATAACCGTGCGACATCTAATGGCCCCTGGGAAGAAAATCACTGAATGAAACCTGAACTGTAGTACTTTACGACGGTGCAGTCAGGGAGAAATGCGCACACTACTTTATGACCCTGATAAAACTAACATTATCACCTCTACTCCTACCAGCAACATGAAGGTGGCAAACAATACCGAAGCAATACACAAGCTAGTAGTTGCAACTGTTTTTTAAAGTTTGCATGCAACTTAATTTGATGTTTTCAGCCAAAATCTACAAATTTCTCACGTCAATGTAAACTGCAAAATTCATCCTTGAACAGTTATCTAATTTAAATATTTTGTACAAAAAATTACAACTTGTGAAAACTGAGTGCAAAAAAAACTGCTGGCTGTTGCTACAGGCAGCACTTGTTATTTTTTCAAATTGTTTAAGCTAGGTGGCACACAAAATTATCTATAAAAAAAAACTGTCACAAACATCTATAGAAGGTCAATATGAATAAAAGTCCATTCATAAATTCTGCACATCACAACTTTTACAATTTGGCACGTCAAGCAACTTCACAAGCACAGCGGCTGTACTTACATCTTGCAGATCTCCAGGAAATTGGCAAAAGAGGACTTCTTGGTGCCCACCTTCAGTACCTGAGGTGGCCGCATCACCAGTTTCTTCTTCTCACCAGCCACCATGTCTGGGTTTTTTTCCCTCATAATGTTGAACACCCGTTGTAAAAGCTACAGTGGCAAAACGATGCAATATGAGGTTAATTTTTCGCATTGGCTACACCAGCATGTTCAAAGAAAACTGAGGATATCCCAGAATAAATAACAACTTGGTCCACAGAACATAAAAATAAGTAACAAGAAGGACAATGGAGTGTAACATTTATCAGGAAACACCGAAGCAGACCTACTGGTTCCAGAGAACAGCAGTGGTCTGCCAATAATTCAAGTGTTAACAAGTTCAACGAAGAAGAAATTATGCAGATCCCAAACACTGTGGGAATCTATGTAAGTGAAGGTTTCTGTGCTGGTTGCTTTGATTACCGATAATTAGCAGTGATGTTGACAGCGAAAGCTTAATTTGTTCAACATTTAGTCTAACAATAGTGGCGAGTTGATGTTAAACGTTACCGTGCGTGCACCACTGCTGTCTGCATGCGTAGTATACAGAACACACAGGGAGAGGTGTTTGCTTGAGGAGGCGTTCACTATTTCATAACCTCTGAGAGGGTTGAGCATTGTCGTTGCCTCGCATGGCACATCGCATTGTGGCAGAAGTATTAAACTTGAATTGGATTATGGGGCTGTACATGCCAAAAGCACAATCGGTTCATGAGGCACGCTATAGTGGCGGACTCCGGATTAATTTTGACACCATCGTGTCCTTTAACATGTCTCTAAATCTAAGTGCATGAGCATTTTTATTCCGCCCTCGTCGAAATGCGGCTGCCACGGTCGAGATCAAATCCGTGACCTCGAGCAATGACACAGCTGCAAAGCTACCACAGCGGGCACAGAAGTGTTGATTTCATGGTCAACCACTTCCATAGTGTCGCTTGGACCCTGCAGTGCGCTGTAATGCGGCTCTGCTTCTGCATGCCCTGCGTAATTTGTCCGCTTGACGTATTTGCATGTTTATTTTTCAGAAACAGCGGAAACGTACCGTACCGCACCTTGAACTTAAGCTTATCCAGTTTTCCCGTAACCGCTGTCCTGTCTATAGTAGCAGGGTTCCCTTGCCTTCTCACATCAACCCCCCCCCCCCCCCCCCCCATATGGGAACTGCCTCTTCTCCTCCCTCCTCTCTACTGTTCTATCTACTATCTATGACCCCCTGGACTCGCACATTAATAGAAGACAAAGCGCTGCAGTTTCTGCAGTGCTTTTGAGGGGGGTCACAGGTAATTACAGCTCTCAAGAGGCTAATATGGCAATGCCCAGGGAGCTCCAGAGGGCATTGTGCCCATTCCACGCGGTGAGTTTTCTCATGCTCCTGTCATGTACAGTCACCGACTGATTTTTCGGACTCCAAAAATTCAGACATGCTCGATTATTCGGTCTGCTTCGCTGCACCGCCATTCTCCCCATAGACCATAATGTATACCAACTGCTGAAAGTTTGGACGCCTTGAAACCTCTCATCTGATTTTTCGGACACTCCTTGAGCCAACTCAATCGAAAGCACCATGCACCGACTCTGACCGGTGGAAGGTTCGATTTGCTGAATGCCATTTTTGTTTTGAATAGAGCCTCCTTGCTGCTCCACGAAGTGGCGCTACTGCAAATCGGGCTAATCATCATTGTTTCTGCCTGGTTCGTGGCTGCAGCAGTTCCTGTCTCAGCTTAGTAAGCCATGTCAAGACAATCCAGCAGCTGATTTGTTTGTTTCTTCATGCACAACGCTGCGAGTAGGCCACATTTTTTGTTTGTGCGACTGGTGTCGGCGTGGTGGTGTTTGCTTTGTGTGCTGTGTCGAGGTTGCGGTGATCCAACACGGCATACGGAAACATAGCGTAAAGTGTCTAATGGTACCGACAGTACCCGCGCAGACTGCGCTGGGGAATGCTGGCAAGCGGGTGCCGGGAGCCTAGGATTTGTCGCCTTCCGATGTGCACCCTACTGACGTCGAAAGTGTTCTGCCAAGACCTGCATAGTGGTTGCATTGCGATTCCGGACACCGTCTCATTTGACAGTTTCACAGATGCTCACGCTGCTGTACTGACATGCGCAGAACTCGATGACGGCGAGATCAAGTTTTCAAGTTTTGTACTTCCGTAACAGTGTTTACTCATCCCAAAGAATAAATGGGGCATGTGCAAATCTCCAAGTTCTTTAAAGGAGTAAAGACACAAAAATTTTAAAGTGGAGATAACACGCGAGATCGATTTATGTGGGCACATACACATCATCTGCAAATATAGCTTAGAATGTATTTAAAATCAATTTTAAAGTATGTGCGCAGCCAACTGCAAAATGCAACACCTCGCGACATTGATATCAAGGAAGGATTGTAAACATCAGAGAAAACGCTAGGTCACGAATTTTCGTTCGCTGCCATGCTGCTTGTATGTGCCCTTCTCAGTTGCTTGTAGTGGGACACTCTCCAAGTCTGTACAACTGCAGAATTAGGCGGCAGTTTTTGTCGTGTCTGCAGATTTCCCGCACAATCAGCTTGACTGCGCTGCACTGACCATTGAACATGGCCGATGCGAGGGTCTCGAGGTTCGTCCTTGCTGTCGCCAACCGCAATATCTGAGTCGCTGCTTTCTAGTGGATCGAATCGAAAGTGATTGGCCACGTCTAATACAGTGGCGACTCCAGCCTGCAGGAAAATGCTGCTGCTGGACGATGACGAAAACGATGACGTAGATGGTGGCGAGGACATCGCAAAGAACGTACAGGCATAGCAGACAAACTCGCATATGTCAGAGGTTTTTGCGATCCTGTGCCTAGCTGTGTTTACATTCATTCTCTGGCCCATCTCGTTGCTCTCTGAAACCGAAACTTGGAGTGGTCACTACCAACAAGACTCCAAATCATTACCTGTCACATTCTGAAGTAAATGAGCTTTCGTGCCGTGATTACTGGGTCATTAGCTACTTATTAAAGTGGAAAAAAACCAGGTCAAAAATTTTGTGTCAGTACTCCTTTAATATGCCATGCAAGCACTGACCAGCAATTTCATCAGCACCACATGACAGAGAATGGTGCCAACACAGGCAAGAGTACACATGTAAACAGCATATGTGATAGTACTGCTGCCTTAGTCTGCTAGGCTGTTCTATCAAGTGTGTTACAATCCCAGTTGGCTGATTATTTCAAAGCACTACCTACCACCGAGCAGAAAGAGCACCCCTGAGGAGCCAATGGAAACAGAAAAAAGAATAAACAATTGGGTCCTTAAACTCGCTAAAAATGCAACCAATTTCGGAAAACTCACCTCATCATACGTGTAATCTCTGTCGCTGCCTGACCACGTATTGGAACTGCTGGTGGTGCTCGACTTGGTGTCCATGTCATCTGCTAAAAAGCAATGTGCACAAATATGTATACACAAGTACAGAAGCCTTAGGATCATATTGCTCTACCATCATAGTGAAGGAAAGGTGTGGCGAGGCAAGCAAGTACCAGACATTCACCTGCTTCAAGTCAGTGTGCACAGAGGAAGCCGCAGTCCCATAAAAAGTGCCAACAAAGCGAAAAACACTAGTGTGAAGAGGCAGCAGGTTCCTCCAATGCCGAGTAGCAGGTCAGAACATTGACTCAGGCCGACCTCTCCAGCTTTTCTCTCATAATAAATACTCCTCTCTATGAAATCGCCCTAAGAGCATTTTCTTCAATGTTAAAATGCAAAGTAATAACCATATTTTATTATCAGTGATTAGCTAAAATTTGCCACATAAACAGGTCATGTTATGTCATGGAAGCTGGTAGTATATTTTCCCTCAAGTGGTGGTGCCAAACCGCTTCTACACGTGCATTTTTTTTCTCACTTCAAAAGATCTGTTCTCGGTGCAAGTGGAACTGGGAACAAAAGGAAACACAAATATACTTAGCTTGACTTAATAAGTGCCACTTTAACCTTTCGAGGATCTCCACCATACGTGTACTACACTGAGCAATATGAGCGGGAACACATGAACGCGTGACAAATGGCCTCGCACCCGACGTGGGGCGATTCGCGGCGGCCGCTGTCGGAAACAAAGTGGAAAGGGCGCCGCGGTTCCGCTAACTGTTTGCACTACCGCTTCGCTAGCGTTGCTACAAAACAGCAGCTGATTGCGCGTCACCAGCTGCTAGGGATGATACGAGTTCATATCAGCGGACACAGCCACATCCAATGACCCATCAGGCTATGTAACTACTGAGGGCTCGGCCGTGACGTAGCCTGCCGTGATACACAGGATTTGCTTATATCCAGGTGGTGTTGGCTGAGCATTGATATGTCCGTTTTATTTATTTATTATTTTTTTTCGTGGAACATGCTTATGAAGTAGACCATGGCTGCCTGTGCCTAGCAGTCATCTGTGTTTCAGTGCCTAACAATGTCGCGAGTGCCTTTGCATAAGTGGGAAGAAGTCGTCGAATTGTCAAAAGTTACACGGAGCGCAACATTGCTGCCTTGACAGGCTGCCAGTTGAAGACCGTCAACATGATGGTCCAAGCATACAGAGATGAAGGATGTGGCGTGCAAGAGGCGACCCCCGCACCACGTCAATGGACCAAGTCTTACAAATTGCTGCTGCAGTCAATGAGAAGCCACTTCAAAGTGCAAAGGTCATGCACAGTACTCTCGACCTGGCAAATGTAAGTGACAGCACGGTACGACGAAGGTTAAGGAAAGCCGCACTCCGAAGTCGCATTACAGCTCAGAAGCCCCTTCTCACAGCTGCCAGCAAAACTGCTCGCCTGAAGTTCGCTGTCAATCGCCGCAGCTGGAGAATGGCGGATTGGAAATATGTCATCTCCGACGAATCTACTTTCTCGAGCCGCTGGTACCAGCAGAAAAAATTTGGAGGATGCTTAAGCTTCGCCTTTAAGAGTGGAACGCGATAGCATTCAAAGATCCCCGACTGGTTTTCGCGCTTCCCGGCAACTGCAGCTTATGAAACTGTTATGTTTACTGGGAAACGTTCGCGGCGAATGCTATGCACGAAGGCAGGCTTTCTGGTCAAAACGCGGCCTTTTGCAAGGACCGCAATGCGGCAGAGGCGAACGCCATCTGGAAGTCTTTCAAGGAAGCAGTCGCGCTGCTCGGTGGACTCTGGGATATTTACGTGCTGGCGTGTGCAAATGTCGGACGCAGTCTCCGGTCTGTGCTCTGTAGAAACGCTGGGAAAGGGTTTGTTTGAGTTTTCGCGTAACAGAATTATGTTTTCTTGTACACTTAAATTACAGACCAAGAGCTATCATGTCTGTAGGTTGTGTGCAAGTCGTAGTTTACGAATTCGGCACGTATTTTAGCTTGATAAATTAAATTAGTTCAGTGAATTCCTTGCATCCCATGAACAGCCTGGGTATGTGCGGTTCGAATACCTTTTTGGTGATGTGACGTCTGACCCCGGATGCGGGACACTGGCAACGGATTTTTGGCAACACGGGCTCCTTAACGCTGTCGCGTTAAAAAAGAGTGTGGCGTATGGAGAGCACACGCTTCTGTCCGTAGAACATCAAGGAGGAGGCCGCAAGCGGACGCACGTCAGTAAGTGTGTGGGCAGCTATTTCGCGCGACAGCCTAAGTTCCCTTGTAAGAATCTCTGGGAGATTTACTAGTGTTGCGTATTGCACATTGCTGGAGCATGAGATGATCCCATAGGCACTGAATGGCCCACACCCAGGTGGGTACTATCTATTCCAACAGGCCTTGTCTCCTGCACATACAGCAAAGGTTGAGCCGTGTCTTTTAGATGAACAAGGGGTAATGCACCTTGAGTGGTGTGGGAAGGGTGCAGACATGAGCATAATAGAGCATGTTTGGGCATGTATGAAGGCTAAGCTTTCCACGCTCTCTTTGTACTTGGCAATCGCTGATGAACTGTGGGACGCTATACAAGAACAGTGGAAACGTCTTCAAGGTGACACAGCCTTCATCGAGGCTCTCTATGGGTCTCTGCCAGAAAGAATGGAGGCCGTCATTCAAGCCAGCGGAGCCATGAGCAGTTATAAGCCCACCAAACGTGCAAGAAAAAGGCAATCTGATGCTGATATAATGGGGTACTTTTTTTATGTGCATTCAAAGTTTGTTACCATGTCGCAAACGCCCAATAAAAACTTTTCAACTGACTGCTGTGTGCAACTTTTCTCCGTTCACGAGAACCAGGATACAGCAAAATAGGTATAAAAGAATACTGATTTTTCCTGCGCGTGAATGCTATTACAGGTACTATAGTACTAAGCCGGTATTACTGCCAGATGTTCCATGTGTGTCATAGAGAGAAAGATATTTTTTGCACAGAACTATAAGCAACACACTGCCACGCTCTGCGTACTATAACCACCTTACCCAACGCTAGCAGCCGGTGAAACACAATCAGCAACCGTTTCATGGCAACGCTAGCAAGGCGGGAGTGCCAAGAGTTAGTGGAAGAGTGCCCCCCTTTCCCTTCAGTTTTCGACAGCGCCATCCGCGTATCGCACTAACCCGGTTTCGAGGCTATTTGCCACGCGTTTGCGTGTTTCCACTCATATTGCTACAATAGTACAGCTGTGCAAACAAGTCCAAACTGGTCACAGAAAAACATAGACGGCAGTGACCAAGCATTTGAAAAGCTCATCTCTTTAGAATTAAATGCTGCCCAGTATTGCTCTCAAGGTGCGGCAACCTCCCATGACTTAAAAAAATTAAAAATTTGTGCTGCAATTTGTGGGGATTGAGGTGGCCTGGCCCTAGGTGCCCTTGTGTGGGCACTCACCTGTTGTGCTGTCCCTACACCTCTCTCTCCACTCGCAATGGTTGTTGGTGGTGGCCTCAGCCATGCACAGACCGGTTTGCGGTGGCAGCACTCTCACTGTCAATGGCGGTTGCTGCTACCGACAGCGAGTGCGAGGGCGATCTCTTCAGGGCAGCACTTTGTACGTACACATTTTCCTCTCCGCTGCCAGCCCCTTTGTTAGTGTCTCAGACTTGAGCCCTCTTACGGTGACTTTGCATGTACGGCAAGCGCTTACCTTGTGTGGGTCCTTTTCCGAATGCTACCGAAGAGCAGTGCCTAGTGCTTGCACATACTATGCTGAGCCACAGTTATTGGAGGCCCAAGCTGACGGAGACTGTTATCACGAGAGCCAGCAGCATGGCTGCAGGGACTTTTCCTAGCATTGTGTCATGGGGAGCCATCCTCTCGCACAGAAGTGCTAGTGGCACCCCTTTTTCAGTATTTTTTGTCGTCGGAGACAAACAGCTTCTGCTAACTTAAGGCAATACGCGCGACCCTGTGGCTTGCTAAGCCCAAACCCAGGGTGGTCAGTACTCCTGTGGTACTAGACCCCCACCAATTTTACTGCTGTTCTGCTTCCACTAGAATGCATTTTTCGGTTCACACTACAGTGGCTGCCATCGTGGTGGTTTAAGAGTATATCATTTCCCCCTTCACTCAGCTTACTATCACATGCTCACGTCCACAACTGCACACTTTATATTTGGCATTGTTGCACATATTTCAATCGGGAGCATTTGAAAACTGATTGCTATGTAGTTTCTTATCTCTGAACCTGTTACCACGAGATGCTCACCTACATGGCTTTCCTGTAGGCATGCAATCCCCTTGTTTGCAGGCAAATATTCAAAAACTGGTGATACTTCAGTGTGTGCATCTTTTTTTGCGAGGCAGGCTTCCCCCCCCCCCCCCCCAATGGGTGTGCACCACTGAGTTTGCATGTGGTTTGGTATGCCTCGCTTGCACTGTGTCTGAGGGGCTGTATTCTCTAATTTACCCACTTAATTTTCCATTATTATGGCCGTTTGTCATTGCTGGAATTGGCTCCTAGGAACGATTCATGATAAGAATGGAAAATGAAATGGAAGGTTACTAGGTGTCAAACTAATTTTAAAAATAAATCATGCTTAATTGCATGCAACTAAGGTGACCACACATAACGCAAGAGGGGATTTTCAGTCTCTATGAGAAAGGAAAAAATATTATACATGTCCTGAACCCTAATTTAACATGAGACACGTTCTGCGACACGTTATATCTATGCAAACACAGCAAGTTATCTGAATTTGATTAATTTTGCGACAAAATTACGTGAGTTAATAAATGTACTCCAAAGTAAGCAAGGGACAGGGCACAAGAGCAGCCCAAGCAATCTTGAGCTCGCGCCTCCCTGGAGAACTGGCTATATGGCTGCAGTGCAGAGCATTCCTCTTCACTACTGATGCCCCCATCGGAAAAGGAGCCATCCCAGCGACTCCTGGTGAACATAGTATCAGTGGGTCCTAACAAGGCTTCAGGAGCTGTACGTTGTTGCAGCTCGAGGTGGCGTTTGGGCCAGGAATCCTCCAAGCCCATCGACGAGTACATCCGGTAGTAGAAATGAAAGAAAAATGGTTTATTTTACACTAGTTAAACTGGCTCCAGATACGGAAGTGGGCACTCCATGAAGAGCATATTAAACATCTGTGTTCACATCAGGACACGTCGGCACCACTTCCCTGCATCAGAAGTCTCCACTTTTAAAAACGTCTTCCCTAGGCAACTAGACTAGGGAATCTGATTACTATCGCGGCCAATTACAATTGTCGAGTCGGTCGCAATATCCCATCCATGATATTGCACTGTTCCGCTGAACTCCGGCCTCCGATTCTGTACGTTCCCCCGCATATTTACCAACCTGGGAATCTGAGGTCAAAGCCATTCCCGCTTTAGCATTCAACGCTGGCCCTATTCATCAATTAGTTCAGGCTGTCAGGTCCAGGGAGAGGTGCCTTTTGTTGACCCATCAACTGTTGGTGCCAATGCTGTGTTGACTTCTGGATAGGTGCTGATGAATGAGTGGGGTTGCCTAGTGGTAAACACCTAATTAATGCCCTTGGCTGTGTTGAGATGTAACAATGTGGACAATTTCACGACCACAACAGCATTAGTTCATAGGTGGCGTGACAGGCTCGACAATATAGTTCACAGGTGATGTCTAACCTACAACACGGGAGGGTCCTTGATATTTGGAGACAACCTTGGAAGAGGACAGCAGGAACAGCTGGAACCCAAAGCCACACAAGGGAATCTCGAAGAAAGTGCCAATGCAGGTGGTCATCACGTCATGACTTTTGTTGCCATTGGTCGACAGCTGTAAAGAAACAGGCGAGCTGACCGCATTCCTCGGCGCAGCAGGCAGCTTCAGAGATAGGCGTACATTCAGATGAGTCGGGTTGGTACGGAAGAATGGTGCCGAGTGCAGTCTAAGGTTCATGGCCATACAAGAGGAAGAATGGGGAAAAGTTTGTGGTCGCCTGTGGTGCAGTGTTGTAGGTGTATGTCATGAAGAGCAAAATAAGGTCCCAATAAGTGTGATCAGAGGTGACGTATTTGGAGAGGATGTCGCCAAGGGTGCGGTTAAATCTTTCCATCAAACCTTTAGTTTGAGGATAGTAGGCAGTGGTGGCGCAATGAACGATGCGACATTCAGCAAGGAGTGCATGTACGACTTCGGAGAGCAACACACATCCTCCATCACTCAGAACTTCGCGAGGTGCGTCATGACGGAGAACAAAGTTTTTCAGGAGAAAGGATGCTATATCACGAGCTGTGGCAGCAGGCAGGGCAGCCGTTTCTGTCTATCACATCAAGTGGTCGATGGCGACGACTATCCAACGGTTTCCGGAAGCCATGCTGGGAAGGGGTACATACAGGTCAATGCCTATGCGATCGAAGGGCCTGGCAGGACACGGGATTGGCTGGAGTAGACCAGAGACATGCTGAGAAGGAACCTTGTGGTGTTGGCACTTAGGGCACAATCTAATGTACTTGGACACAAAGGTGTGCATGCCATACCAATAAAACCTGGAGCGAAACCAGGTGTATGTCTTGAAGACACCCACATGTGTTTACTGTAGGTCAGCGTGGAAGGCAGAACATATTTCACCACGAAGATGTCGAGGTATGACCAGAAACCACTTGCGGCCATCAGAGAGGCAGTTCTGGCGATAGAGGAGGCCATCCCACATTTTGAAATGAGAAGCTTGACAGCCCAAAGCTCGAAAAGGTGGTTGCAGAGTCAACGGGTTTGAAAGGAAGCGAATAACAGTGCTAATCCAGGCATCCTTGTGTTGCTCTGAAGTCATGTCACAGCCTGATAGGAACGATTTTCGTGCAAAGCATTCTTCTCAGAGTCAAGCCAGTTTTTACAGCGAAGCTGTTTATGCAGGCGTTGTGGCGTCGTTATCAGACTTCGCTAAAAAGGGGCCACGTGACCTTGCAGGAGAGGAAAAGAAATGCTATCTTATATGCGAATCTTATACGGTTGTCACACAGTGCATTTTCAGCAATCAAGCCAGATCGGCATGATATTTATCAACGATAGATACCATCCTGCCGCGAAAGAAACAAATGTTATGCTGGCGGTTCGCGACCAACGAACAGTGCCCAGCGATTGAAACGCAATAGTAGGAAGGAGCGAAATGGCTGCAGGCATCTCTTACGCCAGCAAGAAGTGCGGCAGCCACATCAATCGTCAAACCAATCCAACCAATCGTCAAAACGATTGCAGCGCCTGCACCTGCAGTGGTGGGCCTTGCGCACAATATGTTGAGCTTTGGATTAGTGGTACCACATATTCCATCCCAGCTACAACTATGGGAAGACCACGAGTAGTGCGTACTGAGAAAGAAGCTGCCTACCAAGAGTGTCAATGAAAGTTGGCTCGTGAATGGGCTCGTCATCGTAGGGCCGACTCCGAGCTGCGTGCCAGAGATGCCTAATGCCAGATGCCAGAGATAACCCCAAAAAAGCACTCCTAAAGCATGCTCACCCCATGATGCACGCAAAAGCGAAGATTAGGTGAAAAACTGGTGAAACTAAAGATTTACAACAGAGACTGCTTGTGAAGTTTTGACTTGCATGGTGCAACACTCAGTGTAACTAACACAGCTTCGCTGTTCGACCATCTTCACGGACTGGACGGGGCAGTGATTTTTTGTATTCTGTCTCGTCATTCTCATGGGTCAAGAAGCAGACAACTACCGCCATTTGCAGTCAAGGATAAGAAGTAGCCGAGGCTTCAGCTGGCAGCCACTCGCAGGACGATGAGGGGGTGAGGGGGCACCCAAATGCATTGATAGTGAGCTCTGTTGACAAATGGCCTTGATTCACAAGCGAAGTGAGCATCTACTTTCGCTCTGGCAGTATCAAATCCAGGCATTGCACACCAATTTAGCTGGTTCAATTTCCCCTTGGCATCTTAATACATTAGGCAATAGCAAAATGCCATAGCACCTCTCGGCCGCCGCTAGGGCCCCGCAAGCTTGACTTTGGTTCTGTTTCCCTACAATAAGGCGCTGGTGCAAAGTGAGCATGCTCTCTAGCAACTGAGCTGCGGGGCACGTTCGTGGTCAAACTGCAATATTATATCCCTTTGATGCACATGTGCTATTGCACATGAGCTTTGATGCGTCCGAAGGTTCGATGCAGTAGTGGAGTGCTCAGCAAGTAAAACCTTCATTCATTCGCTTGTTGGAAGTGTTAAAACACTAGGCAATACGAAGACAAAAAAATGTGTTTCAGCCTGCTAGAGCCCCACCAGCTCAAAGTGCATCAGTGTACTGTGCAAGACAAAATAATTACTTTTACACGTAAGTTGCCCTGAATAATTTAAATCTGCAATAAAAAATGTGACCCTGAAACGATTGGGGGGGTGGGGGGGGGGGGGGTGGAGTTGAAATATTTCAGTGTCGCGAACCCAATATCAGAAGGAGAGCTTCACCGCGAATACAGACACTCTCTCCACTCGCCCTGTCTAGCCTCCGCAAGTGAAATTCCTTCCGTGTTCTCACATACCAGCCCTCGACGATCGCGTGACGTATACGTCACGGGCCCCGCCTTCATTTTTTTTTTCCCTCGCTTTTTTTCAGTGCGGCGCACTTCCACTGACAGCATTGCGTGAGAGCTGTTGCAACTATCTCGTTTCGTGCAGCACATGATTTTGCGCACTATGCACGAGGACACCTGGCTGGAGGGTATAATCTGTGCTACACGAATACTGAGCCAGACACAATCGGATCACAGAGCATGATCCCGCGCTGGAACACAGTAGAAAATGACAGTTTTGGTGTCTGCACGCACGAATGCACGACGTGGGAATAAGCAGACCAAACAGAAGTACATCTCTCTTGCTGCGGCGCGAAGTAAAAAAAACATGCAGACATTCAGTTTGTGCGTTTTATTAATTCTCTAAGCTTTAATTCGTCTATTCTAGCAACATATTACACATACAACAAATGCTGGCTGGAATAATTCTCGAAGTCACGTGTCACCACAAGCGACGTCACAACGCGAACACGTGTACGTCATCCTCCCGGCGAGAAGGGAAAACAGCGCATTTGATTTGAAATTTCAGATCTTTCTGTGGCGCATAGCAATGTAGTACTTTGCAGACACAATAGTTATCGTGCATTGTATGCTCTGTGCTTGTCAGCTCAAAATGGCCAGACCTGGTGAGGGGCTCTTTAATAGAATGCATGCTTTTAGCCCCTCCCTCCTTCCCCTTTTGTGATGTCCGTGAAATTTTTACAAATTTTTATGTTCACGGGTTGGCAGGTATGGTATTGCACCACAAGCAGCATGTACTGCAGTTACAAACCTGCGCAAAATTTATTGCATTTACATAGTTATAACCACTACCCTTTAATAGAGCGCAGCAACAAAAATATTTGTATAAGCAAAAATACATGCAGTGCATTGATCAACACATGTGAGAAAGTGCTAGACTCACCAAATGTTGTATCATCATTGTCGTCATCTCCAGCTGCACCACTTTCTGTATCGACTGCATCAAATGTGATCTTCTTCTTCTTCTTTTTCTTCTTGGGAAGGTTGAAGTCCAAATCGTCATCAAAAGCGCCATCCCGCTCCTCGTCCCTATCTTCATCAGCCATAACAGACAATTCTTCCTTCGGTTCCATTTCCTGCACATATTTGTCGATTTCAAAATAAATTGTAACAATTTACTTCATTCTCCTTTCTTTTTCAACCTTCATCACTGGCTTGGACCCTGCCACACAAGTAATTATCGCTTGTTGCAAAAATCAGACACCCAAACATAAATTTGAAATTCCACATTGGTATTTTAGTAAAACCTTTCTTTCTTGATTGAACCCATAGTCACAGATGCTAGTATAGGTTCAAGGCTAAACACAAAAAACATTCATTTGTTGTATGCAACAACATGTCATATCGCAACAAAGAAGCATGAATTATCAACTCATTAACGCACAACCGTTTATAATTTCACAAATAAGTTGGATTTCAAGTCAAATTTTAAAAGCAAAACCTATGTTCTAGTCAGTCAGTACACAATTTCAGATAGAACTCCAGTAATTTTTTTATGACCAATTTTCCGGACACAGCCGGATTTGCAAAAATGTCCAAACTGGCCAGTCTAAGAAAATAAGGTTCATGTGAAAGATTTTATTTTTTTACAATGCCAGCTGTGCAAAAAGCTCATTAACTCTTTTTTTAGTGCTGTCTGTTGGTGAGATGTTATATTTACCTACAATTTCACAATTGTCAATGCCATGGACGAATTTCACATTTGCTCATCGCACAGCCCTATGTGCATCACACGTTGTTGCAATGCCACTAAGTGCAGGTGTCGCATGCAACCTTCAGTGCATGGTACTGGCAATTTAGGCCATGCTATGTGAACTCATCTCAGGACTTTCTTCCTACGCATTAACTATTGCCATTCTGTCCAATGAGCACTTGTGAGCATTCTGTTCAGCGAGTCAGGTGATTGCTGGCACACTGCCACTTCTACGGCCACGAGTCTAGCCCCTGTGCATGAGCTGAATCCCTATCATTGGTGAGGACTACTCAGAGGAATAAATTATCAGTACTCCAGCTGCCAGCACTGCCACTAACTAGTCTTAACTAGTGCTGCTTCATTGGGAGTTGGCAATGAAAGCTATGATATGGTGTGGAGTGGACGAAGAAGTCTTTGCAGCAGTTGCATGGTACTCAGAAAGCAAAGACACCATCTTGCCAATGAAAACAAGGGTACAAGTGACAAACTGAATTGCGGAAAAATGCATGAAGTGACCCCTACAGGAAGAGCAGCATCCATATCATCTAAGCTGAATGGCTTCTTTTTCTTCTTTTTCTTTTTCAGTCCAGAAAAGTCATCCAAGTCCAGGGTGGGGTCTGCATAAACATACAAAAAAGGCAACGTTGCTTTTGGACTGGCAAAAACCTGAGCCTCAGTAAACTGACAAACGGCATGCAAGCAATGAACTTGTACAATGTCAAATTGCAACAGCTCGCCACCTACACGTATACAGAAATTGCTGTGCACATTGGTGGACTGGGGTCAATCAAGCCAAACCACTCCATACACAGACAGTATAGAACTGATGCACACGTGAAAATCCTACTGGTCGTAGTCAATTTCCAGCACCACTCTTAAAATATTGTGTACCTATATCTAAAAGGTGCATACTACTTCAGCATTTCCATAACACTGATGCTGCAACAACAGACTAATCATTACTAGGTATGCATACTTCTTTCAGGAACACTTGGACCTTGAGCACTTGCCTTGGAATATAGGCATCACACTATCACAATGTTGCACTAGCAGCCCAGGCCACACAAAATGTTACTCACAAAATGTTACTCTAGAGCTTACAACATTTTGCTTCCATCCAGATGGACTCCCTACCAAGTGCTAAGCTGCTATCAACATGCGAATACCAAGAGATTTAAGCACTTATCAGAAGCCCCGACGAACTTTCATTATCACTAAATGCATGTGTATGCAGAATATGCCAAGTACAGAAAGCATTGCAATGCAGCCTTTGGACAGCCCAGTTACACAACCATGCAGGGAGCATTATGGCAGCACACTTAACACAAACAAATCACACCAATGAATGCAAGTCGTGCACAACGACATCTCAAAACTTACTAGCCAAGGATCACAATTTTGAAACCGCAGCATATCATGTGTGCCACCAGCACAGACAACATTCAATGCTGATGACGTGCTGCTCCTGCAGAATATGCCAAGTACAGAAAGCATTGCAATGCAGCCTTTGGACAGCCCAGTTACACAACCATGCAGGGAGCATTATGGCAGCACACTTAACACAAACAAATCACACCAATGAATGCAAGTCGTGCACAACGACATCTCAAAACTTACTAGCCAAGGATCACAATTTTGAAACCGCAGCATATCATGTGTGCCACCAGCACAGACAACATTCAATGCTGATGACGTGCTGCTCCTGCTAGCGTTTCACAACAAATCAAAGGACCAGAATGGCTTTTTGTTATCTGTGAAGCATGACCAGCAACTCATGTTATCTGATGCAGGTTATTTGAAGTTGTTATCTGATGCTATCACCACTGTCCATTGGTCTTCGGTGACTTGTACTTCCTGCCTACAAAGACCTCTCTCAAAATTCCTATCGGTGTTGGGCAGACTTCGATTCTCACTCTCACAGAAGGACATGCAAAAAAAAAGTAATAGCTTCACAATAACATTTACAGCCATCTGAAAGAAATTGCTGATGCCACCCTAAAACATGATCATGAAGCATAATTTGCTGACCTCTCATTCATTTTTCATGTTGCCAACACCACCTTAAGACGTGTTACCTTTCATGCGGATTCTACAAGGCTGGATGGCATGCAATCTCCATATTAAAAGAGTGATCACTCATCTGATACCAGATTTTCTTCCTGCTATACTTCATAACATAGCGCTATCAAATATTCTTCCTCATGAGCTCAAACAAGGAAACATTACTGCCATGTCCAAGAAAGGTGACTGTTCTTTAAAAGAGATTGTACTGCTCTCTACTTACTGCTGACCTCGCTTAATTCTCTTGAGTCTGTCCCAAGTGCTTTCTCAGCGAGAAAAGTTAGGGTCAATTCCACTGGTTGATCTAAGGCGGGGGGGATGTTGAATCCACGAGAGATCAACAAAATTCGGCACGGGGCGGCCCAATCCAGATCGATCAGTGAAATATAAACATGCTACAGCAAGGAGAACAACGCAAGTTCGGCAACCGCTATTTCCGCCAGCCATGTCGCGATTTCTGTATTTGCACCTTAAATACTATTTCGTAAACCACGTACAACTGCTAGTTGTCACTGCTGCTACTTTCCTAGGAACTAGTGCTGCTGTCAGAATTGCTCAAGGCAAGAAGCACTGCCACACAGTTGAACGACGCCATTTTGATAATGTAAACAACTGCACAGAATTACCAAATAACACATCAAAAAGGGCTGAAAACAGCCAAGCCACACGATCAACCCGGAAGTGATGCCAACACATCATCAGAGTTCCAGTGAAATCCATCTCTGCTCGGCGGATCAACGAGGAGCGCCTCGTTGTGGAGCCAGTTGATCTCAATCAACCAGTGAAAAATGCAAACTTGCTCTAGATCGTCCAATGGAATTCTATTTCTTAGCCACGGAGCAAAAAAACATGCGCCAGATCGACCGGTGGAATTCACCATTAATCGTAGTAAAAAACAGAACATTTGACTTTGGTTGTACAGCCACTTAGTCTAGTGATTATCAATAAGCCTTTGTTGCCTCTCGTAACAGAGCAAAGAGAGATGTTTACACTATGGACCTTTGAAATACAGCAGGCTACTGTTCAAATACAGTACCTTGAATGTCACAATGGCAGTGCACATGCTGACAAATGGCAGAAATACTCTGGAAAATTTCATATGAGGACTAAAGATCAGGACTCACTTTTTTGCTTTGCAAAGTCCTAATGAAGTTGCTTGTCCAAAGTCAAAGCTTTTAGCTTGGTTGCAAGAACCAATGTTATGGCAGAGACAAAACCTTGCCTAGGAAGCTGCTTTTGATGGTAACAAAGAGTCAAAATAGCTGATAAACCCACAAAAAATTTTACCACGCTTCCCACAGTACACCTGCATTCCATTTCATTTCTCGCAGAGTCAATGAGGTGGTGCCACAGTACAATGCAAAAGGTTGACTATCCGCGCATGATCTTTTACATGAAATATTTCCATAGAGGTTCTTATTTTGTCACTTGCAAGCAGTTTAGATAATGTAGTCCTCAATGATTCAAAGTTTGTTCAGAGCAGGATTGTGCACAAAGAAAGATTTCATTTAAGAGAAGTTTACAATGAAAGGCGCACAAAGCACATTGTTGTTGGCCGAAGCAAATGTGCATCACCATGGCCCAAAAAGAACATACGCCATGAACTTGAGTTAATATATTTCGTGTACGGAGCACCATGTGCATTGTGCATTTTAGTTCAACAAAACTGCATAGCTCTGCTATCTGGTCACTGGCACACATTACATCTCAAAAATGGCTTGTGCAGTGTTGTAAATCGTAACACATGGACTTGAATCATAGTTTTAACAGTCATTGTTCCTCCTCTATATATATGTTATCAATGACTACAGAAACTCGTAATTTAAAATGCGCCTTTACCAAAATGATATGCTGCCAAGCATAGCCTTGGATATATAAGTCAAGTGACCGACTGCAGCTAGTGTTGACAGGTAAAATTCACACTTAAAGCAAGGCTGCAAATTTGTAGCGATTCCTTTTCTCTATGCTTTTTGTGTTTGTCAGCGGTAAAGTGACGCTCCACCCAAGGCAGAGCATCGAACTCAGCCACTCACGAATGCGAAAAGTGTAAAAAAAGGCATCGCTATAACAGCCTAGACTCATGTTAACTGCTGTGCCAGTGGCCCACATCACCTAAAAACTCACCATCATCCTTATCCTCACGGTTCTCTTTTTCAGCATCCTCCTTTTCAATGCCATTCTCTGCTTGAGCAACATCGGCTGCGCTGCCATCTTCCAATGCACTGGGGTCAAAAGGAGTCTTCTTTTTCTTTTTTTTCTTCTTCAATGATGGATCGAAGATCTGCAGAAGAACCATGAATTATTTTAAGTGACTGCTTTCTACAATTTGTCTAGTTTTCTGCTATACAACTAGATTAGTCACCTTAAAGGAGTACTGACATGCCATTTTCTTACTTTTCATTTTTTGCATTCAATACAATTAATCAACAGCAAAACACTAGAGAAAATATTGGCAAGCCTCAAAGCACACTAAACAAAGTAGTAAAATAACTTTTTTACGATCCAGTTTTGTTTCCCAGGAGCTGCATGGGTCCCGACGCAAAGGTGTTAACGTGAGAGCAGAACATTTTGGTATTCACTCCGGCTCACTCGGTCTGCTACTAATTCAGAGTGGGTGCCAAAACGTTACGATGTTCTGTTCTCGCATGACCACCTTCTGTATCACGACTTCCATGACACAAACACCTCCTGGGAAGCAAAACCGAAAGTGGTTTGTAGGAATGTTTATTATAATTATTTAGGGCCACTCTGGGGCTTGCCAGTACTTTTTTTGGTTTTGAGGTAGAGAACCTTAATTTCAAGCAAAAAACTGAAGTGAAAACTGCCATGTCTGTATTCCTCCAGCAGACATTTGCCTACTCCTTATTTTGAGGACAAGCAGCAGACCAGCCTAGAGGTGATAAGCTATACCCTAAACAACTGACATGGTATTGTGCTGCAAGAAATGCAACCCTAACAAGCAATTCTAGCAAAACGCTGCCACTGTTAGATGAGTGATTTATCAAAGCAGTGGCAAGGTCTTTCACTGAGTGTCTCAATGCTAAATACAGTAACCCATACAAACTCCAAAGCGACAAAGCATCCTCAGCAGCTACCATGTTCATGCATGTGCATCCCTCTGTACCTCAAGTTAATTACACTTGAAACAGTTTACCCCACCTGTCCCCTATTCAAGCAAGACCCCACTTTCACGCTCCCAAGAAGTCTTCATCAGTAAGGCCTATCCAAATTCACCTTATACACCAAACTCTGCAGCAAAATGGTGATGACCCAACATTCAAACATGCACTAAGTGCAAGCTGCACTGCCACACAGACCTCAATAATTTATTCTGGCAATGTTCTGCTTTTGAAAGTGGGAGAATGGCCAAACAGGCATTACATATCACAAATTACCACAAGGCATTGCTTTCGGATGGAACACATGGATTTTATTTGCCAAGTATGGAAACCAGAGTGGTCTGCTCAGGGCGGTTTTCAGGGGACTCCTTCTATTGTTAAATTGACACGTTATTAAACATTGCCATTTGAATTCTGCGTTGAGCACCAGTGTGAAACAACTGCACTTTAACAATTCGTCAGATCTGAGAATTTTCAGCACATCGGGGAGCCGATTTTTAAATATCAGCAGTAAAGACACAGAAGCATTTGTCTGGTTGTCTAATTTGCTGATCCGACATATACACCAACTTAACAATGCCTCACACTTTGATACATGCTCAAAAGTCTGTGCTTTGATGATTGCACTAGACTAATATCAACAGCAACTTTACTTTTTCCAGCCATGGTTTATCTTTATTCATCAGTGTTTTTGACCATCGTATGTATAACTTATTCCGAGCTATACTTCTAGTTGTGTAGATTTTTCACTCAAACAAGAGCTCGCAGTAGATTTCAGACCGACCTTTGGCACAAGCTTCACGAACAGTTGAATATCTTTTCTGAACACTGCCTGTGCAAATGCCTGTACTCATTACTGGGCAACACTGTATTAGTGCACAGTACTGTACAGGTTTTGTTTTAAGCTTGTGAAAGCTTCAGTCCCAGTTCAAGACACACAACTAGTTGACTTTCCCATTGTAATGTCAATCACTTTCTAGTATGATGGTTAGTAGTGTCTAGCTTAAGCCAAAGATGTTTGTCACATTGAAATCAAATGGCTGAAACTTACTTTCCACCAGGCATTTCTAGAACGTAGGAAAATGGAGCCATGATAGCTGCAGTGTGAACTAACTAGCACAACAAAAATAGCTGTAGAGCACCAAGCCCTACCAGTATTTTTATTGTTTGGGCTTCATCTAGCTTTGCCAATAACAGTGGTAATTTAAACAAACCTGCCGTTAGTGGCTGTGGACACACCACATTGCATCGCTTAGCGACACTCTGAAAAGAAGATATTTAGGATCAATTCTCGATAATGACCATAGCATAGCCCCGATGCAGAGTTTAGTACTTTTGAATGTTCAAAGGTCACCCCCAAACCATTTCAAGGAACATATATTTTCAAGGAGTTTGAAAGGCCATTGAATCTCTCTTTCCAAATTCAAGGGTTGTCAAGAATTTCAAGGTGTACGAACCCCAACTTCAGCTTCAGAAGAAATTTAAGACTGATAGAGAGAGGTATTTATTATGATAGAAAAGCTGAGAGGTCGGCCTGAATCAATGTTCTGAACTGCTACTCGGCGTTTAGGGAAGGGGAAAAGGTGTAGAAAGAAAGAATGGAGAAGACGATTATGAGGATGACGAGGGTGGTTAAAATCTTGCATGCCATCAAGACTCTTTAAAGTCTCTTCTCCAGTCCGCTCTCATACAAAAATTTGTTGAGAGCGTTCAGACAGTCAGGCTGATGACGAGGATTAGGTGAAGGTCCCAAGAGAATGTTTTCAGTTAATGGTCCAACAAATTTTGACAAGATGTCGGTCAGCAATTTTATCTGTACATCAAATCACGGGCAGATGCACAAAAGGTGTTCTGTCGTGTCAGGAATACCACATTCCTCACAATTTCGACTGTCCGCCAGGCCGATGAGATGTAGGTAACACCTGGTGAAGCCCACACCTAATCATAATCTGTGCAGCAAGCTTGCATTGCACCTTTTCATGTTTGTGGTATCCTTTTCTTCTCTGGGTCAAGTGCATGAAGGTGGCGATGACAATGACTTAGCAAAGTCTAATATACTGCGATATTATTGCGAAGAAGTCTGTACACTAGGGCATTAGTGTCTGGTCGTGAGGATGGGATGGACACTGGCGTGGCATTAATGTGGGCCATCTTTGCCTCCTCATCGGCAAGCTCATTTCCGTGTAAGCCACAATGTCCCGGAATCCATTGAAACTTTATGAATAGCCAGCTCTTAGAGCAACATCGTGCAATTCGATCACCTCTAGAGCAAGGACATAGTAAGGTCCGCATCTAAGGGCAGAATCTTATCACCTGAAGTGCCGGATTGGAATCTCAAAATATAGCCCAAGTTTGATGCAGCTCCATAGACTCTTCAACATAGACATTATGTCACCTCGACTTTTCTCTCACCAGTCCATCCTAGCTCCATTGCTTCCAGCTTAAACCTGAAGCATGCTTACATCTGTATGTGGAAGCATGGAGGAACAGTCACCTAGCAAGCTTACATGCTGTGCTATTCATATGCCAGCCACATTACATCTACGTATTTCATAGCCATGACCCCATGCTTATACATGGACACAAGCCACACACTACTAATAATGCATAAATTTTAACACATCTGTACACGAGCATGGTTCACTTAATTGATAGCAGTCATTAAACATTGCATGTATTACTCAACCAGTACAATGTTACGACACTGGAGCACAGGTAATGTCTGAAGCTATGCTTCACCAGCCTAGCTACACATCACTGCACAATGCAACCTTTGCAATGCACACCATCAGATGACATTACAACGGTGCAAGCCATGGCGACTGCTACAATCAACCAAAATGACAGTATCGGTAATGTGAAGCCTTATTTCTGCTTTATGGAAAATTTTTAAAGCACCAGAAAGCCAACTTTTATGTAGGCGCCTTTGTGAACCTGATCCCCACTTCATTGCAAACACTGCAGTCATGAATATGGCAGCACCTGTGAAGCTCTTTGTATGTATTTGCTCTTGGTTGGGCAGGACAGTGACTAGCGCTAACGTGCCTGCTAGTGCCGTAGTGCATGCGAGCAAGCAAGTCATGTGGGAACTTCAGCTGCATAATGAACACCTACTTCCATTTATGCCCCATTAAAATGAATAAAAGTTTTCTGGCAAAGTACATATTCGACATCCATGTTCTCATTTTCTTGATAAGGGTGAATTGGTGCTCACTGCAATTGGTGGACAAAGGAGTGATGTATTAATGATGCAATGTAACATCAGAAGTCACGAAATTACCATCTAAATTATGCACAATTTTTATTTCGGCATTATTAGCCACAGCAATGAAAAAGGTGCCCCATATGCCAAAAACCTGTTTCTATCAGCCTTGAGCTGCTCATCAAACAGAACAAGCAAGCAATGCTTTATCACGACCACAGGAACCACATGATGGAACAAAGTTGTCATGCAAAACACTCTCACATGGGATATTAAAACGTAATCTCGACTTCTATGTCGGTATTAGAGTTCCAATTTTTCACAGCAAGAAACAACGACGTGCACACCACCTACACTATCATTAGGTTCGGTTACAATGGGCCGCTTTACGATTCGGCCGCATGACAACGAGGTCAAGCAACATGTCACATGGCTTACGTCAAGAACCGTGTCAACGTGACGCAACCGAGTGGACATTTAACGAAGACACAACGAATGCCGGTACACGCCAAAAAGTGAACACCAGTCCTATCCATACTTTGTGGGCTCCCGCATGTTTAAAAAAAATACTATTGCACGGAAATGCAAGTCAGCGTGTCCTTCGTGTTACAAGCACGTAGGGTTCAACGCCGACATATTGCTACAGGGCGCGCTTAATCGCCGACGACATGGAAAGCAGTAGCCTCATGTGTCAAGACTCACATGCAGTAGCAACGTCACATGTTTTGAGCTACCACTACGAGGTATTTTAGGCAACATTTACCTGCCGTCTAAAGGGTTTGGACTTACCCAGCCAGCGACAAGGCTTCTGCTAAGCCTAACCACGACGCAAATTTTTAAATAGGCAGAATTCTGTTTCACCGCTACAACAGATCATCGACAAAATTGATTCGTTAAGTTTCGTATCATCACTCACATCCTGACTAAATCCACATTCAACGCAATCTTCACTTGGTACAGGGGTTTGAAAGCTACTGCACTTCATAAAACAACGCTACGATTCCGAAGCAAGCAGCTATGCAGATGCAAAGTTTCCTCACACTTTCGTCGTCTGCCATGCTGGAGCGAAGATCGGTAATCAGCAACCTCGAACAAAGAAAATTCGAATACAGCAAGGTGACCAACCCCGACGGACAAGCTCGAAGAGCGAACACACACCAAACCCAACCCGGCTACCACGAAACTTCGCCGACTTGGTGCCGAGATTACATGTGCACGGCAAGCGACCAAAGCGACTATAGGCGGCGACAGGAGCAGACGTTCTATATCCTTCGGTAGAGCTTGGCGATGCTTTCATCATGCCGTGCTTCCCGCGCCTCCCACTTTTCGTGACGTAGTCCCCCAGCTGTAGCCAACCGCGGCGACCGGGCGGGACCAGGGAACCGGCGGCGCCATGTTTACACCACCTCTCGGCAATGCGTGTGGTTATTGTGTATGTCGAGAATAACTTTCGCCTACACACACGTGTATACTCCTGGCTTTCGTTGTTGCGCATTTGGATGTTCGAACGGAAACACGCCAGATTTTTGGTCGTCTAAACTCTCGAAAGCTATAAAAAAAGCGAAAGCTTCTTTGGATACCCAACCACTCGGCGCCCCGAAACCAATCTCACCGACTGCTCCGAGCTTTACGGGGCAAGTGCTCAGCTGCATTTGCATGCACCCTAACACCAACGATTATAATTTGTAATGTCATATGCGACCCATTCATGTGCAAGAGCTTGAGAGGCCGTTGTGACGCGCTGAAAAAGCAGTTGCACATTCCGATCTCAAAAGTTTCTGCACTTGTACGTGTGCAAGTTTTCCGTATACAGTGCCTTTTAGCTCTGCGCACGAACTAACCTAACCTGCCCAATCTGTTCCCATGATCTAATCCGCGCCACGTGAACGTTAGAATGGAATGTCACATTGATAACGCGCGCGCCGTCCGTGACCGGAAAGTACCAGGCGCGTAGAGTTAAAGAAAGGATATGCGGGCAAGAGAACGATTATTGTTGTGGGAAAAGATAAGCCCAAAGGGTGCAAGCTTCTTTAAGAGTGTATGCGCGCTATGAAGCGGAGAATCTTGCGAAGTTCCGGCGTTAACATCGGAGGGCAAGAAAGCCACGTGACCATTGCAACTGATGACGTCACCTTTCCAAAGCTTCCTTTTCCTTTTTAAGAGTGTTTGGCAATTTACGCCCTTTGGAGTGTATATTTGTCACACAGCAACACTTAAAAAAATTACACCCTTTGTGGCTTATCTTGTTCCACAACGATAATCGTCATCTGTCTTGCCCGCGTTTAATTCCTTTCTTTAACGCTGCGTGCCCAGTACTCCCCAGTCACGAACGGCTTGCGCGTCATCAGTGTGACACAGCATTCTCGACAGGAAAGTAGCGTGCTCCGAGTTTTCAAGAAAAGAAACGCAAGCAAGGCAGATGACGATTATTGTTGTGGGACAAATATACACGCCAAAGGGTGCAACCGTCTTAAGAGTGAATAATCGTCATCTGCCTTGCTTGCGTTTCCTTTCTTGAAAACGCCATGCCTGCTGCTTTATTCCTGTCGAGAATGCTCTGTTTCATAACGCACATGCCGTTCGTGACTTGGAAGTACCAGGCTAGAGCGTTAAAGAAAGGAAATGCAGAAGACAGAAGACGATTATCGTTGTGTGGCAAGATACACTCTACACTCTTAGGCAAAGTTACACCCTCACTCTAAGAACAGTTTACACCCTTTGGATTGCCCCTTCTGCCACACAAATATAATCGTCATCTGCCTTGATGCGTTTCCTTTCTTTATCGCTGCGAGCCCAGAACTTTCCAGTAACTAATGGCACGCGCGTTATCAGCATAGAACAGTTTACACCCTTTGGAGTGCCCCTTCTGATAACGCGCGTGCCGTTCGTCACTGGAAAGTTCCGGGCTTGCAGCGATAAAGAAAGGAAACGCATCAAGGCAGATGACGATTATATTTGTGTGGCAGAAGGGGCAAGCCAAAGGGTATAAACTGTTCTTAGAGTGCTCTGGAGTGCCCCTTCTGCCACACAACGATCGTCATCTGCCTCGATGCGTTTCCTTTCTTTAACGCTGCGAGCCCGGTACTTTCCAGTAACGAACGGCATGCGCGTTATCAGCGTGATAGCATTTCCTGTCGGCAATGCTATCATGCTGATAACGTGCGTGCCCTTCGTTACTGGAAAGTACCGGGCTCGCAGCGTTAAAGAAAGGAAACGCATCAATGCAGATGACGATTATCGTTAATGACGACACAGCGCCCCTTGAGAAACTCCCGTAGACGGTGGCGCCAGATTTCCCTCTAGGTGTTATAGTGAGAAACTCTATATGCCGCCACCGTGCCACCGTGACTAGCAATATAGTCTTCTCTCTTTCTCTTGGAGGCCACTTCGTACACCTCTAATATTCCTCCACCATAGTTCTGCGGTTCCACAATTCCGTTATAATTATATGTTCGTTCCACGAAGGAAGTAAAAAAATGGCTGTGGCTTAGCTAAGCTTAAGCCCAGGATGCGAAGCTAACTAGCCTTTATTTTAGTTGTTGAACCACTGTTTAGCCTGGTGAACTGCTGTTGCTTGGCTATATTTGGTTCGGCTAGACGAAGAAACAACTCATGCAGGCGAGCGCACGAGCTGAGACCCGGCTATGTAGCTACGCGGCCGCAAGCGAGCGCACGAGTTGAGCCTCCGCTTTTGCAGCTGTTATGACGTCATATGGTAGCTACGCGGCCGCGCGCGGCGCAGCAAGGAAGAGCGTGGTTGTGCGGCTAGTATGCTTCGCATAAAAGTAGTGTTTTCCTTGCTCCGTGATCGTTCTGTAACTTCAGACCAGGCTGCTTCAGAAAGAGGCGCCAGGTGGCGCTAGCTTCAGTCGATGCATGCATCACCATGCATGAAACTGCCATGAGTAACTACTTACGAGGAAAAAAACGAAATCAGGAAAGAAACCATTTATGATAACTCAAAGGGAAGCTCATTACTTTACGAAGCGAGATCGGTATGCCTTAGAACACGCACCTATAAAGCGAGATATAAGAAGGAAGAAGAAGCATGTGCTTGCTGCGGTAAAGCTAGGGAAACGACGGAGCATGTTTTATTAGAATGTGAAGATCCGTCTACCCAGCGGTCGATTTAGGCACCACTGGCCTCCTTGAAGCCCTTGGGTTCAGCGGGAGCAGTGGTAAAGCAAACATGTCCGCAATAGGCGATTGGAGGATTGGTGGAAGAAAAGTATTGAAACGACAAAAGACGGAGACGTACAAAAGCACAGTTCACAATAGGCGATCAGCAAGTTTGGACGTGGTGGTTCATAGTGTCTTTTTTTTCATTGTTTAACTTAGGTAGGACATTAAGAAGTATAATAGCAAGATCTTGGTGGCGCGACCCACCGTTCTGTTCCAAAGAAGACGCTCATAACGTCCATCCATTTATTCAGCATCCATATATCTAGAGTTTTAATTATTGTATAAAACTCTATGGATGCATCAGCCCGCTGTCTGTTTGAGCAGCTGCTTGAGAAGCCTCTCTGCCCTCACATAGCCCCGGTTCTCAGATGGCGCATCGATCGGTAGATTTGTCGGGTAGGTGGGGAGGTGTTCAGAGCTTTTCGAATTGATAATGATAAATCTTAGCACCGGACAAAGGAGTCACTGTCAACGATGAATACTACTACTGAAGTCAAAGTCTGCCTCCTTGGAGTAAGAGAACCGTATGACATATGAAGTCAACTGCTTATGTCTGAAGCGGAACTGCGCGCCGAGTCAGCTGTTAGCGCGTAACCTGTTGCTATATGCCATGTGATAGTAATGATTTGTGCTGCAGGCCCGTACACTGCAGATGTAGCGCTCCTTCATCATGTCTGAATATTACTATGTAATGTCGCATTCAGATTGAGAACCTGCTGAAAGCTAACCGGGCAGGTCTATTTGCTTGCAGGACTCCGGTGTTGGGAAATCTAGCATCCTGCAGCGGTTTGTATACAATACGTTTAATTCCAGCGCGGAGAGCACTATAGGGTGGGTATACATTTATAACGTGAGTCGTCCTTATTTGCTTGGTGTCCGGTGCGCAAATACCACTTTCTCTGAAGTGGCACATAGCACACGCTTATATTAGCTGCTGAAAACTGGCTTTACATGTAGCGCGTCTATTTTGTGATTTCCTAAGGTTCTAGCATTTTGAGCATAACTTCATATCTTGTATTCGAGGAAACATCTACCCTGCAACATCACGCTCAGTTTGTGCAATGAGTGGGGGAAAAGATTTTATTTTATTATTTTTATTATTTTATTATTTTTTCTTTACATTTCGTGACTGTGGGCAAATGGAACTTGTGTACCCAATAAGTAAGCTGGTTGAAAAGTAAACTCATTTGCTAGTGAGTAACATGCTATATACGTTTTTATAACAGCACTGCAAAAACTGTGCAAGCATTCAAAAGGATACTTACACCCCTGTCACGCAGGCAGTTTCACCTTTGTTGTTGAAGTCTGTGTGCGTCGAACTTTTCCAGCGTGACAGAAGTACGAGACATGACTGAGCACAGCAGATTCGAATGCAAGGGTGCTTCAGAACTGCATGTAACAGGGCTCAATCAGCGCCGAGTTTGAGCGTGCTCATGTGTTCCCGTGTGACATGAGCTGAGCGCTTAACGAGGAAACAATATGTGCCTTGATAGGGATCGATATCTTGTGTTATAAATTTTCGCTGTGAGTCAGCCTTGAACTGACCCATGTGCGGTGCTGTTTCTGCATATGATGACAAACCTTTTGGCTCGTCAGTGTGCACTTGTGACTAAGTAGAGCTGTTCTTCAGCCATGCTATATATATGTGTGTGTAAATGCACTGTTGAGGGAAAATGGAAACAGTGGAATGCATGCCCGAAGCATAACTGAAGGTATAGTGGGTGCCGTCTGCTTGTCCTTGTCGACATGGGTACACAAATTTTTTTCATGCAGAGTGTGGGCATATTTATACTTTTTGTGCGCAAACAAACAGGGACGAAGAATAGGGGCAACACAAGGACGAGCGCCCCTATTCTTCGTCCCTGTTTGTTTGCGCACAAAAAGTATAAATATGAATATGTTCCAACTAGGCCGACTCGCAGTTATGCTCCAGAGTGTGGGGTTGCTTGTCTATTGTGATAATGTCACCTATGCTATGTTGTTCGATGCTTGCTTTCTCACCCAATTTCCACTGCAGCACCATTCCCATCTAGTCAGTTACATTATAGTGGCTTGCACCATTGTCGCTCTTGCAGCATGATATTGGTGGCACATATTCAGTTTCCTGACCTACATTGCTTTGCTGCAACTGTCAAAGAGCTTCCAGAGTATGATCATTGTGTGAATAAAGGCAGAAATATATTGCACTACATGAGTGACAATGGTGCTAGCCACCATAACCATACTGGCAAGGTGAGAATGGCACTGCAGTGGGTTAGGTGAGGGAACAAAATCGTACAATACAGTAGAGGCAGTGCTGGGCAGTATCGAAAATACATGCATCTTAGATCTGTGTCATGATAGGTATGGCAAGACTTGTATCAGTATCTGTACTTTCGATACTTGAAAGATGTATCATGTATCTTAAGATACAAGATACTGGCTATTGCGACATAACTATAAACATTGGCTGAACTCCGCTTCTCAAGCTGATACTGCTGTCACTAAGCCACCTGTTTAAAACTAAAGGCAGCAGTATTACTTTATCTTTCGGCCAGCGCTGTTGCTGCTGTACACCTGTCCTGTAAGCTGGTATTGCATTACGGCGATACGTTTACAGACAAGGTAAAAGTCCACAGCGGTATTTGTGCCATCGTGCAGAGGCTTATTGACATTCTTGTAATTAGATGGCGACCTGCTATAGCTGGTCGGCAAGCAGAGCAGCAACTCCCATCAATTACAAAACTGACAAGCAAAAACTGCTCACAGCGCAGAATGTAAAGAGCTTTCATGTTAAGCAACGGAATGAAAATATTACAGTTTGAGCAAGAAAGACAAAAATATTGAGATACTAACTGACATCTTATTCAAATGCAACAAGGTTGGTTTCCAAGCAAACATTATTGTGCATGCGCATTTGCTGCTACATTATATAGATGTACAATAAAAAATTTGCAAATGTATTGTAGTATATTAAGATACAAATGGAAAGTATCATATCAGATACAATTGCGGTAGTATCTTTTATCTGTATTTCAAATACTTGTTGCCTGAGTATCATGTATCATATTATGATACAGTTGCAAAGTATGTTTGCCCAGCCCTGAGTACAGGCAGCATTATCGCAGTAGGGCAAGCAGCCCCGCACTCACTGTAAAAACCATATGCAACCCGCTGTGGTTGCTTAGTGGCTATGATGTTGGGCTGCAAAGCACGAGTTTGCGGGATCGAATCCCGGCCACGACGGCCGCATTTCGATGGGGGCGAAATGCGAAAACACCTGTGTACTTAGATTTAGGTGCACATTAAAGAACCCCAAGTGGTCCAACTTTCAGGAGTCCCCCACTATGGCGTGCCGCATAGTCAGATAGTGGTTTTGGCACGTAAAACCCCATAATTTAATTCTTTAAAAACCATATGCATGCACATGTGGGCAACGGTGATTAGCTGACGGCATGCACTGTACCATCAGTTATGCTTCGAGCACGCTCTTTGCATTTCATTTGCCCATGATAGTACATCTGGCCCTTGTATATGTATGAATAATAAGCTGTATGTGTCTGGTAATTGGATACGAATGTTGCAGCATGCTCTCAAATCTTTGGAGTAATGAAATGTTTCATTTGTGGGCTGCAGGAAGGGCATACTTGTGTTTAATTTTATGCTCTGGTTTTATTTTAGGGCATCATTTATGATGAAAAACCTGGTGTTGCATGACCGTACATTCAAATTTAATATTTGGGACACTGCTGGCCAAGAAAGGGTATGCAGTGTGTTTTATCTATTTTCTCTATTTATGCCACTGTTCTTTGGATCTGCATAGTTAAGTTGGTTCTCGTTTTTTTATTAAGCATTTCTGGGGCATGTTGGGTAATGGGACTAAATTCTTATACTGGGAGCCTCAGGGCTAGTAGCAGGGGTGGCATCAGGGTTTTTCTATTGGAGTTGCAGAGCATGATTCTCCATTTTTGCTGAAGGTGCAAGGACACTCCATTACTTGGCACCTAATGCTGCTAGGAAGGGAGAAAATCATGGAGCTTTGGCCGCCGCCTCTCTTCGCCCCCTTTAGAGCTGCGTCTGGCTAGTAGACATGAAAGGTTGCTTCAAATAAGGGACACAAAAGGTTAGGAATACAATATTATATTGTGTGCACAGCGTTGTGTGCAGAATAATTTGCTTGTAAATTAATATGTGGTAAAGCAGGTGGCACTATACTGTGCAAACATTACGTATATGTCCCAGAATGGGGCACAACATTTACAAGCTCAAGCTCTGTTGGTGCACCAGCTTCAAGAGTTGCATATTTGGCAGCTTCACTTGTTTGTATTTTGTGTAAAACATTAGTTTTTTTTTTTCTGGGCACCTTAAACAAAACTTATCAGGTGTCAATATTTATTCACAGCAGGGCTAGGAACATCGGGTGCTTGCTAGAAGCTGCCATCTGACATTTCATCAAATGAAAGACCCGGATAATAGAACTACTATGTGTTATCATGTACATGAAGGGATGCACAGAGAACAGTTTCTGTTATAGCAGCCACAAAATGTAGCATTTGTAATATGATCCTATCCAAGGGACAAGCATTTGTGATAGTGTTTGGGTAGCGTCTATGACACTGGGTGTTACTCTATGTACATGTTGAATGTTTGCTTGGCAAGCTTTAAATGACAACTTTGAGAGTAAATACATTTTGCAGAAGGATTGTGTGCACAACACTGGGGATTTCAAAAAATTTAGTTTTTTTTTTCATATAACTTGCCTTGTATGGACACTAACTGCATTTCTTATCAAAAATCCCTCTTAGCACTCAACCACGGGATTTTCATTTCTTCATGCAATATTTAAAGAATGATCTTCCCAACACTTTGGTTTTTAAAGAACTTTGATGTGAATAAAAGTTTTGTTTTTATTAAACTTTCCAGCTATTCTTATATTTATTGTTCAGCTAAAAAAACATTTAAAGAGAACATAAAAATATTGTTTGTCCGTAAAATATACATGTTGGTTTGCAGTATCGAGCTTTGGCTCCAATGTACTACCGAGGTGCTGGGGCTGCTGTCATTGTTTATGACATCACGTCTATGGTAACTATCTCACACTGTCTCAGATATATTGCCTCGCTGTCTTGTTGTTATAGAGATTTCTGGCTGCCACCTGCTTGTGGAGATTCCATCAGTCTTGTGTAGAGCACTCGAGCAGTTTACTGTAGCATAAAGAAACCCCTGAACATTGCTGCTACCTTTGAAAGACATGTTCTTGTGCTTCTGTGAAACCCTTCAGACACAAGCGTGAATGAAGCATCTGCTCCCACATTTAGCTTTTAATGTTGCGCAGGGGACCATGCAAGCAGTCTGGGCAGTATAATGGCACACACTGTATAGCAAGCTGTTCTTGTGCTACTATTATTGTATACAACATGCTTGATTGCTGAAATAGGCAAAGTGCAGCTATTGCAAATCCCACCAAATGTTTCGGAAAAAGTGCATATGAGCTTACCAACTCATGCCGACTCACTCTCTCTCTATTATTTGCGTTTTAATGTATATTTTGCATGTGAATATGGTGTTGCTGATGATATTTGCACATTTCAGGAGAGTTTCAATGCAGTGCAGAGTTGGGTGCGAGAGTTACAGCTTCATGGGGACCCAAACATTGCCCTGGGTATAGCAGGCAACAAGTGCGACTTGGAGGATCATCGAGAAGTGAGTTTAGCAAGTGAGTTATTACCTCTTTATTTCGTTGTTATTACTCATTTGTGTGAGTTTTCATAGCAACTAGTTTGTGCGATGATATAGCTACTTTGCAGTCATTCAACAATTTGGAGGATTGAATGACCCCGAAGCACAATGTTCTAGCACAAGCTTTCCTTATCAGCTTTTTTGTGTTATGGAAAACATGAAATGTTTCTAAAAGAATGCGTTCTGGCAATTTTCACACCTTCCAGTTACACTGCACAGGTGAAAATAACCGTCCTAATGACATTTAAGATATGATCCCTGGCTGCCACATTCTGTTGCTTCAGTCCCATGAGAAACTTGTTTTGCTGTATTGTTTAATCAATTTCCCTGTTCATATTGGCAGCACTTGGTTTCCACTGATTTTTGCACGTGCAAACTTAGAGGCCAGCATTACAGTAACAGTGATAATAAAATAAATAAGGTTGTACTGCTATAATTCTGTATTGCTACTGTTAGTACTTTACAACCATCACAAGTGTTGAAACATCTAGACAACCTCCAAGCTGGTACAGAGCAACTATGGATGTCGTGCAAGGTAGGTAATACTGTCACGCGGCCTATAATGGATGTACAGATAAGTTGACAGCTGGAAGGGCCCATAACCACCTCTGTCAAAAAAATGTGGCTACACTAACCAGCAAGGATGATTTCCTCTTGATACAGAAAGGAGCATAAAATTGTTTTGATAATGCCATTTATCATTTAGTGACTTTGTTAGTAATTCATTTGCCTACCCCTGCAATGATTTGTGCAAAGTTCCTTAAGCTGCTGAAATCATGCTAGATAAGTACGAACATGATGTGCTTACTGTCATATAATGGGTTGCTCAAGTGGAGCAAGATGTTGTTCATGTATGAGGAAGTGCCAAATAAACCATCCCCATTGCAGACATTGCATCCTTGAGCTTATGATGCTCAATTCAAGGGATAGGGACTACACCTGTCTATGTGTGTCACCACACCATCATGATAACTGTTTGTACAGCTCCTTGGTTGTGTAGTGCTGCAGGACAATATGCATTCATTGTATCGGTTCCCATTGCCGCAGGATGAAAGTAATTGTGTAGTGTATATTGCCAACGCCGCAAGATGCCTCCATTGTCTCCCGCTGGGCACCTTCAGCCTATAGAAATCCCCAGTGAACCATTTTACTGCGTCGGCCTGGACCTCCTTGGCCCATTTCCAACTTCATCCTCGGGCAACAAGTGGGTGGCTCTTGCGACGGACTACCGTATTTACTCGCGTAATGATCACACCCCTGAATTTTGTCGTCAAAATTCGATTTTTAAAATTTCCTGTGTAATGATCGCACCCCAAACTTGCTGTAGCGATATGTCGTGTGCCAAGTCTAGCTAATAACGATCGCGCTTACTATCTGTCGAGTGCTACGCGAACGACTCTTCAAGACAAACCAAGCGGTCTGCACGCACCAAATATTCTTAAGTAGATGCCTCACTTCATTACTTTCCGCACTTCCATGACAAACAGAGGTACGACCAAACTTGCCTTTATTATGTGTAGGCTTTATAATGGTTGTGGTCAACAACAACAAAAAAGGCGCCTTTCGATTCTTCTCATCTGCACTCGTGGGCACGCAACAAATCGCGAGCGGCAATGATAGTGGCCACGTTTACACTGATACGTTAGAAGTGTACCCTATTCATACGCCGACGCTTGTAACACAGCTAAGATATTCACCCACCCTTACCGGAAATGTGCCGTATTAGGATAGTAGTGAAGACAGATGCCGTAGTTTCCGCAGCATGCTGGCCATGTGTTTCTATGCCACTGGCAGCTAAGCATGCCCATTTGTTTCTGTTTCCTCAAAGTGGACATGGCTACTTTATTGCCACAAACTTGCCGGTATTAACAATAGTATTATTCATTACTGATACGGAAAAAACTATTTAAATGCCTGTAATGTACTCACGAGAAGAAAAACAAATCGCATTCGGCGCGTTCGCCTTGCTCCGCTGACCGCCATTCTTGTTTTGGTGTCCCGCATCAACGCAGGACACCCGCATCCCGCAGCAAACGTAGAATGAAAAAAAATTTTTTTCTTTTCGCGGAAAATTTAACTCTTGTAATGATCGCACCCCTGAATTTGCATCAATTTTTCTGACAAAAAAGTGCGATCATTATGTGAGTAAATAAAGTATACCATGCATTATGCCATAATGCAGGCCCTCCCTATGAGCTGCGCAACTGATGTGGCTGATTTCCTTCTTCATGAAGTGATCCTACATCATGGTGCCCCACGTCAGCTACTCACTGATAGAGGCCGCTGTTTTCTTTCTAAGGTTGTCGACGACCTTCTTCGCTCTTGCTCCACGTCCCACAAGTTCACGACGACTTACCACCCGCAGACAAACGGACCGAGCGTCTCAACCGTACACTCGCGGACATGCTCTCCATGTACGGGTCCGATGATAACCGGGATTGGGACTGCCCCTTACCCTTCGTGACATTTGTGTACAATTCGTCACGTCACAATATTACTGGTTATTCTCCATTCTATCTACTATATGGCCGTGACCCACTCCTGGCTCTTGACTCGCTGCTCCCTTCTGATGCCATCACTACCACATTCTATGCTCACGATGCCATTTTTCGCGTGGTCACAGCACGTTGCATTGCCCGTGACCGTCTTCTGGCGTCTCAGACTAACCAAAAGCACGGTTACGACAGTCGTCGTCGGGACATCATTTCAGGCCTGAGTCACTTGTCCTGCTTTGGTTACCCTCCCGTCACGTCGGCCTTTGCGAAAAACTGCTGCTGCGATACGTTGGGCCATACCGAGTTCTTCGCGAAGTCGCCAGCCTCAAATATGAGATATCACCTGTGGCTTCGACGTCTTCTACCCAACCAAGAACTGATATCGTGCACGTTTCGCGACTAAAGCCCTATAACTCCCACACTGATTTGACACCCTAGGAAGCATCGAGACGATGCTTCTGCTGCCGGGGGTTGATGTCACGTACGAGTTTGTGCCGCTGTGGACAAAAGGATGGTGTGAGGTAAAGAGGAGGTTGAAGTGTCTCGACGATCGGTAGATGGTGTTACCCTGACTACTGAGCTACAACTTCGTAACTGTATATATTGTAAATACATATATTTTCTCCCCCTGTACCAATATTATACCACTTGAAAAGCATTGAAATGTGGCCATTTCACTGTGTTAGCTATGTTTGGGGTGTTCATTGACGTAAAGTCCAAGCATGATGCAATAGATGATGTACGGCAATATTGCATCATGCTTCATGACTGATTTTTAAAGTTTTATGGCTCACCCCAGATTATATCCTATGTCATACATCCTTTGATGGCTGATGGTTGGCAATAGCTGAAGTAAAGAACAGCATCAATTATCATGCCATGGTAGATTTCTTGACTGAGGAGGGAGCAGCACTAGAAAATGTTCATGAGTGCACAAGGAATGCCTTCAAGTACTGCGCACCTTCATATGCAACTGTGAAAACGTGGGCAGGTTTGTTTAGGCACGCCAGGAAGACATTCTAAGCTGAGCCGCCGGCTGATCACCCAGTTAGTAACCACTAAAAAAATGTGGCATAAATCGGAATTTTAATAAATGCATAAGTTTTCCATGGTTCGTGTTCTCCATTTGTCACTTTCAGGGGTACTTTTATTCTTACATGACATGGCATCTGATGTGGCACCTGACTGGAGTGATGTGTTCTACACACTGGATTTGCAAGTCAGTTGTCACTTAAAAGTGATTGATCAGGAATACAGCACCAGGCTGCTGTAGAGATGAGCATCAGTACAGTACTAGGTCTGATGAAGCTATCCTGGATGCACTTACATTCATGTCAAGTCAAAGGTCTGCTTGCACTGTGTTCTGATATGATGACTGGGCAAGGTGGGTCTTCACAGCAAGAATTTGGAGATGGCGATGAAGGCTGGCGTCATCATGGCGAAAATAAGAAGAAAATGTATTGACATGATATGTCCTGGGTAGTGACTCTGTCAGTCTCAAGTGTTACTGCTTAAAGGGACCCTCACCAGGTCTGGCCTTTTTGAGCTGTCAAGCGCAGAGCATACAATGCGCGCTAACGATCGTGTTTGCAAAGAATTACATCGCTGCGTGCCGCAGAAAGATAGGAAATTTCAAACCGAATGCCATTTTTCCTTCTCTTCGTGGCCGCCGCACTCCAAGCTGTAGGATGACGTACTCCCCCGTCTCTGAGCCTACGTACTCGAGTCCGCAGTGTGACGTCGCTCGTGGTGACGCGCAACCTCGAGAATTATTCAAGGCATCAGTTATCTGTGCAATCTGTTGCTTGAATTGACGAATTGAAGTTCAGAGAAATAATAAAACACACAAACGGAATGTGTGCATGTTTTTTGTTTGACTTCGCACCGAAGCAAGAGAGATGTATTTCCGCTTCATCTGCTTGTTCCCACGGTCGTGCGGTCATGTGCATAGCTACCAAAACTATGCCATTTTCTCTCGTGCTCCAGCGCGTGATCATGCTCTGCGATCCGCTTGTTCTGCCTCAGTATTCGTGTAGCACTGAATTATACTGCTAGTCATGTTTCCTTGAGCACAGCGCGCAAAATCATGCACTGCGCGAACGAGACAACAGCTGGCCCGCGGTGCCATCAGCGAAAGTGCGTAGCGCCAGAAAAAAACAAAGAAGCGAGGAGAAAAAAAAGATGAAGGCATATGTGTCATGCGATCCTCGAGGTCTGTTATGGGAGAACGCAGGGAAGGAATTTCGCTTGCGAAGGTTGCTAGACGGGGTGAGTGGAGAGAGCGTCTTGCTTGGCAGTGGAGCCCGCCTGCTGAAATCATGGGTGCGCAGCACTGAAATATTTTTATCTCTGCTATTAATGAGCCGATTTGAAAAATTTTTGCGGCAGAACGCTCCTTAGAGGACATGTAAAAACTTTCAGTGTATAATCAAAATTTGCTATGGGGTCAGGTGAGGGGCTCTTTAAAGGGACAGACAGCCGCTCAGAACATTAATCAAGATAACCATGCTGATAGAATGATTCCCTATCGTAGTGGCTAAAACGAGCCATGTGTTTCTCATTAAACATAGATTTATATATTTAATTCATCACTAAAAGTCGTGAAAAATGACCTTTGGGGCCCCAGGCGGCACAAGCATGAAGCTGCATAAGAGGTCCACCATGTGACCTTCTACTAGTGTATGCAGTTAGGGGTATTTTTATTAGTATTTAAATGCAGTATACTTTTTATTATCATAAGTTTTTCCTGACCTACAATGTGTAGGTAAGCCTTTGTTTGTAGTGAGCAGAAAAGTGGCGCTGCCTTCGCCTTCGTTATTGATAAGTTGGCTTGGCTCGTCTATCGACAGAACGATGATGACTGGGGCCAGCCAGCCATGACGTAGGCATGTCTGCAGTATTTGCAGAGGGGCAGGGGAGCCCTAGCCCAAGTCCTTGCAGTTTTTGCATTGTGGCCACTGCAGTGGATGAACTGGGCAAGTTCACTTGGGGTAACAGAGCATCGTATCTACTTAGTGATACAGTAGAAGACTGTTGATATGTTTTTAAAAGAACCGAAAAGAAAAAAAAAATGGCAGGCAGGAAAGTGTAACAGTGAGGAAGGCCCCAAATGGCCACAGCAACTTCAGTAACAGCTCCAAGTGGCTGCTAGTACAGTTATTAGACGCTTCAGTGTGCTCCTACTGTGACCGGGGATGGTACGCACATGTGTGTATAATTAAGAGACACATACAATGTTGCATGACAGCAGCCCCTTCCCACTCTTGATATGCTTCATCATAGCCGTAGTTGCTTTTGCGCCATAAAACCCTATATAAACTTCACTGCAATGTCTTTTGTAAGCTCAATGGTATGACACAGTTTTATTTCAGTGAAGCTTACCAAAGAGCACCGCAATGCATATAGTAAGGCCCTTGCTGGTCCCAATATAAATGTAGTCCTGTGCTTAGTGGATTTGGCCCAGTGTGCGGGGATCCCTATATGTTTTGGCCGATGCGCACTTTGGGTGCTTCGTTAACTGACCTGTGCACGTTTTCTTCCGATATGCTTGTCTGGCTTGTGCAACTTTGATTGCTTATTGCAGACTAAGGTTGCTAGTTGCAGTGTATTCATCGCTTGTTTCAACACATTTATCATCTTTGTAGCAACGTGTGAGAGCAAATTTCTTTTCAAAATGCTAAATTTATGTGGCTGTCGCATTTAAATGCAACATAAGATGTGGGAACATTGCAGAATGACAACAAATCAAGTAGGAACATAGCACATGGGATTCAGTGGGATTTAGGTTGGTACTGTGGAAACATGATGTAGCAGCCAGCAAAACACAACAGCAAGGGACATATCAACGGGGTTCCATTCTATTTTTCTATATTCATTGGTGCTCTGTAGCCACATGATGTAATGAATTAAGTGTCATTCTGTTGGTGTTTATATGCCATATGCATAGTCTCATTAGATCAAACCAAACACATTTTTTTCACATTAACGCAAATTAGGGGGGAAAAAGCACAATGAAATGGCTTGAGAAATTCTCAACCTTCTTACAAGAGCTTTGACAGCATGACAGAGCAGACAGACATGAAAATTGTAAATATAGTATAAGAGAAGCAGAATCGTGAAAGAATCTATGTACAGTTTAATTATAACTTCAACTTCATATGTATCCCAAATCTGAGGTCTCAAACATCCACGAGAGGAAACAGAAGCACGGAAGTGTCATGGCAAAAACAACTTGAGACACATAGAAGCAACAATAACAAAGACATGATAATATGTAGTGTTTAGTGGCTCAAGGGCCAGATATGGCCCTCGAGCCACTAAAGCACTGGAGCAAGACATTAGGAAACAACTGCATCAGCTGAATCTGACCTCCCTGCCTGAGTGATGTCCAGACCAGATCTATCAGATTGGTGCAACGAATCAGGTAGGATATTTTCCAACAATTGGAGGTCATACATTAATGGCACGTTGGCACCTTGCAAAGCTCTCCTTTTTGTTGTATAGACTGATTTGTTATGCTTTAAAATTGCCGTGTCGTTTAACCAGAAGTTTGCATTTTATATTCAAAATATACTCCTTGGCTTATGTGTACCAGTAGATTTATTTGAAGAAATTAGGCACAAGGAGGGTTCGACAGACTGTTAGAAATCATTTATAAAATTATTTTTTCTAGCCTTCAGATGTCTGATAGCAGGATTGTCTGCATTGTGGTTCCACAGAACCAAGTGGCAATAATATAGTGGAAAAAGATTAATAAATTTAAATGTTTGGCAGACTCAATTTAGGGAGAGGATTGTGCAATCTGTGGTGAATCTAGCCTTGCAAAGGCATGCCAGCAGTTGCTCCGCCTGAATGTCTCCTTTTACCATGCAGGGATAAATCTGCATATGAGCATGCAGTTCATCGCAAGCATACAGTTCACTCCATATCCTGTGGGGCTATCGACTGCATTACCCATTTGGTAGTTGATGTCTGCATGATGCGAAGCATTCATGATTTGTAGAGAACGGTTGTATGGATAATGTAGCTGTTGTGTAATGAACATTTATGTAGAGATTATGTGCTGTGGTGTTTGTATTTATAATAAGACAATGTTTCTGATGACAAGATAGAAGATGGAAAGCAAACTAGAACTCTTTGCCCCAGTGGTACATACTTTTAGACTACACTACCACTGGGATCAGATTACGAAAAACGGCGTGATGAGCTGCATTATCACCTGAATCGGCCTATGAAAAATTGCGATATGAGCTGCACTATCTCCAGGATTAGCCCACCAAAACTGTGTATACCTGGCCTGGCTGTTTGCACAGGAGTGGCTGCACTTGGAGAAGAATGCTTCACATTAAAACTTGTCCGACTCTGGAAGTATGCAATGTTTCTATTCAAGATGCCCACTATATGGCTAAAGTTTTGAAATTCAACATTCGTGTGGTCATCCCGTGTTTTTCAAAAAAATAAACTCCCCAATCTTTAAAAGATTTGACACTCATTTCTTGTAGAGACTAAGATAACTGCGTAATCACGAATGATTTGCCTATTCTTTGCTCTAAAAATTACTGCCTTGGTTCTTGGGGTACTTATTTCAACTTTTGTGTCCATGACTCGAAGGATTGTGTAACTTTGTTTACGTTTGTGATAGTCTCGGCATTGATGGAGAAGCTACAAATATACTGATATCGGTGTAAACCACAAGCTTAGTCTGAAGAAGTTTGAGCTTTATTATTTAAATACGGTTTGAAGAGCAAGGGACCCTGAAGGCTTCCTTGAGAAACACTTGAAATTATTTTCATGTGACATTTTCACCTCTTATTGAAATGCACTGATACTTCTGGGAAAAATAGCTCATCAAAAATGTGAGGTCCTGTTCATGTATATCATAATTTGGTTTCTGGAAAAGAATATGATAGATGTAATCGAATGATTGAGTTGATAAAAGCTTCAAGTTTGATTTGAAATAAAAACTAAAAGAAGTATGCTGAATTGAAAGAAAAAAAATAAACGCTAACCCTTGTCCATAATTCGAGGTATTGTTGACAAGAAAAATCTTATTTCTCTTGAACAGTACTTGCACCACGCTTTATCATGTTCTGGAATCGTCAAGCCTGGCTTGGGGGGGGGGGGGCACTATCTTGCTGTAAAAACACTTCATGATCAATTTTGAATGCAAAAATGTAATGTTAGTGGGATCATTGATGTAACTTCCTGTTTACTGCACTTTTAGGAAACATGAAACCAATTGTAAACATCACTTTGTGAGTGCGAGGATAAAAATATTCCATTGATTAAAAAAAATGAAGAAAACTAAGAAATGCAGCCATGGTGTGTACAAGTTTTATTGTACTTGTGGACATCTTCTTGCTTGCCCTCGTACACTTCTTTTCAATTACTGATTTTGTCAAGTACCAACAAGGTCAAATTTCTTAATTTTATTTTATTAGTTTCAGGCTACATGACGCTTTTGTAGAAGAAAATATAAAACGATGCAAGATGTATTTGGCCGAGATTGTCCCCCATTTCTTTTACACAATAACACTTATTTGTATCGTCGGACAAATTTCACCTGAAAGTGTGTGTGCTACCTACAGTAAGAGCAAAGAAAGAACTCTGCATCAAGAAATTGTGCGACCAGCTTGTATTCCTTGTTCTTGACACGGATACTCAGCTGGCTAATGTGCAGGGGCCCGAGCTTAGTCCTTCGTGATGTATGGCAAAGTGGAAGTAATAAAGATCAATTTTGTTGTAGCACATGACTACATAACTTTGCTTTGCCCTCTGTTTTTTTTTTTTTCCCACTGTTATACAGTACTAGAGGTTCCAAACATTGCCGAAAACCTGTGGATGAGTGACCGGTGGTGTGCATTGAGCATACATTCACTGTGAAGCGGTCCACATTGGTGGGTTGCTTTGCTGCAAATTGGTCGATTTTCTGGTGCTGAAACCTTCCGATTGCAGTAAATTGATGATACGGTACTCTGCTAGATCATCACTTTTTATGTGAAAAGGGGAGAATATCCCGGTTGTAAGTAAAATAAGCACATCAGGCAAACCTGGCACTCAGCCACACATCCTCTGTTTTCACACTTCCTTTGTGCTTTATGGCTGTGTTCGTCTTGTATAATGCCCGGCCATTTATTATTACTGATCCATCACATACTTAATGCCATGATGCCTTCCATGATGTTAAAATGCTGGACGGCAACAAAACAAATTTGCGTGGATGACGGAGTATGCGACCGAGCACACAGGGGGCACTGGACACAGGCCAACACAGTGCAGAGATAACAGCGCAAGGCCCAATGCTGCAGTTCATTGGGAGAGGGTGTTCAAGCTACAGTTACACCTTGATATAACGAAGTCGGTAAAATTGGCAATTTTCTTTGTTATACCAAAATTTCTCTGTATTGAAATTCGACATTTTATGCAAACAAGTACAGTCGCCGATCGATTTTTCTTACACTGAAAGGTGTCGCAGAATTTTCCGAATTATCAGGCAATCGAAAAAAGCAAATTTGAATGAGAAAACAATTATTTTTAATGAATTTGGGAGTAGGCAACGAATAATAGTTTCATGCTGTAAGAGTTGCGGTCTGGCATGTCAAATGGGGTAGCTGGCCCATGCCGTCGTCCGACTGATCCACACTGAGGACATTGTTGAAAGGTGGAGTGTGTTCTCATCGAGTACGAGGAGTTCTGGGTTTTACAATATCTACATGAAAAGTGGAGAATATTACATCTCATCAGTCTAGCATGACTCTAGTGAAGCATTCCGAGGAGCCAAAAAAGTTCCCTTCCCCCTCTGTCCTTAGATCCCTAGGCCAGGGAGAACTGCCGCCCCCCTTTGTCCATTCGGAGTGTCCAAAGTCGAAGGACCCGTGTTGAGGGCGAGGGTTCACACAATCACTCCCGCAGCTTTTTTCACTGAACACACAAAAAGGAGGGGAGCTTTGTAGACTGGGATTGCCATGCTCGACTCAAGCTGGCTCGTCCTGGTTCCTCGTATGACCCTGCAGTTAGCTGGAGCATCCGTCATATGACCGTGGTGGTTACCAGAGTCCGTGGCGGAAAACCTTAGAACACTTTTTTTCCGAGGTTTTCTTGCTCCCATGGGTCCGTGAAGGCGACAGTGAACCAACTGGTCCACCAAAGGTGTCTTGCCTTCCGGGCGCCGCAGGTCTGTCCGAGGGTGAGGCATTGTTAGCTTCACGAAGCCATTCATCACAGTGGAGCAGGAGAGGCTAGGTCACTAACCCAGCTGGCCGATCTTAACAATGCTGTGTACGTCGACGGTATCTTCGACATTGGTGGTATGAATTAAGCGAAGCTAGCCACACCGGCCCCGCAACTGATAGCGTCGCTCGCACTGGGACGATGCTATCAGGAAAAGTGCTGGCAGTGGGGAGCAAATGCTTCATCTGCCTCTCACTCCAATGGGTTGCCAAAACTTGAGATTATGCAATATTCAATATTAAACGCATGGGAAGACAGCTTGCATAGTGCCATGCCATCTCGGCACGCCCACTTTTTGTACACGTTGCAGATTACCTCTAATGTTAGATTACCTCTAATATTAGATTACCTCTAAAGCAGGGTGAGTGGCTGTGTATGCGCTCAGCCACGCTTACAGCCATGCACAGCCACAGCGAGGCAAGTGCCATCTTACCCCCCACTTTGCCCCCCCCCCCGTCTCCTCACACACGCTTGATCACGTTACTGCGAAATCGCTGCCCTTTTCCTTTGCTTGCATGGGAAGGCATCACATGTGTAGCCACCATTTTTCTTGTCTCACCCTCACACACTTTCACTCGTTCCTAAAGCACACAGTGCGTGGGCGCAATACGATTTTATCACACTTGGACTTCATACAGAACATGATGCAGCTTGGCTCCACTTCGATGTTGCTCTTGTCTTGTGGTGCGCGATTTAAGAAATGCGTTTGCAAACAGCCGCTTGTAATTCAATCATTTGACCATCTGCGTCCGCGGAAGTTTCCATTTATTGTCTCGGCATTCCTTTGTGGTGACAGTGAAATTTCATTATATTGAAATCGCATACAAACACACTTCACTATATTGAGGTTCTAAATGTATGGTGTTCTATGAACAATAGGTTATGAAAAGGTAAATACTTCGTTATATTGAGAATTTCATTATATTGAAGTTCGTTAGCCTGCCTGCCTGCCTAATTGTATTAGGGCACTACACTCACGGAACAAAGTTGTCACAGATACACATGCTGTACATGCACGTGCACTGATGGCTAGCAATTGATTTGAGGAGTAATCCACACTGAGCCAGGTTCCAACAGCCTGCCACATGGTTACTTTGCCTATTCTCACGGTGAATAGTGCATTTGTATATTTTGTACTTTGTAGTACAAATTGCAGTCTCACTTTAAAAACTCGAGCAGGGCAGGTTAAACCTCTGTAAAGTAGCCTCTATGTAGCAAGGAAGTGCTCAGCGCAGCAGTCTCCCAGCCAACGTCACACACAAGAAGCTTCCACTCAAACTTCTTGGGGTTAATAGCAAGCAAGAGATCAAGACTTGGAAGCACAAAAATTGTTTGCCCATAAAATTTAAATAGCCCTTTGCAGCAAATATCATGGCCATAAATAGTTGGGATTGGAATGGTGTTCTACTGATTGATTACCTACTACCCAAAACTTACAACAGTGGGTGCCTGTCGTGCATTATTTGTGTGTAGCCATGAGAAAAAATAAAGAAAAACATCTTGCTCCTGCATGACAGTGTTCTGGCCCAAACATACGAAAACATTCTGTACATAAACGTGAGCTTGAAGCAGGGCTGCCAACACGAAAAGTCAGAATTTCCCTATCTGATGCATGAAATTTCTCTATTCCTGTCGAAATTTCCCTCGTTTGTCCAAATAATTACATAATGCTAAATATTTGTTGTTTTTGTCATCAAGTCCATTTTTACGATGAGAAATATTATTACATAGCCTTTACACCTCACATTTCACAAAAATTTGTTCTGTGGGCTAAAACCGTGGCCAAACAAATTGGCAAGGTGAAGTGTTACTGGGAGAGATCCAAACTGACAAATGAAATCCCATCTTTCGCTTATATGTAATGCACCTCATCGGAACATGTACTGCTTCAATAACTTCTTTTTTGCTAATTTTTGCTGAAAAATATTGTTCGAGGGCTCTAGTGTTACGAGATGATCACAGAACAAACCGCCAAACAGCTGGAGGTGGTAGCCCAAACATAGCCAAAGCTGCTGATATTCGACGTTATCTTGGAAAAAAATATAAATTACCTTTAAAATTCCAGCTATATACGGAACCCAATGTTTCCCTCAAACTAGCAAGATTTTCCTTATTCCCACTTGGACCTGAAAATTACCTTAATCTGAAGAAATTTCTATCGAGTTCGCAGCCCTGGTTTGAAGTCTCAAAATTCCCTATCTATTCACTGTGCCTCATTCCAAGTGTCATCTGTTTGTTTTGCTATTTGAAGAAGCACTCTAGAGAATTGCAATTTCATGATTATGATGAACTCGTAGCAGCTGTTTAATACTGTTCACAAAAGTGCAACTAAACTTTGGGAAAGTAATATTTGAGTAAAGTTTATTCATGGGGTGGGCTGGGTTAAAAAATAATGTGTTCTTATTTTGTTTAATTAAGGCATCAAATCAGGCTAGTTTGATAGGATTCTTTGAACAAACAAAATTCAGCGCTAAAACAAGAGACAACGATAGGAGTACGCAACACAAGTGCTGTCTCACAACCAAAATTTTATTCAGATTTACCTGGAATATGCACACATACAGAAGAAAGGGAGAAAAAGAAATACATATACTGCAACACAGCAAGAAGTCAAGTAATTCTGTGTTGTGGTACAGTAGACTTCCATTAATTCAACTCTGGTTAATTCGACTTTTCGGTTAACTTGATCTCGACCGAAGGTCCCGGCCAGCGCCCATCCATTTCTGTGTGAGCAAACTTTCATTATTTCGATTCTGAAATTGGCCTTTGCCTGATAATTCGAACCTGACCAGTCAGCATGCACGTGCTTGACTCCTACTATGTAGCTCCATTAGTGACCCCTTTTAATGGCCGGCGAAGCTAGGGGCGATGAATACATTGAACACGCATCATCTCTCTTCAGAAGCGCCTATTTTCAGCAAGCCTATGAATATTTTCAAGTAATAGGTGTAGCTCACAATGTCCGATTACTATTTGCCCGATTCTAACCTGTGCCATTTTTTTTTTTACCACGACAATTGGGGCAGAAATTGCCTACACGGCGCAATCGGATGTGAAACCTTTGTAGCGTTTGTATGCTTTACTGCATAGCACGGCTGTATTGCGGTGTAGCGGACATAAGGAAACTTGCCACCATTGTGCAACACATAGTAGACCCTTGCCCATTTTTCTTTCTACATCATCGGGTGCGTGTTATGTTTATATTTTGCTTAGGAGCTTCAATGCCATTTATATGTTAGTTTTCTACTTTGGACTCAGAAAGCACGCATGCATTTGATTCGGGGGCGTGTTTGAATCAAGTAAATACTGCTTAATTAATCGGCACTGTGTTTTGGCGTTGTTTTCTTCATCTTGTTTAATTCGACCCGCTGGATAATTCGATCAATTTCGCCGGTCTCTTCGGGGTTAAATTAACAGAAGTCTGCTTTATAAGTTTTTTTCCTTTTGTATGTGTATGTATTTTGGGTAGGTACGAATAAAATTTTAGTTGGGAGATGGCACTTGTTACATGCACTCCTATCTTTGTTCTTCACGTTAGCACTGAGTTATTGTTTTGTTGGCGGAGTTCTTGTGCGTGTATCAAGCTTAGAATTACTATAACTTTTGTAAACAATATCTATGCAAAAGGGTCAACTTTATGTGCATCCTGCTTGATGTACTGAATAAATATCTGATTTATCAATTCAGAATGAAGCTGTCTATATTTTACACTGCAAACATTATTAAGATAAATGTACCTTGATTTCCATTTGATTTTATTTACCAACACGTAAAATTCAGTTATACACTTTGAAATGGTATTTGATCAAATTTGACAATTTTTTTACATCATTGTATATTGGGACCTTAAGAAAAAAGCACGCTTTATGGCCAACTATGTATGCTATTTGAGGTACTAGGGTGGTACCATAGGTGAGCCTGGGTGTTGTAATATCAGCAGTGTTTTGCAGTTTGGGCACTACTAAATTAGATGTCATTATATGTGAGGCAGAATAAATGGAACACATGAGTGCATATTGGTAAGAATGTGTGGCAACTGTCTACACTGGTTAATCTGTGTGTTGCAGGTAGTCTGTGTTGGCATTGCAGCTTGAAATAATTTTCATCTGTTTTGTGACACATATTACATCTGCTCTTTTTTGTGCATGTGCCCCTTTCAGCTGGAGAGTCATATGCCCACCAGCATGGCGCAGTTTTTGTTGAGACTAGTGCTCTTAAGGCCACTAATATCCAGGAACTTTTCATGGGAATTGGTGAGTAAAAAATATATTGTGTAAAAGTGAGCACAGACGGACTATTCCAGCCACAAAATATTGTCATACAGTCGAACCCGCTTATAACAGCCCCTGTTATACTTTTCTTTCTGAGCATGCACAATTTCTCAATAACCAATACCTGGAAGAAAATTTTGGATTATTTTCCAGTTTGATTAGAATGAACTGAACTGTAACACAGCTGTGCCACTGCCAGTTGGCTTGTAATATGGGATACACATCAGAAGCTTTGCTAGCATGTATGCCTGGAAGTTGACGGGAGATGATCAATGCATAAGAGAGTATTTATGGTGATCTTTGGAACTGTTTCAAATTTTAAGTTCCCTACCTTATTACCTTGCACACTGTACCATATGCACTGAGAACCAAGTGCCTCGTTAAAGGGCCCCTGAAACGGTTCAGACAAATTTTGTAGACGTGTAGGGTACAGCTTAAGTAGAACATTCGCACCACAATTTAAGTGAAGTGTTACGTATTAATGGAGCTACAAGCGATTACAAGTTACCCTCCTCCTCCATGCTTTTCCTCCTCAACTCGTTCGCCGAGCGATCGCGGCTAAGCTCTGTCTTTACTGGTTCTGTGTCACGATGCGACGTCACATTGTCCACTACCAGTTGCTTTGGAGCCCGCCCCCACCCGTGCAAAACGTCTCCGCTAGCGGCTTGGCCGTCAACCCCAAGTGAGAGCTATCGAAGCAGCGTGCGTTGCGAGCATTCTGTCGTAGCGCCAAACATGTCTGGTATTCCGGTAATCACACATTAGCAGAACGTTTTGACCGAACGGTGGAAGCATAAACACTCAAGCTGATGAAGGAATTGATGAAGCGTAGACGTGCGTGAGCTGCCTGATCGGTCTCCACGGTCCAGCCACCCGTTGGCGCAGAGCTTAACCAGCCAAAGAAAGAGCTAATATTGCTCTAACCAAGTGTAAACATTTTAAACATTACCAAAAACAATGTGTTAACGATTACACTCCTGCGAAAAATTTACGCCAGCAGCAAAGAAGAATACTTTTTGTTACTGCTAATGTGTGTGGTTGAGCTCTATGCCACCAAGTGGCTGCACTGTGCAGACCATTCACATTTGTGCTTCTGTTCATCCCCTGAAACGACACGCAATGGGACACGGCCAGGCCCTGTCCCCTTGCGCTTGCGTTTACCCTAATACCGGACTCGCGAAACGCTATTGCATTAGTAATCTTCCGGTGTAAAGTGACGGCTGCAATCGCGCAAATCCTGGCGCCCATCGGATAGCGGCTGTCCAATGCGCTGCAGCCAGTCCGCTCGTCTACTGGCTTGCAGAAGGACACAATATCGCAGCTTGACCTATTGCCAGTCGCTACATTTGCAGTCCACAACGCAGCAAAGTCGAATCATAGCGCTTGCGAAAAGACAGACCGACACTGACTGCGGAGGTCTCGTCAAAGACGGAGCACGTTGTAACACAAGCAGATGACACTTGCAGTGTGCCGGAAGTGCTTAAGCGTACTGAAATATTGTTCTTGTGCATTCTCTTTATGTTACTTACTTTTTATAAAAACAAATTAACTAACATTCCAACTATTACGAACATCATTTGTTTACCATAAAGTTGGAAAACTTATCGACCACGCACCCTGGTCAGCAAATCAAATAGCTCGCCCCACTGACGTCATATGGGTAGGGGTGGCTTAAAATTTCGCCGAGCAGTGTGCTGCGATTGGCGGCGATGTCCATTTTTAAAACCTTATAATAAATTACATGCTTTACGCGGAGCACTTAGATGTTTCAATTAATGATCAGAAGGACCTATTCTAACGACTCAGTACGTTTGTAGAAAATCGTTTCAGGGTCCCTTTAAAGACTGTATGGCCACGTGCACAAGTTTAACATAATCTTCATTTTTTATTTCTTAATGGTTCTTGAAAAGCTTTAAGCACTTGCTTTATTTTAAATTATTTTTTTCCAGCTTGGTTTTTGAAGTGAGTGTCAGTTTATTGTGGCTACTCGCACTGATTGTGTCCACCTTCATTTGCACCAGACTTAAAGTGACAGAGGTAGTCAGTGCAGTAGAAATCCAGAACGGAAGCATGAGCTTAGTGGACCGAACTTGTGATGGAGGTTACGTATAAGTTAAACTGTTAGCGTGCAGTACAACTGCGTGTTCCCCTTGCTAGGTTGCATTCCGTAAATGTGCAGTTAGCCTCCCAAACCTGATGTATCATGAGGCCAACACTACTAAAGATCATAGTTAGCAATTTCTGGCAATGAATGTGATTTGTTACATTCAAAAGTTAATAGTCAATCTATCATCTTGTTGACTGCGTTTTGAGTTTGAGGACAAGTCAGCCCTTGGCAAGGTTCTCTTATAGCGATCACTTTTTACCCCATGACGGAGTTGTAAGGAGGTTGAGCTGGTGCAATACTGTAGAACCTTCTTACGGTGAAACCACAAGTTGTGAATATACAGGTGTAATGAAGAGTAGCCGCTGCCCTAAATAATCTTGTACAGACATCCATGTATTTTACTGCAATGAGGAAGCCTATTTACTATATTGGTATGTTATTAAGACCATTGCGGGTTGCTTCCAAAAAGCCACAGACTTCTGTATTGATGTTTCTGCATCTGACCGCAATAATGATTGTGCAGTCCATAGTGATATGCAAGGTCACAAACTACTATCAAGCTTCATGCATATAGAGGACTCTTACATCCTTAAAATTTTGTGCAGTATTATAAACCCCAACAACTGGCGTACTCATCAGACAATACTCAACCGAGTCTTTCACGCCTGTGCTGCCATCAAAAATCTGCTGGATGGTGATGACGAGGTTACCAAGGAAAAGTGAAGGGGAGTCAGATTACCGCAGCTTTTCACATAATCTGAGCTGTGAGCAATGAATGCAAAAAAGACGGGACAATTTCATCAGCCTGCTTGTGTAGCTTGAAGTATGTCTAAAAGGAATTGTAGAAATGGTGTTTAAAGGGACACTAAAGGCAAATATTAAGTCAAGCTAATGTGATAGATTAGTGCTCGAGAATCGCTAAGGCATCAATATTATCGCAAACAGAGCCTTAATAATAGAGAAATTGAGGTAAATGAAGGACATGACAAGGGACTCCCCAGGGAAATTCAAGTACTTGCCCGATGACGAAAGCACTCCTTAGTTAAATTCTGTCACTAGTACTCAACCGCTCGTTGCAAAAAACATCATTGTATTGTATTATAAGATGAAATAAAATGCTACTTGTCCAGTTCTATTTTATATTTAGAAAAAAGAACTCATTGTAATTACCCTTGGCATCGATGCAGGTGGTAGAAAGGTTTCGTTTTCGCTCAATTCCGTGCCGCCCACGCTTCAGTGTTTCTGTAATTCAGTTATCGCATAGTGCTGCGCTGGTTCTGCTGGCTCACAAAACTTGCACGAACGGCAAGTAGCAGAGAATTCAACTTCCATGTGATGTCACCCGCCGTGGTTGCTCAGTGGCTATGGTGTTGGGCTGCTGAGCACGAGGTCGCGGGATCAAATCCCGGCCACGGCGGCCGCATTTCGATGGGGGCGAAATGCGAAAACACCCGTGTGCTTAGATTTAGGTGCACGTTAAAGAACCCCAGGTGGTCGAAATTTCCAGAGTCCTCCATTACGGCGTGCCTCATAATCAGAAAGTGGTTTTGGCACGTAAAACCCCAAATATGATCCATGTGATGTCGCGGGATGCCCGAATGGTTTACGCTACTTGACCAAAAAGCAGCTGCAGCGGTGAGTCAACTGCTCTGTCTTGGCGCGGTATCGCCGTCTCTCGGGGGCAGTTTTACTCACCGACGGCTGCAAAGGGTGGTGATGCTGTATGCAACGTCACCACTTGCTCAATTAGGTGGTGGGATATTTGAATTTCAAAAAAGGTATTTGGACCCTTCAGATTCAATTTTCTCGTAAACTAAGTCTCTTCTTGGCACGAAGCAAGCATTGCGAGGTTTCTGGAATGGTATTTAAACAGTCCATGTCGACTTAGTATTTGCCTTTAGTGTCCCTTTAAAGGAAGGTAAATTGAGCTAGTTGGTAATGCTTCATTCTCAATCACAGCATAAACCAAACAACCCCACATAGAGGGCACATGAAAAAGGCATAATGCTTGTGGTGTTAGTTTTTTTGTGTGTGCCTTTTCTGTTTGGTTATTTGGTTTTCATTGTGAGAAACAATGAATGAGAGAAACAGAATAGACCGACATTATTGCAGCATTTCAGGGAGAGTGATAAGTACACCCATGAGCAAATATATACAGACCAGGGATTGCGCGATAAAGCCGATTTTTTCCTCTGCCTGTGAATACATTTTTAAATTGAGGACCGCAGCCCAAACTTGATGTTATAAACTTTCTAGTGTACTCGTCAATTTCAGTTTATGCACGTCAATTACAAAGAAATTTTAGTTTTATCAACGACCCTGTGGTCCGTATACTTTTGCTCACGAGTGTACTTATTGGCCAAGTGTAAATTTACACTGCTTTAAATGAGGATCAACTGTATCTGTCCAAACAAAATTTCTTCCTGTATAAATGACTAAATTGGTGACTGCTATTATAACGAGAATTCTTAGACAGTGACAGTTTTTATGGCACTGATGAGACTTCATTATAAGGAGGTTCTACTGTATTCCCTAGATACAAGCACACCATGTTCATTTGTTTTTATTTGATGCATCTTTACCCTCTCATCTGCTAAAAAAAGTACCCGTTTTATACAGGTAGTTGGGATGACAGGACCTGTTATTTTATGTATATGTGACAGCTTAGATATATGTTTATGTTCCGAGAAGTTTTGCTATACATATATCGTACATCATTTACTTAAAAATGAGTGTTGCCGCTGTAAAAATAAGGGACATAGTCAATTATTTTTGCGAATCAACATATAACTATATATTCTTCATCACCCCCTCTCCCTTTTCTCTGTGCTATATATTTAATTCCTTTAGTCTTGTTTATGTAGTAATGTGTCGTACTACAGCTCACAAGTGTGATGGTAATAAGTCCACCTAGCCATACAACTGTGGTCAGAGTTCTACAGCTATTTCAAATCATTCTATTTGGAGAGAAGGAAACAATAATTTTAATTAGAACTGATGATGTGAGCCTGAAGACGGTACATAGCATGCTATCCCAGATGAGGAGTAGGAAAACAGTCTCAGCTGGGGCTTATTGCTGGCACCCTCTAGTAGGCTGCTTGCAGTTCCACCCAATGAATAGGCTAGTAGGCTATTAAATGGCTGCATAAGGTTAAAATTGTTGATTCCTTGAAGCAGACACAATGTTTTAGTCTGTAGTGCTTTGGAGAAAGCACATTTTTAAAAAAAAATCATTGTAGTTTATGAAAATATTGAATTGACTCAGAGCTGGAACCTTAAACCTTTGTTTGACCGGGGAAATTAGGGACACAAATGAACTCTCGTACATCTGTGGTGCTGTGCTGAAATAGATGTTACTTGTAGTCACTTCTTTGTTGACCTGGGAGGGAGGGGAGGGGGGTATTCTGTAAGAGCTGACCTAGTGAACTGTCCATTTTGGGCTCCATTGATTGGCTGGAGCTGTACGAGTGAGAAGGAGGCTGGCTGTGTGCATCGGTATCCTTCTCGCTCATACCCAAGACCAGCCAATTGGCTCTTCAGCAGCAGCAGAAATGGACAGTCTACTAGGTGGACACTTACGGAATACCCCCCCCCCCCCCACAGTGCTGTCCCTACTTTAAAATCAGCACTGTCATGCACGCACACGTGCACACACACATAGGCACACAAACACTTGCATGCACATGCATGCACCTAAACACACACACGCACAAAAAAAAAACAGCTTTTCTATTTTAATGGAAACTGATTTTTAAAATATAAAATTTAACCGGTGTGGTGATCCCTCGCCATTTGTTCTTTTGTCACGCCGGAAACTAGGTCGTTGAGTCACCTTCATAGTCCATTTACCGATTAACTAACATTGATTAATGAACTTTTGAATTACTGATTTTAATACCAACATTGCAATGATAGCATTGGAGGAGGACACTGCAGGAGGCAAAAGCAATTTATGTGGTAACACCATCCATTGTTAAGATAGTTAGCGACAAAAACTCACCTTTTCTTGCTTTGATTGGTAAACAAGGTGCATGAAGTGTGCTGGAAGAATTTCCCACAAGATGCTTCCTGCCTCATTTGGATTCTTTATGTCAACAGGTTGACCATCTGTGTGCACCTCTTATCTTATCTCACCTAGCCCATGTCTTGGGGATCTACCATCTCTTGCTGTACAAACGTGCAACGACAGATTGGGCACCTCAGCAGGTCATCGCAGCAAGCTGCTTTACGTCATGACAGTGTCGAGAATAACGTGGGCAGTGCTTCCAGTGCTGCCTGTACGCTCTGGTTTGGTATTGAAGCAACAAAACAGGAAGATTTGTTGACGCATACCTTAACAGGGGATGGTGTTTTTAAAATTATGTAAATTTCTTTTGCCTCTTGCAGCGTCCTCCTCCGACTATGGCAAAAACTAATTAACATATCTTTGATGATTAACAAACACTGTTACTGGCTGCTTAACCATGTAGCACCCGACATACTGAAAGAACGAATAGTGAAGAAAGCATTATTGTATTGGTTCAATGCTATTTTTAAAAAACCTGTTTCAGTTAAATTGGATCACCCGATATATTGACTACTACTTTTTGCCACAAGTGTAATTTTCTTTCATGTGCCTAATACTCATTAAACTTGTCCTTCCCATTTGCTTCTTTTTCTTTTCTTTTCCTGTAAAATTAAAGCCATGAAGGTGCCCGTACCCCAAGGAGTACGGCAACCAGAACTGAAGCTTAGCCTCAAAAGGAATGTGAGCAAGAAGTGCTGCTGAAGCTGAGGATTGAAGCCACGCATCTTGGTGCAGAGACATAAGGAACAAATGGGCCTTGGTTGCCGAAGGGCCCATTGCCTTGCTCCTTGTGCTTGAAGCTTGCCACAAGCCTCGTGCATTCTGAGTCACGAGGCTGAACATGTCCACGCTGTTGGAAGTTTAACGCACATTTTGGCCATTGTGCTTGGTCATGTTCCATTTTTGTGCTGTGATGTGCTTTTTGTTTAGCGCTGCAACTGTACATCTTTCGTCTTTCACCTGAACCTCTTGTAAAATATGATACTTATAGTATCAAAAACAGCTAACACTTTGTTTACACGACCTTTCTGTTACTCAGATCTGGAAAGGTGCTGTATCTGGTTTCGCACAGCCTTGTAAAGGATATGCACAAAAGGCCATATGTCGTAAGCACTGCCATGAGGAATTATTCACTTCGCTGTAATTAGCACAAGTCATAGGTCCGTTTTTCATAGACATGGAGGGCACACTGTATACTATCTTTGGGGACACCCCAGAGAAATAAAATACTTTAGAATGGAAACACCTGGAGGTCTTGCTTCTGGGTAGGCTACTTTCTCATAAGTTAAATATTTTGAAATTATTTTACACCTGTGGTAAGCAGTGCTTTCCCATGTCTGAAATTCAGTCACTGCAGTGAACTGGCGGCTTACATGTTGACTGTATACTGGTGTACAGAACTTCATTTTTTAGACGTATATTTGATATGTGTGAAAAGCAAAGTAAATATCGGTGAACACTGTTTCACTGTGTTGCAGTAGCATACTGCAGTTTGCTCACACCATTCTATGGTTTTGTTTTAGCTTAGACAATACATTAGCTTTATTTTTATTTATAAATGTGTTTAATGCCTTTATTTAATGAAAATATTTTTATATAGTAAATCACTTTACTTGTAGACAGACTTTACTCGCTGTGTCTTTTGTGATGTGTGCGTATGGTATCCACTTGATTGTTCATGGCCACTTTCTTGCTACATGCAGAAGAATTTGCTTTTGTAAGTGTTTTGTGATTGACTGTCGCGGCTTTATTTCACACAAATAGCTTGAAGGAAAATCTTGAATCACTCATTAGTGAGGCTCTGAATGCTAGGCTAAACTAATTTTTCTTAGATTCTCTAATGAAAGTTTTTAGAAATGTGTAGTTCATAAGCTTGATAATTCATTTTGCAAGCAACATTCTACCTTGACAGCAGCGCTTTCATGGCTTAATGTTTTAAAGAACATGCCATGTAAAACAAGATTTTTCATAGAGGGGAGTGAGCAGTAGGATGCACATATTTTTGGTGCATTCTGATTCTACACACACGTGTTATCAGGAAAACTGACATGTGAGCCAAGACTCTGCATTTTTCTCTTAGGAACTCGTGACAGTCAGTCAAACCGAAATGTTACAAATGGTCTTATGTGCATTATTGCACGTAGTTGCAGCAAATGCCATCCACAGCAGTGGCTAAGTGCCTATGGCATTGTGCTGCTGAGCATGAGGCTGCTGTGTTCCAGGGGGGTGGAGTGCCAAAATGTGTGTGTACTGTGCTTTGGATGCGCATTAAGAAACCCATGGGGTCAAAATTAATTTGGAGCTCTTCACTACGCTGGCCTTCATAGTGTATTGTGCAGCTTTGGGACATTAAACCGCGCAGTTTAGTTTATAACAAATGCCACAGCCATGAAAGAGCCCTGGGTCTTGTATGAACGTCTGTAAGGCATTAGTGATGTGATGACAATCCTTTTCCATCGGTTTCCTTTTTAGTAAGCACCTTGCTAAATGTTTTGTTGTAACATATGAAGGTTGTCTAATGTTTGTTATGAAATCTGTTAATAGAAATTTTGTTGCATGATTCTGCAGATTTTTAGCTTTAAGAGTGATTCATTCAAGTGAGTATTCCCCGTCAATGTCGGAAAACTAAAGCATTCAATAGGATGGGAAATATAATTGGCGAGATTTAAGGTCCCAAAGCAACAAAAAGGCTATGATAGACATCATAGTGGACAGCTCTAGATTAATTCTGACCACTTGACAATTATTGACACAGCAACTATCTCGGGAACATTTATTTGTTGCTCTGTAGATTGGTTGCTTTTTTTGCACAACTGTGTATTTAAAATTCAAACAAGATTCATTTGTTTTTGTTTGTTTGGTTTTTTCTTAAAAGAAACGAACATTTGCTTGGATTGTTTAGAGTGTAATAATAGAGTAGCTCATGTAATAGTATAACAGTCCCATTTGCTTGTCTCTACATTATTCTTACTACTGGCCACTAAGGGTGATAATGGCTAGGCATTCTCCTGTCTGAGCCAGTGGCAAATAGAAAAAAAAAAATTATAATTTTTTCCAGGATAATTAAAAACTAATATTTTGTCCTTGGTCTCTATATCATTGTACAGATGCCATCAGAAAGGTTGAGAGACTCATTTACTGTTTAGTGTTGCATAGTGTGGTCTACTATTAGAGCCAATACAAGAACACTTAGCTCACATCTCAGGATTTGCCATCTGCAGCTGCAAGCAGAAAGGATGCCTATACTCTGTACAGTACAGCCCACTGTTAAAGACAGCATAAGTTTATAACATGTATAAATTTTTGCATCTGGCAAATATACAATTGCATGGCTTTGCACCACCACAAGGTAAATTGTGGTTGGTGGCTCTGGCGCCTTTCTACACCCCCATGCAGTGCATAGCTTCAGCTAACATTTGCAGCTAGATTGCCAACGATGTGAGAACCGCACATTTGGGTGTTCCCTTTAATAGTGGCCCACACTGTACCAGCATGCCAAGAAAAACCAGCTCTGTTTGCGTTAGATCATGTGCTGCAGAGCCATGTGCTTTCCAACTTGCCACTGAGGGAAATTCTCTCATGCCACATGCTTGTGTGTTCACTCTACACTGCACTTCAGTCTCTGAATTTTCATTGCTGTCTTTTTTGCAAATCATCATGACAAACAGCTTGTTAAGATTCAAGTTTGTGTGTGTATGTGTAAGTTTTGGTACTGTGGTGACAAAATCATGGCAGTTCTTGTTCTTATAGTGGAGATTATTTTTGTCCCATGAAACTGGAAGTTTACAGCCTTCTTCTAGAATTATGAGAAATCGATATTAGAAAGTAATGTTTGAGTGATTAAAAAAAATGTTTTCTCTATCTAAGTGCATGCTCAAAACATTCGTTTCTGGACCTGCCATAGTTGCTTAGTGGATTTGGCGTTGTGCTGCTATAAGCATGAGGTTGCGGGATCGAATTCTGACCATGGCGGCCGCATTTAGATTGGGGTGAAATGCAAAAACACCTGTGGTACTGTGCATTGGGTGCACGTTAAAGAACCCCAGGTGGTAAAAATTTGTCAGGAGCCCCCCACTATGGCGTGCCTCATAATCAGATCATAGTTTTGGCATGTGAAACCCCAGAATTGAAAAAAAAAAAAAAAACGTTTTTGTTAGATTTCCGACAATAGTGGTACTTGACAAAAATGTCACATTGTTCTTCGGTGGCCCTCCTTTGCAGAGGCACTTAACATTATAGAGTACAAGTTGTTGTTAAATTTGCCTTATGTGCACAGCTGTATTCCTGCAGCCAGTGTTTATGCTTACCTAAAAACCACCAGTCAATATGACTAAAGTATTGCCAGCACTTGGAAGATGCCCCATGCCAGCTGAAACCATGAACTTGGTCAGTACATTATTTATATTGAGAGTGCAGTGAGTTTGGATTGTAACAGCTGTAATGGCCAATTGATACTTCTGGGAGCTAGGAAGTATATATATGTATACAGCAGTTAGAATAGTGACAAATATTTTGAACTAGTGTTATCATGTGATAATCTATTTACAAAATATTGCTAATGTGATGTGCTGGCAGAAAGGCAACATTTATAGAACTTTTGCTGTGGTTTGGTTGGTGTTTTTCTAGACCACCCACTGCCTTTTCTTTACTGAGATTTGGTATCACTGCAGTGCTTTGTTTTATGGTTCAAGTTTGTGTTATGATTTTTTCTTTTTGCCTCTTACTGTTTGTCTTAATTTAACTGTTTTGTTTGACTTCATACACAAATCATATTTTTGAGGTTAGTTGCATATCTGTGTAAGCCTTTGTACAGAAAATATAGTATTAGGCTTTTATTAGTATGGCTGTTGCTGATGGTCTGTAGCATCTGTTGTTAATTTCCTTGGGGATGTGTATCTGTATGTTCCAGGCCCAAAATTTGCTGACATTTAAGCGTGCTAGATGACTTGTTAATTATTTTATTAGTAGTGCAGAATCTGTTTGTTTTGGAATTGCACACTGAAGCACTGAAATCATTATTATGCAGCTGGAGCTAGAAACATATATACTTGAAAAACTTCAAGCTGTTTGTCGACTATGCATCACATGCAGCACTCTTGTGGCCACAGCAGGAGCTTAGGTAAGGAATATAAGCATATGCTACTAATGCAAGCTTGGAATTGCAAATACATTAAGGTATTTTTGTCACTAGATATGCAACAGTGCCTTAGACATGTACATTAGTATTTATATTTTTGCAGTACAAACTGAACGGGGCTGTGCAAAATATTTAGAAGATATCGCAAATGTGTAAAAGAGGAGTATATTTTATTGATTACGTTATGGGGGGGTGGGCAAGTGCACTTTTGAGCACTGTTGTCTGTTTTGCAATGAGAGGTTGAGTGCAGTTCCCTGGCTGGCCTTTTTTAATGTGTGAATGTGCAATAAAATTGTGCTGTATACAAGGAGCCTTCATTTATGTGTTTACTGATTGATGGGAAAAAAAGAAAAATATACACACCGGAATACTTCCGCGAACCAATTATATCGTTTCCGCATGACAACAGGTACGTATAAAATGTTAACATACATGTATGCTGAAGAATACGGCTTGCTGAAAGCAAAAATTGATTCATGCATGTTTTCTCGATAATCTTCGAATACTGCAACAGCTACCTAATATCAAGAGCCTCTGCAATATAGCAGGTACTTTTTTTATTAATACGTTTGAAGGCTGTTACTAATGTAAATGAGTATGCCAATAACAGCCGGCCTCTGCAAATTCCGCAAGCTAGTTAACAAAAATACCTGCCTATGATCACTTTAAAAACTGCCGCGGAGAAGACGCTGAATCGATTAATATGCAGCGCGACCATTGACTGGCAGTTTCTCAACATAGCCTACAGGCAATTTGCCTCTCCTAAACAGAATAATTAATGTAGTGCCGATGTGCGAACGATCTAGTTTCATTTTAATCGTGATCGATCTTCGTGACCGTGAGCGGCTAGACATAGGACTAGAGCCGTGCATCGTGCTCTGCCTAAGTACGCATAGCCAGTCGTAGAGAAGCAAAAACTCCGGCAGGTGTCGCGAAGGTCGAAAATGTCAGCTGCTCTGGTTTGTACGAAGGTGTGCGCTTGGTGAAGTAAGGGTGGTGGTGTCGGTGCCGTTGTAAACTTTCTTCTTAAGGCTGTTTGCTAGCGGCTTTAAATATATATTAATCACGATCATACCGTTTTGTGATAGTTCAATGAATAGTATGTTGCTAAACATCGCAATGTGCACCTAGCACCGAAGGCAAAGATTGCAGCACTCGGTACGTTTATTGTGAATATTTCCTTGTCTACTGAGCGTGTTGCTGCGCTAAAAAATATATGAGAAATAAAGAAGTCGCCGAACATGTGTGAGAAAACTTCGATTTTCGCGATCATACTGGTTTCTGATCATTTCGCTTTTGTATAATAAGAGCTCGGACTGTGTTTCAAATGATGGGCTTCGTTGCCCGTACAAACATCGCATTTCTCACTTCTTACCCGACTCTAAGCTCTTCTCCGTGTACGTATGACCAGTCTTTAGTATGATAGGCTGTTATGTTTGTTAGTGTTATCATGGCGATTTCTGTCATGCGATAGCTTGCAGTCATTTTATTTGCCGTGCGCTAATCGCATGCGAGGTCTTTTGCGCAGTCCAACTGTTCCGAGTGTTTCATTTAACACTCTACATTCATATTGTTTAGTGTTTACGGCTTGTTTTCCTCACTATATCTTCTCTGCATACATGTTTTGAGCTGGCAGACCGGATCGTGATTTACAAGGAAGTCTGGCGACTTGCTGCTATCATGTCTGTTGGAAACCGTTTACTCGGATTTCAGAAGTACTGATGAGCTGCTAATATTTTACTGGTCATTTGGTTACATTGTGTCCAACGCCCATTTCCTTATCGTGGCTATTAGAAGACTTGTGAATAAGGTTTTACCCTGGATTTAGTTGTTCCCAACATATGTACTACTACTGACACATGGAATGCACTTTAAAGAATAATTTGATATTGTGAAAATGTTTGTAAAGCCGAATTTACGCATGTAGAACACCACCGAGTCTTCGCACATTTAGCAATCCCATCACCATGGCTATAACGGTGATACGGATGATCGTTCGTAGGCCCGCGCAGAACCAAACTTTCATTGGCGCTCTTTGACGTCAGCTGCGCCTGAGCCAGTAAACATTAAATTACCGCAGTTGCAATACATTACTGTCATTAATAACCACATCATCAAGTGGTATGGCGGTGTTTGTTTAACTATTTATGCAAAACCCGCTTTTCTAGCAGTGTGTTTGTACACAAATGTGACTTATAATGGGCTTATTGAATATGTATTTGGTAGTGCTTGAAGGTGTATGTAATTGCTTTGGCCGGGAAAAAAATAAGCCAAGTGTACTGCAAGACCAATTTCACCTACAGGTTATTGGGATAGTTTTGTTAATATTCCGGTCTTTACGTTTAGTTTGTCAATATCTTCCCTGCTGGGCTTTTCCTCACCATACATTTGGTGCAGGTTCCATGGAAAAAGTTTTGTTCATGGGATTTACGAGCTGGGTGCATAACTTCAAATAGAATCCTAGACAGATGTCTGTAAAAAGTCCAAAGAAAAGGCAAGATCTAGTAAAGCAAGTATTTCTCGCATTTGCCTAATTAGGGAACAACTGTTGTACCTTTTGCCATTGAGATATTATTCATCACAAAGTGTAGTTCAGTTTTCTCTCTAATATCCTCTGAAATTGAATGTGGGGAACATAATCCCTTTAATATTGTATGCTCGGGCACCTTTACTGATGTCATTGCCTTCAGGACCTGTTTGTACAAATTCATAGATGTTTGATTTCAACATTATGCTTCATTTTTGCTTGCAGAGATGCAATGCGAAACCTGTTCTGCCACATTTACTACATGCCAAATAACTTGTCCCAACTGCTAGCTCATCTGTGCACCTGTGAAGTGATCACTCTGGTGGCTAGTCTTAGTTGTGATGAGTTTTGTTTTCTGCTGAATAATGTATATTCCCTTCCGGTGTATATTTAGTGCATTTTACGGGAAGATGACCTTTAGTTTTTACAGAAATTTAAAAAATTGCCTGTGCTGGATAGCATAAGTCTTGTGTTTGAGCTGGATTATTTGAAGAGGTGGATGGTACTACAGGTTTTCCCGCTCAGTTTAATTCAAACGCCATTGAAAATAATCCAGGTGCCAGCCAATTTAATCTGAGCGTCAGAATTTTTAATCCAAGTGCCAATAATTTAATCCAGACACCACCACATTTAATCCCAGCGCCATCCGAATTAATCCGCGTGCCAACTCATTTAATCCTTGCGCCAGCCATTTTAATCCAAATGCCACACATTTTAATCCCAGTGCCAGTCAATTTAATCCTGTTGGAAATTCATTGAGAAACGAATAATTCTTGCAGAAAAGGTCGTAACAGGCATCATGAATGCCATCTATTCATTCATGTGATCACCATATTGGCGCCAGCACTATAGGAGCAAAGTTGCCACGCTACCAGTGCCGTCATGGCTGCTTCAGAAGCACTCCCATGTGTTACACCGCTCGCTCATTTCCTCCTTTTCAAGTTGCATTTCCGAGTGACAAGAGTGACCCACATAAGTGAGTCAGAATCGTGACAAACATTTCGCGAATTGGGTTGCGATCATGACATGCGATTTCCTTCCCTATCGTCTTGCATATCGATCGACATCGTTCGCAAGGGTAAAAACTTGCTCACCATTACTCAGGCACTTGACATGATCACTAAGCGATTCAATATAGCTCATTAAGCTTGTGTCTTGCATACACTCTTATGCTTCCAACATACATATCAAACGAAATGGTTCTCAGAATGTGACAGCTTATTCTTAAGTGACATGACTAAGTCACTAGTGACCTACTCGACGTCACCGCCGTCGCACATCTTCTAACCTGCCTACTAACATATCGAAGGAAATCGTTTTCAAAGCTTAAAAACCTGCTCCCTATCATTGACTCAAGTGACGTGATCACTAATGAAACTCGTGACGTCGCCACCCTTCTCACGTATGCACTATCCTAAACTGCCGGCATGCATATCAAACGGAGTGGCTTATAAAGGGTAATAACCGGCTCACTATCACGCAGCCAATAAGGTGATCACTAGTGACTCACATGATGTCATCATTGTTCTCACCCAACCATGCACTTCGTTTGATAAACATGCCGGCAGTTTAGGATAGTGCATACATGAGAAGCGTGGTGACGTCACGAGTTTCATTAGTGATCACGTCACTGGAGTCAATGATAGGGAGCAGGTTTTTAAGCTTTGAAAGTGATTTCTTTCGATATGTTAGTAGGCAGGTTAGAAGATGTGCGACGGCGGTGACGTCGAGTAGGTCACTAGTGACTTAGTCATGTCACTCAAGAATAAGCTGTTACATTCTGAGAACCATTTCGTTTGATATGTATGTTGGTTGGAAGCATAAGAGTGTATGCAAGACACAAGCTTAATGAGCTATATTGAATCGCTTAGTGATCATGTCAAGTGCCTGAGTAATGATGAGCCAGTTTTTACCCTTGCGAACGATGTCGATCGATATGCAAGACGATAGGAAAGGAAATCGTATGTCATGATCGCAACCCAATTCGCGTAATGTCCGTCACGATTCTGACTCATTTATGTGGGTCACTCTTGTCACTCGGAAATGCGACTCGAAAAGGAGGAAATGAGCGAGCGGTGTAACACACGGGAGTGTTTCTGAAGCAGCCATGACGGCACCGGTAGCGTGGCAACTTTGCTCCTATAGTGCTGACGGCAATATGGTGATCACATGAATGAATAGACGGCATTCATGACGCCTGTTACGACCTCTTCTGCAAGAATTATTCGTTTCTCAACGAATTTCCAACAGGATTAAATTGACTGGCACTGGGATTAAAATGTGTGGCATTTGGATTAAAATGGCTGGCGCAAGGATTAAATGAGTTGGCACGCGGATTAATTCGGATGGTGCTGGGATTAAATGTGGTGGCGTCTGGATTAAATTATTGGCACTTGGATTAAAAATGCTGGCGCTCAGATTAAATTGGCTGGCACCTGGATTATTTTCAATGACGTTTGGATTAAACTGAGCGGGAAAACCTGTAGAACGAGAAATTCAAACACATATTTAATGAATTAACAGAAATTCACTAATTAACTTATTTATTACTGTATGGCACATATTGCAGTTTATGAATTTTAGAACTGAGGTTGAACAGCGCAAATAAAACAAGGACACAAGGAAACAAATAACACAGAGATTTGCTTGTCTGTGGTACTTGTTTCCTGGTGACGTTGTTTTATTCGCACTGTTATAATTATGGGGTTTTTACGTGCCAAAACCACTTTCTGATTATGAGGCACGCCGTAGTGGAGGACTCTGGAAATTTTGACCACCTGGAGTTTTTTAACGTGCGCCTAAATATAAGTGCACGGGTGTTTTTACATTTCGCCTCCATCGAAGTGCGGCCGCCATGGCCGGGATTCGATCCCGCGACCTTGTGCTCAGCAGCCCAACACCATAGCCACTGAGCAACCACGGCGGGTTATTATTCGCGCTGTTCAACCTCAGTTCTAAATATGAACCAACTAGCCTTCATCAAGATCTTAGTAATATGATTTTTAGTTGGTGAGGTTGCAAGACATATTCACTTGAAATTAATTTCCAGGACTCCAGTTTCGAGATGTATTATTTCCGAAAGTGTGGGACGATATATATGGGCATTCGATTAACTTTTCTGCTTCAATGCATAAAAGAGTTGAAAAAATTAAGCGGAACAGTGTATTTTTGTGGGGGGTTTGATGGTGCATATCTCCAAACTGGTGTCATTCTGGCAACTTATTCCAAGTGTAAACGCCTTGCAAACTCACCAGCTACAATTAATAATTGCAATATGTGTTGTAAAGTAATTAAGAAGTTAATTAGTGAGTTTTTGTTAATTAGTTGAATATGTGTTTCCATTTTCCTTGCAAGTAATGTCCACCTCTCTGAATAATCCTCCAGCTCAAGCACTAGAATTGTGTTATCTGCGATACACAATTTTTTTTTTAAATTCCGTAAAATTTCAAAATGGTCACCATGTATGTCAGTTGCTGCACCTGTCTAAATGTTGAGGATTCTCTAGGAAGTTCGTCGCACTGTCCAACGACTGCTGTCTTCTCAGCAGCAGAAGCAAACGAGTACATAATACCTGCTGTCGTATGGCCAAAGTGTAATGTTATTGACAACTGATAATAAATGTACATGGTTGTTGTATACCTCAGAACTTGATCTCTGCAGCTTTTTGATAAGACTTTCAGACGCTCTGCTGTCCGATAATAAGATAACGTGGCACTGCCATTGACAAGTTGTTGTCGTGACCTTTGTCATCGCCCAACACTAGGGAGGCTGTCAAGGGCTTGGAGCTCTTAGTTCGTGTGTCCTCATACACTTTGTGGGAGTCGGAAGAGATCTGTCATTGTAGCCCTTTGCTTTTTCTGCTCTACCTGAACCCTTGTGTTGTAACTTCTTGCATTTCAAAGCACATATTGCAATGGTCATTGCTCATTATCGGTGAGGATGAATGTGAGTAGTTTGCTTTCATATTTTCTTTCATACTTCCTTTTTGGGACATTTATGATTTGATAGATGTTTAAAAGGCTTAACTGAAGTAACTTATTGAGAGATGGAGTGCTAAATCACAATTCTAGAAAATATGTGCTACAAATGTAAGTAATTTCAGTTTCAAAGTAGCCTGAGAAGTACAATAAATTATCTCCATAGCTGCTACTGTATTGACAATGTGGATCACACTTTTTTTTGCTTTCTTTTTTGTGACTGATTTATGGTGATGCAGTCCTGTAACTTGTAAGCCATTTGTCGTACTGACAGAGCAAGAAACTATTGTTGGCTCATTTCATTTTCTTTGCACTGAGATGCATTGCGCACGCTTTACTTTTCCTTGGATGGAAAATATTTTATATAGAGGTGAGCAAATATAAACCTTTTTAAATACATATTGAATGCATATAGTAAGTTTCAAATATCTAATCAAATATTGAATAGTCAAACATGGGGCACATACATTTCCGGCAGAAATATATATTTTGGTATAATTGGGCGCGATGCCTATATTGACCAGTGCAAAAAAGACTGCTAACAATCAGGTACAAAGGACCACATTTAAGCATAAGGTCACCAATTGTCATTAAAAAAACTGTACAAATAGCCTCTCAGCATTTTTAGAGCCTGGCTACAAAGAAACTTTCCGATGATGAATGGCTTCTGTATGACTAGCTTTCCTAAAACACTAAATAAATGGTTACCCCTCCCCCCCTCCAAAAAAAAAATGAAAGATTAGAAGTCGAAAAAGAAAAATTTGGCAGTTTTGCTTGAAGGCGCCTCAGAAAGCTGCCGTGGTTAGGGTGCACTTCTAACAACATTTGCAGTTGCCGCATCTCAATTGTGCATGAGATGAAACTGAAGGAAGCCATCGGCGTTGGTAAGCGCCCCAAAGAGAGGATTAGATAAATTTACCTTGATGGTTAGAGTTTGTTCCTCCCAGCGTAGTGTGTGCACCAGAATGTGGTTTGCACACAGATGCTCGGCAGGAATGTTAATGTGTGTGAGCAAAGTGTGCATGCCAGCAGCAGAAGCCAGAACTATGCTCTTGCTCCTGCAGAGCCGATTGAGTGCAGTGTTACTTTGCATCCACTTGGTTTTGATGTTTTTGCAACCAAACACACAGCGTGTCTCTAAAAACCATCTAACCCTCCACGTGCAGGCCGTGTAAATGCATTGATACGGCAACAGCAAGACAATGCTATATTCAGTTTAGATTCAAAACTTCGAACATTTGCCCACACCATTGTTATAATATTTGGGGGGATACTGTAAAGTTTTCATTATCAACTTAAATAAAGATAGAGCAGACTAAAGCATTTCCTCTTCATACCATTATTTTTCTTTGTACTAATAACCGTATCAAGATAATATTAGCAGAAGCTTCTTTCCCTGCTTTTTCTTTAGCAGCAGTTGCAGGGTGAATGTCTTCTAAAGCTAATTTTGCCTCCTAGTGTGTAAACCTCAGCATTATGTTTCGCTTGCCTTTGGTGGCTGGAGAAACAATACATTATTCTTTAAAAAATGATGTGCAAGCTGTAGTATGGTTGAAATGGTGATTCAGGTGTGTTCTTTTAATCAGTGTTTATTTTGGCCCAACAGTAGGGTGGTGGTGTACAAATGGAGAGCAAGCTATTATGGCAGTCATGCTCCAGAAAGCTTTGCTGTTTGAAGCACTCATCCTATTTGGGATTCCTTCTTGGAAATATGCACTCAGTTCTTGAATCTCAAATTTTGCTTTGTTTTGCACACATGGTAGTTTGAATTTTCCATTGGAAGTGCAGTTTTTTGATACATAGACATTCATGACATTGACCATTCATGTCCAGATCTGCTGGACTTGCAGCACATCCATCCATTCTACTAGTGTTTCTTGCGTTTAAAAATATAACTATTTTCACAATCCTGAATGCAAATACAAGATTCGAATAGGAGCTTACAGTCTATTTCATGTCATAACTTTGTCTGTTTAATGCCACCTGTGTTAAACTTGTGTCATTGTCTTACGTCCATCTATTCTCTTGTGTCTTTTGTTCTATGTGTGCGACTTAACCACTTCCCCACAATGTGTTTTTCTTTTCAATTCAAATTCTTTCACATTTGTTGTTTCCTTATTTGTTTTCTTTCTAATGGGATGTAGTGTGCCTTACGTTGTGGGCACATATGCTTTTATAGGCTCCTGCCCTACCACTGGATACGTGATCTTGCCATCTGTGTCACATGAAATTATATTTATGTCATGTGAAATTATTGCCAGATGTGATTGATTGGTTCAAATATCCTTAGGACAACACTGAAGCAATACTGTAAACAACATAGGTAACTTTCATGGAGATTTAATTTATGCAGGTTTTATTAATATCTTACAGTTTGTGATTAATTATTGTCATGAAACCATGTTGTATGTCACATTGTATTCCATATGGCACTATACATTCTTCTGTTTTGCAGAATTCAGTATCTGCAAATTACTATAGAATTGCAGATTGGGCTTAACAGAGCTAAAAAATAATAAATTATTTACAGTCATTTATGCCATTGAAATTCACTATAACACATGGCTGAACTTGCAGGCAGAGCAGACCGGCTTGGTCCTAAAGGGATTGACTGCCATCTTTATGCAGCCAAGATGCGGTAGAAGAAACACTGACGTGGGCAGCATTATGGGCCAGGCACACCCAACAGGAAGCACGAGGCGGCGGCGGTTCTCGTCGTTATGCAGGCCTTTCACCCCACACAGCCGCAACTTGAGTGCCACCTTCCATGTACTGGACACAGAGCTACGCTGGGAACTCCTGAACATCAACACTGCCACAGAAGAGGAGCTGATGACACTGCCAGGTGTCACAAGATGCATTGCACGCAACATTGTTGACTACCGTCAAGCCATCGGGGGATTTAAAAAGGTTGAAGATCTGGCACTGGTTTCTGGTGTTGGAGCCTCGCGTCTCCAAGTATGACTATTTTATTGCTTGCTTCAACACTTTTGATTGACAAACCTAACTGTGTAGGCCAGATGGAAATGCTTTGTTGCTTAGCTTCAGTGCTCAGTTGCTACCACCTAATTTTTTTCTCTTCTCTAACTAATGTGTTATATGCCCTGGCTCCAGTGTAAATCTGGACCATGGATATGATATGAAAATACTTCAGTGATGTTTAAAAAAAAGACCAGTGGCATTAGCTAGGATTGAAGAACTAATCTTGTGTTCAGTATCTGGTTGTCGTGCCCATTATGATATGTGGGCTTCTTGGAGGAGAAAAGTATTACTCTGTTGTGTTGATGTACAAGACAAATTAGTTTTACTGAGTTAATTTAAACATAACTTTCTTCAGAATTGAAAATAAAACGAAATTAACTGCTAATTAGACAATGTGCATCACATGCAGGAAAGCTGTTTATGCTGCAACACCCATCGTTATATAATGCTGCCACCTGTGGAAACCTTAAAGAAAAGAAAGGCAGAAAAAACATTGTGGTCGCAGGGAGGTCCACCAGCTACCACATAGGTGGAAGGTGGCAGGGTGGGGCTTTCACACTTTTGCACTTTTTGTGCTCAATGTAAGACAAACTAATGTAAGTTCAGGTGTGAGATTTTAACTGTGTTTTCATAATAAGAGGTGTCAGAAACTTAGTTAGTCACTGCTGCACAGCATGCTAATTTAAGATTCATGTTAGTGTCCCTTGCTTTGAAAAAGAAATTGACCTGTAGGTAATAATTATGGGCCAAGGTCAACAGACTGCATTCATTTGCTGTATTTGGTGTAAAGGTTTCATACACTGAGTAAATTTTTATGCTTGTTCTAATGCAACAATGAAAATGGTACTTAGTTTGTGACTGATTTAGAAACTTATGGCTTCTTTATTGTGGGCTCATTCCGAAATGCCTCCAGAAATGGATCATTCTCGGAGCATTCTGGGAGCTCCCAGAACAGGATCATTTAGAAATGCTCCCAACATGCTCTTGTTAGGGCTCACAAGCCCTCATGGCCTTCCAAGAGCACTTTTCGAGAATATTTGAGTGTAGCTGTTCACCCACTTAAAAGTACCATTAATGTAGGACATATTAAAAGAAAGCAGAAGCCTTTTATGCCATTTGATGCATATTTTACTTCCAGTGTTCTGCATCTACAAAATTATTTTCTCTGCACTAAATGGAACAAGTGAGTGCATTGTTTGTGGAGGGGCTGGTGTTAACCTTGCTTAGATGTACCAAAACTCCTGCCCACTATGTGTTATGTAGAACTTGAGCAGCACAATTCTTGGGAGCGTTACCTTTTAAACTTAAAATGTTGATTTCTTAATTGTTGGTGCAGTGAAGACTGCTTTCTTTTTCTCAGGTTTTTCGATCTGAGATCACAGTGCGGCGTGGGCCTCCGTCCTCGCGCTCCCCACGAGTGGGTGTTCCTCAACGTAGCCCCTTGCGAGATATGGAGTTGTATCGGCTGGTGGCACCCCTGAGCCAACGGCCGTTGGCTGCCCGCATTGAGACGGGCCCTGTGGGTTCCTTCTGGGTTGCTCTTTGGAACCTGGCTGGCCTCACGTGTGACAAGGCATCTAACCTAGGAGTGCTCGAAGTAGTCTGCCGCACTGCCCTGGAGAATGGGTTTGTGTGCATTCCTCTCAAGCTGCGGTATCTGTAACTTTAGCAAGTCCTACCAATTAAAGCATGAACGAATGAGTAATTCACTAGGCAACATAATGTGCCTCTAGCATTATCAATAAGCTTTTCTTGGAGAAGTTCTTACAGAGAAACCACAGAAGCCATGAGAAATTTGGCCATCTGGCTTTCCAAAATGCCTCTTGCAGGTATTCGTAGGAATTGTTTTCTTATGAGAACCTTAATCCTCAGATCATCATAATAATAATAATAATAATTTATTAACCCTTAAAGGTCCCCTCACCAGGCCTCATAGCAAATTTTGGTTATACACTGGAAGTTGTTACGTGTCCTCTATGGAGCGTTCTGCCGAAAAATTTTTCAAATCGGCTGATTAACAGCTGAAATACAAATATTTCAGTGCCGCACACCCATGATTTCAGCAGGCAGGCTCCACTGCCAAACAAGACACTCTCTCCACTCGCCCCGTCTAGCAGCCTTCGCAAGCGAAATTCCTTCCCTGTGTTCTCCCGTAACAGACCTCGAGGATCGCGTGACACATACGTCTTCACCTTTTTTTCTCCTTGCGTTTTTTTTTTTTTTTTTTTGGCACTACGCACTTTCGCTGATGGCACCGCGCTCCAGCTGTTGTCTCGTTCGCGCTGTGCACGATTTTGCACGCTGTGCACAAGGAAACATGACTAGGGGTATAATTCAGTGCTACACGAATACTGAGGCAGAACAAGCGTATCGCAGAGCATGATCACGCGCTGGAGCACGATAGAAAATGACATAGTTTCGGTACCTATGCACATGACCGCACGACTGTGAAACAAGCAGATGCAGCAGAAGTACATCTCTCTTGCTTCGATGCGAAGTAAAACAAAATACATGCAGACATTCCGTTTGTGTGTTTTATTATTTCTCTGAACTTCAATTTGTCAAGCAGCAACAGATCACACAGATAACAGATGTTTTCTTGAATACTTCTCGAAATCACGTGTCACCACGAGCAATGTCACATGCAGACTCAAGTACGTAGGCGCAGGGACGCGAGTACGTCATCCTCCAGCTTGGAGCACGGCGGCCGCGAGGAGAAGGAACAACGGCGTTCGGTTTGAAATTTCAGATCTTTCTATGGCGCGTTGCAATGTAATACTTTGCAGACCTGATCGTTATCACTCAATGTATGGTCTGCCCTTGTCAGCTCAGAATGGCCAGACCTGGTGTGGGGCCCTTTAAAGGGGCACTAAAGGCAAATACTAAGTCGACATGAACTGTTTAAATGCTATTCCAGAAACCTCACAATGCTTGTTTCGTGCCAAGAAAAGACTTCGTTTATAGCAAAATGACATCTGACGGGTCCGAATACCTTTTTCGAAATTCATATCTCCCGCCACCAAACCGGGGGAGCGGTGACATTGTATACATCATCATTTCCCTGTGCTGCCGCCAGTGAGTAAAACAGCACCCGACAGCCGGCGGTATCGAGCCAAGACCAAGGGGGATCCGCCACTGCAGCTGTTGTTTGGTCAAATGGCGTTCGGGCATTCCGCGACATCACATGGAAGTTGAATTCTCTGCTACATGCAGTTTGTGTGAGTGTCGTGAGCTAGCAATACCAGCGCATCACTATGCGATAACGAAACTAGTGAAACGCAAGAGCATGGGCGACGTGGAATTGAGCGAAAATGAAACCTTTCGACCGCCCACGTCATTGTCAAGGGTAATTTCAATTTGTTATTTTTTCTGAAAATTAAATAGAACTGGACAAGTAGCATTTCATTTCATCTTGTAATACAATACAAGGATGTTTTATTCGACTAGTTCAGTACTAGTGACAGAATTTAACTGACAAGTGCTTTTGTCATCAGGCAAGTGCGTGAATGTCCTGGGTGAGTGTCTAATCATGTCCTGCATTTACCTCAATTTCTCAATTATTAAGGCTCTGTTGGCGATAATATTGACGCCCTAGAGATTCTCGGGCACTAATCTATCACTTTAGCTTGACTTAGTGTTTGCCTTTAGTATCCCTTTAAATCCCCTGTTGGGGTATTACGTAAGGGGGGGGAGGAATACAAAACCAGAAACATAGTCATGTGATGTCAATAAAAAAATACAATGCAACTGGATACAACTTATACGATGCAGTAATATACAACCAATAAAAACAATGCAAGGAAAAGCTACAAAGTAAATCAATCAAAATATGTTAAGCAGCAAGACTGAAATTGTTTGTTAGTAACTGCCTAAGCTTGGATGGTTTACGTTCCAGTAATATGTGGGGAGGTAAACTATTGTGGTCAGGTAAATGTGATCAGGTGTTTGATCTACAGTGCAATGGCCTTCCATTTGCCATACTGGCATTGTGGCTGTGGCACACTGCTGCTGGGTACAATGCTCTAGATTCGGTTCCTGGTCATGCCAGCTGTGTTCTGATGGGTGTGGAAGACAGAAACATTTGTGACTTGGTTTAGGCACCACCTAAAGAACCTCAGGTGGTTACAGTTCGTTTGGAGGTCTCTGCCAAAATCACTCACAGCCCAGGAGTAGTTTTGGGGTGTAAGACTCGCCTAGTGTTGTTAGCCAATGCAGTTTGTGGCATTAAAGTATACAGTGTATAAAAACTGTAGTGTTCAGGAAGAAATAAAAGAAATGATTTCATTGACTGTGTATTTACAAGTTTGCTGTTGTGCAAAATCAAACTGTACCACTAGCTGTTGTCAGGGCACTGCAACGCAAAGGACAGCTAGCTTTTTTTTTTTTTTTTGCTACTTGCTACTATGCTGTTACAAAGCAAGGTGCCATTTATTCAGTACTTGCTTCATGCTGCCAGTATCGCTTGTAGCATGAGTTACTTAATGCCATCTTTAGGGGTACATACTCCGCATTTCCTGCTACTCAGTGAATTTTACTGTCACATCTATGTTATTGTCAGAATACTGACGTTGCACTTGCCGCATGTGCTGCCTCTAGCATGGATAAGATAAGCCATCACAATTCGTTTTTAGAGTGTCTGATATGGGAGCTCAAGTACCTGTTGCATTGTTCAGAGTTAGACACAATTCACTCTACAGCTACCTCTTGCCTCAAATTCCAGCAAGGTGGTGCCTTATTATCGCTTTTTATTGAAGTTATTTTAAGTTTGCCACACATATTTATTCAAGTTCATGACTTTTCAATAGTAGCAGCCTAAAGGGACAATAAATGAGAATGTTCTGTTGAGCCAGACTGGTAGATTTCACTTCTGAAGAAGTGAATAGAAAGATAGCTGAGGTTAAAGGGACACTAAGGAGAAAAATGATTTCTTCTGTAGCAGTAAACTACTCTTTTACAATATCAAAAACGCCACTCTTACCGCAGTAAGACACTTGGTGAGCCAGAGAACGCGCAATAACAAAAGACGGGTGGCAACGCCTCCTAGAATTTCTCGCACCAGTTTGCTGTGATGTCATGGATTTTGGCAGCATTTTCTAAGGCCTAGTTAATCCTCTGGCAGTAAAGATAGACTACATTGTGTTCTAAATCAGCCAAAGATTGAACATGGCAAGTTTCGAGAACTTTTGCAGAGCCAATGCAGACTAAATATGAAAAAATACTTTAAAATCTGTCACCTCACAGTGACTTACTGGCGTTGGGGTTTTGGCACAAAATTCATAAACTGAAACTTTGACCTTTATTTTCTCTTCTAATAGTCAAGCAATTATTTCAAAATCAATGGTAACAGAGCTTTCAAAGAATGCTTTATTCGTCTAAACTGATTTAGTGTTTTGCTTTAGTCCCTTTGAGGGAGGGTCATGATGCCACCTTCAGATTCCAGCAGCTGTAGTAACATTGGGGGGGGGGGGGCAGTTATAGAATAGCCTTGCCAAAACAAATTATTGGCTGGCAATTGATGAAAGGGGACTTTTGCAGAGCCGATGCAGCCTAAATACAAAAAAAAATATGCTTTAAAATCTGTCACCTCACAGTGACCTACTGGCATTAGGGTTTCGGTGCGAATTTTGTAAACTGAAACTTGGCCTTTATTTTGTCTTCTAATAATCAGGCTATTATTTCGAAATTAACGGTAACAGAGTTTCCAAAGAACGCTCTATCCGTCTAAACTGATTTAGTGTTTTGCTTTAGTCCCTTTAGGGTGTGTTATGATGCCATCTTCAGATTCCGGCAGCTTTAGTAACATTGAATTTTATGGAATAGCCTTGCCAAGACAAATTATTTGTTGGCAGTCGATAAAAAAAATTGCATGCCATTCAGAAATTGGAAAAGAGTTTAACCTGACCACTTTCGTAGGCTTTTTTTCTGCAAACAGAAAGCCCAAATCGGCAAATATACAGTAAAATATGCGCCATTCCTGGGCATTCTTTTAGCAGTTTTAAAGCAAGAATAGTTGAGCAAAGAAGGTTTAGCCTTCAATTCTAGTTTTCTTTGGCTCAAGAGTTATTGGCAAACAAGTACTACATGGATGCAGAACAGTAATGCACCAGTGTGGCCTTTAGTGTCCCTGGAGGTGCAGCTCTTATTTGTTGTAGATTTTTATTTTGCGCATGTGCTCTTTTAGTATCCTGCAGTGAATGGTATCTGATAGGTTGCAATGCATCTGAAAAAGACACAGAAATTCCAGTGCACTTCTTCATCCCTTCTTGTCCGCTTGTGTGCTGTGATTTGTACATAGCACCATGAAACACTAACCAGCTTGGTCCCATATCCTGGTGCCGGTTTTAAAGTTTTTCTACCATTTTAATATATCCCACACCTGTACATTTGCATTCAAAACAAGTGTCAAGGCACATTGCAACCATCATTGTGGCCAATCTTTGTTTCAATACACGTTCTTTATAAATTGCTCTTTTCATAGCATAAACTATACAACAGTTCATTTAGATCGCACATTTTGTTGCCATTCTATCCAGAATAGTTGTCTTAGCTGTTAGCTGAAAGAAAGTTCTTGTGCACATTGTTGCTGTTCCACTGTATGTCGCTAGTGACATACCTCCAATTGTACAGCTCAGAATTAAATACAAATATAGCAATAGTAGCAGTAATTGAATGCATGTAGATAGGCAGCTGTTCCTACCCACTTTCTGTATTTCTTTGTAGTGTAGGGTCCATTTCCTGTGGCATTGTTGTCCTTGTAGCATTATGGCATATGCAAAATCTTACTGAATATATTTGAGCTTTATGTCAAGTTAATGCTTTCCAGTGCAGGTTGTTATTTTACTGTATTTACTTCTGTAAGACTCGCATCTCCCACTTTCTTGGTAAAAAATTTGGTGAAGAGATTTTGACCTAGTTTTCTGCCACAAACCATGCGTCTGTATAATGATCATCTTTGTGGGTATAAGCCATATGGAAAGAGAAATAGCAGAAGCGTACAACAGTGCTGCGGTGGCGTAGAGGTAGAACACCCGCCTCGCGTCCAAGAGGTCTGTGGTTCGAATCCCGGTGCCGCGCAATTTTCCACCGGATTAAAAAAAAAATCCGCGTGTCGATAAAATTGCATAAACAGGTCTGGAGTGTGTCCTGATTCCGGTGACCAGAACCGGTAACGCACTCCCTCACCAGAGCAGGATTGGCCACCCTGGTGCAGTACTTGGCCACAACCTCCTAAAATTATGAGAAAGCGTTAGATTCAGTCGAAACCTCAGCAGTCATAGAGGCATTGCGGAATCAGGGTGTAGACGAGCCGTATGTAAAAATACTGAAAGATATCTATAGCGGCTCCACAGCCACCGTAGTCCTCCATAAAGAAAGCAACAAAATCCCAATAAAGAAAGGTGTCAGACAGGGAGATACGATCTCTCCAATGCTAGTCACAGCGTGTTTACAGGAGGTATTCAGAGACCTGGATTGGGAAGAATTGGGGATAAGAGTTAATGGAGAATACCTTAGTAACTTGCGATTCGCTGATGATATTGCCTTGCTTAGTAACTCAGGAGACCAGCTGCAATGCATGCTCATTGACCTGGAGGGGCAAAGCCGAAGGGTGGGTCTAAAAATTAATTTGCAGAAAACTAAAGTAATGTTTAACAGTCTTGGAAGAGAACAGCAGTTTACGATAGGTAGTGAGGCACTGGAAGTGGTAAGGGAATACATCTACTTAGGACAGGTAGTGACTGCGGATCCGGATCATGAGACTGAAATAATCAGAAGAATTAGAATGGGCTGGGGTGCGTTTGGCAGGCATTCTCAGATCATGAGCAGCAGGTTGCCATTATCCCTTAAGAGAAAAGTTTATAACAGCTGTGTCTTACCAGTACTCACGTACGGGGCAGAAACCTGGAGGCTTACGAAAAGGGTTCTACTTAAATTGAGGACGACGCAACGAGCTATGGAAAGAAGAATGATAGGTGTAACATTAAGGGATAAGAGCTGATTGGGTGAGGGAACAAACGTGAGTTAATGATATCTTAGTTGAAATCAAGAAAAAGAAATGGGCATGGGCAGGACACGTAATGAGGAGGGAAGACAACCGATGGTCATTAAGAGTTACGGAATGGATTCCAAGGGAAGGGAGGCGTAGCAGAGGGCGGCAGAAAGTTAGGTGGGCGGATGAGATTAAGAAGTTTGCAGGAACAACATGGCCACAATTAGTACAGGACCGGGGTAGTTGGAAAAGTATGGGAGAGGCCTTTGCCCTGCAGTGGGCGTAACCAGGCTGATGATGATGATGATGATGATGATGACATTGAGATTGGTGGGTGGGAGCGCATGTATAAATGAACCGTCGATCACACACACACACATGCATGCATGCACGCACGCAGATTTCTGCTGTTTACTGCAGGATTAAGTTGTAACCTTGGTTATACTTGATGGTGTTCATTATGCATACAAGTGATTTATCCGTCCAAACGTTATCCTCATTTTGATGTGAAGCATTCTGGTAGGTTCCTGTCTCGCCTTATTTTGTACCTCTTCAATTAAAGAAATTATGTGTCCAATCGTGGGTCTGAACCAGGATCCCCCAGCAGAACAGCCCGATGCTCTCTCTACCCACTAGGCCACAGATGACTGCAAACAGCTTTTTTGCCAATGCCAACTAGTGATTTTGGATGATTGACACACACATTATACCTTAGAGCAACAATGTGCTTTAAAAAGCGAGGGCATGTGCATGCAGGCCAGTTTCCATTAGCCCACAGACGCATGAATGGAATGCATGAATAATTGTCAAACTTACCACTGTCCTTCCTGTGCATCACGTCCCCCAGCAGCAAGCTGCTTACAAAAGTGACAGTGCGCCTGCTTTCCCCATGTTGTACTGCCTTCAGGATTGGCACAAATCACAATGGAACAGGTAGTAACATTTCCTTTAATAGTAATGTTTCTTTTACTAAATCAGTGCTCATGCCATCAATGTTGTACCATTGTCACCACTGTCATTGACGCTTTGTTGCTGTTGTCACACACACACACACAATTGCTCACCTTACGCAAACATGTCAGTACATCTGCTAATGATTTGCAGAACCCTAAATGATGCTGATAGCCAGCTAGCTGTGAAATGCTTCATGTGATATTAATCCCCGGAGTACTTAGGATCTGCATTTTTATGAATATTTCAATATCAGAAAGGAGTATTCTGCTTTACTAGGTAGGCTAACACTTTATAACAATAGTATCTGCACCATCTCTCCAGTGGAACATTCAAATTTATATGTATGCACATCTAATAAATCTAACCGAGTACTAGTTAGAGGCCCATTTTTGCAGGTTGATTTCATGAGTGAAGCATTTGCATTTATCCCAAGAGTTTACTTGTATTTCTAGACTAACCTTCATCACTCAAGATATCTTCAGATCTATTAGTTATTAATTCTGGGCAATTTTTATTTGTTAACAAGGCTAAGGTGTTTGAAACCTTGCATTACAGGTTGTCAAAGAAAGCGAAAGTGCAATATTGCACTTGCGTAAGTTTTACCAGATAAAGATTGGTGACTTTAAAATTGTGCTGATACCTCAGCCTCACCTTATCTGAAACTTTTCTGTGCTTTCTATTTTCAGAACTGCCATCATCGCCTGCCAAGAAATTTGTTCAAGGGATGCTCTTGACCTGGTAGGCACATTCCTTTTGCCTGCTTGTTTGATAATGACACTGAATTACACTAGATACAAATATTCATGAAAATCTTGCGTGTTTTTAAGGTTATGTCATAAGACTTTGATAATTGCTGTTGCTAAATTACACAGATTTCTTAAAGCCTGAGCTGCAAGTTTCAACAGAGCCATTCCAACATTATGATACAAGGCACTTGGTGCATGTCTTAGCCATGCAAATGTGTGTTAGGAGTAACAAGTGTTAGCTCGAGATTTTTTAAAATTTGCATTATTGTATACCATGGCAGCAAAGAGAGAAAACAAAGACGGTCGTGTAGCTTTTTTGAGACCACTGCTAAGCATGAAGTCCCAGGATCAAATCCTGGCCACCGCAACTGCATTTTGATAGGAGGAAAATGCAAAAACACCCGTGTACCATGCATTGAGTGCATATGAAAGAACCCCATGTGACCCGCCGTGGTTGCTCAGTGGCTATGGTGTTGGGCTGCTGAGCACGAGGTTGTGGGATCGAATCCCGGCCACGGCGGCCGCATTTCGATGGGGGCGAAATGCGAAAACACCCGTGTACTTAGATTTAGGTGTACATTAAAGAACCCCAGGTGGTTAAAATTTCCGGAGTCCTCCACTACGGCGTGCCTCATAATCAGAAAGTGGTTTTGGCACGTAAAACCCCATAATTTAATTTTTTTTAGAACCCCACGTGGCCAAAATTAATGTGGAGCGCCCCACTACGGCATGCCTCATGATCAGATTGTTGTTTTGGCACATAAAAACCCATAATTTAATTATTTTCTTTGAGACAAGCTAATTATCATCCTCACCACATTTGAAAGCTGTGTTGTAGCTGAAGCTTGGGCTATAAAGTGGTTCGTATTTAAACTTGTTTTAAGAACTAAATCCTTTAGGAGCTGCAGCATTCCTTGCTCAAAATGGTCATGTGCTTGTAAGCTTTTCAGTGTTCTCAGCTTGAAAAATTTGCACAGTGTTTTACAATAATTTAGGAAGCAAGTTGTGTGCTAATCTTGGCGAGAATTTGTTTCTAAACACAGGCAAAATACCTTTCACGAATAGGTTGCATAGGGGCACATTAGTTGAACAGGAATTGCACGTTTACCTGCTGCAGTGGCTCCTCAACTACAGCAATTTGATGCTAACGCAAGGTCACAGGGTATGATTCCTGGCTTCGGCAACTGCATCAGTAAGGGAAATGTGAAAATGCCGCAATACTTAGTTTAGGTGCATGTATAACAACCTGTGGTGGTTATAATTAACCTGATGCCCTACCACTGTGACATATCATAGACTGGGCATAATCTTGTGATTAAACCCTGTAAATTATTCATTATGCATTTGCAAACAGTGCTTGCAAAGCACTGTTTGCAATGTCTCAGGTGGCATATCTCTAACAACAACAATTGAATGTGTGTTGATAGGCTGTTTCTCTCTGCTTTCTGAATTTCTGAAACTGTGAGTATTCTGAACTTGGGCATCCAAGCTGGGAAAACCATACTGTGTTGTGTGGTCTACTGTCCAGGTAGTGCAAGAGCTAAATGACCCTCAGCTGAGTGCAGTAGCCTCATGGGAGCCTCATGATCGCCAGTGGGATCAAGCAACGCCCCTACCTGCTTCTGGACCCGTTGGCCTGGTGAGTGAAGCATATTAGATTAGAGATTTCAGCTTCTTCATTTGCTGAGAGGTATTCTAGAGCTGATAAAGTTTTTTTTGGTGCTACGCTTGCTTTCAGCTACAATGAAATGCAGCATCCTATATTTGATGGCTAAACTTAAGTGTAATTGTCCCACTTATAAAAATCACAAATGATTGTAGATGGACAGAGAATTGATATCATAATTTGCTTATGAATAGTAGCTCTATTTGTGAATGAACACAAAACTCCCTTTTCACTCACCTCCAGTGCTGCCAACTTCTCATGGAAGTTTTTTCCCCAATTCCATTCTGGAATATCAACGGAAATCATTAGCTTTGTGGGGGCATGTTTCTTGTGGATATTTGGCTAATTATTGCATTTCATCTGTGTAATATACAGTTATACCTCGATATAACAAAGTTGGTTAAATGAGCAATTTGCTTTGTTATACAGTCGACTTCCGTTAATTTGACCCTAATGGGACTGACAAAATTTATTGAATTATCCACTGGGTTGAATTAAACAAGATGCAGAAAAAAAATGCCAAGACACAACGCTGATTCATTTGGCAGTATTTGCCTGATTCTAACACGCCCCTGAATTAAATGCACGCCCATTTTCTATGTGCACAAAGTAGAAAATAACATAGAAATAACATTTAAGCACCTAATAAAAGCTGAAATCTAGCATGCACCCAATATTTTAGCAAGAAAAATGGGCAAGGGTATAATACGTGTTGCACAATGGCCCCCGATTTCCTAAAGTCAGCTTCGCCGCAGTTCATCCAGATTATGCAGTAAAGCACGCACACTGTGAAGCTGGTTTTGGTTTCATATTCGACTCCACCGCGCAGGCAATTTTCGGCCCAATTTTCGGCCCAATTTTCTTGCGAAACATTCACATACGCTTAAGATACTCCCTAATGCAAAATTTGAGTGCAGCTGTATACATGTTTTCATTTCATATATTGAGGCAGGTTTTCATATATTGAACCAAAGATTTTGAGATAAACATGTAACAGAGACAGCAATCGTTGAAAATCTGATCTGTGGGTCAAGTGCGTCAGCTTTTATACATGATTCGTCGAAGGTTCCAGTGTAATTGCTGGTGCCGCCTGGCTTCCAGAAAGTACTACACAATTCGTGTTGCGCATACAATGAGAGTACAAAACAATCGCAAACCATGACAATCGAAACAAGCGTGAATGAGACCAAACCAAGCAAACCAAACAAGCACGAGCGAGCGCTGACGTGAGCAGACAATAGTACGAAACAAGCGGTCCGGCTGAGACCAGATACGAGTATGCATTGAGTGGTTGGGCGTCCTCATGACACCAGTTCCGCCACAAGTACGTCACTGAAGGGGCCGCTCTCATTGGTCTCCACTTTTCGTGGCTCGCGTCTTTTATCTTTTGCTGTGCTCGTTCGCTCGGTTACACCACCGATTCCAACGCTTGCTGCAGGAATGGGCATCTAAGAGCTGCGCTCTAGAAGAAAGGTACACGTTAGAATCAGGTAAATACTGTATTCAGACATCCTAGGGCATGCTGAAAATAAGCGATTTTGAAGAGAGATGGCATGTGTTGAACATGTTCATTGTCCCCTAAGCTCCGCCAAGACATGCTGCCACTAAAAGGGGTCACTATTGGAGCTACATAGGGGTTAGGTGCATGCATGCTGACTGGTCAGGTTCGAATAATCAGGCAAAGGCCAATTTCAGAATCGAAACAATAACTTTAACATTAACTTTAATGTTAACTTGCCAGTAACCAGATTGCAGGTCTAATGACAAGAAGTGCTCGGCACTTTGTAAACAATCAAGTGCATCGTCAATTCAGGGTAAGGGGTAGACATCTTTCCGTGTGACTTTGTTGAGATGGCAGTAATTGACACAGAATCAAATAGAACCATCCTTTTTATGCACTAGCACAACTGGATGAGACCACGTACTCTGGGATGGTTGAATGACGCCACGCTCGAGCATGTCATTCACTTGGTTGTTGATTACACGCCGCTCCGCCGCGATAAGGGTTTTGTCTGAAGGTAGGATGGGACTTGGTGTGGATGTGGTGCGAAACACTGTCAGTACAACCCAAGGCATGTTTCGTACAGGCGAAGGAAGAGCAGAAACTATCCAGGAGAGACATAAGTTGCTCGTGGTTTTCAAGGGAAAGGTTGGCATCACCGCATGAATCAAAGACATGGCTAACCAATTGGGTGCTCTTCGGAAATGGTGTCATGGCATCGAGCGAGAGTCCAGAATAGGAGCCCGGCACATCCAAACACTCGGATATGTCAATGGGCTCGACAGAGCCGAGGGACTTGTCGCAAAGGAGAGCGAGCGGGTATGCGAACGGGTTGTGTACTAGCATAATTGTTATGCCAGCATCTACATCAAGAACGCAGATGGAAGTGGTAGAGGTTTGTGATGAAGAAAAGTAGATGAGGGCGTGAACAGTACCTTGGCGTCGGGTGCAGATGGACAAAACAAAGGGACTGGTGTTGAGGTGCTTGGCAGTGGATCAGTATCGGCGGCGACAATAATTTTTACAGGGGCGGGAGAGGCGGCCAGCAGAGTGTTGTTAAGGAGAGACAGAGCAATTTCGGCACGGGTGCAGTCAATGACGGCTCTGTGATGCGAGAGAGAGTTCCATCCCAGGATGACCACGAGAGCAATAATGCAGCTCAAGGCACTCAATCGTGTAAAGTAAGTCCTGAATAATGATCCTAGCAGTGCATGCGGCTGAAGGTTCGACAGGCTCTGTGGTGGCAGTATGAAGTACAAGGCCAGAAAGTGATGTGGTGACCTTCCTGATCTTAGCCTCATGTATGACTGAAATGGCAACGCCCGTGTCGACGAGTGCGAATGTAGTGACCCCTTCAACTTGTATTTCTACAATGTTTTGCGGTGATAGTGAAGATCTTGGGCATTTCGACAATTGTGCAGCTCTTGCCTCCGAAGCTGCAGCACATAGGTACCCTTGTTGGAAGGCGGGCGACAACGCATCGGTGATATCGAACGGCGACGCGGTGATGGTGAACGACGGCTGCTAAAGTTCTGGCGATCGGTCCAGAAGTTTGGCAATGGGTTCGAATCAGCATCTTGGTGGGCTGCAGGTACATTTCGATCAACGACGACTTCCAGACGTGGCAGGCGGCGGCGACAAAAGCACGCCACATGTCCTGCATGCACCATGGATCTTGCGGCCAGAAGTACTGAGGGGGCACTTGAGGCACATGGAAAAGTGCTGGGCGCTGTGGTGGCATCAGGTAGGGAAGTATCGTTGGTCTAGGACGCGACACTACTTCAGCGTACATCAGCGGTGCGGCAACCGGAGTGTGCTGGTAGGCTGGCGGAAAAGCCTCTGCAACTTGCTCGCGGATGGCCTGCTGCACGGCCGAGGACAAAGGTTGGATAGGCTCCTGGATGAGAGGTAGCAGTGAGAGATGACCGGTCACCTCTTCACGAATGAAAGCTTTGATTTGAGGTAGCAGAGACCCGTCATCATTCTGTCTGGGAGCAGTCGCCAAACTGGAAAGGGAGGCCATGTGAGAAACAGTTTGGTGAGCGAGTGCTCGTTGCCAGCGTAATTCGTTGAAGCTTTGGCAGTAGGTGACTACGGCTGCAATGGTAGTAGGATTCTTAGCCAGGAGCATTTGAAAAGCCTTGTCTTCAATGCCCGTGAGGAGTTGTTTAATGTTCTCTTCCTCAGTCATCATGCAGCTTACTCGGTTGCAGAGATCGATGACGTCCTCGATATAACTAGTGAAATTCTTGCCCGGTTGTTGCGCTTGTTGGCAGAGGCATTGTTCGGTGCGAAGCTTTTTCACAGCCGGACGGCCAAATACCTCCACGAAAGCAGTTTTAAAGCCATTCCATGTCGCAATAGTGGCCTCTTGGTTTCGGAACCAGAGGTTTGTGACATACATCCGCAAGATAAAAAATAACGTTGGTGAGTTTTGTCGGATTGTCCCATTTGTTGTGGTTGCTCACCTGTTCGTATGACGAAAGCCAGTCGTCGACGTCAGTATCGGCGGTGCCACTGAATGCAGCTGGGTCTCGTTGATGAACGGCAGCGCAGGTGACTGGTCCAGTTGAAGTGGGTCGCTCACCGGCGTCATCTGGCATGGTCTTGGCGGGAGTGGTGGGCAGAGTGCGGCTCCAGAGTTCCAGGGCGAGGCGTTCGGGTACCCCGCACTTTCACCAAATGCTACGAGGTCTATTGATTGTTAGTGGGTTATGGGTCCAGTGCAGATAGCAGCCAAGCAGTCCCGGCCAAATGACAGCGCGAGCCAAAGCAGCGACACCGACCCTTTGGTCTTTATCTCCCTCACTTCAAGAGCCATACGGCCATAGTAACGTTTGTGCAATTTTCGTCATTACACATTATAATAAATTTCGTGCTTTCTGCCGAGCACTTAAATGGGTCACTTAATGATCAGAAGGACCTACTCTAACAACTCAGTTTGTTTGTACAATTCCATCAAAATAATTTCAGGGTCCCTTTAAGTTTGCCAACCAACAGAAGGTGTGGTGGTCGCTTGCCAATTTGAAGTGCCAGCCATATGTGTAAGGCCGAAATTTAATCATAGCCCAAATGATTGCAAGGCACTGTTTTTCCGTCAGAATAATGCGCTTCCATTTATTGACAGTGACTGTGCTATTATACTTTCAACTCCGTTTTTTTCTTTGAAGTGTGTCGCTTACCACTTTGAAGTGCCTGCCATATATGTAAGGCCAAAACTTCGCTGCAGCCTAAATGATTGCAAGGCATTATTTTTCCATCATAGGATTATTCGCTTCCGCCTTCGACAGTGACGCTTCTGCTTTCGAAGTGGGTCCACACGTCCGACAGCCAAGAGCACCGAAAGTGTCTGCTGGGTTAAGGTGCCCGCGTACCTCAGATGCCGAAGGATATAGGTGCCAAAGAGAGGGTGAGAGAGCCCAACTCCTCAGGCTCTGTTCATACGTGTGGCGCATGGTGCAGTGTGAGCTGTGTGCATAAGCAGCAGGCTCTGCATCTCTCCGGCAGCAGCAGCCGCAGGGAATCTACACTATCCAAAACAAGGCTGAAATGGCATACCCCTAGCGATTGCGCGAGCGAATGGCCTAAGTCGCGTGTGAAACGGAGCAGGGGGTCCAAAGGAGTCCTGTCACACTGATCTTGGGGCCGTGCGGAGGTTGGGAGAGATGGAGTCTAGAGATGCAGGCGAGCACAGCAAACAGACTTTACTAATAACAACCCCAAAATAAAACACACTCGAAAAGGAAAAGTCAAAACTCAGTCGGCAAAAAATAAAAATCCACACTTGCTTAGCCAAAACAGTGTCCTTATCTTCGCCTACGTGCGTCCTTAGCGCATTTCGCGTGAAAGTCCGGCAACCCTGGCCTTATGGCTGCACACTAGCAAAAAAGAACGCTCTTACAAGGTTCCATTGGCGTACGTCACTCCAAGTCCGATGTGCGCCGGCTCTTGGTCACCGTCAGTGCTCCCGCCAATTCCGCAAGTTTTGCTTCCTTGGTATCGGCCGGCCAGCTCCTCCGTCTCAGATGCCGGCGTCCCGAACTATGTCGGTGATGTAATACTCAGGCTTGCCTGGCTAGGCCTAACACCGGGCTCCGCCGCTGCCTCTCCGAGTGCCGGCGGGACGCCCCGGGGACTACCTACCGTCCGTGCTGGTCTGCCGAAGAAGGGGGAGCCAATTCCTGGAGTGCCCGACACTGCCGTGAGAGGCTGCAGTAGGTCCAGGGAGCCTCGCTCGAACGTCGCCGAGGTCGACGGCCACACCCTGGGTCGCCAGCGTCACAGGCCTGTCCGAACCTCCATGGGTCCCGTCACCAGTACGAAGCTGGCACTCCAACCTTCTTGGCCCAGAGCCACGTCGATAATCCCAGCTTGGCACCGCTTCTCCTCCGATCACACCCCGGGTCACACGCCTCGAGGGCTTGTGCTGTTCAGACCGGTCGGCGCACATCATCCTCTTCTTTTCTTTTTGTGCCACATGCCTCTTACATATGACAAGTCCCCACAAAACACACTTTGTTATATTGAGGTTCTAAATACATGGTGTTCTCTGGACAAAAAGTTATTAAAATTTAAATATATTGACGTTTGTTATATCGAGGTTTAACGGTACTTCAACTGTTGTGTGCCAGAACATGCATTCTTTCATTTTCTTTTTCTTTGAAGCAAAGCTTTTCTTGCTTACCTACCTGAGGTTTGGCTCTTGTCAAGTAGGCTCATTGGTAGTTTAACACAAGATGGCGCTCAGTGAAAAAACAAACTGTGTGCACAATGAGTGCCACTATTGTTAACCATGGACCAAAAGCACATGCGTAAAAACATTTCATAGCAGTGTTTGTCAATGCTCACACACAATCTACAAGACATCTGGTGTCAATTTGTGACCGTGGATGAGAGAGATATAGATACATCATTACACACCCAAGTCGATACAGCAGTCAAAGAAGGGGCCTGAAGGAGGCGAAGACCGTTTTGTTGGCCGGGAAGGTGGTGGCCATTGTTTTTGGGGATTCACAAGGCATAGTTTTCATTGACTTTGCAGAAGGGTGAGACAGTCAACAGAGAATTTTATGCGACACTTCTCATTGGGTTTGATGATGAGCTGTGAAGTAAAAGGCCAAAATGGAGTCACAATATGGTCCTCTTTCACCCAGAAAAATCACTGGCTCACACTTCTGCAGTTGCGATTGATGGCTGAATTGCATGAATTAGTGTTCGAACTGCTGGCCCATTCTCCCTATCTTAAATTTGGCTTTGTGTAACAATTTTCTTTAGCTGTAACAATTTTCTTTAGCCAGACGTCAGAATCTGGCTTGGGGATAAGAAATTTTCATCAGATGAGGAAGTCATTGCCACTGTAGATGAGTATTTTCGTGGCCTCATTACAAATTACTTTTCCGACAGGATCATAAAAATGGAACACCACTGGAGCAAGTGTGTAACGCTCCAAGGGGACTTATGTTGAGAAATAAATAAATTTTGTTGAAGAAGGTCACTTATTGCTTTTTTTGCCTTAATTATTGGACAACACTGGTACGAGAACTTATTATGCAAAAAAAGAAGTGAGGCATGCAGACAGGACACAAGAGTAGAGAAGTGGACAACACGAACGCCGACTATCAACTGAAGGGAGCACAGGCGAAAAAAGAAGGAAGACACAAAACTCATCTGCGCATGCTCAGGAATGGTAACACCACGTGTCAGTCGGGTACACGTGCCGGTCTACGCGAGAGATAACTGTTAAGGCACTTAATCTCTTCCTTATGTAAAGTAATCGAAGGCTGACTCACGCATGCACTTCCACCATTATAGATATGCCATGCCTCTACCATAAGACGCGTATCTTCATTCTTATGCCTGTACAATATCGCGCATTCATCTAACTCTGGCGTGCAGTTACAATCTCGGCAATGTAGCGAAAGATTAGAAGGCGATCCACCGGTTAACAACCTTTTATGTTCCATTAGCCTCTGATTGATACACCGTCCTGTTTGCCCTACGTAGAACTGGCCACAGCGAAGGGGAATTTTATAAACCACAGCCATACGACAGTCAGTAAAACTGTTGTTCAACGCCAACGCCAAACTTCAACGCCAACCTTTGAAGGTGCAGAAGAGGTGAAACTGCAAGATGTGCCATCTGGAGTGCCAAGTGTTACGGTTCGCTTTGTGTGGCAATGAATGGAACAGATGCCAAATGCCTGGGACACGGTGTACCTAATCGTCATGCTTGTCAACGTCAAAAGACATGTCCATCGGGTGTGTGCGATGGGATTATGCGCAGAATGTGCAAATCCTACTCTCCTCTTTCCTGCGTTCAACCTCTATGCCAAGGAGTGGTTCCCTTCCTTGTTCCTCTGTTTGGGTTGACCTGACGTGATCTACGTTCACTTCCTCTACCCCAAGGAGTGGTTTCCCTCCGTGTCCATCTTGTGTGGGTTGACCCTCCGTGGCCTGACGAGGCCCTCTATCAGGGAGTAAGAGGGAATGAGGTTGCCCGGATGGTGGCAGGTATAATAAGGCGAGCGAGCCACCACGTGGAGACACATCTTCTTTGCCATTGTGTGCAGGTGGACACACGCTGAAAGATTCTGTATTTTCTTTTTTGGAGCGCACCACTTACCTGTAGTGATGTATTAAACTCGTTATTTGTTTTTACATCACCTCATCTTCCTTGCCGAACCCTTTCTGATGATCAGCCTGCTTCGAGCTCTAAGCAAACACTATTGAAGATCTCAAAACCTCCTCCCTTTAACAACTGGTGGCAGCGGTGGTATATGGATCTACGAGCCTCGTCCACCAAGTCGCAACTGAATGCAGCGTTTGCTGTGGTCTAAGCCGGATTTTTGGCTGCAAGGTGGGGAGTGTGAGACTTTCTCTGCCGAGTTTTGTCAGGTTTAGTTGAAGAGTTAGAACAGAACAACTAATTCAAGCTATTGTCGCTTAGTTAGATTGCGACAAGATAGTTGTGTACAGTAGAGAGAATAGCACTGTAAACAGCCATGAATTTGAAATCATTGCGTAAACCGCAGTTTGAGCTGGCAAAGGAGTTGCGCCTGGATGCCACTGATAAGGACGGGAACATAAAGAACAGAAAGAGCATCAGGAAAGCGAACACGCACTTGAATTGAAGCGACTTGAGCTTGAAATGGAACGCGCTCGAGCAGCAGGGCAGAGGAGCGAAGGAAACAGTGCAGGAGAGCACGTATCGTTGAGAATGACAGAGCTAATGTGGCCTTTTAAGCTTAGAGAGGACATTGGTTTGTTTTTTGTCACCTTCGAGCAGACGTGCAAGAAGCAAGGGTTCTCCCACGAATTGTGGCCACAGCATCTGCTCACACTGTTACTTGGCAAGGCAATGGACGTAATCGCTTGCTTAACCAAAGAGGAAGCTTGGGATTATAAGGTAAAGTCCAGTTTGCTGAGGAAGTAGAGGCTGTCAGTCGAAGCATTCCGGCGGAAGTTCCACTTAATGGAAAAAGCTAGGAATAGTCCTATACAGAGTTTGCACATAAGCTAATGTCAAATATGGGGAAATGGCTCAAGGAACAAAAAGCCTATGGTGATGACGCGAAGGTTCTTCAGTGCTTTGCACTGGAACAATTTTATAACCGGTTACCTGAGAACATGAGGTACTGGGTTCAAGATAGGCCAGAAGTTAGCATGTTAGCCAGAGCCGCTGAACTAGCCGAGTAATTTGTGATGTGTCGGGCTCGCGAAGTCAGCGACGGTCAAAAAGGCTATGCCAATTTCAGGCTCAGCAGGCTGAAGCCCAGGCCGAAAAAAAGAAAGCGCAAGCCTATGATTGAGGGTACCTCAAAATGTAATACTTGCTGGTAGGAAGGGACCCCTGAAGTTAAGGCAGAGCAGCCAAAGAAATTGGAAGCAAGGAAACCCTTTCTTTGCTACAACTGTCACAAACCAGGACTCATTGCTGCACATTGTAACAAGGCAGTGGTAGTGTTTTTATCGGTCAGTTGCAGTGATGAGAACATGAAGCTGCTCGAACCGTACATTTGCAAACTTTTGGTAAACAGGAAACCACGTCGCATACTGCGTGACTCTGCGGCTACTATGGACCCTATGGACGTGGTTCACAGCTATTATGTGGAACCTGAGATGTTCATGGGTGAATGCGTCTGGATTAAGCAAGCTGTAGAAGCTCACAGTGAATGTCTTCCAGCACACTTGAGATGGGAGCTTTCGTATCGCCTACGCTTCCTCCGCAGTACCCTTACCTGTTCTCAATTAGGTCGGATCAGAATCTGCACGAGAAAGGGCTAATGTTCGGAGAGGCTGGTGTGATGGCACTAACGAGATCAAAAGCTCTTGAGTTAACTGCAAAAGCAGTCGCAGAAATGCCACTAACGGAGGTGGACGGCTGTTCGAAACCTCAGAAAGTGGAGATTGAGAATGCCACAGAGTTCGAACCGCAGGAGTTTGGATTTGCACAGGCAGAGGTCCCGGTAGTGGCAGCAGCCAAGTTATTGGAAGAGCAGTCACCAGGTTTGTTTCAGAAGGCCTACAGCGGCTGTTAGGGATAGACAGTTCAGCTTTGACGTCCGAGCAAAAGCAGGACCCCAGCCTACAGAACATCTGAAGCAACCTAAATGAAGGTGTGGCATGGAAAAACTTGAATTTTTATGGAAGAGGCAGGCTACTGTACAGGAAGTATGTTGATCGTAGGGGTGTCACATTTGCCCAGCTTATAGTGCCTCAGGCTTATCGACATCTTTTGCACTTGCAGCACTGAAGCTCTTGGGCTGGTCACTTAGGTGTCAAGAAAACTAAGGCTTGACTAATACAAGAGTATTATTGGCCAGGTTGTTTCCGTGATGCAGAGCAATTCGTAAGGACTTGCAGCACATGTGAGCACGTGGAGAAGCTGGGTGAAAAGGCAAGAGCGCCGTTGAAACTAGTGCTGATCATCACTGAGCCCTTTCGCCGGCTCATAGTCTACACAGTAGGCCCACTTCCAGTAACAGCCTAGGGATACCTTAATATTTTGACCACAATTTTCCCGGCTAAGTGATCTATCTCGGTCATGTAATCAGGCAGGGCCATCGCTGTCTCTCTGAGCTAAAGGTGGCTGCGATACGAGATTTCCCACAGCCTTGCACAGAGACCAATATCCAATCTTTCTTAGGGGTCGCCAAGCACTATCAGTGGTACATCCTTAGGTATTCTGAACTAGCTAGTGCTCTGAGTGATGCTCTTCGAAAAACTGAGCCACAGAGCGTCCTCTGGGACAAAAAAAAAGGGAATCCGCTTTGAACACCCGGAAGAGTGTGCTGACAAGCCAGCCTCTGCTAAGATCGCCAGACTGCACGAGGGGATTTGTGGTTCAATGCGATGCAAGCGAGTGAGGCATGGGCGTCATACTATTCCAAAAGAGTGAGAGTGAGGAGGAACACTTCATCCTTTACGCAAGTCAGAAACTCACTAGTCGAGAACAGGCGTACAGCGCCACTCAGAAACAGCGTGCATGTCTCGTATGGGCTGTTCAAAAATTGTCTTACTATCATGCGGGCTTGAGATTCTTCATTGAAACAGATCATTGTCCTCTCAAATGGTTGCAGAGAATGTCTTCTAAGAATGGCTTTCTCCTGCGCTGAATTCTCATTTTACAGCAACATTCTTTTGAGATATGCTAGAAAAAGGGGACTCCCAATGGCAATGCCATTGGCTTGATTCGAAGCCCCTATATCGAGAATCAGCCTCAAACGTTTCATGAAACTCGTCTTTTTTTCTTTGTGACGTAGGGATTGGAAGGGTCTCATTTTGGTTTGCGCATTTGGGTTGATTCATGTCTTTTGAAGCATATAACAAATTCACGTGTGCATTTAGTGCTGCTGTAAGTTCTGAAAAACTGTCACTCTTGAGTGGGAAATAAATGTGGGGGAGCTCAGCGAGCATTTGTCTTGTGCTTGTTGCCTGAGTGGCTGAATCTCGGTGTAGTACTGCAGGCGCATTCTATGAACGGGAAACTGTTGCAGAGTCTTCTGAGGCATTTAGACTCAGACTGAGATATTGAGCGACGTGAGAAAACGCCCACAGTGTTTCGTGCTCAAGGAAGCTGTGTGACAACAGACGATGACTACAAGCACCGATCTGCAGCATCTCTCTGGCCAGCAGATGTCATCCCCTGCCCTTCAGGATCTCCTTCGGCAGCGGGGCAGTCTGTTACGGTTCAGTTTGTGCAGCAATGAGTGGAACAGATGCCAAACACCTGGGACATGGTGTCACTCATCGTTACGCTCATCAACATGAAAAGGCTTCTCTGTCGGGTGTGTGCGATGGGATTATGTGTGGAATGTGCAAATCCTACTCTCCTTTGTTCTACATTCATCCCCACTACGCCAAGGAGTGGTTTCCCTCCCATGACCCTCTAAGTTGGCTGACCCGATGTGTCCTGACAAGGCCCTCTACCAGGAAGCAGCAAAGAATGAGGTGGCCCGGATGGTCGAGGGTATATGAAAGCCACTGATCCGCCAAGTGGGGACACATCATCTCTGCCCTTGCATGCAGGTGCACTTAACTCCATCCCCTTAACACCAGTAAAACGAAAAATGAACACTTGCTGTCAGAAATATAGTCTACCTTTCCTCACGAATTTGAGGCACTACTTCACTGCATGGCCTGGGCATTGGAAAGACTATTTGTTCGTTTTTTATCCAAAGAACAGTTGTGTGCTGATTATTTTCTCAGTGTACTAGAAGAGAAGCTTGGGCCAGTTGGTGGTGTTCTTGAAACATTTATCTGTGAAAGGTATATTCGGAATTACTTCTGACTTTTTTTTCTCAAGATATGCTGTTTACAGTTTTTTTTTATGTAGCCATGAAAATGCCGGCTTTGCAAAATATTGCTTACTATTTTAAGATTTATTTCTTGCAACTTCTGTATTTGGAAATGCTTATAAGTTTTCTACAATTTATAATGCTACATTATATGCTAAAGTGTTATCTAGGGTGACAAAAAAATTTTTCTCAGACCCCTGAAAAAATGAATGCTTTCTTATCATAACAAAAGAGTTAAGATCATGTGAATGCAAAATTAGAAACTATGAAACACTGCAAAAGTCCACTGGCTAAACGAAGGGCAATAACTTTTTTTTTTCACAGTTAAGTGTTTGTATTTTGGGCTGGCTGCACAATTTATCAGACACTTTCTGGTCCTCAAATTCATTGTAATGTTGATGATCAAACATTATAGATGAATGCATGATATGCTGATTTTTTTTTTGTATAGTTTCTTATACAAGTTCACTGTAGTTTTGTTGATTGTGCAAATGGGGTTGAAAAATATATTTCTGCCACGCATGGCCGTGTTAAAGTAATTTTTATGTGCACCAGACTAGCATTGTGGTTGGCTGATTCTGTTCTTTCAAACAATCATTCACATGTTGCATGTTCATAAGAATGGGTCTTGCAGTACTTAACACTTTTGTCATTACACACTTCAAGAGAGCTAGTGAAAGCGCTTGCAATGAGGTTGCTAACTCTATATTGCTGCTATGTCCACTGCACTCGTTTGTCCTCCTGTAGAAGTAATCTTTAGGCAAGGAGCCAGAGTACACACTGACAACCAGCGCATGGTAGGCAACACATGTAGCTCATGTATAGCTGTGCAGCAGAGACATTACTGTGCAAAAGGTGGGCTGCGTGCAGCATAGAGTTTGATGATGCTTGGCACTTAGTCAGATGGCGCAAGATGCGGGACCTTTAAATTGCCATCCATTGCAGTATGCAGCATCATTTTGAATAGGTGATGTAAAATAGCCGGAAACATTTGGTATTGAAATTTCTTTTTGTTATGTTAATGGATAGCGAAGGATTCCTTTGTCAAAACAATGTAGTAGTCTACATGATTCTACGGGAACTTTTCTAACAGAAATACACTCAAGCACCTATACAACGAAGCGACCTTTATATTGAAGGAATAATTCTGTCCTGATTCTGCTGCGAGATGTGCGGTGTGCAACCTCTACAACGAAGTGGCCTCTATAATGAATGGTTTTGAAGGTCCCAAGCACTTTGTTATGAAGGCGTTCAACTGTAAAGGCTAATGAAATGTTGCAAGACAGTGTTGTGAGGCGGCATGTGATCCTCCCCATACAGTGCCCCACTTCCTTAACCAGGATCTGCATCAGACATTCCTCCCTTTCTTTCTCCCCTGTCAGAATTGAGAGCCTACACCAAAAACTACATGCCATTTCTTACTTTCTATGTTTCATTTTATTTAATTTTTGTGCAGTCCTTGGATAGTAGTGATAGCTTTTCCAACCATCTTCTTACAATTACAGTGGTGGCACGCTTCCGTACTGTGGGCACACAAGCTGAAAGTAAAGAAGTGCAGTAGTGGCACAAAATGGCAAAACAGAGACGGTAACACATTGGTGCCATTCTTGAAAAGCAAAGATAGAAATAAAATTCGGGAGAGACACTTGAGACTGCTTGCACGTGGGAATGTGAAAGCATTATACTATTTGTAAACCTCAGAATGCCATGTACACGCTCATATTATACACTAATGACATGGCACCACCTCCTCCCCATTGGCTGTGCCATCACATGACCAATGACGCACGCACTAGGCGACACCTTTAGTCAGCCAGAACTGTGGAGCCGCCATGGCATTGGCGAAGCGTGCTCACCTTGCACCCCGGTGGCCCGGGTTCGATTCCCACCCAGATTTAAATTTACCAAATTTCGTTTTCAAAGCCAATAATTTACTTTGTTTACAGGAACCTCCGCGAGGTTTTCGACATCAATCGAAGCATTTTTTTACTTGTTTTTACTCTTTGCGCTGTCGACCATTTTTGGTACCATCTTTTGGTCCCGCCAACTATGACAGATTTTTGCTGAGTGGGGCATATAATGCGTTCACATTAAACCTCTGTGTGCAGCGACTAGAAACTATGATTTTCCGTCACTGTCACTTAAGCAGCTTCCATGCATGCACGCTGCATGCTGCAAAGCCTTAGTGTAATTTCTTTACTGTTATTGAGAGCCCGAAGGAAGCCTAACTGCGTCAACTTTGATATAACTTTGTCCATTCACACGTTTCTACAGAAAGAATAGATGTTAGAAAGGTACTGCTATATAGTATGTGTACAGTACGTAAATAAACACATTCTAACTTCCGACAGTGTACTTGGTTCAGGTATAATGGACTATGTGAAAAGCTTTGACCTGGTGCGTGGATGTCTTTGGTGTGTTTGCAGTTTTCGGGCTTCTTGTTCAGTGGTCGGCAGGGAATTCGACTCTCCGAATGCTATGCAGTTGACTTGGACTCCAGCAATGGTCTTACGGGGCCTTGCCCCTGTGTTGCTCGCTTCAAGGTAGGAGTGTCACTCATTTTTTTCTGCATCATCTTGTATTCATAACTTCTCACTAGTTGTAATTAACTCTTCATTGCAGAATGTAGGCAAAAAAACTTGAAGCAGTTTATTTTATTAACTACAGGGAAAGTAGGCCATTCAAACACTTCTACCCAACTCAAGTTCGTTTTATTCTAGGAACATCTCACAGTCACATATCTTTTCATTAATGATGCAGTAACATGAAAATACTTTTATTGTTCTAGTGGCGTGCTGTCTTAACAAATTTGGTTTTGCATAGTATTAAGTTGTGATTACCACTATAGCTTGCTGCTTTCACAACAAAAATATATCTAGACTTTTGGTATCTGTCATCTGATGTGAACTATTATGGACAGCGCTCACATGGTATTGTTGATGCTGCTTTGACAGGCACCTGGGCTGGAGTTTGTCGTTGTAAGCATTCTGCTGCGGTCACTCAAGGCGCATGACATAAGCCTCCTCTTTCCCAGCTTTGTTGCAGTTATCAGCCAGAGACTCCGCGGTATGTTGTTGCTTTTCTCCTGGTTAGAAGTTACCCTATGAGAGCACTGGCACAAAATCTTTCTGTCATGATTAATTGTTTACTCTGTATTTAGTCAGAGATCCAGCTCAGCTACAATTGCATAAATTACAAATTGCATAAGTTACAACTGCAGTTTAAAAGTCACTTTCTTGCTGTTCTTGAAGAATGTCTCAGTAGTGCATAGTGCACAGTACACACAAGTGCACAGTAGTGCACTTGTGCATAGTACTTTATGTGGCATAAAACCTATACTCTTGATATATGTATGTTTCTAGATATAGCATTTTTTTTAAAGCTTTCTAAAAAAATCCACCTGGTGTGTTTATCGTAACCTTTTTTGTTATCTGCTTAATTTTAGGAGCCCTTGTACACACTGATGCTTATTTTTTGTGTCTTTCAACACTGTCGTGAAATGATTTAATAAAAAATATACTAAAGTAAATTGTGTTATTTATTCATGTAACTTATAAAGCTATATTCCTGGTCACCTTGATGACATACATTACACTAGTGCAAGTTCTCATTATTAACCTTTTTTTTAATGACAATTTGTAGGCGAGGACAACATTCTTCTGATGGGAGATTTGCCACCTACTGAAAACGGTGAGCAGTCAAAAAAATTTTTTTTACATCTGTTTTGTTTGTTAGGTGATTACACGAGATCAAAAAGAGTCCGAAAATTGATATTTTAGATTCCATAGAATATTTAATGTTTTCTGTGCATATCATTCTTAGCACAAAAGTACTTTTTTTCTTTAGTCACTGGATAATTTAGGCTGAAACAAACATTACAATTCTTCAGTGTGGAGGTGCCATTTTCATGTACCAAGCATTCTCACAAATTCACAATGATATTAGATAAGAAATATATGGCCATAAAGAATATGTTTTTTTTTTAAGATGCATACGTAAAGAGTAAGCTAGCATTGTTCAAGGTTGCTGGGCAAAATGAAGATATTTTTGAAAAATCTCTAAATATGCAGTACTACTTTTTAAATTTTTCTACTTTTCTGAATTTTTATCTCCTAAGCCGATGCATTTAGCCTTTTGAAACTTGACGGGCTGTGAGAACTTACCTTGTTCAACAATTGTGTTGGATATTGCTCCTGTAGCACAAATTGCCCAAAATTTCTCGTTTTGAAAAAAACAAACCCTATTTAAAAAGCAAAGTAAAAAAAACTGGGCTTTAATTTTTGTCAAAAACTTGTAAAACGCTGTTCACAGACACTGGAATAAGGACATTAAAAAACATGTTGCTTTATTTTGTTTGCAACGACAATATAGGTAGAAGTGAGGACTTTGCCAGGATGCAGCATGGTGCTAATAAAAAGAGGCATTGGGAGAAAGAAAAAAGTGACTCTGACTTGTCTAAACGTGGCAATAATCGCAAGAGAAAGGCAGCACAGTATTGGCCTTACGAGGAATATTTCACTATAAAAGCGCGTTTATGTACAATACTCATTCGCTTGCATAAGAATGAAGATATGTCAATAAATTGGGCTGCTCATTTTACTTCCCGAAAATGTGCGTAACTTGCGTTATAGATAATTTGATCGTTATATATATATGTATAAATTAAAAGTTGTGCATGTCCGTGCCAACAGTGATGCAGTAAGCTTTTAGCCACAATAAAATTTTAAGTGGAAAGGCACAGGCAAGTCAAAAGAAACATCAAATGATATGGGGGACAAAAATCTGGTAATGACACTTTAGGTGTGTGTTTGAGAGGGGAGGGGGGGCTCGTGCCCTGGAGCCCCCCCATAGTCGGCGCCTATGGTGTAAGCGCAGTCACGTGGTTTTATTTCATATTTCGCCGGCTTAAATCTGGAAAAAATCACCGCGCAGCATGTGCGTTACCACAAAAAATTGCATCGGTTGTTTTGAAATTGGCTCTACAACGTGACGAAACGCACTTGGCCCTAAAGAGAATATAAAAATTTTTGCATCATTGATCTTAGTTAATGAACTAATTAAGCGTAATATGAAAAATATCCTAAAAAGTGCCACGTGACGGCAAACCATATGTCGTTGGTTTCATTCAGTTGCGGTTAACCACTTTTTTTAAATCCCTTCTCAAGTTATGTCAAACACCTTGTATATATATTTCTATATAGTGTGACTGAATGCGTCACTCCATTACTTACGGCATTACCTACATTACCTGCTCGGCCTCCAGACTGCACTGAAGACCGACATGTAGTGTCCTATGGCAGAACTTGCTTTTGGCACAACACTCCGCGTGCCCGGAGAGTTTTTTGGTACACAGTCATCACCTGTACCCTTCGAAATCACCAACTATGTAAGCCAACTCCAAGCAATGATGAATACCATTGTTCCACTACCTGTTCGCCCCATTCATCAGAACACGTTTGTCAACCTGCACCTCAGCGACTGCACACACAGCTTCATACGCCGAGACGGAGTCCTTGCTCTGCTACAACCACCACACAATGGCCCCTTCAGGGTACTCAACCATATGCCCAAACACTTTACAGCGATGATCAACCGGCACGAAGACACGGTATACATTGACCGTCTTAAACCGGCTCATTTAGGCAATTAATCGATAAGCACGCACGCCACCGCAAATGCCTTTGAATCTACATATCGCTGTCCTAGAGTGCGTTTTGCTACAGATACAACCTTCATATCTTCCTTTCGCACAGCTCAGCAGCCCCGTTACTTCCTCACTAGGGGGAAGGCCCTGTAGCATCTACTACTTTTTGGTGTGTTGGCTCGAAGGGAGAAGAGGACGATGAAGTTGTCCACGCTTGGTTTGCCACTTGTTCCCCGATCGCCATATGTTCACCAGTGTGAGTGTTAATATATGTATTACTACGTAGTGTGACTGAATTGTGTCACTCCATTACCTACAATATTTTCCATATGGCCTGCAGCATATTGAGACACTAATGAAACGCGATCAAAATTGGTGCCATCAGGGCTGCCTAAAGGGATAGTAAAGAGAAAAACAATTTCTTCTGCAGCAGTAAACTACTCTTCTACAATATCGAAAACACCACCCTTACCACGGTAAGACACTTGGTAAGCCAGTAAAAGTGCAATAACAAAAGATGGGTGGCGATGCCTCTTTGAAATTCCCGTACCAGCTCGCTTTGACGTTATGAATTTCGACAGCACCTTCTAGGGCCTAGTTAATTCTTTAGCAGTAATGATAGACTGCATTGTGTTCTAAAGGAGACAAAGATTGAACATGGCGAGTTTCAGCATCTTTTGCTGAGCCAATTTGGCCCTTATATGAGAAAATACTTTGTAATTTGTGATGTCACAGTGGCGTACCGGCATTGGGAATTCGGCACGAAATTCAAAAACTGAAACCGTGACCTTCATTTTCTCTTCTAATAACCAGGTTATTTAGGCTATTTCTAAATTAACGACAATGAAGTTTTCAAAGAATGCTTTATCCGTCTAAACTGATATAGTGTTTTGCTTTGATGTTCTTTTAACCAAAGAGGCCAAGACTGTATGCTTGGAACACGTGGCAAAGATTTACACTGATTCGTTTTTTAACAGCGTGTGATTAGAAGGCTCGAAGCTAGGGCCTCGCGCCCGACGACTTCACTCCTGTGCCTTGGAGCACTGGCGAACTCCTTCCTCCACACAGGCTTGTTGTTCCACGTCTCCCTGGCCTCTTCTTATTTCCTCTCTGCTCGCTTGTTGTTGTTGCTGTTCGAATTATTTCTTCAACGCGCTCGTGCAGCTGCTGCTGCGTATCGTTGTTGTCTTCGCATGGCTGGCCCACTCTGATCATGGCACTTGCGCACTTGACATATCATTCAGCGAAAGTTCTCTACATCGTTTGCATCTGTTTAAAGCAATTTTACTTGCGTCAGCGTTGCAATCACCTGCACCACCATTTTTTAATGACAACAGTGCTCGTTACTTTTAGGTTGTAGAGTGAGGCTTGGTGGTTCACTAAGCCTCCAACACCATCGCAAGAGTTTTTGCCATGTCCTGTGGCTGAAAAAAGCCACTTAGTTGACATGTGGTTGTTCTGTGACAACTTGTAAAACTGGTACAGTGAAACCTCGTTAAACCGTAGTCGGCTGGAGCTCGGAAAAAGTACGTACTAAACGGTAGTACTGTTTAAGCGAAATAGCATGAGATCGCCCACTTACCTGTCGAAAACCGAACTCAGAGAGAGTGCAATGAAAGGAGAAAAAACATGCAGTATTTATTCACTTCGCGGGACGTAAGTGTTATTTTCGTTTGATGTCGCGGCGGCCTAGCACGACGACAGCGGCCTCAAACTTACTGAAGCTGCGTGCCAGCTTCTGAGCCAGCCCCCCTCCTCTCGGCAAACACTCGCACGGCAGATTCCTCGTTGGCGTTACGATTCTCCGTGCACGCGCACAGTAGTGCTGCATAAGTCCCGGAACGCCTTTTTCATTGCCGGGTGCCGGAGTTCGGAAAACTTTTCGTTTGGAATAGTTACGTTATCGCGCCCCTGTTCTCCTTGCGACGATCGCATTCATGAGGCTGACGTAACGCGCAGCTTCTGCCACTGTCGGGCCTGAATAGCCCGTGCTGTCGCTTTCTGTGTCGTCCTCATCACTGTCGCTAGTTGACACTTCGGCAACAACAGCGGCAACGATGGTGAAAAGTTGAACCTCGTAGCCGACATCTCTTCGCGGTCGCAGCAGCGCTGCCGAGCAACTTCGCATTCCAAATGCCACACACTGTAGTCAACAGCAGATCCATGTCGCGGGCCAGCGCCAACTTCTTCGTGTCACGTTCGGTAGCACGGACGATGTCTAATTTTTCTTCTATGCTGAGCACCCGGCGTCTTTTTTATCCTAGCTTCGGCATGACGCGAGTCCTCGCTGGCACGACGCCACAACGCTCTCTGGCACGGCGTCCATGCTGGATGGATGGATGGATGGATGGATGGCGGCTATACCCTTTGTAACGGGCGGCGGCTGGCGCCACCTAGCCTTTTGCTCCCTCTCCCATTTTATTTTTTTTTTCCTTTCTTTATATCCTCTTTTCCTTAACCTAGTTTTCACTCCCCTCCTCCCCCCAAAATAACTATCTAAAACAGTAGAGGAAACATTATCTCCCCAGTTTATGGTATTATCTATCCCTTGACTTCCTCCACCAATCCTCTAGCCTCCCCTTCGTTACTGCCACTCTTTTCTCGTCTATTTGCCCTCGTTCCCCGGGAAAACCTAATGCCCCTTCCATATCTGCCACTGTTCCCTCTGCCAGGGTCGGGCGAAGGTCTGTGCATCTCAGAACTATATGCTCAGTGGTCTCCATTTCGGCTCCGCAAGCTGTGCACCGAAGGTCCACGTCTTCAAATTTAGCCCTGTATGTTTTCGTTCTCAAAACCCCCGTCCTAGCTTCGAATAATAGTGAGCTGCCCCGCGAGTTATCAAATAAGAGCTCTCTCTTAATCTCCTGTTTTTGTGCCCTATACATTGATAGCGCTGGCTTTCCGAGCATTCTTTCTTCCCACATTTTTCTTTCAGTCTCCTTCACCTCCTTTCCCACACTAGAACCACGTTGGACCCCCTCCCTCGGCTGTAGGTATCTATTCCTCAGCTTCCTCGTCCTGAGTGTCCACTTTGTGTTCAAACTTTTCATGTACAGATATTTGTACACTTTTCCTGCCCACCTTTTTTCCTCCAGTGCTGGGAGTCTCTGTTCAAATTTTAGTTTACTTATTGCCTCTCTACCTTCGAATGACGTCCATCCCATGTCCCCCCGCACTCCCTCATTAGGGGTGTTCCCGTGTGCTCCTAAGGCCAACCTGCCTACACTTCTCTGTCTCGTTTCCATGCATGCCTGAACTTCCGATTTCATGCACAGTACTGAATTTCCGAATGCGAGGCCAGGTACCATAACCCCTTTCCATACGCCCCTAACCACCTCATACCTATTATAGTTCCAAAGTGCCTTGTGTTTCATTACAGCTGAGTTCCTTTTCACTTTTTCAATAATAATTTTTTCCTGTTCTTCCAAGTACTTTTTGCCCTCGTTTAGCCATATGCCCAAGTACTTGTATTTTTCAACATGATCAATCTTAGTGCTTTGTATTTCCAATGGTTCCCCCCTTTCTTCATTATATACTATTATCCCAGACTTCTCTCTACTGAATTGTAGTCCCAATTTTCCCCCCTCCTCTCCACATATGCTCATTAGTTCCTGTAGCCCTACTCGGGTGTCAGCAAGCAGTACAATATCATCTGCATACATCAGTCCGGCTAGTACTTGAGCTACCTTCTGCCCGTCCAGCATATAGCTTATGTCAGTTCCTATTGTGCTCTGTTCTAGTCTCTTTTCCATTTGGCTCATGTAGATCATAAAGAGCAGAGGCGACAATGGACAGCCCTGCCTGAGACCTCTTCTCATTTTAGCTGGCTTTGTAGTTTCCCCCTCCCATGTTATCTCTACCTCATTATCTGTATAAACTTGTTGTAGGAACTCAATGATCTTTCTATCTAGACCATATTCCCTCAACTGGCTCCATAGCTTTTCTCGGTTTACATTATCATAGGCTCCTCTAATGTCTAAAAAAGCTATCCATAGCGGTTTCTGCCTGGCTGTCGCTATCTCTATGCACTGTGTTATAACAAATAAATTATCATCTAGCCTTCTGTTTCTTCTAAATCCATTCTGCAGTTCTCCCAAGATCTCTTCACGTTCTGCCCATTCCTCCATTCTCCTTTTCACCATCTGCATTGCTACTCTGTATATGACTGATGTGATAGTTATTGGCCTGTAGGGTGTAATGTTGTCCTTGCTTCCCTTACCTTTGTAAACTAATATCATTCTGCTTGATTTCCAGTCCTGTGGAACATCTCCCCCTACTACTATTTGTTCAATAAGTTGTCGTAATTTTAATTTACTTTTCTGGCCTAATATGCTTATCAATTTCATAGGTATGCCATCAGGTCCTGTCGCTGTTCCCACGGGAACCTTGTGTTCAATTCTGTCCCATTCCTTACTTGTCATCTTTCTGTACTCGTCCTCTAATTCTGTCCTGCTGTTGTCATTGTTCTCCATTTCGCTACCCACTGGCTCTGCAAATGCTGCCTCTATTGTTAACCTAATATATTCCTGAGCTTCCTCTCCCTCTACCTTTGTTCCTTCTGGTGTGGTCAGTGAGCGCTGAACCACCTTTGTCTTCTTGCTCTGTTGCTTTATGTGTTCCCAAAATTTCTTAGAGGCATTTCTGTCTTTTTTTCGTATCTCTAACATCCACTGTACCCCAACTTTTGCTATCTTGGCTTGAATTAATGCCAATGCTTCTCTTTTCATTGCAAGGTAATCCTCCCATTTTGTCTCCACCTCTTCTGGTGTGGCTCCCCTTTTCTTCGCTGCTCTGTGTTTTCTGCACGCATCTTTGCGTTGCTCTATGGCCTCCTTAACTTCTCGGTCTCACCAGCTTATCGGTTTATATTTTCCCTGCTTACTTCCTAGTTTCCTAATCTGTCCCTTCTCTAGCTCTCGTTTAAAAATACCTATTAACTCGTTTTATGTCCATGCCCTTTGCGGTTGCTTGGATACCATGCTTTCAATGTTTTTGGCCACTTCTTGTAGCTGCCTGTCATTCAATTTGCTCATACCTTTCCTTTCTTTAGTTTCTACCAGTGGTGCTGTCCTTCCAAAACTGATTTTGATTCGTTTGTGATCACTCCCCAGGCTTTTTGTACCTTCCTCATCAATTTCCATACATCCCAACCGTTCATACAGCTTGTGGGACATTAGGCAGTAGTCGATTGTCGAGTGGGTGTTATTTCTTACCCATCTTATTTTCCCGTCGCATTTAATTTCAGTATTAACTATCACAAAATCATGAGCCTCACAAAAATCTACTAGCATCTGCCCTGTTGCATCTGTCGCCCCGCCGTCAAAGTATTCCAAATGTGCATTCATGTCCCCTAGGATGATTATCTCCCGTTTCATAGCTAACTCCCTGATGTCCTTGGCCATACATTTGAAATGTTTTGCATTCTCCTCTTTCAAATCATTCCCCGTTTTCAGATAAACAACTCCCAGGATTGTCTCAACATTCCCTACGGTGTCCTTGAGCCACATGTGCTCACTGCAGCTCTCCCTTACCCTTTCCCAGTCCTGTCCCTTCACTAGCGCCCCAAGGCCTCCTCCTCTGCGTTCTTTCCTTTTTCTGTTGCACCCAACCCAGGTGAATCCCGCAATGAATGGTGGCTCTTCCTCATCTCTTAAATGGGTTTCTGCAACTCCATATACCTGAAAATTTTACGTTTGTAACTGTTCTTCTATTTCGTCCCACTTAATGCGATTTCTTCCCCCCTGCATGTTGATGAACCCCACATTTACTGCCCTCTTCTTCCTCTTCCTCCTCCGTGCTCCTGTCCTGCCCCCCCTCCCCTGTCCTTCATCTTTTACGTTTTGGCTTGCAGGGTCGCCCTGCGTGCCTGCAAAAAAGCCTGAGCCCTACGACCCACCCTCGTTCCTACCTGCCATCCCGCCGGTGTAGTGTAGTGAATGCCATCTCGGCCGAAAGGGGGGAAGTTTTTCCTCCCAATCATTCTGTTCACCTCCACCACATCACACTTGAGGGCTCGCCCCAACTCCCTAATCACTACATTTGCCGCCACTACCTGTTCTTCAATGAAAGGGCCCTGTCCCCTGACCAGGCGTTGAAATGATGTTGATGTTGATGTGGCTTCACGTGCAAACGCACAGGGCGCTTGGAGGCCGTTGTACCGATCTCTGAGGCTTGTTGTTCTGCCGGGCCGCCCGATGGAGACGACGCACCGCCGTGTTTGCGCGACGAAAAGTGGAAACGCTACATTTTAACCGATGCGTACGCAATAAGCTGGTACGGTTTATGCGGATACAAAATTCATTATGTTCAATGGCCGCTGAGTTGGGGAATTGACTTTACTGCTTTTAAACCGAAACTACTGTTTAAGCGGGTACGGTTTAACGAGGTTTTACTGTACTTATTTTGAAGTAACTACTGGCACCATCAGACGTGTGTAACATGTGTGTCGGGCTGAAGTTCTTGCTTCATACACTCACAGATTTTTCCTGTGCGAAGCAAGCATGCGCAGCATCATGGCATGTGTTATCACTGATGAAAGCTAATTTTTGAGTAGATCATCTGATGGCAACACATGTGAATAGAGATACCTGTTCCTTGTGCCTATGATAGGACTGTACCTTGTTCGGTACAATAGCTGTCCAATTCTTGGCAAAGTCAAAGTGGAAGACACAGGATCTGTGCTGTTGATTCTGTTTGGCATCGTGTATTGATGATGCTCAAATGTGCCTTATTTAATCATGGGTGATCCACCAACAAGCCATACACTGAGCTCCTGCAGAAAGTAAAGTCGCCTGTGCTGTCTTTTTGACGATTTCTCCATTTTTCCACACTGCATAGTTTACCTCTGTCAATTCAGAGATACCCATAGTTATAGTATTCAAAGCATCCTCCTTTGCATAATAGTCACAATCACCCTGGAAACAGTCAGTTGTAGGCGAGGTGCAAAGACAGTTCTTTGAAGTGGTCAATTTTGTAGGCATAATCAGTGACATCATCTAGCGTGGAAACACATTGTGTGGCATTGGCGCAATAAATGCAAAGGCACATTTCTTGTTGTGGAGCAAGAAGAACCATTTTCAGCCAGAGGGAATAAAACTTTTGAGAGCCCAATAGGTGCATCTGGATTGGCCTCCTTAAAGAGACAATAGATCTCTCATACCGAATGAGGTCATAAATCTCTTGGCAACATATCTTTTGTTCCCATCAGTTAAAACAAATACCGGCATATTTATTCAAATATAAGGCGTTTTTTTCCCAGAATCCTTAGCCTCGAAGTCACCCTCCGCCTTATTGCGAGGCTAATAGATTCAGTTACTGTTTTAACCCTTTCAGTGTCGAGTGTTCTTGAAGGTAACGTGCCTCCAGCATCGTTTTTTTTTTCTTGGATATTATGAAACAAACTCACCGGTTTACTTTTAGTTGTGCAGAAATGAAAATATTTGCATGGATGCATGTGGTCCTCACATTCCTATTTGACGAAACAAATGTCAAAAGAAACGTGGCAGGACAGAAATGCAAAAACGTACCGGCACATCTGTAAGGCTGAAAGGGCTGCAATATGGCTGCAGCAGCGCCACGTCTCTGGCAATCCAGATTTTAAACAGCAGTGCAAATTATACCAACTAATTTGTCATGTGATACAGTACCATATTTTTGCGCATATAGCCTGCATTGAGAATTCTAAAAATTTAACACTAAATGTGGAGTGCTGGTTCTACGCAAATTTAGCGCTGAGGTGTGGCTTGACAGCATCATGGTGCATGCTGCCATAAAGCCGCATCTCAAGGGAAAGTTCTCACCAATTGAGTTCCATTATCTCCTAGGAAACCCCACCCTCTCTCCACTGCCATGTGTTGCTTCCTTGCTCTCTATTTCATGGTTACCATTTTGTGTTTTGGCTCTGTTAGTAATTCAGTATTTTGGGCAATGCCCACCGAGTCTGAATCTGTCAAGAACATCCATGTTCATCTTTCATACAGTAATCCACAGCTGTCTGGATGTTTGCTGGACTCGACCATCTTCTTTCATGCGCATCTGGTGCTGACCATATTCAATGCTTCTTGCGGCAGTGTCGGGATTTGTATCTCACATAGGCTGACGAATTAGGAAGAAGAGCTTCCATTCATTCGCTCTTGGTAGGAGGAGCATGCCTCATAGGCTAAAGTTGCCATAAAGTTGTCATTGAGTCCACATGCCACGTTTTGTATCTGAAGGGTTCAAATGGGGGTTAGGCACTTCGAAGTGACATTTGGCCCTTGCAGTGCAACCGATTTCAGCGTGCTTCTGCTGTGGATGAAAGTTTCTACATTGCGAATGTGACTTCTGCAGTGCATGCAAGGCAAAGTTTCAGGTGAGTGTACGTACTGCTTTCGGCCTCCAACTTCATCTTCTTCTGGTACAAATTCATGAACCATTTCAGCAGGGGAGACATCAAAAAAAGACAGCATTTCTCTGATTCTGAAGCAATTCTGGCAGACCTGGTTGTCATCATGTGCATGGCAGGCACAGTCGCCGGATGATAATTTATACATGCTTGATTATTTGAACAGCTTCACGGCACCGCCACCAGCTTCATAAAATTAATGTACAAGGATGACTGAAATTTTGGATGTCTTACAGCGCGCCGTGTGTGTAATTTGGCCACCGAGTCAAGCATAAATCGATATTTTTGTTCTGATACATCACCAGCATAGTCATCGGCCATGTTGCCAGTGCCTCCTCAAAACCGAAACTAGTGAATTCTAGTCGATTTAGTAGTTACTGATAACAATCCGATGCATGAATTGACTGTACTTTCGTGTGCGCAAAGCAGAGGCCAAGATTAGAGTGTACTTGATTGACCCAAGAGGAAGTCCGCATCAGGTTGACACTGTGCTTCATGCTCAGGCATTCCTTTTATGAAATCACAGATGATGCTACCATTGCCTATACCTGAAACATTATTATCTAACGCATTGCCTCCGAGATGGGATGTGCAGCGCCCTGTCTTGGAGTTGTCAAGTGGACAACAGAAGACAGTGCATCCAAAACAACTGGAGTTGGTGCAGCTTCTGATTAAGGCAGCTAAAGCACTGCCAAAATTTTCAACGTTTTTTTCTTCACTTGCTCTGTCTGCCGCATCCTCCTGTGGACCCACTCCCCATTCTAGTACACTCTGCCAATATGTTGAAGAGAAATTACTTTTACAACAGCCTCATTCGAGAGTGCAAACAACACAGGGGCACGAACGATGGCCAAGGAGAGGACTAAATGCTTGAAATTGCAGCAGAAAGTTCGACATTGTAGAACGCCGTGCTTGAAATCATAATTGTGTTTTCTTAGCATACGGCTGCGTCCTGGTAAAGTTCTCATTTCTACCACCTATATTGTCGTTGCAAACAAATAAAGCAACAAGTTTTTTAATGTTGTTTTTCCAGTGTCTGTGAACAGCTGTTTGCTATATTCTGAGAAAAATTACACATTTTTTAAATTTTATTTTTAAATAGGGTTCATTTTTGTCAAAATGGGGAAATTTGAGGCAAAAATTTGTAAAAATATGTATTTGTGCTACAGCAGCAATATTCATCACAATTGTTGAACATATTAAGTTTTCCCAGTCCACCAGGATTCAAAAAGCTACGTACATTGGCTTTAAAATTCTGAAAAAGTTGCAACTTTTAAAAAGTGTCTCCTATTTAGAAAAATTTCAAAAATATTTGTTCTGCCCAGAAGCCTCAAGTAATGCTAGCTTACTCTTCTTTACATATATGCTTTACACAAAAAGAACGTATTCTTTGTAGCTGTAACATTTCATATTTGTTATCTTAATTTTGCAAGAGTGTCTGGTGCATAAAAGTGGTGCTTCCACACTGAAGAACTTGGGTATTTTTTTCCTCCTAAATTGTTCAGTTACTACTAGAGAAACGAAGTTAACTTTCATGCTACCAAGTGGTATGCACATAAAATATGAAATATTCATTGGAATCTAAAATATCCATTTTTGGACCTGTTTTAATCTCTTGTGGAATCGTCCAGTTGCCATTGCTATTTTACTTCAAAGTATGACTTACCATATATTTACCATACCAAATGACTGCCCATTGTCTCTAAGGACAGTCATCTAAGACCTTTTAAGATCTCTCACTTCTGAAGTTAGCTTGCATGTAAAATTTATGGTGTCATGTCTCAGATCAGCTCAATTGGAGTTTTCAGACTTGCATACGTTTTCGGGAGCACTTACATTTGCAACATGTCACTTTCATTAATTTGCCTAGTGTACATTTCTTTAGTTACGTGCTTTAATTTAATTTTTTTTTGTAAAATTTTCTTTCGTATTTCTTTCCAGCTGTCTATTTACTTTTGCATTTCGAACTTCATGTATCAATTACAGTACCATGTTTCATAAATTCTTTAAAATGAAATAGAGCATGAACATTTTATGACTGAATACTTCCGGTTGGAGATACTGCAGGTGACTAGGTCCTATCTTGTCGCCTGTCTCCATCATGTTTCCTTTGCCCTTATTTTCGTGGTAAGAGCATTAGTATTGGACATGTTGGATGCAGAGTTGTATATAACCTGCCATTAAATAAAGTAGTATTATGATTATGTATTTATCTTGCATGTTGTTCAGCTGTACGAATGCTTTCGGACATGGGGTTTCACCTGCTATGGCCAAGCAAGTTAAAGCCCCATGATACAACACAAATCTGGTGCTCCAGCAAGTTGCGCAAGTTTTGCACAGGTATGCCAGAGAATCTTCCTTGCCTTCAGCTACATTGTGCGTTGCTGTCTCATGTTCCATACTTTCCATTACTTATGGTGCCTTGTTTTAGTAGAACCAGTTAAAATATGGTGCATGGTGTTTTTGGTAGTTATCTCATAGTATTGGCTGTTAACAAATTAGACATTTGAGATTATTCAGGAAACTCCTGTAACTTTAGGGAATGCATGTAAAATGTTTGTTAGAAATTTAAAGTTTGAGCATTAGAAATCAAAGACATTCTTGAAGTCTTATCCTAAAATGGGCTCTGCGGCGCTCTTTGGCCGTTGTAAATAAATCATACTAGACGAGAGAAAATGCGTCCGTGAACACCTGAGCCAAATATTACTCAATTCCATGCAGTGGGGAACGCACAATGCCTCTGTAAACTTCATTAATAAAAAAACTAGCACAAATAACAGGGACACAGACAGAGGAGGCGACAGGACGAGCGCTCGTCCTGTCCCCTCCTCTGTCTGTGTCCCTGTTATTTGCGCTAGTCTTTTGATTAATGATGTCACACCAACTAGCCCAGCTTTCTGCCTTGATCACCTCTGTGAAGATCGGTCATGCTTTTCTGTGGCTCTCTCAAACCCCTACCATCTAAACTGCACATGATGTCACCATGGCACCCTCATATGACTATAGGCTAGACGGGTGAGAACGTCACGAGCAATATTAACTTTATTAGTGGCAACGAAAGTGTTTTCAACATTAACAATGTTCATGATACTTGATGTCTTAAAATATTACGAAATACAGTCGACTCCCGATAATTCGAAGCCGCTTAATTTGAATTTTCGGTTAATTAGAAGTGAAGTGCTGGTCCCGTCAGTTTTGCATGTAATCCTATAGAAGAAATCGCTCGATAATTCGAAGTCCTCATCCAGTAATATTGTTTAATTCGAAGTTAATTTTCAGCCGGGATCCTCGAGGTGACCATCATTCTTTGGTAGAATGTGCAATTTTTCAAGTGTTGCAACAGTTCCGTGCTCCGCGTTGGTGTCATTGCCACCGCAGCCGCCCGCAACGCCATCCTTCTTGGAGCGGCGCGATTATTCATTGCTACGGCTGCCATGGCCTCCGCGATCAACTCCGGCGGGAGGCGAAGCGGCTCCCACCGGAGGCCACGCGCGGCTGCCGCGCGTGGCCGGAGCTGATCGCGGAGGCTTCGCGGGTGCCATAGATGCACGCAGCGCTGCATACTGGCAGTGGCGAGATTGTGCGAGATTAGTCTTGCAGCGTGCGCAGCGTCGAGGCGTGTGTTGGTCGAGCGCCTTTGTGCGGGAAGCTCTTAGGCTAGGTTGTTCCACAAGGGATTCGGAATTGACTGTACCTAGTCGCGCAGTTTATAGCCATGGCAAACCATGGCTCTTATCGCACGCTCGACCTGGCAACGAAAGTCAAGGTTTTGAAGGAAGTTGAGAAGGGAGGTGCCGCCAAACAAGACATAGCACGGAAGTACGGGATCAAGCCGAACACGCTCTCAAACTACATCAAGAACAAGCGCACAATAATGGATGCATTTGAGAACGACAAGTTCAAGACTTCTCGGAAGCGAATGCGCACCGGCGCTTACCCAGAGTTGGAGAATGCTCTGCTGGTTTGGATTAGGGAGACTGCACTCTTCTGCAGATGAGACTGCACTCTTCTATATCGGCTTCTACCAGAGAAGACCCTGAAATTCAAGGACAACGACTGTGCTGGGGGCAAATGCAGCAAGGAGAGAGTGTCTGTGCTGATCGCGGCAAACATGACTGGCACGGAACGATGTCGGTTACTTGTGATCGGGAAAGCCGCGAAGCCGAAATGTTTTAAAGGCGTGAAGACGCTGCCTGTGGACTATGAGGCCAACAAAAAAGCGTGGATGACGGCCGAAATCTTCAAGAGCTGGATAAGCAAATTGGACTGCAAGTTTGCTGCTTCGAACCGCAAGGTGTTGTTCCTTGTCGATCACTGCAGTGCTCACGTGAATGTGCCAGCCTTGAGTGCAATACGCCTCGCATTTTTGCCTGCAATCACAACGGCTGTTTTGCAGCCAATGGACCAAGGCATCATCAAGAATGTTAAAGTCCTGTACAGGCGGCACCTCCTCGAGCGCATGATTTTGTGTATGGATAGCTCCACAAAGTACGAGGTGAGCCTGCTTAGTGCCATCCACATGTTGGCGCGAGCATGGGATCGTGTGAAGCAAGAAACAATCGCAAACTGCTTCAGGGCTTGCGGTTTTGTGGCAGCTTCTTCGGTGGATGCCTTTGAAATTTCAGCGGAGGAAGCGTCAACAAGTGAGCTTGACGGCACTGATTTTGGTGATGCTCTCGGGGACGGCAATTGTGAAGATTACGTCGCCGTAGACAAGGCGGTCGAAACGTGCGGTGCGCTGACGGATAGCGAAATCGTAGAGATTATTCGGCCCCAGGAAGCGACCGAGGAAAGCGACGATGACGTTGAAGGCGAGCCGCAGCCTACGGCTGCCGATGTAGCTGCGGGCCTTGCTCTCGCGGAGCGCTTCTTTGCCGCTGAAGGTAACGCGGAAGAAGCGTTCCGCCACATCTACAGCCTGCAGAACTTGCTTTCAGCAGCGCGATTTGGCAAGAAGAAGCAAAGCAAGATGACCGACTATTTTTCTTAGAGAAAATACTCGATTTCGCCACAAATAAAGTGCTGTTTTTTGTGTTTTGTGCTTAATTGGAAGTTCATTTAATTAGAAGTTTTTTGCGGTGCCCGTGAACTTCGTATTAACGGGAGTCGACTGTACCGCTGCATTCAGTGTTCACACAAAATTCAGTTTTGTATTTCCCGTATTCAGCAGCCGTCGTCTGCTTGAGTTTTGCTGCCTCCACAAGGCTGTGGCGAGTCGTGACGTTGCTGAAGTTTTGCCGACTAATATCGCCATAGAGTTTCTCACTATATTACCTAGAGGGGAATCTGGCGTTGTTGCGCTGTGGTACGCATGGGAATGCTGGTATATTGTGACTTCGGATTGGCATCGTTCTCGGAGAGCCAGGCAAGCACCATTCCATCTGTCACAATCATTCATTTTCTACTAAAACAACACATAAAAAGCTGTTTTAGCTTTATTATTACACAAAAACATGCTTTGTTTGACTATGAGAACTTGTTATTGCACATACAATTACATGATACATAAAAAGTATCAGCGGGCCGCTAAAGTTAGAGGACAGACGACAAGATTCGCGCTCACTTTGAAACAGTTTCTCATATGTCTTGCTTTTCTTCGCTTGGTCATGCATTGTAGGTGAGTAAAGATGTAAGATGCGTGAATGGAAACATTTTATGAAGATTTTACTTTAAGAATGCGTTACTTGTGTAACCATATCCACGTTTTAGACAAAGCCTCTTACAACACCAGCCAGCACAAGCCTCACAGACACATACACCGTCATTCCCATGACGGCACAGTGCCCCTTAGGAAACTCCCGTAGACGGTGGCACCAGATTTCCCTCTAGGTGTTATAGTGAGAAACTCTATGACTATCACAGTGCGCATCTGCGCGGTGCAGTGTATCTTTCACTTTTGCGTTGACCAGGGCGTCTACCAAGCTGACATTTCCAAATTCCCTGAGTTTTCCAGGTTTTCCTTGAGTGCTTTTGCAAAATTCCCTGAAAGACACAGAACTCTGTTTTATGTCAAAACTGACGAACACCATGTTGCCCGATGCTGTCACTCTCTAGTATGCATGTTAAAAATTAAAAACGACTTAATCCAGTTGAATAGTGAGGAATAGTGTTTATTTTATTCAAAAAGAAAACAGAAGGGAGACGTTAGTAAAATGCACAATGAATAAAATATTTTCGAAAAAAAAATGGTTAAGCCCATTGTAAATCAAGTCAAACATTTTCAAATACGAATGAAAAGAGATGCATACAGAATCAAATATTTTCGAATATGAGCTATATCTATCAACTTATAGCAAGTTCATTGGTTTCAGGCGAGAACTTTGTCGCAAGTGAGATTTTCTCTCAGCAACTGGAAAGTCAACCTCAACTGTCCTGACATACTCTCAGCCAGCGAACGACGCCTCAGTGTTGCATTTCACTGCTTTAAAGCGTTTATTTTGGTAATGAGGGACATCTGCATCTCGGCGTCAGCCAACACTTCGCTTTTTGAGCTCAAGCCCCTTCAAAGAAGTGGTGGCACACTTCCTTGCCCGTTCATTCCTCAATGCATCGGTCCTTTCTGTTCTTGTCCTGCGCCGCGCGTTCGCCCCATGGACCATTTGAAGCATCCTCTTGCCCAGTTGTACACGTCCGATTTATTGTAATAGGAGACGGCGGGTGCACGCGTGTATTTATACATACCGTGTTCCGTGACCATTACCCTTTCCCACGCTTAAGCTTCACCGCAATACTTGGCGTATGCTTCACCGCGTAAAAGTTCTGTGTTGAGGCGAAGCTGAATTTCGGGAACCGGCATTATGCAACGCGCCGTACTTTCTGAGCTTCGAAGTCAATCGCGAAGATTACAAAGGCGGAGTTGGTGCCATTGCTGACAGCGGCAAATTCTTTAAAGAAAAAATACGGCTCGAACGCCAAAAAGCTTAATAGCTAACGTCGAAGCAGCTCGACCTAGCATTCTTATCGGACACCCAGGATTTATTTTCGGGAAGGGTGGCGGGGGGTGGTGTACCCACGGTAACTTTTCTATGCAAATGTGGGGGGCAGGTACCTTTGCTAGTGCAAATGTGAATAATGCCCACCATTCCCAATAAAGATGCGTAAACCCGTAAAAGAGAATTGAAATAAGGTGTATCTCACAGGTATGCCTGTAAGATGCACCTCTCCTTTACTTGGCAAACAAGGAACCACATCAAATGAACTCATGCATGAAAGAAGCTCAGGAAGAACACTGTCAGGAACAAGTAAACAAGCGAAAGTGTAAAATAAACATTTCTAGTAGCATTTTTTGAGTTAGCTCTGGAAGAATTGTAGAGAAATATATATTTGCAGAACAATCACAGGTTTTTTTGGATCCCTCGTTTACTGTTAGCTAAGTGCCAAAACCGACTTGTGTTGTTATTTGGGAAGTTGCGTAAGGATGCATAGTCACCAGACCTGTATAACCCCGTAGAGCGCAAGACGCTGCGGTTCTGGACGTACTGAGCCAACCGCGGAAGATTAGATCAGGCGGCTCGACTGATAACTGTAGAAGCGTCATTCAAGACACGCGGAATTATTCTCCACTTCCGGTGGCGTTTTCTCTACTTCCTTTTTAAATAAAAGATGTTGATCCATAAATATTTTCACAATGGTTAAATTTATAAATTTTTGCTTTTCCTTCTTGTTTGACTGTTGCCTTGGCTCTCTCCCTTAGTAGATCGCTTAATTTCTCAACTCCTTGCGACTCTTGTTTCCAGTTGCCAATTTTGCTCGAAAAGTGCTGTACAATTAGGGAAAAACCAGACTAGGTAACGGGTGACAGTCATATTGCTTATTGGTTTAATGATTATTGCAGGGTCTCATGATAAATGCTGTTTCACATTGTTTTATTTTCCGCCTTATCTAGCCCATATCACTGGTATATGGTTCCAAGGATCTGCCAGCATCGCAACGAGCCGCCACTCTAGAAATAATGAAGCAAAAGGAAAAGTTAAACGCAACTGGTGTCTTCTCCGGCCGCAACTCGTTCCACGAGCATGCAGACCAGCTGACTACGAACCGAATCCCTTTCCTGGTCCCTGGATCAGTCTAAACAAAGAAGGTTGAACTAACGAAGCAGCAGCGATGCATGTGATCATTGAATAGATGGTGACAACTGAACTCATCTCGAGTTAATTGCGTGGGCACCGAATCGATGAGAAAACTGACCTTCACACCCCAGGAGATGCGGATAACTACCGCCATCCAAAAGCAGCAAAAAATTAAAGATTCCACTCTGTGAAGATGGAATGGCAGTGAAAGCTGACGACAGTCAAAGCTCTCAAACAAAAAGCTAAGTGCTTCACCTCCACTGTGGGTCGGCCCAAAGATACTGCAATATCAGGCCGACCCCCGGCGGAAGTGAAGCAGGCGTTAAGCACTCCCCATATGTAGGCCGATCCCAACGGTAGTGTAATGCCAGGCCGATCTGCGGCGGAGGTCAAGCAAGCATTAAGCACTCCCCATACATGGGCCGATCCCGAAAGTAGTGCAATGCTGGGCTGACCCGCGGCGGAGGTGAAGCAGGCGTTAAGCACTCCCCATACGTGGGCCCACCCCGAAGGTCCCGAAGGGTGCGTTACAGGTTCCCGAGCCCACAGGGGTATGTGCCATTGAGCTTGGACTCTTTCTGCACTATCACCAGGACCGGCCCACATGATTATTTTTTCTGTTGACGGATGCCGAAAAAACTATGGAAGGTTAGTCATATACAGCTTTCGCTGTAAAAGGCAGCAAAATGTTGACCGCCGAATAGATTGATTTGTCATCGCTTTAGGAATGGGTGTGAAGAGTGGTGGCGTGGGCAGGGAGGGGAGAGGTATGCCGCTTAATTTCAGGGGTGGGGGCATGGGTACGTGCCTGGTTCTTATACATTGACTCTATGGGGTACATGGTGGTGCTGTGAAGCCATCCAAATTATCGGGCATGTAGCAAAAATCGGCTGTCCGGAAAATCTGTCATTGACTGTACACTGGCAACTCCTTCAGGCGATGACGCAGCGTCAAAGACGAATTGTACAATTCCTCTCTGTTACTCGATCAGCATTAGCACGGCTTTCGTTCCCTTTCAATAAAATTATAGCTACCATATTTATTCGAATCTAGGCCGATAGATTTTTTTCAAATAATCCTATTCCAAACTCTATGGTCGGCTTAGCTTCGAGGATATTAATTAACGTGCCAGTTTTTCATTGAAACTGCTAAATATGGTGCATAGCTAGCGCCATATAGAAAAGTCAGTATCGCAGCCGCTACTAGCCGTGCCAGTAGCCTACTGTACACACGCGAGGTCGCCATTTTGGCCTGTGTCGTGTCGGCCGTATTGGTGTGCAGCGTGATGTTATCACTATGGCACCAAGCAGGAGATGCCACTACAGTGCCGCTTTCAAGTGAAAAGTCGTGATAGCCACAGAGGCATTGTCGAACCTTCATGCCGGGCCGGACTTCGGCGTCGACGAGAAAAACGTCTGTCATTGGAGGGGACAACGACAGCAGCTTTTTGCGTGCGCTGCAACAAGGATGGCATTTAGCGGACCAAAGAAAGGCCGTCACCACGAAGTGGAGACAGTTTTGGCCGACTTTGTTCGGACTAAAAATGCAGCTGCCCTTACAGTGACAACAGAAGTGCTCCAAGCGAAAGCTAGGGAACTTTCGAGGGAGCGAGGCCTAACGCCAAAGGATTTCAAAGCCAGCCAGGGCTGGCTTCAGAAATTCATGAAGCGCTTCGGCTTCAGCCTCTGACGTCGCACTTCAATCACCCAGAAGCTGCCAAATGTATTCAAAGAAAAGCTGATGGCTTTTCAGTGCTACGTGCTGCGAAAGAGAGAAGTGGCAGGCTACAATCTTGGGCAAATCATCAACGCCGACCAGACGGCTGTGTATTTTGATATGCCAGTGACGTACACCATGAATGAAAAGGGTGCCAAGGAGGTGAAAGTGCGCTCTGCAGGCTAGGAGAAGCAGCGCGCAACTGTGATGCCGTGCTCCACAGCTGAAGGCATAAACTCCCTCCTTATATGATATTTAAAAGGATGACGCTGCCTGCTCGAGAAACTTTCCCAAGAAATGTCATTGTGCCAGCAAATGAGAACGGGTGGATGACAGGTGCGATGGTGGAAGAGTGAGTAAAGATTGTGTGGCGATGGCGTCCAGGAGCTCTTTTGACAAAGAACTTGCTCCTTGTTGTCGACTCTTACCGTGGGCACTTGACCGACAACATGAAGGCTGCGCTCCCCCAAGCGCACACGGACCTCGCTGTGATACTGGGCGGCATGACGGGCCAGTTGCAGCCACTTGATGTCAGCATCAACAAACCTTTGAAGGATCGTCTGCGGAAATATTACTTGGACTGGTTGACTGACGAAGACCACATGCTAACGGCAACAGGCCGCATCAAACGTGCATCGCTATCGCAGCTGGCGGGCTGGGTAGCTGCAGCGTGGGACAACATCCCAGGTACTTTGATCGTGCGCGCCTTTAAAAAGTGCAGCATATCTAATGCGCTTGATGGTACCTAAGATTGTGCACTGTTTGAAGGTGACAGTTACAAGGAACACAGTGACAACAACGTTGAATGAGCTCTGCACGTTCAGATTCAATAAATGCTGTTTGCATTTTGTGAACGCTATCCTCGCTTTTTTTGTTCGGCCTACGTTCAAGGTAATATATATATATTTTTTGTTGGCTTCGAACTTTAGTGGGTCGGCTTAGAATCGGGGTCGGCCTAGATTCGAGTAAATACGGTAATTTTCCCTGATATAAACACAAATTCCCTGAGTTTTCCCTGAATATTTCCAGACTGTGCAAAATCCCTGATAATTGCCGGTTTTCCCGGTAGGTAGACACCCTGATTTACTCACTTGAACACAAGTGGTGCAGACATTGTTTGTCGCATTCCAGGCTGTGGAATTTGTGGGAGATGCACTTCACTGGCCTTTGAATAAAAATGAATGCGAAACACCTACTTCGGTGTGAAGTTGTGGGCTGCAAAGGTGGTGAGAGTGGTCAAAATGAATGGCGCCGGTTAAACAAGATGAGTGGCTTTGACAATCCTTGTTAAATGGCTGTCTTCGAATTTAACTTAGCGTGTTGTTGGCACCATAACCAGAAGTAGTGTTGTGTATGTGACCATCTAAAACCCAATTTAAACTGCTTGCCACTGTGGGATTTGGTGAGCAAAACATTGTGGGCACCATCCTGCTCTGTTGTAGCCTACGCAGTGGAAGCCCTTGAAGAAGGAGCAGGAGCACTGCGGAGGGGATGCAGGGTGACGTTTGAATGCCGTTAACTCTGCGCCTACTAACGCATTGAAATACTTTTTGCTGCAAAATAGTTCTAAAATTCTGTCCTTTCATTTGAAATGCTTTGTATGGCTTCGATAAAAAGTGTTGAAGTGCCCCTTTAAAAAAAATACCTGTAATGCCTTAGAGGCATCGTAGTCTCTGCTTATGCCTCAGTCACATGGTTTAATAAACATAAAAATCAGAGATCATTGAAAACTCCAAGCCTTATTGGATCCCTTCTGCATGCTCACACAAAGGGGCCAATCAGGCGTGCATATTCTTATGTTTCAACACGGCAAAGGAAATTCCTTAGGTGTTTCCCGTGAGGCACTTCCCCCCTTTCTTCAGCACCCATCCAGACATTGATGCAGACTGTTGACAGGTCAACAAAGAAGCTTGCCTTAAGGAACAATAACCGACGCATTCTGTAGATGGGGTAACAGCCGTGAAGGGTCACTGCAAGCTGACCGTCACTGAGAGTCCACTAATTGATAAAAGGGACCAATGTCGAGAAGTACCGTGGGAACTGCATCCACCTTGGTTTCCCAGATTGCAAGGCGATTGCAACGTATGCGGGGGCGATGGTGCACCATAGGAGATGGAGACGGCGGAACGGTGCAATATCATGGGATGGAGTTTGCAACCAATTCGATGATTATGATTGGCCGAGATACAGTCATCAGATTCCCTAGTCTAGTCTCCTAGGGAAAAGAACTGTTTGAAAAGCGGAGATGTTTGATGAAGTGAGAGCGTACTAACGTGTCCAGATATGATTAAGACGTTTAATGTGTTCCTACATTGAGTGAGTTTCCATATCTGGAGCCAGTGTAAATGCAAAATAAACCTTTTTCCTTCACTCCTACTCCTGGATGTACTCATCCCTGTGCCTGGAGGATTCTTGGCCTAAACACTACCCCGAGCCACAACAATATTTCAAAAGACTTCAATTTCAATGGTCTTTAAAAGCGAGTGTGTGACTGTGTTATTAGCTACGTGCACATACACTTTTGGGGCTCACTTAAGTCAAGCTCACGTGTTGCAAAATGTACATCTCTCCCAAATTTTCTTCATGGCTAGGCTTCCTGTTTTCCTGTGCTGATGTCACACACATTTGTGTCCTTTCACTGGGAAATAAAATGGTGACCTTTAAGAGGGATTGAATAAAGAGAAAAATATAATTAAGCGGAATCAAATTAATTGGTGTGTACTGCTGTATCTGCATAACTCAGCTTTTGCAAGCCCTTGTATTCTCAGAAAGGTACAGCAATGATTCTCTCTAGAATAAGTTCCGGCAGCAGTGCTGACCAGTGGAGTCGCAAGAGTGTAGAAAGGTTGAAGAGTCAATGGACCGTTGTGAGCAGAATAGCAACTTAACTGTTGAGCTACTGCGACAAGCAGGATGAGCTTCAGAGGAACGAATACATGACACTTGTGCGTAAGTAGAATCCCAAGGATATCACACCTTGAAGGTGCAAAACAGCTAATGCTTGATAGATGCGAGATGGAGCAATGTTTACCAAATGTACCTGCAGAGCTGTATAAAATGGTCCCGAACGAAATTATTTGCTCAAGAAATTATTTTCCCCACTCTACATTGGTGTGGTTCACCTCATTTGTGTTTCTTCTTATAATTTACTTATCTATTTTGAACACAGCACATATTGTACTGTGGCTGGCTTTTTGGTGCATACAGGTAGCATCCGTCGGGTGCAAGAGGGCCTCAGTCATCCATTGATCCCATGTGGCTGGCACTGGGGTGGATCTGTCAGTGATCTGCCCCCACTCCTGGTGCAGCTGCTGACTGACATTCCCAACGGCCAAGCATCAGTATGATGACTTCTTACCTGCCCCCAGACACACACTCAGTAAGACGTTAATTTACACTGTTTTCCTTTCCCGTGGACCTTCTGTAAAACCTTTCGTATCAGTGATACTTCACAACAGTGTTGCAGTTCGGCCTTGGGGCAGAAATTAAGCAAATTAAGTACAGTAGAGCTTCTTTGATACATTTCTGTTTTGTTACATTTTCTCCGCTTATGCTCTGAAGTGCCAATCACGTTTAGTGTCTCTATAGACATGGGTTTGTTAAGTTGTTTTTCCTGTTTGTTATGTTTCCTTTCCTGGTTGTTCCGTCCAAAAACTGCACCAACACACCACTGACACTGTATTGTTTGTTGGCGGCACCTATGTTGCCCATCACATGTCACCACTGATAGCGGTTATTTTGCAGAACCTGCCATGCAGAACACAGTACGATAGCCATGTTCAGATCATCGCCAGTCACCGATCTAAACTATTGATGGAGTCAAAAGCCAAGAGGTGGACGTAGGCACAAGCAGTTGGCACAACACACACATTCATGGGTGCTGTCTCATGTCTCTCGATACCTTGCGCACTTGCTTTGATATAGCATAAGGCTGCGCAGAAACTGAAAAAGGGCTGTGAGTGCACGAAAAGAGGCTTTTGTTATCGAAGATTTACCCCAAGCACTAGGTTGAAATTACACGCTTCAGTTAGTGTTGTTAGTTAGTCACTTCAAAAAAGGTGTTTACCATTCAATCTAACTGCCAGGCAGTGGTAGCAAGTTTTACTGATTGGGTTTTCCGTAGTTTGTTGGCTTCCTATTCAACTGCAAATAAGGTTTCTGTGTGTCTTATCAGCAATTCAGCTGCAAGCATTGTCAGATGTTGCATTTTTCTGGATCTTGCATTCTGTTTACATGGTTCCCTAAAACATATCAATGGGGTTTTACTGTACACTGCTGGCCAAGAAATGGTTACTACGCACACCTGCTCTATGCTGGGAGACTTGCAATAAGTTCCTGCTATGTTTAAGTGTTACCTGTCGCTGTGGCTCAGTGGTTCTGCTGCTGACCTCGAGTTTGAGGGTTTGACACTCAGTTGCGGTGGCCATTATCCGATGGCGGCAGAATCTAAAAAATGCTTGTTTTCTGTGCTTTGGGTTCACGGTACAGAAACACAGGTGCTCAAAATTAATCCAGAGCCACCCACTACAGCATATCTCATATCCTGTGAAGTGCTTCAGGGCATTACCCCCTATAATTTAATTTATCTTTAAGGCAGATGTTAAGGGCAGCTCTAGCAAGCCATTGCTTAGTAGGTGCATACGGCAACCATGTGAGTACCCGCCTCACTCCTAAAACTCGCTATGGTAGCATGGTTGTTATGCTGTTTTGCTGCTGATCACAGGGTCACAAAATAGAATCCCTCCTCCAGCAATCACATTCTACAGGGGCGTGGAATGCAACAGCGCTTGTGTGCTTAGATTTAGGTGCATGTCAAAGAATCCCAGGTGGTCAAAATTTATCCGTACAAGCTTTAGTATTTTAAATCTCATCTGTCATGCCCCGTTGCTCAAGACGCCCCAGTGCTGGACCTGTCTTTTCTAGCTGTGCTGTGCAGAGATGGTAAAGCAGTTCAGCTGCTGAACATGCTGCTTCCATGTACAAGGGTGTTGTTTTTTCAGGAGTGGGTGATTTCATGATGTACTTGATGTAGCTGTGATACCTTGCAGGAAAAAAAGGGGGGAGGGTCGATCTCTCATGAATGAGCAATGACTCAAAATGCAGTCGCCAACAGTTTTTTCTAACTGGCTTATTCATTCAGGATTCCTCTGTGCACCATCACAATCTTCATAAAACCAGTGTATAATCTTGGTAAGTTTGTTCAGAGCGCAAAAGAACACACATGTACAGGTGCGGCCACTGCTAGTGGGAACACGGGAGCCCATGGCATCACTCTGGGGAGTGCCCCGCCACCGGCGTCTCATGAAGTATTGCGGCACAGGCACGTTTAATTAAATTAAAAGATGCCTGTGACATCTTTTGATTTAATTTGCAACAATGAAAGGTGTAGCAACATTTACGTTACTTAAATGCATTTAAATATAACCTAGCATAACTGTTCTGACCTTGGCTATTTCGTGAAAATTATGGTTGTAACAAGCTTGTAATATTTTTTCAATCTGTATGATTTTTATGATTTTTTAACCTCCAAGCAGCATTATTTTTTACGATGATTGTTCTTATCTGCAAGAAAAAAAGCTTGCTATTAACTTCCCTTGAATCATTATTAAATTGATTTGACATTAGGCTACTGAACTGCTGGGGGCCAGAGCGAGGCCAGTCTTTTGTTCTTTTTTAGTGAAGAACATTATCCGATAAAGAAAAGAAGGAAACTTGAGAGGGATCTGTGTTAAGGTGAATAAGCTTACCTGTGACAGCCAGTTTCTTTCTTGCAGGTGCCAGAAACAGAGCCACCGGCCCTTTTGTCACTACACCTGGCCAGCATAAGAGATCTGGGGCTGCTGCCTTTGTTGTTCATCCGAGAATTTGCATCAGCCGTAAATGCATGTCATTATGCAGTGCCATATAATTGAGACTGGGCCTTGAGATCTGGCTCTGTGGCTCCCTCTTTTCCTGTGTTATAACTGTGTGAAGTTGACTGGTGGTTCTACATGGTGATCACTTGCCAGTGATGTCTTAGTTGGGCGCCTGCTTTCAGATATTGCTGTGGAAAAACATTCAGCAATGCTTCAGTGCCTCTACGTGAGTTCTGGAGTTTGTAGTAGGGTAACTGCTGAGATGGCATGAAGCATCTTCCCTGTCAGATATCCTCCTGATGCCTTATTGGTGGCAGTTGGTGTGTTTGGTGTTCTGTAATATTTTTAGGACCTTATCTGAAATGTGTTATACTGAATTAACTGTGGCTTGTTACACATATTTTAACCTTGCTGCTCTTAAATCATATACAGTATGTAGTAGTATATTTTAAATGTTCCCAGTGCCTTGGGCACTCTGCAGGAGGGAACACCTTACTTGAGTATAATTACCTAGTCGTGTAGCTTTGTTGGCTTATAAAACTGATGCTTGCTCATGTGCTTTCCGTTAAGATTATTATGAGGACTCTATAATGTAACCTGAGAAAGGCGCTTTGCATCTGAGTCTGTGTTAGTGCATCAGAAGTACTGTCTTCTATGAGTTTTAGTTGATTGACATATGAAACTTGACACTAGTTGAACCGTGCCTAAGTCAGAGTATTTGCTTGTTTTCTCTGTGGTATTTTAACTGTAAATAATCAGAACTTTCTACTACTTGTGGAGATGAGTCATGTAGTCCAATTTATGCTGTAAATCTGTACATATATCAAAAGGCACACACAACTACACCTACGCTGAACTTGCCCAGAGACTATGGTAAGCAGAATAACTGATGTTGCAGAGTAATGAAAACAGGCACATGCAAAAGGTTGTATGCAAAGTTTACCATCATTTTAAGTTTTTAATGGTACTTATCCTATGCGGAATTTTAGTGTATCCTCTGTGCAGCTTTAAGCATATTTTGTCTAATGAGGAGGTCCCAGTTGGTTCTTTTGGAAAAACTTTCAGCCTGTCTGTGCACACCTGAGCCCTGAAAGCGGTGCTTTGTAGAAGCATGCCTTGCTGGAGATGCAGTTTGTGCCCTTCTTGTCTGCCTTTAAGATGACAGTGCTTACATTTGTGTACCAAGTCAACTCTCCTATTTTGTTGCACCTGCGCAGCAGGAATGCTCAAATTCCAAGTGCTTTATTAAGTAATGAAATGGGTGAGAAAGAAAGGAAACATTATTGCTGCCTTGCAGTGGCTTGTCTAATCTTTTTTGTCTTTTTCCTATGAATAACAGCATTGAGCAATATTTCAGGCAAGAAATATTGCTCGATGCTTGGTGCTAATGTTCTAAAAGTTTAGTTTTGAGATAATTATTTTCAGTAGGTAATCGAGCACAGGAATATTTCTGTATTAAAAAAAAAGAAAGAAGACCAAACAAACTTATTTTTATAGTGGGGTGACCTGACATAAGACCTATTTTCCTAAAGCTTGCCTTTACAGTCTGAACTGGTGTGATGTGATCTGAAGTGACACTAGAACAAGACATGGAGAGTTGGCAGCAAACGCCTCCCAAGGAGCACTGTGTTATTTGTTATCCATATTGATAGTGCTGACGAGACTGGTGTGCTTTCATTGTTGTGTTGTTTTGGACATTGCTGATTTTCTCAATGCATGTATCATGCAAAATTACCCAGCACAAATGCATAAACTTGCACAAGATTTGTCCTTGTATAGGTCCCATGTGTCCATTGTGAAGTCTTATGTGCATGGCATTTGTGTTTTTGTTACACTTTTGCTTTTAGATTACCTGCTTTTTGACATGGTCACTCCTGGTATGTATGACTGGACTACATTGGGACAGTTATTTAAATACCTGGAGAGGAGGTGCTCTCACAAGTCAAATTGATGAAATGCAATCGAAGCACATCTTGGTATAGAAAAGCCAGGAAAAACTGCACCAATGCACCTAAGTCAGACATGCCATTAGTTCACTCATTTAAGGAGATTCTTTTTCCAATATTTGACAACTAATATGCTTTGCTGCATTTTTGAAGTAATTAACAAGGTGAAGCTTTTGTTTCCTAGCTACAAGTATTCCTTAAATTGAATAGGTGTTGCTAATCCTGTATTGTGGGAATGCCCCAATTTCTAGTCCCAGCAGGCTATCTATGGCTTTGTTTATGTTCTTTTGATACTTGCACTAATGCTGCACCTGTCTACTGAATCACTGTAGCATCACCAGCATCTACTGTGTGTGCAGTTGAACTGATATTTCTGTGAGAAAAATACATTAATAACCTGCTTATTAATATACCTTGTTTTATCTTTTGTCATGGATTAATACATAAAATAAGAATTGCCAGTCAGTGTCTGTCTCTGATCACCATATGCAAGAAGACTTCTTAAAGGGTTGGTGATTCAGCATTTAAGGAAATCATATTTTTTTTTTCCTGGTGTCAGTCTTCACTAAGGTCGCATTACCTCTCCTATAAAAAATGCAGTGATATGTTGTACAATGGCAGTGATGTTATCAACATGTATAAAAATTTGTGCCAATGTGCATAAATTCATATAACAGGGCATCTGTGTCATCTGGTTGTCATCTGCAAAAGATGAAGTGTTTGTATGTGGATGTTACGATTTGGGTGTTTCTCATTTGCTAGATAAAATATTGTGATCACCTATTTGCTGCCACTTTTTGACGTTTAATGTTTATATGACTTTGCAAGCAGGATGTACTCGGTAATATAAATTTTGTGTTGCACACTGCATATTCGGAGCTTCATACAGTAAATTCTCGTTAATTCACAACTCGTTAATTCAGAATTTCGGATATTTGAAGTAGCTGCCGCGGTCCATCCAACAATGCAGAGAAAGCCATATGTAACGCATCCTGCTAATTCACACTGAAATCTGCACCGCCACCGATAATTCGAACTCCGCGCCATCGTGGATGGGGAGAGTGCCAATGCACGGGAGCACGGTGGCAACGCTGGCTTCGCCGTGCAGCTTTGCTCTTTCCATTTGCGGCCCTTTGTTTAGGCCTGACTGGAGAGAGATGCATTTTCACCCAAAGGGTGTACATTTCTTTAAGAGTGTAGGTTTTTGGACGCATCGACGTCGCAGAGGTGCATTTATAGTGCAACGTTTTCGGTGCGTCTTGCTTGCGGCCAGTCACGCGAGGCCGCTTACGCTGCGCCAGCAGAAATGCCGTCCCCTCTAGACTTCGACGCGCGCACCGTCGGCAACTCTCTTCGTCACAGATGCAGAACAATCGCCAACCCGCACACCGCTTTGAATGGCTGTCGTTGAGGCTGTCTGTGACCATTGGCAAAGCCAATGTTACTAGACTAGGTTCAGTTGTTGAACTCTGCGTAGGCGTCATATATCGCTGGCGCCCCCAGTGCCAGCGATATATGCGCTGGGGGCGGATATAGATACCTGCGGGGGCGGATATAGCTACCTGCGGTGCTCCCGCCTTCTGGCAGCAAATCTTTGATTTGCTGCCAGAAGGCGGGAGCACCGCAGGTAGCTCTACGCGGGTGCAGCTCTGTGTTGGCAAAGGTGCTCGGGTCCTTCAACTTCGCAACTTACAAACTCAACAAATGTTTTCACCGATGTGTCTTTTTTATGTTTGTGTAGCCTCGCGTTTAGCATATTGATTGAAAAACTTTACTGAGCTGTGAAAATGCTGCTGTGCTCCCCCAGAGTGCGCTGTTGGAGTCCTTAGTCCAGGGCCCCGGCAGGCCTGGCCATCTGCTGCACTCTAGTAATCAGCTGCTGCTGAATAGTAGCAGATGAGTAGCTGTAAGTAGCTGATTAGTAGGTGTAATCAGCTATTGCTCATTAGTAGTAATTAATTATGAATGCAAACACATTACATAGCTCATGAGACGGGAAATCCGGCGTAGTTTGATGTGACCACACGATGGTCCAAAAAGTCAAGGGAGCCGAAGGCAGCCAGTCGAGGCAGGTGACATCAATTCAGGCGTAGTTAATTAATCGAAAGTTAACAATGCAGATTGAATTTAGGCGAAGTTAGTTAAAGCACAGTTAATGACAATAGAGTTGAATAAGGCACTCGAACCCACGACCATTGGTAGGAGTGGAACCCACTAACTTTGATGTTAATTAAGGCAAAATTAATAAAGTCCCAGGCGCCCCTAGCTATCGCCTAAGAGATGCGAAGGCAAAAGCCTTGTAAAGCCTACTCTAATTCACCTTTGTCATCCTTAATCCGCATTAGTCCACCCTATTCAGCCTTAATACTCCTTCATCCACCTTAATTGACCTTAATTCACTTTAATCAAATCGTTAATCAATAATTAATTAACTTTGTTAATCATTAATCATCTCTTATACATGGTTGGACATGCTTGGGTTTGCTTCTGGCCTTCCTTGAGTCATGTGATATTTTCTGTATGTCACAGTGCAACCTTGAAACATAGAGATCTAAGGCTTTCCCCTTAATATGGCTAATTAAGGCACTTGAACCCACTATCTTCTGTGGGAGTTGAGCCCTCGACCTTTGGCGGTGGCAGTGATTTCGCATTCATCCACGTAGGGATAACTAAATGCCCCTTGAATTTTATTTATTAATCATGTAACTAAACAATTAATTAATTAGTATAAATTGTTGCTAGTAATCTACACTTGTAGCTGTCAGCAAGCCAATCGGTTAATATAATTATTTAATGTATAATTTAATTAGGTGCTACTCATCAGCAGTTGAGGTCAGCAAGCCAATCACTGCACTTTTAAAACAGTAGGAATAAATAAAAGGCACCTTCTCTCGATGTATACTCACTCTCAGCACTTAATTTTGGGATGAAAAAAAAAATGAAGCTAGTACTATTTTCTTCCATGAGAGCACCACATTCACACGTGCAATGTTAAAACCTACGTGAGCTTTGCTCGCTTGTGAGCAGAATTTACTTGCACATTCAAGGCAGGTGCTCGCTGCAGGAACTGCACATAAAAATGTATTCGCATCACTGAATAAAATTTGAACATATGGGCCGTAAACTCCTCAAAATACACACGGCATTCAACATGCACAAGAGTGTCGCAAAAATTATTGAGACTAGAAAAACACGCATGCATACACACCGCAAAAACATGTAAATAGCCACTGACAGTGCTTTGCTGCCTCGTCTGCACCGTGATGACCGAGAAAAGTGCGACAGCACCATGAGATGCGAGGATCGGTGGTGGGTCCATGCAGTCACAGGAGTTTGAAAACTGAGCCTAGTCTAGTAACGTTGGGCGAAGCGGCGTGGGCACGTTTTTTCTCTGCGCTGAGCATTGTGGAGTGTGGAGCAAGAGCTATCTCAATGACCGGCATGTCAGACCGCGTTGACCGAATGCGATTACGTTTGCTGCTCCAGTGCGTCAAACTATAGATGTTCTCGCCAACGTGACGTAGCATGTGTGCGTGCGTGCTCAGGCTACATCGGACTATATACATACCTTAACCGAGCAGTTTTTTTCTGACTTCCATTAGTTTGAATTTCATATAATGTGAATTTTTGTAGCATCTCCGCAGAATTCAAATTAACGAGCTTTTACTGTATGCATGGTGGCTGAGAATTGAAGGTGCAACACGTCACACAGATTGATGTCCATTGTTGCAATATTATGCTAACACATTGAATTGAACACATGAGGGATGGGAGGTGTATTTTGGGACACATGCTGTGTACACATAAGCAACATATTTATCATTTGCTTACATACACTAAAATGTTGATGAGATGAGAATTAAAGTACTACTAACCATAGTTACTCCACTTGCAAAAGCACTAGTATTATTCACAGTGGTAAATTCTACCTTCAAGAGCTTCATTAAATTAGTGTGTACTATCAGCATAAGTTTACAAGGCACGGGATATGCAATAAAGCTGAATATTTCTGTAGCATGTAGTCTGAACTTCAGGTTTACAGCTTTCACTATTATGAGCAGCTGACACATTGTTGTACTGCTCTACTGGCTGTAGGCACAAAATATGTGGGAACTCAGTTTTTATTTTGCAGAAGCCTTTGCGTGAAAACTTTTGTCGCTTGTAGTACCTAGCGTTTTGATTGAGCAGCCAGGTGGCACAACATGTTCTTTGGGCTTCCTTATGTAATTACTCCGGTGCTTGTGTACTGTCTTCTCTTTCTTTCTTTCTTGCTGCTCTCTACAGCTGTTCTTGTTACATGTAGCTTTAGCTACAGGTTTCTGGGCATGTATATACTACGTACTAAAAATGCACCTTCGAAACTTTTTTTTTTACCCAATAACTTTTTTTGCTTTCCTTCTCATGGATAACAGGTACAAGCACATGCAAAAGTCTGTAGACCATGGGGGCTATGAGAAAAAGAACTAATTTTTGTGAGCCTAGATATACAGCTTGAAATGAAGTGGCAAAAGACATGTACTATGCATTTCAACCAATGCAGTGCATGTCCACTTTGTTGGCTCTAGGGCTGTGCCAGAAAAAAAAATTATAGTTTTTTACATTGTCTCCATACTTTTGTTTGCAATGTTAGACTAAGGCATCACTGGTGCAACTAATTTGTGTAAGTGTTTTATTGATGTGAGGATTTCCAAATTGCAACCTTTCAAGGCACATTCAAAATTAGTGTGCAAATTTTATGTGAATAACCTTTAGTGTAGTAGACTCCATTCAACTTGCTTTCTTTATAAAAAAAAAACAAGAACAAAGCAGCACCAAGCATTTCGTGGCCATTTCACATGAAGAAACTTAGCTCTGAACCTCCTCTAAGGTGAATAGTTTTTATTGTCATTATTCTATTAATGCATTTTGCAATAAAATATTTATAAGAGGTCACATTGTTACTACAGGCGCATGTGACAAGCTGAATAAGCTGCAATTGGCGTGGTGTACATCTAACATTACATAAAAAGTTAGTTGAAGTGAATTTAATGTTCTTAATAAGCTCCTGTGTACTTATTAGTGGCATTTGTTTAGTACAGATAAGGTAAGTAAACTTTTTAAAATTATTAGTGGTTCTGTTTTGTGGTGTGTTTTGCAAGTGTTTGTTGTTTTTCTGAGTAATGCTTTGCATGTAATCTTTAATTACATCGCAGAAAATTTGGCATGTAGTTGTCTTGAAGCTGATGTAGCTGTTAATTAAAAGAGAAAAATGTTCTTGCTCAGATACTTTCTGCAGGTTTTGGTTATATCCCATTTATTGATGATTTATGTTGAATATTTGGTAAGACTTGGCTCAGGATTGTTTTTACTTTGTTACGTTGTTTGGGTTTTAACATTCCTTTTGCTAAAAAAATGCTCTAGTATGTTTTATTATTGTACAGATTAGTAACTGTACTATCTGAGACACATACTCATTATTACCTGTAGCTTGCCAGCCTTGAGTTTATATGTAGGTCAGTGTAGTGCACATGTTGAGCAGATGCTGCTGCACAGCTTACATTGTAACTTTTGAACGCTGCTGATTGTAAAAGCTGAACCTGTCCAGCTGATGACACAGTAAGTTTTCAGCCTCTGTGTTGTTAGTTAAACCGTGTTAGCAGTTGCAATTTTCAGTAGAATTATGGACTAGTCAAGATTAATTTTGGTTAATAAATGTGAACATTTTTCTCACACTTGTGACATTAGGAGAACACTTAATGTACAGCAGTAAGGAAGGCATAGGCTAGTAATTCTTTCACATTTTCTAGCATTGCTTCTTGTTTTGTAAACAATAGCTTGTACATTTGGCAGCCAGAGCAAGTGCTGGAGAATGTTTATTGGTTCATGATTGCATACCAAAAAAAAGAATAAAGTAAAAAACCGTAACATCTACTACCTATGAGAACTCTGAACCATTGAAAGGCAGTACTGCAGGTGACTTGGCCACCTGTGTTATTTTTTATTAATGACTCCGTCTTAGGTCACTGTATGTCATATGCCGTAAATAGGTTGCTGTTTTTCAAATTCAGTGTTGGTAACTTTTCTTGAACAATGTCGCCAGCTTGCAGCCCAAAACGCCCCATTTAAGTTGCAAAGTGATGATGATGACTTGTAATTTTGCTTTGTTCGTAGATGTCTTCCTTATTATTTTTTAAACTATAGCTTTAAGTTAATGGCTGCATTGGTGAGTCAGCAGTTGAAATGCAAAAAGGCAAAGCAACTCCAAATTTTCCTAAAACTGTATCAGAAACTGTATCAGATCATTTAGGCAAGCAGCTTTGATGTGCCCAGATGGCTCACTAATCTCTTCGGTATGATTTTGTAAATACTGACAAGTAGAGGTGCCTATCCTCCTTGGGATAAAATGGGAATGAGGCATTGAACTTCATTAAACTTAATGAAGATTCCTTGAAGAATTTTCCTTGAATAGTTTATAGTCTATTTACATCACTGAAAAAACCACTAACACTCCAGGAGGGCAAAGTTGTTAGTTGACTGAAAGCTCGCTAAATTTTGCAACTTCCTTGTGAAGTTACCCACATTAATAGTTGATACATCTTTAGGAGGTATTGCGACTCTGTCGCTCTCTCTAGCTTTGTGCTGCTGTTTAAGATTTTAAGATATTTTATAATTTCTTAATATGTACAACTAGCTAATTGTCCTAGAACTTGTTTCAGAAGGCTTCAGAACAGAGGACCCTATCACTTTGGGTATGCAACTGAGCAACCTTTCACTGCTGCGGAAGCACAGTGCACAAACCACCTTTTAAAATTTCTGTTAGTGTTTGACCTACAAGAAGTTGAAAAATGGCACATCCATGCAAAGCTGACTTTGGTTAATGTTGTGGCACTGGTCACTGCAGAAGCCACTAGTTTACTGCTGTTTTATTCTGCTGTGCACTGTGCCTTAATTTCTGAAGAAGTGATTGGTACAGCAGCCTTTTGCTTTCCATCATCTTACCTTTGCCACAAAGATTGAGCATTAGAGTAATGCTGTTCAAGACTGCATTACAATAACTGTTTCTCTAACTTGGTTGTATGTGCCCCCTATGGATTCACCACCATGGAAATGCAATGTCAGAACAAGTGCAGTGTGTTTTAATCCTTCTGGCACAGATCAGCAGGAACAAGCGATTATTATGTAAAGAGCTTCATCTCTTTATCTCAGTTTTAATTTCTAGAGCTTGAAGCAGGCAGACATAGTACAGATATTGTCTTTGCATCAAATTGCATGCACCAAATGGATAACAGGCACATCATTTGCTATTCTAAAGCCATCTTACTCTTGTAAACCCAACGCTGGCCAGCCGAAGCTCTGTGTACTGCCAGTTCTCGGTTCCCTATTCTAAAACTACTGTTATGCAAACCATGTCTAATAATGGTCTTGTATTTTATTGTGGCTATAGTATACTGGAAAGCCTTTGAGATGTTTGTACATTATTTGAAGGAAAGTCTAAAACAAATTGGCCTAGTGGACACTTAAAGTGCAATACTGTTAACGAAGATGATAGCACAAAGAGGGTAGCATGCCAATATCTACATTAAAAACTGTGTTTATGTACCTGTAGACAAACTGTTTGTCACATTATCATCTTGGCAATTGTAGCATTACTTCTTTTAGAAAGTCAGTGCTGTGCAGTTTACTCTGCTTAAAAATGAAAAGTCATGCTGCATCTAAAGCATTGCTATCATTTGCTATCATTGGGATGTATGCATGTTCATTAGCTTGCTAAAAGCACATTCAGTAGTGCTGTTTGAAAGTGTATAAAATGAGGATGTTTACTCATTGCATCATTCAAATATGTCAAAAGGCACTTATTTGCAAGTTCAGGGCACTTCAGTCTTCCATGGTGTCCTTGACATTTTGGTTCTACCAATAAACATTGGTGCAGCAAGCAATTTAACTTCCAATCTAATCACTCTGTAACTAAAGAATGGCCTGGGTTTGAAGGCAGTCCACAGTAGCTGGTGCTTTGCTTGCGCAAATGACTGATGCCTTCATAGATAACAGCACAACAAGCACATATATACTGTGTGTAGTATTGGTAGGGTTTTAGCATACCTATGTTAAGGTGCTACTTCATGAAAGAGGAATTTTTCACTAGTTTTGTTCAGCCAAAATTCTGCCCCCAGAACTACATTTTTCTGTTGACCGTCCTGTGCAGATGCTCTCACAAGTTGCGTGTGCACCGGCTTGAGATGGTATAGCTTCCAGAATATTGCTAGCTTCAAGTGAAGCTTTGCTGCTAAGATTCTAACTGAAGGTTTCCTGTTTAAAAGGCATTGGCTGATGCATATTACAGTGATGGTTGTGTGATTGGTGCCATATACAAGATGTGGCAAAAATGCCTTAATTTTTTAGTGTCGCAACACCATTGTTTTTATGCCCTTATTTTATCATTTAACAAGACTGTATACACATTGCCTCACCTTCTATGCAATACAGTGAAAACTGGGTTGCGTGAGCCATCCAAGAATGAGAAATGGGTAAAGGACTCATCCATTGTCCACTGCTATTCTTCCAATGCATAATGCCATTTGCAAGGATTGCAGTATGATCAGTGGCTCACTGTGAGCAATCTCTGCTTTCTCCCAGGCAGAGTTAAGTGGTCCCTGTTTGGCTGACGTAACCCATTGCTTTCACTTCTCTGCATGGAGTTCTTAGGATGGACATAACTTATAACAGTGTGGCGGTGCTGGTGCATGTGATAATTGTCATCCTAGAATGATATTTTAAACAGGCTTATTAATGTTCTCAGAAAGGTGCTTGCTCTTCCATTTGTCAAAATCTGCTAGAATTCACATGACACATTAATATGGGACTTTGAAAAGCGGGAAAACTAGGCTCCTTAAAAAGAAATTATCTCCGAGATACTGCATATATTTTTCACCTGGTTGTGTGTGTGTTATGTTGTTCTTATTATGCTCAATTTAAATATTAGGAGTACCATGCTTCAGTTGTAATGTGTTCTTCTCTAATGTCCCATTTGTGTTACTTATTCTTAATTGTTGGCAACACCTATAAATGTTATTCTGTGTTGATTGATCATATACTGATTGAGATATGTACATGTTAAATAATACATCTTGTTATTGAACCCCAAGTGTTGTCTGGATGCTTTATTCAGCTTTGGCACAATACATACCGAGATTTCGACCAAGTTCTTGGGGTGGCTGTTGTGGGTAGCAATAATTCATAAATGAGGGCAGACGTAACTTCTTTTTCTTTTTTTCATTTTGATGTTAACCCATTGATTGTGGCATGAAGCCTAGATTCAACGAGAGCACAACAAATAGTTAATTACATCACTTTTTAATGTGATCAGTTAAATATATGTGCCAAGTGTATTACTTGGCTTTGTGAGGGAAGCAGGAGGCAGCTCATGTCATCAAAGCTCATGTGTTACCACAGACCATTGACACATGCATCCACACCACAATCCTGCCACTCAAGGCTAAGTAATTAGTTGAGGATAAGAGGAGGTAAGAGGGACTGCTTACATTCCCAGAGAAGTGACTGTAGAGGATGAGGCTTAACCAATGTCAAATACAGAGAAGTGCAGACTAGTGGATCGAATGGGCAGATTTAGTGGAACATGGCCAGCTTTCAGGAACACGGTCATTGTGTGGCTTTAATCACTGCACGAGGCTGTCTGATGCACATGGGAGTGGTTGGCAATAGCTCATCATCACTACCTTCAATTTCAGTAGTGTTTAGTGCCTCCTACTTCATGTCTGCCTTGAAAAAGACAAGCCCACTTGTCAAAACGTTGGCTCCTGCCTTCACTTTGTTCTCGTTTTCTCATCGTCTTGAATTTTCATCTCCCGCCTTCCCCCTGTTTTCCATGTCTGTATGTATGTTTTAAACTGATCACATTAAAAGGTGATACAAAAAATTATTTGTTGTGCTTTTGAAGAATTGAGGCTTCACACCATAACTGCAGTGTTGACCACTACCTGAAGCAGTTTCTACAATGTTTCTAACGCAATAGCATTAAGAGCCCCGTGTCACAGAAAATCCGATGTTGGTGTTGGCGGAGTTGGCCGTGAGCGAAAATTTCCGTATATATTTAGGTATATGTATATGCCATGCCTTGCTATATGACATGCAGCATAATGGGGTCATATTGCCACACCATTCTATCACTAAAGTTGATCATACCGTGTGTTACGTTCTTGACAAAGTTGTCACTTCTCGGAATATTGAGAATGACAGCCCACAAAGAAATGTCATGAAACAAGACACTGACAATGCATGGCTTTTATGTTAAATCTTCTCAGGCTTAAGTATTAGAAGTGCAAAACAATAACAGAAACCTGAAAATGATGTAATTTCTTGGGCGCAGCTGTGCACTAAATCTGGAATTAACCCATGCAAAAGGTTGCGTTTGTACCATACAGCTCGCCTTCGTGCATAGCATTCGCCACCAGCGTTTTCCGGTAAACATTACGGTTACATAAGCTGTAGTTGCTGGGAAGCATGAGAAGTAGTCGGGGATCTCTGAATGCTATCGCATTCCACTCTTGAAGGCGAAGCTTAAACGTCCTCCAGTTTTTTCTGTCAGTATTGTAGTTTTTGGTGACTGCGTTCCCACGTGGTGTCTAGCACAGCAAGAATTGTACCAAGAGTGTTGAAAAGGGTCCCTCCACTTTCAGCGATTCAACTAGTAAGTGCCCTTTCATTATTCTACGATGTGTTATGTGCCTTACTTAGACAATATTATGGGCGCATTTTTGTTCAAGATGGAGCAGATCATATAAGTGCTTAAAAAGTATAAGTGTGCTGCAAACAGATCGTGGTCTGTGTCTGTGTGCTTCCAAGTTACTAATTCAGCCTTGCCATACACTCTGTTAGCCTCTTGGTTAACTCCTATAGTAGAGTGATTGCCCCAGAAAAACACTTGTCTTGGATTCATCCCTGGGACCTGGGCAGACTTCTTTTTCTTGCCCCGCAAAGCTTTCTTTCTGAGAAGCCCATATTGGTATCCTTTGTAACATTGTGCTATGTCAGTTGGATGGATAATTTTTTTTCTTTCGTGAAGCGCATTGCATAGAAACAATTTCACATTGCAAATGTATCTGGCAGGAATTAAGCCTTTGTGTTTATGCTAACAATTTACAACTTTTCATATGCTGTTAACTACTGGATGTACAGTATAAAGTATTTACATTAAATATATGTAATAAACAATAATAATAATATCATAGAAGACCTTGACACATCTGTCAGGCATGTGTAAATACCAAACATATGATATTTTGAATTGAATATCAGATTGAATCAAGAAGAAAAAGCCAGATATCGAATCAAAGACTGAATACCATGAAATTTAGCACAAACATGCTTACGAATTTTGTCCAATAAAATCCGATACTGCACAAGCTTGGGAGTTTACTGTTGTTACTTAATAATGTTGGCAGCTGTCGATAACTAATACCTGGGAAATGACATGCGCAGCGTGGTCTACTTATCAAAGGGAACACCAAATTAGTATGCCAGCACCAATTAGAAATCCGTTCTTATATGAAGGCCCAGAAAATTCATTGACAAAATGTCAGCCTAATGCTTCAAATCAAACACCTTTCTGCGTGTGGCGAGGTTGCCACACTAAATCACATGTTATGGGCATGTCGGGACTTAACAAACAAGTCGGGCAGTGCCGACCCCTCCGTCTCTTCCACCGCCAGCCTCCGGTCGCGCTGGAAAACCGCACTGCTCAGCCCGAACTTGACAGCACAACTCTGAGCCGTCCAGCGAGCCAAGGAAGCCGCTTCGAGACAAGGTCTCGGAACCGTGTCCGCGGCAGGTGCCCAGACCCTTTAAGAAGACGCCGGACTCAAATCTTGTTGATTTGAAAATAAAAGCTTACACTCTCTCCTTCTGTAGTTGAATAAATGTTGAAATCTTGTCTATTAGGGACCTTAAGCCCAAAAAGAAAAGTTAATTGTGCTGCATTAGTGTGCCGCATTAGTAAATTACCCTTGTACACTATGAAAGAAACCTACTTGCTGTGAGGAAAGGCTTGGCAAGCCAGAAGAGACAAGAGCGAAATACTGGTGGTGACGCAAGGGACGTCACCTTGAAGTTCCCACACCAGCTCGTTGTGATGTCATGAATTGGTGTCCTTGATCTAGTTAATCTTTTATCAGTAAAGCACTACTATATATTGCAATCTATAAGAGCTAAAGACTGAACTTGGCAAGTTTCAAGAACTAATGAGCCACAACGGCCCAAACACGAGAAGTTGCTTTGAAATACTTGTACTGATGCCAGGCACGTACTCAGGGGGGGGGGGGGGGCGCCCCCCTCCTCAAAATTAAGCGGCATACCCCCCACCCCCCATCCGCCCACGCCACCACTCCTCACACACATTCCTAAAGCGCCGACAAATCAATCTACTCGGCGGTCAACATGTTGCTGCCTTTTACAGCGAAAGCAGTGTATGACTAACTTCCATAGGTTTTTTTGGCGTCCGGTAACAGAAAAAAATCATCATGTGGCCCGTTCCTGGTGATAGTGCAAAAAGGGTCCAAGATCAATGGCACATATCTTGGCACATATCTTCGATAATGGCACACATCTTCGGCACGGACTCGCGTATGGAGAGAGCTTAAAGCCTGCTTCACCCCCGCCTGGGGTCGGCCCGGTATTGCACTACCTTCGGGATGGAGCCACGTATGGGGGTGCTTAATGCCTGCTTCACCTCCGCCAGGGCTCGGCCCGGTGTTGCACTATCTTCAGGACCTGCCCACGTATGGGGAGTTCTTAATGCCTGCTTCACCTCCGTCGGGGGTCGGCCCGATGTTACACTATCTTCAGGATCGGCCCACGTATGGGGAGTTCTTAATGCCTGCTTCACCTCCGCCGGGGGTCGGCCTGGCATTGCAGTGCCTTCGGGATGGAGCCACGTATGGGGCGTGCTTAACGCCTGCTTCACCTCCGCCAGGGCTCGGCCCGGTGTTGCACTATCTTCAGGGTCGGCCCACGTAGGCCCACGTATGGGGAATTCTTAATGTCTGCTTCACCTCCGCCGGAGGTCGGCCCGGTTTTGCACTATATCTTCAGGATCGGCCCACGTATGGGGGGTGCTTAACGCCTGCTTCACCTCCGCCGAGGGTCGGCCCGGTGTTGCACTATCTTCGGGAGCGGCCCACGTATGGGGGGTGCTTAATGCCTGCTTCACCTCCGCCGAGGGTCGGCCCGGTGTTGCACTATCTTCGGGATCCGCCCACGTATGGGGAGTCTTAATACCTGCTTCACCTCCGCCGGGGGTCGGCCCGGTGTTGCACTAACTTCGAGATCGGCCCACGTATGGGGAGTGCTTAACGCCTGCTTCACCTCCGCCGCTGGTCGGTCCGATATTGCACTATCTTACAGGCCAACGTTACTAGAGTAACGTTGCTTCAGGCCGACCCGCAGCGGACGTGAAACACTGCTTTTCGTTTGAGAGCTTTGACTCTCGTCAGCTTTCGCTGCCGTTGCATCTTCACAGAGTGGAATGGTTGTCATGTTTTTCACTTCTTTTGGAGGGCGGTAGTTATCGGCATCTCCTGGGGTGTGGAGACCAGTTTTCTCATCGATTCGGTGCCCGCGCGACTAACTCATCATGAATTCAGTTGTCACCATCGATTGCAGCAGGCAGGGCCTAGTTTATTGTTTTAATTACAATATTTTAGTTATAATACCCAACACAATTTTTATGTCAGCATCTATTCAACGATCACGCGCATCGCTGTTGCTTCGTTAGTTCAAATAACCTTCTTCGTTTAGACTGATCCAGGGGCCAGGAAAGGGACTCTGTTCATAGTGAGCTAGTCTGTATGCTCATGGAACGAGTTGCGGCCGGAGAAAATGCCAGTTGCGTTTAACTTTTCCTTTTGCTTCATTATTTCCTCGGGTAACGGCTCGCCGCGACGCTGGCAGATCCTCGGAACCATATATATATCCGTGACATGGGTTAGATAAGGTGGAAAATAAAATTTTGCGAAACAGGGTCCATCATCAGGCCCTGCAATAACCGTTCAACGCATAAGCAATATGACTGTCGCCCCTTACCTCGTCTGGTTCTTCCCTAATTGTACAGCACTTCTCGTGCGAAATTGGCAACTGGGAACAATAGTCGCAAGGAGATTAGAAATTAAGCGATCTACTAAGGTAGAAAGCCAAGGCAACAACCAAACAGGGAGGAAAAGCGAAAATTGTTGGTGAAAATATTTATGGATGAACGTCTTTTTATTTAAAAAGGAAGTAGAGAAAACGGCGCCGTAAGTGGAGAATAATTCCGTGTGTTTTGAATGACTATTCTACAGTTATCGAGTCGCCTGACGTAGCCACTTCCCTGCTGTGCTAATAGGGGTGTTTTTCTAACTTTCCGCGGTGGGCGCAGTACGTCTAGAACCGCAGCGTCCTGCGCTCTACGCGGTTGTACGGGACTGGTGACCACACATCGTTACGCAACTTCCCAAATAACAACACGAGTCTGTTTTGGCATTTGGTAGAGGAGCAAAGGAGGGATCCAAAAGAACTGGTTGTTCCGCAAATATACATTTCTCTATAATTCTTCTAGAGATAATTAAAAAAACGCTACTACAAATCTTTATTTTGCATTTTCGCTGGTTAACTTGTTCTTGGCAAGGTTCTTCCTGCGCATCTTTCATGCGTGAGTCCATTTGATGTTCTTTGTTTGCCAAGTAAAGAAGAGGTGTATCTCACAGGCGTATACCTGTGAAAAACAAGTTATTCCAATTCTCTTTTGCAGCTTTACGCGTCTCTATGGCGAATGATGGGCATTATTCACATTTGGGCTAGCACAAGTACCCTCCCCCTCATTTGCATAGAAAAGTTACCTGTGGTTGCCCTTACCCCCCCCCCCCCCCGAAAAAAATCCTGCGTACGTGCCTGCTCCTCTGGGATCTACGTTTTGGCCTGTCTCAATGTACAACAAAGTACTTGCTGAGTGCCCCCAACTTATGAAGCTCCGAAATAAGGAGCTGCCCGTGAAACACAAGGTGACACATCATCATCACCACTAGTCTACCTGTTGCCGCCTGTCCACAGAGGCTTGCGGGAAAGTGGCTAGATGTCGCCCAATGTGAGTTCGAGCACATATGCGTCAGGTTGACATTATTTGTCCTTGCTCCAGCAATGGTCTTCGCCTTTGCATATATACCAAAGCAGGACAATGGCGACTAGCGGCCTTGAGGTGATTACCGGGGCTTTGAATGCTGTCACTACTCTGGAACAGTATCCTCTTCCGCACATACATGACTTCGGCAGTCGGCTCACAAAAACCAAAATCTAAAGCAAAATCGATTTGGTGATTGCCTACCATCAAATTCCTATTGAACGCAATGGCGCTCCGAAGATGGCACTTGCAACCTCATTTGGCCTATTTGAGCTTACGGCTTGAAGAATGCACCACAAACTTTCCAAAGGTTCAATGGATGAGGTCGCGTGTGAACAGCCATATATTTTTGTCTATCTTGATTACATTTTAGTTGCAAGCAGCACAGAAGAAGAGCACAAAGAGCACCTTCGCCTTCGCTTCGAAAGACGACGAACATGGCCTGGTCCTAAAACCTCAGAAGTGCATTTTGGGAGTTGAAGCCCTGGATTTTCATGGCCATCACATCAGACCCAAAGGCATCACACCCCAAGGCATCATGCCACTGGAATCGCAGATGCGGGCAATCTAGGACTTCCCCTCTCCAACTTCCTTTCGAAAGTTGCGCGAGTTTCTGGAGCTCATAGATTTTCACAGGTGCCTAATTCGTACCATCCTGTGCGTAAGTTCTTCAGCCACTTATCGACCTGCTGCTGTCGCGACTCCAAGAAACCATCCAATCTTCCACTGGTCCTCGGAGCACAAGCACTCCTTTTAGGAAACCGAAACACGGTTGGCGAGCGCAACGCTGCTGATTCATCCATTACCCAACGTGCCAACTTGCATCATGGTAGACGTGTCGATCACAAGCAGTGGGTGCGGTGCTGCAGCAACACCACGGCACAGACTGGAAGCCACTTGGCTTCTTCTCAAAGCACCGGAAACCTACAGTGGCTCTCTGCAGCACCTTCGGGAGAGAGGTGTGGCCATATATTGCGCTCTCAAACATTTCCGTTTCTTCCTTGAAGGCTGCACATTTTACGTTCTGACTGATCACAAGCCCTTAACCTTCGTCTTCAAGAACAACAGTTCATCCTACTCAGAACGAGCTTTGACAACTTTCCTTTATTTCTGAATTTCCTACTGACATCTGCCACAAGCCTCTGGTATCGAAAATCAGGCAGCTGATGCACTCTCTCGGATCGATGCGGCGTCTGATAGTTTTTTATTATTATTATTATTATTATTATTATTATTATTATTATTATTATTTTCAAGCACCAGCGCCCTAGCCGTCATATAGCAAAACTCGTCGCTCAAGCTCGCTGAACTTGGTGACGTGCGACACATCTTAGGCAGTCTCTCGCCCGTTCGTGCCCTATCAGTTTCGGCGGCCAATATTTGATTTCCTGCGTGGACTAAGCCATCCCGGCATCGGAGCGTCGCAGGCTTAGAGGCTTATCATGAGCCACTTCGTTCAGTCAGACATTAACAAAGATGCTTGGCACACGCGCACAGTGGTACAGCCACTCCAGCCACTAGAGAGACGTTTTACCATGTGCACTTGACTTGGTGGGACCTCTTCCTCTCTGCCAAGGATTCAGGTACCTCCTCACGTGTGTCGACCGGCACTACAGGTGGCCTGAGGCAACTCCGCTGCAAGACATCACGGTTGAGACGATGGCGGAAACATTTATTGCTACGTTGATGTTGCGGTACGGCTGCCCTCTGCGCATAACCACCAACCGTTAGGATGGATAATTGGGCGTGTTGGTTAAGCATAATCTGAAGCGAAGGCGCGACAACGACGGTGGACGAAGAAGGAACAGACACACACACACAGGGCGCCACTTCCAACAATGTTTAATCATTGTCCACCGTTGTTGTCACGCCTTCACTTCAGATTACCACCAACCGAGGCCGGCAGTTGCAAAGCTCGCGTCTTTCTTCCCTTGCACGACTGCTCTGCACACCGCTTCATAACACCTCAGCTTCATCGCACCAAGCGAGCTAGGGCATGGTCGAGCGCCTTCACCGACAAAGCGTCATTGACCGCCACGCTCAATAGAAAGCACTGGGTGAAGCCGCCTCTCGTGCTACTGTGGCTGCGATAAAGGACGACCTCGGAGTCGGCGCAGCTGAGATGCTCTATGGGTAATCAATCAGCGTCCCACTCGAGGGCTTCGGCATCACAGCAACACTCCGCCGGCGTGCCCGCAACACTTTGAGAGGCTACGTTAATTCCTGGCTCGACCAACTTCGGCCGACGTCGATCCCCATGTGTCGCCCGCAACTAACGTGTGTTTAGCTTTTTGACAATTGACAGCAACGCGTCTCTGTCTGCGACGCGATACCATCAAGAACTGACTCCTTCCTACAACGGCACCCTTCGGGTGGTTTCGAGTTCCGACATAACTCTGTCGTTCGCGGCAAACTATACACAATGTGACTGCGTGAAGCCAGCCTATCTCGAAATTTAACCCTTCCGTTCTTTTCTCCGTCCCTTTAGCTCGGCAGACCAGGAGGGGAGCCCTTTGTAGCGACCGTCCGTCTGCGCCCGCCTTTTAGCCACCGGGCCACCACCCGCGGCTGGCGGCGACGTCATGGCGACATACTGTATGTCAGTGGTCCCATCATCCCGGCGGCAATCCGCTCTTTTGTCAGTGCTAGACGTTCCTTCGCTTTCGGGAGTCGTTTTATCTCGCCGCCTTTCCTTTTACCTAGCCCTTTTTGATAGCTCTCCCAAAATGCGTTTCCTTTAAGAGAGGGCTCTTTATTAGAAAAACAGAGAATTTTGCCGGCGCTTATATAACCGCTGGCATGCTACTCTGTATAGGGATGGGGAATGGGATTAAAAGATTCCAGAAAAGAGTGGGAGAAAAACAGGATAAAAATAAATATGAAATGTCCGAGTTGACCTGATACTAATATTTACAAGTGACATGGCGGTTAATTTAGGCTTTTGTATAGGAAGGATGCAATTTTTAAAGCTTTCCTATTTGACCAATTTCTGTCAGGTATTTGAACAATAAATCCAAAACCCGTCGCTGTTTTGAAAGGCCGGGCATTGGACCTAAGATGCTCGGTAACGTTAACGGTTCGTGGCAAATCACGTCCATATGGTGCTCAAAAAATTGTCTCTCGTCGCGGTACGCGGGGCATTCTAGTAATATGTGCTCAATTTGTTTTTCTCCGCTTCCTGGCATACCGTTCTCTTGAGCATAAAAGCAGTCTATACACTCTTAAGCAAAATTACACACATTGGGACGTATCTTGCCACACAATTAATAGTAATCGTCATCTGTCTTGTCCGCATTTCCTTTCTTTAACGCTGCGAGCCCGGTATTTCCCAGTAACGAACGGCATGAGCGTTATCAGCGTGACGTAGGATTCTCGACAGGAAAGTAGCGAGCGCAGCATATTCAAGAAAGGAAACGCAAGCAGGGCAGATGGCGATTATCGTTGTGCGACAAACACACAACCCAAAGGGTGCAACTGTTTCGAGAGTGAAGAGTGTACACTCTACACTCTTAGAAAATTTTACACCCTTTGGGGCTTCTCTTGTCCCACAACGATAATCGTCATCTGCCTTGCCCGCGTTTCCTTTCTTTAACGCTGCGAGCCCGGTACTTCCCAGTCACGAACGGCATGCGCGTTATCAGTGTGACGCAGCATTCTCGACAGGATAGTAGCGAGCGCCGAGTTTTCAAGGAAAGAAATTAACGCATGCAAGGCAGATGACGATTATCGTTGTGGGACAAATATACACCCCAAAGGGTGCCGTTTTAAGAGTGTAAAAACAAATGCACCCCTTGGGGTGTATTTGCCACACAACGATAATCGTCATCTCTCTTGCCCGCATTTCCTTTAACGCTCCGAGCCCGGTACTTCCAGGTCACGAACGGCATGCGCGTTATCAGCATGACAGAGAATTCTCGACAGGAATGTAACGAGCGCAGCGTTTTCAAGAAAGCAAATGCGGGCAAGACAGATGACGATTATGTGTGATGTTGTGTGGCAAATATACACTGCAAAGGGTGTAAACTTTTTTTGGAGTGTTTAGAGTTCCTGTGCATCCTCCCACACGCACTCAATGCACTCTCCCTTTTTGCTATGTCTCTTTCCCCCACCCTCAGTGTAGGGTAGGAAACTGGGTGCTCGTCTGGTTGACCTCGCTGCCTTTCCTGTCCTTGCTCTCTCTCTGATTTGGTACGAGGCCGGGTAAAATGAGCGTTGCACGGACTATTTTCGACGTTTTGTATGTAGTACAATGCTGAAGTGAAACAGCCACACCCACGCACTGTCAAATTGATTTCCTTCTGAGTTACCGCTTCCAAGCAGTCACAAAAGGCAGTGGACTGAATATTCCATATAAACTTATTAGATGTAGAAATTACTTTTCTAACCTAGCTGGCTTCTCCTCTAGCATTTGTAGCTACCGTTAACGACATTAAAGTATGCTTACAAGTGGTAGCGATGAACAAGAGCGTTCAGTGTTTTTTTCCCCTCATAGCAGCACGCACAAGTTCTATGCGCATGTCATGCATACCTAATGCCCCTGTAAATATAGCTCAGCATCTCGTTTAGATGTTTTTTTTTCCGCAGTGAAACGTACGACTTCTGAAACGTACGACTGAATAGGGAAAACTCTGTTGCAGCAGAAATATGCGTAATAATTGGAAAGCTTACGCATGAATTATCATGGGCAAATGTTGGTCATAGAGGAAGTTGAAATGAAAATCAACTACATGACACTCGTTTATATGCTATTTGCGTTTATATGCTTTACGATGGACGATCAAAGCCAAATTTACCACACTCACTCGAGGTGATTCGCTTGAATGTTAATTTTGAAAATTTACTGAATAGAAAAGCTACACACGAATAACAGAGACGCGCGCCTCATAGTCACATCGTGGCTGGGACACGTAAAATCCCAAAATTTATATTTTTAGTAAGAGCGAGAGATACAATTAAGTTTACAGGACAAAGTGCGGCTAGCAACTGTCTAGTTTTTCATGCGTTGATATATATATATATATATATATATATATATATATATATATATATATATATATATATACTTAAATCTCGTTATAGCGAAACGGCTTATAACGAAATAATGGATATCACAAAAGAATTGTAATTCCCCTTGAAAGTCCCCATAGAAACCCGTGTTTTTTAAATTTCGTTTTAACGAAAAAAGATTCATTGATCAACGGATATAACGAAAAATCTTCATTCCAAAATCGCACCTAACAATCCGCTTTGTACAAAACATATAGATTTCTTAAATTGCGCGACGCGTTGCGGCCCTCCGATGCGTCAGTTCAAATCTCCCGCGGCGGCCCCTCATCATCTGGCAACGCTCCAGACCAAGCCAAGCTGGCCAAGCAGCCAAGCCACTCCGTCCGTTGCGTGCAGAGAGAGAGAGAGAGAAACAACTTTATTTGCCACTGTAGGGTAGGAAGGTAGGGCAGGTAGGCATAGTGTGGCTCCCAGGTGGGGGCGACCAACGTTACTATAATAGCCTAGGTTCAGTTTTCAAACTCCCGTGACTGCGTGGACCCACCACCGATCCTCGCATCTCGTGGCACTGCTGTCGCACTTTGCTCGGTCAGCACGGCGCGGACAGGGCGACGAAGCACTGTCCGTTGTTTATGTGTTTTGGCGCGTTGTATACATGCGTGTTTTGCTGCAGTCTCGGTGCACTTTTGCGACACTCTAATGTGTTTTAAATGCCGTGTGCGTTTTGAAGAGCTTACGGGCCGTATCATCCAATTTTATTTGGTGACGCGAATGCATATTTATGCTCCGTTCCTGCAGCGATAACTTACTTTGAATGTGCAAGTCTGCTCGCAAGGGAGCAAAGCTCACGCAGGTTTCAACATTGCACTTGTGAATGCGGTGCTCTGATGAAAGAAATAGTGCTAGCTTCATTTTTTTTATCCCGAAATGAAGTGCTGAGAGTGTGTATATACCGTGTGTCCCAGCTAACTTCAGCCAGTTTTAAAATATGCGAATGCCGCGTAGCTGGGCACAACCAAGGTAATGTTTGCCGTAGCTTTGAGATATTGAAATTATTATAAATCCGCCTAGTTAGGTAATGCGTGGTTAATTCATTATTAATTATAATTATCCAATAATTGTTAGTGTACTTCTTAATTCACTCATTAATAAATTAGTTCATCTATTTGTGTAATTTGTTGCCACCACCAAAGGTCGAGGCTTCAACGACCGTGGGTTCGAGTGCCTTAACTCTATTTTAATTAACTGTGCCTTAATTAACTTCGCCTAATTCACTCTGCCTTGACTGGCGTCGTGAACTGCCTCGATTGGTTCGCTTGGGCTCCCGTGACTTTTTTGGACCATCGTGTGGTCGCGCTAACATCGCCACATGCGTTCACATTAATACTTAATTAGTACTAAGCAGCAACAGCTGATTACAACTACTAATCAGCTACTTAGAGCTACTCATCAGCAACAGCTGATTAATATAGAGCGCAGTGGACGGCCGGGGCTGCTGCGGCCCTGGACTAAGGACTCCACAGCGCACTCTGGGGCAGCGCAGCAGCATTTTCACAGCTACGTAAAGTTTTTTAATCAATCTCCTAAACGTGAGACTATACAAACATTTAAAGACGCATCGGTGAAAACACTTGCTGAGTACGTAAGTTGCGAAGTCTGAGGACTCAAGCCCCTTCGCCAACGCAGAGCTGCGCCCGCGTAGAGCTACTTGCGGTGCTCACGCTTTCTGGCGGCAAACCAAGACAAGGGGCCACCCGCAATCAACGTTACTAGATTATCTAGTAGCGATGACCCGCAATGTACGGCGCCTACGGAGTGTTTGACAACTGAACCTAGTCTAGTAACGTTGGGGGCGACGTCTTGGGCCCACGAGGCGAGTGCGAGTTGCGTTTTTTTGTCTGCTCTCGTCAGCAGCTGGTTCCGACCCTCCTCGGAGGGAGCTGGCAGTAATGATTGTGGGGGAGGGTTACCCTCGCATCCCCAGAGAATGTGTGCCCGAGTGGCGAACACTCCATTGTCGCACTTAGTACAGACGGTGTCGTAATCCCCTCCAGTGATTAGATAAAGCCTAGAATGACTGAGAATTGAATCCGTCTGCAGTCTGCGAAGCATGGTGGCTTGCGCTCGTTCGAGGTCGGGGTGGGGAGGCGGGTACACGCGTCTCGTCTCCTTGTAGAAGTTGGTAATGTCAACATAGGATTTGGGGGCCTCTGCGAGCGCATCTTGGTTCGAGGGGCCGGCCTCCCGGTTAGTTAGGCCTCGGGCTAAACGGTCGACCCCTTCGTTCCCAGAGTTCCCCGCGTGAGCAGGCACCCACACTAAGCTTACAGTTCTGTCGAGAGCGCAACCGCGGATGATGTGTGCGGCGGGGAGACAGAGTGAGTTTTTGAGAAATTTTAGATGGCTTGTTTAGAGTGAGAACCGTGCTTGTGCGGGGATCCGCGATGGCTAGCGCGATCGCGACCTCTTCGGCAGCGGTGGAGGAGTGTGTGCGCATTGTAGCAGCATTGATGAGAGTGGTGGTTGGCGTCGCTACGCAGGCTACGTATGTGTTATATTTCGCCGCGTCCACGTACATGGCATGTTCGTCGGCGAAGTAGGTGACGTCTAAGGCTTTTGCCTTCAGTTGGCGGCGCCTATCGTGGCGGCCGGGTAGCATATTCTTGGCCATGGGTTTGATGACCAGCCGACTGCAGACTCCAGTCGGGAGGGGAGCAGTGGGGTGGATGTCACCTGTAGGGTTGATGTTAAGACGATTAAGAATGTAACGACCGTGTTCGGCGCGGGAAAGACGGTGTATCTGTGCAGTCTTGCGTGCCTCTATCAGCTCTGTGTTGTATACTCCAAGCTGGAGGAGACGCTGTGTGCTGGCGGACTGGGGCAGTCCCATTGCCGCCTTGTACGCCGAGCGGATGATGCTATTTACCGCCTCTTCGTCTTTCCGGCGGAGGTGGTGATAAGGGTATGTGTAGACAATCCTGCTAATGAGGTAGGCTTGTGTGAGGCGGCAGTGGTCGGTCTCCCGCATTCCCCTGCGGCGAGTGGCAATGCGGCGTATTAGGCCGTTGATTTGGTGGGCTGTGGTTCGGAGGCGTTGGATGGCTTCCGAGTTCTGCGTGTTGTTCTGCACCAGCATGTCTAAAACGCGGATGGTCTGTACGGGGGCTATGGGGTGGGTGGCAATGTGGAGCGTGATCGGCTCTTGAGGGTCGAGGACGGGTCGGCGAAGACGCCTGTCTCGTATAACTAACAGTTCAGATTTGGTGGGCAAACAAACGAGACCGTTTGCCTGCACGTAAGTGTGGACGGTGTCGATTGCCTGTTTAAGTGAATCTTGTATCTCCCCGTCCGAGCCAGAGTTTGTCCAGAGGGTGATGTCGTCGCCGTATATTAAGTGCTTAATGTGGGGTATGGTGTCGAGAAGTGTGGGAAGGCCTCGCATAGTAATGTTGAATAGGAACGGGGACAAAGCTCCCTGTGGTGTTCCCCGGGTGCCCATGGTGACTTTGTCACTGCAGAGGTCTCCAATGTGGAGTTCAGCAGTGCGGTTGTGAAGAAAGTTGGCAGTATAGTTGTAGGTGCGAGTGCCTACATTCATCTGCGAGAGGTTGGTCAGTATAGAAGCGTGCGACACGTTCTCGAACGCTTTACTAACGTCGAGGCCGAGAATGGTGCGTGTCGCCCGGATGGGACCCGGGTCGAGTATGTCGTGTTGTATCTGCCACATGATGTCTTGGGTAGAGAGTCCAGCCCGGAACCCAAACATGGTGGTGGGGAGGAGATCCTCCTTGTCTGCGTGAGTGTGGAGTCTGTTCCGTTGCGTGCCTTTGTTTGCGTTGTTCCGTACGCTGTCCGTAAGTGCTTTTTCAGCCGTGTCGCCAGTTTCACGACAGAGAAATTAATGGCAGCAGCTTGAAGCTAAAACGGAAAGTTATCGCCTTGGATCAGAAGGCAGCCATAATCAGGGCTATTGCGTCAGGCACGAAGAAAACTCAAGTGGCCAAAGAGTTCGGCATCGCGCCGAGTACCCTCTCTACAATCCTTAGCAGCAAAGAAGTCATCGCTGGCGCTGTCGCACGTGGCGTGAAAGGTAGCCGGAAGAAGCTGCGGTCTCCTGCCTTTGAAGCCGTGGAAGAGGCGCTGTTCAAGTGGTTTTTGAATGCAAGGGCTGCTAATTTGCCTGTGAGTCGCGCTGTCCTGCTGCAATCCCGTCAAGGAAACCTTAGCCGCACTCTTGTTCGATCACTTTCTGCGATAACCTCGCTTTAGCGTGACGTAATGTCCAAAACGCCCACACGTTGTCACAACAAACAACCGTTGACATCACGACGTTTGTGTTGCTAGTTCTGTCAATGCGTTCGCCAATCGGACGGCGGGACATTATTAAACATATTATAATGCGGACTGATTGTTTTAGTCCCTGAAAAGCCATGTTATCTCTTGTAGTCATTGTACATCTATGCATATCCATGCTGGATGGTATGCGCGACTTGCTATGTCACGGGAGAGTGGAAAGCAACTACGATGCTGCGGTATCTCATTCGTTTCTAATGAAGTAAGTTAATCAATGAAAAGTGGTTTAGGCTAGCGTAGGCATAAATATTGTGTGCAGTTGGGCAGTGGTTTATGCACTGTCAGCGTGTGCTCAACGTTCTGCTCATGCGCATTGCAAGCACAGGTCGCATACTGCTGCACATGCATGCGTTTTGCTATGCTGAACCTAGACAGTTTTAACATGAACGTGTGCGTGCTGGCGTCGCTGTTTTACTTCAATACTAGAATGGAGCCGCGAGGCAGCAAACCTTGCGGCTGTTGCGTACTCCAGGGTAGCGTACCGTACTGCTGCCGAGAAGTAGCGGCGCCTGCCTATCGAAGCTCGACCGACATTACTTATTGGGTAGCGTGGCGTTGTCGGCGGGCTGCAGGCATCCGGTAGATCATGGCGACCAAGCAGGGGCGAGACGATTTGCTAGTGCGAAACTTGCACTGTTTATTCAAAGGTAGTTGAAAGAAAATAAGAAAAGCATGAAGTATGAAGTCTCAAGTATGAAGTCTCTCAAAAGTACATTTCGGAGCCCCTTAAATAGGCTCTCTACAAGTGTGGGCGGGATCTTGCTTCCGTCGATGACACGTGACAGACACGGAGAGAGGGCCGCTCCTCCTGCAATACCGAGCACGGGAAGGAGAAGTCGATCATCTTTTCGACGAATCCGGGGAGAAGGTCGGGTGAATGACCTCTCCGGCGCCGTGGGGTCCGGCCAAGAGAAGGTGAAGGGGATGAGGTAGCACCCACGGTGCCACGACCATGAGAGGTGAAGGGGATGAGGTCGCCCGTGGGCTCCGGCTCATAGGGTAGGGTGAAGGGGATGAGGTCGCCCGTGGGCTCCGGCTCAGAGGGTAGGGCGAATGACCTGTCGCCACGTGGTGTCAGACGCCAACCCTAACACGGCCCCATTTTGCGATGCTGCATTCGAAAACCTCTGCGGACCTTTTTTGCCTCATCCACCTATTCTTATTTGCTGTGGCAAATGTTTCTGCAGTGGCAAAAACTTCCGAACACAGCACGTTTTCCAGCTAATGTGTCATAAGAAAGCAGAAATTACCTGCAAATCTTCGTTTGAATACAAGGTGCCGGACTGGATCAACTGTCCTGGGCAGTGCACATTGCGGTATTTAAAAAATGGCAAATATACGTCTACTTTAAGGCTAAATGAAGCTCTGAGCCATCTAATCTAGCCAACAGGAAATGTGCCTTTGTACGAACTTCTCGTATGTTGACGTGTTTTGTAAAAAGCAACTAAACGATTTATGATAAAATATAAAGCTTGATGCAAAATATGTTGCTGTTACCGCGGTGTGGGAGTGGAGTCGAAATATTTGCAACCGCTAAACATCATGCTCTTTTTAGAAATGGACGAAGCTACATGCGATTGCTCTCGCTGGCCGATGTTTGAAATTTCGGGTTACTTGGAGACTCGGGAGCACTGGCGAAATGCAAAATCGGCTTTACAGTTCAAGGGGTTTGGCACAAGAGATTGGCGTCTTTGCAAAATAGAGTGCCCTGAATACTGTCGTATGAAATGGAATTTTACATGACACAATTGTGGTGTACCGAGGTTATGAAAGCTTTCTAAATTAAACTACAATAGAAAATATTAGTTTTCAGTGCAATGCAGTGATCTTGCTACGATTTCTTTGAACAAGCGGTCTACGCAGTACTAAAATGAAAACTTACCGAGGCATTCTAGAAATTTATATTCAACTTATGAGACCAGCTGAAGAAATGTGAAGAAGGTTGTATTTTTAAAAAACGTAATTCTAGTTCGAATTTGATCTCAGCCATCAAACAAGTTGGAGCAATCGGTAAAATATATGTATATAAAAAATGTTGCCGATTCCTGTCGTTGCTCCTGCCTTGCCATATTTCTTCCCTTCGTTTACGCGCGCATTTAATCTATAAAGCAATAAAAACCACACCTTTGCAACGTGTGATTTGACTTGGTCTACGCCCCACCATTTAATGATGAATGCTCCAATAAATGTACATTGAAAAAGGTGAACCAACAGAGTACTCGACTTGTCACCTAGGCAATGCACAATGTCCACAGCGTGTGAACTGCACACACACACACACACACACACACACACACACACACACACACACACACACACACACACACACACACACACACACACACACATATATATATATATATATATATATATATATATATATATATATATATATATATATATATATATATATATATATTTCCTTTTCTGTTAGCTGGTTCGTTGAATAATGTCGTAGACAATTTTTTCAGTTTAAAATGCAAGCGCATTTGTTTATTCGTCTATTGATTACATTTTAATAAAATATACGCACATTCTTTTTTTCACGAACAATAACTGCTGTCCACCTCTCTTCACGCAACAGATGGATTTCGCCGGTTTAAGACTTCTGCTCCCAATGATCCAGAGAAAATCAAGTTGCCTTTAAACAAAACCAAGTATAGGCGAAGTTTAAGCAGCGTCGAAATATATCTATGAATCTGTTTAACGATGTATTAAAAGAAGTCAGGACACATAATTTCACTGGTTTCCCCACGGAGCGGAAGCGGGAAAAGTTATGAGGACTCTAAATTTTCATGTTTTTTAACCATCATTCTTTAATGCTACGTCGTCCCTTGCGTTAAACTCATCCCATCCATCACTCGTCCCCATACATCCCATAAATTTTCGTTCATTAACACTATAGGGTACCTTATTATTCACTGTGCACAGCTTGAAAATTTCATCAGAATGTATTTCACAGAATGGTAGGTCAGAGCAGGTACTTTCTCCAAGCAAGGTATGCCTTTAGTTTTTTTTTTTTTTCGAACGAAAACGGTGCAAATAACAAGGCAACAAAAGAAAGACAGACACTGCAGTGCCCCCCTTTTTTACCTATTATTTGCACTGTTTTCATTCTAAATAACATGCATGCGCCAACAAGCTCAACAACTAAGTATCTTGAAGCCTTTCGTTTTCGCTTCTCCCTGGACATTTAGTTAGCATACTATTCTAATTTTAGTCGTTTAGCAGTAGACAATTTTTTGTTGCAAACACATCAGTAAACACGTTAATATTTCAAAAATAAACACCCGATACTCCACCTCGGAGACTGCGAGGACCTTGAATAAATAAAATTAATGTTATGCAGTGTTCACAAATGCCATATTCTGCCACAACGGTTTATTCATAGGGATCGCTATGTGATGTACATTCAGTGCTCTTGCACTGCGCAATTCTGCAAGAGAACCTCAGGAGGCATCACAAGCACGAAGGCCTGAACAGCAACAAGGGACGCCAACCCTGAAATATATGCCACGTGTCACGCGAGGAACCCTATGGAAGGCAACGGGTGGCACCATCGGTAGCCCAAGAACTAGAATTGCACTAGAGTCAGCGCTTCGTGTGTTCACTTCGTTCGTGTCCTTTGTCTTTCTGTCGTGCTGTAGTTGTATTAGATTTGCAACACCTGCCGTCATCGCTGAAAGTACCGTAATCATCTTGAGACAAGATTTGGCGATGCGCTGTGATCGTCGTTACCCCCATCGACGTGTCTACTCGGATACATTTGTGGTCGGATCAAGATAAGCAATGATTCCTCTACTGGTGAGCTAATGGAAGCGTTTTATATATCCTCTGAAGGTAGCGCATGCGTGGGCTATAAGGCAATTTCTTTATTTGGTACTGAGGAGATATTCTTGGGCGGTATGTTGCAGTGATGCAATCGTTTTGTACACATTTTGTACAGTTCCTCAGCAGTCAGGTGGTACACCTCGGTAAAAGCGGTACCTTTATTTCACCTCATGGGACAGCGCAAAAACATTCTTATGGAACCTAACAAGAGATACGGCAATGATCATTAAGCGCACTTGTTTTACTGATCAAGGTAGAAACGTGTAGGCAGGGCTTGTTTCTACCGCGGACAAGAATTTGTTCATAGCCCAACAACATGTAACTGATGAAGCGTTCTGCTGGCCTGATCGGTTCGTCTCGAGAAGAAAAAAAATAAACAGCAACAGTTACAGAGACTACCAACAGAAATTGCGACAAAGGCAATTTGCTTGACCAGGATTGAAATGGTGAGATATACTCTTACTTTCCGAGTTTATACCGTGTGGAATATAGGCGCATTCCTTTTTACTTAATGGGACTCTAAAGAGCAGTAACAAACATCTCTGCAGAAGTTAGACCTTGTTTCAAAGCTTTATATGTGCAGTTAAGCCCGGTCCACATGGTGCGATCTTACGCTGTGTTTTTCGCAGCTACGATTTCCGCAAATGCGAAATTCGCATTGCCGTTTCACATGCGCCCAGAGCGGCAGCTGCAATTTTTGGCATTCTCGAGCACCTAGCGGAGGACTGAATTATTCTTGGCGTCAGTTTGCTTTGGTAAGAACAAAGTAAAGCAACTTAGAAACTGTTTTTGTGAAAGTTCTTAGTGTTTAAGTGCGTTACTTTATCAAAACAAAAATTAAGTAGGAAGGCCACAGTGACGTCTCTACGATCCACGTTGTGATTGGTTCCCAGTCCTTGCCTCATGTGCGTTTTCGCAGAGAAGTTCAGCACCTCGAACTACGAAAAATCGCACGCACGAAGGGTCCGACAGCCCATTTGCCACATCTGCGAATTCGCAAGTGCGAAAACGCAGTCAAATGCGCACCATATGAAACGGGCTTTACTTGGCGTAATGGGGTTTATTGCTAGTGGGTAGAACGGACGGTCGAGGTTTACTGTTATGAACTTGGCACCCAAACTGCAGTGCCGGTAGATTAATGTGAAGTCACTGTTTTCAAAGTATATTTGCCCGTGTTGGTCGTCTCTGCGCACGACTGTTTTCGAAACATGCCAATTTGAGTTCATTCAACCAATTTAAGTTCCATCAGAATGAAATTGCTCCTCGTCTGGCCACAACTTATCTAAGCAGACGCTGTCTGAATTCATAACGTCGCGGTCAGCTAATGCAGAAACTTTCGAGTGCCGACGGCATCCTTCTTTCGTTTTTGCGCATTCTCTCACGTACTAAGCCTCCGCTCCCAAGCTACACTGGCCTTCTTGGTATTCTGGAACTGCAGTTTTCCAGTAGAGCTTATTTTAATATCCCTTTGTAATGCGTTGTCAGATCTGCTTTTCTCCTGTTCGAAATCAAAGTTGCGAGTTGCAGTCTGTGTCCTGCCTCTCAGTTTCTTGTCATTGTTATAATTTGTGTTTCTTGCCAAAATTAATCCGCGTTGAGTGTCCAAAACTTGTCATTAGTTCTGTGCTGAAAAGGCATCTTACGTCCAATCTTCAACACTGGAAGGTGAGGTCGTTAGCATCGATTCAGTGAATAGGTAATTTTTCAATATCCTCTCGTTGCCTTTTACATGATCCCAGGCCTGAAATTCATTATAGGCGTTGAGAGATAGATAGACAGAGCGAGCAATATGAGACATGCAGAATTATTTACATGGAGTTTCTTGCCGTTCTCATAAAAAGGCTCCGACAGTGACGGTCCAGTCACACATTTTTTTCACGCTTGCTTTCAGCAGGGGTTGCGCACAGCTACTACGTTTTGTTAAATGTGAAAAAAAAATGTTGGTAATTGCTAACGTAATAATTGTCAACACTTGAGTTTCCTCATGTCCTTCAGTAACACAAGCAAAATACAGTTTAAGGTTTCCTTTAACATACGATCACCAAATGGCTCGCAGAAATTGTCAATATAAAGAGTAACTATCACTTTCATGTTCAGTGCATTTCTTTCTGCAGAAAATTGATGAAACGCGAATAAGCGCTGACGGTTAAGAAAAGATTAAGAAAATAGGGGCACGTTATCTAATTGTTATCCTGATGTGTGAAAATTTATTTTGCTTGCCAGTTTGTCTGGCTAATAACACATCTCGATTGTTGGATTGTTAAAATCATATTGGCTCTGAAATAAAAAAAAGAAACAACGGTGAAACTTTTTTGGTCAGTAGCACTTCTCTTTGATGACATTCAGCTTTCATTAACTGCCGAGAAATGCATCCATGCAGGTAGTCACCATGCCGAAACTGGTTCAATTCTTTGTCTTAATGCTGACTGCATTCGTGATCATTGACAACACACAAGTGTACTATGATGTCAACGTTCGGGAATTCGGTGCCAAAGAAACTAACACTCATTTGGAATGAAGAAACAACAGGCTGGTCGAAGTGCTTCAGTTGAGGGCGAGTGCTGATCTTCATTTATTACTGTGTGGAGCATGATCAAAGGAAGTGAAGACTGCATTCCGAACGACCGAACGACACCCAACAGACTACATGCCACATGCAACACTAGTTGCTTACGAGCAAGGCTGACAATAGACAGTTTTAGTTTAGCGTTTGCAACCAAACGTAAAAAAATTACGTACGTAAAGAAATAGCGTCGTCGTCACTGCGCATGCTCGGAACGTTATTGGGTATCTGTGGTTTACGTGCGCTATGATAACGTACGTTATTTGGCGAGTTTAACGTTCGTAATGTCTACGGACGCTAAGAAATAGCGTTGTCGAACATGGCGGCACCCATGGCTCCCGCTTCAGCGTGAATTCTCTTTATGGCTACGCTCTCACTCGCGTTGATCGCCAGTAACTATCATAATTAGCTTTCGCTTTCTCTAAACTCAACTGAAATTTTAGTTATGAGCGCATAGCGCGTCCATTTTCTGAGATGGTTCGGCGATTCTGGCGCCGGTAGGCCTAACGAGACGCGTCCACATAGCAACAGCAGGATGGTCGTTAATGGATCGTCTTGGATTGGATACGTTTGGCACGAGGCACCGGACGGCGCCCTATTTTATAACGTCTTCTTTACGTTTGCGTTTCCGCACGGTAAACTAAAAGACTTGAAAGGACACGCACCGTAACGTCCCGCAAAGGTGCTTACGTTTAACGTACGTCAGGTGACAAACCTTATTCTAAAACTATCTATTAATAGATGGAAGCGTAACGTTATTGTCCCGCTGCAAAATAATTCACACTTCAATTACCACGTGATTTATTTGACTTCAGGTTAGCCACTAACTGGATTCTCATACCAGGCGCATACCGTTAACATCGCCGGTTTTCACGTAGAATGCACTGTGCACTCGTTACAAGAAAACCGCGACAAAGAAAAGGGCAGCACGAAATTTGTGCTGTCTGCATCGCCAGTATACGTGAACGAAAAAAAGGTGTAGCCTCCATCATAAACTTAGACAGTCTTCGCATGGGCAAGGGCTGTTTACTAGAGAATCCACTGGCTCTCCTATGCCAGACATCTGTATGGTAACCGACATATTTCAATGACGTAGAACCTTGTTTCATTACGCGTGGCATAGTTCAGGAATTTGTGGGACCAGCGCTTAGACATAGCAGCGCAATGCGTGCGTCTTATTCCTTGTGCTTAATTGAAGTGCTGGTCCTACAAATTTCTGAACCATATTTCTCTATATCTTCCAGAGTCTTGCATATTTGAGCCTCGCCCACTGTCCGGTGTCAGCCGGGGTCATAAGCGCACAGGGGGCACCAGGAGACTGCATTATACGGTGCAGGGGAAGTAATAGACGATATGCAACATTCCGCAAGTGTTCTTCTCCACACATCTCGCCTGATCTATACAACATGGCACACCTCGGACTATATCACGGTGATTAAGGCATCAATGCGTGGACTGGTGCCACTACCTCTTTCGCCTTCGACATCTAGCACCACCCAACTTCGAAATGTACCTCTCAATTTCAAAGGCTATACAAGCGGGAGGTCGGCAAGTTAGGTGCGTGGGAACGACTGCTTACGTTATATCGCACAGCGTCGAAGAATTGCCAGCACTCTCATCGTTGTTGAGGTGCACCGTGTCATTCGGACCAGCAAAAACACATTATAGCGACATCCCGTCATGAACAGTCACCAACGGTAACATCCCGTCCCTCTTTACGCGTGTTCCAAATCACCGTGTAGACTTTGCTGTTGATGCACTTTGCTGTGCATCAACAGCAAATGTGCTAATTCCCTGTGCTAATCCCAATGTAGACAGCAACATCAGTTTCAAAGTGACATCGAAGGCTGCAGTAATGTATACTCTGAAATATTGGAGCTCCGGGGTGAAGGCGTAATCCTACGAGTGCCAATAAAACAGACTTACAATCGTGTTAAAGTCTCCTTGAAGCGACCGAGGCCTCAAACCTTAAGCGACCTCAAACCTTAAGTGCTGTTTAAGTGTGGCTCCCCAGATTTGATATGTGCCTGAGTTGTCGAACTGCAGAAGCTTGTAACCAGTCATATGTAGTGAACCAGATTATGTAGAACCATAGCCTCAAACACTTAGTGAGATGATTAAGTCACTTCATATTTCTAATGGTTTTGTAAGAAAGTTACAATAGTATTTCTCATTGCATAGCTTCACGAATTGGACGCCATTGTCAAGGCATTTTCCTGTTTCAATACTTGGGACAGAACCTTTGTTCTTAGACAAGAAGTTATACAAATGTGCTCGCTGGAACTGATTAGAAAATTCCCGTTGTTTCACGCTGTTTCCGTGCCGTGTTCACGATGCATTGTATGCCACTCAAAAAGAGCTCCAGGAGTACAATTCCCGATGACTTTCGGAGACACAATCACTAGCTCTCGCGAGATTTGCACTGCCTCAACACCTGACGCGTGAGTGTCTACGGGCTACAGCATTCTTGGAACTGTGCTAAGACAGCGTGTTTGGCACTGTGTGAGGAACACTTTCGGCCGTAGACGCCGACACGTCCTATGCCGAGTCACGCGAAATCTTGCTGAACCCGCCGTGGTTGCTCAGTGGCTATGCTGTTAGGCTGCTGAGCAACGGGATCAAATCCCGGCCACGGCGGCCGCATGTCGATGGGGGCGAAATGCGAAAACACCCGCGGTACTTAGATTTAGGTGCACGTTAAAGAACCGCCGGTGGTCGAAATTTCCGGAGTCCTCCACTACGGCGTGCCTCATAATCAGAAAGTGGTTTTGTCATGTAAAATTCCATAATTAAAGAAAATCTTGCTGAGTGCTCGCATCACTGAATATGATAGCTTCGAGAATGCAACCCCAGATTCCTCGCCACTCACCGCGTTTTTCACCGCAGAACGTGAGCAAGCTCAGTCCGTCTTTCTCTGTCCGGGCGTGGTGAGGGTGACGACCTCCTCTCTCAGAAGACCCGCAACGTCTTGCCGAGAGAGAGTAAAACATCTTTATTAATAATATTTGAATGGCGAGAGCAGTGTGGGAGGAACCCTCAGTCCAGGGTCCCTAAGATGATTCCGGCGATGTTTCTAGCCCGTTGTATCACAGCTCGGAGGACCTCGGGAGGTCCGTCGCGGAGGGCATCGTCCCACAACTCTTTGTTGCGTAGGGGGTAAAGGAGAGTTGGCAAGGGAGGAAAGAGGTTTGCAGTGCACTCAATCGTGACGTGGAAGATTGTGGGCGAGCTGCCACAGCCAGGGCAACGATCTGCATAACAGTGTGGGTAGAATTTATTGAGAGAGACAAGCTTTGGAAAAGTTGCGGTTTGTAACTGGCGTAATGCCACTGCTTCCTCCCGCGAGAAGGACGGCGGTGGTGCGGCGTGGGTGCGACGAATGCGTGTATAATGACGGAGTATGTCATTGTAACGAAGCAAGGGATCCCCCCACTCTGAACTAGTCGCCTCACCACGCCGAGTCGCCCGGAGGGAAATTTCTCGGGCAACCGTATGTGCGCGTTCGTTACCCGGCAGCGAGGTATGACCAGGGGTCCAGAGTAAGTGGATGCGGGGAGGTGTGGTTGGTGTATTTTGCGGGATCTGTTTGAGAATTTGGTGCGCCGCCCTCGGGATGCCATGTCCTGATAGGAACGCCCGGCATGCCTGTTGTGAGTCCGTCAATATATACACTTCCTCAGGAACACGGATGGCGTATGGAATTGCAAGAGCAACACCGAGAATTTCTCCGTAAGCGGCATTTGTTCCGCGCATTGCAGCAGAGTCTCTCAGGGATTCGGTGCTATCCAAAACTACCGAGGTATATAGCCCTCATGAGTGCGTGATGTGTCCGTGTATAAAGTATGTGTTTCTGGGATGTTTGCAAGCATGCGGCCAATGTATCGGACACGGGCTTTGCGCCGCCCTTTGTCATGCTCGGGGTGCATATTACGTGGCAATGGATGAATACTTAGTGCTTGGCGTATCGCTGACGACAAGATCATTGGGCGGGTTTCAGACTCAAGGGGTGGGACAGAGTATCCTAGCCCTGTGAGAAGATGGCGGCCAGTAGGAGTGAGTAGGAGGCGCTGGCGATGGCTGACCCAATGTGCCTCTAGCAGCTCGCCTAGTGTGTTATGTGTCCCTAAGTTAAGGAGACGGCGTGTGGAAGTATAGTTCGGGAGGCCATAGGCCAGCTTCGTCGCTTTGCGAATCATTGCGTCTATGCGAAGTTGTTGCGCTTGGGTCAACCGCTGAAATGGGAGATGGTATGTAAGGCGGCTGACCACGCATGCCTCCACCAAGCGCAGCAGGTCCTCTTCTCGAAGGCCCGAGCGCCTGTTGGAGACCCTCCGGATCATGGCCAGAATTTGCTCAATCTGTCTGGATAGAAGGGAAACAGTGTAGTTTGACCTGCCATCCGCTTGGACGTGTAGGCCGAGGATACGAGCACGATTAGCCTGTGGTATCGGTGTGCCATCCACGTGCACAGTGATAGGGGGAGTAGAGGAACGGCTCCGGGGGCGAATGATTATGAGCTCCGACTTTTCCGGAGCACATCTTAAGCCGCATTTTCTCGCGTACTCGGAAACTGTATCGACTGCTTGCTGCAGTCGGTCCTGGATGGCTCCATCGGAACCCCGTGTCGACCAAATAGCGCCTGTTGGAGACCCTCCGGATCATGGCCAGAATTTGCTCAATCTGTCTGGATAGAAGGGAAACAGTGTAGTTTGACCTGCCATCCGCTTGGACGTGTAGGCCGAGGATACGAGCACGATTAGCCTGTGGTATCGGTGTGCCATCCACGTGCACAGTGATAGGGGGAGTAGAGGAACGGCTCCGGGGGCGAATGATTATGAGCTCCGACTTTTCCGGAGCACATCTTAAGCCGCATTTTCTCGCGTACTCGGAAACTGTATCGACTGCTTGCTGCAGTCGGTCCTGGATGGCTCCGTCGGAACCCCGTGTCGACCAAATAGTAATGTCATCCGCACAAATAGCGTGGGCGACAATAGCGTGGGCGTGGGCGAGTAGCCGGGGGAGCCCTGCGAGTGCGATATTGAATAGAGCAGGGGAAAGAACTGAGCCCTGGGGTGTCCCACATCCTACAAGGCGAATCGTACCGGATCGATGCGGTCCCATTGCTACGGTGGCTGTGCGATCTCGAAGAAATGCGCGGATATAGTTGTACATACGAATTCCACAGTGTGAAAGTGCAACATTGCTAAGGATGAGGTCATGTTCAACATTATCGAATGCCCCTTTTAGGTCTAAGGCGATGAGTGCTCTCGTTTGGGCGGACGACGGAGGTCCTATGACTTCCTCCCGCAATTGTAAAAGCACATCTTTGGCAGACAGATGAGCCCGATATCCGAATTGAGAGTTAGAAAAGAATGATTTTTCTTGGAGGAAGGGCTGCAGACGCCGCAAAAGTACATGCTCCATGAGCTTACCAATGCAGGATGTTAGGGAGATGGGTCGTAAGTTTTCAACCTTAACAGGCTTGCCCGGTTTGGGGATCAGTGTGATGTCGGCGTGTCGCCATGCTTGGGGAAGCATGCCCTTGCGCCAGCAATCATTGAAGATATGGGTGAGGTGGTTAATATCCGCATCACCGAGGTTACGAAGGGTGGCGAATCGGATGTGGTCGGCTCCCGGAGCCGTGTTGCGGCGTAGGTCTTGTACCACCCGCACCTCGTCAGATGTGATGTCTGCATCGAGCAATTCGTTCGCCTCGCCTACATAAGGACAGTCAGGGTACTGCGGCGGCGGGCCTGTGGGTATGAAATGCTTCTCTAGCTCTCTGAGGAGTGTCGAGACATCGTCCCTGTATTCGTGCATTAGGATGTGCAGCTGTTGAAATGTTTTTCTCTTTGTTGTGGTGGGATCTGTGAGTGAGCGACGAATCGACCACGTTTTTGCTGTGCTCAATGTGCCTGTGAGGCGATCGCAAAATCCTCGCCAGTTATTCCTCGTAAGGATCTCTGCATACTCCTGAGATTCCCGTGTAATTTGATCTATACGTTTCCTAAGTTTGCGGTTGAGGCGTTGTCGTTTCCATCGTCGTGTCAACCCTCTGCGGGCGTTCCAAAGATGAAGTAAATGCGGGTCTATGTCTGGTACTCGGTTGTGGTGCGCAGTGTGCTCGTGGTAGCCTCTAGATCTTGTGCGAGAGTGTCAAGCCAGCGTTCGTACCCTTGGCGCTCAGGTGGGTCCTGGCGAAGTTCCCTGAATTTCGCCCAATCCGTTATACGCGCGTTTCGCTCGGGCCTGCGCGCACCCCGTAATGACAAGGCGGTCGCCACAATGTAATGGTCACTACCAAGGTGCTCCTCTAAAGGCCCGTGCGCAACGACTGGGCCAGTATTGCGCACGAAGGTAAGGTCAGGGCAGGTGTCACGAGATACGCTGTTGCCCATCCGAGTGGGGTGCTCTGGGTCGGTAAGCAGTGTGTATCTCATGTTACAGATGGCATTCCATAAGCGGGTCCCTTTAGCCTGCGATTTAACGTAACCCCATGCAGTATGCGGAGCGTTAAAGTCGCCGGCCACCACACAAACCCGTCCAAACCTACCAAATTCTGTTAGTAGGTGCTGAAAACAGTGCGTTCGCGAACGGGGGGAACTGTATGCATTGAGTATAAACAGACTCTCGCTGCGTTTACCTTGCGTAATTATTTTCAATATTTGGTGAGGAATGTCAATGTTAGTGGTGCGTCCCGTGCAGTCCAAGGCCCCAGCGCGCCTCTTCTTTAGGGCCCGTGGAAGGAGGCTGCTGTCGGTCCTTCACCGCCGGCAGAGTCTAGGGATGCCTGAAGCCCTCGCAGCTGGTCCAGCTGGAGTCGCAAACCTGGCACAAGCAGCTGAGCGCCTCGTAGTACTCATACGAGCGCAGCTCGTCCCTTTCGTCGAGGTCCTCGGGGTCGCAGAAGCGCAGCTGCGCGCGCACCAGCTTGCCCGAGCCGTATGTGCAGACCGGGTGGAAGGACTTCTTGAACGGGAACCGCCAGTCAGCAATCTGCGAGGGTATAACTGCATTAGTCAGTGGACGAGTCTCGGCACAAGGTACATGAAAACGCGTCATCGGTTAACGCGTTATTAATTGTTTTTTTTTCTTCTTCAAGGTATTTATTTAAGGGCACCAATTCAATTACGCTTACTGGAATATAAACAAACGAGATAATGGCAGCCTCTTCAATTTGTTCAGAAACAAGAGCACGTAGTACAAGGAGCCTCACAAAGACAGAGAGAGAGAAACACACACACAGAAATGAATGAGAGGATAGGCAAGGAGGTCGATCGGACGAGCGTCCTTAAAGGGAAAATAAAGAGAAAGGAGGAATAGAAAGAGGAAAGGAGGGAGCTGAGAACTGCGCGGAGGACACAAACACGCACCCGCACGCACGCACACGCACGCACACACAGGAGGCGTCGTACTATGGACAAGTACACTTAAGTGCTCCAATAGTTTCCTCGCAAATAAAAACAGAAGTTGCACTCTGGTTTATGGGCCATCCCAATACTGTAAGAATAAGCGCTTGTAATCACTACTCCCAACCATAGGCAGTGCTTCCCGATGACAGATTCTATTCATCCTTGGAAGATTCTGTTCAGGCAACGGCCACGCTTCACAGAAAACACTAAATTGCTCGTAAGAATAAACGCCTTGCCATGCAGAATGCCACTCTGGACTAAGTTCAGTTGGATCATGCGCACGCTTTAGTTGGAGAATAATTTGACTGAATTTGCCTTGCTGAGGAAGCTATAGATTCGCCGTTTTGGTCCAACATGTGTGTTTTCCAAAAGCTATGCATTTCTGTAAGTGAGGACATGTAAAACAGTACATTGTCACACCTATAGTTGGCACCATATATCGCACGCAATGAAGGTTTAAGTCAGTCTTTTTGAATAACTCGTAGAAGCACATCTCAGGATAACCTGGAAGTTCCGCAACTTATTCAGCACTGGTAAAGGTTTCATTCACATCGCAGTCGAAAATTACTGGATCTCAAGCGGTGATGCAATATGTTAACAACGCAATATATCAATTCAATGCAGAACCTTCAACAACGCAATATGTCATTAAACACCTTCTCGATATCAAAAATATAAACTAGGTTATTAGGGGGGGGGGGTGCCCAGAGATTCAGGGTTGCACTTACTTCCTCCTACCAAAATCAGGAGGCTCGAATAAAATCTTTCTGTTAAATTTCAACTAGACCATAAAGCGCCTTCATCGGAACCAAGGTAAGAGCCCTTGAGCAGCCTGACAGTGAACCGTATTAAATATATTGTTTGCGGCCCAAATTGTCAGTAGTTGGTTAAATAAAGAGGGAGACTTCCGCGCATGTGTTATACAGAATCAAGACACAGAGGAAAACACTCTTAAGGACACCTAAGTAGTAAAAGGGGCGGAGCATGGAGCTTAGCAAATCTGGCGGGTGGCACATTTCAATATCTGAAGTTAATGATAACTATAGCGATGATTTCATTGTGTCACAAGTGAAATACAAGTCCCCCCTACCAAAGTAACACTAGGACTTCAAGTACAGTGCTCAACACACATTTTTAATCATGGAATATAAATGCAGAACAACGTTATAGACATTCATAAACATAAATCGCGCAATTTGAAAAGTGAGATTTTACTGCGGCTATTCGTGATAAATACTGTATCGTTAGACACCTTGTTTCGGCCTCAGAAAACGGTATATTTCTGGATCCTCTTCGAAAGTTCGAGTTATGGAAAAAAAGGACGTCGAATTAAGATTGTGACCGCATGCACGTGATTCGCAGCAGAGTCGCTGTTTTCATGCGATATAGACCGATTACGAGGAGGGCGTCTCAAAACTGGAGGTAGATAAGAGAGTGGCGCGCGGAGGCGCGCTGAGGTCTGCAGTCTCGTCTGATCCTCTGCCGTCCTAAACTTACTCCTTTTCGTTAGTATCCGTTTCAGTAAAGAGTCCCGTTATCTGTCGCACGCATTCCATCTCTTCTCCAAGTTTACTTCTTTCTGTTAATTTCATCTGAATAAACTTGCTCGGATTAGTTCTCTAATCCTTGCCTCTCAGATTTCCGGAATGCACACTGATAGAGATCGTGGACGCAACTCTCAGCGAAGACGTTTCTTAAGCTGTACCACGGTTACAATTTAGTTAACGCGCAACGACCAGGTGTGAGTGTCTGAAAAATGCCTACGGCAGTAAAAAATCACCGACGTTTACATACTCCCTAATGCGAAATTGGAGCGCAGCTGTATACGTGTTTTAATTTCGCGCTATATTGGCGGACAATCTGGCTCGTGCGGCAAGTTGCAAACGGAGCAAGGTGTGGCGCAAGCTCCAATCTGGAGATCGCGAGAGGCAGCGCGTGGGTGATGCGTGGATGCGATTGACAGCAGCCGCCGCAGAAAGGACTCTCAGACGACGCAGGCTACTCTGGCGCCATCGCGTAGCCATCGTAGCCACTCAGCGCTTTTCTTCTCTAGCTTTGGCCATACCCTCCTCCTCCGCTTTTCTGTTCACTTCTTTCATCCCCCGCTACGCTCGGTGTTCGCTCTTTCACCCTTCGCTATGTTCATTCGCTCGGTTACGCCGACGCTCACCGCAGGAACGGTCGGCTGCGCTCTAAAGAAAGTACACTTCGCGTGTGCGCGTTTGTGTATGTATGTGTGTCTACACAAGGATGGGACTCTACCTTTTCTCAATTATCGTATCAGGCACCTCCCTGTGGCCGTGCTTACCTTAACCTTCACCATATAGCACAAAATAAATATGCAGATCCCACACACTGTGAGGATCACGTTGACCTCCCTGTCATTCTCATATCACTTCTCTACATGTTACCCGAATCATTTTTCAGGTAGCTGGCAATTCATCATGGTTCGGAGTCGAAGACGGCGTCGGGCGCACCACAAACTGGACGTTGTTCTTGAGATTATGGCAGTGTTCACAGTCAGATGCCTGCTGCTGTCGCAGTAAATGAGTTCAGAGCTATGCAGGAATGGCTGAATTCTGTTAATTTTTTTAGGACTGCTTTAGAAGGTGTTCAATGAACGCATGGATCAATAAATTACTAGAGGAATTTGAAGGCTTCTAAAAGCTGTCGCATACCCGCCGTGGTTGCTCAGTGGCTATGGTGTTGGGCTGCTGAGCACAAGGTCGCGGGATCGAATCCCCGCCACGGCGGCCGCATTTCGATGGGGGCGAAATGCGAGAATACCCGTGTACTTAGATTTAGGTGCACGTTAAAGAACCCCAGGTGGTCGAAATTTCCGGAGTGCTCCACTACGGCGTGCCTCATAATAAGAAAGTGGTTTTGGCACGTAAAACCCTATAATTTTTTTTGAGCCGTCGCGTAGTCCGTGAAGAGAGGATCCAGCGATGTGCTCTCGAACGAGTGTCAGAAAGGTTAGCTAAACTTCGTGCAAATTCTCGAATGAGAGAATACGTTTCGACAGCAGGAACTTTTTAATACCGGTTTAAGTTTATCATGGCTGAAATATGCGGTTTCATGGCAAGAGCATCTCCGCGGTGGTATTCGTTGTTTGGAACACTTCTGTGAAGGAAAAAAAAAATGGTAACTACAAAATGTGGACAGCCACAAGAATGGCCAGCCCCTGCGTTTTCTTTTCTTCTTCACGCGCGACGAGTAACCACAAGGTCGACTTCATTGCTAACGACCACGCAACTATTTTCAAGAGCACCTGAGCTCCATTAGGGTGGCACGTCTGGTGGAGGGGCGAAATCACTTCCCCAGCACTCAACCAGCCGTTCACAAAGAGAACATGGAAGGAGGTGTATAGGGCCCGCAAGGTGCCCGAGGAAAGTGACACGCGTTTTTCTTTCTTTCGTTGACGTTTTCTTGAAGCCACTTTGCGAAATTACAGTCCTCTTCGAAGAAAACTTGAGCCCATTACCTTTTCTTCATTTTTCTTTTTTTCCCGGTTTTGAGCCTCCCCCGAGGATCCAGTCCTTGTTTGAGCACTGGCTAAGCTTTCGTATGTATATAGTTCTCGAAAAGCCGTGCTCTTTCAACGCAAAGCAGTTCAACGTCGCAATAATACGTGAAGCAATCGACGTGTTTAGAACATGTCTTGCAGTTGATTTTCTTTTGTATCTCCTGCCCTTCTATCCTCACACAGGAAACTCATAAACTTGTCCGCGTCACCCAAATGGCAGCCTCAAGTAATCGTCTGCTTCACTTCAGCCTTCGGCTTCCACATCTGTACATTTTCCCCACAAAAATTACTAGAGAGAACTGTGGCGCTGCGATCGTTCAGCTATCATGAGAATGGTGGGTTTGCCTATAGTCTTCGCGCTTGAGGCATGACGCGTGACGCGTTCTTGTGACTCTATTCATTACACTTTCTCTGTCCTTACTATCCAAAATGTTCATGCACTCATCTTTTTCTAAATGCGCGAAGGCAATGAACTCTACGCACGTGCATATTCGCTGCGAATTGGTCCATTTAAGAAGCCCATAACGCCATATTTAGTTGAATACGATTACGTGCTTAGTCACAAAGCCCTTTGAAGCTAGAAGGACAAAGTTTAGACAAATCCATGCATACTACACCCACCATTCGCACCCTGCGTGACTGACTCGCTGTGTTTCCAGTTCAGCTCCTCTGAACACTAGCGCCAGATTTCCCTCTAGTATGATCGTTGTAGGAAGCTGGATGCCCACGTCTTCTGCGTCGTCTCAGTCTCGTTCTGCTTCCGCTGCGCAGTACTGCGGACGCGACGCAATTCCAAGCTGCTGCAGCGTTCTCAGTCCCCAGGTACCGAGCGCTAACGTCACTGCGTATATACCGTACCCAACCAAAAACTGTGCAACGTCGCTGGGAAGCACTGGCTCAGGGGCTACGGCGTTCTGCTTCTGCCCACGAGGTCGCAGGCGTCAATTCCGGCCGAGGCGGCCGCTATTCGATAGAACGGAATGCCAAGACGCTAGTGTAATTACGTTCAGGTCCGCGTTAAAGAGTTCCAGGTGGTTGAAATATATCCGGAGCACACCCCCCTCCCATCTACGTGTCCCTCATTAACCACTAAATATAGATTCGGGATGTTAAAGCGCCATAGTTTGGATTTTAATTTGGCAAACACCTGTCTGGTGATGCCGGCGCCCTTGGAAGGCATTCGTGTACGTTAGCATTGCTGATCGAAGCGTTCAGTGATAAATGTACTCATCAATTCGCTGATAAAAGTACTGTCTAAGAAGTTCTCAATTTTGGTCCAGTAGCTGCAGTATTTCCCTGAGAATTGATCAATTTTAGAATCTGTGACTGGCGATCATGTCATGTCTTCGACTTGTTGCATGAAAATACCGAGGAGTGGAATCTTGCAGATTGGGGGAACTGCACAATAAAATATTTAGCGATAACATTTTATGCTTGCCTTCTGATAGTGCGTGGGGAGAGGGGGTAACTTAGTGACGTTCCCCCGTTATTATTATCGGCCTATCAAAGGTAAACTGCAGGACGAAGGCCTCTCTCACCAATCTCCAATTAACCCTGTCTTGCTCGCGAGCTCACCCCATGTTATGCCCGCAAATTTCCTAATTTGGGCACACCACCTAACTCCCTCCCTTCCTCAACTGCGCTTCCCGTGTCTAGAATAGACCAACATTTATCTATGGCACGTTGCCTTCTTCAACTCCATCTCTTCTACTAAATCCCAAATAAATAATCGGCTTCTACAGTTTGACCTGCAATCCACACTATATATTCCTGTCTCTTAGCGCTACGCCTGTGATTTCTCATTCCATTTCTTGTCGCGTGATCCTTAACTTCATCTCCAACTTTTGTTAACCTCGAAGTTTTTGCTTCAAATGTTAGTACCGTTTTTATTTATTTATTTATTTATTTATTTATTTATTTATTTATTTATTTCACGATAACCCTAAAGGCCCTCTAGGGAGGGTATTACATAGGGTAAAGGTTACATCGGTGAGGCAAAGAACAGTGCGTAAATGTAAATACAATACAAAAACAAAACTGGGACAAAATTAATTACAGTGCATCAACGTATGAACACAGAAAAAAACGAAAAATAAAAAATAAAAATAATTATTAGTTCAGCAACTTTAAATGATTTGCACAAGCTATGACAACGTCGCGGAGGCTTTGGTTATCGGCGCATGAAAAAAAGACAGTTTACAAGTCAGAGAGTGAAACGTTATGTATTATAGGTATGCATGGTACTGCGTAGAGCGTCTGTAAATTTCGAGGCGTTTGTTTCCGTGGCAATGTGCGATGGCAGATTATTCCACTCTATCGCGGTGCGAGGTATAAATGACTGACCAAATGTGAGGGAACGACAAATGATGTATTTGACTTTGCAAGAATGATCCCGACACGGAAAAATGGCTGAGGATTCCCACATGAACTCGTTATGAAGAGATACGTGATAGTAAAGCTTATGGAATAGTGTTAAACGAGATATATTACGACGAAGGGACAAGGCTTCAAGCTCGGCGCGATTCTTTAATGCTGTTACACTGGTTTCTCGTGAATAATATGAAAAGGTGAAGCGTACAGCACGGTTTTGCAGGGCTTCTAAGTCAGTTATTAGGCATGTCTGATGGGGATCCCATATGGCTGACGCGTACTCTATTTTAGGGCGTATTAGTGTTGTGTATGCCAATTAGCGTAAGTGCACGGGAGCATGTGTGAGGTTATGTTTAAGGAAACCAAGCGAACAATTTGCAGATGCGAGGATAAGGTTAATGTGATTATTCCAAGTCAAGTTAGGGGTTAGGTGTACGCCAAGATATTTGTAGCTGGAAACTTGTTCAACAAGGCTGTCGTTTAAGATGTAAGATGTTGAAGTTCGGGGTGCCTGATTAGTAAAAGACATGAATTTAGTTTTAGCAAGATTTAGAGGCATTAGCCAGGTTGAACACCATACGTTTATTGCGCTTAGGTCAGAATGAAGAATGTCATGATCACAGTTAGAGCGAATATTACGATATATATGACGCAGTCATCAGCAAATATTCTGATATTGGATTTGATACTGTCTGGTAGATCATTAATATAAATTAGAAAAAGTAGGAGCACCCACCAATGACTACACTTTTCCACAGTAACGTCCTGCTTTCTCCGGTATTGTCTGCTAACTCCTTCAGAAACAACCATGCCAGCGGATTCATCTTGAGAACAACGCACCAACAAACAAGAGACAAAGCGAAGCGAACATCGGCGTCTCTTGTCCGTTCGTGTGTTGTTCCCAAGATGAATGTTTGCGAAATTGTCCAGGTTTTGCTTTATCTACGTGCTAGCGGATGTGTGCACCATGGGAGTGCATAAATCACGCGCTTTTCTTCTGAACACGCATGACGTCATCGCATTATAACTGTACATCACAACACGTGACGCCACTGCTCAAGGCAATCCAAAGGTTTTCGATGGATGTGTAGGGATTTCTGAATGCTTTGGGCAGCGATGTTTCACCTTCCGCTGACAGTCGCCATAATAGCAAATGCATTATTTGTTCTTCATTCTTTGGCTTCGGATCAGTTTAGGCGCGCTTACGTTTTCGGTTCGCAAGTCACGTTTCATCACCCAATAATCGGTGGCCTCGTTAACGTGAAGGGGAGCTATACGACATCATGAAGTGCCTATGGCCTGTAAAATGCAGTATCAATCTCTCTTGTATATCCCAGCTAACATTAGCCAAGCCGATAAACAGAAAAAAAAAAATTTAAAAACACGCTGCAAGACACGATCTCAAGACACACGGCGTTCAGTCGTTGCAATTCTGACAAACTAACGCATATATTTTATAATTGTATGTTGTGCTTTTTTACATTTTGTTTCGTTGAGCAGCTTGGTCGACGTTAGCTGGGACACACGGCATATCTGACGAACGTTTTCGCTTCTTAGCCTCTGTTTCGTAGTTAGTCTGCTGAATACTTAGACTTGACATATAGACATGAGAATGGTGAGAACTCCGCATGCGTGATGTCTTTGGGGCTCGGAAGAGTGCGGGGTGCAATTTTCCTGCGGATTTTGTCTTTGTATATTCCAGTGACTACTATAGTGACTATCTCATTTACTCTGTTTAATTAACTCCGCTCCAAATTTTCTGAATTTGCGACGTTTCTTCTTATCTAACAAAATTATTTTAATTATTATTACTAGTATAAGAAATGGAGTTGCCGTCACCATTATAGGGTGACTAAAACTGTTTAGTTTCGTTTAATGACCGAGTATGAAAGACACTGAAATGTGAACAAAGGTATTGACGAATCTCAGTAATTAACTAAGCGATGTCACTCTATCAATCAATTTATCGACTTACATATTTATTTCAACCAGTGGGTGGAAGAAAATCTCTTATATATGTAGCTTCACGAGGCCCCGCCCCTTTTTAAGGCTGTTGTGCAGTGTGCAATACTGCATGGTACATTTCACAGCTGCCTGTGCAAGGTACCATACTAAAGAAGCAAAACATAGCTTCAAGACAATTCTCATGGTTGAGGGGCTACGGCATTCAGCTTATGAGCCTAAAGTCGTGGGTACAATTTGCGGCGGCAGCGTACGTGCTCTAATCGGCCGGGGCGGAATGTGTCAGAATGCAAACAATCACCTGCAACGAGTATTAGGTGCACGTTAAGAAACATTTCACCTAGTCAAAGTCAACCTTGAGTCCCCTACTATATAAGGTGCCTCTGTGTTGCTTTATAACGCTAACTAGTATTAGTCGGTCAGTTATATTGGGGGCATTTCATAAGCACTTCTTCATTGTCTGCACATGATCATCACATCGGGTTCTTCGTCTTCATCGCTTGTGGGGACTCATCTTGAGATTGATCTGTGCCTTGAGTGTGATCGGTCCCCCATGTCTTTGGGGCATATTAAAGGTCGTGCTAACTGCTACGCCACACGTGGTGGAGGTTGCTCCTCGGTCCCCCGTCCTCCGTTCGCCCGCTCTGCCTCGTGGAACTTCGCTCAGGTCGCCGTTTGGGCCAGCTGTCCGCTAGCATGCCGCAGGACGAGCCAAAGAGCACTTCTACAACTAGCCTGGCGCAGCCTATCCATCTTGGATCGTCAGAGGGCCCCAGCGCGATCCCCATCCGTTCGCTGGTCTTCGCTGTGAAGATGTGGAGGATTGGCTTGACAACTACGACCGGGTGAGTTCTGCTAACCATTGGGACGAGGCTCTGAAGGTGCGCCACGTATCCTTCTATCTCACGAACATAGCGAATGCTTGATTTTTCAACAACGAGATCGACTTCACCGACTGGAGTACTTTCAAACAGTAGCTCCGACAAGTTTTTGGCACTCCGGCGGTTCGTTCCACCCTCGCGAAGAAGACACTCGACACTCGCAAGCAAAAACTTGGCTAGTCCTCGTATATAGAGGATGTCCTCACTCTTTGTCGCCGCGCCAACGCTTCCATGACAGAATCAGAGTACGCCACGTACTCAAAGGCGTCGGGACTATCACCTTCTATGCGTTAGTCATCAAGGACCCGGCTTCCGTCGTTGATGTTGTAGCTACGTGCCAGCGCCTTGACGAACACGAATCTGTACGATTTCTGCCGGACAACCCTGAAAACAACCCTGCCGCCGATCCCTCGTTGCGCGCAGTGCTCTGCGCAATCATACGAGAAGAGCTGCAGTCTGTTGGCTTCTCGGCAGGTCGGATTCCTTCCCACGCCTCTAGTACCATTTTACGTGACGTCAAGGAGGAGTTGATGTCCATGGCTGGTGCTGCGTGTACAGAGCCTCTAGCCCGTAGGCCCCCACCAACATACGGGCACATAGCCGCGGTTACCCCCGCCATCGTTCCATTGATGCCTCCAAAACCGACACCTGCCCTGGCCACTTGGTTTCGATGTCTCCCAACGCACCTAACCAGCCTAACTATCCGCCATAGCACCCGGTTCGATCTATGTGGATATCGAGTCTGCATCGCACGTTGCTGTCACAAGCATCGGCAAGCCGAGCGTCGCGGATTTGACACTTACGAACCGGACGACTTTTCTGGGTGTTTTCCTCTGTGTGCCGGCCGCTCTCCATCGGCACCTGCAACGTCCGAGACGGCTCCTAGCTGCCGTCCTGCCAGACGCCGCTCGCCGTCACACCTTCGTCACTCTACGTCACCCCTTCGACCAGCCTCTAAATTCGCCGACCGTCACCTAGAAAACTAATTAGGCAGCTTTTGGAGGAAAAGCTGCATTGCACTACAGGACGCATTCCTCAAGCGCGACTGCATAACATGCTATCTGTTTTAGTAGAAGGAGTACACGTGGAAGCATGAATAGACACTGGTGCTAGTTTGTCAATTATTCATCGTGATCTGTGTTCGCGACTACGGAAAGTGATCACTCCCTATGAGGGACCTACACTACTCGCTGCTCAGGGGGACGCCATTCGACCTTCCGCCATGTGCACTGCTCATGTCTACATTGACGGACCTCTGAATTGTACATATGTACAATTCGCAGTGCTAAGTTCGTGTGCCTAGCAGCTGATATTAGGATAAAATTTTCTTTCTACAGAGTCCAGTTCCATCAGCTGCCGGCAACGTGTTCTCCCCATGACCGACACCGCCTGTTCGGTTCATGCACATCACGCACCACTTCAGTTGCTTGCTGCAGAAGACACCGAGCTACCTCCTTGCCATCAGCGCATTGTTGCAATCACCTCCGATGTCATTGACTGTGGTGACGTGCTCGTACAAGCATATGCACGCTGTCTCAAAAAGAGGGATAGCCTTTGCATCAGGGCTGGTCCGGTTTGACAATGGCTCCGGATTGGTCTGCACTACAAACCCGACATCCGAAAAAATTATCATTCCTGAGGACACTACATTGACTTTTGTCGCTAAATCAAAGCCTCTCTCTATTGTTTCCGTTGAAGCGGGTTTCTCTGAAGCTGCATTTAATGTAAAGTGCTATGATGCTTAGCGCTCGTTTTATTGTTTCTGCCTGCCCACCACTTTGCGCTAAGCGCTATAGTCAGAATGCAGTGCATGTCTCCGGTAATTCAGCATTTCGTGTATCTTAACATGTTTACGGACAAGCTAAAACTCGCTAATATTATGCCACGAATAATACATATCTAAATTGAAAGGGAAAAACTGAAATTGATGTGAGAGCAGCACAGAGCTACAAAGAAAACTCATCCGGGTTTCTCAGAAAGCTTCACAGCTGGTCCGGGTATCAAACCCTATACATTTCCGTGATGTCCCATCTCAGCTAACCAGTTGCCTAGGAGATCGCAGGGCGATGGTGAATTACTCGATAAACCGAAGAGCGCAGGGAAAGTGAATATAGCAGATCAGTTCTGCGGAAATCGGCAAAGTTGACGAAGTTTTATGAAACGGTTATTGCGAAGTTCCGGAGAACTTAATTTAAACACGTTTAAACTATAAACACATCGAGTTTCATATATAAAAAGAAAAGTTGTCCACAGAGGGGGGGAGAAATAGAGCAGTACGTCATACCAGAATGTTAAGGTAAAAGAATAAAGAAAGTTAGGATACATTGCTGAAAGTATGGATATTCAGAGATCAGTCATAAATTACTCATTGCTTTGGTGCGGTAGGAAACGAGTGATTAGATTGTGCATAACCGAACAGATATTATGCGCCTTTTATTGAGTGCCGCCTTCGTTTTCACTTTTACCAAATTAGATATGAGCGCGTTCACAACTTCGTCTGACGCATTAACATTGGAATGGATTGTCACAGTCGCGGCCTACGTCCCAATAGTTGTCGCCCCTAAGTGAAGAGAGGCTTGGATAGGCCTCGATACGCCGAGCTTAATGTCACGCGTTCAGGATGGCGCAGTTGATAGGGCCGATCTGTTTTTGAGCTGTATCGGTAGTTTTTCGTGTCACTCTACAATTTTCTCACTGACACTGTTAATCTAATTATATTATTTCAGAAGTTGATTAATTAATTAAGGCTAATTATCTAATTGGTTGCAATGAGAAAACATAATTTGATTATTTCCAAGCGACGGAAAACAACATTACCTTTGTTCTGTCCAGCTACGTGGTATTTGCATATTTTTAAACTTTGGCTAGAGTTAGCTGGGACACCCTGTAGAAGTTGTGAGTTTTACAATGCATAAACACAACCATTACGTAAAATTACGCGTTCTATATGATGAAAGTAAACGCAGTTGTGTGCGCATAGTTGTTATTTGTATGCAATTTATTTAACGAAATCACTAGAGCTTTGCTTCACTGCTCCAACATGCGTCTTTGAATCTGAATAATTCTTTCTTTCATTTTTTTATTTATCTTTATTTTATCTGCACGCTTTGCTCAGACTTTGCCAACTTAGATCACATGCTCTGGTGGTGCCCCACATCACGCGGCGACGAAGACGTTACGTCGTCCAAGTGGGAGGCTGCCCTACGCAGTCCCGATTTTGAAGCCCAACTATGGGCATGTACAAGGGGCCCGCGACGTGGCGGAGAGGCTAGGTCCTTCTGTCCCGACGTGGGAGCGGCCCGCTACGTGCTAGTGCGCGTCCCGATGGACCATAATAAAGTTTTTCCATCCATCCATTTCACTCTGATCATTTGGAATGACGCTAAACTTCCAGCTCTCATAAAAGCCCATTCTTTTTCTCTCACTCGCACCTTGGGCAACTTCAGTCTGGCGCAGCCCAAACATAAAGCCCAAGTAATTTTCTTCGCATCACGATTGTTGACACCTTTCAATTCGAATCTCTTTAGAGTGAAAAATTCAAAGCGAAGAGCAATATCGCGCTTGCTGTCACCGGTTTGAGGCTGTGCCCATCAACTGACAGTGGACGATGTTGCTATCGGTAAGCAAGCGACCAGTCACGCTTGCATAACGGTACTCAAGCCACGTTCCACTTTACGGCCGTTTACGTAAAGTACGCTGCTTCGCGGCCTGTTCCCGCTGTTTTCCCGTCGTGACGTCCACCTCGGACGCTGTTTGATCGTTCCCGCCTGCAACTGGAAACGGCAGCCAAGAATCGCAATCCCAGGAGGTTGCTTTCAACTAAAAAGAAACACATTCAGTTCAGATTGACAAATTCTTTCAATTTTCTTTAGTTTTAGTGGTAAGAGGTTGATTACTAGAAGAGAAAATTAGGGTCAGTCTTCCTTTTTTTTTTTTACTTCGTACCCAAACTCGGCGCCGGTACGCCGGTGCAATGTGAGAAATTTGAAAATATTTTTTTTCCTACTTGAGTCTCGTGGCGTCGTAAAGACCTCGCAACTTCCTACCTTTGGTCCTTGGCACCGTTAGGATACAATGTCGTTCATCTTTACTGATAAAAATATAACTATATGCCCAAGTAGACGCCATAAAAAAAACCATGACATCACGGCGCGCTAGGTGCGATAACCTCAAGGTGGTGTCACCACCTGCTTTCGGCACTGCGTCTTTTCTCTTACCAGGTCTACTCACAGTAAGCTCTTTCTGTTTTATTGCGTTCGCATTCTTATTGTACTTCACGCGCAGGTTATTTATCTGTGTTTGTATCTAACCATTTTCCCGCCTGATTAGCTAGTCCGTGGTCGAATGGGTAGCACGTCGCGCTGCTGTGCTGAGGGAACAGGGTTCGAAACCAACCGTTGGACTAACTTGGATCACTATGTTGTACATACGTGCCACTCTTCAACGAGGGTACCGTTGTTCGACGAAACTTTTTGACGCCGACTTGGAGCACTGGACAGGTGCCACTCGGCCTGCGCTGGTATTCAATGAGCCTCTTCGATGCCTACTTGGGTAACTGCCGGTAGGTGTGCGTCGCTGTTCAATGAACGTTTCTGACATAAACTTGGGTAATTATACAAGCCACTGGAATTCTGCTGCTCTACAATGACGAAAAACATCCCTTAAATTTTTTTCCGGTGCGTAACGGAATCGAACCCACGTCAGAAGTGTTCCTCAAGGAGAGCAACCCGACGCTTTAGCAGGCTGCACCGCAAGTGCGCTGGGTATGTGCGCCGCTTTTTAAAGTGAAAGCTTTACTGGCCGCGCACTTGCGATTTCGCCGTGGTGGTGCTCCGAGGAGGCACATGACGTCACAACGCGCGCCTCGCCGCGGATATTTCTCTCTCCCTAGTCACTACTGCGCATGCGCCACTAGTGGCACCGAGCCACAGGTGTTCCGACGCTGCGCAGCGCCGCGCCTCTCCGCCGTCGCCGTTTGGTATGACGTCACACCGCGTTCCGCGTCATTGCGCTCGATTCCGCTCGCTTCGCCAGTTGCGTCGCATGCCTGATAACATGTCGGAGGATTGAAAAGGAGAGCTTGCGTGCGCCGCAACCACAATTGAGGCGGCAGTATGGACGGCGACAATTCTGATAAGCAGGAGGAGACCTGGCATCGACATCGAAACGAGATGAAGAGGAAACGAATCGACCAGGAAACAGACGAACAGCGCGCCGAACGACTGGATAAACGTCGCGACATAGCTAGACAACCAGACTAACCTGGATTTGCAATCAAGATTAACCAAGGCTAACCATGCTATGCCTTAGCTTTCGCTACGTATATCCTGGCATAGCCGAGCTAAGCCACTGCCAATTTTTCAATGCACGCCTACCACGCCAACGCTTTAGCGAGTTGCGCCGTGAATGCACACTGGGTGTATGCGGCTATTTAATGAACCACATACCAACTTCGGTCACCGATTATGAGCCACTGAGTGTTGTTGCGCTTCAGGGGCGATCCCACCGTTAGCAACCAGTTTGTTGCGTTTGTAGGCGATCCCACCGCTAGCAACCTGTTTCTTGCGTACTCCAGGGTAGCGTACCGTACTGCTGCCGAGAAGTAGCGGCGCCTGCCTATCGAAGCTCGACCGACATTACTTATTGGGTAGCGTGGCGTTGTCGGCGGGCTGCAGGCATCCGGTAGACCATGGCGACCGAGCAAGGGCGAGACGATTTGCTAGTGCGAAACTTGCACGGTTATTCAAAGGTAGTTGAAAGAAAATAAGAAAAGCATGAAGTCTTAAGTATGAAGTATGAAGTCTCAAGTAAGAAGTATCTCAAAGTACATTTCGGAGCCCCTTAAATAGCTCTCTACAAGTGTAAGCGGGATCTTGCGTCCATCGATGACACGTGACAGGCACGGAGAGAGGGCCCCTCCTCCTGCAATACCAAACACGGGTAGGAGAGGTCGATCCTCTCAGCGAGGAATCCGGTCGGGTGAACGACCCCTCCGGTGCACGTGGGCTCCGGTGCAGGGAAGGTCGGGTGAATGACCCCTCCGGTGCACGTGGGCTCTTGTTCAGAGAAGGTCGGGTGAATGACTCCTCCGGTGCACGTGGGCTCTTGTTCAGGGAAGGTCGGGTGAATGACCTGTCGCCACGTGGTGTCAGACGCCAACCCTAACAGCATCTCCGGCGGGGAAGGAAGATCCCGACGTGTAGGGGCCAGCAGCCGCTGTACGAGGGATCGGCGTTTCGGTATCAGGATTCCCCGTGGAGGTCACGAACCCTTCGTTCGTCAAAAGGTAGATTCCGGGGAGTGGTCTTCCGTCCTTGGTGGCGCTCTTGACTTTTCTCCTTGGTCCGGTCCGGTGAAATTGGTCTTTGCCAGCAGGCCTCGCGACTTTTCGTCTCCTGCGAGGGCAAGCAATCACCCCAGAACAGTGCCGGACCCACAACCACAAAGCAGCGAGCACACGGCCACTCTCCCCCAAGACACACCCGGCTTTTAACAAAAAAAGAAAACCCGCTACATCTTTCCCATTTCCTACGCGCGTCCTTCCCCCCTTAACACTAAAAACAGCCATTCCTTGAAAGCGTTAAGACGTGGTTATTAAAATCAGCTAACAATCGGCTTCACTTCGGAAAACCATATGAATGCACGAAAAATATGCCACGGAAACCCGGATGAGCACGAGGCTTTCGATACACTAGGGGCAACGACTTAAACCGTCGGCATTGCCGTTAAGCTTACCCTTCTTGTAGCGAATATCGAAGGTGTACTGTTGCAGAGCCAAGCTCCAGCGCAGAAGACGACCGTTTTTCGTAGACATGGACTGCAGCCATGTGAGGGGACAGTGGTCAGTCTCTATTGTGAATCTTGAGCCAGCGATATAGCAAGCTGGCTCCGGTACCGCCCAAACTACGCAGGCGCATTGCTTTTCTGATGCACTGTATGCTTCCTCACGAACTGAAAGCTTTCTACTGGCGTACAGTACAGGGTGTTCGTTCTCGTCATCTTTCTTTTGACAGAGCACCACCCCCATACCCCTGTCACTGGCATCACACTGAAGAATAAATGGCTTAGAGTAGTCGGGCGCGTTCAACACTGGCTGACTCGTTAGTGCGTTCTTCAGCATACTAAAAGCCTTTTCTTTCGCGTCATCCCACTTTACAGTTTGTGGTTCTGTTTTTCTGAGAGCACCCGTTAAAGGACTCGCAATCTCGGAATACCGCGGAATATATCATTGGTAATAACCAGCCAAGCCAATGAATGATCTGATGTCTCGCTTGGTGCGTGGTTGCGGGAAGTTGTCTATCGCGGTCAGTTTAACCTCGGAAGGCCGACGATGGCCTTGCCCTATTACATGACCTAGATAAGCTACCTCCGCGCGCCCTAATTGGCATTTGGGAGCCTTAACAGTTAAGTTGGCCTCTCGTAGCCGACACAACACGGTTCGCAGGTGTTGCATATGGTCCGCTCATGATGAAGAAAAGATAGCTATGTCATCGAGATAGGGAAGTGCAAAGTCCTCCATTCCTCGTAGCACCTGGTCCATAAGGCTAGAGAAGCAATATGGCGCATTCTTTAATCCAAAACTCAGGACTTTCGGACGAAAGGTTCCCATCGGGGAAATAAACGCTGCAAGCCTGCTTGCCCTCTCGGTCAATGGAACCTGCCAATACCCTCTGACTAAATCGAGCGTAGAGATGAAATTAGCACTGCTCACTTTCTCAAGCCTTTCCTCGATATGCGGTATTGGATAAGTCTGGTCCTTCGTGATTAAATTGAGCCTGCGGTAGTCGATACATGGCCGCGGCTTTTTTCCTGGGACCTGAACCAAGATAAGAGGCGAGGTCTAATCACTCTCTCCTGGCTCGATTACACCTAGCTCTAACATCTTGTTTATTTCAGCGGTCATGACTTCACGTTGACGAGGCGAAACGCGATAAGCTTTCGAACGAACAGGGTCCGACTAGGTTAACTCGATATCGTGAACGATCGCGGTCGTCCTGCCCGGTGTGTCTGAAAATACGTCTTTAAATTGAAACACGAGTTCCCTCAGTTCGGCCCTCTGAATGGGATCCAACTCCGCCTGTTCCACTAACTTATCAATGGTCTCGTCAATGTCTTTTGTCTCCGTCACTGCTGGTAACTCTGGAAAGTCGACAGGCATTTCCTCAGATTGTTTATTCAAAGAGGGTTTCACGTTCATTCGCTTTTCCCCAACTTCAAAGCGTCGCGTGCGAGCCGTCCTGTCATAGTAATGGTCAGCATTGTTTTGTGCTTTACGCATTTCCTGCTCGGCAATCATTGTGGCAGGGCTTACGTTCAATAACTTGCTGCATTCTGCTTCTCGCGACATTTCAGGCTTCGCTGCTTTCCTGGTTTTTTCATTAGCTGGCGTACTTTCCGCCTCATCCCCTATAGGGCTATCCTGTTCAGTACTAGTTGACCAATCAGCTGTCAAACCGGTTTCTTTCACCACTGGACTTTCATCCACTGCTTTAGCGGCGAGCTCATTTGCCTTGGAACGAGTTAGAGCTTGCACTGTTCCCTCACTAAACCCGATTCCCTTGCGTCGTAGCAAATCCTCTGATTTGTTAGAAAACAAATACGGATACTGCGGCGGAACATGTGCCGAGACGGCGGCTTCAGTGTCCAGTACTCCGAAAGGGCCTTCAATACGAATTTTGGCCACCGGGAGACAAACACTGGAGGCCTCTACGGCTTGCCTTACGAAGCACATTCCCCCGTGAACTGGCCTGCCTCTACGTACGACGGATGCACTACGTCCATTGTGGCTGCCGAGTCGCGAAGCACTCTACACGGTTTGCCGTTTACCACGAGGTCTCGAATGTACGGTTCGAGCAAGTTCAGATTCTCTGCGTTACTACTTAGTGACATTAACACTAGTTTGGTATTTCTGCATCCCACGGAGATATGCCCCGTTTGCCGGCAGTTGTAGCAAACTACTGGTTTCTTGGCCTCGAAAGCCTTTTTCTTTTGCTTTTCTGCCCTCTGTTCGGGTGACTCCTTTTCTCCTTCGCTGTCCTCGTCACTACTTTTCCCTGAATCTGATCTTTCCTTTGTTTTATACCGACTCGACTTTGACCATCGTTTTGGCTTGTCAGGTCTGCATTTATTCATCTCCTCCTTAGGAGCTTCGCTGCCTTCGTCCGCACGGCGAGTTACGTACTCCTCAGCGAGATCGGCCGCTCTCGTAACAGTGTCTACGCCTGGCCTATCCTGAACCCAATACTTGATGTTTACTGGCAGCCGTCGGTAGAACTGTTCTAAGGCAACGCACTGCATTGTCCTTTCGGCGTCGCCGAGTGCACCCTCTTCTCTGAGCCATTCCTTCAGGTTTACCTCTAAGGTGTACGCAAAATTTGAATATGACTCACTCTTGGTCTTCTCGACTTCTCTGAACTTTCGCCTGAATGCTTCCGCTGATAATCTATACTTTTTAAGCACGTTCGCTTTGACTTCATCGAAGTCCTCTGCTTCTTCTTTCCCCATGCGGGCGATAATATCAGCTACCTCACGTGGCAGTAACGTAAGCAAGCGTTGCGGCCACGTGTTTCTCGCGAATTTTGCCTTCTCACACGTGCGCTCAAACTGTACCAGAAAAAGACCTATGTCCCCTCCTACTGCGTAGGGTGCCATCAAGTCTGTCATTCTGCGCTCGCTTTCACGTGCCTCTGTGCTAGGTCTTTCGCTATTTTGTGCTTTCAGAAGCTCAACCTCTAGGCGCTTCATTTCGAGGTCGCGCTCTTCTTTTGCCTCACGTGCAGCCCGCTCGCGCTCCTCTTTTTCCTCTAGGCGCTTACGCTCTTCTTTGGCCTCACGTGCTGCCCGTTCGCGCTCCTCTTTTTCCTCTAGGCGCTTACGCTCTCCTTCTTTTTCTTTAATGCTCTCGAGGCATTCCGTCAGTTCCTCGTCGTCTGCCCCGGTCGCTTCGATCGCCTCAATGATCTCCGGCTTTCTCTTTGATTCGGCAATTTGGAGGCCCAACTCTTTGGCCAAGCTCAACAATTCCGGCTTCTTTAGGGCCTTCAAGTTCATGGCTGCCCTTAGTGCTGCTGAACCTTCACGCTATACAACCTTGACGTACTCAAACTTCCGTCAACGGTTTAAAGAAAAATCACTGCAATGTACTTTCCAAAAAATACGTAAAAGCCAAGTGATATCTCAGTGAAGAAAAGCCGTGCACTCACCATATGCAGTCATGATCCGGACACCTTCTTTCCGAACGTTGTTGCCAGGACGAAGAAGCTACGATCTCGTAGTTGTCGTCCAAGTTGGGGCCTCCAGGATTTCGTATCCCAATCGCTGCCAGCCAGTTTGTTGCGCTTCAGGGGCGATCCCACCGTTAGCAACCAGTTTGCTACGTTTGTAGGCGATCCCACCGCTAGCAACCTGTTTCTTGCGTACTCCAGCGTAGCGTACCGTACTGCTGCCGAGAAGTAGCGACGCCTGCCTATCGAAGCTCGACCGACATTACTTATTGGGTAGCGTGGCGTTGTCGGCGGGCTGCAGGCATCCGGTAGACCATGGCGACCGAGCAAGGGCGAGACGATTTGCTAGTGCGAAACTTGCACGGTTTATTCAAAGGTAGTTGAAAGAAAATAAGAAAAGCATGAAGTCTTAAGTATGAAGTCTCAAGTAAGAAGTATCTCAAAGTACATTTCGGAGCCCCTTAAATAGCTCTCTACAAGTGTGGGCGGGATCTTGCGTCCATCGATGACACGTGACAGGCACGGAGAAAGGGCCCCTCCTCCTGCAATACCAAACACGGGTAGGAGAGGTCGATCCTCTCAGCGACGAATCCGGTCGGGTGAACGACCCCTCCGGTGCACGTGGGCTCCGGTGCAGGGAAGGTCGGGTGAATGACCCCTCCGGTGCACGTGGGCTCTTGTTCAGAGAAGGTCGGGTGAATGACTCCTCCGGTGCACGTGGGCTCTTTTTCAGGGAAGGTCGGGTGAATGGCCTGTCGCCACGTGGTGTCAGACGCCAACCCTAACAGTGTGCGGCAAGCGAGGGAACCATTCTCAGCGTTCGCAGGCACCGGCGCGCCACGCTTCTCGGCTTGAAGGCTACGCGCGGACCATAGAGTAACTTAGTATACGACAAGAGCGGACACTCCCAATAGGCGCCTGCGGCCGACTTTGGCTCTCAGCGCACCAAGCGGAATCGGCGAAATGCACCAGCTTCCAAGATAGTCGCGCACGCTGCCGAATCTCGGTGGCTCCAATTTCAGTTTCGTTTCTTGTTTTATTTGGGGGGGGGACCCATACCTTTGCTTAAATCGCGTGATTTCATGCAGGCGCTTGTGCCGCTGTTTATATGTTGTGACGACGAGCGCGCAAAGGTGTTTCACTCATGTTAGTTTCATTTAAATTCATATTTGCTGTTTCAAGCTGTAACTTAGCGCAACATTCATGCGAACTGTTGAGGAAGTAGAACTTTTTCGTTTATGATATTGTACGTCTAGTAACTGACGCCAAAAGGTGTATCCTAAATAAATGTGCCGTGTTCCTTAAATTTAAATGAACTTGCTGCACAGTCAAGAACACGAAAATAGCAGACAACTATTTATTGCAGCAAGATTGTAAGAGGCAGATACATGAAAACGGGAAGAAACAGCGAAATGCAAGTAATACGGGTGTCACACGGCGCACTTTTAAACGCGATCAAGCCCAATCCGATTTGAATTTCTCAGTCACGATTGGTTCTTTTGCGCAAGCTGCGCGATGGCGCCAATATTAGTAGCGAATTTCAATCCGGATCGGACTTGTTCGCGATCGAAAGTGGTCGTGTGACACCGGTAAATGGAGAATAGTCGGAAACGAATGGCGTGATGGCAATAACTTTGCACGAGCAAAACACATAGAAGACGTGTTGCAACTATCCAGATAATGAAAAAGAAAACTACAAATAGACGACAGCAATTAATTTGCTTAAAATGGGATTGTTTTAGAAGGGAAAAAAATATGACGTTTTTTTCTTGTACTTCTGCGAAGGAGGGTGAATTAGGACAGCAAAATTATGTAAATGGTAGCGTGCCGAAATAAAATGGCTGCAAAAATAATTGAGCACGCACCGACATCTTCATCTCGAATGTGTAAGCCAGTGTGCCGTCATTAAAGAGCTGCAATTAAGCATTTTGTGTTGGGGGTCTTCACCTGCTGTCTTTGAAGCCTTGCAATCGTCTTCTGATACTTGGAATTTTGCATTTGAGTATGCGTGATGTCCTTTGGCTGTGCAGTGTATTTTCAGCAAATGGTGGAGATTCCTGCAATACGCAGAATGACAGACAGAAGGTAAGCAATACTGGAGGCTTCAAAGCTATTGAATGTAGACGCTACGTTCCTTCGTATAAGCAATATTGGTGCCTGCAAAGCTTTATAATGGAGATGCTGCGTTCGTTTATGCAATGCGTATCTTATTTTATTTTTTTTTTTGGTTAAGGAAGCACTGGTTATAAAGGCTAGGAAGCAAAGAACTTTCTACGGTAACGACTCCATACACAATTAAGAAATGAAAACACGTATTCTCAGCCCCTATGCAGAACAGCTAACAACTCTCGAGCGCACATAGCCTTCTAAAGAGGTTGGGAGAGAGCGCATTATTGCCATACTGCAAATATTGCACGTGTACCGCTTTAGAAATAACTACATTTCTTTTGCAGAAGGAGAGCATACTTTTTCAGCAGTCGCCGCGCGTATCATAAAGCTCTCTGCCCCGAACGGCATGTGTTCATAGGCCACATTTCTTAACGAGCCATTTTATTTTATTTTCTAACTTCGTCATTGTATCGAACGTGCATCGCAGCTCGGACGCTGCCGCATCGTTGTTATCGCCAGCATCACCGCTCATTGCTGCGCATAAAAAAAAGAACACGAAATGAAAGTCAGCGTAGCAAATGGGTAGCAGCGTTTCATGGCTGCAAGGCCGCCGTCACTCGTTCGTGCGGCTAACAGTGACATAACGAAATGCGAAAAGAATAAGTCGTTAACAACGCGCAAAAGAACTTGCTGTGGCCTTACCATGAAGCGGCGACGAAGCAGACGCTGTCAGAAGAACCCAACAACGATGCTCAGGTGCATTTTACAGAAAGAGCCCGGCGGAGCGGTCTGACAAGGCTTCGCACATGTTGGGCCATGCCCAGTGGTCGTGCCGCCTGTCAAGCAGCTAGCCGCAGCCGCAGCCACAGCCGCATTTTTCTTGATGGGCTCTGCCACCTAGCGGAATCGGCGAAGCTCCATAGCTCGGCCGCGAAACGGCTCGAGTGTCCGCTCTTGTCGTATACTAAGTTACTCTATGCGCGGACTTCTCAGCGTAGCGTGGTTGCCACATTACGCGCTTCCCCGTGTTCGCACGCACGAGCACGCTATGTATTTCGGAGGCCACGAGTTTGCTTCGCGGCGGCTTCGCTAGATGGCGCTGAGTGTTCGTAGGGAAGCGCGAAAGAGGAGTCCCGCTGCAGTACAGGCATCATACATATCTTATTTCGACGGTGGCAATACGTTATGTTGCTATACTGAGTCAATGTTAAACGCGTTACCATCGACAGTCACCGTGACATGGGTTCTGCTAATTTTTTTTAATAACGGCAAGGTACAGATACACCTCGAATCATTTTCATTTTTAGTGTCTCCTTAAAACATAGGTAACAATAATAGGTGGCGAGGCCGAATGTTAGCTACACTGTCATGGAATTATGCCTTGGCAAAGACGGGCCTTTCAAGAAACGATGAAAGAAACGACTAAATAAAACGCCCACGCAAGACAAGCTGCTTTTGCATTCAGAAATTGACGCCTGCTATTTGCATACTGATCGTTAGGAGCATTTATTTTCATCAGCAAGCATGATAACTTTCAGCCGGTAGTAAGCGTCTACCAGGGACGTTTCCGGCCAGCTTTAGTTCTACTGCACAAAAATATTTGTTTATTAGTCGACCTTTCTTGCGCGAGCCGGCGCGCTGCTGCTTGAATGTATTGCTGTCGCCTGCTGCGTAACGATTTTGAGATCTTATAGCTCGTTCTGCGTTAAATTAATGCGATTTCAGTTCACACAAAGTCGTCGGGGAACCACTGCGTAGCCTTTCCGTGCAGCATTAACTACAATATACGGATTTTTTCTCTTGGGTGAGCAAACAAGCGACGCGCATCATAAGCCGCGGTGTGTGTACAAGTTGTGAACTATTTGGCTGTATAGGTTTTCACTCGACGAAGATAACCAGCGTCTGTGTATTGCCAGAGTGGAGTGGAACATGTCTCACTATCGCAGATCGCTTGGTATGGCATCATCATCATCATCATCATCAGCCTGGTTACGCCCACTACAGGGCAAAGGCCTCTCCCATACTTCTCCAACAACCCCGGTCATGTACTAATTGTGGCCATGCCGTCCCTGCAAACTTCTTAATCTCATCCGCCCACCTAACTTTCTGCCGCCCCATGCTACGCTTCCCTTCCCTTGGAATCCAGTCCGTAACCCTTAATGACCATCGGTTATCTTAGCTCCTCATTACATGTCCTGCCCATGCCCATTTCTTTTTCTTGATTTCAACTAAGATGTCATTAACTCGCGTTTGTTCCCTCACCCAATCTGCTCTTATCCCTTAACGTTACACCTATCATTCTTCTTTCCATAGCTCGTTGCGTCGTCCTCAATTTGAGTAGAACCCTTTTCGTAAGCCTCCAGGTTTCTGCCCCATATGTGAGTACTGGTAAGACACAGCTGGTTATACACTTTTCTTTTGAGGGATAATGGCAACCTGCTGTTCATGATCTGAGAATGCCTGCCAAACGCATCCCAGCCCATTCTTATCCTTCTGATTATTTCCGTCTCATGGTCCGGATCCGCAGTCACTACCTGTCCTAAGTAGATGTATTCCCTTACCACTTCCAGTGCCTCACTACCTATTGTAAACTGCTGTTCTCTCCCGAGACTGTTAAACATTACTTTAGTTTTCTGCAGATTAATTTTTAGACCTACCCTTCGGCGTTGCCTCTCCAGGTCAGTGAGCATGCATTGCAATTGGTCCCCTGAGTTACCAAGCAAGGCAATATCATCAGCGAATCGCAAGTTACTAAGGTATTCTCCATTAACTTTTATCCCCAATTCTTCCCAATCCAGGTCTCTGAATACCTCGTGTAAACAGGCTGTGAATAGCTTTGGAGAGATCGTATCTCGCTGCCTGACGCCTTTCTTTATTGGGATTTTGTTGCTTTCTTTATGGAGGACTACGGTGGCTGTGGAGCCGCTATATATATCTTTCAGTATTTTTACATACGGCTCGTCTACACCCTGATTCCGCAATGCCTCCATGACTGCTGAGGTTTCGACAGAATCAAACGCTTTCTCGTAATCAACGAAAGCTATATATAAGGGTTGGTTATATTCCACACATTTCTCTATCACCTGATTGATAGTGTGAATATGGTCTATGATTGAGTAGCCTTTACGGAATCCTGCCTGGTCATTTGCTTGACAGAAGTCTAAGGTGTTCCTGATTCTATTTGCGATTACCTTAGTAAATAGTTTGTAGGCCACGGACAGTAAGCTGATCGGTCTATAATTTTTCAAGTCTTTGGCGTCCCCTTTCTTATGGATTAGGATTATGTTAGCGTTCTTCCAAGATTCCGGTAGGCTCGAGGTCATGAGGCATTGCGTATACAGGGTGGCCAGTTTCTCTAGAACAATCTGCCCACCATCCTTCAACAAATCTGCTGTTACCTGATCCTCCCCAGCTGCCTTCCCCCTTTGCATATCTCCTAAGGATTTCTTTACTTCTTCCGGCGTTACCTGTGGGATTTCGAATTCCTCTAGACTACTCTCTCTTCCATTATCGCCGCGGGTGCCACTGGTACTGTATAAATCTCTATAGAACTCTTCAGACATTTGAACTATCTCATCCATATTAGTAATGATATTGCCGGCTTTGTCTCTTAACGCATACATCTGATTCTTGCCAATTCCTAGTTTCTTCTTCACTGTTTTTAGGCTTCCTCCGTTCCTGAGAGCATGTTCAATTCTATCCATATTATACTTCCTTATGTCAGCTGTCTTACGCTTGTTGATTAACTTCGAAAGTTCTGCCAGTTCTATTCTAGCTGTAGGGTTAGAGGCTTTCATATATTGGCGTTTCTTGATCAGATCTTTCGTCTCTTGCGATAGCTTACCGGTGTCCTGTCTAACGAAGTTCCCACCGACTTCTGTTGCACACTCCTTAATGATGCCCATAAGATTGTCGTTCATTGCTTCAACACCAAGGCCCTCCTCCTGAGTTAAAGCCGAATACCTGTTCTGTAGCTTGATCCGGAATTCCTCTAGTTTCCCTCTTACTGCTAACTCATTGACTGGCTTCTATGTACCTGTTTCTTCCGTTCCCTCCTCAAGTCTAGGCTAATTCGAGTTCTTACCATCCTATGGTCACTGCAGCGCACCTTGCCGAGCACGTCCACGTCTTGTATGATGCCAGGGTTAGCGCAGAGTATGAAGTCTATTTCATTTCTAGTCTCGCCATTTGGGATCCTCCGCGTCCACTTTCGGCTAACCCGCTTGCGGAAGAAGGTATTCATTATCCGCATATTATTCTGTTCTGCAAATTCTACTAATAACTCTCCCCTGCTATTCCTAGAGCCTATGCCATATGGCATAGGCTCTAGTCAGCGGGGGAATATATTCCCCGACTGACTTTTCTCCAGCCTGCTTCTTGTCTACCCTGGCATTGAAGTCGCCCATCAGTATAGCGTATTTTGTTTTGACTTTACCCATCGCTGATTCCACGTCTTCATAGAAGCTTTAGACTTCCTGGTCATCATGACTGGATGTAGGGGCGTAGACCTGTACGACGTTCAATTGGTACCTCTTATTAAGTTTCACAACAAGACCTGCCACCCTCTCGTTAATGCTATAGAATTCCTGTATGTTACGAGCTATATCCTTATGAATCAGGAATCCGACTCCTAGTTCTCGTCCATCCGCTAAGCCCCGGTAGCACAGGACGTGCCCGCTTTTTAGCACTGTATATGCTTCTTTTGTCCTCCTAACCTCACTGAGCCCTATTAAAAGGACACTGAAACGATTTTGACGATTTTCTACAAACGTACTGAGTCGTTAGAGTAGGTCCTTCTGATCATTAATTGACGTATCTAAGTGCTCCGCTTAAAGCGTGTTTAAATATGCACGTCGCTGCCGATCGCAGCACACTGCGCGGTGGAATTTTAAGCCGCCCCTACCCATATGATGTCAGTAGGGCGAGCTATCCGATTGGCTGACCAGGGCACATGATCGATCATTTTTCCAACTTTATGGTAAACAAATGATGTTCGTAATAGCTGGAATGTTAGTTAATTTGTTTTTATAAAACGAAAGTAACATAAAGGGAATGTACAAGAACAATTTTTTCAGTACACTTAAGCACTTCCGGCACACAGCAAGTGTCGTCTGCTTGTGTTACAACGTGCTCCGTCTTTGACGAGAGCTCCGCCGTCAGTGTCGGTCTGTCTTTTCGCGAGCGCTATGATTCGACTTTGCTGCGTTGTGCGTACTGCAAACGTAGCGACTGGCAATAGGTCAAGCTGCGATATTGTGTCCTTCTCCAAGCCATTAGAGGAGCGGACTGGCTGCAGCGCATTGGACAGCCGCTATCCGATGGGCACCAGGATTTGCGCGATTGCAGCCGTCACTTTACCCCGGAAGATTACTAACGCAATAGCGTTTCGCGAGCCCGGTATTAGTGTAAGCGCAAGGGGACAGGGCCTGGCCGTGTCCCATTGCGTGTCGTTTCAGGGGATGGACAGAAGCACAAATGTGAATGGTCTGCACAGTGCAGCCACTTGGTGGCATAGAGCTCAACCACACACAGTAGCCGTAACAAAATGTATTCTTCTTTGCTGCTGGCGTAAATTTTTCGCAGGAGTGTAATCGTTAACACATTGTTTTTGGTAATGTTTAAAATATTAACACTTGGTTAGAGCAATATTAGCTCTTTCTTTGGCTGGTTAAGCTCTGCGCCAACGGATGGCTGGACCATGGAGAACGATCAGGCAGCTCACGTGCGTCTACGCTAAAGTTCCTTCATCAGCTTGAGTTTATGCTTCCACCGTTCCGTCGAAACGCTCCGCTAGTGTGTGTTTACCGGAATGCCAGACACGTTCGGCGCTGCGACAGAATGCGCGCAACGCACGCTGCTTCGCTAGCTCTTGCTTGGGGTCGACGGCCAAGCGGCTAGCGGAGAGGTTTCGCGCGGGCGGGGGCGGGCTCCAAAACAACCGGAAGTGGACGATGTGACGTCGTATCGTGATGCAGAACCAGTGAAGGCGGAGCTTAGCCCCGCTGGCTTGGCGAGCGATTTGAGGAGGAAACGCATGGCTAGGGAGGAGGGTAACTTGTAATCGCTTGTAGCTCCATTAATACTGTTACGTTTCGCCTCCGACGTGCGGTATAGCCGGCGCGGATGCAACGGACGCCGGGGCTTCGTTCACAGCGGCGGACATTTTGGCCAGTTCAGCGCTGTCCCAACGCCTCCTGCTGAGCGCGTCCAGGCATGTTTCAATGCCACGTGTCTTCGTGTGTGTGTGTGCGTGTGTGCATGTTGGTACCCACGCTTGTCAAAGCGCGGCAGCCGGGGAGAGGAGCTTCCCAACTGTGAAGCGAGGAGGTCTGACCGGCGCCGGCCCTTCGGATACGTCACTTCTTGTCACAACGTGTCCGTGCGCCGCCGTCACGTACGCCTCTTGCGAGCCGTTCCTTCTTGCCCTCGCCTACGAGGGCAAGAAGAGAGAGGAGGCAGAGGATTTCGACCAAGTGAAATCGAGTCTGCTAATAAAGTACAGGCTGTCAGCGGAGGCGTTCCGTCGGAAATTTCGGGAAAATGAGAAAGGCAGAAGTGAGTCATATACAGAGTTTGCCTACAAGCTTATGTCAAACATGTAGGAGTGGCTCAAAGAAGAGAAAGCCTTTGGTGACCACGAGAAAGTTCTGCAATGTTTCGGGCTGGAACAGTTTTATAGTCGGTTACCTGAGAACGTGCGGTACTGGGTCTTGGATAGGCCAGACGTTAGTACGGTGGCTAAAGCCGCCGAGCTAGCCGAGGAGTTTGTGACGCGTCGGGCTCGCGGAGCTAAGGACGGTCAAAAGGGTCAATTTGGCTCCAAGTTTGAGAGGCCGAAGTTCACGCCCATCAGAGCAAGGGGGGACACACGTAGTGCGGATGCGAGTAAAAGCAGTCCGACCGAACGTAAGGAGACGGCGGCAGCCGAAGCCGAACGCAGAAAGCGGTTTGAGACGAGGCAAGCGCGCGTGTGTTATACGTGCCAGAAGCCGGGTCACTTTTCGGCGCAGTGTCCAGAAACAAAAACAAACGTCGGGTTTTTGTCATTATGCAGCACTGACGAGAACATGAATTAAGCTTCTCGAGCCTTACATTCGAGACCTCCACGTGAACGGGAAAGAGTGCCGAGTGCTTCGTGATTCCGCAGCTACAATGGATGTAGTTCACTCCTCTTACGTAGAACCCGATGTGTTCACGGGCGAGTGCGCATGGATCAAGCAAGCCGTGGAAGCTCATAGCGTGTGTCTGCCCGTAGCAAAAGTGCTTATTGAAGGACCTTTCGGAGCACTTGAGACGGAGGCCGCAGTGTCATCTATGCTGCCCCCCACCAGTACCCGTACCTATTTTCGAACACGTCCGATCACCTCCTGCGCGAGAAGGGGTTTTTGTTTGGTGAGGCTAGCGTTCAGGCCTTAACCAGATCGAGAGTTCGGGAGCTCGCTGCAAAGGTGGTAGTTGCGGGGCCGACGTTATCGAACAATGAGAAAGGGTCGAAGGCGCAGCAAGCTCATATTCAGAACACGTCCGAACTGAATAAAATTGAGCCTGTAGCGTTGAAGGCACCAGATACTGGAGAGGAAATGCCCGACACGGGAAAGTTAGAAGAGCTATCTGCAGATTTGCTCACCGCGCTTACGTCAGATGGACTTAATAGCTTGCTAAAAGTCAGCCGGTCGGCTTTGATAGCCGAGCAAAAAAAGGATGGCAGCCTAGAAAACATGCGCTGCAATGTCAAGGAAGGTATCGCCAAGAAAAATGCTCGTTTTGTGGAAAGAAGTGGGGTCCTGTACCGGAAGTATCTAGACCGCAGAGGAGTGGAGTTCGATCAGCTGATCGTGCCTCAGTGCTACCGTCAGGATCTGTTGCGCTTGTCGCACGGGGGTTCGTGGTCCGGACACCTAGGAGTTAAGAAAACTAAGGACCGTCTCTTGCAAGAGTACTATTGGCCAGGGTGTTTTCGTGACGCAGAACACTTTGTGAGGACATGTGACACCTGTCAGCGGGTGGGCAAACCAGGGGACAAATCGAGGGCGCCGTTGAAGTTGGTACCTATCATTACGGAGCCTTTTAGACGGCTCGTTATTGATACAGTGGGACCTCTGCCGGTAACAACCACGGGGTACAGACACATTTTGACTGTGATCTGCCCAGCGACAAAGTTCCCTGAAGCAGTGCCGCTTAAAGAACTGAGCTCAGTTGAGATAGTCAATGCACTACTGTCCATATTTGCGCGAGTTGGTTTTCCTGCGGAAATCCAGTCAGATCAGGGCACAGTGTTTACTAGCGCTTTGACGACAGCCTTTCTCGAAAGGTGCGGGGTAAAGCTGTTACACAGCTCAGTGTACCACCCACAGTCGAATTCCGTTGAGAAGCTCCACTCCGTCATGAAGCGCGTGTTGAGGGCATTGTGTTTTGAACAACAAACTGACTGGGAGCTGTGTCTGCCTGGGGTGATGTTTGCATTAAGGACCGCGCCGCATGCGGCTACGGGGTTTTCGCCAGCTGAGCTGGTGTGCGGTCGCTCGCTGCGGTCTCCACTTCGCATGCTTCGAGACTCGTGGGAAGGCAGGGGCGACGACCCAGTCGTGGTGGAGTACGTGCTTAGGCTCCTCGAACGCTTAAGAAGGGCACAGGAGTTGTCAGGTTAAGCAATGGCAAAGGCCCAGCAGAGGGCCAAGGTTTATTATGATCGGACAGCCAGGGCCCGTCGTTTTGAGGTGGGCGATGAGGTAATGATATTGCGCACATCGCTAAAAAACAAACTTGACGTGCAGTGGGAGGGCCCAGCACGGGTTGTTCAAAAACTGTCGGACGTTAACTACGTGGTGAGTCTGCCAGGAAAACGGAAAGCACAGCAAGTTTACCACTGTAATCTGCTCAAACCCTATAGACAACGGGAAGCAGTGGTGTGTATGATGGTAAACGTTCCCGAAGAGCTTCCGGTCGAGCTTCCGGGACTAGGCTCAGTGACGAACAGGGAAGACACCGATCAAGTCATTAGTGACTTAATCGGTAAAGCACCGCTGTCGCCTGAGCAGAAAACCGAACTACACCAGCTCTTACAAGAGTTTCAAGGTCAGTTCTCTGAGAGGCCTGGTAGGACTTCCGTCCTTACTCATGAAATAGAACTTACCTCCCCAGAACCAGTACGATCCAAGGCGTACCGGGTGTCACCCCGCCAGCGCGATATTATGGAGGCTGAGGTAAAGAAAATGCTACAGCTCGGTGTTATTGAGGCAGGTGAGAGTGATTATACCTCCCCTTTGATTTTAGTTGAGGTACCGGGCAAGGAACCTCGTCCTTGCGTCGACTACCGCAGGCTTAATTCCATCACTAAGGATCAAATTTATCCGATCCCTAACATCGAGGAGCGCCTTGAGAAAATTAGTAGCGCTCAGTTTATTTCCACCCTAGATCTTGTCAGGGGTTATTGGCAGGTTCCACTTACAGAAGAGGCTAGTAGGTATGCGGCGTTCATTTCACCAATGGGAACATTCCGTCCTAAAGTTTTGAGTTTTGGTTTGAAGAACGCGCCATACTGCTTTTCAAGCTTCATGGACAAAGTGTTGCGGGGACAGGAAGAATTCGCTTTACCGTATTTAGACGGCGTAGCGATATTCTCCGCATCCTGGTCTGAGCATATGGCACACTTGCGGGCAGTGCTAACCCGCCTGCGCGAAGCGGGCTTGACAGTCAAGGCTCCCAAGTGCCAGTTAGCACAGGCCGAGGTTGTCTACCTCGGTCACGTGATTGGACGGGGTCGTCGCCGCCCCTCTGAAATAAAGGTGGCCGCTGTGCGAGACTTCCCGCAACCGCGCACGAAGACCGATATTCGGTCGTTCTTAGGTGTCGCCGGCTACTATCAGAGGTACATCCCCAGGTACTCTGATATCGCGGCTCCCCTGACGGATGCTCTAAGAAAAACAGAGCCCCAAACAGTCGTCTGGGACGAGACAAGGGAAAGAGCTTTTAGCGCCCTAAAGAGCACCCTAACCAGCCAGCCTGTGCTACGATCGCCAGACTACACAAAAGGGTTCGTTCTTCAGTGCGATGCTAGTGAGCGAGGCATGGGCGTTGTACTGTGCCAACGGGAAAATGGAGAAGTGGAACACCCCGTCCTGTATGCTAGTCGTAAGCTGACCAGTCGTGAGCAGGCGTACAGCGCCACCGAGAAAGAGTGTGCGTGTCTCGTGTGGGCCGTTCAGAAATTGTCATGCTACCTAGTCGGCTCGAGGTTTATCATTGAGACGGATCACTGCCCTCTCCAATGGCTGCAGACCATCTCTTCCAAAAATGGCCGCCTCCTGCACTGGAGCCTCGCTTTGCAACAATATTCCTTTGAGGTGCGTTACAAAAAGGGGAGTCTCAACGGTAACGCCGATGGCTTAAGTCGAGGCCCCTAACGTAGGAATCAGCCTCAAAGTTGTTTGTTACTGATGTTTTTCTTCCTGAGGCAGGTTTTTTAACATGTTGCTTTTGTTTAGTGTTTCAATGTCATGACGTGCTTTCTAGTCCAATTTTCCAATTTGTGGACGCGTTCTGAGTGCTGCTAGAGTACTGTAAGGAACTAGGCAGTAGTATAAAAGGGGAAAGAGCCTGGCATGGCTTAGTGAGGGTTGTGTCGTGCTTGCTGACTGAGCGGTTGAGTTTCGGCGTAGTTCTAACGCTTGCTGGGAACGAGAAAAAAAAATGGCAACTCTCCCGAAGTCACTTTGCAGTGTCATGTGTGAACCTGAACGTGAGAACGAGGCCTTCTCTGTGCGCTGCGCTCAAGAAACGCCGAGGGACGACCGACTTCGGTTATGAGCATCATCGAGCGACATCCCTCCGGACAGCGGATGCAGTCCCCTGACCATCGGGATCTCCTTCTCCCGGCGGGGCGGTCTGTTACGTTTCGCCTCCGACGTGCGGTATAGCCGCCGCGGATGCAACGGACGCCGGGGCTTCGTTCACAGCGGCGGACATTTTGGCCAGTTAATACTTCGGAATATCTTTTAAGAAAAGCAGGAGGAATGTTATCTGGCCCTGTGGCTTTCTTTGCGTCTAACCGTAGAAGGAGCTCAGTCACACCCTCAATAGTTACACTGATCACGTCTGGGCTGTCAATTATCTGCCTCTCGGCAACACTAGTGCTCGAAGTGGAATAAACACTTTGGAAAAACGCATTAAATGCTTCAGCTATTTTCTTTGCAACTGTAATTGTTACTTCACCATCGCATATTTCCCACGAAAGTTGGGAATCTTTGTTAGATAGGAAGTGCCAAAAATACAGACTAAAAATTAACCTGCAGAAAACTAAAGTAATGTTTAATAGTCTCGGAAGAGAACAGCAGTTTACGATAGGTAGCGAGGCACTGAAAGTGGTAAGGGAATACATCTACCTAGGGCAGGTAGCGACCGCGGATCCGGATCATGAGACTGAAATAATCAGAAGAATAAGAATGGGCTGGGATGCGTTTGGCAGGCATTCTCAGATCATGAATAGCAGGTTACCATCATCCCTCAAGAAGAAAGTGTATAACGGCTGTGTCTTACCAGTACTCACCTACAGGGCAGAAACCTGGAGGCTTACGAAAAGGGTTCTACTTAAATTGAGGACAACGCAACGAGCTATGGAAAGAAGAATGATGGGTGTAGTGTTAAGGGATAAGAAGAGAACAGATTGGGCGAGGGAAAAAACGCGAGTTAATGACATCTTAGTTGAAATCAAGAAAAAGAAATGGGTATGGGCAGGGCATGTAATGAGGAGGGAAGATAACCGGTGGTCATTAAGGGTTACGGAATGGATTCCAAGAGAATGGAAGCGTAGCATGGGGCGGCAGAAAGTTAGGTGGACGGATGAGATTAAGAAATTTGCAGGGACAACATGGCCACAATTAGCACATGACCGGGGTAGTTGGAGGAGTATGGGACAGGCCTTTGCCCTGCAGTGGGCATAGCCAGGCTGCTGCTTCTGCTTCTGCTGCTGCTGCTGCTGATGATGATGATGTGGCGGGAAAGAAAAAGCGCAAAGTGCGCGGGGTAAGAAAAGTGCGAGTTTGTAGTTGGCGCCACAGTATTTCTCTCTGGCGCGTTGTAGGCACAGAGAGAGGTGGATACATTAGGCATTGGTGTCTGTAATGGGTGCAAATTTCATGGAATATGACGAGGGTGTCTTTATTAGTGTGTTGTTGGGAGTCATTGGGAGTCATTGGGTTCTAGAGTTAGGCCCAAATTTGCGGCTACTCGGTCCGTGAATCCTCGAGCAGCGGCATGAGCCATTTTGTTGCCTTGGGGTCCTTGATGTGCTGGAGTCCAGACGAGAGCGATGTCGTTTTCTGATATGCGAGCGACAAGTAGAGAGTGCGAGAGGTTGTTAATGTAGCCGTTACTGAAGTTCCGGATAACAGTCTTAGAGTCACTAATGATGACGTCGCAATCGGGTAGCCTCGATGCGAGTGCATGCAATGGCGGCCTCTTCCGCGTCGCCCGCCGAGGTGATCTTGACTGATGCTGAACATACAGTGTTGCCCTGGTTGTCTACGACCACTAGAGCATAACGATGTCTAGTGATGTAGGCTGCAGCGTCCATACAGTGGACTTCTTCAGCCTGTCCATAGCTGCGTTGTAGCGCCTTGACTCGAAGTTTGCGGCGTTTGACGTGAAATTCGGAGTGCATGTTTCTGGGTAGGGGCTGGATGTGGTATTGGCCGTGTATGTTCGGAGGAAGTTGATGTCGCTTGCTCTCGTTGAAGGGTGGAGCATGATGAAGTTCTCTCAGGATCTCACGCCCAGCTTCAGTGCTGGTGAGTCTGTGGTATTTTATTTATTTATCACAATACCCACAGCGCCCGTAGGCATTACAGCGGGGGGGAAAAGGAAACAAAGAACCAATAAATAAAGCAGGCAAAACATAACATATACCCGGAATGCTGTCATACTCGCACATACACACAAAAACACTATCTTACTTCAGTGGGCGTATACAGTTTGAAAATACATCATTTGATAGAATCATTGCGACATCAGATGGTAGCTTGTTCCATTGGCTTATGGTTCTGGGGAAAAATGACATTTTAAACGCTTCAGTTTTGCAGGCTATTTCTTTAACCTTATTTTCATGGTCCAGCCGTTGAGAAACGTAATCAGGCTTGGAAAAATATTTCCCGGGATTTATACCTGTTCGAGAGTGGAATATGTTATGAAAGAGTTTCAGCCTGAGATATTTCCTGCGTTGCTGAAGTGGCTCCCAACTGAGGCTTTCTTTTGCTCTTGAAACACTGAAATTCCTAGCGTAGTTTGAATATACAAAACGAAACGGCTATACTTTGAATTCTTTCTAAACTGTTGACGTCACGTGCCGTCCACGGATCCCACACAGCACACGCATAATCCAGAACAGATCGGACATTTGATTTGTACAATGACACCTTTGTCTCCAGTGGCAACTTTTTTGCATTTCTGCGCAGGAAACCTAGAATGCGGCATGCTTTACTTGTGATATGATCAATGTGACGGCTCCAAGAAAGAACAGGTGTGAAATAAACGCCGAGATGTTTGTGCTCCTGAACCGATATTATCATGGTTGAATTTAAAGAGTAACAGAAGACATGAGGGATTCTTTTCCTCGAGAAACGCATATGAACGGTTTTTTTCATGTTAATGTGCATATGCCACTTGTTGCACCACTCATTTATCTTGTACAGGTCATTTTGTAAAACATTGCAGTCATGGGTAGTATGAACAGTCCTGTACAAAACACAATCATCGGCAAATAGCCTGATTTGCGATGAAATACCGGAGCAAATATCATTTATATAAATAAGAAATAAAAGTGGTCCTGTGACTGATCCTTGGGGCACTCCAGAGGACACATCAACTTCACGGGATGTTTTGCCATTAAGAACCACTTTTTGTTTTCTTAAATTTAAGTATTCTTTTATCCAGTTAACAACCGTACTGTTTATATTATATATTTCTAATTTTTCTATAAGTAAAGAGTGAGGGACAACATCGAATGCCTTCTTAAAATCTAGCTGTGGCCATCACCCTTTCTGTGGATGATCTAATTGGAACACCAAGAGCGACTCTGTGTATCTTGCGGATCAAGCAATTCACAGTATCCTCTTCCTGCCTAGTGAGTGAGAGATGTGGTAGTGCGAAGGTGATTTTGCTTAAAACAAAAGCCTTGATTAGCTGAATTAGCTCATCCTCTCGAAGCCCTCCGTGTTTGTTGAAGATCCTCCCTATCAGGCGGAGCGTATTATCTACCGTTGTTTGTAGTGCTTGCAAGGTATGCTGATTTGCTCGGTTGCGTTGGAGGTGTAATCCTAGGACCCTTATCCTGTCCACGTGGGGTATTGGGTGCCCTTCAGTCGTGAGTTGGATATTCGGAGGTGAAGTCCTTAAGCGTCTCGTGGGAGGCAGAAGGAGAAGCTGTGATTTGGTGGGGCGGCACCTGACATTCAAGTCGTGAACTACTATCTCGACCTGACCAATTGCTGCTTGGAGGGTGTCTTGGATGTGCCCGTCAGAACCTCCGGACATCCACAGCGTAATATCGTCCGCGTACAGTGTGAATCGGAGGTCAGGAATCTTCTTGAGAGTGAAAGCTAGAAGTCGCATAGCCAAATTGAAGAGGAGGGGAGAAAGTACTGCCCCTTGGGGAGTGCCAGTGCTTCCTAAACTTATTTGAACAGATTGTTCGCTGCCTAAATGGAGCATCGAAGTGCGCTTCGTGAGGAAGCTGCGTATATAGAGGTAAATTCGCTCCCCGCAGTTTATACTGCTAAGTTTGCGTAGTATGGCCAAGTGGGACACGTTATTGAAGGTGCCCTTGAGGTCGAGGCCGACCAACGCTTTTGTGTCACGTGCGTCGCTAGGTTCGATAATGTCTTCTTTGAGCCTTAGCATGACATCGTGACAAGAAAGAGATTTGCGAAAGCCAGTCATTTCCGAAGGGAACAAGTGATTATGTTCGATGTATTTGTAGAGGTGTAGGTGGATTACGTGCTCCAAGATATTCCCTATGCATGAAGTGAGAGAGATTGGACGTAAGTTATCAATGCGAATTGGCTTATTCGGCTTTGGAATGAAGATCACCTTGGCTGCTTTCCATTGTTGGGGTATCTCCCCCTCTTCGAGACAGTGGTTGTAATACTCGGTGAGTTTACGTATGGATTGCTCATTGAGGTTGCGAAGCGTTTTATTGGTCACAGAGTCTGGGCCTGGTGCCGTCGTGGTTCGCACTTGGTTGAGGGCATGTTGAACCTCCGCTTCTGTGATGGGATTGCAAAGCTCCTCATTGGGTTCACCAGCATAGTCGGGCACAAAGATTAAACAGAAGAGGCCCAAGGATACTGCCCGAGGGAAAACCTGCCGTAACACAAAAAAATTTTGAACGATTTGTTGTTAATGAACACATATTGGCATCTGTGCTGCAAGTACGACTGAGATAATTTTAAGGCGACACCGCGGATACCGTAGTAGGTAAGTTCGTTTAAATAGTTCATGACTGATGGAGTCGAATGCCTTACTAAAGTCAATAAATACCCCTAAAGTAAGCTGGCGGTCCTCAAAATTTTGTCAAATATTGACGCCTGTATTCTATGCAGACGACGACGCCTTGCCACCTTGACGTGTTTGACTGCCGTGGAAGCTGGTCCTGTTCTCTGCGGGGAATTGGTCAAGTATCGGGCGGTTTAATTTTCTTTAGTTTTGTTTTGTTCTTTCCTCTTATTGTGTCGTCAATCTGATTGTGAGTTCCTAATGTCTCTTTCTTCTCCCGGCCAGAGATCTTTCCTCTGGACGGCTTCGCTTCCCACTAATGACATGCCTATAGAGGCTTTCTTGCGCAGTGGCATTCACAGCGTTCCAGTGGCCCTAGTGCCGACCAATGGGGGATTCATCCGCGTGAAGAATCCCAAGGTGATTCAAGAAGAGCTGCGGAAAGCAACCCCGCATTTCCAAAGCATAACCGATGTTCGACAATTTGGCAGAGGGGGCATTCTATGCTGTTCGCCAGACCAGACCTGTGTCTCCGACCTTCTGAAGTGCGAAATGTTCTCGAATCACCCGGTGAGACCTTTCATTCCTGCTCATCTAGCTTGAGTTAAGGGTCTAGTTCGTTGACTCGACGCGAGTGTGTGTGCTTCCGAGGTCCTGCAGATGTTCTCCCGGCAGGTGCCGTCTCCGTCTACCGATGTTCACGCGTTTGTGAGAATCAAAGAGCCCCCACAGAGTCGGTTATTGTCACCTTTGTAGGCACAAATAGGCCGTCAGAGATCAAGGTGTGGCCATTAATATACAGGGTGGAAGCAATTTCTCCCCGCCCAGTGCAATGCGTTCAGTGTTGGCGATATGGCCACAGTATTAAGGGATGTCGATCAGAGCTTCGGTGCCACATTTGCGGAGAAGGCCACGATAGAAAAACGTGTTCCTCTCAGAGCGAACGATGCCGTTTGTGTGAAGGTTCCCACCCTGCGGACTATGCGCAATGCCCTGCGAGAGACCAAGAGCTCGAAATTCTACAAATTATAGAACGGAAACGGTGTTCGCGTCGTGAAGCTCGTGCACTCTCATTAGAGAAATCATGTGGCTATGCTGAAGCTGCTGCTCGTCACTCCAAAGCAATAGATGCATCTCTTGGTGAAGTTGTAGCTGCTGCCGTAGAGAAAGCTATGGCAAAAGCTCTTGACAGTTCATTTACGAACCTTTCAGAGACCGTTGGAAAAGTTCTCACCTCTCAGTTGTCGCAACTTTTGAATGTTACTGCGCGTCCAAGTGTTACTTCTGAAATCACATTCTCTGATGAGAACATAGAGAAACACGTATCGGCAGAGGCCTCGCCTCGCAGTACTGATGCCTCCGAAGCTCCCGCAACTCATGTAGAACATGAGGGCTTTCACAGTCATGAATCCGGTTCAGATACCATGGAGAACATGGATTTGGACGCAAGAATTTGTAAACGTCGTGCTTCTCCATACTCCCCGAGAGCTACTACCCTCCACGAACTAAAAGCCAAAAAGAGTGAAAATAAGAGCTTATCAAAGGATGATTTCCTAAAGGATAACACTCTACAGACGGCAGCTAATACTGCCGGAATATTGTCAACATAGGAAGCTCGAAAGTGCTGCAGTGGAACTGTCGTTCCATTTTTGCTGCAGCCACTGATCTCTTATATCTCTGTGAAGATCTTTCTCCTGATTTGATTATTCTGCAAGAAACTTGGTTATCCACAGAAAAGAGTTATCATTTAAAGAATTATCGCAGTTTTCGACTAGATCGTCCTTCTCGTAGAGGGGGATTAGCATTTTTCATCTCAACAAAAATTTGTCAGAGAGCTAAAATTAGTCACCAGTCATTCTCCACTGAAAGTGAGATTCTAGCATTGGATGTAACGCTTCCTGGATGCGCCCCATTTTCGATAATCATTTCCCTACACGAGTCCGCAATACAGGCTCTCTTGATGCCGCGGTTGCAGCATGCAGAAAGGATATAATCATAGCTGGTGATTTTAATTGTCACCACGTATCATGGGGTTATCGGTCCGACTCTTGTGGTAAACTATTGTTAGATTGTGTTTCGTCAAATAACCTTAATTGTGTAAATTCGAGAACCCCAACTTATGTATCCGGCAAAGCGCGTTCGGTGTTAGACATAACTTTTTCCAGTTCGGGCTGTGTAATTTCCTCCTGGTCTGCTATTACCTCGGCCACAAATAGCGACCATCTTCCAATAACTTTTGAAATAACGCGCCCAATTAATTTGGTTGAAAAGCATGTCCGCACCTATGTTAACTATAGTAAATTTCAAGTTTCACTGCGATCAGCTTTAGAAAAACAGGTTGGCCTAAATGATGAAGGCAATTAATTTGTGTCAAGTGCTAAGTGACAGTTATAAATATTGCAAGTTCTGTATGCAGTCAACTAAAGGTGGTACTTATTCACCATGGTGGAATCCGGACTGTGCACGCGAATATAGAAGAAGAAAGGCAGCTTGGAGAAAGTTACTGTGTAATCAATGTCCACGTAATTGGAATGACTATAAGTTTGTTACAGCCACATTCAGGCAAACAGTTGACAAAGCGAAAGAAAATTATAACACCAAACATTACAGTTACCTATCATAGTCTAATAATAAAAAAGCCGTATTTCAGTTTCCTCGGTCTAAAAAGATTATTTCAGCCCCAATAAATGTAGAGTCTGTTAGCTTAACTTCCACTGAATTAGTGCAGTCTCTGGAGGATATTGCAAAAGGCTTAGAGCGTCGATTCACATCACTTTGCCCCTATCATATACCGGCACCTGAACCAGCCAATGAGTACATAACAGTCACATTAGAAGAATTAATGAGAGAGGTAAAGATGCTGCCAGCTTCAGCCCCAGGTCCTGATGGCATAACTACAGCAATGATAAAATATAATTGCATGGATTCAAAATTTTCTAAGCGGACGAACATTTTATTGCTATCAAAACGGTGTTTTTTTCTAATGAATTTAAACAGACAAGGGGCGTTCCTCAAGGTGCAGTACTTTCCCCAGTATTATTCAATATTTTACTAAATCACACCCCGACACATCATGACGTACAGGTATACGTATACGCTGATGATATCGCATTTTTCACGGTATCGAATGATATACATAGCTTATATAAAACTTTGCATTCGTATTTGAATCAGATTGAAATTTGGCTAAAAGGAATACAAATGTCGCTAAATGTCCACAAAAGTGCGATCATTGTGTTTCCCTTAACTTTTTCTATCCGAATAACACTGTCGTATGGCCAGGAGATTATTCCGCAGGTACATTCTTTAAAATATCTGGGAATGATTTACACCGAAAAGCTTAATTGGCAGACACACATAGAATACATCGCATCTAAAGGAGCACGCGCTGTTGGTTTATTACGAAGAGTCTGCAGCAGTCGTTTTGGAATGCGCAGGGAGACCTTGCTGATGATTTATTGTATGTATATCCGCCCCATTCTAGAGTTTGGATGCGTGTTATTTTCAGGAGGCCCTACGTATAAGTTACGTCCTCTGGTTCTTTTAGAACGTGAACCACTACGTCTGTGTCTCGACCTTCCAAAATTTGTAGCCAATAATATCTTATATCATGAGACTCACCTGCCTTCTCTTCAAACTCGATTTCGTATACTGACAGTCCAAACATTTCTAAACATCTATGCTTCTACCAAGAGACGCTCCTACTATATTTTTATTCGAGAACCAACCGCATTCTTTGAGAATCAATGGTCCAGACTGCATTGTCCCCAGGTAGTTTTTGTGCAGAAGCTATTAGAGCCATTACAAATATCAATCCGTGATGCGGCTTTTCAAAATTTACCTACTTCGACAGTAAGTGTTGAATTTGGCGATATATTTCCCAATAACGCTAAGCTCCTACCTATTTGATACGTAAAAGGTTTATTAGACGACCACCTTGAAAACCTCCAAATAAATGCAGTAATAGCCACAGATGTTTCTGTCAGTGAAGAGAAGGCCGGAGTGGGCATTTTTTCGACATCTATAAATTGGTCTTTCTCTCTTCGACTACCCGACTTTACGCCAATATTTCAAGCAGAGTTATTGGCGATCATCCTAGCTCTACGGAAACTTCCCACGTCTATTTCTTTAGCCGTAATCTTAACTGACTCCTTGTCTGTTTGCTCCGCTTTATCTGTGCCCATTTCAAGTATCATTCTCCGAGAATTTCATTCATTCATTCCCCAACATTTACTCCTCATCCACCTGGTATGGGTGCCAGGGCACGTGGCGCTCACTTTAAATGAGTCAGCAGACGCACTATCAGCGGGATCTCTTAAAGGCCCGGTACTGAGGATCCTAAAACCTTCGGCATACGTCACTTCTGCAAGGTTTAAAAAAGTTTCCATTCAAGAAGAACATGCCAAATCATGTGTATTAGGTAACGCCTATATTCAGCATCTTAGATTTCCTTGGCACAGCGGATGGTGTGCAACAAGAAAATTTGAAGTTTCATTTACGCGTATGCGTTGCCGATTACCACGGCTTAATTTCTATCCCCATAGGTCTGGTTTGGCACCTTCTCCTAAATGTTTTTACTGCAATGAACCCGAAACTATGGATCATTTCTTTATAGAGTGTCGTAGGTTCAACGTGCATAGAAAACGACTTCTTGAAGGTCCCTTCCGCCAACTTGGATTAGCCATATACGCTACCTATCATTCTGTCTCTGGGGGCGTCGGCATTAGGACACTGTAATAGGAACGTATGTGATGCCATATATAATTATGTAATGGAAACAAGGAGACTTCCATGCTAATTTTACTGTTTTATTTTTCACAACAAGAAACCAAATATATTAACTTCTAATTTTAAGAAACTATAGCATGAAAATTATTATTAATGATTAGAATTCATTTAATATCATTTTTAGTAAAAAAATCCTATTTAGGTATTTATTCTTTTTCGACCCACTGCCGCCCGATTCATGGCCAATCCCCCGTAGTGGGTCGTGCTATAACTACAGGCACCAAACCAAACCAAATCAAATCCGCCTAGTGGGTCAGAGTGAGATTGGATGATGACGAAGAAGACGTGTCTCTGCTCTGTTTGTTTGTAAACAGATTGTCCTGTTGTTCGTGAAGAACGTCTCCCTGTGTTCTGTCCGCGTTGTACCGCGACACTGGTGGAGGTGTGGGGTACTGACCGCGTCTGATGCATTGGAGTCCTTCTGGGAGTCGTTCATCTAGCCCGGACGCACTGTCACCAGTTACGACACCCGTGCATCGCTTTAGTCGTCGACTGCTAGGCCTTGCCCCGGAGTTCTCCGCTCTTCAACCACCTCTCTCCAGGAGCTGCACACATCTCGCAATGGCCGAAACCAGTCCACCACAAGCACCCTAAAGCAGTCGGTTTCCTAGTCCACAACAGGTAACCGTTCTGCATCCGCTGGTTCCCGATCGCTATCGCGGTGCAGTCTTCGAAGAAATTAAGACTGGCTGGACAAGTATTAACGCGTCGCACAAATTAACTTAAAAAGCGGATATTGGCAAATCGAAGTAGACCCGAGAGACCGTGAAAAAACTGCGTTCGTGACGCCAGATGGCCTATATGAATTTCAAGTCTTGCCTTTCGGCTTGTGTTCTGCCCCTGCTACGTTCCAACGACTCATGGATACTGAACTTTCGGGTCTGAAGTGGAAAACCTGCTTAGTGTATCCCGACGACGTCATCGTGTTCTTCGCAACGTTTGAAGAACACCTCGAACGGCTTGAAGCGGTTCTGCAGTCCATACGGTCCACCGGCCTCACCTTGAAGCCGCAGAAGTGCGACTTTGGCTTCGCGGAACTGCAGTTTCTCGGTCACGTCGTCAGCCACGCAGGTTTCCGGCCGGATCCTGAAAAAATTGCAGCCGTAGCATAGTTTCCCGTACCATCTGATAAAAAGGCTGTCAGGCGCTTCCTCGGCCTCAGTGCCTATTACCGGCGGTTTACTGCAGACTTCGCGCGCATTGGGTCGCCGTTAACTCGCCTGGCTAGAGACGACGTTGCTTTTGTATGGGGCGACGAAGAGCAAGGTGCATTCAACGACTTGCGGCAACGTCTCCAGACACCTCCAGTGCTTGCTTGCTTCGATGAGACCGCTCCTACATTGCTCCACACTGATGCCAGCGATGTTGGCTTGGGAGTTGTTCGTGTGCAGCGGCAAGAGGACACAGAAAGAGTGCTTGCCTATGCAAGTAGAGCACTCTCACGTACAGAGGCTAATTACTCCACAACTGAGAAAGAATGCCTCGCCGTGGTATGGGAGGTTGTGAAATTTCGCCCAGATTTGTATGGCCGCCACTTCACAGTTATCAGCGACCACCATTCACTATGTTGGTTGACAAATCTTAAAGAAGCTTCTGGACGACTGGCGCGTTGGAGCCTAAGGCTGCAAGAGTTTGACATGACTGTCACGTACAAGTCGGGGAAACGACATACGGATGCTGACTGCTTGTCTCGATCGCCGATAGAGTCACCTGCCCCGCCCGAAGAAGAAGACTCGGCATTTCTTTCTGTTATGGACACATCCGCCATCGCGCAACAACAACGGGGCGACCCTGAGTTGCTTGAACTAAGCAATTACTTAGAGGGCAGATCTGCGAAACCACCTAGAGTTTTCGCAAAAGGACTGTTGTCGTTTTGCTTGCGGGCGAAAGTACTTTACAAACGAAACTTTTCTTCGACCGGGTCCCCCTATTTGCTTGTCATTCCTGCAGCTCCTCGTACGGAAGCACTTCAAGCTTGCCACAACGAGGTGACTTCTGGTCACTTAGGCTACACGCGAACATTAGCCAGAGTGCAGCAAAGGTACTCCTGGCCGAGACTTACCACCGCCGTGAAACATCACGTTCGCACTTGTCTCGACTGCCAGAGGCGCAAGTCGACTCCGACTAAACCAGCCGGCCTCCTGCAACCCGTCCGGGTCCCTCGAAGACAATTTGATCAAATCGGAATGGATATTTTGGGCCCACTTCCTACTTCTACTGCAGGGAATCGCTTTGTTATTGTCGCAACCGACTATCTCACACGTTACGCTGAAACAAAGGCACTCCAGAGTAGCACAGCAGCCGAGGTAGCGCGCTTTTTCATTGAGCATGTGGTGTTGCAACACGGCGCGCCAACCGTCGTAATAACAGACCGAGGAACCGCATTTACGGCTGCACTTTTAGATCACGTCTTGCTACTAAGTGGAACAGCCCATCGAAAGTCAACCGCCTACCATCCACAAACCAATGGGTTAACAGAGCGCCTAAACAAAACCATTGAAGACATGCTGCCAATGTACGTGGATGTCGAACATAAAAATTGGGACGACATCCTACCTTATATCACCTTTGCATATAACACGGCGAAACAAGAGACAACGCGCATGACTACGTTCATCCTTGCTCACGGACGGGATGTACGAACGATGTTGGATGCAATGCTTCCACACGACTTTGACGACATTGATACGGACGCCGATGTGTTTACGCAACGCGCAGAAGAGGCTCGGCAGCTCGCGCGTTTTCGCATCTGCCAGCAGCAAGACTACGACGCAGGCAGCTACGATCTTCACCGTAGAATAGTTACCTATGAAGTCGGCGACAGAGTATGGGTTTGGACACCCATACGGAAACGAGGCCTCTCCGAGAAACTGTTAGGGCGATACTTCGGACCATATCGGGTATTGCGGCGACTGAGTGATGTAACCTACGAGGTCGTTCCCGATAATCCCAACTGTACGTGGCGCCGCACACGTACAGTTGGGACTGTCTATAAAAAGTCTATAGACTTTCTATAGACAGTCTAAAGTAATTTTTGTAAGGGTTGGACCTTCTGGTTATTAGGACTAGTCAAGTTGCCTTTTTGTAGCAACTTTTTTCTTAATGACTTGGCACTTTGTACCACTTGTTTTCATAAAGGGTGTGCAGATCAACGAACTCACAAGCGGAAGGCCCGATGAACAGATGCTCGGACGCCAATCGCATCTGCACGACTTTTGCTGTTTGACCACTGGCACTATAAGACACCAAGAGGACTATCGCAATCATATATGTGCAACAGCAAGCATAAAAAATACGTATACTGACGTTTCGGGGCATGCCTGCAGCACTGACCTCTCTGGAGCCGCATCCTCCCCAGCAGGACATGACGGTGACATCGTCCCAACAGCGGCTCCCATTGGCGTTGGTACGTGCTGCCCGGAACCAGTATTCGCGCCGGTGGCAATTGAGCGTGGTCAGCGTGTCCACAGCGTCTCCGCCAGCAACGCGGACCGCCGAGGACGGCAGCTTGTCTGCGTTTTCATGGCGCTTCATAGAGGATGCCGAGGCAGCGCCCGCCACGAGCAGCCAGTACACGAGCAAGACCACGGCTGGCACAGGAAGCGACCCGCGGACGTTTCGCATAGTGGCTCGTGTCACGTCCGTTCCGTAATTGACGGAACTGCTGCGGTGACAAAGGATTGGGGTCAGGGAGGAGCGAAACAATTTTAGAACTACAGAAAGTTAAGCAACTTGCTAGGGATATCACCATTATCATCATAAGTGATTCTCTATGAAAGGTCCCTTGCGGCGTATTACGTAAGGGCGGAACATGTACAGGTGCCCCCAGAATAATTCGGAACGCCGGACACGCAGCTGCTCGTCGGCGGGGCGCGCCGGCGGATAAATACAGGCAAGGTCTGCGCATGCGCAGTCTCCCTAGTGAGCAAGTTTCACTCCCTAGTGTTTCTAGATTGGCGTTGTCTTGCTCCAAAAAGGTAGCGCTAGGTGCCCTTTAGCATTGTGCAGGGGGGGCTGGGCGAATGAATGTCTGTAGCGCAGCATGCACCATAATCTATAAATAAAGGCTTGTGGACGCCGTGCAGCGTATTCTCGCCATGGTCTGCATCCCGTGTGGGAGATAATAGCAATGGTTTGCGTGATTACGTGCTAGTGAGGCGGCTTGGCTACAACGACCTCGCTGCCCTATTTTTTCAACCGTGTTAGCCTGTCCTGCGAGGTATTAGTTCTTATTAAATTATCTCCCACTCCGTGGTACTAATGGCTTCGTAAAACGAGGACAATTTCCACTTATACATCACCCCTCTTAAAGGGTGTGTCTGCGATAGTGGCAATAAAAGAGTTTACAAAATGAAATAACGCGGCACGTTCCTCAAGGCCAGTTTCATGCACATGAGGCCACCTCATTCCTTTTCCTCGTGGGAGGCCGCTCTTCAGGCCACTTGCTCGCATGACCAGCTCTGGCTGGTGGACTGTGCTTGCCTAGAGATGTCCGCCAGGGGGCTCCCGGACGTCTAGGGGCCCAACCACATTTAAATAGATCCAGTAAAGTTTTATCCATCCATCCATCCATTCGAAGGGCACTTTAATGAACTCTTCACGACTCCAGTCATTTATTGGCGCACCACATTACGTGGTTCGCATATATTGTGCGCCAATCAATCACGGAAACTGGATCATTGGAAGCGAGTATTCTTACGTATTGATCGCGTGTCGGCGTTTGTTGGTGTAGATATTCATTTTCATACTCATTTTCTTTTGCTCAGAGGAGATATACAATGATAATCAAGGGTAGGCTGTGTGAGCTGAATGAAAAAATATAGTAAGGAGAACATAGTAAATATAAATAACAGAAAGAACACTGGGTTCATTTTTTCCACAGAAAACAAAAAGAATCGAAACGTAACTTTGTTTCGTCTAAAGCGGTTGGCATGTTCTGCTATCAACATCTCGCGATGTCCACGCGAAGCGCAGCTTGTAGGCAGCGTGGAATTGACTCGCAGAGCGCATCTACGAAGTCCCTCCTCTCACCAAAGCCCTTCCACTCGCGCGTTATGGCGAGCCAGAGCTCGTCGGCACTTGCCCCTCCAACATTCAGCTTGGATAAACTTTCCTTCATCGTGCCCCACACGTTCATAACAATGAAGTCTGCACCTTTCGGAGGCAAGTAAAGAACGCGAACACCACATTTTAAAGAAGTTTTTCCACAGCTCTGGCCATGTGCACCGGCTCAGGTCTTGTTGGAACAAGTAGCAGCCATCTTTAAATGGCCCGTCAAGAGCGTATGGCAATAGGTGGAAGTCCTGAATTTCGCTGTAAACTTCAGCTGTGAACAATGGGGACAGCCGGATTATCGGACCGAGGCCCTCTTTGCTAATTGCTCCCCAAACGTTGAGGGCAGAGTGGCCGCTGTGGTAGATCTCGGAAACATACTCAGGCTCATATCTACACGAAAAGGAGGCAATGGATAATGGTCTTTTCAGATGAAAGACCTCATGCGCGTCCGAAGAATTTGTGCTTAAAAGGTCAGAATGAAAAGGAAAATACGTGCAGTTGTATGGTCTCCATACCCGGCGCTCTTAATCCCATCTAGATGAAAATGTCGATTCATCTGAGAATATGACTTCCTTCCGTTCTTCACAGTCGTCAGCGCTCATATGCCCTCCCAAACTCAAGGCGCCGGCGTTTTTGGCACTCCGTAATGTGTGGCTTTTGTGCCGCGAGAAATCCACGAAGACCAGCCTCTCGCATGCGCCTTCTAATTGTTTCCTCACTGGCTTGCAGATTGAGGGCTGTCTTGATCTGGCGGGTGCTCTAAAAAGGAAAGGCAACGGCTGCAGCAACAATCAGAAGGTCGGACTCTTGCAACATGCATCGGTGTTGTACCGATCGTGCTGCATCTTTGAGTCGGCCATCTTCATCCCTGTATGCTTGGTATATTCGGTTGACCGCACGTATAGACTTTCCTGTGAGGCGGCATATCTCACGTTGAGGTATATCTTGTGAACTGAGCTTAATTATATTTCTCCGCACATTCATCGGCACTTTTTTCGGCATGTTGCCTCGATTGTAATAGGGCGGAATTCGCGTAACTGTCATTGTTTAAATATGTTCGTATCTCTTTATCAATCGAGCCGCCGATATCATCATGGTTGCATCAGACGCAAACGCCGCCCTTTGCCAGCGCTAGTCACGGTCACCTACCATAAATATTTTGAGCAAATGATAAATACGGCCCACATGAAAAATGAAAAACAAAGGCGCCCAAGCACCCGACCATGCAGACACGAGCGCTTATGCTCCAACGCGAGTGCATGCGCAGACACAGCTTGTCACGGACACCATCGGCCCAGCCCCCTTGACAAAACGTTAAGGGGCACCTAGGGCTACCGTTTTGGAGCAACGCAACCCAAACTAGATGCACTAGGGAGCCAACCCTGCTCGCTAGGGAGACCGCGCACGCGCAGACCATGGTACTACTTTTTCCACGGGCGCGCTCCGTCGGCGAGCGGCCGCGTGTGTTGCGTTCCGAATTATTCTGAGAGCGCCTGTACATAAGTGATCACAGTAGTGATGAAAGCAGCAACAAGAAAGGATATAACAAACATGTCAGGAGAGAAAATTATATAGGCGTTAAAGGCGTAGTGAACGTATACGTAAGGCATGGCAGAGGTGTCAGTAAATTAACATTAGTTCTAAAAATGGACTGTCAGCAACTGCTTAAATTTTTGTGGATCCCACTCATTAACTACTGATTCTTTGCACTGTATATGGAAATGCACGAGCGGCATTCTCTCTTCGTGAATACTTGCGCGAGCTTTCACGTGCTACGAGACGCCTGCAGTTAGAAGGACGTTGAGTTGAGTTGAGTTGAGTTGTTGTAGGCTACGGGTGGGATTAGCCTTGCAGTTGCTGCCGGCAATTGCTCCACCGTAGCGACACTTAAAATAAATAAATCACATAATCAGACACAGACCTCCCAATTACAAATGGTCACTCCTCAGTTCACCATGTGGAAGCCAAATCCGTGTCCTGTAGGTAATTTAACAGAAGGCGAGAGACCTCCTTCCTACACAATCGGTTCCCGCGCGGGAAAACAATGTCCTGAAGAGAGCTGTGAGGAAGTCCTGTGTTCTTGAGGGACCCGAATAACACCCTCCTTTCCGCGGTATACACAATACAGCACATTAGGTAATGTTCTATGTCACCACACACACCACACGTTGAACATAATGGTGATAACGCCAGGCCAGTCTTATACTTCCACGCAGGGGTACGAGCAGAGCCCGTGCGAATGCGGAGCAGTAAGGTGGCTTGGTTTCTTTTGAGACCCTTGATCACACATGGCTTGTGAGGTGAGCTCCACAAAGAACTGAAGTGGCACGACACCGCTTCTCTGAAGAGTCTCTTGTCTTCTTGAGGCACTTTTCTCAAAGGATTCCCAGACAGCGCTCTATGGGCGAGGCTGTCCGCCATCTCGTTGCCTATGATACCTATGTGTGATGGCACCCATTGGAATCGTATGGAGAAGCCTTTGACACGGAGATTTTGCACCGAACGTAGGGAGCTTAGAGATAAGGCATCAGTAGGGAACCCGTGCTCTAACCTTTGAAGGGCGGATTTCGAATCTGTAAGAATGACAACAGGTTGAGGCGTACAAAACCGTAGCTTTTTGAGAGCTGCCTCAATGGCAACGCTTTCTGCCGTTGTGGAGGACACGACTGCAGTGAAGCGAACGGACCAATCATACTTCAAAGAGGGAATGTGAAAAGCAGCTGCACTAGATCCTCTGACCTTGTCCACAGAGCCACCAGTAAAAATTTGAAGATGACGTGCATATTGAGTTTCAAGATGTTCCAGTACAAGCGAACGCGTTGCCGCCAAAGGAGAACTCCGCTTAGCACGAACGTGAGGAACTGCCAACGAACAATCGAGGCTCGCAAAAGACCAAGGTGGTTTCAACCTCTTAGTTCGACTTCTAGCGTCAAGACCCAGGTAACTAAGAGTAATAAGGGCCAAGTACGCTCGGGACTCGGATCTCTTTCGAAGGCGCCGTAGAAGGGTCGGCCGGCTGCCGTCTGTTTGAGGCGGCCAATTTGCATCAATAACCTTTGTGAAGCGACTAAGGTAAGAGGTCTCGATAGAGATTCATAAAGTACTGCATTGTTAGGAGCACTCTGCGGAACGCCAAGAGCCCTTCTTAGGCCCTTTCTGTGCAGAACCTCAAGTCGTTCCAGCTGTGATATCGATGGGGGAATTAAAGGGAGCTGATACATTATTCGACTCGTCACTAGTGCATCGTGCAACCTGATCATTGAAGAAGGGTGATTTCCCCATTGCTCACTTGCAACTCTACGGATCACATTGAGACGCGAAGATATCGATGTCACAACCGAGTCCACAGCTCGTCGCCACTGTAGGCGGTAGTCAATAATGACGCCCAAAAAGCGCTCCGCTCCTGGACGCTCCGACAAAGCCTTTCTCGGGGCTAATCTTGTACGCGCACACACCTAACAAAGTGTACGCGAGGAAGGCGACATCGCAACCGTAATACGAAAGATATGAGTTCTGCCCCCGCCAAGTTGTATTTTCGTCCATTTTCATTGACCTTATTGATGCGAAAGCGCCAAATTGCCCATTGAGCGAAAAAGCTGGCGTCTGTAGTCTGTAGCAGTGAAACAGCACCTAAAGTCCCATTGGCTGCGACCTCACGTCCCAAACGCGCCTCGACGCAGCAGAACGGGAACACCTGCCGCCGCGTTAGCGCGCCAGGTGTTGCGTGAGAGGAGAAGGCAGCGCCGCAGGCTGCTGCTGCTTGCGGGCTCGGGCAGTGCGCGCCACCTGCCGGCCTTGGTGGCCGCTGTTACTTCCTGGGTCTCTCGTCGCGCAGGGTAGCGGTGGCATGCGGCTCGGGCAGCACGTACCGCTATACACGCAGCGCAGAACTCGAAGGACTACTCATCAAAACTCATCAGAACTGCGTGGGTGTCCTCGCATTTTTCATTTCTACATTTCTATTAAACGTAGCAATTAATTTCCCCTACACTTTCTCTGACTTTACTGTCATTTATTTGTTATTGCCTCTCTCTTTCCAAATCATTTTTATCCAGAAAGTTTTTTTCCGAGCAGTACTATAGACCTAAAGAAGTCGCAATTTCACCCAAAAGGCGAAGCATCGATTGCAACAGCAAATTATTAGTAGCTGTGCGAAGTAAGGATAGCAGTTTCATTGGCCGTATAAACTTGTAAACATTCGCTTACTGAATAAATTATCAAGCATAGTGTTACGCGTGCACAAGCAAACGTGAAAACTTCTCTCTCTACGACCGTGGGCACTCGCTGTCAAAACGCTGACGTGCGGAAGCTCGGCAGCAGTAGCGAGGGAATCGACCTTCGCGCTGCCTCTCACTTCAACACGAACTAAGCGGCGAAAACACAGCGCGTATACAGCTATCAGCACCTGGGGCGCTCTGTCTCCATCGCAGATCGCTATCAAGCTAAAGCCCGCTCGGCCACGCCATACACAGCCGCTGACGAAGCAGCACCCCCCCCTCGGCACCTTACTTGCGATGGAAGACGTCGCGCTTCCTCCCCGCCTTCCTCCCTTGCGCGCGCAAGATCCAGCCGTCATCAACGGCTCACCCTCGCGCACTTTCACTCGCTCATAGAGCATGCGGCGCATGACCATCGTACGTGGACTTTATACTGAACATCACGGCGACACAGACAATGACGACGGAAATGCGCCTGGAGTGTCCATGTATCAATAAAAAACGTATGAGCTAAGCAGTTATTCCCGCAACAAGAGTTGCTACTAACTCCTTTTGCTTCTCTCGTGTATAAATATGCTTCAGAATTTGGAAAGTGGAGATATCGCACCCTGAAAACATAACCTGCATTCTTGGAAAAACGCGTTTTGTGTGCCTGTCTTCGATACAGTGTTCAGGGGTGATTGCTTGGGACTACGCTAACTCGCATTGATGACAGACAATTGAACGAACAAATCATTTGGAATATCAACCTCGCAAGCCGTTGCAGGAGAGCGCTACGAATGCATTGTAGCAATTCTTACTGACGGCAAACCTGCACAATTGACGTTAGCACTGACAACTGGCAAGTATTATCTTGTGCTGCGAATGGCGCTGACTGTGTGCCAGTATTGCCATTCTTTTCCACATTTCGCTAAACTGCGACATAAGAATTCGCTAAACTTCAGCGAATATTGCCTCAAAGTCGCTAAAATTGTTGTTAAAGCTGTTGAGTGAATTTTGAAATAACGTGGGCCTTTTGGCCTATAACACTACAACATAAATAATATGGCGTAAATCAGCTACCGAAGCGTCTTATCTTTGTTTAGTGCCTGTGCAGGTGAAAAATAAACATCAAATTTGCCGGCAGGGTGTGTAGGGCTTTTAATTCACTAAGATCTACACAACAATTGACGGATGAAGCAAGCTGAAATATTGCGTTTACTTTCAGATTGTAAGGTTAGAAAGCTAAGTAGATTAAAAAAGCACAGGTAACGTGATTTTCTTAGTGTGAAAGTTAGCACGAATAAACTTGAACTTCATTCTTGTGCATACCATACAGCAGAGGCATGCTCCAGACTGGCCGTGGTAGTGCAAACACTACGCTGCTGCCCCTCGATCCATGTGAAAGCTTCATGCAGCATTGATTCGTTCGGAAGCCGTGAGAAACGGAAGCGTGTGTTCATCCTCTTGTGAACGAGCCCAGTCGCTCGCACAGGTACGCGTTTCTCGATCAATTTATTATGCATCTGCTGCGTTCAAAATATCACTATGCACTTTATTGCACTTACTTTTGTTAAATAATTTACTGCTACGGTTGCGAACGTTGGCTAATTCAAAATTTTGTCGAAACTGCGAAACCTGCACTGTTAAGACCCATTCAAATCGGCTTTGTAAAAAAAAAATTAGAAAGAAAACCCATTTTGTGAGTCCAATGTGAGGCCTCTTAAGACCACCGTGCTTCACTGGAAAGCATGCACAAGCTCGGCGTGAAGACGGCCATTGCTTCATCGTGGTCACAGAGCCCACGCACCGAAGAGGCAATTTAGGGTCGTTACTTGTAGTTTCTAAGTAATAATGTGCGTCCTAAAAGTCATTTTCGAAGTAAGTTTCATAAATTCGGAGTCGCTAAAACGTCCCCAATTGTTATTTTATGTCGCTAAGAAAAAGTCGCCGGCCACTAAATAGAAAAGTCTGTCGCTAAACAGACGAGAAAGTCGCTTCTTAGTCAGAGAAGGAAATAAAAAATACTTATCCTGTGTAACTGCATAATGAACGATATTGTATTAGTAGGCAAGGGTATCTACATTGATGAAGAAATGATGCAAGTTACCCGCATAACAAGCACTCCATTATTTCGTCGACCGCGCACGAATGGAACCGTCTTCCTTCTCACATTGCAAATAATGGAACTGGCGATTTATTTTCCACCCTTGTGCCACACTGCTTCCAAGGATAGCATCTGATTTTGTTTTAGTTGATTGAAGTGGTAATGTTACTTTCATTTATAGATGGGCTACAATGTTATTGTCGTATTGCACTGTATTGCCCTTTTGTATTTTGTATAGTGTTAATGCATTGAAGCAATAATGCTTTATTTTGTTGTATTAATGCCTCAACGTGATATTGTATATATGTAGTGATATGCTGATTTGTTATTTCTGTTGACCACTCCTATATATAGGTCTAATATTGGACTGATAGTATCTTCAAAGAAAAATAAAATAAATGTCGCGAAAAAATCGCTAAAATGGCAACACTGCCGTGTGCATTTGCCCCTGTGCGTGTCTCTTTCTTTTTCTTAACTTTATACCTCCCCCCTTCCCCCTCCCCCGCAGTGTAGGGTAACCAACCGGATTTTTTGTCATGTTAGCGCCTTGAATCTCTCTCATCCTCCAAACTTATTTCTAAAGCGTTGTTTTATCTCCCATAAAAACTGGGCGGCAAAACCGGAACGCTTGTGCCCATTTCTACCGGTGCGTGACAGGCGGTAATGGGAGATCATACGATCTTCAGCTGAGGCAGGAGGTTCCCCACATCTACATCCTTCCCAGACCAAAAGACACCGCAGAGTCCCAATCGCTTTTCAAGTCGGTCGTTAACAACTGGCATGTTAAAAACGCAAGAAAAAAGAAAAGACGCCATGGTTAGATGCGCTTAGAACGTAAACCTCGAAGCCAGCATCTCCGCTTACGTGGAGAAAGTAACCGTCTCCTCATGTTCCTTGCACAGTAAAAACGTTGCGCCCTCACGGCTGCTGGTTCGTCCAAAGAATAATATCCTTAGCCTTAAGAGGAAACTTTAGCTCGATGCCAATTCCGATTTCCTTATAGAAATACATGTAAAACTCAGCAATTACTTTGTGAAACGACCGGTTTAACAACCCTTATCGATTGTTATCAACCTTATCGGACTCGATCCGAGCCTTATCAACCCCTATTGGTCGGTATCAACTTTATCGCAAACGATCCTATCCTTATCAACCATTATCTGCCCTTATCAGCCTTATCGGACATGGTCCGACCCTTATCAACCTTATCAGAATTGCTGCTACCATCATAAGCCATTATTGCTCTTTGGAACCTTATCCATCCACGTCCAACCATTATCAACCGTGATGAGACCCACATAACCCCTCGTCACTCCTTATCAACTCATTGACTGCTTATTCGTCTGTGTTGCGCACCGTAAAGCGCAACACTCCTAAGAGATCAGTGAATACACGGAACACCACGTGGCCTTTTCTGATGTCAAATTTCGTGAACACTAACCCGAGGACTATGTGGTAATGCAGACACACCTGCTTAATTAGAATTTCATTTCATTTCATTTTATTACTTTAAACAATTCAAGAGAGTCTGCAGTCTGTAGTCCTAAAAAATTCAAAAGAGTCTGTAGTAATTCTGAGACCCTCATACGGTGTTAAACATTAAACTCATATCAATAATTTAGTCACTCACGCAATTAATTAACCAACCGCGAATAATTTAATGTATGTATTCGTCAATCAATTAATCAACGTGTTTGTCTGACAACTTATCAAACATTTATTCAGAAAGTTTCCTCGTGGAACAGGTGGCTGGAAAATTAATATTCTACAACTTCCTTTTCTCGAAACGCGTGAACATCTCTTCAAGTCCTCCCCCCCCCCCCCCCCCCACGCCGTGGCATGTGTTAAAAACACTATGGAAACAAAGACGCCGCACTGTTTCGAAACGAAGTGCCATCCAATACCGAGCGAGAGCGAAAGAAGTAATAAAAATGCCCGACTAATTGTCCCCGTGCGCTCTTTCTCTTGCGCGCGCGCAAGGAGAACTTACGGGAAAAGGATACAAACGCGTGGGCGGCCACACGCGTATTCCATTTTGTGCGTATGAGGACCCCATGGAATCGAAATGACGAGCATCTGGCATCCCTGGCGGCTTCTGTTCTGCAGTGAAGGTCAGGTAGCACGACGCAGCGGAGGCACAGAGTGTCAACAACAGATTGCGTTACAGCGCAAGACACTCGCCTCCCATATATGTAAGCGTGCGCTCTTAAACATTGCGCCTTGCTCTGCCAATGCGCAAGAAAACGTAACAAAAAAGCACAGGCCTATGTTATTGCAGACGACGTCTTGTTTTCGACGGGCCATCCTAATTGAACACAATGCGATCGTCTACGACACAATGAAACTCTCCTACACAAAATAAACGGCGCTATATGACGCACGCATTCACGTGGTTTACTCGAGCAAATCGGAATTCCAATTTTAAACACTGCGTAGCCTGATATTTCAAAGCTTGCCTCGCATAAATTATAAGGAGGCCAAACAGGTCAAGAGGTAAGGAACCCGCATTCAGGTAATTGGATATTTTTTTTTTTTTTAAGCTGGAAAGAGCCCGATTCCGCGTCGCGCAACAGCCCACGCGCACCCTCTGCACGTGGGCGGTTTCTCATTGAAGTTCCGCGCGAGCGAAACGTTTGCAGGACATCTTGCGAAGGGGCATACTTAAAGTCGCGGTACAGCAGCGCAGCACGGCAAATGGTTGGTTATTTTATTCTCCTTGCACTGATTACACCTGAACTCTATCTGAACGTCATGTATGAACATTAGAAGCATCGCTCTTACACGCGCTGTCGAATTAAACCGAGCATGTGCTGGTGGGCGAGTCGAATTAAATCTGCGCAGATACGTCGCAGTCCGCCATGTGATACGTTGCGCTTCGTGCAAATTGCCTCGTCTGCACAATCTTAAAACGAACATTTCAATAAGAGGCATATTGGTTGTTTGGTATGCGTTACTTGTATACAGTTCCATATGCTTTCCTTCATGTTACAGAAAGAAAAGCTATGTTTTCTTTTTTTTTACTTTATGAGGCCGCGGGTTTAATTGTTTGTTATAAAACGGCTCTCACAAGCAAACTGGTGAGTTTGCTGCAAGGCTTGGGCGAACGCCGGACGCTTTGCTTCACGTAACAGGAACAACGCAACCGGATGGCGCCACTGCGTGCGCGAGTATTTGAACGCACTCCTTTTAAATTGAATCGAGCGCTGACCGGACGAAACCTGTGCCTTTATCGTTTCAGCAAAACAGGTTTTGTACGGCCTGCAGTATGGATTAAATTACAGCCGTTCGGCAATGCGTTCGCAATATCATCACCAAGGTTTGCGCGACATCAAGAATTGCCCGACAAGCGAGACAAATAGCTCGAACACACAAGCGCACGAAGCCAATAGATAATGAGTTAGGAAAAGCATAGGGAAAACTGATTTTTTTAATTGAAATGAGGAACTAATAAAGGAAATTAAAATGGACAAGAACACACACTGCCGCCGATGCGAGCCGAACTCACGCCTTGCGGATTACCCGTGCGACGTTCTGTTGTTGAGCTATCACGGCTGTCGTCCTTCCATCTATTTTCTTGTGTATTTGTGCACATGTACTACATCTGTAGCAGGGGCGTAGCCAGGGGGGGGGGGGGGGCTTATGGGGATTCAGCCCCTCCCCCGAAATTTTTTCGTGCTGTCCATGCACCGCCCACCCAAGCAATCCCCGGTGCCGGAAATCATTCTGAATTTTTTCTAGATTGTCTTTTTTCACGCTGGAAAAGACATTTCAGTGCGAACCTTGCGAACCTTGCGAACTAGGGCTGGATTTCGCGGCAGCGCCCATGCACCGGGAGTCAGATAACGCCAAGCAGCCCCATCCGAGCACAAAGTTTCAACGGCGTTTTGATGGCGAACGGGCTCGCCATGGCATCTTCCGGAGGCCGCGGAATCTACGCAGCGCATGGATATCAATACCGAAATTTATGGGCATAAAGTTCTCAAACTTTTGATGTGAAAGGTGCATTGACATTTCCAAAGTTGTGCTTTAGATTTTAAATTGCGGAACTTTGTGGGTTTGATGTTACTATAAATATTGGACGCCAAAGGTGCATTGACTTTTCTAAAGTCTTACATCGGACCATACAACGAGACAAGTCAAATCAACACGCTATAAGACAAGTTGACAAAGCCAGCAGCGAGGTCGGATGAGATGAAGTGTTGTGGTGGTTCATTTGTGCCGTCATGACACATAAAAAAATATCAACATTTTTTTTCACCTATGCCAAAGCATCCATGTCAAGACACTAAAGTCAGCCAACGTTCTTATTTATTTTTTCTACTTCGACTTTTGTCCGCGAGGACACATTGAGCCTCCTCATTTCTTTTGTCCTCGCTACCCTACCCGCGGGCTGCCAGAGGTATCCAGAGCGAATACGTTTTTTTTTTTTTCCTCGTCTCGCTCCGACCACTGCGCGGCGCACTTCGGTGCGCGTTCGCTATTCTCTGGCCGAGTGGATTTTCGCCTGGCAGAGTTTTGGGCACTTTCTGGCTAGCAGACGAGAAAAATAAACTATCGTCGCTCGCCGCCATCCCTGTGGGGACTCGACGAATTGCACTGCGTTCGCTTGAGCGCAACCTCTCCGGAAAGTCTTGTCTCGCCAGTGTAGGATACCGAGCGGTATGCGTATGGTTCTCGGGGGACCAAGCGTCTCACGTTTTCTTCGATATTCTTTCGGTAGCTACATTAGGTGCCCAAAGTAGGCATTCGATTGTGGCCAACATACTCTGCGCTTTTTTCATTTTGGTACCCCAGCCCCACAAAAGAAAAAAAAAAGACATTGTTGTGGCGCGGCGAATTGTCGTATGGTGAAAGTTCGATTTTGTTACTTCTTCTTTTGGGGACGGTAATGGGCCACGGGACGCTTCAGTTGCCGGATAGTCTTATTATATAGTATTGCGATAAAAATTATATGGACACTCCATGCGCATTCCTGCCGTCGCCGTCGCCCTCATGTATCGTATAAAGTCCAAGGGCGATACCATCGTAACCGCGCGCCGCAGGCTGTATGTGCGAGTGAAAACGCAGGAAGGGGCATGGGGGGCTGGAATGGGTGATACGACGATGGTGGCTCAGTCTTGTGTGCGCAAAAGAGAAAAGCGGGGAGCGAGCGCGCCGCCTTCCGTCGCGCGCGATACATCGGGGGGAGTGGATGGGATGGGGGTGCGATCTAAGATTCTGGGAATCTCTGATTGCGCAATATGTTTATTTGCCTTGTTTGACGCATTGTATACAGTGACTTTTTTAGATACGTAGATTTATTGGAGACTTATACGTATATTTAAATATCTTGTTGCGGGGTTTTGTGTATACGTGCAGTGAACTTTGTTTGCAGTGACACTTTTTTGCCTTTTATCAAGCTCTATCTTCGCATTTGTATATTCCATTGTATCTTCGCATTTCTAATGCGCGAAGGTGAGTAAAATGAAAGTGAGCCAACCCACCCCGAGCAATAATTGTTCTGTCCATTATCTGCGAGGCATGCACCTGACACAGAGGCATCTCTCTATCACAAAAGTGACACGCAGGTGTGAGTATCAAGGTTGTTTAATGCTCTCATACACTGGGTTGAACATGGTTGCGCGACATAATGGACGCCCTAGAAGTTGAGCAACGTGGTGCCCTGAGGTTTTCGACAGTTGAAGGTATTTCCCAAAAAGGAATTAGTCGCCTTATGGCTGCCGTGTACGTTGAACATTGCATTTCATTGGCCACTGTGAAGCGTTCGAGCAAACCGTTCAAAGAAGGACGTGAAAGTTGCAAAGACGATCCAAGGCCCGGCCAAAGCCATCGTGCAATCACCCCTAACAGAATTGCAAAGGTTGATGAGCTGATGAGACAAGAAAGGAGGATAAGCATCGATGAAGTGGCAGAGCGTGTGACCATCAGTCATGGTTCGGTTCACGTCATAATTAATGAACATTCGGTTATCCGCTCTTGTATGCGCAATGGTTGCCCGAGATTTTGAACTATCGTCAGAAGACGGAGAAGTTCAGCGCTGCCTTGACTCATCTGATCCGGTATCACAATAAGGGTGACGACTTCTTGTCTCCAATTGTGATTGGGAACGAACCATGGTGCCACTTCTACAAGCCTGAAACATGACAGCAAAGCGTACAGTGGAAACTTCGAATTCACCACCCCCAAGAAAGGAAACGCCGTCATTTCCGCCGGAAAGGTGTTGTTGACTATTTTTTCGATCGACAGGGGCCATTAGTGATAGAATTTGCCAAATCTTGAGAGACTATCAATTTGTTTCGTTATTGTAAAACCAGATCGCAGCCAGATCGGCTGCGTGTCCCAATCAAGAATAAACTACGTGGAAAATTGACGAATGGGGTCATCTTGTTCCACGACAATGCCGTCCCCATGTCGCTGATGTGGTTAAATACAAAACTGGCAATGTTCAAGTGGGAAACGCTGCAACATCCGCCATACAGCCCAAACCTGTCACCTTGCGACTTCCACTTTTTTGGAGCATTTGAAAAAACAGCTCAAACGAACCAGATTCGTGTCGGACGATGACGTGAAAGAGTCACTTGCAGACTTTTTGAAGCAGCAACCCAAGGAATTTAATGAGACGGGAATCACGCGACTCGTTAGACAACGGCACAAATGTCTAAATGATCATGGAGACTACTTTTAAATAAGGTACCCCGTTTGTCATATATTCGCATTGGCTGACTTTCATTTGACTCGCCCTCGTTTATTTTGCAGAACTTTTATACATGCTCTCTTTTGCGGCTATAATTTCGGTGCAATTATTCACGATAACCGGTGACAGCTGCTCCTGCGTAATACATTGGAACAAATGACAGCGTCATTGAGATTTTTAACTGGCCGTTGCATATGTACAATAATCTAAACAAGGTTCTTGAATGACAAAGTTTCATTACAATATTTGTCCTCAGCTTGTTAATCTCATGGCCTTCACATTTTTCATATCAGCGGCATGCTTTGCCTTGCTGGTTTTGAACTGATATAGTTCTAAAGTTCGTGTGATATTTTATTTACTTACTGAATGGAGAAAAAACATGGAAGCATGGATATCGGTTATTCTGGGCACAATTTTTGGCACATACAAGTATATTCTTTTATGAAAAAATACATATTTTACTTGTTTTGACAGTGCGTAGCGTTTAGGAATTCGTTTGCAGCATTTTTAGCAATGACAATAGAGTTATTATTAATGTATTTGATCCCCAGACAACTCGTTTAAGAGGAAGCTATAGCTCGCGCCCAACTTCGACGCGGCCTATTCAAACACACGTAAAACGCAGAAACGCTTTTCTGTGATAACCCCCGGATCACTTTAATGAAATTTGTTGCATTTGAGAGAGAAATATATATTCTAGTGTCTGCTGGAAGCGGGATTAGGTTTAGGGCCTGAACATTATTTAAATATTTTGAAAAATTAGAAAGTTAAAAAAAAAGAAGCATGACGTTTACAAACTAATAGCTCTGCATCAAGCCCACATGTCGCTGTTCAGTAAACGGCATCTATTATAACAGTCAAAGGGGACAAATCTGGCTTGTCAATTCGTATCTTACGTGAATTGGTTACGTTGTGTACAAGGATTCTGCGAAAGCCGTATTTCCATAATGCTAAATTTCTTGAGATTCACGCGTAACATAGAAATTTTGTCCGCTGTAAACGTACTATTAGGTGAAATTGACAGAATTGTGATATCATTTTTAGTTGTTGAGTTACATAGTTTTAAGCTTGATAGTTTAGATTGCGGAAAATTTGCGATTTTAGTGAATTTTTAATAAAGAATTGACAACCTAAATGAAAAATTTGAAACAAGCAGTCACTGGAATTGAAGTTTTTTCTTTTAGATGCATCAAACCATGTCAAATTTGGTGCATTGGTTGCCGAGAAAAACGAATTCTTCTTCTACATGTATTTAGATACGAGCACCCGAGCTAAAGCTTCCTCTTAAGGAGGAGACCGAGCTGCAATTTGAGCCCCCCCCCCCCCCGAACGAAATTTCTGGCTACGCCACTGATCTGTAGTGCTTGGAGGGATGACCAGCGCCACTCACCGTAGTCTCTCTTGTAGAATAGAGAGGCACGTGACAGTCTTGGATGCATGTAGAGGGTGTTTGGAAGGAGTCCAGCGGTATGAGACGTTCATTGTACGATGTGGGCGGAAAACACGCGTCCCCGTCGAGACCATTGCCGCGGACGTGTTAACGGATCATTTTAACCGCAGGCCTCTCGTACTGATCACGAGCTCTCATACACTGCCTCGTGGCGTCAAGGTTGCCAAAGTCGAGACCAATACACATATACATATATGCATATAGACCCATATGTATTGTAACGCGGTTTATTGAGCACTCAGAATTGCGACCGTCTCAGTCGAGCGTCAGACATCCAGAGCGCGAGCCCCTCTTCGTCGGCGGGCCGATGATGATAGTGCGTCCATAGGGCCCGCCAGTCTTCTTCGCTACAACTGCCCCCTGGAGAAGAAGGAGACATTCTGGCGACTCAAGGAGAAGCGAGGACAAGGGCGTCGTAATAGGGTTTAAGCCTCTGGACGTGCACTGTCCCGCGTCCGCGACGCCTCAAGTCAGTAGATGGCGTTAGCGGCTCAACGACGTTGACTGGCGTCGTCTGTTGTACGACCGTGGTATTGAGCGAGGAGCTTAGAGGATAGACCAGGGGTACTTGAAGGTATCCACAGCGAGACTAGTGAGTCCGGCTGGTTGGTGCAGGGAGGTCGGTCATCATCGCGACGGAAGTTTTGGAGACTCTGGTCTTCCGCCGTGAACGAACGGGCCAGCTGACGGCATTCCTCAGCATACTTGGAGGCTTCAGACAGAGGCGTGCCCTCTGATGGGTCAGGCCGGTAGGGGAGAATGGTGTCGAGCGTAGAGGTATACGCTTACGGCCATATACGAGAAAGAATGGCGAAAATCCCTTTGTGGCCTGTGAAGCGGTGTTATAGGCGTACGTAACATATGGCAAAATGAGGTCCCTGGCCAGTTGGTATGATCCGATGTAATGTACATGGATAGCATGTCGCCCAAATTACGATTGAACCTTTCTGTTATGCCGTTCATTTGCGGATGATAAGTAGTAGTGGTGCGATGGACGGTATGGCATGCGGTCAGAAGGGCGTTAAGAACTTCGGAAAGAAACGCACGCCCTCTGTCACTCAGAAGTTCCCGCGGTGCCCCATGACGCAGTATGAAGTGATGCAGGAGGAAGGACGCAATGTCGCGGGCTGTCGCTGTTTGAAGTGCCGCAGTTTCTGCATAGTTGATAGTGCGTCCATAGGGCGCGCCAGTCTTCTTCGCTACAGTATATACATATGCAATGCGCGAGGAAGATAAGAGAAATCGAGGGGTTCGGATTTCATGTTCGTCAATATACGGAAGATGTCGGCTCGGTTCCCACATGCGGCGTGCCGTTTTGTCGTCCACTTTCTTTCTATAGCGACGCTGCATGTTTACCTCTTGCCCCCGAATGCATTCTTGCCCCGCATGCGTTCCCATGCGACTATTCCCTGGCCGGCTTACGTGCGTATCACGGCACGTGGAAAAGTAGACATGTAGTAATATATATATATATATATATATATATATATATATATATATATATATATATATATATATATATATATATATATGTGTGTGTGTGTGTGTGTGTGTGTGTGTGTGTGTGTGTGTGTGTATGTGTGTGTGTGTGTGTGTGTGTGTGTGTGTGTGTGTGTGTGTGTGTGTGTGTGTGTGTGTGATTTCATACATTATGCAGCCCATATGCAGCGTAATTAGCTTTCGTGATAATCCGTCCCCATATGAATGTTGCGTCCCCACGACTTCGTTTTTTTTTCTTCTTTTTGATGCGGAAACGTCAAATGGCTCATTGAGTGAAAAAGCCGGCGTCCGGCGTCTGTAGCAGCGAAACGGCACCTAAATGCCCATTGTCTGCGACGCAACGTCACGAGCGCGCCTCGACGGGACTTCTACTGACTGTGATGCCACGGCACGAGTGCACCCCGATGGAGCAGAGCGGGCGAAATGAATAATTAAGCGCTTTGAGCTAGCTGCTCTATTTTTACTGTGGTGGAAAACTGTTTTGCTTTACCAAGAACCTTACGTTCAGTGCCTTCATTTCAGTTTCTTAGGCAAAACGTCAAGTTGGCGTCACGTAACGAAAGCAAAATGGGGCCATCAGCGCCATTTTATTCGCGTCGCGTCTACGTCATGAATCGAAGAAAATGGCGGAATGTCCAGAAAAGCGCCCCAGAGCTGATAAGCTGGCTCACCTTTCACATCCAGCTACACGTTCGCAGACGTTGAGCGGCATTTGCATCGAGCGAGTGCGAATCGATGCATCTCACTTGCGGTTCGCGCGTTTGTTCGTTTCACGTCATTCGTGAGGAGCCAACCAACGCGCATGTATCGAGCGGCTTCCTTCGAAGTACGTTATTTACGGAAGGCTGTAAATCTCAGCTGTCACGCATTTCTGACTCCTTTTCAAGTAATGTGCGTGTCCTACTTATAGTGCAGAACTGCCCAACCCCCCCATTTCGTAAAATCTATATTAAAACGAAGCTTTCTTTGGCACAATCCTCCGGCACTTTGCATGGCCCTTGCTTGTCGCCTGGTCGCGACAGTGTAATCAAAGCAAGCGACTTGGTGGGCCGATCCTAATACCAGTGCACAATAGGTGGTGTCCAACTCCACGTCCCAGCGAAGGTTTCCTATGAGTAACAGAAACAGGTCTAGAAGGCTGTGCTTCCGGCGCATGAAGTGGGTCATGTGGGGCGCCGTACACTGTAAACGGAAATAACTCCGAGGTGGGAGTATACTGCTTGTCCTATAGCGACCCCCCGGTTCGGAGTTTTTTTTGCTCCGTATGATCGGAGTAGAATTTTTACTCCGTACGAGCGGACTTTTCGCGTGGAATTATGGGAGTTTTTTTTCTGTCTTTTCTTTATTTTTTGCTTTGCTATTGACGGAGTTCTTTCGAGGTGCAATGGGAGTATAAAAAGAGCCATCGCGTGAGTTTGCGCGAACATGTTTACATGCAGAGGCTGCTGGTCAAATTTCGAAATATGCACAGGAGACCGCGTCGAATTCGACGGAACAAGTCAATGAAAGCACATATATCATGACATACATAAACATTTCAGAAACACCCAATGCAGAAATTTGAAAGACATCACACGTACACGCGATACTCAAGAAGCAACGGTGCCAGTATATATAGCCACGATATTGTGTGCCTCGAAACCGCCTAGGGAGCAGCTGTGCTGTTTTGAGAATTACGACTCACATGCTCGTTCATACGAGATCTCTCTCTCTGAAATTAACAGAATACCTTAAGCAACACAAAACTGTTAATTCAAAATAGTGAGAGAGAAAAAGTTAATGGCGTAATTTTTCAAAATTATCATGCCATTCTGTGAGTGCTGAAGCGACTTCGCACACTGCCGGCGTTCGCAGCCAAAAAGTAGTGCGTTAGTTACAGTAAGCAAGAAAAATGTAAGTGCATGTGTTGCATAGCAAAATTAAATTTTTGCGATATAGTGGTAGCGTAGCAAGAAATTATTACGTTTGAGCATGACCCGCAGCAGCCGACATAAATAACACCGAGAAATGCGCAGTCATACATTTTATACACCGCACTACTTGCTCTGCGTCCGAGCAATCTGTCTCGGTTGCGAAAAGGAGCTACATCGCTGATCTGTCGAGTGAATCCCTAAACTCGGAGCCAGCAGGCATGCGTCTAAATCAATGTCTCGGATAGAGCGTAATGTTAATGCAATATAGGAAGCAACGACGTGACCAAAACATATATGCGCGATAACAATTCGATTCACATCGCTCAATAAGAAGCTTTATTTTCAGTACGCATACTTATGTCCTACCGTTTTTCTTCGGGCGAGGATATCCGTTCACAGGTACATAAAAACAGTTGCTTGCACTCCGGTCTTTCTCACTGGCAACACAGCACCGCAACGAACTTGGGTTACGCCATTCATGCGCGACTAGCACGGATGTCGTCGCTCGAACACTGGCTACTGTTGCCATTGCTACGCGGTCCTTTCAAACACTACACTGGACGTTGTCAGCATGTACTAAAAGGTCATAGAAGTCGCATTTCACGTACTGAAGAACACAAGACAGGGTGACGCAGCACGAGAACACAGCCAGAACGTGAGCCGACATCACGAGCCAGTGAGCAGCTTCGAGGTATACCTAAGCCTTTTTCCGCACTTGAAAACGTGGTTCTTGCAATCATCGTTGTCAGCAAAGCGATCACAGCTAATGTACTTGATGCTGAGATACAGTGAGCTTCAGGCATGCCAATAACACTTTCTGGAAGGAAATACGGGAAACAAATTGACGAAACGCTGTCGCGGAACGACACTTCACAGACGTAAACAAATCGTCAGCCATGAGCACTGCCCGCTCCGCCGAACGCGCCCGGTCGCTGGCGAGGCGCACAGCCTCATGGGAAGCGCCACGTGACCAACCTGTATCGGCGGATGGGAGTTTTTTTAAAACTCCCTGTCGGAGTTTCACGGGAGAACAAGATTTTTAAGCGGAGTAAAATCGCGTCATGTCGCCTTAATACTCCCGCAGCTAGCCAGCGGAGTGAAACGAGGGGATGACGCTGTTTTGCTCCCATACATCGGAGTAAATATTTGAGAGGGGAGGTTTTAGGGCACATCACCTCTTAAAAACTCCCAGGTGGGTTTATTTTCGTTTACAGTGTAGTAAATTGCTCCGGATCACTTTTGACCACCCGAGACTTTTTCACGTGCACCTAAACCTACGTGGGCACTATTTCATTCCGCCATGTGTCTAAGCACGGCCGCCATGGCCACAAATCAAACTCAGACTCGTGCCCAGCAGCAGAACACGATAACTATAGTGACTCACCGCGGCTGGTCTTTCAAGCGTTTTAGTGCTGCTTAACATCACAGTAGCATGGTAACGTCACAGTAGTATGGTGACGTCATAGCACGCACACGAAACATAGCATTAACCAATACAGCTAACCGACAAGTGTTCCGAGCAGCCTAGGTGTATAACAGTCATCAAATGGTGAGGCAGCTCCAGATTTCTGGCGAGACATGTTACGTTTGTTCAGCAAGCTATTGCCTACTCCTCGCCTATCACGCATATAGCCTTTGTTTGGGAAGTTTTGAAAGTCTGAGAAACTGACAATCGTATTTAGAAGACTAGATATTCGGTTTTAAATATGCTGCCTTCCACAGGCAGTTCTAATCTTTCAAATTTTTGTACCCTGTGAGCGGAGCCACTATAGAACAACTTGGAGAGAATTGTGTCTAGACTGCAATTTAACATTTTAAATGTACAGAAGCAGCTTGATATAATAGCCTGATTTCATGGCAATGTGGAAAGTTTCAATAACTAATTTCGGACGCACGCTGAGGTGTTGTGTGTGACCGCGGTACCCGTCAAATATTCCCAGTGTACTTTCTTTTTCTGTAATCTGATAAATGCTGCGTTAATTTCCGTTGTCGTTGTGCCCCGAATCAACACACAGTAGCATATATTTCTGGAACGAAGTAATATTCTTAGAAATCATTGATTACATCTGCTATCACGTGATATTAGCTGCCTGTTTAATTCTACCTTGTGGTCCTTTCTGGACGTGAATTAATGTTCCTTTCTGTAGCTTGACTTCCTGTTTTGTCTTTAGTGTATCTACCTATGTGAGCTGATTAAATGATTGATTAATTAATTTATTTATTATTGCAATAGCAATTATATGGACACTCCAGGCTCACTTTTGTCGTTGGCGTCGCCATTGCCGTGATGTTCCGTATGAAGTCCAAGGGCGATAACACCGTCGCTGCACGCCGTGTATTGTATGTGCGAGTGAAAGCGCACGAAGCGAGCCGACGATCGCTGCTCAATCTAGCGCGCGCAAGGGAGGAAAGCTGGGAGGGAACGCGCCGTCTTCCGTCGCGCGAAAGGCCGTGTGGGGGGATGGGAGCGAGAACGGGGGCGGCATTTTTCTCCGGCATCAACTGCGTATTTTGCGACCGGGCGCAAGGGAAACCGACGATCGCTGCTCAATCTAGCGCGCGCAAGGAAGGAAAGCGGGGAGGCAGCAAGTCCGGCAGCAAGTGCAGACTTCGCGCAGCCGAGTGGGGTCGCGCGCTTTATCTTGAAAGCGATCTGCAGACGTTTGTGCGTGCTGTGTTTTCGCCGCTCAGTTTGCTTTGAAGCAATAGATAGCACGGTCACTTCGCTCGCTGCTGCTTCCGCGCTTCCTCACGCCAGCGTTTTGACAGCGGGTGTCCGCGGTCATCGAGTGTGACGTGGTCATGTTTGCCTGTGCGCGCTGATACCATGCTTGTTAATTTAGTTAGTACGCGAGTGTTTCCAAGTGTATACGGCCGATAAAACTGTTATACTTAATTCCTATAGTTGTCTACTAATTTGCTATCGTAATCGATGCTTCGCCTTTCGGGCGAAAGTGCGTCTTCGTTATTTATTTATTTATTTATTTATTTATTTATTTATTTATTTATTTATTGAGTGATTGATTGGCGTGGTTCAACGTCCCAAAGCAATACTGCAGGGACATGCGAGACGCCATTACATGTAGTGGAGGGCTCCCGATTAATTTCGACCACCTGGAGTTCCTTGGCGTGCACTTACATTGAGGCACACAGGCGTTCTTGTATTTCGATCCATCGAAATGCGGTCGCCGGAATCGAACCCGATACCTGCGGTGCTCAACGGCAGAACGCCTCAGCCGCTGATGCGGGGGACATGCGCGCTGATTTTGGCGTTTCAGCGTGTCTCCCGTGCCCTCGTGTTCTGAGCCGTTCCTTAGTGCACCCATGTCGCCTGTCTTCATGTTTGACTTTTTCATTGTTTTGCCTTTCTTCTGTCAAGTGCCCGCTTGTTATATAATTTTTATGTGTCCGTTTTATACGTGAAAATTATTAGCCGACGCCGCTTAAAGGCGCGACCACGTTCCTTATATATTTATAAAAAAAGAAAGTCGCTAGATAAAATGTTATAGTACAACGGGTATTTTTTATTGTTGCCGAAAGTGTGTTGATAATGGGCTTGATTTATTTTTGAATCCCATGCATCTACTTAATTGTACCGCCAACTTATCTACGCGTTCGCTCCAAGAGATGTCTTCTTGTAACGCCACTGCAAGCAATTTTTAATCCTAACTCGCTTCAACATGTGGTCCTCAAAGGAAATGCGGAAGTTGAAATTCCGCGGCTTATTCACAGGAACAAAAATCGCGTGTATCTTGCTCGTGCTAGGTGCTAATTTGTTAATCTGAATTCAGGAAGAAAAGTGATTTAAATGTGCATTTTACACTCCATTCAAGACCACAGATAGAAGCGGGCCGGTGAAAAAATTGGTGCTAGTGTCGTCTGCGTACATAATTTTGGAAAATACGGAATGTCACCAAGGTCATTTGCGTAAGTTATAAATAGGAGTGACCCACGTTAGCAGTGACTGGCATTCCGTGAGGTCATGGAATGTTGGTGCAGGAACTACAGGTTGGGGCGACCAGTTGTCACTCCATGATGTCTTTCCGTCTTTGGTCTGTGGCTTATCAATCCCGGACAACTGACCAGCAGAACCCACCCGGAGTTCCGCCTTAAAATGAAGGACAAGAACTCCAGAGCACGTTCATTAATACTATCTTCAGTTACGGAGTGCACATTTATGCACATTTTATGCACATTTATGCACACATTTGTCTTTGCCACTTCTGTCCGATATACGGGGTGTGTTTTTTAAAACATATTTTTTTTAATCGCCTGGGGAAGATAGCGTAATCCTTGAGCTGGATTACTCGAAGCGGCGGGCATTGCTGCACAAGAAATCTAAATGCATAATCGAATAATTCACAAAAAATGTACAAACAACTTTTTCAGTAATTACGGCGCATATTGCAATTTACGAATGTTAGTGAGCTTGCAAGACATTCACTTGGAACGACTTCTAAAGGCCGCACGGGTTTCGAGACATGCACCGTGGAACTTGAGATCAGGATGCACTATTGCTCCACTTACTTTCTCAACATACCGCCGTTTTATACACTGAAGCTCAAAAGTAACTGGAACGCCCATGTAGTTAGCCGCATATTTTGACAGCGTATATCACGAAACTGGTGTCATCCTGAAAAATTTGTTCCGAGTGAATTCGCCTTGTGAACTCACCGTCTACAATTCGTAAATTACAACGTGTGTAGTAATTAAAATTAAATAATCTACCCCTATTCGCTCCTGTGAAGGTGGTTGGTCAGCGAAGCTGTAGAAATGTTGCCCCTATAGTGTTGGGCAACTGGTCATACACCGATCTCATGATGTGCGCCCATTACGCACATTGTTCTTCAAGGTCATGTATGGCCCAAACACACGTTTCACTGCAGTTTACAAAACCTTTGTTTCATTTTCTTACTTTGAAATTACTGCTATAACTACTTTGTGGTAGCTATGATACACACAAATGTTTCCGGTTCTTATTTGAGAAAGGTTGTTGGCCAAAGTTAAAATCTAAAAAAATCTGCTGATCTAAAATTTGACTCCATTAACGCCACTATGAATAACATCGTGATCACTCATGAAGGAATCGAATCAGCTATTGACGTCTCAAACATAACTCATCACCTGGCCCAAACGGTGTATGCCCTAAATTACTTATAATTACTAAGCCGGTTATGCTACGCGTTTTCGCAGCCAGAACAACAATCTATTTACACAGGATATGTGCCTGAAACCTGGAAAATTGCTCGTGTGTCTCCGGTATTGAAATCAGGCGAATCCTCCATGCCATCAAATTACAGGTCCATTTCCATAACCAGTATCCCTTGCAAATTACTAGAACACATCATATCACCCGCAAAATTGAATTATTTAACCGAGCACAGTGATTTTCTTTCTAACCAGCATGGTCTCCAGCACGGTCGTTCATGTGAAACACATCACTGAAGTTAGTTACCGACCTCCATATGCTGTTCATGTGACAATACTAACTGATGCCATATTTATCGATTTCGCTAAAGCATTTCATAAGGTCCCTCCCAGTCGTCTGATAATGAAACTTGACTGCCTTAAGATAAATAGAGACATTACTGACTGAATAACTAGCTTTAGAGCGCAGCTTTTGGGCGTCCATTCCTGCGTTGAGTGTCGGCGTACCTCGGCGTCGTTCGTCGGCGTAACCGATCACAGCGAAATGTGAAAGCGAACGCTGAGCTCAACGGGAGATGAAAGAAGAGATCGTGAGGAGGAAAGTGGAGGAGGAGGCTACAGTGAAAGCATGAGGCGGAAAGGGGAGGAAGAGAATATAGCGAAAGGGTGAGGAGAAAGGCAGAGCGCTCAGTGGACCGTAAATATGATCGCTTAGCGTAAACGGAAGGGAACAAGGGGAGCGCCCCTTGTTCCCTTCCGTCCTTCCTTGTTTGCGCTAAGCGATCATATTTATGGTCTACTAAGCAATATGAACCGACTAGCCCAGCAACATGTACTTCTAGAAAAGCAGAGTGTCGCACGAGACCACGAGATGGCGCCATAGTCTTTGTAGTCTGATTGTATGCGCGACGCGAGTTGTGTAGTACTTTCTGGAAGCCAAGCAATAACACTGGAACCTTCGATGAATCGTGTATACAAGCCGACGCGCTTGACCCGCAGATTAGATTTCCGATGACCGCTAACTCTGCTCGCCACTATCGTTGTGCTTGAGTGTTACTTGCTTTGCTGGGCACAAGTACGCCCAATAAAGAGTTACATTTGTAACTCACAGTTTCGACACTGTCCTTCACTGTCACTGCCACGTGACGATATAATCATAATAGGAAATAGTGTCGGCCAGTTCTTTCTGAACAATGAGCGACGCAACCGGCTGAAGCGCTTCATCCGTCGCAGCTGCTAAAGGCCGATCCACACGACGGACCAAATTGCTCTTCTGCACCGCGGTCCGCGCATCACGTGATAGGACGTCACCAGTTCGTGCGTACCGCCGTTGGCCCGCGCAAGACCGCGGCCCTCGCGGTCCAACAAATCGCCGAGGCTTTTCCCGCTTCCGTTTTGGCGGCGGACCGCATGCAAACCGCAGCGATTTTGGCGTAGCCAACGAATGTTGTCCGGCAACAGAGTGTCTTCAGCCAAATCCAATCTAGTTATCGGCTCAGCAAAAGCCAGTCAAGCCCTATGGTCAAGCCAGTCGTTTCATGTCCGCCGTTCCGCTTACACGTGAGTGCAGCAGATATATTTTTTAAACACCGTGTCCTCTTGGAGTGACGAGGAGAGAGAGTAAAACATCTTTATTAATAACACTTGAATGGCGAGAGCAGTGTGGGAGGAACCCTCAGTCCAGGGTCCCTAAGATGATTCCGGCGATGTTTCGAGCCCGTTGTATCACAGCTCGGAGGACCTCGGGAGGTCCGTCGCGGAGGGCATCGTCCCACAGCTCTTTGTTGCGTAGGGGGTAAAGGAGAGTTGGCAAGGGAGGAAAGAGATTTGCAGTGCACTCAATCGTGACTTGGAAGATTGTCGGCGAGCTGCCACAGCCAGGGCAACGATCTGCATGACAGTGTGGGTAGAATTTATTGAGAGAGACAAGATTTGGAAAAGTTGCGGTTTGTAACTGGCGTAATGCCACTGCTTCTTCCCGCAAAAAGGACGACGGTGGTGCGGCGTGGGTGCGACGAATACGTGTATAGTGACGGAGTATGTCTTTATAACGGAGCAAGGGATCCCCCCACTCTGAACTAGTCGCCTCACCACGCCGAGTCGCCTGGAGGGAAATTTCTCGGGCAACCGCATGTGCGCGTTCGTTACCCTGGAGCGAGGTATGACCAGGGGTCCAGAGTAAGTGGATGCGGGGAGATGTGGTTGGTGTATTTTGCGGGATCTGTTTGAGAATTTGGTGCGCTGCTCTCAGGATGCCATGTCCTGATAGGAACGCCCGGCATGCCTGTTGCGAGTCCGTCAATATATACACTTCCTCAGGAACACGGATGGCGTATCGAATTGCAAGAGCAACACCGAGAATTTCTCCGTAAGCGGCATTTCTTCCGCGCATTGCAGCAGAGTCTCTCAGGGATTCGGTGCCATCCAAAACTACCGAGGTATAGCCCTCTTGAGTGCGTGATGTGTCCGTGTATAAAGTATGTGTTTCCGGGATGTTTGCAAGCATGCGGCCAATGTATCGTACACGGGCTTTGCGCCGCCCTTTGTTATGCTCGTGGTGCATATTACGTGGCAATGGATGAATACTTAGTGCTTGGCGTATCGCTGACGACAAGATCATTGGACGGGTTTCAGACTCAAGGGGTGAGACAGAGTATCCTAGCCGTGTGAGAAGATGGCGGCCAGTAGGAGTGAGTAGGAAGCGCTGGCGATGGCTGACCCAATGTGCCTCTAGCAGCTCGCCTAGTGTGTTATGTGTCCCTAAGTTAAGGAGACGGCGTATGGAAGTATAATTCGGGAGGCCATGGGCCAGCTTCGTCGCTTTGCGAATCATTGCGTCTATGCGAAGTTGTCGCATAGACGGGTCAACCGCTGAAATGGGAGATGGTATGTAAGGCGGCTGATCACGCATGCCTCCACCAAGCGCAGCAGGTCCTCTTCTCGAAGGCCCGAGCGCCTGTTGGAGACCCTCCGGATCATGGCCAGAATTTGCTCAATCTGTCTGGATAGAAAGGAAACAGTGTAGTTTGACCTGCCATCCGCTTGGACGTGTAGGCCGAGGATACGAGCACGATTAACCTGTGGTATCGGTGGGCCATCCACGTGCACAGTGATAGGGGGAGTAGAGGAACGGCTCCGGGGGCGAATGATTATGAGCTCCGACTTTTCCGGAGCACATCTTAAGCCGTATTTTCTCGCGTACTCGGAAACTGTATCGACTGCTTGCTTTAGTCGGTCCTGGATGGCTCCGTCGGAACCCCGTGTCGACCAGATAGTAATGTCGTCCGCATAAATAGCGTGGGCGACATCAGGGATCTGGTCGAGTAGCCGGGGGAGCCCTGCGAGCGCGATATTGAATAGAGTAGGGGAAAGAACTGAGCCCTGGGGTGTCCCACATCCTACAAGGCGAATCGTACCGGATCGATGCGGTCCCATTCCTACGGTGGCTGTGCGATCTCGAAGAAATGCGCGGATATAGTTGTACATACGAATTCCACAGTGTGAATGTGCAACATTGCGAAGAATGAGGTCATGTTCAACATTATCGAATGCCGCTTTTAGGTCTAAGGCGATGAGTGCTCTCGTTTGGGCGGACGACGGAGGTCCTATGACCTCCTCCCGCAATTGTAAAAGCATATCTTTGGCAGACAGATGAGCCCGATATCCGAATTGAGAGTTAGAAAAGAATGATTTTTCTTCGAGGAAGAGCTCCAGACGCCGCAAGAGTACATGCTCCATGAGCTTACCAATGCAGGATGTTAGGGAGATGGGTCGTAAGTTTTCAACCTTAACAGGCTTGCCCGGTTTGGGGATAAGTGTGATGTCGGCGTGTCCCCATGCTTGGGGAAGCATGCCCTTGCGCCAGCAATCATTGAAGATATGGGTGAGGTGGTTAATATCCGCGTCACTGAGGTTACAAAGGGTGGCGAATCGGATGTGGTCGGCTCCCGGTGCCGTGTTGCGGCGTAGGTCTTGTAGGACGACCCGCACCTCGTCAGATGTGATGTCTGCATCGAGCAATTCGTTCGCCTCGCCTACATAAGGATAGTCAGGGTACTGCGGCGGCGGGCCTGTGGGTATGAAATGCTTCTCTAGCTCTCTGAGGAGTGTCGAGACATCGTCCCTGTACTCGTGCATTAGGATGTGCAGCTGTTGAAATGTTTTTCCCTTTGTTGTGGTGGGATCTGTGAGTGAGCGAAGAATCGACCACGTTTTTGCTGTGCTCAATGTGCCTGAGAGGCGATCGCAAAATCCTCGCCAGTTATTCCTCGTAAGGATCTCTGCATACTCCTGAGATTCCCGTGTAATTTGATCTATACGTTTCCTATTGTTTGCGGTTGAGGCGTTGTCGTTTCCATCGTCGTGTCAACCCTCTGCGGGCGTTCCAAAGATGAAGTAAATGCGGGTCTATGTCTGGTGTCTCGGTTGTGGTGCAATTTTTTACAAAAATTTTGACTCCGTACAATTTTTTACCAAAAAATTGTACGGAGGCCCCCACTACGTACGGCGCGCCTCATAATCAGATCGTGGCTGTGGCCCGTATAGTAACCCCAAATTAAATCTGGTTTTAGTTCAGCGTGGTTTATTTTCTGTGTACCATTCGGTATGAGTGGGGGTTCTCGACAATTCGGTTTCCTGGCTATTCTTCGGCCAATTTCCCAGAATTGCAACAAAATATGTGCGGAATCCGTAGATTGATTGAGCTGATTTTAAATTAAACTGATTTCGACGCTGTCTTTTTCTTTTTATTGCTTTCTTCCTTAATTTAACGTGAACCTAAATTTATGCAGACCAGCGTTTTTCCATTTCACCCCCGTAGAAATGCGGCCGCCGCCGCGGATGGCATCGCACCCGCTCGACATCAAGCTCAGCAGCGGAACGCCGTAGCCACTAAGCTACCATGGCACATAACACACGTGCCGAATGGCTACGCATAAACCGAAATAAAGCATATCAAAGAAACCGTTAAACATAGCGCGCTATACCGTCAAGTGGTCGATGTGCTTTAGAGCAATAGTAACCACATGTGAGCTGACATTTATACGTTATCCTGCACATTTTCCGGTGACCGGCTCTGTTATACGCAACTAAACGCTGCCAAACAATGAACTTGAGCATCCTCAGTGCAACGAGCGTACGTCTTCAAGCAAACAGTTATTTCCTTAAGGGGACACAAAGAGCAAAAAAAAAAGCTACTTTCACCTGTATTATTCAGTTAACCTGTTTACAATACCAAGAACACCAGTCTTACCGCGGTAAGCTTAGGCTTGGCACGCCGGAAAACAGGCAACAGCAAAAGACGAGTGGCGCAGCCGCCTCGAAGTTCCTGCACCAGCGCACCATGACATCGTGGACTTTGATGGCATCTGCTAGGACTTAGTTAATTGTGTATAGCTAAAAATTGACCTCCTTGTGTTATACAGGAGCCAAAGGTTGAGCGCGGCAAGTTTCTGCAACGTTAACTGGGGCAACGCGGCCCAAATATATAAATATAGCTTGAAATCTGTGACGTCACACTGACGTGAGGACGCTCCATGGTTTCGACGCAAAATTTGAAGAATGAAACTGTGTCCTTCATTTACTCTTATAATGTTTGTCTGAAGTTTATTTCAGAAAACTGATCAAATGAATACAACTGTGTGCACACACGATGTGGCCCTATAGCCAAAGGCTATAGTTGTGGGGCCATTTGCACAAACGTAATTTGCAGAAATCAAGGTTCTTAAAATCAAATATACTGGAATGGCAACAAACGTGCACTCAAGGAAAGAGTACAGGGTAAGTTAACATTAGTGACGTAAGCAGTTCATTAATAAACAAAAACTCGATATAAGAAAACAGCAGAGATTTATATCCACGTTTGCGTACTAATGGTTGTGTGCATGAAACATAGTTTATACTTGTTTGGTGAATAGTTGCTGAACACGAATTGCTGAACATGAATTGGTTACGATGATTGCACATATACTGAAATAGAGAGAGAAGTGGAAGAAGTACACGGAAACTTATTTAGCAACAGTAAGCTAGAGGAGTTAATTAATAAACAAAGATTCGCTCTCAATTCTGAATATATATATATATATATATATATATATATATATATATATATATATATATATAGGAAAGAAAACGAGACATTGAACACATATTTATCCGTCACACAACGAGCAAAAGAGAAAAGTGTACATGAAATTGGTAATTTCTCCTTATTTGGTGGATAATCCCTGAAGATAGTTTTTATTTTAACCTTTGCGTTACGTTTTCTTTTTTATTGAAAAAATCTGCAGGACGCTTAAGCTTCGCCTTTAAGAGTGGAATGCGATAGCGTTCAAAGATCTCTGACTGCTTCTCACGCTTCCCGGCAACTGCAGCGTACGTAACCGCGATGTTTACCGGGAAACGCCGGCGGCGAACGCTATGCACGAAGGCGAGCTTTCTGGTAGAAACGCGGCCTCTTGCGTTGGCCGCGATGCGGCGGTGGCAAGCGGCATCTGGGGGTGCTGCAATGAAACGGCCGTGCCACTTTATGGTATTTGAAATTTGCGCACGCCGGCGCGCGCAAATCTCGGAGGCCATGGTCTCTCTATGATATTAAATACATATTAAATACTTTACGATTTTTCTGACGTACTTTACCTTGAGGAATTCAATTCAGTAACATCCTTGCATTACATATGGAGGGCCTGCGTGGTTGGGTATGCACGGTTCGAAATTACATTGGCGGAACGACGGTCGACGCTAGACGCGGGACGTCTACGTCAGATATTCTGCAACACGGGGCCCTTATCGCTATCGCGTTAAACTGGAATGTGCCACAGTTTTGTACCGATAAATTAAACCAACCTGCTGCCATATACATTTCTCACGGGGGTTATATTAATGTTGCGAAAGAAAAGTTTTATTCCATGTTTGACGAGCTGGCTTGCGAAGTATAGAGACGTGAAATAGGTGGCTGCTTATTACAATGTTTTTAACGCACTCGACGCGTTATCGCGAAATCATTATTGCGAAATTGACATTTTTTAATATACTTCATCAGTCTAGACTAATTTATTGTTTCTTATTAGTGTTCCTTTAAAGTGAAGCTTCCAATGTATTCCTTACCTTTGCACGGCGCGTATATGTGATGCCCGCAGCCACAATGCGGTAAACCAGTTCATCATCATCATCATCGTCGTCGTCATCATCATCATCATCAGCCTGGCTACGCCCACTGCAGGGCAAAGGCCTCTCCCATACCTCTCCAACTACCCCGGTCATGTGCTAATTGTGGCCATGTTTTCCCTGCAAACTTCTTAGCCTCATCTGCTCACCTAACTTTCTGCCGCCCCCTGCTACGCTTCCCTTCTCTGCGAATCCAGTCCGTAACCCTCAATGACCATTGGTTATCTTCCCTCCTCATTACATGCCCTTCCCATGCCCCCCCCCCATTTCTTTTTCTTGATTTCAACTAAGATGTCATTAACTCGCGTTTGTTCCCTCACCCAATCTGCTCTTTTCTTATCCCTTAACGTTACACCCATCATTCTTCTTTTCATAGCCCGTTGCGTCGCCCTCAATATAAGTAGAACCTTTTTCGTAAGCCTCCAGGTTTCTGCCCCGTAGGTGAGTACTGATAAGACACAGCTGTTATACACTTTTCTCTTGAGGAATAATGGCAACCTGCTGTTCATGATCTGAGAATGCCTGCCAAACGCACCCCAGCCCCATTCTCCATTAACTCTTATCCCCAATTCTTCCATATCCAATTCTCTGAATACCTCCTGTAAACACGCTGTGAATAGCTTTGGAGAGATCGTATCTCCCTGCCTGACGCCTTTCTTTATTGGAATTTTGTTGCTTTCTTTATGGAGGACTACGGTTGCTGTGGAGCCGCTATAGATATCTTTCAGTATTTTTACATACGGCTCGTCGACACCCTGATTCCGTAATGCATGCATGACTGCTGAGGTTTCGACTCAATCAAACGCTTTCTCGTAATCTATGAAAGCTATATATAAGGGTTGGTTATATTCCGCACATTTCTCTATCACCTGATTGATAGTGTGAATATGGTCTATTGTTGAGTAGTCTTTACGAAATCTTGCCTGGTCCTTTGGTTGACAGAAGTCTAAGGTGTTCCTGATTCTATTTGCGATTACCTTAGTAAATACTTTGTAGGCAACGGACAGTAAGCTGATCGGTCTATAATTTTTCAAGTCTTTGGCGTCCTCTCTCTTATGGATTAAGATTACGTTGGCGTTCTTCCAAGATACCGGTACGCTTGAGGTCCTGAGCCATTGCGTATACAGGGTGGCCAGTTTTTCTAGAACAATCTGCCCGCCATCCTTCAACAAATCTGCTGTTACCTGATCCTCTCCAGCTGCCTTCCCCCTTTGCATAGCTCCCAAGGCTTGTTTTTACTTCCGGCGTTACTTGTGGCATGTCAAATTCCTCTAGACTATTCCCTCTTCCCTTATCTTCGTGGGTGCCACTGGTACTGCATAAATCTCTATAGAACTCATCAGCCACTTGAACTATCGTATCCATATTAGTAATGATGTTGCCGGCTTTGTCTCTTAACGCATACATCTGATTCTTGTCTATTCCTAGTTTCTTCTTCACTGCTTTTAGGCTTCCTCCGTTCCTGAGAGCCGGTTCAATTCTATCCATATTATACTTCCTTATGTCGGCTATCTGCTGGGCAGGTATTCTATGATGGGCAGGCATTCTGATCAACTGGCAAGGGAAATGGTAGAGGCGTTTGAAATGAACAAAAACAAAGATTGCGCGAGTTGCCCATCTGTCGCGTTGTCAGGGAAGGAGATACTGTTCTTGTCACGGTAACGGTGGATTGTTGCGCTGTTAGGCGATCTGTGATGCTGTGGTAACTTTACACTCCCTTTCTGTCTTTTATTGTGCGGTGCTATATATACTGCGGCCAAGTGCAGTAAAGCATCAGTTGTTAGAAAAAAAAGCGCTGCGTTCTGCGTGCCTTCTCTCGTGTCGTGCGTTTCTTTGAGCTAAAAATATTAACTTGTATAACGAGTCGGCTTACATGTATCCTCTCGCTGTCCAACAAGATATGAATAAAGGCCATAATGTGTACAGGTAACTTTAACCTAACGTCCACATCTCTTTCTCCGGACGTGCGCGCAATATGCACGAGTCTTGCATCGGATTGTTTGTGGGACAAACAGAGAATGTCCTCCGGAAGCAACGGACGTCCGAATACTCCTAAGAAATGGAGTACTACTATCTCAGTAGGAACGCGCGGCGGGTACCACTTGAACATGCCGTTTGTGTAACTATATCGCAGCTGTCTAGGTGCAGATGACAACAGTCGGTACATTTCAATTAGGAAGCACCCCGTTTACGCTAAAAAAATAAACTAGACATTTTCGTTACATGTTACCCTTTAAATGATTATTATTACTTTTATAACCCCGTTAAGCAAGTATTACTTTGATAACCTTTTGCATGTCATCCCGTATTACATGAGGGCAGCATGGCACTTGAGCTTTAGAAAACAAGAACTGAAATGCAGCGAACAAGTTACACTCACCGTCACTCGTGCCACTCTTACGGGTTTGTTAAAATTTACAGCTAAATTCCGATCTTAAACTATAGGCGCATTTTATGGAACTTCTATTTCCTCCTCGGTCTCTTTCCGCGTACACTTCTAGTTCCCCTTGAATCTCTGCCTGGGTGAGCGAACGCTGAGATTTATTCTTGGGAAGCAGGCATTCCATACTTTAATCTCGACGCAAGCTTACAACAGCGCGGGCTCTCACCGAATTAATTAATTAATTAATACGTTTGTTCGTTAGTTTTTGTTTGTTTGTTTCTTTCTTTCTTTCTTTGTTAACTGCGGAGTGAACGCATGCCCGCACAAATTACACTACCAGCAATATGCCTGCCGCTAGGAGTGAAAAGAAAACGTGGCGTCGTCTAACGACTCCTCCTTTCTCGCTATGAACATTGCCTCTTATATGTCGCAGAGGTAAACTGTGATTTTTATACCTTTGCGTTCAGCGATATAAAAAGAAACATTGTTTCCTGAAAACGACGTATTCAAATTTCGTAGGGGGGGAAGCGCAGTTTGCCACGATAATAGAGACCATTCATTCAAAGCTGCTGAATACGGAATCTAAAATAACATTACCTTTTCAACGACAGGCTATTACGAGAAATGCAGTGATTTAAATTCCGTTCATCGACCCCAGCTTACGAATGAATGTTATATCTTGTGCATGTTGAGCATTGCTTTTGCGTGCCCCGGCATTCGGAATTGGGTCGACGCGACATGTACCTTATATTAAATATTATAGCTTCACGCGCTAACAACGCCTGGCTCTACACATTTCCGTGACCCGCCGTGGTTGCTCAGTGGCTATGGTGTTGCGCTAGCTGAACACAAGGTCGCGGGATCGAATCCCAGCAACGGTGGCCGCATTTCGACAGGGCGAAATGCGAAAACACCCGTGTATTTAGATTTAGGTGCACGTTAAAGAACCCCAGGTGGTACAATTTTCCGCAGTCCCACACTACGGCGTGCCTTATAATGAGAAGGTGGTTTTGGCATGTAAAACCCCATAAAAATACACATTTCCGTGGATCCTGGATGCATAGAACCTGAATTTAAATTGCCATTATAGAAGCAAATTTTGAAAATCACCGACCAAGGGCTCAGAAGGACCGTGCATTGACTTTGGATTTGATCAATGTCCTGTAGCGTCGAATGGACTAATGCTTCAACTAGCACGTGTTCTGTCACGTATTCGTGTGATAAAATTAGTGCCGCTTCACAAACGCCTGCTCATAGTTACCAACAAGGAGCCAACAGATAATGAAGCCAGGGTAAGCATAGGGATAATAACTCTTCTTTTATTAGAACCTACAATTATTAATTTTGCGATAAACTTGATATACTTAATAAAAGAACAGTAAATAAAACATGTCGCTGATGGGAGTTCAACCTACAAACCGCCTAGCATGCTGAGATGATGTACTAGTTGAGCTACGGCAGCGGCTGACCCCTGACTATAGCTACCACTTCTAACCACAGTACCCTGGCTCTACTCTCTTGGGTTTCAGTGCACGCAACATGAATTGAACCTAGGCCTCGGGTGTTAAGCAGGGCCATTCACGAGCGTGGCAACGAATTTTTTTAACCGCAGGCGTCAACGTGATCTCGAGAGCAGTACGCAAATAGCCCTCTCGAGTGGCGCCGGCCTGCCTGAAGATGTATGCTGGCAAAGATGACACACGCTGTGCCGATGTTTTGTTGCCTTCTTCCTCATTCACCGCTCTTCTTTCTTGTGGTTCAGAAATGAATTTTCCGCGTAGACCGGTCAACATGTGGTCCGCTGCGTTCTTCGCAAACAGCTGCACGGGTGTATAACAGTCAGAGTCGTCGAGTCGCTACAAAAGCACCTTGTTGGAAGGGTCAACTTGGTGGGGTGGCCTATAGTCGCCAAGACACTGTTAGTCTGACCCTCAGACTCGGCTTCGAAATCTGCAGTCACCTGAAGAGTTTCTTCGTGTATTGTATTCAGTTAAAGTATCCGCGTTACGCCGGCGAACACATCCCCGTAAAAGCAGCAGAGTGGCCATCATGCAGCTGTCGCGGCAAATAAAAACTAGACAAAAATAGACTCTACAGACTCTACATACACGCAGACGCACCAACAAAGGAATACAGGGTCGATCGAAGCAGATTACGATGGCACGCACGCAGAAACAAGCACGGTCAGGCACGGTCGCGCAGGCTGCGAACGAACGAAACACTAGAGTTGACGTCACAACACCGCGGTTTCCGGTCTCCGCTCGCATCGTCAGCGTCAGCAGCAGCGCGCGGCATTCGACGGGGGGCGGAGCTACAGCGCAATTTTAACCGACGATTACGTCGCTCCTAATTGAAAAAAAAACCCCAAATTTTACCTACATGGTTTATAAGGTTCCCGCATCTGTATATGAGCGTCTTATTGAATTCGACAGACTCTTCAGCTTCCCTTTAATGTCACCTTCGGACCCGATGTGAATCTGCAATCACTTATCGCCGATGCGATCACCTCAGCACCGAAGAAGCAATGTGCAATCACTTATCGCTGACACATTCGCTCTCGGGTTCTAGGCATAGCGCATCTGGGTTCTTTCCACAGCTGCCCGTTGGCGTCAGCGATGAGGCACATTGGGCTTAATCCATCCTAACCGGCGAATCCTACAAGCGAAATCCACCAGTGATGTCACCAGTCAAGAGACGGTCGAAACCACCAACTACGAACCATCAGTAATTGTGTCAAGTGAGGTACGTATGTATAATTATACATAGTCTAAGAATATAATATTCTAAAATTGAACTTAATCATAATCTCTAACAATGCAATATCATATAAACATTTCAGCTTCACCACCTAAGGTGTACGGTTTCCCTTCTGATCATTACCACAGTTCGTGAGTGTTCTTTTATACCAACGATGCTTCGCATTATGTAATGCTCAACTGAAGCTGTTTCTGCCAAATGTTTTCGCCGCTCAACAATTTTTCAGTTCATAGCCGGCGTTTCTGTTGTCATTTCTGTTTTACTTGTGCCCGTACTTTACGCATGCAGCTCATGGTTTCACCATTAGCTCGCGTAGAACATCACTTCGTATTCGCTTGCTGCGTGATATTCACCTGTTTCCATTACTATCTCCTGGCGGCACTACGTCTATCGTAATATGTGTCGAGTCATAGATCTCTCTTGGGATGCCACTCGCTATCCTTTGACTGCAATACACATTCACTAATCACACCGAGAAAATGTCCATCTGAGCGAAAATCCCGCAAGTGAATGTTAGAGCTCTTTCTAGCAAATATACATCGAATTTTTTTGCTGGTTTAGTAAGAGCAATTATTTGTGTATTGTTTCTTGTATATTTTTATTTAATCAACGCGGCTACCTCAGTCGTTGCTAACAAACGTTAATGAATAATCGCGCTATATTCAACATTTTTGTTGGACTAGAGAAGACGTACTTTTATTTTATTTATTTTTTGACGGTGGCAAATGTGCACGTTCTACAAATCGGCAGTAGCGCAGCAAAACACGCAGCTCAATTTTTTTTTACTATCGCTTGTTAAGCTCGCAAGGATGGCTTGGTGGGCTAGTTGGTAAAACATCTTAAAGGGTTAACAGCGCACACAGGAGGGGACAGAGTGAGGAACAACAGGACACAACGCTGATTGGCAGCGGTTAAGCTGTCACTAGCGTCCTTCTGTGAATTTTTATTAGCCTTCAGTTTCTAAAATAGACACAGTCCCTGGCTCATTCATGGACGATAAGTTCGCTAAGCCACTGCTGAAATTTCTACATGAGGATGACATGCACGCCTTCATTTAAACGAACATCTATGCCATCTATGCTACAGGGCCAGCAGCTAAATAGAAGAATGCCAGAACGCATTCGTCATTTTCAGGGTCGGCTTTCATGTTTAATTACTCGCGTCCCGCTCTAAATTTTAACTCTCCTTTTCAATGTTTCATCCCTGCCTTCTCTCTTTCTTTCTTCCTCCTCCTTTTCAATGTTTCCTTCAGCAGTGCGACAGGCGCGACTGAATGAATGAATGAATGGTTTCATCTTCTGTATTTCGACGTTCACATTGTCACTAAAGAAGTTCCGCAGAAATTTGCCAGGTGGAGGTGGATTCATGGGAGGGATAAACTCACACAGGCAAAGTTACCACCCATCTGAAGGCAGAATGAATAAAGCTACAAACGAAGTCCGTTTGAGGACTTCTTAAAAACACTTGCAGACTTCCCAAAAACCTGCGTAAGGTTAGACGAGGGCCGAAAGGGTAAAGAATGGGAAGGAGGGGGGTGATAGGGAATTAAGCAGCAGACGCTTTCATATGACCACAGGGTTTGTTAAAACTATTTTCGATTTTTTATTCCACGTAATTCGTTATAGCAAAACTTCGTGACTACCAGTACGCTGCCGACTCCAATTCGTGGGGTACTCGATTACACGAATCGGTGATCATTCGACCTCGAAATTTGCATTTCGGTAAGAAAGACGAAAACACGGTATTTTGACGATTCGTTGGTAACCTCTAATTTGGTTCGTACAGACCGCGGTACACTTCGACAGCTAAAAAATGACGTGATAAACGAAGAACAAATCGCATGGTATACAAGCGCAACCCGAAACAACAGGTACAAATCAGCGAAGAAAAGAAGAAACACTGGAAATTGTACGAGCTTGTATGAGCTCATACAGAGCAATGCACAAAGACGCGAAGGCTCACTTTATAGAAAAAGCTCAGGATATCGTAAAAAACGATGACTTTTATCTAGGATGTGACCCTGCGATCTGAAACCGTCCTTGCCCAGCACCCTTCTTTTGGTTGTTTTGACTTGGCTTTAATACTTGTGCTGTACGCTCGAAAAAAAGGAGAGAAGCCATCGTAGTATTTACAGAAAAAGTTGGCGAAGGTTGTCACATAAGTTGCCATATATATGACTTCAGAAACCTCAATACTTAATACTATCTAGTAGACTGGTTACACAGTAAGATGAGAAGAAAGAGAACCAGTGAGAAGGAAGTTCTGTCTTCGGCACGAACTGTTTGCTACAGTAGAAACAAATGACAGAAAATAATGTAATTTACGACTAGTGTGCATTATAAAATGTTATGGTGCTATGATTTATAAAATTCAGTACATGTGACAGTTTGTTGGGAGCATAGAATTCTTGAAGGTCGACAATTGCTCGTATCTTGTTTGTTACTAACAAAAATGCTACTAATCACTAACTAACTCACGTTACAGGCGTATGTTACAGTTTATGCCGAAGGGCATACTGGCGCCAATATTTAAAAAAAAGATAAGAAGACAAGCTGATATTACCTTTTATATTACTAAATGTCCAATTGATTTAAAACGGTAGTTGGCAAACGAGCAGTGGCGAACATGGAAATGCGAAGACACGACGTAGTTTATTTCTGTCGATTCTATTCACGTCGACTGCAGCACACCTTACAGCACTGACTGTAAGTCAGTGCCTCTAAGTTGGCCACTTACGTTGCGCTGCTGCCGGTGGCAAATGTCTTGTGTCGACGACGCTGGTCGAACAGGCAGATGTTCGCAGACAAGACTGTTCGATGACGGCAGCGATCACTGACTGACTGTTCAAAGCTCACGGGCTGAAGCGAAGTGGTGCCGTTTCGGTTGGCACCGCAGCAGTTGGTGAGCAGCGCGCGACACTTATTTCCCCCCTATCCGGCTCTTCTCTAGGCGTGCACAGCGCCCACGCTTTCTGCCAACGGCATTAGGTGCACCTTTCGAACGAGAAAGGGAAATAAAAAAATAAAATAAAGCGAAAGACAGTTCAGCACAATGCGTTGGCGGGCTAGTTGGTGCGAATCCATGAATACTTTGTTAAGCGCAAAAAGTTGAGAGTAGCGCCTTGTCCTGTCGTCTTTCTTGTGTCTGTCTTTTTGCGCTTAACAAAGTATTCATGAAAGCGAAAGACCTTCCGCCTCCCCGCTCGACAGTACTTGTGCTTTTATTATTGGCAACCACGACCACGCAAACCGAAACTGATAGAACAACGGCCCAGCGCCGACAATCCCGAGCTTGAATTGAAAGTAGCCTGTTGCTGAAACTATTTCGCCGATCTAATGGGGAGGAGAGAGGGGGGAGGGGAGGGTTGCCTGTACGCGAGAGGGTATCGCGGGAGACTCACGCTGATTGGTTGAACGCTAGTGGCTCGTCATTCGTTGAGGGATGCGTCTTTCTTCTTGTCCCTCCGCGTCTTCCACAGTCCTGTGATCTCTCTCCTCCCTACCTCCCTCTGCTTCGACTATACAGCCTCCATTGCTTTCCCTACTTTCCCGAAGCAATCCTAGCTCCGCACCGCGTTTTTAGAATTGCTAGTAGATACGGCGGGGCGTGGCACTTTTGACGGAGCTCGACGTTTCTGCGCAGGCGCGAGTAAGAGCAGGCGCGAGAGAGAAAATCTGGGGGCTTTTGCTCCTTGAATATATGATTCAGCCTAGGCACTACGGAGGAAGTTTCTTAGAGCGCGTTGTATTCATTTGTGCCCTAGACATGCCGGCATTGCGGAGTGTGGTCGAATTGGTTTATACGCTCCGCCGCTGGCTCCCCGCGCGGTGAGGCAGTGGGCGCGGACGCTGCTTGGTGATCGCTGTGTCTAAAGAGACAATGTTCTTACTGGTGTTGTATAAGTCGCGGGTCGCTTTTTTCGTCGCGGCGATAGATCGGATTTTTTACAAGCACTGCTTCAGGAGGGCACATGTAACCGGCAAACGGAGGCCTCAGGAGCGCACCTGAGGTTATATTAAAGCAGGCGGCGCAGGATCTCCGGGGCACCCAAGCGGTAGCAGGGGGATCAAAGCTGGAAGCAGGGCGGCCCGTGGGTTGGGGCCGCAGAGGCCGAAGCGTGCCAGGGGGTGTTCGCATAAGGACAGCCAATTTTTTATGCGAACACCCCCTGGCACGCTTCGGCCTGTGCGGCCCCAACCCACGGGCCGCCCTGCTTCCCGCTTTGATCCCCCCGTTGCCGCTTTGGTGTCCTGTAGGCGCCGCCAATAATGCGAAATAATGACAACTTGTTTTCATTAGTAAAAACATGATCGAATAAATATAATTGCCTCGAGCCGCCAACTTACGGTGGTAAATTCAGCACTACCGCGCCCCGCGACTTCTGCAGGCACGCCTAGGGACAAGCGCCTACAACGCACACCAAGAGACTCCTCCATAGTACCTAGGCAGAGTCGTATTTTCAAGGAGCAAAACTCCCCACATTTCCTTTCTCGCACCCACTCTTACTCGCGCATGCGCGCAAACGTCCGTCGTCTCCGCAAGTGCCGCGCCCCGCTGTACCTACAAGCAGTTGGAAGTACGCCTCCGCACCAGTGCTGGATGGATGGATGTTATGAGCGTCCCCTTCGGAACGGGCCGGTGGTTTGCGCCACCAAGCTCTTGCTATTATACTGCCTAATGTCCCACCCAAGCTACGAAAGAAAACAAAAGAAAAAAAAGTACTATGAATTCCCACAACCACATTTTCTGACCCCCTATTGCGAACTTTGCTTTTGTACGTCTCCGTTTTTTGTCGTTTCCCTACTTTTCTTCCACCAATCTTCCAATCGCCTCTTACTAATCTCTATCGCGGACATGTTTACTTTTCCCCTGCTCTCGCTGAACCCAAGGGCTTCAAGGCCTGTGGTGCCTAATTCGACCGCCGGGCAGATGCCTTCACATTCTAATAAAACATGCTCTATCGTTTCCCTAGCTTTACCGCAGCAAGCACATGCTTCTTCTTCCTTCTTATATCTCGCTTTATAGGTGCGTGTTCTAAGGCATCCCGATCTCGCTTCGAAAAGTAATGAGCTTCACTTTGAGTTGCCAGCGGATAAGAGCATTATTTTACCGAGCCTAAATTTTATTCCAATGCCACCCGTAACCATCACATATGAGGGAATTTCAAAGCTCATTGATAACCTCAAGCCGTCCACTTCACCCGGACCTGATAACATTCCTGCTAAAATACTTAAAGGCACCAAACATTTCACAAGCCAAATCCTGCAACTCATCTTCACCCAGTCCCTCAATACCAGCCAAATTCCGGATGACTGGAAATCAAGCAAGGTTGTGCCAATTTTTAAGAGCGGCGACCGTGCTGACCCCTCTAATTATCGTCCCATTTCACTAACATGCATCTCATGTAAGCTCTTCGAACATATACTCTACTCCCATATTGCTAATCACCTCGATCACAATTCTTTCTTCTTCCCCAAGCAGCATGGTTTCAGGGCAGGCTTCTCGTGCGAAACCCAACTTTTCGAATTTACAACCGATCTTCACCTTAATTTAGATTCTTCATTCCAAACAGACGTCATCTACTTAGATTTTTCAAAAGCATTTGACCGCGTTCCTCACCAACGTCTATTGTGTAAACTTGCATGCTTATCACTCGACCCTCTTATCTTATCCTGGATTCGCTGCTTTTTAACTAACCGCTCACAGTTCACAGTCATCGCCAGCCATGCGTCTAAAACTACTGACGTTATCTCTGGAGTTCCCCAGGGTTCCGTCCTTGCTCCGCTTCTCTTCCTAATTTTCATCAACGACCTGCCATCTGGGATTTCGTCATCCGTCCGTCTTTTTGCGGACGATTGCGTCATTTATCGCCGCGTGTCCGATAATACCGACCAGGAATCATTACAAGACGACCTAAACAAAATCCAGAAATGGTGTTCTGACTGGCTTATGCAGCTTAATATTTCAAAATGTAAATGCATGCACATTTCACGTAAACTTTCCACTACCCTTTTCCCGTACTCGCTGAACTCCACGACGCTATCAGTAACAAACTCATACAGGTACCTAGGAGTCGAAATAACTAACAAGCTAACTTGGGTGGACCATATCACGAAACTCTGTGCTAACACTTCCAGAACACTTGGTTTCATCCGAGGATCTCTGGCTATGTCCCCTCCATCCATCAGGCAACTAGCATACGAAACATACGTCCGCTCTAAAATGGAGTATGCCTCAGCCATATGGAACCCTCACCAGGTTTACTTGATTCAGTCGCTCGAAGCCATTCAGAACCGGGCAGCCCGCTTCATAACTTCCCAGTACTCACCTTGGCACAGCGTTACTGACATGGAATTGACTCTCGGACTCGAACCCCTAGCACTCCGCCGGAAACTAGCAATGCTCTGTCTTTTACATAAATTATACTTTAACTTTCCTGCACTGCGCGAGAACCTATTACATGCTCCGACACGCTCATCTCACCGTTTGTTTAACTCCCTTAGTATACAGCGTTTGCATGGTTCTTCCAACGCCTTCAACAAATCCTTCCTCCCCATCGCCATAAAAGAATGGAACAATCTTCCCGAAGCCGTGGTTTTAGAGTCAAATCCCTCCAAATTTAGACAGTTACTATCAGACCATTTCAATCCAAAATAGCCACTCTTCCTCACGTTTCCTCTCCCAGCAATTCGTCTTGCTTGTGTCATCGCCTATTTTTCCTTTTCTCCTTTCTTGCCACTTATGTTTAGCATGTTTCACATTTACGTGTACACATTTATTTTAATTTATTGCTACTCAGTTTGAGATATTTTCATTGTTCTGTTTATACCTGATGTTTTCTACAGTTATTTATATTTCTGTTGCCTTTGTTTGCATTTTTTTTTGAGCTGATGTATGGCACTTTCACATCGCTGTTTCCCTCCCCCCCTTATGTAATGTCCCCGAAGGGACCCTTAAGGGAACAATAAATGATGATGATGATGATGATGAGTTATCATAAATTGTTTCTTTCCTGATTTCGTTTTTTCCTCTTAAGTAGTTACTCATGGCAAGTTCCTTTTCCATTGCCGCCACCCATGAGATTATTTCAGCCCCTCTGACTTTCCGCTTGACGTTCTTTGTTGCTGTGTTGCCCACCCTACAGGCCGCATACTTGCTGGTAAGCTTCCTAGTTCTCTTCCTCCACTGTGAATCAATGTTTTTCCTGTACAGATACCTCAACACTCTCCCAGACCATTTACTTTCTTCCATATTCCTCAGTCGTTCTTCATACTCAATTTTACTGCGAGCTTCCCTCACTTCAAAACTAGTCCAGCCCATATCCCCTGCACAGCTTCATTTGTAGTCTTCCCGTGACCGCCCAATGCGAGGCGACCCACTGACCTTTGGTTCCCATCGAGTCCTGATTGTACCCCTGATTTCAAGCAAACAACCCATTTCCAAAAGTAAGTCCTGGAACCATTACACCTTTCCACATACCCCGGAGCACCTCGTACCTATTGTATCCCCATAGCGCTCTGTACTTCATTATGGTCGCATTCCTCTTCCCCTTTGCTGTTATTGTTTTTTCCTGTGCTTCCATCATAGAGTTAATATAACCAACTCTAGAGGAAAAGCTGGCCCGAAAAAGTGGGAACCGCGAGGGCGCCGCCCTGTTGCTAATGGTCGATGCGGCCAGCGCAGTTACTATGAAAGAGCTGAAAATAAGTGCAGGTCGCCTTATGCTTTGTTGTTTAAAAACGCATACCTGATGGCTTTATGAAGGTGATTCGTTAATATTAAGTTTACAGAAAGCGCTTTTAAGTGCGTGACTTATGTAAATCACGATGTACGCATTCATGCAATAAAGGATGACGCGAATTTCGGTTTCGAATCTCTGTTTTTTGGATGCGTAGTAGTTTCGTACAGTTTAGGTTTGACATGCGATCGCGCGTCAACATCGGACGCTATGGCACATTCGTGCCTTTTGTGCCACCCAAGCCCCGAAGTGCTCTGGCATATACCTTCACATGTAAGTAAACGAATGTATCTTCTTGTTCAGAACATCACGCGAGTAGACAGCTCTTGTGATGCATCACAATCGTTTGAGAAGTGTCACAGTAGATCATTTTTTTTTTACATGCGGAGCGATATTTTTATTTGCAGGTTTCCTTTCAGTAGGAAATTGCTGGACAGGCGGACCAGCGCACCGGAATTGTAATGGCGAATCCACAAGCAAGTCATGGAATCTGTGTAATTGTTGCACTTTGAACAATCATGCTTCTACAAAGGCCACAGCAGAAAAACAGCCCGATGCCGAGTATTTATTTGCCACGAAGCAATCGAGAGGCGAGTGCCGAATACGGACGAAATCGAGTGCATGAACCCACATATTAATAGCGTAGGCGTTTTAATAACTGTGCAATATTTTCAAAAGTTCTTTGCATGCCATTTCATGTGGCACATATTTTCTGGTCACAAATTTGTGCAGCGAATCTATTTGCATGATCGACTCCGGGCCTGTGGGACCGTTCACTTACACTTGATGCTGAGTCTTTTACATGTATCCATAAACTGCAGATATGCACATCAGACCCCTACGAGCATTTTCAAAATTCAATTATTTTAGACAACACGCACATATTCAATACTGACATAATTTCAAATACCACTAAGCAACTGCGACACATTTTTGTTGAGTATACTCGCAGGTAAAATAAGTAGATCATGTGGACAGCTCCAGCTCTTTTCCTTAAGTCGATGTGTACAAGGGGTTTGCAAAAATATTTTTTTTTCTCGCGCACCGATTATTTTGCTGTATAAGCAAGAGAACCCACCGCGTTAGTGTAACATATGTTGTACATCACACTAATATGTGCTTTAACAAGTGAGATGAGTTACTTGTATGGCTCATTCAGTCAAATCACACTGCAAGCTGCATTCATCAATCTTCTATTGGATTTTGCAAATGTTTAATGAAACATGTTTCCCTGTTATGCAGATATGCAATGGCAAGCCCTTCTGTGTGTTCCAAAGGTAAAATTTAAGCTGTAAATTAAAGAAGACAGTTCTAGTCAGAAACAAGCAAAAATGGTGAATGCATAGTATCAGAAGCCCGGGGTACAGAAGTTATGAGAAGTGTCGAATGATTTTAAGGAAAGAATGGTATTTGAAAATGCAAGACTCTTTAGTGGAGGTCAAGCAAGTCAATACAGGTAGAATACTCTGCAAAATTATGCGAGTGATGGGATGGCGAACAATGGGTCAGGAAATGCGTTGCTTTTTTGAAAAAAAATTGATGATTGTTATTACATAAGTCACTTAAGCATCATGAGACTGTTGCTTGATAAATTCAGAAACAAACCAAAAAACAAGACATGCAAAAAATAAAAAAAAAACAATTTAATGATGCTCTCTCCACAGTGGGATAAATAAGAAGAAACGGATCACATCTAATGTAGACCTATCTGACACCTTGTAAAACACTAAAGAAAATATTCAGTTTGGAGCTATAGCACTTGCCGCATAGATGTGGGGGGCCTTTCACCAATAGAGATAGTTATCACTGCATTTAGAAATTGAAAGCATTCGTGCAGACAAGGACGATTCTTTATATTTCTGGCTACCACTTCAAATACCTCCACCAAGTGTTACAATGTGCACGCAGCCATACTAAGGATCTCGCAGCAACACTTGCAGTTAAAAAGCAAAATCAGCCAAAGAGCTGGTGTATTCTGGACACTATCTTTGAATAATTTTAGACAAGAACAGTGCAAGAAGCAGACATAAGAACTGCATTTATTTCCATAATTCCCCTTTTGAATGGCCTTTTCTTTAGATAATGCCTATACCCCAGCAGCTCCCTCTTGCAGACTCCGAAAGCCAGGAGGCCGTGGAGGCAAATGCAGGTAAGAGACAAGAAGCAATAGCACTGGTATTGACATTCATTTAATTTCTTTTTTTCTTATGTTTAGGCAGCCAGCACACCTCGAACAGCCACCTTGATTGCGGGTGTGTCACCCTAGTCGCCAAGGAAGCATTTGAACAGGCAATTTGAACAGCCCCTTGTCCATGTAAACGATACTCTTTCTCCCGGGCGACTCCTACGCATCGCCACGCCAGCTCACCAGTGCAGACTCCACCAGTAAAGATGCCGCGGAAGCACGTGCAGGTCAGAGGCAAGAAGCAGTGGCACTGTTGTTGACATTCACCTAATTTCTTTCTTTTAACGCGACAACGTTAAGGAGCTCGTGTCGCAGAAAAGCCGGTGTAGTCGGCGTTGGCGGCGTTGGCCGTGAGCGAAAAATAGCGGAAGGCAATTCATAAATAAAAACAACTTGCAAGATGGGCTGGGTGGGAATCGAACCAGGGTCTCCGGAGTGTGAGACGAAGACGCTACCACTCAGCCATGAGTTCGATGGTTCAAACGGGACAAAAGCGCCTCTAGTGAATGCGGTGTTGCCTTAGAAACTTACCGTAGAACGTTATACTGCGGTGTATATCGCTAATTATGAGCATGCAAATTACAGAAGTCGCATTTAAACGCGTAGAGAAGTACATTTCCGCTACATTTCTTCTGCGCTTGGCGCGCAAGCAGAGTCATCTTGCGGCAAACACAGAAGACCCCCTCCTCGCAATGTACGGCGCTGCCCTGACAGGTGGCGCCCCACTCGCCCGCTTCTCCCCTTCGTCTCGTTTGAGCGCATTGGGGCCGTGCGGGGACCGGTGCGAGGATGCCCCAATACCCTTGCGTTTAATAAGTTTTCTCGCTCTCTCCTCTTCCAACTTCCGGCGGGCGTCACTCGAACCCTCGTGTTTAGGCGACGCGGCTCCTCTCCGCTCACAGCGCGATTCCTAGGTGCAGCGTCCGATGCGGGACGCCTCTGACGTGATCGCTGCGCCGTAGCGCGTCTGTTGGGAAAGCGTCCCCTGCGATGTGTGCCGTGCTGCTGGCGAGGAGTCATGCGTCTGCGTGGTGCTCCCAAGCGAGATAGAGGACGATCCCATCGAGGCGTCAGCCCCATGATCGCGTCCGCCTTCGTGGCGCGTCGCGGCCCGGCTGCCCGTGCCGATCACGACGTTTGGCTAGCGTAGATCGTTTCTCCCTCCGAGACACCGAGTTCTTTGGTTCGTTCCGCTTACACAGGCGCACGTTTCGTCTTTGTGTGACTCAAGAGCACGCCGAGCGAATGAGTGGGCGGTGCGAACTGGGTGCCATAACGCTATCGCGTTCCACTCTTGAAGGCGAAGCTTAAAGCGTCCTCCAATTTTTTAGTCCGCGTCTTCGTAGCGCTCTTTTCTTCAAGCATGTAAAACCAACTCGCCCACATCAAGCTTCTGCTGCTTCAGATTTTTTCTACATTGCGCTCTTTCCTGTCTTCACAAGTTCAACCTTGTCCCATCGCCACGTGCATCAACCTCATCGCAATCAACCCCTGTCAGTCTCGGATAGCGCCTTGTCCGTCGCACATATTCCTCTTTTAGTCCGCGTCTTCGTAGAGCTCTTTTCTTCAAGTATACAATAAGCTACATTTCCGCTGTCAAACTTAAATTCATTTGCATTCTTCTCCAGTGGAGCGAAAGCTCGAGCAATGTCCAAATGCGTAAATAGCTCAGTGAAGAGCTTAAATTTATCTTTGACCACCATTTGCATTGACAGCTATACAAAAGGTCAGCGATTGCGGTTTCGAAGACAAAGAATGTCTTTCTACCACCCCGGGTACGTAAATATAAAGTTATCTTGAATTTATGTACGTATTTATATCTCTTCAGTCACGTATTATGACGACCTGTGAATGAAAGCACCAAAGTTGCATAATTTTGTTCGAAGGCGCTGCAGACCCCGACACGCCTCTGAAAAAAATTCAAGGTGGCAGGATGGTCCTTCATGCAGTTTCTATTCAGCCTTCGCCATATCGAAGACATAAGTCCCTGTTTAGTCTACAGTCAGACACGATTTTGTTTTCTCGTAAACAGAATCGAATCACCAGCTGAAAGCGCAAGCAGAAGTTATTAGCCGCAGGTGTTACCGAGGAAGTAAAAACATTTTTTTTTTCATAATTGCTGACGAAAGGAGCCACTTCAAGCATTGTATCAAATATGGTAGTAGTAGCAGTCATGGAGGAAGGAAAGTGAGGAGAGGCCCTCGCGCTAGGAGAAAAGTGTGGAGGAAATGACGTAGAAGTTTCTCCTTTTTTTTCGTTTTTGTTTTATTTCTTTGCTCTAGCGTCCACGCCTTTCGGGCCACAACGGCAGCTTTGTTATGGTCTGTGCGCTCACACGTGTTGCGCCGTGGGTTTCGTAACGTGGCAAAGGCGCCGTGCGGGCAGGTTTGCGTTGGTCTCCGTGTTTTGTCGCGCTGCGTTATCTGGGCCGTGCTCTACCGCATGTTGCTGTGGCCAGGTGTGACAGGAGGAACTAAAGTTCGTGAAATGAACGCGCATGCAACGCTGTACGAATCCTCCCTACCGCAGGCGTATCTTACCTGTGCGCGCGAGAAGCGCAGGGAAGTGAAGGTTAGCGGATGCGCTGCAAGAGTCGGCAAGGCTCCACAGAACGTACGCCTGCGAACACATCAAACGGCTGTTCCATGGTCGCACGTAGGCCGGTTCTACGCCGGGTCCGGTTTCTCTTATGGGGCCGAGGGCGGGTCACGCCGGACGGCGATTGTTACGTCGCGCGCGCCGCGCAGCCAACCACGGAGACCCGCGCATCGCCGCGTTTCCCGACTGTCCGACGCAGGGGACAGTTTCTTCTCTATGGTTTCTCTTCCGAGGCGACACGCCCGAATTGACCTCATCACGTGTCGGTGCAGTACGATCTTCTGTACACGCTGTCCAACGTTAACGATGCAAAGAGCCCCACTATGTACGTGTCACGGTTTTGTAATACGTCAGAGCAGTGTTATCAAGTCGCCAAGACTAGAAAGAACAGAAGGATTCAAGTTTCCTACGTACATAAGGTGTTCGCTAAGACAACGCGACCTAAACGTGAAGTATTGTTGTTTCTTCTGTTGGTAGTGATACTTTCTTTTTTTCTTATCTAGTATTCCAAAGGAAAAGTTATGCTTTCCATTTATTAAGTTTATGCGCAAGTTTTGATGCCGCTGACTTCGAATTCTGGGGTATTACGTGCCCAAACCACGATTTCGAACACCTGGGGATCTTAAACGTGCCCCCAATGCAAAGGACACGGGCGGTTTTGCATTTCGCCCTCATCGAAATGCGGCCACCGTGGCCGGGATTCGATCCCGCGACCTCGTGCTTAACAAAGCAACACCATAGCCGCTAAGCCACCACGGCGGGTGATGTCGCTCACTTCTATTTCGTAAGAGTTGTGTGGGACTGTCCCACTGTGGTGGTGTGGTGACTGGAATATACAGGGTGTTTCAGCGAACACTTTCAAAACTTTCAAATTTTTTTAAAGGTTTTTTGCCTGTGGCGGATGTCTCAATTCTAGTTTATGAGCCGGTCTGCTCGAAGCGGCGGACACTACTTGCATAAAAATTTGAAATGCAAAATCAGCTAATTAACAAGAATGTACTGATTAACTTTCTAGCTAATTATATTATGACCCATATTGCAATTTACAAATTCTAGCTGTGGAGTTCGCAAGGCTGATCCAATTCGAACGAATTCTCAGGACGACACCAGTTTCGAGATATAACTTCCCGAACTTTGCAGAGAAAGGCATTGGCGTTCCAGTTACTTGTGTACTTCAGTGCATGAAACGACGTTTTCTTAACAAATTAACTGGAACGCCAATGCATTTCTCCGCGAAGTTCGGGAATTTATATGTCGAAACTAGTGTCATCTTGAAAATTCGTTCCAAGTGGATCAGCCTTGCGAACTCCACGGCTAAATTTGTAAATTGCAATATGGGCCATAATGTAATTAGTTAAAAACTTAATGAGTGAATTTTTATTAATTATTCGATTTTGCATCTGAATTTTTTGTGCAAGTATTGTCCACCGCTTCGAGTAGACCAGCTCATGAACTAGAATTGTGATATATGCCACAGGCAACTTTTAAAGATTTTTGAGGCATCGATATAAAACATCGGCAAGGAAACAATCACGCAATCTAAAAAAATGTCATGATCAACTAGGGAAAACAAGCAAAACTGCAAAGCACAAGCAAAAAGCACTAGAAAAAGGAAGCTTATCGCTGCCGGTATTATTGTACTGTACTGAATACCCGTATTCAAGTACGCAAGCTTGCACTTACGTAAAATAAAGTAATCGAAACAACACACACACTTATATATATATAGACTGTTCCAGAGGCGAATATCACGTGGCAGTGGTGAAAAGCTCAATGCCTGCGTCGCACCATATAAGCGGTCACAGCTGAAGATGTGCAATCTGCGCAATGTGAAGACGTGGTCTTGCAAGCATATGCTGGTGGGTGGGAATGAACCGTCAGAGTGAATCGTTTTATGTAATAATAATATCAAGTTAATATGACGAAAAGTGCTCAAGTACTGTAACGAGAGTTCAAGTTTGACTTGAGTTATGCTTGACTGAGCACTGTAATTACACGACTTGCCATATTTTGAATTCTATCTAACGCTTCAATAAGGTATTCTTGATGTGGTGACCAGATTGTAGAGGCGTATACTCAAGCTGTATACTTTATATGTGCGCCAGATAAAAGCTCCAGTAACTGGACTTAAATAAGCCCGATTACATTATAATGCGTCTACTTTCTCTTTGTATTTAAGAAAAAAGCATTTTCCGCGCATAAATGTAGTTGGAGTCAACGTTCGCCCTGTGTGATTTCTTTCTGTTTTCGTTCGCGCTGTCCGTAATCACGTGTTTTCTTGTTTGTCTTCATATTTAGCGTGCTTTCTTTGGGACGCACAACTAACAAGTAGGGTGTTAGAAACGACTGAATTAGATGTTTTCTTTCGAATGTTGTACAACTTGCTAAATTAAAGTTCTGCCCTAAACTTAATACTTGGGAAGTTGTTTAATTATTCTTGACTAATTATGCAATTAAGCAGATCACAAAAAAAAAACAGGGCGACCTGCTCCAAGCAATAGCCAACAACGTACGTTTGGTCGCGTCCTCCTAGTGCATCGGCGACTTTTTAAACCTTCACTAAAGTCAGTAGGGACACCCTTTAGAATCCTTAGATGTGTCTAGACGTGTGTTGTATTTCGCTGTGCGTACACCTGGCCATCGCCACTCTTCCTACGATAAGCACCACACATAGCCTTCGCCCACGTGTCAACGCTGCCTGGACGTCTCACACTGTGCATTCGCCTGATTTGGTGCATAGCAGCATAGCTTGTGGACGGTGTAGTGAATAAACATTGCGTGACATTAAAGTTGAGACCTGTGCACGACAGAAACAAACACATTGCAAGAGAATAACACGCGTTGCATCAAATTAATGTAAATAATCGTACACATTGCATTAAGTTGTACAGCATTTAGTTGACCGCTTCCCATAGATTCGAACATGTGCAACGGATTTGCACACTTTTTTTTTAATTATAGGTCTGGATTCTAGGCTGAGTTTATACCTGTCCGCTATGTGCTTTGCCTCTTCCCTCTATCTTCACCGTCACCCATTTTCCTTCTTTCGCTTTTCCCGCAGCGCAGCTGGATAGAGGAAGAATGTGCTTTCTGCCTTTCTTATCCTTAAGATTTTCTCTGTCTTCTCGCCAGCGGGCTCCGTACAGCTGAAACATGCGGCATGTTAGTCGCTGCTTCAAGCTGAAATTGTGATGAATGCACTTCGACTGTGAGTATAGCGCGCCGTGATGCAGACCTGCCGACGTCACGCTGAAGGTGCCCGCAAAGTACGTGCCTAAGCAGTGGTTCAAGTAGTATTTAACTGGGGTGGAAATGCATTACGTAAGCTTATGCTGAGAAAACCACTGTGCTTTCAGCATGGATAGAAGGAATCGGAAATGGGAAGGAATGAAGGGGGAACAGTACGGAGTGGGAGGCTATCAATCCGAAAATGGTGAAATTTTTTTAACGCAGAAGCGATTTTTCTTTCTCCATAGGTTTCCCACAAACTTCTCCGTAGCAAGGGTGCAAAGAAAACTACTTCGTCGCCTGATCTGGCGTAACCTGCCCTGCTCGATCCAGTTCAATCGAGTAGCCGTTTCTAATCCATTTAATTTAAATTCTGGTTCATGAGGGGGGAACTTTGGGCCAGTTGGTCCAACATGTTTAATGAGGTAAAGAACCGCGACTTCAGACGAGACGTGACGAAGGAGTGGACAGGACGAGCGCTAACTAGCAACTAGGAACTGCGGTAACTAGCAACTGTAACTAGCCGTTGCTAGTTAGCGCTCGTCCTGTCCACTCCTTCGTCACGCCCCGTCTGAAGTCGTGGTTCTGTTCCTCTTTAAATTCTGGGTTTTTACGTGCCAGAACAACGATCTGATTGTGAAGCACGACGTAATGGGGGACCGCAATGCACGACTCACGGGCGTTTTTGCATTTCGCCTCCATCGAAAGGCGGCCGCCGCGCCGGGATTCGATCCCGCGACCTCGTGCTTGGCAACGCCACAGCCGCGGCAGGTCAACCCGTTTTTTCGCTTCACGGGAAATGAATGGTATGCAGACTTTCGCTGTACGTTTTGTCTAACCTCGGCAGCGAAGTGCGGGCGTTATCTCGACGGTGTTCTTGAGATTGGTTAATTAAATTATGGGGTTCTATACGTGCCAAAACCACGATCTGATTATGAGGCGCGCTGTAGTGGGGAACTCTGGAATAACTTGGGCCACCAGGGGCTCTTTAACGTGCACCTAACTCAAAGCACACGGGTTCTTTTTTTTTTTTTCGCATTTGGCCCCATCGAAATGCGGCCACTGCGGCCGCATTTCAATGGGGACGAACTGCGAAAAAAAACCGGGATTCGATCTCGCGACCTCGTGCTTGGCAGCGCAGCGCCATAGCCACATAGGTAAAGGCCTAGCCTACACTCTTAAAAACGTTTGCACCCTTTGGGGCGTATCTTAATTGTCCCACAACAATAATCGTCATCTGCCTTGCTTGCGTTTCTTTAAAACTCCGCGCTCGCTGCTTTCCTTATATGTATATACAATTTGTCATATGTGTGTTGTTTCCAGCGGCGCTGGCGTGGAAAGCGACTGCTTGCCTCCTCTCCCGAAGCCAGTGCCCTCTCCCTCAGCCGCTGCGGGGTGGAAGGCGGCGAAAAGGCAGAAAAATGAGGAGGGCTGTCATTCCAGAGCGCTCCACTATACAGCATGTGTATATATCTTCAGATGTCCCGAAGCTTTCGCGTGACAATATTTGCGCGCCCCACAACTCGGTTGCACGATCGAGAGAACGTGGCCTTTGCGTCGGCGCTGTTGTATCGTTGGTGAAACTCCAACAACCACTGACCACCACGAAAATGGGGAAAATTAAAGAGCCAAAGAAATATATTCGCTGTAAGAACGGACGTTTCGCTCCACGTTTTACGGTGTAATTGGCCATCCAGCGTGGTTTGGGGTTCTGCGAAACGTTACCGGATAGACAAACGTGTCTGTGTGTGTGACTACGGCGTTAGTATGGCGGTAAAAGCGATGACATGGCAACTCATTTTATTTCGTAGGGACCTTCCAGGCGAATTTTCGCATTCGGCGTTGCCGTGATTTTCCGTAAAGTGAAAGTACCATAACATCCTATCGCACGCCGTATATGCAGTGGGTGTGAGGCTGAGCCGGAAACGATGGTGGCTTGACGCTCGCCCAATGTTGGAGGTTACGTGATCAAGCGCGCCCTGGGGGGAGGGGGGTGAGCAAGCGTCTCCTCCTCTAACCGACCGTGGCTGCGGATGACAGTCCGCGCGGTGAGTGTATACGCAGCCCACGCGCGCTATATTGGAGATAATCTGGGGCGGGTGCAAAGCTTAGGTGAGCTGATATGGCTGGTGGCTTCATGCGCGCTGTCTTCCCGCGCGCATGGTGTTCGAGGTCGCGTAATCTTAAGTTTCGGAAACGCGTTGAAGCAAGGCAGCACGAAGCATTCACTCGCCTCCGCCTGCGCTCTTCAGCACGACAGCGTTGTGCTAACGAGTGTTCGCAGTGTGCATGCGTGACATGCTTAATTTAGTTAGAAAGTGAATGTTTACTGCAATACCTACGGCCGCAGCGCTGGATCAAGGGGGGGGGGGGGGCAAGGGGGCTGCAGCCCAGGGCCTTACCTCGCGAACAGTAGGAGAAGGGGGCCCATTTATTCTAACCTGCTTAGTATATGGAACCATGGGCAACGGAACTTCGAGCGACATGTATGAAGCGAGAAAACCAGAACGAGCACACGGGGCCCCCGCCTAATGTAACAGCGTGCGTTTAGCGTGCCTGATCAGCGTGCCTGATCATTTGGGGGGAGCTTGTCGAGCTGCAAAAACAGGAATCCCCCGCCACCCCGGCGGGGCCCTCTTTCTTACGAAGCGAGGTGCGTTTGCTTGGAAAAGTTTTCGTGGTTTCCTGTCAGTCCGTCTGTCCAGTGCTGTCTGGAGAGGAGGGGCAAGGGGGAAACACATGAAGCATGTAATGTGGGATGAGCACCTAAATCTCCCTTGCCCCTCGTCAGCACCACGCCACCCTCCACCTCTCAAATTGTTCCGCCGCTGTCCTTCTCATAGGAAGGATGTTCTGCAGTACCCAACAGTGCCCCCCATTCGACTTTTCTTTACCGTGATGGTAATTTGGAGGGGGAGGATGAGTCCGATAGCAGATGATGATGAGTCTGATGGCAGAGTCTAGGCAGGAAAGGAAAGAAGACGTCACACGTGCTCTTGTCCGCGTGCCGTGGGGCATGGAATGTTCACTGTTCGGGCTAGGGTTGTGGAAGAGTGAAGGGGGAAGTTGGAGAGCTGGACACAAAGGGCCTGTCTCCAGGGCCCATTCCTGCCTATTGGCTGCGCACCCTCGCGCGCGCTCGGCGGAAAAAGTAGGTCAGTCTGGCCGCCGAACTTTCCAGAAAGAAGTAGAAAAAGATGACTCAGAGGCGACGGAGGGCGCGTAACTTCGCCCGCGCTAGGAGTCGCCCTCTCCCTTTCGTTCTCGCTCTCGACGTCGACGGGGCGAAAGAAAAATCGAGAACCTCCCAGAACAGACGATTGCTCCTAGCCAATAGGAAGACGAGACCGGAACGGGAGAAGGAGTGAGTTTGTACGGAGGAGCGAATTTGTACAAGGAACTCTATGCGTATGTGAATGCCTGCTTTGGCGCTAGTAACACACAGACGCGGCGCGCGTCTATAAAAGGAAATTGATCGTGGGCTGCTATTCAGCCCCGAGCCGCCGGTCAAGCTTGCATAAGCCCGTCCCCTGAGGAGCTCCCGGGGGACTCACCACTCTCGGCCAGCCACGGACCATCCAGGCAGCGTGCGCCAGTCATCGGGACAGCCACCGTTGGACACCTGCGATCGCGTCGGACTGACGAAGTGCCCGGTGAACAATTAGCATCCATTCATGCGAAAATGCTCGGTCGGAAGCATCAAAGTGGTGCGTCTAAACGAAAGGCGAAGTTAGAAAGAGAAGAGCGTGAAACGAAGTTACCAAAGATGACAAAGTACCTACTGAATGCAGCTTCCGCGGAGCAGTATGATCGCTCTACCCAAAGTCCGTGTCAAACTCCCAATAGTACCGACTGTGCTTCTGTGGAGGACTTGCCAACTCCATCACCACAGTTTCCTGACAAGAAGCAAGGTTTGACTCATCTTGGTTATCTGTATCCTGTGAAAACGGTGCCAACCTCGGTCGTCCATATTTTTGAGCAACCGACGCTAACCGAGCCCTGTTCTGTTCCTGAGTCAGCGACGTCTATGTTACTCGGCCGGGCCCCTGCCACAGAGCTCCAGGTGTCCGGTCCGCCATTCCCGATTTCTACTACTGCTGATCAACAGGTGCCAAACCTCCCTGATGAGCCTCCTTCTACTGACGAGCGCCAGGAAACAACACTCCAAGAATCGACTCACTTGTTTCCTGTTAGTTTGGCTTCAAATAATCATGTTCCCACCCACAAAGTGTGCCTCGAGAGGTCGAATGAGACGGCTTCTCGTTGCGGCAACAGAGAAGTACAGACACCTCCGCAGCAAGAGGTACGTTGCGAGATTCTCCGAAGTGACCCTGCTAAGTGGCCGGACGTTATTACTGACAGATTTCGGAGTGTATGCCTTGAGAAAGGGCCATTGTATTTTCAAAATCGGGCAGAAAATTTCCATCTTCCGAAAGGCAATACCAAACTCACAAACGCTATATGTCACCTCATCTTTTCGTGCGAAATGCTGTAAATGGGGAGGCGTACGAGCGACACTGGTTAATGTAGTCGGAGTCCAAAGGTTCCGTTTACTGTTTCATGTGCAAACTATTTTCGATTTCAAGCAACCCCAGTGCTTTCACCACGCACGGCTTTTCTGATTAGAAAAGAGCAGAAGAAAAGGTTTTCGCACATGAAAATAGCGTCGAGCACCGGAACTACGTGGCAGCATGGCTCGCCCTCTCTAACTCGAGCAGCACAATTGACAAGGAACTGGTTAAGCATCTTGTCACTGAGACCGCTTACTGGACAGAGGTGTTGAAGCGCGTAGTCGTTGTAGTTAAGCTTCTAGCTGAGTGCAACCTAGCGTTTAGGGGCAGTTAAGAGATTTTTGGTTCACCGAGAAATGGCAATTATATGGGAGTGCTTGAGGCCATTGCCAAGTTTAATCCCTTTCTTGAGGAGCACACCAAACGCTACGGGAACAAAGGAAAAGGTCACCCATCGTATCTGTCAAAAACCATTTGTGATGAATTTATCGAGCATATGGCAAAGGCTGTCAAGGAACGTCTCGTTAACGAAGTGCAACGCGCAAAATACTTCTCTATTTAATTGTTTATTCGACTCCAGACCTTACTCACGTTGATCAGCTGTCAGTTGTTTTACGATACTATTTAAATGGGAAAGTGTACGAAGGCTTTCTTGGATAGGACAGGGATAACTTCAATAAAGTGCCGGCAAACGACGGTTTAATGCGTCGTGACGCTGGCCAAGTGTCGACCCGGGGTTATACCCTACTCTGCACTAGCCCAGTTGGGCCCGTTTGTAGTGGGTCATGTGGCTTGTGCTTTTCGAGCGCACCCCGGGCCTGCTGGACGGCCCATAGTTGTGAGTCCTTGTCTGCAGACTGCACTGCACCTTGAAGTTCGGGCGGGTAAGTCCTGGAGGTAGCTGCCGTCGGGAACCTGGCACAGTCCCACATGATGTGCCATTGGTCCGCCGGACCCGCTGCACAAACACCGCACAGCCCACTCGGATAGAGCTCTGGGTGAATCACGTGCAGCATTGCGGGGGCGAGGAGTGACGCGGTCTGTATTTGCCTTAGGATTACGGCTTCCTCCCGACTGAGTGCCGGGTGGGGAGGCGGCATTGTCCGTCGAGCTAAGCGGTAACACTTGGTTACTTCGACATAACTAGTCAATCTGTCCTTGGTTTCGAACCCGGCCACGGCGGCCGCATTTTGATGGGAGCGAAATGCAAAAACACCCGTGTACTTAGATTTAGGAGCACGTTAAAGAACCCCAGGCGGTCGAAATTTCCGGAGTCCTCCACTACGGCGTGCCTCATAATCAGAAAGTGGTTTTGGCACGTAAAACCCCCATAATTTATTGTTTTTTGTTTCGAACCACCACACGGAACGGTCACTCTCGGGGGCGCGGAAAGTAAGCGCTCGCGCCGCCGAATGGGCCGTCTCGTTGTGGTTCGGTGAGGATGCACACTCGCCGGCGTGAGCCGGGAACCACTTGATACGGACGGTGCTGCCGCGGTCTTGAAGTTGGAGCTTGCCGGTGATGGCGGCCGCCGGCGCGCATATTCCCCCGTTGGCAAAGTTGCGCACGGCATTCCCCGAGTCGCTGAGCACGGTGCGACACTCGGCCTCGGTGATCGCCAGAGCGATGGCAACCACCTCAGCGCCTGCGGCGTTCGTGCACCGCACGCTCGCTGTCGTTGCCTTGGTGCCGGTAGCCGCCGCAACGACCACTGCCGCGAAGCCTTCCCGCTTGTATTCCGCGGCGTCCACGTACCAGGCGTGCGGGTCTTGGGCGTGTTGTTCGGTGAGGGCCTTGGCCCGCGCCTGCCGCCGTTCTTGGTTGTACTCTGGGTGCATGTTCTTCGGGATGGGGTCCACGTAAATGTGGGCCCGCGCCTCATCTGTGATCTCGCACGGTTGCCGGCTGGGAGCTTGGGGGTTGTAACCCAGGGACGTCAGCATACTGCGGCCCGTTTTGGTGGTAGGGAGGCGCTCGAATTGCGCGGTGAGCTGCGCCTCGGCTATTTCTTCCAGGGTGTTATGGACGCCGATCTACAGGAGCCGAGCCGTACTCGTGGTCTCCATTAAACCCAGCGCCGTCTTGTAAGCCCGTCTGATCAGCGTGTTGATCTTGGTCCTGTCAGTGACGTGCCAGTTGAGGTAGGCCGCAACGTAGGCGATGTGACTGATCACAAACTACTGGACAAGGTGCACGAGACTGTCTTCACGCATGCCCGCCCGTCGTGTAGAGACTCGGTGTATGAGCCGGATGGCGTCCATTGCCTTGGTGGTAAGCTTGTTGATGGTCTCGTCGTTGCGGCCGCTCTTGTTGAGCAGCAGGCCCAGGACCCTGATATTGGGAACTTCGGGGATGCGTTGCCCCGATGCAGTCACAATCTTGATGTGATCACACTCCCGAAGGGGAGCGCGCTTCCGTCCCGGTTGAAGCGGTGTGAGGACGAACAGCTCGGATTTGGCGGGCGAGCACATTAGGCCTGTGCCGTCAAGGTGCTGCTCGATGGCGGTAACCGCCGCTTGCAGCTGTTGCTCTATGCTGGCGTCGGTGCCGCCGGCCGCCCACAGGGTAATGTCGTCGGCGTAGATCGTATGCCGGACGCCGGTCCCCGCTACTGCCCTCGCTACCCCGATCATGGCGAGGTTAAAGAGCAACAGCGAGATGACCGAACCCTGTGGAGCAACCGTACTGCCCAGCTTGTGTTCGGGGAGCTTGAGGTCTCCGGCGTGCAGTTCCACCGTGCGGTTGGTCAATAAGTCTTGAATATAATTGTAGCTCGTTACCCCCTGTTGTCTTGATATTTGTGCTAATATGGCTGAGTGTTCGACTTTGTCGAATGCACTTTGTAAATCGAGACCCAGAATTACTTTGCTGTCTTGCGTCTTGTTGTCGATGATTTCTTGTTTGAGTTGTAACATGGCATCTCGCGTGCTGAGTCTGCGCCGGAAGCCGATCATCGTGTCAGGATAGAGGCCTTCCTTCTCTAGGTATTCCTGCCACAGGTTGGCGACCACGTGCTCCAGCACCTTGCCCACGCAGGACGTCAGCGAGATGGGACGCAGGTTGCCGATGTCCAGTGGTTTGCCCGGTTTCGGAATCAGGAACGTTCTTGCCGTTTTCCACTGTCGGGGGAGCTTGCCCGAATGCCAGCATTCATTGAAGTAATGGGTTAGGGCCTCTATCGAAGCATCGTCCAGGCTGCGTAGCATCTTGTTAGTAACGAGATCGGGGCCGGCTGCTGAGTGGGTGTTGAGCTCATGCTGCGCTACCCGTACCTCTGATATGGTAATGTCTCGGTCGAGCCACGCGTTGGGCAGCCCCCCGTACGGCGGGTGGGTTTCCGTTGGCGTGTCTGGCAGATACTTGGCTTCCAGGCTCCTGATAACAGCGTCTTTTCCTTGTTGTTGTGTGATGGTGTGCATGAGGCGTGCCAGGCGGTCGCGCTAGTATGACTTGATCTTTGTTTCGTCTAGGAGGTGCCGAAATAGATTCCATGGACAACTGCAATGTAGTTCCCTGTCAGCTCGGTTGCAGATTTCGTTCCACTGTTGACGGCACAGGAACATGCAATGGTGTTCAATGGCCCTGTTTAAGTCAGCCACCTTCTTTCTCAATTTGAGATTCAACCGGTGCTGCTTCCAACGCGCCTAGCTGTATCAAACGTTTGGCCTCGATCAGATGGGCCAGCGGCTGTCCGTGATGATGACGTCCTCGTCTGTTTCTGTGGTCTTTGTGGCTGAGCGCACTGCATCGCGGAGCTCCGCCGTCCAGGTTTCGATCTCTGTGATGTCTTGTGCTGTGGTGAGGCGCCCCTTACGGAATTTGTCCCAGTATCCACTTGTGTATAATGGTATTGCTCCGTAATTGATTGGGTATCGTAATTTCGAGGATTTAGTGGTCACTGCCCAGGTCGACGCCCGTGTTGTACCATGTTACTTTGCCGTGTGGTCATTTTTGATGAATGTGAGGTCTGGTGTGGTGTCTCGTGCTATGCTTTCTTGGATTTGTTTCAATTGAATCGCATACCGGCTTGTATCTTTTCGATACCGTGATGTCCCTCTTGACGACCAATGGCATCTCAATTGATGATTGTAGGGGCCAAGCTTATGATAATGCGAGTAATATGTCAGGAAAATACAAAGGACTGCAAGCTCAAATCAAACACCTGAACGAATTGGCAGTCTACGTCCCGTGTGCTGGTCATTCACTGAACTTAGTAGGCGCATGTAGCGTTGACAGTTGCCTTGAGGCAGTCAAATCTTTCACTGTAATTCAGAGACTGTGTGTGTTCTTTGCTGCCTCACCTAAGCGATGGAGGTATCTTTTGGACAGCATGGGCGGAACTGGCCAGCAGCTTGTTTTGAAAAGTCTCTCTGAGACCAGGTGGTCAAGACACGCTGAATCATGTACGGCCATTCTGAAAAATGTCAGTGCAGTCTTGTGTTGCCTTGAAGCTATATCAAAGAACGAGAAAGAAAAGGGTGACACTAGGAACGAAGCGCACTCTCTCTTCAAGAAAATGACAAAACTAGAGGCTGCATTCATGGCGATTTTCTGGAGTGATATCTTAGAGCGCTTTGACAAAACGAGCGTAGCACTTCAGAAACCAGGCCTAGACAGTTCAACTGCTGTAGACCTGCTGAGCTCTCTGGAAGGCTTTGTTAATTATTTGCGACCTCTCTTTGATACATTCGAAGAGAGAGCACGCACGCTAAGTACCAATCAATGTTGTCAGGATGAGGGCAAGCACATCGTTTTGAGTAAGCACCCGGACGGAAAAAAGCGATAGTGCGCTACAATGTAGAAAAAAGTTTATCGTAGAGACCTACAATGTTGTACTCGACAGCCTAGGCTCTGCTTTGCGAGTGCGAAAGGCTGCCTACACTGAACTCTGCGAAAGGTTCGGATTCTTAAAATTGCTGACAGAAGTTGGGAGCGAGACCTCTCTGGCACAGCAGGCTGGGAAGTTGGTGAAAACCTACAAAAATGATTTGGATCCAGCATTTTCCGCTGAAATCGTTCAGTTTGCGAACTTTCTGCACAACTCTGTGTGCCAGGATACGAGTGCCCTGGGAATAATGAAGTTGCTGCACGAAAGAAAGCTTATTGATGTGTTTCCGAACCTCTCTATTGCTTTGCGCATACCCGTGGCAAACTGTGAGACCGAACGATCGTTTTCCAATTTGTCGCTCATAAAAAATCGCCTTTGTTCGAGCCTCCTTGAGGACAAGGTGAACTCGCTGGCTATCATGTCCATTGAAAGTGACCTACTCCGCGATCTATCCTTCGAACAGACAATATATCTGATTTCGCCAAAGCGAAGGCGCGAAAGATGCCATTTTAAAAGAGGACTGTTTGCGCTATACGTGAATAGTTCCAATAAGTTCGTTGTGTCGCCTCCAAGCCCCCACGTTGCCAATGAAACGCTGAGCAGTGTAATTCAAGATATGCAAATCTTCGTTGTTCGTCTCTTGTTTGTTCTTCTTGTGATATTTAGCGTGCTTATAAAGAATTGTATTTTTTGTTGTTTTTTGATAGTGCCACGTTTATTTGGTGTCGTCCTTGCTTGTCTTACCTTTAACGAAAATATTTTCAAATAATGTTTTGTATTTACAGTTGGTAATTTTCATCTGTATTCTAGTGCATTTTTTATGGTGTTTGAATTGCCTTAAGTATTGTATATATCTATTTTCATATTTATATAGTAACGTGTATAGACGAGAAAACCATGGCCAGGCGGCGCTACTGCGCCTCCTGACAGCGCCCCAATGTGGAAACGCCAAGCAGCGCGGTCGCGTCGTGGCGCAGTCTCCGCTTTGTTTACATTGCGCTGTCCGCGCTTTTCTTCGCTGCTCGTTCTCACGGCGCTCCGTTTTCGACGGCGGCAGATCGCCTGCTTGCGCAACAGCGATGCAAAGATTGCCGTGCGGTTTCAAGAAGGTTGCGGACGCCGACAGCTTTTTTTCGTGGCGGCAACCTCACGATAGGGGAGCGTCTGCTTCCGAACGTGTACGGCGTTGAACAAATTGTGGACGGTGATGTGAGAGTGAAAGCCAAGTGCGTGTCACAGGTGTCCGACAAGATCGTAGACGACGTCGAGTTAGAGGTACGCACCATGTTCAGAAATTTAGCCACTTTTATTTCAATTACAACATAACTCACACTGGCACAGGAACTTCTGTTGTCATACTACTCGATGACTGCAGATCCATTGGGCTGCTTCTTGACGGTTCCGTCACTTCACAAAGGCATGTTCTGGAGTCTGTTTCACACGTGTCTTGCTGCTGCTCAAGAGCTGTGTCGCTGCAGCACGAAAGCACATGTCCCGGTGGTGCTGACTGCTGAGAAGACTGTTGTGATTGCCATTGGTCTGTTTGGCGCCGCTTCCATCTGCATTGCATATAAATGAAACAGTATGTGTGCCTATTTGTTGTGGGGATTAAATTACTCCCAATAATATGTTCGCAAAGGTAACGTTCCTGTGATTGTGTGCATATATTATTCTACAAGAGTGGTACCACTACAAGTTATGATACTTGCACACTTAGATACTTAGAAAGCATGGGCAAACAACAAACATAACGCGCACGTCTCGAGCGGCTGCTTTCCGATCTGCCGCTTCCCGACGCACGCGACGACCGCGGCTTCCATTAAATACGGTCTGCTACCACACAAATGTAGCGCGCGGCCCCTTTCGTTACCTGCACAACTAGTAATTTAAGTTGCAGCGTTTGGAAAAGGGAAATAATTCTCTTGAGCTCGTCCATGCCGATCGCGAGGGAAGGCACAGTGCAATCAAATAAATTCGGGGGTTCTAAGTGCCAAAACCATGCCAAAACCACGAAATCATTATGAGGCCCGATGTAATGGGGAGTCTCAGGAATAATTTTAACCTCTGGGGGTTCTTTAACGTGCACAAAAATCAAAGCACACGGTAACAAGGGTGTTCTTGCATTTTGCCCCTATCGAAATGCGGCCGCCGTGGCTGGGAATCGAGCACGCGTTGTAGAGCTTAGCGGCGCAACACGCATGCATTTACCGCTAACAAACGGCGGATGCCACCACAATTCAACAACGCGACACGACTAAACAAACATCCGTGCACTAAAAACAGGCATATGACTATTCCATTTTCAAGATATTACACGCGAATGCGAAAGTATGAGACTTACTTGACTCGGCGCACTGCAGTTATCCATGCTTGTCGTCGGTCCCTCTCGTACCACTTCCCAGGAAATCTGTAGAACTTCGCGGGTGGCGTACGACCTTTCGTGTTTTTGAGGCTGCTGTGGCAATCAACAACACATCAGTATTGCGTGCCACCTTTCCTGGCTGATGAGGTCGCACTCGGCATCGCAAAAACCACGCGCACGAGCGCTCCCACCGTACAGAACACAGGCGCGCGCTAGCGCAGCGACGACCCTCGAAACTTCCATCGGTCCGCTAGGGGAGCATTCGGCGCTGGTGCTGCGCGGGCAAACTTTAGGTTGCCTCGTCTATAATGATTACTGCAGTATGATGCTTGATATTTAATAAATAATGTTTTGGATACAACCACGCATCTCCTCACGGGATTAAACTTAGTGATGCAAACAAAGCCTAGCTTCAGAAGGATCGACATCTGAGCTGTGTTGTCTTTCCTGCGTTCTTGTTCGTCTTGAGTGCACTAAACTTTTCCTTAAAGCCTAGCTTTTGCTGAAAACAGAATGCAGATTAATCACAAAGTGAACATATGTGTTGGTGTTTACAACAATATGCGTTTCAAGCAAATTTTGTTGTTTTCCTTATAATAACAATAATCATAATCCCGTTGATCGCACTTTGTTCTCTTTAATTTGGTGGAATTCAAATGAAACATGGCATATTTCCAGTAGCGTAGCAGGCGACAGGGGTGGGGGGGGCGTCACTATAGGGAAAGGGGGCCTGCATGGCGCGTTAGCCCAGGGCCCCCATTTTTCTTAATCCGGCCCTGTGCGGCCGATAAAACTATGAACTTTACTTCGTGTATTAAGCACTACCGCTGTACAAAATTATTTGCCTTTAGGGCGGAACTGCGATATTTTTCTTAGTCCGACGAATAAATACGTTACAACCTGTTCCGACTACTCGTAAAGGCAATGTCGCGCTTAGCCTGCGTAGCGCTAGGAACTACAACAAAAGGATTGAGTAATGTGGGCCGATGCCGAAAGTTGCGTGGTCCTACACAGCGTCTCAAAGCATCTCAACTACCACGCGCAAAGGCTGAGAGAAATTTGCTTTCGCTTTTATATTGAACTCGTTATTTCGCGACCTGACGCACGCGAAAGTCAAGGGTGAAGCTGGCTATTAGGGCGTATGCACTGCCTGTCATCGAGGTCGCCATTGTTAAAGCTAACGAGGTGAAAAGCTGCCCATTATCTCGCTCCGCTTACCTCCAGCACCAATGATAGCTGTAAATAGGACTACAAAATGGCGTGCGTGACGTCATTGGAATACAATTTCCATTCCTGCGTTTGTGACCTGAAGAAAGCTAGCTGGCGCACGCGCTCTTCTGTGTACGTGCTCTCGCTCGAGCTATGCAACGGTCGGTCCTCTCAACACTAAACGTATGCTTGCGAGTGCGGTCTAATGATGATTGATGATTTCTTGGTCATCTTGAAGGCCGTCCCTGAGCACGAATTAGATTCTACCGTTGAGAGAACCATGACTATCTTCTCGAACCTCAGTCAGGGTTTCAGGTTTACCGAGGAAGTTCCGAACAGTCGTCAACTCCAGCTTTTGGATATCAGGCTAGTGTTTCCAAAGGAAGGCATCTGTTGGATGTACAATCCGCGTTCTTTGAAAGGCCTGCTACCGTTTGAGAGCGCCCATTCCAAGATTGTAAAGTGTGCAATTGCTACCAATTCTCTGCAAACTGCTTTAACTAAGTCTTGTATCCATTTGGTGTCAAGTAGCTTTAGCGCTCACGTGCAACGACTACAACAGACAGGCTTCCCGCCATGTCTGATTTCAGCTGTCTGCGAAACGATGCTCCAAAAACTCAAGCACCCGCCTCTTATCAGGGAGTCAGTTTCACGCAGTTCTGTTGCGGTAATTCCGTACCTTCATAAGGTATCGCACAACATTAAGAAAGTGGCGAGCAGGCACAATGTTCAGGTTGTCTTCTTGGCGCCTTGCAAGTTGTCTAAGCTTTGTGCCATGAACCGAGAAAAACGCCCGGCTTGTTCAATTCAGCATCAGAAGAAGTTCACTGAATGCAGGACACGTGTCGTCTACCAAATCCCTCCAAGGTGTGGTCGCAGCTATATCGGACAAACGGCAGGTCGATGTTTCAATGAGCGTGCAATGGAACATTGTCGTAATCTGCGCTACAATGAAGGGAGTTTCCTTGCAGAGCATTGCAGAGACTGCACTAATTGCCGCCCTCTTTGACAAAACTAAATTTTTGAAGTTTGGAAAAGACAGGTTTGAGCGGGAAATTGTGGAAGCCTATTTCATCAAGAAAGAGGGAAACACATGCGTCAGCAGGCCATCCATTGTGCTTAGCGACAAGGAGACTACTTTTTTAGAAGGTTTCATTTAGGCCTCATGTTAGAGTGATTTCATTTAGGTTTTTCCGTCTGTCTTCCTTTTATTTAACTAGTTTTTATTTTGTTGACGATTTTCTAGTGGCTCTTAAGCTTTTGTTGCGTTTTTTTTTTTTTTTTTTTACGCAGACACTGTTCTTTATACCTTTATCGTTAACTGTTCTGTCCATTTCATTGTTTGTCACGAGGTTCATTTTTCTCGCGGTCACGTTTTATCAATTATTTAGGTGAGCGACTATTAGAGATTTTAGTTTTGACGCAGCCGCTGTACTTATAGACGCCTTTATTCATGTTTTTTCCATGTTATTCGTTGGTCATTATGCCCATAGTCGTGCGGGTTTTATCACTGACTGGGCCTTAGGCGTTTGAAGTGTGTTATGTTGTGGATAGTTTGATAGTGAAGCGTAGACGGTACTTTTTATGTCTCGTTTTTTGTCGCCGTTGGCTTGGAAAAGACTATACTCGATGAATTGCTTCCCGTGCTGCTCCACGTGTGGTCCTTGTTTGCTCCTTTGATATTTTGTGCCAGATATGATTCCTGAGTGGTCGATAGATTGCTGTTTTTTACTTCTAAAGTTTCGTGTGCGACTCGGCTTGATTAACCTACATAAGGCAGACTTGTTGCGGAAATAAACTTAGTTGTGAGTGGCGCCGGTCCTGTCGTTTGTGCTCTTCTTCTTGAGTCCTGGTCTTCTGCACCTTGCCTTTACTAATTCAAGCGGTCTAATTGTTAGGTCATCGGGCTGTTGCGCTAAGAGACCGGGACCCGATTCCAGCACCGGGCCGGTTTTTTTTTTTGTTCTTTTTTTTTTCAGTGAGGCCATGCTCTTGAAACTGCTTTACTACTTTCTTTTATTAAAGAGGTCCAAAATGATGCGAGAAAGCGAATCTATGGGTATATTTAATTTGGCTGCAGTTTCGGCACTAGTTCAGTTGCGGCACAGTGCGCGTGCAGTTGAGTGTAGTGCCAGTTCAGAAAGTTCAGTTGCATTGCTTGCACTAATGCTGCACGTTTATTGTTAAAAATGAAAAGTGCAAACGTTATTGTCTGCTCAGTGAATTTTGCGCGTTTGGCTCATTTTGTCATTCTATTGCCATACATTCTGCTCCTGTGGCGCGAAACAGTGTGCTGCGGGCAAAGAATAAAGTCAACTTGCAAAGAACATGTCTGGGTATCAGGTACAATTGCCAGTAAAACGGCATGGCTAGCAGTAGTTTACTTAGGGACAGGGGACAAATGTAGGCAAGAGAACAAGGATCTAGTGAAGTGTCTCAATGACGATATAAAGCCGTTTGGAGAAGGTGCCGATATTTGTCTGCTGGCTGACATGAATGGCCACATCGAGGATCTGGATGGATACACAGATTGTAACGGGAAGTTGATGCTAGACTTCTGTGAGCGACACAACCTAGTTATAGTAAATAGAGAAACTAAGTGTGAGGGACAAATCACATGGGAATTCCGTAGCAGGCAAACGACCATTGACTACTGCTTAGTGTCGCAGGGGATGTAGAGCAAGCTCGCAATAATGGAAATAGACAGAGAGGGTAATTACAGCCTCGGAAGTGATCATAAGCGTATTAGTCTACAGTTGGGAGCCCTGCTCAAAAGAGAAATGCAGGGAAGTCAAGAAGAGTACGCAAAATTAAATGACGAACAAATAGCGCAAATAGCGGCCGGCATAGAGGAAGCAATAGAGAAACATCCCATGAAAAAGTGGGATTATAAGTTAAAACTACTCATTAGTAGAAAAATAAAAAAAGTAAAAGGAATAAACCGCTGGAGAGGAAGGAGGACGCCAGGAAGTTGGTGAAATAAGGAAATCAGGGAGGCCATAAAACAACGACGGTTGGCATCACTGAAACATAGAGAAGCAAGGAGGACGCAGTTATCTCAAGAGGAAATAGGCCAAAAATGGGAATCTTATCGACAAAAGAAACAAGTGCAGGTCCTCGTCCAGGCTAAAATAAAACAGTCCTCTGATCGTTGGCTGGCTGAAGTTCGCGATGCAACTAAAGGAGGGTCAAGAAAATTCTGGAACCATATAAGCTGGCTGGGTAAAGCGAATCACAGAAAGCAGGAACATATTCACGATGCCGAGGGAAATTGTTTAGAAGGAGATGACGCTGTGAACTACATTGGTTCAGTTATAGCTGAGTCATTTAGTAAGGACTATAGGGTAATCGTCGCAAATGAGGGAGCAACACAGGATAGCACTATAGAAAACAGCTTAGAACTGACCATGACCAATCTTAACTGGAAAAAGGCGGAAGCAAATGTTCCAAAATGCACGTCCGCAGGGATAGACGAAATTCTAATCAAGTTAATTAATGAACTTGGCCCAAGAAGCAAGGAAATGCTGATAAAAGCGTTGGGGGCAGTCATAACAAATAAGCAAATTTCGCACAGCTGGAAACAGAGTAAAATGAATTTGATTTATAAAAGGTGTTACGAATGGCCTGCAATGGTACCGACCTACAAAATTTTCCCAGCCAGCCGCAGCTGCGGAGGTGGCAAGCTTCCCAGAAGTGACCTTGGAACCCTTCCCCACCTGCTGCGACTACTCGCTTTGTAGGGACGATGACATGTGCCGCATGAACACCCCCTTCGGCGGCGCTGTGACTTAACGCGGTCAGCGGTACAAATATTGTTAGTAGATTCGCCATGGCCACCACAGGTTGCTTGGAGCGTGGCAGTTCCTGGAAAGAGATATTTTGCAGCTGCGGTCTCTTGGGCTTCAGAAGTCGTCGGTCAATGTACAGACGCGGCGGCCACTGACTATGGGGTCAGTTCTTGGATCAAGAGCTCGGGTCAAGACCACTGTCTGCAAGAAACCCTCTCACCTCGGTGTGTTCAGTGAAACCTGGGCAGAAGTGAGTGTGTAAACCCTCCCCTCAAAGGCGGGTCGAAGACGATGACTTTGAGCGCTCCGTTTGGTCGAACGGCCGTTTTCCCTCACCTAGGGATTTAGGGAGGACAGAGTGTTTGTAAGCAGCCGTTGTTGGCTCCTCGGTGTGCATTCTTCTTTCAGTCATGTTAGACTGATGAACTGTAATGTTCTCATGTAAATACTGTAAATAAATCCCATATTCCTCGTTCTCGATGAGAACAAGTCTCTCCCTTCAACAACGTGCTCAGCATGGATAAGTTGGACGATGGCATGGGCCAGCTACCATCTATTTCATGCCCGACCCCAACCATCACAAGGGAAAGGTGATAAGACGAACATAAAATCCTTCCGACCAATTACGATAACATCAGTTATATATAGGCTGGCGATGCAGGCGGTGAAATTAAAAATGCAGTCATGGGTAGAAAGTAATAGAATACTCGGAGAACTTCAGAATGGGTTCAGAAGTGGTAGGCGCTTAGATGATAGCCTGTTCGTGCTTACCCAGTACATGGAAATAGCTAAGGCGGAAAATAGACCTCTGTATTTAGCCTTCCTGGACATAAGCGGTGCATACGACAACATGAACAGGGAACTCCTGTGGAACATATTAAAAGATGAAGGTATCGGTCATGAGGTAATTGATTTCCTACAGGAAATATATCGAGAAAATAATGTTGAAATAACATGGAAAGGAATGAAGAGTACGACAACTGTCAAGGTACACAAAGGATTAAGACAAGGTTGTCCTCTATCACCGCTGCTGTTCATGCTTTGCATGATAAGTATGGAAAGAAGGCTACAAGGAAGCAATCTAGGGTATAATCTGTCGTACGGATTAGGCGGAAAGGTTGTTGAGCAACGACTATCGGGTTTAATGTATGTGGACGATATTGTACTGTTAGCAGGTAGCCAGGAAGATTTGCAAACTCTGGTTAATTATTGTGGAGATGAAGGAGACAGTCTAGGTTTCAGTTTTAGCGCAGCTAAGTCCGGTGGGATGTTTTTCAATGATACAACTGATCAGGAGCTTACAATACAAGGCCATGAAATACCCCGAGTGGCTGAATACAAATATCTCGGGGTATGGATAAACAAAGGGCAGGCAGATGTACACGGAAAAGCATGAACAGTCTCTCGTAGCAAAAGGGCGAAGAGATGCCGGGATAATGAAACATAGGGCATTGTGGGGGTACAACAGGTATGAGGTACTGAGAGGTATTTGGAAGGGAGTAATGGTGCCGGGGCTTACTTTCGGGATGCGGTCATGTGCTTAAGGGCAGAAGTTCAGTCGAGACTAGAAGTAAATCAGAGAGCTGTTGGAAGATTAGCACTAGGTGCCTACGGAAAAACCACAAACGAAGCAGTACAGGGGGATATGGGCAGGGCAGCGTTCAAAGCACGGGAAGCTCAGAGTAAAATCCCATACGAAAAATGCCTGAGGAAATTGGACGAAAAAAGGTGGCCAGCTAATACCTATACAGAAAGAGTGTTGACTCACAATGGCGGAAAAGAACCAGGAAGCTAACCAGTAAGTATGCCAGACACGAGGACGGAGAAAGACAGAGCATTAAACGACAGGTTAAAAACGCGGAAGGTAAAAATTGGATAAATTCAATGGAAAAGAAGCATAGTGTTGAACTATATCGATACTGGAAACAGCAGATCAGGAAGGAAGCGTTTTATGATAACTCAAGAGGCAGTGCCTTACTCTTTGAAGCTAGGTAAGGATGTCTTAGAACGCGGAGCTATAAAAAGAAATTTAACAAAGAAGAAGACACATGTACTGTGTGTGGTAAATCTGTAGAAACAATAGAACATCTCATACTAAAATGTGATGGTATCCATCCCGATGTTGATGCGGGCACAGTCACGCTTCCTGAGGCCCTAGGGTTCAGAGATGACAATAGTTATGTAAATAAATATGCGGTGGAAATTAGCAAAAAGCAATTGGAGGATTGGTGGCTGAAAAGCAGAGAGGTGGCATAAGGTTAAAAGTGTAGGAAGACGTACTTAAAGAAAATGGTGAATTTTAATAACTTACAACACAGTTAAACAAAAATAAAAAGCTGAGCATGGTGGCAACTGCCATCACCCCGTTTCAAAGGGGACGCTCCTACCTTCCATCCATCCATCCTGGGCGTGTCGTAGCATCTGCTGTTGTCGTCACAATATTGTTCTACGGGCGCTTTTTTGAGTTGGTGCGGCTACTCGTGGTTCGAGATATGTTTTGCTTTCAACTACACTGTGCTCAAAGTTTGGCTCCTGTGCGAAGACGCTTCTGCAATCTGATAGCACTTCCCATCGTGAACCATTTCGACAAATTTATGTGTAGCAATAGGGAGGGTATTTTCGTTATCACAAAAGTCGTTATCGTGAGCGTGCTGCTACGTCGTGATAACGGAGTGGTAGGCACTGTTTTTTCTTTTTCTTGTCAGAGAATGCATTCCAAGCAATTTAACAATCGAAAGCATTAACACCTCGCATAACTTTACTAAGCTGGCCTCACAACACATTCAGTCATCAAATTTGTCCCTCACATTCTTAAGTCAGCCATAGGAACTGTTGTAACCAAAATGGGAGATATTTACCCCAGCGCGCCATTATTAAACTAGCGCTACACCGTGTCGCCTGCTACTGAGGGCTTGCACGATGTCCACACTTCCAAAGGGTGAGCGCAGGCGAACTTTGACTTGTGCAGAACTTGCCTTGCACGAAGTCAAATCGAAGATGGCGCTGCACTGTAAAATCGAAGACAAAAGTGCTGCACACCATGAACTAGTGCTGCACATGCAGCCAAATCAAAGAGGCCATATATTTACCTATACAATAAGTGCCAGGAATGAGGCAAATAATAATTTGCATTAAAAGGTTGACATAGAGGTGTGAGAAGAGTTGTGGCACATGGCTCAGCTAATGTGCAGTCACTTCGTAGTGACCGCACAAGAGTTATGACTTCAGAAAAGCTGCATTGGCACTTTGTCAGCACGTGGCAATACGACGGAAGGATCCAGGAGGCCGCAATGTCGCTAAGTAAGGTTGGTCACAGTCACTAATTGGCAACATGAATGCAATGAGCTTCAATCGACCAAGCGAATAAGGTCATTGGTGTGCAGCTCAGGTTACTACATGGCAGTCTTGCGACCAAGTTGGCACTTGACGAAAGTGTATGCAGCTCGATCAACTCAAGAGATTGAGTTACTTAGTAGGAGACTCTATGCTATGCAACATTGATGCTAGTTAAGCCTAACCGAAAGTGGGAAAACATATACACTTTATTATTGTTTGTGTCATTGCTCCTGTGCCCACGTCACTGCTTAAGGAACAAAAAAAAGACATACACAGCACTGTATGTGCCTTACTTTCACTTTGTCATATATTCCTGTGCTGCTCCTTTGCAGCGCTAGTGCTTATACATTATGATCTACATAAATTCCTGCCCTGCGTAATGTAATTTCCCCCTTTTTTTTTTGCATTCATCACATCACACGATAATGAGCTTGAGAGGCACAGATGAAGCAGAGGGAGCCTAATGCCAGTCAACATGATAAAAAATGTGTTAATATTGCAGAAAATGAGCATTATAGCAATACGACACATTCTCACATCATATTTTTTGTCATTTGTGTTTGACATCACATACTAGCTGGCATTACAACATTTGTATTGAGAAGTGTTATCCCAGTTCTTAGTTATATTTCGAGCATCTTTGTATTCAGCTGCGATTCCTAGAGACTAGCTCACTGCCCGTGTTATCCCAGTACTAAAAAAGGGCGATTGCATACTAATAGCAAACCATCGTCCCATATCACTCACCCCCTCTTGTTGTAAACTTTTTTTGGAGACAGAAATTTTGTCACCCCTGCAGCTTGGTTTCCGAAAGGGCTTTTCTACTGTAACCCAACTAACCACTGTTATTTATGATTTCACTAGCATATTTAACAGGGAGAGGCGGGCTAGTTGGTGGACGATATTGGAACGCATTATGTAACCGCACAAACGACAACAAACTGTTGCAACGGACAATTGTCATTTGCTTGGTTACATAATGCATTCCAATATCGCTAGCATACTGGACAAATCTGGACAAATTGACGTCATATTTTTGGATTTTAAAAAAGCATTTGGCCACGTTACACACTCAAAGCTAATAAAGAAAACCTGAGCTGCTCAATTTACCCACGTATATTATAAATAGGATTGCTACTTACCTTACTAATCACAGACAATCTGTTGTTGTTGATACTTACTTTTCTAGTGAACTTCCCACTATTTCTGGTGTTCCTCAGGGTAGTGTTTTGGGCCCATTGTTACTTAACATATATATTAATGACATCGTTGACACCGTTACTCCACCTATAAGAATTAAATAGTTTGCTGACGACTGTTTGCCCTTTACCTTTGAAATTACCTGCCCTCAAGACCAAATCACATTAAATTCGCGCCTGAAGACATTCAATCTTGGTGCACTCGTTGGAATATGGAACTTAATACAAGCGAAACAGTCTCCACGAAAATTAGAACAAAAATTAATACGCTATCATTTGCCTACAGCCTTGCATCTCACCCACTTACCAAGGTTAGCCAGTACAAATACCTAGGCGTTACATTAACCAATAACCTTAGCTGGAACTCCCACATTACTTAATTATGCGACTCCGCTTTTCAGAAACTTTGCCTGCTCAGACTCAAATTAAAACCTTCTCCCGCTGAAACTCGTCAAATTGCTTATACATCCCTTGCCGTCCTAAACTAAAATATGCAGCTATGATATGGGATCATTATATTAAAACTAACATTGATGTCTTAGAAATGATTCAGTGTAAAGCAGTAAGTTTTATCTTTTTGAAATATTGCTTCACTGACTTCTTAAGGCAGCCAGTGATTGAGCGTAACATTCAAACATTGCAATTAAGAAGGAAAATCCAGACTTAAATTTAGTTGTTTACTTAATAAACGCAAATTGTCTCTTTCCCACCAGCCTTACATCTATCCACTTATGGCCCGCAGAACAAGACATCATCACTCTGTGTCACTAACACCTCACAGTGCCAGAACTAATGTTTTCAGATATTTTCTTTCTTTCCTCGCACAATAACAGAGTGGAACAATCTGCCCATTGAACAACTGACCAGCATTGACTCGATTGAACATATATCTAATCAAATTGGCTGAATTTTTCGTGTTTGATTAACCTGTTGTTGAACCTGCTGCCTAACGAACCTGTTATTGTTATTGTTGCTGTTGTTTTTCTAGTTTATTAATGATTTGTACTTTTGCACTGCTGAAGGTGTGTTGCATAAAATGATTTTCTTGCATTGTTTGTATAATATTACATTTTACTTCCCTCTTCTAATGTGCTTGTCGCAATATATTTGTGCTGTACTTTGATTTTACAGTTCTGCTTTATTGTACATGTACGTTCTCTCCTGCTCAGGCTTTCCAAGGCTTGCAGCATTTCATAAAAAAAAAAATCGTAAACAACTTTCTGAGATAATGAAAGGAAAGCTAGAGAGCTTAAGTGCACATCTCACAGCACACCTGAAAACAGTTGCACAACTCAATTCACACTCGCTAAAGTGGGGAACAGAAAACATTACCATCTTACTACAGCGCTTACATTAAATAAAGTAAGACATAAAACACAACCACTTAGTGTTACATTTGATTTTTTTTTAGTCTTCCACATTTTGGCAAATCCAAACAGTTACACGTAGCCAGTTACACTGATTCTGTATATGCTTTGGAAGAAATAAATACATTGTTTCTTAATTGCATGCTATCTTAGATGCCATGTCACACACAACCTCACTCCATAATCTGATACATGAATCTAGCTAGCCTTTAATCTAGCCATGAGGGAGAGCAGGGAGTACTAGAAATGCCACTCTATTGTCGAAGGCAATGGAAACAGGGGTACAGTTCTAGAATTCTGCAATGTTGGCATTGTGAGCCAATCAGATCTGACAGAATGGCGAGTATGCAAGGGTGGAAGCTTGGGCAGTTTAGCAGTGGTTCATTTCGGTACTGCTCAGTGCTCTTTCACTCCCTGCCTGTCCCTTACTCAGTTCCTTAAATCTGTGTACACTGTGAATACCATCAAAATTGATCAACCCTATGGCAGAATTTGACAAGTGTGAGAAATAGCACTGCACGTTATGCGCAGCTCTTACGCAACTGAGAAAAATCTAGAAACTTTGGTGCACAAGGTGGGCCTGCACTTTGAAGAAAAAAGTTTAAGCACAAGGCCTTACTTTTGCTGTTGATCCTTGTTTGATTTAATACATAGCTCAAACCTTGCATCACTGTCAACCTTGTGCCTAATCTCATGATTTTCAAACTATGCAAGCTGTCGGATGAAAGAAAGCACATGTTCTGGTTAGTTTTTTCGACACCTGTCCATATGGTGACACATGGTTTCAAAAATTTTGAGTTTAGAAGAGATGGTGTCAAAGCAAAACACTAGAATAAAAATACAAGTGCTCTTCAGCAATGGCTTTGTTTATTGAAATATAAGATTTACTTGCAGCAACACAGTGAACGTTTTAAATTTGGATTGTGATACACACAGCTGCTGTGTGCAGAATTTCAGATTTTAAAAAATTAAATTAATAATAGCTAGATTAAATGGCAGTGAACATAAAGAACATCAGGAGGAAGCATTAGTTTGGGGCCAGCTCTGAATTTCCTATACATATATACATGCCAAATTCAGAAATGCTCTTGGACAATCGCTTAATTGATATGAATTAAAATTGCTGAATTTAAAAAAGTATATTTGAGTCACTGTATAAGAAATTCTATATAGTTCCTGTAGGTTTATTACAATGTGCAAAAATTAGCAAATTTAATTAACTTGAATCAGAAAGTTTAGAGCTTTGTAATTCTGCCTCAAAAAAGATTTCACAATTATGCAACCTACATATTGTAGGTTGTATAATGCGATATAAATATGGTATAGCTTACATAAAATTGTCGCATTGCCTATGCAAGCCTTGCAAAAGTCCCATTCACAACTAGTTAATATAATTCAGATTGATGTATGAAACAGCCAAAGTATGATATAACTGATTACCAGATATTAATGAAGGAAGTCTAAAAGGTTTCATGCCAATGCTAGCATGTAACGAATGTGTGCTTGTAACAAGCATAGGATATAATGTACGTATTTCTCAGTGAAGAGCATCAATATCAATTTCGTCTGGTTTAGACATATCACTTGATGCAGCTTACAGAAATGAGGTACTACTATATTGTTCTTTATTTCTGAAAGATGCGATGCTCAAACAAATATGAAAACACAGTGGCTCTTTTGCACTTGTTTTTTTTATGTCCATTCAGGATTTTCTCAGTGTCAGCAAATATTCACAACACCTCAATTGCAGCATTTGTGGTCCCACTTAAAGACATTGCTTGTTCTTTAACTTTTTACCAGTCACTGGACACAAAAATCTGTACACAAGCACTTGTTCATGTATACTCATCCACGCTTCTGTCTGAAGCACTGAATCAGTGTGTTGCGATGAAAGGAAATCATGGATAACATTTTAATGCTGGAATAAAAGGGAGACATACACACCACAATGAGTTATTGTGGTGTCTACGTGTCCCTTTTGTCCTTGTCTGCTGGGGCTAAAATGTTATCTAAGTTTGCATAGCAGCAGGCCCAACACACAGCAGTGGCAAAGAAATCAATATGTGTGCATTACTGGCCAGTTCGAGGGACAACGCTTACAAACAGAGGAAGACACAAGGACACTTGAACCATACAGTAGTATTCAGCCCAGGGCTTTGATTCATACTCTATCTCACAAGTAATTTGCAGCACTGCCAAAGGTATGAGACAATACCCTTGTTTAACAGAATACAGTTCTGGGTGTAACTGTCTTAACTATTGGTGAGGTTAGAGCTTTTGGTTGAAGTGTTACAGCAATACGCCATATGTTAGACCCTCTGTACGTGCATGTCGTGTACCATGAATTATTGTGGCTGTTACCACCAGTAACCATGGCCACATAGCAACATGGCAATGCCCACACAATCCACATCGCCTGCTTCAACCCAAATTCAAGCTTGTTACTTGCTCTCCACTGACAGCAAGAAATAAATGGTATAATTAGCCATCGCTTAGTCTCACTTTACACTAAGGGCGAAGCATGAGGTATGTTTTGTTCTTATATTACTGTGATCAGCTGTTTGTCTGATGCTGCTATGCCTACAGAGGAGACACCAAGCCATAAAAGAGGTGTGATTTCCACTTTGCAGGTGGTTTCCACTTAACAGCATTAGCACTGGTGATGCACTGATAATGCAAAATGATCTGAAAGCCGAATTGTTCACTGCATTAATTTACTACTACACTCCAGTACGGTACATGGTGACAGTGGTAAGCAAACAACAGCTAGAGGCGGGGCAGACGATGCAGCATGAGTGGACACACTTCGAGAGGTGTTCACCCTTAGTGTTGGCTAAGGAGGCTGCAAGAAATAGCTGAGAAAGAGTGTGCATGTACGAAGCGAAGCCCCACAGTCACATTCATGTAAACATGACTTATGGTCATAGCACCAATACATGTGTTGCATCAACGCTCACACCTGTAAGCATGTATCGACAGGACAAACAGAAGATGATGCACCACAGAAGAACACATCTTGGGGGGCATTTGCCCTTTTTAACGGCTAAGAAATCCTGCAGCTTCCACACTGCTACAAGGAACTACCGACGAAGTATAGCAACTGATGTGTTATGGATCTCTCTTTTTCTTTGCAACACAATGCCCAAACACACTGTTTGCAGATCTGTACAAATTACGTGTTCAATGTGGACAACACCTGCTCAAATGTTCACAACAAAGAGGAACACTTGTGTTCATCTGGCAGCTACGGCCATGTCTGCCCTGTTCCAACACAGCACAAACCACCATACTGCCATGAACATGCCACCTTTTCAACAAAGCATCAACTGCAGTTGCAGCAACTCTTCAGTGCAGCACTACTGCTGTTGTGTTGACCCTAGTGTTATCGTGACCAGGAGCTCTCTACGGCCTTGCCGTCGACACTCCAATCACCCTCGTACCATTTTCTCACCTGCGTGCATAAGTGTGCATTAGCTAATACTTATGAACTCCGCACACTTTGTCTACTATTTATGAGACGGCAAGAGACTATTAATGAGATGGAACAAAACAGCATATCAATAATGTCCTGCAGCTGCTAACTGCTTCAGCACAGAGTTAAGGTGCCAACTGCAGTGAAACTTCACTTCTGCTAAATTTGTTATAAATGAGTAGCACATACTACTGAAGCACTCTTGGGAAAGCCAAAGGTCTGGTAATTGCCTATTTTTCTTATTAGCAGCCTTTAAACAGCACCTAAGAAGACAATGCGTACACCTGGTGGTTAGCGGATATGACATCAGTCCCAGCATGTCGCCTCAGAGATTTCTCAACACGCTACAGGCAGCCACAGGCACCGCCTGATCTCAGAGGTTATGCTGAGGAGCTGTGTGTTCTCAGTGATGCATCACTTTTGGTGAGCGATAATGGCGGCATTTTTTAAACTCAATTTCAGCATCAAAAATACCTATTCTTGCTAGCTGTTCATGACACATCCACACATGCCTCAAACGTTAAGTTTTGCAAGTAGTATTGACGTGACAGTTTCGACTTGTCATATTTTTTTGCATTAATTGAAGGTCTGAACTTTCTAGAACCTACAAGATATACTGGCGAGTGTCAGAATACCCTAAATAATTTAATGTAATATAGCACTTGCTCCTATGAACCAGCTTCGGTACATAGGTGGATGAAGCATGATGTCATGAAACACTGAATTGCTCCATTCCTGTGATCATGGTGTGTGCCACATGTGGACGCGGCGAGGAAAACACATTGGTTTACTCTTTTATAAGCATTACTATCATACCTAACCTCTTGCTGCATAACATTAGCAAATTTTGCTGTCATGATTTTATGATAATATTTGACAGATCTGGCATTTCAAGACCAACTTTAGCATCAAATAAATATATCTTAGATTTCTGAACATTAATACTTATTCTTTTATGCACAAGAAGTGAAGTGGCTGAGTTATCAAAACTTTGGAAATATGTGTCAGTACTCCTTTAAAGCAATGCAGAACACAGCACATTACTGCCTTACAGGGATAATCATGGTCACCGAGAAAAGGCAACATTCAACATTATTGAACACAGCTAAGCAACACAACCGACCTTTTATATAAAGGAACACAGATATAACGCATTATCAGATACATGTATAACGAAGTAAATATAAACTGTGTCTCACCTATATTAGCGTGCAACAAATATACAGTTGGGATTTATGTTGGATATAGCAAACATAATTTTGTGTCAGATACTGCTTTGTAATAACAAAGTTCAACCGTATACCATTACAACTGCATAGAACTATAATTCTGTTAGCAACAGAAAATTATGCCTCTATGTAACATACCATAACAGCTGCAGCAGTAATTGATTGGATTTTTTTAATCCAGTGGCTACACCTAGCCTATAAGAAGCACAGCAGCAATAACTTCTGGATTAATTTTGGCTGCATGGAGGTTCTTTAACATATTCTAAATCCCAGTGAACAGATGCTTTGCGTTACATTGCCATAGAAATGTTGCTGCCGATACAAGCATGTCAAACTGTTGAGGGTGCCAACAGAACACATGTGCTGCAGCAGTTGTGAACAATCGATGATAGGAAACTAGGTGAAAGGACTGAGGTATGTGTGCAGCTTCACACATGATGTGAGGGGTCATGAGAGGAGCGAGCTGCACACAAGATGAAAAGTGCAAGCGTTACTCTTAGGGAAGTGGCCTCTGTGAAACCAATTATGTGTACCACAGTGAAATTCGACAACTGTGCACTTGTTCCTAACTATGCTTGCAATAAATAGTGGCAGCACATTTTATGTATACTGCAGAACAAGAGCCACTCCGAATGTTCTCCAACACCCATCTTGCACCAGCCAACTACATCCTATGCCTGTAAATCTCTTGATCTTATTGCATAACCTACCTGTAAGTGATGCTCTTAGACAGGCTATCGGTTGCTGGATTGTTGATTCATGTTACCAGTGCAAAATTAAATTGGACACAGAAAGATGATGCAGACACCGTCAGTGTTTGTGGCGTCTGTTCTTTTTGTGGCAATTTCTTTATCATTCATAACAACTGTGTTACTCTAATAGAGCACCGATAATTTCCAAAAATGTGATCTAACAAAAAATCCGAGGACACCTAAGCATTTCTTATGAGTAATGAATGTGAAAGCATAAATGTCCGATTGAACACCGCTGAGCAGTCCTTTAAGTTTTGCGCTGCGAGTAATGTGCCAACACAGTAGGTGCTGCAGCAGCAGCCTGCGCTGCCAAAACTGTATGCCACCGACATCCTGGGTGACAAGAAACCAAGGAAGCAGCAGTGGCCCCCCAAGGCCAGCAGGCACCACGTTGCTGTATCCGTGCCGTTCAGGCATGCTGGTGACGTAGCATCACGGTGATGCCCTCTCGCCTGAGGCGAGAGGGCATCAACACGTGGCACGCTAACACAGCAGCAGGTGTTCCGTTACGCCCGCTCTGCTCTGTCGAGGCATGCTCGTGACAAGGAAACTCAGTCAATGAGAATTTAGGCGCCATTTCGCTATTACAGACACTGCCAGCTTTTTTGCTCAATGGGCCATTTGATGCTTTCACATCAAAACATGTGACTCACTGGCTGCAGCTGCTATGCCACTTCAGTGGGTCTTGTATTCATTTAGGCTGATGCTTTAAAAAGCAATGTTGCACATTGCTCATTGGCAAACCATTAATTGTCCTGCTGCTAAGTCGAACTTCAATATAACAAACTAAGTAAATATTAAGTTTTTCTCACCAGCATGTAGCGAATATATGCTTGTAACAAATATAAATTTACAACAAAGGTATTCTCATGCCAGATGCCAATTAGTTATAGCAAGGATAGACTACCACCTTTATCCTCACAATGAGAGAGCGTAACCACCTCAAAAAACACAAGCACTCTTCAGCTAATAAGAGTGGCTCTTCTAGCAAGAATACTGTCTGTTTCCAGTGTATGGACTCTGCCTCCATTGCTGTGCTAAGGACAACCTGCCATAGAAGAGCATGTGTTTGCACATCATTCTCATGTCTGGGCTACCAACTTATTATTACAAGAGTGATAGCTTGCTTTAGCTACTTCCCCTGATTTTGTGGTTGGCAAACAGCTATCTAACAAAATAGAGGGTAACAAGAGTGAGGAGAGTAAATAGTGGAGAGGGAAGTGCATGCAAAGAGGAGAGAGGGGATGAGGGCAAGCGCCAGGCTGTACCCTCTCCGCATGAGAAATGCAGCAAGGTAACTGGAAAGCTATAGCTGTATGTGACAATCATATTTATTATTTCAACCAGCATTTTATTACTATTATCTGAATTGAGAAAAGACAAAGTGAGCACCTTTGGTACCTTTAAGTAATTTATTGCACAAAACAGCACAATGACAATGATAGCACACCAAAAATGGCAACTGTGGTATGACAAAAAGTTTGGCTGAATGACAAAAATTGAATGAGAATTAGAAGACTTTATCAACTGACATCAAAGGCTACAAATAACCGTCCTCGGATGAGGAACATCAACAATGACTTCTGTGCTGAAAGTCTTGCTGCAAATGACCATGCCTCAATAAGCCTTGAATTAACCCATTTTTAGTAATAATCATGACCATGCCAATTACTCCATAAGCATATTGCAGGTCTCTATCATTTCTTCAACTCTCTTTCTACACCCAATATTCATGTCACTCTTAACCTGCCTACAAGAGCAACATAAAGTGTGCACTCAGAGTGTTACACTACGATGTGACATTGCAGATGCTCAAACTTGGTTCCTTAGGACATTACTGCTTTGCACAGTAAAACATAAAGAGCTGGGGACAGGCTTGGTACTGTTTCTGAAAAGAGTGCAACGACTGTCCGCCACAAAGAGGAAAGAATAAGAAGAGCACAGGAAAGCGAGACTGAGAAATTGCAAATAATAAGAAGACAGAAGCAAGACAAGCCTACAGGGAGCGCCGGAAAGTCGCTGTACGTGCTAACGCTCCATAAAAGCCAAGCATGATCTGCAGGAAACACAGCGCTGCAAACAACGTAGACATGCAAAACTGCAATGACAGCTTAAATGAATTGAGTCTCTAGCACTGAGAAAAAAAAAAAAACAAAAAAAAGAGGGCGGGGAGACATGAAGTACAGAAACACAGTACCGGATATTATTCAACTTGAAACAAGAAATGCTTTTGCTGCTTACCAGCAATGGTAGCTCAAAGGTGCAGTCAAAGTAAGCGGCCAATGCAGTGACCTGTTGTGTGCCTGGCTGGAGATCCAGTTCAAAGTCACTAGCAAAGCCGCTGTCCTCCATGCGGCACATGTTCAAGTAAAGGTTCTGCATGAACGACCCACACAAACCAGGTAAGCATGATCAGCATGGAAAACCAGGCCAGAGATTGTCAGAATAAATGTGCAGCATAGAAGAGAGAAAGAAAACTTTAATGAGGCAAAGGCAAAGCAGTTAAAAGACTAGTAGGCAAGAAAGGCAAGCTCTAATACAATGATTGTAGCAATGCCAACTGCAATTAAATTTACCTTAGGCTAAATTGGTTATAAATTAGTAGTATACGCTATCAAGGCAGCTTTGGCAATTCTGTTGGGATGGTAATTCTCCAATTGTTTTAAGGACTTTTAAACAGCACCTTAACAAACAATGAGCACCTCTAGTGCATTGCAGATATGGTACTGATCTTGGAACATGGCCCCCAAGATTTACAGTGTACTGCAGGCACTTCCCAATCTCGGGCGTCATGCCTCTGCTCAAGGCTGATTCTCAATGTTCCATGGGCTGCGTTATTACCAGCAAGTAGTGATGGCAGTGTTCTTCAGAGTTTCAGTAAAAAAAGCATTTATTTTTGCTAGTTTCTCAAGACACACCCACTCGTATTAGTAGAGGATAAAATTTTGCATGGTGGCTGCTCAACGTCTGCACCATGTGACGCTAGGTTTGTCAGGTGGTCCAAAATGTCATCGCAGTTTGACCTTTAAGCTTTGAAGCTTTAGCTCTTACTCTCCTTATTGGAATGCTACACATGTGAAATACAGAAAAACTCTTTTTGGACATTACATGAACCAATCTCAATGAGAGTGGTTGCATTTAAGAGAAACAGACAAATTCTTAAGACTATAACAAACTGAGCTTTCCATTAGGCTCTAAAACTTGCCGCAAAAATTGGCAAAAATAAGAAACTGTCAGAAAAGTCAAAGTGTCAATATCAGAACTCTAACTCAACAACAGAGCATTTAGAGCAGAATAAATTTCTATGTTGCAGTGACTCTAGACAGTACCACAACTTTGTGAATGAAGACTTTTGTGAAACTCAGAAAATTGTTGCATTGTACATGAACTGTAAGTCGATATGATAAACTTAAATGAGCTATCGGTATCCCCTTATGGAATTGTAGTATATCTTTTTCTTGCACAGTGCCAGGTTTGTGTAGACATCATGCAGCAATTTGTTTTCAGTTTTGTTAATTTTTATAAAAGACTGAATTAAAAAATTAAATTAAATTATGGAGTTTTACGTGCCAAAACCACTTTCTGATTATGAGGCACGCCGTAGTGGAGGACTGCGGAAATTTCGACCACCTGGGGTTCTTTAACGTGCACCTAAATCTAAATACACGGGTGTTTTCACATTTCGCCTCCATCGATAAAAGATTGAAGGGCCTAAATAAAGCATCTTCTTCCACCAGTCTTTAGAATTCGTATTCTCTGATTAAATGCAACATTATTCAGTTAAAGAAGTTTGGTTGTTTCTTAAACAGAGAATTCAACTTCTGCATATATTAAGATAGAGATGACAAGAGTTAGTTTACCTTTGGAGACAAATTTTTTTTCGACCAGTTAAGAAACATAAGTCTTTTGTTACAACGAGAAAATGGTAGTTTTTTGTAGGTCTTGGAAAAAAAATTATTTACGACTACAAATAATGTTCCAGCACACATTGCAGCATAGCATATTGTGTATTATGAAATGCCCTTTCCAGAAAAATATGTTGCCAAACAAAAAAGTTTATTAGGTAAAAAATAAAAATCCTGGAAAGCGCCATTTTTGCTGCCAGTTCATAAAAACAAAAGAAAACATGATACCTACTAAAATATTAATATCAAAGAAAATTCAGAATATACATTTCAAAGATGAATAACCCAGGAATAGTGTCTGAAAAAATAAATGCTAAGCACACCACCGTTCTTTGGATACAAAAAAGAAACTAAGACAAGTTCATCGCTCATGCCATGCGGCAAAGCAGTTCCTGGATTTTGTGAAGCATAGGTGCACTCCACATTTTTCCCACAAAATATACGGTTTTTGTTCAACTTTGTGGTCCTCGTAACACATTTTGCAGTTCCACCTTTTCGGCATCTTCTGAGGATGGTCTGATGAGAAGTCCAAGGAACGTACTTCACCAGTTCGTCTAGAGTCATGCACCTCTTCCAGGACAGACCGCTTTCGGCATAGCTGGGCAACTACAAGATTATGCATCCAAGCATATCTGTTTGCATTTTTGCAGATTGACTTTATCACCTCTGCAGTAGAAAGAAACCCCCCGCCGTTGTAAACTGTCTTGCGCTGATCCGTAGTGCTGGGCTGAGATGTGCTATGGGCAGCCTTCTTGGCGTGAACGGAAGTTTCTTTGCTGCCGATGGCGGCACATGATAACCAAGCTAAGTATGCACCCTGAAGGTAATCAGTAGAGCTCTCAGGTCATGAACAGAGATCGGCAGATAAGCATGCACAAGGAAGGAGACCACTTAAGGCCGTAAAGGAAACTTGCTGGTGAACAGCTGCGGATGTCCCATGTTGACTCAAAACAGTGTCGCCGTCAGAGCTTGAATTTGCTTTAGTGTCATCTTCGGAATCATAACTCAAGTCCTCATCACTAAACTCAAGTGCGGATGCAGCATAGTCTTGAGCAGGACACTTTTCTCACGATGCAGCCGCACAGGATGACGCCATGGGAGTAACTTTCGATAACTGTGCAGTGACACTGGCAGCGTCCCTTGCCAAGATTTTACGAGAGAAGCGTTACCGAAACTCTTGGAAACTGGTTGCAAAAGCCGCATCCACATGTTGGACATGAGGCAGTCCACCTCATGTCCAGAAATATATATCAGAAATACACTTTAGTGGAATAAAACGACTCTGACTCCAAACCAAAGCTCACTAGTGAACAGGTGGCATCATTTTCTGTTAATTATCACCGCTCAGCACTGTTGTACAGCAAAACCAGTGATATTATTTAATTTGTTACGTGCTAGGAGTCATTTGATTACAAAATTTTTATGCTACTGCGACTTAATCGTGAGCGGCATGCTTTCTTCTCGCTACAACATGCGCACATTAGTTCGCAAGGAAGGTCTATCACAAACCACGTCATCGCCCGAGTGCAAAAATTTAAGCTGATTCTGCAAGTGCAGTGCCTGTACCAGCTACTGGATGGCCTTATATGGATAAGAAACGACTCCAATAAGTCAAAATTGGCTATCTAAAGCATCGTTCACCGGTGATCGATTTGAATAGGCATGGTAACGAAAAAGTTAAGGGGAAGCTTTGGCTTGGGGTGAATCCGATGTTGCCTATTCACACACATGTATGTAAAATACAGGAATGTTCTCAGTGAGACAACCCCTGGGCCAAATGAAATTTGTTGAACTTGAGAGAGAAAGTTCAGTTCTGTTGACTAGGGAAGCAGAATTCTGATTTCCGGCTTGCAATTTTTTAAAAGACTGACAAAAAATCGGTAAGTTATAAGCACGAAGTCTACAGATTGGTAACTCTGCACCAAAAACAGGTATTGCAATTCTATGAACTCCATTCTTTAAAGCATCTAAAGCAGACAAATTTGATATATGAAATTACGGCTTATGTGAATTTGTTACAATGTTTACAAGGGTTTTGCAAAAGTCCTACTTACATATCACTGGTTTATTTCAGATGATAAGAAGCCAACAAACGCTTCTTATGATATGACTAATAAAAATCGGGCCCCTCGGTTAACCCCCTTTCTTCTAGTATATTTCAGAGTGGTATATATCAATTTTGTCTGTTTTAGATGTGTTATTAGGTATGTGCAGTTTATAGAATTGTGATATCACTTTTAATTGCTGAGTTACAGAGCTGTAAACTTAATAGTTTCGTTCTTGCGCCGCCGTGCCAAAAGGGACAGTTGGCAAAAATACGTTTCCGGCATTAATTTTTATACAAACAAAAGAAAAGCCTGGAACAGGGTAAACAAATTAAAAGGCTGTGGAACTCCATCCTCTACCATTAGTAAACACACAAGCAGACACTCTTGAGGACCAGGCTGATTGTCTAGGAGCACATTTCGAGCACATCTCTAGGACATCTCATTACACAGATACATTCCTAAAATACCAGCAACAAGCAGAGCAGCTGACTCTCGGTCGGAAAGGCACATCCAATGAAGTATACAATCGTCCATTTAGAATGCCTGAGTTCCTGGCATCACTGAGCTGTTGCAACAAGTCCGCTCCAGGAAGTATGAATAATGTATGAGATGATCAGACACTTACACCCCGAAACCGAAAAAGCACTACTGTCACTCTACAAATCCATGTTCTCTGCCGGCTACATTCCTTCCGTCTGGAAAGAAGCAATCATAATCCCTATTCTCAAAAAGGGCAAGGACCCTTCCTCATCCAACAGTTATAGGCCTATAGCTCTGAAAAGTTGTCTATGCAAACTATTTGAGAAAATGATTAACCGTTGCCTCATCCATTTTCTTAAAAGCAACAAGATACTCGATCCCTTACAGTGCAGTTTTAGACAGGGCAGATCCACAACACATCAAATAGATCTAAATGGAGAACGGCTATCTGTGAGCCGTGAACACAAATTTCTAGGGATCCTTGTAGACAGTAAGCTAGCTTTTGTACCACACTTGAAGTATCTGAAGGCAAAGTGCCTCAAGACTATGAATCTGCTGAAGCTCTTGTCACGCACATCTTTGGGAAGCGACAGGAGATGCCTTTTAAAGCTGTACAATAGTCTAATAATAACATGGCTTGACTACGGAGCAATAGTCTATAATTCTGCTGCACCTAGTGCTCTGAAAATGCTAGATCCTATTCACCACTTAGGCATCCGCCTTGCTACAGGCGCCTTTAGGACTAGCCCTGTGCAAAGCCTCTACGTCGAATCTAACAAATGGTCATTGTACTACCAGAGGACATATTTAACTTTCTCCTACACCCTGAAAGTTAACGCAGATATGAAATATCCTTGTCATTCTACTATTTGCGACTTGTCCACTGCTAGGCTGTTTCGTAACCGCCTAGCCATTAGGCCTCCTCTGTCCCTCCGGTTGGAAGCGCTCTCAGAAAAAACAGGGGTCCCACTTTTAGAAAATGTCCTAATGGTTCCTACATGGCTTCCACCGCCTTAGGAGTGGCAGACTATCCAATGTGACATCTCTTTCTTAGAAATATCGAAATGAGCACCAGAGGCACACATATATTCGCATTTTCTGGAACTTAAGGAGAAGTACTCCTGTGATGAATTTTACACAGATGCTTCGAAGTCCCTTGCTGGTGTTGCTTACGCAGCTATGGGACCCTCATTTTCAACATCTGGAGCACTAAACCCACAAACCAGTATCTTTACAGCGGAAGCATACGCTATACTTAAGGCTACTGAACACATAAGGCTATTGTCTTCAAAGACTCATTAAGTGTAGTGAGAGCCCTAATTAGCCTATGAAAACACAAGAACCCCATTTTGAATGAACTATATGACTTGTTGCGCTCCGCAAATATGTGCAACCAAGTGGTCGTCTTATGCTGGGTACCTCGCCACAGGGGTATAGAAGTTAATGCAGCTGCTGATGAAATGGCTACGTGAGTGAGTTTTAGCGACACAGATGGAAATATCTCCACCCCTGCCACAGACCTAAAGCCTTTTCTGCACCGTAAATTGAGGAATCATTGGCAAGGTGAGCGGAATACACAAGCAATGAATAAGCTTCAAGTGATAAAACCAAAACTGGGGAACTGGATAAGTGAGAAAACATCACGGTACAAGGAAGTACTTCTTTGCCGATTAATAATCGGCCACACATACGGTACTCACTCTTATCTCTTGACTGGGGGCGATCCTCCGACTTGTAGTAATTGCGGCAATTGTTTGACAGTTCTCCATGTTCTTATTCAGTGCCCTACAATAGAAACAGAAAGGAAAAAGTATTTCCCTTTTGCATATCGTGAAAATATACCTCTTCACCCTGCATTTTTTCTTAGCGATGAACCGCTTTTTAACCTGAAATTAGTCTTAGAGTTTTTAGCTGAAACAGATACTTTGAAAATCATTTGGACAGGCAACTTTTAGCACACGACTAACAGCCCTCATATTCAAGGGCTCTCTTGAAGCGCTAGTGTCACTGTTATGTTTTCTTTTGTTGCATCCTGTTTTTAACGAAACACAATTGCCATCGCCCATTTCCCCAACTAATCAGTGTCATCGTTTTAGTGCCTATACATTTTACGCTATTTCCAGCGACAGTTTTTGGGCCCTTTTACAGCCATGTCACATCTACCATGATGAATTCACTGTCCACGCCATTCACAATACATTATTAAAATTACCATTTGCCATGGCGCTCTTTGGCCATGCCTGGCCCTTGCGCCATTAAACACCACATATCATCATTAAAAGATTGACGGCCTGAATAAAAACTCTACTTCCTACAGACACTAGATTTTAACTTTTTCTGTTAAATGCAACAAACCTCTTCACAATCAGTGCAGCAGTTGCTGAGAAAGGCTATTCCTCTTTTCCCATGTATTTAGAGAGGAGCTCCCAAGCTAAAGCTTTCTCTTAAAGGGAAGCTAAAGGTAAATCTTAAGTCAAGCTAAAGTGATACACTAATGCTCAAAAATGTCTAAGGCGCCGATATTATTCAGAACAAAGCTGTAGTAATAGAGAAATTGAGGTAAATGGGGAATACGAATTGAGACTCCACTGGGACATCCTAGTACTAACCCAATGACATAGCAACTATTCATTATAATTCTATCACTTGTATTCAACCATTGATAGCAAAAATGTAATTGTGGTGTATTATAACATGGAATAAAATGCTGCTTGTCTACTTCTATTTGCTTCTTAGAAAACAGAACTCATTGATGTTACCCTTGACAATGATGCGGCAGGTGGTCAAAAGGTTGTTTTCACTTGAATCTGCGCTGCCCATGCTCTCATGTTTTGGTAGTTTCTGTGTTGTGTAGAGTTGTACTTGCTTCCCTGGCTTGCAAAGCTCATTTTAAAGAAGCAACCACATGCACATGATATTGAAGTGACACGATAGATGGACCCTGTTGTACTGTCATGTCTCGCTGTGGGAAAACTAAACGAGAAGGAAGGGGATTAACCAAGGAACTAGATTTCGTTTACACATGCCATGATTGCCAGTAAAAATGCATTCCATGTTGACAGCAGTAAATGATCTGACAGCTCGAAATAAAAACATTTTCAGGACTCCATGGCTTCTGAGATTACGGCGCGCGTGATCTCAGATGCTTTGTACTCAGCATGAGATGAGACAAAGCGAAGGCTGATTTTACCATTCATTTCTTGCTGTCACAGTGGAGAGCAAGTAGCAAGCGCGAACTTGGATTGAGGTGGGCGCACTGGTTGCTGTTGTTACATAATCATACGACAATGGACGGGCCACCATGTGGACTTCGGGGTGACGAACAAGATTCCCTCAAGCAGCAGAAAATTCCACGTCCACATGATGTTTTCGGATGCTGTCGGCTGTGTCTTTGCTCAGTTTCTGGCTGTGCTTTTGCTTTTAATCAAGAAAAAAAAACATAGCGTCAGCCATCTGGCATCCTTTTACTCACCGACGGCAGTAAAGAGCAGCAATGGTGTATGCAACGTCACAACTCCTTGCTCCTGAACGGACAAATTGAATTGCACTAGACGAATGCAGACCCTTTATATGCTATTTTCGCTTAAACTAAGTGTTTTCTTGGCATGAAACATGCGCTGTGTGCTTTTTAGAATGGTATTTTGACAGTCCACATTGACATATTTGCCTTTAGTGTCCCTTTAACAACACCTTGACATGCAACTAAATTATACATTGAGTATTGCATAAGTAGGAGCATCAGGTTTGCATGACTCTTTCAGCTAAAGCACTGGCTGATTTGCAGACAAACTTCGCACAGAGGTAGCAAATTGCAATGGGTCCAGTATACAGTAAAACCTTGTTAAACCATACCCGCTTAAACAGTAGTTTCTTTTTAAAACTAGTAAAGTCAAATCCCCGAATCAGCGGCCATTGAACATAATGTGTTTTGTATCCGCATAAACCATACCAGCTTATCGCATACGTATCAGTTAACACGTAGTGTTTCTACTTTTGGTTGCGCAAACACGGCGGTACGTCGGCTCCGTCTGGCGGCTCGGCAGAACAACAAGCCTCAGAGATAAGAACAACAGCCTCCAAGCGCCCTGTATGTTTGTGCATGAAGCCACATCAACATCAACATCATTTCGGCACCATGCCAGCGAGCGTTGTCTTGGTTCTTTATTCTATGGCTTGGTAGCGTCATGCAAGCAAGGACTTGTGTTATTGCCGAACCTCGGATAAAAAAGACGCCGGGTGCTCAGCATAGAAGAAAAATTGGACATCGTTTGTGCTGTCGAATGTGACACGAAGAAGTCAATGCTGGCACGTAACATGGGTCTACTGTTGACTACGGTGTGTGGCATTTAGAATGCAAAGAAGTTGCTCGGCAGCGCTGCTACGACCGCGAAGAGATGTTGGCTACGAGGTTCAACTTTTCGCCATCGTTGCCTCTGTTGTTGCCGAAGTGTCGCCTAGTGACAGTGATGAGGACAACTTGGGAAGCGACAGCATGGGCAATTGAAGCCTGACAGTGGCAGAAGTTGCGCGTTACGTCAGCCTTATGAATGCAATCGTCGTGACGAGAACAGCACCCCGCAATGAAAAAGGCGCCCCGCGACTTCTGCAACGCTACCGCGCCCGTGCATGGAGAATATGCAACGCCAACAAGGAATCTGCTGTGCGAGTGTTTTCCGAGAAGAGGGGGCTGGCTAAAAAGCTGGCTCGCAGCTTCAGTAAGTTTGAGGCCGCTGTCATCACTACTAGGCCGCCGCGGCATCAAACGAAAATAATTGTTGCGCGAAGTGAATAAATACTGCATGTCTTTTTCCCCTTTCATTGCACTCTCTCTGAGTTCCGTTTTTGACAGGTAAGTGGGTGATCTCATGCTATTTCGATTAAGCTGTACTACCGTTTAGTACGACTTTTTCCAAGCTCCGGCCAACTACGGTTTAACGAGGTTTCACTCTAATACCACATTTGCTACTCTTATTTGTGCATTTCGTTCACAGTAAAGCCAAAGCATGCATAGTCTGTGGTGACATCACTAAAAAAAAATATTGATTTTGCTGTGGTGGAATGGTGGCGCCATCTGTTGCCTGTATGCTAGAATGCGCTTTTCACCATAGTACTGTATTTGCACAATTCTACCGCGGCCCCGATTGTAATTCGCGGTTATATTACCGCTCAAATATCCACAAAAAATAACTTGGCGCCAATTCTGCCATGCACATCAAGTAACAAAACGACAGTCAACGTGTACCGTGTGCTGAAACAAGATTATGGAACACACAAAAGCACACAGATGCACACACAGCTGAATCTTAGCGGCTAGTTGCCATCGTAGTCCGACGACATTTCCTTTTTGCTGTCTACCAACCAGAGAAAGCCATTTTCAGTTCCATCTCGTGTATTAGAAAGGCCACACTTACAGCAAACTGGAAAATGGCAACCGCAAACCAAGCCATAAAAGAAATTATGCAGATCCTACACACTGTGGGAATCGATGTAAGCGAAGCTTCCTGTGCTGGTTGCTGTTATTGACGATAATTAGCATTGATGTTGATGGCAAAAGATTAATTTCTTAAATTGTACAGCAGTTAGATATGTGTAGATGTGCAGTTAGCACACATTTATAAGCTATGAACCATCCACCCACACATACCAGCAGAAGGGCTGGTCACTCGGAGCAGACACTCGAAGCTGGGGCGTCCATCACATGGGCATCGCCAAGCACTTCCTTCTGCATGCAGGTCATCTTGAAGCCGTCTACATCATCCCAGAAGCTCACAGTCGTCTATGAATGTCTGGAGAGAGAAAGAAACTTATCACTTATCAGTGAAATATCTGAAGTGCAGATGATCGCAAAATTGGGTGATAAGTGTGTTAGCTTTCCTTCTCTGGCTCTCACAGAAGAAGAACTAAGTTTCTTGGACGCGGCATCACATGATTTGTAACTACGTTACATGAATGCGCAGTTCATTTTCATGTAAGCGCATGCGCGGTCTACACTGCTTCACATGTATAAAATCGGTTTCAGTGGTACAATAAACTTAGTTGAAAGTTTGCGCTTGGTGTGTCGTCCTCTCACGTCCGTGTCGTTCTTTGTTGCGCAATATCATTTGCATATCCACTTGACACAAATTTTGACAAAATACATGGGCGAAATGCGGATGCCCATGAGACAGAAAACATGGACGCCCCAGTAACTTTTGTGCTTGAATGCATAAAATCGCATTTTGTCCAAAAAGGAACTGGAATAACAGCCCATTTTTACCACACCTATCGCACATCTTGAAACCTAAGCCGTTTTCAGAATTCCTTCCAAATGTATATGACTTGCAAACTCGGACTAAAATTCGTAAACTGTAATATGCGCTTGACGTAATACTTCTATGGAAACCCTCAAGGTGGAGAGAAGTAATTAATAAAGAGAAAATCAGACATCCACCCGTTCGTAGCAATTGCTACAAAGGAAACCCGAGCTGCAGTGCTGCTGTCTGCGACCTGTGTCGCACATGTTCTGGTATTTTATGAATGATAGCACTGTGCATGCATACTGAAGCCCTTGAATGTCAAGTGCGTACTATTGTCACTATGCATATGTGATGTATAGTGTGTGCTGCCACATTGTGAAACTTTGTTCAAGCACAACGAATGACAAATATTTTTGTCTTGCATAAGTGTGTTCTCACCAAACAACAAATGAATGAAAAAGCCACAACATATTATTGACTTCTGAAGACTTTTTTACACCAGCTACTAAGTAGAACATGGTAGTCGCAATCACACTTCTTTGTGCTCTAACTGAGCTCAGCGTGGCAAGATGAGAGCAGCACTTCTTAGGCTAGTTGGTGATGCATAGCTATTAGAAGAGGAGCAAAATTGACACATACACAGAAGAAGGAGACAGGACAAGCACTCATCCTGCATCCTTCCTGTAAGTATGTGTTATTTTGAGCTCCTCTCCTAAAAAGGTGACAGCTATGAGTAATGGTGCTAGTATTTCTGTCTCCAGTACTCCCTCAATGAAAATAGATGCTTAATTCTCAGGAGAACCATGCAAGCACTTGCTGAATTGCTGAACTAAGCATCTCAGGATTCACGAAAGTAAATCACTGGGCTAGTTGGTGTTACATTACTAAGGCTTTGCAGTGCTTTGAACACAGACAACAGGAATAAATGGCTGTGAGTGTCCGGTCGAATGGGGGTGACAAGTGTGTTAGTGTGGCCTTGCTGTCCTTGTAAAGTAAACAGTGTGAACGCATATAGCACAAAAAGCAACATTTGCGGTACGACACTCCTGCAGGTTGCATTTTCATGCTTTCACTATGTTATCTTTAGTCTATATTGTTCTGTTTTCTTGGCATGATGCATATTTTTCTTGTATAATAGTAACACTACTTTATTGCCAGTCAGTGTTTATTTTATATGTTTGCTGCACTGTAAACATTAGTAATCCAATGACTGTTGCTAAAAAAAACAGAGCTGACTTCAGTAAATGTTCACTTTGAGTTTCACTCAAATGTATCATTTAGTGGAAATTTGCCCACCGTAGGTTAAGAGCAAGTCATCTTGCACCACCGGCACAAGGTATTGGTCATCCTCTCAGGGAAGGCACTGTGGATCAGCAGTCTGCAAGGCCTCCGGGCTTGTTTTCTGGAAGAGGGCAGCAGGGCCACATATGAAAAAACATGAGCTGCAGTCTGCTACGCTTAGTTACCTAAAACTGCTCTATTTCTAGTCACTGTATAAAATGTATGAGTCCTTCATTGGCAGGTGCAGTAATCCTGTTATGTGCATTGACATGTGCATTTGCAGTTTGTGTTGTTTCTCTTAAAGATGTACTTTCAGAAACATGAGTGAAACACTGCCATAGTTTTCCATATCATAAAATATATATCATTTATACAGCTTGCATTACACAAAGCGACTCTAAGTTGATGAGAAAAAATGTGTGATACAAAAGCAACCATACGCAAACAAAGTGCATTGTTGTGAAGGCAAATAGAACCAATGTAAGAGTTTTAGAAGAATTGAAAACTGGGTGAGTTAGAATGTGTTCATGATACAGGAGTGCAAAAAAAAGAAATGTGAGCATAAAGTGCTGTAGTTGTTCCTGGATCCTGGTTTACGTCACTTTCTATCACTGCTATATTGCAGTATTAAAAAGGAGAAGAGGAACCGAGGGGCTCGATTTTGTTAATCATGACCACATAAAGCCAATAGACTGAACCCAAGGAAAGCATTGAGGAAATTAGCTGTAGTTGAAGTTCAAATGTAGAAAATAATGAAGAAAAGGTAAATGAAAGTGGACGAAAAGATAACTTGTCGCCGGTGGGAGCCGAACCCACAACTTCCGCATTACGTGTGCGTTGCACATGGAGGAAGAAAAAATATAGGAGGGAGCACTACGCTACACAGCGAGCCTTGGCAAGCAAAAGCTCTGAGAAGCCACAGTGGTGGCACAACAAGTGCCCTCTTGCGTTGAAATCATGAAGCAAGAATCGAAATTTGCTGAGAGGTTCGGTTGCCAGTAGTTTTTATTCGGTGCGTGCTTGTTCAGCTACCCCGGCCAGACTCTGCCTGCAGAGCAGGAACACTAAAACCTTCTGCGTACTTTGACGTGCGATCACATGTTAGGCCACCACTGACCCAGCAGATTTCGTTTTCAATTGCGTTGCGGTATGCTCCCTCCTCTTTTTTTCCCTCTTTATGGTGTTGCACTACCGATTGTGCTGCGGCTATGGCTGTCAATCCATCCACTAACTTGGGTATTTATGTTTACTACATGTAGCCCTGAGTGTTAGCCAGCGCTACTCAGAACCGTGCTGGGCTGATGTAGAACGTCCTTTTTTGCACGATGGTGTCACGAACAACAAGTTCTTTTTTCATCTACTTCCACTTCTTTTTCTTCATTATTTTCCACATTTCAATTTGAACTACAGCTAATTTCCCTGATGCTTTCCTTGGCTTCATTGTCTGTTGGCTTTATGTGATAAGTATTAAAACGGGTTGTTTTGATTTGGGAGATCCTTGCTTCTTACTTGGAGATCGTCACACACGTATGGCTGTAGTCATAGATCTGCATTAAACAGCACAGAAGCTGCAGTGCTCATTATACGAAGTGATCCTTCAGTGCTTCAATGGTACAGAACAAGATACTCTCATATACAGAAGCTAATGTACGCTGAGTCACAAACACATGTAGGCAATGAGATAAACACAAGAGTTACCAGAAAAACAGAGACACTGCAGCACAGACGTTTGATTGACTAGGTTTAAAGTTACCCATCAACGCCGTTGTGGAGGTCCGGCAATCGAACCGAGACCTTGTGCTCAGCATACCACCGAAGCCACAGTGGTAACGTTTGCAATTGTGCACTCTGATAAGTAATGCGTCGGCATTTTTTTTAACGCATTGCGGCCTGTTCGCTGCGTTCACTTATCTGTTGCATACTGTCCGTGCGTTATGCCATGCGCATAAAAATATTAGTTTAAAGTCAAAGCTTCAGTGTGTGCATGTCTTTTTCTTTTTTTTCGTCCCTCGTTGCTCATCGCTGCTTCACGTGCTTCCAGATTAACAGAACACAGCACTGCGCTGTCACGACAAACTGACAAGAAAAGAATTTCGCGCGAGCGATGTTTCAGAATTGCAAGCTTCAACAGCCGTGATTGGTGTAGGCCCGTGATCCGTACATTGTGTTGAGGACCCAAGTTTACGCACGTGTTTACGGATGTGGTTGACCATCTTGATGTACCCGAAGCAGTCCAGCTGCAAGCGTTCGTTAAACCGCATCCTTGATGGATATTGGCCTCGAGCTCCACCACTGGAAAAGCTGGCGCCACCGTCGGCGTGACGTGCTAGGAGGGATCACGTGGACATAGCGGCCGCGTCGGCTGCTTCGGGAGCGCCGAAGCGAGCTGAAAACGAGAGTTTAAATTCCCTCGTACGCTGCGGTCCTCATTTAGTGGCGAGATTTCCCCGCTTCGAGTGTCTCTTTTACAACGCTTGAAAGCACTACAATAGGTAGTGGCTGCCTTTGAAGGCGCGCAACATGGTAGGCTACTGCTCGGTGCCGCAGTGCCGGCGTACGTAACGGAGGCCGACGTCAGCCTTCTTCACACGTAGGCGCAGGACAAGAAGCCGCGTGAAGCTTGGCTCGCGAACCATAAAACCGGCAAACAGTCATCGGCTACAACTCGAGTATCCAGCAAGCACAGACGCGTGGAAGATTTCTGCTACGGCGCAGTGTCTGTGATGTGCGGAAAACGCGCACTGAGGTTGACGCTCGCCCGAGTCCGTTGCCCGAGTAATGTCACGACGGTTTGGTCTATGAACTTGTCGATGCTATAGATGCTGGCAAGTTCAGTGGAGTGGAAAGGGAGCGGTAAGAAGCACATTAAAAAGAAAGCATGGCATATGGTCATGTTTGTGTTATGAATTAGTGCACTGGATTACAAAAAAAGAGCAGCAGGAAATCGCACGCTGAGAACACCGATAAACATACAGTGCGACGCAACTCGAGAAATAATATGGAAGCGTCCAAGAATTTAGAAGAAAAAAAAACAAGATTGAATCGTCGCGACGGCACATCACAGTCCCCGTAGGCGTCGAAGTCTCTAATTGAAATTATTCTGAACAGCTCTGATAGCGCCCACGCAACAATGCTTGCATACTGTCAAATGCTCATATCATATTCTGCGGCCGAAAGCTCATGGCACGGTGCGAAAACGAGCTCACAGCAAAAGCGAAACATTGTGCGCGAACATGCATGCAGACGCGAAGTCGGTCGCTGCGAACCCGTGCGATCGCTGCATTGAGGCTTCATTCTGTTATGCCCCATTTGGTTATACAGACAGCCCACTCTAACAACATATTTCACATAGTTTACTCTCAGCGTTTGGCTACTTTTCACGCAAGAAGCCGGTTAGGGAGACTCCATCGCGGCGACTGCGTGCAGTGGCGTTCACTGTACGTATTCGGTAAAGAGATAGCGTCTGTCAACGATTCTGTGCTTTCAGTTTGCCCAAGATTATTATTTAGACAGTAAAAAACTTCTCTCGTTTCGAAAGTACTTACACAAATGTCCGGGAGTGCTCGCGCGTGGTGTTTTCAGTGAGCGCTGACAGCAAAACCTATGAGGAGCGCGCCACGTGATCCCTCATACTACGCCAGCGAGCCGCTTCCGATAGATGGCGACTCCGTAACTCCTCGCCGCCAATATAATGCGTGGTCATGCGCGCAGTGCTCGTACACGAGAGGCGCGCACTTCGCCGCAGAACAGGCACGCGCTGTCTTGGCGCTCGGCTGACGCACGCCGCATCGTTTTCATCATCGGACAACGTACTGCACATGATCGAGCTTACAAGTAAACCCACATGCGCCAGCAGATCACTCACCGCCGCTCGTTCACGATAACTGTAAACCAACGTTCGTAGACTACTTCAGTTCCACAGCTCCGCTCGGGAGGTGGCCGAAGTGGCGGTCACGCGAACTAGTAGCGCTGCGATCGCGTCTTTCGTCACTTCTACCATTTCTGCTTGTGCTTTCATTTCGGTGGTGCTGCTTCGTCTATCGCTACTGTGTCATGGTGTCATGTCGTTGGCATATGTCGTTGGCGTCGTGTGATGCGCGGAGATTTCTTCAGGTGAAAAGTTACGCGCTGAAGCGCTTCGGCGTCTCATAAAAGGAAGAAGTTCCCTATGCAGTTCTGCTTTGCCCACGGCTGCTCCAGCGGCCAGATGCAACGTAATGCTGGTGGTAACTTTTTTTTATTTTATTTTTCGCACTGCAACAACGGCAGAGCGTTTTTTATATGGAAACACATGCTGCACCGAAAGAAACAATGCCCCACAGATAAGTCCGACGTGTGTGAACGTCATGTTGAGGACGACGATCTGTATTTTAATTCTTGAGAACAAATATATATATATTGATTCCAACGCTGGAAACATGGACGCTTGTTCACGGCACACGATTGCACTACTTAGTTATTCCCGGTCTTCACGAACACATCTCGAAGCTAATACATGTGATGCAAAAGCGAAATTCACCAACAGAAGCAGCTCGAGTGTCAAAATTGGCAGGCACTTCGGAGGAAGCTTGCTGGGGTGCACTTCATGCAGGTGGCAAACGAATTGTACTTGAAATGTTGTTACGCTTGCCTTTGAAATATGCACTAATGACTGTGATCACCAAGCTTTCCGCCGTGATCTTGCCTTCTGTACTCTGAAAGCTTAAATTTATTGAAGATGACGCCATGCAGCAGCGGTATGTGAATCGTTTTACGTGAATTCAGCAACTAGCTTGTAGATGGAATCTTTTGAGTTATGGAAAGTGTTGTCCGTGAAGAGTATCGCACCTAAATTGCTGCATGAAAAGCTACAACAATATCCACAAAATGCTATTTCGAGTGGCTATACTACCTTCAAAATCATAATTAAAATCATCCTCAGAGAAGCAGACGGCAATTGACAATTAAGCACGGCCCGGTGTGCATAACATCAAGCCAAAGTAAAACAGCGACATACAAGCTGTGCACCACAAACAGTGTAGTGCAGAACTTGCAAAAGCTTGCGAACGTTATGTCTTGCTGTAAAGGCAACTGTGTTCAAGCAAGCCTCCCAACACAACCCTCGATCAAGCGACTACAGAAACATAAGTATAGGCAATACGATGAAGAAAAATGCCTGTAGCTTCAAATATACGTGATTCTGTACCCCCCCCCCCCCCCCACACACACACACAAGCCTCTTTATTCACAGAGATATGAGGTCCTTCAAAACAATCCTGGTATATTCACCGTTTTGAACGTGTACAGAATTAAACGTTCATTTATTACACTTAAGTGAATTCTGCTTCCGGCGATTTATTCTGGAACACCCCAGTCAGGCTGGAGAAACCACGTGTGAGTGCCTGCATTTGGATGTGAAGATTTGTAATCCTTGACATGACGAAACAAGTTTTATGTGATCATGCGCATTCATCATCATCATCAGCCTGGTTACGCGCACTGCAGGGCAAAGGCCTCTCCCATACTTTTCCAAATACACCGGTCATGTACCGCATGTGCATTAACTTGACAAAAAAAGCAATGAAAAATCAACGATAAAAAACGACCGTTTACAGAGTTAAAACACGTTGGCGGGCTAGTTGGTTAGAATCCATGGTAGAGTGTATAAGCGCGACTGAACGAGGACGTAGAAAGAAACAGATACACAGACACAACGCTTCACTTTCAACTATAGATTTTATTTTCGCACGCATCGATAAATATATACCGTGCGAGCGGAAACAGTCGTAACAGCGAAAAAGAACATTCAGTGGTGCATTTCGATGAACCGTACACGTGTGCAAGGCATGGGGAAGCATGTACTGCAATGGTCACAAAGATAAACCGAGGAATCGTATCTCCTTTTCCGATAGTGACACCGAAGGCTTGCTGACGCACTTTTGCTCTAATTTTGCAATCTCGTAGGCCTCCACAATCTCCCTCGTCATCCTGCTATGAGCCCTATACAGAATGGAAGTGCTTTCAAACATGGGCTTGCAGGAACAATCTCGGCAGTGAATACCCAAATGACCCGAGATTACCCTATAGTGACGTTATATCGATGCTATTTTAATCTCTCATTGATGCATCTGCCGGTTTGACCAATATACGTTCTTCCGCATGAAAGTGGAATGGCATAGACAACGTTATGAGTACAGGTTACAAATTGTTTGCGATTTGGGTAGAACATGCGTGCCTTTTGTTATTCTCTGTGTTAACCTGTTTGCATAGCTTCTGCAGACACTCAGGGGCAGAGAAAACCACGTCCACTCCCGACTTGGGTAAAGAATTAAATAAAATTACGGGGTTTTTACGTGCCAAAACCACTTCCTGATTATGAAGCACGCCGTGGAGGACTCCGGAAATTTCGACCACCTGGGGTTCTTTAACGCGTACCTAAATCTAAGTACACGGGTGTTTTCTCATTTAGCCCCCATCGAAATGCGGCCGCCGTGGCCGGGATTCGATCCCGCGATCTCGTGCTCAGCAGCCCAACACCACAGCCACCGAGCAACCACGGCGGGTGTTCGCCGCTATTCTTCTGAGGTTATGTGAAATACAATTAATGTATGGTACCACAGCAACTTTCTTTGCTCTAGTATTGGCACTGCTTCCATTCGACGCGTTTTTGCACTTCCTGCTTAAGCCCTCCGCGACAGAAGTGAGCATACGCATCGGGTAACCAGAATCTGCCAGGCGCTTGGCCTGATCTCTGAAACTGGCTTCCATTTTGTGGTCACATAACTTCTTCAGAGAATTGCTGTTAATTCTTGTTTTGGCATATTATTTTGAATATATTTTTGTTTTGCGGTATAGAAATGAGTCCTATACATTGCGGTGCCTTTGCGGTTGTCACTATTTCGCTACACCCTTTTGCCACAACGATAAACATCATCTGCCTTGTCCGCATTTCCTTTCTTTAACGCTGCGAGCCCGGTACTTTCTATAGTAACGAACGGCATGCGCGTTGTCTGCATCATAGAGTTTCCTACAAATTTTTGTAGGAAACTCTATGATCTGCATGACATAGCATTCCCGCAGGAAAGTAGCGGGCGCGGCGTTTTCAAGAAAGAGAACGCAAGCAAGGCAGATGACGATTATCGTTGTGTGGCAGATATAAACCCCAAAAAGGTGAACCTTTGTCTACACTCTCAAAACGGTAGCACCCTTTGGGGTGTATATTTGTCCCAAAACAATAATCGTCATCTGCCTTGCTTGCGTTTCCTTTCCTGAAAACTCTGCGCTCGCTACTTTCCTGTCGAGAATGCTGCGTCACGCTGATAAGGCGCATGCCGTTCGTGACTGGAAAGTACCGGGCTCGCAGCGTTAAAGAAAGGAAACGCGGGCAGCACGGATGACGATTATCGTTGTGGGACAAGATACGCCCCCAAGGGTGTAAAATTTTCTAATAGTGTAGAGTGTACAACCCAAAGGGCGTAATTTTGTTTTACAGTGTTGGTTAGTACCGATGAAAAGCAGCGGCCGAAGAAAGATAAAGAAGTGAACAGACGACGCGCGGTACTCTGGCACCATCTCGATCTTAGCGATCGTCGCACACCCGGCTAGAACTCATCGCAAGGTAGATTCGCCCGCGCGGGCGATGGCGGGGCAAACCACGCGCACCGCTGTTCGCGCCGACAGCACTTGTGGTTTCGGTGATCTGTGCGACAAGACTCGCCGTAAACTGCAATGTTTTAGCTTCATTTTTTATTTTCTCCCTTTCAAATGTAAGAACCAGACAGAAGCGAAATTATCTCACTAGAGGGGCATCGCGCAGTGCGGTCAAACCGGATGTGCGCGCCTGTCAATGGGTGATGACTGGACGGCGCGCACTATGTCTTCACTTATGCTTGGGCCACGCGCTCCGCTGTTCAAGTTTGATTTTACTCTGACAGTACGTGTTAATTCGTGTCAGCTTTAAAATGTGTGTAGGTTAAGATGCGGCGGTGGAGCACTCGCAAAGAAAACGCACGGTCGCCCGCTCGTTCACTGGCTGGTTCGTTCGTTTAGTCGAGCTGTTCGCTCGTTCGACCACCATGTCTTTGAGACGCACGTAATGCGACAACAAATGGTGCCTCAATTCAACGACTGCATCATTTCACTTACCGCAATTTCGGCCGCGTCATAGTGCTGCAACTCTTTGCGCGGTCATCACTTTACTAAAGTCATATCTCGCAAATGTTGTTTCGGAGTGAGCGCAACCGTCCTCAACGCATGCACCTTAGTGCAACTCGGATCGCGACAAGTCACTTCGTGAACGGACGAGCGAACGCACAATGAAATGTTATTCGTGATGAGTCACTAACCTGAAAAGAAAAAAAAATAATGCACTTCCTTGAGCCTGAATTAATCGCTCTTACCGCAGTACCGCTTCGCAAACGAATACTAAAAATTGATTTCATTTTCTATATACGCTGAATCCCGACTCGATGATCGGCCGCGCGTATTTCTGTCGTCTTTGAGGCACGAGAAACATAATAGCACCAGCACCCACCTCTGAGCCTTTCCGCGTGCTTAGAAGATTGGCAAGCACGCACGTTGGCGGCAGTGCAGCCATAGAATAAAAAACCAACTTTGTGTAACTTGTAATACTTTTTCGAACCTTCAGAGCAGCGATCGTTCGTGCCCTCTACATGTTGGCCTTTGTACGTCATAGCCGATGTGCGCCGCGAATTCACATGGTAAGGATGGCGCGGATTATTTAGGCTACTGAGGGCTTGCTGGATGTCAGGATGTTGGCATTCGATCGTAAATGTGTTATTTACAACCATTCGCAAGAGCATCTTCTGACACTCGCTTGACAAATGTTGCGTACCTAACTGTAGCGCGTGCGATACATTCGGAATCGTCATGGCACAGTGTTAGCGCTCGTTCGGATACCTTAAAAAAATAATGATCAAAACAGGAAAAGAAGCTGCAGTCACTGAATTTGTATAACCGTCCGTATAGAAATTCAATGCTGTACACGAAGTTACTCGGAGCTAGAAAGCCAATGCGAACGCCTAAAGCGCACCGCCTTGCTATGCGTGCATTCAGTCTGCGAAAGGTCGTCTGCTACGCTCGAAGCAAGCAAACGAGCAAACGACAAAGGCAAGTAATAGCATCCGATACAACCAACGCACGCGCGCGCGACTCCCGCGTGTCTCCGGGGTCGCGCGACCGGCGCGCGCGGCCAGAGTCGCTAGCCAACAGCCAAGCCACAGCACGGAACCCAAAGCGGACTACCCCTTCGCCGGTTCCGCAATCAGCCGAAGATGGGTTTGCTTTGGAAATGATTGACAGATGCGTGACGTGATCGTAATTTGCGGTGCCGCCCCGCTGTTTCTGACGGCCCTTGACGCAAGCAAAATGTTGACCAATCAGATAAGGCCTAGTGAACCGGTTCCCTTCTGAACCGTTATAAGATTCGGCGCCTGGTCATACCTTGACGGCGTAACCGAGCGAACGAGCACAGCGAGAGATGAAAGCAAACGCGGTCGACACCCTGTAGAGAACTTGTCTAGGTGGTGTTGACGCGGAGCGCAGCGGTAAAGAGCGCGCGAGGAGGAAAGCGGAGGAGAACGCTACAGTGAAAGCATGAGGCGGCAAGCGGAGAAGGAGCGGAGGGGAGACGGCCTGCGCATGCGTTGTGCTGCTGGCGGCCGCTTCCGAAGTAGTGCGGTAGGACCAGGGCAAGGTCCCTAGCATGATCCCTAGAATACCAGGGTAGCGTGAGGTAGGGTAGGACTACGCTCGTCCGCGGCGTCGTCAGTCCGCGGTAGCAGCGTGTGTGACAGGGATCACTGGTCCTGCAACGGGCGATGGCGAGCGGCTACGAGAAAGGCTTGATGTGACGCTCCCTTGGGTGTTGCCGCTGCTGACAGTGGTTGAACGATTTCCCCGCCACGAAGGAGCGCTTTCGTCGGTTCGTGGAACGAAAGCGCGAGAAGCGTAGTGGCGCACGATAGAGAGTTTTAGCAGAGCGTTTACCGTCCGCTCCGCTCAGACCGGCCTATCACTACAATTGGCACGCAGCCGCTCAGCAAAACGCTACCGGGAACTCTGACGCGCGTGCTCACAGCACACATAGCGGCAGCGGAACGTGGGACGCTGACCACGTTCCGCTAGGAACCTGATTTAGCGGTGCGTCAGGGAGCGTGTACTTGCTTTCGTAATCGTTTTACCGCCAAGCTTAGAGCACGTCAGTGACGTCTCTGGGAGACGCGCTTGTTAGATAAGCGAAATCAATGCATTCTATGCAGCCATCGGTGCGCTTGAAACGTGTGCGGAGCGGAGCGCAAGCAAACGCTCTGCTAAAACTGTCTAAATAATACCGCACAAGACGGGCTGTGTGGCGGCGATGGCTACGATATGGCGCTATAGCGCGCGTCGTCTGTATGGAAGCACAGCGCGGTACTCACAGCGTTCTCTTACTGTGTACCTAATCATAATACAAAATATTGGCACGCGAAATGGAAACACGTTGACAAATGCGCTCAAATTTCGCATTAGGGATTATCGTAATCATCAGTTTTTTTTTTTTTTTACCGGACAAGAGATAACCACGCCTCCCTAGCCACCACACAGCCTCGACCTCTCTCTCTGCGACTTCTTCCTGTGTCCGAGGATGAAACGCGCGTTGAAAGGACACCGATACGGCACTAGGGAAGACGTCCAAAGGGCCGCAACGATGGTACTCAACGAGATTCCATGAAAAGAACTTCGAAGTCTCCTACAAACAGTGGGAAACTCGTTCGGCTCGCTGTGTCGATGCGCAAGGTTCTTATTTTGCAGAATACTAGGTGTATTGAAAGCTTTTGCCAAATAAAGTGTGCTGTCTATACTCAAACTCCTTACTTTCAGGAAAGAAACTGTATATAGTAGGTATACGAATAGGATGATTTTAGCTTCTCTTGATATCATTGCAGGTGCGATGTTTCACAATACTTTCAATAGGGAAGTGGTAACAGCCGACTGCAAAACATGGAAGCACTCTATGTAGAACTATATACAACCTGGCTACCTTCTGCCCACAAGGAATGTATATTTTGCGATAATTTTAATATTCGACGAAGCATTGATATGATATAAATGCATGTCTTGAGCACTGACGGCATGGCAGCTGGACACCCACCGTGGTGGCGCAGTGGATGTGGCGTTCTGCTGCTGAGCACGAGGTCGCGAGTTCGATCACCGGCCGCGGCGACCGCATTTCGGAGGCGGAAAAATGCAAGAACGCTCGTGCACTTAAATTTAGGCGCACATTGAAGAACCTCAACGCGCCAAAATTCATCCGGAGCTCTCCATACGGTGTCCCTTGTGGCCGCCCACCGCAGTTTCGAGACGTTGAACCCAACAATAACAATTTAAATTGCAATGGACAATTCGCAAAATTTTGGAATCTGGCGGCCTTACACACAGCTCTGCATTCCTTGAAAAATGAAAAGGGAATGCCATATCCGAGTGACACACGCACGCACAAGGAAACACTTCTTGTTTTCGAGCAAACTGCAGCACGGGGGTTCGGGAAAAAATGTCGCAGGAAAAAACATCCTCGGATAATATGTCTCCGCGTGAGAAGTGCGTTACAATTCTGGAGTTCTACGTGCCGAAACTAGGATCTGATTCTAAAGCATATGCCACGGTGGGATACTGCGGATTAATTTTGACCAGCCGGGGATCCTTAACGGGCAGTAAACGAGCATGTATACATTCCGCCTCCATCGTAATGCGGCCACCGCTACCATGATCAAACCTGCGACCTCTAGCTATGCAGGGCAATGCCATTAAGCTGCCGTGGCGGAGTCCTTTGCTTCTGAAACACCAGTTAAAAAAAAAAAACACCACCACCTCAATTGGTTCAACTGGAAACCAATTGTAAAGTTACACTTCAATGGGATAGTCCAATTGGATTTGACAATTGGGGCCCAATTTTCTATGTGGTCTCCCAACTGGAATGCTTGTTATTCCCAATTTGCTGTACGCATTCAAATTGGGGACTGCTAACTACGAACTGACACTATTTCAAAATTGCCCCCCCCCCCCCCCCACACACACACACGAAAAGCAGCCCATGTACGCACGGGGAGCACAGGGGCACTTTTAATCACTGCATGGATACGCCTTTATTAAAATAGTAATGATACGGATACAAATAACTTTATTAAAAGGGTCCTGAGAATCACCGCCTCTTAGAGCGTAATGATTATTATTTTTCATTCAACTGATACAATTCGAAGAGACCGCGCCGCTGCCAGCTAGGCGTTGACAGCCATTTTTCCGCAGTGGACACCGTTTGATGTGATGAGGCTGAGCGAGACGAGCTTCACCGCAGGGTAAATGTGACGCAGGGTTTGTGACCCGGAGTATTGGGTCCCAAATTCTAAAACTATATTGTTCTTCTCGTTTTGCTAGTTTCCGTGTTTTGTACGCATTCCTTTCCGTAACATGGTATGGACCCGCCGTGGTTGCTCAGTGGATATATGGTGTCGCGGGATCGAATCCCAGCCACGGCGGCCGCATTTCGATGGGGGTGAAATGCGAAAACAACCGTGCACTTAGATTTAAGTGCACGTTAAAGAACACCAAGTGGTCCAAATTATTCCGGAGTCCTCCACTGCGGCGTGCCTCATAATCAGATCGTGGTTTTGGCACGTAAAACCCCATAATTTAATGTAGTCTTAAAATGACGAAAAGGGAAAAGAAATATTTAGTAGATCATATTTAGAAGTTGGTGATTTTTGGAGTCTCTCAAATTTGACCTGCACGGGTTTAGATCGGGTCCCGCGTGTTGTAATGACCAATCAACGGCGCGTTCTTGTGGGAGTTAGGCAAATACTCGATGGAGTACGCGCGCCCAGTTCGACCATGGTATTTCTATATTCTGTGCTTGATCACGGCCGCTTCCTTCCGAGCTGGAAAATGCCAAGCAAAAAGTTTTTTTTTTTCTTTTAACACTGGCCGCAAGCGTTTCTGGTATGCGGACTTGCTACCTTGGGAACGTAAGTGCTGAGACCGTCTCTCAGTTGGCGACAATTATTTCTAGCAAACGGGGATGGTATTACTTAATGAAAAAAGAGAGCGCTACGAAGACAAGGACGAAAGAACAACATGTACGACAGACAAGGCGCTACTTCCAACTAAATGTTTTTTGAAGAAACAGAACTTTAAATAGATGCAACCAAGGACGGCCCATCGTGACATCACGACCTCCCTATCTCTTCAGAAAAGCTATCTCCTTTTCGGTAAGCGTCACTGAAGGGCAACTAATGCACGTGCCCTCGGCCTTTGCATTGTAAAAAGCTTCCAATATCTCCCGTTCTAGTCTATCTCTAGACCATGCCAGAAACTTGGTGTCGCGAAGATACGGACGGCAATTGTGACGTTTACAGTGTTCAGCCAGATGGCCCCCCGCATTGTTAATTACGGCCCAATTGTGCTCACGCGCCCTTTCATTAAAACACCGTCCGGTTTGACCGATATAAACCTGTTGGCAACTTAGGGGTATCTCGTATACGACATTACTTTTGCAAGCAGTGTACTGCGCTGCATGTTTCTTAGAGCATGGTTCGCGTTTTGCTTTTGTCATCATAGGGCATATCTTGGCCAGCTTACATGGTGCACTGAACAGAAGATTGATACTGTGCCTTTGTGCCACCTTCTTGAGGTTGTGGGATACCCTGTGCCAATAAGGAATCACATGTAATATCTTCCTATCAAATGGCTTTTTTGTGTTAGTGCCCTCTCTTGCCTGTTTGATCTTTTGAAGAAGCTTGTCGCAAACGCTAGAAATCAATAGTGAAGGGAAACCGGCTAGACGTAGCCTTGAAACTTGGTTATTGAAACTGATTTCTATTTTGTGGCTGCAAGATTTGTTTAGCGCTTCTTTTAGACAAGTCATTGCAACTCCTCGTTTTACTAGCTTGGAGTGCGCAGTGTCGTATGAGATTAGCTGCTTGTTCAACCTCGGCTGGTATTCGAAACATACATGCGTGTTCATCAGAGTGAGATTGAGGTCCAGAAAGCGAATGCTGTTATTACAAGGCCTTTCGCACGTGAAGTTTAGAGCCTCCGAGGCATTTCTAAATGTGTTAATTATCGATTCTACAGTGTCATCTAACCTAGACCCTGGAACGTCGTTAAGAACCACGAGGTAGTCATCGACATACCTCATTATAGAAGGAGCACATGACTGATTCAGAATGATGTTTACACACTTGTCAAAGGCGCTGAGAAAGATGTCTGAAAGAATGGGAGCGAGCGACGATCCAATGCAAATGCCCTTGCGTTGTACATAGTGTTGGTTTTTGAAACTAACGACAGTGGAATGAAGATAAAAGCTTAACAGTTCTAAAAACTGGCCGCTATTCACTCCGGTTGCGCAACTGAACCTAACTTCACCAAAATCTTCGATTTTGTTCCTAATGGCACTGAGCACTCCGTCATCAGGAATCGCATAATACAGGTCTTCAACGTCCAGTGAAAACGCGTACACATTGCTCCAAGTTCCTTGTTCTAAAGTCAGCACGACTTCTCTAGAGCTCCGCACAAGGAAAGGGTCATCTAGGGGTAACTGGCATAAATGGCGCTTCAGGTAGTGCCCTACTTGCATCTGCCACGTCTTCTTCTCAGAAACAATAGCCCTAAAGGGGCAGTCAGGTTTGTGGGTCTTGCCGGAGAAAAATACTTCCAAGACGCCTACCTCAGCCCGGTTCGTCGCCTTCCGAAGAGCTTCCAGGTTGAAGTTACCAATGGATGGTATTACCGCTGGTTGCAGTATTACTGCAAGCGATACCGGTATTGGAGTCGCCACCACAAACAGCGAAGTGCTGGGGCCGTGTCACGATAGCAATTATTTCGCATAGTAAGAGACTGAAGCACTAAGACGGTTTTGTTGTCGCTGGTTCTTCGCAAGCGTTTCCGGTATGCTGACTTCCTACCCGGAATAGGAGGTAGCGCGTTCAAAGGCACCGTCTTTGGCACACAGGGGCAACTCGTCAAGCAGGCCGGCACTAGGAAGCAACTGGCGGCGCTGCGATGCCGCGCCTGCTGTGCTGTATAGGATCTCCCAGCCGCTCGACACATCGCCCTTATATATGTGCAAGGACCCCCTATAAACGCGTTGCTTTCTTTTTCAATTAATGGCAGTTTATCTAGGGGGTTAAGATTGATTGAAGCAAAGCGATGCCACTTTGGAGGAACAGAGAGGCTGTTCATGTTGGAGGTCGACGATTGTCATCGTGTGGACGTCGCTATAACACATAAGCACGAACTATCGGCCTAGAAACATTTTAGAGGCGCTTTTATTGTGTCTATGTGCATACAAATGCCTATTTCAAGAATACTTTGTTAAGCGCAAAAAGACAGACACAAGAAAGACGACAGGACAAGGCGCTACTCTCAACTGACATCATTTTATTGCGTCACTCCTTTATAGACCGCTCAAACCAGAGGAACATGCGCAGTGAGCACCATGCGGTGGAGCCACACGAGCACATCGAAATTGGATTTCACCGCTCTTTCTGCGCACGCGCGAGGAGCAGTAGTTGCGAGAGAGAAATGTGGGGACTTTTGGTGCTCAAAATTTCTCTTCGCCTAGGTACTACGGGGAAGAAAGCTGTTAGCTCCGTTTGTCCCTAGCCGAGCTTGCAGCACAGAATCGACAGGATGCGTGGGCGGCAAGACCAAAAAGCCGCGTCCGAGGTGAGTTTGTTGCTATTTTGTTGCGACGGCAGCATATTAAATTTTGTAGTCGCAGGGGATACGTTTGGAAGTGAGGTGTCTTCTCGAATGACTTTAGTGGCAAAGTATTACGTCGTGCCGATGCATTGTTCATTAGTGTCGTTGATCAAGGTCAGCATACCACGCACTTCAGGGGAATCGCGGGAACGGAAACAGTTTATGAATTAACTGCCGTGCCGATGCATTAGTTCTTAATGTAACTGAGCATACAACACACTTGGAGATTCGTGGGAATGGAAATTTTGTACTCTGTATGTGTATGTGTGTACTTGCGTCTCCATGCGATCGAGCCGTAGATCGTTGTGAGAGCTGTACAGCCACACTGGCAAAAGACTACGCCCTGCGGATGAATACGGAAGAAATGTATGCTAAAGAAAAATGGTCGTCATGCAACTTCATAGCAGTAGACCTTTGTGAAAGCTGTACAGTAACACTGATATTGGCTAGTTAATAATCCCGGCTGTTACAATGTCTAGCTCATATAAGGGGCGCTCTATGTGGACGAAACAAGGGCTCAGATCGCTACAACCGCATGCGAAATACTCTGAATGCCTGCCAGTACACTTGTTCGGCGTCTCCGTGCTTGTACTGCGGCAGGAGACGTGACGGCAAGTGGGCGCGTATATCACAGTGGCCGCTTTCCACTCTTGGTATACTTTGCCGCAATACAATGCGCATGCTTCATTGCGCGACACTGGTGCCCTGCAGCGAAGCTGGCTTTAGGCAAACGGCATTATGCAACGCTCGAGCCATCTTGTCCGTCACTGCGGATAGAAAACGCATACACGTTCAACCTATTTGAGCTGCATCATTTTGTCGATGTTTACCCCTCTATACTAAATGAAGAGGATAACGTACGCCAGTGTGGGTGATTTAAAAGATTAATAAAAAGCCCGGTAACATATGTGCTGTCAGTGAAAAAACACTATTAATGCAGGTCTCCACGCTCCTGTAAAGAAAAAAAAAGATGCAATTCAGTAGTGACCCTCTGGAGGTGGATCCGTACCTATGTAAGCACAGCCGGCTCATTAGTCACAAAGTAGGAGCTGAAGAGAACTTTTTAATGCTCATTAGACTACATTGACAGCGATTATTTGTGGTCAGCCAGTGACAAATGCATTGCACCAAACAGTGAGACTTCGTCTTAATCCGCAATGCTTACGTGGCGAACAGGAGAGCAAAAGGTGAAAACAATGTTTTCATACAAGGCAAGTCATCCATGTAGTGGAATTGCATTTATCGTTGGTGTAGTGTTGATGCACTTTCTGAAGTCCAACCTTTAATGCAGCTTAGTTTCCGTTGGTGCAAGTGCTTCTACTGGAAACATCCAAAATATGATTTATCAAATCAGGTTGCCGTCTTGTAATTTTTGAAATTTTCCTCTGGTCTTAACTCTTTTCTGAATCTGGAAGAGCTGGCTGATTGTACATTTCATCTCGAGATAGTTTACACACTTCCAGCAACACAGGTTACCACACTTTGTTGAGTGCAGATGAGCACTGCAAATTCTATCATTTTGATGAGGCACCGATCTAATGCCACTCACTCTTGCCACAACGCTTTCTCAACTTGTACTGTACTTGTTTCTTCCACCTTCCATTTGCAGCACCAGGGCTAAGGCGCAACAGCAATAACATTTCTAGCAGAAAATGCTTGCTCCTTGGCATCTGATCCCCCGTTCATTTGCTACTTTCTTCCAATTTTTTTTAATGTGGTGCTCCTGCCTTCACACACTGTCAGACTGTTCTCCTTCATGCGTTTCCTTGTACTCTTTCTGTCCGCTTCTTGCTCAACATACCGTGCATGCCTTCAGTCATTTCCAATTGATCGATGCAGTCTTGTCCTTTTCTATCTCTCCTCCAGAACCTGCAACTTTCGACAACCTAGCATTATTTTGCTTCTTTTTGTGATAGTGCCTGGCTATCTGTTGCTGATGCCACACATTCACTTTGCAATGGTTTATTAGACCACATACATAAATTAATAGCTGTATAAAACCTTGACCCTCCAGCACTTCCACAAAATTCATGCAGAAGTGGAAACAAAGATTACTTAATTCCTCACCACACGTTACTATGTCTGCATCAAAGCTTGATATTACCAACATGTGTGCAGTGTCGTTGCCCATGCTTCCTGGACAGGAAAGCCAGTTGCTCCAGTTCACAAGGCTAGAACAACTGCGAAGTGATTGAGCTATCTGCTTGTGCTGCATTTTTTTGCCACAAGCTGTACAAGGTCATGGCTTGTGCTGCAGAAACCGCATCTTTTTGCCTGCTGCATTCCTTTGTGATGCATTGAACGTGTCTGCTTCTGTTTCCCCTGCTATTTTTACAGAGAAGCTGTATATGGCTAGGTTCTGACCATGACCAATAGTGCATACATCGACAGGGTGTGCAGAAAAAAGTTGCGTCGACAAAATTGAATCCACAGTAGCCTGCTGTGCGCCAGCAGTGATCAGTGGCTCCGGAGTGCATGGCAGAATAATAAAACGTCATTGTGTACCCACCAATGTCTGTGCCTCGTTTTCTTGTGAAGTCGACATCGCTCTAGCGACGTTATCAGCAGTTTTACTTTGGTCCTGCTATGGCCAGGACGCGTCTAGTTCGTACTGAAGAACAACAATGTGCATGTTAAGAGCACCGGTGTGAGCAACAGCGTGAAGGCAACGGGCAGTTGCTATAGCCAGACCCGCCTTGTCTGCAGATCCGTAATGTCGGCTAGCTGCTCTGTGACCGATGAAGAACAGCGTGCCCGTGAGGATCACCTTTGCAAACAGAAGCGGGAGTGGGCACGAAAGCATCGGCGACCAATTGCAGTATATCACAGTGACCACAAAGCAATGGTTACCATGGTGACAAAGTAAATAGAAAATCAAAGATAACGAAGTTGTGTGTATGTTTCTTTATTTAATCAATATAGCAATTAACCATATATAACTCAATATACTTGTCAACAAGTACAGCTTCAGCTGGTCTTCCATCTTCACATAGTGGAAGGGCTCTGAATTGTATTTTTTTTATCATTTGTCATCAAACTTGTGCATTTTCTTTTTGTAATGCTACAGCCTGTTTCATGCCATTACTGTTTTCTCTGCTTTTGCCTATTCTGCAGCAGTTGCTGGCATTGTCTCTTGCCTAGGTGTTGGTCCGCACGACATGCTAGAGATGCCATAGACAGTTTAATCACAGGGTGTTCAATGTAAGAGAAGGTCAAAATTACTGGTGTTTCTAATTTTTTAAGCAGCGATTTTTGAACTCTTGTGTGATAAAATCTCGCTTTGTTGATAAACAAGTGATTATCTTTGACAAGTTGTTTCCTATGACAACATTTTTTCTGCGTCGAAAGTTCACACATTTGCCAACAAGGTGCACACACGAGTCAAAGAACTTTGAAACTTTATATATAGGTCTTGCTTCATGCTTTGTCACTTGGTTTGACATTTTATTCTCATTTTTGATCTCATTAACCTGGCTGCTGTGTGGGAATACCGAACTTGCTGCTTAGTACTCAGCATGAAACAATGCTTTAAAACCACTGTGTTGTCCACTTGCCTCACCATGCCACTGTGTGGTTTTGATCAGAATTTTCCATCATAAGTACACTGTTACAAACTTGCACATGACAAGTATGTTACCCTATATGCAAGCAATGCACTGTTTAAAGCCGAGCTAAATACTTCACCAAAAGAACTGCTTTCACCTCCAGTCCACTCTTTTTAGTCTGTTGTCTAAACATCCTGCCAAATACTGTCATTGCTATTGCGTCCTGCCGCAGATGTTCATTGTCAGTATACCTTAATTGTTTTGCCTGCTAGCGCAAGTAATATGCCTGAAAATGTACTATGGTGGTGTCCTGTCCGCTTAAGGATGACCAATTTTCCTGTAAACCATAGTAGCCAGAAGAATGGTATTTAAAATGTGCATCACCAAGGTCCTGCAGAAGAGCAGAGCTCAGTGTTTGAGCTTTGACATCACTCCATAGAATACCTGCATATAATTTGTGCTCAATTAACCTTGCTGCAAGACTTTTTCCAAGGGCAAGGCCTAGAATGTTGGTCAATTTTTGATGCTCTGACCTAGTTTGATGTGATTTTCTGTGACATTTTTCTCTATTCCTTTCTTGATTATCTTGGATAGTGGCCTTCTTAGGAGCTATTGCTTCATTAGATGTTTCCTAGGAAGGAAAATCTTGGAAGCCTTTATACCACACTAGTGCGCATCATCTGTAAGGAAACAAAGCACTGCATGAGCAGAGGTCTGTCTGCGGCAGCTGCTGTGAATTGCGCCCACGCATCACCCATGTGCTGCCCTCATGGTCTTCCAATTAGCAACGCAGTTGCGCCACACCTTGCTTTGTTTGCGAAGTGCCACACGAGATAGATTGTCCATGCTAGCCAATATATTGCGAAATGGAAACCTGTATAGAGCTGCACTCAAATTTCGCATTAGGCAGTAGGCGAAATATTTTGTAAAAGTAACAATTATATAAATACCATGCAATGAAACCAATCAATATGTACTGAACCAAACTTGTCACCTAATCGCACTGCAGGGAACCCCTGATCATTCTAAGTTACACCAAAGGCTTGTCATATTTAAATAGTCTCTTGTGCACGCAGTGTATGAATGGGATATCATTGAAAAATATGTGAATGCCTAACGGAGTGTAATCAGGACTGGCACTTTTTCACTGTAACTGTCAGTTCCCTATATGTTGCTTTGCTATAGGGAGGTTATGCTCTAATAGAAACAGTTGGAAGACGGTTCTGTCCACATTGTCACTTCCATCTATATTTGTGCATTCGTTTAAGACCCATCAACTAGCCCAAATTAATTTACATATTTCATAAAAGCAAGTGCACTGCAGTTGGAGCTTTGGAAATAGGCCTGTGTTTAAAACAGATTCGAGTGGTCGACACACGAAGTGGGCTCGTTCATGCGAGTACCCATGTCAGTGCTGTATTGTCTTTTTTTGAAGAGGATCGATCTATTGTTCCTGCTTTAGATAAAGTCTAGTGATCTAGAGAGCATATTTTAAAAGGCTGATGAAAAAGGGAACACTTTTGGATTTTGCGTGCTAACTACTATCTTGTCAGCTGCTACAGTTTTTGTAAATATTCAGTAAATATATTTGGTGCATCTCTTTTCCTGTGTAACACTTTCATGGAGGTTGCGGACGCTTCCAGACGCAAGACTGATTTATGCAGCAGGTGCTCCTTGGCTGCATCTGCAATGCTAGCTCAAGGCGAGAATGCTTTGGCCACGTTGCCATCTGCATCCACAGTCATCCTGGCACAACCGCCATGGTATGTTGGCCACAGAAACGTCACGTGGGTTGACAATATGTGTAGGCTGCTGTGAACACAGTTGGCAGGTGGGCTTTGCTTGCCTTGCATGGTTTAGATTCCAGCTTATGATCTTGAAAATCTCACCTTGTGCTTCTACTGAAGCATTACAAGCAATGGTGTCTGTCCTTTGGCATCATTATCTAAAACTTTTCACCTGTGTTGCCATCTGTTTACAGCAATGTTTCTCTAACTTATCTTGTGTTCAAGTGCCATTGTAAGTTAATTCTGGTTCACACATTTGACCCATCCTGTCATGTCTCGGCACCAAATGTTACGGAACCTGTATCTGTGAAAATAGAGGGTTTTCACACCATTTTCTCCTCTAACACAGGATACTGATGATGTTTAGAGCATCAGCAAATGTCGATAGCGTCTTGTTTCTGGAGAGAAATCGGCAAGGAAATGCTCTGTCCTGACAGACGCATGTACCGTGATGGGGCTGATAACACCTGTGTGAATCAGGCCTTCGTGAGGAACATAGTTGTCAATTTACCTTTAGACTAGTCTGGCTATGTCAAGAATTGCTAGATAAAACATACTTCTCTCTTTCAGAAAGAGATAATTGAAGTGTTTTGGAGGTTTTCCTAATTTCCTGCCTCTGGCTTGAGCAGGTGTGCAAGATGCAAGCATTAGGTCCATAGAATTGACTGAAGGTGCACCACTGTAAATGTTTGGTTTGCCTGCAAGACTGTGAAACATGCTTTGTTAAGAGTCTTATGGCTTTGGTAAATATTACATCTCAATGTGCAGAAATACGTCTCAAGATGTTGAACTTTAAAGGGGTACTTGCATGATATTTTTGACTATTCATTTCTTGCGTTAAATCAAGGTCCTAGACTTCTAAACTCTAGAAAAAATTGTGACAAGCTTCAGAGCGCAGTTAGTAATTAGTAGTACTGACTTTTCTACAGCCAATTTCAGTGTAGTTTTTTTATACAGTGGAACCTCGATACGATTCTGCTTAATACGTTTTTCGAAATGTTAAGTTTTTTTTTTTTTCTTGAAAATCCGATTTGGTTGGATAATATGTTGGATGATATGATTTTCCTATGGTACACTTTATTTTCCAGTTCCTGTGAAGATCGTATCAATGAGGTTCTACTGTATTTCAGTTTTTAATTTATTTCTCATTAACCCTTTATTGACAATTGTTGCCTACAGGCAACATACCAGAAAAAAGAATGTTTGTCTTGCGTAGTTTAATTATTCAGTACCAAGATTCTGGCTAGCTGTCTTTGGCCAACACTGAATGAGAGGCAACAACTGTCATTTGTTAGTTCAGAGCAGACGAGGAAGTAGTTTGGCACGTGACTCACTGTCTTTTAAAAGTAAGGTCAGAGGATACAGGCCGATGCAAGATATCCAACTGCGGTGGTGTCACACATCTGAAGTAAAGCAAAAGAAATGTTCACCTATGGTTCATATGTGACGAGAGCTGTCTATACAAATTGAAAACAAAGCCTCAGGTGGCTTGGGGTGAGGCCCACTTCCAGATTCCTGCCTGGGGCTATTGTATTATTATCATAAATATTTACCCCTTCATATCAGTAAAATCATAAAACTTTCCACATATTTATTCATGAGGTGGAAATGTGCACATCAGCTGCTGTGAAATATAACCTCACCGAGCATTCGACCTCAGTCAACCTCAAATTTGTCCATGAGGTTGCCACTGCCATAGCTAAAAAATTTTAACAGCCAACCAATGTCGCATCACTTAGGGAGGTTGAGATCAGCTTAGGTTGACTTCATTACGTCAGCCGTGTGAACCTTGTGAGGTTGGCCATCTTTGCATGGAAGCCTACATTCTATGGCCCCCTGTAGAATCCTGGGATGCTATAACATAAAATGATTCCAAACTTTTCTATTCCAATTCTGCAATCAGCCCACCATGATTGGTCAAAACTTTTTCAGGCCACTCCAAACTTCACCCGTCTGTCACGCGACGTCACGAAAACCGTGATGGCTCTCCATCTGCTATACATGTACACACTGATTATGAATGATTAAACTGCACAAAAGAAAAATAATTATTCCTGATTCAACGCCTTTTCACCATTGGCCCTCTGCTATTGGTTCAATGTTTTTGGGTAACACCCACCTCGCCTGTCTGTCACGCGACCTCACAAAACCACAAAAACTGACTGCATCAAAGTGACGTGTACGTGAAAAAAAAATGCATTAATATGCTGAACAAAACTGAAAATTTTTCTGAATAGCCAGAGACTGCCCCGTTCTGAAAGGAATAGAAGATGGCTGCCCGCCGATCGCTCAGGCCCTCGCTACTCACATCTGCCGGTCAGCATGTATTTGTTTGCACATTATAAACCTTTTTGCACGGCAGTAAAACGTTATCGAGCCCTTGCGGCATGTATACAGCATCGCTCTGCCAACTCTTCCTTGCTGAGGATTCGTTTTAGCGGCATTCTTATCCTTCTGTTGCAAGCCGCCGCGATTTTCGACCAGCCACCGCAAGCTAAATAAGGTGAAGCGGACCATTCGGAGAAGCCAGCACCACCCTCTTCATGCGGTTATCTATTTTCACTGTGCTGGCTCGGCCCCATCGAAACCCTCTCCACTAGACCGTACACCTCGCCTCTTGTCAGCCAATTAGATAAGAAAAACCGCTGAGTGTAGGCAATGTTATTGGTTTTGGAAGTGAACAAAGGTGACCACCTATAAACGAGGAGAGTGTTTGGTTGGGTTGTTCAGACCACGCTGCAAGTCACTGCCCGATGCTTGCGCCGGTGGTTACATAAATTTGATGTCAGGAGATTGGAATCAAAACAGTTTGAAATCATTTTATGTTATAGCACCCCTGAATGTGCTTTACTTTAGGTGCGTTCAATTCGCTTGCACCGCCTGAACCAGTTCACGAGGTGTTGCACCTTGCCATTCGTTCCAGTGGTGCAGCAATGGCACCCGCTGAACCACTCCGTTCGCTTCAAAAGGTGCAGGGCTGATTCATGATTTTGCTGCACCTACTCCGCTGTCGGTGCCGACTTGGTGCAGGCGTACAGGTGCGACGCAGCAGTGCAGCAGACAATCCAGCACATGGGTGCAAGCACCATTAAAAGCCCGCTTACACACGTCTGATGTGTCTACAAGTGTGGTTTGTAGTTAGGCCCACAAGCTGATAATTCTTGTAGTTCACAATCTTTCAAATGTACGCACTCTGTGCACATTAATCGGGCATAACATAACGCCTGCACCGCATCTGCACCTTGGCATTTGTTTCGAGTGTTGCGCTGTGCCTGCACCGCAGAAACAAGCTGCACAATTTCTGAACTTCTCGTGAACCTTCGTTAACTGGTTCACAGTTGTGCAGGTGAATTGAGCAGACCTTTTAAGTGCTTCCACATGAAGCTCTTATTTGCCCTTACGTTGCTTGGTGGCCTGATGGCTGCTTCAGGTATTGTACAAAATGTTCGATTCAACATTGAAAGAAAATTCAAGGATATGAATGCTTATGAAGGCCAAAATTCAGTGACATACAAATGCATTAATTCTGCACATAAACTAAAAATTGTCAAATTTCCTTCTTCCTAGCTGCATTCAGTTAAGCATGCTACTAAGTTGGAATTGCTGGAAAAGTGTAAAAAAAGGCAATTCTCTTTTATAGTGTAGAGCGTCGACTGATAACTGGCCTTACGGCCAGAAATGATGTGCTTACCTTGAGGAGGATGCTTTAGTTCAGTGCCAACTCTAATCTCTTCATTCAAATACATGTAAAATGCAGAAATGCTTTTGAGACTACTGGAATAATTTCAATGAAATTTGTTGCATTTGAGAGAAAAAGTTAAATTTTAGTCATTCTAGGCTGCATAATTTTGATTTAGGACCTTGAATATTTAGGAAAAATTGCTGAGAGTCAGTAAGCTTACAAATATAAGCACAAAGTTTACAATTTCATAGCTTTTGTATCAAGTTGTAAACTTCATACGGAAGTCTTTTTAATTTCACAATTTTCAAAATTTCCTGCCACAAAAAATTGCCCCCTAAAACAGTCGCTACATTTCAGCTTTTTTTTTTTACATGTAACCAACCTCATCGAATTCTGCTGCTGGCTTCAGAGAAAAACTATTTCTCTGTTCCCATGTATTCAGATAGGAGCTCCCAAGATAAAACTGCCTCCAAGTCAGGTAAACCATTGTATTAAAGAACATTATAAGGAAGAGGAGGAGAAGGAAAAACATTTATTAAAAGAAAGAAAGGAAAAGCAGGTGTCATTCTGCTTGTGTGGGAGGCGCCCTTAGTCCAGGACTCCTGCGGCTCTTGCTGTCTCCCGGGCTCGCCACACCTGGTGTAACAAGAATTGTGTTCTCATTTGAATTACTGGAGTATACTTTTTCCTTTGTCATAGGTGGAAAAGTAAAGTATCAGCAACGTTCTCACACCTACACTGTCCTTATTGGTATGTAGTGTGACTAAATTCTGCTTTTGCATTAGTTGTGTTGATAGCATGCTTGTTCCAAATTCTTATTTGTTCCTTTTGCAAATTTTCATTTTGTTCACAGAACTTTCCAAAAGGGGAACGTATCCAATAAAATAAAGCACTAATTTACTTTCATGCTGAAGATTCATAACTCTTACAAATTGATGTGGTTTCTACCTGGTGATCTTTACTTCACTAAAGAGTTATGAGCTAGGTACTAGGGTATCCCAGCAACATCATGAGCAAGCAACACCATCTTCTCTCATCTCTTAGAGAAAAAAAAATCGTTATAACTTTACTTCACTCTGCAAAATGCTTAAAGCATAAAAATATCACTCGTTTTTTTTATTTTTACATGCTATAGTACACAAGCGCCTATTAAACAATGAACAGTACACCTCATTGTCTTCTCCCATCCAGTCATCCCTGGCCCAAGACTATGCGGCTGCCAGGTCAGCAAGCCAAATTAAAGAAAGTGTACCACACATGAAATAGCACGCTGAAAAACTTATAGATAAATTGTGTTGTAGTTTAACCTAACCCCTCCTCCTACATGACAAAAATTTGTTTGCATGTCAAGGTAGCATCAGAAAATACTAAATTTCTTTTCTGATTGAAATTAAACCTGGAAAGTATTCTATCAAGTGCAGAGGGCAGAAGGGCATTAGCAAATAGCATAGCTTTCAAGATTTTTCACGCAGTGCCTATAGGTTGCCTTGATGCTGCCTCCAATCTCCCTTGTACTGAAGCATGCACACACACATTATACCTCCATTGATACCGAAGTCCCACTCAAAAGTCTGGCCAACGCAAATCATCCTGCATGTACCGCTGACAAGGTGTACATCTTTGGCGAAGTTATTTGCGATTCAAACATCTGATGGGCCAGAAAACTATAAATTTCGTTATGTCACCATTAACCAAAACACGAATTAATATTCCTGCTTGCAGGGACACAAACTGACTGCTGTTACTGAACAGCGCTCCGTGGCATTCAAGTGAAGAATGATCTTGATCGTCACTTATACGAATAATCATTCGGTTGTAAGGCTGGGATTCCTAGGTCATGTGAATTGTAGTGGAGCTGCTTAGTGTAGTGACTGATTTGGGGCTGCTCAATATTTTTTTTTTTTTTTTTTGATGCCACTCTAATGTCTGCCAAATAAAAGACAATGTTTCTTTCTACATTGTGTCTTATCATTGCTTTGCAATTTGCAAGCACAGTACAGCAAAAAAGGGGCCTTGCCTTACATAGGTTCTATTTGAAATAGGCAATAGCTGTTTATTTCGGCATACATGCTGCAGCTTGTGCTCTCCAGGTGTCCAAGCATGAGTACCTGCTTCTGAGAAGATGACAGCTGTAAGAAACAAATGACTCTGTGTCACACAACTACAAAAACATGAAAGTGCCTGCTTTATGATAAATACAAAAAAATGACAACTCAGGCAGACTGGCAGAGCAGTCATCAATAATAAAACAAGACATTGCACAGTTTATTTGCCTAAGAAATGAGGTCTGCACATCAAGCTTAGCAATTCTCGGCAGCTTGCTCGCTTTATACAATCAGTCCACATTGTTAGCTCAACATATCCGTTTGATGGATTTCACAGTTCTCTTTAACACTCTGCCTGTCCCTTACTTCACCAAATCTGTTGTTGCTGTGAGCACCGCTGAAATTACAGCGGAATCTCATTGATAAGTGTCCAGGAAATTGTAGCTGTCATTCGTTTTAACATCTATTTCAACAAACCAGTTGGGCAAGGGCCTAAAAACCAGCAATTTGGAACCATCAAGTTACAGTGCACAGGGCTGGGCAAACACTTTGAAATTGGGTGCCAACAGCACAGAAGGTTCCACTACCCGCCGTGGTTGCTCAGTGGCTATGGTGTTAAGCTGCTGAGCACGAGGTAGCGGGATCGAATCCCGGCCACGGCGGCCGCATTTCGATGGGGGCGAAATGCGAAAACACCCGTGTACTTAGATTTAGGTGCACGTTAAAGGACCCCAGGTGGTCGAAATTTCCAAAGTCCTCCACTACGGCATGCCTCATAATCAGAAAGTGGTTTTGGCACGTAAAACCCCACAATTTAATTTAATTTTAATGTTTGCACTAACTTTCAAAATGCAGGCAGATTTAGGTGAACAATCACATTTAAGGTGGAGGTTATGTGCTGCTGATCTATGGTGTAAAAACACACATCTTGCTTTTACGTTGGCCTTGTTAATCAAAGAAACATATGTGCCATAGAATCTTGACTGTGGGTAATATTAGTGATAGCCACATTAGACAACTGCACCCGTCCTTCTGGGGAGCTTCTTTGCATTCTTATGAGAGGAACTTTTGAAGTTCAACCATGTTATAGTGCTGCACAGCGAGGGCAATTTCGTTTCAAGGCCAATGAACCAGGAACGCAAAACATTTCTCTATGGAGTGAACAGCGTACCCTACTTTTTTAAACTTACCAAGCTGATTGAGCGTATTTTTTCTGTCCATATCGCCAACAGAAATCTGCCAATATCCAGAACGAAGATCAATAGAAGAGAAATAGCTGGAACCATGGAGGCAGTGAAGGACATCGTCTATATTTGGGAGCAGGTAGACTTCCTTCTTAGTAATTTTGTTCAGATGACGGTAGTCTACACAGAAGCGCCACGTGCCGTCCTTCTTAACCAAAACCACAGGTGACGCCCAGGGACTCGAAGAAAGCTTAATGATGTTTTTATCTAGCATTTTGTTCACTTCACTTAGAATTACTCGGCGTTCCGATGCAGAAACTTGATATGGTCATCGGTGAATAGGCGTAGCATCGCCAGTAGAAATCCGATGCTGGACCGCGAGCGTCTGGCCTAAAGGGTGATCGTTTGAAGTAAAAAAATATCTCGGTAGGAGGATAACACGTGGCAAAGGTTGTCAGCCTGCGCAGAGAACAGGTCCACCGCAACCATTTTCTTTATGTTGGCATCGGTGCCCGAGGCTGGTGCAAGGGGCTTGCTAAGCTCAGAAGAACCATCGGTTGATAAAGCTGCTATGTGATAGTCGCCGAGACAATCAACGTTGACAAGGCAAATACCTTGCAGTAGGATTTGCTTTCCCAATCCAAAGTTAAAGATAGGCATGCGAGTATGGTTAGCAGTAACAGTCAGAATGCTGTGAGGCACGGTGATGTCATACTGTGGTGGAATGTTGGGCAGAGGAGTGCCGAGGTACTCGCCATCAGGAACAGGTGGGCAACACAACAGTTTAATATAGGCTATTGACTTCGGTGGCAGGCGAATAAAGCAGGTGAGGCGTAAGCGACACTGGGGTGCGTTAGAAGGTTCTACGAGAATCGGCAACTCAAGGCAAAGGGTACTGGCAGAGCAGTCAATAAGAGCAGAATGCGCAGAGAGAAAATCGAGTCCGAGAATTAGGTCATGGGGCAATGAGCAATCACGGTGAAGAGGACAGGAGTGTGGCGGCCGGCGATGCTCACACATGCCGTACATATGCTGATGATAGGCACAGTACCGCCATCCGCAACGCAACCGACGCGTGCAGACACTGGGGTGAAGTGCTTTTTCAGTCGTCGTCGGAAGGCAGCACTCATAATAGAAAGATGTGCTCCTGCATCGATGAGTGCAGTGACAGGTGTAATGGTTGGAGTCGGGCATGAAATAGATGGTAGCTGGCCCACGCGGTCATCGAACTTATCCACGCTGAGGACGTTGTTGAAGGAAGAGACTTGTTCTCATCAAGAATGAGGAATCTGGGATTTATTTACAGTATCTGCATGAGAATGTGACAGTTCATCAGTCTAACATGACTGAAAAAGGAATGCACCCTGAGGAGCCGCCAACGGCTCCTTAAATACACTGTCCTCCCGAAATCCCTAGGTGAGGGAAAACGGCAGTTCACCGCCGACTAATTCGGAGCGTCCAAAGTCATCGTAACCAACCCGCCTTTGAGGGGGAGGGTTTATGCACTCACTTCTGCACAGGTTGCACTGACCACACCAAGGTGAGAGGGTTTTCGCAGACACTGTGCTTGACCCGAGCAGGCGCCTCTTTATTCCAGAGTTGACCCTGCAGTCAGTGGCCGCCGCATCTGTCCATTGACTGATGCGCGAGACGGGTTCTAAGCTGCCTGAGACGGCACCGCAAAATATCTTCCAGGAGCTCCCCTGCTCCAAGCAGACCTTGACGGTGTACACACTAATAATACTTGCTCCGTCCACTGTGTCTAGCCATCTCGGCACCCTTCCGTTGGAAACGAGGCGCATTGTCCTCCTTACAAAACCAGTCGCCGCCACAGCCATGGTAGCGCCGATGGGCTGGGGACTGATGTCTGGTCGTCCTTTCAAAGCGAGTCGTCAGAGCAGACCTGGTGGTGCCTTTCCGTCGGTCCCTTCCTCGAAGATCGCCAGCACCTGCTGGTCGAACGTAACACAGGATACCCGTCAACGTCAAGAAAGTTTTGGTTCGTAGGTAACATGAGCAGAGAATTTGAGGGCAGGGTCGACAACACAGCTTCACCTCCAGAAGCTGTGGTGCCTAGTTTTTTGGCTGCATCCAGGAGGCAATAGGCGGCGAGGAGAAGCGACGGGCCTTGGGCGTACGAGACTAATGGCATTGAGATGAGGGCGAGTGGCTGTAGCGAAGGTTCGGAGGTGGGGCATCAGCGGCAGTGGGTTCTAGGCGGGTGGCATAGGGAACAGTAGGTCCAAAGGTGCAGGAATAAGCGCAGGCGTATGTCCGAGGAGGTGGTGGCCATTGGTTGCGGCAGTGACAAGCAACGTGGTCGATGCGACAGCAGTGGAAGCAGATCGGCTTGTCATCAGGGGTACGCCATTTGGACGGGTTGCGATATGTGGCAGAAAAGGAGTGCCGGGGACGAGGAGGGCCGCTAGAGAACGGGGGAACGCTGGGTTGAGACGTGCAACACACGGAGTTCAGACCCATGTTCTCAAATTCCTGTCTGACGACGGCCTGAATCCTGGCAATTGTGGTTGCTAGCGGGTCGGGAGGTGTTGCAGAGAAGGCTGGCCAACAGGTGGCCTCGAGCTGGCGGCGAACAATACGGGTTCGGTCATCACAGGTGGTCGCCTGATGTGGTCGACCCTCACATGTCGACGTAGCAGCACTGTTGGGTAGCTGCGTGATGTGGTGTGTGATACGGCGGCTCTTAGCTTGTTCAAGGCGACGGTATTAATTTGTCATGGCGCCGATAGGAAAGACGTTGCCGAAAACAAGAAAATTGAAAGCGTCGTAGGCGATGCCTTTTAGCCACCTTATCTGCTTCAGACATAGTATGGTGGGCTTTGTGGCAAAGAGCCAAGACGTCTAGGATGTATCAAACGTATGGCTCTGTAGATGTCTGGTCACAAGGCGCAAGAGCCTTTCTCGCGGCAACCTTGCGCCCAAAGGGGTCGCTAAACAGTTCTCGTAGCTTTACTTTGAAACTGTCCCAGCTCGTTATCTCGTCATGCGTTCAGAGTCGCATGCGTGGGGTGCCACCGAGATAAAAGATTACATTAGCAAGCATAATTGTTGGATTTCACCTGTTATTAGCACTGGCGCATTCATAGAGCTTGAGCCAATCATCAACGTCCTGTCCCTCCAGGCCACAGAAGAGACCAGGGTCACGATGTTGGGTAACCATGACGATAAGAGCAGTCGGACAAGCTGAAGCCATTGCAGATGCGGTCTCGTCACTGGGAGGTACGGTGACAAGCTCGATGTACCGACCACTTTGGAGTGCCGTGACGAGGACGGGGATCGCTAACCTCCACCAGAATGTTGCACAGACACAGACGAAATACACAGATGAAAGAGGCTATTTACATGCTATTTACACTGGAGCCAGACAGCCAGGCCGACACTCGCTCACGCCATGAGCCCAGACACACTTCATCTCTTCCTCGCGGCGGCTCATCTCTTGAGCATCTCTCGATGAGATCGTAATAATATGAATGTCTGTACTACATAGTGTGGTGTGTAGTGTGTGACACGGTGCAGCAGATGGAGAGAGACAATAAGCAGACGAGAAAGAATGTGCGCGCAGAGGCGAATTCCGTACTGGATGGAAGACAACGTTGAAGAGCGTCCGGCACGTGAGCACGCAGCACAAGAAAAAAAAATAATAAAATGAAAATGCATCCAATCAGAAGAAAACACGGAGCTTCCAGGGGCCAATCAGGAAACGAAAAATCGACGAGAGCAGCAGAAAAGCGAGGTGCGCTGGCAGAAGGGAGAGTTCTAGGAAGCGACGCCAAGAGAAGGTCGGCCACCGGACTGGGAGTTCAAGACTGACCGGCAGGTTGCGGACCCGAGCCACCAGGACTTCACCCAACTGGGACCTCCTGCCAACCCGTTCCTGGGCTTCACCACTCTACCCGATCGTGAACGGCTGCTCGAAACCGGCGAGTTTCTGCGCCCATGAGCAGAACGAGAGCAGTCGGGCTATGGGCCCGAGTTCTACGCCCAGCTGCCTGGTCAGAACGCCATCACCATCTGCCGCCGCCTGCCTTCCCTCTTCAAACCGGAGCCACCACACTCTGGTCGCCTGTTCATCCACCAATCCCATCGACATTGTGGTGAGACATTACATTCTTTTCTGTTTTTCAAATCCCCTTCACCAACGAGAAATTTCGCAGCATCCCCCCTTCAAGTATTTATTGAAGAAAACTTTCAATCAAGAATTCATTCATGCTGATGTAATTATGCAATGAATTACACAACTTCATTCAACTTGCTTGAACAATGAATAAAGAAATTAAATGGAAATCATTAGTCGGTTGGACTACACCTTAACGTGCAACATAATTGGTGAATGCATATCCATAATTTATTTCCTTCCATGTCAATTAATTTCATTGCTCTGATAAATTTTCTAATTATTTTTTTTTTTTGCTTGCATTACTATGACCACAGCTAAAGTAATGTAAGGTGGCAAATTATTCGCTGCTGCCAAAAATTAAAAAAAAAAATATTTTTTTTGCCACTTGTCGGCAGCAATGCAAGTGGAAAACTGCTTAGCAAGATTTGTATCTAGCAAATACGTATGCAGTTGGCATCTTCATAACAACAGAGAGGTGGATCATGCTACACTGAGGCTGAAGGGCTAACAGGACAAACCTAGCTGAGCTAGACAAGGGTGGACCAGTGCATGGCACTGGCTCGGGTCAGGCCAGGGAAAAGTGTCCATGCAGTGCTCTACTTTTATGCACTGTTTTCAAGTACTGAAATTTCATCCTTAAAATATTTCTAGGTATTGCAAGCATACTATGCTCTTCTATATCCATCGCAGCTGCCTCTCATTTTCACAACTACCTAAGCTTTATAGCTCAGAATAGCTGTAAAAATAAGGTATACTGAAGCGTAATGTTTTGTTTATGTGTTCCTGTCGTATGTTGAAAGGCAGCGTTTTGGTTGCAAGGTGACTTTCAGTTGTGTTTTGCCTCGGCACCATGACAATGACGTATTGTCAAAAATTCATTCAACATGAGAGATAGCAGTTGATGCCATAACGTCACGCTTACTTTTTAAGTAGCCGGAACACATTTTTACACAAAATGAATTCGCCCAAGGCGCACGATCACCAGGTCACTACAGATGTTGGTAAAGCACTATTTATTTCACACAACTGTTGCACCTTCCTTGCAACTGTTGCATCTTCCTTTCCTTAAATTCTTTTCTTTTTCACACGGAAGGGGTGGTTTGCATAAAATTAAAATATCCGGATACACAAAAATACGGAGCAGTAAAGGTAAAGCGGCAGATGAGCAATATTCTCGCACCAACGTAGTGACAAATGAGCTGCTGCAAATGCTTCTTAACAGTCATGCTTTAACGGTGCGAGTGGTGCCTGCATTATGTTTAGAAAAAAATTACGATGCACTACCGAGGTTTTGCTTCGTTTAACACGTTAAAGGTAAACAGCGGGACTCCGCTGTTATACTCTGCGTCGTCGCAAACTACCGAAAGGCGTCACAACGCATCTACAGCGCTTAAATGGATAAAGTAAGGCTATCAAAAGCTCCCCTTAAATGCAAATCGGAGCGCCGAACCTATGCGTCCTGTTGGAAAGACGAAGCGAGTGCTCTTCAAAACGCTATAAACAATGGCCACATATCGATTCATCAATAAAGATCGTTATAAAACGATTCTGTGTACTGGCGGTGCAAAAAATACGAGCTGTTTGAAGAATTTAAACCATTTAAACTGGGACTGAATCTTTCAATGACACGGACGCCCTGCAACAAACCAATAGAATAACTTATAACTTCCGAGCACTGAAAACAAGATTAACGCTTACAAAAAAAAAAAAAAAAAAAAGATTGGCTTTGCTAGTTTCTGTTTCGGTTTCTGATGCATGAAGCGCCACCTGCTTCCTGAAAAAAGTGCCATGGCAGCTTCCTGTTTACTTTTCGAAGTTGGCGTAACTAACGCAGCTGAGTATGGCTGAGTCTCGAAGCTTTCGTGTGCCGTTATGCATAACGCAATCTCATTGAATAGATGCTGTGAGTATTTGTGAAGCCTCTAGAAAGTCCTGCATCGATACGTGTGTGTCTTTGTATACGCGCCATCTCTGGAGGTAAGCAAACCCTCTCAGCCAGCTTGCGCCGACCTTCGTTGCAAGGGCAATATTTGTAATTTAACTACATGCTTTATCGGTATACGGCTGCATCTGACCGCCACTTTCTTATAGGCCTGATGAAAAGTGGTATTGAAACCACTACATGGGTACTACCGTAACCGTAATCTCTACCGTAATCTTAACCTGCGTTTGCGTTTGCTTCAGTTCTAGTTCGATTTCAAAACAAAATCCCATTATTATATGCTTAGCATGTTGGCTTCGCCCGATTTGTCCAGAATAATATATATATCATCGCCTTATAACAGACACGTCGGTATCAGAGAAGCTCGCAGGTAGGTGTGCCGTTTTTACTGCCTAAAGTACGTATGAACGACGTAGATAATGACACCTAGTGATTCCTAAATAACTTAGAGTAAAGAAATGCTGTGTTGCTGCGAAATTTTAGTAATAAAGCAAAGATACGCCTGAAATGTTTTTCAGTGAAGTATTCGTGCACATACTTGGGGACGTATTCTGAAACGTTCCACTTCGGCGATAGTTTGCCTAGGCAACAATTTCGCCTTCAGGCGCGCGCTGAGATGCTAAAATTGCATAACAAAATACAAATTGCATAGCAAAATACAGTGGTGACTACCAGCTGATGCTTTTTGCGGGAATTACCAATATATGTAGCAATCAAAATGCAAGAAAAAGTAGCAACAGAAGAAAACAAATTAAACACCTGTGAGTTTATTCAACCATACACTTGTGCATATATATGTGCTCACAGGTAGTTCTAGCTTTCTTTTATTGTGTACGTGTTTTGCTGCACTACCCAGATACCATTCCATGATGACCGACCAACAAGCCCATATTGACACCCTTGTCAATTTCATTTCTAGTACAACAGGCTTTTTTCAATATGTTCCTCGGGATTTTGGGCATACTGTTGCCCTCATTGCCACAGCTGCTAGCAGCACGTGTGTCCTAAGGTTCTGTATTCATAACAAGCAGCTTCCACAGGATATAAAATCGTTGTTTACTGGTTTCGCACCATTCGAATGTCGGTCACGGAAAAAGAATTTTGAAGATTGTATGTGCTAAACGACTTCAGCAGGCATGTCTCCACAGAGATTACCTCAGCGTGCAGATGTTTGATCAGTATGAGCCGTGCGTCGCAAGGAATCTTCTGTGGAGGCACCTGCACTTAGCTGATCAGGCCACCAAGTTCCTTTGGCAACCTCAAATAAGACTACTACGGGCTCACGTGGACAAGAATTGACAGAAAGCAACAAGTGATGTCTACGTTTCTGAAGGTTTCATCCTTCCCAACAGTGTGTGCAAAGTTCTTGGCCTCGGTCCAAAATGTGCCCAAGCTACCAGCTGGACTAAACCGGAACTTCCCTGTCCATCATAAGTAGTGTCCAGAAGAGCCCCGCAAGAAGATGGTGTGAGGATGAACTCAGAAGTTTAGATGCCCTGTTACGATGTAAGCCCCAACCTTCTAAGTTACCTGTAAAATGTGTAGTCTTACCTGAAGAATAATTCATTGTGTGTCATACCAGCTGACAAAGAGGGTGGTTTTGCAGTTTTTTCCTTTAAATGTTTCTTGGAAAAAGCCAGTCAAGCAATTTCTGCAGTGTTGAATGAGCGCAAGCATGTATCACTTATGAAAGCAGCAGCGAAACCAAGTGAAATTTACAGAAAGTTTAATCTCGATAAACTAAGGAAAAGTTCAGAGATGTAATTTTTAGTAAGTGCACAAGGAGGATGTTCCTTTTCAGGTCATAATTTTCGAAAGGAGTACCTGGCAGAAGCAAGCTGCCCTGTACCTGGTTTCAAAGCTGAACGTTAGATTGATGACCAGTTTCTTGTAAAAGGTTCTGACAAATCCTTGATTTTGTTAGGTTTCACGGCAAAAAGGGCTTCAAGGCCTTCTCAGCTAAGGTCAGAGAATTATATTATTCTACCCTGCTCAATGACATTATTCAATGTGTCGAGGATTGTATTGACAAATATGGTGCCGTAAGGCTTTCACAGGAAGCAGGTTGTTTCAGTAGAAGGGTATTTAGAATTATGGTGTTTTTACATGTCGTCAACCTTTGCACAGTGGAACAATAGGCTGCATCTGCAGAAGAAAGGCATTTGCATAGGGTTGTGTCTGGCTCCCGTCTTTAGCAACCTATATTTAGCACAATTAGATAGGCACATATATGACCACCTCACGGGACTAACAGTTTTTCAGCGAGCTTTTAGATTTGTCAACAATTTTTTAGTGTATCTGGATTTCCCTAGTAATAGTTTTCTAGAAAAATGTCCTGATGTCTAAGATTTTTTGCGAGTGTTTGAGACCTCTTGAAGTGCAATACGTTTCAGTTTCTTGACTTTCAGTTCATCTCTACTGATAGTAGGACTTGCTGGGCTTACAGTCCATGAGCTAAGAAACCCCTTCTCCAATTTCGTTCAGCCCATTTGAATTTGGTGAATAGGGGCATAACTAACTAATAGGGATGGCATTCTGCCCACTGCTGCGCATGTGGATGTAGGCCGAAATTCAAAACATGTTTTATCATTGCAAAACACGGAGACCGTGTTACACGTGAGATAATCAAAGCGGGAGAAATTCTACGTTTAAAGAATGGTTGAGTCAGCACCCCTCTATTGCTCTCACTGACGAGGAGATCAGACACCTCGGGCTATCACCACGTTGAATTTTGTGTGGCTTTGTCGTGGCGTTCTAAGCATGGTTGGTGGGCTATTGTGTGACTATAAATAGCGATGCTTTCTGAAAAGAAAATAAACAGTTGGAAGTTCAGCACTCCGTTCTCTCTTCTATCCCTTCTGGTGGCTTTGCGCTGTTAACCTGAGTTTGAAGCATAATTTATCAACAAGCCCAATCTTAAACCCTTTGTAACTAACATGTGTTTCAAAAACATCCTGATGAAAACCAGTTTCCAGCAACAGGTTGCAAGTCTTAAGGAGGCTGGTTACCCTAACCATGTGTTGGTGTCAATGGCAGAAAGGCTGCTCAAACAGGAACGTTCGAGACGATGCCTCCGTGCAAATGCAAGAGCTAGCAGCCGTGACCAGGTGAAAACCGCTGTGATTCCGTATATACACCAGATATCACATAGCCTGAAAAAGATAGGAAGCCAAGGTAACGTGCGGGTATTTTTTCAGCTCCAAATAAGCCAAGCACCTTGTGTAAAACCACTAACCCAATAAGGACAAAAAAGCCGGTTTGCGGTAGAATCGCAAAGATGAGTTCGTCGGATGCGCTGTAGGAGTGGTCTATCATATTCCACTGTCATGCGGTAGATGCTACATAGGCCAAACCGGAAGATGCATTAATGAGCACTTAAGAGAGAAATAGTGTATCAGGTGATGATTTTCTTGCTTTGCATTGCAATACATGTCCATGTCGCCCTCTTCTAAATGACACCGCTGTTATATACAGGGATAAGCACAAGTGTGTAAAATTAATAGTAGAAACTGGGCAAATCCTCTCGGCCGCTGACCAATGTATCAGCGAACTATCACTATCATTGTCCGTGAGAAAGTTAGATTATTTGCGCATGCCATGAAAGTTGACTGCATTTGCAATGGATCATTTAGGTTTCTTGGTGTTTTCTTGTTGTACCGGTTTTAGACAGTGGTGGCTCTACTCATGAGCCATATATACAGTCGACTTCCATTAATTTGATCACCTCTCTGGGGTTTTACTTGCCAAAACCAGTTCTGATTATGAGGCATGCCCGTTAATTGATCCTGACGGGACCATTGAGACTGGTTGAATTGAACAAAAGGCATAAAAGAACATTGAAACATGCCATTGCTTCACTTTACAGTATTTGCCTTTAAAATTAACTTTGGCCGCGTTTCAGTTTAGCGCTACACCTGCAACCATCAACAGCTACCAACTCGCCCAGTTTACTATTTTTCTTAATTTTAGCTTGACTGCAATACAGCCATGTTATGCATAGAACCATACCAAGCAGGGAAAGGTGCCATTGTTGCAAGACAGCACGTGTTCCCTAATTTACGTACATGCACATGTGCAGTCTCCAGTCACAGTATGAGCACCAAGACGCCTAATAGGTGTATGGGCAGGCCTTCAGAGTTTGATATATTCACACTCTTTTGTTGGCTTTTAACATCTCCTAGGCTTATCGCAGTTTTTTCAACTTACTGCCTTCCTTTTTGCTAGCTTTCCCAAAACACATGATTGTTTTCCACTTCTCTGTGCACGGCACATTTACTTAAAGAACACATACTAGGCCTCATTAATGGTCTCATATACGAGACATGCATGGAAGGTGAAAAAAGGACTCAAATCACCACTGAAACGTAAGAAACAGCTCTGAATGGCTGCCAGTATGCTTATTAGGTGGCTAGGTGCTCCTACTGTGACAGGAGACTGCATGCCTGTATAATCAAGGAACACGTGCTATGTCCTGTGACAGTGGCCCTTTTCCATTCTTGGTATGCTTCACCACAGCAAGTTGCATATGCTTCAGCGCTTAACACAGCTGTATTTGGGCGAATCTGACCAGTGAGGTTTGAATTATCTGACGAAGGCCAATTTTGAGATTGAAATAACAGAAGTTTGGGCTAACAGAAACATATTTCATTAAATAAAAAACAATCATCAACAAAACTTTACTTAAAAGGGGTGACTGACTACTTCTATATCATTAATATATATTAAAAATGACAAGAGGCCAAGCATGCTGCTTTGAGGAACACTGGAAGTAACTGGCACTTCATGGGAAGGGCAATCGCTTATGCTGACAAATTGTTTGTGCTTAGTTAAGTATGCAGAGATTCAGCCAATTAAGTATGGCAGAAGATTTGTGATTTCGAGCTTCTCAATTAGTTTTGAGTGTCAAACAAGCTCAAATGCTTTTCTGTCTGCAATACAGGAATATAGCATCAATCTGGCCAGGTTTATCAAGAATGCTAGCAAATGCTTGCATGTATAAACCCGTGATCCAACTTCCAATAAATCGTTGAAAGTACCACTTGTGTGTGGTCTCTTCTCTCGTCTGTCTTGTGTATGGTTTCTGCGCGAAGCACTAAAAAAATGTTGTACCAACAATGTTAAAAGTCCACCCTTGCAATGTAAAGTTTCTTTTTTTTTTTTCAGAAATATTCCACACTTCTCTGAAATGTGAACATATTTGTTATTCAATATTCAATAGGTCAGTTTCGTCAAATATCCATATTTAATTCTATCCAGAAATATCAGAATATGAAAACCCCTACTACACATGGGCCTTGAGTGGAGCAGTATGGCCTTAAATGCGTGTAACCAATGCTACTTACAGGGGACACAAGAGGTGAGTCTGGGGTTTTATGTGCAAAAACCACGACATGATTATGAGACACACAATAGTGGGGGACTTTGGATTAATTTTGACCACCTGGAATTCTTCAATGTGCACTCAATGCATGGTAAACAGGTGTTCTTGCATTTCTTCCCCGTGGAAATGCAGCTGCTGCAGTCGGAATTTGATTCCGCGCCCTTGGGTTTAGCAGCACACAATGCCAAAGGCATTATGGCGGGTTTTGAAACTCGAGAGGTGGAAAAGAAACCGCGGAAAGCTTTAGAAGAGATGTTTTTTAGATTGTTCGACACACGTAATGCCAGTCACAACCAGGCTTCTGGTCAACTGATAAGTTTGTAAATGAGAGTGACTGAAAGGTAATAGTATCTGCCGCACCAAGATGACATCAGGAACATGTTCACATTGTCCAAATGATAATTTTTACAGCCTCAATTGAGAAAACAAATCTGTTGGCTGCCTAAAGGCAAGGCATCCCTACTGCGTGACTAGAAATTACTAAGCAAAGCAAAAAAGTACCTGCTCTATATGTCCACTCAGGAACTGCAGTTCCCTTTGAGAATGGTCACCACATGCACCTGACTTTCTCCCTAAAGATTCTAGTGTGTGTAATTATTGACAGAAAGGAAGATTTGATAACTTCTAATTGCGTGTTCTCCAATTGAATACAAGTCAAATGGTCAACAACTATTTGATTTACATTTGACATTTTGAACATTCGCACAGCACAAGCCATACTCGAGAAGAACACCATCAGTGCAGATTGTGAAACACCTGACGAGTAGGGAAAAGAAAGCTTCGTTTTCAGGGCTCTGAAATTATTTTGAGTTTTGTGCAAGTGCACAGTCAGTAGCGTACCTTCTGGTGATCATCAAGGGTTCAGCATTTAATATATCTGCTCTTACCAACACTAACAATACGAGACATTCCTCTAACAATTCTTTCCTTCCTCAAATAAACACTAATTGTCAATGTTTACTGCTCTTTTATGGTGATTAAACACTAAATTAAACCACCCCCTATTAAAGCCTGCCGCACAACATTAACATTCAAGAGAGATATGAAGAAATATTTACTATCGACACTACTGGCTACAGACTCATTACTACGAACATATATTATATACAAATTTATTTTAACACTTTCAGTGCTTCTGTATTTGCCTAATGTATCGCTTTTATTCTCTATATCCCATTGTCTTTATTTTTTCCTTCCTTATTTTTAGAAATTTTAAGTTTTTTGTCGCACAATATATATTTCACTTGTACTTTGCATATTGTAAGCATATTTTTGTTTCTAATTATCTCGTACATTAACCCTGTGTTCTTTGATATGTGTCATCCCTATGTTTCCATAACGTGCCAATTACTACATTTTTATTTATTCATACACAGCATCTATTTCATTTGCTTGCATTTGTAAGCACCTTCCTTGTATTTGATTACTTGCTTCATTAACTTCGTGTATTCTGATGTGTATCACTGCTATGTTGCCATAATGTATTCATTACTATATTAACTACTAATAGGTCCCACTGACAGTTTTTGTAACTCTGGGACCTCCATCTGTACTAATGATGAATGATGAAATAAAATTTAGGTATTCTGCATAAATTGTGTAATTATTAGGTATTAAACATCACCATTACTAGGTGTCACAGCGGCACCACTTCCCAGGTTTTGAGCCACCTCTAGTAGAACGAACAAGTGATCTTTTTTCATGAAGTGTATTGGCTTCCCACATGACATCATTAATAATACGCAAAGCAAGCCTCCTCATTAAGCTTATTTTTAGTAGGATATGAAGGCACAGTAATTGATGTACCTGTAAAAGTAAACACACTAATGTAAGACATGTAGATGTTTCTTGAGTCCAATGGTAGACTTGCCTGAGATAGCAGATTGTCTGCCACTGTTGTCTACACACATACTATTGACTAAGAAAGTTTACGGACCACGGGATCTCAGAAAACGCTAAATATCCGAGCAGCCTTTAAAAGTAGCCAGTAAAACCGTACATCACAATGTTCGCATATACTAGTAGAGGCTGGAAATGGGAATACCAGGCTTCGTTTTGAGGCTGCGGAGATATTCAGCTTTTTGTGAGATCCCTCCATTCGTTAACTTTTTGGGTCGATAGTACATTTGTATGTGTGTGGTAGGGAAGGTATGAATTAGAGTTTCCCCAAAAAATCAGGGCTTTGCTATAGATGTGCCAGGCTGTAGATGTGCAGGCAAAAAGTGAAAAAGAATGCAATAATGTTTAACGATAGCACAGTGACGACAGCAACCAAAGCAAAGCAGCAGAGGGGTACATGTGGTGGCAGAAACTTGCACTGTATCTATTGCACTTATATTCTTGTACTGCAGGTGAGTGCAGAGAGTAAGTTACCGCGACTGCACACTGTACAAAACATAAGCACTCTATGTAAACTTCGTTTTGAGGCCTTCATCACCACAATAACAAAAAAAAGCTGCATCTCTAAGTGACACAGGAACACACTAGGTTCAAGTAAACTGCAAGTAGCCAACACTACTGTCATTGTACGATGTCGTGTCCAATGAGGCAGGACATAGCCAAGGCCACATAGAATAAAAGTGACATTGGAGAGGAAAGGCTTTAGAGGAGGGTAATTTTTAACCACTTGCAGCTCTTTATATAGCATGGTGACATGAAGCTTTTTTGAGTAACCATTCGAGGAGAGATACTGTGTACGTGTAGGTAACACACAACTAAAATAGTTTCAGGGACCCTTTGGGTGATGAGGTTAACATTTAGTCTTTTTTTCTTTATGCACCCACAAGGTTCTGTTACACATGTACAGTTTTTCCGTGAACATTTTATTTCCTTATCAATTTGTGTTGTACCTGTTTCTTCACCAATAAACTTCCAGTTGTGAATAGGTGCTCGTGTGTGTTCGTTACTTTCCTTGTACGATTTTGTTCTGTTTTCTTTAACTTCAGTCTTTTCTCAGCGGCAATGCTGATGTCATTGTTATTGATTTCTAGTGCTTTAAGCTAATATGGCCAGTCCTACACAATAGAGGAAAAGTGAAATAAAGAAATGCGCAAGATATGCATGCTGGGATGTGAAGTGATTGCTTACGATGGGGCAGGGTGGACACCTTAGGGAATGATGGCTGGAACAATGTTATAATTATTTTCTTTTTCACACTTTCTCATTGGTCTCAGCAGCATTCTGCTTACATTATCATCGGCAGGTCTACCAGTAAATGATAAACAAATTCTGACATTATACCAGCTAATAACTGCCTTGCTCAAGATGGACAACTGAGCTATTTCATGATAGGAGTGTTTGAAAACTTGCATCAATACTGACTGAACGAAATGCTATTTTGCTTCAGCTACCTAGAAAGAACTAGCATTATTGGGGTTGATCTCTTGATATGTCTTATGGTAAATGAATGGAGGTGCATTTGCCCATTTAGAATGAGAATAGTGGAAATTAATGGGACATTGAAAAGACACTTCAATATTCCGACGGTTGTTACAATTATGAAGGGGATGACAGTTCCCGTAGCATTACTGTTCTGCTTACCATTTAAAAGTTACCAGCTTACTGCTGTGGTTTGGACATTAAACTCTACATTCGACCTCACATTGGGTGTTGTTGTTGCACCTGCCTTGAACCCCACCCTTTCCATGCATATGAGGTGTGTTGAAAAAGAAACCGAACTTTTGCTAAAACAGCTTTGCTGCTTATGGTACATCTTCAGTGCTGTCCCCTTCAAAGTAGTCCCCCCTACTGGCAATGCACTCTTCCCATCTTCCATTTTTTGGAAAGCCTCCTGGAATGCAATTTCTCGAATGGCATGCAGGTCTCTTCTCGCATTGTCCTGGATCTCCTCTAGGATTTGGAAAGGGTCTAGGTCCGGAGAATATGGTGGGTGGGGCACAAAAGGAGTGTGGTGTTTCGCTAAGTAGCTGCAGACAAGGAGCCACATGTGAGCCAGGGCATTGTCATGATGCAACATTCAAGCCTGATTTTCCCACAATTCAGGCCTCCTACTGCACACACAATCTCTCAAACATGTTAGGGTTCCCTGGCAAACTTCTTTGTTTATCATCTAACCATGTGGCACAAATTCCTGATGGGCAATGCCTTTGCAGTCAAAAAACACAACCAACATCACTTTCATTTTTGACCGACTCATGCGTGCTTTTTTTGGACGAACAGAACCTTTGGCCACCCACTGCGACGACTGCACTTTCGTTTCAACATTGTAGGCATAAACCCATGTCTCATCGCCTGTTATGATGTTCTTAAGAAAGTTTTCATCGTCATTGGCAGCGGCAAGCATTTCCTGGCTTATTTCAACACGGGTCTGCTTCTGTGCACCAGACAACAAACGTGGCACAAATTTTGCACTGACACGATGCATCCCAAGTTTGTCACACAAAATTTCATGACATGATCCTACGCTGATACCCACGTCATCAGCGACTTTTCAAACAGTCAAACAACGATTTCCACGAATCATAATTCGAACTCTCTCGATGTTGTCATCATCTGTGGGTGTGGAAGGTTGTCCAGGCTTGGGATCGTTACCGACAAACATTCTTCCCTCTTCAAAACGCTTGAACCAATCATAGCACTGCGTGCGACTCATATAGTCCTCCCCGTATGCTTGGCTAAGCAACTGAAATGTCTCTGTGAAAGTTTTCCCAAGTTTATAGCAGAACTTCACACACACACACTGTTCTTCCAATTCCTTCATTGTCACTTTGGCACCAATCCGAAGAGCAGCTTGTTCATGTGCTCACTTCAGCGGCTGTAGCTCGCCAAATAACAATCAGAGCGAAACGCGGCGAATGGCAGTTTGTTGTCTAAACCTGCCGCTACATGTGCTCAGTAGCCGCAGCGCGCTCCCTCTGCTGATTGGCACGCTATTTCAAAAGTTCGGTTTCTTTTTGAACCCACCTTGTATATATTACTGCACACACACACACACAAAAACCTTGAGTCGTAAGTGAGCACTGTGTCTGTCCCCTTTCCTTTTCCAATCAGTTGACACTGTTTTTGTTCTAAATACCTTCTAGGTAGTAGGCCATCAAGAAACTGTCTTGAAAGTGCCCTATATTATCTGTGTTGTAGAGTCCAGTTTGTCAGTCCACCTAAATTTAGCATTGTTTATAAATTCTGCTTAAGTGCTTCAAGATTTTATGTATTCTGTACACTTCTGCAGGTCAACACGACCACATATTTCATGTAAGTAAAAGTTACTATGTAGAAAATGCTCGTTTTATTTGAAAACTAAGCAGTTTAAGTGATAATGCATGTCCTGACTAGCTAAAGTTAATGAAAAGTGACCAAACATATTTTTCCTCAAAGAAAGGCTATGTATATGTACTACAGCTAATACAAACCTCTATTTGCATGCCGCTGCTATAGCTCCCATGACCAGTGTGACTTTCTTTCTGTAAGCAGTACAGGCTGTACAGAGCTGTCAAGTCAGCTAGTCTTTAGTCTATCTAGCTTGCTTTCCTGGTGCTTTCATGTATACAAACCAGAAGGCCGCCTTCTACAGTATTATGCTGAAGATTATAAACGGCTGCCTGACACTTTGCCTTGCAATGTTCACAGGCATTCGGCTTACCAGGAGGCATCATTTGTGTTGGCAACAGTAGGTGAGAGGTAAATAAAAAGTAAAGTACACATTAATTTAAAAGCCTTCATCTTCACTACATTGTGCAACATGATGCCTTTCCAAAGGAATGTAGCCAGTGCCATCTGCAAGCACATTGCTCACCAGCTGCAGTGGCTTCATATCGACACAGGTGACACGCAAAGACATCATTGTGCTTGAAGTGAGGTGCATGTAAAGCACCACAATCCAATAAAACTGCTCATCTTTTATACATGTACGTACTGCGTTTTTGCTCCCACTTTGAGGATGACATGATGAGCCTGAATGCCATCAGCCATCCCATACAAAAACTGTCCCAACTTTCATTCAAATGACTCAACTGCGATAGGCTAGCAATTTTCTTGTTTGGATATGCTGTTCAGTTTGTGCATGTTATAGTGCAGGCATACCACCAATTGAGTTAAGCATTGTGAAAATCAAGTACACCACATTGCCTGCTTAAGCACATGAACATTAAGCAACAAAATCTTTTTTCTGCTCATGCAGTGACCTACAGCTACAAAGGAAGACACAAAGACAGTGCAGACGTGTAGGTAATATCAAGTTTTGATGCAGACATAGTAAGCTGTGGTGAAGAATGAAGTGTAATCTGTGTTTCCACTTCTGCATGAATTTTGTGGAAGTGCTGGAGGGTCAACGTTTTATACAGCTGCTAATTTATGTATGTGGTCTAATAAACCATTGCAAAATGAATGCGTGGCATCAGCAACAGATAGCCAGGCACTATCACAAAAAGAAGCAAAATAATGCTGGGGAGTGGTTGTCGAAAGTTGCAGGTTCTGGAGGAGAGAGACAAAAGGACAAGACTGCATCGATCAATTGGACATGACTGAAGGCATGCACGGTATGTCGAGCAAGAAGCGGATAGAAGGAGTATTAAGGAAACGCATGAAGGAGAAGTCTGACAGCGTGTGAAGGCAAGAGCATCACATAAAAAGAAAAATTTGAAGAAAGTAGCAAATGAATAAGGAGATCGGATGCCAAGGAGCAAGCACTTTCTGCTAGAAATGTTATTGCTCTCCTGTTCGCCACATAAGCATTGCGGATTAAATGAAGTCTCGCTGTTTCGTGCAATGAGTTTGTCACTGGCTGACCACAAATGAATCGCTGTGTAATGAGCATTAAAAATTTCTCTTCAGCTCCTACTTTGTGATTGATGAGCCGGCTGTGCTTATATAGGTGCGGATCCACCTCCAGAGGGTCATCACTGAATTGCATTTTTTTTACAGGAGCGTGGACGCCTGCATATATAGTGTTTTTTGACTGACTGCACATGTTACCAGGCTTTTTATCAATCTTTTAAATCACCCACACAGGCGTACGTTATGCTCTTCATTTAGTACAGAGGGTTAAACATCGAAAAAATGATGCAGCTCAAATAGGTTGAACGTGTATGCGTTTTCTATCCGCAGTGACGGACAACATGGCTCGAGCGTTGCATAATACCGTTTGCCTAAAGCCAGCTTCGAAGCCAGCAATGAAGCATGCGCATTGTATTGCGGCAAAGTATACCAAGAGTGAAAGCGGCCACTGTGATATACGTGCCCACTTGCCGTCACGTCTCCTGCCGCAGTACAAGCACGGAGACGCCGAACAAGTGTACTGGCAGGCATTCAGAGTATTTCGCATGCGGTTGTAGCGATCTGAGCCCTTGTTTCGTCCACACAGAGCGCCCCGTATATGAGCTAGACATCGTAACAGCCGGGATTATTCAACGATCTACGGCTCAGATTGCATGGCGACGCAAGTACACACATACACATACAGAGTACAAAATTTCCATTCCCACGAATCTCCAAGTGTGTTGTATGCTCAGTTACATTAAGAACTAATGCATCGGCACGGCAGTTAATTCATAAACTGTTTCCGTTCCCGCAATTCCCCTGAAGTGTGTGGTATGCTGACCTTGATCAACGACGCTAATGAACAATGCATCGGCACGACGTAATGCTTTGCCACTGAAGTCATCCGAGAAGACACCTCACTTCCAAACGTATCCCCTTGCGACTACAAAATTTAATATGCTACCGTCGCAACAAAATAGCAACAAACTCACCTCGGACGCGGCTTTTTCGCCTTGCCGGTCACGCATCCTGTCGATTCTCTTCAGCAAGCTCGGCTAGGGACAAACGGAGGAAACGGTTTTCTTCCCCGTAGTACCTAAATGACGAGAAATTTTGAGCACCTAAAGTCCCCACATTTCTCTCTCGCAACCACTGCTCCTCGCGCGTGCGCAGAAAGAGCGGTGAAATCCAATTTCGATGTGCTCGTGTGGAGCCACCAACATCCGATCCCAAGAGCGCACTCATGCGACGTATTCATGGATTCGCACCAACTAGCCCGCCAACGCATTGTGCTGAGCCTATTTCAACGTTGGTGCCTATATTGGATTCTTTTAGCCTAAAAAAAAAAAAAAAAAAAAAAAACTTTTTCAACCCGTGTTTTGTTTATTATGTTTTCACCCGCTGGGGAACTTTGCTCGAGGCAGCCGATAATTACCGCAAACACTGCTGCAAAGCTGTTACTAACATCTTTGCAGCAGACGAGAGCATCGCTGTGAAAAGGGCTCTAACGGCGCTACGCGATGATGTATACTTGAAGGAGAGTTTGCGTACATCTGCGCTCACTTCACGTTTTTTGCCGAGATTTTCGATAACCTTGAATACTAGGGCGCAACTCCGACTCGGAATACGGGGCTCATTTTGAACGTCGAGGCAATGTTCGCCACCACCCCCAATTAATGAACATATTGCTGACCTGAGTTACCTCGACACTGCAATCTGATTCGGAGAAAAATATCCAGGGCTACCGATTGTACGTGCTGGTTTGTCACTGCTTTCACTTTTTTCACGGTGTCCAGTCGCACTAAATTTCAGATGAACCGTGCAACCTACGCAACTTGCCTTATTCCTTTTTATTGACAAAATAAATTTCCCAAAACAAGCGCCAAAGACAGCACATTTTAGTTTATCCGGTTTCTACTTATTTTGAAATATTCACTTCGCGTGAATCAGGCACATAATTGTCATATAATAGTATAAACATAATATATATTTTCACAAATACGAATAATTACAAAAATAGGAGCTTGAATTTGGCGTAGTTGGTGTTTACTGCATATCATGTTGACCGCTAATAACGAAGACAGGTGAACACAAAACACCGCACGTGTCGTTGTTCTGTATTCCCTTGTCTTCGTCTTTAGTAGCGGTCAACTTGATATGCTGTATCTATCGCCTCAGAGATTATTTCGGGAGGTGTCACAAGACGTCGGGCCCTGCTTCGCGCGTAGTTCCCGCCGCGGCACTGGCAACATCGCCCTCATTTGCACCACTTACAGCCGCGCGTGCGCTGTACTCTTTCCATTGCGCTTTTAGAAATAAAACAGGGCGAGTACCGGTGCAAAGTAAAGGCGATGTCTCTGCGCATGCACAAACCTTTCTTGAAAGGAAAATAACGCCCTTTACGTGACGCATACACTCCAGTGATCCCGATTTCACTTCATCGAAATGACAACAGCACAACAGCCAGGTCCATGCTCTACCATAATGATACGAAGCTTGCATTCCGTTTTTCTGTCTTTCATTTACTGAGAGAAGCGTTAATCGGCTTCTATGGGAGGGCTGCGCTGAGGCGGCCAGCACGTAGAGGTGGACACACACACACACATCCTCACTAGCGTGCAACCGGCTCTGCTGGACACGGGTACGCACATTCTCTTGCTGGTGTGCGCAAGCAAATTGACGGACTGCCGAGCACTTAGATACTAGATTACGCAGAGAGAAAACTATGTGCTGACGCGACACCAACAAACGCATGCAGATTTTCATATCAACAAGGTAGAATAAGTTGCCGCATGAAATCTTTCGCTCTGACGCTAACAAATAAACTATTAATGGAATAAATCACTGTTGGCGCGATAATATAAGCAAAAGCCAGTGGCCGTGTTCAGTCGTTCAGTAATTACGGTAATCACTTTGATTCATAGCTCTACCCGGTTGAACACAGCGGAGGCAGATCGGAAAAAGAGAATAGTCACAAAAAGTGTGTAACCCCAAGCACCACGAGCTCCTAAGGTAAAACAGGGGTCCAAATACAAAACCGTGATAGCATGATGCCAAACCCAAACAATACCAGAGAACAACTGCGGTCCTACCAATGAACACCAAATAAACTTATCCTGCTTGTCCTACCATAGAATCATAGAATAAAGAACCATCCGCTACAGATGTTACAAAAGACGCAGCCACAGAGCGCCTGACGCAGCTGGCTGACGAAAAGGTGAAGTGACGCTGTAAGTGAGCCTCACTTTTCATTTATTCTTAAGCTTTGTTATAGTAAACGCTAACATGCTAAGACAAATATTATAAACTGAAATAATATAACAAAAACACAATTTAAAAATAAATATAACTTTACTTTTATTACTATAAATACACGCAGTTAAGCGCGAACCTTTCATGTGCGCCGCTGGTGTAGTGGTATCATGCAAGATTCCCATTCTTGCGACCCGGGTTCGATTCCCGGGCGGCGCACGTTTTGGTGTTTTTTTTTTTTTTTTTAACCAAATAAATATTTGTGAGGTTTTGCCTTGTATTGAGCTCATAAACACTGTCGTTAAGATCAGAGGACTAGGTTGACGGTAACGCAACAGAGCGATGTTACTGCATTTGTATGTGCGCGCGCGTATGGGACTATCAAACGTCGCCGATAACGTAGGAGCGGCGTTCCTCGCCAAATTCTCCACCGCGGCCTGGATATCAGCTCAAAAGGGTAGCGGTCGGCTGTGCTTTCGACAAACCGGGCGACTCCGGTTTTCCTCCGCGCCTATCGCGGCGTTATTTACGAATGGCCACGGCTGAAGTAAAGACAAGAATACGGGGAGGAGAGGCTGCCGAGAGGAAGCGCAGGAGATGCCATAAAGGAAAAATCTAAAAACCAGCAAAGCCAAGACTTGAAACTTCCGGAGGGCGGAGGGGAGGAGCGGAGAAAGGAGGGGTGTACGGACGGACCACAGACGGACAGATGTCTCGTCCGCTGCTGCAGGCACGGTCTGTGGGCTTACGTGCGCGGCCGCAGTGTTTGCCGGGACGGCTCGTTCAAGATGGCCGCCGACTTTTGTACGCAGAGCATGGCGCGGGCAGTTGAACCGAACTTCACAGCGGCAGACGGGACCCTGGGGGTGTGTACCGACGCTTGGGATGTTTTCCAGACTTTCTAAGACTTCACTGGCGACGCTGACCAATGCTGCCACATACGGAGAAGTTGCCGCGCCATGTCCAAGGCAAGATAGTCACGGGGTTCGTTGGGCTCTCTGTGTGCGGCTCTTGACAATGAAAGCTACTGAGCGCCCTTGAAATCGGACCGTGTTTACGTCGCTTCTACGCTGGAGAATTTTCTCTTAGTCTCTTTGTCATCTTGCGGCGGTCGTTGGCCCCACGCGACAACTCTGACCTTGTGCTGTCTGTTGATTTGAACGTGTTTTCTCAGTCTTGAACGAAAGTGAAGTGCTCTAGTGGTCGGGCGCCAATCGGGCACAGTTCGCGATGTCTGTCACTGCTTTCGGCGTCCGCGTCAAAGAGGAGCCTGGTTCCTCTGGCCAGAGCTCGTCTGAGGGGGTCTGTTACGTCTGCAGCAGTCACGGGGCCGAATATCCGCTCAATTCGCGGCCTCGAGAACGTGGCCCCTACTTCCCGTTTCTCGAAACACACATCCCTCCCTTAGGCGCAGAGCGGCCGTCATCCGAAGGTGTCGTTCTTGCGTGCCCTGTATGCTACTCATTTCTTACTCAGCAGTGGGAAGCTCACGAACAAAATGGCACACCTCGACACAAGCGTATGTACTGGCTGAAGCGCACTGACAACGGACCCTATGCGGGTATGGAACCGAGTATGCAGACGCAAGAAGAGAGTCCTGAACGCAGTTCTCGCCATTCTCCCGCAGCTGCATCTGCTGCATTAGACCTGAGTCTACCTGCACCAGGGGGGACCGCTTCTTCGGGGGTAGTGACTGCATCAACAAGCAACGAGGCGTGTTTTATATGTGGCAACTGCAACCGAAACGGACCATTAGCTAATGTTTATGCTAAGCCCATCGCCAACTGCCCCTTCTTTCCCACTCTGGCCTCACATCCGCAGCCACCAGGTGCCAAGCCCATGGACTCGTCGGGTCGTGTTCAAGCTTGTGAACCCTGTCATCAAATGCTGCTAGAACAGTGGGACAATTACCAGCGTTACACGGTGCCCCACTCTGAGCGACGTTACCGACTACCGTCCCGATCTTTTACTTGCTTTACGTGTGGTCTCGAGTTCCCGGTAAGTGTCCAGCGCGTGGTCAGTGCTATTCCCGGACCGGATCAGCAGCCTGGATTTCCCTTCTTACGCACCGTGGCCCCGCCACCAGGTGCTCAGCCACTCTCATCTGCAGGCCGGGCTGTGGTTTGCTCCATGTGCTACAAGTCTTTACAGCGCCAGCTGCGTGTTTTTGAGATCTCCAATGTGCCGGAGTCAAAGCGGCACTTCAAGATCCTGCATGAGGGGACTACGGCACCTGCGACTGTTTCACCGTCGCCTGCGAGTGTTCTGCGTAAGCAGCTACTGTCCCCCCAGACCAAGTATCTTGGCTGCTACCTCTGCGAAAAGATTGGACCGATGGAAAGCCTCGTTGCTTGCGACACTAAACCAGGTGCAGGTCCACACTTCCCATTTCTGCGTGACGTGGCCCGGCCTATTGCTGCACGGCCCATGGACAACCAGGGCCGTGTGTTGCTTTGCGCTGAGTGCTGTGCTGAACTGCAGCTCCAATGGGACTCATTTGAAAGTGCTGGGCTTCCATTGACTCAGCGGCGCTATCATACAGCTCTTTTGACATCGCCACCATCAGCCTCGCAAGGGGCTTGCTTTGTCTGCACTGAGCCAACGAGTGAGACCTTTCCTGTGGGAAGCCGTGAGGGCCCTGGACCATTCTTTCCCTTCCTTGAGTCGCACGCAGGCCAAGGTTCACTTGATAGCACGGGCACAGCACGTGTGTGCACCTTCTGCTTCCACTCTCTGATGGCGCAGTGGCTCGCCTATGAGAGCTCGCCACATCCCGAGGATGCAGCCAGGGCTGTGCGTCGATACAATACGCATCACTATGTATGCTACATCTGTGGTATAACCACATACCGGCGACGGGTGCGGACACTCACCGTGCGTGATTTCCCATTTCTGAGGGAGCATCCAAGGCCAGCTGGGGCATTAACTCTACGTGATGGAGTAGTCTCATGCCTCACCTGCTTCGAATCCCTAAGCTCCCAGTGGAAGGACTATGAACGCATGCGAGTTCCCGTTGAAATGCGAAAGTATAACTGGATTGTCCTGCCTCCACCACCTGAGGAAACCAGGGTTGGTATATATTCTTTTCATACATTGAAAATCTGCTAGTTCCTATGATTCCTGTCTGAGGCACGAATCACAGGAAGGAACAGGTTTTTGCAAATGCTGTGATCTTCACTCTACTTAGAGCCATTGCAGATTTTTTAGAAAGTTTTTTTTTCTACTCTGGACTGCTTGTTAAAGTGCCAGCTACTGGTCACAGTGGTACTTTAACACTGGACGTCTCTGGGAAATGTGAAAACATAGCAAAAAGCATATTTTTTTCATTTGCTATTAATGAATAGTAAAGTGCTCCATACTCAGCTAACAAAAAACTAAATGCTTGCATATACTTTCAGCTGAGGTCCATATGGAATCGTCTGCCTGCTTTGATTATGCTTTATGCTCATAAAACATATTCCAGTGGACATTGTTCAATTTGAGGTTCTGCCGACATGTTTTTCACCTTGGGTGAGTTCTCATTTCAGCATGATGTGTGCTTGTATGTTGTGGAAGGAAAAGCACAAGTTAGATGCAAGAAGTGTGCTTAAGTGGCAGAGATACTTACCTGTTTGCTCACTCTCTTTACGAGATTACGTTGCTTTTTCGGGCAAGGGGCACAGATGTACCAACTGTTAAAACTTCTATTGGTATAACCACAGCTAACTCAATGCCTTATGTTGTTTCGCTGAATTCCCGATGTATCACGTACATTATTAGGCGTTTAGTGTCATTGAATGAAGTGTCTCAATCTGTGTGGTTAATGGTGAGTGTTTGGTTAATAGAAGAGTGCACCACACAGCATTGCTAGTTTTTTGCATGCACTTTGTTGCTTGATTGCACTGATACTATTCCATGTTAGTGCATTTATTTCTGTGAACAGCATCATTTTATTACAATTCTTATGGTGTCCATATTGAGCATACCTAAGTTCCAGATAAGTAAGCATGGGTGTTTGACACTAACAGGGTGTGTGTCATATAGCAGTTCCAGGAATAAGTGTTACCAGATGAGGGAAATATGGACAGTTTGCATATGACAAAAACCATATTGGAACATTATCTGTACCTTTCCATAGCCTTTTGGGACTCCATAGATCCGCAAGGTCAGTGGATTATACTGTCAGCATTTTCACTGTGATCACCATATCGCATGATTACATCAGTGTTTACATGTTGGGAAATCGATCTGGAAGGTACTGACTTGGCCAAAGAGAAAATTGATTGTAGTGGGAAGGTATTTTTTGTCACTGTATTCTCCAGAAATTATGGCTACTTATTCTAGAGACATGGTCCATTGAAATAACACTTGTTTATTATTTCAGTGGCACATATTGATTATTTTTCTGCAAATATGAGCAAGTGTTCGATAGCATTGCTAATGAACATGTTGGACAACAAAGTTGATATGACCTTGTGTGCAGCAGAAGCATTTATACAAAACAGTAGTATTTAACCATTTACATGTCCATCATCTTCATGTTTCCATTTAATTCAGACTACCAGCTAGCTTATAAACCTGGCCTATTACAGAGTAGATAATCTGTATTCTAGGTATAATTTGCATGAGTGGTATTGTTACAGTGTGCAAATAGCTCGTAGTAGTAGAATTCTGGGAGCACAAGAAATTGCAAGCAGCTGTAGTTAATTTCTGTTTTTGTCTGATGTCAGTATAATGATGGGTGCGTTTACAGAGGTGGAACAATGAAATCTGTCATAGCCATAATCAGTCAGATGACACCTATTTTCAAATGAGTACTGGCTATTTCGATCACAGTGATGTGCTGTTGATATTGCCACTTGCGTCATAGCATTGGGAAGATGGCTGGTACAGAAATTTTGGGCCTCCAGTTAAATGGGTTGGCATCTGCATAGGGCAAACGCCACATTAAATGTTAGTCTGCCCTACTTTGCCCAAATTAAAGTGCTGGTACAGGTATTTTGGATTTTTTTTTTATCATACCCTAAAGAAACAATCATTTGAGAGGGAATGGCCGAATGCTGCACCAGGGAGGCCAATTCCTGTCCTAGTGAGGGAGTGTCTCTTTTGAAGCTTAGTGGGTCTTCCTAATTTGGTTGTAACTGAAGTTGGTTGTAATGTGCGAACAGGATTGCACTTGTGTGGGTGGGCGGTCACACTGACATTGATTACATGGTTATGAGGAAACACTCTATGGTAACTTGTTCAGTTGGCCTTCTAGGTATTGTAGCATTTGATGGAGATATTGCACATTACAGTGTTAATTTGCTTTAGGGCATGAACTTTTTATTTTTGGGGCCTCTGTCACTCTTAGAAACACGTATTAATCTGAAAACAAATGGGAGAATATTGCAGCAGGTGAAAATTCGTGTGAGTGCATTCCTTCTGAAAATTTTGTTGCGCTCACTTGGGCCTAAAAAACACAGGCAGTCACAGCATTGGCGCCTGAAATAAATTAATAAAATGTGTTGCACATTCTTCAAGGGATGTGCAATGGAAGACTGTTGTGTATGGCGAGTAAAGGATGGCAGCATACAGTGCAATATGTTTATGATGGTAATTGGAGTGTGGTCCAACATATCTAAAAAGACGTAGCAGCAGGCTGCAGAGCACCCGTTGATTCTGTGGATGATGGCATCCCTATTAGAAGTGAATGTGTTGCTTTGGTGTAGGTTTCTTGGCTTCGCAGTCTTTCTGCAGGCTGTTTATATGGGCGCCATCAGTGAAGCGGTGTATCTGGCTTGGCTTTATAAGCCAGAAATATTGTGCCACGTCTGATGTGAAAAAAAGTTACCTGTTCTGGCATGAAGGTAGCTGGGTACAAATGAAATGTTTTCTTTTTCTCCATTGAATAGTTCATGGTGCCCATTATCCTTTTTTTCCATCTGCATGGGGCAAATGCCACATTAAATGTTAAGTCTACCCTACTTTGCCCAATTTAAAGTGCTGGTACATGTATTTTGGATTTTTTTTTATCATACCCTAAAGAAACAGTCATTTTAGAGGGATAGCGGAATGCTGCACCAGGGAGGCCAATTCCTGTCCTAGTGAGGGAGTGTCTCTTTTGAAGCTTAGTGGGTCTTCCTAATTTGGTTGTAACTGAATTAGTATAACTCCACTGGGTCTCTGCATTTTTACCGCTGTCAGGTGCCACTCCAAGCCTGGAGATGTATACTGGAGGAGGTGAATTCGAGCTTCCCATCTTCAGATTTAAAAAAAAAAAGAAAAACTTTCTGTTGATCCCAGCATAGTGCAGGATGTAGAAGTGATACGTAGGGTAAAGTGGCAGTGATCATAGGTTAGTGAGGGCTAGAATTCACCTCAGTTTGTAGAGAGGATGAGTAAAATTGATCAAGAAGAAACAGGCCAACCTAGATGCTGTAAGAGTAAAAACAGACCAATTCAGGCTGGTACTTGAAAACAAATATGCAGCCTTAGAATAGAGATGAAGATGACGTAGAGATAATCAATGAAACCGTAACTTGGCTGGCTTCAGAAGCAGCAATTTAAGTGGGACGTAACGCACCAAGGCAACCAGTAGGTAAGCTCTCCCAAGTAACAAAGGACCTAATAAAGAAGCGACAAAGAATAAAAGTGTCCAACTCAAGAGATCATATAGAATTCATGGAACTGTCAAAACTGACCAAGGCGAAAATAAGTGATATTTTAAATTATAATGTGAGAAAGACTGAGAAAGCAGTAAAAAATGGACGCAGCATGATATCAGTGAGGAGAAAACTTGGCATAGAACAAACCAAGGTGTATGCACTGAAAGATAAGCAGGGTAATATTCTCAGCAATCTCGAAGATATAGTAAAAGCAGCGGAAGGATTTTATACTGACCTGTAGAGTACCCAGAGCAGCCACGGTACCTCCATTCGAAGTAGTAATGAACAGGTTGCAGAGACTCCTTCTGTAACTAGCGATGAAGTTAGAAGGGCCTTGCAAGACATGAAACGGGGAAAAGCGGCAGGAGAAGATGGAATAACAGTAGATTTAATCAAAGATGGAGGAGACAATGCCTGGAAAACTGGCAGCCCTATATATGAACTGTCTATCAACTTCAAGGGCCCCAGAGAACTGGAAGAATGCCAACATTATACTTTTCCACAAAAAGGGAGATGTTAAAGAATTTAAAAATTATAGGCCTATTAGCATACCTCCAGTATTATATAAAATACTCACCAAGATAATCTCCAATAGAATAAGGGCAACGCTGGATTTCAGTCAACCAAGAGAACAGTCTGGTTTCAGGAAGGGGTACTCTACAATGGATCACATCCATGTAATCAGTCAGGTAATAGAGAAATCCGCAGAGTATAATCAGACTCTCTATATGGCTTTCATTGATTACAAAAAAGCATTTGATTCAGTAGAAATACCGGCAGTCATAGAAACATTACGTGATCAAGGAGTACAGGACACCTACGTAAATATCTTGGAATATATCTACAGAAACCCCACAGCTATCTTTATTCTCCACAAGAAAAGAAAGGGGTCAGACATGGAGACAATCTCTCACTTCACTGCGTGCGTGGAAGAAGTATTCAAGCTACTAAACTGGGAAAGCTTAGGAATAAGGATTGACGGCGAATATCTCGGCAACCTTCGGTTTGCAGATGACATTGTTCTGTTCAGCAACACTGGAGACGAGTTACAACAAATGATTGAGGACCTTAAAAGAGAGAGTGTAAGAGTGGGGTTGAAGACCAAGATGATGATCAATAGCTGGGCAAGGGAATGCCAGTCAGCCTCGCGAGTCTGTGAAGGAGTACGTTTACCTAGGTCAATTACTCAGGGGACCCTGATCATGAGTAGGAAATTTACAGAAGAATAAAAATGGGTAGGAGTGCATTCGGCAGACATTGTCAGTTCCTGACTGGAAGCTTACCATTATCATTAAAAAGAAAGGTGTACAATCAATGCATTTTACCAGTGCTGACATATGGGGCAGAGACTTGGAGACTGACAAAGAAGCTTGAGAACACGTTAAGGACTGTGCAAAGAGAGATGGAATGAAGATTGCTAGGCATAACGTTAAGAGACAGAAAGAGAGCGGTTTGGATCAGAGAGCAAATGGGTATAGACGATATTCTAATTGACACTAGTAGAAAAAAATGGAGCTAGGCAGGCCTTGTAATGTGTAGGTTAGATAATCAGTGGACCATTAGGGTTTCAAGATGGTTGGCAAGATAAGGGAAGTGCATTCGAGGATGGCAGAAGGCTAGGTGGGGTGATGAAATTAAGAAATTAGCAGGTGCTAGTTGGAATCGTTTGGCGCAGGACAAGGATAATTGGAGACCGCTGGGACATCACAGGACTTCTTTCTGCAGTGGACATAAAATAGGCTGCTGCTGATGATGATGACGACCCTAAAGACCCTCCTGGGCGTTGCATGGGGGGGGGGGGTTATGGTAAACATAGGGGGGTTACAGTGAAACAGGTGAACAGTCATAAACAGCAACATTAATGGAACAGACAATAAATGACACTCGCATATACAAAAAATAGTGCAAGGTTGTAGACATAAGGATTCAGGCACAAGTATTGATCTATGCTAAGCGAACTATTCAGCATATGTACAAATGTATTGTGGTTTATTATAGACATGACATTGTGTGGTAGAGTTACGGATGGCATGAAATAGTGGTGAGTTATTTAAAAGGTTTGCATGTGCATGCTGCATTACAACCTTGAAAGGGTGATCTAGGCGCGGGAAATGCGATAGGCAGGCTGTATGTAAGAAGCTGCAATTAACAGTTGATTATGATAAAGCTTATGAAAGTGAGGTAATAGTGCCACCAGTCTTTTCTCTAGTGATGGAAGATTTAGTTATGCTGGAATGACAAATAATTCCTTGTTATAAATCGGGCAGCTTTATTGTGGACAGACTCTAGTTTATTAAGTATATTTGATGTGGGTTCCAAATGAATGACGTATATTCTAATTTAGAGTGAACCAGGGAGGTGTATGCCATTAGTTTTGCTTTTGGGTTAGCTTGATGTAAGTGACGTCTGATAAATCAGAGTGTTTTGGATGCTTTAGAAGTTATTACGTCAATGTGAGTATTCCGTGTTAGATTGGAAGAAACGTTTTCAATAGGCATTGTGTTATTCACATCATAGGGATTCCGTGGGGCGTTAGTAGCAGTCGTAAAAGTTATAACTTCGGTTTTAGAAACGTTAATTTTCATTTGCCAGAGTGGAAATGCTGTCAAGGTCTTTTTGTAAAGCAGTGCTGTCATCACGGTTAGTAATCTGTCTATAAATCATGCTGTCATCTGCAAATAAACGAGTACTAGATGTCCAGTTCTTAATAATGTCTTTATTGTAGATGAAGAGTATTTGTCCAAGTACTGAGCTTTGTGGTACACCGGATTTAACTTGAATCAATGAAGACGAACAATTATTCACAGTAACGAACTGATAACAGTTACATAAAAAACTAGTTATCCAGTTAGTAATGTTTCTGTTTATATTAAGGCAGTCAAGTTTCATTATCATACGACTGTGTGGGACCTTGTCAAATGCTGTAGCAAAATCAATAAATATGGCATCAAATAATATGGGCTCATAAACAGCGTGATGGTGGTCGGTAACTAATTCGAATAATTGTGTTTCACAGGAACGGCCGCGCCGGAAACCATGTTGGTTAGAAATAAAATAATTATGCTCGGTTAAATACTTCATTACTGCGGATGGGATGATGTGTTATAGTAATTTGCAAGGTATGCTAGTTAGTGAAATTGACCTGTAATTTGATGGCATTGAGGCATCACCTGATTTCAATATCGGAGTCACACGAGCAATTTTCCATGCTTCAGGAACAGATCCCGTGTCAATAGATTGTTGGAATATAGCTGCCAAAATGCGTGATATGATCAGCTTAATAATTTTAAGTAATTTAGGGCATATACTGTCTGGGCCAGGTGGTAAGTTATTTTTGAGACATTCAATAGCTAATTTGATTCCTTCATGAGCGATCATGATGTCATTCACAGTGGCGTTAATGGAGTCAAATTTTAGATCCACAGAAATGGGCTCCTCCTCAGTGAAAACGGAACCAAAGATTAAGTTGAACTCTTCTGCAGCCTCTGATGGAGACAAAATCTCACTATTCTTAGTTAAATGAATGGAACTTACAGAGGAAATCCCAGGGTTAACCACTTTCCAAAATTTATTAGTATTGTTCGTTAGCAAAGCATGTAAATCACCATTAAAAAATTTGTCTTTAGCTGTTGCTATTTCTTTATTGCATAAAGTTGCTTGCTTTCTATAATTTTCCCTATTCCATCAGAGTCTGAGAACCTTGCTTTTGAATACAAGCGCTTTTTCTTGTTGATGCTCCTGTTTGCATGCGAGGTGAACCATGGGCTGTGACTGGAAGACGCGATTGTGATTTTAGGAATGTACTGATGTTTTAGTTGTAAGAGTTTTTCATGAACCATTCGCTAATTTTTGTATATTGATTATGGAAGCTGGAAAAAAAAATGATCTGAGGAACATAAGTTGGGTAGAAGGTCCTCCAAGTCCGCACGTTTGTAGTTGTATAATATATATTTTTTCTGGCTTTTTGACTTTTATCGTGGCTCCGCAATGCAAAACATTGTGATCACTAATACATTCCAGTACATGAATGTGCATATTGTCTAGATCGGTAGTGAGCACTAAATCAATGAAATTCTATCAAGGAATTCTGTGCACTCGTTTCCTCTTGTACTGCCCATAGGTGTACATGTCCGCCAGTCTATTCTTGGATTGTTCAAATTCCTGGCTAATATTATTGGTAATGTTGGAAGTTTGTGCTGAACAAAACTAAGTGACTCATTCAAATTATTGACAAATTCAGTAGAAGCATCTCGTGGACGATAGCAAACCCCAACGATACAAGTTGCGCCTGGTAACAATTGCAGTATAATCCGTAAAAGTTCTAAATGTATGTTGGTGTCTAAAAGTTGTGCCTGAAAATTATTTTTTACGGCAGTCATGATGCTGCCGCCACGTTGGTCTGACCTGTGCGTTCTAAAAATATTGAAATCAGTAGACATTGTGAGTTCACTAATTCGTCAGTTCATTACATATTGAACGATAAGCCCAAAGTGACAATGCGTTGAAAGACGTTAATTTGTGCCATGGAATTCGTTCTGTCATCTATACTGACCACTGCAGGATCAAAGGCAAACTATTTTGAGCTTCATTTTGTAGCGCACTTTGTTTTTGTTTTATTTTTTCAACACAGGAAAGGTAAATACTGGCTGCTATTCTTCTTTTTTTTAGTGGTAAATGGGGAGGAAGGTCCTTTTTTTTAAAGAAAGATATGCCTTACCATAATTCAAGTACTTTTACTAAAGCAATGTAAACAATATTGAGCAAATGTGGGAATGTCCTTTGTGGGCATGACATGTTTCATTTTTGCAAGCAATTTGCTATAGCTCGCTTTAGAGATCCACCTCTGACGTCTTGTTTCCCGATCATTTCTCACTACTGTTGCTCACAGATGTTGTTACCAGTAACAAGATGTTTTATACTTGTAATTCACCAATATGTTGTATCAACAAGCCCAAACAGCCACATTACTGATTTTTCTCCTGGTGTTGAAGCCCAATGCCATGGCACTGCCCCCTTGTGATACACATTTAAGCAAAATTCACAAAGGAGCATTTAGTGTTCTTTTGACACTCTCTATCTGTGTTCTTGGTTAGATTTTGTTTAATTGTTGATTGCATGGAACATGATAATTAACATAGCTAAAGTGATTGAGTGGTAACAGAAATGTACCTTACCTGTCTCTGTGCTAAGGGTGGCCGAAGCAGATTTCTAATGAAAACCCTTAATTGTTGATTCAGGTGCTTTAAGGCTTTCATTGTGTAAAGGTACAGCCACACTAGCGAAAAAAGCATGTTGAAAGCGTCTTGCATCCAGGTGCACCAATGTTGGCATGTCCTTACTGTGGCCAGTGTTTCTGTTGCTGCAGTAGTCACATGATCGCTTTGCTCTCTGATGGGACCAGTGATGATCCCTGGTGTGGTTAAAGGGCAACTCCCAGCATTTTTTTTTAACCATATGAGGATATTGTCATTTTCACATGGCATTCACAGTCCTGCCACCAGAGGTGTGGTTCACTTTGCTTAGAAGCTATTACTTAACTTTAAATAACCAGTAAACGAGGTACTGAAACCGAAACAGGTAGCTGCTTCGTGTGACATCACAATGAGTTAATGACGTCAGATCCTGCACTAGTGTGATGTAAAAACACAGAACCCGTGCTAAACATGCAGTTTGCGTGGTGCTAACGCTAAAAAAAGTGAAGCTGACGATGTCTTCTGATGACACTGGGAGCTTTTCCTGCTCTTTTGAACTAGACCATGGCAATTTCTGCGAATATTTCAGCGACGATATGAGTGCTGAAGGATTGCCGTTTGCTTTTGACCCGCTGCCGCCACGCAAAGCAGCTGACGTGCCCAATTCAACACGTGTGCTGCGGCAAGACTAAGTAAGAGAAGCACCGGTTATCACGTCTGTTTCTGGGCGAAGTGGCATTATAGTCTCTGATGGCATTATAGTCTCCGACATCACAAACACAGGGTGGCCAGTAAAATGTCATATGTTTGTGGCCATGAGGCAGGAACACGCAACCAATCTTCAAAATTTATTTTCAGGAAAACTAAATTACTTGCAGTCACGTTGTTTGGCAAAAATAATCAGAGTATAGAGAACATATATTCAAAATTTTATTAAGGTCACGGGACATTGAAAAAACTCTGGAGTTGCCCTTTAATGATGCCCTGCAATGCTCCCGAGAAAGCTTGTTGGGTAGCATCAATAGCAGCATCGCGAGCCAGCGATTCATGCACTTCATGCGACAGACGTGACATCAGTGAGTGGCACAATGATCATCGGTTAAAAATCTAATGTATGATTAATGTTTGCACAATATGGTGAGTACTGAGCAAGAACTACTTACTGCAATATGTTTTACAACAATTTTAAATATCGCCTAATTACCATACAGCCACGAGCAAGATGTTGCAGTTATGGGAACGATGCATGAACATGCCAAGCACATGCTGCGCCAACAGCTGCTTCATAGAAGCTGTTTTGACTATAACGGTGATGCCATGGCCTTCAAGATTGGACCACACCCCGCCCGATTGCCGAGGTCATGTGAAGGCTATCAACAAGCTGAGCAGGCTTGGCAGCCATAGTACGCCGACTTAGAGCAGCACTATGGCAACATAGTGCTGCCCGAAGTGCTGCGCCGACGCGGCACTATGGCAACCATAGTGCTGCAGTTGGCGCCACACTGTCATGTCATAGGAGAGTGAAATGTGGCAGCTCAAGCCGTGAAAATTCAAGTTGAGGGAAATGATAATTTTTCTCGTATTTCAAGGTTTCTCTGACCAATAACTTGTGTTTGCATTAATTGTTATAATTCCTCTCGCTCATTGTTCTTTGACATGCTGAGAATAGATCTAGAGCTAGTATGGTGGCCCGAAAAATGTACTGCAGGGCCCTTTGAAGAGATTTCCTTGTGGCACTTGTCCATGTGAATCTATCTGCCGCTTCGCATTGGTCTCTTTCTTTGATGGTGTTAGCTTTTTGCAAAAAATGTATACCCTGTGTCAGAAAAGTCCCAGAGCAGACTTTTTGTTCTTCTTCTGTCATATTCAAACTCAAGAAATAGGTGTTAATCAGTGATCAGAGCAGACATAGACTTAGAAGGGTTTTCATGTGGCAGATCTGTGTTTAGCAACCCACTGCTCAGCTTGGTGCATTTAGTTGGATGGTACACGAGTGATGTGATGGTCACAAATTCCGAGCAGAGTTCACATTAAAGACCAACTGGAATGAAACGTTGGGCCAAGTAAAAAAGCCGCCTTTAAATTGCGTATTTACAGAGCAGCCTCAGTGCAAAATTTTATGTTTGAAATACGAGTAGATGAGCCACGACACACCTGCAAAAATAATGTTTTTTACACCAAAATTGGGAAAAAAGAAAGCTGAAAGTTAATTCAGCCCCTAGTTGAACTTGATGAAAGGCAATGTTTCCTTGGTGAATTGGGAGTGAGAATGAACCGTATAATTCATTATGAGAGCCGTGCTGTAGCAACAATGTTTGAATAACATCAGCTAGAGGTTGAATCGTCTTCCAAATTTCTTGAGTGCATGCATAGCAGTGTCTGGCACATTCTGCACAGTTCTTCCTCCCTTCGAATTTTGCTTCGGTCAGCAATTCTTATGTGCTTAGCATGGCAATGCAAAGGTGAGAAGTGAGTGCTAGTCTCATTCCATGCCGCTTCCTTGATGTACTGAAATTTCTCTGGCATGATGTAGGGCTCATCCTCTAGCTGAAGATTATTAGATTATTGTTAGATTTTAGCTGAGTCACTTGGCATGGCACTCTATTGCTTAAGGGAAGTAGGAACAGTGTCGAACTTTGGACTGCACTACCCTCAGGATTGGATCAGGAAACAGGCTAGAAGTTAGAAACAGACACATCCCATATGGAAAAGTGGTGGTGACTCGTCAAGGAAGACATTGCTTTAAAAAAAAAAACATGAAAACAAACAAATGCCACCGTTGCTTTTCACTGGAAGTGACGCTTGCTGAGAATGCAAGACTCCTCAGCATGACCTCTGAGATTGTGTGCTGCCTGCAGTGCGCTCAAAAATATTGGATGTAATATTCTGGCACTTGTGTCATATCCACTAACCACCAGGCGCACGCGTCATCTGCTTAGTTGCTATTTAAAGGCTGCTACTAATAAGGAATGAGACATTTACCAGACCTGCAGCTTTGCTGGGGTTGCGTGAGTGTTATATACTACTTGTTTAATACCATTGTAATATTGACACTATAATAATTTAATACTGCCTGAAAATTGTCATTTAACTGTTGCACATGATATCAGAAGATCTGAAATTGAACGCAGATGTATAACCACATCTTAAGCAACAGTCTAGGGAAACAAACTGAATACAAAAATTGCCCTTCAGTCTATGACAGACAAACAAAATGAAACAAGATGAACAACTGCTGCTGAACTTTTGGAAAGTGCTATCCTTAAAAATTAGATTGTGTGAACGACAGTACATAGACTATTGCTTATAGTTGTTGTTTGCGATGTGTGCCCCAGTGTGGTGTTGGCTCACTGAAAGTTCCACTGTGTGCTCCCTCATTGATCAGGTTACTACCCTGTATACATTCTGTCTCTAATGAATTGTATGCAGTACATGCTCTTAAATTGCTGATATCAAGAGCAAGTGCTCCAAACCATGTGACAATGCCCCACCATTTGGTCACTGCGGCCATGCGCAGATTTTGCAAGTATTTTCACCCCAAAATGTTCTTTTTTGTCAATCCTTGGTTTACAAACCATTCTGATGCACTTTCGTGTCGCAAAATAATGGAACCTGCAACCGCGAGCGCACGCAGGTATGTCACAGTGGTGGTACTATTTATGCAGTCACATTTCTTGCTTTTTAATTCTGAAACGAAATGAATGATGCAGCATGTTTTTCTAGACTACCGTAGTTCAATTCAGGAGACTTATTTTTGGAAATTTTGAAGAATATCGAGGATGGCCTTTTTTAAAAAAGTATATTTAAAATACCGCTCATTTAGCAATAGGTCTAATCTTGAGCACTTATCTGAATTTTTAGTGCTGCTTAGGGCAAATATATATGCATCAAATTTGAATGACTTTCAAGGCAACAGGTTGACAAAATTTGAAAACCATGCTTCTCACAGATACGGCAAGGTAAATATACCTGGTAGCGAAGCTTCCATAGGAGTCCATACGTTCAAAACATGGCGGTCCATCGGCGGTTCATGGGGCTTAGCGCCATCTGTATGTGGTGGGAACACTTCCGGCGGAAGAAAAAATAATGTGACGCCATGTCTGTTAAAAGCAGAAGTAACATCATTTTGTTTTTGAAGATGCAAAATTTGTTTTGTTGGCCTGCTTTTGGAGCTATATATTCAAATGCCCCGCCATTCGACTTGATGGGCGTTTCTAGCTTTCAGCGCGGAAAGCGATGCAGGAAAAGCCAGCCGTACGGTTGTCGAAATCGCACCCCTGCACAGAACATACTTTCTTTGGAGGCCGATGAAAGCTTTACGTATAGAGTGCTGATCCTATCGTCGGGCGCCAAGCTCGTCGGCCGGCGCAGTCGCACGAAAACAACTACACGATTATCTGGCGGTCGTAACTCACTACTTTTGACTGAACAGATTAAGAAGTGATGAAACTACCTGTTTCGCCAAATTCAGACAAACTTCGACAAGCAAGAAAGCACAAACTCTGAGGGGGCGTATTTCAACAGGTGAACTTTACAAGTGCGCCTTTCTGCCCATTTCAAGATGTGCATTGCATTGCGAGTGATGGTGGCGTCAACGCCCCCTGTAACGGTGGGTGCCAAAAATAAATGCATTTATTAATAATAATAAAATTGAATAAACTTGTATTTTCTTAACTCGTCACGAATAGATAAAATTGACCAGGACTTATATTTTTGTTGAATGATTCTAATTGTGTCTCGCTTGAATTAAAAAAAGCTTTTTTCTTTCCCAATGTTTGTTCCCTCCAAACATAGTCGCGCTTCAATCACTGCTCCCATAACCCCCCTTGCTGATGTCTGTGACAATCTGTACTGAACCGCTTTTCAGCCGAAGCTTCGCGACCTATTTGGATCGACCTTGGATACGGAGAGAAAAAATGTCAGCTTTGACCATTACTGTTCAATCTTGTTTTCACAGTTTTTCTTTCTCATCATAGCTATCATACTCTGTACTAATTACTTAGAATCGATGCTATTTATCACTCAATATGTTTAGAGCTGTAACCACACTTTCTTTGGGAGATAGCAAAAATGTGCATTCGGCAAACTTTGCAAAAATGCTTCTGACTGACGCGTGCTTCCGAATTTTTTTTTGGGGAAAAGACCTTTTTCTCACAAAACAGATTTATTTTATTTTTCTTGGCAATCCGGCAGTAAAATATATTTTGTTGATCGAAATAAATATGCTCACCAGACATGCTGGGCTGATCTTTTCTGAAGGCACACAACAGATTGTCTGCAGTGAGGATTCAGGCAGGCTGAGAGTCAGTGGGACGTTTCACTGCCCATGAAAGGAGCACACTGAAGTTTATAATGGCAGAGACTTGTAGGGAATTGCGTCCGACTTAAGCTGACCGCTCATTAGCCATTTTTACATTGAGGGCACATCAGGGACCGTATTCTGGGATGATCTTTCAAGGATACATTTTAGTTTTCGCAAGATTTCACGTGACCAGCACCAGATGCATCAGAGTCTACAACTGACAGCATTCTTTGCACAGTGCCAAGCATGCTGTCTTATCCAAGTGCCAGGACTGCTGTTGCCTGTCGACGCTGGCACATCTGGTGGAAGTCATGCGAAATCTTGTAAAATTGAACGTATCTCCAGAAAGGATAATTCAAGAATACCACCCCAGGCATAGTGCCTCTGTCTGTTGCCACAATTATTTTGTTAATTTGTGGCTTCACTCTTCATGATTGCAGAATACTACATGCACTTCAAAAACATATTAAAATCAATAAACCTGAGAGGCTACTTATTGCTCTCTTCTACTGTGTGTGCATGAACTACTTGTTCTGTTGACTTTTTTTCTTTCTTTTTCATGCAGGGTCGCCAACATCACGGCTCTGTTTAACCTACATGTTTCTTTTTCTTTATGTTCTCACTCGCTGTTCTGCAGACATGTCCTAGTCGTCATTACAAGTTGTGCTTATTCAACTGTTGACTAACGGATCATCATGGGTTAAAATGCAGCTTACATAGGTTTACTGGCGAGAATAAATTGTCAGGTCCTTTCTGGTAGTAGTTCTTCACATGAGGTAAAATTAGAAGTTTAGTTTGTTCCATTTTGCTGATTCGCCTTGCATTTTAATTGGGCCGAAGCATATATTAGGTTGAGAAAATGTGAAAAATTCCCACTTGCATAAATTTTGCTGTACGTTAAGGAGGTCTGGGAGATTACAGTTATTCTGGAGCCCTCCATGACAGCAACCTTTGATACCCTTTGGTTCGGCCTGGACGTATATCCTTGGAAGACCAAAACCCCTACAATGTACATTACCTTCATTCTCTTTCAAAAGTAACATTGGAGTGATTACATAAGGTATTAATCCTGTATATAGAGTCAGATGCATCTGGAACTGCATGGAAGTAGTGAAATCACATCCTTGCTGTCAACTGTTGTGAAAAATGAAACAAATTTGATCTAGACCAACGTGCTGTCACAGATGACAAAAATCACTTGTGAAGTGCATTTTGAAAATCCAAAATGCACTGCCAACACTGCAATCCACAACATTTTACACTTTCATGCATATATTTAGGCAAAGAAAAGCAGTTTTTACCATTAAAAAAAATGAGGAAGTAGTTAGTTTCTTTTTATACACAGAGGTGCTGCTTTCAGCATCTAACCATGATATTTAAGAAGAAAAAGAAAGGGTTTTCGCGGTCATAACAAGCAGTCTATAATAAGTACAGACTTGAAAAATGGTTATATTAGGTAGTTTTAGAAATAGTGCACCCTATGTGTCTTTGTGTACCCAAAGCCCAATGGCATGTTTACGTTCTTTTGTATTCCTTTTGTGTTGTCTTGTATACGTGGCAGTTCGCATCCTTTAACTTTGGCTGTGCAAAGCCTGTAACTCCCTATTCCTTAGCTGTCTTAGGATCTAAGTAGGATATATCAGTTAACGTAAATATTATGAATGGGCATAAGGGGAGTAATTTGCTACGGGACCTGCTTTTGGGGTTAGTGGACAGTGTCAGACATGGCAGCTGACCACGGTGTATGAGCTTTCAGCCAACTTGTGCAACATGGGCAAACTTGTCTTGTTGGTAAAAGGTATGATGCAGAAGACCATGTGAGAGAGAATATTACAGGGCCTCATTTTTCTTGGTCGTGTGTAATAACCCCCTTCAGTCACGGTGTACACGTTCATGGAAGCAACTTATTTTTGTCATTACTGTGCAGCGATTGCAAGGAATACACAAGAAGCATTAAGTTTTCAGTAAATTGAACATTCTGCTTTCTTCAAGTACAGCCATTTTACTTCTGAGTGAAATGCTTTGCTTCAGATGACCGCTTTCCCGAAGGCAGTAATTGCGAAAGATATTTTTTTCCCGTTGTTGAAATGCTTGCACCCAATAATTAACCTATGCTTGTCGTTCGAGCGACTGATTCAATATTTTCGATGAAGAAACATAGCATGACTGACTGTACAATAAATGAATATTTAATTACTACGTAATTATGATGGGTCTCTATAAAATGCAGAGAGTCATTCTCATCCCCCCTTGCTTTCTATGGAGTATCCAGCACCTCAGCATAAAGTTATGCAAATTTTAACACATTTATCGACAGTCGATCGTAATTCGTGACTGAAAGGGATAAAAGGGGATCTGTATCATTTATGAGCTTGTGGCTTATCTGCAACACAATGTATGCCAAACAATATGGCACTTTCCAAGTGCCATATTGTTTAGCTATCAAAACAGTTCACTGTTGACGTAATGCGCTGTTAAGCATGCTGTTGTAAATTTTTTGCCATTGGTTAGCTGATAGTTAAGCAAGGCCTTTCTGCTGATATGGCATGTGTTCTCTTATAGATGTATGTCATACTATACCTTGTATCTTTCTAGCAGTTGTGTTCACACTATGTGAACTGATCACGTTGTGTAGTTACGCAATTGTCCTAAGTGCCGTTTCTACAGAGTGCCAAGACACTTGTAATGATAGCATGCATAACAATGTATAGCTTATAAGGAGCATCTACTTTAGCCAAATCAACTTTTTGCATTAACACCATGTGGAAGTAAGTGACAGTAGTGAAGTGATTATCATTGTTGATTAGATATGACAACAAAATTTTCTTACTTTAATGCTGATATTAAGGCAATTTATTTCTGAGTTTTCCATTATGCAGTTCTTTCAGTGTTAATATGTGTATGTGCACATGTTCAGACACTCAAGCAGGGCTGAAATGTCATGACTTGTGAGTGGTTTCATGTCGTGTCAGGCAAACACAGTGGAAATGCTGTGTTGCTCTTACTGTAGTGGCATAAATATTTCTAGGTGGTGGTAACTAGTTGTAACAATTGGATTTTTTTTGAGACAATATCATTCTTAGTGGATTGCACTTAATATTCTTGCGCATATTGTTCTTGGATGTAACTGTACAAAGGATGATTTTTCTCTGGGGCATCATATTTAAAGCAGTTCGGTTGCCCGTGACTAGAGAAGACTGTCTTAAAAAAAGACCTAATTAGCAGGAGCACAAACTAAGATAACATAGGCTCTTTGGTATTGTGGTGACATTCAGCAGGGATTTTGCTGTTGCCTTGTGTGACTGTTGATATGCTGCTTAATTGATATAGGAGTATTTCGAAACCGCACTGCTGAAGTATGCTAATTTTTGAACACGTGAAAATATTTTTTTTCGTAAACTTGATAGTCAATGTTGAATTCAGTTGAGTTTTATTTTACACACACAGACACACACACACACACACACTCACACATTTTACCTTCTTGGCAGGAAAATTGCACCAGACAGCTTGACAGGGCTAACAAGTGACAGAGCACTAAGAATAACAAAATACTTAACAAAATCTGTTTGTGACGACGCATCAATAATATTGAACATGATCGAGACGGTGAATTAGGATTAGTACACGGAACAGCATTCCTATGAAACAATGTATGACAACAAATTTTAATATTCGTATAAATAAATGTGCAAAAAACTGAAACATTTGATAATGAAAAAACAGATTAGATGAAAAAAGAATAGTGAATACGAGGAACATTTTAGAGAAAGCATGTTTATTTTTTATTTTATGTATTGTTCCATAATCCATTAAGCGCAGTCAATAGAAAGCATTTAAAATAGTGAAACCCCTTAATTAAGCATGTATAGCATCAGGCAGTTGAGGATGGAACAACAGTTCTGAAAGTTTTGGTAGGAGCATCATGAAGGATAAGTATACTTGGGACCAACTACAGAACACATGCTTTGTGGCATTTGGTTCTGCTACTCAGCACTCATTTTGGCTATTCGTTGCATTTTGCTTTGAAAAAGGGGTTTTACGGTTGAATGACTGATTACCTTGGATGAGGTATCTAGCCTCACTGCTTGTTGTCCAGACTGATCCATAGCGGTTCTTCCTATATATATTTGGGACAACGAAGGCTCTTGGCACTTAAAAGTCTAAGCATTGCTTTTGCATAAGATGTTGGCAAATTCTTTGTTATACTTCACATATTTGTCAAAAGTGTTGCAGGCAGCTGAATTGATCAAGCACTTTTTAGGCAGTATAGATTTATTTGGGGTGCTAGAGTTTATACAGATCGTGTTGGCTTGCAGCTCCAATTTTTGCAGGGTTAATATTTAAGAAGGTTCAGTGGTTTCTATACTAGATTATATGGAATCCTTGCATTCTGTATAAGTTTTTTGGGTTTTGTAAGCACCTTTATCAATCTATGTGCCCTTTGCCATCTCATTTCGCCTTTATTACCATGCCCTTTAGATAAACACGCTTCTTGAGCAGCCATTTTTATTACTCTCTCTTTTGTACTTACCTGGCGGCAATGAGGTGAAGTTTTCTCAACCTTCAAAAGTTGGTTTGCTTCCTTCAGACCACTAAATTTGGGAACTGTGTCAGCTGGTTAAAATTTTTACTTTTACTTTGGTATATTTATCGCATGTTTGTTGCAATGCTGATGGTAATAATTATTGAGGACCAACCTAGTATTATCAAATTCTCACAGTGAGCGCATGCTATGAATTTTCCATCATCAAAGTTGGCACTCAGATGTTTAATTAGAGAAATGTGTTTAAGTTGCAATGTTGGGGAGATGTAATGTGGTGGTAATAATGGCACAGAATACCATGTTATGTGCCGACACTGAGTGCAGTTTATCTTCTTGATCTGCAGAATGAAAGTAAAACTGATATGGTTCTCACACACATTCTTACCCCCTTCAGTCATGGCATACACGTTTGTGGATATGACTTATTTTTGCCATTTCTGTGCAGTGGTTGCAAGGAAGACAATGAACATTAAGCTTTGAGTAAATTGAACATTCTGCTTTTCTAAAGAGCAACCATTCCACTTCTCTATGAAATGTATTACAGTCAGACGACTGCTTTGGTGAAGGCACTGAACTGTTTGACGGGACGTTTGAAGTGGGGCATTTCACTAGTTATTGCGAGAGATATTTTTTTCCTTTGTTGTAATGCTTGCATCCTAATTAACCTGTGCATGTGATTCGAGCGGGTGAATAAATATTTTTAATGAAGCATAGCATGACTGACTGTACAATAAGTTAATAGTTAATTACTATGTAATTATGATGGGTCACTATATAAAATGCACAGTCATTCTCCCACCTTGACTTGCTTTCTATGGATTCTCCAGCACCTTGACATAAAATTATGTAAATTTCACACATTTATCGACAGTTGACTGTAATTTGTGACTGAAGGGGCTATGGTGAAGATGATCCCTGCTGCAAACTTTTTTAGCCATTTCTACATGGATATTTAGTGAGCAATAAAAGTGTGCACTTGTTAGCAAGAAAGGGAATTGGCCTTAATTAATGGTTGCCTTAACTCCGGTATGTGAACCTACTTTGTAGTAAGATATGTGATTCAAAGTAATGGTGAATGCTAGGTAATTTATATTAGTTTTTAGTCTTTGGACTTCATTATTAAATTATGCTTGGTCAGCAAGGGAAGCAGCAAAAATGTAATTTTTGCTACAAAATGTTGTCTAAGCTTCTTCAGAAATCAGAATGCTTCCTGTGCTGTCTTGGTTTTGTGCAAGCAAGCCTTTCCATGTTGTTTTCTTGTGCCTTCCTACTTGACAGCTAAAAGTGAACACTGATGTTGTTTTTCATCTGTGTGAAGGAACATGACATCACAGGCTGGCATTTTCATTTGATGTGTTGTTTTTATTTGTTGTCAGTGCGCTTAGATACCATTTGGTTTGTTAAAAGATATGAATAATACAGCTGAATACTGACCACATGCTGTATCACCAATTGTACGGCATGTGGTCAGTATTCTTTTCTTTTTTGCCGAGTCTTTAATTTTATTTTGCAAATAAAGGCATGGAGCTGCACTTCCATAGGTGCAATGGCACAGGACGGTTTGCTAGGCAGGTCTGGTTATATTGTGAAATATCACAAATCCTTTATCTGCCTAATTATTGGGGAAATATTTGAGTAACATTTGCTGTCCTCTTTATTACTCACTACTGTTTGTTCTAATGTAGAAGCCAGTGCTAAATATTGAAAAAAAAAAACGCAAGAAAACAAGGATATCTTTTTATTCAGTAGTGAATCATGCGACGAAAGCATCCTAACTAAATGCACTTGTTCATCATTGCTTGTAATGAATGGCTGATGGGGTTTAGAGGCTGGTAATTTAGAGAACCCTAATGAGCATGCTGTTCATTGTCGTGATTGTGCCACACGAATTGAGAATTGATTTTATTGCTATACTTAAAATTAAAACAAAGTTGTTTCATTATAGAGAGAGTCTGCTTGAAAACAAATTATGATAACAGTTGATCCGACTTCGAGAATACTAATAATCTTGAACAATTATCAGCCAAAATGCGTTAAATACAATGGGTTCGGTTTTAAGATTACTTGGACACTGTATTGGAGCCTCATAGAATATACAAACTTCTGAGCTGCTGTTAGACCCCTTTGATCTGCGGTACACAGTTGCAGAGTCGGCATATGATATCTTGCTTGTTCCTAATCCTGGTGGAGGCCTGCATACTTCAAAAGCACTCAGTGCAGTGCAGAATGAATGCCGGCAAGGTAGCTGAAGGAATGATTGCAAAGTTTTACAGACTTCATAAGTGTTTACTTGACAATATTGAGGAAATAAAGGTCCAGAAAACCCATCAGAGACATCTTCAACTGAAAGTAACCACCATAAATAAACAAGAACACCTGACCTTTACTTTGGTGCCGTGATTGTTGTAACGTATGGCTTATATTAGTTTTGATTGATCCGAATATTTTTCGTGGCTCCTAGACATATGTATCATTGAGATCTTACTAATTAATCATGCTTAACCGATGTAGTGATCTTTAACAGCCCACTCAGCGTTTGTTTGGCAGAAAGGGATGAAATAATAGTGAGCAAATCCCAACTGAATAAATAATTCTTCCTGTCTCCCAACCTGCACCGGTGATGTCATTGATTCACAGGGGATGTCAGTGACACCAGTGTGGTGTTTTCGGACTTTTTACTTGTTGTTTGCTTTCAAACACAATATAATGAGCCATCTCCAAGCTACATTGACTGAGAAGCATCCAAATCCTTATATGATGCAAACCTACAGCTCATAGCAGAGAAAGAATTGATAATAAATGTAGGTTCTTTGCTCAGCTATGACATGATGTGCTTATGATAGCAGAACCAATCTACGTTCATAACAGTACCTGCCATGGTGGCTTACTGGCTATGGCATTGTGCTTCTGAGCTTGAGGTGACAGGTCTGATCCCGGCTGTGGTAGTAGCTGCATTCGGGGGGAGGGGGGAGTATGCCATAGTGCTCATGTGCTTAGGTGCATGTTAAAGAACACCATGTGTCCAAAATAATCTAGAGCGCCCTATTAAGGTGTGCCTCATAATCAGATCATGATTTTGGTATCCAAAACCTAACAATTATATTTTTATTATTTATGCTCATAACGCCACTGCAAATCACAGCAAACGCAACCGTTTTGCATGGCCTGTGAGATCGTGGCATGTTGTCCCAACAAGTCTGGCAGTATAAGATTAGAACTCATGGCTCTAGCATATGGCAGTTGTCGCTGCTCTTTGTCACAATTGTCAGATAAGTGGCACATGTTCACAAGCTGAAATGCATTGCTTTTTGCTGTCATACGATTTGGTCACGAAATGACATGTTTGGTAAAGAGTGCACCGCAAGACAGCTATTAGCATCTGCTTAAAGATGGAGACATGTGCCATCAGGCACTAGTCTCCTATCTGCTTTTTTTTCCCCAGCTGCTGCTACTATTGGTGACAGCACACATAACTGTTCAAAGAATTTGATGATAATTTTGTGTTTGAGTCCTATGCCATCTTACTAGTTTACCGAATCTCTGCTTTTGTGACGAGCAATCATTTGGCATTTCAAAAGTATAGTATAGTCAGTCTAGCTTTACTAAATATTTGCCCTTGGGATGCCTTCAGAAGTGTCTTTTTTTTGTTTCATGAAATTTGTGTATAGATTGTCACTACGGTTCATTTTCATTAATAAAAAGATTAAGTGGAGTGTTGTTTTCTAGCATGAAAGAGGCAAATACCTAATCCTTGCATGCAGCTGCCATGATATGGCTCTCTAGTACTGTACTTTATCTGCACTTCAAGGGTGTTTGTGGATCATTGCCATGTCTCATTGTGCAGCAGGTGTCTGCAAGGAATGCACTGCAGGGAATTAATTTTATTGATTGCATGAATACTGAACATGACCACTTAAAGGGACTAAAAAGAATCTATCAAAACGAAATAGATGTTGTAAGACATTGTTTATTTATGAACGAGAAGAAAGGGCGTTCACCGAGGGTCCCGATTTGTATTAATAATATCATAAGAAGCCAACAAACACTGACACCAAGGACAACATAGGGGAAATTACTTGCGCTTAATAAATGAAATAAAGAAACAATAAATTAATGGAAATGAAAGTGGATGAAAAAACAACTTGCCGCAGGTGGGCAACGATCCCACAACCTTCGCATTTCGCGTGCGATGCTCTACCAATTGAGCTACCGCGGCACCGTTTCCCCATACTTTCTTGGGTATTTATGTTTCCTAGTAGAACCCTGGAAGTGTTAGCCAGCGCCACCACTCGCAGACCTTGGCGGGGGATGTGGAACATCCTTTCTGCCGCAGGCATCACGGGAACGTGATCTTTTTGGGTAAAGGCAACCGTTCAATAAACCCACACATGCTACCTGAAGGCATCAATGTTGCCGGATTGGAGACCCTCATGTGTAATGAACGAGAAGAAAGGGGGTTCGCCGAGGGGGCCCGATTTGTATTAATCATATCATAAGAAGCCAACAAACACTGACACCGAGGACAACATAAGGGAAATTACTTGCGCTTATTTATGGTGGTTCATGCAACCAGAAGTAGACAACTCGTCCCATCACATACATGGTGCTTGATTTGGTGGTACTTAGCACAATTATGTGGAATGAGTAACTTTTTAATCATGTACAGCTTGTTTCATGTAACACACTGTGGTAAAACATTTGTGAGAATTTTGCATAAGAGGGACCCTTTCCAAGAATTGCATGAGTTGTACCCTCCATGTACCTCTTCTCTTATTTGGGATAAAAGTCTCAGGGGTGCTTTATTGCTATTTTAACCTTTATTTCTGGCCATGAAGAATACATACCATGAAAAAAAAAGATTGATGAATTGATACTTGCAGTAAAATATTTAGTGTAGTAGTTATTTAGTAATTGGTTTGCTGAGCTATCCACATGTGAGTTTTGGCACCAGCATAGCAAGAATGCTACCATGGGCTTCGTGTTAAGTGTCCTGTACTTAAATCAGAATATTGAGGTACCAAACTCTGTATAAAAAAAAATATATATACGTTTGACTTGGGGAGGTTAAGGAGTTCCCACAATGAAGCCTTGTCTTGCCTTTTCTTTTCTTTAGCATCTTGCTGTAGACTAGTTGTGGTATGAAGCCTCAATTCCTAGAGAGTGCAACAAATAATTTCATCAGCCTGTGACCAGATCAAAATGCATGCCAAGGGCAGTGCAGGTTTGGACATGAAGCATGAGGCTAGTTACTTTATGGAAACGTGAGGTTGTGGTTGTTTGGTATCTCAAATCACTCGTGTGCACATCATTCACCCAGTGCAGTGGTTCAAGGCCACACAATCACCCTTGTTGCTGAAAGCTGGCAGCGTGCTACCAAAATAGTCACCTCTATCCTCCATTCTGCACTTCTCATCAATGATGTGCGGTACCGCTATTGCCACAACCTTTGGCTTTCACGACTTATCCTAGCACCTGTTACATGTATAAAGCTTTGCTGCACCTAGTGCTCATTGTGAACTTGTGGCACACATGAGAAATTGAGGCCTTATGCCATAATTAATGGGTCAATGGCTATCCATTAAATAAAGAAAGCAAGAAAAAAAATTGTGCTTGTGCTCCTTCACAAGTGCTTCAACAGACGCTTGGCTTTAATATGAACAACTCATGTAATGAATGGTGTCACTGTATTTCAGAGGTGTGCACAGAGGTGTTAACTGAAATGCAAGATACATTTCATGCTAATACTGAAAACCAAATGTTTTACTGGTGTGGTAACTGAAGGCAACAGTGATGCGTGTGGTAGGGAGAAGGGCAGGCTCCTGACGTCAGATCTCGATGAGGTTGTTGTTACTGAAACCTTAACAGCACATTGAAGAAGAATGTGCAATCATCAACAAGTTCACTGCAAAGCATGGTTGACACAAAGAGAGAAAAAGTCAGGGGGCCTAGTGGCTTGGCTATGGCATTTAGTTGCCTAGCACAAGTTTGTGACTTTGTTTCCTGCTACCTGCGGCAGCTATGCACCAATAGGGCAGAATGCAAAAAAATGCATGTGTGCTGTGGTTTGGGTGTACATTAAATTGCTCCATGAGGTCAAAATTATCTATTGCCTTCCTCTACAATGTATCTCGTAGCCTCTTTGTTGCTTTGGGATATGAAATCCAATGGATCAAACACTCAATCAACAAAAAAGAAACATATTCTATCAGCAGCTTACAATCATAAATCGGCACTTGAGGAATATTGCTGCAATTTTAGTGTTTTTGCATTGCCCAGAACCAACATGCCTAGTGTGTTTAGTATCATTGAACTTGACCCGCCGTGGTTGCTCAGTGGCTATGGTGTTGGGCTGCCGAGCAGGAGGTTGCGGGATCGAATTCCAGCCACGGCAGCCACATTTCAATGGGGGTGAAACGCAAAAACACCCGTGTACTTAGATTTAGGTGCACGTTAAAGAACCCCAGGTGGTCAAAATTTCTGGAGTCCTCCACTACAGCGCGCCTCATAATCAGAAAGTGGTTTTGGCAAGTAAAACCCCGTAGTTAAAAAAAATTAAAAAGATGGGTGCGAAATGCAGAAACACCCATGTCCTGTGCATTGGGGGCACATTAAAGACCCCATCTGGAGTCCCCCACTACTGCTCACCTCATAATCAAATCTTCGTTTTGGCACATTAAACCCCAGAATTCAATTAAATTATCATCGAATTTTGTTTTCTGAATGGTCTATTACACAGTAATTTTCCTGAGCTTGGCGTGAGCCCCCTTTCTTTAGATAAAGTTATGTCATAATTAGTAGTAATACCTAATCTTAAGAGGAAGCATGACAAGCTGGCAGATTAACCAATATTCTCCACATTGCTAGAGATGCTGCATTGAGTTTTAATGTTTTTGTGTGCTGTTGGTAGAGCTTTACTGCGTTGAAATTCAGTGGCAGCTTTCTTTTTTTCCTGACTTGTGTTGTTCACAGTCATTTGTAAGCTGAACTAGAAGACAAAGCAGGTTCATTTGTTCCTTGGCGGTGTGTTCAAATTCAAGATGTGTGCGGTCTTATTTTCAGAGTGGAGGATCATCTCCATCAGGCCAGGAACAAGCCTTGTCTGACACCGGTGAGTTTTCCATAAGTGCATTATTAAAGTAAGAATAGTGACAGTAGTATTGAGCCAAGATGGGGAAGCTTGCATCTTGGGGGGCCGCATCTACTTTTCTTTTGATATTGAAAAACAAGAGCATTGCATGCATAATTTGAGAACGTCGGTTTGTATCCCACCTGCAGGCAGTTGTTTTATTTTCAATATCTACATTTCTTATAAACAAGCAGTTGATTTCTCCTATGCTTTCCTTGTTGCTATTGTCTGTTTGCTTCATGTGGTTGTGACTTAAGAAAACCGAGACCCTCAGCTCTCCTTCTTTTCATTAATGGACAAAGAGGTAGTATATGTATCGCCATGCTTAATTTTTTGTCATATAATATGAATGTGCTACCTAGGTGTGTAAAACCGGTATGGTAATGGGCACTTGAAAGCAGAGAGACCCATATTAATCCATCATTTTCCTTGTTTCAAAATGCAGAAGCATAATGGCCACGGCAGCCCTAACAAGACATAAGTAAACAAGGAACGAAATTGCAGACCCTTTATGTTCAGGCAGGCAAGAACCAGTAATGTAGTATTTATTTCCATTTGCACTGCATAGCTGGCTTATTACTCTGCCCCATGGCTACAGTACTGAAGTATTTTTGGGAATGTATACATTTATTTAGCATGGAATTCATGCTTGAGCTAAAATTGGCTTTTGACAGAGAGTTCCTTATAAAATCTGAAATCCGTTTTCATATCTTAGTTTTGATCTGCATTGGGTGCTGTTTCTGACTGTATATTACATAAGAGCTAAGACAGCACTGTCTGGTGCAGGTTTTTTTTCATAGGCCTGTGCGATTATTTTCTTAATGTGTGTACTATGTGCAGAACTATCCTGTCTTTATTCCCCTTTTGCCTATGCTCCATTGCACTCTTTTATTTTGTCCCTATTATTGGATAATCTCGATGCATTAACTCCCATGTGAAAGTTCGATTGGTAATTACATTTCATAAACACATCCACAAGCTTGTATCCTCTTGAGGCTGCAAACGCTGGTAGTGTAAATGTCGCACGAAAGTGGTGCTGCAACTGTGTCACTGAATGCAATGTAAAGCATCCTCATATTACCTTTTTTTGCGACTTATCCTAGCACCTGTTACATATCTAAAGCTGTGCTACACCTTGTGCTCATTGTGAACTTGTGGCACGCTTGAGAAATTGAGGCTTTACGCCATAATTAATGGATCACTGGCTATACATTAAATAAAGAAAGCAAGAAAAAGAATTGTGCCTGTGCTCCTTCACAAGTGCTTCAACAGATGCTTGGCTTTAATATGAACAGCTTATGTAATGAATGGTGTCATTGTATTTCAGAGGTATGCACAGAGGTGTTAACTGAAATGCAAGATGTTTTTCATGCTAATACTGAAAGCGAAATGTTTTACTGGTGTGGTGACTGAACCAGGCAAGAACCAGTAATGTAGTATTTATTTCCGTTTGCACTGCATAGCTGGCTTATTACTCTGCCCCATGGCTACAGTACTGAAGTATTTTTGGGAATGTATACATTAATTTAGCATGGAATTCATGCTTGATCTAAAATAGGCTTTTGACAGAAAGTTCCTTATATTTTTTTGGAATCACAGTATTGTTGGCAGGCTGCTCACGCTTTATTACCTTGTTATTTGCAAATTGAGTCAAGTATTGCATTTTGTAAATAGCTAACGTTCCGCTAAGGTTCTGATTCTCATTACGTGGCAATGCTTCTCTGAAAGGTCCATTTACCAGTCATTATTACAGAGCAGTTGCACATAGCTTCTTTTGCAGCACCGGCCCTGAGGAAGACAGCTGCGGACTTCGGCAGGACAAACTAAAATGTATAGTTCGATGGCAGGCTTTGCAGAATTCGCAAAATGTGTTGCACTGAAAATGTATGAAAAATACATAAGGCAGGTAAATCATGCATTTTTCTATATGCCCGTTTTATTCCTCCAAGCGCATTTCTGCCGTTGGAGTCGACGTGAGGTTCTGTATAGAGCCCTAGGGCGATAAAGTCGCCGCTACTCGCCGTGTGCTGTGTGTACGAGTGAAAGCGTGCGACGGTGAGCCGACAATCTCGCGCACAAAAGGGAAAAAAGAGTGGGGAGGAAGCGTGCCATCTTCCGTAGCGCGCCAGGCTCCGAGGGGGGAGGGGGGAATTCTACTCCTAGGGGGCCCCCGGGCGCGTTTTTGCAATTGCTGGATTACGCCCACCCTGGTCGCTGTATCTTGAAAGTCGTCTGCGACGGGGACACAGTCCGGCTCGCTGTGTTTTCGTGGCTTAGTTTGCGTTGGGGGGGGGGGGGGATGCGAGATGCAGCGGGAAGGTCAGTGCGCTCGCGGCTGCTGCCGCGCTTTGTCACTCCAGCGTTTTGACTGCGAGTTTCCGCGGTCATCGAGTGAGATATGTGCATGTTTGCCTGTGCGCGCGTGACACAAGCTTGTTAATTTAGTAAGCATGCTTATGCTTACAAGTTTATACGGCCGATAAAACTACTATCCTTACTTCGTATAGCTGTCCACTAATTTGCTATCGCAATCGATGCTTCCCTTTTCGGGCGAAGCTGTGATTATTTTTTTGTGTATCATATATTCTGCTTCATAAGTAGCTCCCTCATCACAGCGACTAACGCTTCTCTTCGTAATGGAAAATATAATTTTTTGGTACAGTTAGGAGCTTCTCAGTAGAAGACCACATATCTATATATTGCATTTCTATACATTCCTACCTACTATATTGGTATACAAAGTGTACGTTGAAAAATTATCTTGCTGCTTTCTGCTTTGTGGCTGCATGTCTTCCTTTGCTAGCCGTCCGTATACTTTTGGGAAATGTTTCTTGAAATCAAGCTCATCTTTGCCCGCTTCAATTAAAGAAAAAGTTACTTTACACCGTCATCGTTGTAAAGAGAATTTCTTTAGCTGTATTTTAATGCTTTGCAATGAAGTCTAAAATATATTTCGCGACGTGTCATTGGCTGAGAGTCTGAGACTATCCGAAAACGCGCATTTTTCCTGTGGGCAGGATCGCCTCAAGTGGAGCCGTTTTGTCCGACGCATTTTTGGCATGGCCGATCCCAGCGGCGGTGCATCCACTATACGCTTCGAGATGAGCGCGCTGCAATTACGGTCGGATTTTGTTTCCTACAGTTACCGATTATATAAAGCGTGGCACGCACTTTGGCTGCGCTAACAGCGTGACAATCGCGCGCCGTAAAATGACGCGCCGACGGCATGTTGAAAATGTCATCACTACACTCTGTATGCTTCCCGCTTTACTTCGTTAAACTATGGCGGGAAAAGGCTGCACAAGGACCTTGGTTAGATGCAGAAGCGGCTCCAGTAATCGCGGCGAACGTATACATATGGCGGGCCCGAGTAGTATGTCTTAATTCGATATCGCTAAATTCGATTGTCTTGAATGCTTCATTAAGGAGTCGGTGCGTGCACGTTGAGTGTTCGACATTTATACTTTCAGGCAGTTCGAATCAGTTTCGTATGTGGAAGTCTGTGCCAAGTAACGGTGCGACAACTGTGCGTGTATGCTCTGCGATTTTGCGCGCGTCTCGTTGCAGCGAATATACCATTGGGAGTGTAGCACGCGATGCGCACGCGCCACTTCCTGGCGGGCGATGCAGGTTGCGACGTCGAGGTGGTGTGCCAACGGCACGCGCGTGCCTATGTGTGCCTTGCCGTCCAGTTTGCGGCAAGCGTTTTACCCTGGCGACTGTGCTTGGCGGTTGTAAATTTTAACTCCTGCTCGGCTGGTTGCGCTGTGGCGGCTCGAAGGTTCCAGCCGCCATAGTTGCGCCTCGCTCCCGGCGCGGCTGCACGTGCGCTCGGCGGCCTCCTGCGCGCACGCAAGCAGGTGTAGGGAGCGTTGCGTGACGTTGTGTGACAGCAGCTACCGTATAGCAGCTCGTCAGCGCAGCTCGGTATACTCGGGAACGAATGCGCCAATTCATGCTCACTCGCCCTCGAGTACCGCGGCGGTGATGATGGATATTGCATACTTACAATCGCTTACGCAGTGCCGGTGAGTTGGTGTCGCCTGATTTTGCCTCATTCGTGCAGGACTTGCGCAGTGATGCGCATGTGCGTATTTGGCGAACGCGGACATTTCAGCAGCTCTTGTAACGTTGTCAATACCGTTAACCTCGTAAATGACCCTCCTTCTCTACTCGCTGCAATTTTTTTTTTCTCTGTACGATGTTCTGTCCACTTTTTGCCCCGTTATTCTATCCCCCTGCTGGCTGATGTTCAGGCGATCGGCTAGCCGAAGGCGTTTTCGTTCTGCGAATTTATGTCGCGGTAGCGTTGTTGCAGAGTTTTATTAGATATGCCATTTTACCGTGTGGAAAACCAGTTGGCCATATACAGGAAATCTATCCGTCCGGAGGAAACCCAGTAGCTGCGACGGGGAGGGTGGTCGCATTGTTGTGCAGGTGCGGCTGATGCGGAATTGCGCCTGCGTGTCTTGGCAAGACAAGCGCATGTCACTCGGCTCTGAGGCGGACGATACAGCACTGTCTGGTCGCTAAAACGTTGCCAATCCCATCAGCAAATATCCGTGCAAAGTCTGACCCGTGTCCATCCTAGAATTATGGAATTGTACCCACAGAAGTTTTTGAAAGGCGGAAACCACGGAAAATGAGCGGAATTTTCTCTCGCTTGTGCAATCTACCTGGAACAGAGTGCGTGCAAACGGCACTGTGTACAACAGCAGAACGCACCCCCCGTTACCTAGCTGGGATGAAATTCCATCTTCTGTGGTTGCTTTTCCTGTTCTGTGGACACCCGTGCGTTTGCTGTAGCACTAGTCATTGAATTATGAGGTCTCTTTTGTTTTCTATTTTAGAAAAATGCTTACGCAACTATTTGTCATGAGTCCACTGCGAATCTTCCAACGTTCGGTAACCTTTACTCGCGCACAACTCTTATTGGCAATGCAACCAACGCTGGAACACCGAAGATCATAGGTGCGACCTCTCTGCTGAGTTTATCACCAAACATTGTCGCGCCTTTAGAGCTGTAAATGAACACTATAACATTGTTATATTTTAATCATTTGTGGAAAGATGGTACGTTACTATTCGTGTTTGAGTCACACCGAAAGCATAGCGCAGAGAAAATTGCGCGCACGCAAGGACACCTGTTGTCCCGTCACATTGGTTCGATGCCGCGTGTTGCGGTCAGAATATATGAATTTGTGGGTGGTACTTATCTCATCTTGCCTCGACTACAAAATAGGAGCGATGAAACGTCACTGCTTTTGCAACGCGATTTTCAGCGTCCCGACACCTAGTGGTGACGTATCGTGATAACAGTACGTCACTAGCAAGCATGAGCTTCGAGTGAGCATCTTTTTTTTTCTTCTCTGTAGGCGGGCAGAAGCAGGATAGCAATGTGTTGAATCGCTTCTCGCCAGCCATACGATGCTACGACACAAAATGAGAAAAAATTTTCGCACTTGTTTTTCTTCCTTAGATAACATGCTTGCACTTCATCTGCAATGACATGTGCACTGTAGGCGGCAAATGCGAATCCGGAATCGTTGTCGAACTAGTGCGAACTACTGTGCAATTTGATGGTTGTAAAGCGCATTGCCAATATTGTAGACTCCCCCCCCCCCTTCTTTTTTTACTACATAGGTTTTCCGCAAGTATGGTCTCTAACAATGATATTTTACGACATGGTTTCGGTCTTGAAGACGTCGAATATAGCACAGTCGACTACAGCACGGCTATATCATGTGGCATGTCTTCCAGGCGATTGTGAATTGCCGCGAGCGCCAGTTCCTCCCCTGCCGTTTGGTAGGCTATTCTTTTGAGAAAAAAATAAAAAGCAAGCGTGCTGTCATGACAGCAGTATTGTGTCACTTGGGCCTGCTCGATGGTCTGTTGCTACTCGTTGAGCGGCCCGATGTAGCAGCATAACAGATCACCGAGCAATCCGGAGCGGGCGCCAAAACGTCCTGACGTTCTGCTCTCTGTGACCCACCTATGTCATGACGTCACGACACGTGCACCTCCAAGGAAACGATACTGAGACTGGTTATTAGAAAGCTATTACAGTAAATTATTTAGGGCGCTCCGTGGCTCGCCAGTATTTTTTCCTGGGGTTTCGGTGGTTTAGGACTTTCACTTAACGTGAAAACTAAATGTTTCGAAATTTCATTTCAGTACTCCTTTAACAATCCACTGGCTTTAGTGGGACGCACAGTCTACGTCGCCACGGAGAGGTGGCGCGGGGATTTCGAGGTGGCGTCGCCTCCCTGCCGTGCCAAGCTTCCGCTGTCGGTGACAGTCGTCCGGCTGCAACGCCGTTTGTGCATTTTGTCGGTCTAATTTAGCGTGGTACAACGTGCTGTTAGGTTGTTTTAGTTTGCGACGCGCGCAGGTATCGTGGCGGCGCTCTAAGCACGTATTGCGGCGCGCCGAATCGCCACCAAGTTCAAACCCTTATGCCAGTAAAGCGCCACCTGCCCACACGCTTCGCGCATGCGCACGTGTCCTTTCGAGGCTGCTTGGTAGCTCGTGTCCTGAGCAGCTTGGTAGGCACAGTGGTCATTTGGACTCCTGGAAAAAAAGAGCTTATCCACCGGTAATTCTAATCGCTTATTTGACTTAACTGCGGATCAGGCAGGCGCAACTATTTGTAAATGAGTTGTCTGGTCCGAAAATTGCAGCAGTAATATGTACCTCTCTAGGCCCAGCAATAACGCCTGGTCGGTTGTTCAAGCTCTAGTTGGAAACTTTGGCATAATTTTTACATACCGTTTTTAACGTGAAATGCGGAGCCATGTATGATAGATCACGCGCGAGAAAGTTTTCACGTAATCTGGGAAAACAGATTTACACGTTTGTGTTACAGGCTACAGTAAGTCAGGTACTGACGACTGAGGAGAAAACGCGATGAGGAAGGCCAACTCTGCAACGATATTTTGGGCCGCATAAGAAGTTCAGTTTCAGATAGCGTAGATATAGAGTAGCCTTCGTGCATAACTTTACGTTTAAAATGCGAGTGTGTGTGTCACAAAAATGCTCGCAGGAGTAGACGCTTTTGATACGGAGCTTATAAATAAAAAAAGACGCCGCTACAACCACGTAGCGGAAATTAATCGGAACCTGGTACGGTTAGAACCGGCGTGGCACCAGGGCATGCATGACCTCATTGCCCGCGCGACTCGCTGAGGGTCTCCGAGGCCACGTCCTCGGATCTGCGTCATATCCGCTAACCACTAGGCGACCCCTACGACTGCATTTTTTTCGTTTTTTTTTACAGATTTCAGATTTAGTTGAGTAGATTGCATGAAATATTTACAAAATTCACATACAGTACGAAATCCCAAGCCTGTTAATAAAATTCGACAATTACGAGTCCTGCAGCTTTGCCAAAATTGCTTCAATATAGTATACTGTACTTATCATTTTTAAATAATTTAGCCAAATGCAAGTTTTCGTTGCTGTGGGCCTTTAAAGCGACGCCATGTTGTTAAAATAAATGGCGTTCCTGGCATGATTAACAGGAAGTTTTGGAAATGTGTCAACGGAGGATTTCGCAAAGGTCCAGCGGTTCTCTAATGATCCGTGCTGAGAATGGGAATATAATTGGTTTATAGTGGCTGCTTCGCAACTGTTGCTGCCTGTGAGTAAGTAATTGGCGTGCTTGTGCGTCTTAGCCGCGCATTTACCATACGGACAGATCTGCACTGCTCCACCTTCGATCCTTATCCCACGACCACAGTATGCTTCTACATCCTGATAGTTAAGCTTTATTCGAACACCCAAATCAACTAATACGTTAAACTACTTCGGCTGCGGCCTGGCGCGCGTGATATATTTGATGCCTACCTCCCTCTTTCCCCAGCAGCAACCTTCGGTCCTCCCGTTTCATAATAAATAAGGTCGTTCTTTACCAGCAGCTGCATGCTCCCTTCTTCCTTCTTTTCGTCATGGCGGATTAAAATCGACGTTTTTGTTTTGTTTCAAAGGTTAAGAAACATATTGCTGGAGCAAGAATAATTTGTTCTGTTACCACAATTTGCGCTGCTCTTAATTTGGCCTTGCGTCCGCCGCAGGGTTTTCGCGGGCCATTGAGTTGATATAAACGTATTGTGTTTAATGGTCTTGTTTACTTCATGGTCAGCTACTGTAAAGCACATTCAGAAACTGCGTTTTGCTTGGGGCGGCGGTGTTAGGACGTTCATCCCGCTGTTCCTTGAGGCACCGGGTTCAAGCGATGAAGAGGTGTGCCGCAGTACCGACCGGCCTGCAACAGTTGGGGCATCGCAGCTCATGAGGACGACTTCAAGGAGTACTAAGGAGAAAAGAAAGAAAAAAGTATTTTAGTTCCATTAGTAAATTGCCCTTCTACAATACTAAAGGAGCCACTCTTGCCGTGGGAGGAGGCTTGGTAATTACCAAGCCCTGAAATGACACAAATGCTAAGGGCTCATGGCGACGCCACCTTCCCGCACCAGTTCGCCATTTAGTCATATATTTTAATGGGATAGTTAATTTCTTATCGGTACAGATGTACTATGTTGTATAATAAAGTAGTCAAAAACTGAACTTAGCAAGTGTAGAAAATATTATTACTGGGCCACAGCAGCCCCAAATACAAAAAAAGAAAGGAAGGAAGGAAGGAAGGAAATCAACTTTATTCTGGTCCTGCAGGCCACGAGAGCTTTGGGCTCTCATGGAGTGGGCGTCTCCCACGACGGAACCGGGAGGTTGAGTTTCCTGGCGGCGTCGTGGACCTGCTGGACGGCAGAAAGTCTTCGGAATTTGTGACGTCACACTGACGTACGTTGGGTTTTAAGCTCGAAATGAAGTTTGGTTCTCATTTTCTGTTCTAATAATTGATCACTCGCCGCGAAATTAACGAAAATAGAGTCCCGAAAGAGTACTTCATCGGTCTAAGTTGATTTAGCGTTTCTCTTTAGTGTCCCTTCAGGATGGCGTTCGATTTCAGACATTGCCCGTTCGGACAGCGTGTGCTGCAGCGCCTTATGCGGAGCGACCGCGCGCAAGCAGCGCGCTGCGTTCGATATCTGAGCGTTGATCCATCTCATGTTTAGATTTGAGAAAACAGTGGCGGGCACCGTGCGTGTCCTTTCTCTTGTTAGGGGTGGCGCTTATACGAATGCCCTCCGGGGGTAAAATCTTTTCCCGACCCGTCAACAGAATGGCTCGTCGCCAGGGGACAAACCGGTTGAAACGGTACAGGAGACGCTTTTCCCCTGGCTGGCGCGTGTCGCCAAGCGGATTTCTCGCATAATTGCGGCGCAGAGGCGTCGTTGCCTTTCCACGTATACAGAAGGACCACAATGTTGAGCAACGTCTTGGCTTTTTTCGAAGCCACTGCGAGATGGCACTCCTCCGTGGTGTACTGTGCGTAGAGCGATTGGTGGTTTTGAGCAGATAGGCGATCTGGACAACTTTATTTTTATTTCGCCAGCTCGTCTCTTTCCTACGGAATTTTTATTCGACTTTCTTGTTATTGTGGAGACGCGCGTAAACAGCGTTCTGCGAACAAACCGGTTGGCCTAAAAAGACAGTTGTAAATTTGGGAATCCATAGTCGTGTCTTTTCATATCATTCATAATCGGCGGGGTTTTAACGTTCCTGAGCGACGCTATACGGTTATGAGGGGAGCCGTATGGAGCAGGGCTACTTGGGATAAACCTTGGTACCCGGGTGCGTCGTGGGTTTCATTTCCCTTCGGAATGCCGCCCGCGGTCGGCTATCAAACCCATGGCCTTAGTGCTCGTGCTGCACGAAGCCGATATCCGCATGCATGCTATACCGTGGCGGGTTTCTCGCTTTACCGCTGTTTTATAGAGGCTGTTCTCCGGCTCGAACCTCTTAACTTTCGGTCGATCGGCGCCATCGTCTTGGAACAAGCTCGGCTCTTAATAGGAATATTTTTTTTTTTTTAATTCGTTGCGGTGCAGTGTCCAGCAAGTCTGACGGCGGCTGCGTTTGCTATAGTTAACCTGGCGCAGTTAGCTGTTGTAGTGACAGCCCATTGCAACATTACGGCAACGGGTAGTTGTCGATCTACGTTCGTTCTCTCTTTCACAGCCGCACATGGTCTCCTCCCCCTTCACTCTCCCGCCTCTGGTCCTTCCCAGCGCGGAGCCGCTGCACTGGCGGCGCGTTATTTTGAAGCCCTTACGTTGACTCCGTGTCGCGCCGCTTCGTCATGGGACGATGGTTACCGCTGCAGCATGCTAAGCACCTCTATCGAGCGGCCTTTCTTGCACCCTGGGCTGTGGTGGGGGGTAGCGGTAATGCGTGCATCGCTGGAAGCCTGCATTGAATGCCGACGCCTACCTCGTTTGTATTCCGCACTGCTGTGGTGTCGTGTAATTCGTTAATCAGAGTTATTGGAACAGCGAAAGCCAGGACGGCATCATGGCGTTGTGCGAGAGAGCGGGTCGTACTTCCATCGGTAATGTCGCGCCACGCGAAATTCGACAACACTTCGCGAGGTCTGCGTTGGTTCCGTTTCTGCGCACGTCTAATGCTAAAAAAAGCATCGGCCATTGTCTTTCATATTATAGGCGTCAAGGCCAATCGTCGGCGACAGGGGAGTTGCCGCCGTGTGTAGTCGTTGGCGATGCCCAAGGCGGGACGAAGATACGCCGGACCGGCGCCCGCCGTTCGTGTGTATACGCAGTTCAAGGGCGGCATCTATAGATAACTAATTTCTTCCACTTTGGGGCAGCTCCTCGAGTTACTGGTTTGTTTTGGGGCTATGACATCATGCCGCGTGGACATTTTACTCGGATCGATGAGGAGATTCGTTTCACTTCGTTTCTCCTTATCTCGGCGGCAACCGAGGCCTGCACGCCGACTCCCCCCATTTTCAGGCTGTGCGCCAGGCCGCGACAGTATTTGTCCTTTTCGGGTACTTCGGTATTCTGAAAACTTCTCTGGTATTGTGTGCGCGATTCCCGCCCATGCAGATCGGTGTGGCCACCGTGCGCTTCGCCGGTGTCGGTTATGTCGCTGCTCTTGGTTGGCGTTTTGCGTTCGCTCCGTGTGCCCACGCGTCGGAAACCTGCGAAAAATAAGTCGCTGGGTTTACAACTTTACGTCTGGGACCTGAGAGACGTCGTATTCTGAGTACTCCGGATCTAGACAAGTTCTTCAGCGTGCGCTGACATCTTAGTGCGTGGGAATTTTCGCCCCATTGGTATGTGGGTGCCGCAGCCTTGAATCGAAGCTGGAACCTCGCGCTGAGCAGAACAACGTGATGGGTAGTAAGGCCACGGTACTTCCTTATATAGGCTCACTTCTAAAGACCTTGCGTTCATCGGAGTCACTACCGAGAGCGACAAGCACAGTATAATGGGCGTTAGCTATAATTTCGTTTGTCGTCCTGCCCTTGTCCGTAGCGCGCTTTGATTCTAAATCGATCTTTCCCGCGAAACGGAGGAAGAATGCAGTGGTTGCATTGAATATTTTCTTCCGAATACCTTCTTGTGGCGAGCAGACGAAATAAGTGCGCCGTGATTACCGCGAGGCGCGGTAACTGCGGACGAGCTTTCATGTCTTCTCGTGTGAAGTATAGAAATCCCCTTTATTTTCGGGCTGCGACTTAAGATTCGTCCGATGTACCCTTTAAAATTTCTTAGGCCTGCATTAGACAGATATGGTTGTTCTTTTGTGCGGGTATGATCGACATATACCTGGTAATTTCGGCATCATTCATGTCAAGTTGCGTAGGATGTACAGGCTCAATTTCATGTCAGGCTCAATTTTGTCAGAGGTACGTCACGAAAATCGTTAATTTTTTTTTTTTTTTGGTAAGCGCTGCCATTAACAAACGCATTTGTTTCCTGACAAAAAAAAAGAAAGAAAAAAGAAAGAACGCTGTGCGCAAGACATTAGATATTCAGCGGGCCAAGACGATATTTGAAGCGTTCTTAACACTGCTTTGGTCAAAAAAAGGTGAGAGCAAGTGTTTCATGTCGTGCTCGACGACCGCGCGGTACTATGATAACATTTGCAGCTTTTGTCAAAAGTATACAGACTACCCAACACCTTCACCATACATGTCGTTCGGCTGTGTGGTGCGGTTCCTGTGGTGCTCCAGAAACTCCTCACCTCTGTATGATGAGTGCGAGAGTTATTTTCGTCCATATACATTTTACAGAGAGTGCACGCCTCCTGTTCGCAGTGGTGTTCTGAAGAGTCACGAGATACGCTATACATGACCAGTTGATCGCCGATCCTCTTGAGCGATGCATTGCGACCGTGTTGCAGTTGTCGGTGCTAGGTTTATCAATAACTCGCGCGTCCAAGTGGAGACAGGGAACCAGCCATTAGAAAAATTTTGCCATGCCGCATCACCACAGGGATAAGCGCCTGACCATATGATAAACCTTTCCGTCCAGCGTCGCGGAGTGGGTACGTAGGCAGATGATCACCGACTGCCCCATGCCGAATGCGGACACGTGACACGGCTACAACTATCATAGCTGAGGCACATTTTCTCTCTTATTTTCTTACAGTTCAGGCTAAAATTGATTTCAAGAGAATACAGATGTCGCGTTTTTTTGTTTGCTTTTACTTCGTCGTTATCCTTGCCCTCGTCATTTCCACCTAGAAATGGATTGCCAACTAGCCCATGCTTTCGCGCTAATAGGCGATTTTTCACAGCTTGATTTTTCGGACCCTCTCGATTATTCGGATACGCGCAGCACCGCCACCCGCATCATAGAACCATTGTGTGACGTCAACATAAATTTCGGTCGCCGTTTCTTGAGTAAACTTCAACTTAATGAGTATTTCTGGCTGTCCGTGGCGCAGATGATTCTAGCTGGAGATATAAGCAGAGTGCTTGATTGCAGCAGTTCAACTCAACAAAGTCTGCGAATTTTTAAATAAAGTCAAGATGTTAAGTAATAAAACAATTTTCAAAATTTTCCAACAAAAGCTTTGTGGTTTTTGGTTTCTCGTCTGTATTTTCCGATTTTTCTAGCAGTGCGTGCATTTCTAGGAAGTGGTAGCGTGAATGGCCGAGCGGTAGCGCTTTGCTAAAGTGCTGTGTTGTGCGAGCTTCAAACACTTCGCCGCGCTGATTGCATGGCGCGCGCGCGAGTGGGTTGGGATACCACGTGACTAACACTTCTGGTGGTAGTCACGTGTTAGTCACGCCCGAAGCCCCACTATACTCAGTACGCGTTTTGAAACGGTCACATCAATAGTTGATTGGACTCTTTGTTTTGTTCTCGAGGAACTGGGCATTTGTGCCGTAATTACGGAGTCGATAGCTACATAAACAGAGGCGCGGGACAAGAGATTTTCAAGAGCTGTCCCACTCAACGTTAGAGTCTCGATGCGCGCCTCCCGCAAGCGGAGAGCGCGCCCATCGAGGTTCAAGGTTAGTGTCCCTGTATATTCTCTCAAAGGGAGCAAAGTCGGGCAAAGGTCCGCCATTTTGTTCCAAATCTATGCTGTAAAGCGACTCCTCGCTCGCGCAGGAGCCTAAATAAGACGGCAGCAGAAGCGTAGACGCTGTTGTCTTATTTTTTAGTTGTTTTTAAGATGTGCCACTCGCGATCGACCACACGCGAGACACTTGTTCGCACGCGCGGTGGAAGTTGGCACTTAGCGTGCTTCGCGTAGTACATGGTAGCTATGGGAGGACGTTTTATCCCGCATGCATACTAAGTTTCTGTCTGGGGCCAGGAGCGACTGAATATGTTTTAAAGAGTGTTAAAAAAAATTCACGCACGCAGCGTGGACAACTTAATCGTGTTTCTTGCGCAAGATCAGTGCCGACACTATATAATAGTTTATGCCAGAAGATGCGTGCGCGCATTTTTGGCCGCTGCAACCGCGGCCGATTAAGGATCGTCGTCTAGAGAAGTATTGCGCCCAGCGGGCGCGCTTTTGGGACCGTTGACAGCGTCAGTTGTCACTGACCGTCGTTCACGGCAGCTGCTCTGCCCAGACCCCGAGGTGCAGATGTATAGATAAAAAAAATATTTCAAATTTCTGCACGCACACGTTTTATGTACAGCGCATTTTACGATTACCTTATGCGCAGACAAAACTGCCTGGCTCCTTTGGGAGCCAGCCGGTCGCGGCCTATACGGAGAAGCCATTGCTATCGCCGGCGCACAACTGACCGCTCGCATGGCACTGCGTAAAAGCCTTTTCCGCTTTCCGTACGGTTTGTACCGTTGTGTGCACTACACACCGTAATACTGCAACACAAGTTGTGTCAATATGACTGTGTTCGCATGTCTTCACTGCGCAAGAAAACACCACCGCTATACCTTCCGATACCGTAGCCGACGAATGAAACGCACGCTCGCTTCTCACTAGTTCGATCGCACTGAAGGAAACTCCGTAAAGTTGACTTCTCCGAGACGCAGCGGAACATTTGACGTCATTTTTGACCGTGTGATGGCGCTCAACCAGTAGCGCCGCGATGAAATGGAAGCGGAATGCAGCAGTAATGAAACATAGAACACTTTGGGGCTACAATAAGTACGAGGTGGTGCGAGGAATTTGTGAAAGTGTAATGGCACCAGCGCTTACTTTCGTAAAAGAAATGTAGGAGTCAGAGATTAACAAGAGGGTGGTGGGCCGACTGGCTTTGGGAGCTCACCGCAAAACCACAAATGAGGCAGTGCAAGGTGATATGGGTTGGGCTTCTTTTGAAGTCTGATAAGTGCAGAGCAAGATTAGATTTGACGAAAGACTAAGGTCTAGGGATGAAAAGAAATGCACAGCTAAAGTGCACAAATATCTGTGACTCAAAAGCGTGGACACGGAATAGAGGAAGTACATGGTAAAGTGTAAATGGACAAGCAGGAGTCAAAAAAGGAAAATTATAGAAACTGAGACGGTAAATTGTAAAATAGTAAAACCTGGTTAAATCAAGCAGGCTAGGTGATTATATGTCCCCGCCCCGTTTCAAACGGGATGCCAATAAACGTCACCATCGCGAGAGGCGCAGGGAAAACCGTGGCGCAGCTCTGCTACCTTGAGGGTGTTCACCTTGAATAGGGTGCCTCGATGCAAAACGGCGCTGGGCATCGAGGCACCCTACTCAAGGTGGGCACCCAACGCCACCTAGAGGAATTTCTAGAGGGCACACCTAGAGGTGATCTAGGTGGCGTTGGGGCACCTTCACCTACGCCTTTTCGACCTCAATCGTGCCATGGTGAAGGGGATCGGATAGAAAGCGTTCGGAATTCTGCCCAGAGGCGCCGAGAAGCCAAGCAAAGCACGTAGTTATGGTCGCTTCGGCAAGGGTTTCCGCCTTTACCTCGGCAGAAAGGCCGACTTGAGACGGGATCTACTGGAAGCAGGCGTCGCACTTTCCGCAGGGAGGGGTCTGCGGCATAGCTTTCAATGCCTGGGCGATAGGCATCGGTCCGTCTGTTGGATCCTCTGGGGGGCCGCTCTGGAGTATGAGAGGATTTATTTCAAACGTGGTATACACATCGAACAAGGGCCAAGTCTTGGCCCTTGTTTTGTTCGCGCTGTGTGCCATATTCGAAATGAATTTTAACCAACTCGCCCATCTCTTGCGTCTGAGAGAATGGCTGCGCTGGTGATGTCTGGGGCGTCCAGGTGGTATTCAGGTGGATGGTAATCGGCTCTGCCGTCCTGGAAATAGCAAGCGAAAGGTAACCCGGCTTGCCTCCGAATCAGTGTTCCGGTAAGACACAGGCTACGACGTGTCAGATTCCAGAGCACGGCTTCGCCAAGCAGGTCAGGGGGAAAGCGGCGAGTACTACTGTCACCATAATGACAGCAATGCAGGCGTTTATGCACTTATGCAAACGTGCTCGGATCGGAACAGTTGGAATCAACCAGTACGCAAAGCATAACCGTTTGGTGCCGAGCGCCAGTGTCGTTCAAAAAGAAAGAAAAAAAAAGCCATTGCTGCTCGCCTGAAATGAAATGACACTGAACCTAAGTCTTTGAGAGCCAGCGCAGCTTGGCATCACTTCCGAGATCTGATGGGGCCTACAGCGGATTTAAGGTCTCGGACGCCATGTTCAGGGATTTGCGTCATATCCGCTTATCACCAGGTGCCGCATCGTCTGCAAAAGTGCTATTTAAAGTACTATTTAAAGTACTATTTAAAGTACTATCTACTAAAGTACTATTTACTATTTAAAGACCGTTAATAATAACAAAAAGAGGAGACAGTTACCAGTACTGCAGCTTTGTCGATATGGCATCGATAGTATAACAATGCTCATATATAACCAATTTAAAAAGTCATGTGAAATGTTGCAGTTTGCTTTAAACATGTTTCTACACCGTGTGTTGTGTTTGCTTACTGGCTGGTTTTAGTTATGCAATTGTATGACTTATAACTTTAATAAACAAAATTAATGGGAACTAGTTCACTAGTGAACGTGTTGACGATTATTACCTTAAGTTCTGATCTTCGTGACTGCTGTCAATCTTAGTCTGCCGGGAATTATCATTTTGTATGTAGCGTCCTATATATATATATATATATATATATATATATATATATATATATATATATATATATATATATATATATATATATATATATATATATAATCGGAGGCGGTCGTCGTTGGAGCAATCGGTGCACTCATGTCCTCTGCCTTGTACGTGCGTTTTGTCGGGAGGAATGTTTTAACGTTCGGTAATGTGGCATGGCTAGAACTCCTTAATTGAATAATCTTCGTATCGCTAGAGTGTTTGGGTTATGTCACGTTGACTTGAAACCTTGTTCCATTGGGAAAGGTTTGAGTGGATTCGTGCATTGCACGAACACAACTGTCTAGAACTTCGCGTAATGTGGCTGTGCAGAGGACGTGTGATACACATATCCGACACCTTTCGGGAAACCGACCGCATACGTGCGCCGCATGCGTAGCAATATAGCGCATCTGTACGACGTAAGATTTGACACTTTTTGCTTTTCTCTATTCTATTATTTTCTTCTAGAGGTAATTTTTACAGCTATGGTGCCGCATATACAGAAGTGTATTGTGCAAAATGAAAGAGTACAAGTACTAACGTTCAGGAAGCTAATCAACTACTGGCACCGCAGAACAAAAGCTTCGTATGCACTGGTGCACTCTGTAACTTGCGCCTTCCTTCTACAGCGCACCCCCTTATGTTGCGAAAACATTAAAAAAATTTTTTTTTTCCTGGCTCCAGTGGTCCATCAACGTTTCTTCTCCGAGATTACAGCGGCTCTTTGCCGATGTTTATTCGATGGATCCGGAGCCGTACAGCCGTTTTTCGTAAATCAGAATTTGGGGAATACCGCGACGGAGAATGGGGACTCGAGGGAGCGCAGTGGCGAGCAGAGACCTACGCAGATTTCCCCATTTCTCTCTTTCCACTCGCGCGGGAACCGCCATCTGCCGGACCTTTCGTACACTCGCGCTTGTTTCCGAAAACCTCGCGTATCGAGGGGAGGTGGAGCTGCGGTTGCAGGCGCACACACAAACAAATGGTTCGGGTGCCCACTTAGCCCCGGCCGGAGAAAGGAAGTTGCGACGCTTGCGCCGCCTTTCACTCGTCAGTTCGGCTTCTCCCGTGTGCTCTCAACGCCGACAGCGAAGCCAGAAAGTGTTGTGCGTCGGCGTTGACTCTGCCTCCCACCCTCCCCACCCCGGTTGCGTCTCCCCAGTATTTTTTTTTCCCCGCTCCTGCTAAACAGCGTCGTCGTGCTGCTTAGTGAATGCGGAAAGCGATGGCGACGTGGTACGGCGCACGGGGAGCCATGGCGCTGATCGCGGGTCGCTCGCCGCTTGGTTGAATGTCGGTGCACAACCTTTACGGCTGCCCCAATGGGCTGTACATGCGGGCCCCGCTGGGATTCGGGGACTACCTGGCATTCCAAGGTGAGCCACGGCGCGCACCCTTCGCCTCCTCCGCTTCGATGCATGGCTTCTCTCGCGGCTGCTGCAATCGCTGCGCGACGCGCGATGCAGCACGCTGTAAACACGGCCAGGCATGTCCATCGCCCATGTTTACAGTGGCCTTCACCGCTGCTTGGCGTGGACATGTCGCGACGCTCTTGTGATGATTGTACGCTGGCCCCCGTCTTACTGCTCACGAGGGAACAGGAGTCGCCCATTGTGATTGGTTTGTTTCAGTGATTTCGCGCAACTATCATTCGAAGATCCCCGCAGTCGTGCTATGGCATCGCCGCACCTTGCGTGATTACATCGTGACGTACCTTAACGCACGCGCTGCATTTCTGTATATAGTCTCATGTACTTGTATTGCGCGCTTCGCTCGAAAATGAAGCGAGAGTGTCGCACGGACTTGATCGCGTATGTGTGCGCGCAATCTTGCAACTTGAGAAGTGACTCAACGTGAGCGCATCTCCAGTGTAAGAACCGTGTGCCTTTCTTTGAATGCTTGCTTCTCTTCGGCCACTGCACGGAGTAACATGCCTCTGACATGGGGGTTACCTAATGACAAACATCGTGAAGCTGCCGATTATGAAGTTTTGCTAAACCCGCATGTGATTATCGAACCTTCTGTACCCTACACAAATCTGTGCCCCGTACAGGCACATGCGTCTGATCACTTTCAAGGAGCGAGTACTTTCGGAGCTCGCGGGGCGTATAACGCTGGCTGGCTGTAGAGTCGGCGGCGGTGCACACCGATGGACCGAGCGGGCTCGCTTTGTTTCGCGCATCATTGCATGGCGCCGAACCGCTGAACGCCGGCGGCGCTGGCCGGCACTTCCTTTGCAGTCGCCCCCTGCTGTGAGCTCGGTTTGAGTAATGGGCGGCCGCGACCCGGACGCAGGTCGTAGGGCGAGCGGTCGGGATCGATATTGGGAAGAGGGCGGGAGGGCAAACCTCGTTTCCGTCGGCGCCGGAGCTCGGTGTCCTCTCCGGCCTTCCCCCCTTCGCTTTCTCGATGGCTTTGTTTTTGTCCGGCGCACACTGCATGCTGTGTCTTTTGCGTAACGTGGTCGCTGGCTGGCTCGTGCCTGCGCGGCGCAGCCTTGCGGTCGCCTCGGCGCAACGCTGCCGGCGCCGGTTGCAGCTACCCCCCCTCCCCCCTCGGCCCCCATGCACTCCGTGGGCCGCGCGTGTGAACCTGCGGCCGGCGGTTGCGGCGCCTCTTGCGGGCCAGCACGCGGCTTCAGCTCCTGTCGCTTGGCTCTGACACGCCCCCCACGCCCACCCTTGCGCTGGCGTCCGCGCGCGCGCGCGCTATGCCTCTCGCGGTGAGCTTCTGCCGGGCTTTGTTGCCACCCGTCGTTGTCTTGGGATCTCCGCGTGATGCGCACACATGCTGTACTTCGCTCCACGTGGCGGATTCCTTCAGCACGTGTTGAGTAATTGACATGTTATAGCAGTAAACGTTGTGCAATTAAATTTACATTAGGCACTGATGTTTGTGGGGAAAACACTTTTTTTTTAATTATGGGATTTCACGTGCCAAAACAACTTTCTGTATATGAGGCACGCCGTATTAGAGGGCTCCGGAAATTTCGACCAACTGGGGTTCTTTAACGTGCACCTAAATATAAGTACACGGGTGTTTTCGCATTCTGCCCCCATCGAAATGCGGCCGCCGTGGCCGGGATTCGATCCCGCGACCTCGTGCTCAGTAGCCCAACACCATAGCCACTGAGAAACCACGGCGGGTTTCTTCACAGGGATTGAAACATCAGGCTGGGGCACTGCTTTATTATGAAATTTGGCGAAGTTTTACGTGTCAAGCTTCCTGCATTCGTGTTGCGGTTTAGTTGCTTTTTAGACAGCTGAGCGTGCTTTCTTCGCGACTTGTAGTCTCGGCGTATTCGAATGCCAGAAAGTCAGTTTTTTTTAGAGCAGGTTGTAGTTTGAGTGTTTCAGGCTTGCTGTTGTGTAATATATATATATATATATATATATATATATATATATATAATAAAGGTCTGCTGCCTACGTCCAGGCGTTCTTCATTATAATATATATAACATTTTTTTTTCATATTCTTTGACGATCTTCAATACACGTGTTGTAAATTCGGGTGAAAGCGTACAGTATCATTTTGTTTTTCACGAGAATGTGCATTTGCAGGAACCTCGCTTTTAGAGCATATTGTTCTGTTCTATCGTCTGCGTAAGGAACATGCTGATCAACTTTATTTACACTTTACCTACATCGCGACAAGACATTGCGTGGGAGGGGGGAGGGGGGCATGGATCACTACATAACACAAATAGCAATAAATTGTTGTACAATATACATAATAAAAAAGAACAATAACACGCAAAATAATGAAATTATACAGAATATGCAAAAATTACCGCAAACATACATTCTAAATAATAGAGACACTTCGGGAGAATAATTCCATTGGTGTCGACGTTATCATAGGGAGCGGAAGAGGAGTTCATTATTGTTTTTCATTCTTATATATTAGTTTATTTTCTTGTGTATTAGTTTCTACAGTTATAGTCTTCTTAATCTTAATTAATCTCGATGAAGCGAGACGCACGTCGGGTCTGAGAGGTATTCGTGTAAATTAACGACATTCTTACTATAATAAATACCATAAAAATTTAAGCCGTACTTTCTGCCTTCTTATTGTTAATGGCTCTCGTGCTAATGTACTTTATATTTTAGAAATACTTGGAAAACGAATTACAGTTATTACTTACAGATATGGCTGCTTGATTTTGCACTTTTTCCAGTGTATCGACAAGGCGCCGCTGATGATTGTACTGTTTGTTTTACTTTTTACTGGATTGTCGCCCCTTTTCGCACCATACGTTCTTTTTTATGTGTGTTGCCTAAAGCAACGTGTAATGTTAGTTTTTGCAGGCAGTAGTAGGCATGCCACTTTTTGTATAGAGCGCAGCGAATTAGCTTGATCCTTGGGAATGTACAGCGGAATTGCATTTGAATCTAATTGCAGTTTACATTTAATTGAATTTATTATTGTATTTATATTTAAGCTTACGAAATGAATTATAAAAACCTTACGTTATTCTTGAAATGTGTTGCAACACACCCACGGAAAATCAAAGAAGGAAGAGTGTGTACAGCAGAACTGGGCTCAAACTACGATTTTACAAATTTTTCATAGCACATGTTAACTTTCGTTGGTGCGCCTTGGTTGAGGTCTGTGATATATTTTATTTATTTAAAAAGTATGTATGAAATACGCCACAAATATGAACAGGTAACAGAAGTCTGCGTATTTTGAACTGTGTACAGTTTTGCTGTCATAGAAACATTTCTAACCGAAAAAAAAAAGCGAGAAAGAAAGGAGCACGATAAATTATTACCAGCAATATCTGCGAAATGCACTGGAACGTTTTGAAACTGCTGCCTGTAGGGACATTCAGAAGGCATAGAAGAAATTGACTTATCTGCTTGTCACGGACATTCCACGGCCGCTTATACACATACACACAGTTTATCTAACCGCAGCAACTCTACTGAACGGGCCTTTCTTTGTAACTCGTTTTCTTTTGACGCCTAAATGTATAATGTCAGGGTATAATTTTCCGAAGAGCTGCTCCTAAATGTTTTTTATTCTTCTCCCCTTTACTGTCCCTTATAAAGCTATTGCTAGAGACACGGCACCTTCAAGACCCGCGTGAACGCATTGTTCCGGCTCGATATTGAGATGTACTTGTCTAGGCGTGTTGTGTAGACATATCCTTCCTGTTGAATACGAACTGGGGAGCTGCGCGCCGCCGCGAAGGGTGATTATGCCAAGTCAAACGAGCGTGGTCCATCTTGGTTGCTGTGGTACTCTCGACGTTTTAGTCCACAACAAAAGGAAGTCTCGTTTTGATTTCATTAGTTCGGCTGAAGCTTTGCTGGTGACCTCCGGCCGTAAGTACGCCTGAATGGCATGCTTGCGCACACGGGACTTCAGGAAGACTGAAATTGGGGCAAGGCGCGCTCACTTCCGGCGACGAAGTTAACTCGAACTGAAAGCAGATGTTGCTGTACACCCAAATCGTGTGTGCGCAAGAGCGCGTGCCACGTTTAACGAGTAAAATGAGAACGAGCGACCACGTGTGCGAAAGAGAGGTAGTTGGAAAAAAGATAAAGAAAAAGGCCCAGTGTCCTGTCTTTGTTTCCGTGGCTGCATTCGCGACCCGATTCTTGGTCATTTCACTCGTACAGACGTCCGCTGTACCGAGTAGACAAGCGAAGTACTTCGCTTGTCTTAGTGATTCCGTAACCGGAACCTCGCAGATTATGCAGCATTACCTCGAACGCCCGAGCGTTCTTCACACAAGTGTCGATGTCTGTACATTTGACGTCGCGTGTCCCCGCTTCGCTCTGGGGTGGAGATACCTGTAAGGCAAGAAGAAAAAAAATTTCGGGCCGAACCATTCATATGGTGGCGGATTAGCCAGCGAAGCTGTCGATCGCAGACCGAGCAAATATGGCCAAACTCCGCATCCAGAAACATTGTCTTGAATTTCGAATTCGCCCCGGTGAAACTCAAAGCAGGTGGCAACTCGCGCTTCTGCCTCTTGGACGCTGCAGATTCTACCTAGCTTGACGTTTGCGAGCGGCCTCCAGTGCGCGATCGTCTTCGGTAGCTTGCGCTCGACGATTAGACTCTCGCATCTGCTCTCAGTCACAGGCCGCATTCACGCGGCGCCTTCAAAGGTGCCAAGTCCTCTTCCCATCTGACAACGGTTCCGCTTCCGCACGGGCACGTTGTCGTCGGTCATAGTCGCGTCTCTGCTGTCGACGCCTCTCCTCGTACTCGGCTTGTTCTTCAGCCGTGCGCACTGTGTGGTCTTCGCACTTTTCCCATTTTTGTTGGAGTTGCAACAGTTGCAGCGGTTTACCTCTGCAATGCACAATGCGGTTCTTACACACCGCGGCGGCGACCGCGGCGAATATCCCCGTGCTTTCCCGCCACAACTGCCACGCCGTTGTATTGAGGGCCGACGACAGCAGACGATAGCAGACGCATCCTTCAGCAACGGTGGCCAGCGCGGGCCAGTGCGCTCCCCCACTCCGCTGGTGCGGCGCGCGGTGAAATCACGTTTCCTTTCTTTCTTCTCCGCCGCAGAATCGTTCGTTCTCCCCTATTCGGCGCTCGCGCCGCCATCTTTTCTGTTCACTTCACGGACGTTAGCCAGGCCATATACCCCCCCCCCCCCCGGCCGCGAGACCACGAATACGACTCATTCATATAGACCGTTTTTTCGTAGGCGCCGCCATTTTGTGAACGCAGTGGCGCCGCCTATGAGCAGCGCCATACTGGCTTGGGTGAAAGCGATGTTTTGCATGGCAGGTATACGCTCGGCGGTAAGTTCTGGCGTTTGTTCTCGCGGTCGTGCGCCCTGTTTTGTATAACGCGCGTTTTCTACGAGGTAAACGGTTCTGTGAGACGTGCTGAAGTGGTTTAAGGCGTCATGGCCGGAATTTCTGCTGGCGTTGAGGTGGACGGAACACGCAGCGCGACGTGTGAGCGCATAGTTGAGCCTACAATCGGCCTCGGAGCTCAGTTGTGTATTTCTGAATGTTCCAATTACTAATGTGACCTTATTGCAGTATTATCCTCTATTTCTAAGCTGCGGTTTAGGAGCCATGAAACGTAAGCGACGATCGTAACAGCGTGGGTACCGTTCTGCTACGATAGGAGTTGTGCTGTTATACTTTGGCAAGCGTTCAAACTGTTCGCTGCCGGTTACATTGCGCGACCATACTTGGTTCGATGGATGAGGTTTCCGCCCCTGAATAAAATAGTTTTGGCAAGTAATAGCAGCATACCGTACAGTCTGAATTAAGATTGTCCAGCAAAGGGACTGTTTACGAACTGCGCGAGCGTCCTAAGCAGTCGTATGTGCTGGATTACATATATCTTTGTTCTATATACCGCATGGTCCAAGCATACGGCATCAGCGGTTATATATTTATAAGCGTTGTGCGGCGTGACTATGCGAGGTCCTACTGCGGCGTTAGCCCGTTTTATCTTGCTTTTTCGAGAAAGAGGATGAGAACCAAATTTTTTTTTCGGTTGCGTTCGTTCCGTTCTCTACGACGCACTCACACGTATTACGGAAATTTTGTCCTCAAAAATAGGCATCGCATTCTTTTTATGCGATCCCTCTCATATATTATGGCTGTATGCAGGCCAAAAAGATAATGCCGAAGCGCACAGCTTACATATGTATCGTGCTGGTTCACCGAATGCAGTAATCGCTGTGTTGAGCAGCGCCATGCATCGGCCTCATGCAGGAAGGCTAGCGTATACATATGGTAATTCGAAGCCTACCAGTCTTGAAATGCGCGAGAACGATGCCGGTGCATCAGAAATATTTGACATCAGAAATATTTGATAGCGCCTGCCGCTCAGATGTTTCTTAGTTGCCTTAGGTTGGGAGGGGGGGGGGGCGGCGTTCACGAACATGCGCTCTTATGCTTCATGTTTTACTCCCTATACGCCAAGCGAGCAGATAGTGAGCAGGTTTACCATTTCATGCTGCTAATACAGAGACACCGGTTTTCTTTGTTGAATTAAAACCGATATAAGCAAAATAGTTCACAACACATACACACCGCGACTGATAATGTGCGTACACCGCGGCTGATAAAGCGCGTCACATTTTTGCGCCCCCAAGAGATATTTCCGCCTACTGTAGTTACCATATATGAACGGACATGGCGTAAATTTCACAAAGTACAATCTAAAGCATCTCGAAATCGTTCCGCAGCACGCGACAGCAATACTTTCAAGCAGCGCCGCACCGGATCGCCCAAGCCAGAGAGGAGGAAAGGCGCTCCGCGCGCCCTATCCTCCTCGCCCGATGAAACGGTCTATAGGTCCGTCAGAGAAACAGCTTCGCTGTAAAAAAGCTTTCGGTGATAAAACATACGCCAGAAAAAATTGGCCCATTACGGGACGCGATGATGCGAGATACGAAGTTTGAAATAGTTATCGTCTGATCTACCTCCGTAAAGGCGCGCTCACACTAGCGGGAGACTTCCCGCAGCGGCACAGCGTCAACGTCAACGCTGCATCGCAGCTCCTCCGAATGACGCTCACACTGCGTGCGTTTTCTCACTGCGGTTGTCTTGGAATGTAGAGAGAGGAGGCGTTGAGGGAGGACCCTAACGAGCAGAGAGAGAAGGGGATAGTCACGTGACACCAGAGAAGACTGGAAAGCGCGCTCTTTTCCCGCGTCGTCGTCTTGATCGTCTGCTAGCTCTCCTCCCGTCGCCCTTTTTGTCACGAGGATGGCTGGTTCGAACGATGAGCTGTTGGCTACGGTAAACGTACTCATACTTGCTTGTTCGCTGCTTCTGCACCGTCGCCTCAAGTCGCATGTTCATGCTGGCAAAGCAACCGCCGAGTGTCCCGCAGCACGCGCGCAGCCTCCGCCGACGGGGTCACTGAACTGAGACCGACGTCACGGTTCACGGTCGGCCCCCATTGGCTGTTCTCGTCAGCGGCGCGGGAAAAATAGCTACCGGACCCATCACTCTGCGGGACGGCACAGCAGCCTGTCTGCGGGAGAAAAACCGGTTTGTGCGGGAAGCGGCGCGCGGAAAACGTTCTGCGTTGCGCGTTTTCCCGCCACTGTGAACGCGCCTTTAGGTCAGCGCGGTATTCAATAAAGTAAAATTCTGTTTTCCAATAATTTGCCTCCTTTAAAGAGCCGTTTGTAAATAAAGTTGATGATCTCTCTCTTTCTCTCTCTCTCTCTCTCTCTCTTTTAAAATTAATGAAAATGGGGTTTTGAAAGTCTACTTTGCCAATGTCAATTGGTTAAACGTTGATCTTTAGTGTACATTTAACTGCATTTAGGTCACGGGGGGCCAGGACGACCGAGTGTTGAACAAGTTGGTGAGGATTCGTGCTACTGAAAGGCAGGCGTGTCAACAGGCGTGTGTCCTTGTTTGCACGCCTACCTTTCAGTAAGCGAGGCCCGTAGTCTTGTCCGATCACTTCCGGCGTGATGTCTGCAGCGTCTGACACTCGTTGACATCATGACGTTTGCCTGCACTCTCAATGCACTCAACAAAACTACGCATCTGTCTTTGAAGGTCGCGGTGACGGGAAGTTGTGTGTGTCCGCAGGTTACCGTGGGTCCTCACGTCTCTGCTTCCGGGCTTTCCGCCGATCGGCGCGCACCGAAAGCGGTGTCGCCGAATGTGATCGACAGAAGCCTGAAACCATTGATGGCGTGCCGGCCGCTCCAACGCGATTGCAATGCATTGGTCCGGTTAGTATAGCAGTGCACGCGGACAGTGCGGGCAGCTGAAATTTTCCAACGCTAGCCCCGCTGGCTGCTGTCGCTCATACTTTTGCATTGGTGGGCAGTGGCAGTGGAATAGCATTGGATAAGAATAGCGATTTAGGCGAGTTGGTCAAAGTTCATTACATGATTTGCAGCGCGAAGCGCCAAAGTGCAGAAAGAAAATAACAAGGGGTTAGCGAAAGGACAGACAAGGGTCGCTCGTGTCCTTCTCTCGCTAACCCCTTCGTTATTTTCTTTAAGCAGTTCGGTGCTTCTCATTGCATATCACGCCATGATAGTCGAATAGACTGGTGCTGTACGACCTCCTTGCTCACAGTACTGCAGTGCCCGCGTCTGTCTCTGTCCTGGCATCAGTGCTCGAGAAAGGAGGTCGAAGTGGTACTTCGCTGCTTCCCCGGACCATTTTGTAAACAACAACAACAACAACAACAATGTGCAGTTCGCGAGAATACGCGCACATAAGCATTCAAGGAGTAGTAATACGAGCGATCTGCTTAACATTCGTAGGCAGTAAAAAAAAAAAAAAGTGCAGCAAGAGAGCGTAGGAGGCTTCCGGAAATAGGCGAACCTGAGCCGCAAAGCAACGCTATGGTCGCGTTCTTTTTTTTTTCAGAGCTTCATTTAACGTACACGTGTCACGTGTGCGACGAGAACTTATTGATTTTTATCTACTGTTACACTCGGTTGGGGCCCATGCTGACTATTTATAGACCGTTTCGGCCTTGGTCGGTGCTGCAGGCACCGTGCCAATACGTTTGGTTGGCGATCAAATTTGTAGCATGCCTCTCTAGTTTTCTGGAGTGTCTTTTGTTGCTGACAGGGCATAATCCGTATAGAGCTTTGTCTCTTGTGCGCTTCAACGCTTTTTTTTTTTTTGTCAACTAAGTGCAGCATGGGGGGGGGGGGGGGGGGAGGGGGGCTGTGCTTCGTGTTTCTACGCCATCTGCGGCTAAGCTCAGGGTCGCGGCCTCGATTGCTGGCTGTAGCGACCGCATGCGGTTGGGTAACTTACGTTACCGCCTGCCTCATATTGAGCAACATCCGAACGTGCGGTGTTTGGATAACTCGCGGTTATGCGAGCGTCATAGGAGGTGAAGCTGAAAGCGTGGTCTCGTTCGTCAGGGGCACGCGCGCTTCCCCGTCACTGTTGTAATTTCCGCCTTCGTTTTCAGCCACTTACATTCTAGAAGTCGTGTAATTCATGGTTGCCTTGGCATGCCAACGCGCCTTCGCGTGCCGGCCCGTCAAGATGGCGCGCGTTTTTGTCATAACAGACCGATGTCTCGCTGATTCGTGTCCTCTTATTAAAGGTCACACGAGAGGGCATTCCGTACAAGTGGGGATAATTGTACTACCCGTTATAACGTTCAGGACAGCAACAGTACGCACCTCCTCTATACCGCGTAAGTATATACCGGACACTTTTCGTTTACTGGACAAGTATGTGAGATTCATCGGGCTTACTTTGTTTACGATACATCCCTGGTAAATAAAGCTTGATCATAATTCCCGTGATACACACCTGCACAAGTGTGGCAACACGTTGCGCACAAGGAGGCACTTTTTTTGTTTGTTCGCTGTTGCCTCGTCTTTGGATGGTTGCTTTCTCACTTGCCCTCTGTCCATTGTCTCTTCCTCTCTCGCGGTTTTCGAGGCCATCCGTGCGATCAAGGTTATATCACCCCTAGTTTCGGTAGCGTTCATTTGGCTGTCGTCACTTCTTGGTTAGGGCTTCGGACGCAGCTGTCTCTACGTGAATGAAACTTCGGCTGGGGCTTGTTGGTACATAGTATTTTTAAGGTGAAAAAATTCAGCGCAAACACCCAGGACAACCCACAAAAAAGAGACAAGCATTGGGGCTAACAACTGCTTTATTCTTCTTTCGACAGCGCGTACATGTGCCCTTAACCATTTAACCGCGCATGCGCACGCAAACAAAAATACGCATGTCACACCAGAGCCAGTTACCGAAGAGGTGCGCGCAAGAAATTATATTCGGCTGAGTACAGGGACAAGGAGGTCAATGGCCACGAGGTAGCGGTAGAGGTAGCGGTAGCATACGGTAGCGTCGTCATCCGGGAGCGCGCTGTTCAGGTTGTATGAGGTACGGCCTCCGAGATTGCGTGAAAAAAAGCATTCAGATGTATTCGTGTTGTAGAATCAACCACAAAAGTTTACGGACTACGGGATCTCGGAAAACGTTCAATTTCCGAGCAGCCTGTAACAGTAGTCAGTAAAACCAAATATCACGATGTTGTTGACATGTGCTAGTAGAGGCTGTAATTGCGAATTATAGGCTGCGTTGTGAGACCGCTCAGGCATTCAGCTTTTTCTCAAATATAGTGTTCCGTAAAATATTGTGGTTGGCTGTACGTTGTCTGCAAAACAGCAGTCAACATCGTGTCACTCAAGCGATCGCGCGGATTCTAGACGAGTGTTTGCACGTGCGCATGCATGTTATCGCGTGATATTTCCATTTGGCTGCCAGCGATACTGCCCGTGTTTTTTCTTTCTTTGTTGTTGGATCAGAGTTTTACAAGGTCGCTGCTCAGGTGGATTATATTAGGATGCGGACATAACTTTCTCGACAAGTTGAAATGACCATGCAGCTAATATAAAAAGATGCACTAATAAGCTTTTTTTTTTCTCGTTTAATCACTTACGAGATTGCGAAATTGAAACCGAGACGTAGTGAAGTCAAATCTGCCTTGCGGAAAGCTTGAGGCTATAGCACAACTTTCGAGATATCTGTCCATACCAAAAATTTGCTAAAATATGCATTGACGTTGCAGTCATTATCGTTCATAACTCTTAGAGAGAGGCTCGATCTTGTGAAACTGTAACAGGAAGGCCAATATATTTCGTACCACATTTTGAACACGCAAATGTCAAATATGGTTCTGCTCTTAGGATTTCCGCTAAGCATGCATGACTTCATAACTGCTAAATTTCACAAATTCAGCATCATGAGCAAAGCGAGAACAAAGTAAAAGCGGGAGCCAACGTTTCGACTAGTGCACTTGTTTTTCCTCAAGGCGACATAGGCTTTCCTCGGCATAATATATATATATATATATATATATATATATATATATATATATATATATATATATATATATATATATATATATATATATATATATCATTATAAGGGTTATTCTAAAGGGCAGAGGGGGTAAGTCGGGTGGGCGAGGCAACGACTGAGGGTGTGTTAGCGGCGGAGGTGTAGAGTTGAAAAGAGCGCTGTGCTATTCAACGTTGGTGGAGGAATGAGGCAGCGCCGCGTGTCAGCCGGGTGACGTCACGTCAATCGGCTGACACGCGGCTGCCTCACATTTAAATAAGACAACACTTAACATTTAACACTTAAATACGACAAAGCACACCACTGAGTGTAAATGTTTACTAATTTTGCGGCTTTTCCCTTCCGTGTCTGGACAAACGTGAAACCGTCGCGCGTGGAAGCTGCGTCGGTTGAGCGTCTGTTCTGAGCAACCAAGAGCACTCTCAGTCGCTGCCGGACTACATCGCGCAGTTATACATGTGCAGCGGCCACGCCCCCGTAGCTTTCCCTTCATAGCCACAGAAAGTTGTCCGCGAGTATACACGCTCATCATGCTGTTGCCGATGCCTTTACATCAACAACTGAATAACAGGCAGCCCGTCATTGCACTGACACTTTTGTAACCTTCGGCTGAACTCAACGCCATAAAATGGTGCCACTTTTCTCCCGTATTCCTTAAATAGTAATACCTTCACGAACAAGCTAAACCTGGAGTATTTCAACATACTGTTGTCCTCATGCTCCCGTTATCAACTGCCGTTGACTGCGCATGCGCGAATTACCGGACTCGGTATGTTCTGTTTCCGTCCGGTAAATCTGTAACACGAAGAGAAAATCTCACGCACCTCTAGCCAAGCCAAGACAAATCATAGTCCTAGCGGATCTGCAAAATGACTGCGCCGATTGCGTATATCGACGCTTCAGCTGTTACGCGACCGCGTTATGCAATAAGTGACGATATGTTCTTGTTAAGAGGAAGCTTTAGCTCGGGTGCTCCTATCTAAATACATGTAAAAGGAGAATTCGTTTTTCTCGGCAACCACTGCACCAGATGTAACGAGGTTTGTTGCACTTAAAAGAAAAACTTAGTCTAGTGACTGTTCGTTTCGAATTTCTTTATTTAGGTCGTCAATTTTTTATTAAAATTGGCAAAAATCGCAAATTTTCAGAAAACGAAACTATCAAGTTTACAACTCTGTAACTAAGCAATGCAAAATGATATCAATTCTGCGAGTTGCATCTAATAGTACAGCTAAAGCGGACAGAATTGATACGTTAGAAATTAATCCATAAAAATAAGCAATATGAAAATAGAGCTTTTACAGAACCCTTGTACACAACGTGACGAATTCACGTAAGATATAAATTGACATATCGAATTTGTCTGCTTTGAATGTTCTAATGGATGCCGTTTACAGAACTGCGAAATCTGTTCTTGATGCAGGGTTATTAATAAATATGTAAACTTCGCGCTTCTACTTTTTTCGAACTTTCGAATTTTTGAAAATTCTTTTAACGACAGTCAGGCCCTAAATCGAAATTCTGCTTGCGACAGTCACTAGAACTTAACTTTTTCTCTCAAATGTAACAAATTTCATTAAAATCGGTCCAGGCGTTATCCCTTCGTTTTACATGTATTTGAATAGGCCGCATCGGAGTTGGGCCCGAGCTAAAGCTTCCTCTTCGCGGGATCGAGTCCCGGCCACGGCGGCCGCATTTCGATGGGGGCGAAATGCGAAAACACCCGTGTGCTTAGATTAGGTGCACGTTAAAGAACCCCAGGTGGCCAAAATTTCCGGAGTCCTCCACTACGGCGTGCCTCATAATCAGAAAGTGGTTTTGGCACGTAAAACCCCAAATATTATTAAGCTTCCTCTTAAAAAGATTACTTGACAAGTGACCATTTGGCGACTCGAGCAATTGGGCAGAGATTAAGCGATGAAAACCGGGGCGCTATTCCGGACGCTGTCGAGTTCCGACGTATTGTCGAATTCGCCATTTTACACTCTTAAACAAAATTACACCCTCTGGGTCGTATTTTGCCACGCAACGATAATCGTCATCTTTCTTGTCCGCATTTCCTTTCTTTAACGCTGCGAGCCCGGTGCTTCCAAGTCACGAACGGCATGCGCGTTATCAGCGTGACATGGCATTCTCGGAAGTAGCGAGCGCAGCGTTTTCAAGAAAGGCAACGCAAGCAAGACAGATGGCGATTATCGTTGTGTCGTAAGATACGCCTCAAAGGATGTATATTTGTTTGAGAGCGTGTCTAAGAAAAGTTCACACCCTTTGAGTCGTATCTTGCCACATAACGATAAACTTCATCTGTCTTGTCCGCATTTCCTTTCTTTAACTCTGCAAAACCGGTACCCCTCAGTAACGAACGGCATGCGCGTTATCTGCATGACATATATCATTGCCGGTAGGAAAGTAGCAAGCGCGGCGTTTTCAAGAAAGGAAACGCAAGCAAGGCAGATGACGGTTATCGTTGTGTGGCAGATATGCACCCCAATCGGTGTAAACTTTTTTTTGGAGTGTACGCTCTTTTCTCGACATTCCGCTATTTTCTTCGAGGCGTGACGTAGGCGCGATGCGTACAAAATGACGCTGACGGCGCCTATTTGCTTTCGTAACTTGACGCAATCTTGACGTCGTTGGATACGGACCCATTACCTGGCATCACTCAAGTTCACCCACCACGTCCAATCGCCGTCGCATTCCAATTATGGTGCGCTGGAGCGCGTCTACCACGTTACCGGACCCGTCAGACAGGTTGGCGACCCCCACCTCATGCGCCGCACGTCGAGCTATTGTCTCACCCCCGCCCCTCCCTCCTGTTCGACTCTTCCCGAAAGTGCAACGGGAGGCTGGCACGGTTCCAGGTAGTTGATCTTGGTCCCGAGCAAAGCTGTTTTGTGGCTCTGAAAGTTCGTTCGAGAACAACCCGTCTCTTCCAGCTGAGCGCTTCCAGACGAGGAGGCGACGCCGGAGGCAAGTCAGCCCTCGGACAATGGAGGCTTAGTATCTGATACGGGTTGTATTTGGACCCAAGGTATTAAACTTCTTTTTGCGAGTTGGTGGAGTGTTTGAAGCCTGCTTCATCTCCGCCGCGGGTCCGCCCGGTTTGGAGCGTCCCCATTGGCCGAATGTGACGGCACTTGCACGGGCGCCTACCATTGGAGGAAAATGACGACACGTGAGCTGGCTCGACGATTGGCCGAAAATGACGTGACCACGAGAGACCGAAGGGGTTAAAAGCGAGAGACAGGAAGAGTTTTTTTTTTCGTTCTTGTTGTCACGGGCCACGGCGTCCGCAGCGTCCGGCCGTGGATGACTTTATGGCTGTTTATTACTTTGTGTTATTGCTGTAAATAATGTAAATAAACCTTCAGTTCTCAAAATCCTCCTCAACGTCGGCCAACTACCGTACTCAACGGCAAGATCTAATAACGTTTTGCCTAAGAAACTGAAATGAAGGTAATGAACCTGGCGCTCTTGATAAAGCGAAACAGTCGTCCTCGGTAAAAAAATATCTAGCTCAAAGCGTACGATTATTCCGTCGAAAACTTTTCTCGCTTCTATCGTCTGCTGCGTACAAGCCGTCGCTTGTTTCATTAGCCAGGATGCGCGTCTCCGAAAAACAGCATGAGTCATCGTGCATTGTCGCCAACGCGCGTTTTCTACCTTGAGACAGCATACGCGACCGACCAGTGGTGATGATCGCACGCTCCCGCCCGCGTTATCGCTATCGCGTGAAGCGTAAGTGACTCAGCCCGGCTCGTCTGGCTGAGAAGCGGTCGAATATCACCCACAGCGATGCTGTGCTGCCGCCACAGGTGGCCGCTTGCATGACGCAAGCGCCGGCTCTGCCATTTCGCCCCCCCCCCCCCCCCCCCCCCGTTAACTTCGCTGCTTACTCACATGGATGGATGTTATGAGCGTCCCTTTTGGGGCGGTGGGTTGCTCCACCAAGCTCTTATTTTATTGCCTGATGTCCTGCCTATGTTAAAGAAAAAAGAAAAAAAACCTGTCATGATTAATTCCCATATATAATCGAAGTTTCTTAACCCCTATTGTCAACATTGTTTTTGTACGCCTCCGTTGTTTGTCGCTTCCCTACTTTTCGTTTCCCACACCGCGTGATGAAAGGCGCCACCTTGCGCACAATTCTTTACATTATTTTTACAAAGTTGTCATAACCTCTGATGATGTGAAAAGTTATTAATATTCATTACAATAGGGAATGCAATAGTGAAAAGTGCAAAAGTCGCAGAAAACATGTCGTGTTCAACCAATATTTTAAAAAAAACGCGTCTTTTTAAAGAATGATGACTCAAAATACAAATGCCAACCCTGCACGAGAGCGATGCAAATGCTGAGCACGAAATTTTTCATGGCCTTAAACGACGGGAAAAATGCGGCGATACACACGCCTCTCGGCCGCCGTTGCATATGGCCGGTCGTTAGCATAATTCGCGCTGCTCGTCGTGCTAAAGATTATGGCGGAAAATCTTTGCAATGACGGCCCAGTCAAATTGACTTTTACAAGACGGCCCTTCCTGTGACGCTCCTCGCGTGATATTCCTCCAGCCAATCAAGCTGACGTGGCGCCTGTCTTGGACCGCCACCACATATTCGCGAAATTGCGGGTGCATTGCACGGGCATCTACATGCTACCGTTCGCTTTATTTTTCAAGCGTTTATATAGCAGTACACTCTTCAAAAAGGTGCCACCCTTTGGATCTTGTCACACAACGACAATCTTTAACTGTCTTGCGCACCTTTTATTTAACGCTGCACGCCCGGCACTTCCAGGTCACGAACCATGGATGAAGGAAACATGTACGACGGTGCATTACGTCACGCAGCCAGCCTTGGCAAGCGAACGCTCTGTGAAGCCACAGTGGTGGCCCAACATGTGACCTCTTGCGTCGAGATCACAGAGCAAGAGTCGATATTTGCTGAGACTTTTGGTTCCCAGTAACTGTGCCATTAGCTTTTACAGCGAAAGCTGCATATATGACTAACCTCCCGTAGTTTTTTCGGCGTCCCGCAACAGAAACGGACTTAGCGATTTTTAACAAACTCATACGGGTGCAGTGCGGCGGCGCAAATGTCAAAATGCCGAACAGTTTAGAACGCTCTCCGTGAACAATAGCGTGACGTCAAGGTTATCGCAGTATATAAACAGGAGAGGTATCGGCGCTCAAAACAGCTGCGTTTTCTATGGGGCGGACACATAGTTCGTACAACCGAAGAACAACATGCGTACGAGGAGCGTCGGAGGGAACAGCAACGATAATGTAAACGGCGCCGGCGCGAAGCGACCACCGACGAAGAACGTTCCCTTGATACTGAGCGAAAACGACAATCTTGAGCCCAGGCACATCCGAACGAGCAACGGCGCCAGACTCGCAACGCAAAAAATGAAAACCATTCCACTCTGTGAAGATGGAATGGCAGCAAAAGCATTTTGCTTTTTGTCTGAGAGCTTTGACTGTCGTCAGCTTTCGCTGCCTTTCGATCTTCACAGAGTGAAATGGTTGTCATTTTTGTTCGGTGCGGGCTTGTTCAGCTGCCATGCCGTGGCTCTGCCTGCAGATCGGGAACACTAAAACCAACCGCGCACTTTGACGTGCGATCGCGTGTTGGGCCACCAGGTTTGGCTTCAATCGCGTTGCGTTTGGCTCCCTCCTACCTTTTTTCCCTCCATGTCACGAATGGCGTGCCCGTCAGGAAAGTAGTGAGCACAAAGTTTTCAAGGAAGGAGACACCCTTAAAAAAGTTAACACCCTCTGAGGCGCATCTTGTCGTATCTGTCTTGCCCGCATTTCCTTTCGTTAACGCTGCGATACCGGTACTTCCCAGTCATGAACGTTACGCGCGCTATCAGCGTGACGTAGCATTCTCGACAAGAAAGGATGCAGCGCAGCATTTTCAATGAAGGAAACGCAAGCAGGGCAGATGGCGATTATTGTTGTGGGACAAGATACGCCCCAAAGGGTGTTAACTGTTTGAAGAGTGAAGGCAAGCAAAGCAGATTACGATTACTCTTTAAGAAGTTTGCACCTTTTGGGGCTTGTCTTGTCCCACAACTATTATCTTCATCGGCGTTATTGCGTTTCCGTTCTTGAAAACTCGGCGCTCGCTTCTTTCCTGTCCAGAATGCTACGTCATGCTGATAATGCGCAAGCCGTTCGTGACTTGGAAGTGCCGGACTCGCAGTGTTAAATAAAGGAAATGCGGGCAAGACAGAAGACAATTATTGTTCACTCTTAAAACGGTTGCACCCTTTGGGGTGTATATTTGTCCCACAACGATAATCGTCATCTGCCTTGCTTGCGTTTCCTTTCTTGAAAGCTCGGCGCTCGCTACTTTCCTGTCGAGAAGCTGCGTCACACTGATAACGCGCATGCCGTTCGTGACTGGGAAGTACCAGGCTCGCAGCGTTAAAGAGAGGAAACGCGGGCCAGACAGATGACGATTATTGTTGTGGGACAAGATACGCCCCAAAGGGTGTAAATTTTTCTAAGAGTGTGGTCACGGTCTTGTCACCTTTGCAGCTCCTATGGCGCGTCCCGTCCTGGAGGGCTGTTGAGAGGCCGGATTTTTGCGACGGGAGTGAGTTGGGGATGACGGAAAGAGGTGTTTTCACCCGGTACAAGAAAGAGGTGTAGCAGTGTAGCTCACTATATAGTCGCAGCATTTGCCGCGGCCCGAGAAGACCTGCGGGAAGTGGGTCTGGGTCCGGTGTACCGCTCGCGTGGAGCGCCTACTTGTGCTGGTCGACTGCCGCCATGCTGCTACCCTCACAGCTCTTGTCTTAGTAATATGGCGCTTCAGTCTTCAGTTCGTTTGTGATGGTGTTTGAGAGATTGCGAAGCGCGCGCGTCACGTAGTGGGCTCTCTCATAGAATAGTGGGCATAGAATCAAATAGAAGGCTTCGCTACTGAATCGCGGCCATGGGCCGGTATAATTTAGTGGTTCCTTCTGGTGAATTTTATGCCACTCTTATCATCCAGCGTTTGCGGCTGGCCGATCCCCTTGGCCACTTGGGCGGAGCGCCGCTCCAACTACGGACGAAGCGCCAAAAGGAAGGACGCCGGGAAAGGCGTCGGTAAAAAATCGCGCAGCCAGTGCAGTGTCGTAGCGACCCGCAGGCCTTACATCGGCATGCTTGACCATGTGGATCGCCGATTCACAAAACCAGTTCATAGGCTTCATTTCGCCAACTAAAAGGGCTTTGCTTCTACAAGTGCGATACTTATGCAATGGGAAAATTTACCGGAATATTTTACTTAATATGTCCTGACGGGCTAGTTGGTGATTCATTTTATGAATGTCCTCCTCATTCATGCATGCATGAAACTCTTATTTTTTTCCAAATGCTCTGCTTCACCAAAATCATGGAACATTTAAAAAAAATATGCACTGTCGTCGGATCTTGCCGAATTGCGTTATCTGCCAGTGCGTCGCCGTACCATTATACTACTGCTTTTTTCTCGAACACAGGGCGCCCCCCGAGTGCAGTTATACCACCGAACAGCCATTCGATTACTTTTGGTTGGATTTATTATTTCTTGAAAGTTTACTGGGTTGGGGGGTTTTGCTGTGATCCGATATTTGTCAGCACACCGCATGATGCTATTGGAAGGACGCCACCGTCTTCTCTCCCCCCTCATTAAACAAAAATCGAGTAATTTTGGCGGATAGTTAAAGCAGTTACAGTATAGTGCTCGTGCGTGCGCCCTCTCTGGTGGTCAATATTAATCCGGAGTTCCCCCACTACGGCGTAGCGCATAATTGTGGATTTGGCAAGCGAAACCCCGGAGTTCATTTCAGTGCATGCGCCTTACAGGGCGATGCTTGGCAGCGCTCGTTTAGGTTTGCGGCGGACACGGGATGCTGTGCCTGCACGCGAGCTGCGGAAGCCGATACGCCAACTGCGCCAACCCTCTTCCATTTTGCGCGCGTCCCCACGGCGGCAGTCGCAGGTCGGCCTCTCCAGCTGCCGCCAGCCTTGCGCAACCGCGGTGCTGGACGGCGCCGGATGTGAAGCCGCCTGCGCACCTGTGTCTCGGCTGCTACCCGAGTCAGCCGGACTCCGCGATCGTGTGCCATCCGTTCGGCTAGTACGAACAACTCTTCTTCGGCGAGGCTCTCGCCGTGATGCCATTGCCCGGTGCCTGAAAACGCACACAGTGATCGCTCAAGCCAGAGTAAACCTTCCGTGCCGCTGAGGAATGCATTGGCTTTATTTGAACTTTGCCTCTCTTCCTTTTGTCTCTCGTTTTTTTCCCTCCTCAATCGATTTTTCTCCAACCTGACGCAACGTTGGTTCGACATGACGCAACACGCTGATGCATTTTTTTTGTACGGGCCACTGCAAGCTCGCAATGCGGTCATGATGCGGCCGCGAGCTTCTTTCGAAGCGCGCCAGATAGAGATAATGAACATTCGACCAGGGCGCAGTGGCTTGGTATTGGTATTCAGCGGGTGAGCTATCTTTGAAGGGCCTGCACTTTGTGCTCCTTGCGTGAATCTTGTTGGGCCCTTTACGGAGAGCATGCAGGTCTGTGGGTACAGCGGACCGCGAAACTTTTCAAGACGACAAATTCAAGTCCCACGTGATTTACCTACTTTGTCAGAGATATCCGTAATTAATTTGATGGTTGGACGGGAAAGTATATAAACCTTCAAATCGTGTGCAAGTGTGTTGGCTGCAACAAAGTGCCTTTTTCTCGGATTCCCTATTACGAAAACTTCTAGGAGCTAACCTGGCAGGCTGACACAGTCTCTCTGACACGGTCCACAGGTGACTCGTCCTCCACCGCATAGCATACGCAAGTTATTTGAGGACACATCGCCCGTTTTGCCCACAAGGTCCCGCGTTTGCCGACTGAGGTGAGGGCAGGTGCATATTTGGTGCCACGACATGTCGCGGTCTGCAATGTTACCATGAACGGCACTGCACATTGTGGCCGATCAAGACATGTAATTCAAGCGAAAAAAAAGCACCGTGTTTTAATTATGCAGTATTTGAACCAATGTCGCACGGTATCCTGATAGTTTTGTTTCTCTTTCTTGGTCTTGCACGCTGCAGCAGCTGCAGCAACAGGGCCGGTATAACGTAAAACTATTCCAATATCTTTTTATTCCAAATTGGTCATTAGCCTTCCGTGATAGGTCAAAATGGCTGGGACTCTGCCCATCTTAGCTTGGCACCCGCCCACATGGGCTGGACCCGAACTATTCTGACCTATCACGGAGGGCCACTTGCGGATTTATAAAAACAGATTGCAATAGTTTCACGTTACATTGGCCCAGTAATAGCAATAACAGCACAGTAGAATATGGATGGTTATGCTCCAAAGCAGCACTATAGACTCACTGAACTGGAGGGACGAATCCGTGCATTACCATGTGATTAATAATGACTTGCTTTCTCATTAGGCTTGCATTCCTGCGAATGAGTGCCAAAATTGGTGTGTCAAGGGTACCGTCATTTCACTCTTGCCAATATTCCATTGCTTATGTCTGAAATTGAAGCAATCATATTGATTATTAGTAAGACTGTGCAGTTTCGACTGCTGATGCGCACTTGCTGTATTTTCAGAGCAGCTATTCTATTGTCTGGATGAGAGAAATAAAGTATCAAGCAACCAGTTGCTACTGACACATTTTTGCACTGTGCAAGTGAAATCGCATGACATTGTATTGCAGCAGAAGGGTGAAAGCTTACCTGCATAGCAAAATATTTAGCATAAATTTAGACGACTCACAGGCCAGCACGCTGGCTAAGTTTCGGAAACTGAACGTACATAAATGCATAAGAAAAATGTCAGTTGTGACGAATACTGCGAAGTCCTCCCTATTTGCGATTTTTGCTTCAAATTAGATTGCTGTCTCTGCGATATTAACTTTGGTGATAGGCTGCCTACCTAAAATCTTGCCAGTTATCTTGAAAACTCTGGACACATCACTTTTTCGTTGGTAGTTAACCATAATATCGTAATTGCGTAAGCCACTTCTGGCTAAGAGGTCATTTCTTAAAGGTGTACTGACGTGACATTTTTGACTGTCCATTTCTTAAACTGAAAGTTAAAGCCCCATCAAAAAATACTGGCACGGAGTCCGAGCATCCTACTATATACTGTACTATATACAGTATATATATGCTATATGCTGTACTATATAGTAATCGTTCCCTCGAAAGTTACGTTTTCTGTCCCCAGATCATGGCACATTGGGTCGCTCTGAGGCTCTATTCTTGACATTCCGCCATTTTCTTCGAGGCGTGACTTAGGCGTGATGCGTACAAAATGGCGATGATGGCCCCGTTTTGCTTTCGTAACGTGACGCAAACTTGATGTTTTGCCTTAGAAGTTGAAATGGAGGCACTGAACCGAACGTGTTGATAGTAAAAAAAGCAAAGCAGCTAGCTAGCTCAAAGCGTACGATTAGTCCGTCGAAAACACTTCTTGCTTCCGTCGTCTGCTTCATTAGCCATGATACGTGTCCCCGAGAAACAATGAATCATCATATATTTGCGCCAACGCGCTTGTTTTACGACAGCATACGCGACCAACTAGTGGAGATGAGCGCTTGTTGTAGGGCCGCGTTATCGCTATCTGGTGAGGCGCAATGGACTCAGGTCGATTCGGCTGACTGAGAAGCTGCCGAATATCACCGATTGCGTTGCCACCGCCACAGGTATCGGCTTGCCCGAAGCCATAGAGTTTCGTAGAATAATTACTAGGGAGAACTCTGGCGCTGCGAACGTTCAGCCACCATGGGAATGATGGGAAGAACATGGATTTCGTACTGATCTTCGTACTTGTGGATTCAGACGTTCTTGTGGCTTTGTTTAGTACGCTTTATCTGTATGCATTGTTTTAAACGTCAAATTAGAGCAGTCAAAACGGGCAGAAACAAATTATGTACAGGGGGACCTACAGAATGCGTTCAGACCAGACAGACGACTAGATGATATTTTTGTTCTAACTCAGTGCATAGAGATTGCAGTAGCTCTGAATATACTTTTATGGATAACATTTCTAGATATTAAGGCAGCCTACGACAACGTACACAGGGAGTTATGGGAAATTATCGAGCACGAAGGCATAGATGACTTATTTCGTGGAGATGCCGACGGACATATATAGAGACGACCGAGTACAAGTTGTACAGGAAGGCCGAAAATGTAATGAGGTGGTGGAAATTCACCAAGGACTGAAGCAAGGATTCCCTGTCTCCATTTTTGTTCACTTTTTGTTATACCGGTGTCGCACGAACATTTTTGATCGCGATGAAGCACGATCCGGATCGTAATTCTCGATTGCGATTGGTTCCCGCGCGAAGCTTGCGCAAAGGAGCCAAGCACGACTGAGAAATTCGATCCGGATCGGGCTTGATCGCGATCAAAAGTGCGCCGTGTGACACCCGTATTAGGGGCATAGAAAGACGGCTGAAAGATGGTGAATTAGGATTCATCATGCACGCGTAATGGACAAATGATGCAACAGAAGGTTTACTCAGAAGGTATGCGGACGACATAGTGCTACTAGCCTATAATGCAAGAGGTTTACAGTGTGGCAACTTAGCGACAAATCTAGGCCTCAATGAAGCACAGAGAAATCCGGAATTATGATCTTTAATGAAGAGACGAACGACTGCGTCGTTTCGATTCCACAGCAAGTCGTACCCATAGTCAAGCAGTATACATAAACGGAGGGAAGACTTACTCAAGCACCCGCCAAGGTAATCTGAAAATAAAAGGGAAGCGGAATGAAACAATAATAAAACACAGGACACTCTGAGGCCACAATAAATATGAGGTGGCGCGTGGAATCTGGAAAGCAGTCATGATGCCAGCGCTGACGTTTGCAAATGTCATTCTGTACCTAAAATAGGATATATTGTCGGGATTGGAAGTTTACCGATGGTCGGTTGGCTTTGGGAGCCTACGACAAAACTACAAATTAGGCAGTGCAAGAGGATATGAGTTGGGCCTCGTTTGACATCAGAAAAGCGCAGAGCAAAATTAGTTTTAAAGAAGGCCTCCGGAATATGGATCAAAGTAAATGGGTGGCTAAATTGCACAAGTATCTGCACCTGAAAAGCATGGAGACAGAATGGAGGAAGCGGTCAGGAAAGTTGGGCGACCAAGTACAGGGTAATAAAAAGTGTAGATAGACAACAAGGAATAATAGAAAGGGGAAGAAACAGAGTGAATTGGATGCAAAGAGGTGGAAACGAAAAAGACCATGGAGTTTCACAAGAATGAGAAAAAAGAAAAAATCTGTACGATAACACCAAGGGAAGTGCCTTGCTGTTTAAGGCTTGAGCTGGTTGCCTAAGGACAAAAACATACCGGAGCAAGTATTTGGAATTAGATAAGGTGTGTGTATGCTGCAGCAAAATTCCGGAGACCACTCAGCACATTCTATTCGAATGCGAAGGGTTTCACCCAGCGAGACCAGTACGTAACGTACAACATCCAGAAGCGCTTGGATTTAAAATAGACGGAAGTATCAACCGGTCAGCAATTGAGATAAGCAAGGTACCTTTAGAGTATTGGTGGAAAGAAAAGCAGGGATCCATTACCGGATCCATTACAGGCATAGGCAGCGGTACAAGGTAGAGAAGATTAAAGAGATGAATACAAGAATGCTGGAAAGGGGGGAAAAGCATTGATAGCATACCTGACTAACTCCATCAGGCTAGGTGACAGTTTTTCCCCGCCCCGTTTCAAAGAGGACGACTATAAATCATCATCAGCTTCCTTCGGAGCCTATGACTTGCTCTTGTCGTCTGCTTGGCGTTGGTCTTTCGGTGTCAGAGATGGCGGAAAATTATTTGCACTGTCACTGTCCACTTTCTAAAGCAGACCTTTTGCTGGTTGTGCTATGAACTGGGGTGCAAGTGGCTGCAAGCGGGCGAGAGGCCATTCCACAAAGAGGAAGGAATTAAGCGCGGTTCCTCGCCGCCGGCCTGCAGATTAAGCGAAGCACCACATCTTTGTCGCCGACACTGTTCACGAAGTTGGTCTCGCAGTTACTGTTGGCCGCTAGAAGGGCTGGGTCAGCTTTCCTGTGACCCTGGCTGCCGAACCCAACGTCACGGGGACATTTTCATGGCGAGATCGAATTCCAGGTGCTATCGCCAGCGTCCATTGCAGGCAGATCGCCATTGAACAGCCAGGAAGGTGTAACCCAGGCAGCTCCGGCACTTCCTTTGTTCGGCTGATAAAACTGCAGGGTCGTGACGTTGAGAGTAGGGATCTCTGATTTGGCTGCCCATTTTGCTCTAGTCGGGGAGTGCCGCACATTCGTTTTCAGTTTTACTGTACAGCTCGCGCCGTCAGCACCGAGCTCTTCGCGCAAGCAATACAGGACCCGTGTATTGCAGAGTTCGATTGAATTTTCCCATTGCTTTTATCACCTGACGCGCCAAGAGGAAGCTTGCAGCGATAACGGCAGTGGGGCGGCGTGCGAGTCATGTCCGAGCTAGGGAACAACTATATGCAAGCGCTGTTTTAGGGTGATGACAGCCTTTGTAAGGGTACTTGCCGTCGCCAGCTAAATTGGGAGGTAAAATGTCCGACAAATTATAAGATGTTCGAGACAAAATGGCGTAAGACGAGCTAACAGACCACATTTCCCGCAACCCTTCCTGACGTAAAACTAATAAAAAAAATAAAAGTTGGCTTTAGCAGCCAGAGACATAAGCGCGCGTGAGCGCCGTACACGGCACGTCTACATTTAAACAGTCTAGTAAGCGCATTCTTTATTACAGCACACTTCGAAACACACCCTTTGTGCATTACGTACAGTTGGAAGGCAAAGACAATGCTTAATGCAGTTCACATTGTTGGTGCGAGACACGAGCATGCCAACCTGCCTTATACGTGCCTTATGCCTTAACGGCTTTATACGTGTCGCACGAAATGAATTAGAAAAAAGTGATGTGTTAAAATAAAAGGAAAAAAGTGTTTAGTATATTAAAGATGTAGGCAGGTTTCGTGTGCGCATAGGTGTAAAACTAAAACAAATTTAATAGATGGCGTGCCAACATGGATACATCAGAGCGTGGAAAAAAAAAAAGCAGGAATGGCGAGATTGGAAACCAAAATGACTACTCGGTGGTGCCACCACCCGAAAACAGCGCTTGCATGTAGGCTTCCCAGTTGAAGCTGATGACGAAGTGCGAAAAGAAAAATGACATGAAAAGTTATAAAACGTGGCCCTACGAGCCACTTCACGTTTCTCGTTCACTCGCTACTTTGGAAGTACTGCGGTACGTTCCTGGTGCGTGTATCGTGTAAGCTCGTGGTAGGAGACTACGCGGCGCTGCTAAGGTAAGGCGGCCCCAGGAAAGCAGCAGCAGTAGCCGTACGAAGCTCCACCGAACGGCATCAGCACCAGAGGAGGAAAGCGGAGGAGGGTATGGCCAAATCGTGAGAAGAAAAGCGTAGTGCCACGCACGAGGGGCTTTGCCGCGATGATTGCTACGAGATGGCGCCAGAGTAACGCGCGTCGTCTGTATAGAAACAAAGCGCTGCATGAGTGGAGGTTGTCTGCGGCGGCTGCTGTGAATCACGCCCACGCGGTGCCTCTCGCGATCTGCCGAATAGAGAGGCAGTCGCGCGACACTTCGCTTCTTTTGCAACATGCCGCACGAGACAGATTGTCTGCGCCAGTCTATATATCGCGAAATGAAAACACGTGTACAGTTGCGCTCAAATTTAGCATTAGGGAGTATCGTAATCACCGGTGAATTTTTAGAGCGCAGCTCTTTGGTTTCTTTTGGGTCCTGCGTTTCGCGTCGCCGGTGCGCCTCGCCGTTGTGCCTCACCGTAACCAGCTCCGAAGCCGGGGCCAGCGCGCTGCTCTAGCTTCGCGCGCTCCTGGCGCCCTCTCTCGCGCACGGCGCGAGCCTTGCTCTCTTAGCTCCTCCTTCAATGTTACCCCTGTGCGGCGGCAATCAGTGCCTGCTCGGTGGCGGCTGTTCTGGATGATGTGCTGCTGCCCGAGACGAAACGCACATCCGCCGCCGTTCGCCACGGCGAGTACCCCCCCCCCCCCTCCTTCCTGCTCCGTGGCGGCGACCATGCGGTTTTCTCCGGTTGCCGAAGCGCCGGCTCGGTATCGGCGGATTACGGTGCGCGCTTCCCAAGCCGAAACGCAAAACCACCTTCAGTTGACCCGCTAGCAACGTCAGCGGTGTCAGTCAGTCGCTGCCATCTCTTCGCCGCGCATAGTTCCTATGCTCCTAAGCGCTGCCTCCAGCGACCTTCCAATAAGCGATAGGAGTTGCGCCAAGCTACGCTCCGTTTGCGGCGGCTGGTGCGGAATGTTCCGCACGAGACGAATTGTCCGAGGCTCACAGACGGTTTAGAATATAATCCGTCTGCCTATATGAATATTCTCAGCCAGTTCTTTCTGAGCCATGAGCGAGGCAACCAGTGGAAGTCCTTCTTCTGCCTCCGCTGTTAAACGAGATGCCCGAGCAGAGGCCCAGCGCCGTCGCCGCCAAAATCCAGAGGTGCGCTACGCCGAACGAGGCATTGGTGCAGCAAGTCGAGCATATGTCCAGCTATTTCGCCGACCACAAAGCTTCCTTCATGACAACCAAGAACTGGGAGTGCAGTGTTTCTTGAAGGAATATATGTGAAGAATAAGACTTTGTATGTAACTACATACAGGCGCCCAAATCTTTAACTGGCGTACGCGAGCGGCGACTTTTCCGTGCGTCAGCCCCGTCATACGGCGCTGACGCACGGAAAGGTCGCCGCTCGCGCACGCCAGTTAAAGATTTGGGCGCCTGTACATATCTTGCTCGAATTCTTTGCCTCAATATATCGAAAAGCCGAAACAGCTGAAGAGCTGCGCTCAAATTTCGCATTAGAAAGTAATGTAATCGTTGGCAATTTTTCTTCTCTCAGCTTGCGACTCGTCTCAGCTGACGCACCAACGTGTGAATAAACTGTAGGAGAGGCCTATGTTTTTAGGTGAACATGATTGGTCTGTCATTGACGGAAGTTGCGTCTGTACGTTCCTTAGGAAGGCGAAAGAATAGAATGAGAATGAATGACAGCGCCAGAGGTATCAACAGGCACTTCACATTTATTTGTCTAGAATAAAGCAACCATCATAATTGACCAAACAAAACATGCGTCAGTGTTGAAAATACTATGGCCAGCACACAGTTCAGGCTATTATAGGAAATAGGAAAGTTTATTCAAGATAGGAAAAGTACACAGGAAATATTGTACAGGACATCTGAATCCCTAGCTCAAGGCTAGTTGGGATGCATGCTAATTATTATGCAGCCACAACGGCAATACGTCAAAATATAAATAAATCATATATACATAAATATGCATTTATAAACAAAAAGCAGAGTACTTCTAATAGCTACGAGAAACCTACAGAAAGGAATTTGAACGTAGTAACTATACACTGTAAGTGAAAAATAAAAAAAATAAACCAGATAAATACACAAACTAGATGAAAACTCTATGCAGATAATAGCAGTGAGTGATAATGGGACTTTAATGATATTGGAAAAAAATTGGCTTGTTTTACTTCCGATGGTTCAGTGCTACAGCACGATGGCTCCAGTGCTGTTTAACTTCCTCCCTCCATATACATTATGCATTTTGGCCAGAGAAACTTTCAATTAAAGGGAAGCTGAAACACTTTTCGAAAAAAAATGAGTTCTCTGCGGCATTCTACAGTTTTGAGTCCCCTGAACACGAATAACTCGTTTAAAAAGGGCGGAAACAAGCGCAAGCGGCTGTTTTTTCATGAAAACGCGCACCAGCGCCTCAGGGTATCGCGCGAACACCGCTGTTGCCCGTGATTGGTCGGAGCCGCTGTGACGTCAATGGCGGCGGTCGCCGGTCGGCGCCGCCGTTAGCACGCTGTTCTGTTCTGGCGTCATAGCTGAGTTGTAAGCATTATGGAACGTTCTCGCTGTCTCGTACAGCTATTATTATTATTTTTTTTTCTTCTTTTTCTTCCTTTATATTTGCCCCACTTTAACGTATGTCTCGGACAGCTTGTATTTTCGCCGTACATGTTCGAACCGACAGCCGATACGGAAAACGATGGCGGCAACGGCGGCAACGACGATGTTGAGTGTGCCAAAAGCGAGAGTGATGTGTGCACCTTCTCGCGCGTTGGAAATCTTAGCTGTTACGTATGCTTTTTTTTTTTTTTTTCGTGTAGCTGCACGTTCCAATGACGGGAGAAAAAATGCGCTAAAGTGTCACTGGGAACTTGCTGCTGGAAGAATGCCGAAGCACTAACTTCTCATTAGATTGTAAACACGGGTACAATTCCGCGATGTCAAGCACCTTGCCACTGCTTGTCTAAAGTCCCGTGGTTTTGTGAGCGTTGATACACGATCGCGAACATAAGTGCCGCGTTTCAAAGCGCGCACATGCAGTGCTGCGAGGTACAGTCATGGAAGTTGCTTATCATACACATCCAGACCGAGATGGTCAGGGGGATTATATGTGCAATATTCAGAATATGGTTCGACGACTTTGCGATTGTGGCTCGATCAAGAATCGGTATGCGCGCTCCATGCTACACTCTAAGAAGAAAAGGAGGAAATGGGGTATTGAGGTTACTCCTTTTGGGGAGCAACTGATCTGCCACAACCATTCCTCCCTTTAGGGGGTAAGTGCGAGGGGATGAACTGTTACTCCCCATGCCGTTACTCCTCTGAGGGCTAACAGTTGCTCTTTTCCGATGCTCCTCAAGGGAGTAACGGCCATTATTTCCGATGCTCCGCAAAGGTGGAATTAATGAAATTAGGCATTTATACGCTAATAAAAAAGATCACTGAGCTGAAAAAAAAGCAAAAAAAAACGTGCCCGAAAGTATGGATTCGAACTCACGTCCTCGGGCTCACAAGTCAGCTACTCTAACCACTGCACCACGGCAGATTGGTTGACCGGGGTAGGAAATTGAGACAGGTTAAGCATCGGCACGCAGGTGCGGCAATGTACAAGCGATTCGGCATTTTGTGTGTATCCTGTGCGGGGAGAGTGTAACGTTGAGTGTACTTGCAACAATAAGCGAGTGCGAAAAGAAAACTACCCGAGTATTCTTAGGGGGCCTAAAACTGAGGCACTACGCGATGTAAACGTGTAGCGAGCTCAAAAGGGGCACATAAGACGACAGAGACGGACAATTGCTTTGTCGCTTAGTGTGTCCCGTTTGAGCTACACATCGCTTCAGTTGAGTTCGTAATCTCCTTGGAATGGAATGAACTTAGGTACTATTGACCAGCAAAATCTAGCAGTCTATCAATGACTTGCGCGTTTAATGTGTATCGCTCACTCATGGTGCGCGCATTAAGGGCATGGCTCTTCACATTCCAACTTTATATTTCACGCAATTTTCTCACGAAGAGGCAAAGTGCTGCTTTGTATGTCGTTCAATAAACAGTGCACGAACTTCGAACTATTCACGATTTATAGACAATACAGTTTTTGCCGCATCACTCCACGACGCGGACGGAAACAGCGGAGTACATGGGGAGTAACTGTTGCCGTTCGTCCTCCCGTTGCTCTCTTTCCGACCAGGGACTAAACACTTACTCTCCAAAATTTGCACACGGCACGCACATCCATGCAGTTACTCCCTTGAGGGACGAAAGCGCCCTTTTTAGGACTAACTGCCCAGTTACTCCCGTTTTCCCCGGAATACTTCTTAGAGTGTAGTGTTGACATAAAGATATTAGGCAGTTTTAGCACCGCCGTGTGGTAAACATAACTGCAACCGTACGTCGAATGTCACTAGGCAAGCCTATACTCCATTTCATACTTCAGGTGCAACGCTGTGGAAGCTACGCACGAAGTCCGGTTACCAAAATTTATTAGTGCGCGCGTTTCCGTCTATGGTTCGCAGCGTGCCAGCGGCATTTGCTCGCGCGAGCATGCACGTGAAGCTGCCGCGACGGACTGCAATTAAACAATGCCGAAAAGAAAATTGATTTAAAAGAACGTGTTAGCAGCCGTATAAGTACACGGATTGTTTCTATGGGTAAATTCTTTTTTTTCATTCAGAACTGAGCTTATATATGAAAAGTTTTCTCAAAAATCGGGTCAAGAAACACCGAACTTTTTCTAAGTGCAAACGCAGCCACTGCAAGAAGTATCTCAAGCCTCCACAGCATTGCACTTGATGTATGAAACGGAGTATAGCAACGCTAGCAACAACGCGTTTCCGCATTTGTCGTAAGGCTATCCGGCTATCGCGGAAATGGTCCGAGCACAGCACAGTTGATTTCGTCGGCACGAACTTATCTCTCCTCACCGCACTGCGCTGCAAGCTTCTTGTCCTTCGGGAACCTGTGAAACACCACATCGTCTCACCCGCGTGTGTTCGCGCAGCCGAATGCTGCACAGAACGAGGGCATGTTGGGCGCCCTTGGCTGTAGGCACTCACGCAGCACAGAAGGAAAGAACAGTTAACGAAAATCTCAAAACAAACGTGAGCGGCGGCGGCGGCGGCAAATATCTGGTAGCGTCGTTGAGTAAAGCGCAGGACGGAAAGAGGCATGCCAGCGCATGCCAGCACGCCGGTCCGGCAGCTCGGTCCCCGCCAGTGACGTCACTCTCGCCGGTTCTCTCCTCTGGCAACCACCTCACCCGGCGCTCCGGGAAGCGATGGGGGCGTGTCCGCGGGGGTGATTTAGAAAGCGATTTCCGCCCCTTATATTAACAAAACGAAGAAAAAATTTCGGAACCATAAATTATTAGGTCTGTTCTTCCCAATCCCAGCAATTCATGGAAATTGAAAACCGTTTCAGCTTCCCTTTAAGTGCGCTGCGTGTATCGCTTCTGGAGTATAAAAAGTTTGATAAACTTGAAGGGCAGTTAGTGGTTATGCTATTATGAGTATTTAATATTGTTTTAAAATTCAGTAAAAAAATTAAACGGTAGCATATTTAAGCTTTGATACAGCGGCATTGATTTAGCGTTGCAATCCGAAAAAGTCATAAATCGCAAGGCCCTTTTCTGAAGAAGCACAATAGGTTCTACATATGAAATGTATGTGGTATATCAAGATGCAATACAGTAGGATAGATGGCTATGGAATATGCTCAAGTAAATTGCTCTCAGAGTGGCAGTGTCGAAGTAATATCGGCATTTGTACAGAATAAAACAAGCTTTGCGTAACTTTTTACACATCAGTGCAATGTGAGGCTTCCAACGAAGATGCTCATCCAATGTGACACATAAGTATTTAAATGAAGTCACCAGCTCAAGCATATTATGCTTTACAGAAAGCGAATGACGTTGTCTTAGAGGTGCTTTCCACGAAGAAGCAAATAGAATATATTTGGCTTTCTTTTGGTATTCAGAGTTGCCTTATTTGACGCGAACCACTGGTTAACACTCCGAAGTTCACTATTAGCCTCTTGGAATGTTTTGTCCAAGGAGTCTAGCGTACAAAGTAAAACAGTGTCGTCTGCATACATTGCAGCAGGGAAGTTTTCTAAGGGATTAGGAAGATCGTTCACAAATAAAGAGAAAGATATTGGCCCCAGTACTGAGCCTTGTGGGACACCTGTAATAATGTCAAAAACGTCGGATTCGGTGTCTGCAATCGCAATTAGTTGTTTTCTGTTGAGATAGCTGCGGAAAAATTCAAGAGTTATACCTCGAAAACCATAACATTCTAACTTATTTAGCAGTATGTCATGATCCACAGTGTGAAACGCTTTTCGCACATCTAGGAATATGCCTAGGACACTTTTGTTGTTGTGCAAGTGAGAATTTGTGTAGTCACACAAAGCTAATACTGCTGTATTTGTCGATCTTTTAGATCGAACACCATGCTGGCAATAAGACAAAATGGATTCACGTTCAAGAAGTGAAGCGATTCGTTGGGCGATAAGTTTTTGTAAGACGGTGTTTAAGCAACTTGAGACAGATATAGGACGGTAGTTTTCTAACAAATTATGGTCCCCATTTTTGTAAATATGAATAACCTTAGCGATCTTTAATAAGTCTGGATAGGTAGCAGCATAGAAAGAGAGATTGAATATTTTTTCTAATGGCTTGCACAGTATATCAATACAATGCTTTAAGGTCACTGTGGATATTTCATCATGCCCAGTAGAATGTTTTAATGGCATGCCGTTAACTACGGCCACTATCTCCTCCGCTGTAATGTGCACAAAACCAAATGACTTTGTCGTCCTTTCCGGGTAAGTAATAGACGAAAGAAGAGGTACATTATTAGATATTGCTTGACCAATCATACAGAAGTATGAGTTAAACGACGTTACTAAGGATTCCATAGATATTCCTAAGATTTTCATGTCTGGCATTGTATGTTCTCAAACCGATGGCTTGACTACTGAGTGGATAATGCGTCATGTAGCCTTTTGAATTTCCGGAATTGCGAACTATTAAATTTGTGTAATACCCTTTGTTACGAATACGTATAGCGCTTGTTACTATGTTTCGAGCCATGCGAAATGTTTGTTCATAGTATTTGTTACCCCTATGTGATTTTACTTTAGTGTGCCAAAAGTCTTTATCTTTAATTTTAGCAGTCCTTTCGTCATCCAAGGACAGATAGGAGTACTGTAATATCTTTTTTCTAAGGTGTTTGACGATTGCGCTAATGCATCACACAACGCTTTGCTGAAACTGTAAAATTGCTGATTTGCATTTTTCAGCCGATCTATAGTTAAAGAGCAGAGGCACTCACGTAATACTGGATAGTTAACTCGATGAGAAATATGAGAATGGCCCTGAGAATGAGTAGATCGATGGAAAAAGCGGCAGCAGAATGATCCGTTGCTGCCGAACCATAAACATTACACCAGCTTGAATTGGTGTTAAAGTTGCAGAAGATATGATCGATCAGTGCAAATGTCAATAAGTCATATGTGTTGGGGTTTTAATGTCTGTGTAATCCATATCATCTAACCACATTAAAATATTCTCACTGTCATGTTCCTTTATAGCATCAATATTAAAAAGTCTCCACATATTATTATTCATTTATTCCAATTGATTAAATAAACTAATGTTCGAAATGTTGCATAAACATTGATTTGTTCTTGTTAGCACGATAAATTACCGCTGCAGTGAAGCATTGAGAATTCACAAGCATATCAAATTCATTCGCGTATGAGTAAGAGTACTCCTTTATGACTGAGCACGATATAGAAAACCTCACAAATAGTGCAACGCCACCTCCCCTATTTACCGTACTTCGAGGAGTGGAAAAGAATGAATATCCGTGTATATGGTATAATTAGTCTGAATGTAGCCATGTTTCTGAGGTAGCAGTAACATCAAACGGGAAAGTATGCAATGACAGAAGGGAGCAAAGATTGTCAATATTTTTGAGCAAGCTGCGAACACTACAATGAACTAAAGGGTAACAGGAGGAACTGTTCACGAAATCATTAGCCGACTGAACTATGGTAGCCATGTTAATGTAAAAAAACTAACAAATAAGTGATAGGCCATTTTCATTGCGAATATTGACAACTCTTGCATTCTCAGCCTTTCGAGCAAGAATTTTTCCGTTTGCAACCAAGACAAATTTCCAGTTTGTCTTTTTCATGGCGATAGCTTTTCCTAATAGTGTTTTCGTTTCAGGACAGAGATGCTCGTTAATGTATACATTCGCTGAGCCATCGTATCCAAAATCCTGAGGGCTTACTTTTTTTCTTGAATACTTTAATTATGTGCTCTCGAATAGAACGAGACATGCACTTAACTACAACATTTGGCCGATCTTTCTCTTTACTAGGAACACGATGAATGACATCAAAATCTGTTTCACTAACGGAAATGTCATGCTTTTGACAAACAGATGTCAATACTTCGACGGGGTTTTGTTTTAAGGAAAGTCCCTTGGTTTCCGAATTTTGCTGTCGTGTATATTGCTTCTGTGCAATTATTTCACAATAGGCGCTTTCGAGCTTACTTAGTTCATTAGTTCAGCTTTTTCTGCCTCTTCCTTCGACTTTCCCACGGCTGCTGCTGTGGCTTCTGCTGTCAGACACACCGCGTCATGCATACATGACAGGAGCGAGTCAGAGGGGAAAGGCGACGCTAGAAACTCGTTTTCACTCCACTGCGTCGAGTGTGCACAATGCCCTCCTGAGCTCCCTGGCCGTCGCCACATTAGCTTCTTGACAGCTATAATTATCCGTGACTCCCCTCAAGCATTGCAGAAACTGCAGCGCTACCCTTTGTACTAAGGTGCGAGTCCAGAGGGGACAGAGATAGAATTGTAGGGAGAAGAGGCAGTTCCCGTACAAGAGAGAGGGGAGGAGGTGACGTGAGAATGCAAGCAGACCCTGCTACTATACGATGGCGGTTGCGGGGAAACTGGATATGCTTAACTTCAAGGTACGGTACAGCACGTTGCTGCTATTTCTGGAAAATAAACAGCATGCAGATATGTCAAACGGACAAACTACGCAGGGCGTGCAGAAGCGGAGCCGCATAGGGTGCCTCGATGTAGCGCGCCGCCGTACACAGGGTGGATGGACACTGCCTTCGTGACCGCCATATTGAGGCGAGCGCAGATACGGTGGGCGATGGTGCGTCGGCCGATATTCTTGTTTAGCATGTGCTTGCGCCAGCAAATTCAGCTGTATACAGGTCTTGCACATTTACTCGCAATCCTAAGCGCTTCTTGCACACAGAAAAATAGCGTATGCTTGCCTGCATAGATCTCAGAGGAAATGACTACTGTGCAGCTAGGTCCGCGTTGGCCAACTGGGATGCTCAAACCGATGAATTACTTGACTAGATTGACTGCTTGATAAAGGAACGCCTTTCGGTGCTGTCAGGCATGAGAGTTTATAAGGTGCATAAGCAATACGCTAATTTCATACATATGATCGCGTAAGGAATAGCTGGAGAATTACAGGAAGGCTTACTTGCAATAATATACTTTGGAACCATGAATGCTTATTCACATACGCCGTTTTCACTTCAAGAAAGATGCGCCAGTCGCGGCGGCGATAGCAGGGGGAGGACAGTCCCCGGTTTCAATGGCACAGGAAATTGGCGCCATCTCTGTAATGGGCGAACGCAAAAATCCGTTTCCCTTGCATGGCCTCGCAGATCGACGCGCGCACGCGCGCCGATCTAGGTGGCCAAGCCCTTCCCCCCTCTCAAATCCTCTCCCCACGCCCTCTCTCGTAACACCCTCGCAACTCCCTCACCTTCGACTGTCTACGCGCCCGCGCCGCCGTGCCGTCCCCGCCGGCCCGGCTGCTGCTTAGTCCGCTACGTAACGCTTTATTTTTGTTATCTACTGTCATCGAGATGCGTGCGCTGCTGTGCGTTGACCGACGTGCCTAGTTTCGTCAGTTCTGTGGTCCTCGGTAGCTGTGTGCTTGTGCTCCGCGATGTTTCACCCGTTTCACGACTCGTACCGCTCGTGCATCGTGCAGTGGTGCACAAATACCTCAAAAACAAGTCCTGCAAGGTTGTTACGGGTGCCTAAAGACAACAGGTGAGCGCTCAGACCCAAGGACATCAGAAGGCGCATGTACACGAACACAGCCCTGCCCATTTGTGTGCTCCATGAGGCTCCGGACGTCGTTGCACCTTGATTGTGCTACACTTGCCTCTTCCCGGTAGAGAAAGCTGACAAATAGATGTTCCTCCTCATTGTCCCCTGGTCTGTGACTTGTGTTTTTCTGTGCCAAGTCTCATTCTGCAACTTCAGTAACTTGCCCAGCTTTCCATACCGCCCTCAGTGCTTTTTCTGTGTATCACGTTCTGCAAACCTACTAACAGCTGAAAAATTACTGTTAGTGTTTGTGTACTATCTCAGTAACCCCCGATGGGAAAACCGCGCGAACAACCTTCATGTGTAGGCATGATACGCTTTTTTTTTCTTCTGGAAAGCATGAGCACTGCAAGTGTCCTACATGCAGATTTTTGCAGTTCGTGTTTATTATACAAAGGAGAGCCCAAGAGGTACGACTTAGTGCCTTAAGTGACGTAATTTTATTGCTAAGCATTGCATTCGGGTAGAAAGAAAAGTCGTGTTGGCTTGTTTTACCTGGTCTTTGATTGAGGAATAAGCCTTTCTGCGAATGTTTTCTATGTGCTGCTGCAAAAGCCGACTACCTTCTGTTCCCCTTGCCACCGTTACTCAAGTTGTGGCCAAGTGCAAAATAATGTGATGTGTGTTTCAGTTTTTAGTACAATGTTATTTTTTTCTGCCATGTTTTTTTCAGTTTGTTCAGCTTTAATGAACAGGTCACGCATTTCATATACTTTCGTGCAGATTTATAAGTAAGCTTTCTTTTGGTATGGCTCACAATCAAACAATGTTAGCATTTTATTCTATCTTTCGGGTATTTTGCGTGTCATTGTTTTTGCCATTACCAGTGAGTTTTCCCTTTTTATAGTTGTCATGACTATGTCATACACGTCGTCCAATTTTGTGCAATATCTTAGTGCACATATCAGGAGCTCGTCTACATTTAGGTCTTGAGGACGTTATATAAAAATCTTGTTTTTTATGTGTACATGAAACGGCCTTCGCGTTTTCTAGCGCTTCCTTTTGTTATTTCACCATCTGTGAACTTTTGTCTTTAGTACTCTCGTACATGTCATGCACCTTTCACATTTGCTCATTTTTTGAGCGTGTATCACACCACATTATAAGAAAAATCTGTTTTCGGAAACGAAGTCAATAAAGCGAGACTAAACATCTGTTGTGTTGGAAGTGGAATTTTTTTTATGTCCCGGCACATGCTGGTATAATATAAGTATGGGCAAGACTGCGTGCGTGCCAACGCATAGCCCACGGCGCACCACACGCCAGCTCGCAAGCAATGCCAATGCGCGGCGTAGCGCGCGCATTGCTTGCGAGCTGGCGCGCCGTAACAAGGGCGCTATAAAAAAAAAAAAAAAAAAAAAAAAACGCACCGCTTACGGGTAAAAACAACAGTGAGCGGCGCGCGCGGCATGGGGGAAAGGGCGAAAAGGAGTGGAGCGGGTCGGCATAATAAAAACAAAAAAAAAAGAAAAACGTTTGAGAGAGGAGGTGCCACGCGGCTGCTGTTGCTGTTGCCATGACAACGTAAACAATCATGTGCGTCGCCATTTTGCTTCTGCGTCGCCCATTGGTTAGGGCCGTAACTGGAGGGGACCTTGGCGCTAGCGTCGAAAGAGCGTCTGCTCGAAAACGGCCAATGGGAGCCATACGGAGTGTCCCCCCCCCCCCCCCCCCCTGGCGATAGCAGCAAACGTTCTCGGCTGTCATCGCTGAACAGGATGCTCGCCGCTCTCGGCCGAGCTCGGTAAGGAAACTTCGAGTAACATGCTGAAGACAACGACAAAATTCTGGAACCCGACATAGTCGCGCGCCGCTCGGATCAATAGAGATAAATCTGGTCACAGAAAAGCTTATGTGGCGTGTCGGCCGCTTTAAGAATGATCAAACAAAAGCAAGCTTCGCGGCATTATTCTAACCACACGGTGATGGTACCTAAAAGCGGACAGGTGCAATACTCTTATAAGAAGCAGCATAGGTGGTATGGCTTACCTCACATTTTCGAGTTATCATCCGCATTCCAGTCTTTACGCCTCACTTTCGCCTCCCATACTTTTCTCCGTTCCTTATCCCGTGGAAAGCGAAAACAGCGCATGCCTTTCGTTGTCGAGCCGGCACACAGCGGTACACAACACCCTGGCAGGCTGGTTTTTGCGACTGAACACAGTTCAATCGCCCAGCACCTGGCTCAAAACACAGCAGCTTCGCAAACTCCCCAATATGGCGACCGCGGAGCAAAACCGCGGCGCGGCGCAGGCCAAAAGGTGTCACCACCCTGTACGGCGGCGAGCTACATCGAGGCACTCTAGAGCCACATTAATGAAAGAGCACCGCAGGGTCCAGGCGACCCTACGGAAGCGGCCGACCGTCAAATCAACATTTATGTGCCCGCCGCGTTAGCTTTGCGGCTATGGCATTGCTAGAGGCCGTGGATTAGATCCCAACCGCGGCAGCCGCATTTCGACGGGGGCGAAATAGAAAACGCACGTGCACTGCGATTTTGGGACACGTTAAAGAACATCATGGGTGTCAAACTTAATCCGGAGTCCGCCACTACGGCGTGCCTCATAATCCGATAGTAGTTTTGGCACGTACAGCCCCATAATCCAATTCAAGTTTAATACTTCTGCCACAATGTGATGTGCCATGTGAGGCAATGACTATGCTCAACCCTCTCAGAGGTTATGAAATATGGCGCACAACAACGCCTCAAGCAAACACCTCTCCTTGTGTGTTCTGTGTACTACGCAAACAAACAGCAATGGTGCACGCAAGGAAACATTTAAAATCAACTCGCTACTCTCGTGTTCGACAAAACTTTAAAGAAATTAAGCTTTAGCCGCAACATCACCGCTAATTGTCGTCAATCAAAGCATCCAGCATGGAATGCATCGCTTACATCGATTCCCACAGTGCGTGGGATCTGCAGATTTTTTTAGCAACACTTGTTCTTCATATCATAAATCGTTGCCTTGAAACTTTCAAATTGAGAGTTCAGGAAATCAAGGGATTGCCTAATTTCTTGGATCTCATCTGTCAGTAGAGCCATTTGAGTCAACCTTGCCTGATAGACCAATAAGCAACTTTGCCAATTCCTTAATTGTGCTCGGTGGCTTGTCATGATATAAGGCTATTCGCAGTGTTCAAACAGTCAAATAATGCACTACAGGAGCAGTCAGGGAGCGATCCAGGCGCTTCTGGTAGGTTATTGTGAAAAGAGGCAAGTTGGTTTACCTGTACTATACGAAGAAAACGGTTAACGCTTGCCGATGTTTACAGTTGCCTGGACCGCTCCGTACTGACAAAGTAAGCACTTGTTACAGCCCCTTTATGGCTGATGGGTGGGGGCTTCCATGACTTGACGATCACAGCGTCATTCCATGACGCAGGCGCAGTCGGTGGCTACCATGGTGGTAGCCATGAAGGCGGATATAGTTGATCCGATGAAACAGCTGGTCGTTTTTACAGGGAAGCTGCATACCTCTACCGTCCAAGGAAATTTTCGTGTCGTAAGCAAAAAAGGTCCCCAAACGTGGGCTGATCCCGGAAATAGTGCAATACCGGCCCGACCCGCGGCGGGGGGTGAAGCAGGCGTTAAGCACTCCTAATACGTGGGCCGATCCCGAAGATAGTGCAATACTGACCCGACCCGCGGCGGAGGTGAAGCAGGTGTTAAGCACTCCTCTTACTCGGGCCGATCCCAAAGATAGTGCAATGCCGGTCATACCCGCGGCGGAGGTGAAGCAGGCGTTAAATACTCCCCATATGTGGGCCGATCCCGAGCATTGTTCATTGCCGGGCCGACCGCGGCGGAGGTGCACTTCACCATTAAGGAGGGGCCCACATACACAGCTTCACTGCTTATCCTTCTTCAGAGAGGAAGGGCACTGAGGGTTTTTTGATAAGGGAAACTAGCAGCAACTGGCCCTGGATCCGAAGAAAACGATTAACGCTTGCCTATGCTTTTAGTTACCTGGACCGTTCCGTACTGACGAAGTTCGCACTTGTTACAGCCCCTTTATAGCTGATGGGTGGGAGCTTCCACGACTTCACGATCACAGCGCAATTCTATGACGCATGCGCAGTCGGTAGCTACCATGGTGGCAGTCTTGAAGCTGAAGGCTGATGTAGTTAATCCGATGAAACAGCTGGTCGTTTTTTGGGTTGGGAAACTAGCAATTGGCCCGGTAATCTGGACGATTCAAAGAAAGCGATTAATGCTTGCCTAAGCTTCCAGTTGCCTGGATCGGCTCCCTTTGGGAGTTTGTGACAGCTGCGGACTTTCAGGGCGGATATTAACCTCTTTTCCCACGTAGGCTTGCGTGCCAGCCCTTATAAAGGTATCAAAGATTTTCACTCACTCAGTCGTAATAAAAAGCTACTTATGCGAAACCTTTTCACAGAATCATTCGCAATTCAGTGCGACACCATGTATTCATATTCAACAGTTATCAGAAACGAGGACATTGCAGAACGTTATCATTAAAGGGACTCTGAAACGCTTTTGACGATTTTATGCAAACGTACTGAGTCGTTAGAGTAGGTCCTTCTGATCATTAATTGACACATCTAAGTGCTCTGCGTAAAGCGTGTAATTTATTATAAGGTTTTTAAAGATGCACATCGCTGCCGATCGTAGCGCACTGCTCGGCGGAATTTTAAGCCGCCCCTACCCATATGACCGAAATCACCCATATGACGTCAGTGGGCCGAGCTATCCGATTGGCTGACCAGGGCACGTGATCGATAATTTTTCCAAGTTTATGGTAAACAAATGATCTTCGTAATAGTTGGAATGTTAGTTAATTTGTTTTTATAAAAAGAAAGTAGCATAAAGAGAATGCACAAGAACAATTTTTCAGTACACTTAAGCACTTCCGGCACACAGCAAGTGTCGTCTGCTTGTGTTACAACGTACAACGACGAGAGCTCCGCGTTTAGAGTTGGTCTCAGTCTTTTCGCGAGCACTATGATTCGACTTTGTTGCCTTGTGGAATGCAAACGTAGCGACTGGCAATATGTCAAGCTGCGACATCGTGTCCCTCTGCAAGGCAGCGTACGAGCGAACTGGCTGCTGCGCATCGGACTGCCGCTATACGATCGGCGCCAGGATTTGCGCGTTTGTGGCCGTCCACTTTACACCGGAAGATTACTAACGCAATAGCGTTTCGCGAGTCCCGTATTAGGGCAAATATAAGCGCAAGGGGACAGGGTCTGGCCGCTTGGCTGTGCCGTAACGGGATGAGCCGAGATGAGCAGAAGGGCAAATGTGAATGGTCTGCACGGTGCAGCCACCTGGTGGCATAGAGCTCAACCATACACAGTAGCAGCAACGAAGCGTATTCTTCTTTGCTGCTGGTGCGTATTTTTCGCAGGAGTGTACTCATCAACACGTTGTTTTTATAAATGTTTAAAATGTTTTACACTTGGTTAGAGCAATATTAGCGCTTTGTTTGGCTGGTTAAGCGCTGCGCCAACAAGTGTCTGGACCGTGCAGACCGATCAGGCCGCTCACGTACGTCTACGCCAAAGTTCCTTCAACAGCTTGAGTTTATGCCTCCAGTCATTTGCCGAAATGACCAGCTTGCCTGTGGTTAACGAAATACCAGACACGTTCGGCGCTACGACAGAATGCTCGCAACGCAAGCTGCTTCGATAGCTCTCGCTTGGGGTCGACAGCCAAGCGGCTAGCGGAGAGGTTTCGCGCGGGCGGGGGCGGGCTCCAAACCAACCGGAAGTGGACGATGTGACGTCGCATCGTGACGCAGATCCAATGAAGGCGGAGCTTAGCCCCGCTCGCTCGGTGAACGAGTTGAGGAGGAAAAGCGTGGCTGGGGAGGAGGGTAACTTCTAATCGCTTGTAGCTCCATTAATACGTAACGCTTCTTAAATTGTGGTGCGAATGTTCTACTTAAGCTGTACCCTACGCGTCTACAAAATTTGTCCGAAACGTTTCAGGGGCCCTTTAAAAAAAAATCATTCGACGTACTAATTTTGCTGCCTATATGACACTCAGAGCCTGTGTTACGGAGAGTGAACGAACATAGCGCGGCGTTTCTTCACGAAGCGCTCCGCATCCATCGTCACGATGAGAACAGCGCTTGGGATATAGCAGCACGAACTTGCACGATAAGAAAAAGGCTGCACGCACACGTTTCGCCAGTAAATGTCATGCGCTAGCTCAAGCAAATTTTGAAGTGAAGCGCACATCATACCTTGAACAATCATGTAATAAAATTTTAAAGAAATCACCGCCCAAGCACTCCGTACAGATGGTTAACCAGCGAAGCTGAAACGTGTGGCCCTGGTGTTTATCAGTGGGTTAATCACGACGGTTAATTGAACGTTAATTGAACGCTTGGTAGGCTGCCGGATCCTCGGTACGCAGTTGCTGCTTGCGCTCGGCTGCACGAACCTGCATCGGCACAGCGTAGACGAGCTCGTTCCAGGTTCTGCTCGTGGCATTGCCTATCGAAATCTGCCTGCTCCTCAGGAGTACAAATGACGCGTGGCCTACCCATTTCGTAGCCGGAGAGAAACTGCTACGCGCGCGCTCGGCTGCGACGGAGAGCAACGACGTCGCTATTTGCGCAGCTAATCAACACCGAGATAGCGCAAGGTTTTTCCATTCCGACCCATGACGTCATGTTACCTGGCCCGACTGCCGTAGAATCTAATGGGGATGACCCCGAGTAGGCAACACTGATTTTGACGCTACCGCTCTCATCACGCCAGTCTTTTCAATGGAAATTTCGGGCCAGTTAGCGTCACGTCATGTATCGGAGTAAACTGGCTAGGTGGTGTTGGCTAATCGCGCGCCTCTCCTTTCTTTTTTTTTTTTTCGAGCATGCGCAGGGATTGCGCCGAAGGAGTTTCCGGCGTATAGGCGACCGATAGACGGGCTGGCGAATCGGCTAGCCATATACAGCTTCGCTGTAAAAACTAGGACGAAACTACCGCGTTCAAGTGAGCAATGCCATTCCGCAAGACATGATAGCCAACTTGCACAGGCCAGCTATCTCTTGCGCCAGAATCACTGGCCGGTAAGAGTCACCTATAACGAAGTAATACATCGTAGGATAAAAAAGAAACAGTTGTTTTAGTACACCAAAAATATTTCAAACGAAGTAATCACTCGTATGACAGTATTCTGATTTTAAAAATTGACCCCCTATCCACTACATTGAAGAGGAATGCAAGCGAAGCTCGGGATCCGCGGCTCTTCAATGTCCTAACGCCTCGGCTTCACGCTCCTCACGGCTAGGTCGGCACGTCGACGACGAGCGCTTTCTTGAGCGAGTTCCCGGCGGCGTTCATGAAGCGCCGCCTGTTCTTCGGCCGAACGCGCGTCTCGCTGCCGTTCCGTCAACGCAGCCTGCTCTTCGGCAGAACGAACCAAACGCGGCCTCCCGATCTGACTGCCGGGCCTAAACTGGGTGTGGCGTATACTAACCGATACCTTCACAAGATTGGACAAGCACGGGACTCTGACTGTAGCGTCTGTCACACTCCCGATACAATAGCTCACGTACTTTGCGTGTACCCTCAATATGCGGCCGAACGAAGAACACTTAAGTCTAGTGCTGACTGACGGCTTGGACTCCCGCCCCTTTCCGGAAGAAAAGACTTTAGGTTCGTGGAGAAGAGTCGACTATGCCCAACGTGGCATAAAGTCACTCTTGTGCTTTGTACGTGAGACTGGTTTAGACGATCGCCTCTAGAACATGTGAGACGTGCAGACAGTGCGAAATGTCTTTTCGCGATAACTTTTTGTGTGGGCAAGATTACGCTTGCGTGTATTGTCTACAGTGAGCATCCGCATATTGGACAACGTGTATATATAGTAGCTCATTGTACCATAGCATAATCACTGGCCACCTACCTATCCCTATATTCCCACTTCCCATTTGCCCAGTGAGGAGTAGCAGTCTAGAGACACGCTCTCCAGGCCGACCTCTCCTCCTTTCTCTTCATTAAAACCTCCTCCTCCTGACTGGCGGGAAAGGGTGGGCGCGAAGCGAACGAAGACGCGATCACACCCTTTCCCTACTCCTCGGAGGGAGGGGACGCCTGTGATTGGCTCGCGCCTTGCGCTTCGTCTACTTCTTCATGCATATAAAAACTCGATTTAAAGGGCCTGGCAACTGGCCAGAATCTATTGCTTGTCGTTGATGGAAATGAAATGACCATGATTTATAGTGATAGACTCCAGCACGCTGTTCGCAATTTAAGTAGGCATTATAATTTTAGAATGGCAAACAGCATCAAAAACCAGTAAGTGGGGAGGCCTGGCGGTAAAATCTTGGCACTTCAGATATAGTGTATGAGATTACTGTAAGTAAGCCGGCTGTTATTACGTACAAAATAGTTATTGCTTAAAATTGCTGTTGCTGTATTATTAGACACTTGCGCTTTATTATATATTTCGGAAATCAAAATCGCACGCATGGCTACAGCAACACGCCGAACTGCGTATCACGTGTAAAAGCGTTGTTTCATTTTCGATTCGATTGGTTTCGTTTTGACTGGGTAAATACCAAGCAGTTGCACAGAAAACCACGTAGCTATTATAGCAGAAATACTTTAACACTTCGGCAAACATGAATCGCGGGAACATCAACTTGATAAAAAAAATAAATAATACTTTCTCATAGCTAGGGCCGCACTTGTCTGCCTCCCACTAATGCTGGCGTATAATCGTTATCGCGCTCACCCATCACCGTTTTCAGGGGTCAAATCTTATAAGGGTTCGGAATACGAACCGTTCACTTCGCCGCTTACGTCACTAAATGTGCCACTCCCAAGCCGGTGGTGGAAAAAGGGGAGGACGCGACAAATAGTTGAGAGGGTGCCACCTCTGAAGTGTACGTCATTATGACGAGCTAATCGAAAAAATCCAAAATGTGTCTGCTTGCTAAATAAACTTAAAATATAAATTAAATATTATGCGCCAAGTTCTGAAGTATAAACGTGTGGTGCCGGGCGTTTACGCAATGTAGAAGTAATTTATTAATGTCGTTCTTTTTCATTCTCAGCCGACAGGCGGTATCGCAAGCGTAAATGAGTTGGCAGAGCGCAGCGCTGTGTCGTCTGCTATCAGGAGCTCGTACGATGCACGCGACAGGAACGCACTGCCAGCACTTCTTAAGTAGCGAGCGCGACAAAACGGTGAACTGGTGCTTAGGGGCACCTTCACTAGCCGACTATATCAATTTCCTTTTTTTTTTTCGCCCTTCGTAATCGGCTTGGACATGACTCGCTCGCTGCCGCTATCCCTGCGATATGCCCCACGGCGCGTCGCGTGATAGAAGCAATGGAACATCAAATCGAACATTACGATATATGGGCCTTGCATTGCCTGCGCTAAGTAAAATCGAAGAGTGTGGTGCTGATGGTGCGCGCTGTGCCGTGAAATTGAGGAACAGAGTGTGGTACTCCCGAACTAGAGAAAAAAGGGCAGCCAAATAAGAGATCTCCACAATATCTTCCCATCCTTACTGTATAGTTTTATCAGCCGAACGAAGGAAGCGCTCACCCAGCCTAGGTTGAGCCCTTCTGATTGCTGAACGGCGATGTGCGATAGCACTGGGAATTCGATCTCACCATGCAGATATCTCCTTGGCATTGACTTTGAAGCGGAGGTCACGGGAAAGTACCCAGCCCTTCTACCGGCCAACACAGTAGTTGCGAGAGCAACTTCGTGGACAGTGTCGACAGCAGAGATCTAGGTCATTCCGATGAATTCTTCGCTTCCGACCGACCTCTGGGAGCTGCAGGTCGGTGGCGATGAACCGCAGCGCGCAATTCCGTCCTCTGCGTGGAATGACCACTGGTACGCTTGCACCCGAGCCTCCTCCAGTGGATAGCGTAGCCTGAAAAAGGTCTACTTAGAAAGGCGGCGGGGGCAGTGCAAATAAGTATCCGTCTTTAAGAAAAACCAGCCAAAAAAATGCCTTTTATGACCTGGGGCCCTATTACGTAAAGCTATTCCAACATCTTTTCATTCCAATCTCCTAACGTCAAATTTTGCGTAAACGTCGACGCAAGCATCGGGTGGTGACCCGCAGGATTGTCTCAGCAGACCAATCAAACGCTCTCCTCATTCATAGGAGGTCACTTTTGTTTGCTTGAAAAACGAATAACATCGCCTACGCTGAGCGGCTTGTCTTATCTAATTGGCTGACAAGAGGCGAGGAGCACGCTTAAGTCGAGAAGGATTCGATGGGGCCGAGACACTCCACTGAAACTCGATTACCAGATGAAGAGGATGGTGTCGGCGTCTGCTATCGGTCCGCTTTCCTTTAGCTTGCGGTGGCTGGTCGAAAATCGCGGCGGCATGCAACGGAAGGTTAAGAATGCTGCTAAAACGTATCCTGAGCAAAGAAGGGTTGGCAGAGCGAAGTTGTAAACGTGCCAAAAGTACTCGAAAACGTTACATGGCCACGCAAAAAGTTTTATGGTACGCAAATAAACCAATTCTCTCCGACAGGTGGGAGTAGCCAGTGCCTGAGCGATCGGCGGCAGCCATCTTTTATTCCTTTCGGAACGGGGCAGCCTGCGGCTATTCAGAAATAAAGTTGTTTTGTTCGGCATATTAATGGCTCTTTAACGCGTACACGTCACTTTGACGCGGTGAGTTTTCGCGGTTTTGTGACGTCGAGTGACAGGCAGGTGAAGTGGGTGCAGCCGTAAAACTTTTGACCAACAGCCGAGGGCTAATGGCGAAAAGGCGTCGAATCAGAAATAAGTATTTTTCTTTTGTTCAGTCCAATCATGCATAATCAGTGTGTACATGTCATATCAGATGGGGAGCTATCGCGGTTTTCGTGACGTCGCGTGACAGACAGGCGAAGCGGGGTGGTCCAAAAAGTTTTTGACCAATCGCGGAGGACTGATTGCAGAATTGGAATGGAAAAGTTTGGAATAGCTTTACGTTGCAGCGCCCCTGTTATAAGAAACGCCTGAACCACACCATGCTTTGTTAATCCATCCAGACCTACAAGCGCATACTCCAGATCGATTGACATATTTAGGCGAAATTCACACCAAGCTCACTTATCGCATGTTCACACAGCACATTCAGTGAAACATTGAATACTAGTTTTCTTGTCGCAGCGGAACGACACGCGTTAAAACAAGATACATTTGCACAACACCGGACAGAAAAATTCGGAGGATGTTTAAGCTTCGCCTTTAAGAGCGGAACGCGATAGCGTTCTAAGATCCCTGACTGCTTCTCACGCTTCCCGGCAACTGCAGCGTATGTAACCGTAATGTTTACCGGGTAACGCTCGCGGCGAACGCTATGCAAGGCGGGCATTTTTGGTAGAAATGCGGCCTCTTGCCTGGGCCTCGACGCGGCGGAGGCGAGCGCCATCTGGAAATGTTTCAAGAAAGCGGGCGCGCCGCTTCGTGTACTCCGAGATATTTACGCGCAGGCGTGCGCAAATGGCGGAAAGGCGGCAATGAATTGTAGAAACGCAGGAAAGGGGGGTTGTTTGGGTTTTCGCATAACAGAATTATCTTTTCTCGTATATTCAAATTACAATCCGATAGCTGTAATGTCTGTAGGTTGTAAGTCGTAGTTTACGATTTTTTTCACATATTTTAGCGTGAGAAATTCAGTCAATTCTTTGTGTCACATGGAAGGCCTGGGTATGTGTGATTCAGAAATCGCTTTGCCGAAACGGTGTCCGACGCCGGATTTTCTGACACGTTAATACGTTGTCGTCTACTGAGGAACAACCACAAATGTGGCAACCTGCGCTGAAGCAGCGCCGCTTCGTGGCCGAGCTTCCGTGCATACACCCTATTTTATCCCACTATGGACGCTTTTACGTTTGACCGGCGGGGGCTGGCGATCTTCGGGGAAGCGACGGACGAAAAGGCGTCACCAGATCTGCTGCGAGGACTCGCTTTGAAAGGACGGCAATACGTCAGTCCCCAGCCCATCGGCGCCACCATGGCTGCGGCGGCGACTCGTTTTGTAAGGAGGACAATGCGCCGCGTCCCCAACGGAAGGGTGCCGAGATGGCTAGATGCAGTCGGCGGAGCAAGTATTGTTAGTGTGTACGCCGTCACCGGCAAGGTCTGTTTGGAGCAGAGAAATTCCTGGAAGGAGATGCGTTGCGGTGCCGTCTCACGCAGCTTAAAGGTCGTCGGTCAATGGTCAGACGCGGCGGCCACTGACTGCAGGGTCGACTCTGGGATAAAGAGGCGCCTGCTCGGGGCAGCACCGTGTCTGCGAGAACCCATTCACCTCGACGTGGTCAGCGCAACCTGTGCGGAAGTGAGTGTGTAAACCCCCCCCCCCCCCCCCCTCAAAGGCGGGTCGGCTACGATGACTTGGAGCGCTCCGAATTGGTCGGCGGTGAGCTGCCGTTTTCCCTCACTTAGGGATCCAGGGAGGACAAGAGTCTAGTTAAGGAGCCGTTGGCAGCTCCTCAGTGCGCATTCTCTTTCAGTCATGTTGTACTGATGAACTGTAACGTTCTCATGTAGATGCTGTAAATAAATCCCATACTCCTCGTTCTCGATGAGGACAAGTCTCTCCCTTCAACAACGTCCTCAACGTGGATAAGTTGGATGACGGCATGGGCCAGCTACCATCTATTTCATGCCGGACCCCAACCATTACAGCGCATAAAAATGACTTTTCGGCCCAGTGTAACTTTTTCTATTGTGCTTTTACGTAGACGCTATAAAACATGTTTTAAACGTGATTCTAACTGTCTGCTTTAGCGGTTCTTTAGCGGTATTTAACTGCTCGTATCGCGGGTTCTAGATTTTTTTGGGGTCTCGACTAGCAGGATTCCTTATTTCTAGTTGGCTGCACTGGTCCAGCATTTCAAAACCAACTTTCGGCTGTGTTCCAATACTCGCCGTAGGTGGCACCGTAGACGGCTAAGACACTCGCTTAGCGGATAGCGGCCATCTTAAAGAAGGAAAAAAAAAACTGAGGAGAGGCCCTATCCCCTCCGGGCGCTAGGAGAAAAGTGTAGAGGAAGTGACGTGGTAGGTTCTCTTTTTTTTCTTTTCTTTTCTTTCTTTTGCTGTAGCCGCCATGCTTTCGGGCCACAGTGGCGGCTTTGTTATGGTTCTGTGCGCTCACACGTGTTGCTGCTCCGTAGGTTTTGTACCGTGCAAAGGCGTCGTGTGGACAGGTTTGCGTTAATCTCCGTGTTTTGTTGCACTGTGTTATCTGGACCTTGCCCTCCCGGATGTTGCTGTGGCCAGATGGGACAGGAGGAATTAAAGCTCGTGAAATGAACGCGCACGCAACGCTCTACGCAATGTACCGAGCCAGGCAATGGCAACGGACGAAGGAATATCTGCTCGGAAATTTTGCCTTCTTCGGCGGAGTGATGCTAACGTGCCATCGCAGGCCGAAACCGATGGGTTTCAGAATCTATGAATTCCTTACAGGTCAGTGATTCCTGCTTTTGACAGCGCTTGGTGCATTTTCGGCACGTAGAGATACGTTATTCAAGAATGCATAATCCTGGTTTTAGAACTTCGTGTTCAGTGACAACTTGCTTTTGTGCATATTAAAACACATGGTGCTCAACGTTTGCTTGTTTCTTGCACTACTCACGACATCACGACGTCTCTTAAGCAGAGCGCGTTCGAGGTTCATACACGCCTGCACAAGTGTACCACAATACACGCGCTGATAAAGTGTTACCCAGAATATGGGCATTTTGCTGCCCTCGGCACCTTGCGACGGCCAGTCGACGCTTCATCCAGGAAGACAGGAAAGAAGCGGCTGCTTTGACTTATTAAGGAACGAGTCCCCGCTACTGCAGGCGTATCTTATCTGTGTGCGAGAGAGGCGCAGGGAAGTGAAGGTTAGGGGAGGCGCTGCAAGAGTGAGCAAGGTTCCACAGAACGTACGCCTGCGAACACATCAAACGGCTGTTCCATGGTCGCACGTAGGCCAATTCTACGCGCGTACTGTTCTGCACCGTGCGCCGGCTGTCGCAAATGTTTGGTTCCGTGAACCTTCACTTACCGTGCGAAAAAGGCACCTCAGGCCGCAGTCATCATCATCATCAGCAGCAGCAACCTATTTTATGTCTACTGCAGGACGAAGGCCTCTCCCTGCGATCTCCAATTACCCCTGTCCTGCGCCAACCGACTCCAACTAGCACCAGCAAATTTGCTCATTTCGTCGCACCACCTAGTCTTCTGCCATCCTGCACTGCGCTTCCCTTCTCTTGGTATTCATTCTGTCACTCTAATGGTTCGGCGGTTATCTAACCGGCACATTGCATGACCTGCCCAGCTCCAAGTTTTCCTCTCGATGTCAATTAGAATATCGTCTATACCCGTTTCCTCTATGTTCCAAACCGCTCTCTTTCTTTCTCTTAAGGTTATGCCTAGCAATCTTCGTTCCATCGCTTATTGCGGGGTCCTTAACTTATTCTCAAGCTTCCTTGTCAGTCTCCAAGTCTTCGCCCCATATGTCAGCACTGGTAAAATGTACTGATTGTACACCGTCCTTTTCAGTGATAAGGGTAAGCTTCCAGTCAGGAGCCGGCAATGTCTGCCGTATGCGATCGAACCCATTTTTATTCTTCTGTGAATTTCCTTCTCATGATCAGGGTTCCGTGTGATTAATACGTACTTCTTTACAGACTCTAGAGGCCGACTGGCGATCCTGAACTCTTGTTGTTTTGCCCGGCTATTTATTATTATCTTTGTCTTCGGTATATTAATCTTGAACCCCACTCTTACACTCTCTCTGTTAAGGTCTCCAATCATTTGTTGTAACTCGTCTGCATTGTTGCTGAATAGAACAATGTCATCGGCAAACGGAATGTTGCTGAGATGTTCGCCGTCGATCTTTACTCCTAAGCCTTCCCAGTTTAATAGCTTGAATACTTCTTCCATGCACGCAGTGAATAGCATTGGAGAGATTGTCTCCCTGTCTGACCCCTTTCTTTATAGGTATCTTCCTGCTTTTCTTGTGTAGAATTAAGGTAGCTGTAGAACCTCTGTAGATATTTTCCAAGGTATTTACGTAAGCGTTCTGTACTCCTTGATTGCATAATGCCTCTATGACTGCTGGTATCTCTACTGAATCAAATGCCTTTTCGTAATCTATGAAAGCCATATAGAGGCTTATTGTACTATGCGGGTTTCTCGATAACCTGATTGATGGCATGGATGTGATCCATTGTAGAGTATCCCTTCCTGAAGCCAGCCTGTTCCCTTGGTTGACTAAAGTCCAGTGTTGCCCTTATTCTGTTGGAGATTATTTTGGTAAATATTTTATATAATAATGGGAGTAAGCTAATGGGCCATAATTTTTCAATTCTTTAACTTCTCCCTTTTTGTGGATTAGTATAATGTTTGCATTATTCCAGTTTTCTGGAACCCTTGCAGTCGATAGACACTTCGTATAAAGAGGCGCCAGTTTTCCAAGCATTACGTCTCCTCCATCTTTGATTAAATCGGCTGTTATTCCAACTTCTCCTGCCGCTCTTCCTCGTTTCATGTCTTTCAGGGCTCTTCTGACCTCATCGCTAGTTATAGGAGGAGTTTCTGTATCCTGTACATTACTGTTTCTAATTGAGGTATCCTGACTCCTCTGGGTACTGTACAGGTCAGTATGGTATTCTTCCGCTGCTTTTACTATATCTTCGAGATTGCTGATGTTACCCTACTTATCTTTTAGTGCATACATCTTGGTTTGTCCTATGCTAAGTTTCTTTCTCACTGATTTCAGGCTGCGTCAATATTTTATGGCTTCTTCAGTATTTTTCACGTTATGTTTTCGAATATCACGTATTTTCGCCTCGTTGATGAGTTTTGACAGTTCCGCAAATTCTATCTTATCTCTTGAGTGGGACACTTTTATTCTTTGCCGTTTCTTTATTAGGTCCTTTGTTACTTGGGATAGCTTGCCTACTGGTTGCCTTGGCGCCTTGCCTCCCACTTCAATTGCTCCCTCTGAAGCCAGCCTCGTTACAGTTTCATTCATTACCTCTATGTCATCATTGTCATCTCTCTGTTCTATGGCTGCATAATTGTTTGCAAGTACCAGCCTAAATTTGTCCGCTTTTACCGTTACTGCCTCTAAGTTGACCTGTTTTTTCTTGACCAATTTTACTCGTTATCTGTTCAAATTGAGGTGAATCCTAGCCCTCACTAACCTGTGATCACTGCACTTTACCCTACCTATCACTTCTACATCCTGCACTATGCTGGGATTGGCAGAAAGTATGAAATCAATTTCATTTCTTGTTACACCATTAGGGCTTTTCCAGGTACACTTTTTGTTGCAGAAATGACATTCTGCCTCCTCGCCGGCGCGCTGTGCTAGTGATGCGCGGCTACCCGCAATTTGTTCAATAAAATACGATTCCTCACGCCACAGCGTGAATACGTGTGTGTGTTCATTAACTCCAGATGGATCGCAAATGGGTCGTTGTGGCGTACATTCTCCAGTGCATTCTTGCAGTGCAGTGAGAATGCGTACTTTTTTTTCGTATCGCCAGACGTCTGGCTCGCAAGTCCGTCTGAGAGCACCAGGAAACCCAAGCAGAGAAAAGCAAGTAGAAGGAAGCGTAGAGGTGACCTTTTTTGAAAAACACAAGAACTGGGCAGCGGCCGGTACCTGTGGTTGATGAGAACAGTTCAGTTGGCCGGGCCGATAAGGCATGTTTATTTTCATAAGTGCCGGTAAAAGCAGCTGATTCGACCTCACGGCCCAGTTTGCGAAGTTCATTATGAACTTATTTCAACATGACTTCGGCAACGGTAATGCGATGAGACATTGCGATTATATCCTTTTGCTTAGTATTGCTGTGGTGGTTGTGGTGAAAAGCTTTTAGTGGTCGTATAAAATACACTAGGAAGTATGCTTGGGACGACCCTGAAGGGGCCGCCCCTAACAAACACTAGGTGGAGACCCTAGTACGGTACCCCAGTGGCGGTAGCCGCCACCTGAGCGCGCTTAACTAGGGCCTTTCATGCCCGTAGGTCTGAGCAGCCAAGCAAGGCAGCCTCCCAGTCCTCCCGGTAGTAAGGGAGCAAAACAGGGTTGGATGGGCAAGCCCACGCCATGTGGTGGAGGTCCGAGGACTTCTCTGCACAGTGCGGGCAAGCTCCGGTAAAGGCCGGATCGAAATGTTGTGAGAGCCGCCGGGCACAGCATAGTGTTGGTAAAGAGGCGGATCAGGAGGCGCTCCTCCTCCGTTTTGAGGCCTCTACACGGGCGGGAGTAGAGTTTGTGGCCAGATTGATAATAGGTTGTAATTTCTGTAAACTAGTAGATGGGGTTGGTGATAAAGTCCTGATCGGCGGGCTCAGAGAAGAAAAGAGCCCGGTGAGAAAGCGCGCGGGCGGCAGCGTCCGCCGTCTCATTTCCCTCTAATCCCATGTGAGTAGGAGCCCAAACGAAGTATCAGGGTTGGGGGTCCCCGGTTTGGCAGCTAGATTGAAGGATGCAATAGGCCAGGAATGAAATCTGACCCTGTTCGTAGTTCCGACAGGCCCCTCACGAGTAGGTAATGATAGTTTGAGAGCGAGAATCGGAAGCAGCCAACGCGATGGCGACTTCTTCCGCATATATTATGTCCCTAGCGCGAAAGCTAAGGCCGTTAACTGTTTTGCCTTCGTGGACGACAGCGGCCGTAAACCATCCCCCATGGTGTGGTCCGGAGGCGTCCACGTAGAAAACGCCGGGTTTGGAGTTGTGATGGCGTGCCAGGGCCTCCGCCCGAGCCAGGCGTCTGTCATCGTGGTATGTGCATGTCATCTTCTGGGGAAGAGGGCGCACGTGCAGGGCATAGCGCCATTCTTGTGGCGTTCGTACGCGCTCTTCTATCTGTCTGAGAGGTTGGAGGTGTAGTCGGGCATGTCGAGCAAGGAGGCTGCGACCCGACAATGTCTGAGAAAGACGTGTGATTTGGTTGATAAGATGAGCTTCCTTGAGCTCCTGATAAGTATTCGCCATCCCCACGCCCAGAAGGCGCTGGTTAGAGTGCTGACCGGGAGATCCAAGAGACCGCTTAGAGGGACACTAAAGGCAAATACTAAGTCCACGTAGACTATTTAAATAACATTCCAGAAACCTCGTAACGCTTGTTTCGGGCCAAGAAAGGATTTAGTTTACGATAAAATTGCATCGGAAGGGTCCGAATACCTTTTTCGAAATTCATATCCCTCGCTACCCGACCGGGGGAGTGGTGACGTTGCATACGCCATCGCCACCCTTTGCGGCCGTCGTTTAGTAAAACGGCGCCCGACAGACGGCGGCATCGAACCAAGACAGAGCGGAGGATTCGCCACTACAGCTGCTTTTTGATCAAGTGGCGTAGGCCGTTTGGGCATCCCGCGACGTAACATGGAAGTTTAATTCTCTGCTACTTGCAGTTTGTGCGTTTTCGTGAGCCAGCAAAACCAGCGCAGCACTCGGCGATAATGAAACTACTGAAACGCGAAAGCGTGGGTGGCGCAGAGTCGAGCGAAAACGAATCCTTTCGACCGCCCGCGTCGTTGACAAGGGTAATTTCAGTTAGTTTTTTTCTAAATATGAAATAGAACTGGACAAGTAGCATTTTATTTCGTCTTGTAATACAATACAATGCTATTTCTTGCAACGAGTGGTTGAGTACTAGTGACAAAATATAACAGGAGTGTTTTCGTCATTGGGCAAGTACTTGAATATCCCGGGGGAGTCTCTAATCATGTCCTGCGTTTACTTCAGTTTCTCGATTATCAGGCCTCTGTTCGCGATAATATTGACGCCTTAGAGATTCTCAAGCGCTAATCTACCACTTTAGATTCACTGAATATTTGCCTTTGGTGTCCCTTTAACTATCTTTCGGAGGATGACCTCAAAGGCGTCCTCCTCATGCTTGCGGAGATGGAGGTGTGGAGTCGAATACAAAATTTGACTATTTACAAATGCATTGGCCAGCCGCAAGGCATCTTAGCATCTGAGGCCCCCGCGCTTGTTGGAAAGCCGGCGGACCATGCGGCCCATCTGGTCCCCCACCTGCCGTAGCTTCCCTAGTGTTGTGTCGGACCGCGCGGCGGTTTTGGTTGACGAAAAGTCCGAGGATTCTAATCTCAGGTTGTTCGGGGATTTGACCATACTCTAGAGAGAGAGAGAGAGAGAGAGAGAGAGAGCAATTTTGCACGTGCATTTGCGCGAGGGGCGCAGATGCACGAATTCGTACTTTTGGGGGGAGCATTGGAGGCCGCAAGCGTGATCATATCGGTCCACTATGGTCGCCACTTGCTGCAGGTTGGCCTGCATGTCTCCCAGAGCCTTGCGTGGCCCAGATGGTGATGTCGTCCACGTAGAGTTTATATTGCACCCCGGGGACAGCCTCCATCTGGACAGACAAGTTGTTCATGGCCAGGTTGAACAATAGGGGGGAGAGGACAACGCCCTGTGGTGTACCTCTAGAACCTATAGTGTACGGGCCGTGTTCGGTGTCCTGTATGCGCAAGTATGCGCGTCTCTCTGTTAGAAATTGTAAGACGTACTGAAAAGCGTTACGCCCGCAGTTGGTTTGAGAGAGATGAGTTAAGATGATTTCATGAGTGACATTGTCGAATGCTCCCTTAAGGTCCAAGGCCAGGACCACCTTGTCGTTATGAGGGCATTCACTGGGGTCTAGGACTTTCCGATTAAATTGGAGGAGGACATCTTGTGCGGATTTGTGTAGGCGAAACCCGAACATTGTGTTGTCAAATGTGTTGTGGTCTTCCATGAAAGTAGGCAACCGGTCCCGCATCATCGTCTCCGTCGCCCACACAAGAGGTGAGAGAGATGGGGCGCAGGTTGTTCGTGGTCACGGCTTTGCCAGGTTTAGGAATAAAGGTGGCAAGTGCTGTCTTCCAGTCGAGAGGCAGGGGCACTTCAGTAGTGAATTGTAAGTCGAGTCCGGCAGGTTTGCCAGGAGCGTGACTGTAATTTTGTCCCCTCCGGTTGCAGTGCCACGTTTCATTTTGGCCAGGGTTGTGGAGCTGGAAATTTTGATCCTGCCTGACATACATGCTCCATGTATTTCATGGACAGGGATGAAGGTAGGACACCATAGTGAATGTTATGGCGAAGTAACGTGTGCTGATGAATTACCGACTTTTTAAAAATTTCCAGCAAGATGGCCTCCAAAGCAGTACTTGTGGGCACAGCTTCAAACGGAAGTCATATATATATATATATATATATATATATATATATATATATATATATATATATATATATATATATATATATATATATATATATGCGATATAGTCAAAAGAAACTTGCTTTTATTGCAACTGTTCGAAAGAGACAACTTCGCTGGAAATCGGGTTGTAAATTCTCACAAGGTCGCACACATCTGCTGCCTTTTTTTCTTGTGAATATTACAAGTAATTTATGTTGATTCATTGCCTATAACCTTGACAATTTACGTAAGCTATAGATACATTTATGATGTAGACTTAAACATCAAGTGCAATTCTTTGTTTAATGGTTAAAATTGTAGCAAAAGCGCATTTTTTATGTGCGCTGTACTGCTAGTACTGGGCGGGATCCAGGACCTCTGTGAGGCACTCATTGCCTTTTGTCCATGTATCATCTTGAGATTTTAGATAGTTGCAAGAAATAAAGGAAATTGAAATATTTTTTCGGTCCCCCATGGTTCACCACGTCTGATTGATAAATAGGTCTATGTCTGTTAAAAATAAGTGTAACTGACAGACGCATTTCCAAGCTCTTTCACTAATTGTAATAGTCGTAACACACACACACACACACACACACACACACACACATATATATATATATATATATATATATATATATATATATATATATATATATATATATATAGAGAGAGAGAGAGAGAGAGAGAGAGAGAGAGAGAGATCAGCTTGTTTGTGGTTTGACCCCCCCCCCAATCAAAAAATAGTGGTACGCCACTGATTTCTTCGCAATATGAGCTCTGAATTTCGTTTTCTCACGACACAGTGAAAACACACACAAAGATTTAAAAAGGAAAGCGAACTAGAAACGCGATCCATCTGATTGCGGTCATGCTCGAACACAACTGCAACGCTGCGTTCGAGCGCGGCCGTGCTTCTGTTCGGCACGCTCGGACTCCGATGCAGCCGGCGGCGGCTCCGACGCGTGCGGTCGTGGAGTTCAGGAGAAGGCGACGGTTACGCCATCTGGATTTTCAATAAAAAATGCCTCAGCTCGGAGCCCTCGTTGGACCCACTATCCTCTCACTACTTCTCACGTAGACATCAAAGTAAACAGCTTCGCGAAGACAGCATCGAAGTAAAAAACGATGTAGGCTACTTTCCTGACCAAAAACAAGGTGGCGGCTGTGCAGGTCGCTTGCAAAGCCTGCAGGAAGGTTGTCCGCGCACAAGAAAACGTAAACACGCTATCTTACGCCGTTAATATAAGCTGCGTCGTATTTTTCATTGGTTTGCAGGCGCAAATACTTAAAACACAGAAATTATATGTGCTTTTCTGAACTTTTTCCTCATCGCCGCGAGGTGGCGTCCCATGTCGCAGAAGCGTCTTCCAGGTTCCAGACGGCTCGAAACGCGTTCCATTACTTGGCCTCAAAGCTGTCTACGTAGACTGCATTGGAACACACCATAGAGTTTCTAAATAAATACCCTAGAGGGAAATGCGGCGCTAGTGTCTACGTGGGCTCTCATGAGCGTTGCCTCAACCCATAGAGTTTCTCACTATAACACCTAGAGGGTAATCTGGCGCCACCGTCTATGGGAGTTTCTTAAGGGGGCACCGTGCCGTCATGGGAATGACGGTATATGTGTCTGCGAGGCTCGTGTTGGCTGGTGTTGTAAGAGGCTCCGTCTAAAACGTGGATATGGCTACGCAAATAACGCGTTCTCAAAGTAAAATCTTCATAAAATGTTTCCATTCACGCATATTACATCTTTACTCACCCACAGCGCATGACGAAGCGAAGAAAAGCAAGAATAGACGACCAACTGTTTCAAAGCGAGCGCGAACCTTGTCGTCTGTCCTCCAACTTTAGCGGCCCGCTGATACTTTTTACGTAACATGTAGTCGTACACACAATAACAACTTCTCATAGTTAAACAAAACATGTTTTCGCGTAATAATAAAGCTAAAACAGCTTTTCACGTGCTGTTCTAGTAGAAAATGAATCATGGTGACAGACGGAACGGTACTTGCCAAGCGCGTCTTCAAGGTGTCCTGTCTCTACGAGAACGATGCCAATCCGAATCCACAATATACCGGCATTCCCATGCTTACCACAGCGCAGCAGCGCCAGATTTCCCTCTAGGTAATGTAGTGAGAAACTCTATGCCTCAACCTAAATGGGAATGATGGGAAGTACAGGCTTCGGATTGACTTCGATCTTTAGACTAGTGGCGTTTGCGTGCGGCGCAGTAAACTAAGCTATACTCAAATATTATCGCGCAAAATCTAATTTTATTTCTGCAGTATGTTATGTAATGTACAACACGCTACATAAACTTCGTATGATCATGAGATGGAAGCATGGTTTACTATAGTTTATCACCAGAACACACCAGGGTTGGCATTCTTGTGCGATTCTGTTCCCGATTTAACGCCAGAGATTATTTATTTATTTTTGCAACAGCAATAACAACCGTGAATATACTTATATAAAAATACTCGTCAAGTATTTATGGAAATAATAATGTTGTATTGTGAGGAAGTGTTGCGCTCTTGAGCGGAATGCTAGAAGTGTCGTCCGCTACGAGGCCTGCTCACTGCAAACGCGAGACTTTTTTCGCAGACGACAGGCACTTGCGAACTCTCTCGCTCTTTCGAAAGGTTGCGTCGGCTATCACGATTGCTGAACGTCTTCAAGTACTTTTAAGCACATCTGCTGCAGTGCTAGCTAGGACGCTAGTGGCCTCCTACGAGTATGCTTCATCATATTTTATATTGGCGTACCGCTTCCGAAGCGTTACAGCGTGGCTTTGCGCGTACCCATTTTGCGACACTAGACTACAGCCAGGAAGCAGCAATCTTTCCTACCACAAGTAAGTTTGTGTTCTCAAAGTCCTAAAACACGCATTTCAATGAGCACATAAACGAGCAATGCATAATGAAGCCCTCAATAAAATTTGATTGTCAAGCCACTATAGGTACAACTGTATATGTCTTGTATCAGTAGTACCGTCTTTTTCCTATTCTGAAGTTTCATAAAGCATGTAACGCTACAGCGCCAACATAACACACTTTACAAACCAAGGTCCAAACGCTCAAAACACGTTCTTTAAACGTTTACGATGCCGTCGCTTTTTCGTCAGGACTTCGACACCACACCGCAACACAAACATCGTCCCAGCCGCTGGCCCAGCGCGCTGTCGTCACTTCGAGCAACAGAACAAAGGCAGAGAGCTTTGCGTTGCCATGTCTCACTGCAGGTTATAGCAATTGCGCTTGGAGCGAAACCGAAACTCCCAAAAAATACTTGTAGACTGGTTCGCCAGTCAACAGAATGCCAATCCGAAGCCTGTACTTCCCATCATTCCCATGATGGTTGAACGATCGCAGCGCCAGATTTCCCTCTAGCTATATTAATATGAAACTCTATAGAACACATAGAGTTTCTCACTACATTACCTAGAGGGAAATCTGGCGCTGCTGCGCTGTGGTATGCATGGGAATGCCGGTATATTGTGACTTCGGATTGGCATCGTTCTCGGAGAGACAGCAAACCTTGAAGACGCGCTTGGCAAATACCGTTCCGTCTGTCACAATGATTCATTTTCTGCTAAAACAGCACGTGAAAAGCTGTTTCAGCTTTATTATTACGCGAAAACATGTTTTGTTTAACTATGAGTACTTGTTATTGTGTGTACGACTACATGTTACGTAAAAAGTATCAGCAGGCCGCTAAAGTTGGAGGACAGACGACAAAGTTCGCGCTCGCTGTGAAACAGTTGGTCGTCTGTTCTTGCTTTTCTTCGCTTGGTCGGGCATTGCGGGTGAGTAAAGATGTAATATGCGTGAATGGAAACATTTTATGAAGATTTTACTTTGAGAACGCGTTATTTGCGTAGCCATATCCACGTTTTAGACGAAGCCTCTTACAACACCAGCCAACACAAGCCTCGCAGACACATATACCGTCATTCCCATGACGGCACGGTGCCCTCTTAAGAAACTCACATAGACGGTGGCGCCAGATTACCCTTTAGATGTTATAGTGAGAAACTCTATGATAGAACACACACTTTGTTTCAGGTTAAGACATCTGTCTATGTGTCGTCATTTATATATATGCGAGAAGCGTGTACGGTAGACTTCCTACAAATTCAAAAATATCTATCAGTACTCCTTTAAGAAAGGTAAGTTGCTTTTTTTTCCCTAGGGTATCAAGATATACCCAACTGTCCTGTGTAGTTGACCAAGAGAATATATGTTTCGTTGCAATTAAACATGGTTAGTCAACCTGCAGCACTCAAGTTACCTGAACGCATTTTGAGCTTGAATTGTGTTCCTAAGAGGTTGTCAACTCTGAAGGAAGGCAAATACCTGAATCACTTGAATTATTCAATTTTCAAATGTGGTCCGACTGCGCTATCTCAAGTGCCGTTCGCGCCAACTGCGCCAAAGTCTGCTATTTTCGCCTGCTTGCACGGTAGTGGAACATTTTTACTAGTTGTGTCAAATGTACGAGTCCAGTAGTGAACATTCAAATAATTCAATTCGCGATTCGATTGTCTGTGATATTAACTTTTTCGAATATTTGGTGAAAAACTTGGGCGAGGTCGGTTCCTTGCACGCAGCGTTTCCGCGACGCTTGGTCTGCGTTTGTACGAGGTCCGTCGGGGTCGGACAAAGAAGAAACGGCGTCTAAAGCAGCGCACTATATCGTGTGATCTTTTTTAATGAAAACAAAAAAATAAAGCATTTAACCGATGCAATGATGATTTCTTCACTATTCCTTTCAGATGGCGGACACTAAATGGTTGGTAGCCGTAAGCTGGACTGGAAAACTTTATTATGGTCCTGCAGGACGCGTTTAGCACTTAGCGGGCGTCTCCCACGTACGGACCTACAGGGAGCACCTGGCGGCCGCTTCGCGGGCCTGCTAGCCGTAAATGTCCGTTCGTAATTTACAAAGATTCGTGAATTAACTCAGTTACTGGTACTGGTTCTGACGCCAATATTGCAATAGGAATATTGGAGGAAGACGCCACGGGAGACAAAGGTATGACGAGCTTTTAAAATCACCATCCGATGGTTAAATATTCGCCGATCAACACACACACACACGCACACACACACACACACACACACACACACACACACACACACACACACACACACACACACACACACACACACACACACACACACACACACACACACACACACACACACACACACACACACACACACACACACACACACACACACACACACACACACAGTCTTTTGCCACTGTCATACCGAAACTCGGCGCACGAGGATCTGTCCACGTGATTTTCCAGCCTCGTTCCCCCCCTCTTTTTTTTATGTTAACGGGTTGAGCGCCTGGCGCGCGCGTCTTATCTCGCGAAGGTCGTGTCTCGGGGACCTACCGAAGCGCGAGGTAACAACGCCCGATTATGGGTTGGACGCTTTTGCAGGTCATCGCTGCGAGCTGCGCTAGGTTATGACGGCGTTAAGAATAAATGCGGGCAGTGCTCCCAGCGCTGTTTGGACGCCCTGGCCGGTATAGGATAGACAAAAGACGAACTTTTCGTTAGCGAATGTTTCGCCAACGGATGGCGTTTCTTAAACCTCGTAAATTGCGTTTGCCGCCTGCGGCGTGCTGCTCCAATACTGTCTTTGCAACGTTAGCGATAAGACCAGCAATTGAAAAGTTAATTAACTAACCCTTGTTAATTATAAACGGACAGTGACGCTTACTACTGTGCACCATAGTGAAAGAACAAATAGCGAAGAAAGCATCAATACATCGGTTAAATCATATTTAAAAAAATTCTGTTTCCATTAAAAGAGATCACAATGTATATATACATAGAAAATACCATAACATACGTGAAGATAGGGCCGATTGGCCACCGGAATAAGGCACGCAGATCGTAGCTGATATGCGTGGTCATGCACACAGATTCATGCATTTGCGTACAGATTTTGGAACTTCAGTTGTCATGCACCCCCTTGAAGTCTTTGAAAACTGTTGAATTTTGAAAAACAGATTCAAGAGCCCTTAAAACTCCTTGAAAATAAATGTGCTCCTTGAATTACTTGATGGTCTTGGGGGCGACTTTTGAACATTCAAAATAAACTGCATAGGGGCTGTGCCGTGGGCAAAGCCTGTTGAAAAGCAGTCCTAGATATTTTTAAATTTTTTTTTAAGAGTGTCTCAAACGATAGCAATGTGGCATGTCCACAGCCACCAATGACAGGCTTGTTTAAATCACTGTTGCCGTCGTGTAGCTAGGCAACGCCACATCAAGCGACCAAGCCTGCCACCATCTTGTTGTTTTGCTAGTTCGTTCACACTGCCACCATCATGGCTCCATTTCCGAACTCTAGGCTCAAGAAATGTGTAGTGGAAAGTAATAGCAATATTTGGTTGGTAGCCTCATTCTCGGAATTTGAGCATACAGATCTGGAGTCTATCTCGATCCACATGGGAGGGAGAGCATGCCAGCTGAATGGGTGCCAACTTTTAGGGCGAAGAAAGTCAAAACCAGACACGGAGGCGACTTACACAAATGCGCGAGTGCAGCAGTGCTGTCACCCACCACCACCTTGGAACATGCGGCGACGGCTGCCTGTCGCTGGAAGACAGTCGTATCATGTGAGCGATCTTTGCCAGATCTTGTGCGCGCTCCTGTCTCGAGGTGAGACCAGCTTGGGGCGTTCCCTGCTAGAAGATAGTAATCCGAATATACCTACCAAATTTACTTAGAGAGCCCGATTTCGATTACCCAAATATGCTAGAAGTTTCACCCATGTGGCTTTCACGTGACAAGTATCTTTGGTTGAAGCCATACACTATTAACCATCATGCCAGTAGGCGATTGACATTCTTACAATGCGTAGGCCAATTTTAAAAAGTGGCCTGAAAAGCTTGAATCGTGTGTCTAACTCTGCAGCGGCTTAGCTGCAATTTTTTGCAGCTGAAAAGGAGATTTTGCCATTTTTTGGTGTATGCATACGAATAAGGTTTGTTTCCTCCTTTTTGAATTTCGGTCTTTAGCATCCTTGAGATCCTTGAAATATCCTTGAATTTTGAGTCAAATGTTTTGTATGAACCCTGGATCTTTCTCTCAGCTAGTAATCTTAAGCATGCTCACAAACAAACTTCTACATGTGCTCGTGGTAGTGTGGCTGCCTACGGACACAAATGGCGCTCCAATGGCCATCAAAAGCTTATACGTGTGATCTTGGAGCAGATCGTCGATTAGCCACTCATCCGTGCATATTTGCAGCAAGTTTTCTGCGATAGCTTGCGGCCATTATCACATTGGCCAATGTCAAATTTTCGCCACGGACACATTGCCTAAACTGTTTGGCCTAATAGGTGCTGCTTTGTCGGGTTGGTCAGGCGTCAGCAGCTAAAGTTACACATCGACCCATAGCTGTTCGCAGAGGCTACGGTACACTTGGAAAACCATCAAACCACCTTGCAATGGAAGTGAGTGTATGGCATGGTACTAACGTTGTTCACAACCGCCATCGCCACCTTTGTGACCTACAATATTGTGGCAGCTTGTTCCAGACGCCAATGATAGAAACACCTTATTCTCGTGTCATAGCTTCAAGCATCATTAATAAGTGCAGCACACATTTTGTGTATTCTGGTAAAGCATGTCAAAGTGCATGTGTCATTTGGAATGCACATAAAACATTTGCCATAACTTTTTGGTTATGGCGAATGGCAAATTACTTCAGCGCAGTTGTAATTTTTTGTCGGTATTACGTCTGGCCACATGGTCTTGTTCTCGCTAGTCTATAAAATGTTATGCGATTGTTTGCAAAAGTTTCTTATCTACCCAAATAAAAGTCTATTTGCAACATACGGTGCGTGTTATACAGTCCGTGGGAAAACAAGCTTAACTTGCTGCTGCTGACTGTTTGCCTTGTGTCTTCCTTTTATGTTGAGCAGCATTTATGGTTCTGCAGTAATAATAAGGTGTACCAAATGACTGCACCGAGCTCATAACTGCTGTACAGTTCCCAGTTTTACAAGCAGGCCAATTTCGCTCCTCATAAACTGCTCCAAAAGGCTGGTATGGTGGCTCCTAAACTGCTCCAGAATTTGTTTTTATGATTTAAAAGTTACTCCAGATCCTAAACTGGCTGGACTAGCACTAGATTGTTGTAGAAGTGTTTGTGAAATGTGATGGAAGCAACTACTTTGCTGGGTGAAACTGCACTCAGGAATGGCACAAAAAAACAGTCTGCTTAGTCTTGACTGTGCTGTTTGTGCTTTTGTGCTGACCAGTCTGGTGTTTAGGAAACAGTATATTTAATTGACTGTGTAAAACAGCTTTCTCCCTCTTTTGTTTATATGCTGAGGTTTCCTCCACACAAATGTTTTTAATTCTTAAAGCTAAACACCAGGACTTATGCATTCTGCTGCATCAATGCTGCATAGACATGCTGCTTCCTTGAGTGTCTGGCATAAGAATACAAACTGGTGTCAGCCCAAGGGGAGTGTAGCATGCTAACCATGAAAATGCCAGGGTAAGACTGTCTTTTACTAGGCAGTGCGTGTGATGGAGACTATGCATGAATGATGTGCACATTGCTCACCTTCCACCTAGATTAGCAGAACTACTACAGTGATGATGTCAATACATGGGGCAGATTATATCACTAAATACACAGCAACTGACCGATTTAAAAATTTTTATACAGGACTACATTAGTATGTAGCGTCAGTTTATTTTTTCTGAAAGAATTGCTTTTACATTTGAAGCTGACAGGCCTGTGCATGCATTAGTGCTAGTTTACTGTGTGAAAATGCTTTTTGCATCCTTTTTCAATGGTCCACTGTTTTATCTGCACATTTATTGCATATTTTCCTTGGCAGGTTTCCCACCACCAGGCGGGAAGCCACCACCCCTGCAACCAGCTGCTACAAAGCCAAGCCACACAAGCTTGGCACTTAGTGCTACCCGCACCTCAAGTTTTGCTGCTGCACTACGCAAGCTGGCAAAACAAGCAGTTGACCCTGTCCTTGGTAAGGCAATTTTTCAAATTCTCTTATTTTATGAGTCGGTCTTCATGTTGTTCACATTGTTTTAGAACATTTGAAAATAAGTCTTGCTTGAGGGGCTTGAGAAATTATTTACTGATTAGTATGCTTAAAATGATTGAAATTCACATCATTGTCATTCCATTACAGTTTCAGTGTTAGTTTAAGTAGAAATAGATGTGTGAGGTTTTGGCTTATAACATCCTGCTTCCTTCTCGTTTCATTTGTTGTTTTGAGGTTCACTGTAATGTTTACATCCAGAGCTAATTACTGGTTGCTGAACTTAGCCAGCTTGACAAAAATAGTGCCAGGGTGTGGGCTGCATCCCCTTGCCATTTTATAGTGAATAGCTTTTTTCGGCTACTGTTTTGCTTGGTTTGGCACCAGCGGCTGGCTACTTTGCCAGAGGGAAAGGGCAGTGCATGAGCGTCGGAGTTCGGAAGAGGACAAAGTGTTCACTGTTTGGTTCCTCGATAGGTGAGGCCAGCGCCTCTGTTGCTCTAAGAGAGGCAGACACTGTCATCATAGAAGGGAGAAACTAGTGATGGGAAAGGAGTGTTACAAGCTGCATTTGTCACCGAATGCTTAATAGCTCTTTGAGATATACATGCTCTTGCAGGAGAGCTTTTTGGAGTCCAAAGGTGTAGATGCTTGGTCCATTCTGTCTTTATGTCACATTTCTCTGCCTACAGAAAATAGTGTAGTCAACGGCCATCGACAGCAGGCTCGGCTTTTCACTTAGGTAATTATCTTCAGTGGTTTCTGCAGGGATTTTTTATTAATTCACCCCTCCACTATCAACCTTCTTTTCCAAGTGAAAAATCATTGTGCTTGTGTGAAGTTCAGGCTTAGTGCAATATTCAATAAAGAACCTGTCAGTGTCTTCAATGTCTAAAGTAGGGGAATCCAAACTACAGCCTGCGAGCTGGATTCGACTCGTGGAGGCCTCGCAACTGGCTTGCAGCCAGCGCAGGTCCTTCTGATGACGGCCAGCCCACAGACTGTTCCTTCACCTTTGAGTGGGCCTTCTCCCCAAAAGCTTACATTGTTGCATTATTGTCTGGCATCTGGTTTCATTGCAGTTACCAGATCACAGCACCTGATTAAGAAAAATTCTAACGAATTAGTAGCCTCCTGTGACCATTACGTGATGAGCATCCGATGCACCAATTGACTGATCCCAGCCACCATGCTAGAACATGCACCAAAGCTTTCGTGACATCGTCTACACGTGCTGGGCTGGAGAGCTTGAACACTCATGAAAGCCTCAAGCACAACAGTTTCAAAGTCTTGCGGGTATATGCAATAAATTTTGGTGTCATTGTTTTTAGCAGATGGCGCAGCGGAATCAGAGCTATTCGTTTACTTTGACATTCATATTTGATGATTTCTACATAATTTTTCATCAGTTGTGAACAGATTTACTGTCATTCAAAACACCCAAATGTGCTGCAGGGGTTGTTTCTGATGAAAAATATAGCAATAGTCCTCATTTCTTGCTGCATACATGTTTCACATGTGGCGGTAAGCTGCCAAATCATGACTGTTAGCTTACTGCTATTCTTGAAAAGAAAACTTGGCTCAGTTTCTAAGTAGCTCAATGGCAATGAATATTTATACCAAGGTAATCGGGCCAACTGCGCAAGAGAATTAGCTTTGTGGGCCATGTGAAAATGCTTGTGCACACTTGAAGGTATCGCATGATGCAACTTGTCTTAAATAGCAATGTTCTCCAATACATCAATGATTATTGTTTACAAAAAGGCATACCAGTAAAATATAGCAAATAAAGCTGCATGGCTGCAATCACATAGTATCCAAAGGAAAAATTGGATGACTTTTCAAATGCAGCGTCCCAGAGCATTTTGAAGCCTCATTTTATCAAGTAAGCCTATACCACAGAAACAGTATTGATGGGTGTTATGTAATGCACACAAACAATTTCGCAGTCATGTCGAATGGGCATTGTTCATTAAGATTAATTTAGCTGCAATCCCTCATATATAGGGTAGACAGGTGTTTGTACCAATTGGATAATCATCATCATCAGCCTGGTTACACCCACTGCAGGGCAAATGCCTCTTCCATATTTCTCCAACTACCTCTGTTCTGTACTAATTGTGGCCATGTTGTCCCTGCAAACTTCTTAATCTCATCCGCCCACCTAACTTTCTGCCGCCCCCTGCTACACTTCCCTTCCCTTGGAATCCAGTCCGTAACCCTTAATGACCATCGGTTATTTTCCCTCCTCATTACATGTCCCGCCCATGCCCCCCATTTCTTTTTCTTGATTTCAATTAAGATGTCATTAACTCGCGTTTGTTCCCTCACCCAATCTGCTCTTTTCTTATTCCTTAACGTTACACCTGTCATTCTTCTTTCCATAGCTTGTTGCATCGTCCTCAATTTAAGTAGAACCCTTTTCGTAACCCTCCAAGTTTCTGCCCCGTACATGAGTACTGGTAAGACACAGCTGGTTATACACTTTTCTCTTGAGGGATAATGGCAACCTGCTGTTCATGATCTGAGAATGCTTGCCAAACTCACCCCAGCCCATTCTTATTCTTCTGATTATTTCAGTCTCATGATCCGGATCTGCAGTCACTACCTGTCCTAAGTAGATGTATTCCCTTACCACTTCCAGTGCCTCGCTACCTATTGTAAACTGCTGTTCTCTTCTGAGACTGTTAAACATTACTTTAGTTTTCTGCAGATTAATTTTTAGACCCACCATTCTGCTTTGCCTCTCCAGGTCAGTGAGCATGCATTGCAGTTGGTCCCCTGAGTTACTAAGCAAGGCAATATCATCAGCGAATCGCAAGTTACTAAGGTATTCTCCATTAACTCTTCTCCCCAATTCTTCCCAAACCAGGTCTCTGAATACCTCCTGTAAACACGCTGTGAATAGCATTGGAGAGATCGTATCTCGCTGCCTGACGCCTTTCTTTATTGGGATTTTGTTGCTTTCTTTATGGAGGACTGCGGTGGCTGTGGAGCCGCTATAGATATCTTTCATTATTTTTACATACGGCTCGTCTACACCCTGATTCCATAATGCCTCCATGACTGCTGAGGTTTCGACTGAATCAAACGCTTTCTTGTAATCAATGAAAGCTATATATAAGGGTTGATTTTATTCTGCACATTTCTCTATCACCTGATTGATAGTGTGAATATGGTCTATTGTTGAGTAGCCTTTACGGAATCCTGCCTGGTCCTTTGGTTGATGGAAGTCTAAGGTGTTCCTGATTCTATTTGCAATTACCTTAGTAAATACTTTGTAGGCAACGGACAGTAAGCTGATCGGTCTATAATTTTTCAAGTCTTTGGCGTCCCCTTTCTGATGGATTAGGATTATGTTAGCGTTTTTCGAAGATTCCTGTACGCTTGAAGTCATGAGGCATTGCGTATACAGGGTGGCCAGTTTTTCTAGAACAATCTGCCCACCATCCTTCAACAAATCTCCTGTTACCTGATCCTCCCCAGCTGCCTTCGCCCTTTGCATAGTTCCAAAGGCTTTCTTTACTTCTTCCGGCGTTACTTGTGGGATTTCAAATTCCTCTAGACTATTCTCTCTACCATTATTGTCGTGGGTGCCACTGGTACTGTATAAATCTCTATAGAACTCCTCAGCCACTTGAACCATCTCATCCATATTAGTAATGATATTGCCGGCTTTGTCTCTTAACGCATACATCTGATTCTCTCCTATTCCTAGTTTCTTTTGCACTGCTTTTAGGCTTCCTCCGCTCCTGAGAGCATGTTCAATTCTATCCATATTATATTTCCTTATGTCAGCTGTCTTATGCTTCTTGATTAACTTGGAAAGTTCTGCCAGTTCTATTCTAGCTGTAGGGTTAGAGGCTTTCATACATTGGCATTTCTTGATCAGATCTTTCGTCTCCTCCGATAGCTTACTGGCATCCTGTCTAACGGAGTTACCACTGACTTCTATTGCACATTCCTTAATGATGCCCATGAGATTGTCGTTCATATCTTCAACGCTAAGGTCCTCTTCCTCAGTTAAAGCCGAATACCTGTGCTGTAGCTTGATCCGGAATTCCTCTATTTTCCCTCTTATACCGCTAACTCATTGATCGTCTTCTTATGCACCAGTTTCTTCCATTCCCTCCTCAAGTCTAGGCTAGTTCGAGTTCTTACCATGCTATGGTAACTGCAGCGCACCTTGCCGAGCATGTCCACATCTTGTATGATGCCAGGGTTAGCGCAGAGTATGAAGTCTATTTCATTTCTAGTCTCGCCATTTGGGCTCCTCCGCGTCCACTTTCGGCTATCCCGCTTGCTGAAGAAGGTATTCATTATCCGCATATTATTCTGTTCTGCAAACTCTACTAATAACTCTCCCCTGCTATTCCTAGAGCCTATGCCATATTCTCCCACTCTTGTCTCCAGCCTGCTTCTTGCCTACCCTGGCATTGAAGCCGCCCATCAATATACTGGCAACAGCCGCGAGGTTTCTGCAAGTGTGTTTTTGATCTTTAAGAGCATGTGAGAGCACACTGTTTCACAAAATGCTGTGCAAGCCCTATTCACGGCTGCTCAATGGAAACAAGGTGCGGCCTGCCGCATGACGCTCCGTCAGTGGGTGACGGAATGATAAGCGGAGTTTTCAGTTGCGGCCGCTACTTTGGGTGGGGGCGCTGCACATCGGTGAACGTTAGCGAACGTAAGGCGCACATTTCCAAGGGAGAAGCGGCCGTCCATGCGGTCCATGCGCCGGGAAGCAAACGTTGTAAAGTAGCGTGGTTACTGTTTCACGTATTTTTTAATTTTATCGTCCAGCTGTTTTGTTACGCATTTCTAACGTGGAGTTATTAGATTCGTCACAGCGTACGCAATGCCGAAGAACTGTTGTGTGCCGCGATGCAAATCCAATGCTGCGAGGAACTCCGACCTTTCTTATCACGAGCTACTGGCAAAGGAACAACTCCGGGATGTCTAGCTACGGCATATTTCGCGACAAGGCAACGACAAAGGTAGCCAGTGGGTGCTGAACTGCAGGGCCACGTTTGTTCGATTCACTTCAAGGAGGACGACTACAAGGAAGGATTAAAACATAAGGTGCTGCGGCTGGCAGCCGTGCCGACTCAATTTCCGTCATACCCTGTATACATGCTGCCCGCGGCTTCGAAGAAACGCCGACCAGTAGTACGTGTCGCACCTGGCATTGCCATAACTAAAGTAGGCGACTCATTGCAGGAGCTATGTGCAGGATCAGAAAACGAAGCGTCCCACCGCTGTGATGCGGACTTTGGTAAAAATGAAGGCGACGTCGAGCTCCACGCAACGCCGCCGCATGCGGACAAGGTCGCTGGTCCGGAAAACTGCTTGGCCACAGGATGCAGCTTGCAAAGCAGTGTGAAAGCGCAAGAATGCCAGCCGACGTTCAGTTTAACAAGCTTTATGGCAAATACCAAGAGGAACGCGCACCGCCTGCAAATGCAAGCTAGCAGACTCATCGAGCGACTACAAAAGCTGCAAAAAAAAAAATGCGACGATGTTCAGGAGAAGCTACAGCAATATTAAGGTGACCAGGCGGTGCAGGCTATAACGAAGATAAGAAAAGCAGCAGTGGAGGGCGACAAAACTGCCGAGTTTCTTGTTGAACAAGTTGAAAATTTTTGTAAGGACAGACCAACATGGCAGGAGAACACAGTTTAGAATTCGGGCTGTGAAAGGCAACGTTTTGTATAGAGTGCGAACACGTGAAAGCGAGAAAGCTTCTCAGGCTGCCTTGCCGGTCTACGCTGGAGAAATTTGTTGGGTCATCTACAGGAGAGACCGAAATAACCAGCCTCATCCGCGAACGTCTCCAAGTGGAAAGGTGTAGTTTACTCTCAGAAAAAGAGCTTTCTGAACCACTATTGGGAACTTTGTTATTGTACGCCTCCATGTTTGTGGTCTCTCCATTTTTCTGCCACCAAACTTCCAATCGTCTCTTAGTATTCTCTATTGTGGACATGTTTACTGTCTGGAACCCCTGCTATTGCTGAACCCTAGGGCTTCAAGGAGAACGGCTGGGCAGATATTTTCACATTCTAATGAAACACGTTCCTTCGTTTCCCTAACTTTAATGCACCAAGCACATGCTTCTTCATTGGTGTGCCTCGCTTTATAAGTGCACCCTCTAAAGCATCCTGATCTGGCTTCGAAAAGTAAAGAACTTCCCTTTGAGTTATCACAAATTGTTTCTTTCCTGATTTCATTGTTCCTCCTAGGTGGTAACTCGTAGCAGGTTTCTTTTCCATTTCCACCACCCATGAGATTGCCTCAGCCTCTCTGACTTTGCAATTTACGTTCTTTGTGCCATATTGCTTACTACACTGGTCGCATGCTTACTGGTAAGCTTCCTATTTCTTTTCCTCCACTGTGAGTCAATGTTTTTCCTGTATAAATATCTGAACACTCTCGCAACCCATTTACTTTCTTTCATATTCAACAGTCTTTCTTCAAAATCAATCTTACTCTGAGCTTCCCTTACTTCAAAATTTGTCTAGTCCACATCCCCTTGCACAGCTTCATTTGTAGTCTTCCAGTGGTCGCCCAGTGTGAGGCGTCCCAATGTCATTTGGTTGCCATTGAGTCCTTAAACGGAAACCTATTTTTTAACCCGTGCTCATCATCAACAAAACCATATGTCAACGTTGCGCCATATTTTCAGTTCTGTATCTGAAGCTGGGCTTCCTTCATGACACAGCAGCAACCGAGTATACTTGTTAAGCCACCGCATTGATGAAGTCATCAGTGTAAACACACACACGAATAGAGCACTTCAGTGACCCTGCGGTACCTGCCTGTCTTCATTTTTTTCGTAGTGTTTTTATTTCTGCTTCGTTTTCCTTTGCCAAATATCGCGGATGCCAACCTCTCTCACGCAATTGACGCACAATATCTCAACGCCGTGTCGCACGCCGGCGTGGGTTGCCTAACCCCAAGCAAACAACCGCGTTTTCAAATGTAAGCCCTGGAACCATTACACCCTTCCCAAACATAGTTCTCAATCACTGGTGGATCTTCCGAGTCTCTAAGGTGCGTTTCTGTAACTGCACGCACACGTGTTGTCTATTTAACTGCTGCTCCTCAATCTCTAACCACTTTTTGTTTCTTCTGCTGCCGTGCATATTTATGTAGCCTATTCCATGACGATAGTTTTTCTATTATTGACGGTGATGCTAGTCTGAGGTTCCACCTTCTTCATTACTACCTACCCTGGCCTCCTGAGTCCCCGTGGGCCCCCCTTATTCGCTGATGTGCAGTGCCACCATCGGTGCGGCGGAACGAACAAGAACTATCGCAATCACCGGTGGAGAGGTGCGTTCGGCAGGCCGCACCTGGTTTCCATTGAGCGGCCGTGCCCTATTGATTGCAGCAGCTTCGCAACGTTTACAAGCCTTTCGCACATTTTGTGGGCAGATATGTTCTCAGACATTTCTTGCAGAACGGAGGTTGCTTGGCAAGTGTAGCCTAAAATCCAGTGAAGAAAAGCATCAGCTGCTGACCCCACACATTTCTGTGCATAGGGCCAGCAAGCGCAGACAGTGCGAGACATTTTATGCACAATGAAGTGTGAGCGATGCAAGCTTGGGCTGGCACACGTCGCCACGGAGAGCAATAGGAGCATAAAATTTTTTGAATACTTGCAGTTTTTTTAGTACTTCGATGGTGAGCTTGACGAGCAGACTCGTCGCAGCACCACGCGGCGCCTGCGTTATCTAGTTGCACGGCGCATCGTCTCCAAAAGTGAAACTGACTCTCAAAGTTACCATAATGGCCTTAGCACTACAGGTGGCATTTTCGTTTCTAAAATTGTCATTAAAAAATGAATCGTAAATTTTTGCCTGTGGACAAAATAATTAAGGTTCAGCATGTTTGCTTTTCATTTTCCCGAAACTTAGTTTCTTGATTATTATATTTTTCTAGATGGCCTTTCACTGTCTTTTCTATGAATAATTTCTTGTGTCGAGCTTGCCATTCTTTCTTAAATATTTTGTTTGCTTACTTTTTTGATGCTGAAATGTGTTGTACTGTAGTCCTATTTAACACGCAGAACACCAACATTTTTTAGAATTAACCTTTGCAAGGGCGATATGCTATATGGAGATGTGACTGTACAAGAATTAAGAAGGGGCATTTGATATTCGAGCACCAATAGAATGACTCTTTGTTTGTAAAATTATGTTGCTACAGAGATCCAAGAAATTTAATCTTAAAAATGACAAGGTACTTTATACGAGCCCGCTTGGCCATCGCTCAAGTTGCCCAGCTCATCCGCTGCACTGGCGTTAGTGTGAACACTGCAAGGACTCTGGCCAGAGCTTCTGCAACCCATCTGTGCACCCCCTCTGCTTCCTTCCCTGCTTGTTTTCACTGCAACCACGTGCAAAACGAAAGCAGATTAAAAAAAAAAAGCAAAGTTGAAGAAGTTCCTTGGGTAGTAGGGTGGAAACCTTGATGTTGTATTTGTCAGGTTCCTTGGATTGGAGGGCATGTAGCCTCGCAGCTGCGTGCTGATTGCCATGTCAGCGCTCTGGAAAATTTACTTTCACCGACTTTTTTCAATTAAAACTAAATTTGCAAAAAATGAAATCATAAAAATAAATAAGCAATAAATAAATAATAATAAAAAAAATCAGCTAATCTTTTTTGAGTATAAACCAAAAACACTGAACCCTAACCATAATACATCTTTGATTTGCAGGCTGCATGCCTGGCTGCAAGAAAATGCAAAATTTTGAAATACCCTTCAGTCCTGCAAACTTTCATTTCCATTTTCCTTATTGTTGCATTTCAACTAAACATAAATAATTTCCCCTGTACTTTCCCTGGCTTCATTGTGTGTGTCTTTTTACATATGGTTGCAACTAGGTAACAAAAAGGCAATTGTTCTTGCTCGTTGCATAGCGAGAGTCACAACCACTGTGGCACCCTTGAGGCCATTAGGTAGCATCTGAAACTTTATTGGCCAGTTGCCTGCTTCTAAGCACACGTACTATGTGACAGCTGTGGTTGATAGGATGTTTCAGATCTACCACCATGGCTGTAAGGGACACTGGCTAACACTCCCAAAGCTAATCTTGTACTCATACACAAATACCCAAGGAAGTTGATGGAAGTATAGCCACCATTGTTGCTTAATTGATAAAGCACCTAAAGTGTAAGGCTAAAGATGTGGGTTCAGCTGCGACCTGCAGCACATTGTCTATTCATTCACTTTCATTTCCCTTTTCTTTATTACTCCTACGTTTCAGTTAAGCAAGACAGTTAATTTCTCCTATGCTTTCTTTGGTTTTGTTTATCTTTTTCATATAATTGTAACTAACAAAATAATTGAGCCCCTCTGACCCCTAATTTTCTCACTCATTGGTGGGTTAATGGTGCATTAGGCAAAGACCCTAAGAGAAACTTTGTTTGGGCTTGCTTGTTGACATTTAATACTTACTTTATAAATGTGTGTGTCAACTTTATGTGCCTCTATATCCTCATCCTATAGTACCTTTTTAAGGTGAGTATCAAATCTGTGAAAGACCACTTGTTTGTAATCTGACATTTAATGGCTGCACCGCAAGGTGCTTGAAACACAATTGTGCATTATCATTCATTCCTCAAAAGTTTCGAATCTGGATTTTTCAGAAATGATGCGTTGCTATTGCTAGCACTGTATTGTTTCATTGTAATGATTCTGAGCCAAAGTAGTTGTGTGTTGTTCTATGTCACTGAAGTGTACAACATTTTTATTTCTTACAGAAAAGGATTCTGGGCCAGTGGCCTCCATTCCAGGAGGGAACCCCAGAGCACTAACTCCAAAACGAAGCTCTTCCTATGGGTTGCCATCTCCATTGGCATGTGGTTCTCCCCCAGTCATGTCTGGTGCTCCTTCTGGTCTTCTTATAGAAACCAGAAAAGTGAGTCAAGTTTTTTTTGAACCCTTTAGCTCAGAGTCCTCCTTTTTGCTTCCTGCCCAACCCCCCACTCCTTGTCCTACCCTCTACATATTCAAGCCCTCTTATGCATGACGTTACATAAAATTATTCCTCTCTTCCAAGTACCTAGCTGTGCCAGTGCACTTCTGAATTAACAACTAAAAAGCACTGTAAAAGCTTCAATAAAAAAAAGAAAAAAAAACTTGACAATTGCAGGGCGGCACTTCTCCTTGTTAGCTGGCATGAGGAACTCCGGAAGACCTTTGTTTTATGCAGGAGGCTTTCACCACCTGTTGTCCTTTCCTTAATTTTGGGGCACATGTTAGCTGTGAAGGCTGGTGAAAGGGTATGTGAGGCATGCATGCTGTGTGCTGCTCGGGTGTGGCTCCTCAGAGATGATGGCTTTTATACTGAGTGTTGCACACTGCGTCTGCCCAGGCACTGGACTTGGGCAGCCTCAGCTCACAGCATAGCCATCGCCTGGACCATGCGACCAAGATGGACTCCTCCCTGTCCTCCTTAGACTACCTCTCTAGCAAGCACTTGGCTGGACCTCCGTGAGCTTTCATTTCCCTTTCCTCTGGTGTGGCAAGGGCTTTCCACGTGCTACCTTGCATCTTGGCATTTGGTGATTTGCATGGGTACAGGTGGGCCGTTAGGTGGGCTCCTGCTATTTATTTAGGTCTTGTGTTTGACAGGTGCATGCAATGTAGGTCTGCACTGGAAATGTTCTGACGATAGGCGAGTGTTAGTGAGATCTCGGCAAATAAACTTGCTCTTGTCAGATTTTTGTGTCACGCACAAACTGATTTTCATTTATGGTTGCTTTTGGTTTTACTATTCTTCAGACTGGAAAAACCTATATCTTGGATCATCATTTGAATAAAAGAGTAAACTTGGTCCACTTGAATAACAGCACCAGAAAAAAGAAACAGGATTTTTGAGGAATTTGACTAGCTTCTTAGATGTGGATTGTGGGTCCTCTATATATCATCCGTGGGGAGTATTTGCATTATTCGGTGCCCAAGGAAATTTAGTAAAATTAATAATATGTATGCTTTAGTGCTCTTGCAGGCTGTTCTGTTGTTGCCAAAAAAATAGAGCTTAGCTTTTATTTCTCTTTAAAATATATCACTTCTATTTTCTAGCCAGGAATAAAAAACAGTACAACTTTTTTTCTTTTTTGCAACTGGTACATTCAAAGCAATTGGTTCGCATTTGCCCTATTTGCAGAAGTTCCACATTTGAAGCCATGTGTAGGACCAAGATTAAACCTTTCCTGTTTCTGTATCAAACTTAACCATTTGCCTTTAATCAGCTAGATAGCAAACTGTTCGGTTTGTCATATTGTTCTTATAACGGCAGTGACGACAGTAATTTCAAACAAGAACAGACAGTGTAGCGAGCTGTGTAAAAATAGCTGCATAGTATAGTTCATTTCATTTAATTATAAAACTACTATTTTTCGTAGTGAAACAGCAGTTGACTACATTTATTTGACAATTAGCGAATCCTCTGATTAGTCAACTCCATTTTGTACTGTTGTTATGAAAGCAATACTCAATGCTGTAAATGGCATTTATTTATTTTTTGCAAGTTCAATTTCCTGTTTCATTTCATGCTTAAATTTCAGTGGATATAAATAACACTAAAATATAATCAATTAATTAATTTATTTTTACTGCCATGAGCATTGAGTGACACTCTTGTTTCTTGCGCAGCACTTCCAGTTCACCTCCTGAGACCACTCGGGACGAAATTCAAAATAAATCAGAAAAAAAAAAGAAAAACATTAGTACAGTACAAAATTTATAGGTTTCATTATAGATATTATATTAGAGTATAAATTTAGTTACAAACTGAGTTACTGAAGTGTCTGGAATAATTAGAAATAATTAGAAATCACTAAGATGATCGAGGACGAAATTCAAAATAAATCAGAAAAAAAGGAAAAAATAAGTACAGTATAAAATTCATGGATTGCATTATAGATATGATATCAGAGCACAAGCTTAGTTACAAGTTCAGTTACTGAAGTGTCTGGAATAAGTAGAATTAGTTATAAATCACTGATTACCGCACACCAAAGCACAGAATTGTAGACTTTAGAGACCCACCACGTGGGGAGCACGACTTTGGCGGATTTCCCGGAAACCCGGAATTAGAAGGGGGAAGTAATGATGTCACACACTAAAAGGTGGCATGATATTTAAACGGCTAATTAATGGAAAACAGTTGCCTCAGAGTTCGATTTGTGCGTTGCGTTTGCCTAAAGTTAACCTAAAGAACAACAATGGTGAGGTGCGAGTGCCACTAAGAGACACCTAAGTCAAAGATTAGGGTCGCCTATCATTAAAAAATTTTTTTTATTTGTATATTTTTGAGTACCCTAAGGGCGGCCCGTTAGGGCATTAATAGGAGGAGGGGATCCTAAAAGAATGAGTGTAAGTACAATGTGCACAATATGAATAAATAGGAAGAGGTAAGTTAAAATAAATAGAAATGGCCTAAAAATTGAAAGGAATATTAGAGAAGAAAAAGGAATGGTGTAGGATATTTAAAAAAAAAAGCTGGATTTGATACAATATCTCGTAGCGTTGCTCACACCACGGTAACCACGAGTCCACGTCGGAATACAGGGTTAAAAATGTAATAATAATAATAATAATAATAATAATAATAATAATAATAATAATAATAATAATAATAAAGAAACAGCAAAATATATATATATGAGGCAGAACTGAATAGTGAAGCAAAAATGTATGCTGCACTAAGCATACGAAAACACTTTTAAGGTAATGGAGGTAGGTTATGACACATTGATAGTTTGATACACTCTTAAGAAATTTAGTAGTGCTGCTTGAAAGGACGATTCCATAAGCGAGACAATGGTTGAAGGTAAAAAGCCCAGGCGTAGGATACAGGTGAGCCAGCTGCTCTGATAACAGTGCTCTCTTTTTGATGCTGCGAGGGAGCAGTTTCACCACTTGTTGTACAGGTGGCAACACTCGGCGTTACTCTGCACATGCTGCTAGATACGGCACATTTCTTTCTCTGCTGTGTCAACAACTGCAGTTACTGTGTCTACTCTGTCTGTTGTCTGCTTCAGCTTCCACTAAAGATGCTTGCACTGTATGTTGCTTGTTGCATATCAGTATGCATAAATCTTTCTCATCTGCTTCAGCTCTTGCTGCAGCAGCTCATGTGTTGACTTTCACTTGCTACGATCATCTTGGATAAATGTTCTTGCTCGACAACTTCTAAATAAATTTGAATGATTTTACACCGTAGGCTGGTTGCATTTCCATCTGCGCGAGCTATTCACATGTTGCTCTATGTCCATCCCACAGCCTGTTCACGCTATTAGTAGCAAACAAGCCATTGGGGATATCTAGTCTTTTGTTAGATTTTCCGCATGTTCATGGCGCAATGATTGTTTGAATAAAGAATGGAGGGTTAATGTCACAAGGAACAGCAGTTAAAAGAGCAAAGAAACGAGACTACAAGAGTGCTATGACTGGTAACTAAACCTTCATCTACATGCTATTTTGCAGCTATTATTGTTAGGAACATAAAAAGGAACATTCGTGCTTGACTCACTCAACAACCCTTGAATCATAGGTGCATGAAGAGGAAATTTTTCATTTCTTTTGTCATACCTGCAATCGGAGAACCCCCCCCCCCCCCAAACTGTTAATGACCTCACTAATCCATCATTGAACGAGCTTAACAGCCTAAAACTACTATTACATGCACCAACATGCACTAGTCAAAGCATGACTAAAACAATACAGTGTGCCATCAAATGGAAGCAATCAATGTAAGTTAGCAACATTTGTCAAACAACCGAGCAAGGTGCAGTTTGTTCTTGCAATCAAACTGGTACACACTCCGGACAAGTTATCAAATTGAAGCAATCAATTTAAGTTAGCAATGTTTGTCAAACAACTGAGAAAGGCGCAGTTTGTTTTTGCAATCAGACTGACACAGAGCTTCATTCTTGTCATCTGCTTATTGCCTGCTATGTGACCCCCTTTGGCCGCGTAAGAGCTTCTTCAGAGGCTGTCATTTTAATATCAAATTTCGATGCCACATGACATGCTGTATTGTGCTAGCAGCCTGGAGAAGAGGAAGGGAGGAGCTCTAGTTAAGGCCTGTTGTGGAGAGGGCGGGCAAGCACCTGAGGCAGAGAGCATGGCAGCATCCATAGAGTTTCTAAATAAATACCCTAGAGGGGAATGTGACGCTAGTGTCTATGGGGGCTCTCCTGAGCGTTGCCTCAACCTACATGGGAATGATAAGTACAGGCTTCAGATTGACTTCAATCTTTAGACAAGCGGCGTTCACTTGCGGCGCATCGAACGAAGTTATACTAAAACATTTTCGCATAAAATCCAATTTTATTTCTGCAGTATCTTATATAATGCACTACACATTACATAAGCTTTGTATGACTTCGAGATCGAAGCATGGTTTGCCACCAGGGCACACCAGGGTATGCATTCTTCTGCAATTCCGTTCCCCATTTAGCGCCAGAGAATAATTTATTTATTTTTACAATAGCAATAACAACCGTGCATGTACTTATATAAAAATACTCATCAAGTATTTATAGAAATAAAAATTTTGCTTTGTGAGAAAGTGCTGCACCTCTGAGAGGAATGCTACAAGTGCCGTCTACTATGACGCCTGCTCGCTGCGAACGCGAGGCTTTTCTTGCACGTAATAAAGCACGTAATGCTACAGCGCCAACCTAACACACTTAACAAACCAAGGTCAAAACGGTCAAAATACGTTATTTCAATGTTTACGATGCCGTCGCTTTCTTGTGAGGGCTTCGACACCACACCTGGACACAAATATCGGCCCAGCCACTGACCCAGCGCGCTATCGCCACTTTAAGCAACAGAACAAAGGCACCGAGCTTTGCATCGCACCGTCCCACTGCGGGTTATGGCAATTGCGCTTGGAGCGAAACCAAAACTGCCAAAAAATACCTGTAAACTAGTTCGCCAGTCAACAGAATATCAATTCATAGCCTGTACTTCCCATCATTCCCATGATAGTTGAATGATTGCAGCGCCATAAAACTCTATGGCAGCATCGTTAAGGGAACCGAGCAAACACATCAGCGAGTGCTAGAGTCGGCTCTCTTGTATATGTTACCCCATCATAATGAGTTCTGTATGGCAATAGATAAAATTTGAGGCAAATTTTTATAAGTGTTGGCACAGGCAAATGTTGGATTTGCATTATGAATGTGATCTGCATGGGTTGGGATGCGAGGAATGAGGAGAACATGGGCTCAAACGAACGGAATGTTTTATGACAAATAATGTGGTACAACAACAACTGGATAAATTTCCTATAAATTGATAGCAAAGGTATAGAGATGAGATGAATGATGCAGCATTATATTGAGTGAATAAGACAGATTAGCGTATTGATATGGGTGCCAAATTATGGTTGCATATTCTAAAGAGGGCCTGGTAAGAGAATTGTATGAGCAATGTCTGGTATCTTCGTTTACAAGGTCTAAATGGTGTTTCAGATAACCAAGCTTTTTATACAGTGAACTCGCACTTCAGTTAAATTCAAGGGACCCAAGTAAATAGTTCACTTAACTGAAAGTTCACTAAATTGAATATTTACTAGAATATGGAACAGCATAAGGCACAGCAGACATTGAGTCAAAACTGGGAAATGCAATTTATGGAGTTATGTACAACAATATATACGAAGTACGTAACAGTTACGTTGCTGCCTATCTCATGTTGAAAAAAGAAAAAAAAATCTATTTTTTTTTTGCACTGGTGCTTTTAAAGTGCAAGGAGGAACAAAGCTGTCCAGAGAGTTCATTTTTGTGCGCCTCTTCTGGCACAGCTTGTTGCTGAGACATGAAGTCTTGCAACTCTATCAGGGAAAATTAGCTGTAATTTTATTGAAAGGGGTGAAAGTCGCGGTAATGCTGGTTCTAGTAACAGACAGAAATCGTAATGAATCGTCTTTGACGCCCTGTCGTCGGCTGGAGGAGTTGCCGGTGTGCAGTCAACGACCAACTTTCAGGATTCCTGATAATTTGGATGGGTTCGCGACACCACCACGTACCCCATAGAGTCTATGTATCAGAACGTCTGAAATTTCGGACGCAAGAACTCTTTGCCGTCCGATTCTCCTGACGTTTTGTTGTGACCACAGGTCCGAAACTGCACTAATCAAAGCCACCACCGCTGCCATTTTTATTACCTCGCTGCCTCGAACCGGCGCTCACGCACGCAGATCCGCTGGCAGCCATAGCCACCACTGCGGCAACGCGAGGCCTAGCTGCTTCAACATTTGCTATGAAGCTTCTTGCCGTTGGGTGCCGCATTTTTTATTGAAAGAATTCGCTCCTGTCCGCAATGGCATGGACTCCGCTTTTGTGGTCCTTGCGAGTAACTTAGAAGCTTGGAAAGCACGGTGCGTTGCACAATGCTAGTTCGCGAAAGTAATCTTCGCCTCAACACAGAAATGTTACGTTGTGAAGCATACGCAAAAGTATTGCGGTGAAGCATAACAAGCGTGGGAAGGAGCAATTGTCACGGTACCCAGTATGCATTTCTTATGTACTCATGCACCCGGTATTTCCTGTCACAGTACGAGCACCAATATGCCTAATACTTGTACCGACAGGCCTACAGAGCGCTTTCAAATGTGCCTGTGGCGGATTGAGCCCTTAAGGGCAGTAAATGACATGCATTTATTTTTTCTAACTGGCCAATTTTTCGGACGTATTCGCGGCCCCTAGGGAGTTCGAAAAATCTGACGTGGACTTTGCAACTGACCAAAATTATGCTTCAAATGGTCCGTGGGGCCGAACGAGGGGCGGAAGGAGGACAAGAACAGAAAGGACCTACGCTTTGGGGAATGAACGGGAAAGGAAGCGTGCTGCCATCGTTTTGAGCTCAAAAAACAAAGTTTTGGCTGATGTCGAGATGCAGGTGTCCCTCATCCAAACAAAAATAAACTCTTCAAAGCAGTGAAACAACACTGAGGCGGCGTACGCAGGTTGAGATGCAGTATGTCAGGACAGTTGAGGTTGATTTACGAGCTGTTGAGAGAGAATCTCAATTCTGACAAAGTTCAGGCCTCATACCACTGAGCTTGCTATCAGTTGATAGAAATAGCTCATACTCGAAAATATTTGCTTCTGTATGCATCTCTTTTTTATTTGTATTTGAGAATGCTCGACACGATTTTCAATATTTTTCGAAGACATTTTATTTGCTGTGCATTTTACTAACCCTTTCCTCCTATTCTTTCTTTTCTTTAGTAACATAAACACTACTCCTTAGTTTTCAAATTGGATTAAGTCGTCCTTTCTTATTTTTTAATATGCTTACTAGAGAGTGACAGCTTTGGGCGATATGGTTTCAGCCTGTCTTGACATAAAACATAGTTCTGCATCACTCAGGGAATTTTGCAAAGGCACTCAGGGAAAACCTGGAAGAATCAGGGAATTCGGAAATGTCGACTTGGTAGACACCCTGTGTGTTCAATATGAATATTCCAGCTTTAAATTGAAGGTAAGCCGAACACCCAGGTATTTAATTGAAAATGCTGAATGAACAGTTCTAATACCGCACACTTTATACTGGTTAGTGGCAGAGCAAGCTACATAAGAGAATTTTACGTATTTAGTCTTGGCTTTGTTAATTTTCATTTGCTATGTGTCAAGCCGTTCAGTTAGTTTTTATAAAGTTCACTGCATTGCAGTGATGTTGACAGGCCAGCTTATTTCATTGTACACGACACAGTCATCTGAATAGATATGTACGAGGACGAATCAGAAAGTGTTTGGCCTTATTTTCTTTTAGCCAAATTAGGGCTGTTATTGCGAAAATATATCCATTCCCAGCAATGGACCTTTCTTGGACGGGCCCGGCTTTATCTGCCGGTAGCTCCGCGGCACGGCGCTGCTATTAGTTATTGAAGATGGCGGTTGTGCTTCACACATCCCTGGCATACAAGCAACAAAGTATGGTTCGTTTTCTATGGAGCAAGGGGATGAACGCCCATTGAAGTCCTCAGGGAAATGCAGCCCACATATGGGGAAAGGTGTCTCGCTTTGAGAAGTGTGAGGTGGTGGTGTTGTGAGTTCGCAAAAGGCGCTGAAGTCCGACGGTGGTTCCACAGTCAGCCAGATGAATTCTACCACAAGGGCATCTCAAATTTAGTGCTGTGATGGGACAAATATCTGAACCGGTGTGGGGACTATGTGGAAAAATAGTGCAAGGTGGTACATAGAATACTATGTATATTCGTAATCACCTGTGTGTATGTTATTTTGGCTAATAAAGTATAGAGGTAAAGACTTTCTGATTAGCTCTCGTACTTGTGAAGTAACTTAGTTGCGATATCATTGACTTAAATTAAGAATAGTAGTGGACAGAGTATGGATCCTTGAGGAACTTACGAAGTGATCCGATTGCAGTTGGAAGAGTAGTTGTTTAAATTGATTACTTGAACATGTTATAGTCAAAGAGTAGGTCATTAAATTATGAAGGGATGACACTGAGGGTTGCACACCTGGAAATTTTCATCTTGTTGATAGTTTGCCGGACCACTTTTTATGCAAGTGGTTGGCCTTTGTGAAAGCTTGACCTAAATACAAAGCAAACTTAAGTCAGTTGCAGTATGACATCAAATAGGGTTTTTATGCCTTCTTGAAGTCCTTGAAAACCTGTGAAGTGGGTAAAAGAGATTCAAGGGCCCTTAGAACTCCTCGAAAATAAATGTGCTCCTTGGATTCCTTGAAAACTGGGGTTGGGGGGACTTTTGAACATTCAGTGCAAGAAACTCCACATGGAGGTGAGAATCCTAGATATATTCTATTGATAGTGTCGTTGAACAATTGCAATGTGACATGTCCAGTCACCGGCGACAGGCCTGTTTGAATCACCATTGCCATCGTGTAACTAGACAAAGCCAGATTAAGCAACCAAGCCATGCCATTATTTTGTTGTTTTGCTAGTGGTTCACACTGCAGCCATTATGGCTTCATTTTTGAGCCCTTGGCTCTAGAAATGCTTGGCAGAAAGTAAGCATAAGCCATTCAGCATTAAAATGATGAATATATTTGGCTGTAGTTGGACAGTACTAACCATCATGCCAGAAGGCATTTCACATCATTACAGTGGGAAAGTCAACTTATAAAAGCAACCTGAAGAGCTTGAAGCATGTGTCCAACTCAGCAGTGCAGCTAAGAAGGAGATTTACTATATTTCAGTGTACTTGTATGAATAAGTTTGCTTTCCACTCCTTGAATTTTGGCCTTTGGCAACCTTAAAATCCTTGAATTCTCCTTGAAGTCAAATGTTCTCTACGAACCCTTCTCAAAGTGCATACAAAGCAATTAAACGCACATGACTAGATCAGCTCATCAAGAGCTTCAGAACAGCTGCCATTTGGAACACACATTTTGTCTATTCACAATCTCAGGAGTGGTGCCAGTGGCGCTGGACACAAGGGTGCTTCAGGAAATGGTGAAGAATGCCCCCGGGGCTTCCAGCCGTACCGCGGTTCGGCCGAGGAGCTACGGCATCCCAACCTGGGTACACTGCATCCCATGTCACCCTTTGATGCTGGCGCCTACCCGTACCACCCAACACCATTCCTTCCACCACATCTTGCACATCCAGCTTACAGGTGAGCTAGTGCCTAAGCAGAGAACTAGGAGATCATCACCAGTTTCTGCTGTGACAATGACATGGTAACTGTGGTACCATTTGGCTATCTGTGAACAGGTTGGAAGACCCACTATATCAGTACAATCTGTTGCGGCCTGGACCACCTATGGTATCAGCCCCGGCCATCCCTCCCTTCTATCGGTATCCTATGCAACAGCAAGCACCTCCACAGCAGCCCGCAGCCCAGCAACAGCAACCACAGCAGCGGCAGCAGACTACGCCGCCATCTCTACCTCCACGAACGGATGAGTCCAAGGAGGAACAGACGCGACTTTTGCTCCTTTCATCGGCTAAGAGAGCTTCCGAGTCCTCATCGCCATCTCTTGGTTAGTGTTTTTCCTTCTGCTGTTTACACCATCTGATGTATTTAAAGTGTTGTGTGCTCTCTTGTGTTTGTGTGGTGGAATCTGTATGAAATGGTCATCGTTGACATGAATCCTGGGATGGCACAAATTTTTAAATACCCTATTTATTCGATTTAAGCAGTCACAATTATAAGGCGAGAGTGCAGTTGGGGGACCCAACAAAAAGGACATAGGTATGCATGCTAATATAAGGCGATATAGGGTAGCCGACAGATTATTCGGACTCTGTAGGTTTGCCTGAAATACTGAATTATTGGGAGCCCCCGGAATAATGGATGGGAACTATATGCAAATTTTGCCTTGAGGTGTGACTTCATGGCAGCGCAAATTTCACCTTTTCTTATGGTAGTGCGAACCACGCTACTGTGAAGCCATACTAAAAAGCAAAATTTCCGCTACCATGAAATTGAAAGTTGTATATAATTGCACCCTGGGGGGGGGCTTTACTATTACATTTTTTTAATTGTCCGTGCATGTTATATGCTCAAAAATATTGTACTGTCTCACCTGCCAGGGCTTATTAGTGGCTACAATATGCAGTGCTGTCTAAAATCTGTATTGCCGGAAATGTGGTGCTGATGCCGCCATATTGAAATAGTAACTGAATTTATCGGCCTCGCATATAAGGTAGGGGGTGACTTCAAACGCTAAGAATTCTGTCAAATAACCTCGCCTTATGCTTGAATACATACAGTAGTCTTCTAAGAGGCTGAGGTTGTGTGGCTGCCCATGTTTATGTGACAGCAGTGCTGACCAATAAAGTGTTCTGTGGTATGCATGATAGCCAATCTTCTTTGTCGCTTGAAGAATGTTTCTGCCTTGCAGGCATGGCTCACATGTGTTAGCTTATGACATCAGACCGAGCCCTGATTGTTCTCTCGGTGACTGCCCTGTGGGACTGTTCCTTACTTATTAGTTCTGAATTGATGAATACTTTCACACAATAGGCAGGCTCTTCATGAGCCTTCTATGTGTTGTGCACTGGACCTCTGCTTCCATGACTTGTCATGCTCGGCAAAGTGCTACGTCATCAGCCTAGCTCAACAGCCACGAGTAATCAGTTGTTTTTGTGAAGGGCTTGGCCTGTAAGATGTGATCATTGTGCTTCAGGGCATGCTATTGTTTACCCACTAAATCTGCATTCATTGGGCTCTAACTCCGGCAGCTTTTGGGCTGTGTCTCTCTATACCAAGAAACCTAAGCCAGGATAATGTACCACATCTATTCCAATTTTTTCCTTTCCATGCTTCGTGAGTAGTCCGAGCAGCACTCCGCCTACGTATCACAGTGATTAGCTGATCAAAAGTGGTGGATGATGTAAACGGAATAGAAATAGAGTGAAAAGAATCTCTTCATTATACCGGTTCAACTTTTGGAGCGCAGCTCTTAGGCACCTGTTCTTGCGGTGAATTTCGGCGACCTACCTCGTAACAGAGCGAACTAGCACAGCAAAAGATAAGAGCGAACACAGAGCACAACGGGGGATGAAAGAAGCAGTGAGAGTGAAGAGAGTGCGAGGAGGAGGGTGGGACGAAAGCGTGAGAAGAAAAGCATAGTGCCCTGTGAGGGGCTTTGCGGCGACGATGGCTACGAGATAGCGCCAGAGTAGTGCCCGTCGTCTGTATGGAAACGAAGCACTGCATGAGCAGAGGTTGTCTGCGGCGGCTGCTGTGAATTGCGCCCACGCATCACCCACACGCTTCTTCTCGCAATATCTCGTTTAGCGAGGCAGTTGTACCCCACTTCACTCCATTTGCATCATGCCGCACGAGGCAGATTGTCCGCACCAGCCAATATATCGTGAAATGAAAACATGTATACAGCTGCGCTTAAATTACACATTCAATGAGTTTTGTGTTCCTTGTACACTGTGGAATGCAGATCAGTATTGCATCCTCTACTAATTTTACTGGAAGGGTGTGCCATGTAGTTTCCCATCTCCACCGATTTCAGATGGGTCTTGCATGACATCTTGTTACAAAAATTATAAAGGAGGGAAACATGCAAACAAGCATGTTGGATTTCACATGCTTTGACTCCATTTTTTAGGAGCCGCATCATCTCAGCCAGGATTTCGAACGCTGAATGACATTCGCCACTGAAGCATTCTCTGCCATAGGCAGAATTCATCACGAGTAACCTTGCTATGAGCTAGGGCGCTTCCATTAGAGAGCAAGCATATAGCACAGCCAGAGAATGCATAGGAAGCATTGGACGAATTTGACTTGTGAATATTGGTGTAAATTTTACAAGCAGGTTTACATTTACAAATTTACATGCTATGGATATTCTTCAGTGTTCAATCAGCTTTGGCACTGCAAACCTATATCAGATACTCAGACATCTTTACATGAACATATTGAAGAGAAATAAACAATAACTAATTTCATCTTTTGTCAAGTGCAGCTCTTAAGCGCCCATTCCTGTGTTGAGTATTGCTGTGCCTTAGCAGCGTTATACCTCATAACCGAGCAGACGACCACAGGCGAAAGATGAAAGCGAATGCAGAGCGCAGCAGTAGACGAAAGAAGACTGTGCGAGGAAAAAAGTGGAGGAGGAGCGGAGGGCGAACAGCTTGTGCATGTGTTGAGTTGCTGGCGGCCAGGGCATCCACCGCCACGTGGGCGATCTCATCTGCGCTTCCAAGGGAAGGGGGGGGTCATGCTTGCGTGAGGTGGGGAGAGCTACACTCGTCAGCGGTGTCCACTGCTGAGGTCACTCTCCGGTACCAGCATGTGTGACGTGTATCACTGCTCCTGCAAGGGGCAATGGCAAGCAGCTCGATTTGATGCTCCCTTGGGTGTTTCGCCGCTGACACTGGTAGCACGATTTCCCCGTGACGAAGGGCTGCTCTCGTCGTTCGTGGAATGAAAACTCGAAAAGAAAAGCGTAGTGCCACGCAAAACGGGCTGTGCGTCGATGATAGCTTTGATATGGCACCAGAGTAGCGCGCATTGTCTGTAAGGAAACAAAGCACGCTACTCACAGCCTTCTCTTCCTAGTATAAACCGTGTAACTATATAATTATAATAGACAAAATATTGACACACAAAATGAAAACACATACTGTATTTACTCGCATAATGATCGTACTTGCGTAATAATCACACCCCTGAATTTTGTTGTCAAAATGTGATTTTTTTTTCTCTTTCCCATGTAATGATCGCACCCCGAATTTGCCGCAGCTATATGTCTAGTCTAGCTAATGGTGATCGCGCTTACCATCTGCCGAATGCTGTCGAATGCTATGCGAACTACTCTTCAAGACATACCAAGTGGTCTGCATGCACCAAACATTCTTAAGCAGATGCCCCATTTTATTCCTTTTATAACTTTTCACACTTCCACGAAAAAAAAAAAGCTACAACCAAACTTGCCTTGGCTTTATTATTTGTAGGCTTTCTAATGGTTGTGGTCAACAACAACAAAAAAGGCGCCTTTCGATTCTTCTCGTTTGCACTCGTGGGCATGCAACAAATTGCGAGCGGAAACGATAGTAGCCACGTTTACACTGATACGTTAGAAGTGCACCCTATTCATACGTTGACGGTTGTAGCATAGCTAAGATATTCACCCACCCTTAGCGGAAATATGCTCTATTAGGATAGTAGTGAAGACAAGTGCCGCAGTTTCCGCAGCATACCCGCCATGTGTTTCTATGTCACTGGCAGCTAAGCACATCCATCTCTGTTTCTGTCCCCTCAAAGTGGACATGGCTATGTTATTGCCACAGACTTGCCGATATTAACGATATTATTCATTACTGATACGAAAAAAACTGTTTCAGTGCGCGTAATGTACTCGCGAAAAGAAAAAAAAATCCCATTCAGCGTGTTTGGCTTGCTCCGCAGCAACTGCGGGATCGAAAAAATGTTTTTTCTTTTCGTGGAAAATTTAACCTGCGTAATGATCGCACCCCTGAATTTGCGGCAATTTTTTTGACAAAGAAGTATGATCATTATGCGAGTAGATACGGTATAGAGCTGCGCTCAAATTTTGCATTAGGGAGTATCATAATTGTTGGTGAAATTTTTTGTGCAATTCTGATTTTACTTGTTCTTGAGTCATACAAATAGAGAGTGACACGAATAGAACGCTATGTATACATTTTTCGTGGGAACCTGGAAGGGGGGGGGGGGAGGCGTAAGTGTTAAGAAGCGGGGAGTTTGCGGAGTTTAGGCCTAGATAGTACAGATTTGATGTAGTAGCCAGCAAAGCACAACTCTATATGTTTAGTGGGCTTTACTGTGTCAACACACGTTTAGTTGATGTGTCAGCAGTAACCAGAATTGCCTGCTGAAAACGAAAAAATTTTTTGTTGTCTAGAACCAGCTCTTTGCACTTTGTGCTTCTGCTTTCTATGCATTCTATTGCATTTTTGTTGGTGCAGAGAAGGTGTCCATCCTGAACACCGTAGGTATTGGCATGACAAAAGGGCTAAGTAGATGCCTTTTTTTGCGTTTTGTAGGCTCATCTCATTCTGGAGGAGGCCATGAACCGTTGCGAAGCCCCCCATCTCTTCTGACTCCCCTGAACCTGGCTACAAGCCATTCAGGGCCTCCTCCCCAACCCCAAGGACCCCTTGTCTCTCAACAGTCCTTTTCAGAGCATCTCAGCCATCCGGCTAGTGCAGAGCCCTGGCGGCCACTGGCCAATGATGTGCCACCCCTCCACCACTTACAGGTATCAGTAGATTTTTGCATTCATTTTCCACGTTTACTGTGTGACAATTATAATATTTGCATGAATACAGTGTAAGGTGATTTTATGAAAGTACCACCTCAAGAAAGTACCTTGCATTATATTCGAAACGATGCTCATTGTATAACAGAAGATTCTGTTCCTATTCCATCCTTCACTATGCAAAAAGTTCAGTCACTGGATAATTAAGCTACGCAGGAAAGCCAGCCTTTTCATATCTTGAGAGAATACTGGTGCACATGCACGGGAGGATGCTTGTTGGATTGGAGCTGAAAAGTGAACAATGGGAATAGGGTGTGGCAGTGCAGAAGTGTTTGAAGGCCCAGACCACAAATGCATTGTATATTCGAGAGGTGTCATACGTGCAAATGCTGCTGTGCTGTCACACACATCTGACTTCTCAGGGCAGCATGTCACTGGAACCTGTTAGCATATTGCAATGGCTGATACATTATTGTAGTGCTTCCCCATGTGGTACCACCCCCGAAAGCATACAATTCCATAATGGATCACACATTGAACTGTACTAACACATTCTATCCATGGCTGTAGTTTCTATATAAATCAGTATTGTTCTTACTATTTTCCGGGTCATTAAAAAAAGTACCCCCTCTTTTCTTCGTGGTTGTGTTGCATTCATGCGAATACAGTAGTTCTTTTATTTTTGGCTTTGTGTGTATAAATAAACTTAGTCTGTTATATTTGCCATTTATTAATTTTATATCTCATAAATGTCATGCAACAATTAGTCTTTGTGAAGTGTTGCTAGTTAGGGAGGAAGAGATTTTTTACAGACAGGCCTTCAAAGGCTGAACTCATGAACACTGTTACATTATTGGTACTGTAGCAGTTCGGCATCTCATTGAAACCTCCTATGGACAGACATCTTGCACACCATCTAAAAATTTTAAATCTTTTTTAAATTATGTTTTTTGAAATCGCCTATTATAGCGATACATAAAAATAATGCTTGTGCTCTTGTACTTTAGGTACTTATTGCATGAATCGCAAAACATGTCATTACTTTTACATAAAGCTACATTCGTCAATTAAATGACTGCATTCAATTCATGCTTGTCCAAAGATTCTTTAGTTGTTTTGGTCTGATGCTGTGTACCGTGTTCTCTATTAAAGGTATGGTTTGTTTGGGTGACACACAGGTAACAAAGGAGAACTTTCAATCACTGCCAGCGTCTTTCACATCTGCCATGGCCCCGGCCACTATACGGCAGCCAGCAGCAGCCTCTCTGAAGCCAAGTCTTCCGCTAGCGCAGTCTCCACCACCGTCTTCCACATCGAGTCCTGTTCCAGTTCAGCAATCACCTGTTCGGCTTGATGTCTCAACATCGGAGCACCGGCATGTAGAGCAACACCCAGTGGTGCTGAGCCGGCTAGATATGGCTGAGCAGCGCAGGAAGGAAGCACGGGCAAGAGGCTCAGCTGAAAGTGACTCTGAGGAAGGTCTGTATTTTAGGTTTGGGGGGTCTGTGTTTCAGGATGCAACATTTTTGTCTTACTTATTAGTAGTTGTGTTGCTGAAGGCACAGTTTATGTCGAGCAGCTGAGGTCTTTATTGGGGCTGTATGCACACCCCGTCTGCTGGCTTATACAGTGGATGCGCACTAAAAATGATCTCAAAAGTGACTGACCAAGAATAGGCCTCCTAAGATGTCGATGTTGTGTAATTAGTTTTACAGCCGGACCCATTTATAACAAATTCGATAGTTTTGCGAAAAGTGGTCATTACATCAGTAGTTTGTTATATATGGACTTGCTCGTGAAAACACCCAGAAATGAGTGGCACTGAAGCTGGCTGGCAGTTACGATTCTACAGCACTTTAATCCGAAATGCACATTTTCAGTGTAATTTTTGTTCCCAGTGTGTTCCCATATCTAGTAGCAAATTTCTGTTACAAACGTCTTATCTAAAGAACGAAATGCGGCATCATATAGCTCTTACAAAATGGCACCTGGTTCTGATCCCCTGTCATTTCGAAACTGCGAGTGCAGCCACCATGTTTTGTTTGAGAGCGTGTGATATATTTTACTACCCATGGGACATGGCTATAGTCTGCACACGAGAGCGAAGCATTCTACCTGGCAGTAGAGCGAAGCGTCGACGAACCGTAATCTTCTGATAATGGCGTAGCAAACGCCAACCCTTTGCAAGATTACGTGGTGGTGGACATGGTGCAGCCGCAGTGTTACCAGATTGCATGATATTGACAGCAACAATAGCAACTCTTGACATATATAACAAATGAACAGGATAATAGGTTTGTTCTCACTAACCTGTGAAACGCTTTTGAAATGGGTAAAAAGTGCTGCTAAGAAACAAGAAAGACAGAAAAAGGAAGAAAGGTTTGCTGTGGTACCCTATGTACATAGGTTGTCACACAGTTTATGGAACGTGGCCAGTAGATATGACGTCAATACAGTTTTCTCGGCCCCCTGCAAATTGTCTATGATGTGCCCTATGATAAATAGGAAACTGAACAGGGGGGCAGAAGAAGAAAAAATTATTGCGGCGTTAGGCATGTGTCCCCTTTAGTGCCTTGTAACACAGGTATAGGTTTATCAGATTCCACACAAGTACGGGAAAGCTTAGATTGGACAGAGCGGCAGGTGTATCAATATGAGACTAAAAGAACATAAACAATCACTTGACAACCCTAATACTTCACATCTATCGTCGCATTGTTTCAATACCAGTTGTAAGCCTCTGTTCGAAACACAAAACTCCTTTCGAGACATAAATGCCAAACCGCACGGGAAATAATTGAGGCACTTCACATTAAAAGATTAGGAGACACTTCTGTTAGCCACGCATCAATATCCCTGTTAGAAAGCGAATTTCATTGTCTTCTCAGCACATGTGTTAATCTCAAGTAGTGCCTTTTGTTGCTCGTTTTTTTTGCCTTCCCTAGCTCTTGATATGTTTATCTTATAGTGCTTAGACCTTGTGATGTTCGTATGCTGTGGTATTTGCAATTACTTATACTGTAAAAACCCTCGTATAATACGAACCTGTACATAGTACGAGGTAAAATTTTTAGGACGCGAAATGGAAAAAAAGTTTTATCCGCGTATAATACGCTTTAGGAAAACTCGACAAAAACATTTATCTAAATTGCACTCCGCACTTTAATCACTGTCTTCCTCAGCTGGGCTCTCTTCAGATAGTTCCTTCTCCGACATATCTTTCCAGAGGTACTCATCCTCTGTGCCATTGAGCGCATTTGAGACTCCACACTTCTTGAATGCGCGACGCACAAGGTTCTCTTGTATGCTGGCCCATGTATCCACAATCCACTTGCATAGCGTGGCTGGTGAAGCCCGCTTCAGCCGCCTGGTTGATGTCACTGCAGGCTCACCTGAGCACATCCAATCTGCGTAACACCGCTTGACCACGTCCTTGAATGGCTTGTTCACGCAAACATTTAAAGGCTGCAGCTGAGACGTCGTCCTACCCAAGATAACGAGTTCAGTGCCAGATTCGCGCAACAGCCTCTTCACTGAGTTGGCCAGTCGGCCAAATGGCAACGAAATGCTTCCAGGACGAGGATGGACGGGAACGACAACAGTGCGCCGGGCCGCCTACACCAGACGGACTTTATCCAGTCGAGCACAAGAGTCTCATTCATCCAGCCTTTATCATAGCATCCCACGACCACATTTTAAGGCAGCTCCTCACCTTTAGGCACTGTCTTGTGCTTGAAGGCAACACAGGGCGGGAGCTTGCGTCTGTCTGCCCTGCATGACAACATGACAGTAACTCGTGTTTTCTCGTTGCCAGTGGACCAGACATAAAATTATTTAGAGCCCTTTTCGTGCACGGTGAGGGGCGATGGCATGTCCAGAAAAACTGTCGTTTGGTCAGCATTGCCGATTTGCCCTAGCTGGAAGTTCTTGGACTTGCGCAGCGAAATAATGTGGCACTGGAAAGCCACAAGTAGCTCTTGAAACGATTCGGGCAGCTTTTGCGAAATCGAAGTTCGGCAGCGTAAGGAAAGTCCAGCACGGCACATGTAGCGATAAATCCAGTGCTTGCTCGCTTTGAAAGCAGAGCTCGATAGCCCTTTTTCTCTTGCAAGCTCCTTAGCTTTTGCCTGCATAAGCTCCACACTCACAGCTATATGCGCAGCTCGCTGTTGGCGTACGAACTCCGTCAGGGCGAGTTCAACTTGCGGGAATGTCCCACTCTTTGGGCCGCGAAAGCTCCTTCGCGTTCCACTGCACGTGAAAAGGGCTTCCTTCTGTCAAGGCAGGGTGTCTACCTACAGGGAAAAACGGGAATCCTCAGGGATTTTGAGTAGTCTGGAAAAACTCGGGGAAAACTCAGGGAATTTGTGCCTCTATGAAGGAAAATTAGCTGTAATTTTATTGAAAGGGTCAAAAGTCGCGGTAGTGCTGGCTTGAGTAACAGACAGGAATCGTAATGAATCGTCTTTGATGTCCTGTCGTCGGCTGGAGGAGTTGCTAGCACACAGTCAACGACTGACTTCCCGGATTCCCGATAATTTGGACGGCTTTGCGGCACTACCACGTACCCCATAGAGTCAATGTATCAGAACATCTGAAATTTCGGACGCAAGAACTCTTCGCCGTCCGATTTTCCAGACGTTTTGCCGTGACTGCAGGTCCCAAATGGGTAATCAAAGCCACCACTGATGCCATTTTGATTACATCACCGCCTCAAACCGGCGCTCTCTCACATGCAGATCCGCTCCGCTGGCAGCTGCAGCCACCACTGCAGCCACCACTGCAGCAGCACTAGGCCTAGCTGCTTCGACGTTCGCTATGAAGCTTCTTGTCATTGGGTGCCGTGTTTTTATTGAAAGAATTCACTGCTGTCAGCGATGGCACGGACTCGGCCTTTGCGGTCCTCGCGATTGGCTTAAAAGCTTGGAAAGCATGATGAATTGCATAATGCCAGTTCCCGAAAGTCAGCGTCGCCTCTATACAGAAATGTTACTTGGTGAAGCATACGCAAAGTGTTGCAGTGAAGCATAACAAGCGTGGGAAGGGACTATCGCCACGGGACACAGTATGTATTCCTTAATTATACATGCGTGCACCCGGTATTTCCTGTTACAATAAGAGCACTGATATGCCTAATACGTGTACTGACAGGCCTTCAGAGCTTTTTCTAATGTGCCTGTGGCGGTTTGAGCCCTAAGGGCAGTAAAAGACATGCATTCGTTTTTTTCCAACTGGCCGATTTTTCGGACGTATTCGCGGCCCCTAGGAAGTTAGAAAAATCAGACGTTGACTGTACGACTGACCAAGAAGATGCTTCAAATGGTCCGTGAGGTGAACGAGCGGTGGAAGAAGGACGAGAGCAGAAGGGACCTACGCATTGAGGAATGAACGGTAAAGGAAGCATGCTGCCACTGTTTTGAAGGAGCTCGAGCTCAAAAAACAAAGTGTTGGCTGATTCCGAGATGCAAGTGTCCCTCATCCAAACCAAAATAAACTCTTTAAAGCAGTGAAACTCAACATTGAGGCGTCGTGCGAGGGCTGAGAGTATGTCAGGACAGTTTAGGTTGACTTACGAGCTGTTGAGAGAGAATCTCAATTGTGACAAAGTTCCGGCCTCATACCACTGAGCTTGCTATCAGTTGATAGAAATAGCTCATATTCGAAAATATTTGCTTTTGTATGCATCCCCTTTTTTTATTCGTATTTGAAAATGTCTGACTCGATTTGCAATTTTTTTCGAAGACATTTTATATGTTGTGCATTTTACTAACTGCTCCCTTCTATTCTCTTTTTGAATAACATAAACACTACTCCTTAGTATTCAAATTGGATTAAGTCATTTTTTAAAATCTTTTTCATACGCTTACTAGAGAGACAGCATCGGGCGATATGATTTCGGCTCGTCTTGACATAGAATATGTTCTGCATCACTCAGGGAATTTCGCAAGGACACTCAGGGAAAACCTGGAAAATTAAGGGAATTTGGAAATGTCAACTTGGTAGACACCCTGCGACGCCATCCACGAATGCTTCCCTCGTTGATGCCAAACTGCCTCCCAGCCGCACTGTTGCCAATACCCTGTGCAGCTAAAATGACCTTTCTCTTGAAAGAAGCTCAGTACTGTTTTCGTGGTCTGACATCTTGGTCCTTCAATGCGGATTAAAAAAGATGCACTTTGCGAAGCACGGTTTCACGTGTGCTGCCAAGGTGCACACTGAACAATAAAGAAACGATGCTGTAATCGCGCAGCCATAACAAAACCAAGCTGTAGCCACGCAGAAATAAGGAAGCCAAGCCGTAGCCATGCAGCTATAACGAAGTCAAGCCATAGCCACGCAGCAATAATGAAACCGAAACTTCTAGCCCAAATTTCTGACTGAAATTTTTGTTCGGATACGCATATAGTACGAGGCGAAAATTTGGGATGCTAACAATAGGGAAAAACCTCATATTATACGCGGGTTTTTACAGTATATATGTTGATAGTTTCAGTAAAGAAAGATTTCATTGAGAGGTAGCGCTCGTCCTGACTTCTTCTAATCTGTGTGTGTGTCACTTCATGCTGCAATCCAAGAGTATGTTATCGTACGAACTCGCCCAACTTTCTATCCTTTTGTCATTATAACTGAGAGATTGTTATATCTGGGCTCATTATAAGTGGGTTTGACTGTACCACATTTTCTTATATTTAGGGGCATTGCGAGTCCCTAATGAGAAGAGTTGGATATGGTGCCTGTACTCAAAGAAAATGTCATTGAACTTCAATATAACAAATCAGATATAACGAAGTAAATTTTAAAATTTGGTTGGTCATGCTTTAATTCAGTGCATATTCTGCTGCTGTAACAAAAACTTGTAATCTGATACATTATCTGGGTTAGCAAACTGAATATTTCTTTGCAAGACACTCTTGTATTTTGGTTCCATGGTAGCACTAATGTTGAATACAGTTGCTGATTGATTTTTCAGGAGCCTTGTTTTTCGTACCTGTGCTATTATTCGGACTTCCCTTTGGCACTGCCACCTACCTCTAGAACCAATGTGTATTGGCAGCTGAAATTTCAGATACCACATGGTGTGCTGCTAGATTTTTCTGACATGATTCATGTGTGTGGTGCTGCAAACACGGTTGTTGTGAACAGAGTTCACATGTTGACTCAACAGCAAAGCACAACTTCGGTTGCTGACTCCTGATCAAGCAGTGCTGATTAGGCACAATGGCCTAGGCAATATGGCTGTGAGGAAATTTACCAACTACCGGAGAAGCAGCTGATGACGAACTGTCACGGGAAGCTCCCTGTTAATATGTTCACGCCAGAAGACTTCATCAGCAGTCGAGAGTGAGATATGCACTGGCTTGACCGACAGCAGTAGTAGCGAAGTTCAGGTCCATGCACGGTTTCCTCTGTGCATGAAAGAGTTGGTCCGCGACTCTACTAAGAGCAAATTGTAATAAAACATTGATTTGGAGCATGTGGCTTAGTTGGACAGCAGCTGGCAAACCAACATGCCGATCTCATGTGATTGAACTATTGCTAATATGCAACGATGCAGAGCACATAGGTGTAATTTATTGTTGTTTCCGTGCCATGTATCCACACAGCAAGCCATGAAAAATCTCCAGGAGACTGTTTGCTGGCCTGTTGGAGGCATCATGCTTGCACTTTTTTCGCGTAGACTTTATTGAAATTTTTTGCTAATATCAACGCTTATCAATGGCTGATACAATAATGAAGGTATTTTCGTGTCGGATACGACTTCGTTATAACAAGGTTCGTATCTATATTTGAGTCTCTGAGCAGAGTATGGTTTTCTTTTTTTGATCTCTCTTTTCCTTTTACGAGAAATGAGAAACTAAGCAGACCATGTCTTTGGCAACCTACTACTGGAGAACGCTTACTTTAAACCCTTTGTCGCTACTTGAATTCATGAAAGTACTGTTTTGCAACGTATTTGCTGTAACTATTTTCCTGCGGCCCCTTAATTGCCTGAAAAGGAATCTGCTGCACAATTAAAATAAAAAGGATGAACACATCTGGTGGCTGGCACTTGAAATTACAAGCATACTATTTGTGCGGCTTGTACTTTTCTTTTGTAGTGTAAGCTTACTGATTGTACCAGGGTTCTGTAATGGCCCTTGAAACCATTGAAAAACCATTGAATGTAAAATGGCCTTGTTCATAGCCCTGAAAGCTCTTGCATTTCATGGATTGCTTAAAAGTTCTTGAAGTTGCCTTTTGGTTAAGCTTACTGGCTTTTATTTGTGTATTTATCTACGAGGTTTTGCAAGCAGAGTCAAGCCAATCTGATATGATTAGCATCTTTGTGGTAGGAAGCCATCTAGTTTGTGGTGGCTGGTGGTGGTTTATATTAAGCTACTGTAATTATGGGGAAAATAATTAGCGAGCACATTTTTGTTTCATGTGCAATAAAAAAAATTGTTTGCTCATTCGGTTTTCATACAATGCAGTGAAAACGGTGTTTTCGAGTTGCCAGGGATCGGCGGCTCTAATCCTTGAAAATATTTTGTCACTGCCTTGAAAGTTTTTTTTTCCACAAGAAGTCCTACGAACCTTGTTATTTTGTGGGCTCTATAGCACCATTTAGAAATGTTATATGTGCTTGATGTGAACAGTAGAAAACAGCTAGCTTGCTGAGGTTGAAATTATCAGGTGTGATGTATAAGGTTCTGAAGGTACTTTATTGTGACTTTATTAACTTAGCTACTTTATGTTAACGTGTGCAACATCTCTTTGTAGTTTTGTGTGAAAGGCCATGATGAAAAGTTCATGCTTGTTTTTGCAGATGATGACTGGGAACTCACTCTGCAGAAGCCTGTCATTTGGTCAGGTCCCCCGTTGTGTCTTGATCTCAACCCTAAAGTGAGAGAGACTTCCATCTTTTTCTATTTGGTCTTAGCACGCCACACCTGATTTTAAACATTTTAGAAATTGAGGACAGCCATCCCTTTTATGAGTGTATTAAGAGAATATTAACTAGTAAATAGTAGCTTCCTCTATGTGTGAAGTCTTGCGAGCAAGAAGCAGTGCTGAAGTTTTTTTTATCAATGCTTTTGTAAAGTCTGAGTAATGCATTGCGGAAATTAAAAAATAAAAGGAAATCATAGGCTTCCATGTCAGGTACATTGTAGCTTTGTTTGGGTTGGAGAAGGAGGCAAAGAGGCATGGCAAATTATCCTTAGCAGTTTCTTCCGACTGCTGTGAAGTATTAAAGCAAAATACTGCAATATGCATGAAGTGTAGTAAGTTGCTGATGCACCGAACACTGCACTTACCGCCGTACTCAGAAATTAATCTCAAATTGAAGCACAGGCATGATTTGATCTGTATGATGCCTGGAGTGAATGTGGCCAAGGCATTATTTTGTCCAAGTCACATATGGGCTTGAAGTTAAGGCACATTTCTGAATGAGGGGATAACTCTCTGGCATAACTTTTCTAAAATTTTTTGTTATTGATCCAGCCCTCATACTTTATATAGAAGTAACACATTCCCACTTATTTCCCCATGACCTAAAGATTACTATGAAATGCAGAAAGGCATTTGCATTAAAAAAATATATATTATCTGCATAATTCACTTTTTGTCAAAATAAAGCATCACCACTCAGAAAAAACGAAAACAAATTGTACCCCCCCCCCCCGTACCCCCCCCTTTTTTTACATGTGGTTGCTGTTAAAGGAAATATGAACTGATATGTTACACTGAATACAAATTTTAAAGGGACACTAAAGGGACATACTAAGTGAAACTAAAGTGATAGATTAGTGCTCGAGAATCTCTAAGGCGGCAATATTATCGCGAACAGGCCCTTAATAATCGAGAAATCGAGGTAAATGCGGGACATGGTTAGAGACTCTCTTGGGACGTTAAGCACTTGCCCGATGACGAAAGCAATCCTCAGTTAAATTCTGTCACTAGTACTCAACTACTCATTGCAAAAACATTCTCGTATCATAAGATGAAATAAAATGCTACTTGTCCAGTTTCATTTCATGTTTAGAAAAAAGAAATAATTGAAATTACCGTTGAAAATAACGTGGGCGGTCAAAAGGTTTCATTTTCACTCGATTCTGCGCTGTCCACGCTTTCGCGTTTCAGTAGTTTCGAGATCGCGTAGTGCTGCGCTAGTTTTGCTGGCTCGCGAAATTCTCACAAACTGCAAGTAGCAGAGAATTCAACTTCCATGTGATATCGCGGGATACCCGAACGGTCTAGGCACTTGACCAAAAACAAGCTGCAGCAGTAAATGCGGCACTCTGTCTTGGCTCAGTGCCACTGTCTGTCAAGCGCCGCTTTACTCGCCGACTGCAGCAAAGGGTGGTGATGGTGTATGCAACCTCATCACTCCCGCGGTTGGGTGGCGGGAAATTTGAACTTCAAAAAAGGTATTCAGACCCTTCAGATACAATTTTCTCATAAGCTTAGTCTTTTCTTGGCACGAAACAAGCGTTGCGAGGTTCCTGGAATGGTATTTCAACAGTCGACGTCGACTTACTATTTGCCTTTAGTGTCCCTTTAATGTACGCAAAGGCATTGCCTTTCCACTGCAAAAGTCATGCAAAACCTGGAAAAGGCTCGGAATATGTTCAATGAGATTTACTAGACACCCTGATTTATGAACCTGGGTGCCTTTTCTGTATCCATTTTTGTGTGCAAGTCTAAAAGGTTTTTTGTTTCATGAAGGGCCCTTGTCGAACGAAAATGATAAAACGGGGTGTCTACCAGCCGAGAAAACCGGATATTCTCGGGGATTTTCAGTAGTCTGGAAAAACTCAGGGAAAACTCGGGGAATTTGTGCTTCCATCAGGGAAAATTAGCTGTAATTTTATTGAAAGGGAACCCAAAGTTACGGTAATGCTGTCCCGAGTAACAGAGAGCAGTCGTAACGAATTGTCTTTGACGCCACGTAGTCGGCTGGAGGAGTTGCCAGAGTACAGTCAACGAACGACTTTCCGGACGCCAGATAATTCGGACGGCTTCGCGGCGCCATACGTACCCCGTAGGGTCAATGTATAAAAACGTCTGAACTTTCGGACGCAAGAACCCTTTGCCATCCGATTTGTCGGTCTTTTTGCCGTCACCGCAGGTCCGAAATGGCATTAATAAAAGCCACAACCGCCGCCATTTTGATAACCTCGCCGCCTCGAACCGGCACACTCGCATGCAGATTCACTGGCAGCCGTAGCCGCCATCACGGCAGTGCTAGGCGTGGCTGCTTCGAGGTTCGGTATTAAGCTTCTTGCCATTCTGTACCGTGTTTTTCATTGAAAGAATTCGCCCCTGTCAGCAATGGCACCGACACCGCCTTTGTGGTCATCGCAATTGGCTTCGAAGTTCGGAAAGCACGGCACGGTGCATAATGCCAGTTCCCGAAAGTCAGCTTCACCTCATTACAGTAATGTTATGCTGGGAAGCATAACAAGTGTGGGAAGGAGCAACTGTCACGGGACACAGTATGTATTCCTTAATTATACACGCGTGCACCCTCCATATTCTTTCATAGCACGAGCACCGATATGCCTAATAACTACACTGGCAGGCTTTCAGAGCTTTTTCGGGCATGCCTGTGGTGATTTGAGCCTTTAGGGGCTGTAAAAGACATGCATTCATTTTTTCGGACGTTTTCGCGGCCCCTAGGGAGTCCGAAAAATCGGACGCTAACTGCACAACTGTCGAAGAGGATGCTTCAAATAGTCAGTGTGGCGAACGCGCAGCCGAAGGAAAACAAGAAGACAAAGGACCTATACGCATTGAGAAATGAACGGGAAAGGAAGCATGCCGCCGCTATTTTGAAGGAGCTTTCACTGTAAAAGCAATGTTGGCTGACACCGAGATGCAGGTGTCCCTCATCTAAGCAAAAAAACTCTTTAAAACAGTGAAACGCAACACTGAGGCGTTGTGCACGAACTGAGAGTATGTCAGGACAGTTGAGGTTGACTTACCAGCTGTTACGAGAGAATCTCACTTGTGATAAAGTTCAGGCTTCATACCAATTAGCTTGCTATCAGTTCATAGAAATAGCTCATATTCGAAAATGTTCTGTATGCATCCCTTTTTAATTCGTATTTGAGAATGTTTGACTCAATTTGCAATGGGTTTTACTATTTCTTTCGGAGATATTTAATCGCTGTGCATTTTACTAGCCCCTCCCTTCTGTTTTCTTTTTGAATAAAATAAACACTACCCCGTACTATTCAAATTGGATTCAGCTGTTTTTTTTTATTTTCTAACATGCTTACTAAGTGAGTCACGCCATTGGGCGACATGATGTAGGGAGCCCGTGTCGACATAAAACAAAGTTCTCTGTCACTCAGGGAATATTGAAAAGGCACTCAAGGAAAACCTGGAAAACTCAGGGAATTTGGGAATGTCAACTTGGTAGACGCCCTGTAAAAGCGCTGCTTGTTAATGGTTATGTTGCTGGCAATGCTTTACATCAGAAGCTAAGTAGACTACAATTGGTCATTGAAATAATACCTCCATGTCCTCTCTGGTTACACTCTACACCACGAGATGGCACCACCAACCTGGCTGCTCATATCTATGTCTCTCTTGACCTGATATTTCATAAATGCAGACAGGCTGAAACTATTATTTCTTTGCATTAGCATATATTCTAGTGTGTATCAAGTCTGTACTACATGGATATTGGAGTAGCTTGAACTGTTTGTATACAATCCATTCCTTGCATTTTTTTTATGGTTTACTGTTGTTTAGAAATGCGACTGATTTCTTTATTATTATTATTATTTTCAGAAGTTACAGTTTTTTAGCAATTTCGAGCTCACAAGTCACCAGAAGAAAAGAGGTAAGTTTAAATTAAATGATGGAAGATTGTTGTAAGCTGCAAGTTATGTTGCTCAACTAATTTCGCCTAAAAGTGTTTCTGATGGGTCAGTGTAAATATATTGGTATCCTAAAGGAATACAACCCTCGCCCCCAAGCTGTTTTAGGCAGTATCATGCAACTTTTCAGCCGTTTTCAGGCATCTTGCAACTTTATCAGGAGACTGCAATCACACATGACACAGTCTTACCACATCAGCAAGATCAGCATCGTTCGCTTGCATGGGTAGCCATATCTCTGTATTCCACGCTTTCCGTCGTCATTGGTTGCCGATGACAATTTGAAACTTATCTACCTTTTCACCTGTCAGATCGCACAATACAAAGTAGCTTTGCCACTGCAAAGAAAAGTAAACAGATTTCCTTATCTTGGGCAAATCATACCCTTATCACTATCGGGCAGCAGTAGCTAAGACACAGCAACAAAAGCAACTCCAGGTAACTAGGCAGGTCTTGAAATGTCAGCCTTGGAACGTGCAAAGTGCGTAGCTTGCTGCTGCCATAATGTGTGGGAAAGAACCGCGCCAGTGATTCAAATTCGCTTCAGCCAATAGGAGTGCTCCCCGTGCACCACGTGACTGCAGTCACGAATCTGGAAGCTAGTTTTCCCTTTTCGTTCTGACTTTCGTTGCTCTTATTTCTGCATGAAGAAATATGGCGTTGCCACTATCTCAATCATCAATCTCTCATGTTTATGGTGATACCAAGATAGCGGCACTGCGTCAACAGAAAGGCGCGCTCGTGTGATCAGCGGTGCGACAGCACCTCCCGAAGCCTCATTTTCTTTCCAATTTCAAAGACAACACACGAAAAAGTGCAAATTTCTCAAATTATGCTGTGTATTTCTTCTAAATATTTTGTCATAATATAAAGAAAGGTCTTAGGATTGTGAAAAAAAAGATTTTTTTCAGCAGGTTGACCATTTTTCTGCCACTTCCTCACTTAAATTGTCTGTCTTTATGTTTTGGGTGATACGAAATTTGGGTGATAGGCACCTTTGCACCATCCAGAGAGGTTCACATCATTGAGGTAGCACTGTATACAGAAAAAAAAAAAAACATTAAAAGTGCACCAGCACACGCATAGTACTTGGGACAGCTCGTATGTTATGGGGACACAAAGTGATGTGTCTGCAGTTCAAGGACACTTTGATGCGTGTCATGGCTTCATAATCTCACCGAGTAATGCCAGACTCAGCTGTCACTAATTGAGGTAATTTATGAAGTGAATTATTGAATTCTAAGTGCCATGCACTCCGTATCTTAAAGGGACACCAAAGTGAAACACTCAATTAGTTTAGATTGATAAAGTATTCTTAAAGAACTCTACCTTTATTGATTTCATGGTAATAGGTTATTAGAAGAGAAAATGACAAGTCAAAGTTTCATTTTTTAACTTTGCGCCAAAACACCGGGGCTGGTATGTCGGTCTGATGTCACAAGTTACAGAGTATTTTTTCACATTTCAGCTGTTGCAGTTCCTTAAAAGTTCCGAAGTCCAGCCTTTGCCTCTCGTAAAATACAATGTAGTCCATTTTTTGGATAATAATTTAACTAGGCCCAGGCAGACAGTCAAAATTCACGCCGTCATGGCGAGCTGGTACGGGAATTTCAATGCGGCATCGCCACTCGTCTTTTGTTTTCGTGCCTTTTCTAGCTTACCAAGCATCTTCTTGGGGTAAGAGTGTCTTTTTGGGTATTGTGGCATGGTAATTCACTAATGCAGCTCAAATTATTTTTCTTTTTAATGTCCCTTTAAATGCACTTTTGTTGGAGGTCAAAGGAAAGGCTAAACTTTCCAAACATGGCAGCTTTGCTCTTGCTTATTCATCACAAGACGTCTGTTGTAGTATTCATAAAAGGGACAAGTAATAAAAGTTCCACTGTACTTCATTTCTTTCTTTGTGCTAAAATTTATATTGTAGAAGTATGAAATTCTATTGCCAGAATGCATGGTTCTCCAGTGCCTGAAAGGATCTCTCTCTCTTTTTTGCCTCTACGGATATTGTTGCTGTACATCTGTTAACCATGTACTTTCACATTTCAAGCTGGCTTTACGCCTTGCTTTTTTTGTCTGTGCTGTGCACCATGGCTCTGTCACCCATTTTTGCATGCTCTATTGTTTTGGTTGAAGTTTAGGCTGTGAAATGGTGTGAAAGCCTTTGTGAAGCCTTGGTGGCTTTTTGATTTCACTCCACAGCATCACTGCTATGACTGTTGTATTTTCTCCTCTTGTGTCGAAATAAGCTGATTTGATTTGATTTGATTTGTAGTGCTGGAGATCATGTGCAAGGATAGAGCTTTTTGTGTTGTCTGAAACCATTTTTGTTTAAATTATGAGGCACGCATTTCATTTTCTTTTACATTATAGTCATTGCAGATTTCGCTATGTTGGATGGGCATATGGGGAGCATTGCCCTTGTGCCTTGAGCTTTTTCTTCTTGTAAATGAAACCGGTAATGCCTTTCTTTGAGTCAAATTATCATGTAAGCTAGGAAAAATAAGGAAGACAAACGTATTTGTATTTTGCTGTCATATATTACATCCTTCTGACATGCTTTGTTATGGCAGTGTTGTTTAGTTGTTCCCGATCACCTTTCTTTTTTAGAACTAGAACTGGAACAATTTATTCGGCATTGGACACGTCTTTATGGGAGAGAGGAGCGACTGTGTGCAACACCACCCCCACTTCTGAAGTGTGTGGATCAAGAGGAGCCACCAGCACTATCCAGTGAGCAGCTGCAGCAGCAGCAGCAGCGGCTGTTTGATCAGCTGTCACCACGCAAAAATATGCGGGAGCCGGACCAGCAACTTAAGCGTCAGTTCCTCCTTCTGTTGGGGCTGTCATCCACTGGGACCAATGAAGGCAAGGAGCACATCTCTCTTCTTTCTGTGGTGTTAGTATTGACAGCCATGGCTCTGGTTGTAGCCACCAAGGCTGTGCACTTTTTTTTTTGTAACTGTTGCCTGGTTGCCCAGCATGCAGATCGGAGCAATGGACACTGTGTGACATCTCAGCCAACATCAGCTGGCAGCCACTGTCAAGGGATACTGTTTTGGGCCCATGGCTTGATGTTACAGCTGCAAAGCAGACAATAAGAGCTCTATTGGAAATTTTTCATGCCACAGGACTGGTCAAATGGCTTTAGTATGGCCATTGTGCAATTTGCATATGCATCCCCTCCTTCCCTCCTCGTCATCATTATTCTGCATTTCTTTCGTTCCGCTTTTCTCCGAAGCCTAAAGCAGCTAGAGCACATCTGCTGATCTCCCTGTGTCTCAAGTTGTTGGTTACAGCAGTTCAGAATTAAGGGAGCAAATTTGCCGGAGGAAAGTGCAGGCAGATGTGTGCTTTTACCATTAGTGCATGTACTGAGCTGGCAACTTTCACACTGAAGGCTACAAGCATGGGTGGAATTGCAATGTGTCCACTGTGTGGCTTTGAGGAAATAAAAGATGCAGTTTTGCCTGACAGGCGAAACATTGATTGCCATAGCAAATTAGTGGACAGCTAGCTATACGAAGTAAGGATAGTAGTTTTATCAACCATATAAACTTGTAAACATAGGCATACTAACAAATTTAACAAGCATGGCATCATGCGTGCGCAAGCAAACGTGAACAGATCTCACTTGATGACCGCAAAAACTCCCAGTCACAACACTGGAGTGAGGAAGCATGGCAGCAGCAGCTAGTGAGTTCACCTTTGTGCGCTACATCTCGCATCAGCATGAACTAAGCCCCGAAAACACAGTGTGCGGCAGACTCTGTTTCCATCGCAGATGGCTTTCAAGATACAGCGGCTCGGGCGCCCGTGCACGCCCGAGCTGCCCGGAGTAGAACCCCCTCCTCCTCTCCATACCCTCCCCCAAGATCCTTGCTTGCGATGGAAGACGGCACGCTTTGTCCTCGCTTTCCTTGCTTGTGTGCGCAAGATTGAGCCGTGATCGCCGGCTCACCCTCGGATGCTTTCACTCGCACATACAGCAGCATACGGCGTGTGGCTACAATTTTATCGCCCTTGTACTTTATATTGAACCTTGCGGTGACACTGACAGCAACAGCAGAAATGCGCCTGGAGTGTCCATTTAATTGCTATCGGAATAAAATGTAGAAAAATACGGAACAGTTATTAAAGTGGAGCTTTCTTTGCAAACTCTCCTGGACTTTTTTTACTGTGGCTGATGGCTGCTGCTGCTGTCGTGCCGAATAGCTCACACTAAAATAATTTTAAAAATTAATTGCTTCTTTGATGCCGAGATCGAACTTTGGCCCCCAGTTCAGCAGCCAGATGCTCTGACCATTAGGCCACGATTGCATGTATATTTATATCGTGCCAACGCCAACTACCTCTGAGATGATTTCCGCATGTTGATGATGATGATCTTCATGATATGGCACATACCCACATATAGGGGGGATTGGCCAAGAAATGTTTTTAATATTATCGCTCAAATTTTCAATGTGACCATGTAGTGTAAATTGTGAAATGAAAAAAAATAATATTTATTATATGCCGACTACTTTTTTGCCAAAACTGCATCTGCCAAAGCACATAAACCACCTATGCAAGCAACTATCCGCATAGCTAAAATTAGTTCTATCAAAATTATGGATAATTTATCTTTAAAAGACTTCTGTAATCTTGAGTTGATGATGTTGGGACGATCATATGACAAGGAAAGAAAGAAAAATAATGACCAATTTCATTTAATTTCATTAAGGGAGGTGAAGGGGGGACACTATGCCTCTTACACGAACCTCTTCTGTATAACCAATATCTCTTTTTGTTTTACAGAGTATTTCATGATAACGGATATATTTATTTAGCAACAAGATCTCGCTCAAACACTTCAAAAATGTGCCTGCTGCCTGTCCAGCTGTTTTCATGCTTTTCTAAACCATTTATGTACTTTTCTAACACATCTTTGGGCACCACTGTTTTGTTGCAGACCATAGTGAGGGATGATGAAGTGGTGGTTTTTAACATTTAGATTGATGCTGTGAACCAGCGACTACTTATTGCTTTCACATGGCCTGCCTATTCTAAAAGCTCCGTTTGCAATTACTTTCATGAACCTGCTCTGGAATGCACTTTTGGTAGCTTAAAAAGCTACTCCAAAGGGACGTGGGCCAGTAATGGCACTATATTTGATTTAATATTTGAAGTTATTCATATTCAATTAGTACGTATTCAACGTTTTTTATATTTGCACACCTTACTGAATTTACATCATGTGCCACAAAGACAAGAGTTCTGTAATTTCTGAGGTAGAAACTGCAAATTTTTCTAGCCTTTTAAAACCTTCATGAACGTTTTGCTGAGGGGTCTTTATAGCTCCATCCCGGCATACATGAACACGGCCTTTCAATTAATGTGCGCACTGGATCTAATAGCAATAGGAGCTGTACTGCATGACAGTAAGAACAAAATGAGTATTATTGAATCCACATTCCTTTAAGGGGAGATGCGGGTTGAAAAATTGGATAAAAAAAATATACTTTTTTTTATTATTGCAAGACTAGGTTTCAACATTCTATTTTGATAATGCAAAAAGATCAAGATGTTTTGCCAACCAGAAGGCTGCGAAAAATGATTCTAATCCAAACATGGTAGCTGCAGCGGTTTCATTTTTCCATTCATGCTCTCTTGTGATGAACTCTCATTCACAAGTTTTGCCCAGACGGTGAGCTTTCCTAGTGCAACAACAAGCGAGCACTAGCCCTGGCTGAATCGGCACCAGCTCATTCACCAGTGCTCAGGCAAAGGCTAAGCTTTGTGCAAATCAGGGGCTGACAACTAACAAGCTGTTGTTTCACTGTATTCAGGGCAAACCCTAAAATTTGGCTATCTCTCAGCAGCAAGATTTGCTTGCTGTACCCCAAAACAAGATCCACTTGATGCACTGTTGTGGATTTGGCCACTCCTATAGTCAAACTGTGGTTGAACAGAGGCCACAAAAGAAGGTTTGGCATCCTTTCAACTGGGGGGCTGATTGCATTGAGCAACCCAACTGACCAGAGAAGAATTGAAAGAATTTCTGGAACACAGACAGCTGAAGTTAAATCTCCTTTCTTCTCGTTTATTACATAATGAGGGTCTCGAATCCGGCTATATTGATGCCTTCAGGTAGCATATGTGGGTTTATTGACCAGTTGCCTTCACCCAAAGAAGATCACGTTCTCGTGATGCCTGTGGCAAAAAGGACGTTCCACGTCCGCCACCAAGGTCCGTGAGTGGTGGCGCTGGCTAACACTCCCAGGGTTCTACTAGGAGGCATAAATACCCAAGAAAGTGGATGGGGAAACGGCGCCACGGTAGCTCAATTGGTAAAGCATCACACGCGAAATGCGAAGGTTGTGGGTTCAGTTCCCACCTGCGGCAAGTTGTTTTTTCATCCACTTTAATTGCCATTAATTTATCGTTTCTTTATTTCATTTATTAAGCACAAGTAATTTCCCCTATGTTGTCCTTGGTGTCAGTGTTTGTTGGCTTCTTATGATATTACTAATAAAAATCGGGTCCCTCTGCTAACCCCCTTTCTTCTCGTTTAAAGCTAACAGAGAGTAATTTTAGAGCCTATTTGCGATTACTTATTTAAAACATACTCCCATAATCCTGGTATGAAGCCCAAATCTCGCACAAGCGACCCTACTTTTCCCACCTACAGGAAGCACAGAAAAATAGCCAGATAATATATTGGAAAACCAATTTTGTATTCGAAAATAGAATGAACTCTATATTGCATGAATTCGTCTAAATAACTTCGTCAATAACGACCACAGATCTCTGAGACTCTCTTTCCTTACGGGGCCCAAATAAATCAATCACTTTGATTGACAGTTTCTTAATGTATTGTTAAACAGCGCCATTTGCATTCTTTAATGAGCAATGCCATGCACCTTTTAAAATGACTTCACCTTCACTGTTGATCAGATTTGACAGTTGGCACATTGGGGAGTCTGGAAAAATAAAACTTCGACAGGAAGTATCGTTGAAACTAGTTGCCAGTGCTTAGCACTTCCCCAAACAAACAACACAAAATTTGCACTTTCGTCGATTGGGAACATTATTTTTAAAGGACATTCAGCAGTGAAGACTCAGGAGCTTCTGTTGGGTTACCATTCCGACTACAATGAAGGCGCCAAATAGAACAACGGACGAAGGAAGGCGACATGAGACAACCACGTAGGCGCTATTTTTTTGTGCTTCCTTCGTTCGTTGTGTTATTTGGCGCCCTCGTTGTAATCATGTATAACCAAATCGCCCACCAGCACGTGCTCAGTACCATTGTGACATTTACTCTGTTTTAATGATGTCTCAAACATCAGTCATGCTCGAGACTGCGTGTTGGTTTGATGATTGTATTCGACTAATTTCAAGTGCAACTTTGTTTTTTCCCACCACGGATTGCTTTTAACCATCAGCGCTCTGACACTGAATGTGTAGCTTTATTGCAAGCAATCCTTCCCGTCATGTGGAGTTTTCACTCACACAAGAGCACGCAATTGATTTCAGATCAACCTTCGGCAGAAGCTTGACTAGCAGTATAATCTCTTACTTTTTGAACGCTGCCTGTGCAAATGCCCTCGTTCACTACTGTACAGTACTGTAAAGCGCTCAGCAAAGTGGCGCATGACTAGACCAGCTTGCTTGTACAGAAAAGCTGATTGAACTCAATAGTCAAGTATGAGGAGGCTTGTGCATGCTCCCCAAAATGACAACCATTGCTTCGAGGCCATAAATAATGCAGTAAAAAAGGAGCAATGGGCTTGCTACTATGAGTAAAAAATTACAGGGTCTCTTAAAGGGAAGCTGAAACGGTTTTCAATTTCCATGAATTGCTGGCATTGGGAAGAACAGACCTAATAATTTACGGTTCCGAATTTTTTTTCTTCGTTTTATTAATATAAGGGGCGGAAATCGCTTTCTAAATCACCTCCGCGGACATGCCCCCATCGCTTCCCGGAGCGTCGGGTGAGGTGGTTGCCAGAGGAGAGAACCGGCGAGAGTGACGTCATTCGCGGCGACCGAGCTGCCGGACCGGCGTGCTGGCATGTACTGGCATGCCTCTTTCCGTCCTGCGCTTTACGGAATGACGCTACGAGAGATCTGCCGCTGCCGCTCACGTTTGTTTTCTTTTGCGATTTTCGTGAAATGTTCTTTCGTGAAGCTGCCCGTCGCGGCAGGTTCACGTGCATGCTCGCGCGAGCAAACGCCGCTGGCACGCTGCGAAGCATAGACAGAAACGCGCGCAGTAATAAATTTTGGTGACCGGACTTCGTGTGTAGCTTCCACAGCGTTGCACCTGAGGTATGAAATGGAGTATAGGCTTGCCTAGTGACATTCGACGTACGGTTGCAGTTATCATGTTTACCACACGGCGGTGCTAAAACTGCCTAATATCTTTATGTCAACACTAGCATGGAGCACGCATACCGATTCTTGATCGAGCCACAATCGCAAAGTCGTCGAACCATAGTATGAATATTGCACATATAATACCTCTGGTCATCTCTGGATGTGCATGATAAGCAACTTCCGTGACTGTACCTCGCAGCACTGCATGTGCGCGGTTTGAAACGCGGCACTTATGTTCGCGATTGTGTATCAACACTAAAAAAACCACGGGACTTTAGACAAGCAGCCGCAAAGTGCTTGACATCGCGAAATTGCACCCGTGTTTACAATCTATTGAGAAGTTAGTGCTTCGGCATTCTTCCAGCAGCAAGTTCCCAGTGACACTTTGGCGCATTTTTTCTCCCGTCATTGGAACGTGCAGCTACATGAAAAAAAAAAAAAAAAACATACGCACCAGGTAAGATTTCCAACGCGCGAGAAGGTGCACAAATAGCTCTCGCTGTTGGCACACTCAACATCGTCGTTGCCGCCGTTACCACCATTGCCACCATCGTTTTCCGTATCGGCTGCTGGTTCGAACATGTACGGCGAAAACACAAGCTGTCCGAGACAGCGAGAACGTTCCATAATGCTTACAACTCAGTTATGAAGCCAAAACAGAACGGCGTGCTACGCTCTGAAATGGTGGCATGCGGCGGCGCCGACCGGCGACTGCCGCAATTGACGTCACAGCGGCCCCGACCAATCACGGGCAACAGCGGCGTTCGCGCGATGCCCTGAGGCGCTAGTGCGCATTTTCTTGAAAAAACAGCCGCTTGCGTTCGTTTCCGCCCTTTTTGAACCAGATATTCGTGTTCAGGGGACTCAAAACTGTAGAATGCCGCAGAGAACTCATTTTTTTTCGAAAAGTGTTTCAGCTTCCCTTTAAGATCCCTCTGAAGAGGTGAATGGCGAAAGCCTACTCTTCCTCTTCTTATCATTCACCTCTTTTTCTTTATCTTCTTTTAGTCATTACTGCTCACTACTAAGCATTTTTAGTCATTTGTAATCAATTGTAGTCATTACAAGCTGTTGTTAGACATGTTGGTCTTATCATAGTCATCAGTAGTCATTACAAGTCATTTTAGTCATTATTAGTCATTACAGGTCATTACTCTTTAAAGAATGAGAGAATGAAATTGGCTCGAGTGGTTCCAATATATAAAGGTAGTGACATAAATAAACTCTCTAATTACCGACCTATTTCGGTATTACCTGTTCTATCAAAAATTTTTGAAAGCGTTATTAATGCTAGGATAGCCGATTTTCTGCATAAATACAATGTCATTGCTGATTCACAGTATGGGTTTATAAAAAATAGGTCCACGAAACAAGCGCTGTTAGTTGTTAAAGACAAAATAATAGTTAGCATTGATTGTAAAAAATATACGCTTGGCCTATTAGATTTTCGCAAGGCCTTTGATTGCGTACATCCATACAGCCAAGACGGAGCCCACAGCAGCGCGAAAGCGGAACTATGGTGGCTAGCGGAAGGGAAAGCGCGCGACGATAAGCTGGTTCTTTATTTTATGACGCCAACTTTGACGCTCATTGCAATAGACAACCCTGACAACGACACATGGGCTAGCGATGCTGGGCTCGACTTTAGCGATTTAAGCACTGATGAACGTGACCTGCTGCTGAGGGCTCGCGCTGCCGGTGTCCTTGCATACTACTACGACGGCAACTGTATGTCATGGCTGTACATATTCGCACATTTGTAGCTTTTCCTTCGTGAAAACCAAATGCCGCACTCACCGCCCCGTCTTCGACCTGCAGTTGTTCTTGCGCTTCGGAGCATGCAGGCAAGGCCGACGGAACAGCACTACGGGAAAGTATTGCTTTGAAAGGCACTCCCCACGACTTCAGTAAGTCGGCGTTGAACTCGTAATCCTCTGGACGAAAGGGCAGCGAGCACACTATGCGATTTTTCGGCTCTTTGCCAACGTGATGTGGCAGAGGTATGGCACTTAACCACTTCAAACGGAGAGGTTCACTCGTTTTCACACAGTGATAAGTAACGTTGGATTCGCCGCTGCAACTGCCCTTGGCCAAGTTCCGCGAACCGTTCGCGCATCCCACGACATCACATGGACGTGGCATTCTCGCTGCTTGTTCCAAATTCAAGTTTCGCGAGCCAGCAAAACCAGCGCAGCACGATGCAATAATGAAACAACTGAAACTCCAAAGCGCGCGCGCCATAGTCGAGTGAAAATGAAACCTTTCGACCACCCATACTACTGAAGGGTAACATCAAAATTTAATTTTTTTTCTTAGAATCGAACAGAAGTAGGCAAGTAGCATTTTCTTCTGTCTTATAACCTAATGAAATGATCTTCTTAATACGAGTAGTTGAGTACTAGTGACATAAATTATGATGAGGAGTGCCTTCATCATCGGGCTAGTACCGGAATGTTGCTGGGGGGGTCTCAAATCGTGTCATTCATTTACCTCAATTTCTCGGTTACTAAAGCTCTGTTTGCGATTATATTGACGCCTTAGACGTTCTAGAGCATTGCTTTATTACTTTAACTTGACTTCATAGTAACATTTAGTGTCCCTTTAAAGGTGTCAATATATAACGCACTGTTTTTCTCAAAACTGTCATATTGTAATCTTGTATGGGGTACGACTATGTCTTCAAATTACCATAAACTACTACTGCTACAAAAAAGAACCTTGAGGGCTATTGAGGGCTATTACGGCGCACCACAAAAATTACATACACAACCCTTGTTTGTTGTCCAAGTGTAACTGACCAAGTGTATTATCTAGGGCTGTTGCTATACATTCATTGAAACCATTTGTACTCTGTTACTGACAGTACTATAAATTACAACCTTCGAGAGGTAAAACTACGAGTTCCGCGAACGCGCACGAATTATGGTAGACAAAAGCTAAATTTTCAAGTACCCAACACCCTCAACAAATTTCCCTTTACTGATGATTTCTTTTTATCTATAAGTATGTTCAAGAAAAACATGAAACGACGTTTGATTGAAGGCGAAATTCAAATGTAAAAAAAATTTAATCTACCGTTTGTTTATACATATGTTTCTCTCCATCTATCTTTATTGCGGAATAGTACTGTGGTTGAATTTTTTCGTGTCTTTATTCACTAGTCATGTATGCATTGTATTTGTACGTGTATGACTTTGAGTGCTTGCATATTGCCTTGCACATGTTTGTCTTTTTCCCTAATTAAGTTTCACTGTGCACATTGTAGCGTTGTTTTGACATATTTGTCGCGCCTTCTATGCACATTTCTTTTTGTCTTTATATTATTACTGCCAACTGTATGGGTACCGGGGCCTCATCAAGCCTTACCGCCTTTTGTCCTGGTCCCCTCTTTTCCTTGAAAAGAAGAATAAACTTCACTTCACTTCACTACTAAGCATTTTTAGTCATTTCTAATCAGTTGTAGTCGTTACAATTCTGCATTAGACATATTGGTCATATTGTAGTCATTAGTAGTCATTACAAGTCATTTCAGTCATTATTAGTCATTACTGGTCATTACTAAGCATTTTTAGTCATTTCTAATCAATCGCTCCCTGCACCAAAGGTCCTTTGCCACATATGTGAAGCCAATGCTCTCCTGCATAGCATGAACATCACTATGGCTAATATTCAAGCCACCCAATCTGCATATGAATTTTCTTGTGTGGTCTAACTTAGAGAAGTGTGGGAATTAGGAGGAAGGCGCATGTGGTTCTATGTCTCAGATTTCTTTATTTTAATCTCACTACTTATATTAAAAATAACAAATTATTACTTTCATTCATGCTTTTTGAGGTACACATTAAAGTTTCACATGAGAGTTCTCAAAAAACCTCTGAAGAAAATGCCTTGTCTTTTGTTCCAGATCGAGAAACAATCTGGCGTGCTATAGTAATGGAGCGATCCCAACGCAATGGTGCAGTCTGCAAGGAGAGCTGCCTCGGCAACACTAGTCATAGGCCAGGTATGCATTGTATTTACTTGCAATAGCAAGTTATACTTTTTGTTTGAGGTGGTTCATATCGTCTAATTTGGGGCCTCTTGTGTCTTCTGTATATAACCAAATTTCCAATAAAGCCAGGGGCCTTTGAAAAACTAAGTACAATTTCTGAATGCTGATGTATTGCGGAAGCGACAACACTCTGACACATAGTTCGATTCAACTGAAGAAGGCACAGCCGCCTGCTGCAGCTGTTCTTTTATTCACTGTTCTGACGTCATCGTCAGAGCCCTGCAAAGTTGCCAACATTATACAACTACAGTCACGGAATGCAAGTGGCTGTAGCATGCAAACACAACAACCCTTCCCCCCCCTTAGACAGAACGTTATTAACAATCTGCTATTGCTAAAACATAGTCTCTCAAATTCTGCGGAACATTACGAACTCGCTGTAAATGACGCAAGCACGGCTGATCGACCGTGACTGGTTTCAGGATGTCTTCGGTTACCACAGGTTGATATGCAGACGCGGCGTGTGGAAGTTGAACTTCTGCAGGTTGCTGCTGTACAGCTTCACCGTTTTTGGAAGTTCTGCTGCTCTGCTCAGTGATTGCGGGGAGCTTGGCAGGCTCACTCTCTAGTTGCCGTTCCACGATCGCTGGTTCCGATGTCGTGGTAGCCATGCCAATCTGACGCCAGAGCTGGTCTATATCGCGGCGAAGTACTCGACCAACCACTAACACGGCCTCATATGACACCGGCCCCATGGCTCTCGAGATACCGTATTAACACGACTGACTGTAAGTCGACTCGAATGTAAGTCGACCCCCCCCCATATCGCGTGACGGGGGGAAAAAAAAAAGAGAAGAGCATACTCGAGGGCGGATTCCATAACAAAAATTTATCAGTAGCTGGCATGGTCACTGGACTACTCGTCTTGGCTTGTGCCATCATCCTCACTAGTGCTGCCATCGTCATCGCTGCTACGGTCCCACAGTGCGTTGTCATCCAGCGAAATTCCACATTTGGTAAACGACTGCACTACGACATCTTGTGGAACAGCAGCCCATGCCGAATGCACCCAACCAAACGCAGCCGTCAGGGAGGCTCTTTTGACAGGTCCAGTTGGTGTAAGTTCGTGGTCTTCTGCCACCAGCCACTCGCTGTGCTCACGCGGAGCAGGTCCTTAAAAGGCGAAGATCCAGGCTTGTTTCATGACGATGTCGCACTTCACTGGCAGGGACTGATCACGCATTTCAGTGACGTATCCTGCAAGCTTGGCCTACAGCTCCGAAAAGCGTCCCGACTTCGAACCCTGCAAGCGCCGCCATTCTGGGGGTGCCACTGCGAATGGAACAGCAGCACTTCCATTGACTATCGACACCCCCCATTAGTGTTGCGTGTGCTGTAAAACTCAGACACTTTGAAAAACCCTTCCGAAAAGCGAACAAACGCGCAGGATAGCAAAAAATACGCGTAGGGCCGTATTGCAAACATAAAATTGTAACTACGTTGCAGCACCCCCGATATCTCGTTGGTCTCACTTTTTTTGCAGCGCCATGTTTTGGTTTCGATTGTAAGTCGACCCCCCCTCCCCCACACTTCAGATTTTCAAATTAAAAAAAAAAGAAGGTCGACTTGCAATCATGTAAATACGGTAACTGCTACTATCCATGGCAGGCCCCGACTATACTTGGGTGTGAAAACAATATCTTCTGGTTGGAATGTCTGTAGGTTGGGCTGAGGTGCTGTCAGCCAGGATGACCTGTCCGGAGCCCTGTCCGGATGCAGCCAGTCCAGCATAATTGACAACTGACGGCCTCAAAAGTTTGGCCGGCGAACGACCTGTGACTGTGTGCTGGGTTATGTGCTGCTGTAACATGAAATCAGCTAGTGGCTTTTCCCAGTTCCCATGGATAATTCAAGACGGGCTTCTTTGGTTGTTCGCACCATTCTGTCAGCCTGTCCATTCGTGGTGGGGTGGAATGGTGCCGATGTAACCTGACGGATAAGGTTTTCACTCGGAAAACTCTTCATTTCAAGGGACATGAACTGTGCTCTGTTATCTAAGATAACTGTGTCCAGCACTGCACGTGTCGCAAATAGCCTCAGCAGGATGCCAATCACTGTGAAAGAAGCCATTGATGACACCCGAATGACCTTGAGCTATTTTGAATATGTGTTTCCCGCTCCTAGAACAGGTGGCAGCCCTCCCTGAAACACTGCTTTCTGCAGCTGGCTGCACGCGGCGACGCAAGTTTATGCTTGTGCCGTTGCGGCAGCAGCTCGCATACCTATAAGCTCAGGCAAATTTGCACTTTTTGCTTTAAAACCAGGCAGTTAACTGTGCCAAGCATTATACTAAAGTACCGTATTTACACGATTGTAAGTCGACCCCCATATATCGCGTGTGACGGGGAAAAAGAAAGGAGCATACACGCGGGCGCATTCCATAACGAAAATTTATTAGTAGCTGGCATGGTCACTGAACTACTCCTCCTCGCTAGTGCTGCCATCATCATTTCTGCTACGGTCCCGAAGCATGTCGCCGTCATTTCCGCATTTGCATACATACATAAGTCCACGGCGAAAGCACCCAACCACACAGAGTTGTCAGGGAGGCTCTTTTGAAATGTCCGGTTGGCGTTAGTTCACGGTCTTCTGTCACCAGCCACTCGTACTCACGGCGGAGCAGGTCCTTCAAAGGCGAAGATCCAGGCTTGTCTCATGACCATGTCGCACGTCACTGGCAGGGACCGATCACGCATTTCAGCGACATACGCCACAAGCTTGGGCTTCAGCTCTGGAAAGCGTCCCGACTTTGGCATGCGGAAACCTCTTTGCTTGCCATCACTGGTGAAAATTTTGCTTCACTGCTGTCGCGTGGTTAGTGCCGCGGGGCACGGCCATGCAGGGACGGACCGACACCTACCGCCACTTGCTTAGACGAAAAGGGAATGACCCTCCTTTATTGGGCCCGCACATATGTAGACGCACACACAGGTCACAAGGGCCGCCACACTCTTGTGGCAGCCTAACAAATAGGGCTGAACTGTGGTGACCTCTACATCTCCCCCTTGAAGCATTGAAGGTTAGACGGGAGGGACTCAGGAAGCCAAGCGTGTCAAAAGTTTCCCAAGTTCAAACGGCACGGCGGAACAATAGGCCGGCCGTAACATGCTCGCGTCACACCGTCACTGCGGTCCCTGGCTGCAGGGGACTGTTGCACAGAGTGTCTGAGGGGGACCGTTGATTCCACGATGTTGGCAGGCTGAGGTTCCTGACAGCGAACTTGCTGCAGTGGTGGTGGTTCCTCTCAGGAGGCAGTAGGCCCAAAAGGCACTAGGTGACGCCAGTTGCGCTGTAGGCTGCCACGTCGCTCCATTTCAACCATGTAGCTTCTTGGTCTTTGCCCCGGACTGAGGACCGTAACCTGCACTTGATCAGGTCGCACCCAGACACGCTGACCTGTTTGGAGTGGCGGTAAGTCTCGAGCTCCATGATGCCTGTTGTAGTTGTAGGCCTGCTTCTGCTTGTGAGCCATATCCTTGGCGACGACGTCTTTCGTTGGCGGCCAGTTGGGACGTAGCTGGGAGTCTTGCTTTGGGACTCTGGTTCTGAGTTGATGGCCCATCAACAGCTGGGCTGGACTAAAGCCATCAACTCCTGGAGTATCCCAATAGCTGAGCAGAGCCAAATGAGGATCCTTTGACTTGCGAAACAGGTCCTTGATTGTACGCACCATCCTCTCTGCCTCTCCGTTGAGAGGCAGAGAGGATGAAAAAATCCACGCTGAAAAAATCGTGCTGTCATAAGGCACAAGCAAGCTTTGACGACCAGATTTTGAAGTTGAGGAAGGCTGGCTTTCCTTGCTTGGTTTTAAGTGCAGTTTCGGAGGCGTTATTGAAAAAACTGAAAAAAAAAAAGAAAAAGCAGTGAAGAAGGTCAAACAGTCGAAAAGAAAGCTAAAGCGGTGGTGATTCCATATTCTCATAAAGTGGCGCATAATCTGAAACACGTCGCCGTGAAATACAAAATTCCTGTGGTTTTTTCCGCGCCGCGAAAGCTTGCTACTTTGTGCCGCCTGATTGGTCCGGATGACTCTAAAAAAGTAGGGTGTTCTATTAAACATACGAACCCTTTTGTTAAGTGTGAAGAAGGGGTAGTATACCACATTCCACTGAAGTGTGGAAAAGAGTATATCGGCCAAACTGGCCGATGTATTAATGAACGCCTGCGGGAGCATAAGCTTTCATTGAAAAATGGATATGGTTCTAACTTGCCGCTTCATTGCAAGGCCTGCGGAAATGAGGATGAATGGGTATGTGAAGCGAGGCTTCATGATACGACAATCATGTATAAAAGTAAAGATTCTGTTGCGCGTGAATTGTTGGAGGCCAACGAGATTAAGAAAAGAGGGGACAACTGTGTCAGTACCCCGTCTTTAAATATATACACGAATGAAGGCATGTTTTTAGATAAGTTTTATATTTAGATTAAGCGTGATTCCCTTTATCTTCAGTGTTCTCACACGTGCGCATACACATATTCAGTGTCCCTCTTTTTTCGTTCTCCTCTCCTCGTGGCTATATAATCAGCCACCTGTCATTTCAATAAACAGTTGCAAGTAGCGCCTTGTCCTGTCTGTATTTCTTCTTGTGTGCTGTCATTTTTGGCGCTTAATCTATTGAAAGCTATGCACCAACTAGCCCCACAGCGTGTTTTACTGTCATACCACTAAGCTTGCTATCAGTTGATAGAAATAGCTCATATTCGAAAATATTCTGTATGCATCTTTTTTATTCGTATTTGAGAATGTTCGACTCGATTTGCAATGGGTTTTACTATTTCTTTTGAAGATATTTTATTCACTGTGCATTTTACTAACCCCTCCATTCGGTTTTCTTTTTGAATAACATAAACACTACCCCTTACTATTAAAACTGGATTATATTGTTTTTCATTTTCTATCATGCTTGCTAGAGGGTGATACCATTGGGCAACATGATGTAGGGAACCCGTCTTGACATAAAACAAAGTTCCAAGTCACTCAGGGAATATTGCAAAGGCACGCATCGAAAACCTGGAAAACTCAGGGAATTTGGAAATGTTAACTTAGTAGAGACAGTCAAACCTCGATATATCGAACACGGATATATCGAATTACAGTCGCCGACTGATTTTTCGGACTCCAAAAATTCGGACATGCTTGATTATTCGGTCTGCTTCGCAGCACCGCCATTCTCCCCATAGACTATAATGTATAACAACTGCCGAAAGTTCAGACACCTTGCAGCCTCTCTGATTTCGGATGTCTGATTTTTCGGACACTCCTTGAGCCAACTCATGCACCGACTCTGACCGGTGCATGGTTCGATTTGCTGAACGCCATTTTTTTTTTGGACGGAGCGTCCTTGCTGCCCCACGAAGTGGCGCTACTGCAAATCCCCGCTCATCATCATCGTTTCTACCCGGTTCATAGCTAGAGCAGCTCCGGTCTCAGCTTAGTAAGCCATGTCAAGACAATCCAGCAGCTGATTTGTTTCTTTGCATTGTTTCTTTCTTCGTGCATGACGCTACAGGAGGCGATGTTTTTCGTTTGTGTGACTGGTGTCGGCGTGACGGCGCGGTGATATTTGCTTTGTGTGCTGTGTCGAGGTTGCGGTGATCCAACGCGGCATACGGAAACATCGCGTCAAGTGTCTAATTGCGCCGACTGTGCCCGCGCAGACTGCGCTGGGGAATGCCGGCAAGCGGCTGCCTGAATGCATAGGATTTGTCGCCTTCAGATGTGCTCCCTATTGACGCCGAAAATATTCTGCCAAGACCTCCGCAGTGGTTGCATTGCGATTCCGGACACCATCTCATTTGACAGTTTCACAGGTGCTGACACTGCTGTACTGACTTGCACAGAACTCGACGACGGTGAGATCATTCGTCAGGTTTCTGCTGCACTGCCGAACGATGACTACCAGTCGGAAGATGACACGGCATGTGCTACACTGCCGTCACATGTGGAGCGTGTACTATCATGAGTAATATGAAAGGGAACACAGGAACGCGTGGCAAACAGACTTGGAGCAATACGCGCATGGCGTTGTGAAAAACAAAGGGGGAAAGGAGGGCGCTCTTCCACTAACTGTTGGCCCTCCCACCACGCTGGCATTTCTGCAAAGCAGCAGCTTACGTCATTTCGCCAATAATATGGTATTGTCCAACAGCCGATAAGATGGTAATCGTCACAGCGACTTACACCAATTCATTTTCTTTTCTTTCATTCATTTTTTTTTCTTTGCGCAACCGCTTGATAGTACTCTTAGACCAAGCTTGCCCTGTATTTCAAACCAATTCTTTATTTGAATCGACGCACCCAGTTTTCAGTGGCACCTCGAACAGCGGCGGCGCTCGAACCAATGACGACAGACGAATAGAATAAAAAAATAAGAAATAAAAACAGTGCTAAACTGTCTCTCATGCGACTTTGTTCCACCAAGTTCGTTCATAAAAATTCACGTAGCACACTGCAGTGGCCCACGCAGAGCAGTCAACTATGATTTTGTAGCCTCAAGATGCCTCGAGTGCCTCTTAAAGGGACACTAAAGGTTAATATTAAGTCAACGTGGACTGTTGAAATACCATCCCAGAAACCTCGAAACGCTTGTTTCGTGCGAAGAAGAGACTTATTTTAAGAGAAAATGCGTTCTAAAGCGTCCGTGTACCTCTAGCGCAGTTCAAATCACCTGCCCTCCGATCGAGGAGTATTGACATCATGGTCTCATAGTGACGTTGCGCCGTCGGTGAGTAAAACGGCTCCCACAGACGGCGCTACGGCTTTTCTGCACAGAACGCAAACGTGCGGCCAGAAAGAGCCAAGACAGAGCCGACAGCAGCGCGAAAGCGAAACTATGGTGGCTAGCGGAAGGGAAAGCGCACGACGATAAGCTGGTTCTTTATTTTATGACGCCAACTTCAACGCTCGTTGCAATGGATGACCCTGAAAACGACACATTAGCTCGCGATGCTGTGCTCGAGTTCAGCGATTTAAGCACTGATGAACGTGACCTGCTGTTGAGGGCTCGCGCTGCCGGTGTCATTGCGTACTACTACGACGACGGCCTGCTTTGAAAGGCACTTCACGCGACTTCAGTAAGTCGGCATTGAACTCGTAATCCTCTGGACGAAAGTGCAGCGAGCACACTACGTGATTTTTCGGCTCTTTGCCAGCGCGCTGTGGCAGAGGTACGGCACTTAACTACTTCGAACGGAGAGGTTCATTCGTTGGCACAGAGTAATAGGTAACGTTGGGTTCGCCGCTGCAACTGCCCTTGGCCAAGTTCCGCGGACCGTTCGCGCATCCCACGACATCACATGGACGTGGCATTCTCGCTGCTTGTTCCAAATGCAAGTTTCGCGAGCCAGCAGGACAACCGCAGCACGACGCGATAAAGAAACAACTGAAACTCCAAAGCGCGCGCGGCGCTAAGTCGATCGCGCATAGTCGAGCGAAACCGAAACCTTTCGATCACCCATACTACTCAAGGGTAACGTCAAAATGTTATTTTTTCTTAGAATCGAATAGAAGTAGACAAGTAGCATTTTCTTCCGTCTTATAATCTAATGAAATGATCTTTTTAATGCGAGTAGTTGAGTACTAGTGACATAAATTATGATGAGGAGTGCTTTCATCATCGGGCTAGTACCGGAATGTTGCTGGGGGGTCTCAAATCGTGCCATGCATTTACCTCAATTTCTCGGTTACTAAAGCTCTGTTCGCGAATATATTGACCTTAGACGTTCTAGAGCATTGCTTTATCACTTTAACTTGACTTTCTGGTAACCTTTAGTGTCCCTTTAAACAGCGGGAAGATATAATAGAAATGTCTAAAAGAGGTTATACGCCGCGCAATATTGATCTCATGACAGGCCGCCCATTGAAAACGGTCAACCGGATTATCCAGGCTTACCGAGACGAAGGACGTATAAGCGATGCACGGCACCGCAGACGGCCCCGATCAAGAATGAACGACCAGGACCTTTGCATCGTGGCTGCCGTCGGCAACAAACCATTTCAAAGTGCAAAGGACGTTCGCGGCGCTCTTGGCCTGGACAACTTGAGCGACAGCATGGTACTACGAAGGCTTAGAGAAGCAGGACTGCAAAGTCGCATCGCCGCACAGAAACTTCTGCTCACCGCAGCCAACAAAGCAGCTCACCTGAGGTTCTCTACTTAACACCGCAGCTGAAGTGAGAGTGAGTGGAAGCATGTGGTTTTCTCCGAGTCCACGTTCTGGAGCCGCTTGGACCAACGAAAGAGAGTGTGGCAGACCAAAAACACACGCTTTAGTCCGCAGAAAATCCAGGAGGTGGCCGCCAGCGGACGCGTTTCTGTGAACAGCTGGGGGGCGATTTCCCACGAAGGCCTAGGCCCACTGCTGAGAATTGATGGGTGGTTCACCAGTGCTGCGTATTGCACTCTGCTCGAGTACCAGATGATCCCCTATGTGTTGAACGGGCCGCACCCGGATGGGTGTTATTTCTTCCAGCAGGACTTGTCTCTCGTTCACACATCGAAAGACATGGTGTGCCTTTTGGAAGAGTGAGGGAAATGCAACTTCAGTGGTATGCGAAGGGTGCCGATATGAACATTATAGAGCATGTTTGGGGCCGTATGAAAGTGAACCTTTCGAAGAGGTCTGTAGAATTCGCGAACTCCGACCCACTATGGGAAGCAACAGAACATGAGTGGAAGTGCCTTCAGCGTGATACCGCATTCATCGAGGCTCTCTACGCGTCTCTGCCCCAAAGATGGAGGCCATCGTTCAAGTCGGCGGTGGCATGACGCGTTATTAGGCCACCAGCGAACGAAACAAATGACGATCATAAGCTGAGATGATGCTGTTGCCTTATTTCATTTGCTTATTTTATTTGGGCAAGTGCCAATAAACATATTTTGAACTCAGCCTTACAGCCCATTCTTTCCCGATTTACCAGATTTACCATAAATTAATCTCGAAGTAAGGAACAGTGCTACCTTTTGTAACGATTCGGCGCAATAAAGTTACCAGTCACGCAATATAATATATAGCAGTGTTATCACTGTCTGCTCGCGATGCGAAGTTCTGCACTTTGCAGACGCGCGGCGAGAGTGCGAACAGTTGTTAAAACAGCGTCCCCCTTTCCACTTTGTTTCCGACGGCAGCCGCTGCGCATCACCCATAGCTGGGTCTGAGGGTGTTTTCTACGCGTTCCTGTGTTCCCTTTCATATTGCTCATCATAGTATAAGCAGTGACTGTGCTTTCAGCTGCCTATAGTGACCGTACAACGCTCTCCGAGATTCAGGCTCATCTGATTGTGTGTAAACGGAACAGCGTAGAACTGTGCATTCACGATTTCTTCAAGCCTACGGCTGAGCCTGAATAAGTGCATGGAAATGAAGGATTTTTTTTTTTTCTTAATCTGCTTTTTCGGACACCTGTTTATTCGGACATTTCCGCAGTCCCTGTGAGGTCCGAATAAACGGTCGGCGACTGTATATGCTTCAAACACGGCCGAACATCAGTTGACGACAAGTGTTGTCGACGTCCGTTAACGAGCACAACATCACCTGTATCCAACTGGAAGCTGGGATAAATGTACTAGATAGGTGGTGGAGGGGTTGGTGAAGATGAAGTTAGGCCCTTAGACAGATTGAAAGAGAATAATTACGTCTATGGCAATTCGAACACATCTATGATTGCTTGAGAGAAAAAAAATGTGATATCTTAAAGAGACACAAAAGCAAAACAATAAATCAATTTAGACTGATAAATTATTCCTATAAAACTCTGTTGTCATTAATTACACAATAATAGGTTGATTATTAGAAGGGAAAATGAAGCTCAAAGCTTCATTTTTGAATTTCACGCTGAAACCCCAGTGCCAGTACGTCAGTGTGACATCACGGATTTCTAAGTATTTTTTCATATTTTGCCATGTTGGCTCAGTAAATGTTCGTGAAACTTTCCATATTCAGCCTTTGGCTCCTTTAGAACACAATGTAGTCAATCTTTACCATTAAAGAATTAACTGGGCCCTAGCAGATGCTGTCAAATTCCATGATGTCATGGTGAGCTGATGAGGGAATTTTAAGGCGAAGTCACCACCTTTCTTTTGTGTTTTTCATTTCTTTCTGGCTTTCCAAGCATCACCTCGCAGCAAGAGTGGTGTTTTGATATTGTGGAAGAGTAAGTTACTGGTACACGAGAAATCATTTTTCTCTTCATGTCTCTATAACTAATATGCACAGTCGCCACTAAACCGAAGTCTATTTTTGACTCACAGTGCTCATTTTTATCTTGTGTTTTGCCAGCCATCACATCAGCGGGGTACCTACAGCGGCGTGCGCTGAAGCGACAGCTGGCTGCTAGCATGGAGTCGCACCAGAATGGTGTCTGTGCAACTGCTGAAGGATCACCGAGCCGCAAGCCGCCTTCTATTCAAGGTGACATGATTTGGCATTCTTGTTTTTGCAGTCTTTTTTGTGTCTTGTGCATCCAGAAATATAGCACATTTGCTACTTCTATGAAAGAAACCTTCTCCCTGTGTTTTTTAAGGTGTTAAGAGTGCTATTGTATTATGTTTTTTTTACCTGAAAGCACTCATCTAAGCCACGCTGCAGTTGTGAAAAATGACAAGTATTTGTGTACCAAAGTGTGTCTAGAGCATTTCTCCCTTTCATCTTACTCAAAAACGTCATTTGAGTGGAAAATTGCGCCAAGCGCATGCCGAAGAAGTGTGTGAACGCAGCACCTAATCGTAAGAAGCGTATATATCGCTGTACCAAATCAACCTTTTGCCTGCGCCAAGGTCATCGCCAAAAGGTCAAAATGGCTATTACACTGCTGCATAATCAAACAAGCTACAAGTTAACTGGAAATGTTTCGGATATTTGTGCAGAAGTTTGGTTGAAAGCCGACATTTCTTCATCTCAGGTGACATGAAAAATTAATGCTTGCTTCCGGCTGGTGAATGGCTGCAAATGCTCCTCACACTGGAAACTAAAGAATTATCATATAACACTGCTAAATGTAGTGCATTTGAATTGCATTACTGCAACTTTCGCCACACTTAAGAATTGATTCAATTTTAAGGACGGGTCTAGGTGCTCTTTGAGACTTTTGAACCATGGTGAAAATAAAATTTAGTCAAATTAAAGAAGTTGACTACAGCATGCAAACAAATTTTGACATTGTTTGCTTCATTTAGTATTTGCATAGAGTGATTAATTATCATTTTATATATGATTGCTTTAAAGGCTGGAGAACTAGGCAAAAGTGTAGACAAATTATCAGTCAATAGAGAAAATTAATTTTTATGAAACATATTTTATATATTGCCTTTAGCAGTGCTAGGCACGTGGAAGCTTATTAGCCCATTCTATACCGCAAAAAATGACTGAATTTCCCGGAGATTTCCAGAAACATGGCCTTATGAAGACCATATTTGTCATCAGTTATATTGGTACAAATTTCGGTGACAATTATACTTGTCAGTGGTAAAGAAAAAGGTGATGGAGTTCTGTCTTGTGCCTTGGTGCGGTAATACGTACTTGAAATTTGATGATTCTTGCATGTTTACATAAGCCCAACATGCAATCTGATGTGCACCAAGACATCGCACTTTGTCATTCATGCAACTTGAACAAATACCTGTGGCAGTTTAGATCAAGTTTTAAAAGTTCAGTATGATCGTATCTGGAGATGTCTGCCTGCATGCAATCTTAAGGCCATCCAGTAAGCTCACCAAGACTAGTGAAGAATAGATACTCGTGCCTGTTGCGAGTTGATCACTTGTGGACCCACATACCAAATCTGCTATGTCGCACCGTTGCTGGATAACTGATGACTGCCGTAGCACCAAAATTGGACCACGATGTCACAGTTGGCATGCATGCCTTCACAGAACCTTTGTTGGCTCATTATGCTTGAACATTAACTTTAGGACAAGCAGTGCAAAGTGCGGCCCACAATGTCAAACTTTGACTCCCACATATTTTCATTGTAAGACAGGACATTTTCGACTTCTATTATGACTGTGTCATTTACACCACTTCATCCGGGCCTTACAAGTTTAAGCAGCTTGTCGGCAACCGAAGCTTGCAGTTTGATGCAAAAATGAACACTGTCACTTAGTCTAAGTGTAACGGTGTTAAGCTAAGTGATGCAAGACATGTAAGCATACAGTAGGGCTAGCTGAAAAGAAGGTCATCTCTGTTTTTCTCCACCATTCTATAGCCTCCCAGGGCAAGCCGTATGGCCGGGACTTTGCCTATGAGTTCCATGAATCGGTGCTGCAGCACAGCCAGCAGCAACAAGAACAGGAGCACCTGCACCAGCTCAGTGAGTGGCTTTTTTTTTTTTAATTCTCTAAAGAACTCGTCATCCTGGCCCTGTGAAAATGGATTCCACTGTTGAAAACCTCCACTACAACTGCTGAGGGGGTATGCAATGCTTTATGGCTTTAGATTAATGGTAATTTTTACAGCACGCCGCCACCCATAACGGTGCTGCAACTACATTGAAATAAGTTGCTTGGCTGGTAATTTTATATACCAAAGGCTTGGGACATCACACCCTATGTCTCAAGCTGGCATCACCGCAGCAGCTTGCGCAACAGCAATCTTTACCAGGAAACATGTGGGGAGTGCTACATGCTTCGCATTGCTATCACGAGTGCCTGATCATAAAATATGTAGTTTGGATACTTGTTTTGAGCTTGTTCTTTATTGATACATATGCTGTTTTGTGTGTTGTAGGCATGATTACAAAGAATGTATGCACTGCTCGCTTCACTTTGCTGAGTGCTTGTAGCCTGCTTGCTTTCCGAGGTATGAGCGATTGATGATGATAGTTTTGTCAATAGACGCTATAGAATCTCAGGATCCTAGCCATATATATACAGCTTCGCTGTAAAATAAAAGATATCTTTGCTGATGAGTGACTTAGGGCAACCACCTGGCTTTTGGCGACCGCCTTGGCATACAGCTGCTGATTCATATTTGGGTTCACTAGAAATACAGTCAAAACCACTTATAACGATACCAGTTTTAACAATATATTATCGGTTATAACAATAAAAAGTTGCTGCACCATCAACCTTTATATGTTGTATATGGAGAAATAACCCGCTTAATACAGTGTCCCCATGCCACATTATCGGTTATAACAGTGAAGTCTGGCTGCTGTGTGCCCGTGCCGAAAGGTAATGAAATGCGAAATCCTTGAAAAGCAAAAAGAAAAAGTGAAATGCGAGCCTCTGCACGATCGCCCACCGCCACCCCAACTGCCACCGCGCACTTCTCTCCATTAGAGATGCACGCCAGCCTCGTGCACATCTCTCCTATCGCCCTTCCATCTTTCCAAACATGAATGAGCTGTGCGCATAGCTCTGCGCCGCACCACCCTCCAAAACATGAATGGTCCCCGCCAACTGTGCTGACAACGCTGCCAGTGCTGTTCCCACATTGCTCACTCGGCCCTCGTAGTTGGGCCTTTATTCTATGGCTAGTGTCTTTCTCTATGCTATGGCCCTCATTCTGCGCAATTCTACTAACGGATTAATTAAGTCGCTTGTGCTTGTCTTTGTTTGTTGCTTTGAAGTCATTCCTGGCCACGTTGTTTCTCAGCATCGTTTGACTCGCTGCCGAAACAGAAGATGGCTGACTCGCTCACTGATAATTGCCAATGCATGATGTTACCGGTGAAAAGAAAACGCACTGCTGTAGATTTGGAAACAAAATGCTTCTAATCGATGAGGTGATCGTGGCAAACGAGCTTGCAACAGATAGCGACAGTGACAGCCACGACGGCAACGCTAATGCGGTAGGGCAGGCTGCCTCAACATTGTCCCCGCAGGAGGTCCATTAGATGATTCAGTCCCTCATGGGCTTGTTTTTGCGAGGGACCTTCCGCTTTACTATGTGGAGCACCTGGATGCAATGGAGATAGATGTCAGCAAGGTTCACATAAAACAAGCAAGGCTGACGGACATGTGGTTTTCTCGAGCAAGCCAGTGGGAAGTACGTGGCGAGATGCTTGTGGTGATAACATCTGGCTTTCTCAAGCTGAGATGCTGCTGCAGCAACCTTCCCACATTTTTTAAAGGTGCCTTTTGGGGCAACCAAAGAAAGCTATGTTTGACGTAGCTCGTATGTCACTTGCCGCCCGTGACCCCTTTATGCAATTGTTATGGCACTGCCATCCTTGAACACCGACAGCCGTGGTTTATTAATAACACACGATCGGAGCGTACAGGAAGCAAAGTAAACACCGTATTTATTCGAATCTAGGCTGATAGTTTTTTTTTTTTTCATATAATCATATTCCAAACCCTAGGGTCAGCTTAGATTCGAGGATTTAAAAAAACACACCAGTTTTTCATTGAAACTGCTAAATATGGTGCATAGCTAGCGTCATCTCGAAAAGTCAGTATCGCAGCCGCTACTAGCCGTGTCAGTAGCCAACCGTACACAAGTGAGGTCGCCATTTTGACCTGTGTCATGTCGGCCATATCGGTGTGCGGCGTGATGTTATCGCGATGGCACCAAGCAGGAGATGCCACGACATTGCCGCTTTCAAGCGAAAAGTTGTGATAGCCGCAGAGGCATCGTCAAACCTTCAAGCCGGGCGAGATTTCGGCATTGACGAGAAAAACGTCTGTCGTTGGAGGGAACGACAGCAGCTTTTTGCATGCGCCGCAATGAGGATGGCATTTAGTGGACCAAAGAAAGGCCGTCACAACGAAGTGGAGACAGTTTCGGCCGACTTTGTTCGGAAGCAGAGAGAAGCTGCCCTTCCTGTGACAAGAGAAGTGCTCCATGTGAAAGGAAGGGAACTTTCGAGGGAGCGAAGCCTAACACCAGAGGATTCCAAAGCCAGTCAGAAATTCATGAAACACTTCGGCTTCAGCCTCCGACGTCGCACTTCAATCACCCAGAAGCTGCCAAGCGATTTCAAAGAAAAGCTGATCGATTTTCAGCGCTACTTGACCGACAACGTGAAGGCTGCGCTCGCCCAAGTGAACACGGACCTCGCTGTCATACCGGGCGGCATAACGGGCCAGTTGCAGCCACTTGATGTCTGCACCAACAAAACTTTCAAGGATCATCTACGGAAATATAGTGCAGTCCACTTATAACGATATATTGGTTATAACGATGGGTCGACATGAGTGTGTCATTTTATGCATTAGGTCTATTGGGGAAAAAAACATTTATAACGATAGGTTATTCACTGCATATCGGATATAACGATCAAAATTTTGCCGTCTGGCCGACGTTTTCCGTGCCAAATAATCGTAACATTTGCGTTGCTTAGTTCCCTGAAACGAACGATGCCGAGACGAGGCGATGTTTACCTCCGTAAGTTCGTATCTGCCGCCATTACCATGCAGCGCGTCCTGCCCCACCCGCACACCAGAGTACCTGAGTAGGCGCAGCGCGCCACAAGATGGCACTAGCTGCTTCATGCGCGTCAGCCACAGTTGCTCCGAAAGAGAGAGAAAGAAAAAAAAAAGCGACAAGCAAAGCGGCACGGTGGTGCCCGTCCCACACTCTCTCTCTCTCTAGCGTAACAGGCTGACGCCACCGAATCAGCGTGCAACCAACGGTACAACCCATTTCGAAGATGCCGCCGGCAAAGTGCAAAGCTGTGTCGCTTGACACGAAGATGGATATTTTGCAGGACTTTCGACGCGGCTGCAAGGTGAGCGCCCTCGTGAAGAAGTATGAGCTCGCCCAGTCGACGATATCAACCATCTTGAAAACGGGGAGCACCGCGATTGTGAAGGCAGGAGCTATCAGCGGCCATGGCGATCAGCGGTAAAGGGTTAGAGACCCTTTGTACGCCGATGTTAAAGAGGCGCTTTACCAGTGGTTCATCACAACCCACGCGCATAATGTGCCTATTAGTGGGCCAATACTTGCCACCAAAGCGAAAAGCTTCGCTTTTCTTTTGGGACGCCCAAATTTTGAGCCCGGGGGAGGCTGGATTCAGTGCTTTAAAGAGCGGCACTGAATCGTTTACAAAAACGTGATAGAGGAAGCGGCGTCTTTGGACACTCAGGCAAAGCAACAGTGGCTGCAGACAAAGCTGCCCGGCGTGCTGGAGCGCTACGCGGAGAAGGACATATATAATTGCGACGAAACTGCTCTGTTTTTTCAAATGTTGCCGTCGAAGACTCGCGCTCTTAAAGGAGGTCGATGCCCTGGCGGGAAGCACTTGAAACTTAGGGTGACCGTGTTTCTGTGCGTTCGCATGGACGGGAGCTATCGTCTCAAGCCTTTCATGATCGGGCGATCAAAGAAGCCAACGTGCTTTAAGAATCAGCACATCCCGGTTCGCTATCGCAGCAATAAGAAGGCGTGGATGACCCGCGACCTGTTCGAAGAATGGCTGCTCGAGTTAGACAATATAATTGAAGGCCAAAGAAGAAAAGTAGTGTTGCTACTTGACAACTGTGGCGCACACAGCGTTAACCCGAAGCTAACGTCTGTCGAATTGATGTTTCTGCCTCCGAATACTACGGCAGGCCTGCAGCCGTTGGACACCGGCGTGATCGCCAACTTTATAAAGTCCTGTATCGGCGGTGCATGGTGGAGTGGCTAATTTTAGCCATTGACTGCGCAGCTCCTGGCATGTCGGGTCATGCAGACGGGCCCCCTGACCTGAAGATCAGCCTTTTGAAAGCCGTGCGCTTCGTTTATGGTGCATGGGATGAAGTAAAGCAGTCAACCATATACAATTGCTTCAAAAAGGCGGGCTTTGTTTGTCAGAACGAACTTCCCCAACCCACTGAGACCAACACAGTGGAAGCCGCTGACATAACCGAGCTCTGGGAGCTCGTTCCTACTGGTGACACAGGTGGTGCGTCGATGGAAGAGTTTTTGACTGCAGACAGTGCTGCCTCGTTCTGCAATGAGGTCACCGACGAGGCGATCGCCGAAGATGTGCTGTCTCGACAGACGGCAAAGTTGTGCAACGCTGGCGACGGCAGCAGCGACAGTGACAAGGAGATTGATAGTGGCTCCTTGACCCCGACCTCGATGTCCACGCAAAGTGCACTGTTGTCGATCGACTCCTTAATTGATTTTATACATGCTAAAGGATTGCCGCCAGTGTTCGCGCAGCAGCTGGAATCCATGCACACCGCGGTTGTGAAGCTGAAGCTGCCGTAAAAGCAAGTGCAGATTTCGGACTATTTCGGCGTGCCTAACCCTTGACACAGTCATTGGCGCTAGAAATAAAGTTTGTTTTTCACAGCCTACTTTCTAAATCGTCTATTCTTTAGAGCAAGTAGCGAATTCGAGTTCGGAGCTGCAAAGGTATGTTCTGCGTTTTAAATTTAAAAAAAAAAATTTTTTTAAATAACTGCAGTCCAGATATGGCCATCATCGGTTATAATGATCATATTTTTCGTCTTTCTCGATATCGTTATAAGTGGACTGCACTGTATTACACGGACTGGTTGACTGACAAAGACCACATGCTAACGGCAACGGGCCGCATCAAACGTGCATCGCTATCGCAGCTGGCGGACTGGGTAGCTGCAGCGTGGGACGACATCCCAGGTGCTTCGATCGTGCGCGCCTTTAAAAAGTTCAGCATATCTAATGTGCTTGACGGTACCGAAGATAGTGCACTGTTTGAAGGTGACAGTGACAAGGAACACAGTGACAAGTCTAGCAGCGACGACGACGTTGAATGAGCTCTGCACATTCAGATTCAATAAATGGTGTTTGCATTTTGTGAACGCTGTCCTTGCTTTTTTTGTTCGACCTACATTCGAGGTAATATTTCTAAATTTTTTTTTGCTTCTGACTTTAGGGGGTCGGCTTAGAATCGCGGTCGGCCTAGACTCAAGTAAATACGGCAGGTAAACGAGTCGTCAACACAATCAGAAGCCGGATGGAGGAAGATGGTGGGGAGGACTGGCCTCTCCGCCATTATAGTTTTCTTGGAACAGCTACGCCATGCCCCCATTTTGATTTTTTTTTTTCATGCAACCCGGTTATAACAATTATTGTTTATAACAATGTAATTCGTGGCACTAGAATATCTTTATAAGTGGGTTCGACTGTAGTGGATATTTAGTTTTGTTGGTCACCTCTGCTAAGGTGAACTTTTGATTAGATGAACAGATTTTCACAGTCCCTTCAAGTTCATTTTAATGGGAGTCTACTGTAGCCTACTGTAGCCTACTGAGTCTACTGGAGTCTACTTTTTTGTGGGAGTCTATTGTAATATCTGGAAAAATTGTCAAAGCAAAATTAAACAATATCGGTGACAAAATCAATGACCTTTAGGTAAGCAATAATTGCTTTCTTGGTGTGGACAGTCTCAGTTTATCCTTACAGGTCAAAGCAGTACAAGCAGTGTGAACAGATCCAGCTCGTACACTCTTCTTTAGTGCCCCTTTAACTTGATCATAAGCAGATAAACTTCTTTGTGTGTAAGCTTCTAAGCTACAGGAACTTTCTCAACTAGAAGGCCATTCTTCCAAAATGTTACACCCTTAACAAATTGTTGCAAGCCCTTAGTGGACTGTACACGAGGCATAGGAAATGCTATTCCAGTTTGTCGCTTAGTTAGATGAAGCCATGGACCAGTAGGTTGCTTTCTTGGATTTATAAGCATTTCATGCATTTGTTGTTGACAATTAAGAACTTAAAAGGTAAACTTAGAGGGAAACTGCTCGAAAGGCAAGACAGGACAAGTGCTTAGATTTCATTTTAAATTCACCAACATTAGGGAGCATTTGAACGAGGATAAGAATGGCACTACCTGTTAAAAATAGCCTAGTTACACACCCACCCACATGTGTGCGCATGCGCACACACACACACACACACTTTCATGTTTTACTTCTTTTCATTGTAACGTGTGCCAAGCCTTCATTGTGACCTGTCCTGACTTTTGATATGTCTTGAGTTGCCTCTTGCAAGACTGAAACATCATGCTCTAACAACCTCCTTTGTCCTTTATTGGGGAAACAGAGAAGCGCCGTAATCGGCCGAGTTACTCGATATTCCACACAAGGGCACCTCCAGTAGCTGCACTAAACCCAGTCCAAGAGTCTGCGATAATGGAGCCTGGAGAAGAAGGCGGCGTGGACCCTGCTGAGCCCTTGCCAGCCCTCTTTCAGTGGCCTGGTGTTGAAGCCATAATGGAGTCTTACTCACGTTACAACCAGGGTGAGATTGCCCATTACATTACATTATATGAGAACATGCAAATTTCCTTCCAAATGTCATTTATATATCCTTCATAAAACAGCCCATTATCCTGAACTTTCTTAAGGCAAGTACTTCTGGCACAAACATTTTTTGTGCACATTGCTGCTACTCCAGCCGCAAGAAGAGTGCAAAAGAGGGTGTAAAAGTGGTGTGGCAGATAGGACAAAAAAAGGCGAAGAAAAAAAAAAGCTTTAGGGATGAGAAAGATGTTCATGTGCAATGACGAGCATTAAAATATAGCACATACAGAGCACTGAGTGATGGACTTGCATGGATGCAGCATGAATGCTTCGCATTCTTCACAAGTCAAATGCCAAAGGAGCACTATTTTTTCTCTATGTACCAATCGTAAATTTCATAGAACTTGCTCCGAAATGGGATTTGTCCTTCTGTTTTAAATGATGAAGGTGTTGGACACTCACTGTCACTTCTGTGTGATATTTTATGTGGAAGTTTCTGCAGGTTAGCATATTTTCTTAATAGAATAAAGGAAATAATGTTATGAAGATGTGCTGCATATAAACGCAAGCATTACAGTTTGCCTTCCCAACGAGTTTTTGTAAACATGCTGGAAAATTATCTGACTGCCTGCTTTGCAGTTCATTGACTTATTAACTCTCCTGCCTGGTTCATTTCTTCCTTATCCGAAATTGTTGGAACTTTAACAGCTAAAGTCACCTGGTTTGTGATGCTACATCAGGCTGGCACGGATTCAGCCAGTTTTGACTGAGCTTCCGGTACGAAATATTAGCTTTGTTTCTTTCACTATGTTCAATTCTTTTCCCATTTCCTTTTGTGTTTCGAACTTCAAACAAGCTCCAGGGCATAGCATGGATTGTAATAGACAACAACTCATTTCTCTACAGTGTTCTCATCATCATTATAATGTGTGCTCTATTCTGTGGTCACTTAGTTTTTTTTTTTTTTCATAACATTTCTTATGTGAATTCACTGGCGGCAAATAGTAATGATTCTCTCTCTGGTCCTTAATGCAGAGCGCCACATGGAACGGGTGCTACTTACTGAAAGAGAGCGGCAGTTGTGTGCTGAGCAGCAGCAGCTTCAAGAGGAAGCCCAGCGGCTGCGCATTCGAATGGCAGTAAGTCTTTGCAGCAATTCCAGCAGAGGCTTCGTCACAGTCGCCTGCCACATTTTTTTCTTTTTTGAAGACAGGGTCTTCTTTGCTGACTGCCACAGGCTTTGCATAACTGGTTACCTTGTAACGAATTCGAGAAAAACAACTGCCCTTTCGTGCTTCCAGAGCATCACTGCCAGTCACAACATATATCAAAATGTAGGCCTCAATGAGACAAGCAAAAATCAGTTGTAGAGCAGATAAAATTAACAGTACAGGCTATCCCCAGTGCAGTAAGAAATTTACAACATTGTACCATAGATGACACTACCTCCAGGATTGGCCCGCCTGGCCTCTTGGTCGAAACATAAAAAGATCAATCAATGTCTAGATTAAAGAGCACAAGGTCGACGAAATTGCGCATGAAATATGATACGAATAAGATATAAAATGAGTGAATAATGAACACGAAAGAGAGACAGAATAGAGAAATATAATCAACATGTAATGATTGAATCATTTGAACCACCGTGTACATCGATTCTGTCTTCTTTGAAGTCAACGATTGGTTGGCCCTTCCTTTTCCTAATGTTGGACAGTAACAATGATTGCTCATGTGCTCTTCAGTGCTGCTATTGGGGTTAAGCATGCTGTATTGGAACTTTAATACAATTGCAGACCTATTTAAAGAGTGATTGCAAAAATATCCAAATACCAATCGGAGTAGCAAAAAAAAAAAGTTTTGCTGGAAAGCAAAATTTTATTGCATTCAATGCTGCCAACAGTGAAAACCATTAAAATTTTATACCCTACGTTCTTGTGTTAGGCCACACTTCTTCAATTTAGCTTTGAACTTCTTGAGTGTGGCCCATATACAAGTAAAAAATAACTACAGTTAATTCTGGATATAGCAAAACTTCAGCATAACAAAATTCTCTTTATAAGAAGTATCAACTATAACTTCTTGTCCATAAAACACCATGTATTTTGAACCTCAATATAGCGAAGTGTGTTTACGCACCATTTCAATGTAACGAATTTTCACTGCCACTGCGATGGAATACTGAAGCAATAAATGTAAACTGCCGTGGATGGATGTAGTCAATTGGTTGTGTCGTGTCTGACGGAAGGACAGCGCAACGGTGGAGTGAAAACAATACGGCTTTATTTAGCCATCAACTTAACAACGGCGGGCAAACTGCCCGGTTCTATGTTACAGGAATGAAAGTGCGCGCCAGCTTGAATGCCGGCGCTTTTAAGCACAACCACAGAGTGATGACGTTTGCGCCGCTACCACGGCGCATGCCTAGCTGTGACACCTTGTCGCCTAGGCGCGCAACATATCATGTCCCGTAGTAGGATTAGGTGCCGTAACGGTCGGGAGGTCTGCGCTGACGTAGTGGGTTGCGGCGACACTGTTCGGCGGCTTCCCTATGTGTCGACGGCTGTTCCACAGGCTCGGTGGGGCTGCTAGCGCTAGTGCCAGCTGTGACGTGGTCTTCATCGTGGAAGTCGGTGGCTGTGATCACCGTGTCGTCACAGGCCGGAGCACGTACGATGTGGTTATGGTGACAAACCCACTCACACACACCCCGGTGGGTCACAACACTAACACGATACAACACTGGACCGGTGTGGGCGAGAACGGTAGAACTGAACCACCTTGGTCCTCGATGAAAATTGCGGACACGCACGAAGTCTCCTTCGCTGAACATAGTTGCATGATGCCTGTGGCAACTGGTGTCCTGAAACTGTTTGCGGGCGACCCGGTCCTCAACGGAGGGCCTGACGAGGTCTAGCCTAGTCCTGAGGCGCCTCCCCAACATCAAAAGAGAGGGTGCCTCTACAGTAGTCGCTTGCAGAGTGTTGTGGTATGAAAAGAGGAAGTCTGCAAGCTCCGACGGTGATATGGGTCACCTGGACTTCCAAAGTGCACCCTTCAGCGTCTGGACGAAACGTTCTGCTAGACCGTTGCTGCTGGGATGATACGGAGCTGTTCTCACGTGTCTGGTTCCTACTCGCTGCAGGTACTCCTGGAAATCTGCAGAAGTGAACCGAGTGCCGTTGTCAGACACTAAAGTCTCGGGAAATCCAAAGCTGCAAAACAGTTCATGTAGGCATGAAATGGTTGCTTCAGTGGTGTTTGTCCGCATTGGAAACACTTCTGGCCATTTTGAATGTGCATCAACCACCACGAGGTACGTCACTCCATTTATCGGGCCAGCAAAATCGACATGCAAACGTTGCCAAGGATGCAAGGGCGCTTTAGGCGGCAGATTGCGATTAGAGCCAAGTGGTACAAGACGCTGTGAAACGCTCTATGTCACTATCGATTGTAGGCCACCAAACGTCGCTCGTTGCTAGTTCTTTGGTGCGAACAACACCTGGATAACCTTTGCGCAACTCGTCCAAAATGACCGTGCGGAATTTTTCAGGAACAAGTATGCGCATTCCCAGCATAGTGTATCCTCGATGTATGGAGAGTTCTAGTTTCTATGAAGGAACGGTTTGATTTCATCCGGGACACTACGCGGCCAGCCTGACAGTATATGATGCCTCACAGTACGCAAAGTAGCATCACGTCAAGTTTCACGAACAATATCAGTGTTTTTCATTGAAAGGATTCTCCGCTGTAAGCAATGGCATTGACTCCGCCTTTGTGGCCCTCGCAATTGGCTTTGAAGCTCGGAAAGCACTGTGCGTTGCATAACGCCGGTTCCCGAAAGTCAGCTTCGCCTCTGTACAGAAATGTTAATTGGTGAGGCATACGCAAAAGTATTGCGGTGAAGCATTACAAGCGTGGGAAGGGGCAATCGCCACGGGACACAGTGTGTATTCCTTAATTGTACACACGTGCACCCGGTATCTCCTGTCACAGTACGAGCACCAATATGCCTAATAAGTGTACCGACAGACCTGCAGAGCTTTTTCAAATGTGCCTGTGGCGGTTTGAGCTCTTAAGGGCAGTAAAAGACACGCATTCATTCTTTTTCCAACTGGCCGATTTTTCTGACGTTTTCGCGGCCCCTAGAGACCAAGAAGATGCTTCAAATTGTCCGTGGGGCAAACGAACGGCAGAAGGAGGACAAGAACAGAAAGGACCTACGCATTGAGGAATGAACGGTAAATGAAGCATGCTGTGGCCGCTTTGAAGGAGCTTGAGCTCAAAAAACAAAGTTTTGGCTGACGCCGAAATGCAGGTGTCCCATACAAACCAAAATAAATTCTTTATAGCAGGGAAGCACAACACTGAGGCATCGTACGCAAGCTGAGAGTATGTCAGGACAGTCGAGGTTGACTTACGAGCTGTTGTGAGAGAATCTCAATTATGACAAAGTTTGGGCCTCATACCACTGAGCTTGCTATCAGTTGATAGAAATAGCTCATATTCAAAAATACTTGCTTCTGTATGCATCTCCTTTTTATTTGTATTTGAGAATGTCCGACTTGATTTGCAATTTTTTTCAATGGCATTTTATTTGCATTGCATTTTACTAATCCCTCCCTTCTATTCTCTTTTTGAATAAAACGCTACTCCTTAGTATCCAAACTGGATTAAGTAGTTTTTTTTTTTAATTTTTTCAGATGCTTGCTAGAGAGTGACAGCATCGGGCGACATGGTTACCCGTCTTGACATAAAACATAGTCCTGTGTCGCTCTGGGAAGTTTGCAAAGGCACTGAGGGAAAACCTGGAAAATTCAGGGAATTAGGAAATGTCAACTTGGTAGACACCTTGATCTGATTCTTGCCCAGATAAGTCAGCTCATCACGAAAGAATTCGCACTTAAATGGCTTGACGCGAATTCCACGTTCTGACAGTCTTTTGAGAACTGCGTCGTGGTTCTGCGAGTGTTCTTCCTTTGAGCGACCCGTAATTAGCATATCGTCAGTGTAGCAAAACACGAAGTTGAGGCCCTTCAAGAAAAGATCCATTATTTTTTGGAATATTGCAGGTGTCGAAGCAATTCCAAAGGGCATATGATTCACGGCGTAAAGACCCTTGTGGGTGTTAAGTGTAAGGTACTGTTTTGACTCTCGATCCATTTCTGTTTGCTGGTACGCCCTGTTAAGACAATTTTAGAAAATTGCTGTCTGCCAACAAGGGCTGCAAACAGCTCGTCGTGCTTGGGTAACGGGTAATGTTCTACGTCTAGTATGGGGTTCAGTGTCAGCTTGTAATCACCGCATACTCTTATTGACCTGTCCTGCTTCAAAACCGGCACCACTGGAGTGGCGTACTCGCTAATCGTTACCGGTGTCAATATTCCCATCTGTTCTTGTCTACTCTTGCTCAACAGTACTCTTTAGAGAAAACGGAACGCTTCGAGCTTTAAAAAATTTTGGCGTCTTCCTATCTTTGGAAACAAGGGTCGCCTTCTCACCTCGGATGGTGCCTAGCTCGTTCCTGAAGAGGTCCTTATGGCGGTCAAGCAAGGATTGTAGCTCGGGAAGTCCTTGAGCGCTTAGTAATATCTCACCCCGTAGCTGTTGCAGGCTGTGAACTTGGCTCCAATCGACGCGCACTTGCTGAAGCCAGTTGCGCCCGAACAGCACTGGCCCGCTCTGAAGAAGCACGTACAGCGGCAAGCGGTGGCACTGATCATTGTGCTCAACTCTAAGAAAACAAACACCGCATGGCTTCACAGGTTCGCTCGTATAAGTCCTGAGCGTCAACTTAGTTTGCGTCAGAGGTACTGCCAGAAAAAGGGAGCGGAACTGACCCAGGGACATTACCGAAACGGCGGCTCCCGTATCGAGCTTCATCTGCAAGGGAACACCCTCAACGATTAAGCTGAGCATGATGGGGTCTCCTATCTCTACCTCTTTCGTTGCAACACTTTGTAGGGGTGGTTCTGACGGTTGTAACACCGGAACATTCTGTACTGTTCGCTTTCGCTTCGGCTGCAATTTTCCTTGCTGCCTTAGGCAGGCTTTCTGAATGTGCCCTTTCTGTCGCATTGACGTACGGACACGCATTGGCAGTGTGAGTTGAGTTACAGTGCAAACATTTCATTGTTCCCCTGGTCGGCAACTGATGCACCCCGATGCTTTCAGGCTTCGAATGAGTAGCTGTAGCATTAGCGAGCACAGCTTCCAGAGCTGTTGCACGGTCAACGGCTTGTTGAAACGTTAGATTCTTGTCTTCCGAAAACAAGTGTCTTTGAATGTCGACTCTGAGCAAACTGCACACAAATCTGTCTCGAAGCGACTCGTCAAAAAATGCGCCAAACTTGCATGTTTGCGCCACTGCCCGTAACTCCGCCATGTACTGCGGTATTGTTTCGTGTTCCTTCTGCCCTCGGCGATGAAACGTCGCTCGCTCACCTATGACTGACCGTTCAGGGGCCAAGTGTTTACAAAGCAGCTTGCACAAGCTCTCCAGGGACTTCAAGTACAGCTTATCTGGAGCGGCAAGCGACTTGAGGAGCAAATACGTCTGTGGTGTGGTACCACAGACGTACCACAGCTAGGCATGCGCCGCTACCACGGTGCATGCCTAGCTGTGACACCTTGTCGCCCAGGCGCGCGACATATCAGGTTGAAATACATGAGGCTGCTTGCAAACGCACTCTGAAATCACACTGACAGACTGCTGAAGTGGAGCAGCGTCATGTTCCGTATGAACTACAAATGCAATAAGATCCTATTGTGCCCTGTACGCTGTGGTTTAGGTGTGGTGAGTGAAAGTGTGCAAAGTTTAGCCGTGAAGGATGGCAGCTTGATGAGCGCTGTCATCGAGCAAGGGAAAGCAGGATAGGGGAACGCGCTCGCGAAAATGCAAAGCAGGTGTGAGGGTGGGAGAGGGGAGGGCGAGACAAAGGGATTAGGGAGCAGAGGCAGGTTGGTACACGTCTGCTTTTCTAGCGGGGCGGCCGTGACTGGGGGGGGGGGGGGGGGGGGGGGGCATGGCTGTCGGGGTGGCTGAACACATGCGCAGCCCATGCATCCTCTGTAGTCTGACACATGTGCAAAGAGTGGGCAAGCTGAGATTGTGCACTGTCTTCACGTACGTTCAGTGCTTGAGGTTTCATAATCTGAAGTTTCGGAGACGCGTTGAAGCGAAAGGTAGACAAAGCATTCGCTCCCCACTGCCGATGCTTTTCATGATGGTATGGTCCCATTGTCAGCCGTAGGGGCGGAATGGACGCAAAAGCGTGGCTGGCTTCGCTTCATACCACTGATGTGAAGATATCATCGACAGGGCATGGAACGATATCTTTTGTCACTGACTGTGAAATTTAACAAAGTAACGTTTTTTTCTCATTCAAGTTTGCTTTTTCTGATTGCCTGATAATTAAGGAGAATTTTGCGGCTCCTTTCGTGCAAGAAAAATTCATCGGCGACTACTTATTTGCATGAAACGTTAAATTTAAATACAATAGTATTTCAATATAACAAAGCAAATTGCCAATTTTACTGACTTCATTATGTCAAGGTTTAACTGTATATCTCACATTCTGGAAGACTTCGCATTAACGGGGTTTTCATGTGTATGGACTCATATTTTTAGGTGCAGTTCTTAAACAAGGATATGTGGTATCAACAGGGTGTCTACCAACAGGGAAAACTCGGGGAATTTGTGCTTTTATCAGGGAATATTAGCTGTAACTTTATTGAAAGAGAACGAAAGTCGTGTTAATGCTGACTCTAGTAACAGAGGAATTGCAACGAATCGTCATTGACACCGTGTCATCGGCACGAAGTATTGCCAGAGTAGTTAACGACCGACTTTCCAGACGCCCAATTTTTGGAACATGCCCGATAATTCGCGCGGCTTTGCAGCACCACCATGTACTCCATATAGTCGATGTATATGCCCTGACTGCTGGTCTGAAATGTCATTAATCAAAGCCACCACCGCCATTTTGATTATCTTGCTGCCTGGAACCGGCACTCTCGCATGCAGATCCACTGGCAGCCGTAGCCACCACTGCGGCAACGTTAGGCCTAGCTGCTTCTACGTTCGCTATTAAGCTTCTTGCCGTGCGGTGCTATGTTTTTCATTGAAAGAATTCGCCGCTGTCAGCAATGGCACCAACTCCGCCTTTGTAATCCTCGCGATTGCGTCGAAGCTTGGAGAGCACAGCGCGTTGCGCAATGCCAGTCTTCGAAAGTTAGCTTTGCCTTAATACAGCAGTGTTAGGTGGTGAAGGATAACAAGCGTGGGAAGGGGCAATTGTCATGGGACACAGTATGTATTCCTTAATTATACACGCGTGCACCCTCATCTCCTGTCACAGTACTGTCACAATCCGCCCGGGTTCGTGAACGAGGGTGGGCTCAAGGCACGCTCCGTTAGACAGATGCTCCGCAGCGTGGTGGTGATGAACGATGACTGATCGCCGAGCAGCTGTGCTCGTCGGTGTTTATTGGGTGCGGTGACCAATGTTGCCTACCGAGCCTGGCGGGCCAATGAAGATTATGCCCGAGGGGGCGTCACGTGCTTGTTACACCCCCTTACCCCCAGTTTGTTAAATAAAAGAAACAAACATCCATGTTCAGAGCATAAGGCTCTGCCGCCGTCCCAGCCAAGTCGATGGTGCCTGCTATCCAGGCGAGTACCGGTCCGGCGGCCTCCACGGCTGAGCACTACGCCTGGGCACCGGTGTTGACGGGCCGGATGTGGCAATGCCGGGTACTGCATGAGACAGCCTCGCTCCATCCAGAGAGTCCGCAGTGGTCAGCCTTGTGAGTGGTGACGGGCTCGACACAGGTGCCGCACCACTGGCAACGCTTGTCGCCTCTGAGGTGGGCGGTGCTCCGCTGGAAGTGACTGGAGTTACCACTAGTCCTCCTGCGGGCTGGAACTCTGAAGTGGCAGTCGAGGGTGCTGGCCAGGTCCCGAGGCGAGGCCTAACATGATCGGCGTGTCTGTGCCACATGGCCCCGTCTGGCATGGGGGCAAGCAACGATGAGGCGCTGGCTGGACACACCACCTGTCTGGCGGACCAGGGTGGTCCGGGACGGAAGTTCCTGGCGAAAACTGGAGCTCCCGACTTCGGCAAAGACCCGGGACGGCACGCTCGGTCAGCAGCCAGCTTCTGCTTCAGCTGCTTCAGGAGCACTGTGGATCGGAGGTCGGATGCAAGATGTCCAAGGGTGTCTTGACCATCTGATCCAGCAGGAGCTCACGGGGGGCACGGCCAGTGACATTGTGGGGCGTGGTCCGCTACTGAAACAGTATCCAGGCAATCTGCGTCTGGAAATCCCCAGTCTGGCTCTTCTTGAGCTTGTCCTTGATGGTTTGCACCACCCGCTTGGCTGCAACGTTTAAGCAGGGTGGTGCGGCGGATTCCGTTCTTCGTCAGCCAGGGCAGGTACTCTGTGCTGGCGAAAGCAGCACTATTGTCGGACACGATGATGTCCGGCAAACCCTGGGCGGCGAAGACCTGTCGTAGCGCTGCAATGGTCGAAGTGTACCAACACCGAAGCCTTGGTGATTAGCTCTTTGCTGCACTGGAAGGCCCGGTCCTGCTCCTTCTTCCAGACTCATTGTTGACCATCTCGAAGCAGATGGAGCGGCTGTAGATGCTCTGACAGGTTCGGCAGGAAACTCCTGTACAAGTTGATGAGGCCGGGGTAGCTCTGAAGCTCCTTCTTCTTCTGGGGCTTAGGCGCCTTGAGCACAGCATCAACTTTGCCGGGAGCCGGGGCTAAGCCAGCCTGGGAAATGACACGTCCCAAGTACTCAACACTGGGGGCCAGGAAAATGCACTTTTCCAGCTTGAGACCGGCGTCCTGAAGTCATGCCAGGACGTTGTGCGGGTTCTGCAGGTGGTCCCCGTTGTCGCTGCCAGTAACCAGAATGTCGTCGAAGTACACCGCCACGTGCCTCATGCCCCTGAAGAGGCTGTCCATCTCCCTCTGAAATGTGGCTGGGGCTGAGGCCACACCAAACAGTAAGCGCGTGTACTGGAAGAGCCCCAAAGTTGTCGATATTGTGACATACTTCCGGGAGGCATCCTGGAGCACCGGCTGCTGGTAAGCATCTCTGAGGTCAAGCTTGGTAAACTTCTGTCTACCGGACAACACTGACCAGAGATCTTCAATCTGGGGCAACGGGTACTTCTCGATGGTAGTGACGGGGTTGATGGTAACCTTGAAGTCCCCGCAGATGCTGACACTGCTGTCTCGCTTGATGACTGGTACAATAGGAGCGGCCCATTCAGGCGTCTTGACGGGCACCAAGATGCCCTCTCACTGTAACTATTGTAGCACCTGGGTAACCCCTTCCTTCAGGGCGAACGGCAGTGGGCGAGGCTTGAAAAAACGTGGCCGGGCTCCCTCAGGTACATGGATGCCAGCCGTCGTGCCGGCGAATGTGCGCACCTCTGGCTGGAACAGGGACTTGAATTCGGTCAGGAGGCTGCGGGACATCTTTCACCACATGCAGGCTGGCTTCCTGGTACTCTGGCAGGCGAACGCCCAGTGCATGAATCCAGTTTCGGCCCAGCAGCGTCGGCGACGACCCCTTGGTTAAGTAATGGGGAAGGGTTGCCTCCCTCTCGCCAAAGCAAACACTGACCTGGGCCTGACCCTGGACCTGGGAGAGCTGCCCGGAGTAGCTGCGCAGCATCACGCCCAAAGCCTCGACGGACACGCCAGGGAAGGTACGCTTCAAGAGTTTCCTCGCCATTACTGACTCGCTGGCCCCTATGCCAGCTCCATAGAAATGGGGTGCCCGTAGACTTCGACGATCAGCATGTACTGCAGCACAGACAACGGAACAAAGCCTGTGTGCCACATGTCGAAAATCGGCGGGTCGTCGGCCACGACGTGGAGCCTGGCCGCGGAAGAACTCGAGGCTGCTGCCACACGACCCCGCCACGTACCCTTGCAACGGCTACCCTAGCCGTGGGCTTGTGCGGTACCTGGGTTTGAACCAGGCTGCTGCTGCTGTTTGCTGTTCTTCCTCCCCCTTCGGCATACCTGTGCCAGGTGCCCAGTTTTCCCGCACATGAAGCATTGTGCTTGAGAGAACTGGCAATGTGAGTGGGAGTGGGCACCACCACAGCGATCGCAGGTACTGCCCTTTGTCGCCAACTTGTTGACCGCCGCTTCCGCCGACGGTGAGCCAGTTGCACGGGCAATCTCGCCGGCATCCTTGGCGGAAGCTTCCATTGCCAGCGCTGCGTTAACGGCGTCATCCATCGAGGGGTCAGGAAGCTCTAGGAGCCGCGTCTGCATGGTGGGGTTGTTGATGCCGCAGACGAAACGGTCCCGGAGCAGCAAGTCCAGCTGGTCCCTTAAAGCGCAGGCACTCGCTAACCCTCGTAGCACAGCAGTGAACTGCCTGAGGATCTCTCCTTCCCGGCGGCTCTGGTTGAAGCGGAAATGCTCCTTAGTATGGATGGTGCTGGGTTGAAATGCGAGTGCAGTATGGCGAGCAGCTCACCCAGCGTCTTAACATGCGGTGTGGCTGGCTTGAGGAGGTCGAGCAGGAGCCTGAAGACGCGGGTCCCACAGCTGGCCACGAAAATGTCCCGCTGTTTGGCCACGGGTGTGTCGTTTGCCCGGAGGAACACACGAACTTGTTCCTCGTAAATCTGTTGTGGCCTACTCTCTAGTGCCAACTCGCTTTGCTTGCAGGTTCGTTCAAAAGTAACGAGAAACAATCCCATGTCATTGTTTAGCTTGTACGACGGCATGAGATCCCTTATTTTTACTCCTGCTTCCCCTGAGCCTCTCATTTATTGAGATGTGATTTGCCGATTCCATTACCAGATCCCACTGTACGTCCAGTTCTCTTAGCTGTAGTTCGTGAGCTCTCTGTTCCTTTCGTTCCTTTCTTTCTGCAGCTTCCTTTTGATCGACTCTTTGCCTTTCCTCTGCAGCTCTTTGCCTTTCTCCTGCAGCTTTTTGTTCAGCTTTCTCAGCTCGTTTCTCAATCTCTTCTCATGCTTCTGAAATTTCGTCTTCAAGAGCCCCGTACTTCTCAGTTGCCTCAATAAGCTGTGGCTTTCTCTGACTTTTCCCGACCTCAGTTCCCAGCTCAATTCCCAGCTCAATTCCCAGGAAAAACCCAAAGTTGTTATTACTACATGAACATAGTAACAACTCTGGCTTTTTCCATTTGCTTAAATCTATGGTTAATCCCGAACGAGGACTTTCTTACTCTGCTGTGACGTGAGGAAGCTTTCAACAGGAGCGTGCACGTACAGAAATTAAGTTGCAGTTTTAGAAAACACACGAGCTAAAACTTGGCAAGGAAAGTCAAGTGCTCACCATTCTGCTGAAGCCAGGACGAAGGGTGGAGTATCCCATGGCTGCTTACCAGATGATATAATCTCGACCGGGTGAGGTGGGTCTTCACTGCAGGAATCAAGAAACGACGACAAAGCCGGACATCGTGAGGATGAAAAAAAAAGAAATAGAAAAGATTGTATTCACTTCATTGGTACATGGCTGCGACTCTCATCTGAGTCTCGAGCGGTTCTTGTTAACACATGAGCCAGCACGGCCTTAAATAACCACTGGCGGCCCTGTCGTCGTCTTCCCCTGGAGCCTGTCTTTCCCTTTTGCCCTTCCTTGGTGTCAGCTCGCGTAAGAGCGGAACGTGGTTTGACATTCAGTTTCTTCTGTCCTTTTGTGTGAGCTCGTGGTGAACAAGGTGGCGTCGATTCGGAGAAAAGAGCAATTGTGTTGACATGGGGAAGCCCGTTCGAATGCTTCTCACACCTGACAGGTCGATCAATACACTGGCAAGTAGTCTTAAAAGGGCAGATTATTAGATTTGGAGGTCGTTCCCACCGCTGTCAACCCGATGTAAGATTTGGAGTCGGGCTTGTAAGACGATCGGAGGAACTTGGGGCGACAGGACTAGGCGAACAGGGTTTATTTACATTATTTACATTTGAAAATGGGATACATTTACACAGTCTAGCGTGACTCCCAAATGGAGCCCGCAAGACAAAGCATACAGCAAACGAGCACACAGCTCACGAGTACGTTGACGAGCACGAGCACGACGACGAGCACACCTAGCAGCCGACAAACCGCCGTTTTTAAACACTTCGTGTTCCCTAGATCTCTAGGTGAGGCAAAACGTTCAACATTATTGTAAACAGGCCGTCTCTCTGCGGGATGTTTTACAAACACACACACGCACCGACAGGTTTCAGTGCCCCCTCCGCAGGCAGACGACCTTTGCAGCGCAGTCGTCGTAGTGTCCATTGTCCTGCGTCCCTGTAGCCAGGTGGTCTCGCAGGTTCCGCCAATTACCTCCCCTCGAGAACTCCCCTGAGCTGACCCTTGCCGCATGGCTGCCAGTTGTCCGCAGTTCTCTAAAGGGCGCCACCACCCTGGATCGATCAACGCACCTGCAGCGGGCTGAAATGGCTGCAGGCCGATCCTAACAAGATGTCCTGATTTTAACAGATATTAATATTTCTGATGTTGAAAGTCACAATTCCGAGCTTCGTAGCTGTTCCTTTATGCCGACGGCAAAATAAATGGAATGGCATCCTTGTATTCATAACAGGCTGGTAGTGCATAGAAATTCGAGTTACCTTTACCAAAGCTGAGAATATTGTGTTGTCCATAAGGAAGGGTAATGCCGATTTTTTGGTCTGTGCTGTTTACGGGCCTCCCAATAGTAACATTTCAGGCTTCCTATGTGAACTTTCAGGCTTTTTACAAAATATGGAAGTAATGAAGAACTTATTCCAGCAGGAAACTTTAACATTGACATTTCTAGAAACCTTACTGGTGCAGCTAAGGAAAATTAATGGAGACAAAGTGACTCGCTCATGTTGCTGCTCAGGTTTCCAAAAAGGAGAAGCCGGCTGGTGTCATTGAATAAAAGGTTTCCGATTATTTTGTGACTGCAACAATTTTTTAGCAGTCCGAGTCAGTAGATCATGATACTGGAGAAGAAAAAGCTCCATGTAACGATAGAGAGGTTGATATGCAAGAGGTTGATATGTGGCATGCTGGTGCAAGTGCTATCACTGTCACTAATCGTAGCCAATGATGCTTGCTGCAGGAGCTGTACCAGAGCAAGAAGTGTTTGGACGAGGAGCGCCAACAGCAACAGGTGACCATCGACAATCTCAAGAAGTGCCTCAGGCTGGTCCGATAGTAGGCGCCCTCTGCCTTCTCTTCCTACCCCTTTGCCCTGCATTTCAGCAGGGGGACTCATTCCACCCCATGAAGGGGACTACCCATGTTATATACATTTATGATTTACAACCACCCATGGCACAACATATACAGGCATCATTTTAAGCCCCAACTCTTCTCTCTTTCGCTCTCTCTCTCTCTCTTTCTCCTTCACTCTCCTCTCACTCTGCTCCCTTCATTGAAAAAAAAAAAGCGTTTTTTATTAAGCCGTTATTTATGAAATAAAAGATTGCAGCTGCGACTTGGTCCGACTTCATTTTTCTTTAGCTTTTGTAAAGGAGTACTGAAACTGCTAGTGCTACAGTAATAAAAACTGTTATTTAACACTCCAATGATTCATTTTCCTGGCTTTGGAGTAGTGGGCAGAGGTGGAATTGCTGCTACATTTGTGTAAGCTGCTACAAAAGCCTCATTTTGCCAAAAAATTCCACCATGATCTAGGTGTCTGTCAGCATTGTTTTATTGTGATAGCAAATATATGGATACTCCAAACACATTTCTCCTGTCGGCGTCACCATGGTGTCCCGTATAAAGTCGTCCAAGGGCGATAACACCGTTGCTGCGCACCCTACGCTGTATGTGCAAGTGGAAGCGTGCGAGGGGAGCCGATGATCGGTGGCTTAATCTAGCCCGCGAAAAGGTAGGGGAGCGGGGAGGAAGCGCACAGTCTTCCGTCATGCGCGAGGCACCCAATGTTGCAAGGGACCGGGGGGAGCAGAGGGAGTTAGGGCGGCGTTGTACTTCAGCTGCAACTACGTATGGCAGCTGCCCGTGGCTGCATGGCCATATCTTGAGAGTGATCTGCGTGGGGGCAGAGGATAGTTCTCTACGGCTTGTAGCTTTGTGCGTGCTGTGTGTTCTCGGCGCTCAGCTTGCGTTGAAGCAAGAGACAGCACAAAGATCACTTAGCTCGCTGCTGCTGCCACACTTGCTCATACCATCATTCCGACAGAGAGTGTCCACGGTCATCGAGTATGATGTGTTCACGTTTGCGGTGCACACTGACACCACACTTGTTTAGTTAGCAAGCAAACGTTCACAAGTTCATACAACTGATAAAAGTGCTATCCTTACTTTGCTAATTTGCTATCGCAATTGATGCTTTGCCTTTCTGGTGAAACTGTGTCTTTTTGAAACCAGAACTTGCACTTCTGCTTTGCATGTGTGGTGGTGATTCAGCGTTTCTGGTTATGAATCTTCCTCTGATCTTGAGTCATGAGAGCAACAAAGCAGAGTGTGTTGTCCCTGGCCTCGTAAGTGCTACAATGCCACTATAAGCTGTTGTTGCTTTCAGCGGCAATCTTTACTGCTCAGAGCTATAAACGTTGCTATTGCAAGCAACAACAGCAGCAAGTAGAAGTGGAGGGATTGGTAAGAAGCGCAATACTGAAACAAAATTAGGTAATCCTGATGTACCTGGAAAAAAGGCAACTGAAGAGAATCTCCAGGATAAATTCAAATCGGTAAGAAAAGATGCTGAGCAGAAAGAAATGTAAATGAAGAGACTCTCCAGAGTGAAATCAAATCAGCTAGAAAAGATGCTGAGTATTGCTGAACTTATAATTTGCAGAGGGATGAAGGCAACATTTTTCTCTGATATCCATATACTGACATGAGACAAAGCTGAAAGAGGGCCAAAAGAATATTTCTGAAGCACTTGCAAGTTAGGAGTCTCTGAAGTAAGTAGAACTGCAATATTGTATACAGGATCAGATTCCACCTTCTTCCTCCAATCATTTTGCTATTGCAGTTTGCCACATGGTGCATTTCATAACTTCGTGACTTATTGCATGATGTTTTAATAACCTTTGTTTTATAATTATTTCAAAATGTAAGTTTCCACAGCTTTTGTCTGGATAGCTTTGTAAAATTATTCAAATCATGTAGAGCTTGCATTGTAATGTTCTTGTGTCATTTGCACATCCAAAATGCCCTGCTACAAAAGCCAAAATACCTGCTACAACAGCTGCTAAAAGAAAAAAAGGGATCCTTTTGTCTTTTCTACCACTGAGCATGTCAAATAGGACTCGGGGATTTTCAGAGATATTGAGTAGTTTGGAAAAACTCGGGGAACTTGTGCTTCTATTGGGGGAAATTAGTTGTAATTTTATTAAAAGGGAACGAAAGTCGCGGTAATGCTGGTTCGAGTAACAGACCGGAATCTTAACGAATCGTATTTGACGCCCTGTCGTCGGCTGGAGGAGTTGCCAGTGTGTACAGACAACAACCGACTTTCCGGATGCCCGATAATTCGGATGGCTTCGCGGCACCAACACCCCAAAGAGTCAATGTATCAGAACGTCTGAAATTTGGGACGCAAGAGCTTTTCGCCGTCCGATTTTCCGGACTTTTTGTCGTCACCGCAGGTCCGAAACGGCATTAATCAAAGCCACCACCGCTGCTGTTTTGATTACCTCGCCGCCTCGAACCGGTGCTCTCGCACGCAGATTCGCTGGCAGCAGTAGCCACCTATATATGGTAGCCACCACTGCGGCAACACTAGGCCTAGCTGCTTCGTTTTTCATTTAAAGAATTCGCCGCCTCTGCCTTTGTGGTCCTCGCGATTGGCTTCGAAGCTCGGAAACCACAATGCGTTGCATAATGCCGGTTCCCGAAAGTCAGCTTCGCCTCTGTACAGAAATGTTGCTTGTTGAAGCTCATGCAAAGTATTGCGGTGAAGCATAACAAGCGTGAGAAGGGGCTATTGTCACGGGACACAGTATGTATTCCTTAATTATACACGCGTGCACCCGGTATCTCCTGTCACAGTACAAGCACCGATATGCCTAATACGTGTACCGACAGGCCTTCAGAGCTTTTCTAATGTGCCTGTGGCGGTTTGAGCCCTTAAGGGCAGTAAAAGACATGCATTCGTTTTTTTTTTTTCTTTTCCAACTGGCCGATTTTTCGGACGTTTTCGCGGCCCTTAGGGAGTTCGCAAAATCTGACGTTGACTGTACAACTGACCAAGAAGATGCTTCAAATGGTCCGTGGGGTGAACGAGCGGTGGAAGGAGGACGAGAGCAGAAGGGACCTGCGCATTGAGGAATGAACGGTAAAGGAAGCGTGCTGCCACTGTTTTGAAGGAGCTCGAGCTCAAAAAACAAAGTGTTGGCTGATTCCAAGATGCAAGTGTCCCTCATCCAAACCAAAATAAACTCTTCAAAGCAGTGAAACACAACACTGAGGCGTCGTGCGCAGACTGAGAGTATGTCAGGACAGTTGAGGCTGACTTGCGAACTGTTGAGAGATAGTCTCAATTGTGACAAATTTCGGGCCTCATACCAGTTAGCTTGCTATCAGTTGATAGAAATAGCTCATATTATATAGCTCGCTAACGTCCTGCGTGGGCAAGGTGCTGGAGCACGTGGTCGCCAACCGGTGGCAGGAACACCTAGAGAAGGAAGGCCTCTATCCTGACGCGATGATCGGCTTCCGGCGCAGACTCAGCACACAAGATGCCATGTTACAACTCAAACAAGAAATCATCGACAACAAGACGCAAGACAGTAAAGTAATTCTGGGTCTCTATTTACAAAGTGCATTCGACAAAGTCAAACACTCAGCCATATTAGCACAAATATCAGGACTCAACAGGGGGTAACGAGCTACAATTATATCCAAGACTTATTGACCAACCGCACGGTGGAACTGCACGCCGGAGACCTCAAGCTCCCCAAACACAAGCTGGGCAGTACGGGTACTCCGCAGGGTTCGGTCATCTCGCCGTTGCTCTTTAACCTCGTCATGATCGGGGTAGCGAGGGCAGTAGCGGGGACCGGCGTCCGGCATACGATCTACGCCGACGACATTACCCTGTGGGCGGCCGGCGGCACCGACGCCAGCATCGAGCAACAGCTGCAAGCGGCGGTTACCGCCATCGAGCAGCACCAAGCTTTACGGCACAGGCCTAACGTGCTCGCCCGCCAAATCCGAGCTGTCCGTCCTCACACCGCTTCGACCGGGACGGAAGCGCGCTGCCCTTCGGGAGTGTGACCACATCAAGATTGTGACTGCATCGGGGCAACGCATCCCCGAAGTTCCCAAGATCAGGGTGCTGGGCCTGCTGCTTAACAAGAGCGGCCGCAACGACGAGACCATCAACAAGCTTACCACCAAGGCAATGGACGCCATCCGGTTCATACACCGAGTCTCTACACGACGGGCGGGCATGCGTGAAGACAGTCTCGTGCGCCTTGTCCAGTCGTTCGTGATCAGTCACATCGCCTACGTTGCGGCCTACCTCAACTGGCACGTCACTGACAGGACCAAGATCAACACTCTGATCAGACGGGCTTACAAGACGGCGCTGGGTTTAATGGAGACCACGAGTACGGCTCGGCTCTTGCAGCTCGGCGTCCATAGCACCCTAGAAGAAAGAGCCGAGGCGCAGCTCACCGCGCAATTCGAGCGCCTCTACCACCAAGACGGGCCGCAGTATACTGACGTCCCTGGGTTACAACCCCCAAGCTCCCAGCCGGTAACCGTGTGAGATCACAGATGAGGCGCGGGCCCACATTTAAGTGGACCCCATCCCGAAGAACATGCACCCAGAGTACAACCAAGAACGGCGGCAGGCGCGGGCCAAGGCCCTCACCGAACAACACGCCCAAGACCCGCACGCCCGCTACGTGGACGCCGCGGAATACAAGCGGGAAGGCTTCGCGGCAGTGGTCGTTGCGGCGGCTACCGGCACCAAGACAACGGCAGCGAGCGTGCGGTGCACGAACGCCACAGGCGCTGAGGAGGTTGCCATCGCTCTGGCGATCACCGAGGTCGAGTGTCACACCGTGCTCAGCGACTCGAGGAATGCCGTGCGCAGCTTTGCCAAGGGGCGAATATGCGCGCCTGCGGCCGCCATCATCGGCAAGCTCCAACTTCAAGACCGCGGCAGCACCGTCCGTATCAAGTGGTTCCCGGCGCACGCCGGCGAGTGTGCATCCTCACCGAACCACAACGAGACGGCCCATTCGGCGGCGCGAGCGCTTACTTTCCGCGCCCCCGAGAGTGACCGTTCCGTGTGGTGGTTCGAAACCAAGGGCAGATTGACTAGTTATGCCGAAGTAACCAAGTGTTACCGCTTAGCTCGACGGACAATGCCGCCTCCCCACCCGGCACTCAGTCGGAAGGAGGCCGTAATCCTAAGGCAAATACAGACCGCGTCGCTCCTCGCCCCCGCAATGCTGCACGTGCTTCACCCAGAGCTCTATCCGAGTGGGCTGTGCGGTGTTTGTGCAGCGGGTCCGGCGGACCAATGGCACATCATGTGGGACTGTGCCAGGTTCCCGACGGCAGCTACCTCCAGGACTTACCCGCCCGAACTTCAAGGTGCACTGCAGTCTGCAGACAAGGACACACAACTATGGGCCGTCCACCAGGCCCGGGGTGCGCTCGAAAAGCACAAGCCTCATGACCCACTACAAACGGGCCCAACTGGGCTAGTGCGGAATAGATTATAACCCCGGGTCGACGCTTGGCCAGCGTCACGACGCGTTAAACCGTCGTCTGCCGGCACTTTATTAATGTTATCCCTATCCTATACTAAAAATAGCAAATTATTCATGTTCCCTGATGTGCTCCTTTGAAGTTTCACATAAGAATTGTCAAAAATGGTCCGAACAATTAATACTGCTATACATATCCACTCAGAATACCAATGATCTGAGTACGATTTTATGCATCGCAGTATACAATGCGACTACTACGTCTAGTATTAAAATGTTCGAACTTAAAAGTACCGAAAATCAGCCGTAACGAAAAAAAATTTACCCGGCGCCATTTCTACTGCCGCTGCGTGCATACGCGTTGGCACGCGCGGCATGGGGAGCCTCCGTCGTGAACGCGCCGCTCCAAACGGCCACGCTTTCTGGGGGCTCCTGCTGTCTGTGATGAGCTGCCGTGCCGCTCGGTTTTCGGAAATGTTTTAGTAAAAGAAATCAGTTGAATTTGCACTACGGTATAAGCAGGTGTAAGACGAAAATAATCTGCGTGCGCCGGGAGCGGCAACTTTAACGCATTGCCATACTTATGTCTTGTGAGGTAACTAGGAAGCTCCTAAATCGGCAGCTTTTTCACCGCATGCTCTTTCCGCCGATTCCACGCCGCTTGTGCGTTTGTTTGCACGCTGTGTTAGCGCAGTTTGTTTGTCTTTGAGCAAAAGTAAGTGCTGCAGTTTGACAGAGTATAATTCCAATGTGTTCATTATTTAGTTATCAGTTGAGATATTCCGCTACATGCACTTCAACAAAGAAAAATGGAGCATATTAGTTATTTTATGCACTCTTCTATGCAAGCAGTTTGAGAAGGGAATCGGAGTTGCACGAAAAAGCACCTGCGTAAAATAGCATCTCGCCATCTCTGGCAAGCGGATAGCGCAGCTAGCCTCGTCGGTGCAAGCTGTTTTAGAGCCCATTCCTGCGTCGTCAGCGTAACCGAGCGAACGAGCAGAGCGAAAGATGAAAGAGCGAAGGCGGAGCGCAGCGGGGGCGTGAAAAAGTAACCTCTCGCCTCCGCGAGAGCGAAGAGAGCTCTCGCGAAACAATGTGAGGAGGAAAGTGGAGGAAGAGGCGGAAAGCGGAGGAGGAGCGTTGAGTTGCCGGCGGCCACGGCATCCGCAGCCGCGTGGGCGATCTCATCTTCGTTTCCGACGGGGGGCCAGGATAGCGTGAGGTGGGGAGGGCTACTCTCGCCCGCGGCATCAGCTGCTGAAGCCAGTCCGTACCATCGTGTGTATTGGGGTTCATTGCTCCTGCAAGGGGCGATGACGAGCGGCTACGAGTAAAACTTGATGTGAAGCTCCCTTGGGTGTTGTCGCCGTTGACAATGGTGGCACGATTTCCCCGCGACGAAGGGCCGCTCCCGTCGTTGGTGAAACGAAAGCGTGAGAAGAAAAGCGTAGTGTCGCTCAAGACGGGCTGTGCGGCGACGATGGCTACGATATGGCTCCAGAGTAGCGCGCGTCGTCTGTATGGAAACGAAGCGCTGCATGAGTGGTGGCTGTCTGTGGCCGCTGCTGTGAATCGCGCCCCTGAGTCACCCGCGCGCTGCCTCTCGCGATCTCCCGATTAGCGAGGCACTCGCGCCACACTTCGCTCCGTTTGCAATGTGCAGCACGAGACAAATTGTCCGCGCCAGCTACGCTAGTCACAGTGTTCTCTTCCTAATATAAACCGTGTGCCTATATAATCATAACACGAAACAGTGACACGCGAGGTGAAAACACGTACAGAGCTGCGCTCAAATTTCACATTAGGGAGTATCGTAATCGTCGGTAATTGGTTTATGTTCATTATAATGGCAGGGCAAATGGGACGGAGGCACAGACAAGAGAAGCACACAGAACAAGCGGTGAACTGCACAACTGGAAAGGTCGAGGTTTGGACAATGTTACGTTTCGCCTACAACGCGCGGTATAGCCGGCGCGTATGCAACGGACGCCGGGGCTTCATTCAAAGCGGCGGACATTTTGGCCCGTTCAGCGCTGCCGCAACGCCTCCCCGCCAAGCGCGTCCAGGCATGTTTCAATGCCACGTGTATTCGTGTGTGCGTGTGTGTGTGTGTGTGCATGTTGGTGCCCACGCTTGTCAAAGCGCGGCAGCCGGGGAGAGGAGCTCCCCAAGTGTGAAGCGAGGAGGTCTGATCGCCGCCGGCCCGGCGGATGAGTCACTACACTCGTCTCAACGTGTCTCTCAGCGTGTCCGTGCCCCGCCGTCACGTGCGCCTCTGACGAGGCGTTCCTTCTTGCCCTCGACTCCGAGAGTATAAAAGCAGCTGCCCCCGGACACCAAGAGAGAGGCTCCGATTTCTTCTGTCGAGTAACGTGCTCTCCCCTCTCTCCACTTCGGTCGACCTGACCGGCCGCTCTTTTGCGATGCTAGAATAAACAAATTGTTCTGTTAGCAGTCGACTCATGCTTTGCCAGGACCTTCGGATGCTTTCAGTTGTGCCCCAGGCCGCCAGGCCAACGCTACCCTTGGGGCTTGCGACCCAGATGCAACAACAAACAAAAGAGCCCATTGAACAAGAAATTAATTGCAGTAGGGCGTTAATGTGGGAGAGTCGGTTGATGTTCACTATAAGGGCAGCATAAACGGCTTTTCCAATTCTGCAGTTCGGCGCGTGTCCTGTAGGTGCGCATCTCCATCTCTGTGTCGCCGTCCCATCTGCGCTGCCATTATAACGTAAGAAACTTATGCACTTGCATAGCGTTTGCTATAGACCTTTTACAGCGAGCAGTACGCGCGCCGCGCACCAGTGGCCGCCACAGGCGCATCGTCATTGAACGCATTCTGAATCGAGAGCAAGCAGGCATCAGCCGCGCCGCTCCAGCAACGTACCGCCGGGAGGGCGGGCATCTCTTAGTACTATTTATTTAAAATCTGAAGAGCAGAAGAAAGGGAGGGGGGGGGGACTTGCTTCGCCGTCAACGTCAAGAACTGCGACTGAGACTTGAATGTGTGGGACGAGACCTTACATATGCGATCTTCATCCGCCTCAGCTGCACAAGGAGTGCCCGTATTTACGACCATTTATCATGCCCGCCTTCCCGCAGGGCGTGCACGACAAATCGTTACCGCCACCGCTGGTACAAAATATCACAGAATTTTGAACTTCGATGAGCATGCAAGTCAGCACTAAGTCCTCCCCACGCAAGCGCGACTGACATACTCGAGCAACTTCGCTTTCCACAAAGGCGAAGTTAACGTGGAATAATAGACGGGCAGTGCGGGGTTTTTATTCTTTTTTTTTTTCAGCATCGAGAATCAAACAGCAGGCGAGTGATCTCTCGGCCACTTGCAACATTTTTGTCTACGCCTACGCGAATACATTTCAGTTTGTGCTGTGAGTAATCAGCGAACTACTCCCGAGTTATTTTATGAGCGTTGGCGACAAGAATTACGCGGTCGGAACCAACCACCGTGGTGGGAGCAGGTCGCAAACGGGCATTTTCTGCACACGCACAAACGCCTGTTCCCGAACGAAGTTGTTGCACATACAGTTATCGACGATGGTAGGTGCAAGGCAATAACAGCCCTACAAATATAGCGCTGTGAAGACTGGAATATGAAGGGTAATATCAAGCATCAGGATGATGCATTCGTCGCCTTCAGGCGGTAAGTTTGCCCACTGTAGCTATTAAGATTGCAGGGGAGACAGAATGGGTAAATTAAAAGCATATTTACACTGCCTCTGCAGCTTTGGCCATGTCTACTCACTCACTGTTCACCGTTGTGACCGAAATAGCGGCTGTCTGAGCCATGCCTGCCGTCGCCATGGCTATTGTGAACAAGCTAGCAAACGCCGATCAGAAGGCGCTCAATGGCGGGCGCTGTCACATGAGCAAATATGGCGGCGCCCATGGGTATGGTGCTGTTGGAACGTTCGTGGTAGGAAATTCGAAATTGGACGTCCTGCGAACGTCTTGTCTCCGAAACGGTGCACGGTCGTTGGGACATGGTTTGGATGTCCTAGGGCCGAAGTGTTTTCACTGGATACTTTGTCTGTGGCCAATGGGTCGCCCATTTTTTCCGGGCAGGTAAGGCGTCTCTGGTGGGCGAGAGGTTTTCTTCCCCGAGGAGAGATATGCATTCTTTTGCACCACAGGAAACGCACCTACAATGTGTAGCATTTGCCGTCTGCAGGCACCACATCACATCACTGCAGAGAGAGCATCCTCTTGTCGGTGGCTTGACAGAAGTTTTTTCTCTCGGACGAGCCTAAACACATGAGGATGTGGCAGTTGACGTCGACAGGCAAGCACCATATGCCATGCCCAAACATACCAGACGTGAGTCACGCGCCACACTGTTTTTATTGAAGTAGCGAGTCGTAACCAAATGCAGACCAGGATCCGCATAGTAAAGAGGCTGATGCAAAAAGTAAATTGGTTTAGAACAACCTCGACTGGAAAGAAACTATTCACCGACCATCTGCGAGTCAAGCTCGCGTCGGCTTTTATGCATGACTCGTTAAAGGTTCCAGTGTAATCGCTGGTGCCGCGTGGCTTCCAGAAAGGACTACACAATTTGCGTCGCGCATGCAATCAGATTACAAAACAATCGCAAATCATGAAAATCGAAACAAGCGCTAACGAGACGAATGGAAACAAACCAAAGAAGCGTTAGCGAGAGCTGACGCGAGCAGACGATAGTATGATATGAGCCGTCCAGTTGAGACCAGTTGCGAGTACGCATCGAGCGGTTGGGCGGGTTCGCATGACACCAGTTTCCCGCGCGCACGTAGGGGCCGCTCTCATTGGCCTCCGCCGTTCGCGGCGCGCGTCTTTCATATCCCGCTCCGGGTTCGCTGTTTCATCTTTCGCTGTGCTCGGTAGCTCGTTTACACCGCCGACGCTCGCCGCAGGGACGGGCGCTTAAGAGCTGCACTCTAAATGCGGAAGACAAAATACCAAGCTGCACGGCAACAGGACTAGATGGAATACTGCTGAGGCTAATCAGTGAACTGGTGGCAAAAAGCAAAGACGCACTAGAAAAGACACTGGAAAAAATCACACAGGAGAAACAAATACCAGGTATTTGGCGACAAAGCAGGATATGAACCTAATTTATAAATGGTACGTGTCGGGACGCTCGACTTTCACGCGTCCCTTGATATTGTTTTCCCCGCATATCTCGCGCCTCTTGTAGTCCGGCTTCGCCGCGTGGCTTTGCGCCGGCGTCGGTTGTGGTATACTCCATCTCATAAGCTGGTCACAGCACTGCCGAAGGTGCGAGGCATACACAGGCAATATCCTTGGGCAGCAGTATAGTTCCGGGCGTAACTGGCTGATTATTGTCTACGCTAGGGTTTTTTTGCTAGCTACATGATCGATACGTGACATGTTAGGACCTTTGCGCATGCACGTCGTATACCAAGAACTAATACGGCAGTTACCACCAGTAACCATAATAGCCACTATAACCGACGAGACGGTCATTTGAGCGATCGCCCGACGTTTGTGCGCAGGCGCGAGTACGAGTGGGTGCGAGAGAGAATATCTAGGGGCTTTCGCTCCTTGAATATCTGTCTTTGTCTAAGCACTACGTGGGAGAAGTTTCTGTGCTCGTGTTGCATGCGTTTGTCCCCTAGGCATGCCGGCATTGCGGAGTGGGGTCGAGTTTACGTTCCGACGCTGGCTGCCCGCGTGGTGAGGCAGTGGGCACGGACGCCCCATATAGTGATCGCTGTGTCTGAAGGTACATCGGGCAGACTTTCTCGCGCCTGCGGCGCTGGTGCTGAGTCACTCATGCCGGATTAAACTTCTCTTGCCCCTTAGGCACTGTATCTTCAAAAAAAAAAAAATCACAGATTTTTTTCCGGGGAAGTGGTAGGGGCCGTAGTAGAGGCCTGGCCTGCTCTCCTGGTGCAGTATCTTCGCTCTTGGCAGGCTTTTCGTATGCTGCTGTCCGCGACTTTTCAGGAGCATTTTTGAGTGGTCCCCTTTGAGTGAAATAAACACACAGCGCCTTAACAACCGCGGTTGAACGCCACTGCCTGTTGTCACGCCGTGAGGTTTATTGGCTTTGCGTCTCGCCCACGTTAAGTTAGGTTAGCTTAGGTTTACGTTAGGTTTCGGTTAGCTTAGGTTTACGTTAGGTTTAGGTTACCTTAGGTTAACGTAAAAGGCGTTAGGGTGGCGCGGCGTATTCTCACAGCGGTTATTTACGCCGTGCGGATTTTGGTCTTTTCGTCTCGGCCACGTTTGCTTAGGTTAACGTTAGATTAGGTTAGTCTAGCGTAAGAGGTGTTAGGGTAGCGCGACGTATTCTCATAGCGGTTGCAGGGGCGTCGAGTGTCGCCGCCGGCCTTTCAGCCACTTGCGTTCAACCGCTGTTGCTAAGGCGCTCTGACTTCTAGATTTTAAAATATATGCGGCCCGGCCTCTATACTACGGTCCCTACTGCTCCCACGGAAACAGCTCTGATGTTATCTTCAAGGTACATCGCCGAAAGGCGCGAGAAAGCTATGATACGGCACGACTGACTTAGCACGAGCGCCGCAGGTGCGAGGCAGTCTGGCCGACACAGCGGTCGCCAAATGGGGCATCAGCTTCACCTATTTCAACCCGCCGGCAGCCAGCGTCCGAGCGTAAACAAACTCGACCCTATACTCCGCAATGCCGGCACGCTTAGGGACAAATGCATACAACATGCGCTAAGAAACATCCTCCGTAGTGCCTAGGCAAAGTTTATTCAAGGAGCAAAAGCAACACCCTCTAGAGAACTTAAGGCCTTCTGGCTGACCCTCTCCCCTTGAGCTACGTCACGCAAAAGAGGCCTACATAGAAGTTCCATGCAGCGTGCTACGAAGCTACGAGCGGCTAACCTGTGTTGAAAATGAAGCGCGGAAGATATACAATGGTTAACCCCGGTTATTCAGAGAAGACAGAGGGGACGACGGCGGCGACAACAATTCGATTAGTTCCAGGAGCCCTGCCGCTCCTTGAATAGCTTCAAGGTTAAACAAGTCCCGGCATGCTGGCCCATGCTGTTGCATGCTTCCGAACGCACATTTTTTTCTAGACGTGACCAGTGCATGTAGTCTCAACACTTGTGCTGTGCTTGCGATTGTGTGTACAGCGAGTCTTCATTGCCCCAGAATGTGGAGTGCCATGCCAAGACATGCCTAATAAGTGCTGCGTGCCCAATTGCCGGAGCAATTGCATGTACAAATCGGGGCAGAAAAATCATGTCTTCAAGTTTCCGCAAGATGAAGAAGCCCAGAGTGCCTGGATTATGGCGCTACCACGTGCAGACTTCATTGTATTACCGCACTCCAGGGTAAGATGTCGAGAACTTGTTTAAGTAGTTACTTTTGAAAAATACGGAAAGGTTAATTGCTCAATTACAGAAAGTGCCATTACAGAAAGTGATGATTCCTCAGGATGGACACAAATGTGAATTTGTGTTAAGGCACCTTTTGCGGTGTAGCACGAATATTTTATTGAAGAACTACTGCTTCAAGATGAATAACAAAATATTGGATGCCAATGCTAAGGCAAGGAAGAGAAAAAGCTGGAACTCTGCGCAGTAAGGCAGCTGTGTCCTTGTAAGTAGCTGTACGAATGTTTTATATCGCATTTCTAAACTTATTTGAGCTGTAAGTTAGTGGACTACGGTAATTAGGGCGTCGAAAGCGAAATTATTCGTTTAAGCATAATCTATATTGGAATAAGTGCATGTGTCTCAATAGTATTGTTCATACGCAATTGTGAAGCTAATCGAGTGTGTTACATTCATCATTGCCGCGCCATAAGAACCATAAGTACAAAAATACAGAGGGAAAAATTTTTATGGATTCAAATTATTTGAAGTAATAGGTATGAAGTATGGGGTGTAATAATAATAATAATAATAATAATAATTCACAAAAAAGTACATTACAAAGACTACAAAGCGCTACGCTAGAAAAAGCTGCTGGCATCAATACCTGTACAAGTTTTACAAAGCTGTTTTGTATCTTTGCCTCTAAATAAATGCTTTGTAAGGTGTCTGCTGCTCATTCCGCAGTTTCGACTGAAGAAAAAATTACCGACGATTACGTTACTTCCTAATGCGAAATTTGAGCGCAGCAAATAAGCTGTTTCACCTTTTGGATAGATTGAGGCAAAGAAATCGAGCAACACATGTATGCGCTATCACAGAATTTTTTTTTATTTTTCACACGTATTCCTTTAACAAAGACTCCACTAACAGTTCTTGACAGTCATGAAGGAAGCTTTGTGGTCGGAGAAATAGACTGATATATGTTCGACTTGGTACACCAATGCTTGATTCTCAAAGACGAGATCTATACAAGTGCCTCGCGAGGTTGTCACAGCCGTGGGGGAAGCAGAGGCTAAGCGCCGCCGCCGAGAAGACCCTGCCGTTCGCGCCGCCGAAGCGGAGGCTCATTGCCGCCGTCGAGAGCAACCAGCAGTAAGCGAGGCTGAAGCAGAAGCTCATCGCCGCCGCCGAGAAGACCCTGCAGTTCGCGCCGCCGAAGCGGAGGCTCATCGCCGCCGTCGAGAGCAACCAGTAGTAAGCGGAAGCGGAGGGGGGCGGCGTGTACACCCAGCGGCAAACGATGGGGGCAGAAGCGCGCGCAGCAAGCGGACAACACGATAAAGGGAGGAGGGAAGAGATAGCAGCGACTGACTGATGCCTTTGACTGATACTCTTTCTGCATGGCGGCGACGGTGTTCTATGCAGTCACGTTATCTTGACTCTCTAGCGGCGTCAGCGGCATCCAGCGGTATCAGTCGGTCGCTGCTAGCGCTGGGGGGATGAAAGGGGGGCGGAGCTGGTTACGAGGCCGACGACAACGCCGACGACAACGCCGACGACGACGCGAAACCCAGGAACGGACGCCAAAGAGCTGCGCTCTAAAAGTGTGGAGTAGTCAATGGAAGCATACTGCTGCTAAGTGAACCAAGCCGCGATCCCTTCATTCAACCCGTATCCCCAAGCGCGCCGCCGGCCTCTTCTCCGTGACGTCACTCGCCGAGCACTCCGGCCTTCTTGTCTAGGAGGTGTTGGCAATAGCCCCCAGATTATCTCTCTCGCGCCCGCTCTTACTCGCGCCTGCGCACAAACGTCGGGCGATCCCTCACATGACCGTCTCGTCTCTAACCGTGGCAAACAACATCACCGCACCCATACAGCGTCGACCACCTGCTTTGATCCAAATTTGTGCTTGTTACTGGCTATCCGCCCTGTCAGCAAGAAACAAGCCGCTAAATCCGTCATCGATAAGTCCAATCTCAAGATGAGGTCAAATCATTAGGTATGTTTTGTTGTAATTATTGAGATCGGCTGTTTGTTTTCACGCTGCTAGGACTACAGACATGGCACCGAGACGTAAAACTGGTTTGATTTCTAGTTAGCAGATGACGCCACAGCATTAGCATTAGTGATGCGCTGACGACGCGGAACGTTATAAAAGCCTAATTGTTCATTGCATAATTAATTCACTACCCCACTCAGGTATGATGGCGGTAGCAAGCAAACGCCACGTAGACGCCCAGCAGACGCTGTGGCGCAGGTGAACGTTTATAAGGGCATTTGCTAAGGAGGCTGCAAGGTAACTGCAGGGAAAGGTGTCATTAACTCGCGTTTGTTCCCTCACCCAATTTGCTCTTTTCTTATCCCTTAACGTTACACCCATCATTCTTCTTTCCATAGCTCGTTGCGTCGTCCTCAATTTAAGTAGAACCCTTTTCGTAAGCCTCCAGGTTTCTGCCCCGTAGGTGAGTACTGGTAAGACACAGCTATTACACACTTTTCTCTTGAGGGATAATGGCAAACTGCTGTTCATGATCTGAGAATGCCTGCCAAATGCACCCCAGCCCATTCTTATTCTGATTATTTCAGTCTCATGATTCGGATCCGTAGTCACTACCTGCCCTAAGTAGATTTATTCCCTTACCACTTCCAGTGCCTCGGTACCTTGCGAAATGCGTAGGAACAATACGCCGGAATGGACGAACACGGTCGTTCGTTCGAACGCGCCACCGTTCGCGAGACCGAACACGCGAACGATTAGGCCTTGGTGTTGAGCGTGGGGGGAACATATTCGCTCGCTATCCGGGCGCGGTGAGTCGGACTTCCTCGATTTGTCGCACGCCCATCGGCATGTTCTATAGATAGTAATTCGGCTGCCTAGATTAGGGTATAAAAAGCGCAATAAATGCGCTTGTGATCGTCTGTACTACTGTGTTGTCGTATGTTTGTCCCAAGAACACGTTTGAGACCCCACGAGGAAAAGCAGATGGAATGCACGTCACATCACACTAGCCTATAGCGATATAGTCATTAGTATACAGGTTCAGGATGCGAGCCACAAAACTGAAGTTTCAAGCACGGGCAGAACATAACGATATAATGGGAGAACTGCAAAACGGCTTTAGAATAGGAAGGCGCATAGAAGATAACATATCTGTCATCGCACAGTCCATAGAAATAGCTAGAGCAGAAAATAGACTATTACACTTGGAAATTCCTGTATATTAGTGGAGCATACGACATCGTAAATACATAACATCTGGGGAACGTCCTTGGGTGTGAAGGTCCGCGGTAAGACAACATCGCGCTGCTAAAGGCCGATCCACACGACGGACCAAAGCTGCGGGCCGATCGGTCACGTAATGCGACGTCACGGCCCGCCGCGGTCCGGTCCGGCGCAGGGCACATCCACACGGCGGACCGAAGGATATAAAATATCGTAAACGAAAAATGAAATTATTTGTCAGAAGCAATATCTTCAAAATCTTGCTCAAGAAGTGCGTCAGTTCGAGTTTGTGCACTCAGACAGCCTGCCACCTTAGAAGATGACAGCATAAATGCTTTAATTGAACGTGAGAGCCAAGAGAAAGCAGAAACTTCTGTGGAGCACTTTCCTTGCTAGAATGAGACAGAAAGCCAAGCCAAGCTGTTTTGCAGAAAACAGCTACTGGCGGAATAATTTCTAGAAATACAAAAGGGGAAGGGAAAGGAATGGATGCGCTTTTGTGCAACCATGGTGAGGACTCAGATGGAACTACTATGCGTTGCTGCGCTTTCTTTGACGCAAATAAATGCAAGTGCAGTGCTGCTACTAAATGCTGCAGAGTTGCCGATCTCTTAGCTCACGTGCACTAAATTAAAACAACGGCAAATTGTGTTCTGAGTACCTGACGCAGATGTCCACGGACAGACTAGACAAGGCATCTGAGAGGCTTCCAAAGGCAGTTTTGAAGGCAAGATCTTAGCTGACTTTTCCCGGGTTTGGCTTATTTGAGTATCTTGTAATCACTTTCAGAAGAAACAGCGCTTTCGCGCCTACACAGCATCATAGAAAGTAGCAAAAGTTATCAAAATGGAAGGCTCAACAATAAAAGAAGCAATAATTAGTCACAGAGTAGGTAAAATTAACGGTGCGGGCGTAATTAGCACCAATGTTGTCGAAAATTGACCACCTTGCACTATACCCCTGTAACGCGTGCACCGCCGTTGATATAGACATGTTGAGGCAAAGCCGCCGTACCGCACACTTCTGGGAAATGGAGCGAGTTCGCTTGGACTAAGCGAGGCTCGCGCGAGCCAATGGTGTCTGGAAGGTAGGTTCCATTGTGCCCACAAGAGGCAAGAATGAGTCACAGAGTAGGTAAAATCAACGGCGCGGGCGTTGTTCGCGCCCATGTACTTGAAAATCAACCACATTGCATCATAAACTGCACAATCTCCGGGATCAGCCCACGTGACCTCTCGGTAAGAAAGGGTAAAAAAATAATAATAACAATAATGAAAAATTATAAAATGATAAAATAAAAAATAAATTGTCAACCAGGTGTCCGCGCTAAAGTGAACAAGGTCGACGTAATTGCGCGTGAAATACCATACGAATGACACCAAATGAGTGAATAATGAACATGAAAAGGAGACAGGAAGAGACAGAATAGAGAGATATAATCAATATTTAATTCTCGAATCATTAGTGAAGTGAAGCTTATTTTCCTTTTTGTTGCAAAGGAGGAAGCCGGGGCTGCAGGCCTCGGCTCCCATGTGCAGTTTGACATCATATAACAGATAACTGAAAATATAACAATATAAATATAAAAATCTCGGGTGCACTCGCAGGTTTCACATAGAAACAGATAACAAGTACACAACAGAAAAAATGGCACTATACAAATATTGGCACTGGTAGGATCACATAGTATCCAAAGGAAAAATTGGATGACCTTTCAAATGCAGCGTCTGAGAGCATTTTGAAGTCTCATTTTATGAAGTAAGCCTACACCACAGAAACAGTATTGACGGATGTTATGTAATGCACACAAACAATTTCGCAGTCATGTCGAATGGGCATTGTTCATTGAGATTATTTTAGCTGCAATCCCTCATATGTAGGGTAGACAGGTGTTTGTAACAATTGGATAATCATCATCATCCGCCTGGTTATGCCCACTGCAGGGGCGTACCCCGATCATACGCCCATACTTCTCCAACTACCCCGATCATGTGCTAATCGTGGCCATGTTGTCCCTGCAAACTTCTTAATCTCATCCGCCCACCTAACTTTCTGCCGCCACCTGCTACGCTTCCCTTCTCTTGGAATCCAGTCCGTAACCCGTATGACCATCGGTTATGTTCCCTCCTCATTACATGCCCTGCCCATGCCCCCCCCCCCCCCCATTTCGTTTTCTTGATTTCAACTATACATGTCAGTAACGCGCGTTTGTTCCCTCAACCAATCTGCCCTCTTCTTATCCCCCTTCCTCCTCCCCCCTTAACGTTACACCCATCATTCTTCTTTCCATAGCTCGTTGCGTCGTCCTCAATTTAAGGAGAACCCTTTTCGTAAGCCTCCAGGTTTCTGCCTCATAGGTGAGTAATGGTAAGACACAGTTGTTATACACTTCTCTCTTGAGAGATAATGGAAACCTGCTGTTCATGATCTGAGAATGGCTGCCAAACGCACCCCAGCCCATTTTTATTCTTCTGATTATTTCAGTCTCATGATCCGGATCCGCGGTCACTACCTGCCTTAAGTAGATGTATTCCCTTACCACTTCCAGTGCCTCACTACCTATCGTAAACTACTGTTCTTTTCCGAGACTGTTAAACATTACTTTAGTTTTCTACAGACTAATTTTTAGACCCACCCTTCTATTTTGCCTGTTTAGGTCAGTGAGCATGCATTGCAATTGGTCCCCCGAGTTACTAAGCAAGGTAATATCATCAGCGAATCACAAGTTACTAAGGTATTCTCCATTAACTCTCATCCCCAATTATTCCCAATCCAGGTCTCTGAATACCTCCTGTAAACACGCTGTGAATAGCATTGGAGAGATTGTATCTCCCTGCCTGACGCCCTTCTTTATAGGGATTTTGTTGCTTTCTTTATGGAGGACTATGGTTGCTGTGGAGCCGCTATAGATAGCTTTCAGTATTTTTACATACGGCTCGTCTACACCCTGATTCCGTAATGCCTGCATGCCTGCTGAGGTAAGTTGAACAAGCTGATCGGTCTATAATTTTTCAATTCTTTGGCGTCCCCTTTCTTATGGATTAATATTATGCTGGCGTTCTTCCAAGATTCCGGTACGCTCGAGGTCATGAGGCATTGCGTATACAGGGTGGCCAGTTTTTCTAGAACAATCTGCCCACCATCCTTCAGCAAATCTGCTGTAACCTGATCCTCCACAGCTACCTTCCCCCTTTGCGTAGCTCCCAAAGCTTTCTTTACTTATTCCGGCGTTACTTGTGGGATGTCAAATTCCTCTAGACTATTGCCTCTTCCATTATAGTCGTGAGTGCCACTGGTACTGTTTAAATCTCTATAGAACTCCTCAGCCACTTGAACTATCTTATCCATATTAGTAATGATATTGCCGGCTTTGTCTCTTAGCGCATACATATGATTCTTGACTATTCCTAGTTTCTTCAGTGCTTTTAGGCGGTTGTATATATATATATATATATACAACCAGGCGGTTGTATATATAGGCGGTTGTATATATATATATATATATATATATATATATATATATATATATATATATATATATATATATATATAGTTTTTTAGATTTAAACCAAAAACGCTCATTCCTAACTTTAAAGCAGCAACAGCTTCATCATCAGCCACTTGAACGCTCATTTACACGAGTAGTGATATTTAAGAAATGGCATAAAGATGTTATATTTCGAGGTCATGTCGCTGCCAATATGGGCCGACACCATCATCATCATCATAAAAACATTATTGTACAGACTGGGGAGTTAGGGGCACGCAGACTCCCGAGCCCCCGCACGATCCACTGCACTCAAGCGTTTATGTTACTTCTGTACATAACGCTGGCAGCCCGATCAGTAGTCATGGTCTGCACGACCGGGTCTCCAGAGCGCAGCAGGGTCCCCCAGTCCTCCCGGGTCTTCAGGGGCTCTAGGCCCCAGGGGGGAGGATCCGCCGAGCAATGAGAAAGGAGGTGGAGAGCAGTAGCGCGAGGTTCGGGACAGAGAGTACAGGCTGATGTGAGGAAAAGTGGGTGATAGTGAGAAAGTGGTGAGAGATGGGAGAGTGTGTGTTTGTAATTGGCGCCAAAGGGTTGGGATTTGTGCGGTGCGGGGTACAGCTGACGCGCCGCCTTGAAGGCATTCGTCAGCTCGTTGAAAGTGTGCGCGCGCTCCTTCGTGAATCCCGGATCGGAGGCCGCAAGAGCCCAGTTTAAAGAACCTAGGGCTATGAGGTTGTCGGCCTCGTTTCCAGCATTCCCGCAGTGCGCGGGCACCCAAATCAGCTCCACATGACGGGGAGGGGGTGCAACGGGCGAGTCGAGTATGCAAAAAGCAGGGACGTGGACTTGGCCTCGTGCGAAATTTAGGATTGCAGTTTTGGAGTCTGATAAAACATACCGCGCTTCTATGTTGATGATAGCTAGGGCAATGGCGGCTTCCTCTGCAGCTTCGGCAGATGTGTCTGGGGGGAGTGTGTGCGTTCCGATCGGAGAGAGAGTGTGATCCACCACGGCAGCGACTGCTTCATCACCCTTGCAGGCTGCGTCTACCCATACGGCGTCCGGTTCCGAGCCATAATAACGGTGGAGTGCTGTAGCTCGAGCTCTGCGGCGCTTATCGTGGTGGTCGGGGTGCATGTAACGGGGGAGCGCTTAATGAGCACTTCGCGATGTAAGGGTTTTGATATGGGGCGTAATGTCGGATCGTTGGCTGGTATCCGGATTCCAAGAAAATGCAGGATGTACCGGCCAGTGTTGGTTTGTGTGAGACGAATGTATTGTGCTTGGCGGTGCGCGTCTACAATTTCCCCGATTGTGTTGTGGAGGCCTAATTGTAAGAGTCGGTCGGTAGGTGTATTTATGGGAAGGTGGAGGGCGACTTTGTATGCCCGGCGAATGAGAGCGTCCATGGCGTCAGTTTCACGGCGAGAAGCTTGAGATAAGGGGTGGAGTAGAGTACACGGCTGAGTACAAAGGCGTGAGCAAGGCGGCATAATTCACGCTCCCTCATGCCTTTGTGGTGGCCCGATATCCGGCGGATGAGGTGCGAGATCGCCCCTACTATCTGCTTGAGTCTCCGCAGTGTAGTCGTGGGCTTCCCATCACTCTGGATATGCATACCAAGTATCCTGAGGGTTTCGACATCTGGTGTCGGTCTACCGTCCAGCTCGATGACGATGGGGGAGCAGGGCGAGTTGCGGTTCTTGGGACGAATGCACAGCAGCTCGGACTTTTCTGCAGAAGGGAACGGGAAAGTTCTACGCTAACTGCATAGTTTTGGGTCAGATCGGTGGCTGCTTGGATGGTGTCCTGTATGGTGCCATCACTGCCATGGGTAGTCCATAGCGTAATGTCGTCAGCATTGAGAGTATGTTTCAGGTGAGGAACGGTTGCCAATTGTCGTGCTAAGGGGATGAGAGTGATATTAGGTAAGAAAGGTGAGAGGACGGAGCCTTGCGCGGTGCCTACGCTTTTTAGAGAGTACGTGGGGCAGGTGAGCGGGCCGAAGTGAAGCTCAGCCGTGCGTGCTGTGAGAAATGCCTGAAGGTAGGTGTACGTACGTGCGCCCACATTCAGTGGGGAGAGTGCAGTGATGATCGCGTGATGTTCGACGCGATCAAAGGCTTTGGATTTATCCAGGACTGCCTTGGTGTGGCTTGGAATGAGCGGATCGAAGATGTCATGGGTGATTTAGGTCATGGCGTCTTGTGTGGACAAATGGGGGCAGAATCCCACCATGCTGTGAGGGTACAAGTCATGTCTGTCATGTGCTGTGTAAGCCTCGCTGATACCACATGCTCGAAAAACTTTCCGAGACACGAGGTGATCGGTGATCACCTCGTGTGATCATTCGGTGATCACGCGGGGCGTCTCTGATGTGATGAAATGTGTCTTGTGTGTTAGAGGGCAATGCACAAGTGTGGACGCCCTTGGTCTGTTTGTGGTGTCAGAGTGTGTGGGGAGCGTGGCCTGATTGGCGGTATCTTGGAGAAGAACGACTTGGGACGTTGGGAAAGTGTAGGGAGTAGAAGCTGCAAGGGCACGCGCTTGCCCCGGAAGCCGCGGCAGTTCCAGATTATGATGTGAAGGGAGTTATTGTTGCCCCGTCCCCCGCCATATTGGAGCGTAGAGGGATGGATAAGAGGAGTTAGTCTCGCGTCTATTGGGATGTGGGGTTCCATGGCGGTTAGTTGTGCTGTGGGGAGAAGGCGGGTAGAGAGCGGGGGGAGCTGTGTGAGGCGTGCTTCGAGGAGGTCGGCCATTTTCTGGAGTATAGATTCCATGCAGCGTTCCATGTGCACCTCTACTTTCGTGGTGAGGTCAGATATGAGGGCATTGAATTTGCTTTCGAGCCGAACCTCAGTACCTTTGAGTTTTTTTTCGAATTGGTCTGAGAGGTCTTTCAGTTTGGAGTCGACATCGATCGGCCCGGAGGTGAGGGGTGGGGGATACGCTACGCAATCACAAAGGCGTTGCCTACTAGTTGCACAACAGAAGTCGCCGATTTTCTCCTCCAATACGTCATTCTCCACCACGGTGCGACAGTTATTTACAGATCACGGCCGCTCGTTCTTGTCTCGGGTTGTCGACGAACTCCTCCGGTCTGGTGTCACAGAGCACAAGATGTCCACCGTCTACCATCCACAAACGAATGGCCTTACGGAACATCTCAACCGAACACTCACAGAGATGCTGTCTATGTACGTCTCCGGCGATCACCGCGACTGGGACGACACGCTGGCCTACGTGACATTCGCGTATAACTAGTCCCGACATCACACCGCACGGTATTCACCCTTTTATCTTGTATGGTCGCGACCGCACAGTGCCGTTTGACACCATCTTCCCTTCTGTGCCACTTATTGCAACTGAGTGCGCTCATGAAATCATCGATCGCGCTCGCATGGCACGTTAAGTCGCCCGATCGCGTTTATTAGCCTCGCAGCATATACAAAAAGAGCGTTATGAACGGTGCCATCGCGTTAAGTTCGCCCCAGGTGCTTGGGTGCTCCTTTGGTCACCTTGTCGTCGGGTCGGCCTCTCCCAGAAGCTTTGATCCATTCTCAAGTACGACGCCTGATGACATCGTGCACGTTTCGCGGATGAATCCATACTTTGTTCGCAATTCTTCGCCTACCATGCGCCGAGACGGCGCTTCAGCACCCGGGGGTCCTGTTACGGACGGATAAAAGAAGAGGAAGGAAGAAGATCGCGAGACGCTGGCTGCTGCGTGTTGTTGCTGGTCAGACATTTTTAGGTACACTGACTCTGCTTGTGTATATATTGTAAATACAGTCTTTCTATATTCGCAACATCCCCGTTACATAGTGTTGGCTTGGATATGTTTGGCACCCTGTCTTCTAACGCGTTCTTATGTTTGCGTTCGCGTCTCTGTCTTGAAGGGACGCGCACCGTAACATGCTGCAATGGTGCTTACGTTGAGCGTATGTAAGGCGAGGAACGCTGTTACAAACTGTCTGTTCTCTAACTTGTGTAGTAAACCCATGTTTATAGTATTCCCGCAAGAGGGAGAGTGACGAGCATGGCAACCGTAACCGCAAGCGTCACTGTATGGTCGTAACTTCTCGCGACAGCGCAGACGTAATCCACAGACCCTGCCACTAATGAATACGCGGCGAGGTATGGCCGATGAATAATTAATTGCCAAGATTGGTTTTCAGTAAACGTTTATTGTCAAGAACGGCGGGTGCTTATACTACCGCAAAGGACGGATGCGTGGCGGTGACTCCAATCATTTTCTCGCCACACCAGACATCTACACTACAATTCAACCGGTTTCACCAACTTTCGCTTATATTCTCTCGACCCTAAACTACGACTTCGCCAGCCACCCGGACTCCAGCTTTTCCTCTTTTTGTCCCCCGCTCCTTTCCCAATGTGCTTAGACGTGCATCCACCGGTGTTTGCTCCTCCTTTTTCTCAATAAATGAAGACATTCATTCATTCATTCATAAAGTGCTGCAGAAAATAGCGTGTCTTCATCTCCATAACCACCCTGTCTCTCACCTGGACTCTCCCATCGCGAAACAATGTTGTGTTGCAAATGACTGGGGGTCGCTATACAGTTTTCTAGAAATGGCCAGCAGCGCGGCGTGCAATGTTCGGTGGGTGACGAGACAGTATATATAGAGCACCTTCTCTGGCACTTCCACACTAAGCACTCTGCTCCGTTAGCTACTATTAGTCGCTAGGACGAAGTACGAAATGAAAGAAACCTAGCTGGGCTGGTCGCGGGCAGCTCTTTTCGGATTCGTGATGCGTCAATTTAAAATACACATGTGTTATTTAAGCTTGAATCACAGCGATACAGGCGAGATTAGTTACGGTAGCTCGTGGGTTCGGACTAACGACGCTCTTCACGCAACACTTCCGTCTTATGCATGTTTGCGAACGGGAGTGAAAGGCAGAAGGGAAAACGCCTTCCTGCAATGAAACATTCGGAATAACCCTTTGCTTGACGGTTGGACATATGTCTAGGGCCCACGATACGAACCACCATCGAGTCGGTATCAGCTTGCAAAGGGGGAACTCTGATGAAACGTTGTCAAGCGCATAGGCTTTTAATTATCATAATGATATCTTTATTGAAATTCCTTACCATGAGGTGAAAGACGACTAATAAGCATTTAAATATTCTGTATTATTAAGACCTCCTGTTAATATAAGGTTGCTGTCTTTTACAGCCTCCTAAATTAAAAAAGTAAGTTATGAAAAATACATTGTTACGTTAAATGTGTAAACGCACACGCAACGAAAGTCCTAGTTCAGACGCAGCACGTCCATACTGTCACGTTGTAGTGATGTGAAGAACAAGGCAGTTCCAAAAGAGTGAGTCACGAATACAACAAATTATAAAGGCGAGCTTGCGCTGGAAAAGAAAATAACACTGAAGGCACAATGGTGACTGCGCGCAAAGTAGTGCTTCCTCTGAATCTGATCTACGGATCAAGGCGGCGGTTCATCAGATTGGAATGCTCGTACATTGCAACGCAATCTCGGGTCCTCAAATGTGATGGAGAATGTACGGCAGTATTCTCTTCACGCGCGCAATGTGATAAGATAGCGCTCTTTCGCTATTGAATCCGTGACAAAACACTGGATATTAGAAACACATGCAGGCGCGTCCTGAGCTAACCAATAACTTTGGAACAGTGGTTAGACGCTTAAGAAAGCTCAACCCCCCCCCCCCCCCCCAAGGAAAGTAGTGTACAGTTGCTTTGAATATTAGATGAAACATAGTGCTCGTGATAAAAAGAGCTCCCAAGGCTGCATAGTGGCGCCGACATACCAAAAATTCAAGAGTTAAATACTTTCCAATTACTGGTATTTATCAAACCAGCATTTCGTGGTTCAATGTAGCCCTGTAGTCCAGGGACCAGTTCGATCACGGGTACTATGTCGGAGCCCGTATTCACGTATGTCAGCATTAATTGTCACAAAATCACAGTATTTTTTCTTTAGCTCTTAACATTAGACAGCCAAAATATATGCAGCAAAACCCTCATGTTAATATTTCAGTATTTTTCGTTCTACCGTAGATGTCCGCGCTGATCCATATACAAAGTACCGAAAATGTATCCACTGCTTTTCCCCAGGCAACTGTTTTTATTCCTGATGATGCCAGTAAACTGAGCCTGATGCCACCAACGCTCAGAAATCTAATTGGGAGCGCGCAAAATATTCTTGCACACCTTGTGTGATGTAGCGCTGAGGTGCTTCTTGTATAGTGTAGGAGAATCGGTTATAAAGGCAGAAGTGCACGGTTGGGCACATGTCCTTAAGCTCAAGAACTTGATTTGCGCCAAGAAAACCTGTCCAAGCTTTCACACTTGCCTACAGCACCACAATATGGTAGCCTCTGGCTGCGGAATAAGTTGAGAAGTTGTGTACGGCATTAACAACGCTACGGAAATTGAATTTTCAGTAATTGATCTTAGGTGGCTAAATAAATGAGCAGTTTGGAGCCCGTCCTCGAGATTATCTAGCCGAGCGAAGATATCTTGATTAAACATGCTTGATTAAACATAAAAGAGGTATGCGAACTAAAACTTTCCAATTAAACGCTCTTGGAAAGCGTAACTGACGCAGAAAAATAACATCTGTAAAGTCACAGAAGAGCGCTTCAAGACAGGACACAAAGGAGGAACCACACACACACTGCGCTAACAACTTGAAGCGCTGTTATTTCTGTGATAATGAACCAACTAGCCCCCGCAGGGGCGTCTGCGTCAGCAGGCGTTTGGTGTCACCACGTACCCGAGCACACGAGGGTCGGCCCCTCCCGCGAGTAGCCGTGCGCGGCTTAGCCGTGCCCGGGAAAAGGGGGATCCTGGGGGTTGAGCCGATGCTGGGTGTTTGGACCTTTAAGCTCTGCCACGTCCCCTCGTTGGGCTCCGTGGTCGGCGGTCGGCGCTGTTGCCGAACAAACAAATTTTCTTATGGCGGCGCAAACTTCTGTCTATGATCGGCGTCTGAAAAGATGCCGCACCGAAGCACCGTTCCAGTTCTCCTTTCGGAGCAACGCCCCGTCATTTCCCAAATACTATGTCGTCCACAGTGAAAATAACATACCAGTAAGAAAGCTATCTCCCTTTCTGGGGGCCAAGTGTCTCAAAGACAAAATCGGAACTACATATAAAGCTTCAAAAATGTCTAGCGGGGACCTACTCCTAGAGCTAAATGATAAAGATCAAGCGCAAAAGCTATCGGAACTTACCAGTATTGGCGACGCCACAGTGACAATTTCACCGCATAGAACACTGAACACAAGCCGGGTTGTGATATCAGAGGAAGACTTCATTGGCCTGAGCGATGAGGAACTCCTTGAGGGTTTCCAGGAGCAAAACGTGACAAAAGTACAAAGAATAGTCATCCGCAGAAATGACCAAGAGATCCCAACAAAACATGTCATACTTACATTTGGAACAAGCGAAATGCCTACCTCTCTGGATGCAGGCTATGTAAAAGTAAACGTAAGTCCATATATCCCAAACCCAAGATGGTGTTTCAAGTGCCAAAGGTTTGGACATGCTTCACATGCATGCCGAGGCCAAACAACCTGTGCTAAATGCAGCTCAAACGATCATCAATCTGAAAACTGCACTTCTTCCCCACATTGTATTAACTGCAAAGGAGACCATCCAGCCTACTCGCGGTCTTGTCCATGCTGGAAAAAGGAAAAGGAAGTTATTGCACTAACTGTGAAAGAAAAAATATCGTTTTTTGAAGCCAGAAAGCGGCTATCCTATCTTCCGCGAAGAAGTTACGCCGATGTGACGCAGTCGGGGGCAGCGTCACAGAGGCCTCCGGAGTCCTCCGAGCCCACGCGCAGTGGTGCCGCAGTGACTCCTCCCGCCCCCGTGATGGAAGCAGCCGACGCTGCTCCATCCTCTTCCAAGGCCCTGCAAACACCAGTCCCGCAGGGCCCTAAGATCAAGTGAACTCCAAGGCCCGAGGCACGTGTCTCGGCGCCAAACTCTCGGTCCTCCAGCGCCTCAGAGAGAGCGATGGAGGTCGACACAAAAACTCCGGTGTCATTGACACCGAAGGACAAGCGCTCTCTAGAGCGCGGTAAGAGGGACAAAATCCCAATAACTACTCAAAATAAGAAAGCGATAACCTAAAGGTTATCGCTCATTTGTATTAGCCTTTTTAAATCCATGTCACCTAACATCTCACCTCTTATTGTTTCCGTAGTGCCATTCCTTACCTTTCAATTTCAAGATGGCTTTTATTATCCATTGAAATTGTAGAGGGCTTTTACACAACTTAGGTGACATCAAAGACATCTTAAGTAACTTCTCTCCTGTGGCCTTGTGCTTACAGGAAACAAACTTATGCGAAAAGCACAAAAACATTTCAAAAGGCTTCACTGTTGTACGGCGCGACCATACTCAGGCGAACCGGCTTTCGGGTGGTGTAGCTATTGTTCTACAGAGCGGCATTGCAGCTAAAGAAGTTGCCATTAATACTCACTTAGAAGCCGTTGCTGTCACGGTTTTAGCACATAAAACCATTACCATTTGTTCTATGTACATTCCACCACATTCGCATTTTACTGTAAGAGATTCGGAGTTAATTTTAAACCAGCTACCGAAATCTTTTTTAATAACATGTGATTTTAACGCTCATAACATATTATGGGGTAGCAAAACAACTGACACCAGGGGACAAACACTTGAAGATTTTATCCTGACAAACGAAATGTGCCTTTTAAACGCTGGTTCAGCAACCTACTGCTCCCCAAGCACAGGAGCTATGAGCTGTCTAGACCTGGCGCTGTGCACTCCAACTCTCTTGATCGATTTTAAATGGAGTGTTATTAACAATCCCAATGGCAGTGATCATATGCCCGGCAATATTAAAACATCATCTCCTTTCCCTACAGCGCCATTAAGACCACCCCGTTGGAAACTCCATCTAGCAGATTGGCCTCTCTTCAGGGAGAAGGCCAGTCTGGATGACATATCAGACGATCAAACGATAGACGAAATGAATGAAAAGATTATTGCCTCCATACTTGCTGCAGCAGAAGAGACGATCCCGCATTCCTCCGGCTTCTTAAGGAAAAAACTGAAACCCTGGTGGACGAATGAATGTACTCAAACTAAAAAAGCACAAAACAAAGCGTTGGGTATCTTTCGGCGATACCCCCCCAACACAAGATAACCTCCTGTATTTCAAAAAAGCAAAGGCGAAAGCCAGGTACACGCGTAGGCAAGCCGAAAGGCAGTCTTGGCAAACGTATGTATCTTCCATCAATAGCTCAATAACATCCAAAAGAATGTGGGATCAGCTTCGTAAGTTCAGAAGCGAGTACGCTCCTTATACGATCCCCATACGATTCTTATATCCTTATCCTTATCCCCATATGCTTCTTATACGATCCCCATACTCTCACCTCCAGGTACACAAACGAATTTAAAAGAACAAGCAGACATATTAGGGCAGCATTTCCATAACATATCAAGCTCAATAAACTATTCAACTGAATTTCAAAAATATAAGCAATCAGCAGAAAAACAAAAGCTTCCAACAACAGGAAGTTCCGAGAGAACATATAATGCCCCCATAACACTTCCGGAAATCAGCAGAGTACTCACTACTGGCAAAAAAACAGCGCCAGGTCCGGACAGAGTACATTACACAATGCTTGCACACCTATCTCCAAGAGCAGTTAAGACATTGCTCCGCTTTTTCAACATAATCTGGGAAACAGGAAAAATGCCGAATGAGTGGAAAAAAGCCATTATAATCACTTTCTTGACAGCTGGAAAGCATTCTACAACAGCTACCAGCTACCGACCTATAGCACTCACAAGCTGTCTTGCCAAGTCCCATGAATCCATTATAAACATCAGATTGACATACGTCCTCGAAACTGAGAACCTGCTCGATAATCATCAGTGTGGGTACAAGAAAGGCTGCTCTACAACAGATCATCTAGTTCGGTTAGAACACGAGATACGTGCGGCCTTTCTACACAAACAATACTGTCTCACAGTTTTCTTTGATATAGAAAAGGCGTACGACACAACATGGAGGTTTGGAATTTTAAGGGACTTAGCGGATTTAGGAATCCGCGGCAGAATGCTGAAATGTCTAGCTGATTTCATGCCCGATCGAACATTCCAAGTGCGTTTAGGAACGGTGCTGTCCCATGTATTTATTCAAGAAAACGGAGTACCTCAGGGATGCGTATAAAGCACATTGTTTGTCGTGAAAATGAACTCGCTCAATAATGCAATTCCATCCTCCGTAATGCATTCATTATATGTGGATGATCTACAAATTGCATGTCGTGCATCGAACATGGCAACCTGCGAACGACAAATTCAAATTACGTTAAACAAACTAACGCAGTGGGCATCTGAAAACGGCTTTCGCTTCTCAAGTGAAAAAACTATTAGTGTTGTCTTTACACAAAAAAGAGGCTTACAACCAGATCCCATCCTTAAACTACAGGATGCCACACTACCCGTAAAACAAGAACATAAGTTTCTGGGTGTTCTGCTTGATAAAAAATTGAACTTTCTCGCGCACATAAATAGTATTAAAATCAAAGCGAACAATGCACTTAATATCTTAAAAATCCTCTCCCGGAAACGATGGGGTTCTGACCGTAAATGCCTACTACGCATCTACCGCACTTTGGTGCGTAGCATATTAGACTACGGTAGCATTACATATGGTTCAGCCAGACTATCTTACGTCCGACGACTTGATCCAGCCCATAACCTAGGACTACGACTGGCATGCGGTGCTTACAAAACATCACCTATACAGAGCTTACATGTTGAATGTAATGAACCTCCTTTACAGCATCGCAGAGCGCTAATAACTTTTTCCTACATACTGAGAATCCGATCCTCACCACAACACATATGCTACAACATCGTCACAAAGTGCAGCTCACGCTTACATTACACAAATAAACCAAACTTGATCAGGCCGCTTATCTTGCGATACGAGGAATACTGTCGGGATTATGACATCCCTCGGGAAGTCCTCCAGGTTGCCAGAAAGCCAGAACGTTTACCCCCGTGGTGTGATTTCACAGCGTTATGTGATTGGACACTAACACATCTAAAGAAAAGAGACACACCACATCAACACATTATACAAGAATTCCGCTCTCTTCAAGACAAGTATATAAACTACATAGAATTTTATACTGATGGCTCTAAAACGGAAAAACACGTGGGTGTAGGGGCCATAACAGAAAATTGGGAAACATGTATTCGATTACCTCAGCATGCCTCTGTCTACACAGCCGAAGTGTACGCAATATGGACGGTAGTTCAAAATACCATTGCTGACAAACTTGAAAACACTGTCATATACACAGATTCATTAAGCGTACTGAAGGCTCTACACACGAAATCCCAAAGTGAACCCTTGTTAGGCGATATTTTGAACGCATTATCGTCAAACAAATATGGCAGATCAATTAGGTTTTGCTGGGTACCAAGCCAAGTTGGAATATCGGGTAACGAAGCAGCGGATAGATGCGCATCAATGGCACCGTACAAAAACATTCAAAATACAGCACTTCCATATAAAGACAGTGTCAATGCGATTCGGAAGGCCTTGACGTCAAAATGGCAAAGCGATTGGGACAATTGTTCAAGCAACAAGCTTCATCTAATTAAACCTGTAATTGGCGAGTGGAAATCATGCAGTCACCAGCAACGATTCTACGAGGTGATCTTGTGTCGACTTCGAATTGGACACACAGATCTGACGCACAATTTCCTTCTCCGAAAAGAAAACCCGCCAACTTGCGAAAAATGCAATGAAGCTCTTACAGTCATGAACATCCTAATAACATGTCCACACATCGATACACTCAGACGAAGGTTTTTACACAGCCTGTATAATTTGCACATTCCATTACACCCTGCCCTATTACTAGCAGATGACCCCCTAGTGCCATTTGCTAACCTCTTCGACTTTTTAGAAAAAAAACTGGTTATTTACACCAACTATAATGTAATGCAGGTTCACCTGCCCTAACGTTCCGTTTTATTTTGTCTTGTCTTTTCACTGGCGCAGCATGGCCTTAGTTGCCTTTGTGCCATTAAACCCAAACTAACTAACTAATGAACCAACTAGCCCGTCAGTCAACCTGACCTCACCTAGCCTTCTGTGATGCTGTCATCAATAGTATGGCCCCGTGAGCATGTTCCTTGTGGCCAGTCCGCTTTCGATTTTTATTCACGCTGTTTTTTCGAAGGCAAGCAGTTTAAAGTTTTGGTGTCAGTACAGCAGTGAACATGTGCCGCTTGCTTGGTCGCAGCAGCGATTCATGACGCAATGATGCTGCAAATTTAGCGCGTCGCTAGCATCAAGACAGTGTGCTGCCGCCAAGGGAAGCAACTTGGCTTGGTAGCTGCTCACGGAGCCGTGCCGATGGGGACGGTGCCATCGTGATGAGTTCTGGGGTGGCGATATTGACGGCTGAGGCGGGTTTTTTTTTTCTTCTTTTTTACAGCGATGCCGTTTAGGGCTACTTTGCCCACTATCGTGTCCGCGTGTAGAACAAAATCCCGAAGATGGTGCAGTGCCGGACCGACCCGCGGAGGAGATGCAGTTCGCCATTAAGGGGCCCACATACACAGCTTCGATGTGTATCTGGAAGGGAACTGCGTTTTCATTTTTTTATATTGATTTCACTTTTAGAAAGAAATAATGCTATAAATGCAATGTCATTCGTTCTTGTCTCGTAGATTTAAATATGGGTTTAAACAACCTCTATATCTCATTCATCCCCAAGAGAAGGTGTAAGCGGCGAAATGCTCGCAAGCTAGCTCGCTTAAACACCCACACACACACACACACACACACACACACACACACACACACACACACACACACACACACACACACACACACACACACACACACACACACACACACACACACACACACACACACACACACACACACTGTTAGATACGGGACCGTTTCCTGAGCCTACTTCGAGTTCACCAGACCACATCGAATCGCACCACAGCTAATTAAGGAGCGCAGAAGCACGGATACTACATTCCTGAGGCGCGGCACGTGCAAAGAAGTTGGCGGCCCCCACTTGGTATGCCGCAGATGGAGCTATTCACTGCTTGACTCTTCCCGAAAGTGAAGCGAGAGCCTGGCACTGTTGCAGGTAAAGTGGGTCCCGAAGCAAGACGGCTGTAATGCACCGTGAAAACCTGGCAGCGTCGCCCCCATCCGCCTATTGTGACGGCGCATTGCAAGTCAGCAAGGCAAGACCGCAGGGAGAAGTAAGCCCTCGGACAATTGTGGACCAAGCAGCGACCCTCTCCGTCGGATGTGACACCATCGCACGGGCGCCTACCATTGGCCGAAAATGACGACACTTGAGCGGGCTCGCCGATTAACCGAAAATGGCGTCATCTGAGCGGGTTCGCCCATTGGCCGAACGTGACGTGTCTTCGAGACACCGAAGGGCTTAAAAGACGCAGACCGGGAGCAGCAGGAGAGCATTCCGAGAGCATTCCTTGATTCATCTCTTTTGAGCTTCTTGCCACGGGCCGCAGCGTCCGAGTTGCTGCCGGCCCGTAATGACTTTTAGGACTGTTAATATACGCTCACTGTAAATAATGTAAATAAACCTCCCAAGTGTTTCATCTCAAAGTCCTCCTCAACTCCTACAACTGGTTGCCAGCGGTGGGATCGCCTCCAAATGCAACAACTGGTGGCAGCGCTATGGATCAACCTTCGTCGAGAGAAATCCTGAGGAACCCGGAAGAGCGAAAAGGAGCCTTCGTCCAAAGGAGTCCCGAGGAACTTGGAACAGCGAAGAAGAGAGAGCCTTCGTCCAAAGTAGTCCTGGGGAACTGGGAGTAACGAAGAAGAGCAAGCCTTCGACCCAGGGAGTCCTGAGGAACCGGGAACAGCGGTCCAATGAACCATATGGCAGGGTGCTGCAACCGTAAGTGAGCGCGTGGTTTCTTTCCTTTTGATTCGCCAGACTTCAAATGTTGCGTGTTCATTTTGATAGTTCTAGGAATTAGGAATTTGTTGCATTGCGTATTTGCACAAATTAAGGAAAACAGTTCTAACCACCAGTCGGGGCAGCTGCCATGGATCTTAGAAGGTTGACGAGGTTAGACTTGTTGTTGGTGTGCGACGACTTGGGAGTTGAGGCGGACGAACAGATGAAAACGCCAGCTATCATAAAGGCGATTGAAGATAGTGGCAATGATGATAAAAGCATTGAGATTGCTTGGGAGGTGATACAAGAACCACGGGAGCGTGCGCGTCGTGAACGTGAGCGTGCGCGTCGTGAACGTAAGAGTGAGCGTAAGCGTCAAGAACGCGAGAATGAACGTGAACGTGAGTATCAAGAACGTGAGCGTGAGCAAAAGCACGAGAAAGAGATAGCAGCATTGGAAAAACAGATACAATATTTTTAGCAGTTAAAGGAACAAAGACAACGCCTGTCTGAAAATTCTGTAGGCAGTACAGAGCAAAAGAATGAGGAAGTATCTGGCAGATTTTCACAAAAAGCCGACGAGAAAAGTAGTGCATGTGAGATTAGCGGCCCATTCATACGCGAACGGAAAGGGCTAGCTGCTAACGATGCCTTAGTGGCAACAGAGGCCGTTAAAGGCCAGAGTGAGAGCGACGAGGTGCTGTGCCAACAGAGGACTGTAGAGACAGCTAGGCCAGCTGCGAACAAATTGGCACAGTTACCGCGCGTGTGCGTCGCATCTCATGATATCGAGGTCGTTAGCGAGGTACAGGGTACTGTTGACCGGACAGACGCGAGCACCCATGTCGAGTCAGATCTGCGTGCCGAAGTGATGTGCGAGCTGGACGATGCAGTTGAGAGTAGTTCTCAGGATTGCGAGCTGCGTAGCTCAAGAGAGAACAACTGCATTGTTCAGGGATCGGTGCGGCTCTCCGCCAGTCTAGGTAGCCAAGAGAGGGGTGATCTAGTTAATCACTCAGACTGTGCGGGGTAAGAGACCGATCCGGGCCGAGGAGATGTGTAACGGCCAGCACGAGGCGCGAGACGACGGCATGAAAGCAAGCACAAAGAAAAGGCGCCACAGAAAGAAGCGCCGTAAAGGTAGGAATGCGGTGACTAATGTAGCGCAGCCAGAGACTGCGACAGTCGCAAAAAGGCCAGGCGCGAGAAAAAGAAAGATGCGGTCGTCGGTGACGATGTTGACACATCAAACACGTTCGAGCCACCGGTCAAAGGGGGACCGAGAAGCATGTTCTGCACGGACGCGGACAAAGGGCACGGGGCAGTTAAATTCTTCGTCGTTCCGTCGTTCTTTTCGAAGCTCAGCGTGTAGTACAAAGAAGCGCAAGGTGGCAAGACGAGACCAGGTGGGGAGTAGCGACGCAGTTAATCGAGTTCGTGATGAAAGCGGGGCGCCAGGACGCAAACTGGCATTAGACTGTAACGTCTTGGAGGAGCTGATAGTGAGTCAGCCCTTTTGTTGTTCCTCGGTAGCCAGAGTAGCTTTCGGACCGCGACCACCTCGGGTACGGCTCAAAGTATGAGTCAGACGTAAGCATTTAGAACGGGAGGCCAAGAGAGCTTCCTCAGAAGTAAAACGTTCTGTTTTGTTTTATTTTTTGAGCATCGTATAATTTTCGCGATTTGAGACTAAGAATTTCTTTCAATATGTAAGGTATGAGCTTTGTTTGTGTTTTCGTTTGAGAAGCTCCGAGATTGGAAAGATGCATTTTAGGTAGAAGTTTAGTCTCGCGAGGTGTTCATTAATGAGTACATAGGCTTTCTTTTTTTATGTGTGTGAGTAACCTGAGGGTCAAGGTTATCGGTGAGAGGCCTATCGTAACGCGCGTGTGTATTAGTTAACCTTCTTCTTTTTATGCGTTTTTTTATTTTCTGAGGTTAACCGCGTAGGTTTCCAGTAAGTCCATCATTTGCACTGAGAAGCGTTCTTAGGTCCATTAGCGCGTGTCCTGTGCGGACGGAAGGAAGCAGAAGGTTTATGACTGGGTTGCTCGTGTGTGTTGAGGGCAGCCGTATTCTGACTTCTTTAGTGAGCATGCGTAGAACTAGTAATTAGGAGACGCATTTTTTAAAAGGGTTCTGCGGAGTGCGTAAGTCACGCAAGCTTAATTGTTCGTTTAGGGTACGTGTCCTGTATGGACTAGAGAAAGACACCCGAGTAAGCGTGTTGGAACGTTTGCGTGCGACGTAAGCACGTGTTCGGAATAGGGACCACAAAGCTAGCGCGATTATATTTGCGTACTTGTGAAGTTGACCAAACTGTTCAGTGGCAACGGTACGTGAGATAAGTACGTCACTGCGCTAGGGTGAGAACAGGCTGTTCGCGAAAATAGGCCACTTAAGTTATGTTCGGCTGTTTTCATTGTTTGTTTGCAACGGCAACGACCCATTGTTTTGCTACAACAATGACACTCTGGTCTTGTCGGCATTCGGGGAGATAGCGGTTTGGAAAGGTGGTTGGAACTGCTTTGTCAAAATTGGGGAAATAAAAGATCAGGGTTCATTTTGACTCAGTAATAGCCTGGCGAGTCAGGGGTGAAGAGCCTGCGCTTACACGTGGTGCAGCGCTGTGTTGTTTTGTTTGTTTGACTATGTTCTCCAGGGCCCAGGATCCCGAAGTTCGTTAAACGAGGCTCGACACAAGTGCTCTGCAGGTTCTTTCAGCGTTCCTCATGGCCAGAGAATTGAGTTCACCGGCCATTCCGAACTTCCGGGGCGAGGACGAGCTGTTAGATACGGGACCGTTTCCTGAGCCTACTTCGAGTTCACCAGACCACAAGGAATCGCGCCACAGCTAATTAAGGAGCGCAGAAGCACGGATACTACATTCCTGAGGCGCGGCACGTGCAAAGAAGTTGGCGGCCCCCACTTCGTGTGCCGCAGATGGAGCTATTCACTGCTTGACTCTTCCCGAAAGTGAAGCGAGAGCCTGGCACTGTTGCAGGTAAAGTGGGTCCCGAAGCAAGACGGCTGTAATGCACCGTGAAAACCTGGCAGCGTCGCCCCCATTCGCCTATTGTGACGGCGCATTGCAAGTCAGCAAGGCAAGACCGCAGGGAGAAGTAAGCCCTCGGACAATTGTGGACCAAGCAGCGACCCTCTCCGCCGGGTGTGACACCATCGCACGGGCGCCTACCATTGGCCGAAAATGACGACACTTGAGCGGGCTCGCCGATTGGCCGAAAATGGCGTCATCTGAGCGGGTTCGCCCATTGGCCGAACGCGACGTGTCTTCGAGACACCGAAGGGCTTAAAAGACGCAGACCGGGAGCAGCAGGAGAGCATTCCGAGAGCATTCCTTGATTCATCTCTTTTGAGCTTCTTGCCACGGGCCGCAGCGTCCGAGTTGCTGCCGGCCCGTAATGACTTTTAAGACTGTTAATATACGCTCACTGTAAATAATGTAAATAAACCTCCCAAGTGTTTCATCTCAAAGTCCTCCTCAACTATTACAGCACGCACGCACGCACAGATTGTGCACGGCAGCAGCACATCTGGCGCATCTAGCACGATGCTAAACCCTATCTACCCGCCGTGGTTGCTCAGTGGCTATGGTGTTGGGCTGCTGAGCACGAGGTCGCGGGATCGAATCCCGGCCACGGTGGCCGCATTTCGATGGGGGCGAAATGCGAAAACACCCGTGTGCTTAGATTTAGGTGCACGTTAAAGAACCCCAGGTGGTCGAAATTTCCGGAGTCCTCCACTACGGCGTGCCTCATAATCAGAAAGTGGTTTTGGCACGTAAAACCCCAAATATTATTATTATTAAACCCTATCTGCTTTAACGTACTATCGTGAGCAATATGAGCGGGAGCACAAGGGCGCGTGTCAGATAGCCTCGAACCCTACTATGGGCGATACGTGGCGGCCGCCGTGGGAAACAAAGTGGAAAGGAGGACGCTGTTCTAATAACCGTTGGCACTCCCACCATGCGTCTCTTTATACCAAGTGTGGAACTTCGCATTGCCAGCGCACATTGATAAAGATGTTTGATATTGCGGTTACTGATAACTTTGTGCACCGAATCGTGGCCAATAGCAGCACTGTCTAGAAGCGTAAACTTTCCAGAGCTGCTTCATTGGGAAATCTGTCCGTCTGTCTGGAACGCATGACACGATGCGCTCCACAAGATATACATCAGGTCCTATTAGGTAGATCCGAAAATACCTTACGCTAAACGCAGGAACGGGCGTCCTTGAGCTGCGCTCTAAAAAAAAAAAGACTGAATGAAAGAAAAAAATGAGTGCCTAAGTTACTGTGGATGTAACAGTCTTATCGGCTACCGTAGGCCAGTTAAATGCCATAAGCTGCCGCTTTCGACGAACGCAGGCGCAGTGGGAGCCCGCCAACAGTTAGCGGAAAAGCGTCCCCCTTTCCCCTCTGTTTTCGACAGCGCCATCCGCGTACCGCTCCAACTCGGTTTCCAGGCTATTTGCCACGCGTTCCAGTGTTCCCGCTAATATTGCTCACGATAGTACAGGTGGTGGCTATGTGGTTGTACCCGCAGCCAGTGCCGTCCGGCTTCGCAACAGCAAAATGGACCTTCGAACAACTTTACGGCGGCAGCGCCATGATCATCATCCAGCACGACTTTATGCACTTTCCGTGAAGTCATCTCACCACCCATACTAGCATCGGCGCATGCTCCTTCCTCAGGAACAGCTGATCACGTGGACAAGCCTGACACTATAAGAAGACCAGTGCCGCAGGCGACGATCAGTGTGCATGGCAGCAGCGCATCTGGCGCGTCTAGTGCGATGCTAAGCCCTTTCTGCTTTATCGTACAGGCCAGTAAATACTTGCCTACTGGTTATTATAGAAGCGATAACCGGTTGTTGCTGCTGCTGCCGCGCGCATTGATTGCTCGAAATTTTGTGACAAATACTTGCGCCTTCAAAGTTAGCCTCTTGACAGGAAATGCTGACGCATTTACTTTTAGGACAGACAGACATGACCGTATCAATCAAAAATATTTTAACTAAGCAAGGAGAAATCGAAAGCGATATAATAAATTTGAACGAGCGTTTTGGAAGTTTAGACCATCAGCTAGCCCCTTACTGTCACTAAAAAGGAAGTCGATGAAATAAAATTAAGTGGCTCAGCTTGAAAAAACCATGCTTAATCTTACTTTGCAAAAATAAAATGACGAACTTGAAAACCGTAGCAGGATAAATTTGTGGCATTGGAGAGGGCACCTTTGAAAGCCTTACCAGTGCCATCAAAGATGACTTGTTGCTAAAAAAAAAAAAAAAAACTAGGAGTAACAATTAACGGCATAGAACGATGCCATAGACTAAACAAGCAACTAAATGTCCTTCTGTGACTTTCGTGAAGACAGTTCTATACTGAAGGCGTGTGTCAAGCTTAAGGGGTCTTCAGTTTCAGAGGATTTTTTTGCCAATGTTAGGGAAAGTGGAGAAAAACACTGTATAAAAGTGCAACACAAGAGAAAACCACGGTTTTCAAGTTCGTAATTTTTTTGCAGAGTCAAGCTTGTATTTGACAAGCTCAGCGTGGGCGGCGTTTTGTATGGTTGGGACGAGGCCAAGGGCAAGCGATGTAGAATTTCTAAAGGTAACAAATGGCCCCCCAAAACAAAGCAAATATCCAGAAACTATCTATTTTAAACAATAATTGCCGTAGCGTAGTAGATAACGCAGTGCAGCTTGAAGCTTTGTTTCTTACTCATGAACCAGAAATTGCTGTGCTCACAGAGTCTTGGCTATGCAAGGATATATAAGCGAATTCGTTTCAAAAAATTACATGTGCTTCCGTAAAGATCGAGATAGAAGTCTCGATCTTTACGGAACCTTACGGGGTTGCTATTCTATTTAAGGTGTGTTGAATGCCCGACACTTCAGACATTGAAAGAATTTTTTGTACTGCATGCAAAAACTCCTCTGTCCTCGAAAATCTTGAGAATTACATGATCTCTCATATAAAGCCCGACGATATTGACATGTGAACTCGTTTATCTTTTACGGGTGAGCGCTTTTACCGTCTAAGCAATGTTATCGCTCAGCGCAGGACGCTCTACATGTATCGGAAGTTTCTAGAATGTTATCGATGCTTTTATCCGCTGTCTGTTGTCGCCGAACCTTGTATAATCTGATTGCATGCATGCGCGACGCGAATGGCGTAGAACTTTGTGGAAGGCACGCGGGTCCCAGCGATTACTCTGGCACATTCGACGACTGATCTGTAAAAGCCGACGCGCTTGACTGCTGATCAGATTTTCGACGATCGCCGACTGTGTTCGCCGTTGTCGCCGTTCTTTGAGTGCAGCCTGTTTTTCTGGGCACAGGTTCGCCCAATAAAGTTAGTTTCGCCATTCACAGTTTTCTTGCTGTGTCCTCAACCGTCACTACCACGTCACAATATATCAATTTTAGCTGACGATTTTAATTTGACGAATATAAATTGGAACACTTTCTCCACGCAGTCCTCAGATATGAATGACATTAAAATGTCATTCGTAGAATGGTGTCCGAAGTGCTTGTTTGTGTTGTTTAGTAAGTCTCTGAAACATGGTGTATTGTCAGAATAATAATAATAATATTTGGGGTTTTACGTGCCAAAACCACTTTCTGATTATGAGGCACGCCGTAGTGGAGGACTCCGGAAATTTTGACCACCTGGGGTTCTTTAACGTGCACCTAAATCTAAGCACACGGGTGTTTTCGCATTTCGCCCCCATCGAAATGCGGCCGCCGTGGCCGGGATTCGATCCCGCGACCTCGTGCTCAGCAGCCCAAATTGTCAGAATGAAACCATTGCACAAACCGGTCACAAATCAAATGTCACGTTGTTTTTAATTTCGATTTGTTACAGGTTGTATCTGAACCCACCAGACTTCAGAACGCCATTTCAAGCTTAGATCTGTTTCTCGTGAGTGGTACTGTGAAAAACCGTCTTGTGTTACGTCACACCTGGTATATCTGATCACGAAGCCTTAGCTGATGTTTCTGAACATCTCCTAACTGATGATCAGCGCATTAAAAATAGTCAGTTCCCAAACTTTAAACGCGCCGACGATGAATTAGTCATTGATTGGCTGGATTCTTATTTTATAGATAGCACTTGTATACATGACCTATGGCTATCTATACAAAAATATTATTCAGGAATGTATAGTAGGCTTTGTGGCAACGACTAAAAAAATCTACAGGTATGTCAACGCTTGGATTACTCGAGAAACACTGCAGCTACAACGCAACCTTAGAAGACTGAAAAATAAAAGAAATACAAATTCTGGAGGTCTATTAAGCCGAGTTCATGCCCTAACACTTCGTTTTCATTTAATGGCCACTTTCTGAGTGATGACCCTACGGTTTGTACAGCTTTCGATAACCACTTCAAATCATCTGTTTCTACGACAGATAATCTTCTAATGTTCAATATGTCCTTACCACGCATGCCGGATGTGGAAATTTCTGAGCACGGCATTCTGAACCTTTTGCTAAAGCTAGGTGTTAAAAAATCTCCCGGCCCGAATGATACCCCAAATGCTTGTTAAAAATGTATGCAGAATGGTGTCCTACGTGCTTGTTTGCATTGTTTAATAAGTCTCTAAAAGATGGTGAGTGAGTGAGTGAGTGAGTGAGTGAGTGAGTGAGTGAGTGAGTGAGTGAGTGAGTGAGTGAGTGAGTGAGTGAGTGAGTGAGTGAGTGAGTGAGTGAGTGAGTGAGTGAGTGAGTGAGTGAGTGAGTGAGTGAGTGAAAAGTTTACTGAGCTCTAGTATTGTGTATTGCCAGAATTAAACCATTGCACAAATCCGGTGACAAATCAAATGTTCCATTTCATTAACACCTAATTCTTGTAAAATTTTCGAGCACATAATTTATAAACATATAGTTGATTTTCTTGAACAACCTAAAGTGCTACCAAACGCTCAACACGGCTTTAGAGGAGGTTACGCAACTGGCACAAAATTAATTGGAATTACGCATGATTTCATAGCGTCTCAGGAAGAACAAAGGAAAAAAAAACAGACGTTATACATGTGTTTTAGTAAGGCATTTGAGAAAGTCTCTCACAATAAACTACTACATAAATTAGGTTTTGTAACAACAAATCACAAACTGCTAGCATGGATTAGAGTTTACCTTTCGAACCGCTATCGGTATGTTTCCCTAAACAGCTCTTCCTCAAATCGAGTTGGTGTTGATTCTGGTATTTCCCAGGGGTCTGTTCTTGGGCCTCCGTTGTTTCTGATTTTTATAAATGGCATCATTACTTACATTAATGTTAATATTAAGCTATATGCGGACGACTGCGTGATTTATGACACAGTTAGTTCAATTGAGGATCAAGTCAGGTTAAATGAGAACCTCCAAGAAATCGTATCGTGCTGTGAGAAGCGGCAGATGACTATTGATTTTGAAAAAAAGAAACCGTCTTTATGCACATAACTCAGAAGAAGCCACTCCTCTTTCATGACGGTGCAAAGCCCATAGACGTGGTTACAAGTAAAGCACTTTAAATTTATCATATCAATTTGAGTATGCAGTACCCATTTGGGACCCGTACACAAACATCAACAAACTGGAAAGGATACAAAAAAAAGGTAGTGCGACATATTTATAATTACTGACGTACGCTCGTACGTCAGTTACTGAACTCATTAAGCGAAGTGGATTACCTTCAATTATCAATAGAAATCGAATTTGTCGGCTAAAGTTCTTCTACCAGCTAGTAAAACGATATTATAACATTACATATTATCACTTACTCCGAAGGCTATGCTACAAGACAACGACACAATCCGAGTTCATGCCCAAACACTTCGTTTTCATTTAATGGAAACTTTCTGAGTGATGACTCTGCGGTCTGTACAGCTTTCAATGACCACTTCAAGTCTGCTTTAACGACAGATAATAATTTTCTTGCAATGTTCACGCAAGATAATTATTTCTGATAATTTCTGAGCATTATTCTTATCCCTGGTTCGGGACTGTTAATTCTTCTTTACTTTGCAAAAGGTATATAACATATTTTTGTTTTTCCTGAGACGCTACTACATCGTGCGTAGTTCCAATTATTTGTGCGCCAGTTGAGTAACCTCATCTAAAGCCGTGTTGAGCATTTGTTAGCACTTTGTGTTGTTCAAGAACACATATTATTTGTTTATAAATTATGTGTTCGAACATTTTACAAGAAGTAGGTGTTAATGAAATGTGACACCTACTTCTTCCCCCCCGGGAAAATGAAAACTCTCCGCCTATGCAGCTGCTACATGGTTTGGACACATTCTGCAGGGGTGGTGGAGCGGATTCAACAGCAAGAGGCTTTACTGCACGTGTATTCTGTGTGCAGAGGGCAGAATTCCTTGATGAGCGTCTGCGACGAGAACGACGTCGTCTGACGTCAGCAGCTGCTTCTCGATGAGTCGACCGGTCCCTCACCATTTTCTTCAAAGACGGAGAGTTCCCTTTTAACTCATTTGATGAGGCGTCGTGGGGCGCCTGACAGTTTGGACACTTATAACTTTTAGCCTGGCAGTTGTCTGCGGAGTGTTGTGCTGCACAACGGGAACATATCGTAGACTTTCCATAGACGACGCTCACGTGACCGAATTTCTGGCATTTTCTACACTAAAGTGACTTGCGAACAAAAGACCGGACAGCATGTCGGAAATGACCTACCTTCACATGCGACGGAAGGCAGTCACCTTTAAAGACGATTCCTACACATCTGGAATTTCCGAGACGGGTCCCATGATTGGCAGGCTTAATCAAAAGTGGTAAATCATCGCCTGAGATGGTCGCATTAATGTCATATATGACGCCTGTAGTGGCCTCTTCTCCCAGCGGGATGATGGTACGAACGTTCATGCCAACGAGGACATGTAGCGACACCGAACCGATAGTCTAACGCCGACGCTTGAGCGACGTCTACCGCAACAACATTCTTCCGAGAGTTGACTCTGACCTTCTCAATGCCATTTGGCAACAGTCGCTCGCGTTCAACCGATGCAACTTGCCTCTTGAGGAGCCTCATGTTGTCGGAGGGTAGAGCAGGTAAGAAAATGATGGTGTACTTCGGCGAACTCTGCGGATTCATCATAGTAGTTGTGTCCACAAAGGCCCTGAGGATCCGCCGCTTTGCTTTCTGACTCAGGACAGTCACGTTCGGAGCTGTCCGTCGTCGTCGGAGCTGTCATCGCTCTCGGTCGAGTCTATCGGGGTAACCTCGCGGTCGCTCGAGAGGCAGTTCCGCTTCCTCCATGCTGCCGACGCGGGTCAGGTGGCAGTGCGGGTGGCTCCACTTCCATTCCCGTCGATCAGGGAACAATGTTCTCCGAAAGAAAGCGAGAATTACCAGAACATCCTGGTGACGGAGCACAAACACTCAGCAACAGAATCACTTCGTCGTATTTAACAAGTGGTTGCTTAAGTATTTAAAGGAGCTATGCGCCGTAAGTAGTCCAGCTTTTTAAGTGCTTTGTTGCAAATATAATTTATATGAAGAAACCATGACATGTTATTAGTAAAAGAAATGCCCAGGTACTTATATTCGAAAACTTTTTCCAGTGCGCAACTATTAAATGCTTAAGGAAACGTGGATGGAGACAAACGCCTATAAAATGACATCCACACGGTTTTCTTAAAATTTATAGTCATTTGCCAGGTTTTACACCATTGACAGAAGTTATTAAAAGAGTGATTAAGAAGAATATGACCTTTAGGGGAGTTTAACTTTGACAAAAATCACACAGTCGCCCGCGCATATTGACAGGTATGTTGGAAGGTAAATCATTAATATACAACAAAAGATATATAATGGCCCCAGAGCGGAGCCCTGCGGCACACCGAATGCTATGTCAATAGCAGAAGAGTGTTCCTGAAAGAAACGCTTTGCGAACGACCGGTGAGAAAACTAACGATCCAGTTAACAAGACAAGGATTGTTACATATTGAGTCTAGCTTGCATAAAAGTTTGGAGTGAGTAACAGTATCAAAAGATTCGAAGAGGTCAAACAAAGTCATCGATGACGTAGGCATACTGATCACTTGATGCGCAGGTAGACAAGCCATGACTATCGTCTACCATGGAGATAGGGCTGTCCTAGCGCAAACAGAAGCTATCCACGTGCTGAGCAGGTTTCTGTGAAGCATTTAGGCCGCAGGTTTCCACAGCCGGCGCAGCGCAGTCAATGGCTGTATATAGCATCAATTTGGTAAGCATAAACAAAGCGCACTAATAATGTCGTCACCAAATTCTATCAACTGAGTAAAGGTGCTGTAATCACGACGAAAACCGTGTTGACAGCTACATAAAATATTGCTATTGCCAAGGTAGTCTGAAATATGCCTCTGTAGTATATGCTCCAACATTTTGCACGAGTAGGATGTTAGAGATATCGGCCTATAATTTAACAGACCATATCGCCAGATATAACGGAAGAACTAGTCCATACTAGTCGATAGTGATTTCTTGAATGTAAGCGTTAGGTAGCGACAACACCAAAGAGAACGACGAAGAAAAGCATTGGGAATCTCACCTGGACCGCAACTTTTTTTCATGTCAAGGTCTGAACCTTGACATGAAAAACATGTTTAACATGATCCGTGTTAAAAACACTTTCCTTGGAGACAAGGGCATCTGCAATAGGGGGATACACATCACTCCCGTAAGGAGGAATTTCGCGATTGTCTATTGTGAAAACAGATCGAAAATGCGCATTAAATGCTGTGCTAAGCTAATGTGATAAGCTAATGCTTACCATCTTAAGAACTTACGTTAGGAAAAACTGTGCTCCAGCATTTTCTAGAATACCTGCGAAATAGGTTAGTTCAGGTAACATTCTAGTAAAAATCAATGGTTTTCGTTGTCTTAACGCGAAATCAGTCTTAATAATATGAAAGCGCGCATAGCATGGATGTCACAGGCGCGCTTTAGGCGTCTCAATATGGAAATGCGACGGGACATGTGTAGTGATTTTCTAGTCATTCAAAGGACCTTTGTTTCTTAGTTTTCAGAGGAACAAAGCTTCGTCGCTGCCGTTGCCTCGCCCACTGAAGCCAGAAGCGCATGGTACGGGTTTTATACCCTGGCTCGAAGATGTCACAGGACCATGCTGACCGGTATCGGAAACGTCCAGAACAACGTCATCGATGACGTAGGCATACTGATCGCTGGGCGCGCTGGTAGACAAGCCATGACTATCGTTCACCAGGGAGATAGGGCTGTCCAGGCGCAAACAGAAGCTATCCACGTGCTGAGCAGGTTTCCGTGAAGCATGTAGGCCGCAGGGCTCCACAGCTGGCGCAGCGCAGTCGATGGCTCGATCGGCAAGGAAGAAAGACTGCGCAAGAAGCAGTGTGTGGATGAGCCTGCTGTCATCGTTGCTGTTGCCTCGTCAACACATCCACTCCAACCCATTTTTATAGCGAAGCCGTTTTCCTCTAGCCCCCGTATGCATTCCCAGGGGCGGTACCCTGGGCGGCTTACATCCGTATCGGGGATACGCAACGCCACCTTGACTGGCTCAAGGCCGGGGTGCTGCCTCCGTGACTTAAGCCGGACGCTCCGGCGGAAGCGTAGGAACGCTTCAGTACAAATCCGCATAATAATTGTGCACTTGGCTGACTTCTTTTTTTCGGCTCTGAGTGCTCTGAATAAAATTAGGCAGAAATATAGAAAATAGAGAGACAGGTGTTTTTTACAGGCACCGGCGTTCTATTCATTTATTCGTTAGAGTTTGCAGCTTCCGCTTTTTAGCCTTGTTGTCCTGGTCAGACACCTTGTCATTCAATCGCCGGCAGAAATTCTTTAGGAGAATGTTTGTACTGCACCACAACACATATTTCAGCACCACCTCACTCGTGTGTCCCTTTTCACAGACGTCAAAGTCTGAAGGCTCCTCATCGCTGAGCAGTTGGAGTGTCAGTTCCGTGGCCACTTGGCGCTGGTTTTGGACCTTTAGCTCACGTAACTTAGCTGCTCATTCAACTCGGATATCTTCTTGGCCATGTAGCGGAGGAATGTACCATCTTGATGCTCCAATTGCGGGTTCATCCCGAATGATGAACATATTGACCGAATGGTCCTTGGTTGTGGCATGATGATGCTCCCGTGACTGCGCATGTACTTGTATGCATGGGACGATATTGTAAAAAGTATACAGCAGTACACCATGAAGTCAACAGAGTAGCGGTGTCGTTCTTTTTTTGTTGACATCAGCTGCACTTGCTCGGTGAGCAGTTGAATTGCCGGGAAGTTATCGTCTCCTTGTGTTGCACATATTTTGCTCAGAAGAGAAACGACAGTCTCGCAGATGTCCATATCTGAGTTTTCAGAACTTGAACTCACGGCACTGTCGAACCCCTCGACTCCCTCAAGCAACTCCAGCAGCCGTCGTTTGCCGTCGACCGCTGACGGAACTAGCAATTTGGAGCAGAGCCGCTTCACTGGTGCTTTTGCGACATTTACTGTTAAGAGTTGGGTCTGCTTTTGTAACAACAGAGTATTTAATCCAAGGAGCCTCATCGCTACAAATGTGAGCCAAAATGACGTGTTCATTGCGTTCGATGACATGCCAAAATGTCAGCTGCTTACCTCGAACGAAGTTTGCCAATTCTTTCAAACCGCAAAGCTTGTCTGCTTCGTCCTCCTTCTGGGCAGTGATAATTGACTCCACAAGCACTTTCTCAAAGGCAGCGGAGTCTAAGCGCATTCGCTTGCTCTATGGGCCCACTCGTCTAGTCCCTTCTCTGGACAGGTAGCTTGGGTAATCGGGAAATACCGTCGGTACGGCATCAGGTCGAAGCCGTAAACGTGAGAGTGACGCTGTCAGTGTGCGGCCGGAGCCCTTGTCAATATAGCTTGTTTCTCGAACGATGTCTTCCGCTTTAGACTGACGCTCATACACCTAAACAAAATAAATACATCCTAGCATAAGTGCGGTTACTTGACATCGCGGGATATGTGTAACACATTTAGCCTTTACGTGTGACAAAGGAGTTGTACGTAAGCAAGGCTTGCAAACCAACGGTAGAAGCAACCTGCTCAGAAAATAATAAACATTCAAAATTTCTTACCCTGGAGTAAGCTGACACGATCAGGTTTTCACGTGTTATGGGACGTATCCACGCTTTTCTCACTTCGTCGGTTTTAGGGAACGAGAAGACGTGCACCTTGGGGCCTGTCTTGTAATTGCCATTGCATCGCGGCACACAACACTTCCCAGGCATTTCGCAGTTTCTTATAATTCTGCACAACCCTGTTCGGCACACATAACACGCGATAAACACCGATGTCAGTAGCCGTTGCCCGATTCACGCGCAGAAATAAAGATTCAAGCAAACAACCACGTTTTACAGCGACCACGTGCGTTTGACGGCACCGCGGACGTGCGTTAAAGCATGCCACTGCTGCCGCCGCCACGCCGGGGACCAAGGCCCCATGCCGAACACGTATGATCACGTGGCCACAGCAGCACCCCGGCCTGGAAGAATTTCCTCTAGGTGGCGTTGGGATACGGCGCATGGACTTATCCAAACGTAAGAGGCGATTGGAGGTTTGGTGGAAGAAAAGTAGGGAAACGACAAAAAACGCAGACGTACAAAAGCACAGTTCTCAATAGGGGATGAGAAAATTTGGTTGCGGGAGTTCATAGTGTTTTTTTTTTCTTTTTTATTGTTTAACCTAGGTAGGACATTAGGCAGTATAATAGCAATAGCTTGGTGGCGCAACCCACCACCCCGTTCCAAAGGGGACGCTCATAACATCCATCCATCCATCCATGGACAGGAATGGAGACAGGTAGGGGAGAGGGCGAAGTGTGTGGCGACAGCGCTGTAGCAATGGAGGTGGGTAGGGGGATAGGAGGGAAAGAGTGCGGGTACTGCTCCTGCGCACGTGCCCACACTCTTTTGTGGTTATCATGTCACGCGCGTCGGAGGTGCCGGCGCGGCTGCAGCAGCGGTTGCGGCTATTGAATGGGAGGTGCGGTGATCACGGCGGCGCTTGTGTCGGCGTAGTGTGGTACCGTATGAAAAAAAAATGCCTGATTTCATAATGCATGCAGCCTATATATGTAGCTTAAACAGCTTCGATGGTAATCCGTCTCCACATGAATGTGGCGACGAATTTTTAAAAAATTATTCTCTAAACTTTATTTTTATTATGTGAATAATTGACTTAGGTAAGCGTACTCCTGTGCAGACTCTATAGGCTGACTGGTGATTCTGAATTCTTGGTCCCTTGCCTGGCTATTGAACATTACCTTTGTCTTCTGCACACTAATATTCGACCGCACTCTTACCCTTTTCCGGTTAAGGTCCTCGATCATTTGTCGTAATTCATACCCGTGGTTGCTGAACAGTAGAATGTCATCTGCAAACCAAAGGCTGCTGAGATAATCACCGCCGATCTTCACTCCTAAGTCTTACCAGTCTTATAGCTAGAATACTTCTAAGCATGCAGTGTATAGCATTGAAAAGATTGAATCTTTCCAATGTGATTTATTGTGGAGAGCCAAGGCAGCTGTTGGATATTTGTAGATATTTCCCAAGATATTCACGTATGCCTCCTGTACTCCTTGATTACGGTATGCCTCTTTGAATGCCGGTATCTCTACTGAATCAATTTTTTTTTTCGCAATATGTGGAAGCCATATAGAGAGGCTGATTGTACTCCGCAGATTTCTCAATTGCATGATTGATGACATGGATGGGAACCATTGTAGAATATCCCTTCTTGAAGCCAGTCTATTTTCTTGGTTGATTGAAGTATTGACCAAATTCTATTGGAAATTATTTTGGTGAATATTTAATACAATACTGAAAGCAAGCTAAGGACCCTATAATTCTTAAATGCTTTAACGTCTGTTTTTAAGCAGAACACTTCTAATGTTGCGAATGTCAACGTTAAAATTGTTTCATATTAATGATGGGAAGAGTGTACATTCTTCGCAACCTAGTCAAGGAGTACTTATAATGTACGACTTGATTCTTTTCTGGCACCATCCGATTCGTATTCGACTCGATTCGCTTCTGGCGCTATTCGGTTCTTAGTCGATTCGGTCTCAAAAAATACTATTCGGACACCGGTAATTATTTCTCTGGTGAACCATTAATGGTACGGGCTACGTATGACACATTTCGCAGGAACAAAGTTTGAAATTCAATCGTTCACAATTCACTGAAATTGGTCAAATAGCATACCAAAGGCTTGCTCCAACGAAATTTTGGACCGCGTAAAAAAAAACAATAGTTTCAGATAGTGCAGGTTAGAGCAATAACCGTGCAAACTTTTATACGTTTCGAATATGAGCTGATGCGTCACGAAAAGCTCGCAAAAATATACGTTTTCGGCACCGAAACTGAAAAACAACGCCGCTATTACCGGTTGCCAGCGAAATTGATGCATGACCCAAAACAGAACTATAGCGCGGTGCCGGCCTCTGAGATTAAGCAGCGCCCGCGGCTGCCCGGCGCGCTGAAAGATAAGAGGCTGCGTGCTGCGAATTACGTCATATCCGCTAACCGCCTGGTGCAAGCGTCGTCAGCTTAGTGCTATTATTGAAAGGCTGCTACTAATAAGAAAATTGGACAAATATCTACAGCTTTGCCAAGATTATTATTTTTAATAATAGTAGTAGTAATAATAGTAATAGTCAGCTCTATTGTTTGTGTTTGAGCAAAATAAGATTGCGCGCCCACAGCCACAATGCGCTTGAGGGGCTGTGCCCGGCAGTTGCGGGTCTCGACGGGTGCAAATCAAAAAGCGAGAAGAAACGGAAAGAAAATGCCGACAATAGTGGTGTTTCAAAGCAAGTATGAGCGCTGTACACCAAATTAGTGCCTAAATATGCAGCCGATTAGTACAAAATATACATATAAATACACACGCACATGTACGCAATATGCATATATATGAATTCGCATACGCACCTGTAAATTCATATAGTAACACATAAATATACACAATAATCCCTGTATTAAAAAGCGAAAACATATACCAAATTCTTTACATTTTGGGCTACAATCTTAAAGTTACACCCTTTGGGGCTTGTACCACAACAATAATCATTTTGCCCGCATTTACTTTCCCTAACGCTGCGAGCTCGGTACTTCCAAGTTACGAACGAATTGTGCGTTATCAGCGTAAGGCAGCATTCTCAACAGAAAAGTAGAGAGCGCTGAGTTTTCATGAAAGGAAACGCAAGCAAGGCAGATGATGATTATCCTTGTGGGACAAGATAAGCCCCAAAGGCAGCAAACTTTTTTGAGAGCATACTTAATGAAAATAATAATCATACCGAGTACCAAGAAAAGCGTATACTACGATAGGTAATCGCGAAAAACTGTTACGTTGCAATTCTATGTAAGCGAAAATTGCAGCCAATGCTAAAGCTGGATATATTACATTCTTAAAAGTTTGCACCTCTGGGGCTTGTCCCACGACAATAATCGTCATCTGCCTTGCTTGCGTTTCCTTTCATTAACGCTGCGCACCCGGTACTTCCAGTTCACGAACGGCATGCGCGTTATCAGCGTGACATAGCATTCTCGACAAGAAAGTAGGGAGCGATAAGTTTTCAAGAAAGGAAACGGAAACATGGCAGATGACGGTTATTGTTGTGGAACAAGATAAAACCGAAGGGGTGTGAACTTTTTTAAGAGTGTACGAACCAAAAGGTTTGTGAACACGGGCCCTGGCTTCGAACTGAGGCGAACTGTCCTTAGCACTATCATAAAACCATCTATTCGCTATGCAAGATGCCCCGGGTTACTTGCTCGCCTGAGTTTGCTCGACGGCAGTCAGTGAACAACAATAGCGCGGAACGCGCGAAAGCAGCTGACAATAAAATGTCAAGATAAAGCCACGTATGTCAACATGAACACACCTTACGCAAGCCGCTTTCTCGTTTCAAACATAAATTGTTATGAATGCAATATTGCGATACAGTGACTGTCCAACTAGACAGTGGGACAGTCACTGTATCACGAAATTGCGGTATCTATAGGCTCGATATCTACACACTAGGCGTAAGCCGCTTGCCACAACATTCTGGGGCGCGTCACGGGCGTGTCTCGTCTTTCGGACATTATCTGTCCACCATCGAATGAGAACAATGCACACGTGATGCATATCCACGCCAACCCTTTCTTTCGAAGGCGTTAATAGACAACATTTTTTGATACGAAGGCATCAAATGGCCCATTGATCGAAAAAGCTGGCGTGTGTAGCAGCGAAACGGCCCCTAAGTTTTCATTGGCTGCGACGCCACGTCACGCGCGCGCCTCGACGGAGCGAAACGGGCGAAAGGGCACAGCTGCATCGCTGGCGCGCCGGGTGTTGAAGGAGGCATATAGAGGGCATCGCCGCGACGTCGCCATCGCTCTCGGGAGCCTGTGTTATCCGCGCTTTCCTTGTCCGCGCAAGCCTGCGTTCTAACTTGGCCTCAATAATCGCTATAAAGAAATTAATGTAAAAAAAAAGCAGAATAAATTCGAAAGCAAAAACTTTGGTGGTAGTGAGTTTTTTTTTTTCGTTGTGATTCAACATTTTTCTTATAGAGGTACATAAGTAACCTATAGCCACTCGTAGGTATTAGTTCATGTTCCGCAGTCATCTTTCTAAGCAGATTTTGCCGATCAAAATCGGGGCGCTCAGAAGCCGAGTGTCGCACCCACCGCGCTAAACCAGCGCCTCCTAGATAGCAGGCATGTACTCTGCTTAATGAAATCATGCTACTTGGACGGAAATTTTTATTTCGAAACCCGGCGTGACGGAAGCGGTGACGTCAAAATCACCGCGGCTTACATCGGGAGCGTCCCCATTAGATTGTGTGGCAGTCGGGCAAGGTAACATGACGTCACAGATCGAAGTGCACCGGCCTTGTGCTACCTAGGAGGCGTTGTCCAAGAATTCCATCGCGCTCGCTTGCCCGTGAGGAGTTCATAACTAGAAGGACCAATCAGCGGCGTTCAATTGGACATTAATGCTTTCACATTCACAACTCGTAAGGAGAGCTTAGGTGTCCTCGAATTTTCCCATAACTTACTTGTCCATCTTGGTAATGGACTGGGTTGAATGATAAATAAATGAAAGAAGGCACTGACGATTTGACCACCTGATCGACTCCTCCTTTTTCGGCCGCCCATGAGGTAACGCCCAAGAGATGATGACCCAAGAGTGAATCTAGATAAGCCAATCAAACTGGACGCGTGCCGAGGATTGAGTTTCATGCCTAGACACCATTAGCTCACTAATCTGAGGGCTTCGCCAGAGCTCGCGGAGATCCAGAACTTCGCCAAACTCGGGCCTTCCTGCATAAGACCCCTGGTTCTTTTTTTTTTCTTTTTCCGTTGCGAGTCAACAGTTTTTCTTATACAGGTACATAGGCAACCTATAGCCACCCGTAGATATTCGTTCATGCTCCGCGGTCGTATTTCTAAGCATATTTTGCCGATCAAAATCGGAGCGCCTCCCATTTGTGGCCAGTGTCGCCGAAGGCCCGTATTCGTCCGATGAAATGTGGCACTACGGCAGCATGCCCTTAGCGCATGCCTACAAAGTGCGTGCCAGGTGCTTGTACCTCTGACTTGGGTACAAGTGAACTACGGCGAGAGCAACCCAAGGACCGGGAATGGCCTGGAGAGTGTTGACTGACGGGCCGCCGCGCTCGCTCAGCGCGTGGTTGTCATCAAAGGGTCCATCAGTCAGCGAGTGCGCGCAGCTGCATTCAGGCGCCGGGGCCCCGCATGGCTGGAGGCGGGAGGAGAGCGTCGTCGACATGAACGAGGTGACCTGCATTGGCCCGGTGACCTGTCGCGCTGACGGTGCAGAAATAAAAAGACGCAAAACGGGACAAAAACGAACCTGTTCCCGTCCTGGCTTCGGCCGCTGCTGCTCGCGCGGACGGACGGCCGGCCCACTGCTCCACCGACATGCTGCTGCTCCTGCTGTGCGCTCTGCTCGCCTCCGCGACTACGCGCGGCGCCGAACCTCCGCAGGGAGCCGACGGCAAGGTGCACTTCGACGGGTAAGCCGTGCACCGCTCGGCGGCGCACGCGCGCGATGAAACGCGTTTGTTTTTCGCGCAACCTCCTCCAACCTCGCGATGACGCCTCTCCTTTCGCGCCTTTTGGGGAAAGCCAGGAGGCACGGATGCAACGTAACGCGAGCACGCATGTTCAGGCGCATGTTCAGGAGCTGTCAATTCGTATTCATTGCTGGGAACCTCGGGTAGTACGTCTATAGTCCGCGCCACGCCTTTACCGCGTGTTCTGAACTCAGCCTTACTGTTCCAGTGCGAACATGCTTTACCATAGACATACAAACTCGGGGTCATACTTCCACACTTCAACAGGATACACATTTAAGCGAGGAGGCGTTTGCGCCAGACGCACTCTACTAGTTCCTATTCTTCTTCTGCACTCGTGTAGTGCAGTGCATACGTGCCTATGTACATAAGCATTCAATCCGCGTTGCACATCGACAAGGATTACAGGAGCGTGGTCGTGCCTTACCTTGTCAAAGTCGTGTGATATGTGTGGCCTATAGTTCTATCAGACGCCTGTGTACAACCTTTATCGCCTCAAAAAAGTGCTGGAGAGCATACGCTCGTCTTCATTTGACTGCTGCAGAGCGACACCTGTATACGAATGGAGCACGTTTGTGCACGCTATATCCATAAGAAATCACTGCTGCAGAAAACGCCTCGACGTACCACGTGCGGATAGACCACGGCCGCGACGTCGAGAAATTCGAGCGCACGGTACTCAACCCAGTTTAACTCGGCCATGACTGTGCGGAAGGCTCACGACCATCATCATGAAAGCAGTAGACGTTGCGTGTTCTGCAAGAACGTCAAAAACTATAGGTTAGTCTTAGATGACGACCGCCTCCAACTCTACTGCAGCCTATGGCATATATATATGCAGTCAGCATGGAAAAGTCAATGGCATGGTATACCCAATTCTCTGTCACATGCTACTCATGGTGCTCCGATCTAAATGCAGTATGGCTGCAGAGTTCGCCAAGTAGCGATAAATTTGTTGACGGCAATAAGTAGAGTGCAAAAGCATTTTTGCTTGTGAACTGGTATGTGTGTATACGTATGTAGAACTGGCTGGGCTCTTTCTTGTTCTTTTTTCCCGCCATGATATATGTCTGCTTGCGTGCGCGTGTGCGTGTTTGTGAGCAGTGTGACTGTACACAGTTTATTAATTAGTAGCCGCAAATTGCGGAAGACAGATTAGGCCATGTTTGCTTAGGAGAAATTCTAAGACTAACACGAGTTCCCACAATCCGTGACCAATAAGGCATCCCATTTAGTATTTCCTAAAAGGCTTTACGGGGACCAGGAATACGTAGAATTCCAGTGTGTTTTGTTTCATAGAGCAACTTGTCTCAAAAGCTGGTGCCAGCTTTACGGACACTCCTTGAGTGCCTAACTGCAGCTTCGATTCCACCATCTCAACATGCTCTCTGCAAACAACATTCTCTCCTAACTAACATCTAATAAGTTAATGTGGTAATCATGTAATGCAATCAGGATTCCACAGGGAAACAATATCTCCCTCTTCAAGTAATCCAGCCGAAGCGGCGGGATTGCAGTATCTGTGACATGTGATTCTCGAATAACAAGCGTGAAAAGAAAGCAAAAACAAAAGAACGATCAGCATATTTGATAAAAAACAAAGTGAAGCTTTATGCTTCAGTGCACTGAAGCTGTACTAATGAAGAGGTTGCGCGTTCATCAATGTTTTGAACCTAGATTACTGAAGTTTACCTCACATAATACATGCAGCTCTCGCATCTCATATGTCACGCCAATGCATAGGGTTTATTTTGTCGACTGTGTTCGGCGAGTTTCGCTCTGTTGTGCCTTAAGCACAACAGAGCGAAACACGCACACAGCAGACCAGGATAGCGCAAGCCCGCTGTCCATCAAGCCAATCAATGCGCCATATTGCGCGATCCTTGTCTGTTGTGTATTTAAATAGGCGAAATCTTCCCAATAAAATTTACTTGCGATTTAGCGCTTGTCCTGTGCGTCGGTGTCTTTCTCTTGTCCCGTCTTGAAACTGCGCTTACCAGTATTCATTTATTAGACTGCAGTGTTATTACTAGCATCAGTAAACGACATCATTTAATGAAGCGAATGATCAGCTCATTACACGAATCTGTAACACAGGGAACGCAATTGCAGGTTTTCCTTACCTTTCTGTTTGAATCAATGAAACGCAGCTGAAGCTGCGTTTGACGTCTAGTGGCGCCAGTGACATAATTCTATTTTCATTTTGCAATTTCTCACTCATTCTCACACAGTCTAAAGAATGTATGAGAACCTCTATTATTGAGCGTTTATGTAAATTGCGGCACAAGAATCGGAACCGTATTAGAAGATGTTTAAGTAGTTGGAGTTCCCCTGCACAAAAACAATGTTGCCCATGGAAAATAATTCCCGAATTACTGTCAAAGTCGCGATCGCGGAAAACTGACTACTACCTACTCGTCTTAGACAGTCAATTGGATGCCACGATATTCAATTCGAAATTCGAGAAGTTATAACATTCGTACACCCTTAATTGTGATTTCTATCTTGGGGACTTACCGCATAAAATTAAATTCATTTCAGTATGAGCGCTAAAGCAATGTATGGGAGAGACAATAACTGTGTGCGTTCTGACATCGAAATACACCTCATGCCTCCATATACACCTTGATCAGAAATCGACCAACAAATGCTAACACGACGGCGGTGCAGTGTTCGTTTCGGCTAATTTATTGTTGCTTTTTTTCGAAATCGATAATCCAGAACAATCAGGGAAACAAAGTGGATAGATTTCTAGTAACAACCATGAATGAACCATAAACAGACAATGAACTCAAGGAAAGCATTAGAAAATTAACTTTTAGTGCTCAAATGCAGAGTAAATTATGAATGACGGTTAAAATTGCGATAAATGTCACATTTTAACCAGAAAGAAGAGAAATGAGAGTGCAAGAATAGAAAACTAGCCGCCTGTGACCTGCCGCCATGGTCGTGAGTGGCGCTGAGCCCCTACGCCGGCGCGCGCATCGAGGCACCCTATCCCAGGGTAGACTCTCAGGCCCGGAAAGGACCGGTCACGGCGTGGGCCATGGCGAAAGGAAAGGAAAATTTTCCTTCCTCCATGGTGTGGCCCCATAGAGCTTCATATTACTATGTGTGTGGGCCAAGTAAACAAGAAACCAGCTTGGTTTCGCCAGGCCCCGCACACTCTCAAGTTCAACAAATGGCCACAGATGGCGAAAAAAATGTACTCTGCGACGCTTCTAAAAAACAGGCATTGTACAGAAATTAAAAACATTCTCCCGTGAGCGCAATATCTGCAGCTATAGGCGCCGTAGTAAGCGCAATTTTAACCTACAAACTTTCTCCGACACTAATGGAAGCGTTTTTATTACATGTGACTTTATCGCAGGGCTAGCTTTAGTGCCACGTACATAAAAAAAAAAGTTGCAGTTTCGCCCGAAAGGCGAAGCATCGATTGCGATGACAAATTAGTGCACAGCTATACGAAGTAAAGATAGATGTAGTTTTATCGGCCGTATGAACTTGTAAACATAAGCATATTAACAAAATTAACAAGCATGGTGTCACGCGCGCAAGCAAACATGAACAGACCTCACTCGACGACCGTGGGGACTCGCTGTCAGAACGCTGCAGTGAGGAAACGCGGCAGCAGCGCCGAGCGAATTGACGTTCGTGCAGCCACTCGAATCAACGCGAAGTACGCCGCGAAAACATCGCAGCGCGGACTCCGTACCCGTCGCAGATGACTTTCAAGATACAGCGGCCTGGCCGCGGGCGTGCGGCCGCCCAGGCCACCTGGAGTAGAACGCGCGCCCCCTCCTTGCCCTCGCGCAGGCAACGGCTTTCCGCCGTTACGTGCGCGAGATTGAGCGGCGATCGCCGGCTCACCGTCGCAAGCTTTCACGCGCACATGCACCGTACGGTGCGCGGCGACGATTTTATTGCCCTTGGACCTTTTTTTTTTCGTTTCTTTTTCAATAGCGCGCTGAAAAACAAACGCTCTTATTGCCTTTCATGAGGAATTTTCGTCTTCCGAAGGTATTTGTTTTCGCTTGTGTCGCAGGTATACAGTATACAGGCTGTACCCGAAGGATGTGCAGCAGCTGAAGTACTTGGCTGATCTTGAAAACAGCGAAGTCGATGGAGTACGTATGATCCTTTAAGTTTGTTTGCAAGGCTATTCGTGCCAGATATGTAAATAAAGAAAAGGCTATAAGGGTAGGTATAGTGAGACAGAGAGAGAAACTTGCATTTCATTTGCAATCTCGCCGCGCCAAGCGATCACGGAGTCCCGTGCAACTGCACTTGGCGGCACTCCGTGCCCGAGCGAGCGTTGGTCCTTGATCCAACGCTAACTCTTGGGAAAGCCACAATCTGCGTCCGGTGGAGCGGGTGCTTCGCTTTTTGTAAGCGAAGCTTTATTTGGTGGAGCTGGACGGCTTTTGAAGGTTTGGTGGTTGGAGAGGGGTGTGGTGCAAAGGAGGAGGTTATATGTAGGGGCGTTAATAGGGCTCGGTGCCAATTGATTGGTTGCGTCAGTGATGACGTCGTTCGTGCCGCGGCGGATGCACAACAGAGTTGGTATAACGTAAGTATTCTATTCTAATGGGCTATTAACTTTCGCTGTTCGTCCGTGGTTATCATGGGGATCGGCCGGCCATGAACGATGGGTGAAACGAAAGGAATAGAATTGAGCGGAAAGGAATCCTCATATTATAGCGGCCCTGTGTCTGGTTGCGGCAGACGAAACGGGCTCTGGGTTCGCACGTTGTATAACGCTACAGAGATTGCTACAAACGGAGCGGCCAGCCGGTCGATCATGCAGTGGAGTGTGACACAGCACGGGAAGCAGCAAAAAGACGAAAAGCTGGATAGGGGCGAGAGACGGACAAGACAATCGAACAACGCTAAGCGTCGCTTAGACTTCCACAATTTCAGCATAATTTTACGTAATCACCACGGGCCCTCCGTGGTCACGTGATAGCATCAAATGAAATCGCGAGCGGGGAGGCGGCAGCCGGGACTGAATGAGGTTCCTCCTACGGTACCGCGTTCCTCCTACGGTACCGAATATAGTGTCGTCGCTTCTGCTTTTCGTTAAAAGGTGCACGTGTGCAATGAGTTCGTCTAATTTCTATTTTAAAAATCAGTAAAAAAATAATAAAGAAAGATCAACAAAGGTAGTCGTTTACAATATGATGGCGGATAATTGTAAGTCTTGGTCGCTGTGCGTGACGTAAATATGATAATGCGACGCAGTTCGACTTCTGGCTGGAGCCGTCACGTGTGCATCGATTCGTGGACGTGAGTGTCTCACCGAACAAGCAGCGCCAGTTCCTCGACCAGCTGCACTGGAGGGACATTCAAAGCGAGGTGCTCATTCGTGACCTCGAGCAGTAAGTGGTCATTTCAAAAAAAGACACAAAAAAAAAGCGGGGGTAATGTGGAGGGGGGGGTAGTGGGTGAGAAAGCGCTTTTTGGAGTAGGCGTGACGGGGCACTGTGTAGACATTTTGCAAAATTCTGAAAGTTGACTTCTTCACATAGGTTTTTCAGCCTCACCAAGATTGCGAACTTCGTGTTAGGAGCGCGCGCAAGCTCATGCAACTGCTTCTTGCCGCCCTGCCTTTGGAACTTCCGGCACGTTACCCTCAGCTCCGACAGTGGCACGTGTCATGTCAGCTATCTTCGTTAGTACGATTTTGTTGTGTGACGAAGCGCGCCTCTGGGAATTAGCATAATTCAGCCAATGTTCCTTCCGCCGTTTTCCCTCACGAAGTGGTGAAATTACCCGCCGAAGAATTCCGGGGTTTTACGCGCCAAAACTACGATCTGGTTATCAGGCATGCCGTAGTGGGCGGGCTCCGGATTCATTTTTACCGCCTGGGGTGCTTTGACGTACACTTGAATCGAAGTACCACGAGCGTTTTTGCATTTCGCCCCCATCCAAACGCGGCCGCGCGGCCCTGATCGAAGCCGTGACCTCGAGCTCAGCAGAGCTACGCCATAGCCACTAAGCTATCGCGGGCTAAACTACCCAGCAAACTCCTACTAAAGAAGCCCATGGATATTCTACAACCCGCCGTGGTTGCTTAGTGGCTTTGGTGTTGCGTTGGAGCACGAGGTCGCGGGATCAAATGCCGGCCACGGCGGCCGCATTTCGATGAGGGCGAAATGCAAAAACACCCGTGTACTTAGATTTAGGTGCATGTTAAACAACCCGAGGTGGTCGAAACTAACCCAGAATCTCCCACTACAGCGTGCCTCATAATGAGATCGTGGTTTTGGTACGTAAAGCCCCATAATTTTTAATATCGCACAAGACACGGCGTAAGTTATTTTACTTTTCTTTATTGCTTTTGTTTCTGAAAGTATACTGCAGGCCTTAAGAGCCCCCCCCCCCCTCCCATGCAGGAGGGTCTTCATGCAAAACATTACAAAAATCCGATATTAAATGCGGAACATGGAGACCTTAATTTACATTTCTTAGAAAAAAAAATGGCTGAGGTTTAACTCTTGCAGAGCTAGTTATCATGAGCCAAAGGTCTGTTTCACTTGGTTTGCAACGACTATGCACGCAGTGTTTCATCAACGTTAGGCCACAGTCTTCCACACACGTTATACACACGCTACCTAACGGTTTGTCCGTGAAGTCGCGGTGAAACCTGGCCGTCGCAGTCGAGCTTGCCGCCGGCCAAAGGGTGCGGTTCGTCAAACGTTCCTCGCTTCTATCCACGGCTTCGTCTCCTTCTTGTTCGTGTTGCTGAACGACAGCCGCAGTTGCAGTAGCTGTGATCTTGGCACGCTTCCACGCTTGGTAAGCTTCTCTATAACGTGCTAATCTGGCCTCCCTTTGCTCCGGTGTTTCAGTAGGCAACTTTGCCTTTGCTTGAGATTTCGCAGCCAGCCGTCTAGATAGCTATATCTACCGGATGATTGGATTCAGCCTGTCGCTTGCGCTGAAGCGAACGCACAGACGGCCCAGCCGGCGCGCCATCCATGGCGAGTCTGAGCGACAAAGCGCCGGCGAAGCAGCCGTTAAAGGCGCGTTAATAGACCGACGTTATCGGCGCGCAGGCGAGCGTCGCTCGACGCTGGCAGCGTCGGAGCGCGTTGGCCGCGCACGGTTACGTTGACTGCGCCAGTGTGTCGAACCATAGGTCGAACTGTAGACGCTGTTGTTCTCGCCAACATGATGTAACGTCTGCACGCGCTCACTCTACTTCGGACTATATTTAGCCCTTTAATGCTCGCCTAGTCAGGTGGTACCACCGCGTTGAGGCTCTGAGCGAGCGCAGCTGCGACGCCTCTCCGCAGCGGAGCACGTGGCGTGACGTCACACCTGCTACACTTGCGCTCCAGCGGCTCAAGGTCAATGCGACGCGGTGAATGACCTTGAGAGACATGGCATAGTAGAGCCTTCGCTTTAAAAAAGAACACTGAACAGTCACGAATAATAAAGATTCTTCGCATAAAACTGTGACTGAGAGGACTTGCGATACCAAATCCAGGACTCTGTTGGATACGGTTCTGCTGATGGACGTATTCTTGCTCATCAGTCACTCCTTCAGATGCACGTTGTCTAACTAGCGGTAAAAAAAGACGTAGATTATATGGTGATATCACTTGAATTTGCTGCGGCGCAGTATTGTGGCACCATCTAGCATGCAGTGGGCTACTGACATCTGTTGTCTCTGGCATTGCGGTGCACACGTTTGCGTCTTCTGCATTTTTTTTCTGCATGATTATACATATGATGGACAAAAAGCTCCGGAGAAGATGGCACCGCGCCAGTGCAAACAAGTATACCTTTCTATGGCAAGTAAGATCTTGCGCAGTCATAAATCTCAGAGGCACATATGACACGTAAGATGCTTCAGGTAGTGGATTCACGAACTGTAACTTGCTATCGGAAGTAAAAACAATAAATATCCAATAGAAAAGTACGTATTGTCAGCAACAAACTTAACGCATCAATTTAGGGCGACCTAACACACGTACTTTCGTTTCCGCCGTCTCCAGTTCGCGTATCCTCGGCACAACTTGGTCCTTTGCGCTTAGATAAGGGCACGTATACCACCTTTAGTCACCACGTGCGCAGCCCCGTGATACCGTTGTAATCTCAGGGTGGCCGCAATGAGATTAGAAAATGATCCACAAGGACTGGGAAGAAAGTACATATATTACTTAAGTAGAATATGCTACTGCGTGAGTTGGTTGAAGTCTATATCTAATACTTACTTCCGCAGGAGAAAATACTGATAGGGCGCTGTGAGTGTACCAAACGGAAGCCGTTACAAACGCTTAAACGTTGTGTTTGTGTGCTGATGCCTTTTCCAAGCGCAAAGTGACCTTTCTTTTTAACCTTCTATTTCAGAGAAATAAACAACTCTACAATGAGTAGCAGTGATGTCCCCGATTTGAGAAGTCCTCGAAGCTTCTTTTCCGACTACCAACGTTTGAACACCGTAAGTGTGAACACGAAGTCAAAGCATCATAGACAACCTGTATATTTGTAAACAAAGAGGGCTCTCGATGTATTGTGATTTCTAAAGTACAGATGACGTGGGTATGCTAACTAGCAGCAAGACAGTTGACGTTCGGTAAGGCTTGCGCCAGGGTTGGCTCTTGTTACCTCTGCTTTTTATTATGCACACGATAGGTACGGAAGGAATGCTAGAATCAAGTACATAGTCTAAACGAGACGGCATGGAGGTTAAGCAACGTCTTCCAAGTGTGTTATTTTCTTTACGGATAGCTAGAAAGATATTCAGCTTCCGGCATATATATTCGCAGAGCGGAGGGCAACGCTTTCGGATTTAGGTATAGTAGAAGAAATAAGGCTACAATGACGCTTGTGACCAGACAACCACAACACAGAGAAACGAAGCAGCGAGGATTGAAAAGTACAAATATATAGGGGTATGTAAACCAAAGAGAGGAGGAATAAGATGGAAAAGCATGAACAAATATTCAAAGCGAAAGGCAAGAAAAACGCATCCATAATGAGGCACGACATGTATTATGTATTGCGAGGCGCGTGGTAAGGGATTATAGTTCCTGGACTTACTCTCTAAAAAAGTTTATACCCTTTCGGGCGTATCTTGTCCTCAAACAATAACCGCCAGCTGTCTAGCTCGCGTTTTCTTTCGTGAAAACTCTGCGCTCGCTACTTTCCTGTGTAGAATGCTATGTCACGCCGATAACTCGCATGCCGTTCGTGACCTGGAAATACCGGGCGCGCAGCGTTGAAGACACGTGCCCGAGACGCAAATTACATACCTCCTCCCCTCCGCAGCAACAATATAATCATTAACCGTCTTATCGCAACGAAAGTGCTATAGAAGAAACCGGCGAAGAAGATGCACGGAGAGAGAAATCCTGAGAGCATAAATAATAATAGTAATAATATAAAAAAAAGAGGCGCTATCACCCGAAGGGCGAAGCACTGAAAGCGAGAACAAGGTCAAGCGTTGCAATGAAGCTCCTCAGACGCTGTTTTGAGACTAGGCGGGTTGGCTCGACCACTGATGCGCAGCACAAGAAGCGCCTTGACAACTACCGGGAGTCTCACGACGCTGGCCTGATGAGGAGCGTCGCACCTTGATGACGCTCGAGATGAGACCACGGTGGATGGCACCGAAGGAAACCCGTCGGCGTTTGTAGGTTAAAGTTTGCTTTCGATTGCTCTCAGGCTACTGTTCTACACAACGGTGTGGATATATGCGCGCAGCTTCGAAGTAGGAACGCTAGTGCCTGTGCGCGAAACGCTCATGCCAGCAACGCAAGGCACAATACTGCGCTGCATGCAGAGCAGATAGAGTGGAGTCTGGTGGTGCATGCATTCACTTAGCTTCGTCGTTTTTGCATCCAAACGCATCTCCGGGGTCACGCGCGTGCCGCGCATGCGCCGTCAATAGTGTGAGAGCACGATGGCGGCGACGGTGCTGACGCGTCTTGAGTGTCCGTACAATTGCTCTCGCAATAATAAAAAGCCCACTGCAAGCTTGCGTCGTCGACGCGCCAAAGGTGAAAAACAACGTGCTGCAATTGAGTTACAAACATGCCCATGAGACAGAAGGTTGACGTCGCGAAGCGGCGTGCGCCGTCAGTGGTACGAATATTGAGAAAGATAAAGAAAAAGAAATGTTTCCGAAATCGCAAGGCGGAACAGCATCCGGGCGATGCAGCGGATCTATATGTCCGGTGTTTCTGCGAAGATATGAAGCAATTTTCAAAAATTGCGAGTGGCAAATGGCACAATTCTAGTCCTTGAGCTTGTGCACTGGAAGAGGCGGACATTACTTGAACGATAAATAGAAATGTGTAATCAATTACCAAACTAATTACTAATTAAGTTCTTAACTAATTACCTTACTGCACACATCGCAATGTGCAATGTGTAGCCGGTGAGACTGCAAGGTAATTTCATTTGAATTCTGTGGTTGACGCCATTTTCGAGGTATGCGCCACTAAACTTGCAGTAAAAGTGCACTGTCGTTCCACTTACCTTTTAACAAAAAGCCCTTTTATGTCTAGAAGCCCATACGTAACTGAACAGCTAATGTATTTTTTTTTCGCAAAGTTTGGCAACTTATGTTTACGAACTGCATGGTGTCCACCCTCAGAATTCGTTCCAAATGCATCCGCCTTGCGAACTCCCCGTCTACAATTTGTAAATTGTAATACCGCAAGGTAATAAGCTAAAAACATAAGTGATTATTTGTTAATTAGTCAAGACACACAAGTATAGTCCGCCTATTTGAGCAATCCAGCTCAATGATTAGAAATGTGCTATCTGCCACAGACGATTTTTAAAAAATTGGTTATAGTCTTCGCAGAAACGCCCGGTATATTCAGTACTTCCCGTTCGCCTTTAGCCGTTCGCTTTAGCATCCGCAGAGCCCGGAACCTTGGCGCCTGTCTGTCGCGCGATACGGGCTGCACCAGCCGCGTTGGCTGCGTTGGCTGCGGTGGCTGGTCAAAAATGGCGGCGGCGTACAACGGAAGGTTAGACATGTGGCTAAAACGCCTCAACGAAGAATAGCTGGCGGAGCGATGCCCTATAAGTGCCGAACTGGCTCGACAAGGATATACTGCCCCAATATAGATATATATATATATATATATATATATATATATATATATATACACACACGTAAATAAAACCATTCTGCCAGAGCGATAAGCAGACGTCTCCTATTTCTTGATGAGACGTCTCCTATTCCGGAGACTGTCCTAAGGAACGGGACAGTCTCAGGTTATTCCGAAAAAAATTCAGTTTTGTTTGGCATTTAATGCATCTTTAATGCGTACGCGCCGCTTCGACGTGGTGAGTTTCCGCGGCTTTCTTAGATGGCCTGACAGAAATGAGCAGCCGGAAAACTTTTGACAAATAGTGGAGGACTAAGGGCCAAAAAAAAAAAAGAATCTGTAATCAGAACTAAATATTTTTTGTTCCGTCTAATTATGCATAATCAGTGCGCACACGTCATATCGATTTCGCGATTTTCGGGACATCGTGTGACACGCAGGCGAAGCGGGTGTAGCCCGAAAGTTTTTTCGCCAATCGTGGATGGCTGATTACAGAAATGGAATATAAACAGTTTGGAGTAGCTTTACGTTATATCGCCCCTGATATACGTAGTTCCATTGATTATCTTCCGGCTCTGAATGACCATACCCCTCTTCATTTCACGGTGGATCTACCTATTAAGCATCGTCGCAGTCATACTAAATATATAGAAGATTATAGAGCTGCTGATCTTGAGGCTATCGATCGTGAGTTATCTGCGTTCATGGGTGAAATCATGCAGAGCTTTTCTGAGCGGTCTGTCAACACCAACTGGAAGCTACTCAAAGACAAAATTGCATCCCTCATAAAAGCGTTTGTTCCACTAAGGCTGGTAATGTCCAATAAGCACGCGCCTTGGTTTAACCAGTTCCTGAAAAAGTTAGCGAGCAAGAAGAAACTAATGTTTCGTTCTACAATCACGCTGGGATACATATCGTTTAGTAAATGCAGATTGTAAAAAAAACACCGAAATCGGCAAAGGAGATATTTTTTTTTAAATAATGCCCTTCCTTTTATGTTTGGATGATCACAAACAAAAGCGATACTCGTGATATAACACTTAAACCACCGGACGTAAAATTAATCCCCAACGAAAAATGATTCAACGTCTTAAATGCTACGTTTTCTTCGGCATTCTCTAGCGATTACAGTTTTGCTATTCATGAATACCCTACATTTGAATTTATCCCGATGCATTCAATTTGTTTTGATTTGACATGCATTGTTAAAATAATGTAGAACCTAAAAATATCCTCGTCATCTGAAGTGGACATCAGTTCTATGTTTCTCAATAATACTAAAGTATGCAGCTCCTTCATACTCTCAAAACCATTTGAGCAACCACTATTGAACCAACGACCAGTATCAATAACCACCATACCATACGAAATCACGGCACATGTTGTTTCCTCTCGTATTTCCTCTCAACTTTGTAGAAGACAATTCATTTTTTTAGTAATGATCAACACGGATTCCGCAAACAATTTTGTGTGAAACTAAACTTTTGCGTTTTACTCATGACTTACATTCCGTTCTTGGCCGGAGGTCCGTTACAGACGGTATATTTTTAGATTTTTGTAAGGCATCTCACAAAGTAACGCATAAATGCTTCTTTGCTAAATTGCACAGTTTTAATTTGGATAGTAAAGTTGTTGCCTAGTTGCAAGGTGCGCTCACAAATCGTTCCCACTTTGTAAAAGCTAATAACACCGAGTCCTCTTATTAGTCACTTACTTCAGGCGTACCACAAGGCGCCGTAATACGTCCTCTGCTCTTTGTGATTTTCATAAATGACTTGTCCACGAACATAACGTCTTCCATTAGTCCTTTCGCCGATGTCTGCGTCATTTATAGAAAAATTAAGTGACTCAAATTCAGTTATCCTGTAGACTGATATTGACTGGGTTTATGAATGGTGCCAGTTATGGAACATGAAATCAAACATTAACAAATGCAAATTTATCCGTATTTTTCAACAACAGATTAGTTACCGAGCCTATCACATTGAAATAAAAATGATTTGGAATTGGTATGCTCATAGAAATACCTTGGTGTGCACACCTCATATAACTCATCTCGGAAAACTCACATTGATTACATAACTGACAATACCAGTCGTACGTTAGGTCACCTCCGCAGAAGTTTTCCTCGGGCCCGTGCACGCTTACATTACTGCTTGATAACACGTTGGTCCGCACTAAACTTGAATATGCAGCAGCTATGTGGGATCCTGCTTTCGAGTCACTTATAGCAGGCTTAGCCGGGGTACGAAACCGTGCATCACGTTTCATTCTTTCCAACTATCATCGCACCGCTATAGTGTTTACAGCTATGAATGTCACCTTATTCTTACCCAGCCTTTCTCATCCAAGAAAAGTTTCCTGCCGTTGTTTATTTCATAATCTTTATCATCACGATTCATTATCTAAGAATAGTTAATAACAAAACCACCCGGCACTTCCACGTGCATTGATTACTACCACAAAGAAAGTATTCCATTCTCGAATACTAAATGTTATTATGACTCATTTATTCCTTGCACATGCTTGTGCTGGAACCGCCTTCTACAGAGTGTTGGGGCGCTATAACGTAAACCTATTCCAAACTTTTCTATTCCAATTCTGCAATCAGCGCATCGCGATTGGTCAAAAACTTTTTTGGACCACCTCCAGTTCACCTGTCTATCACGCGACGTCACGAAATCCGCGATAGCTCCCCATCTGATATGACGTGCACACACTGATTATGCACGATTTGACCAAAAAAAAAGAAAAATAGATATTCATGCTTCGACGCCTTTTTGCCATTAGCCCTCGGTTATTGGCCAAAAGTTTTCGGGCTGCACTCACTTCACCCGTTTCTCATGTGACGTCACAAAACCGCAAGAACTTACCAGGTCAAAGTGACGCGTACGCGTTAAAGATGCATTAATATGCCGAACAAAACTGAATTTTCTTCTGAATAGCTGCAGACTGCCCCGTTCCGAAAGGAATAAAAAATTGCTGCCGCCGATCGCTCCGGCATTGGCTACTCGCCCTTGCCGGAGAGCATGTGTTTATTTGCGTGTAATAAAACTTTTTGCGTGGCCGTGTAACATATTCGAGAACTTTCGGCACGTTTACGACCTCATTCTGCCAACTCTTCTTTGCTTAGGATCCGTTTTAGCGTCATTATTAAGCTTCCGTTGCACGCCGCCGCGATTGTCGATGAGCCACCGCAAGCTAAGTAAGGGAAAGCGGACCAATCGCAGACGCCGGCACCACCCTCTTCATCCGGTTATCGACATTCAGTGCAGTGGCTCTGCCCCATCGAATCCCTCGCAACTTGAGCGTGCTCCTCGCCTCCTGTGAGCCAATTAGATAAGACAGTCCGCTCATTGCAGGCAATGTTATTCGTTTTTCAAGCAAACAAAACTGGCCTCCTATGAAAGAGAGAAGCATTTGATTGGTCTTTTCAGACAACCCTGCGGGTGACCGCCCGATGCTTGCGTCGGCAGTTACGCAAATTTGACGTCAGGAGATTGGAATAAAAACGCATTGGAATAGTTTTACGTTGTACGGCCCTTGCTGCCATTAGAGACATTAACGCTTTTAGAAGTGCTGCTACGAACCTGGTTTGTAAGTAATTACAAAACTGTTACATCATTCCTGTTATGGTTGTCAATCGTATTGCATTTATTAACATTGTACCCACTTCCCTCTCTAATGCACTAAGGTCCCTGAGGGCAACCGAATGAATGAATGAATGGGAGGAAAACAATTATTACAAAACACAGCCCAGAGGCTTCTTATTTAATTTTCTACAGGTATATATGCAAATGTTAGTTGAACTCATTGATGAAATTACCTAGTAGATATAAAATCAAGAAGAGGGTGGTGGGGGGACCGATGGAGTAGCACACTGTGGTATAGAAGTTACGTAAACAGCAATAAAAGGCCTCGGAAAGGCTGGTTAGCTTAGCTTGCCATATTTAAGGAACTTCTAGTAGATACAGAATCGCGCAAAAAAACTTCGCTGCGACATGGGAAACCATGGCTTTTAACCGCCGTTCCAAACGTCACCGTACTCTTATGCTCCGCGCGTGTATCTTTAGGGTTCGATCAAGTGCATGTGGATGAAATTGTACTTGTTTATAATTTCACTTTTTGTTTTTATATCCTGCCTGCAAGATCCACAACCATTTGCAGACATTTAGTCTGCGAAGAAAGTCTTTGGTAAACGTCATGACCATTGGAAAATCATTTGAAAACCGTGACCTCAAGCTTGTCAAGGTGAGTCTAGAACGGATATAGTACATAAACTTTGCGCAATAGTCAATGCATTGCATATGTTAAATAGGAAAATATTCAGGAAATCATTCATAAATGAACTGCGCATACATTCATTGCTCGCGGGTCACACTATTTTTTTTTAATTATAAGGTTTTACGTGCCGAAACAACGATTTCATTATGAGGCACGCCGTATAGTGGGGGACTCCGGAATAATTTGGACCACCTGAGGTTCTTTAACGCGCGCCTAAATCTAGGTACACGAGCGCTTTTGCATTTCGCCCCCATCGAAATGCGGCCGCCGTGGCCGAGATTCGATCCCGCCCAGCACCATAGCCACTAAGCAACCACGGCGCGTAATAATTAAGTTTTAGTTATTCACTTTAGTGCACATGTTTCGATTGTGAAATTGAAGCCGAGCAGTACAGTGAAGCCATGTCTGCTTCTGAGAAATCACAAGAGTATAAAATGTGCTGCGAAATAAATAATTCTTCCAGATGATAGTTTCCCAAAAGCTTTCCTCAAGCAGTTCGGAACTATGTTAAATGAAACGCTCATGCTTTTCGTTTTTCGGAATTTGGGGGCGGGACATATCGAAAGTGGTGGTAGTCTTAGGATTTCAGCTAAGCTGGCATTACTATATATACTTCTCGGCTTCAATTTCGCAATCTCTGCATGTGTTATTAAGGAAACAATTAAAAGTTGATTGTGTAAAATGTTACCTTGTTGCCTGAACATTGATTGCTATTTGTATTTGTCGTGAGAGTGATTTCCACCGCTTTTAGAAATATACTTACAACGGCCGATTTGCGTTTTATACTCCATGCGATTCTTAGAAAACCTGTTCAATATAACAAAAAGCTATAAACAATCACACGTACGCAAGCAAGCGCACACACACTTAGCAAAGTGAATGTTTTTTTTTTTTTACTGCATAAACATTGCCATATAAAATGTTTTGTGAATAGTCCTACACGTGAATAGCAACAGAAGTGAAACAAAAGACGACTTCTTTTAGCGGAGGCATATAATTTTGAGCTCACCATCAATTCTATTTTGCATCACAAAGATATGTGTGCAGCTACTGTTCAAAACCTTGACTTTTAAGGCAGCATCAAAGTGTGTTAGGATCTTTTTTTACGCTCCGCGGTGTGGAGCTCCTGTATTATACTCCTGTACTTTCACCGCTTCCTTGCGCAGCTATCGTCAGGACGAGCCAAAAGAGCCGTGTGGCTGGACGGTGGCATGCACGCCAGGGAGTGGATTTCCCCCGCGACAGTCATGTACATCCTTGAAGAGGTTCGTATGCTCGAGTTTTTGGCCATAGTCCGTGCTTTCGTCGTTACACGCTTCAGAGGCATCTACTGCTGTCTTTGCACAGTCGCAACGTTAGTTCTACCGCCAAATGATTTTTCTTTGCAGTCAGCATAACGATAAATCGCCAAAAGATGTATATATGATAGAAACAATGTCGCTGAATGTCCGGCCATGAGATTGGGCCGCATCGAAAGGCACACAGACCTATGGCTTGTCCGCATGCAGCACCTACGGACGTGGTTAAGGGCGTAGTTCTGTAAGCAGCACAGTAAACTAACAATGAAGCCAAGCGCTAGCCATCTGCCTGTTCCAGAAGTATACGGCGTTTTTTCTTAAATGTATGTGCTGCGCATGAGAACATTCCATGAGTGCAACGCATTATTAAAAAAAAAGGATGACAGGTTATACAAATGTTTTCGCATATACAGATAAAAAACCCTCCAAAGCACTGCTGCAGCAGATTGACTTGTTTTATGACGCAGTGGCTAATGTCTAACGTTCGTTACCAGTTCACGATGTCAGCAGAGCATCGTGCATCGTGTATTTGCACAAATAAACGAAATTGCAAGAAAAAACTGGGAATGGAGAATGGGGAAGGAGGGAAGACGTTCGCCTTTTGCTTTGTCTCGTCCGAGCTCTTGGTCATCGCAAGGGCTTCGGCAAATACGCGACGAAACCCGAGATTTTCCCTGACTATGGGTGGCAATACGTCCGGCTATCGTCAACTCCTGCCTATTGGCCGACTTGGGCTTTGAGCTGCGCACACAACTTATTAGGGACTTTTCATGGCACATACTGCACATCGACTCTGACCGGAACCAGGCACTGCTGTGTGAAGCATGATCGTGCAAGAAGAGCAGCCTGCACAAGCATGAGAGTACCAGCAGATGGCGCTGGTTGGCCTCCGTAAGAGCTAAGAACACATACAAAAAGCATTCGAGACGAACAATTCGAACCGGTCCCTCATCCAAGCTCAAGCGAGGCAACAACGGACGTGTTGGATTCACTATATGGTCAGGGAAAACCTGGGGGACCGGTTTGCACCTCTCGTTTGCACATTTGAAACAGCGGCGACACAGTGATGTCCTCGAAGTGCAGGCATGGTCAGGCCGTAACACGCCGCTCGGCCTCCAGGCCAATCGAGTGGGGTCCGTCGGTGGTGGTTTGACCTCAACGACGCGAACTCCTGAGCCCGTGTCATTTTTCCTCTGGTACCCAGCTGGTGAGCGGCTACAGCAATGACAATGACACGACCAAGATTCTGGACACCTTCGACGTGTACGGTCTACCGGTGGCCAACCCGGACGGCTACGAGTACACGCACATCCTCGTGAGTCATAGGCGCTTCTTCGCTTGTCGGTGAGCGACGCGGGGCATATCAATGGCGCCGGCTGCTTGCAGAACCGGCTGTGGCGGAAGACGAGGTCCACGACCGCCAGCTTCATCTGTCGCGGTGCCGACCCGAACCGAAACTTCGGCTTCAAATGGAGCTGTGAGTATGCGAAGGCATCTGACAGCATGCGTGCCGCGGGTGCAGGAAGCCGTGGACCGAGTATCACACGTCTGCGTATGTCGCGCGCGCGCGGGGCCGTACTTTGCCGCGTAGTCGCTGGTTTTCTCTTGACGGCAGGCAGGAGGAATGACAACAAGTGTTCGTGCAGCGACGTGCATGTTTCGCTACAACTGCAGTTGTCGGAGCACGCTCCTGCACGGTCGTCGCTATGTCCTGGCCGTGCAACCTGAAACGCGGCGACTGGAGCGGCACGAGTGCTCAGCTGAATGCACGCTGCTGGGAAGCGTGATGGGCTGGACTGCTTATTGCACGCGAGGAATATCCATACGTCGCCCCCACTGCTTCCCAAGTCATTATCGAGTGAATTTTGAAAAGGTGCACCGGGTGCACCCAGTTTTCCCTGCTCATAAAGACTTTCAACGAATTTATCAGTGCTACTTACGAAGCGTGAATATGATCAAAGTATAGGGGTCGGTCGTTAGTGGAAGAGGCGCATACGCAAAGATAATTTTGAGCTTACTTTTCACACGGAGATGACATGGAATTGAGGGTTTTCTCTCTATTCAGTGACGCCTCAACAATTTTACAGGCGAAGTTTTATTTAAGCAAGTGAGCTCAATAACATTTATATGCTTCGTGCAAGCGAAGAAATTATAGCCGGGAATGGCACACGTGCTCAAGCTGAACTAGGCCTCAGCTTAGCTAGTTACCACAGCGCCAGCTTGTTAAACACCTCGAATGAAAGTAGCAATGGCAGGGAGAGCCGTCAGTATTGCCAGTGATGAACAAAACTAACACCCCAGGTAACTTATCATGCTCTCTGGTTTGGTTCGCATAACATATGTTTGTTAACGTGCGTCCTCCATCTTTCTTACATCTCGTCCGTTAGCAAGATAGCTGAAATGCTCGAAACAACCCACCAAAATTTTTGTCGCGTCTTATTGTTATTAATAAAGGGAGTAATTTTATTTTACTATTTTGCCCTTTTTTTTGTGGTTAGTGAATTTCACCGTCGATAAAAAAGGCGCCGAAGCAAAGGGCGCTCGCGCAACCGAGTTGCGGGAGGCCAATCGTCGCCGAACGTCACGGATAACAGAGGCGCACCTGCGCGCGACGTCGTTTGGACGACGCTACTCCGCTGCAAGATGGCAATGCACTTTGCAGGCCTGCGCTCGCGCCGCTGGAGGCAACACGCATAGGACGAATCGCCTTATTAATAAAAAAAATTATGGGGTTTTACGTGCCAAAACCAATAGCTGATTATGAGGCACGCCGTAGTGGGGGACTCCGGAAATTTGGACCACCTGTGGCTCTTTAACGTGCACTTAAACCTAAGTACACGTGCGTTTTCGCCCCCATCGAAATGCGACCGCCGTGGCCGGGATTCGATCCCGCGACCTCGTGCTTAGCAGCCCAACACCGTAGCCACTAAGCAACCACGGCGGGTACGAATCGGTTTATATGTTGTACAGCGCCACCTTCTAAATTATGCTGGTTAACGGCTCTCTGCGGAATTACGCAATGAAATAGCAAGCGCTACCTAAATGTCCAATAAACGCCTTCAAGCGCGTCATTCCGTTAAATACCTACAAACGATTTGAGGACGTATGGAACGTAACTTCAGACGTAGCCGGAATTGTCTGCGACGGTTACTTGTTTCACTGCCGTATACTTAGCGAAAAAAAAAAAGAAGGAAGACCAATGTGTTGACAAAAGCAAGGGTCCTGGAACGGAAAGGCAGGCGTGCGAAACGCGCGTATACGCACGAAAAGAAGAAAAAAAAAAGGTATGCTGTCGTTTTACGTGCCACGACCTCATTATGAGGCACGCCGTAGTGGGAGACTCCGGACTGATTCTGTCCACCTAACGTGCGCGTAAATGTAAGTATGCAGGATTGATCTTGAACATATATGTAACACGGACGAACATATATGTAAACGGCGATGAAATATATAATCTGTGCGCCGAATATATATTTGTGAGTGAAATACATAGGTTTTGGTCGTTCTTAGCCGAGTGCATTTTCTTTAATAGCGAAGTGCTCATTCTCTTTTCCTAGATTTATTCTTCCAGCAAGTAGCGCGGGTAGCCTGTATTTTGTACTCTTTCTCGTTCAGTTTTATTGAAGGCAGCCGAAGGACCTCACAGTGCACAAGTATTTCCAGTACGGGTCGTAACCTAACGACTTATACAAGAGCTCGATCCCGTGTGTTCTCGGGGAAAGTTGCGTATTTTTCTACAACCGAAAAACGCAAGGCTCACCTACATTGCAGCGCAACTTTCGCGCCAAAGCTAGAGTTGCAACTTCCGTCCATTTTAGGAGAGCCTTCTTCAAGCCACGCGCTCCCAGTCACCTTCGCAGGCAGGCGCGCGACTAAAAGGATAAAATGATGACGAGGTGAGAACAGCGCGCTTCCGGCTGCTCAAAGACATTTATACGCACATCGGGTGCAACGCTGTGGAAGATACGCAAGAAGTACGCTCACCGAAATTAATCGGCCCGCACGTTCCGTCTATGCTTCGCTGCGCGCCAGCGGCGTTTTGCTCGCGCGAGTGTGCACGTGAGGCTGCTGCGACGGGTTGGAAATAAAAAAAAAAACGAAAAGCAAATTGATCTAAAACAACGTGTTAGCAGCCCCAGAAGTACACGATCTGTGTCTAAGGAATTTTTTTTTCATTCAGGGATGAGCTTATAACAAGAACGTTTTCGCAAAAATCGGTCAAAAGACACCGAACTATTGAAGTGCGAACGCAGTCACTGCAAGAAGTCACTGTATCTCAAGCATCCACAGCGTTGCACTTGATTTACGAAACGGAGTATAGGTAGAGAAAAAAAAAAGTTAAATGCACAACACAGTGCATACGAACTAGCACATAACTGCGATAATAGATAAATAAACAAATAAATAAATGGAAGTAAACAAACAAATAAGTAAATAAATAACCAAGCAACAAACTTGAGTCACAGCTAATACATTAACTTAAGCCGAGCTTGAAATACATGTTACAGCTGTTACTTTGTTCTTCGTTTGTCTGTTGCCGTTGCACGAGTTGGACATTCCAGTCCCGACGAAAGCAGAGAACGCTTCGTCTGCTCGTGTGCCTCACCGTGCAACTGTTGTGCGCAGCGGGCGGCTCAAGCAGCAAAGCGTGCTCGGAGGTCTTCGCCGGGAACAAGGCATTCTCGGAGCCGGAGACCAAAGCGATTGCGAACTTCGTCTATGCACGGCGCCGCGAGATCATGGCCTTCGTCACCTTCCACTCGTACTCGCAGCTCTGGCTCACGCCGTGGGGCTACACGGCACTTAAGCCGGCCAACTACCTCGAACTCGTGAGTGCTCGCACGGGATTCCTCCGCCAAGTATTTTGTGCACGAAAGTGGTGCGGCGTAAGGAGCTCCGGCCGCGTTTTGAGATGCGAGGCACGCTGCCAATCCCACAACATGGATGAATTACCTCCCCCATCCACCCCGCCTCGTTTTTTTTTCTTGTCTTTGTTTTTTAACTCATCGGATTGGCATAATCGGATTGGCAGCAATGACTATTGTTACGTGACTGTTATGTTACGTGACAATGACCATGTTACGTACTCAAACAAAGGAACTAATTACAATGTATTTACAAAAGGAGCGCAGCCACCAAGATGGAAACCAGCTTGTGCCAAGCCCAGATGCCCGTCTTCGTCTTAATTTGCGCCATGTCTCTTAACCGTCTGTTGTATCACACCGATATCAAGCCAAAGTATTAAAAGAAATGTACAATTCGTGCACGTGCAATATGTCTAGAGGTATGCAGGGTGTTTCACGTAACTTGTGCCAAGGATTTAAAAAAGAACGTGCTTAGCCGCAGCTGAATGAAACCAACGGCATGTGGTTTGTCGTCAAGTGGCGCAACTTAGAGTATCTTTTATATGCCGCTTAATTAGTTAATTAACTAAGATTAATTATGCACTTTTTTAAATATTCGCTTTAGCGCCAAGTGCGTTTCGGTGCGTTGTAGAGGCGGTTCAGAGACGACCGATCCTTTTGTGCGAGTGCGTGTGTGCGTGCGTGCGTGTGTGCGTGCGCGTGCGTGCGTGTGTGTGCGTGTGCGTGCGTGCGTGTGTGTGCGTGTGTGTGCGTGTGTGTGTGTGCGTGTGTGTGCGTGTGTGTGCGTGTGTGTGTGCGTGTGTGCGTGTGTGTGTGTGTGTGTGTGTGTGTGTGTGTGCGTGTGTGTGTGTGTGTGTGTGTGTGTGTGTGTGTGTGTGTGTGTGTGTGTGTGTGTGTGTGTGTGTGTGTTTCGGCCTTTAAAGAAAGCCCACGAAATATGAAAACCTCGTGGCTGCGCTTATGCGCTATCGCTCGTGCGCTCATGCGCTATCATGCGTGTTTCTTCTCTCGACAAGGATCACACATAGCCTTCGTCCTCATGACACAGAAAGCTAACAGCCACTGGCGACGAGGTCTTGCGCGTATCGCGACCACTGTACCGCTGCTGCCTCAAAGAAGCTTCGCATCATTATTCCAAAGTTACGTTGGATCTTTATTTTTAATGGAAAGCCTTCTTTGCTACATTCTAAGCACTTGGCGCTAGGTGGGTTCCTGTCTTGCCTCGTTTTACTAAAAAGAAAAATTAGTGTGATCAAATGGTGGTATCGAACCTCTTCCGTCAAGCACAGCAGCCTGGTGCTCCATACACTAGACCTCTTGAAGTAGGGAACATCGCGGAATACGAGGACGTAGAAGGGGCTCTGATCTCTAATTCGAGATGTTCGACCAACTAGCCGAGACGTTCACTTCATCAGACCACGATCGTTTCTCTTTTTCGTTTTTTCTTCTTTTTTTTTTTGCCTGTATACAACTTCAGTGCAACACATTCGCAATCACAGTGACATTTCCTTTTGAGTGGCTGTCTTAAAACACCCAGATCAATAAAGAAAAAAAATAGCTGAAATTAAAACTTCCTCAAACATGCAAGTTCATCTATATAGTACGGCGAGCCAGTGTGGCGGCTCAGGTTGAGCTCATACATCCATTATTTAGGCCACGATCGCACGCTTACTTCTCTCGTTCCAAAACCGATTAACTTTTTCAAACATTTGGCGCGTGCGTCCCCTGCCCCGTTTCTGTCTTCTTTCTTCGTGACAGCTCGCGCTTTGGGGCGCTTTGTTAGACTGCACTATTTCCGGAATCGGCCCACATTCCCCAGTACTTTCCTGGTAGCAGCTAACGCTACGTAGACACTGTGCGACGTTGCACCGACTTCATGATAGGCCCAAGTTAACCTTGTAATAACATTTCTTCGCCGGAATACAAATGTCATCGTTGTTTTACCATGCATATAACATATGACATAAAGATAGATATAAGTACGTACGAATGTATAACACTTAGTCGCAGATCACGTCACAATCCGTGTTTCTATCGCCCCCATTGACTGCCTATGTTGAGCCCGACAATCGGCACGTATAAATTCGCCTCGAACGGCTCCCACTAGCAATCGTGCCGTTGCCGCCGCACGATCGTCCTCAACGTGGTCGTCGTCGTACTGCTGTCGTCGCACATACTACACACATACTCGCGTCATACACATAATTTCTCGTATTACGCAAAAAGCATTGGCCCACATGGTAACGCTTTGCGGAACGCCAAACAATGCTGGATAGCCAAGCAGCTGCAAAATGCTTCGCATAAACTCATTTGCACAGTGCATGGGATCTGCACTCTTTTTTTTTTTATATGTAGGTTTGCGCGATCGACAAATCGCGCAAGGAAACATCGATTGGACTAGCGCTAGTCTTGTGCTAATTACCTTCTGTGATTTTGGTTTATTTGAGAACTCAATCATGTTAACGGAAATGCACCAATGCACCAACAAAATGTCGACATTATGTTAGTAAAAACTTTATCCGGGACTACATCCTCAACGCGTTACCTATATGTAAATATTTCGGAGGTGCAATTCTCTTCCGCATCTTGTCTTTGCTTCTTAGCGCTACTGTGGCTGGTGTCACTGCCCTTTTCTTCATCTAGTATGTCTTGGGTGGTAAACTGGACAGGGGGGCCACCGTGCCCACTGACAAGCGCTCTGTCCCATGCAGGCCCGCGCAGCAAGAGTCGCCACGACTGCGCTAGAGAAGGTTCACGGTACCAAGTACAACGTTGGGACATCCACCAGTATGCTGTGTAAGTAGCAAAGAGAGGGAGAGCTCCTACGCGACCCATCTTCGTTGTTGCAGACGTCGCCTCTGGAGGCTCGGACGACTGGGCCCTGGGCGAGGCGCAGATTCCGTACGCGTACACAGTCGAGCTGCGTGACACCGGTCGCCACGGATTCACCCTGCCGCGCGACCAGATCGTGCCTACGGGTGAGGAGACCTGGGCAGGGATCAAGGCCCTGCTGCTCGAGATCGCCAGCAAGGTGGACGAGGGAACGTGATGCACGGCCACGGTGGCCGAGACGACAGCAACATATGCATATTGATGTTCTGAACACGCAATTTGAGAATAAATATTTATAGATAAAATGTACCACCTATATTCAATCTATAGCCTGATTGTGGCATCAAGTAAAATGTCCTTTAAGTTCTTTCTAGTCAGGCCCGCTACGCAATAAGAGGCGGTACATATTGGTGGTTGTTGGGCCCACGTAAAGTGCCGAGAATGCTCCTCCGCTGCACTTTTGTCGCGTGTTCAAAAAGAACTAGCGAAAATCATGACAAACTGCCGTCCGAATTCGTAGAGTTGTGTATCGTGATGTGGCACGAATAACAGAAGCCGCTTAGCAAGTTGGTGTGCACAGTTTTTCATTGCACGAGGTTCGTCCAAATGTATCAAGTCCCCGGATATGCTGCTTGCTTTCTTTGCTTTAATATAAAAAAAAGCGTATACAAGGACTTTTGCTATCAACATGCGCCTAAACATGCTCGCGAGCGATTCAGACGGTCCATTCCACTAGCCAATCCAAAGGGGGGTCTAAGCATTTATGGGTCCGAGAGACCTTTCCTCCCCGTCTGTCGCGCCGTCCGAGTTACTACTTGGTTAATGAGTCCCCCTCCACCCTTGAGATGGGGTGTGCGTATCGTTCGTGAGCCTTTGTTGAATGACAGCAGCTGCTCGGCAAAAAGTCCAAGATGATGACATCATCGTCTTCGCGGCATGCAGTATAAGCACGAGATGCATGCAAAATATTAACTTCTCTTGCAGTATAAATGACGCGCTAGTTATACCCTGTTATGCGATAGCCGAAAACGAGAACGAATGTAATTTATTTTTCCTTTTCTTTTTTCCCAAGTAGCATTTTCATGGACCAGAAAACCCCTTAAACCTTGCTGTGAGTGTCCTATTTCGGCAGCAGTTGAATTTGCGCCTGCCGTGGCGTTACAGTCGCTAATCGAATCGTTTGAAAGAAGTGAAGGTGCTCGCGTGCAGCGAACCTCGCGCCTCGCGCATTCATCTCGCGCACATCCCTTCGCGGTTCTCCAGAGACGCCATCGGTCGTTCGTCGAGCTCTGCGGGTGCGATCTTCCCTGGGTTAGCAGACAAGGACAACCTGACCATTATGGTAAGATGCTGCCTTCCGCTGACACTTCGCTCTGTCGATGACTTGCTATAGAAACGCGGGAGCTGAACAGGCATGTTTGTGTTTAAAAAAATTTGGAGGAGGCTTAAGCCTCGCCTGAGTGGAACGCGATAGCATTCAGAGATCCCTGACTGCTTCTCACGCTTCCCGGCAACTACAGCTTACGTAACCGTAACGATTACAGGAAAACGCTAGCGGCGAACGCCATATATGCACGAAGGCGGATTTTCTGGTAGAAACGAGGCCTCTTGCGTGGGCCAATCCCGGAGCTAGTCAACAGCCGCACCGACCGTTAAACGGCAGGGAAAATGGGTTTGTGTTTGAGTCGCCGCGTAACAGAATCATGTTTTCTCGTATATACAAATTACAATCCGACGCTATCATGTCTATATGTTGAGCTTAAGTCGTACTTTACGATTTTCCTTGCGCATTTTACCTGTATAATTCAATTAGTTCAGTAATGCCTCTCCGCCACGCGGAATGCCTGCGTGGATCGGGATGCGTGCTTCGGGATGATTTTTCTCTCACGGACAATGCCGCCGACGCCGAAGTTGCTGCGACACGGGGCCCTTAACGTTAAAATATTAAATCGAGTCATTGGTGAATGTGAACGTGCTGAGTTTGCTACGTATACATTCGCAAACGGCTATCTCGTTGTGGTTTGTCCATAAAGAAAAACGGTGGCGAAATACGCTGAGTAGGTTCATCGAAGTTTTCAGAATACAAACCAGGAGATATCTGGAGTTCCTCAGATCGTATAATTGTGGAGCTTAGGGTGTGTGGTGTGCGTCGGCCAGGGTGCGAGGACTTCTTTTGCTTTTTCCATGCTTTGAAAACGCTTGCGAATAGCTCTGTATAGCTTAATTCTCTGTATAGGGAAGAAACAGGTCGACCGATGGTTCAGTGATGCTCGTTCAGTTAGCGCTTCGCCGGCCACCCGAATAGATTGACAGTAATAACGAACCAGCCTAAACCATACTGTAATAAGCTCTAAGCGAAGAACCCATGCTGCATGAACCCTTGCGTCCTCGAGAAGTCGTTCGTTTCTTATTCAGGATCCTCAAAGCCAATTAGAAATTTTAATGCTACAGCTATACTCATATGCTGCTTGCACAGGTATATTTTATGCACTTTAGTGGACAGTGAGGGTCGGCAAGTACGTAATTAACAAAATTGTTCAACAACTTCTTTAATTTCGCGATCGTGGTATATGTTTGTGTGAGAAACTTGAATACAATTGTATTCGAGGCCAACTCCTTTGTATGACATAGTATATAAATCAGTATGAATTAGCTCTAGTATTACTCGCTGACCGAATGCACTGAGCAAAGGTATTGGCTCTCACTTCTCCCGAGGAATCTTGTTTGTTGAAGCAATGAAGCAAATAGAGCCATATGGGATATGCGACAAATAACGCATGGCGATTCTTGAAGTCCTGTCGGCGTTTTCGCTGTCGAGACAGCGTAAAAGGCAAGGAGGTTTTGACGGCCGATGGCGATGCATCGGAGACGACGGGTGTGCCTATCATTTTACCTTGCGGCCCATTCATGACTTCGGTCTTATTATTATTAACCTCACCTGCCCCTCACTCCTCAGTTGTAACACGTTAGCGGGCAGTTGGTTTGAAGACTTAATATAATCTGTATCGCGACTGAACGAGTACGTAGAAACAGACACACAGAGAAGCGCTGTCTCTGTGTGCCTGTTTCTTTCTATAGGTGGTTGTATCATGTTTCGCATATTCCGCGCAAAGTCACCAGAGAACATAGACCTTTCCATGCTCCTGCCTGTTATCACCAACACTCAATCGTCCACAGAGTGCAGAGTCATTATAACGCTTATATTCATGATCTTTGTATTTTAACGCGATAGCGTTAAGGAGCCCGTACCGCGTCGGCGTTGGACGTCGCTTCGGCGAAAGTAATTTGGAACCACATTTCCTAACCACGCATACCCAACTACTTCTCTACCACCAAAGTTGCTCAGGCCTTGTATTTCATTCTTTACAAAGTTATTCCTCAGAATTTTGAGAACGGCAGCCCACAAACAAGTATAATAAAAAAAAAACACCAACAGCACATGTCCTTTATGTTAGCTCTTTTCAGATTGAAATATTAAAAGTGCGAAGCAATAACAGGAGATCGACCCACGCAAGAGGCAGCGTTTCTACAGAAAGCTCGTCTTCGTGCATAGCGTTCGCAGCCAGCGTTTCCCTGTAAACGTTACGGTTACATAAGCTGCAGTTGCCGGGAAGCATGAAAAGCAGTAAAGGGTCTTTGAATGCTATCGCGCTCCACACTCTTGTAGGCGAACCTTAAGCGTCCTCAATTTTTTTTTCATAACTCGCTTTTCCGAGCTTTGCGTTGTTGTCATATACTTTCACATATTGTTAAATTGCCCTTCTCTTTTTTTTCTTTTGCATTCACCCTGCGCCTTGTTGTTGTATGTACTCTTCTTATCAAGATTGTTCTTTTTATTCATTGTTACTTTTTTACTTGTATTCCCCTGCAGTTTTTTCTTTATTTATCTATGTGTGCGCCAGCACTTAGACCTCGAGCATGGTTGTTCCTGGGCACGGTAAATAAATAAATAATTTATTTATTTATTTATTTATTTATTTATTTATTTATTTATTTATTTATCATGTTATATTATTACCTAAGCTCGTATTGAAAATACTGACTTGCTCAAGAGGACAGCAAACGATATATACTATAAGTTGGTTGTATTCTCGTAGCGCATGCGTGCATTTTTTCGAAGCTTGGCACGAGTCAGCCGAAACACCGTCTATGCGTTACGGACCTTAACTCCCCGCATTCAAAGTCTGGCGTGCTGGTGGCGTCGCCTACTGCACCGAGGTTCTTCACTGTTCATTTGCGTGTTTTACTTCACGAAAGGCGAACTATCCGCTCGCACCGCCAACAACCACAGACTTATTGATGTAACGAAATGACGCAGCTGACGCTTGCGCGTCGCTAGCCACATATGCGCCGTTGATCCTACCCCGCCCCTATAATAACACGTTCGCTTTTCTCTTCTGTTTATTTCTACTGTTCAAGCGCCTCGAATAATAGCGATATATCAGTAGTTTTCGTTTGCGGCAGAAGAACGGTGCAATATACGGCATTCCTGGTGTTAAAAAAAAAAAAAAAGGACGCCAGCCTCTTACAGTGAATAGGTTAGTGTAGTACAGTTAAGTACCATTCACACTTTGTTAGATCGCGCTTTACTCGCCGGCTAAATACGCGCTAATGTATTTCACAGCTGGGATCTGCATAGCACCGTCAATATGCAGTATATACCTGTGGAAGTGGCGCCTGCATGCCTAAGTTCCGTGCGCGCGCAAGTGCACGGTTCAGACTGCATATAGTCGTGTAGTGTGTAGGTGCGGCAGTTGACAGCTTCATTCGTTAACCACAGCGGCAGTGATCGGTGGATCAGGTGCGCAGCGGCGATGTCGCCGCCCCTGCCGGCAATCAAACCAGTGGTCTTGTCTTCATCAGCAGATGCGCAGGAACAGAGGAAAAGTGTGTGCAACGCACGTTTAAAAACCGCCACTCGGGTCGCCTCATTCCCGTAACGTTTACACGCAACGTGACAATAATCTCGCCGATCAGCGCTGGGACTGCTCCACTCTACCCGCTTCCGCAAAACCCATCGGCCGGCGTGCTGACCATACGAAGGGTGACGATCGTTCTCGCACCCACAGTTTTAAATCCCGCGGTCGCACATATAGCTCTCCTTTACCCCTGAGAGGTTTTCGATTCACGTCACAAGCGAACTTTATAATTTACGATGCCATTTTTCACTCTTTCGTAAATACGTGTATAGTTTCCCCCTCCTATCCTCTGCTATATGTCCTGTCTTGATGGCGTATAACCCCTTCTGATGTTGGCCACCGTTTAGCTAGGTCCCAGCATGAAAGAGCTAGACAGTTTCCGTGCGGCCAGCAGCAATATCATTCCCATCCTTTTCGTAAAAGAAAGCCCAAATAAACAACCACTCGCCATTCCGTTCGCACTGCAGGTGCGGCTTCTCCCATGGATTTCTCAAATCTGCGACGTCCGTGACAGACGCATATGCGACGCGACTCGCGGTCGCCACCCCGTCGCGATCATTTTTTTAGCGCATTCCCGCAGAGACCCACACACGAGAGAACGCGCAGGACACTGCACGTCACCTATAGCTGATTGTGTTCATGCACCGCACGCAGCACAAGGCGAAGATCCACTTTTCCGCCGGTGACCGTATTACATTCGGCGGAGACGAAGAAGACGAGGTTCCTCTCACCCAACTGGAAGCCCGCGGTTCCTTATGGAGCGGCCAAGCCTCGGTGTCGCAGTCCGAGGTCACGTTCCAGGGAGGGCGGCGCCCAGCATGGCCAAAATCGAAAACACAGCCGCGTAGAAGCACCTCCCGCTCTTCGCTGCAGCGGCGGGAAGAGGGCCGCCCTTTCTCGAGGCTACGCAGGCGCTCAAGGAACTCCCGGGCCAACGGCATCAAGTTCCACCAGTGGTGAGAAGAATATCTCTGTCCTATACCTGCTGTACTATTTTGTCGCAGAAGTACACGCTACCCGACGAGACTGAAAGAAACGAGAGCATGAGGGGATCAAGTGTGAGGAGAACATGTGCCGGAGTGGTGTATAACGATTCTATTCCACTGCTGTTCTTCTTCGCGCTCGCGATGTGGCCCGACCGCGTTATCTCCTGGATGGGCTGCACGTGGATGGTGGATAATAAGAAAGGAGTAGAATCGAGTGAAAGAGATTCTTACTTTATACACCGGCCATGGCTTTGATGAGTGGAAAGGGCAACTCGTCACCATGACGAAACCCACAAATTCTGCGCGCAGTGTTTGAAGATTGATAAGAAAAAAAGGCAATAGATACCTTAAATGCGTAACAAAAGAATCAGTAGACTAAATTAAATATGTCTAGAGATCGACCTGTCTATTTAATGCAGTGCGCTGAACAAATATTAGTGTTCAGCGTTTTCTATTATTTTTCAAAAGTTCGGCGTTCTTTGTTTTTCGGTTTTTATTTTCACCATAAAATTACTTTTTTCCTACTTTTTCTTCTTTCTTTTTTACCTTTTGCCTTTTTTGGGGATTTCGGTGAATATCCAGTTCACTAATTTTGCAGACACTGAACTGTGCCGTATCACTACAGACCCTGCTCTCAGCACTGCGGTTGTATCCAATACGCAGGATAGCAGTTTTCGAGAAGTCGATAGCAAGGGCACAACGACTAAGCAACAATTAAATAGAGCGCATTTTATATTCAAGCAAAGAATAGAATGAGACTTTATTGGTAACAATATGCAGCATAGAGCTATGACAAGGTAGATAAGACTTCGAGTTCACATTAGCGAACTTGACTATTGCACCCTGTACAGCGCGAAGTCTGCAAGGACCCTGATCCCTCTGCGTACCCTCCCTCCTGACCGCTTCCCGTATTTGTAGCAGTTACAAGCAAAATGGCTGCACAAATTTCTTGGGCATCAAGCTCCCTGTATTGCAGCGCATCTCGGCTTGTAGCTAAAAGACGATCGCTGTCTTAGCTCTCTGGCAATTTTGCTTTTCAGTGACCCTCTTCAGTTAAAATCGAATTCCTGAAAAAGGAAAGAAAGAATAGGTGTAACTTTTTTGCGGTTCAACAAATATTAGAGGCCTTCGTATACAGCACGAGCAGTAATCTATAAGCAGAAAACTAACCCTCTCAGCAGTGAAACGCGGAAAATTGCTGTATTCGTGCCGCTCTAGAAACTGGGGCCGAATTTACAAAGCCCTCAGTTCGTAAGCATTGTTCGTGGTTGGCCGACCAACGTTCCTTGGCTAATAATTTTCGCTATGACTAGTCTATGTTCTCGAGTCGCTCTTGTAGCGATCGTGATGCGTGCTAAGATGCAAGTAAGACTGCAGCTGCAGCTGGGGAGCTGCCCTCGACACGCGGGAGCGGAGAAGTCGCTAGGCATCCGCGGAACCGACTTCGTTACATTTAAAAGAACACCGTGCTACATCAGAGTTGTAATGCGTTAGAATTAGGCGTGTCAAAGTAGGGAAAAAAGTGTAAAAAGCCGGTATATGCCACTGACGGTCGTCTGCTCCGGGCCATCGTCAGTTGCACTTCGCTCCTCGAAGAGGCGGTACGTGTGTCCATTGAGTTCCTGAACAACTTTGCAGTGTGGCGAACGCACTTTAGATATAAATCCGGGACGTCAAAGAAGTCTGACGTGATGTTAGCGCATTTCTCGAGCATTTACCACTGAATCTCCATAGAATTTCTTAATCGGGCCTTTAACTGTAAAAATAAAAATTAAGTTTACAACTTGACAATAAAAACAGATAATACATACTGTGAACTTCATAAACTCAGACGTCAAAGCGGGCAAAGGCAAATATAGTATTATACACTGCTGTGAAATATGACACTAATTTGTGAACCTGCATGGCTTAGATTCGCAAAGCTTTTCGCTCGCAAGTACTCTCTGCAATTCAGTGACGCAGCCAGAAATGTACATCGGGGGACCGGGGGGGTCTCCTCCGACAGCTCCTCCATCTCTCTCTCTCTCTCTCTCTCTCTCTATATATATATATATATATATATATATATATATATATATATATATATATATATATATATATATATATATATATATATATATATATGTATGTATAGGGTGTTTTGTTTAGCTGCACCAAATGTTTGAGATTGCCTATGGTAGATATCACAGTTCTAACCCTTGACCTAATTTACTCGATGAGGCAGCCATTACTACTACCAGAAATCAAAATGTTCACTTGAATAAGTAACGTAAATATGCTACGCTAATTAACTTTTTATTTAATTACTTTACGCGACGTATTTCAACTACGAATTATAGTCGCTCAGTTCGCACGGCGTATCCACTTGGAACGAATTCTCTGGGCAGCACCAGTTCTGAAATATTCATCCAAGGTGTGCGCCGAAATTATTGGCGTTCAGTTACTTGTGTGCTTCAATGTATGAAGCAGCGGTTTCTTTAAAAAGTAACTGGAACGTCAATGGATTTCGTCGAACACTTCGAAAATTAATATCTCGGAAGTGGCGCCGTCCAGAGAAGTCATCCCACTCTCCTTAAAATTCTATTCCGTTAGTGACTGTTGCACTCACTTCTCAACATTCACCGGGTTGTTGAACGGCGCAGCGGCCCCTACCATTCCTATATTTCTGTTTCTGTGTGGACTTCGAAGCCATTCACCTACCTGCCCTCCCACCTGTTTGCTGTGACGGCTTCTTACCTTCCCTGGCCCAGCACCCCGTACTTGATATATATTTTGCCGTGCGCAAATAAGCGTTCTGTAAGCCTTCCTTTCTTGTCCAGTTTTGACCCGGTTTTTATTCTTAAAGGGCCCCTCACTAGGCCAAACAGCAAACTTCGGTTATACGCTGGAAGTGGTTACGTATCCTCTGGGTAGCTTTCTGCCGCAAAAATTTTTCAAATCGGCCCATTAATAGCCGAGATAGAAATATTTCAGTGCCGCGAACCCATGATTTCAGGAGGCGAGCTCCACTGCCAAGCGAGACGCTCTCTCCACTCGCCCCGTCGAGCATCCGCAAGCGAAATTCCTTCCCTACGTTCTCCCATGCCGGACCTCGAGCATCGCGTGACGCATACGTAACGGGCCCCGCCTTCATTTTTTTCCTCGCTTTTTTGCGGCATGGCGCGCTTCCGCTGGCGGCGTCGCGCGCGAGCTGTTGATTGTCTCGTTTCGCGCAGCGCACAAGTTTCTTCACTCGTTTCCACGAGTGCAGAATATACAATGCATGATAACGATCGTTTCTGCAAAGTATTACAACGCTACGCGCTGCGGAAAGACCTGAAATTTCAAACCGAACGCCATTTTCCCTTCTCCTCGCGGCTGCCGCGCTCCAAGCCGGAGGATGACGTACACGTGCTAGTGCGCCTACGTACACATGTTTGTGCTGGGACGTCGCTCGTGGAGACACATGACTTCAAGAATTATTCAAGGCAACATCTGTCATTTGTGCAATATGTTGCTCAAATAGACGAATTAAAGCTTAGAGAAATAATAAAACACACAAACCGAATGTCTCCGTGTGTTTTACTTCGCACCGCAGCAAGAGAGATGTACTTCCGTTTCGTCTGCTTGTTACCACGTCGTGCAGTCGCGCGCGCAGACACCGAAACGATGTCATTTTCTACCGTGTTCCAGCGCGGGATCATGCGGTGTGATCCGCTTGTGTCTGCCTCAGAATTCATGTAACAATGACTTACACCGCCAGTCAGGTGTCCTCGTGCACAGCGCGCAAAATTGTGCGCTGCGCGAAACAAGACACTCACAACAGCTCGCGCGCGATACCGTCAGCGGAAGTGCGCCGTGCCGCAAAAAAGCGAGGGAAAATATGAAGGCGGGGGCCCGTGACATGCGTCACGCGATCCTCGAGGTCCAATATGGGATAAATCGTCACTTACAGCGCATACATAGACGAGGGACAAAAACGACGACGAAGACAGCGCTTGTCTTCGTCGTCCTTTTTGTCCCTCGTCTATGTATGCGCTGTAAGTGACCACTGATATGGAATACCAACTCACCCGTACCCAAACCTTGATCCAGTATGGGAGAACGCAGGGAAGGAATTTCGCTTGTGGAGGCTAGACGGGGCGAGTGGAGAGTGTGTCTCGCTTGGCAGTAGAGCTCGCCTCCTGAAATCATGGGTTCGCGGCACTGAAATATTTGTATGTCGGCTATTAAGGAGCACGATTTGAATTTTTTTTTTTTGCGACAGGAAGCTCCCTACAGAATACGTAACAACTTCCAGCGTATAACCGAAGTTTGCTGTGTGGCCTGCTGAGTGGCCCCTTAACGGTGCGTACAAACTAGCTTGACAGCAAGCGCTTCTCAAGTTTATTAACTTGATGAAAGTCAGAGACAGAAGAAAAAAAAAGAAGAAAAATTATGCTGATCCCATGCGCTGTGGGAATAGTAGTAAGCGAAGCTTTCTGTGCTGTTTGCCTTGAGTGACGATAATTATCGGTGATATCGACGGCAAATGTTTAATTTCTTCAACGTTTAGTCCAACACGAGAGTTGTGAGTTGACGTTAAACGTTACCTTGCGTGAACCACTGCTGTATGTGTGCGCAGCACACAGAACACACAGGGGGAGATGTTTGCTTCAGCCGTTGCTGTGCGCCATACTTCATAACCTCTGAGAGGGTTGAGCATATTCATTGCCTCACATGGAACATCGAATCGTTGCAAACTTTAGGTGAATTATGGGGCTGTACGTGCCAAAACAACAATCGGATTATGAGGTGAGCCGTAGTGGCCGACTCCAGAATAATTGACACTGTGGTGTTCTTTAATGTGTCCCTAAATCAAGTGCACGAGCGTTTTCTATTTTGCCCCTGTCGAAACGGGGCTCCCGTGGTAGGGATCAAACACGCGACCTCAAGCAATGCCGTAGCCACAAGGCTACCGCGGCGGGTACAAAGGTGTTGATTTGACATGTGGCCGCCTCCATAATGTCGCCTAGGCCCTACGGTGTGCTTTAATGCGGCTCTACTTCTGCACACCCCGCGTAAGTTGTCCGCTTGACAAATTTGCATGGTATTTATTTTCAGAAATAGCAGAAACGTACCGTACCGTGCTTGCCCGCAACCGCTGTTGTGTCCTCACGTCACTTTTCCCTATCACCCCCCTCTTGTATGGGAGCTGCGAGCGAAGAGTGGCATGGCTCTTTTTACTTGTTTCGCTACTCCGCCGGTTCTACCCATTCTCTGCCTCCCCCCCCCCCCGCCTCTCTTCCATTTTATCTATCTTCCTTCTGAACTTGCACGTTAGTAGAAAGGTAAGCGCTGCAATTTCTGCAATGCTTTTGCGAGGGGTCACGGATGTCAAGAAGCTATTCTGAGCGAGCTCCACTACTGGAAAAGCTGGCGCCACCGTCGGCGTGACGTGGCATGAGGGATCACGTGGACACAGCGGCCGCGTCAGCTACTTCGGAAGCGCCGAAGCGAGCTGAAAACGAAAGTTTAAAGTCCCACCTGCGCTGCGGTTCTGATTAAGTGTCGAGGCTTTCCCGCCTTGGGTGTCTTCTTGACAACATTTGAAAGCACTACAATTGGTAGTGGCCGCCTTTGGAAACGTGCAGCATGGTAGGCTGCTGCTCGGTGCCGCAGTGCCGGACGTATGCAATGGAGCCCGGTGTCAGCCTTATTCACACGTAGCCGCAGGACAAGAAGCTGCGTGAAGCTTGGCTCGCGAAACTTAGAACCGGCAGAGAGCCATCGGCTACAACTCGAGTGTGCAGCAAGCACAGACGCGAGGAAGATTTCTAATACGGCGTCGGGGCTGCGATGTTCGGTGAGTAGCAGAAAGCGCGCACTGAGACACTCGCCCGCGCGCGCTGCCCGGCTAATGTCATGACGCTTTGGTCTATGAACGTGTTGATGCTAGATACTGGCAAGTTCACTGGAATGGAAAGGGAACCGTAAAAAGCACATAAAAAGAGGCATGACATAAGCTCACGCTTTGGTATCACCAAACAAAGAAATGTACTGGATTAAATAAACGAAGCAGCGGGTAATTGCTCGCTTAGACGACCGATAAACATACAGTGCGAGGCAACTTGAGAAATAATGGTATTTAAATGTCCAAGACCTTAGAAAAAAAATTCAATCATAGCGACGGGACATCCCAAGTCGCCCTGGTAGGTGTCGAAGTGCGTACTTATAGCGAAATTATTTTAGAGCGCAGCTCTTTGGCGTCCGTTCCTGGGTTTCGCGTCGGCGTCGTCGTCGGCCTCGTAACCAGCTCCGCCCCCCTTTCATCCCCCCAGCGCTAGCAGCGACCGACTGATACCGCTGGATGCCGCTGACGCCGCTAGAGAGTCAAGATAACGTGACTGCATAGAACACCGTCGCCGCCATGCAGAAAGAGGAGGAAAGGGTCCCCCCCCCCTGTTCTTGTGTGGCGGATAGGGTGCTCTTCAGTTGCCGACGCGCCGGTTATTCGTTGTCCCTGAAACCAACTCCGCAGCTGGGGTTGACTCACTATCGGCGTCAGCGGCATCAGTCAGTCGCTGCTATCTCTTCCCTCCTCCCTTTATCGTGTTGTCCGCTTGCTGCGCGCGCTTCTGCCCCCATCGTTTGCCGCTGGGTGTACACGCCGCCCCCCTCCCCCCTCTTCCTGCGAGTCTCCGGTTGTCAAAGCGCCGGCTCGAACTTAATTCCTTTCTTCGCTCCTCCTCCAATGCAACCCCTGTGCGGTGGCAATCAGAGAGCCAGATCGGTGGCGGCGGATCTGTATATGTGCACCGCCCGAGCCGAAATTGCCGCTGCCGTTCGCCCTGTGCGGTGGCAATCAGAGAGCCAGATCGGTGGCGGCTTGACATAAAGACAAACAGCAATTTCCTAACACTTATGCGGGAGAACATCCCGTTCCTCTCGCTCGTAACGCGTCCCACGGCTGTGACAACCTCGCGAGGCACTTGTATACATCTCGTCTTTGAGAATCAAGCATTGGTGTACCAAGTCGAACATATATCAGTCTATTTCTCCGACCACAAAGCTTCCTTCATGACTGTCAAGAACTGTTAGTGGAGTCTTTGTTAAAGGAATACGTGTGAAAAATAAAAAAAAATTCTGTGATGGCGCATACATGTGTTGCTCGATTTCTTTGCCTCAATCTATCGAAAAGGTGAAACAGCTTATTTGCTGCGCTCAAATTTCGCATTAGGAAGTAACGTAATCGTCGGCAATTTTTTTTGAACAGCTCTGATACTTTCCACGAAACACTGGTTGCTTATGTGCTGTCAAATGCTCGTATTCTGCTGCCTAAAGCTCAGGGCACGATGCGAAAACGCGCTCGAAGCGAAAGGGGAACATTGTGCGCGTACGTGGTTGCAGGCGCGCATTCGGTCACCGCGAACCCGTGCGATCGCTGCATTGAGGCCTCATTCTGTTATCCTCCATTTAGTTATACGGACAGCCCACTATAAGAACATATTTCACATAGTTTGCCCACAGCGTTTGCCTACCTTTCACGTAAGAAGCTGGTTCGGGAGACTCCATCGCGCGGCGACCGCGCGCAGTGGCGTTCACGTACGTATTCGGTAAAGAGATAGCGTCTGTAGACCATTCTGTGCTTTCAGTTTCAATAAACTTTCAATAAACTTACACGAAACATAACCTCTTAGATATGGAGAATGCCCTTCCTCGGAGGCCACAAGGGCGCCACAGATATATATCACAATTTATTTCTTTGCATGCACATGCTACAATCTTGCACCGCCCCCATCCTCTGACGAGTTGAAAGCTTCAACGCGAACATAATCTATTTTTCGTAATAACTGACGAAAGATTCGTAAAATCGTAGAACGTGCGAGCCAAAATTGCACGCTTTATATATGAAAAATTTGGGAAAGTTGGCAGGTGTAACAATACCGTATACTTCAGGCAGACAGGCGCGAGTTGATTGTTGTCGCACTGCGGCCAATTACTCGTGCCACGTGTGTTAATCCGCGCAATGTTATGCGCTGGCTAGCTGTTAATTGGGCAAACATGCACTTTTGTTCTCTCTGGCAGAAAGGACGCAGTAACGTGTCGTTAAATAACGCCGTTCTTGGTGTCGCAGGACCGCGCTGTGGATCGTTCAGATGACTGCAGTCGTAGTCACATTCGTTGTGGCAGCGCTGGTTGCTCTGACGTATGTGCTGAGGGAAGCCACGCTTAAGGCAAAGGAAGCGCACGACGCCGGTGGCGCCATGGACATCGATGACTTCGTCAACGTCACGAACGTCACTTCTGCGCTGCTCGGGGACCGCTTCGGCGCTGCAGACTTGGGCAACACCAGCCTGGAGGCGACTGTGGTGCGCGGCTCCGGCTCCTCTTTCAACAGCAGCGACGAGCTCTCCACGCACGACGGAGGTCCACCCTTGAGAGAAAGAGCTGGCGAGCGGCCGATTCCGAAACACCCCTCCAAGACCGTGCGTGGCGCCGGACCGAAGGGAAAACAACGCAGCAGTTTGCTCCGGCCCGGTAACGCAGAGAACAAACGACGCCAGGAGAGCGAGGCATCACAGGTACACGCCATCGAAAGCGCGGCAAAGAAGACCTCCGTGAAAACCTAAAAAACAGATCCGTGGCTTCAGGACTTAACGTCAGGATTTAACACCAACCCTCCATCAGCCTGACGCGGCCTCAGTGAATGGACGACGTAGTGGGAGTGAGAATAAAGGTCATGTCTGCGGTGTTCTGTACTCTGCTACTCGAAAAAAAAAGTCGCATTTACAGCGCCACAGTAGTAACGTACTTTGGAGCGTTCAAGCCGCACCAAAAAATTCTGAAATTTTACCAGTAAACATGGGGTGCGGATATTCAAATTTAGACATGCATCGTGGCTTCGCGGCAGGGGCACTATAACGTAAGACTATTCCAAAATTTCCTATTCTGTTTCTACAATCGGCCCTCCGCGATTGGTCAAAAGCATTTTTGGACTTTACCCTCCCGCTTCACCTGTCTATCACGCGCCGTTACGAAAACCGCGATAGCTCCCCATCTGATATGACGTGCACACGCCGATTATGCATGATTTGACCGAAGAAAAGAAAAATAGTTATTTCTGATTCGACGCCTTTTCGCCATTAGCCCTCGGCTATTGGTACAAAGTTTTCGGGATGCGGCCACTTCCCCTGCCTGTCACGCGACGTCACAAAACCGCAAAAACTCGCTGCGTCGAAGTGGCGTGTACGCGTTAAAGATGCATTGATATGCTGAACAAAATTGAATTTTCTTCTGAATAGCCGCAGGTTGCCCCGTTCCGAAAGGAATAAAAGATGGCTGCCGCCGATCGCTCAGGCACTGGCTACTCGCACCTGCCACCTCAAGCTAAGTAAGGGAAAGCGCACCAATCGCAGACGCCGGCACCGGTTATTGATCTGGTTATCGATTTTCAGTGCAGTGGCTCGGCCCCATCGAATCCCTCTCCACTTGAGCGTGCTCCTCACCTCTTGTCAGCCAGTTAGATAAGACAAGTCGCTGAGTGTAGGCAATGTCATTCGTTTTCCAAGCAAACAAAAGTGACCTCCTATGAACGAGGAGAGCGTTCGCTTGGTCTGTTCAGACAACCCTGCGGATGACCGCCCGATGCTTGCGTCGGCGGTTACGCAAATTTGACGTTAGTAGATTGGAATAAAAACATATTGGAATAGTTTTGCGTTATGTGACCCCAGCTCGCGCAGCTCTGACGTGGACCACACCTAAAGCAATGTTCTCTGCCATCTAGTCGCCCACATGCATTGAAGCTCCCTCTCTCCTATATTGCATGGGCGTCCATTGTCCTCTTTTTGGATCGCCATTTTGCGTCCTCGCTGGGTTAGCATTCGGCGAATAGTAATCGCGGCGCCGCCGAACCAGAACTCGAATCACGAGAGCTGCGCTCAACGGCAGTCATGGATTATCAGCGCAGTTGTGTGAAGTTGTCGTTGTTGCCTCAAATCATGGCTTGTACCCACGAGAGGGGTTGGCCACACTGGATCGATTGAAACGTACACCCAACAACATACCAAAGAGAGTTAAAGGCGAACATTTAGGACCAGTCTATTTGCAACTAACTGGTAACACAGATTTCGAGAGTACCTATATATCAACTTTAAGAAAATCAAATTAAACTGAAAAACTAAATAATAATAATACAATAAAATGTCCCACAGTCGGTACCCTAGCAGGGTAACCTTCGGATGCTTCAATGAACTTGTGCAGAGCACTAATCATCGAACCATGGTTTGTGCCTAATTGACAGGCACCAAAAGAAAAAATGTTTGGGGTTGTAAGTGCTAAACCTAGTTTACTAGTTGGAAATATGAGGAACACTTTGCGGAAGGAGGAGAAGCGGCGACAAGAAAGAAATGTTCGACAGTTTCTGTTTCATTATACGAAAAGAGCACAGGTTAGTTAAGGACAAAGCAGATCTGTGAAGGTAAAAATTTAGGCGATGAACTCTACGGCGGAAACTTGATAACTCACCTTGCATTGGCGTGAAAGGCATTTGCTTGTGTTCCACCGAAATTTTCGATGTCGAAAATCATCTGAGGAAAGTAAGGATGATTCATTGCAAGTCAACAATAAAAAGCATTTGAATCTAGCTCCTGTTTTAAAAGAGAAATCAAGAAGAACAGTTAAGAACGGGCCACTTAGCGATGACGATGCGAGGGAGTCAGCTGATTCATTTAAAAAGATTCCACTATGTCCGGGGACCCAGACAAAGCGGACTTCAGACAAATTGTCTGGGACAAGATTCTATAATATGCTCAGCAGGTGTGACCGATTATTAGAAGTTAAATGTGTACAGACTGAAAGTGTGTCTGTAGCCACTATTACTTGAGGTTGCTAACCTGGTGTTAACAGCGCAAAACACCAGGATGGAAAACCAACAAATTCAAGCTGCTATTCTTGAGATTTCTGTGGACCCAATTTTCGGATGGCCCGAATTATCGCCAGGGATTGAGAAAGAAATATTGGAGTGTAATCAGCGAGACGGAGAGCAAAAGACCAGTTAAGCTGATTGGAAAAGATGCCAACACCGGCATTCTCTAAATTTTGTGATGCGTCCGTTGAAATTATCAAGTGAGACGGAAATTGATTAAGATGATTTTGAAGGAGACCTTCAAATATGCGGGCAGGAAGAAGTTTTGCGTGTTTTGGAAAAAATGTAATCAAAGATCAGTTTTATCTTGAACGAATTAGATTTTAGAGAAATCAGGTTTGGTAGACGAACTTGAAGTTTTGATAACAGACCCTGAGCAAAAACAACTTGTGGGTGTTGGTAACGCCGCCAACCTGTTATGAAAAATGATTCTGGAGAATTGATGAAAACGGGTTGCAATGGGAGAGGGATGCATCATAAAACTTCAGGAAAGTCAGGACAGTAAGTTGCTTAAATCTGGATTCAAGCGGAATAAGTCCAGACTCCAGATAAACTACATTGTGTTACGTCTCAACACGGCCAAAGGCGTTAATTAGACGTTTGCCACGAGGCAACTCCAACCCATCCATCAGCGCCTACCGAGAAGTCAACGCAGCGTTTACACTGACTGCTGACGAGTCCACAAAAGGCACACCCCCAGCCCTACCTAACAGTCTGAACTAATGATGAAAAGGTCGTTTAAATATTTGGGGGTAACAATAACAACGACGCTGAAACGGGACACACATATTAAAGATACATGCCAGAAGACGCTTATGTTGAATTCCAATGGCGGAGTCGGAGCAAGTTTTTCTGCTCGTTTCGGAGCAAGTTTGTTCCAATGGCAGAGTGAGGGCGGGAGTAAGGTGTTCCAATGAGAGAGTCGGAGAGGATTCAGAGCGGGAGTCAGTCCGTGGAGCAGAAAAAGATGCTCCGCCAAAATCGGCGGAGTGGACCGGAACTCTGCGTGACGTATTTCCTTTACCACGTTTGTCTGCTAGGAGGCGCCACTGGTCACGACTCGCGAGGAAGCAAAAGCTGCTGCACGCTTGGCGAGATATCCATTCCGCGCTTTTAAATAAACAACAGGTGAACGGCGCTGAAGAGACAAGTGACCGGTGCAGCGGTGCTGGGAGCAAACAGCGGAATGAAATGACAACACGCAAGGTATCCTGGGTAACTCGGTGATAGAACTTCCGCTTCCGCTTTGCTCCGGCGGCGCCGGTTGTGTTCCACTCGCGGATCTGGAGGCGTTGCTCTGCGCCAGAGTCGAGTGCTCGCTCGCGGAGTCCGTCGGCTGCTCCGACTCCGCCATTGGAATTCAACATTAGACAGTTTGGCTTTCTTCGTATGGATGGATAGATGTTATGACCGTCCCCTTTGGAAGGGGGCGTGGGTTGCGCCACCAAACTCTTGCTATTATACTGCCTGATGTCCTACCTAGGTTAAACAATGAAAAAAGAAAAAAAAACACTATGAACGACCACATCCACATTTTCTGATCCCCTATTGCGAACTGTGCTTTTGTACGTCTCCGACTTTTGTCGTTTCCCTACTTTTCTTCCACCAATCCTCCAATCGCCTCTTACTAATGCCTATTGCGGACATGTTTGCTTTACCACTGCTCCCGCTGAACCCAAGGGCTTCAAGGAAGCCAGTGGTGCCTAAATCGACCGCTGGGTAGACGTCTTCACATTCTGATAAAACATGCTCCGTCGTTTCCCTAGCTTTACCGCAGCAAGCACATGCTTCTTCTTCCTTCTTATATCTCGCTTTATAGGTGCGTGTTCTAATCATCCCGATCTCGCTTCGAAAAGTAATGAGCTTCCCTTTGAGTTATCATAAATGCTTTCTTTCCTGATTTCGTTTTTTCCTCTTAAGTAGTTACTCATGGCAGGTTTATTTTCCATTGCCGCCACCCATGAGATTATTTCAGCCTCTCTGACTTTCCGCTTGACCTTCTTTGTTGCTGTGTTGCCCACCCTACAGGCTAGAAGGCTAGTCGTAGAAGGCTAGCAACAGCGCCACCCAATGTTAAGTTATGAAGCTACAAATCCGTTGTGCGTCCCATCCTCGAATACAGCCACATAGTCTGCAATCACATCAAGCTTATCTGACCAAACGTTTAGAGGCAATACAAAACAAGGCTCTTCGCTTCGTCTATTCCAAGTACTCCGGAAGTGACAGCGTGACTGCACTGCGCAATCGCTCCGCCATACAAACCCTAGGGCCGAATCTTATAACGGTTCGGTTTGGGAACTGCTCGTTTGGCCTCACCTGATTGGGCAAAATTTGGTTACGTCACAGATCGTCAGAGGCAGCGGGGCGGTATCGCAATTTATGAATACGTCACGCATCTGTCAATCATCTTCAAAGGGAAATGGTCGTAGGAAGCGGCGAAGGGGTAGTTCGCTTTGGGTTCCGTTGCTGTGGCTTGGCTGTTGGCTTGCGACTCTGGCCGCGCGTGCCGGTCGCGCGACCCCGGAGACATGCGGGCGTCACGCGCGCGTGCGTTGGTTGCTTCGGATGCTAGTACTTGCCTTCGTCGTCTGCTTGGCATTGCTGTTTCGGTGTCGACCACGGCTGGAAGTGCGATACGCGTTCGAAGAAGTGACGGATAATGAGTTGCACCGTCCTTGCCGGCTTTCTAAGTAGACCTTTTGCAGGCTACGCTATCAAATAGAGGAGACTCGGGTGCAGGCGTACCAGTGGTCATTCCACGCAGAGGACGGAATATTGCGCGCTGCGGTTCATCGCCACCGGCCTGCAGCTCCCAGACGTCGGTCGGACGCGAAGCATTCATCGGAATGAGCTAGATCTCTGCTGTCGACACTGTCCACGAAGTTGCTCTCGCAACTACTGTGTTGGCCGGTAGAAGGGCTGGGTCAGCTTTCCCGTGACCTCCGCTTCAAAGCCAAGGAGATATTTGCATGGTGAGGTCAAATTCCCATTGCTATCGCCAGCCTGAATAGATTCCAGATCGCCATTCAGCAATCAGAAGGGTTAAACGAAGTCTGGCTCAGCGCTTCCTTCGTTCGGCTGATAAAACTATACAGTCAGGATGGGAAAATATTGTTGAGTTCTCTTATTTGGCTTCCCTTTTTTCTCTAGTTCCGGGAATGCCACACTTTGTTCCTCAATTTCACGACACGGCGCGCACCGTTAGCACCACACTCTTCGATTTTACTTCGCGCAGGCAATGCAGGGCCCGCATATATCGTAATATTCGATTTCAAGTTTCATTGCTTCTATCACGCGACGCGCCGTGGGGCAGATCGCAGGGATAGCGGCAGCGCGGCGGCGAGCGAGTCATGTCTGAGCCGATGACGAAGGCCGAAAAAAAGAAGGAAGATTGATATTGTCGGCTAGTAAAGATGTCCCTAAGAACCAATTCACGGTTTTGTCGCGCTCGCTACTTAAGAAGTGCTGGCAGTGCGTTCCTGTTGCGTGCATCGTGCGACCTGCTGGTAGCAGACGACATAGCGCTGCGCTCTGTCAAATCATTTACCTTTGCGATACCACCTGTCGGCTGAGAATGAAAAAGAATGACAGTAATAAATTACTTCTGCATTGCGTAAACGCCCGGCACCACACCACACCACACTTCAGAACTTGGCGTATAATATTTAATCTATATTTTAGATTTATTTAGCAAGCAGAAACATTCTGTAATTCCTCGATTAGCTCGTCATATAATGATGTACACTTCAGAGGTGGCACCCTCTCATCTATTGGTCGCATCCTCCCATTCTTCCACCACCGGCTTGGGAGTGGCACATTTACTGACGTAAGCGGCGAAGCGAATGGTTCGTATTCCGAACCGTTATAGGATTCGGCTCCTGGAAAGCCGTTCACGTATCGCTCCTATGTAATTATTATATCTGCTTTATCACGACAACGTAGCTATCAACAAGAGCGACTACCTCGGAACACGTTACCAACACTCGAGCAGAACCAACCATTCCAAGCGTATAAGGCCTTTTTTATCGAGTTGTGATACTTTCAAATATTCATTTTTTCCATCTGCCACAGAACTCTGGAATAAGCTACCACGCGAGTGCATGGGTCTATCATCAACGGGCGCATTACCCGCTAAAATTGAAGGATTGTTTTGCTAAACGCAACTGACAAAAACTTGTCACTCCCGAGCTGTTCTTTTTTTTTTAGTGTTCTTTTTTCTAACCTTTTTATAAATGCCTTTTGGAATTCGTTTGTTCCTGATGCACTAATGTATGTGAACAAGCATGTGTATCCGTTAGCATATGTATACATATGCTTTTCTTTTTTTTTCTCTTCCAAAATAAAAAAGATGCACACTTTTTCAAAAGCTGTTAGGTTAACAATAATAACTATGTTAGTATATGGCAAGTCTTCCATTTATATATTTCGATATGTTTTGTTTGACTTTATTTGCCTGTATTATACGTACACACTCCTGTGTGAGCCTGTGTAAGGCTTGCAGTATGAAATAAATAAAAAAATATTACTGAAGAACGACGCCGACTGTGGATTCCCAGGTTGCTATCCCGTCCCCTATTCTATGCTTCGGGTGCGCGGAGGCCTCCGAGAGGGGGATGCTGCGGAGAATTGCGATAGCATGGGCGTTGGTTCTGCTAGAGTGTTGGTAACTTGTTCCGAGGTAGTAGCTATTGTTGATAGCTATGTTGTCGTGATAAAGAAGACATAATAATTTCATAGCAGCGATACGTTGCAACCGATTCGACGATGGTGATTGGTTGTTATACAGTCATCAGATTCCCTAGTCGAGTCGCCTACGGAAGTCGACGGTGTCAAAAGCAGAGAATTTTCGTGTAGTGGGGCCGACGTGTCCTGATGTGAAATCAGATGTTTAACATGCTCCTGCATGGAGTGGGCTTCCGTAACTGGAGCCAGGTAACTAATGTCAAATAAACCACTTTGTCTTCATTCCTACTACTGGACGTACTTGTCGATAGGCTTGGTGGATTCCTTGCCCTAACCCCACCCCGAGCCGCAATAACTGTTAGCCACAAAACTTGGCAGCCCAAGGCAGAGGCTTCATTTCGGTAATGAAGAGAAATAAAAACGGGATTTGACGATGGAAACAGAAATAACGAACATTTCTTGACGTTAAACGAAAAAGACAGTCCGTCCAGCCAGGACTAGAGTTCAGACAAATATGATTGCAAAATTTTGTATAACGTATTGATATCCCGTGATGAGGACAAAAATGCAATTTCATCAGCATAGAGATAGAGTTGCACATCCTGATGAGCTGGGACAGAAGATAAAATATTAAACAAAACTCAGTGCACTTCCACACTGTGAAGAAGGATGACCAGCGAAGCTGTGTATGTGGGCCCCTTTACGGCGAACTGCACCTCCGCCGCGGGTCGGCCCGGCATTTCACTATCTTCGGGATCGGCCCACGTATGGGGAGTGCTTAACGCCTGCTTCACCTCCACCGCGAGTCGGCCCGGTATTGTACTACCTTCGGGATTAACCCACGTATGGGGAGTGCTTAACGCCTGCGTCACTTCAGCCGCGGGTCGGCCCGGCATTGTACTATCTTCGGGATTTTTTCTACACGCGGAACGATAGTGGGGAAAGTAGCCCTTAACAGCATCCCTGTGGCACGCTTCTCGCCTGTTTATACGTACCCGATGTCTCCCCGTCCTTGAAAAAAAAATTTCTCTTCCCGAAACGAATTGTTGTATCCAGGCTACTAAATAGTCGAACAGCACAGCTTGCCAGAGGCGTTCCCAGGGGGAGGGGGGTGGGGGCTTATGGGGCTTCATTCCCCCCCCCCCAAATATTTTTGTGCTGTCATGCACCGCCGACCCAAACAACCCCCGGCGCCGGAAATCATTCTGGATTTTGTTTAGAATGCTTTTTTGCGCTCGAACAGACATTCGGCACGAACATTGCGAACTCGGGCTGGATTTCCCGGCGACGCCCATACACCGGGAGTCACATAACGCAAGGAGACCCATCCGAGCGCAAAGTTTCAAGAGCGTTATGACGGCGAGCTAAAACCCCTTGATAATTTGAAAGTAGCGACACTCTCCTCGTGGCGCTTTCCTCCTCGATTTTCCTCACCCGCCGGCTGCGCACGGCACGCTTTTTCTCCTGGGCTCCCGCGGACTGGCCGCAGCATTATATGGAGGCGTGTTATTTTGGACCAGTTGCGGGCCCCAGTGGTGTTGAAAATTATGAGAAATGCTGATAACAGCATCGACAATGCTGAACGCCACGTTTATGAGGAGGTTGGTATTTTCTTAAAGTCGTATGAACGGGCTATACTGATGTAAAAGGAGCTTTGAGGCGAGTTATATACTCCAGGCAATTTTTCTGCCACATGATGAGATGCTTTACTGTGTGCGCCTGATCTAGTATTGCTTGTGGCACATCCCTTTGTGTTTGGCTTATTAAGCGAAAGCCTTAGATCTCTGTTTCAAGGTCGTGTTGTGAGCTACAGAAAATATCACGTGACCGAAGGAAGGCCGGAAGCGAACCAGAGCATGTGCAGCCGTGTAAAGAGATGATTACTGATTAACCAAATAATGATTAGTGATTAGATTAAGATGAATTAAGGTTATCAAGGTGGATTAAGGATAATTATGGTGGATTAAATTCGGTGAAGGTGGATTAGAGTGAATGAATGTGGATAAAGGTGCATTAGAGAGGATTATGGTGGACTAGGGGGATTAAAGTGAATGAAGAAGGATAAAGGAGGATAATAATTAAGCTGCATTAGGGAGGATTAAAGTTGATGAAGGTGGATTTGTTTGCATTAAGGAGAATTATTGCGGATTAAGGTGAATGAAGAAGTATTAGGGTGGATTAAGGAGGATTAAAATGCAATAAGGAGGATCAGGGTGCATTAATGTCAATGAAGGTGAATTAGATTGCATTACGGAGAATTATCGTGGATTAAGGTTAATGAAGGAGGATTAAAGGGACCCGGAAACGATTTTGACGATTTTCTGCAAACGTACTGAGTCGTCAGAGTAGACCTTAGGATTCTGTGATCTGTGAGTCTGGTTGCGCAACATGTTTATTTGCCTTGGTTGAAGCATTATATAAAGGGACTTTTTCTTAGATACGTAGGTTTATTGGAAACTTATACGTACATTTAAATATCTTGTTGCGAGGTTCTGTGTATACGTGCAGGGAATTTTGTTTCCAGTGACACTTTCTTCCCTTTTATCAAGCTGTATATTCGCATTTGTATATCCCATTGTGTCTTCGCATTTATAATTCATGAGGGCGAGTGAAATGAAAGTGAGCGTACCTACCTCGCGCAATAATGGTTGGGTTATGTACAAGGCATTCGCGTAGCACGCAGTCATCTCATTTACAAAAGTGACAAGCAGGTGTGAGGATAAAGGTTCTTTAATGCTATTATACACTGGGTAAAACATGGTTGCGTGACATAATGGACACTCCAAAAGTTGAACAACGTGGTGTCGTGAGGTTTTTGACAGCTGAAGGTGTTTCCCAAAAAGAAATTATTCGCCGTATCGCTGCCATGTACGTTGAACATTGCATTTCATTGGTACTGTGAAGCGTTGGCGCAAACGATTCAAAGAAGGATGTGAAAGTTGCAAATACGATCCAAGACCGGGCAAAGTCACCGTGCAATCACCCCCAACAAAATTGCAAAAGTTGATGAGCTGATTAGACACGAACCGAGGATAAGCATCGATGAACTGGCAGAGCGTGTGAAGTTAGCTTCACACCATAATTCATGAACATCTCGCTTATCGGCTCTTGTGTGCGCAATGGATGCCAAGATTATAGAAATCACCGCCAGAAGAAGGAGGGGTTCGGCGCTGCCTTGACTCATCTAATCCGGTATCGCAGTGAGAGTGGCGACTTCTTGTCTGCAGTTGTCACGGGGGCGAATCATGGTGCCACTATTCTGAGCCTGAAACACGACGGCAATGCTTACAGTGGAAACATTCGAATTCACCACCCCCAAAGAAAGCAAAGGCCATCAATTCTGCCGGAAAGGCGTTGACTGTTGTTTCGATCGTCAGGGACCATTACTGATAGAATTTGCTAAATCTTGAGAAACTATCAATTTGTTTCGTTATTGTAAATCGCCGGATCGGCTGGGTGTCACAATCAAGAACAAACTACGTGGAAAATTGACGAATGGGGTCATCTTCTTCCACGACAAGGCCGTCCCCACGTCGCTGATGTCATCATCATCATCATCATCAGCCTGGTTACGCCCACTGCAGGGCAAAGGCCTCTCCCATACTACTCCAACGACCCCGGTCATGTACTAATTGTGGCCATACCATGCCTACAAACTTCTTAATCTCATCCGCCCACCTAACTTTCTGCCGCCCCCTGCTACGCTTCCCTTCCCTTGGGATCCAGTCCGTAACCCTTAATGACCATCGGTTATCTTCCCTCCTCATTACATGTCCTGCCCATGCCCGATTTCTTTTTCTTGATTTCAACTAAGATGTCATTAACTCGCGTTTGTTCCCTCACCCAATCTGCTCTTTTCTTATCCCTTAACGTTACACTTATCATTCTTCTTTCCATAGCTCGTTGCGTCGTCCTCAATTTGAGTAGAACCCTTTTCGTAAGCCTCCAGGTTTCTGCCCCGTAGGTGAGTACTGGTAAGACACAGCTATTATATACTTTTCTCTTGAGGGATAATGGCAACCTGCTGTTCATGATCTGAGAATGCCTGCCAAACGCACCCCAGCCCATTCTTATTCTTCTGATTATTTCCGTCTCATGATCCGGATCCGCCGTCACTACCTGCCCTAAGTAGATGTATTCCCTTACGACTTCCAGTGCCTCGCTGCCTATTGTAAATTGCTGTTCTCTTCCGAGACTGTTAAGCATTACTTTAGTTTTCTGCAGATTAATTTTTAGACCCACTCTTCTGCTTTGCCTCTCCAGGTCACTGAGCATGCATTGCAATTGGTCCCCTGAGTTACTAAGCAAGGCAATATCATCAGCGAATCGCAAGTTACTAAGGTATTCTCCATTAACTTTTATCCCCAATTCTTCCCAATCCAGATCTCTGAATACCTCCTGTAAACACGCTGTGAATAGCATTGGAGAGATCGTATCTCCCTGCCTGACGCCTTTCTTTATTGGGATTTTGTTGCTTGCTTTATGGAGGACTACGGTGGCTGTGGAGCCGCTATAGATATATTTCAGTATTTTTACATACGGCTCGTCTACACCCTGATTCCGTAATGCCTCTATGACTGCTGAGGTTTCGACAGAATCAAACGCTTTCTCGTAATCAATGAAAGCTATATATAAGGGTTGGTTATATTCCGCACATTTCTCTATCACCTGATTGATAGTGTGAATATGATCTATTGTTGAGTAGCCTTTACGGAATCCTGCCTGGTCCTTTGCTTGACAGAAGTCTAAGGTGTTCCTGATTCTATTTGCGATTACCTTAGTAAATAGTTTGTAGGCAACGGACAGTAAGCTGATCGGTCTATAATTTTTCAAGTCTTTGGCGTTCCCTTTCTTATGGATTAGGATTATGTTTGCGTTCTTCCAAGATTCCGGTACGCTCGAGGTCATGAGGCATTGCGTATACAGGGTGGCCAGTTTCTCTAGAACAATCTGTCCACCATCCTTCAACAAATCTGTTGTTACCTGATCGTCCCCAGCTGCCTTCCCCCTTTGCATATCTCCCAAGGCTTTCTTTACTTCTTCCGGCGTTACCTTTGGGATTTCGAATTCCTCTGGACTAATTTCTCTTCCATTATCGTCGAGGGTGCCACTGGTACTGTATAAATCTCTATAGAAATCCTCAGCCACTTGAACTATCTCATCCATATTAGTAATGATATTGCCGGCTTTGTCTCTTAACGCATACATCTGATTCTTGCCAATTGCTAGTTTCTTCTTCACTGTTTTTAGGCTTCCTCCGTTCCTGAGAGCATGTTCAATTCTATCCATATTATACTTACAAAACTGGCAATGTTCAAGTGGAAAACACTGGAACATCCGCCAAACAGCCCAGACCTGTCGCCTTGCGACTTCCACAATTTGGGGCAACCGAAAAAAACAGCTCAAGGGAACCGGATTCGTGTCGGACGACGACGTGAGAGTCAGTTACAGACATTTTGAAGCAGCAACCCAAGGAGTTTTAGGAGACAGAAATCACGCGACTCGTTAGTCAGTGGGACAAATGCCTAAATGCTCATTGAGACTACTTTTAAATAAAGTACCCCGTTTGTCATATATCCGCATTGGCTCACTTTCATTTGACTCACCCTCGTATATTTTGCAGAACTCCTGCTTTCTATATGTGCTTTCTGTTGCGACTATAATTTCAGTGGGATTACGCACAATACACGACCAGTGACAGCTGCTTCTGCGCAATACATTGGAACAAAGGACAGCGCCATTGAGATTTTTCCCTGGCTTTTGTATATAAATGTAAACAAAGTTCTGGAATGACAACACATTATTTCGTTTCATTAAAATGTGCGTCCTCAACTTGTTCATGTCATGGCCTTTACATTTTTTTCTTTAACGTGCCAAAACCACTTTCCGATTATGAGGCACGCCGTAGTAGGGGTCTCCGGACATTTGGACCACCTCGGCTTTTTTAACCTGTACCAAAATGTAAGTATACGGGTGTGTTCGTATTTCGCGCCCATCGACATGCGGCCGCCGTAGCCGGGATTCGATCCCGCCCCCTCGTGTTTAGCAGCGCAACAGCATAACCACTAAGCAACCACGGCGGGTACATTTTTCATATCAGCGGCATGAACTGCTTTGCTGGTTTCGAACTGATATGGTTGTAAAGTGCGTGTGATATTTTCTTTACATATTAAATAGACAAAAAGCATGGAACCGTTGATATCAGTTATTTCGGGCACAATTTTTGAGATATGCGAGTATATATTCTTTTATGAGAAAATACAGATTTTACTTGTCTTGACAGTGCGTAGTGTTCAAGAATTCGTTTGCAGCATCTTTGGCAATGGCAGTGCAGTTATTCATGCATTTGATCCCTCGACAAATTCTATAAGAATTAGGCCGAGCTGTCATGAGCCTCCCCACCAACGAAGTTTCTGGCTACGCCACTCCCAAAATTCCACAATTGATCCTGTCGTATACTTTTGCATTATCTAAAGTTACCAATGCTGATACATCTCCTGATAGTCATGTGAGTCGAATACGGCTTTCTATATCAACGTGAGCTGACCATATGGAACTTTAAGGCCTAAATACTATTTGTCTCGAACGCAGAAGACCCTGAGAAGAAGTAACTTTATAGCTGTACATGGATTACTTTTTCTAAAATTTTGACTACATTCGATGTAGGGCAATTGGCCAAATGTTTTCCAAGAGATTTCCGAGGTTTCGATGTTTAAGTAAAAAGCACGATTTTTTCAATTTTTCAAGAGGTCTGGATCCATTCAAATTGTAGCGAACAGTTAACTATATTCAAGAGCTTATTTGGGAAATAGTTTAACAATAATTTAATCATAGCAGTTGTGATACGGTCTGGTCTAGGAGCCGATTGATGTGTAGTTAATATGGCACCGGGTAATTCTGTCATGGTAACTTCTACGAACTCAGATGTCGAACTTTTAAACCTCCTAGGTCTGGGACACTGCGAAGAAAAGCGTGCTTCAAGCCCTTTCGCGATCTCATTTAGTGAATCCGCCCCTTCTTTGTAGGATAGAACAGCAGATTGAGACCATACGGACTGTTTAACAGATTTTTTTGTTTCGTAAAAGCCTAAAAAGTGCCAATGTTCTTTCTGGTTTCGACAAAAATGAATGCAGTGCATTTTTTTGTTCGTCTTTAGCTATCGCCACAGTTCTTTTAAACATAGCTGCATAGAACTTATAGTCCATCCCATTTTTCGGTGAATGATTGTGTTGGAGACTTTTTCACGCTGCTTTTGTTCGCCTATAATCCCGTGTGCAAGCTTCATTCCACCAAGATGAGTTTGACGGCGAGCTGCCAGACATAACCGCAAACTCAGGGTACTGAATAGCACAATTTAAAAGCGAAACCACAGAGTCAGCTCTCCGTTGTTCATTCCAAGTGGTTAACGCTGATAAGCCTGAATATATAGCAGATTTATAAGTTATGTAATTAACGAATCGCCTTTGCCATACAATAGGAGCCTCGCGTGAAAGCAAAATTTCAAAAGTAATGGTTAAGTGATCCCTACTTGCTCCATTGTCAAAAGGTGTCCCAAGATGAAATAGACATATGAGCAGAATATAAAGTCAGGTCTAATGCAAAAGAGAAAAACCCACGTAGAAAAGCAATTCGACCTGAATTATGACATTGAAAAATGTTGTCATGCATCCAATTCCACAACCTCTCTCCCCAAACATCCGTTTTAAGTACCTACGAAGTATGATGAGAATTCCTGCCAGGAGCATTGCATTTGAAAAGTTTCGGTACAGCGAGTCCAGGTGATCAATACACTTGATTCTGTTCGGGACATACACATTAATCACTGTAAACGCAGCGCAACCAGGCGGTAAGAAATATAATCCTAAAATTTCGCAGTCGATCTGAACACACATGTTCGAACACACATGAACACACAGTCGTACACATGTCAGCACCTGCCCTAATGATGCGCACCAAGTTCGCGAAGTCTAAAACACTCACTGGAACATAGTGGGACACAAAATCGAACGCCTTATTCGCGTATATTTGGAGCATTGCAACGACGGCATCCCCGTCGCCCCCCCCCCCTCCCCCCCATCGCAACACTCCGACACACTTCTGGTCTAGCGTATAAGTTCGTCATCGTTGTGCACCATTTGATGTCGCACGTCTGGTGCGGCTCGACTATTTCTTTTATTACTGTCTGCAATTGTTTAGCTAAGCTTTTTATTAACACCTTGTAGTCAACATTCGTTAAGCTAATAGGACGATATACAGAGCGTTTGAGCGAACACCTAAAAAAAATTTTTTTTTCATTGTCTGTGGCAGATATCACAATTACAGTCCGTGAGCTGGTCTGCTCGAAGAGGCTGACATTACGTGCACAAAAAAAATGAAATGCATAATTGACGAATTAACAAAGAATCACTAATTAAGTTCTAATTACCTGATGGTACCATATTGCAATTTATAAATTGTAGCGGGTGAAACTGCAAGGCACTTGATAAGAATTGTGCGGATGACACGATTTACGAGATATGCGCCGTCAAACGAATGAGGTTTCCTGCTTAAAAGATTTGTAAAACGCCGCGCTCATACCGTCTGGTCCAGGGGACTTTTCTGATGTCACTCTTGATTTTTCCTCCTCCAGTACTGAAATCGATTGTCCTAACTCTCAGTTCCCTAACACTTCCATCGACTTTTTGCTTAACGGTAAGAAAGTATATACTCTTCCAAGAAGTTGTATATATGTCAACTTCGGATCGTGCGAACAGCTTTAAGTAAAGCCAGAAAACGAACTTTCGATTTCCGTTTTTACTAGAAACAATGCCATTACGGTGAAATTAAGTTGTGGTTTTTTTGCGAGCATCTCTTCTCCTTGGAACCCAGTGATCGACTCGTTGCCATTTCTCTCAGCTTTTTCCACCCTAGCTCGGAATATTGCCCTAGGATAGCGCTCACTATCAATGCAGCAAGATTCCTCTGTTATACGAAGCCTGTCCCAAAAGGCCATGCAGTGAGTCTGCAAAAACGTCCAGGCGCGTGTAGTGGCACCTATCTATCTATCTATCTATCTATCTATCTATCTATCTATCTATCTATCTATCTATCTATCTATCTGTCCGTCCGTCCGTCCGTCCGTCCGTCCGTCCGTCCGTCCGTCCGTCCGTCCGTCCGTCCGTCCGTCCGTCCGTCCGTCCGTCCGTCCGTCTGTCTGTCTGTCTGTCTGTCTGTCTGTCTGTCTGTCTGTCTGTCTGTCTGTCTGTCTGTCTGTCTGTCTGCATACTCGAGAGGACCCGGTTGGCCTAGTATGAGCCGGACCGCTGTATGACAAAGCAGAATTTTATGCACGCTATTACGGACGGGCCACGAGTCCCGGGGAATTCAGGCGAAATACGCAAGGCGGTGTCGTAACGAGTAACAAAACGTTTAATTACATCGTTAAGTATACGAGCAGTCAGCGCGAAAGGGTTCCAGTAAAGAGCACTGACAAGGACAGAAGAGACGACGACACACGCTTGGTAGCAACTGATTGTTTAATATTCGGTTTTCACACTTTTTATGGCACGACAACCATTGCTGCGCCTTTTCTGTTTTCATTTGCTACGCCAATAATCCGTTCTTTAGGCTGATAGACCATTTTCGCGCAAGTAGTCCTTGGCTTTTTCTGTTAGTATACTATCGATAATATACTGTTGCACGATTGCCCGCTTCCGTCTATGGCCATGTCTTCTACAATTTCGCGCATCAGCTTGACTTTACTCTTCTAAAATCTTGATGTGAAATTGTACGCTGCAATGGCAATAGCAATGGTGAAAAGTGAGATGCCCGTCGGTGGTGCCTTCCAAAGATGGTGCATGTTTCCCTGCCTGGTCTTTCAGACACGACAGCGTGTGTCGACGTGCTCCAAATTTTTAAAGTATTGCGTATGGCAGATAGCACAATTCTAACCCTTGATCTAAATTAATCGATGAGGAAGCCATTACTTCTAAGAGAAATCAAAATGCTCAATTCGATAATTAAGGTAATTACGCTAACTATTTTTTACATTAATTACTTTACGGCACATATTTCAATCTACGAATTATGGCCGCTAAGTTCGCACGGCGTATCCACTTTGAACGAATTCTCTGGGCAGCATCAGTTCCGATATATTAACTTTCAAAGTGTCCGACGAAATGATATGAACAGGTCACGGCAAGACATGCGGAAAGGTAATTTACAAGTGTCTGCATTTCATCAGGCAACATATTTATGTTGACCCGATGTCACGTTTTTGTTGCAAAGCGGATTACGTGGTCCGATATACATGATGTCTTATTTTTAGCTGCAGTAAATTTATAATAACTGCCTGCGGCAGATAGCGCAATTCTAAATTTTTCGAGGTAATTGGAGATAAATTTTAATGTATCCAACGAAATGCATTTGCGTTCCAAGTAGTTGGTGCTCCAGTGCATGAAACAGCGTTTCCTTAAAAATTAAGTTAAACAGTGCATTGTTGCCGCAAGTTTGACAGCGCCGTTCTTGAAACCAGTGCCATCCTCAGAATTCGTTCCAAGTCTATCTGCCTTGCATACTCACTATCTACAATTCGTAGATTGAGATATGTGCAGTAAAGTAATTGATAAAAATATAATTCGCGTAATTATGTGACTGATTCAATTAAGCATTTTGAATTTGCGTAAGAATAATGGGCCGCCTCATCGAGCATTTTAATACAAGGGTTAGGATTGTGCTACCTGCCACAGACTATTTAAAAATTTGGTTCAGTTACAAAAATGCCATGTAGAATGACACCATACACGCAGTGGTGGAATTGCTGCTACAATTGCTCACACCTGCTACATTTCGTTAAAGCTGCTCCAGGATGAGCCGCGCCGCGCAATCTCCGAGGCCACGGCGAAGACGGGTTGTGGGTTCTGCTAATGAGGCGATATGGAAAATGAGCCGAGAGAAAGGTTTCGTGGTTGTCGAAGAAAACAGGGAAGTGAGAAGGTGCGGTTGTTTTGAATGAGACGGGATCCACTTCAATTACAGGCTTGGACGAGAAATGGGCTGGCGACTTGCTGGTCGCGCTGTTGCTTTTTTAGGGGGCCCACGGGCGCTCAGGAGGCCAGAATAGGTAGTAGTGAAGAAGGTTCCCTAGGGGAACCTCAGAATAGCATTGCCGTCAATAACAGATAAAGGAGGAAAACAAGAAAGAGAGGTCGCCGTGCAACATGCTACATAAACATGGAGGGCGGCAGAAGAAAGGAAAAGTGGGCAGAGATTGAGGAGCAGTTAAATCGAGAACAAGTAGGGGTGTATGCGGTTACAGAAACGCACTTTAGAGACTCGGAAGAGCAGCCACTGATTGAGAATTATGTTTGGGAAGAGTGCAACAGAACTAAGTCGGAAAGAAAGGGAGCGGGAGTCGGGACGCTCATGCATCAGGGAGCTAAACAGAAAAGAGTAAATTCAAAATGTCCAGAGCATCTTTGTTTATCAGATACAATGAGTGGGAGAAGGAAACTTGGCTGGGCGTGACGTATTTGTGGACCGGAAATAATTGCGCAGCGAAGAATCAAGAGTTAGTGGAATACATAAGTGCTGATATTAAGGGTTTTGGGAATGATGCCGAAATTATCCTATTAGGTGACATGAACGACCACATACAGGATCTAGATGGCTATACCGACAACAACGGGAAGTCAATGCTAGATCTTTGTGAGCAACATAACCTCGTTATCGGGAATACATGTGCCTAAGTGTGAAGGGCAGATCCCGTGGGAAGTGGGAAACCATGACAACCTTCTCATGACAGAAGGAATTCATGATCAGTTGAGAGAAATGGTGATTGATGAGGAAGGGTATAGCAGCATAGGGAGTGACCATAAACGTATCATGTTGAAAATGGGATATGTAGTTGGGAAAGAGAGCAAGGAGTGCAAAATGGCCAGTCCAAATTTGAACGCTGAACAAATAACAAATATAGTCACTAGAGTTGAGGAAGAACTTTGCAAATGGCCAAGTAAAGAGTGGGAATATAATGACCTTCTAAGTGTAATAACGACAGAAATACGGAAAGAGAAATATGTTCGCTGGAAAGGAAAAAAAAACCGAAAACCTGGTGGTACAGGGAGATACGAGAAGCGATCGCCGAACGACAGGAAGCATCCCGAGAGCACAAGCAGGCAAAGAAGGCGCAGTTGCCGCAGGATGAAGTATTCAGTAAATGGGAAATATACCGGGAGAAAAAGTCTATGGTTCATATACTGGTGCAAGCAAAGATAAAAGGTGAAAGTGAACGTTGGTTGTCCGAAATACGTGAGAAAAATAAGGCCGCACCTAGAATATTTTGGAACCACATAAAATTATTCGGTAGGAAGTCGACAACAGTACAACATATCCTAGACGAAGATGGAAACAAACTAGAAGGGGAAGCGGCAACAAATTACATGCGAAAAATAACAGCCGAATCTTTCCAAGGCAATGACGAAGTTGTACTTGAAGTAAAAAAGAACATGAAAGAGACCCAGGTGGAAAAGGAGCTGGTGCTGACAAGTTTCAACTGGAAAAAAGCCGAAGAGAAAATTCCTAAGCGCACCGCCACAGTGCTAGACGAGGTTCCCGTTAGACTGATTAATGAACCAGGACAAAAGAGTAAGGAAGCTATGGTAAAAGCAATGGAAAACATAGACGAATACCAAATAGTTAGCGACAAAGTAGAATTAATTTAATTTATAAAGGTTAGAGGAGAAAGATAGAATTCACTCGTACAAACCGTCGACCGTTGCATCGGTAATATACAGGTTAGCAATGCAGGCAATCAAATTAAAGCTGCAAGCATGGCCATAGAATAATGACATTTTGGGAGAACTTCAGAATGGCTTCAGAATAGGTAGGCGTTTGGATAATAACCTATTTGTTCTTACTTAGTGTATTGAAATATCAAGAGTAGAAAGCAGACCGTTATATGTGGCCTTTTTAGACATTACAGGAGCGTATGACAACGTAGACCGCAACATCTTGGGGGATATACTGGAAGGGGAAGGCTTAGGCGACGGTTGTCTACAGCTTTTGAAAGAGATATACCTAGAAAATACCGTTTGCCTTGAATTGGAGGGGATGAGGAGCGAGGAGAAAGATGATATCAACAAGGTACTGAGGCAGGGGTGACCTTTATCTCCACTGCTGTTTATGATGTACATTGTGAGGAAGGAGATGGTGCTAGAAGGAAGTATATATCCGGTTTCATCTCTCATACAAACAGGCGGGTACAGTAATGGAGCAACAGCTTCCATGTTTATTTATGCGGACGACACTGTGTTGCTAGCTAACAAGCAAAGTGATTTGCAACGTCTGGTTAATATATGTGGACAGGAAGCTGAGAATTTAGGTTTTAAATTTAGCGTTAGAAAATCAGGTGTTATGGTACGTATTCAATGAAAATAGTGAACAGACAGTGGCAATACAGGGCCAGGAAATACCTCGGGTAAGAGAATATAAATACCTTGGTATATGTATAAATGAAGACAAAAGATATATGGGAACACAGGAAAAAAAAACAATAACGGTGAAGGGGAAGAGAAATGCAGCCATAATGAAGCACAGAGCGCTATGGGGATACAACAGGCATGAGGTGCTCCGAGGTATGTGGAAAAGTGTCATGGTTCCAGGACATACTTTTGGAAATGCGGTTGTTTGCTTGAAATCAGGGGTACAATCAGGACTCAATGGCAACCAAACGTCAGTGAGACGCCTGGCATTGGACGGTCACGGGAAGACTACAAATGAAACTGTGCATGGTGATATGGGCTGGACAAGTTTTGAAGTGATGGAAGCACACAGTAAAATTGATTATGAAGAACGACTGAGGAATATGGAAGAAAGTAAACGGGCTGGGTGAGTGTTGAGGTATTCGTACAAGAAAAACATTGATTCACAGTGGAGGAAAAGAACTAGGAAGCTTACCAGCAAGTATGCGGCCTGTAGGATGAGCAACACAGAAACAAAGAAAGTCAAGCGGAAAGTCAGAGAGGCTGAAATAATCCCATGGGTGGCGGCAATGGAAAAGAAACCTGCGGTGAGCAGCTACTTAAAGGGACACTAAAGATTACTATTAAGTCAACGTGGACTGTTGAAATACCATCCCAGAAACCTCGAAACGCTTGTTTCGTGCCAAGGAGAGACTTATTTTAAGAGAAAATGCGTTCTGAAGCGTCCGCGTACCTCTAGCGCAGTTCAAATCGCCCGCCCTCCGATCGAGGAGAACTGACATCATGGTCTCATAGTGACGTTGCGCCATCGGTGAGTAGAACGGCGTCCGCAGACGGCGCTACGGCTTTTCTGCGCAAAACGCGAACGCGCGGCCAGAAACAGAGCCAAGACAGAGCCGACAGCAGAGCGAAAGCGGGAGTATGGTGGCTAGCGGAAGGAGAAACGAATTACGTCCCACGTTACGTCCCACGGCACACGGAGAGTCCGTTTTCGTTAAACTATAGGCTGCAGCGAGCTCGCAGCGTGGTCGGCGTGGTCTATGAGAAGCGACGAGCCTTTTCGCACTCGCAACAGGGCATAAAAATGTGCGAATCGACGCAAAACTCGGCCTAGAAACGTGCTTCGCCACAGCCAGGGCTCAATACGACCCAAGCTGGCACGACCCAGATGTCGTTTCCCGCACCGCCACCAGGCGCCGCTACTATACCTCACACTCCAGCGCAAGACGCCCATAAGCTGGTACTTCATTCTATGACGCTAACTTCGACGCTCGTCGCAATGGACCCTGACACCGACAGATTGGCTCGCGATGGTGGGCTCAACTTCAGCGATTTGAGCACCGACGAGCGCGACCTGCTTCTGAGGGCTCGCACTGCCGGCGTCGTTGCGTACTACGACGGCGGCCTCGACACCGGCTCTCCGGAGCGGGAAAGCAACGAGGGCTTCCCACGACATCACATGGACGTGGCATTCTCGCTGCTTGTTCCAAATGAAAGTTTCGCGAGCAGAACCCTCACAGCACGACGCGATAACGAAACTACTGAAACTCCAAAGCGTGCGCGGCGCAGAGTCGAGCGAAAACGAAACCTTTCGAACACCCATATTACTGAAGGGTAACGTCAAAATGTTATTTTTTCCTAGAATCGAATAGACGTAGACAAGTAGCATTTTTTCCGGCTTATAATCGAATGAAATGATATTTTTAATACGAGTAGTTGAGTATTAGTAACACAAATTATGAGGAGACCTTTCGTCATCGGTCTAGTACCGGAATGTCGCTGGGGGGTCTCAAATCGTGTCATGCATTTACCTCAATTTCTCGGTTACTAAAGCTCTGTTCGCGATTATATTGACGCCTTAGACGTTCTAGAACATTGCTCTACCACTTTAACTTGAGTTTCTGGTAACCTTTAGTGTCCCTTTAAGAAGAAGCTTTAGCTCGGGCTCAACTCCGACGCGGCCTATTCAAATACATGTAAAACGCAAAAACGTTTTTATGAGATAACCCCTGGACCGATTTTGATGAAATTTGTCGCATTTAAAAGAGAAAGTTAAATTCTAGTGACTGTTGGAAGCGGAATTTCGATTTAAGGCTTGAATTTTCTTAAAACGATTTTCAAATATTTGACCGTTTGAAAAAAATAGAAGCATGAAGTTTATAAATTCATAGCTCTGCATCAAGAACCGATATCGCGGTTCTGTAAACGGCATCCATTAGATCATTCAAAGCGGACAAATTCAATATGTCATTTTACATCTTACGTGAATTTGTTACGTTGGTTACAATGGTTTTGCAAAAGTTGTATTTCTCTATTATTAAATTTTGTTATATTCATGTGTAACATATCAATTTTGTCCGCTTTAGATGTACTATTAGATGCAATTCACAGAATTGTATTATCATTTTTATTGGTTAAGTTACAGAGTTGTAAACTTGATAGTTTCGTTTTTTGAAAATTTTCGATTTTTGCCAATATTTAACAAAAAATTGACAATCTAACTCAAAAATTCGAGACCAACAGTCACTATATTTTAAGTTTGTCTTTTATATGCAACAAACCTCGTCAAATTTGGTGCAGTGGTTGCCGAGAAAAACGAATTCTCCTTTTACATGTATTTAGATAGGAGCACTTGAGCTAAAGCTTCCTCGGAAAAAACGAAATCAGGAAAGAAACAATTTATGATAACTCAAAGGGAAGTTCACTACTTTTCGTAGCGAGATCAGGATGGCTTAGAACACGTACATATAAAGCGGGATATAAGGAAGAATCAGCATGTGCTTGCTGCGGTAAAGCTAGGGAAATGATGGAGCATATGTTTCATTAGAATGTGAAGATATATGCCCAACGGTCGATTTAGGCACCACTGGCCTCCTTGAAGCCCTTGGGTTCAGCGAAAGCAGGGGGAAAGTAAACATGTCTGCAATAGAGATTAGTAAGAGGCGATTGGAAGATTGGTGGAAGTAGGGAAACGACAAAAAACGGAGACCTACGAAAACAAAGTTCACAATAGGGAGTCAGAAAATTTGGTTATGGAAATTCATCGTTGTTTATTTTTATTTGTATTATTTTTTTAATTTTTTGAACCTAGGTAGGACATTAGGCAGTATAAAAGCAAGAGCTTGGTGGCGCAACCTACCGCCCCGTTCCAAAGGGGACGCTCATAACATCTATTCATTCATGCGAAGAGTGCCGTGACCATAGAGTTTCCTACAAAAATTCTTGTAGGAAACTCTATGGTCGTGACATCTTCAATTCATAAGGCTAAATGAGCTGAAGTGTCACTCAGCAAATCTAATCCAGTACCACGTGTCAGTACGTGCTCGCGCATCATGGATGAAGGAATCTCCATGTCGCGCATATGACCGCTCCGCCATTAAACTCTGTGTGCCATAATAACTGGTTGTGCGCAGTTTAGGATGAAATGCTGTCGGGCCGAGTAGTGCGTGCTCGGTCCATTATGCGTTGGTGGTGAGTCACGCATGCGTACTTATATAGTACTGGCGACGTGGCCTTGGTGAGAGAGGTCATCCTCAACCGACTGCGCACTTCGCGCGTTCGGTACGGCAGCTGTGTCATGGTGCACTCAACAAACTGAAACTTACTCCATGGCTTGTTATCAGCTGCTTTGCCGTGTTGCATTTATCTGTGTGTGTTCATAACGCAGCGGATTTGTAGCTCGACCATTTTACTAGCTCCAGGACTTTTGTATGAAAATGAAATTGCTCTATTGGTTATTAGCATTCCATGTAGCTGTATTGCCGCGAGTTTCTTTGTGCCTTTATGTGGTTCGCGTGGTATTGATATAGTCTTTACTATTCGGGGCGAGGAGTTACGGAGTCGCCATCTGTCGGAAGCGCCTCCCTTGCGTAGTATGAGGGTTAACGCGGCGCGCTCGTCATAGGTTTGGCTTACGGCGCTCAATAAAAACACCACGCGGCAGCCCTCCTCGACATTTATGTGGGTACTATCAAAACGAGGGAAGTTTTTGATTGTCGATATAATAATCTTGGGCAAACTGAAATCACAGAATCGTTTACAGACTCTTTAGCGAATACGTGCAGTGAACGCCGCTACGCGTGGTCGCCGCGATGTAGTCTCCCGAACCGGCTTTTTGCGTGAAAGGTAGGCAAACGCTGAGAGTAAACTATGTGAAATATGTTCTTATAGCGGGCTGTCTGTATAACCAAATGGGGCATAACAGAATGAAGCCTCAATGCAGCGATCGCACGGGTTCGCAGCGACCGACTGCGCGTCTGCATGCATGTCCGCGCACAGTTTTGCTTTCGCTGTGAACGCGTTTTCGAACCCTACCGTGAGCTTTAGGCCGCAGCATTTGAGCATTTGACAGTACACTAGCAAGCACTGTCGTTAGAGTAGGTCATTCGATCATTAATTGACGCATCTAAGTGCTCCACGGAAAGCGAGTAATTTATTATAAGATTTTAAAAATGTACATCGCTGCCGATCGCAGCACACTGCTCGGCGGAATTTTCAGCCGCCTCTACCCATATGACGTAAATCACCCAAGACTTCAGTAGGGCAAGCTATCCGAGTGGCTGCCCAGAGTGCGTCATCGATCATTTCTCCACCTTTAGGGTGAACAAATTAGGTTCGCAATAGCTGGAATGGTAATTTGTTTCTATAAAAAGAAAGTAAAAGAATGAGAATACGCAAGAACAATTTCTCACTACACTTAAGCACTGCTGGCACGCAGCAAGCGTCGTCTGCTTGTGTTACGTGCTCCATTTTGACGAGAGCTCCGCGGTCAGAGTCGGTCTGTCTTTTCGCGAGCACTATGACTAGACTTTGTTGGGTTGTGGACTGCAAACGTAGCGACTGGCAATATGTCAAGCTGCGACATAGTGTCCCTCTGCAAGGCAGCTGACGAGCAGGCTGGCTGCAGCGCACCGGACTGCCGCTATCCGATCAGCGCCAGGATTTGCGCGTTTGCGGCTGTCCACTTTACACCGGAAGATTACTAACGCAATAGCGCTAGTAATCTTCGGTGTTAGGGTAAACGCAAGCGCAAGGGGACAAAGCCTGGCCGTTTGACCGCGTCGTTTTACGGGATGAGCAGAAGCGCAAATGTGAAGGTGAAGGCATAAACTCAAGCTGATGAAGGAACTTTAGCGCAGACGTACGTGAGCTGCCTGATCAGTCTCCGCGTTCCAGCCACCCGTTGGCACAGAGCTCAATCACACACAGTAGCAGTAACGAAATGTATTCTTTGCTGCTGGTGTAAATTTTTCTCAGGAATGTAATCCTTAACACGTTGTTTTTGTGTAATGTTTTACACTTGGCTAAAGCAATACTAGCTTTGTTTGGCCGGCTAAGCTCTGCGCTAACGGGTGGCTGCTGGACCGTGGAGGCCGATCAGGCAGCTCGCGTACGTCTACGCTAAAGTTCCTTCATCAGCTTGAGTTTATGCCGCCACCGTTCTGTCGAAAGGCCCAGCCCGCCTGTGGTTACCGGAATACCAGACACGTTCGGCGCTGCGACAGAATTCTCGCAACGCACGCTGCTTCGATAGCTATCGCTTGGGGTCTACTGCCAAACAGCTGGCGGAGAGTTTGGAAAAGCTTCGCGCGCTCGCTCCTAGAGAACCAAAGTCGACGACACGCCGTGCCATCATGACGCAGAGCCAGTGAAGGCGGAGGTTAGCCATTAGCCCCGATCACTCGGCGGACGAGTTGAGGAGGAAATGCACGACTATGGAGGAGGGTTACTTGTAATCGTCCGTAGCTTTTTTAATATGAGACGTTTCACACAAATTGTGGGGCGAATGATTAACTTCAGCTGTACCCTACGCGTCTACAAAATTTGTCCGAACCGTTTCAGGGGCCCTTTAAGACGATTCAGGTAGGGCAAACCCTGCGTGTAAGGAAAAAAAGAAGAGGGAGGGGGGGGGGGGGGGGGGAGGCAACTGTATTGCGGCAGAAGGTTGCTCCGTCTTGCAAGAGTGCGCAGGGGCTAAGCGTGTGTTGTGTCGATCCAGTGCTTCAGGAAATTCACGAAATAATTCCTGTAATATGGTGATTGGGGAGAACATTATTGTGCAGGAAAGCTGACTTAGTGCTGCAAGGAACTAATAGCCTTGCGGGGTAACCAACATGCATGAATTTGCAACTTGGGCTAAAAATTTATCAGACATTTTTCTGACCTTACGCAATAAAATAAAAAATATTCCCTAACAATGCCCCTCCAGGTTGTTAGGCACACTGTTATAAACATATACCTCCCAAAGAATGGTGCAATGAGTGAAGGGTGCTTAAAATTTTATAGACTTAATTCTTTCATGGTGAAAAACCAGCACTGAAACAGGAATTATCCTCTGCATAGGTCCCACGGCCCACAGATCAAGGTTCCTCTCACCTGCAGTCCTTGAGTGCCAAGCCAGGTTGTTCTCATAAATAACAAAAGGCTCACAGCACAAGATCTCATGCAAGAAGCACCATCAAACAGCATTTTAAACTTTATTCATGCAAAACAGACCTCAATTAGGCATTGCTGGTAAGAATCAGGCCTTCGCATTCACTCTTGAGAAACGTGACAAAGTGTGAAATGAAACGCATTTTTTGTATGTACTGGGCATGCCTACAACGTTGCACATGCACATACACTCACTCTCATGCCAAACAATTCATTTGCTGTCACTAGGCTTCTGTTTGAGAAAAACATATGAGCTCTACACTAGGTAAACACAGCAAAAGGTTGTTTAACAAGAGATGTACTTAAATTTTTCCATAATTGATAAAGCAAGAATAACAGCATTTCTTTAGGCATCTGAGCAGCAATTCTGTCCACTCCTTTCTTGCGAGGTACCAGAAATTGCTAGAATTTCTAAAAATACACTAAAGATATTCCATTTAATGTACATTAAAACTTATGAATCCAACATAATAAACTTTGCAACCACGCATGAGAGCAGCATAAAATCTGTGAAATTTTCAAGTAGGATATTTCTAAAGGAAGCTACAGGAAGAATTCTGAAGTAGCTCATACAGCTTTTTATGTATAAGAACTGATGTACTTTTATGGCACACAAAGATGTCATTTCTTTCAGGAGAAAGAGCAGCACATGTGCTTCCACTTTGCTGACTGGCACTAATGTACTCCAAAGTATCGCTAACTGAATGTACATGACTACTTCAGTGATTTTGACTGACTGCATCATTACATAACTCTGTCACAGCTTAACAACTTTATGAAGTTGCATAATGGATATCATGCTTAGTTTGTCATTTAACATAGATGTTTGTGGTGCGTACGACGACAGCATTCTATGTGCTACTGCAAAAGCAAGTTTTTCTAAAATGTGCTTTGAATCATCGAATCCCCTACCTAGCTGCTAGAATATAATGTAAACAATGCCTTTCAAACTCAGTGATCCATATATTGCATGTGAAAATGGAAATGCAACAAAACTTTTAGTCTTGGTTGCAAACACTTTCCAACACTGAAAAGAAAATACAAGACTCCACAAATGCTATCAACATGCACATGCTGTCATTACACTTACACATTACTATTTTCAATAAAATATCTTTAATAGGCCCACTTCACTATGCCGTGTGACTTCTGATGCACAAGATATTGAAACTCATGTTGGCATGTTAATGCAGGTGTGTTTCATGTTTGTTACAGCAGTAAGCACATGAAAATGCCTGAAACCTTTCAAACCAGATGTGTACACCAAGCATACCAGTAAGACATATGGTACCCCCGATTTCAGAAATGTGGCTTCAAGATATATTCTGTGCGTGTTGTACGTATACCTGCACTCTGAGCAGCATCAACTTTGCCTAGTCTTCCTGCTTATGGTATGGCTTGGCACAGACCGAGTACAGCTTACCAGCCCACCGCTCTTAAGGTTGAAAATCTTCAACAAAGCACTGGCCCCTAACACAGCAATGTACTTTGCCGAAAAGCAACCTTAATAGACACATACTACCACAGCCAGTCCGAAATCTAAGAAAACTCGAACCTGAGCAAAACAGCAGTTTCTTGACAGCACAGCAGCAGCTCATTTCAACCTGCCAGCAAACGAATAGTTTTAGGGCCATGGTGTATTTGTAAGTGCGAACATCACTCAATTTGGACAGCATCCATAAGCACATTTTTACCACTTCAACTGAGGTAACCTCTAGCTCTTCCACCAGTAGAGTGAAACAGCCTGTGGCTTTAAAACTAAAGCCTATAGAGTTTGTGGTTGTTGTACCACCATGAGACTAGGACACAACAGTTCATGTGAAAGACGTCCATCATCTGTGAGCACGCTCACATGCAAGGCAGCCATGTTGTACGTGCCAGCCTTTGAAAAAGTGGCTGAAAGAGCTACTGCAGCCGTAGTATGAGACTTGATTGGCAAGTGACGCCTTACAGCTGTTGCCCAGCTAAAACCACCAACATCAGCTGCCACCACATCTGGAGTCGTCGTAGGGCTTGTTACAGCAGCTGGTGTCCTGCAATCAGCACATAAAAAATAATGAATGTCTTAACAAGCTAACACTAAACACAGGCCACATGACATAACATAAATGAAAGCATCATTATTTTTAAGCTTGTTTTGTAGTGTATACTAGAGTTTTAGCAAAACTCATTGAAGGTGAAATAGTAGATTTATCACAACTAGCATACTATCTTCAACAAATTACGGGGAATTCCACAAAGGCATGATGATTTGAACAAGCTGATGCAAGAACCATACCTTGTGGGGATGCGTGACTCTCACGCCTCCCCCGAGATCTAGTTTTCCCGCATGGCTCGTCTCCTGCAGGGCGGCTTCGCCCGCCGTGGCGCCTGGCGCCCGCGGCGGTCGGAGTGGTACAAGCGCGGTGCGAGAGATGGCGCGAGCGTCGCGCCGCTGCGGGGTTACTCGGGCGCCGGGAGACAAGGCGCTCTGTCTCTCTTTGGGGTTCGGGAAGCAAGCGGGACGGACATACCGTCTGCGCGTGCGCCGACCCATGCTTCTGCGAGACCGTCTCGCGTGGCCGCCTTGGACATCGTCCGCGTGACCGTACACGCGAATGACCAGGCGTTGGGATCCAGCATGGGGCGAACATATTCGCTCGCTACCAGGTCGCGGTAAGTCGGACTTCTAGATTTGTCGCGCGCCCATCGGCATGTTTTGTGGATAGCAACTCGGCTAGCAGGCATTGATCTATGAAAGGTGCAATAAATGCCCTTGTGATTGTTTGCACTACTGTGTTGTCGTTCCTTTGTCCCAAGAGCACGGGTGTGAGAGACCCCACATCTGGCTGCCCAACGTGGGACTCTTGGGGCATCGGACGATAGTTTTAACAGTTTTGCTTCGTTCGAGACCTTTGTTTGAACCGAAGCGTAGGCCTAGCGTGGATTTTGATCGCTAGCGTCGGCGGCGTGCTTTCTTGAGCGAGGTGATGGTGGCTGTAGTGTGTTTGAACATGTCAACATGCTAAGCCTTTTCGCAAATGTTTTTTTAATGACATTCGTCAGTACGAGAGCCACGTGGTCTGCATCCTGGGAGAGCGAGGCTGAGCGCCCGCGGAGCAGTGGCAAGCCTGAAGCGAGTGAGTACGGAAGCCTCGTGGGTGGTCCGAATTTCTTATGTAAATAGCTTCTTCTATCTCTTTGACTCGGATGCAGTCGCGGCTCTGGGAGCCGGTGGCCGCGGGTGCCACTACGGGCTGACTGGTATTGCGGCCTGGCACCGGGCGCTCCGACACCGTCTAGGACGGTGGGCGCCGTCAACTCGGATGCTGTGTGCACCGAGCGGAGTAGGACCACCTCACAGAGCTGACGTCTCCTCGCGGCTGCCTGTTTTGCGCCCATTCTGGGTGTTGTTTTGGATGCCGGTTGTTGTCAGGGTAGCGACGCTTTAGGCCTAAGGCTTTACGAAGCTGCCTGTCGCACGTGGAGGGACACAACCTGGTGGACCGTGGCTTTGAGGTGTTGCAATTTGCTTCCCTCATTCTATTTAGCCTCGCACGAATTGAAATTACTCGTTCGACTCAAGGAAGCGAGCTTCGTTCACGTAAACTTCGCATCTGAGTAGCTGCCCGATCTTTTGCTAGCCGAGTTGAACATCGTACCACGTGGGCGATGCGCATGCAGAATTCCTCTCCCTTGCACTACTTTAGTGTTTGCCGAGTGTGTTGAGTGTACGCAGTGTGAACGGAGTCACCCCTGGTCTGCCGTCACCTGCACATCGTCTGCGCTGCTGCCCCGGACTACGATCGAGCCACCCCGGGCGATGGTGATGCTGTGGCCAGTTCGGCGCAGCGACTTCGGCGGCCTCCTGCATCCAGTTCACAACCCTCGGCGGCGGACAAAAGAGCCGGCGGTCACCGACAGCTACGGCGGCTCTTCCCAGCAGGGCGCGTCGGCGCGAGCGACGCTTGCTCGTTCCGACTACTGCGTCGTCGTTTCCGGAGTCCTGGCCTGGAATCGTGCCGCCGAGTCTGCAAAGCTGCCGCTGTGACCGGCGGACGCCAGCGGTGCACCCAAGGACAATGTCATTTCTTCGGCGCGACCACTGTTTAATGTTCTACCTTGTTTGCGAAGCACAGTTTGATGTTAGACCGTGTCACATGTCTCGCCGGAATATGTAGTGATTTAAGGTTGGGGGGATGTGGGGATGCGTGACTCTCACGCCTCTCCTGAGATCTAGTTTTCCCGCATGGCTCGTCTCCTGCAGGGCGGCTTCGCCCGCCGTGTGGCCTGGCGCCCGCGGCGGTCGGAGTGGTACAAGCGCGATGCGAGAGATGGCGCGAGCGTCGCGCCGCTGCGGGGTTACTCGGGCGCCGGGAGACAAGGCGCGCTGTCTCTCTTTGGGGTTCGGGAAGCAAGCGGGACGGACATGCCGTCTGCGCGTGCGCCGACCCATGCTTCTGCGAGACCGTCTCGCGTGGCCGCCTTGGACACCGTCCGCGTGACCGCACACGCGAATGACCAGGCGTTGGGATCCAGCATGGGGCGAACATATTCGCTCGCTACCAGGTCGCGGTAAGTCGGACTTCTAGATTTGTCGCGCGCCCATCGGCATGTTTTGTGGATAGCAACTCGGCTAGCAGGCATTGATCTATGAAAGGTGCAATAAATGCCCTTGTGATTGTTTGCACTACTGTGTTGTCGTTCCTTTGTCCCAAGAGCATGGGTGTGAGAGACCCCACAACCTGAAGAACTATACCTGAAACTACCAAGGTGGGGGGGGGGGGGGTTGCGCGGCAGCACTTTTCTTATTTTTAAGGGATTCACCTTTTGTGACAAGCTTACTCACGTTTTAACAACCACAAGTGAAATCTGTGTATTGGAGACTAAAGAGTAAAACTCCACTGGGGCGCAATTTATTTTGCAATGATTTTGCTGTTGCCGACTTTGCCTGCCTCATAAACTTCTCCATGTAGGTTTGCTCGAAGCAAGTACCACTCTGGTGCCCCTTGACCATCAGTGCACTTTCGAGTGTTTTTTCACACACAGATGAGCGAAACCCTGTTAGAGTTTTGTTCACAGTGCGGAATATTCTTTCACATTCAACATTCCTGTGGGGAATGGAGAGAATACCCAGCATAACCATTGAAATTCTGTGGAACCTGAGCGATCCTTGACACTTCGAACGCTTCCTAATTGCGACCACTACATGTCGCACCTTGGCTCAGTCAATATATCGGCTGGAACCTGATGTGCTTGCAAGTTGGCAAACTCAACTTCAAGTGCGTCGATTGCTTTTTTTGAATCGCCACTCTGCTGGGGTAGAATAGCAGGGAACACCATAATAAAATTATGTACACTGTTGAATGAAGCAGCTTCCAGAACTTGTACTTGAGCAACTTCAGCCATCTTGAGATTGACGTCTTCTAGCGGGAATGTGTGGCAAATGTAATCGCATGCTGCCAATAAGTAGAGACGTACAGCAGGGAACTGCTCTCTCTCAATGCAGCTCAGTGTCTCAACCACAGAGTAGGTTATGCTGCCAATGACTACGTCTTCATTACCTTTCTGGTTCTCTGGAGCTCCACAGTCAATTTCCAGCAATGAACGACATGCCTTGACAACACCTGGGCGCACAAATCTAGTCAGGAGATCCTCGAAAAAGCGGTTCAAGAGGCCCCTCAGCACATGAATCTGAGGAGCATGTGCCTGAAGAAGGCAGTTTGCCTTCTCAAAAAGCGGTATAACATCTTGGAGAAAAACACAGCATGCCCTGTTTAGCTCCGATGACAAAAAATAAAACAGGCGCTCCTCAGGGGTCACGTGGCTGGTTTCCCGAGAATCCTTGGTATGAAGTTTCAGTTTTTTTGCTTGAGGTCCAGAATGAGCTCCTTTCCTCTTTAGCGAGAGTTCATCATCGTCAGCGCTTTCTTTCCCGAGGCCTGCATCAGTCTTGCGAAGATGTGTAGCAAACTTTGGGGTCAGTGCAGGGTTCTTGGGAGTTTGTGAGAAGTCTTCAGAATTTGGTTTGGCTCCAAAAACAAGCTCTGCTTGTTGCACTGCTTTGTTTCAGATTAAAAAAAAAAGCCAAGTAGTGGTTTCCAATGGTCGAGCAGCCTCTTCAAACACTTTCGCAACGACAGCCAATGTCTCAACGAATGCTTCAACATCTTTCTGACCTCGGCATCATGCATTTCTTTGAACTTTAAATTGATCTTTCCGTTTCGAGCTTTTCTCTAGGTAAAAAAAAATGTAAACCAAAGCCTCATTAACCTTTACAGGAAGACATGAAGCATGTTTTTGGGCGGCCAATTCGATGAGATGGCACAGGCAACCAACCCCTATCAAACCTGGTTGAGCTTCTCTATGCAGTGGAAACACTGTTTTTCTTGCCGATCATGACATTGGCATTGTCCGAACAGATAGCCAACAGGTTTCCCAACAGGCAAATTCCGAGACTTCATCTCGTCCAGAACCAGATTTGCAATATTGTGACCCGTTGCTTCCCCTTGGATTGTCCCGAGGCAAAGAAGGCGGCTTTCGACTCGTTTCTTTAACGAAATATGTCGCAAAAATAGGGTAAAGCTGCATATCCCTATTCTTACTGTCATCCACAGCGATCGAAAATACTTGCTGTTTTAGGGCAACCAGCAAAGGAGTCTCCGCATTGGCGGCCATTACCCGAACAATTCACGTCGTCTTTGTTCATCCATAGATGTAGCGTTTCGCTTCTTCGCACTTGGGGAACATCTTCCGGAAAAGCGGTCACTCAGCGGGATGTTGTGTTCAACTAAAAACGCTGTGAAGAGGCATGCACGAATCACACCAAGGTCGTTGTCGCTGCATACAAAACTTGCTAGGCTTGGCTGGCTGTCCACAGCTTGCATGTATAACTGATGCTTTTTCGAAGCAATGTGGACCTTGGTGTCAGACTTGCTGCCACGCAAGATGTTCACATCACAGGCATAAAGGGTGCAGAATCCAAACTTCTCCCCTTTCTTCCACGGCACGAAGCACGGAAATTCTGCAAGTACGATTTCAAAAGCACTTAAAAGTACTGTCGGGGCTTTGAGCCCGCCATTGCACTGCGAAGCCGCTACAGGCCAGAGTCACACTGGGTCCAATGCGGCAGCTGGTCACACAAAAGGTGAAGCCAACACTGCAGTTACTGAAGCTGACTGAAGTCCGCGCCCGCGCAAACAAAGGCAACAGCATGGCAACAGGTTTATGGAGGCGCTAGAGGTGTTATTGGCACTATCGAGCTTTGGATATGCATTCGCGACCCCCCTAGTAGATGACAGAAGTCACTACAACCTTGCAGCTACTGCTGATGATGATACCATGCATATGTATTGCCCTCTCGTGGCGGCGCAAGGTACCAGGGTGTAATTTTACTACATTTTCACTTTTTTTTTTCGCAAATAAAATGCTTTCCGTAACATTTCAAGCAAGATTCATAAGATCCTAAGACTGCTCAAAATTTGTACATTCTATGGAAAATTCGGAAGAGTTGGCAGGTATGGTCGGAGAGCACAATGCAATCAACAGTAAGAAAGAACATGAAAAAAAGAACTTGAAATTTTTGTTTCTATAGCTTGTCTCAAGAGGTTAAAAATCTATTACAGCAACAGTGTTTGTAGATTGTTCTCAGGTAAAATGTTGACAAGCACTCAGAGTTGTCAATGAATCCTAGAGCTAGAGTTATTTCTAGGCATGTGCAACAAAACATATCTGAGGGCAACATGGCAATAGTGAAAAAAAGCACTTGATGGTACACACTGCTCAAAACACAAACTCATATTAAGCATTACTTAAACATCATATTCATAGCTTGAAGACATCTTGGCTGAGTGACTCAGCTATGCAGGACACTATAGTGGAGGAGGGCTCTGCATTCATTTCAGTCACCTGGGATGTTTTTATGTATACTGCAATCCCAGTACCACAGCTGTTTTTGCATTCTGCTGCCATTAGAATGTGGCCATCATGGCTGGGACCCAAGCCTATGACCTTACTCTTGGCAGCTGTATGCCACAGCTGCTGGATCACAGCGGTGATAGAGCTATCTACAGAGTTAAGACATTAATTGGTTCTCTTTTAGCTGTTGACAGATTGACTTATGCCCCAAAAATTAGCGGTGGTGCATGAAGCTATAGTGAAGTACAACAAATTTCAACCACATAGGCCTCTTCAACATGTATCACACTAATATCTCAACACACAGCATTTCTGTATTTCTCTTCCTACCAATGCGCAGCTGTTGAAGGCACCCTTTAGAGTGTTCTATTTCTTATGCTCTCAATAAGGTTAGCACGAAATTGTAAACATGCATAGACATACTTTGCTAAAAAATGCAATTTTGCATGATGTGAGTGCATACCCATGTACAGTTTGCTACTTCCATCAGTCTTCTTACAAGCCACAAATGCAAAATAAAGAGGGACCACAATACATACATGCTATTTACAAGATTTCTGCTAGCGTAACTGCAAATGCCCTACTAAAAGCAAATGTCTATGGCTTTCCCAACTTCTCTGTTACCATGCAGATCTACAAGATTTAGAACCAAAGAATGGTGTATGAGTCTCGCTAAGCTGGAGGGCATGTGTACTCCCCTACGGACATTCTAATGCAATGTGTGCCTCAGACTCTTGCATGATGTCTCATTTTACTGTGACTGGCACCTAATTTGGAGAAAGATATATGTATCTGTAGTAGCACATTAAAAACCAGGTGCTATTCATGGTGGCCACCAAAAGTGGCGCATCACATCAAATACTGAGGCACATGTCTCATCACAAATGCCGGAAAGTACAACAGTACACGTATGTGCCTGTCAGTGATCTAAAAATTGATGCATTACAAGTAGATAGTGCAACAATTGTTATTGTTCCTCAGAGGTCCTAAAGAATTTCATTATGAAAGTAAATCAGCTTGCACACTAAAAAAAATCAAGCTTCTTCTTGAAGCCTCGTTTCAGACTGGGTGAGACACTGAAAATAAGTGTTGCAAAAAGGCAGAAGTCACAAAGCTCATGTCATACAGTCTTGGATAAAGATGTGCAACTTCAGATGCTAGCTGCATTACAAGTGAAATTAAGTGGCAAGTAATAGAATGCTCCAAGTCAGCACATTATGCGAAACAAGCATACAATTTTCATCACCATCCTGCCATAACTTGACAAAAGCATAACTTGACAAAAGCATTACTCATTGTACTAAATAGATGCACTTAAAGAGAAAATTTCTTGTTAATAACAAGGAGATGCAGTCAGAAACACTGAAAGGCAATACATACCTATTGCCTGGCTCCACTGTGACTGTTACTGGCCTAAAGCTAGGATTATGCACTACAAGACTCACTGGTATCACCAGTAGCCTGAAATAAAGAAAAAGTACTTAATTGCACATGCTCACTGCTTAAATGTAATATACGTAATATTCAGCCTGAATTTGTAACAATACGAAAGTATCTCAAAGGATGAAACATTAATTCCTAGAGATATTTTAGAAAATGCATAATACAAGGGCCAGATATTTACCGTGTAGCCTAAAGCATGTTTATACCCAGATGTACGGCGAAGGAAGTGTCTTTCTGATTTTTTAATGCTTTGTTTCATCTTTTTTCCACACAGAATTCTGCTGCAGCAGATTTGGTGTTCAGATCAGGCAAGGTTGCGGCGTGGACAACATATTTAGCAAGATGTGCTCGTACGAGCACACACACCTACCAGGATTATAATAAAAACATTGCCAAAAAGTTTTTTTGTTTCCTGAACTATCTGTGGACTCTAATGACGTGACCAGCAAGCATCTGGTGAAGCAAGCTGATCACTTTTCTCGCTGTCAGCAGTATGTCACTGATGCTCCATTCCTGTTTGCGACACAACTGTGGGAATTAACTATTGCTAGCATGTGGTCACATCACTCATGTCATTAATGTCCTCATAAATGCAAATATTTCATGATGTCATGATTGTCACGAAGTAAAAAAATTGTATTCATGTAAATATACTGCTTCCTATAGAAACTAATGGAAGTAAAGGAGCTCATTTCCAGCCATGCCATGTTTAACAAAAACTTACCTGTTGGTGACAAAGTCATGCTTGACTTGAACAGGGTGTATTAGAGCACAGCGCACATACTGAAATGTCGGTGCCACCAAACCAATAGCTGGGTAAACTGGAATTGCAGGCTTCAAGTCTGAAGGCTATGCAAGTAATAAAAAATGCCTATTAGAGAAAGCACGTCACACTTTTTTTTTCAGTTTTCACCAACAGCTGAGAATGATTCATTTGAGCTAACTTTGAATTTAATAGTCTCTGCTATCCAATCGGAGAATTCACTATTTGAAATTGTCGAATATTTGTTTCTGTTCGAATATAAGGCATAACAACCATTTATTGGAGCCTAGCAAAAGAGCAACCAATGTAAGTGGAGTCTGCTCAGAATTATTCTGCTGCAGGAGGGCCACAGTTGTTGCACAAGGACACTAGTTCTCAAGCTAATGCATGGCACAGAAAATACCCACTCAATCATTTCCATTCATTCAATAAGAATTATTTACTTTTAGGCAACCTATATATGAACTTCTTATATATTAAACACAATGTGCATCAAGACACTAACGATCCGGGTTGGCTCTTTGCACTTGCCAATTACCTCCATGATATGGCCCGCCAGGTGTGCAAGGAGGAGACGCACACACTATGGTGAGAGAGCAGATAGGCGCACGTCCTCCCCCCTCCCTTTGTGTGTGTGCTTGATCATGTTGCCACACATTCACTCCCTCCCACCCCATTACACTGACGCAGAAGAAATCGTCAGCTTTCATGTTTCTCTGAGTGCTGCAAGCTACCGCGAGCCCCGTAGCCTCCTCAAATTGTTTACCAGAGTGACAAATGGCGCAGCGGTGCTTCCTGCCTTCTGCACTCCAGCACGCATGCTTTTTTGGCATTTTTTACGCTCAAACTTTTTATGCAGAAGTACGCTTGAAATAACATTTGCCTTGGGCAACATTTCCACAGTTTTTTGCTAGATTTACTAACTATATAAGCACCAAGTAGATGTCTCAAATGGGCGACAACATTGTTAAATCGAAAGTGTGTCACGAAATTACTTTGTTAAATCATGAAAAAAAAAGTTTTCCAATGAGACTAAGATCAGGAAAATAGTTATGTTGAATTCCAATGGCGGAGTCGGAGCAGCCGACGGACTCCGCGAGCGAACACTTGACACTGGCGTAGAGCAACACCTCCAAATCCGCGAGTGGAACACAAGCTGCGCCGCCGGAGCAAGGCGGAAGCGGAACTTCTATCTCCGAGTTACCCAGGATGCCTCGCGTGTTGTCATTTCCTTCCGCTGTTTGCTCCCAGCACCACCGCACCAGTCACTTGTCTCTTCAGCGCCGTTCACCTGTTCTTGTTTCAAAAGTGCGGAATGGATATCTCGGCAAGCGTGCAGCAGCTTTTGCTTCCTCGAGAGTCGTGACCGGTGGCGCCTCCCAGCAGACAAATGTGGTAAAGGAAATACGTCACGCAGAGTTCCGGTCCACTCCGCCGATTTTGGCGGAGCATCTTTTTCTGCTCCACGGAGTGACTCCCGCTCTGAATCCACTCCGACTCTCTCATTGGAACACCTTACTCCCACCCTCACTTTGCTACTGGAACAAACTTGCTCCGAAACGAGCAGAAAAACTTGCTCCGACTCCGCCATTGGAATTCAACATTAGTTACATGCGCATTTTGTTAATTTGAGGTTTGACGCATACCATAACAAAGAAATAAAGGATTCAAGAGGATACGAGAGGGTTAGCTTTGTATGGTTGGTAACAACCATACAAAGCCAACAGACAATGAAACCAAGGAAAGCATAGGGAAATTAACCATCTTTAAGCAACTGTAGATGTATGACATTAAAATCTGTGATAAATTTCGTATTATTAATAAATGGTAAATAAGTGGTAAGTGATAGGAAACTGAAAGAAAAGACAACAATGTTGCAAGTAGGAGCCAAACGAACATATCATGTGCACTTTGGTACCAAGTGAACTGTGGCAATAGCTGTCCCTTTAACCACTTTCTGGTATTCGTGTACAGAATTTCATAAACTAGCCCAGGGAGTGTTAGCACATGCAGTTCATGGCCATGGAGCCACACGTGAAAAACATTCATTAAAGCACAGGCATCAAGTGGTATGCAATCTCAGGAGCAAGTAACTAGAAACCCAGAGTCTAGACCCTCACTATGCAATGAGTAAGAAAAATACATAAGTGGAACTGTGCTATCCTTTAATAATAACAAGGTACTTAAATCAAATTTAACCTTCTGCATTTCATCCATATTTGAAGTTGTTATAGGCTACCTGGGGCCCTTTACGAAATCTTTGCGAGGAAATTGATACATCGCTGTGGTAACTGACTATGCGACCAAGTAAGTAAAAGTAAATGGATGGAAACAACTTTATCAACTACATCCAGGGCTAGTTCGCCGTGCGGCTAATTACGCGCTACACGCAGAGACGCCAAGTACAGCTGCACGTAATCACGGTTTCCGCCGCAGCACTCCACATCTCCCGATTACCGATTGTGGTAAACCTTTTATGTCCAAAGAGTTCTCATGTGCTTTGGACACTAATGACCAGTATGGCCATCTCCATCTTCAGGCCATCCCCAAACAAATGGACTTGCATAACTCACAAAGCATACCCTTACTGATCCCTTAGCCGCATACACGAACTTCGAGCACACAGACTGGGATGAGTACATTAGAATAGCTGTTTTCACTTTGAAAACGTCCCTCCAGGAGACCAAAAAACAAACACCATTTCAACTGGTTTACGGATGCAAGGACATTCTTTCTGGTAAACCACAACTTGGCCTTCGTTCCCAGCGAAATGTATTAACTAAACATGAAGACTTTATCGTGAAACTACAAGCAGCCAGGGAGAAGACATGCGATCTCATACTCCAGAAGCAAGAGAGAGATGCCACAAACATGAAAAAGGACAAGTTTCTAGTTCTTTTCCACGTTGGGGACTTAATTCTCATGCACCGACACACACGGATGGCCAAGCAGTGTGCAAAGTGTTTCTCGCGATACCAAGGTCCCTACTATGTCCTAAGGAAAATAGGAATTACTACACATACCTTCACATTGCACGACTCTTCTCTGAGACACCAAGATTTATATATACTATATACACACATACACGCATGCCAGACCAAACCAGAAGACGAAGAGAAAGGTGATGATGATGACTATGTACGTGTGTAAAGATGAAGCCCACACTTCACTGGTAGCTGTTGATGGTAAGAATTCAGGTGGGATACATGGGTCGAGTCCTCTGCGGACCTATATCTGCGCTGCCGCGTAGGATCGAGTCCTCTGCAGATGGATGAGAGAGAGAAGCTGCGCATTGCATTGTGCCCCCCAAAAAAGCGAGCTCTTTGCCCAGGGACAACAAAGACTTGCATGAAAAGGTTGGTGCGCAAGACCTGTTGCTTCGACTGCAGCTGGCTGATCAGTTGCAAACTCTGTGCAGCTGCAGAAAGGCACAAGGGATGGGGAGCACTGCCGCTGTGTCACGCTGCCTGAGACGAAACCAGGCTACTTTGCCGTGGAGAGCAAGTTGCAGACAAGTTCTGCCACAAAAGAATGCACACTTACTGAAGCAAATTTCTTTTGTTTCCAGGAACCTGTTATGGATTCTGTGGTGTACTTTCACTGCTCATGCAAATCAGCTGAAGGCATGTAATTTCTCGTTTGCGAGACCCCTCGTTGGGCATTCTATAACCCACTCTTGTCTGAGATGGTCAGTTTTTCTGGTTGGGGTGGGCAAGCGTAACGACACACAACCATAAGAATTAGTAGGGAAGAAGATGAGGGCATTAAGATGGCATGCAGCTTACTAGGAACGGCTTGTAAATAAACCGTGATAGCCAGCCAACCTCATCATCTCGCTTTAATATAAAAGAACTGTTAAACTTACCCCATGCTTTTTTTCATGTTGTTGTCTGTTGGCTTTATATAATTTTTAGTAACAATAAAGACTTTTTCTGCAGTGTGAAACTAATATCTCTATGAAAGCTAAAAAGAGAAATAAAAAATTCTTGTTCCATCCAAAAGTACACGAATCTAGGAAGCAATGACAAACAGCAAATAGCTGCCTTAGCAATGACGATGATGCTGAAATAGATGGAATCCCCATCGCACTGCCATCCAGCAACGGCTAACCTCAAAGCAATGGAAACCAAATGGTCATACCATCAAAAGGAAAGGAAAATGAATGTAGGAATGGCTCGGGCATTCTGTTGTTGCAACAGCACAACCACCATGATCTCAAAGGACTGACTTTCGTTTCACCGTGATGTCCTCAGAGCTGAGCTCCCTGTGCCCAAGCTTAAAATGCGTGGAAAAGACCAAGGTCATCCTAAAGAATTGAATTTGGAGTGGCTAAGGCATGGATAGTTAAGAGACAACTCCAAAACATCCATTGGTATTAGCTTATCAGGGCAACGATACGAGGCAGCAGGCACCTGAAGCAAGGGGTGATGAATAGTCGCCTGTGTTTTGGACACCACCCATTTATACCATAAGATGCCACATTTCTTGCAATGTATCTTGGATTGTTGGAGCCTTTGCTGTTTTCCTTCCTCCATGATGGCAGCTTGGAGGAAAGAAATAAATGGTGCCAACCTTGCCTTTCTGAGTAATGTTCATAGTGATATGCAATGTGTTGCTTTGTTTACTTGGATGGCACCACTGTTTTTGCTTCATCACCGTTATTTCCTCACCAACAGGGGCTGCACTCTGGAGTACAGCCCCTGTTGCACTCCAGAGTATCAGATGATTAACTTGTGACCAAATGCCTCTGAATTAAATAACGTCTGATGCGACAGAATAATGCATATGGTAGAGAGCCAGATGGCAAATTCAAGTTATTCAACTTTTCAAATAAATGAGGATCAAATTAACAGCCTTTACTATAATATCTCACTATATTTATTTTGTCAAAATAATAGAGATGTTTTGACATGTTAAGATAGAATGTAGTGGTAAATAAATGCACCTGCATTTGATTACTTGATATCTGATGCAATAGCTAAAGCTTTACATTCGATTTACGTTCAAAACATTCGATAATCCCATATCCCTATTGTTTTAACAAAATGTCGTGCGAGTTCTATCAGAGTAGCAAGACTAGGTTTTCACTGTTATTGGGACAAGCCTGCAATGATTTTCTTTGCCATATACGACGCAACTTACAAACTCATACAACCTGTGAAAAAGCAGTTTTTGCATAACAGAAATGCTCTTCTTTAAACATGGGCATTTGGCAGCCATACACAACAGGTTACTGTAAGGTAGTAAAACAAAGTAAGATGTAAACTCAGACAACCTTGTGGCCCAGTAAGGAAGAGTACACTGTATGAAATTCCCGCAGTACCACATGATGCTGGCCTCTGACCACACGCACTGATCCATCCTGCTCCACAGCTGCCTGAAAAGATCAGATGAATCACACTGTTTAAAATGCCTGTACAACGAAAAGTCTGCTAGTTACAGCATTTATCCCATCAACTTTACATGTGCAGTGTCTTGCCCACATGTAAACTATATTACAGTTAGACCTCGATATAATAAACTTCAATATAATGAAATTCTCAACATAATGAAGTATTTATCTTTTCATAGCCTCCTGTCCATAGAACACCATGTATTAGAACCTCAATGTAACAAAGTGTGTTTGTGTGTGATTTCAATACGAAATTTCGCTTATGCCTCAAAGGAATGCCGAGACAATAAATGAATATTACCGTGGACGCAGATGGTCAAATGGCCGAATTACAAGCGGCTGCTTGTAAACACCCCTCTCCAATCGCATGCAGAGCAACCACCGAAGTGGAGTTGCATCATGTTCTGTATAAAGTCCAAGTGGCATAAGTTAACACCCCACGCACTTTGTGCTTTGTGCGAGGGTCAGGAAAGAAAGATGGTGGCTTCTCGAGTTCCACCTTCCCGTGCCAGCAAAGGGAAAGAGGAGGAGAGGAGCGCGTGGTAATGCGATCAAGCGCGCGCGAAGGGCGGGGGGGGGGGGGGGGGGGTAAGTTGGCGCATGTCTCAGCCGTGGCTGCACATGGCTGTAAGTGCGGCTGAGCACATATGTAGCCACGCACCCTGCTTTAGAGGTAACCTGTGCCGCGTGTGCAAAGAGTGAGCATGCCAAGACAGCGTGGCATCATGTAAGCTATCTTACTTCACGTTTAGTATTGGAGGTTGCGTAATCTCTCATTTTGGCGACCTGTGGGAGTGAGAGGCAGACAAAGCATTCGCTCCCCACTGCTGGCGCTTTTCACAATAGCGTCGCCTCAGTGCAGGCGACGCTATCAGCAGGAGGGGCGGAGTGAATGGCTTCTCTTAATTGGCACCACCGATGTGAAGATATCGTTGATGTGGCATGAAACCATACCATTTGTCACCAACTCCCAAATTGATCAAAATGAATTACTTTCTAAATCAAATTTGCGTTTTTCAATTGCTCGATAATTTGGAAAATTCTGCAGCCCCTTTCTGCATAAGAAAATCAATCGGCAACTGTACTTATTTGCATAAATGGCTGAATTTCAATACGATATTTCGATATAACGAAGCAAATTGCCAATTTTACCTACTTCATTATATCGAGGTTTAACTGTATCGTAATTGCATTCGGCCATCATCAAGGACCAGTCTTGCTCATAATTTTCTAACAAGAATTAAACGAAGGCCGTAATGAAGTAGCGAGATATCTCAATTGCTGTGTTTGTTAGGCAACACTTCAAGTGCACTGGCTATTCTGTAATGCATTACTCAACAATGTATGATAAAACCTAGCTAAAATGAAGCTGAAGGGTAATCTGAAGGGTGTCACACTTCGTTACAGTCAAACCTCATTATAACAAAACAGTATCAGCCAAGAAAATACCATCGTTATAGCCGACATTCGTTATAAGCATACATGCAGACATAGACGGGAAAATATTACAATCGGGTCTATGCAAAATAAACACAAGCGGGGTGCTTCTGATGGGCCAGCAAGAGGTCTTCTGCAGATTCTGATGGCCTGTCAGCGCCTTGCCATGCTGACACAAAACACAAGAGCAACAATAAACGCCGAATTTTTTCGTATATAACCCACATTTTCATATATCCCCCAACCCCAACTACTACACCCCAAAAAAGAAAAAGAAGAAATCCGCATATATAGCCTGCAGAAATAACAGCACACAATGCTCAAATCTTTATAAAAACAGTCACGTGGGTGCACGACTCTTTAATGTCATATTTTTGCCAAGCAGTCCTGGTCCCAACATCTTCGGCAACGTGGATAATCTTCTGCTACTCTGAAGGACTGCCGTCGAGCGTAGCTCTTGCGATCTGAGTTTTGGTTCACTGGTGCCAGGTGACCTATTTGCTAATTGCTAACACAACAAAAACACAAAATGGCAATGCGAAAAGAAAAGGAGAATGGGCGACCATGAAAATGGGGAGAGGGAGTGTCAACATGCGATGGTGGGGTTCCCAATGAGGTAACAAAACAAGATGGCATTGAACTTTACCTTGAGATATGGCTTCACGTCAGTGCCGCTCGCGCTGCCGTGAAGCCACACCATGAAATAATATGCTGATAGTGTGCACCCTGACTTTACCATTAAATTTTTGTAATTTTTGGTGCAGCAAATATGTGCGAAAATGCTATACATGTGCACACTCTGCATTGCCATGAGTACACATCCGTGCGGTTGGTGTTATCATGCAGGATTGGCATGTTGGCTTGTCGACTGCAGTCTAACCAGCTAGTAACGTGCATGCGTGTTCAGTGTAATTTCAAGTTGCTATCACTGAGTTTTGCCACCGCCAGACTTTTAGGATACAGAGGAGACCACACATGGATGCATACTTTGCTACTACGGCTGTCATTCTAGACAGTGCGCCTTATCTCATGCTCTATCGCCGATAGTAAGGTCTATACGTGTGAACATATTGAGGGCGAGTTTCCTGCGATGGCTTGTAACCAGACACTCTGCCGGCCGCACTGCTTAGTACATTAGGCCTAACCAGCACCATTTCATCGGGAGTTGACAACCAAAGTTGCCATTTCATGCCAGTCGACATGACACCAACTTTGTTCATGGTCGCCATGTTTGCGGCATTGAGCACACAGTTCACGCCTGGAACGTTTTGTGGCACCAGAAATTTCAGTTATTATTGTAGTGCTAGGGGTAGGTGGCGACACCAAAGGGAAGTCTGAATAAATGTGAACCTGTAAAATAGGGCATCTGAAAAATTGCTCGGTGACTGTAGTTGACATTTTTGTTACCAGAACACACATTTCAAGGCACCTGCAAACAAAAATTTGCTTCGCTATAACTAATACTGAGTTGGATGCCACATTTTTTTATTTCATTATAGCAGCAGAATACTCCATTGAAATAAAGCATGGCCAACCAGATTTTATATTTATTTTGTTACATTCTATAATTGGTTGCACTAGTGTTCGTTATATCAAGGTTTCACTGTATATCCATTACTTCATAATAACAACTTTCCTTATTGGCCAACATTGGCTGCCAGGAAAGGTGGGGTTATGCTGTTAGAAACCACTGTGTAAGCCAATGAAAGAGCCCCCTATGCACAGCCAAAGGGCAGCGAAAGATTTTGTGTCACATCTTCGTCAGGAAGATGACTGCTCTTTCAAATTCAGCTATCAATTCTGATCCATATTTGCAGTCGTTGCATTGCAGTAGTAACATAAAATATCTTCGTGTTTGTTGAGTGTAGTGGTAGAATGCTGCAAGCCTCCGATTTTGTTGAGTGTAGTGATGGAACACTGCAAGCCTCTGATTTTATATATGCTCATCGCCAGATGAAAGCAGAAGTGTATAAATGACAGAAAAGGATTTCTTTATGCTGGCGTCCAGTAATAGGTGTTGAACTGAATCAGAGACTAGCAGCTCTCTGCTGGCACATGAAAAAAATGCTGATAAGCATAACGATCCCCAAGAACTTGAGCAGTAGTCATAATTTGTAACGATCTATTTTACTTTCTATTCTTATTATTTGTCGTGCTGAGTGCCTGATTCTAGCAATAATGGCGGCACGGCTTCGTTAGAGCCAATGACGAAAGAAAAAGAGAATTGAACATTAAATGGATCTTTATAATATACAATCCCTTGGCTGCGTATTTGCAGCAGATTATTGCAGCCTCGGACAGTACAGCATGTACCGCATTTATATTTTTGTACTGCAAGCCACATGCTATGTTGATCAAGGTGTAGTGTGTTGTGTGCACCACAGTACAGGAGTCAACAGCATTGGCAGAGTGCATTGCAAGGCAGAAATAATAGAGTGTGTGCATAAATGCCGACTCAGCAACATGAAGCATTAAAATTGCTGCACTGAAAGCAAGTGCTGCTATTTATCTTTCTCACAGAGAGAATACCTACACAGCAGGCAGCCTTTAGTGAAACACAGGTCAAGTGTTAAGTCTCTATGTTAAACTCACTATATCTAAACAAATGTTGTGAGCCTGAACTGGGTCATAAATCTACGACCCTCATTCAAAAGCATAACCCCGAGCTCTATACTCTAGCAGACAATGCTTGCACTCATAGCACAAAGTTCAATCACAGCGCCACAGTGGTTGGAGCAGCAGAGGGCCAGATGAGCCCCATTGGTAAGGCAAGGAGTTTCGAAACTGATATCTATAAAAGTTTATGTACGTTTCTACACGGACAGACATACAGCCCTCCGTAGCTGCACTAGTGGCAACCGTCAGGTAGAAACCTCTAAGACCCCAGTCCACCAAATTCTTTGCGGATAACTGTAGTGCTCACCTTCCAGATGACAGCAAGTGTGATTTCAAGAGGTGGCAGTGCAGTGGTTTCATCAGGCACAGAGAGTGCCCCTGGGGGGCCTAAGGTCTCAGATCCAGGCAATGGCAACTCTTGGCCCCACCAGCTGCAGAACTCAAGGCATGGACTACGCCCACTCTCCAACTGTGCATGGCAGTGTGCAAAATAGTGTGACCTCATGAAAACATGAGAAAATGGTACAAGCAAAACTTCTCTTTATCTGCAGCTCAAGGTATCAGTCATCTTTTAATACAAGAAAATGTAACTGTTTGTTTAAGCCAAACAGGAAATACTAAAATACAGCTTACACATGAGGCAAAACTCAATGTTTAGTCAAATTACAAACTAATTAGCACTGCCACTCACTGTTAACTGTAACACCTGTGAAAGTGCGAATTCCTTCAGATTACAATAGCTATCATAAGGCAAAAAAAGCTCCTTCCTACAGTACAGGAGAGGCTTTCCATGAGGCAGAATGTTGCCAGCGACATTTAAAGTGCACCTGTTACTGTGCCTCAGAAGCTATGGAGTTCTATAGCTGAGGACAAAGTTGCAAGTTAGACTACCAGCCATGGCAACTACGTTATACAGAATACAAAAATGCTTGTATACCGATACCTGAGTAAGTGTTTGAGAATATTAGGAGGTCAAAATTTATTACGAAGCCCCCACTAAAGAATCAACATGTGTGCTATTTTAAATCTGGCTGCCTGCTAATGGTGGTGCACCACCACTGACATTTTCTGCAGAAGACTGCAGAAAAAAACTGACATCACCATAGTAAAACACATCAGGGTAACCACAAGATAGTCTTCAAAATTGGTGAAAGAGCCTTACAGGTACACAACCAAAGAGCAATGCAACACTAATGAGAAGCACTCTGTATAGCATGCTGATCTGGTCGATAGCAATACTTAACTAAAAAGAGCAAAAGAAAAGATGGAATACAAAGAGAATCTTACTTAAAATTAAGCTAGTGCATAATTTTCTTTTGATTTGAGTAATAATAAAGATGCAAAACTGTTTTGGGTGAAAACAGGCTCAAGCACGCAAATTATAGTAACAGATATATATAATATGAGATAAGACATGTTTGTGTTTTTACATGCTAACCCTAGAAGGTGAAGTTTTCATTCGAGATGGCATATGTAGATGCATTCGTTTCATTCTATCTTAGGAGGTCAGCGGGCTGCTTAGTGTTCTGCACACTGTTACAATCGGCCAGTGGGGGCCGATTTCTCTCCTAAAATATAGGCAGCTGTGAGTGTGGGGCACCCTGCAAACTGGATAGAAGCAGTGCCTGTTTTGTCAAGGCAGATATAATGTCAGTCTTAGTTAGTACTGCCAAGCCAATGATGTCCCTGATAGCACTGTCTAAAATTACATACTTATTCGAATCCAGGCTGACCCCGATTCTAAGCCGACCCCCTAAAGTCCGAAGCCAAAAAAATATATATTGACCCGTGTATTCTATGCAAAAGACAATGATGATGGGGGCATTAACGGACTCCGTCTAGTGGGTGGCTGAGCTTGGGTGAGGGCGAAGAAGACGTGCCTCTGTTCCGTTTGTTTTTGAACAGGTTGTCCTGCTGTTCTTGAAGAATGTCTCCCTGTATTCTGTCCACTTTGTACCACGACACTGGTGGAGGTGCCGGGCACTGAGTTCGCCTGATGCTCCGGAGTCCTTCTGGGAGTTGGTCATCTAGCCCGGATGCATTGTCACCAGTTACGACACCCGTGCATCGCTTTAGTCGTTGACTGCTAGGCCTTGCCCCTGAGTTTTTCCCTCTTCAACCACCCCTCTCTGGGAGCTCCACACATCTTGCAATGGCCGAAACCAGCTCACCGCAAGCACCCCAAAGCAGCCAGTTTCCCAGCCCACAACAGGTAACCGTTCTGAACAAACTGGTTCCCGATTGCTATCCCGGTGCATTCTTCGAAGACATTGAAGACTGGCTTGACAAGTATGAACGCGTCGCACAGATTAACCAGTGGACTGAGCAGCAAAAGCTTTCCCATGTCTATTTCGCCCTTGATGACAGTGGCCGTACTTGGTACAAGAACCGTGAAACTAGCCTGACAACATGGAATGACTTTCGCCAGAAGATCACGGATACTTTTGCAAGTGCCGACCGACGCGACCGCACCCAGCAGATGATGGAACTACGGGTGCAACAACCTAATGAGTCGGTCACAATGTTCGCCGAGGACATGGCCCACCTCTTTCGTAGAGCCGACCCAAACATGACCCAAGATAGGAAGCTGCGCTACCTCATGCGAGGTGTAAAAGAGCAGTTGTTCGCGGGGCTTGTGTGGAATCCACCAGTCACCGTCGCTGACTTTATCAAAGAGGCTATGGCTATTGAGCGGGCCCTTCATCAACGGTGCAGGCAGTACGATCGACTGTCCACCAGCACTGCAATCAATGCCACCGCAGGGACTGCCGAGTATCAGAACTCCTTGCGTGAATTGATCAGACAGCTTGTCAGAGAGGAAGTGCAAAAGATTCTGACACCGACATTGGATAGACCCGTAGTATCAATCGCCGAAGTGGTGCGCGACGAAATCAGGCAGGCGCTCCCGGGAGCCGATCTTCAAGATCACCAGCGTCCCATGACTTACACCGCAGCTGTCCGACGTCCACTACCCATCACAACCACACCGCCGTACCACCAGCCTCCGACCGCCGCTCCTTGGTCGCCGCCGCAGGAGAATGCTTCGAGGCGCGCACCCGTTATGCCGCTGCAGTCACACCAGCAGCCATCGTTCGCCACCCCTCGGTCAACACCGCAAAACGACGCTACAGGATGGCCGCAATTTCGGAGAACTGACGTATGGCGCACCGTCGATAGGCGACCACTTTGTTTTCACTGCGGAGGCGCCGGCCATATTTCGCGTAATTGCTGGCATCGCGACACATCATTTCGACCTCATCATCCGTGGTCCTATGGTGGACGTGCAAATGACAATTCCATGCTACACCGTGACAACGCTACTTTTCGGGCACCTCCAATAGCGCACCCGAATGACGAATCCGTGCCCAATGATAGGTCCAATTTCGGCCATCAGTCGCGTTCTCCAACCTTTCCACGTCAACAGGCTTCACCTACTGGACATACTTTTGCTGACCTCCGAGGACGAAGGTCGCCCAGCTCACGCCGGGGAAACTGAAGGCGGCGACATCTGGGGGTAAGGTTGCAGGCCCACCGCAACACAATAAAAAGCCCTCAACACTCCCGCTGCAGAACTATGTGAAGCCGATAAACACTGAAGAAATTGTGAGCGCCGACATTGATGTTTTGGTGGACGGACAGCCAGTGACAGCGTTAGTCGACACTGGAGCCGACTTCTCTATAATGAGTCAGGAACTCGTCCTCCGTCTGAAGAAAGTAAAGACGCCATGGACGGGACCTCACATAAGGACGGCAGGCGGCCAATTACTGATGCCTACTGGAAAATGCACTTCTAGAATTAATATCGGGGATTCTTCTTTCGTGGCCGCTTTCAAAATTTCTGCCTGTGTGCTGTAAAGATTTGATTATTGGAATGGGTTTTCTGAAAGAATATGGCGCCATAATTAACACCCTAGATCGCATGGTGACGTTTTATAGGAGTCCTGGTTTAGTCTATTGCTTATAGCTGCAACACCACTCCTTTCATCTAACAGAAGACGACATTGTCCTCCCACCTCGATCATGTACCCTTGTTTCGGTAGCATGTGACGTACCGTTTCATTACGAAGGCGTTGCCGACCAAATAACCACGTTGTTGTTCACTCATGGTATGTCGGTCGCGCGAGGAATTGTAAATGTCACCGATGGGCGCACGAAACTGTTGCTAACAAATTTTAGCACAGAGCGACGGCGCCTTCCAAAGGGCACGGCTGTGGCTTATTTTGATGGTGTTGCGGATGTCCGCGGCTGCTGTTTACTACTCGAAGAAGCGCCTACGCAAGACCCAGCTCCTGTACTTGACGTCAGCACTGCGCTGTCGCCGCCCGTACGAGAACAGCTTCTTACGCTACTGGCCAAATTCAGCGACTGCTTTGCGTCGACGTCCAGCGTCGGTCGAACACCTCTAACAAAGCACCGAATAATTACAGAGGATACGGCAAGACCAATTCACCAAAATCCTTATCGCGTTGCTCCCAGAGTACGTGAAGCCATACAACAACAAGTGACAAAAATGCTTGAAGACGACGTGATCCAACCATCAATGAGTCGCTGGGCATCTCCTGTAGTTATAGTAAAAAAAAAAAAGCACGGCAGCTTGCGTTTCTGTGTGGACAACCGAAAACTAAATTAGGTGACAAAGAAAGACGTGTACCTGCTTCCCCGTATAGACGATTCACTCGACCGGCTTCAACAAGTGCGTTTCTTCTCCTCAATGGATTTAAAAAGCAGATATTCGCAAATCGAGGTAGACCCGAGAGACAGTGAAAAAACTGCTCTTGTGGCTCCAGACGGCCTATACGAATTTAAGGTCTTGCCTTTTGGCTTGTGCTCTGCCCCTGCTACGTTCCAACGCCCCATGGACACTGTGCTTTCAGGCCTGAAGTGGAAAACCTGCTTAGCGTACCTCGACGACGTCATCATGTTCTCCGCAACACTTGAAGAACATCTCGAACGGCTTGAAGCAGTTCTGCAGTCCATCCGGTCCGCCGGCCTTACCCTGAAACCGGAGAAGTGCCACTTTGGCTTTGCGGAACTACAGTTTCTTGGTCACGTCGTCAGCCACGCAGGTGTCCGCTCAGATCCCCCAAAAATTGCTGCCGTCGCACAGTTTCCCGTACCATCCGATAAAAAGGCTGTCAGGCTCTTCCTCGGCCTCTGTGCCTATTACCGGCAGTTTATTGAAGACTTTTCTCGTATTGTGTCTCCGTTAACTCGCCTGACGAGAGATGATGTTGCTTTTGTATGGGGTGACAAAGAGCAAGGTGCATTCAATGACTTGCGGGAATGTCTCCAGACACCTCCAGTACTTGCTCACTTTGATGAGACCGTTCCTACATTGCTCCACACTGATGCAAGCAATGTTGGCTTGGGAGCTGTTCTTGTGCAGCAGCAGGAGGGCACAGAAAGAGTACTTGCCGATGCAAGTAGAACACTCTCACGCACAGAGGCTAATTACTCCACGACTGAGAAAGAATGCCTCCCCGTAGTATGGGCGGTTATGAAATTTCGCCCATACTTGTATGGCCGCCACTTCACAGTTATCAGCGACCACCATTCACTGTGTTGGTTGACAAACATCAAAGATCATTTGGGATGACTGGCACGTTGGGGCCTACGGTTCCAAGAGTTCGACATGACTGTCAAGTACAAGTCAGGGAAACGACATACGGATGCTGATTGCCTGTCTCGATCGCCGATAGCGTCGTCTGCTCCACCCGAAGAAGACTCGGCATTTGTTTGTGTTCCGGACACATTCACCATCGCGCAACAACAACGGGACGACCCTGAGTTGTGTGAACTCATCAATTACTTAGAGGGCAGATCTGCGAAACCGCCTAGAGTTTTCGTAAGAGGACTGTTTGTCGTTTTGTTTGCGGGCGAAAGTACTTAACAAATGAAACTTTTCTTCGACCGGGTCCCCCTATCTGCTCGTCATTCCTGCAGCTCTTCGTACGGAACTACTTGAAGCCTGTCACAACGAGGTGACTTTTGGTCACTTAGGCTACACGAGAATGTTGGCCTGAGTGCAGCAGAGGTACTACTGGCCGAGACTTACCACCACCGTGAAACATCACGTTCGCACTTGCCCCTACTGCCAGAAGCGCAAGTCGCCTCCGTCGAAACCAGCCGGTCTCCTACAACCCGTCCAGGTTCCTCGAAGACCATTTGACCAAATCGGAATGGATATATTGGGCCCACTTCCTACTTCTACTGCAGGGAATCGCTTTGTTATTGTCGCAACCGACTATCTCACACGTTACGCTGAAACAAAGGCACTCCAGAGTAGCACAGCTGCCGAGGTAGCGCTTTTCATTGAGCATGTTGTGCTGCGACACGGTGCACCAACCATCGTAATAACAGATGGAGGAACCGCATTCACGGCTGCACTTTTAGATCACGTCTTGCTGCTAAGTGGAACGGTTCATCGGAAGTCAATCGCCTATCATCCACAAACCAATGGATTAACAGAATGCCTCAACAAAACAATTTAAGACATGCTCTCCATGTACGTGGATGTTGAACAGAAAAATTGGGACGACATCCTACCTTATATCACCCTTGCATATAACACAGCGAAACAAGAGACAACACGCATGACTCCTCTCACCCTTGTTCACAGACGGGATGTATGAACGATGTTGGATGCAATGCTTCCACACGACTTTGACGACACTGATACGGACGCCGAGGTGTTTACGCAACGCGCAGAAGAGGCTCAGCAGCTCGCACGCTTGCAGATCTGCCAGCATCAAGACTACAACGCAGGGCGCTGTGATCTTAACCGTCAAATGGTAACCTATGACGTCGGCGACAGAGTGTGGGTTTGGACACCCATACGGAACCGAGGCCTGCCCAAGAAGCTGTTAAGACGATACTTCGGACCATATCGAGTATTGCGCTGACTGAGTGATGTCACGTACGAGGTTGTCTCCGATAGTCCCAATTGTACGTGGCGCCGCACGCACCGTCCTGAACTTGTGCACGTTGTCCGCATGAAGCCGTATGTGCGTGAATAACTATGCGAGAGACTCTTACTTCCGCGAGTTACATTTCTGGTTTAACATCGGGGCGATGCTCTTTTAGGGAGGGACAAATGACGCGTGTATTCTATGCAGAAGACAACGACGATCGGGGCATTAATGGACTCCGTCTAGTGGGTGGCTGAGCTTGGGTGAGGGTGAAGTGCCCCTGTTCCGTTTGTTTTTAAACAGGTTGTCCTGTTGTTCTTGAAGAACGTCTCCCTGTCTTCTGTCCGCGTTGTACCGCAACAATATATATTACCTCGAATGTAGGCCGAACAAAAGAATTGAGGAAAGCGTTCACAAAATGCAAACAGCATTTATTGAATCTGAACGTGCAGAACTCATTCAACGTCGTGGTCGCTGCTACACTCATCGCTGTGTTCCTTGTCACTGTCACATTCAAACAGTGCACTATTTTCGGTGCAGTCAAATGCATTAGATATGCTGCACTTTTTAAAGGCATGCACGACCAAAGTACCTGGGATGTCGTCCTACACTGCAGCTACCCAGCCCGCCAGCTGCGATAGCGATGCATGGTTGATGCGGCCAGTTGCCATTAGCATGTGGTCTTCGTCAGTCTACCAGTCCATGTAATATTTCTGCAGACGATCCTCGAAAGGTTTGTTGATGCAGACATCAAGTGGCTGCAACTGGCCCGTCATGCCGCCCGGTATGACAGCGAGGTCCGTGTTTGCTTGGACGAGCGCAGCCTTCACGTTGTCGGTCAAGTGCCCGCGGTAAGAATCAACGACAAGGAGCGAGTTCTTTGTCAAAAGGGCTCCTGGATGCCGTCGCCACACAATCTTAACCCACTCTTCTACCATCGCACCCGTCATCCACCCGTTCTCATTTGCCCGCACAATGACATTTCTTGGGAAAGTTTCTCAAGCAGGCAGTGTCTTCCTTTTAAATATCATATAAGGAGGGAGTTTATGTCCATCAGCTGTGTAGCACAGCATCACAGTTGCGCGCTGCTTCTCGTAGCCTGCAGAGCGCACCTTCACCTCCTTGGCACCCTTTTAATTCACGCTGTACGCCACTGGCATATCAAAATACACAGCCGTCTGGTCGGCGTTGCCGATTTGCCCAAGGTTATAGCCTGCCGCTTCTCTCTTTCGCAGCACGTAGCGCTCGCTGAAAGCTATCAGCTTTTCTTCGAAATTGCTTGACAGCTTCTGGGTGATTGAAGTGCGACGTCGGAGGCTGAAGCCGAAGTGCTTCATGAATTTCTGAAGCCAGCCCCGGCTGGCTTTAAAATCCTTTGGCGTTAGGCTTCGCTCCCTCGAAAGTTCCCAAGCTTTCACATGGAGCACTTCTGTTGTCATTTTGTAACATCGACCTTGCCCAGATGAAGCCTTCCAAGGAACCACATCGTGTCAAAGAAACCATTGTGCTGCCCAAAAGAACTGTGTGTTGGGTGACAGTGGAGACCGGTAAGAGTGAAGGAAATCTGATCTTACCTAGTGGGCCTGGTAAGGGAATACTACTACAAATCAAACACGGAAGGGTTGAGATACCCACGTTGAACAACAAGGATGAAGACCACAAGCTGATCAAGGGAAGATCGTTGGCTCATGTTGAACTGCTATCAGGTAGCGAAGAGTTAACACTCGTGAGACCTGTGCCTCAGCCAAAGCCCATTGATCGTAACTTGCTGAATGTTGGGAAGGACGTCAATGAACAAGTGGATGCACTACTGAAGATGCTCAATGAATACAGGGACTGCTTTGCACTGAATTTGTCAGAGTTGGGGCGTTGTAACCACCTGGAGATGACTATCAAAGAGTATTCCAAAAGCACTCCAGTCAGCTGCAAACCGTACACGACTAATGCAGAGGAAAGAGAAGCAATCCAAGAAATTGTCAAAGAGTGGAACGAGACTGACTGGCATTATAACCGAAACATCCTCACCATACGCTAGTCCAGTGCTACTCGTGAAAAAGAAAAATGGAGAAAATCTTTTAGTCGTAGATTATCGATGGCTAAATAGCCAGACGGTGCCGGAACACTTTCCCTTGTCAAACATTGATGACCAGCTGCAACGACTGTCTGGAGCACGAATGCACTGCGTGTTAGATTGTGCAGCGGATACCTTCAGCTTCCACCGAGTAAGGAATCGAAGGCCAAAACTACATTCATCCCGCCTGATGAGACCGGGCAGTTTCAACGTATGGTGTTCGGGTTGAGAAACGGTCCTGCTTTATTTCAACGTCTAATGAACAAGGTCCTCGGATCTCTGCGTAGCACTGTAGCATCGTGTTACATGGACGACTTGCTGATTCCAGCCAAGGACTGGGAAGACTTGCTGGTTCAGCTCGAACAAGTACTGGCTGCTTTGCGAGGTGCTGGTCTCACTCTGAAGCTATCCAAGTGTGTGTTTGGAAGTGACGAACTCGACCACTTAGGTTTCAAGATTGCGAAAGGCTACCTGCAGCCAGGTGAAGTGAAACAACAAACTACATTGGACGCTAGCACGCCAACTGATGTTCACAGTGTCAAGAAATTTCTGGGCCTGACAGGATTTTTCAGACGGTTCATTCCCCACTATGCCCTGAAGGCAGAACCACTTACTTCTCAGATCAAGAAAGACAAAGTTTATATGGGCGAGTGGAGAAACAGGAAGCTGTCGACCAGCTCCGGAGAGAGCTGACAGAGCCTCTGGTTCTGAAGTTGTATGATCCTTTGGCTCCAACAGAACTCCACACGGACGCAAGCAAACATGGACTTGCGGGAATGATCCTTCAACAAGATGAGTCAGGACGCTGGCACTTAAAGTTTTCTGTCAGTAAACGCACCACTGAGGCTGAGAATTACCATGCGGGAAAACTGGAGCTGGTGGCAATACAGTCGAACCTGGATATATCGAACCCGCATATTTCGAATTATTGGCTAAATCGAATACGCAGATTACCCCCTTGGAGATACTATGTAAAAGTATAGGACAACTGCGTAGTATATCGAATTCCATTTTCGTCGGACATTCGATATATCGAACGCCACGCCGCGCCGCGCCCCTTGAAGGTGCGCTTTTCCCAAAGACATTCGTGTCCGGTCCTCAGGGGAAAACATTTCCGCAGAGTCAGTCAGCAGGCTCCTCCTCTGCGCATGCGCGGCCGCCGCCTAGCGACAGAGACGCAGAGCCTTTCCCCCGTTCTTGCGCCCTACCGGCGCGAGCTCTCTCACTCCTCCTCTACCGCCGGCGTGTGCATTGGGCAAGGGCATTGGAGCTCAGCGAAGAGAGTGCGCGGCATGGAGACGCGGCGACGCTTCCAAGCCACGCTTCCTGGGAAAAGGGAGAGAGAGAGAGTGATGGGTCGGCACGGTCGCTCGTGGGTCAGGGGAGACAAGAGAGCCAGAGAGGGCTAAAAAACGAACACAGCGCCTTCGACGGCTTATTCCACCGATCTTTTTCCCCGCTCTCTTCTTTCTTTTCCCTTTGTCGTTCCTTCGCAGCCCCGTTGACTGCCGCTCGAACAGGCTTCGCTCGGACTGCTCCATCTGCGCATCGCGCGTTTTGTTGTGCGTACCTCTGTTTCAACGTGCCGTGTGTAGCGTGTGTGATTGCGGTCATCTGGTGAGCTATGGCATCCGCAGACATAAAAAAGAGGAAGAATCTGGACTTTGCAAGAAAGCTTGAAGTAATCCGGCGTGTCGAGAATGGAGAAAAGAAGTCCTCCATGGCAGACGCATATGGCATTCCACGGAGTACTTTAAGTACGTTGTTAAAAAACAAGCAGGACATCAAGCTTAAAGCAGGTGAGGAAAGTTGTTCGGGAGTGTGTCATGTGCGCCCTGCTGCTTTTGACAAAGTGGAGAAGGCACTCTATACGTGGTTTCTCCACGAAATTCCTGTGGAGGGCCCGATGTTAATCGAAAAGGCCAAATGGTTTGCTACGGCTCTTGGCGAAGAGAACTTTTGCGGTGGCACTGGATGGCTGCAACGGTTTAAAAACCGCCACAGCATTGTAGGAAAGGCCATTTCAGACGAAAGTGGGGCTGTCAGCAGCCAGGAGATGCAACAGTGGCTTTCTGAGGAGTGGCCGAAGATCACTGCGAAGTTTTCGCCTGCAAATATCTTCAATGCAGACAAAACTGGTCTCTTTTGGCAAATGTTGCCGAATAAGACACTCGCTTTTCGTGGAACCTCATGTCACGGCAGTAAAATGAGCAAAGTGCGTGTGTCAGTACTGCTTGCAGCCAACATGGACGGCTCGTGCAAGCTACAGCCATTCGTGATCAGGAAGAGCAAGTCACCGCGCTGCTTCAAGAACTGTAAACAGCTTCCCGTCCGCTACGGCTGTAATAGGAAGGCCTGGATGACACGTTAACTTTTTGTTGAATGGCTACAGGCTTGGGACGCTGAGTTGCGCAAGTTGGGCCGCCAAGTTTGCCTTCTGGTAGACAACTGTTCGGCCCATCAAACGACTTGCAAACTGCAGCACATCGAATTGAAGTTTCTCCCACTGAACACCACAGCGAGCCTGCAGCCCCTCGACCAGGGTATCATAAAGGCATTCAAGGTAGGCTATCGGAAGCAACTTATTAACGGCTCCTCATAAACCTCCGCCTGGGAACCGATCTCAAGATTGACCTGCTCGGCGCGATCCAGATGATTACCGGCGCTTGGGGCGACGTGAAGCAGGCCACAGTAGCCAACTGTTTCGGCAAGGCAGGCCTTGAAGTGGCCAGAGATGAATGTCCGGAAGCTTTAGATGACGATGAGTGCTTGGAGGACACGTTCCGCGACTTGTCCAATTTTCCCGGCGTCGTCCCGTCTGAAGTTACTGTTGATGACTTCATTAACGCTGACAGCGAAGTTAAAGCGGTAGCCGACCTCGCTGATGAGGACATTGTGGCCGGAATAGCTGGCGTTCAAGACGGCGATTCCAGCGACGACAAGGGCAACTGTGTTTTCGAAGAAACGCGTCCGTGCACAGCCACTGAACTGGTGTCAGCGTTCAGCCTGATTCGGCGCTGTTGCGGCGAAATGGAAGGCACTGGGCTCTCGCACCTGGACAGTCTCGAGAAGATTGAGACTAGTGTTTTAAACTTCATTTCCCAGAGGAAAAAGCAGCCCAAAATTAGTGATTTTTTTTCCGTGAGATAAAGCGCTTTCATATTGTGTGCACATGCTATGTGATTCGCGGCTGTTCCAATCGGTAAGCCACAATTTTTTATGATCGCGAGTGCTTTTTCGGCCTATATCTGTATATCGAATTTTCGCTATATCGAACTATTTTCCGATCCCCGTCGAATTCGATATATCCAGATTTGACTGTAGTCTGGAATATGGAAAGACTTCGTCCATTCCTCCTAGGCATTCCGTTCACGCTGGTAACAGATTGCCAAGTAATTGTGTATCTGAATACGCACAATACTCTTAAACTACAGATAGCAAGGTGGTTTGACTTACTTCAAGAGTATGACTTCGAGGTGAAGCACTGAGCATGTGAGAAAATGGCACAACTGGACTATTTGAGTCGTGAACCCATAGGAGCGCTGCAGGACACGCTCGATGAGGTTGTAGAGACAAGGATCGAAGTGTGCCTTGCCTTGAGTTTAGAGGACCAAGTTGTGATCATTCAGCAATCTGATGCGGACTTGGCTAACCTCGCACGAATTCTCGAGAAGCCAATCAAGGAAAGGACAGAGGAAGAAAGTGTCAAGGTCAAAAACCCACAACTGAAGGATGGAAGGCTGTTTTACGTGGAAGAAGACGGACGACTTCTTTTCGTGATGCCTACTAAGAGCATGCGTAAAATACTGTTTTTTCAAGTTTCACGACTTACAGGGACATTTTAGTACAGACCGAACAGTGACGAAAATCAAGAAACTTTATTGGTTTCCTCAGATGAAGCGTTACGTGGACCAACACATCCAAAGGTGTTTCGAGTGTCTGCTCACGAAGATTCCAGGAGGGAAGAAACCTGGACTTCTGCACTCGATACCACCTGGGAAGAGACCATTTCAAGTTGTACACGTGGACCATGTTGGTCCGTTTGTGAGAAGTTCCAAGAAAAACCAGTGGATCTTGGTGTTGGTGGACAATCTGGCCAAGTTTGTGCGCCTATACCCCGTGCGAGACACCTCAGCGAGAAATGTACTGTGGTGCATGCAGAGTTTTATAACCGAGTTCGGACTACCGGAGCGCATCATCTCAGACCGTGGTTCCTGTTTCATGTCCCACGGCTTCGAAGCCTTCTGTCAGGAAAATGGTGTGACTCACACACTGAACTCTGCTCACCATCCGAGGGCTAACAGTCGGGTGGAGCGTATAAATCGAACTCTGGTACCGTGTATTATGGCTACAATCAAGGATCCGACTCACAAGGACTGGGATCAGAACATCAAGGAGTTAGAGAGCTACCTAAACACCTCGTACAATGCCTTAACAGGCACTAGCCCTTTCAGGCTTCTGCATGGATATCCACCAAGGACGTAGGATGGTGTCCTCAGATGGCTAAACACGGAGAATAACGAGTGGGTATGTCCGGAGCAACTCAAGAGATGGCTCAAAAGGGAATAGTGAGCCAGCAAGAAAAGTCGAAGCAGTACTTCAACAAGCATCACTTTACAGCGGACAAGCTGCGTGTTGGAGACATAGTGGTCATGCACTGCGTTCCAGAGCACACTGGTGCCCTAACAAAAACCCAGAAGAAGTTCAGAGGTCCACTGACTGTGATTGAAATACTCCCAGCGGACACCTACAGAGTGACCGAGACGAACGGAAAGAAAAGGGTCTACTCGACTACCGCCCACATCAGCCAACTGAAGAGAAGAGGTGGAAGATGCCAAGAATTGTCCAACCAGTCAAGCACCAACGAGGAAGACAGCGTGCAGTGGCGTAGCACGCGTGTCCAAAAGACCTTTGTATCTTCAGGGCTATACCGTGTAAATTGAGGACAGTTATCTGTCAGAATGGCCGAGTGTTAGCGGAATCGGAAGCCAAGGCTGGCAACATAGGAGAGATATGGCGGCTGCGAAGGAAGGCGGTCATCACGCTGGTGTGAACTCTTTTTTTTCTTTTATTTATCTATTGAAGAGCGCCCTTTTTAAAAATCTGTGTGTCTGCGAAGAAATTTTTAACAGGACTATGTGGAAAAATAGTGTAAGGTACATAGAATAGTATGCATAGTTGTAATTGCCTGTATGTACCCTTATTTGGACTAATAAAAAATAAGGGCAAACACTTTGATTCGCCCTCACATTAATAGAGAATGGCCTTCAAGTGTGGCGCAACCACATTTTTGATGATTGTGGTAAATGCTGTATCACGGTTCCTTTAATGTGGTCATCACAAGCTGTCATGCCAGCACACGCTGAGTGTAGCAGTGCACACAACACATTTTCATGGGCAAAAAGTACAGTGTGTGTGGTCCAGTACTAAAGAAACTTCCATCCTGCTGAATAAACCCAGCAGGTTATATCTTACATTGAATTATCAGAAGTGGAGGCACAGTACATCCTAAAAAATAGAACCAGTGGCATGTTTAGATTTGGGTGCTTCATTTTCTGCTTGAAACCATTAAATCTAGGTGCACTTTAGATTAAGGGTCACGTTAGAATCTGGTAAATACCAGATGCAGCAGTGGTGGTGTGGACATTCTTTTCAGCCTCGTATTTTAATTCGACCCATCGAATAATTTGGTCTATTCTGATGGTTTCGTCAAAACCAAAATAACGAAAGCTGACTTCATTTGTAGTTATTGCTTATATTTTTACTCAAATCTTGCATACAGGCACTCCTTCACACCATGTCAACTAAGAGCTTTTATGGGAACTTATGAAATCATTTGCACTGCTAGAACACTGAAATACTGACTTAACAAACTTTTTTATTTAGTAAACTAATCTGTTGCAAGTACAACTTTATTAAAATGATATCTGAATGCAACTAAGTGTTCACATCAGATATTACTGTTCTTACAGCACACGACAAGTTAAATAGCTTTACATACTTGCACGCGTGTCAAAGGAAGTTGTGAGACCACTGTTGTGTTGTCTTGGCTTACTGAAAAAGAAAACCTTGTATGTAGTATATATAAAAATAAGCGATTGCAATGGTACCAAAAAGAGAATAAATGCAGTGATGCTTACATTTAGAACTAAAAGGTGTGACTCGCAGGATCAGGTTTTTTGTTTCTTGGGGCTTTACCACTGGTGTGCCTAAAAATGAAATTGAAAAGGAAGTTTGAAAATTGATAATAAAGAGACTCTTGCGAAGCATCAGCTTTGTATTTAACGTTAGGTAAAAGTAAACTGAACAAGGAATGAGAACACAATACAACAAGATGCACAGTTTTAATCTACTTTATAGAAGAATGACATCAGAACTCCAGTTACACTAGGCACTTTTTTTTTATAACCATATGCAATTAAAAATCACCTGTGGCAGATAGCATAATTGTAGTCATTGGGCTAGATAAAAAAGGCAGACATTACTTGCATGAGAAATCGAAATGCACAATTGACTGATGAACAAAAATGTACTACTTAACATTTCAAGTAATCACTTCATGACACATGTTGCAATTTACCAACTGCAGCTGGTGAGTTCACAAGGTGTATCCGTGTGTAACAAATTTTCAGGATGACACCCGTTTCAAGATAGTCATTCCCAAAATGTGCAATCCCGTTACTTTTGCATTTCAATGCATAAAATAGTAGCAGTTTGTTAAAAAGTAAGTGGAACAGTAATGCATCCTCACCGCAAGTTTCAAGGCGCATATCCTGAAACCCGTGCGATCCTTAGAATTTGATCCAAGTGGATAATCTTTGCAAACTGACTGGCTTACAATACATAAACTGCCATATGTGCCATAAATAAATTAATTAAAAAGTAAATAATTAGTGATGTTTTGTTAATTAGTCAATTATACAATTCGATTTCTCATGCAAGTAATGTCCGCCCCTTTCACTAATCGAGCTCCAGGACCCCAATTACACTTTCTGCCACAGGTTATTTTTAAAAAATTCTTTATGGTCTAAAAAAAACTTTGTATTTAACTAAGTCAAAGTGAATTTTTAGCTAAGCTTACCAATAATTCTCATCAAATAAAATACAAAGGTAATTCAGAGGCAAAAGGTATATTTAATTAAGGATCACTTGTATGAACATTATTACTTCACACTGAAAATGTGGCAGCAGCGATTTAGGGATATTGAGTGATCTCCCTGTCACACTTGCAGTATGTATAGGAAGGCAGAAGAAAATGAAAGAATTTGGAAGTGTACGAGTACAAATATAGAAAGGAAGAGCAGTGGCGTGTTAAAAGTTTTTTTATGTTCAATTACTATGGCAGATTGCGAGCACTCGACCGTATCACGAACAGAGCGCATCGTTCCGACGGAGATCGCTCTCGTCAAATCTACGAATGGTATGCGTGCGCTCTCGCAAGGGCACAGGGAAATCAAGTGAGAGGGCGCTAGACTAGAAGTGGATCGGGTAGGCCTCATTACCATCACCACCATTATCTGGACTATATTGGCATTACATGCATTCGTTTTTCTTCCGTGTAGGAAGAATTATCACTGGACTTGGGAACTTATAGAATCCGAGTTGGAGCTGTCACTATCCAGGAGCAGGAACAAAAATGCACGGCGCGACACAGTGTCCATGTTTTCCATGTCGTCTATAGCTGCCCGCGACCGGAAACAGGCGACCATGACGGGAAGCAGAGGCGGGTGAAGTAAATATGCCACGCTGACTTCTGATTAAATCTGCCGATTTCGGCGGAGCAAACATTTTTGCTCCGTGGAGTGATCTGGAATTAGTAGCTGTTGGAACACACAACTCACGCTCTCATTCTGCCACTGGAATAAAGTTGCTCCATACAAAGCAGAAAAACTTGATCTGAATCTACTATTGGAATTCAACATTAGTGAAGGTGTGAAACCATCGTAGAGTCTTTAGTAGGGGTGTGCGAATATTCAAATTTTCAAATATTTTTTTAATAGTGCTTGCTATTCAATTCGCACTGGACTTTTACTATTCAAAGTATTTGAAGTTCCAGAAAATAAATATAATGGTTTCATTTGCTGAAAATTAAATCGCACCCTGACGCTATTTTAGACAAAATAGCTCGATTAGTGCCCATAGACTAGAAAGAGCACAGTGTAAAAGTACAAAGCGGAGAATCTGCCTATACCGTGTTTTTGCGCATATAACCCACCACCGCATATAATCTACAACAGTCTGGAACGAGAAAAAAATATCCCTGCATGTCATCCGCAGAAGTAACTGCATACAACACTGCTCAAATCTTTGCAAAAACAGTCTCTATTCACGGATGCACGACTCATCTACATCGTATCTTCGGCCAGCGACTCTGTTCCCTCATTCTTCGGCGATGCTGGCAAAGCTGGATTCACACACCCGATGTAATCGTGGACGAATCAGTCACATGATACCTGACGTGAATTGCATCACTTCGCAGCTAACACTCGTACGACAGCGGATGACAGTGCGGATGGAGAAGCCTTCGGATCGGCAACGGTGACCCCAATCCAACAGTGATTTAGCTCACCGCTGTATTGCAAAGCACTTCGCGGAGACTGAGGGAGTGCCGCGGGAACGGCTGACGTACGAATTTGCCAGCGCCGTGTGCGCCATTCGCTAATTACCAAACGCAAAATGGCTACCCGTAAAATGGAGGAGAGTGGGCGACCTTGAAAGAGGGGAGAAGGGAGCTTCCACATGCAGGGGTGGGGAGGAATGTGCTCCCTAGGAGATAAAACTTTGAATGGCAGAGAACCTTGCCTTGAGGAGTGGCTTCACGGCATCACGGCTCGCACTGCCGTGAAGCCACACTTCATTGCGAAATTTGCATCTAATTCGCACTCCCACTTTACTGCTACATTTTTTTTTTGACATTTTAGTGCTGGTTATATGTGCAAAAATATGGTAACCGAATGTAACGCACAACCAATTTTTGAGAGTTCAAAGTAAAAATAAACCTGAATGTAATGCTACTAGATTTTTTAAAGCTATGGCATATCCTTATGTTGACGATCAGAATAAAAGCAAAAGACAAGCACAATAACCCATATAGAATGCTTTCTTGGGCATGCTTTGCAGTACATTTTTTCAGTAATTTGACCTGGACGTATTCAAAAACTATTCTAAAATATTCAAATTTGCTTCGCACAGCACAAGTTTTTAGCCTACGACAAATTTGTGAGCCTACAGGAGCTTATCAATGAATTCAAAAGCCTATGAATGAATTGCCTGAAAATTTAAGATTACTGAAAATTCACAATTTTCACACATGATGTGCTGTTATAAACAAATAGTGGCAAGTAACGGAGCCAGTCAGAAAATTGTAAACGTTTTGAATAGTGTTCAACGTGACAGAAAGGTCTTGTGTTTCAGGGCTAAATAAAATAAATCCCCTTTCCCTGAAACATATATATACACACAGTTAAACCTCAATATAACATATTTGGTAAAGTTTCCAATTTGCATTATATTGAAATTTCAGTATAAGGAAATTTGATTTTTTTATGCAATTAAGCACAGCTGCCGATTGAGTTTTCTTACATGGAAGGGGTGGCAAAATTTTCCAGGAAAAAGCAAATTTGAATCAGAAAAAGAATTTCATTTTGATGAATTTGAGTCGGCGACAAATGATACGGTTTCATGCCGTGTCAACGATATCTTCACATTGGCGGTACGAAGCGAAGCCAGCCACACTGTCATGTCCACTCCGCCCCTGTGCCTAATGTGTTGCCTGCAGTAGGACGACACTATCATAAAGAGCATCGGCAGTGGGGAGCGAATCCTTTGTCTGCCTCTGGCTTCAACATGACTCCAAAACTCACGATTATGAAACCTCCAGTACTAATTTTGTGGGAAGACAGCGCACATGATGCAACGACGTCTGAGCATACCCAACATTTGTACATGCCGCAGATTACTTCTAAAACAGGGCGCACGGGTTGCGTATGCGCTCAGCCGCACACAGCCATGTGAACCAAGGCTGTGCCAGAAAAGCAGACACGCATCAACTTGCCCTCCCCCCCTTGCATGCGCTTGATCGCATTATCGCAAGCTCGCTCCCCTCATCCCTTTCACTGTGCTCACACAAGAAGGCAGCATGCTCATCAAGCTACCATTCTTGGCTCACCCTCGCATGCTTTCACTTGCGTCCAAAGCATACAGTGTGTGGGGCATGCTAGGATCTTATCGCAATTTGAGAGGTGCGTTCACAAGTAGCCACTTCTAATTCAACCATTTGATCTTCTGCTTCAGCAGAAGTTTCCATTTATTGTCTCGGTATTCCTTTGTGATGGTAGTAAAATATTTTTCTATTGAAATCGTGTATAAACACATTTCTTTATATTGAGGCTCTAAATACATGGTGCTCTATGGACAAGAAGCTATAAAAAGTTAAACACTTCATTATATCGAGATTTAACTGCATATTTTTTTAAGAAAGGCTATTATAGTGCTTATGCAGCCCGACAGGCACTAAAATCTACTGCAGCCCCAAAAACATGTGCTTCTGCATAGTACCCCCAATTTGGCAAACAACATTACTTATAAAAGCAAAATTGCCATGACAAACTTACCCAATTTGGGATGTGATGTGAGGGGAACCAAGCTCCAGACCCGGCTTACACAGGTCACTTGCAGCAGGCTCAAGTCAACACCACTGAGGCCATCCGTCTGCACCACATATACACAAGAACCAGCCCAGCAGTTAGTGACATGCGGAGTGTGTGCCACAGCTGGTCCACAAGCCCACAGCTTACCTCACAGGCATTGGATACCTGAAGGGAAATGAGTGCTCCATTGGGGGAGTTTGCCACACCAAGAGAAACACTCTGGCGAACAGACGCCTGCAGCGTTAACGATGGCAGAGTGGTAAAGCTGATCTGGTGCCACAGAACACGGTGCCTGCATAATAAAGTGAAGAGAGAGTCAAACACTACAAGTTTACATAAATTATCATGACTAGTTCTGCTGATCATCCAAACTCAACACGAAGTCAAATATATGACAAGCGTAATAAATAGAGGTGTGCAAATATTCTAAGCTTCAAATATTCGATTCCAAAAACCGTTTTACTATTCGAAATATTCGAATCCCCAAAATTTGCTGGTGTCGGTTCTTCAAGTCACCTTCGCCGCAGTACAACCGCGTTATGCGGCGAAGCATACAGAATGTATAGCGGTGAAGCATTTTTTCCGAGCAGTGAAGCATATCATAAGAAGGGGGTACTGTCACGGGACCCCTGCCTGGTGCTTATGACTACCCGACACAATCAGCTCAAGTACTTACATTGTGCTGCCTCTTCATGCATCTGGACAACAGCAGCCGACAGAGGAAAACCTCTGTGTCTGCTACTAATCTGGTTAGGCACCTGAAAACACGGTTTCCTAACTACAAATTTGACGAAGTAGCAAGCTCGACAATGTTCCTAGATCATCGTTCTAAAGCAGCTGAATACCACCAGGATGCTTCAATGGTAAAATGGATTAAAAACCTGGCTTTAGAGAAAGCAATAAAAATTTCCACACCAAGGAACCCAGACATGTCTTCAACAACAAAAGCTTCTGAAGAGGCTCCTTCCATGTCAGCACTCCTTCCTGTAAGCCCTACCAGCAGCAATTTTCACTTGTAGCAGCAATTTTCCCTGCCACAAGCACAGGTTTAAAGATATGTGCATGATGAAATTTTGGGCTGAAAAGAAGATCCATGTGAGTGGTGGTGTAAGCATGATGCCCACAGTTTGCTCAGCTTGCAAAGAGATACCTGCCAATACCAAACACTAGTACATACAGTGAGCAGCTCTCTTTGGTGTCTGAAGGAAATGTAACACGCAAGAGGAGGTCGCTGCTCCCCAAACGTGTCGAGCAGCTATCTTTCTTCATGACAACATTAATTAACTGCAGTTATGATACTGTCAAGCAAAAGCGTTTACTACAGGATTTTTTTTTACCACAAAGCATAATTTTCCTGTACATTGGTTTACTGTACAATAAACTTGCTCCTTTTTTTAAACCTCTGGTTGGTAAAAAAAACTGCATTTTTTTAAGGCCAATAGTATTTGTATTCTAAAAATATTCTAAAAATATTTGATTCGATTGACACTTGCTTTTCATTATTTGAATTTGTTTAGAAATTGAAAAGCTGATATTCACATACAACTAGTAATAAACTCTGCTACCAGCACACTGTAGCAGACCAGTACACTCACGGGGCAATTATTGTTGTTATTGAATAGACCACATGCAAAACTCCACAATCAGGCTTCTCTCTATAGCTCAAATGCTGCAAGTAAAATAGTAGATCTGGAGTTTAACCCTTTAAGAACGGGACATATTAGTACTCTAAAAAAATTTTCTTCTATTTAAATTGTCCAAACCCATTCAGAATAAGCATAATCATTGTAAAAGAATATAAATTTTGTGGAAACTATTTCAACAATAGGGGGAAACACCAGGCAGAAAACTAGAAGTGGGCTTCACCCCAAGCCACCTATGGCTTCGTTGGAATTTGTATTAAGAGCTCTCGTCATATGTGAACCATAGGTGTACATTCCATTTGCTTTACATCGTGTGTGTGATACCACCGCAGTCAGAGATGTTGCATCGATCTATCTCCTTTGACCGTGCTTTCAAAATAAAGTGAGGCACTTGCCAAACTATTGCAGTGCTATTGGAGGAATTAGAGGGCAGTAAATGGGATATAATAGGGCTCAGTGAAGTTAGGAGGCCAAAAGAAGCATATACAGTGCTAAATAGCGGGCACGTCCTGTGCTACCGGGGCTTAGCGGAGAGAAGAGAACTAGGAGTCGGATTCCTGGTTAATAAGAATATAGCTGGTAACATACAGGAATTCTATAGCATTAACGAGAGGGTGGCAGGTCTTGTTGTGAAACTTAATAAGAGGTACAAAATGAAGATTGTACAGGTCTACGCCCCTACATCCAGTCATGATGACCAGGAAGTCGAAAGCTTCTACGAAGACGTGGAATCGGCGATGGGCAGAGTGAAAACTAAATACACTATACTAATGGGCGACTTTAATGCCAAGGTAGGCAAGAAGCAGGCTGGAGACAAGACAGTGGGTGAATACGGCATAGGCACTAGGAATAGCAGGGGAGAGTTATTAGTAGAGTTTGTGGAACAGAATAATATGAGGATAATGAATACCTTCTTCCGCAAGCGGGATAGCCGAAAGTGGACGTGGAGGAGCCCGAACGGCGAGACTAGAAATGAAATAGACTTCATACTCTGCGCTAACCCTGGCATCATACAAGATGTGGACGTGCTCGGCAAGGTACGCTGCAGTGACCACAGGATGGTAAGAACTCGAATTAGCCTAGACCTGAGGAGGGAACGGAAGAAACTGGTACATAAGAAGCCGATCAATGAGTTAGCGGTAAGAGGGAAAATAGAGGAATTCCAGATCAAGCTACAGAACAGGTATTCAGCTTTAACTCAGGAAGAGGACCTTAGTGTTGAAGCAATAAACGACAATCTTGTGGGCATCATTAAGGAGTGTGCAATGGAAGTCGGTGGTAACTCCGTTAGGCAGGAAACCAGCAAACTATCGCAGGAGACGAAAGATCTGATCAAGAAACGCCAATGTATGAAAGCATCTAACCCTACAGCTAGAATAGAACTTGCAGAACTTTCGAAGTTAATCAACAAGCGTAAGACAGCTGACATAAGGAAGTATAATATGGATAGAATTGAACATGCTCTCAGGAACGGAGGAAGCCTAAAAACAGTGAAGAAGAAACTAGGAATTGGCAAGAATGAGATGTATGCGCTAAGAGACAAAGCCGGCAATATCATTACTAATATGGATGAGATAGTTCAAGTGGCTGAGGAGTTCTATAGAGATTTATACAGTACCAGTGGCATCCACGACGATAATGGAAGAGAAAATAGTCTAGAGGAATTCGAAATCCCGAAGGTAACGCCGGAAGAAGTAAAGAAAGCCTTAGGAGATATGCAAAGGGGGAAGGCAGCTGGGGAGGATCAGGTAACAGATTTGTTGAAGGATGGTGGACAGATTGTTCTAGAGAAACTGGCCACCCTGTATACGCAATGCCTCATGACCTCGAGCGTACCGGAATCTTGGAAGAACGCTAACATAATCCTAATCCATAAGAAAGGGGACGCCAAAGACTTGAAAAATTATAGACCGATCAGCCTACTGTCCGTTGCCTACAAAGTATTTACTAAGGTAATTGCAAATAGAATCAGGAACACCTTAGACTTCTGTCAACCAAAGGACCAGGCAGGATTCCGTAAAGGCTACTCAACAATAGACCATATTCACACTATCAATCAAGTGATAGAGAAATGTGCAGAATATAACCAACCCTTATATATAGCTTTCATTGATTACGAGAAAGCGTTTGATTCAGTCGAAACCTCAGCAGTCATGGAGGCATTACGGAATCAGGGTGTAGATGAGCCATATGTAAAAATACTGGAAGATATCTATAGCGGCTCCACAGCCACCGTAGTCCTCCATAAAGCAAGCAACAAAATCCCAATAAAGAAAGGCGTCAGGCAGGGAGATACGATATCTCCAATGCTATTCACAGCGTGTTTACAGGAGGTATTCAGAGACCTGGATTGGGAAGAATTGGGGATAAAAGTTAATGGAGAATACCTTAGTAACTTGCGATTCGCTGATGATATTGCCTTGCTTAGTAACTCAGGGGACCAATTGCAATGCATGCTCACTGACCTGGAGAGGCAAAGCAGAAGAGTGGGTCTAAAAATTAATCTGCAGAAAACTAAAGTAATGCTTAACAGTCTCGGGAGAGAACAGCAATTTACAATAGGCAGTGAGGCACTGGAAGTCGTAAGGGAATACATCTACTTAGGGCAGGTAGTGACGGCGGATCCGGATCATGAGACGGAAATAATCAGAAGAATAAGAATGGGCTGGGGTGCGTTTGGCAGGCATTCCCAAATCATGAACAGCAGGTTGCCATTATCCCTCAAGAGAAAAGTATATAATAGCTGTGTCTTACCAGTACTCACCTACGGGGCAGAAACCTGGAGGCTTACTAAAAGGGTTCTACTCAAATTGAGGACGACACAACGAGCTATGGAAAGAAGAATGATAGGTGTAACGTTAAGGGATAAGAAAAGAGCAGATTGGGTGAGGGAACAAACGCGAGTTAATGACATCTTAGTTGAAATCAAGAAAAAGAAATGGGCATGGGCAGGAAATGTAATGAGGAGGGAAGATAACCGATGGTCATTAAGGGTTACGGACTGGATCCCAAGGGAAGGGAAGCGTAGCAGGGGGCGGCAGAAAGTTAGGTGGGCGGATGAGATTAAGAAGTTTGCAGGGACGGCATGGCCACAATTAGTACATGACCGGGGTTGTTGGAGAAGTATGGGAGAGGCCTTTGGCCTGCAGTGGGCGTAACCAGGCTGATGATGATGATGACTTGCCAAACTTCCTCTATCCTGATTCTTTGTTCCTACTTAAATGGACAAATGGCACATGCTGCCTTCCATCAAGTGTTGGCCAAAGACATTTAGCCACTAATTTTGTACTCAATACTGAAACTCAGCAAGAAATTATATATATATATATATATATATATATATATATATATATATATATATATATATATATATATATATATATATATATATATATATATTTTCTGATGTGTTGCCTGTAGGAAGCACTTGTCCATAAAGGGTTTTAAAGAAGGAAGAAAGTTGGTGCTCATGAAGTGAAAAATGACAGTGGGAGAGCAGCTTATGAAACATGTCCAAAGCTGTGCATAGCAGCACACTATAGAACTTGTTATTTCCAAGCATTCAGTACTGTTAGTGAAAATTAAGTATCAGGTGCAAGATCTTTGTGAAGATCATACTCATGGACAACTTTCTGTCACAATAAAGGGAAAGCTATGGGGGCGGAGCTTCTGCACACGTGTTACCGCGCCAAATATTCCAGCAGCGTTTGAAAGTGCATTTGGTTTTTTGGAACAGATACTGAATCAGCATAGCTTCCATGCGCAATGGTTTCACATTGCCCAGATGCAAAAGAGCAAAGCAGAAAAATAATTCAAGTTTAACATTAATGGTATTTTTTGTCTCATGCTGCTGTTCTACGAGGGCAAATCAGAAAGTCTTTGCCCCTATTTTTTATAAGCCAAAAAAAGGTATGCACAGGCAATTACACATATACATACTATTCTACATACTTTACACTATTTTTCCACATAGTCCTCACACCGGTTCAGATATCTATCCCATCGCAGCACTTAATTTGAGATTCCCCTGTGGTAGAATTCGTCTGGCTGACTGTGGAACCACCGTTGGACTGCTGTCTTGGCTTCATCGTTGCATGTGAATCACAACACCACTACCTCACACTTCTCAAAGCGAGACATCTTTCCCCACATGTGGGCTACACGTCCTTTGCTTTGTAAAATACAAATCACACTTCGTTGCTCGCACACAGTGGACGTGTGAAGCACAACTGCCATCTTCAATAACTGGCTGCAGCGCTGTGCTGTGGAGCTACCAGCAGATAAGGCCAGGTCAGTCCGAGAAAGGTCCCCCGCTGGGAATGGATATGTTGACCTTTGCATTTACAGCCGTAATTTCGCTAATATATATACATATATATATATATATATATATATATATATATATATATATATATATATATATATATAGGGGCAAGGACTTTCTGATTCGCCCTCGTGTATGAGGTGTTCTGTATTCTCTTCCCCCGCTTAAACTACGCGGCTGAAGACATGGGCCTTCTTTCAGAAGCACTCTTATTTGTGCCCGCTTTGTCTCCGTAGCTTTCCCTTCATTGCCAAAAAAAGACGTCCACGATTATAGTGCCTAGGCAATTCTACCAATGTACTGCAGTTACCTAAACAAAAAAAGCTTCCAGTAATTTGATTGGGATTTAATGTGGCTAAACAAATTAATCACACATATTTTAGCCAGTGCTGTCAGGGACATCAATGGCTTGGCAGTACTAAGACTGACATCATATCTGCCTTGACAAAACAGACACTACTTCTATTCAGTTTGCAGAGTGCCCCACAGCCACAGCTGCCTGTTTTTTAGGACAGAAAAGTGATTTGCATTAATTTACGACATGAAGAGCAATCCTCGAATTTGGAAGATAAAACGGAAAAATATAACAAACTGACTACACACTTAACTTTTCTTTATTGCTCCAGATTCCTTTTACAGTATTATATGTTCCCTATGTGGGTACCCTCCCAAAGGGGCTAAGGGTATTTGGAATAAACTAACTAGTAGACTCACGAAAGCTGTCCCTGGGGGCCTTGGTAATAGAACAAAAGATGCAGCATGTGCCGACCAGGTTTCTCAGCACCCCGCAGCCAGAAAGGCAGTGCCACTCCTTGGCCGCCCTCCATATGGGCGCCCACAGCCGGCGCTTGCACCCAGGCCAGCGGAGGTGCCTGTGCCAGCACAGGTGGGCTTGGCCGGAGCGGCTCCTCATGGTACGCCTCATCCTCATCATCAGACACAGAACACAAGCAAAACAAGTGTGGCTGTGCACATGCAAGCCGCAAGGAATGCAATGCCGGACAGCCATCTGCGTTGCGCAGCTCCACAGTAGCCTTCCGCACTTCTCCGCAGAGTAGTTGGCTGGGTAGCTCCGAAAAGGTCACCTGTGTCCACATATGAGAAGCAAGTTCCAAGTCGAACACAGAAGTTGCCATTGCAGAAGTAGGATCAGAAAAACACTTTCACTGTTTAGCGCTTCACAAACACCAGTATGCGCAATATATTTTAAAGCAAGTCCTCCGATTCTTTATATGAAGGCCACAGTAGATGCAAGGAGATACTTTTTTGCTGCGTCCTTCTATTCATCACAATCACAAGATCTGAATCCTCACATGTGGTGGTGTAAATAATACAAATGGCCATTGCAAGCAAGGTTTGAAGAAAACAAGGGCGACAAGCTATTCTCGCAAGTAAATCTGCTTGTGTAGCATTATTATAGAGCAGCGGTTCCCAAACTGGGTTCCGCGAACGGCATTTTAGCGTTCCACAAGCGTTTCAGAATAAATCTTACCCTACTCTGTTTTTCACCATTCACTTCAACAATTTTGTGATTTAGAGAAGAAATTTCACATTACATTTTGGATTTAATAAAGCGATCTCATGCCACATCCATTTTTGGTAGTCTGCAAGAGAGCCACATGGCAACGGCATGCAAGACTCATCCCTGTGACATCAATTATTTGCAAGCCCACATAGGCCACGTGTTTCATTGTGCTCGAAAGGACAATTTGGAACACATGAGCTGGAATCAACTTTGAAGTTGTGCAAGCTGGAGCCACTTCCAACTTTAGTGGCGTCTACCTGGTCACTTATTGTTGCAACAGATGATGATAATGGCTGTTTAAATGGCACATAACAGACACGTAAGGTGCGCTCACACTTGATTTCGAGTTCAGGATGCATCACTATTGGCACGGTGCAGTTTCGATACAGACATGGGCCGGGATAATGTAAAACTCTTCCAATCCGTTTTTATTCCAAATATGTCATTAACCCCCTGTCATAGGACAAAATGGTTTGGACTCCACCCAAATGGGCAGGGTGCCGGCTTGTATGGGCGTGGCCCAAGCCATTTCGACCTATCACAGAAGGCTAATGATGCACTTGGAAGAAAAAATTTGAGTATTTTTACATTATTCTGGCCATGGTCTGTCTTATCAGAATGAAAACATGCAACAAGTGTTTTGATGTGCATGAGGCGCACCCCTGCATGTTGGGCAATATGGATATTTCGGCTTACTGTTGTAAACGGTATGTTGAAAACCACTGCATAGCACTAGTGACTTCCAATATTTGTTTGCGAACAATAAAATAAACTTTTGTGCTTCCAACACTTGTGGGGATGCGCGACTCTCGCGCGTCCCCTGATATGTTTTTCCCGCATAGCGCGTCTCCTGTAATCTGGCTTCGCGGCGTGGCCTGGCGCCCGCGGCGGTCGGAGTGGTTGAGGCGCAGTAGGAGAGATGGCGCGAGTGTTGCGCTGCTAACGCCACCGACAGGCAGGGTTACTGGGGCGACGAAAGACAAGGCGCTCTCTCTTTGATTCGGGACAGCAAGCAGTACGGACGTGCCGTGCCGCGCGTGCGCCGATCCATGCTTCTGCGAGACCGTCTCGCGTGGCCGCCTTGGAACGCGCCACCGTTGGCGTGACCGTACGCGCGAACGACCAGGCGTTGGGATCCAGCATGGGGCGAACATATTCGCTCGCTATCCGGTCGCGGTGAGTCGGACTTCTAGATTTGTCGCGCGCCCATCGGCATGTTTTGTGGATAGCAACTCGGCTAGCAGGCATTGATCTATGAAAGGTGCAATAAATGCCCTTGTGATTGTTTGCACTACTGTGTTGTCGTTTCTTTGTCCCAAGAGCATGGGTGAGAGAACCCCACACACTTCATTCGCGTAAAGTTGCCGTTTATGGCATGCAGTGCCTAGAGTGTCGTGAAAAAAAAATCACTTTTCTATGTATTATCGTGAGTTCCTCATCAAGAGAGATGGCAAGACATAGAAAAAGCCCCAAAACCCACCACTGATTCATTTGGCAGTATTTTCCTGGTCCTAATTTGTGCCCACTTGCTGTGTCCAAAGTATAAGGTGAGAGAACCCCACACACTTCATTCGCGTAAAGTTGCCGTTTATGGCATGCAGTGCCTAGAGTGTCGTGAAAAAAAAATCACTTTTCTATGTATTATCGTGAGTTCCTCATCAAGAGAGATGGCAAGACATAGAAAAAGCCCCAAAACCCACCACTGATTCATTTGGCAGTATTTTCCTGGTCCTAATTTGTGCCCACTTGCTGTGTCCAAAGTATAAAACTAATGTAGAAATGACATTAAAGCTCCTAAACAAGGTAGAAATCTAACAAGCATCCAATTTTTTAGCAAGGAAAACAGGCAAGGGTTTATAATACATGTACTGCATGATGACAGCTGGTTTTCTGAAGTTAGATTTGCTACAGTAAATCCAAGTTATGCGAAACGCCATGAAGGTGGTTTTGGTATCACATCCAATTGCACTGCAGAGACAATTTTTGACCCAATTTTCTAAAAGAGAAGAAAATAAAAGGCGCATGCTAGAATTGGGTAAGTACTTTAGGTGTGCAAATATCACCTAATTGAATCAAACAGTGGATGTTTGAATAATTAAATTTTTTGAATATTCTATACTATTCGGAGTAGAGACCCGCGCAGTGCCATATATGTTGTGTGCATCGCGGAGCCCCTCGTGCTTTATCCCGCCCAAGCAAGCATTTTTGGTGCGAAAGGAGCACCAAGCATTGTGCAGACAGGCCGCCCCGGCTAGCCTCGGCTGATGCGGTAGCAGACTTGGTCACTGCGAGCGCTCCCCGACGTTGGCTTGACGTGAGGATCGTATACACAGCACCCGAACGCCTCAATTTGCGCTGCATTGGCCGGTTCTGCCTCGGCCAATACAAGGTTCGTGTGGGTCGACAGGATCGCTCAAAATGTTAACGCGACGCGGAGAGGTAACGGCAACCAAAGCAACGCATATTCAGTAAAGTGTGGAAGCATGTGCGAAGATCGGGCCAATTAGCTGCCGAAAGGCACGCAGCGCGTGTTGGATACGCGGCACCGAACTTCACACCACATCAACAGCCACCAAGCTAACCGTGCGCATGATCTTGAGACCCATTATTGATAAGCCGCCCATACGAACATGGTGGCGGCAAGCATACATTGTAAAAATGTTTACACCCTTAAAGGTGTTTTCTTGCCGCACGGGTAACATCCTTACCATTAGGGCCTTACAAAAATTGATAGAGGACGATCACAGAGCTAACTAGACGTGCGATGACAAAAGACGTAGTTGAAAACTATGTAATCATTCTGACAGTCTTGGGTGCACAGAAACATCCGACACGAGAATCTCAAAGGCATAGATATGAAACTCTCTTATATATTTCTGTGCGCCCAACGCTGTCAGAATGATTACATAGTTTTCAGCTACGTCGTTTGTCATTGCACTTCTAATTATATATATATAGCTTCATTGTCCTCTATAAATTTTTGTCATGCCCTAACTATAAAGGTGTTACCCGTGCAACAAGAAAACACCCTTAAGGGTGTAAACATTTTTACAGTGTACCGAGACAGCTTGCGGCCCATTACCACACCGCCCATCAGCGAACTCTCGTCACAGTCAGACCACCAGGCATTAGGCCTAATCGGCGTTGCTCCATCGGGTGTTGGAGACTAAAGTTACGGTTTCATGCCAAATCGACACTAATCTATTCACAGCAGCCACACGACCCTCGGAAAGCCGACAAACTGCCTCACAAACAGAAGTGATTGCACAGGATATAGTCGGATACAACTTTAGTCTGCAGTGAAGCCCGCCTATGCCCTCATAACCGCCAGCCACTGTTCCTCCGTGAGGCTGCAAATAGTTCGTACTTCAAACTTTCCCTGTTACCTAAATAAGGAAGTAACCATAAAAATAAGATTATAAGCACGTAATTTTTTTACGTTTTCACTCATCTATTATAGTGCAACTGTGAAAGCCTAATTCTTTACTGAACTGAAATAAACCACTTGGTTCGCCTCAACTATTTATTGTAAAATTTCCCTTCAGTTAGCAGTGAAGTTTCATGAGTAAAACGGGCTCAGCAATGAAATGAACTGTAATGTGGACTTTTGAAGAGGGAAATGCTCTGACTCCATACACTTTTGTCCATGTCTGTTGCACACCTCATTGCTTCCGCCGATGAAAAGACACTTCAAGAACAGCAGATGCTCCGGAGGTATCAAGTACGACGCCATCTTGAAAAGGTTGCCTGATGACGATTTTGTATGCTTCTGCGATTGGCTGGTGGAGTAACACAACCCTGTGCAGTCTGTGTGCCTTGGTTGTCAAGTGCTTTTTTTTTCAAGTTGTATCCTACTATAGCAACAAAGTTGTTCATGGCCGCCATCTTTGCAACACACTGTACGGCAGCCTTACTCCCAATGTAATTCGCATACACAGATCGTTATTTTTGTAGCTTCGAGCAACCAGTCGCTTGACTAGCTTGGCTAGCTTTGGATTTACATGGCAGACACAAAGGCATCACAACAGGTTGCGTGTATTTGCGCAGACGGCTGATAAAAGAGAGAGAGAGAGGAGGAGCATCTCACGAACATTACGAGAGCCTCCAGGTCTCATAATCTTTGACAGGTGGAAAATAACACTGACCATGACAATGAAATGGCGCAGACAGCACTTGCTTTTTACCGTCGGCTATGCATGGAGCGGTGATCGAGTCACATGATGTGCGGTCTTTTCATCTGTCGCTCAAATTCACCTACCTGCCGTAATGATGGGATAGCCTTTCTGTATTCTTGAGAAAATGTGGAAAGCAACACTTTCTATGCAATGAATAGAAGATTGCCACAAAACACAAGTCCACTATTAAACTGAGAACCTGATTCATATTCAGTACAACAAAACACCACTAATTCATCAGTATCTGAGGGAAAGAGCACTTGGTTCTATTAAACATAAATTTATTAGTAAAAAAAATTTTTCTAGACCTTTGTATACGAGAGCTGAGCTGTAATCACTGCTGGCATATAATTTGGTGTTCCCTTTAAAGGGGTCCTGAACCACTTTTAATCAAAGTCACGAAATGCATTTGAAGTTAAATTAAGACTATTTCAGAAATGCTTTGCCGCAAAAAGTTCTTCAATGCGTTCAGCAGAAGCGGAGTTATTGGCAATCACACACACTGTTTGGGGTGCTTCTGCTCCTTCTTCAAAGATTTGCGCTGTGAAGGCTACGGCAGAGTGGTGTGTGCCCACAATGCTCCACCTACTTAACCTCACTGCGGCATGCAGTTTAAATTTGATTTTGGATGTTCCCGTAGATGTACCATTTCCGATTTTGGTGCCTATGACACACCAAATGTGGTTGTCATCACCGATCCACAGTGCGCTCAACCAGTGGACTCATCACGGCATCGCACGGAAGCCGTGGATCTAGACTGCGTAGAAGACCACAGCTACATGCAACTGCAGCATTTGCTTAGTGTATGACAGGGCTAGAGTGCGCGCTCACGCTCATACGCTCCTGTCTGGCTATGCTACGTGGTGTGGACTAGCTTTGCCCTACACCAGCTTGACCGATGGCGTGACCAATGGCCTGACTGGCGGCTTGCAAGCATGCGTGTGGTTTGATCTCAAGTTTCACGTGGTCCGAGGCCAGTTGAGCATTCGAAACTAGTCAAAATTAGTGAGACGCGATGGCTACGATACCGATAAGCAGGGTGGCCAAAGTTTAATTCCTACGCAGCCAGTTGCGGCCGAGCGTGAGCAGACAATAGTTGACTTCTTTCAGAAGTATGTAATTATTATCAAAATTCAAACGCAGATTTTTGCTTACTTCAGCCTGTTTATTAAGCTGCGTCAATAAATATACACAGTAACAGTAGGAAGAAGTGACTGATCCAAACACTTTCCTTGATTGATGTCAGCTATTGGCCAATAGCAGCTGCCATATGGGAATCTGCTACATTATGAAATAAAGCGTCAAGAGTGAGGAGCAGGCTTCTGTTAAAAAGAGAGCATATTTTGGGAGCTTGGTTTAGCAGAGACAAGTAATACATGTTTCGACAGGTTCAGAACGGAGGGTCGACTGGTGGTGGCGCTCCCGTCGGGTGAGCAGGGGGCAATGACCCCCATGTGGAGGCCCGGTAAATGAGGCAAACTGGTTTACTGCGGAGGGGGACAACGAGTAGAGGGACGGTCATTAGAAGGGCTCCCCCCAAGAATGCCAGAGGCTTAGGTGTGAATCGCAGAAGGAATGAAGAGTTAATGCTCAAGATAGGCTGGTTTCACGTGGTCGCACAACACTGTCTTTTCTTTGCCGCGAATGTCAATCTTCAAGGCTTTTTCTGAAGGCAAAACCACGTGAAAGAGGCCCTCATAGGAAGAAGTCAATGGTGGCTTGATAGAGTCGCACCGCAGAAAGATGTGCATGGTTGTGTCCACTGTCGGGAAACTAACCACAGGCTGCCCACAGGCAATACAAGGGGGTGTAGGTCAGGCTGGTCGAGCCAGGAATGTAGCCTAAGTGCTGCACGGCTGCTGGTAGAGTGCCCTGTTGGGTGCCGAAAAACTGGCCTGGAACGAGGATTGCTGATCCATAGAGCATCTTGGCTGCACTGACTCCGAGGTCATCCTTGATTCTTGTTCACAGCCCCAGTAGTACTAGGAGTAGCCTTTCCACCCAGTGCTGTGTGTCGAGCGTGGCAGTCAATGATGCCTTCAGTTGTCGGTGGAGACGCTCGACCATGCCGCTGCTCTGTGGGTGGTAAGCCGTGGTGTTATGCAGGCGCGTGCTGAGCATTCTCACCAGGGCAGAAAAAAGCGAGCTTTGGAATTGTCGGCCTCGGTCAGTAGCTATTTGCAAAGGGTAACCGTACCACGACACCCACATAGCAACAAATGCTTCCGCTACTGTTTCGGCCATGATGTCTTGTAGAGGCCACCTTGAGTACCGGTCGACACAGGTGAAGAAGTACCCGAAACCTTGGCAGGGCGAAAGAGGCCCCACCAAGTCTAAATGGACGTGATTGAAATGGCTCTCTGGTGGTTGAAACGGCTGCACCGCTTAATGCGTGTGCCGGGTCACTTTCACGGCTTGACAGGCTTGGCAGCTTCTTGCCCAGCTTCGAACATCTTTGTTGATCCCTGGTTAGATGAAGCAGTCCGTCATAAGCCTCTATGTCGGTCTGATGCTGGGAAGGCTTAGCTCGTCCAGTGAATCGAATATTGGCTGCCAAAACTTATGGGGCACGAATGGGCGAGGAGCTGCCTGCGATGTGTTGCATGTGCCCAATGTTGTGTACGGAAGCGGCACCTCCAGAAGCTGGAGCGACGAACCTATTTGCCGCAATGGCGCAGCTTGGGGTCGTTTAGCTGGGTGGAAGCTAAAGCTTGGAAATCCACAGGGCCAGCAGGCACAGTGCCTATCCGTGACAGTGTGTTAGCTGCCTGATTTTTAGTCCCAGAGATGTGGCGGATGTCCGCAGAAAATTCGGAGATGAAGGAAAGTTGCCAAAACTCACGTTCTGAGTACGAGGAACTGTTGTTCTTGAAAACGAAGGTCAACAGCTTGTGATCCGGCAGAATGTAAAATCTACAGCCTTCCGAGAAAAAAACAGAAATGCATGACAGCGCAACAGATGCCCACCATCTCCCTCCCAAAGATGCTGTAGCAAGCTTCTGTAGGTTTCAGGAGCTTTGAGAAGAAGCCTAGTGGCCTCCAGTCTGTGCTGCCGTGCTGCTGCCAGTACTGCATCCACTGCCGTGGTTGATGAGTCTACCATAAGGTGAGTTAGGGCGTCGGGCAACGGATGAATCAGCAACGCTGCAGTAGCCAACTGCGTTTTGGCTTTCTGGAAGGTGTTTTCGTGCTCCAAGGACCAATGGAAGGTAAGGTGGTTTTTTGGAGTTACGACACAGCAGGTCGATAAGCGGCTGAAGAACTTGCGCACAGGATGGTATGAAGCACCTGTGAAAATTTATGAGCCCCAGAAACTCGCACAACTTCCAGAAGAAAGTTGGAGAGGAGAAGTCCTCAATTGTCTGCATCCGTGACTCCAGTGGCTTGATGCCTTGGGACGAAATGTGAGGCTGAGAAAATCCCGGGCTTTAATTCCGAAAATGCATTTCTGCCACTTTAGGACTAGGCTGTGTTCCTCCAGTCACTCGAATAGAAGACGAAGGTGCTCTGTTTTCTTCATCTGTTCGACTTGCAACGAGAATGTCGTCAAGGTAGGTGAAAATGAACGGGAGTCTGCGCATAATCTCGTCTATGAACCTTTGAAAAGTTTGCGCTGCATTCTTCAAACTGTAAGGCATACGGACAAACTCAAATAGGCCAAATGGAGTAGCGATTGCAGTCTTCAAAATTTCGCTGGGTTCAACGGGAATTTGGTGTTGTGCACTCATCAAATCAATCTTGCTGCATATTTTGGTTCCTGCAAGACAAGCGCCAAAGTCATGTATGTGGCGAAGGGAATACTGATCCGGAGTAGTGACGGATCAATATCAAAGCTCAGTAATCACTACAAGGCCATCAGTCACCACTGTCCTGCTTTGGATCCAGATGGAGAGGTGAAGACCAATTGCTGGAGGAAGGACGAATAACGCCGAGCTGAAGCATGCGTGTGAACTGACAGCAGGCGGCTTCCAACCTTTGTCCGGCGAGCCTCCATGGCTGAGCGGCGACAGGTGGGCCAGTGGTGGTGACATGATGCGTCACCTTGGATTTCATGGGCAGCGCACAGTTTTGGGGCTTCGTGAGTTGCGGGTACTCGGCAAGTACGTTGTTGTATGTTGAGACCAGCCGAAAGGTAAGGATGCCAGATGAGGCGAGGCTGGACTGCAGGCTAAGTAGATTGAGGGATGTGACATTATCCTTTAGGTGCTGATCGTGAGCACTCACATCTAGGTTGAAATGGCTGAGGGAGTCCGCTCCCAGCATGGCAAGCTGACGTTGGCGATCACAAACACCCGTCTGTGTAAGTACTGAAGTTCGATGTCTAGCGTTACTGACCAGAGCCTGTACGATGCAATGGCAGTGTGGTTCACTGCGTGGAGCGTGGGTGTGGACATGACAAGTTGGCAATCTGCGGCCATAGCAGGAACTATAGACAGCTTGGCTCTGGTGTCGACAAGGAGGCGGGTGCCATTGATATGGTCAACTACGAAGAATAGGCGTCTTGCGCGAGGGCCGATGTCGCATGCCGCCGTTAACGAATGGCCAGCACATTTCCCGTCCATCAACAGGGCTGGGTGAAGAGACTTGCTTGTTCGCAAAAGCAACGATCATAACAGCACAACTGCCACAGCGAGTCTCTAGGTGCACTGCGAGACTGTGAAGGCAAATGGTTGAGCTTGAGTTGGTCACCAGTGTTGTGACTTGTCTTTAGCTTCTCCTGTGCACTGGTAAGGCATTCGACTGTTTCCTCCAGGCGCAAGAGTCGGCCTCCTGGCTCTGAGACTCTCGCAGCAGCGATAGGTAGCTGTGCCACAGATGAGCAGTCACATATGCAGTCAGAAAGTGCAGCTAGCCGATTGAGACTCATCTCATCGGAACTCGTCCGCCAGCACCATGCGTGCGGACGGTGGGAGGCGCCGCAAAAACAGCTAGTGCAAAATTAGAAGCTGACTCTCGTTTGGGGAGTGGCCCACCCAGCAACTGATACAACCTGAGCAGGAGTTGTGATGGCCGTTCGTTGCAGAGTTTCTCAGAGAGCAGCTGTTGAAGCCTACTCTATTGCAATGGCTCGAAGCGCTGCAGGACCGCGCGTTTCACATAGTCGTATGCTGTGGCCGAAGGCGTACTCGCTAGGTCATCTATGGCATCGGTGATGTTGGAAGGTAGGTACGACGTGCAGGTACCTTGCTGTCTGTGAAGTGATGCGCCGGAGTTGAAAATAGGCCATTACTTGCATAAACCAAACTCGAGGATTCTTGTGCCAAAAGCTGGGAAGCTGAAGCTCTGCGGCGATGACAGGAGATGTAATCGTCGCCACTTCTGCATCAGCAGGAGCAGCGTCGTCCATAGCAGTGTTCGAAATTTTTAAAAACTTACATGTCCTGGGTCACCACTTGTTCGGAGCTCGGTTTAGCAGAGGCAAGTAATACACGTTTTGACAGGTTGAGAACGGAGAGTCAACTGGCTTTATTCAGGAGTAAAAGCAGGTTTGCAGAGTGGTTGTGGTGGCGCCTCGTCGGTCGAGCAGGGGGCAATGACGCCCATATAGAGGCACGGCAAATGAGGCAAACTGGTTTCTAGCGGTGGGGGACAACGAGTAGATGGACGGTCACTACATGTTTGAGAGAAAGGTGACTTCGCACTCGCGCGATCCATGTGCCATGCATGATTGCAAATTTTGGCAGAAATGTTCACAGCAGCGAATGCTATTCAGAGACTGTTTTTTCACCAAGCTCAAGAGGTGTTTCAGAGCCCTTTAATAGGTGTAGACCATACTGTATATCTTAATTTCTATGCATCTATGTTACTGATAGCATGCTACATTCTTGTTATGCAACACCAGGAGACTCCCGAGGATGTGCAGGACCGAATTTTTTTGCCCAAAATTATTAAACATTAAATTTTGTAAAAGATCTTCTGATATTCAAACCAATTTCGATTCGAAACCTAATATTCAGTAATCGCACACTCCTAGTAAATATCGTGATCAGATATTATGAGCTACGGTTATTGCTTGGAAAGCTTCCTAAGGAAGGCAGAAAATACCGTATTTACACGATTTTAAGTCGACCCCTTTTTTAAAATTTGAAAGTCTGAAGTTGGGGGGTCGACTTACAATCGAAACCAAAACATGGCCCCGCCAAAAAGAAAGCGATACCAACGAGAGCTACAACGTAGTTACAATTTTATGTTTGCTCTATGGTCCTACCCGTATCTTTTCGCTATCCCGCGTGTTTGTTTGCTTTTCGGAAGGGGTTTTCAACATTTTTGAGTCTTACAGTGCATGCAATACTCATGGGGGGTGTCGATAGTTGATGGAAGCGCCGCTGTTCCCATTTGCGTCGGCACCCTTAGAACGGCGGCGCTTGCGGGGAGTATCGGTAGTTCATGGAAGAGCAGACACCGTTCGCGGGTTTCTCTTTCTCTGTTTAAAAGCCTTAAAGGCATTGGCATTGGTTTGACCAACTTTTTGACGCGCTCCACTTGACTGCCGGCTACGTGCTACTTCTATGCTTCCCCAGTCATCATGAGTGCTGCAGGCCCACTAATCTTTCGGCACTCGTTCACAGCAGCGTTCAAGAGGGCTGCCATCCTTTACGCCGAAGAAACAAATCACTGCGCTGCGGGCCGCAATTTCGATGTTTCTAAACGGGTGGTGCGAGAGTGGCGACTGCAGCGAAGCGAAATTTTCACCCTGTGGCGGCAAGTGAGAAATTTCCCACGTGCCGAAGTCTGGACGCTTTCCGGAGCTGTAGGCTAAGCTTGCGGCAGCGTCGCTGAAATGCGTGATCGGTCCCTGCCAGTGAAGTGTGACGTGGTCATGAAACAAGCCCAGACCTTCGCCTTAATTTTAAGGTTCTGCTCCGCCGTGAGTACAAGTGGCTGGCGGCAGAAGACTGCGAAATTACGCCAACCGGACCTGTCGAAAGAGCCTCCCTGACGGCTGCGTGTGGTTGGGTGCATTTGCTGTTCTGCAAGGTGTCCTGGTGCGGTCGTTTGCCAAATTTGAAATTTCGCTGGACCACGACGCGCTGTGGGACCGCAGCAACGATGACGATGGCAGCACTAGTGAAGACGAGTAGTCCAGTGACCATGTCAGCTACTAATAAATTTTCGTTATCGAATGCGCCCTCGGTTTTTTTTTTTTTTTTTTCGGTCAAGCGATATGGGGGGGTCGACTTACATTCGAGTCGACTTACAATCGTGTAAATACGGTAGGCATTTTTGACAGGAGATGACGTGCGTTCAACGCATTGTCTAAGCTCTGCCAAGGCAGACGCTATTACTAAAGCGGTCGCTACTGGGGTCACCATAGAGATCAGGAGCATGCGTAGGGATTAGTCAAGTTCAAGTTAACCGGCGAAGGCCAATTTTGGGATCGAAATAACAAATGTTTGAGCCTACAGAAATGCGAATAATCCACTGATGACGGAGTAGTCGGCTCCAGTGTCTACAAGCGTGGTGACTTCGTGGCTATCGAGAAGCATGTCAAGGTCGGTGGTTCTTTGGCTTCCGTTGCAGTTAGGTCTTGGCGTCGGATCACGGCTGCATCGCGTTGACCTGTGGCTGGTATGTGGCATCGTCACGTCGTATTTCGTCAGCGTATTCTTGACTTTCAGGCTTCGTCAGGATGGCGGTGTGCTGTTGCTACCTCATCAAGCTAGATGTTGAAGTGTTGTCGTTGGCGGAGGATCTTCGGCATTTCGACGTGCAGCATCCACACCACGATTCGTTGCTGCTTTTAGTTCTCCATATATGGACTTGCGGACCGGCCTGGGGCTGGGCCAGTGTATGGTCGGCACTGCGGCGACAGGTGGCGGCCTGGCGACGGCGAACGGGACGGTCGTCAAGAACTCCACTGAGCGGCGATGTCATGAGGTCTCTCCCTTAACTGTGGACGCAGCGCACTGACGGCGAACCCTTTCAGTCCCAAGGCGCGGTATAGGCATCAGCGGTATACATGGCCAGCTTCTCTGCAATGGGAGCAGAGCAGGAGGTGGTTGGGGGTGCGCCAAATGTCTGTCTTCCTCGGGGCGTTTCGTTGGCCAACATCTGGGCGAGGTGGTGGCGGTGGCAGCGGCGGGCGACCACAACATATGTCATTGCTTACAACTGGGGCTGCGGTGATGGTGGTTGCACTTCGGTAACCGCAAGTGATCGCTGAAGCTCTACTTTGATGATGTCGGCGATTGCGGCAGCGACCTTGGAACGAGCTTCTGCAGTTCCTCACGAACGACCGATCTGATAATCTCTCACATGTCATCGCTGCCAAGCGCTTGAACGTCGGTGTAGTTTCTGCAGTTATATTGCCTTGTCCGCATATCGAGTGTCTTCTTAATGGTTGTGGCTTCGGAAACAAATTCAGCAACAGTCTTGGGAGGGTTGCGCATCAATCTGGCGAAGACCTCTTGTTTGACAATCCTCATCAAGAAGCGAACTTTTTTTCTCTTCTGGAATATCGGGTTTGGTGTGTCTGAACAGACGAGTCATCTCCTCAGTGAAAATTGTGATGTTCTCATAGGGCAATTGTTCTCATGCTTCTAGCATAGCTTCGGCCCTTGTGCACAATGCTCATAAAGGTCCGCAAGGAAGCTGCTACGAAACAGGTCCCATGTTGTCAGGGTCGACTCCTGGTTCTCAAACTACGTTTTGGCACCGTGTTCTAAGGTGAAGTATACATGCAGCAGCTTGTCATTGGAGTCCCAGTTGTTGAAAGTCACAATTCGTTCACAGGTCTCCAGCCAGGTTTCTGGGTCTTCAGCCAATGATCAAAGGAAGGTTGGGGGCTCCCAAAGTTGTTGCAGCCGGATGGGGGACGCTGGAGTAGCCATTCGGGTTGTTGATTTGGACTTGGTCTTCTTGGGTGTCTCAGGCAGAAGTCCGCATTCCGGGGCAGGCGCTTTTGCCTGAGGCTTGCTCAATGGTCCGGGACAATCACGGTGCTTTCTTCGAGGGTCCGGGCTTTGATCACGGCTAGTCGGGGGACGTACGGTACATGAACACAAAGCACCTCCACCAGATGTCATGTGGTAGTGACGGTCAAGAACGCAGTAGCAAAACTTAATGGCGAAACTATTGGTAGAGCCTGTGCCCAGAATATCAGCCTACACTCAAAACACAACCATAGCGACGAACACCGCCCGCGATCGCTGAAAATCTGATCTGCCAGTCAAGCGCGTTGGTTTTTATACATGAGTCATTGAAGGTTCCAGAGTAATCGTTAGTGCCTGCGTGTCTTCCAGAAAGTTCTACACAATTCGTGTTGCATGTGCAATCAGATGACACAAGCCTCTGTGACAACAGACAGCAGATAGAACCATCAATACTATTTGAGAAACTTCCAATACATGCGGGCGCATCCCGCGCTGAGCAATAACATTTGCTAGACAGTGAAAAGCGGTCACCTGAAAAAGATTAACATGTACACATGTCAACATCATCGACGTGGCATGAAACCGTATCATTCATCGCCAACTCCCAAATTCATCAAAATGAATTGTTTTCTCATTCAAATTTGCTTTTTTCAATTGCCCAATTATTGGAACAATTCTTTGTCCGCTTTTTGTGTACAAAAATTGACTGGCGAGTGTACTTCTTTACATAAAAGGTCAAATTTCAATATAATGATATTTCAATATAACGAAGCAAATTGCCAATTTTACCTCCATCATTATATCGAGGTTTAACTGTATTACATCGCTACGCGCCACAGAAAAAGCTACAATTTCAAACCGAATGCCGTTTGCCCTTCTCCTCGCGGGCGCTGTACTCCCAGCTGGAGAGTTGACATATATCGCGCAAGTGCGCCTACATACATCCCACTGCTGTGATGTGGCTCGTAGTGACATATGACTTCGAGAATTATTCAAGGCAACATCTGTTATTTGTGTAATCTCTTGCTTCAATAGATGAATTAAAGTTTAGATAAATAATGAAACACACAACTGAACGTCTGCATGTTCTTGTGGTACTTCGCACTGCCGCAAGAGAGATGTACTTCTGTTTTGTCTGCTTGTTCCTACGTCGTGCAGTCGCACGTGCAGACAACGAAAGTACGTCATTTTCTACCGTGTTACAGCAAGCGATCATGCTCTATGAACTGCTTCTGTCTGCCTCAGTATTCTCGTAGCACTGACTTATACCGCTAGTCAGGTGTTCTCGTGCATAGTGCACAAAATTGTGTGCTGCGCGAAACAAGGCAAACGTAACAGCTTGCGCATGACGCCGTCAGCAAAAGTGCACCGTGCAGCAAAAAAGCGAGGAAAAAACAAAATGAAGGCGGGGCCCATGACGTATGTGTCACGCGATCCTCAAGCTGTAGTATGGCAGAATGCAGGGAAGGAATTTCCCTTGCGGTGGCTAGACAGGGCAAGTGGAGAGAGAGTCTCCCTTGGCAGTGGCCCTCGCCTCCTGAAATCATGGGTTTGCGGTACTGAAATATTTCTATCTCGGCTATTAAGGAACAAATTTGAAAAATTCTTGTGACAGAACGCTTCTCAGAGGGCGCGCAACAACTTCCAGCCTATGACTGAAATTTGCTATGTGGCCTGGTGAGGGGCCCTTTAAACACCTAAACAAATAGAATGAGAATGTTAATGTCTACAGCGATTCAAATTCGTGTCCTCGAATACCTCACACACCCAGTACTGCATGCACTTTCTTTTTAAAGCAAGGAAACCAAGAGTATTCAGGGGCTTTACCCCGTTCAGACCCTCTCTCCTCATCTCCCATTCTCTATATGCGTTAATGTGCCGTTATTGTGAGTCTGTGTATATGCATGTTCATGGATAGGAGTGGGGAAGGATTGCTTAGGACTATAGGAAAGCTGATGGGGTTCCCCAAGGCCAGAAAGTTTGAGAATCCCTACTATAGAGTAACAGACTTTCAGTGAGTCAATGTTTCTTAAATTCTGGCACAGTTGAATGAGTCTAATTTATTGTTACTACAATTTAGGGTAGACTAATTAAGGAGGAGTAGAAAGCCCTGACATCAAAAAACTGATGCCCATGACCTTTCAAGCAGGAAATTTGAAAGCAGTGAAGTACCACATTTTTAGGCCATGTTGTTCGGCTCACTTTTAAGGTACCAGAGGAGAAGCATACATTAACAATTATGATGGATAACATTTTGTGACAACCCTCTGTTTCATTTTATACTTCTCAGCACACAGTGTGATAATAGCTCTCCCACATTGAACAGCACGACAATCGACTACAGTGCCACCAAGACAGAAGACACTTGCATGGAGATTTGCATGCGACAGAACGCTGACACACATGGCATGTGCATAACAGCCTTCAATATAATTTCTTACTTATCTTACTTTAATCTATTTGGTGACACTATATGTCAGTTTTGAAGTAAGGTCTCCGGTTTCAACAATGACTTCTCTTAGATAAAATAAGAACTGCTTGTAGAGTAATGCATGCAGTATGACAGGCAGGTACGATCACATGTGTGTGAACATTCTGACTTTAAGCACAATATGGTAGTTCCAAAAACAGGGTGTCTACCAAGTTGATATTTCCAAATTGCCTGAGTTTTCAAGGTTTTCCCTGAGTGCCTTTGCAAAATTCCCTGAAAGACACAGAACTTTGTTTTACGTCAAGACAGGCTGACACCATGTCACCCAATGCTGTCACTCTGTAGTAAGCACGCTAAAAATTTTTTTTAAGAGACGACTTAATCCAGTTTGAATAGTAAAAAGTAGCGTTTATTTCATTCAAAAAGAAATCAAAAGGGAGGGGTTAGTAAAATGCAGAGCGAATATATTTGAAAAGAATGGTAAAACTCATTGCAAATTGAGTCGAACATTCTCAAATACGAATAAAAAGGATATGCATACAGAAACAAATGTTTTCGAATATCCCCTTCAGTCACAAATTATGATTGACTGTCGATGCATGTGTGAAACATAAGGGGTGCTTGAGACTCCAATGAAAGCAAATCAAGGTGGTAGAATGACTCTGAGCATTTTATGAGTCATTATAATTACTGAGTAACTAAATATTTGAATATTGCAAAGTCAGTCATGCTACGTTTCTTTATAAAAAGAATTAAATCCCCTGCTCAAATTACATTTGCAAGTTATTCATTGGCCTCAAGCATGTCAAGAAAGAAAAAAAAATATATTTGAAGGTTGCTACTGACATGCCCCACGCCAAGTGTCACGTAGAACATGGTAATGCCTTCACTAACACGGTACTCTCTAACGATACATATCACTCAAAAGCAAAATGGAAGTAATTTAGGTTATCAGAATGTTCAATTTGCCCTAAGCTTAATGTTTGTGCTCTATTCCTTGCTAGCACCGCACAGAAATGGCAAAAATAGGTCGCATCCACAAATGTGGACACCATGGCTGAAGGGGATATGAGCTATGTTTATCAACTGATTGCAAGCTCATTGGTATGAAGCCCGAACTTTGTCACCAAGTGAGATTCTCTCTCAACAGTTGGTGTGTCAACCTCAACTGTCCTGACATGCTCTCAGCCTGCGCACAACACCTCATTGTTGCATTTCACTGCTTTAAAGAGTTTATCTTGGTTTGCATGAGGGACACTTGCATCTCAGCATCAGCCAACAATTTGTTTTTTGAGCGCAAGCTCTTGAAAGAAGCGGCAGCATGCGTCCTTTCCCATTCATTCCTCAGTGCGTAGGTCCTTTCTGTTCTCATCCTCCTTCCACCGTGTGTTCGCCCCACGTACTATTTGTAGCATCCTCTTGGTTAGTTGTACAGTCAACGTCAGATTTTTCACGCTCCCTAGGGGCCACGAAAACGTCTGTGAAATCGGGCAGTTCAAAAATATGAATCTATGTCTTTTACTGCCGTTAAGGGCTCAAATTGCCACAAGCACATCCAAAAAGGCCTGCCAGTACACTTATTAGGCATATCGGTGCTTGCACTCTGACGGGAGATGGCGGGTGGACGCATGTATAATTAAGGAATAGATCCTGTGTGCAGTGACAATTGCTCCTTCCCACATTTGTTATGCTTCACCGCAATACTTTCGCGTAAGCTTCGCCGCGTAACATTTCTGTATAGAGGCGAAGCTCACATTCGGGAATCGGCATTATGCAACGTGCGGTGCTTTCCGAGCTTCAAAGCTAATCGCAAGGGCCCCAAAGACGGAGTCGGTGCCATTGCTTACAGCGGCGAATGCTTTCAATGAAAAACACGGCGCTGAACGGCAAGAAGCTTAATAGCGAACATTGAAGCAGCTAGGCCTAGCGTTTACCCCAGCGGCGAGGTAATCAAAACAGCGGCTGTGGTGGCTTTAATGCCATTTTGGACCTGCGGTCACGGCAAAAAGTCTGAAAAATTGGACGGCGAAGGGTTCTTGCGTCCAAAATTTCAGACATTTTTATACATTGACTCTGTGGGGTACATGTTGGTGCCGCAAAGCCGTCCGAATGATCGGGCGTCCGGAAAGTCGGTCGTTGACTGTACACTGGCGATGCCACCAGTCGACGACACGGCGTCAAAAGACGATTTGTTACGATCCCTCTCTGTTATGTGAGCCAACATTACCACGACTTTCCTTCCCTTTCAATAAAGTTACAGCTAATTTTGCCTGACTGAAGCACAAATTCCCCGAGTTTTTTCTGAGTATTTTCAGACTATTCAAAATCCCTGAGAATTACTGGTTTTCCCAGTTGGTAGACACCCTGCAAAAATTAGCAGTTGCCATAATGTCACGATATGTTTGTATAACTCACTGTTAAAACATGACATATGCTAATTTATGTTTAACTGAAAACAACTGAAAATGAACTGACCATGAGTCGAGGCATAGGTCCAACCACAGTGGGTTGCAGGCGCAAGTCGGGGCGCACCCCCTTCAGCGGAAGAGCAGGGTTCCCTCTGGCAGGCACTGTCAGTGGTTGATATCCCCGCACAGGACTCGGAAGTGGCCCCAAAGGTGCAGCAGCCTCACGTTGTGCTGCTGACAGCCCAAGGCAGTATGCCAGACCTCCTATCTGTAGCTGGCCACATTGCTGTGGGTGCACCTGAAGCTGAACCTGCACATCAGAAGCATGCACTCCAGTCAAGGTACCAGGCAGCTGCCTAATAACTAGTTTTACATCAATTCTGTGGAGTTGGTGGCAGTGCCTTGGTAATTTCGAATCCTCGAGCAGGTCTTAAAATTAAGACTGCAACTTTCCTCTATGTGCTTTCTTTTTCTATGTTACTCTGTCTGCTTCATGCGAAGACCACGGGTCCTCAGACATTATTACCCTTTCAACACTTGTAAATTTAAATGGATGCAAACATCCAAGTCGCAAGCTTCAATGCTAAAAATAAAATTAATTATTTATGGGGTTTTACGTGCCAAAGCCATGGTCTGATTATGAAACTCGCTGTAGTGTGGGACTCCAGAATAATTTGGACCACCTGGGGTTCTTTTAACGTACACCTAAATCTAAGTGCATGGGTGTTTTCACATTTCACCCCCATCAGAATGCGGTTGTGGGGCCTGGAGGTGTAGGGACAACAGAAAGGGTGAATGCCCGCACAAAGGCGCCGGGGCATACCTCAATCCCTACAATACCCAGTGCATTCATGGTGCAGCTTGCTAAAATGTTGGTGTGAAAGACATACATTGAAAAGCGGCAACACACAGTGCACTTGTGGTACAGCTTGCTAAAGCATCAGGCTGCTGTACTTGAGGAACCCGTGTGTAGTTGGTTCTATTCTGCTCAACCCTGGAGAAATTGCAAAAGTTTTCTAATGGTTCATTCGGCTGGTCCAAATACCCCATTGCAAAATCAGCTGGCTGAAATGCAGCAAGGCTCCTCTCTCACTAAACTGCTGCAACTGCATGCTGCTTCCCACTGCACACATTTCGCCGTATATCAGAGCCGCCGTCAAATCCATGCTCGGCGCAGATTCGAGTCTATCGGGCATCAGAAAAATTAGGACATTTTTTGTCATTATAGTGCAGCACCTTCCCAGTGGCAGTTACCTAGTTGCTACAGTTCGCATCAAAGACGTTCACTAATGAGCTGCACAGACAGAGCGGCGTATACACAGTGTTCGAAGTCAGCGTGAAAGATTAATTGAAGAGCGGCATATACCCATGCCACATACTCAGTCCATGGAGAAAAGTATTATAGGAGAGGAATTTGCTAGGCCACGACAGCATGCACGGGCAGCCCGATAAAGTCATCGTCGGGTGAGGGTAAATGATGGCAACACACCCAACGTGTCACATGTCGAGCTGTGGCAAAAACTGCATTTACATGTTCTTCTATGGACACAAAAATCGCGATATCGTCTCATATATTGATAAAAAATGTTGCAGTTTCGCCCTAAAGGCAAAACATAGATTTCAATAGCAAATTGGTAGACAGCTATACGAAAAGTAAGAATAGCAGTTTTACCAGCCATATAAACTTGTAAACATTTGCTAACTAAATTAACAAGCATGGTGTCACACGCGTGCAAGCAAACAAGAGCATGTCTCACTCAATGACCGCGGAAACTATCAGAATGCTGGAGTAAGGAAGTGTGATATCAGGAGCAAGTGAATTGACTTTTGTGCGGCCTCTCACTTCAACATAAACTAAGCGATGAGAACAGAGCGTGGTGCACCTGGACACATAGACGCTGTCTCCATCGCAGATTGCTTTCAAGATAGGGGCCGCGCGGCCACACCATACGCAGCCGCCACCAGAGTAGAATGCCCCTCCTGTTTGCGCCAGTCCCGCACATGTAAGTTCGGGAACACCGAGCACCCCTGATGTGGCCTGATTTCCGTCTATCTCCGCACACATGATCACTTTCCTTTTAATTGTGGCATCGTGATGAACTAACTTGGTGTGTCTTCGCAGCCGGCACTTCCATGCTGATAAAGCATACGCAGAAAACGGGAAGACGGACGGTGGACTAACCTATCCACACGTACAAAGGTATAAGTACGCATGGTAGCGAAGCTTCCATAAAAGCCGTATGTCCTGCAATGGCAGCCTTGTGGAGGCATGGCAATGCCATCTACTTTCACAGGGCTAATTTCTCGGTGGAAAAAAAAAATCAACGTTTCCTGTTCAAGGCTCGTTGAGCCAAGCTGTCTACTGCACCAGCTCACATAACATGGCATACAAAGAGCAAACAACGGTACAAATGAAGTGTAAGTGCGAACATTTGCCCCAACATCGCGTAACGATCGATTACGAATACACCCATCTGTATTTATAGCCCTCATTCTATAACAGCAGGCAATACAGCAGTGAGTCTTGAAAGTTTTGCATGGATTCAGAGCAATGGGTTCACAGAGATCTTGAACTAAGTACCACATGCATGTGTTCTTAGTACCAACACACATCTGTTACTTTGGTGTTAAGATAAAATTAACATTCGAGTGGGCCCGGCAGCAGCGCACCGAATACCATGCTGAACCCGTCCTGCCTTCTTGCGCCGGTTCTTGCTGTCTGCCTGTCAACGCAAGCTTCATCGCGTTCACCTGCGCCGGGTGAATGGCATGCCAACTACAACAGTGATCTGATCTGTCCTCTATCTCATCCTGGTGACCACCACCCTATCATCGAGATCTTCATATGCTCTCCGACACTCGTGACCTTCCCCGTGGACCATGTGACTACACGGACGGCTATAAATGGCTTCGCATCATCGACGGTGGCCAGTGGGCCCGGCAGCTCCGCACCAAATACCATGCTGAACCCGTCCTGCCTTCTTGCGCAGGTTAGTTCCTACTTGCCAACTAAATCCTATAGAAGTGATAACCAGTCTCTTTTGCTGCTGCCCTGCCCACTGTCCACCGGAAGGCGGAAACTTGAATTACTGGATACTTTATCTGAATGCTTTTCTATGTTTTGCTTATTGATATGTGCGGGAGACATTGAGCTTAATCCTGGTCCAACCACTCGCTCCGAACCGCTTCTCGACATGGAAAGCTTGCCTGATGATCCAAAACGGCAAATGCCAATTATGTTCCAGTATCTAAAGGAAATTCATGCGCGCTCATTGCAATCAAGTAAAACTCACGCAGAGCTCGCCGCTGATATTAAAGCAATAAAAAACGGACAAAAAAGCATTGAAGCCAAACTAGCGGCATTTCAGAATCGCTTGGACACTTTGGAACAACAGGCAAAACAGGCTCAAGACCTGTCACAAAAAATGTCTTGCCTTACTGAAGAAGTCCAAGATTTATCCTCGCATAAATACACATTTCAGTCACGATTTGACGAAATGGAAGACCGGTCACGTTGCGACAACCTAATTTTCTATGGCCTTCTCTATTTCAAAGAATCTTGGAATGACACTGAAAAAAAATTAACAGGTGCAATTATTTCAGTACTTCCCTCATTTTCTGCCGATTGCATCCAGCGTGCTCACCGGTTAGGTTCAATCACTTCTGCCAAACCGCGTCCCATTATTGCCTAAATTTTCCAACTTTAAAATTAAAGAAAAGGTGTTATCACTGCGTGAGCAATTCAAAACAAATGACATATCCAACAGTCAGGACTTTTCACCCGGAACCCGCGTCGCTAGAAAGAAACTAATGGAATTTGCTCGTAGCCAACCACAATCGTCCTCGTCCCAGCTGCGTTACAACAAAATGTTTTTAAACAAAAAATGCTTCATGTATAATCCTGCCTCCGATAAGGTAGAAGAAATCGAGCTACGTGGAAGGCCTGCTGTTGCTGCACCTAACCCCGGCACTTCAAGCTAGGAAAGAGCGAGGGGTGATGGGCACTCAAGCTGTTCTCGTGTAACTGTCTTTTTTACTTATGCAAGAAGCGTACTAAACAAATATAACTCCTTATCATCCATAATAGACACACTTTCTGCTCATATCATTGCACTGACTGAGACCCGGCTGCATGATAACATTCAAGATGTGGAAATCTTCCAAGATATATACCGTTTCTGTATTTATCGTTGTGACAGAGATGCACGCCGTGGTGGCAGTGTGCTCATCGCTGTCTCTAAAAATTTATCATCACGCATTGACATCAACACTAACCTAGAAATTATCTGGGTGTCTTTATTAATTGACCATCAAAATATAGTCATTGGCATTTGTTACCGTCCTCCCACATATACTGATTCTTTTGTCCTGGAACTTCATGACAGTATTAATTATATTTTCTACATTTTCCTTTATCTCCCATATTTTTATTCAGCAACTTTAACTTTCCTAACATAATGTGGAATACAGAATCAGCTGCTATGTCGCCATTTTCCTCTCAAGCTCACGATTTTTTAGAACTATGCTCTACGCATTCATTATCGCAGTTAACCACTCAAGCTACTAGAATCACGGCTGTCTCAGCCAACACCCTTGATCTAATCCTTACAACTAGACCTGACCTTGTTTCTCGTATTTCTTATTTACCAGGTATAAGCGACCACTCGTTACTTTCCTTTTCCATAGATGCGCACGTTCCAAAAACCAGCAAAATACGCAAAACAATTCGTAACTATGCTAGCGCTAATTTTGAGGCAATCAACAATGAATTAGCGGATTTCACTAACACATTTCTGACTAACTTTGGTGAACGTTCTATTCAACATAACTGGGACATGTTTTCAACAAAAGTAAACAAATTAATTGAAAAATACATCCCTGTTCGTATTATCACGTCTAATCCTCGAACAGCATGGTATAACTCCCATATCAAACAGCTTTCTAATCGAAAGAAACGTCTGTATCGCTTGGCCAAATTATCATCCTCAAACTCGCACTGGACGGCCTATAAATCGGCATCTGATACTTACATTGCAGCATTAAAGGAAGCTAAAGATAACTTCATGTCGAATACCTTACCCCAACTTCTGAATTCTAATGTTCGAAAGTTTTGGCGTATGATTAACCTCTGTCTTGATAACTACATTGCCTTGGTAGACACAGCTGGCAACCCTGTCCCACCTAACCAATGTGCTACTATTCTTAATGACACCTTCGCAAGAAATTTCTCCGTAGTTACAAATACTAATCTTCTAAACATTTTTCATTACAGTTACCCATTCATGCCTCCCATTATTGTTGACATGGCTGGAATTACGAAACTCATCAATAACTTAGAGCACCATTCCTCCCCTGGTTATGATTCTATTGATTGCTAATTTCTCAAATATACTTGCGTCTACAGTTCAATTATACTAACAAAAATATTTCAGCAATCACTTGACACATCAACTCTTCCAACCTAATGGAAAATTGGGAAGGTGATTCCAATCTTCAAATCGGGCAATAAAAGTTCACCATGTAATTATCGAAACATTTCCATTACTAGCACATGCTGCAAACTCTTAGAACATATTATATACTCGAACCTTGTCGCCTTTCTTAACTCCTTTTTCTCACCAGCTCAACATGGCTTCCGGAAATCATTTTCGTGTGAAACGCAGCTCGTATCATTTACTCATAAACTGCACCGCATTCTTGATCGTTCGTTAGCTGACTGTATTTACTTAGATTTTTCTAAAGCATTTTACAAGGTCTCCCACATACTTCTTTTTCATAAACTTAGTCAACTTAATATTGATAGTAGTCTTTATATGTTGATCAAAGATTTCCTTTCAAATCGTTCCCAATTTGTTGTAGCCAACGAACTTTCCTCTAACCAATGTCCTGTTCAATGTGGAGCCCCACAAGGATCCATTTTAGGCCCACTTTTTTTTTTCTCATGTTCATTAATGATCTTCCCTCTTTAGTTTCTGCTAATATTCATCTTTTTGCTGACGACTGTGTTATTTTCCGTGAAATAGTTACTGATAACGATGCTAACATTCTCCAGTCAGATTTAAATTCTATATCTAACTGGTGCAATACTTGGCTAATGGAATTAAATATTAACAAGTGTAAAGTGATGCGTATCTCTCGCGAATTCAGTAGTCCTGTTCCATATTACCTAAACAACTCTCTCTTAGCCGCGGTTTCCTCCTATAAGTATTTAGACGTTGATATCACTTCTAATCTAAGTTGGTCTCTGCATATTGAGAAGATAATTAACAACGCTAACCGCATGTTAGGTTACTTACGCCATAACTTTTCTGCAGCCCCTTCGTCTTTAAAGCTCTTATTATATAAAACACTCATTCGATCTAAATTCGAATACGCCCCTCCAGTCTGGGATCCAAGCATTAACAATTCGGTTGCGTCACTAGAAATGGTGCAGAATCGCTCTACTCACTTCATCTGTTCCTGTTATAACCGCACTGCTAGTATAACTTCTATGAAATCTGATATATCTCTTCCATCTCTATCATCCCGCCGAAAAAATTTTCGCTTGAACCTTTTCCATCGGCTTTACTATCACCCTACCCTCCGTGACGAATTCATTCTTCAGTTGACCATCGCTTTAAGGTTGATATCGAGCCATGCCCCCCCCCCCATACTAAAACCTTTCTTTACTCTTTTTTACCTTGAGCTTCACAAGATCGGAATCACCTTTTTTCCCGACATTGTTTCCATTAATGATAATACCCGATTTAAATATGCCTTAGCTAACATTGTATAATTAGGATTTACCATACCTTACCATGCTTTGTGGTATTATGTTTAATATGTTCATTATTACTTTGTTATTATGTTACTATACACTGTGTTTATTCTCTACCCACTCCTCTCTGTAATGCTTCGGCCCTGAGGGTAAATAAATAAATAAATAAATAAATAAACATCACATGTAAATAATTCACAAAACCCACTCTTTAACGTTCACTAAGACAGCACACACACCACCTGTAGTTTTTCTCTGCTAGTGAAGACATGGCTAAAACATCATTCTTGAATGAAAGGCAGTTACAAAATAAAACTACTGATCAAATATTATAAGATTAGTACTATATATATTGCCATTACTTTTTGTGACTATGCATAAGAGGGTTTTGATGACATTACAGTGTTAAATATGGTAATACAATCTCGGCATACCTCAGTATGCATTGCCATGAGCAAACTTCAGAAGCCTGCACAGTTTCATGCTCATAATTATTCGTGGCTGGAAGTAATCAGCCTGTGACTTCAAATTTTCCTATTTTAGTGACATTGTCTGTACTTTTTCAAATGTTTTCATTGGTGATGTACTGGATGCATAATTTTGATCAACTACTGTTATGTCCCGTGAGATGCAGTCATGCTTCAATCGCACGGAACCGCATTTCAGCCTCACATTCGTGACCATATGAATTGACCTTGCCCACACTACAGCACATGGACGAAGCTATGGCAGCTATAGTAAGATAGAACTTAAAAAAACAGCAGGCACATGTACCGCGTAGGGTTGTTACTCCGCCAGGCGATCACAGAAGCAAACAAAATCATTGTCATGCAACCATTTCAAAATGGCGTCGTACTTGATACCTCCGGAGCGTCTGCTGTTCTTGAAGAGTCTTTTCATCGGTGGAAGCGATGAGGCGTGCAAAAGACGCGGACGAAGTGTATGGCGTCTGAGCCTTCCACTCTTCAAAAGTCGGCGAAACAGTTAATTTCACTGCTGACCTCGTTTTACTCATGAAACTTCACTGCTAACTGATGTGAAACTTTACAATAAATAGTTGCAGCGAAGCAAGCTTTTTATTTAAGTTCAATAAACAATTAGGCTTTCACCGTTCAGCTGTAATAGACGGATGAAAACATACAAAATTACGCACTTATAATTTTATTTTTGTGGATACCGCCATATTTAGGTAACAGGGAAAGTTTGAAGTATGAACTATTTGCAGCCTCGCAGAGGAACAGTGGCTGGCAGTTATGAGGGCGTGGGCGGGGCTTCACTGCAGACTTGAGTTGTATCTGACTATAGGCTCGAAGTGCATACGAGGCAGCCATTTTGAAATGCCGAGGGCAATATGATAACGCAGATTCAGGGTCATACTCTATTCTAACACGCGCGCAATTTTTGGACCCATTTTACAAAAAGAAAAGTGCACATCAGATTCGAGATAATACGGTACCTTATATTAAATGTGCATGCTTTTCTGGGGTATACTCCAACTGCACCTTCGTTTTATAATCAAATGAATATAGTAATGAATGTATGGCTGCTTGCCCTCTTTTCACATACACTAGAACCTCATTGATACAATCCTGTTTCGCACGAGTTTCTGGCATGAACGATTTCAATCGAGAACACAAAAAATGACCCAATACACTTACACTTCTTTTTTACTGGTTAATATGTTCCAGGAAAACACATCTTTCGGCACCAATGTTTAGTACGTCACGAAACTGCAACTGTGTGATATGTTTTCTGGCCACCAGATCTTGTGTGAGCAGGAAAAGGTGCAAGGCATGCGCAATCGAGAGCAGTAGGCACCCGCTACAACAGCTTCCCCAAAGCACTCACCAAAGTGCCAGCTCGTCCTGGATGTACGAGACATAGGACTCCGTGGGGGATTGGGCACGGGAGGCCAGTTCCTGCTTTGTGGCAATTTTACGGCCAGCTGGTTTGCCAAACAACTCTGTCAATTTCTCTTTGCACTGGTCCCAGCTGGTTAGCTCCTCTTCGTGGTTTTCGTACCACACCTTTGCCGTGCCGCTTAGGTAGAACAACAGGTTAGCTAGCATAAGCGTAGGGTCCCCTCTGTTGATTCCACTCACGCATTCGTACATGGCCGCCCAATCTTCAACGTCGGCGCCGTCGGTCCCGCAGAAAGTTTCAGGATCCTTGGGTTGCACAACGACAACCGAAGGTAAGAGCGACGTAGCTGGTGAAGGTGACGTAGGAGGCGGCAATGACGTTGATCCTGCATGCTCACCGTCATTCATGGTGCGGACGGTGATGTGACGTCCACTGCGGAGCTTCGCTTCCAGCCGTGGTACCCCGCACCTCTCACCAATATGTTACGGGGATGTTGCAAGTATATAAAAACTATATTTACAATATATATACAGGATGAGTCAGAATAGTTAAGATGGATGACCACCAACAACACGCAGCAGCCAGCGTCTCTGACCTTCTTCTTCTTCTTCTCTCATCCTTCCGTAACAATATGTTTTCCCGGTTAGCATATTTTTTATTGCGTTTTTTCCCCCCAAAACGTATGAATGAGGCTCTACTGTATACCCAAAGTGAGCAAATTTTTTAGCAGGTCCAGCTAAGCTGGTTTCTCTTAGTGCATAGAACACATCTCCCTGCCACATCAAGCACACATAATGTGTGGCCATGTGCATGGATAAAGCATCACAGCATAGCATCACTACTTTTACATGCCACTTACCTTCTGTGTCTGGTCAGGTTCTAGGAGGATCTCACTCAGGACATCAGTTTTAATGATTCCGTCAAGGTCACCGTCCTAAAATGATGAAATCAAAATAGAGTTCCAAGCTGGTACTCAGACCGTAAGTGCACTCCCCGTAAGTGCACTTACGGGGAGTGCACTTCGGGACCTTGAGTGACACTTCAGGCTACGCAGTGCTAAACAGGAAAACAGAGCACACTTGCACTAAAATATTGCGACAGACTAAAATCATGTTTTTTGAAGATGCAGATTAAAATAACGTTCTAAAAAGCAATTGCTTTAGTTGTATTATAAATAAAAAACACTTTTAATCTATATTTACTCAACAAAAAACACAAATATTTTTATCACAAGAGTGTTACAAGTCAAGGCTGGCCAAGACGAATGCCTAGCCAAATAGGGCAGGCGAGAGGCAGCATTTGATCCTGCTAGAACAGAATATGAGCGAGTTCTGTTCCGATTATTTTCTTAAAAGCTGTTCGACAGCTAGAATGAACTTCTGTGTCCTTTTTCTATGCATTACATTTTGTATCATCGAAACCGCTGTACCATTGAAACTCGACCAGCAAAATGCGTTCCCTGAATGCACTCCAACCATAGCGCACTCTTCTGCAAGTACACTCCACTTGTGACGTTTAGATTTGGGAAAGTGCACTTAAAGCCGAGTGCGATCTCCGTAAGTGCACTTAACTTGCTTGCTTAACTGGGGTATAACACAGAAAAAGAAAGAAAAAAAGATAATATAGAGGAAAGTAAGTCGCCAACAAATTTTTCAGACGCGCTGAATTATTTGGGATTCCCCTCAGAACCATCACAAACATTACAAAACGAATGTACAAAACGAGGACTAAAATTTCACACGCAGTACGGTGCCTCATTCAATTTCTCAGATTGATCTGCATACATGATGTAGAAGACATGGTAATTTTGTTCCAAACTGTCTAAGCCTTTCTCCCTTTTTCTTTTACATTATGGCCCTCTGCCATTTTGATTTCTACAGTCAGCAAGTTTGCATTTTTTGGCACATTAAAGGGAAGCTGAAAGCTTTTCCAGAAAAAATGAGTGAAGAGCAGTACGTCATGGTTTTCAACCCTCTGAATTCGAATATTGCATCGAAATTGAGCGAAAGGAAGCGCAAACAGATTTTATTTCGACAAAAAGTGCAGCAGCAGACTCAAGGCAGCTCGCGCACCTCGCTTCCGCCTGTAATTAGTCGGGCGCCTAGTGACGTCAACAATGGTGTTCGTCCGGACCGACTGCTGGTGCTACAGACGAAGCACGGTGCAAGGTAGTTTGGTGCCGTTTTGCTAAGACGGCCATGGAAAATTTCGAGAGTTTGCGTTTCTCTGAGGAGTTCGGCGTTAAGTCCAAACCCCACGAGAGCGACTTTGCGCGCGACGGCGACGGGCGACAGCTTCGAGTGACAAAACAGACCGTCGTTTGAACAGATCCCTCGGTGTTGTTGCTCGATCGCTCATTTCTATAAATCTAGAACTTGTCGCTCGTCGCCCGGAAGTACTATGAGCGACTAGCCAATAGTGCGAAGCCAGAACTGGATGTACATAACTCAAATACTACCGTTTCTTGCGCGGAACGAGCAAACCATTGAATTTTACACATGAAAGAATAGGAACCTAGCGCAAAACCTTCAGAAATATTTTATGCTCCTTTTTACAGTAAAATACATCGACTTAAATTGATAAAGCATGTGTATATTGCTGCCCTCATACCAGGAAGTCGTTGCTCAAAGCCATCGCTCGTGTGGAGTTCAGCTTGTAGGCGACGAGTGAATGCGACAGCCATCGCCTCGCTTGTCGCTGTCGCATGCAAGATCACTTGTATGGTGTTTATACTTTACTCCCTACATGTACGAGCCGATTGCGAAGAGTCGGCCTCTCCAAGAAGCAAAAAATGCTGGTGCAAGCAGTGCTTCCACGCAAACGAAGGCGAAGTGTTAGCATCTCCTTGTGTTGGAAATGTTCTTTGGCGAGTATGTTTTTTCCCAAGCTGCACTCAGCGATCCAGTGAGTACGTTTCCGGGCAAAGAACTGTAGTGTAATGTTCCTGCATGCCTTCTCGTAGAACGTAAGTGGTGATGCAATCTTCGGCATTTATGCGCTTCCCCAAAGCTGTCGGCAATCTACACAGACGGTTTAAACGTGGGAAAAGTTTACCGGCTGTTGTAGCATGTGAACCTCCATCAGCGTGCCATCTGCACGCTACTCGTAACCGGCGAATTCCGTCGGCTACGTGAGATGGTTGGTTTTTCTATGTGCGCGAGAGAAGGAGGAGCGCAGTATCCTGGCGTGAGCCGGCTTTCCAACACATGCAAACTTTACACTTGCACTGCGTTATGGTAGCTGCATGCAGGCTGTTTCACAACACACGTGCGAATATAAAATTCGCGGCGCTTGGTGATGAAACCTGCGTCAAGGGTGGTAGATAAACATGCATCTTCCGTTCTGCGGGCTAACACGAAGGAGAACCCAAAGCACGCATTATTGATAAACTCTGGTAGTAATCGTCGTCATGGAAGTGGTTAGAGCACAGCACTGTTGTTCTTGAGCGCTTGAAGTTCTTTCGCTTCACAGCAGCCTCCCACTTAGCTGAAAGCTTCTTGTCTTGCGGGAACTAATGGAACATCAAAACATCGTCATGGCCGCTGGTGTTCATGCAACCGTAGGCTGCACAGAACACCGGCATGATCGGCCTACAAGTTCAACTGATGCTGCGCACATCAACTACCACTCTACATAGACACAAACAAAGGAATGTAGGGTCGAGCGAAGCAGATTATGACGGCACGCACGCAGAAATAAGCACGGTCAGGTACGGTCGTGGAGACTGCGAAGGAACGGAATACCAGTGCTGATGTCACTACGGCGCGGTTTTCAGTCTCTGCTCGCATCGTCGGCGTCAGCAGCAGCGCGCGTCTCTCGATGGGGGGCGGAACGACAGCGCAATTTTAACCAACGATTACGTCGCTCCTAAGTGAAAAATCCCCCCAAAATTTTACCTGCACGGTTTATAAGGCTCCCACATCCGTATATGAGAGTCTTATTGAATTCGACAGACTCTTCAGCTTCCCTTTAACAAAACTAACACAAGCCAGCGACGCAACCTACGGCAATTGTCAATCTTTGCGGGAACAAAGAAATGCACAGCTCACCACTTCTGAATGTGTGCACGAGACATGCATCACTAATTCGAATCTGTGTCATCCACTAGGAGCACTTTTGTGTCCACATGGCAGCAGCAACAAATTGCAACGCTAGTTTTACCACTTTTTGTTCGCTTCTCTTGCCTTTTTTTGCACAGCACTTCTATTTTTTTTTAAATTGCACTGCGGCTATCTATAGCTCAGATCTCTCTACTTTACTACGATTCAAACTGGCGGTGTTGCATCAACTATTGAGTGTCTCACAATAATACCTAAGGGGAAAATTGGCACTGCAATTGTATGCATGGGAATGAATGGACGGATGTGGTGACTTCAGACTGGCATAGTTCTCAAAAAGCCAGAACACCTTGAAGGCACATCTGGCACCATTCCATTTTTCACAATAGATTTTCTTTCTATTAAAACAGTTTGTGTTTTATTCAATTATCAGGACTTGTGCGTAGATGTACAATCATATGAAACGTAAAAAGTATCGGCAGGCTACTAAAGTTGGAGGACAGAAGACAAGGTCCACACTCGTATTGCAATAATTTGACGTCTGTTCTGCACTTTTCTTTGCTTGATTAAACACTGCAGGTGTATAAGCTTAACTGAAATATGTAATACAGGTATTAAAACCTTTTATGAAGATTTTATTTTAAATATGAATAATCTGTGCAGCAATATCCATGTTTTAGGCAAAGCCTTGCTCAGTACCAGCCAACACAAGCATCGCACAGGTGCACACCGTCATTCCCATGACAGCACAGTGTCCATTAGGAAATTCCCATCGATGGTGGCGCCAGATTTTCCCAGTGCAATTGCACCTCCTGACACCCGATTTTTGTTGACAGACGAGTATAAAAGTGTGATTTTCTTAATCCTATATCATTTTTCTAAGATTTCCCCATGAGATAAAGAAATAACTGAGGATAGCGAGAAAAAAAATATATGAAATTTCGACCGGTCGACTAGTGCAGAGGGCAGTAAACCAGGAGCGGTGGGCTGTGTTTCCACTGCCGCCCAGCACGTGGAGAACCCTGGGGCGCTTGAAGGGGAAGTCAGTACAAGCAGTCAGTACAAGCAGTCAGTACAAGCGATTACAGCTAGCTAAGAAAAAAGCAGCAATATTATAATACTCACTTGCCCTAAGTCATTGTCATTGCTGACAACACCACTGTCATCTGATGCAGTGAAAGTCCACAGAAGATACATGTCGGTCAGCTGCAGAGCTATTTGGAGAGGATTGTGAAGCTCCAGTTCAACTGTGATTGGTTCTGCAAAATATGAAATTCAACATCAGCTGCGACATGAAGTACGTAATGGGCTGCTCCCAACTGAATAGGCTGAGAGGCACACGAGTCACAGAGACTTCCAGAGCAGGTTACAGAGCAAATACTTATCAAAGGTTTCTGCAGATGAGACATGCAAAAGAAAGTTTATTGTTCTACACACCAACTACATTTTTGATTACTAAGCCATGAGTACATTACATTCAACGACCGATATTCTTGACGCCCGATTTTTCATACATGCCTGATAATTCAGGTGCCTTTGCTGCACCACCACATACCCCAGAGTCAATGTTTGAAATTTTGGAGACAAACCTTTTGCCGTCTGATTTTTAAGACTTATTGCCATGACCGCAGGTCCAAAATGGTGTTATCAAAGCCACTATTGCTACCATTTTGATTATCTTGCCCCTTCGAACAGGCGCTCTCGCACACAGATCCACTGGCAGCCATAGCTACCAACGCGGAAACGCTAAGGCCTACCTGCTCTTCGACGTTCACTACCAACCTTCATTCTGTTCAGTGCCATGTGTTTTATTGAAAGAATTCACCACTGTCAGCAATGGCGCTGACTTCGAGTCTCCACCTTCGTAATCCTCGCGAATGGCTTTGAAGCTCGGTAAGCGCAACGCGTTGCATAATGTCAGTTCCCAAAGGTCAGCTTCGCCTCAATACAGCAGTCTTACGCGGTGAAGCATACCAAGAGCGGGAAGGGGCAATTGTCATGGGACACAGCGTGTGTTCCTTAATTATACCCGCGCGCACCCGCCATCTCCTGTGACAGTATGAGCACCGATATGCCTAATAAGTGTACTGGCAGGCATTCAGAGCTATTTCAGGCGTGCCTGTGTCGATTTGAGCCCTTGGGGGCAGTAAAAGGAATGCATTCATTTTTTCAGATGTTTACGCAGCCTCTAGGGATTCCGAAAAATCGGATGTTGACTCAACGTAATCAAAGCATTCAAGCATCAGGCATATTTACATTCCTCAAGAATATAACATGTTAATTACCTTAGCATTTCTTAAACAAGACAGCGAAATAACAGCCATTTCAGTGCACGCAAGATGGCACTTAGCAACAGTAGATCTCTTGCACAAAAGGAAGTGCGAGTATCACTGATTTTCATATAAATAGCATTTACATCTGTTATAAAACAACCTGGCTGAGTGTACTACTACCGTTTCCACAATGCTAGAAGTAGGCACCACCATGTGTTCGTTATACAGTAATGTGCATGGTCAAAGCTTGCCAACATTATACACAAAAATGCAGTACAGCAGGCTTACATGGACCGATGCTGCCAGTACGAGGTGTAAGTCAAGCATGGCATTTCAGGCAAAATTTAACATAGTTCAAAGCAAAAGCTAAAAGAAAGCTGGTGTAGAAAGGCACAGGCCCATAAAAGCAGACATACAGGAGTCATAAACTGAGAAATCATTTCATGGTTACCTGAATTATTGAGCTTATTACAGTAAAAGCTCGTTAATTCGAATTCCAAGGGGATGCTATGAAAATTCGAATTATACAAAACTCGAAATAATGTGTCAGAAAAAAAATTGCTCGGTTAACGCGCGTATACAGTCCAACGTAGCGTGGGCGTTCGCACGCACACCCTCACGCCGACTGCACCGACCCACAATACACTGTGTAAAAGGTGCCCACGCCGCTTCGCCAATCGTCGCAGACAACCTTTCAAAGTGTTCAAAGCAGCACATGGGTTGGGGATCGTTCTGCGCATGCTCCGAAGAGAACAGTTAACAGCATGTGCATCGAAGTCTAGAAGGGACGGCATTTCGGCTAGCGCAGCACAAGCGGCGTAGCATGACTGGCCGCAAGCGATGCGCGCTGAAAACGTCGAACTACAAAAGCGTCTTTGTGCCGCTGACCCTCAGCGCAGGGACAAGAGCTGCGCTCTAAAATGCACCCGCGAAACGCACCACAACCTGCTGCGACATTGGTCTCTGAATCTCAAAGGCTATGTTTTTTGGTACTGCGAGCGCCGATAAACATCACGGCTGCCATGTTTCAAACATTACCTGGTGACGCTTCTCGGCAGAACACCTTGTAGAGAAAGAAGGTAGCCTCCAGGATGTAACAGAAAGATGTAAAGAAAGAAAGAAAAAAATAAACACGCAGTGCCGCATCCACGTTTTTATCGCGAAGGTCTTGAGAGAGGGAGAGAACCGACCTGCAACAGAGGCGCTGGCCACGCGTGGCCCCCACGGCGACGCCAGCGTCACCAGTGTGCTCTTGTGCACTAGCACTCTGCCCATCCACGATGGCGCGGAGTTCGAATTATTGGTGGCAGAGCGAATTTCAGTGTGAATTAGCAGGATGCATTACACACTGCTTTCAATACATTGTTGGACAGACCGCGGCGGCTACTTCAAGTTATCTGAAATTCCAAATTAACAAGTTGTGAATTAACAAGCTTTACTGTAATGAACATTAAATTGATCAGCTGCAACATCCCAAAGCTACACCTAGGTTATGAGAGATGCTGTAGTGGAGCATGCGTCTCTCTTCCTTAACCCTTGCTGTTGCTGCACATGGCTGTCCATACATGGGCTATGTGCCATATCTTAGAGGTAATCTGCATCAAGTGCAACGGCTGAGCAAAGATGGTTGGTGCCTTGATGCGCATTTTGTTCCCATGCGTCTAGTGTTGGTGGTCGCGTAATTTCAATTTTAAGAGACACGGTGCGAAGCATTCGCTCGTGTTGTGACAGCAAGTGTTCGTGGTGATCGAGTGAGATCTGTTCATGTTTGCCTGAGCATGCAAGACAACGATAAAACTACAAACCTTATTTCGTGTACAATGCAGTCTACTTGTAACGATATCAAGAAGGACAAAAAATCCAATCGTTATAACCAATCACCACTACTACATCTGCATTGCCGTTTAAAAAGAATAAAAAGAAGAAAAAATCCAAACATACCTTCGAAACTATGAAGCCAAATTTGCAACTTGTACTAAAGGTAAGCATTGTAGAAAATAGGCAGTGAAAAATAAAATGTTTATTTGTACATCCAAACAGCGTGTGAAGCGTTAGGCGTGCTGAAGTAGTCAGAAATCTGCACATGCTTTCATGGAAACTTCAGGTTCACAACTACAGTATGCAACGTGTCCAGCTGCTGCGCATACACTGGCAGAAATAAATTAGCTTGCATGAAATCAATCAGCGACTCAATCGGGGTCGATGTCAAAGACAGGCCATTGTCAATCTCATCGTCACTGCCACTCCTGTAGTCACCTTCATCGCACAATGCTGCCGTCTGTCGCTACAACGAGCGCCTTGTAGGGTATCTCTTTGCAGAATGAGGCAACACTATCTGCATTCAGAAACTACTCAATCAAAGCGCCACCTGTTTCATTGTCAATAGCAGCATGCTCCCAAGAGTTCAGCAATGTCAGCAGCTACCACCGTATTGGTTTCACTATCATGGGGGCTTCACCCTGGCGCACAAAGGCCATCATTTTTATGTTGATCGGCATGGCTCCTGGTTGCCGTTGTCATGATCGCAGCTATCCAGTCTTGCAAAATCTGCACCTTTGTCTGACTCTTTGTGCTTTGTTGGCACAATCTTCTACTAACTGGGCTGTCTGCTGCTTCCGCGGGGCATTTCTGTGCTCGCTGAGAGAGTGTAAAAAAGACAGGCACCACTTCGTTTCTTTTTTTTTTCGTTTCCTCTTTCTTTTCACATATGGAACATGGTTCCATAGCATAGTGGAGTACAATCATGGGCAACGCGGACGCGAAGCCGCTAGCACCATCTTGTGGTGCGCTGCACCAACTCGCAATGCTCTCTATAGCTCTAGCAATCAGTGCATGGGCGGGACGCGCTGCGCGGTAATGGCGGCAGATATGAGCTCTCGTAGGCAAACTTTCCGCCTCGCCTTAGCATTGTTCTTTTAACTCTTTCATTACCACACCTATTCAAATCGATCACTAAGGATCGATGTTTTAGATCACCGATTTCGGCGTGTTGGAGCCGTTTATTATCCACTTAAGGCGATCGAGTAGTTAGCACAGGCACTGAACTTTCAGAATCAGTTTAAATTTTTGCACTCCGGCGATGCGATTTTTGACAGATCTTTTTGCAAACTAATGTGCCTGTGTTGTAGCGAAAAGAGGCGTGGTTGTCACCTTTTGCCGCGCTCGACGAAAAATCATGCCACTCACAATTACACTGTGCTAGCATCAAAATTTTGTTATCAAATGACACCCAGCAAGTCAAGAATTAAATTATATTGCCGGCTTTGCCATCCGACAGTGCCGAGTGGTGATAACCAAGAATGACACCAGCTTTTCACTAGTGAGCTTTGGTTTGGAATCCGTGTTATTTTATTCCGTCAAAGTGTATTTCTGAAGGTCCGCCGCATGCCCAACATGTGCACCTGGCATTTTCAACCAGTTTCAATGAGTTTAGCTTTTACTTCTCTTGTAAAACTCAGACAAGGGGCGCTGCCGGTATCACTGCGCAGTTATCGAAAGTCGCTCCCATGGTGTCGTACCACGCGGCTGCGTCACGAGATAAGCGTCGTACTCGAAACTATGCTACACCCGTACTTCAATTTAGTGATAAGGACTAGAGTTATGATTGTGAAGATGACAGCAAAGGAAATTCAAGTTCTGATGACAACGATGTTTTGAGTCGGCATGGGAGATCCGCAGCTGTTCACCGGCGAGTTTCCTTTATGACAATGAGCGGTCTCCTTCCTTGTGCCTGCTTATGTGCCGATCTTTTTGCATGACCTGAGAGCTCTGCTCATTATCTACAGGGTGCATACTTCATGCAGTTATGATGTGCTGCGATCAGCAGCAAAAAAACTTCTGTTAATGCCAAGAAGGCTGCCTGTAGCACATCTCTGCCCAGCACTACGAATCAGCACAAGAAAGTTTACAATGGCGTGGGATTTATTTCTACTCCTCTTCTCTACAGAGGTGATTAAGGCAATCTACAAAATGCAAACAGTTATGCTTGGATGCATAATCTTGTAGTTGCCCAGCTATGCTGAGAGCGATCGGCCCTGGAAGAGGTGCATGACTCAAGACGAACTGGCGAAATATGTTCATTCGACTTCTCATCGGACCATTCTCAGAAGATGCCAAAAAGACAGAACTGCAAAATGTGTTACGAGGCCCACAAAGTTGAACAAAAACCAGGCGTTTTGTGGGAAAAGTGCGGAGTGCATCTATGCTTCACAATATAGAGGAACTGCTTCACCGCATGGCATGAGCGATGAATTGGTCTTAGTTTCTTTTCGTATCCGAAGAACAGCCGTGTACTGAGCATTTATTTTTTCAGACACTATTTCTGGGTTATTTACCTTTGAAATGTATATTCTGAATTTTCTTTGATACTATTGCTTTTGTAGATATGTTTTTTTATTATTGTTTTTATCAGCTCACAGCAAAAATGGCGCTTTCTAGAATTTTTATGTTTTACCTTATAAAATTTTTTGTTTTGCAACGATGTTTTTGGAAAGAGCATTTCATTATGCACAATATGCTATGCTGCAATGTGTGCTGGAATATTATTTGTAGTGGTAAATAATTTTTTTGCAAGACCTCAAGACCTATAAGAAATGACAATTTTCTCGTGGTAACGAAAGAGTTAAGGGGAACTTTGCCACACGAATGTTACAATTATTCTGCATGGAAAACACCGTCCAGAAGGCAAAATTTGTATTGTTATATCCAATGTGCGGTAAATAAAATATTGTAATGTATGGGTTGTTTTTCTCATCGCTCTACTCTTAAGTCAACTCATCATTATAACCGATATACAGTGGAACCCGTTCATACGTTTTTCACCGGACCGAGGAAAAAAAACGTAACAGCCAGGAAAACGCAACAGTGAGGAAAGCTCCGAAAATGAATGAAAAAAGTGCAGCTTCAACTATAGACAATTTATTTCCACAGAGTGCGCTTAGGACCTAAAAAGAGTCTAGAATGGTGGCTTGCCGTTTCTTTCGCTCGCTAGAAATCACCACACGTTTCTCAATAGCCTGGAAGGCCGCATTGCTGTCAGCGTCGCTGTGAGGTGCGACGTACCTGCGGAGGAGGTCCAGAGCCACGATGGCTTCTCCAAAGCTAGGATTTGGCAACCCCCCGGCATCACGCGGCTCGTGCTACTCGTCGTCACCGCGCCAGGCAACGGCAACGGACGAATGAATATCCGCGGGAAATTTTGCCCTCTTTGGCGTAATCATGCTAACGTGCTAACGTTTGTTTAGTATTGCTGCGGAGCGCGCGTGTCCGAGCAGCCCGGTTTCGCAAGCCCGGTAGCACAAGCCAGAGCCCGGTTTCGCAAGCCCGAGCGGCCCGGTAGCGCTGCGTGGTTTCGCAAGAAATGTAAACAAGAGAGGAGAGCTGGCCCGATAGGCGGAGCAACGCCAACTTCCGGCTTCTCTTTAGAGTGACGTCAGGACCTCCCCTGGGTTTCCTTCCTCCGTGATTCAGTCGCGTGAGTCGACCCGCCCAACAAACCATGCGGTGACCGTAATCACAGTGATGATAGTGAGAGCATTTTTCACGAATGGCCACCTAGTGGCAGCCTCTCAAACTGGCGTGCGGCTTCTTGCAGCCAGTTCAATAGCCAAGCCCGGCCAAGCCCGGTCAAAACTCGTCAAAAGCCAAAGTGGCGGTTGGAGCGCGTTGCCTACTTTAGCCCAGGCAGGTTCGGGTTGCGACGCATCATGCGGGAACGTCTTCACAGCTACTACGTAACAGCGGGGTTCCTTATACATTGGATCCTATGGAAGCTATGCCGGGACCGGATGAAAGCGACGTAGCAGCCGGGAAAACTCAGCAGTGAGGAACGTAACAGCGGGGTTCTACTGTATTGTTATATGTGAACTGCACTGTAGTTGTCTCATTGCTATCGTCATCAATGCTCCTCCTTTCGGGCAAAAGTGCACCATTTTTTTCAGGTCGAATATCCTTAGTACACAAAGTGCAGGCACTAAGCGTGGTCAGCTATGGTGCCCAAGAGAAGGACATCCTTTTGTATGTCGTCCTTTTTTATCTGCACATATTTTCATATTTATTATGCACTTGAACATGTCTTTGAAGACCATATTATGCACCATATTGATGTAATATTTCAAAATAACCAGTTAAGCGCAATGTTGGAGAGTTGGCTCATAAAAAAATATGACATAATAAAATTAGGAAAAAAAGCAAGAAAATGTGCAATAATAAAATTAGGAAAGCAAGAAATATGTGCAAGCAACACAACAAAGAGCCATACATCGATGACACACCAAGTGTTGTACCATGCTATGGAATAAGAACAAAAATTGTCAGCTTATAGTAATCAAGAAATTATTAACTTGTGATCATGGCAACTAAAAGTCAAATGGTGGTAGCACACTCCCTCATTCTGAATAGCTTCTTCAGTTCTTTTCAGGGCAAAGAAAAAGTTCCAGGAGCACTAGTCTGTGCCCATTCCCTGCAAGGATAGAAGATGTATGGCTTTTACCTACCGAGTACAACTGCCAGGGGCCGTGCGCTATTGTCCGTGCTAGAACTGAGACAGCTGAGCTGTGGCCGAAAGGTCAGGGGTAGGATGCCCCCATGTGCTGCCCGTGCAGCCATTTCCTCAAGCCACAGCTCACCTGGCGGGGACCCCTCGGCCCCCAGCAGCACTCGTGTGGCACCTTCAGAAACTCGTGGCACTGGCAGCTCCACTCGCTCAGGGCCAGCTTGTGTCTGCAAATCAAGTACATTCAATTTGCCTATAAGGACAGCGGGCAATCTTTACAACACGCATTCTTAACAGACAAGTTTACTTTCTCTCTGTTTTACTGGTAACAGCTCGCCATGCTGACAACAAAGTTCCTCTGCACACTAAAAAATATTTTTTTGCTCCACAGCTGTACATGTGCTGTGGAGAAAAGTCTGAAGTTGACAAAGATGTATATGTACTTTACCGACTGCACATTTGAAAAGAAAGGATATGTCTTTTACGAACAAAGCAGACCCTAGTGTGGCCCAGGAGGTGCTGTTACCTCTCCGAGCTTCATGTCCCATTCCCACCAGAACGAGTTCTACTTTTTGACTATAGTGGTAAGAAATATCTGTGCTTCACCCTATTTACTGCCATGCGCTTAATTGTTGTTATGCTAGTGTGTGCCATTTCTGTTTAAAGGGTTCACAAAAATTGATTTCCATATGTGCCCTGACGAAGACAAGTCCCCTTGTTGAAATGTTGGTTCCAGGGACATCCCATTGTTTAACGACTTCAAGTTTCAATCTTCCTGTTTACCTCTGTCTTCTGTTTTGATTTTCATCTCAATTGTAATCCCCCAAAGTGCTAAAGTGAGGCACTGCTTAGTTCTCTCACAGGCATGCAATTATTCCATTCACAGGTGGACGTTCACGTATGTGATACCACCATGTATATGTTTCCTTTCTCAAGACAAGAGGAAACTGATTTTATCTCACCGAGTGCTCTGACAAACAACATATCTCATTAGTTCGGTTTTTACCCATTTACATCGCAATGTCCCCAGTGACGACGACTGGAGCCCAATGACAGTGTGAACTAAATAGGCGACACACTGCACACAAATTGCACGGGAGGATCGGCACCACATGGAAAAAAGTCTTGCATTTCAATGGAGTGGCGGCGGTTTCGCTCAGTAGCAATCATTGTACAAATGCACACGCGCACATCAGGGAAAGCTGCATGAGTCAACCGCTGGGCTACTGTGTTCCTTGACAGTGTTTTGAAATGCTGCTCACCTTTGTGTTATCACACGGTCGAGTGAGAGAGATGAAATTTTTTCCCGCCTGTGAAATAAAGAAGAAAAAGGAGCTCATAGTGTGTATTGTACATAACATTTATTGTGGCACGACATTTATTTCTGTGTTGCTAGCAGCCCCGCGCATGTCAAGAAATGCAAATTTTTAATTGGTGTTTACGTACTACCGTTCAGTGTGTGGTTATGCTGCGTTTCTGCCAGGTACGCATTAACAAGGTTTCACTGTAGCATGTGAATGAACAAACGCTGGACGCATAGAACCAACACCGGCAGAACTCGCACAACAATGCAGCTTTACAATTAACGGGACTCTTACCACTTAGAGTATGTCTGGATTGTGACGGGAATGGGAAGATTGTGTGTCAAATTGACAAAAACGAGCTGGCTTATATCCTATAAACAAGGAATTGTACTTTTAAATTGGCTCTGAAAGCAGTACAAGAATGACCTGTGGAATCACTCGATGGTGAAACAGTGCCACCAGGTCATGCACCATCACGTAACCAAAAAGCACCGCAGGGAGTTATTTTGCTTGGATCGTGCTTCTGATAACTTTTCTTAGCGTGAGGGCACAATTGCTTTCTGTTTCGAGCAAGCTCATGTCGAAAATTGGGGCCGCCTTGTGTAAATGAACGAAGTCATGGTGAATGGAGTGGTGCACTGATGCATGGCCTCTGAGATTGCCATTGTGTCCAGTAATCAGTCGGCTTCTTCGATTATGCATTCCAGGACTGTCCGCAAACCATTCGCAGCTTTCGGTCTGATTAGCCCCGACAGAAGAACACATTGCGGTCACATGATACAGCTGTCAGGGACTGTCCAAGGCCAACACAAGCATAGTGGAATCAATCTTGTATAGTGGAATCGCAGCCCTAGTGCATAGAACATGCTCGCAAAGAGCAGTTTACATTGCGCTCCTGCTCTTTGTGCCACTTAACCATTGTAATTAGACCCTCTCATTGCCTGCAAAATTTAAGCAGAATTCCCACACAAATGTAAGCAAAATCACAATCATACCATGTCACTGTTCACGTAGAAAGCACACAATGATACCCTCAAAGCACGTGAGACCATCTACAAAATGCCCGATGTGGTTCTCAGACAGGGAGCACGTACACCGTCGACTAATCATGCATGTCAATAAGCAAGCGCTCGAACTTGGCAACACAAGGGATCAACATATGAGAACAGCAATCGGTGAAGCTCCAATTGTATACCAATCCAGCTACCAGCGAGAAACAGCAACATATGCAATTGGATATGCTTCCTTGCCCACCAGTTTCACTTACCTGAAAGGTGAAATTCATCCTGCTCACTACACATGTAGTAATGAGCAGGACAGATTTTGTGAAACGTATCAAGAGAAGCAAGCATGTGCACCTGATTGCTGTGTTTGTCGCTTAAAAAACACGAAGACTAAAGCTACAGAATTACACAGCCTATAATAACCTTGCATGATGACGCAAAAAGCAGCAATTTAAGAGACGTAATAGCAGCTGGATGTAAGATATTTGCCGTCTGGAATGCGCAAAGTACGCAGAGGGCACACAGCATCTTTCATAACATGGCGGCAAATGCCATACACATCTTTTTCTGACAGTCGTCGTCTGCTAGCTGCACAAGCTTGTCCAAGCAAAAGTCTGCTGATCAGTCTGACAGTCCATGGGCAGTCCCGAACTTTCAGTTTGTGAAGAAACCGAACGCGCTTCTGACACCTCTAGGAGTAGTGGGCGGGGCTACCCAGAGCTGTCCGAGCAAAATCGAATGCGGCACAGTAGTCCCAAGCAGTATGGGACTGTCAGGGACTGATAATCAAAGCGGTCCAGTGGTGTCATGTCCACACATAGTTTTAAGAAGAGACTACGCAGATAGAAAAATTATGTTTTGAAAATTTCTACTCTATTTCAAGAGCAACCACTGCACATTTAGACACTTCAAATGGTACACTTTCTATTATGCTATAATACAGAAGGTCCTTGAAAAATGGTTGCCGGGCTTGGCTTGTCCTGCTGTTTGGGTGCAGCCAGTGCTGGGTCAACGAGGCTTCGCTAGTTTCGGTTTCGAGGAGGCGCCAATAACATGGCCGACAAACATATGTCACCGGCAAAGCCAAAATATTGCTACTTCAGCTTGACCTGTGCAAGCAAAGTCCGATTTATTGAAGAATGTGCCTTAAGGTGTCTGAAATTTCAGTCATCCTTTTACCTTAAGCCTGTGGGGCCAGTTTCAATGCCGCAAAGCAGTCCAAATTAACGAGCATCTCCAAATTATCAGTGTCAAATTATCAGTCAGCAACTGTCAAGGCGGCATTGAAAAATCTATAAATGTGCAGTGTTCCTGCATTGACCCAACGTAAATACTGTCAGCCTGCTATGAAATGGCTACTAATACTACGACATCAAAAAAAAATTGTGTGGTAATAGAGAAAATTCAAAAGAAACGAGGTTTCTTGGCAGGAGTTTGAAAACTGGAAATCCAGCACTTTTGTAAACTTGCAACGGTCCCTATTTTTGGAGCTATAAAGACTGCACAAATGCATGAAAGTATTTTAATATATCAATGGAGAGTATATGAGCAAAACGAAAACAAAGTAAAAGTGGGAACCAACTCTTCGACAAGTGGACTTGTCGTTTTCAAGGCATATAGTATCGGATAGAATTGTTTGGCTAATAGTGTTTCCATATCTTGTTCTGTGCCATGATACAATTTTAAAGTATCTTTGCCCAGCCCTACTGCAACTTTGCACTGTAATAGCACTATGCACTCTAATTAAAACTTCAGACAATAACATCAATATTGAAAAATTGCACTATAACGGCTTTATTAAACGACTTTTCATGCTAGCATGAGATTTTACATCAAGATTTCTTCTTGGGGCGCTAACAAGGAAACCACAGTTTTTCACTCCCATTTATATTTTTTCAATGTACTTGAATCAGTTAGTTGCATGAGGGACAATGAGGATGTGAAAACGAAACAGTTTGCTTACCCTAAGCACAAGAAGGAACTCCCGCAGAAAAAGCAGCTGCTGGGAAGGGCTTTGTGCACTTCGCTGTGCCAGCAGGCGGTGAAACGCATCCCTGGCACGAACCAACTGCTTCAACTGTGCAGACTGCCGTCCAATAGTGAATTGCATGTGACCCTCAGCGAGGCTCCAGCCACGGCCTTGATAAACCTGCAGCCAAAGAAAATGACTCAATGCTCTTGAATGTTTGGGCAGTGCTCAGAGATCAAACGTCTTACCATGTCAAAAGTAATTACACATATTAATTACTCAACACACACGGTCATTTACTGTTCTGTCAGTACAGAATCAGCCATAGTCAAGTTTAAAAAAGAAACTTGAAAATGACTTGCAGTTTATATAGTCCTGCAATTGGAGCACTGTGTAAAAATAATGCACGTCATAAAAAAAAATGCTGACTTTTTTTTCAGCAACTTACACCTTTGAAAAACTGTTAATTACAGTCAACGTCACATTTTTTTGGTTTACCTAGTGGTCCCGAAAACATCAGAAAAAATTAATGCATGCCTCTAACTGCCCCCAAGGGCTGAAATCACCACAGGAAAGTCCAAAGTAGCTCTAAGGCCTGCCAGTACATTTGTAAGACATATTGGTGCTCATACTGTGACAGGAGATGGCGGGTTCATACTTGTATAATTAAAAAATAGATATGGTGTCCAGCGACAGTGGCCCCTTACACTCTTGATATGTTACAATGCAATATTTCCAAGTACGGCGGAAACAGGATCGTCAATTGCTTCCACGCGCCATGGAAATAATGGCCATGTCCTCTGCTATAGAGGTCTCCCTGCTATAGAAGCAATACGGGGTAGGATTCCTAATCCATAAGGACATACCGAGCAACATTGACTAGTTCTACAGCATTAACGAAAGGGTAGCAGTAGTCGTTATCAAACTTAAGAGGTATAGATTAAAGGCAGTACAAGCCTACGCTCCAACATCCAGTCACGACGATGAAGAAGTAGATCAGTTTTATTAGCAATGAGAAAAGTGAAAACTCGCTGTACAGTAGTAATGGGTGACTTCAATGCAAAAGTGCGAGAAAGTCAGGCGGGTGAACAGGCAATTGGCAACTACGGCGTCAACTTTAGTAATGCTAGAGGAGAGATGCCGGTAGAATTCGCAGAAAGGAATAAGCTTCGAATAATGAACCCCTTTTTCAAGAAACGTAGCAGCAGAAAGTGGACCTGGAAAAGCCCTCATGGTAAAACAAGAAATGAAATTGATTTCATACTTTCTGCCGATCCCAGCATAGTGCAGGATGTATATAGAAGTGTTAAGTAGGGTAAAGTGCAATGATCACAGGTTAGTGAAGGCTAGGATTCACCTCAATGTGAAGAGAGAAAGAGTAAAATTGGTCAAGAAGAAACAGGTCAACTTAGAGGCAGTAAGGGTAAAGCAGACAAATTTAGGCTGGTACTTGCAAACAAATATGCAGCCTTACAACAGAGAGATGAAGATGACATAGAGCTAATGAATGAAACGCTAACTAGGCTGGCTTCAGAGGCAGACTCAAATGGGAGGCAAGGCACCCAGGCTACCAGTAGGCAAGCTATCCCAAGTAACAAAGGACCTAATAAAGAAATCATAAAGAATGAAAGTGTCCAACTCAAGCGATAAGATAGAATTCACGGAACTGTCAAAAACTGATCACCAAGGGGAAAATAAGGCATATTCAAAATTATAACATAAGAAAGACTGAGAAAGCCGTAAAAAATGGACGTAGCATGAAATCAGTGAGAAGGAAACTTGGCATAGGACAAACCAAGGTGTATGCACTGAAAGATAAGCAGGGTAATATCATCAGCAATCTCGAAGGCAGCGGAACAATCCTATACTGACCTGTACAGTACCCAGAGTAGCCACGATACCTCCATTCGAAGCAGTAATGAGCAGGTTGCAGAGACTCCTATAACTAGCGATGAGGTCAGAGGGGCCTTGCAAGACATGAAACGGGGAAACGTGGCAGGAGAAGATGGAATAATAGTCGATTTAATCAAACACTGAGAAGACAATGCTTGAAAAACTGGCGGCTCTGTATACGAAGTGTCTATCGACTTCAAGGGTCCCAGAAAATTGGAAGAATGCAAACATTATACTAATCTACTAAAAGGGAGACGTTAAAGAGTTGAAAAATTATAGGCCCACTAGCTTACTCGCTGTCTTACCCACTGTGGTTGCTCAGTGGCTATGGTGTTGGGCTGCTGAGCATGAGGTCGCGGTATCGAATCACGGCCACGGCGGCCGCATTTCGATGGGGGTGAAATGCGAAAACACCCGTGTACTTATTTAGGTACACGTTAAAGAACCCCAGGTGGTCAAAATTTCTGGAGTCCTCCACTACGGCATGCCTCATAATCAGAAAGTGGTTTTGGCATGTAAAACCCCATAATTTAATTTAATTACTCGCAGTCTTATATAAAATAGTCACCAAGATAATTTGCAAGAGAATAAGGGCAACACTGGACTTTAATCAAGCAAGGGAACAGGCTGGCTCCAGGAAGGGATACTCTACAATGGACAACATCCATGTCATTAATCACGCAATCAAGAAATCCACAGAGTACAATCAGCCTCTCTATATGGCTTTCATAGATTACAAAAAGGCATTTGATTCAGTAGCGATACTAGCAGTCATAGAGGCATTACGTAGTCAAGGAGTACAGGCCGCTTATGTAAATATTTTGGAAAATATCTACAGAGATTCCACAGCTACCTTAATTCTACACAAGTAGGAAGATACCTATAAAAAAGGGGTCAGACAGGGAGACACAATCTCTCCAATGCTATTCACTGCGTGCTTGGAAGAAATATTCAAGCTATTAAACTGGGAAGGCTTAGGAGTAAGGATCGACAGTGAATACCTCAGCAACCTTCGGTTTGCCAATGACATTGTTCTATTCAGCAACACTGCAGACGAGTTACAACAAATGATTAAGGACCTTAACAGAGAGAGTATAAGAGTGGGGTTGAAGATTAATACGCAAAAGACAAAGATAATGATGAATAACCGGGCAAAGGAACAAGAGTTCAGGATCGCCAGTCAGCCTCTAGAGTCTGTGAAGGAGTACGTTTACCTAGGTCAATTAATCACAGGGAACCGTGATCATGAGAAGGAAATTCATAGAAGAATAAAAATAGGTTGGATCGCATACGGCAGACATTGTCAGCTCCTGACTGGAAGCTTACCATTATCATTGAAAAGGTAGATGTACAATCAATGCATTTTACCAGTGCTGACCATATGGGGCAGAGACTTGGGCACTTACAAAGAAGCTTGAGAACAAGTTAAGGACCGCGCAAAGAGCGGTGGAACGAATGTTGCTAGACATAACCTTAAGAGACAGAAAGAGTGGTTTAAATCAGAGAGCAAAAGGTTATAGCCGATATTCTAATTGACATTAAGAGGAAAATATGGAGCTTGGCAGGTCATGTAATGCGCAGGTTAGATAACTGGTGGACCATTAGGGTTAGAAAATGGGTGCAAAAAGAAGGAACGCGCAGTCGAGGACGGCAGAAGACTAGGTGGGGCGATGGAATTAGGAAATTCAAGTGCACTAGTTGGAATCGGTTGGCGCAGGACAAGGGTAATTGAAGATCACAGGGAGAGGCCTTCGTACTGCAGAGGACATAAAATAGTCTGATGATGATATAAATACCCTGCATATGCTTGACTGCATGACAACGCTGTATTGCGGCAAAGCTGACTTTGAAGAACCGGCATTATGCAACGCCGGTACTTTCCGTGCTTCGAAGCCATCAGCAAGGATGACAAATGCAAAGTCAGTGCCATTGATGACAGCATCGAATTCTTTCAACAAAGAACATGGCACCAATCTGCAGGAAGCTTGGTAGCAAACACTGAAGCAGCTAGGCCTAACGTTGCTGCGGTGGCTACGGCTGCTAGCAGATCAGCATGCGAGAGTGCTGGTTCAATGCTGCGGGATAATCAAAATGGCGGCGGCAGTTTTGATTGTTGCCATTCCAAACCTGTGGTCATAACAAATAGCCCAGTAGAGGGCAAAGGGTTTCAGTGTCCTAAATTTCAGACGTCTTTATACATTGGCTCTATAAGGTACGTGGCAGTGCTGCAAAGGGGTCTGAATTATCGGGAATGTCCGAAAAATCTGTGGTTGATTGCATTTTCTTGTGTAAAGACTGCACCCCTACATTTATCCCAAATAGCTCAGGAAAAAAAATATTTCATGTATGGGCCGAACCCATTATTCAGCACATGCACACTTCGAAAGGCGCAGCGCAATACCAGCATGTACACCGATGCACATGGGTCTCCTTTTCGGTTTTAAATGTAGTCATTGACGTTCTCACAAAATTCGATTTTTGGCTCTTCGTGGTTTGTCCCATTACTGTTTCCAGCCATGTCATCTTTCGTAGACAGTTGCGTGCTGTGATGTGTGCACCCCATACACAAAGCTTTTCAAGCTTCGTATGTATGTCGTCCCTCCTGCACTGCCAAAAAAATATGCGAGTGCTCAAATGCAACATTGTATTGACGTTTCGTGTGAAAACCTCATGACTTTTTTTTCTTGTGTAACCTTACATGCAGTGCAACATTCCAGCCTACATTCGAGGATGGCTTCACCTTTGAACAGTGTGGTATCAGCACGGCACAGAGGTGTATCAGCCTCCTCTTCGGTTGTCTACACAGTAGTCGATTAAGCACCGATGAAATTCCTATCCAGGCACCTCATGGTTTGTCCTGTAGAGATGTACATATGCATCTGTGGCACCGTATGCAAGCCACATTGCACCCAGGTTCCATATTTCATGCATATTGTACATGTTTTTTCAGAAAGATTTCGTTGCTCCCGCAGCACCTAAAATGTATGTTGGCACTATAGTTTCAAGTGAAAACTCCCGCAGTTTTAAAACGAAGCTTTCTTTGCCTCTTCCTTCGACTTTTGCACTCCTGCTGCTGCTGTTTCCTTGCACGCCACGTCAGGGGTTGCTTGAGAGCATGTATATACATGGAATGAGCGTGGCCGAGAATAAAGTCGACAGGAGAAACTCGTTTGGACCTTTCCATCACTTCATATGTGCATAATGCCCTCTAGAGCTTCCTGGGTATCGCCACATTAGCCTCTTGACAGCTGTAATTATCCGTGACCCCTCTCAACAGCATTGCAGAAGCTGCAGCACTTACTTTTCTATTAACATGCAAGTCCAGATGGGATGTGGATAGAAGAACTGTAGAGAGGTGGGGGAAGAGGAGGCAGAGAATGGGTAGAACCGACACAGTCACGAAACAAGTGAATAACAGCCTTGCCACTTTCCCAGTTACCATACAGGAGGAGAGGGAACAGATGACAAGAGAAGGCAAGGAACAGCGGTTGTGGGTAAACGGTAGGTACAGTACTGTACAGTTCTGCTATTTCTGAAAAATAAACACCGTGCAAATTTGTCAAGTGTCAAGTGCCATAGGGCGGTCAGATGCAAAGTCGCATTAAAATGCCGTAGGGTCTATGCAACACTACGGAAGTGGTAGCACGTCAAATCAATACTTGTGTGCCTGCTGTGGTAGCTTGACGACTATGGCATTGTTCGAGGTCGCAGGTTCAATCCGAACTGTGGCAGCCGCATTTAAACAGGAGTGAAATACAAAAATGGTAGTGCACTGAGATTTAGGCACACATTAAGGAACACCAGGATGTCAAAATTAATCCGGAGTCCACCACTATGGCGGCCCCCATAATCTGATCATGGTTTTGGCATGTAAAGCCCCATAATTCAATTGAAGTTTAAGACTTCTGCCACGATACGATGTGCCATGTGAGGCAATGATAACGCTCAACCCTCCCAGAGATTATGAGCAATGGCACAAAACAACACCTCAAGCAAACACATCTCCCTGTGTGTTCTGTGTACTACGCAGACAAATAGCCGTGGTACACGTAAGGTAATGTTTAACATCAACTCATCACTCTCACATTGGACTAAACACCAAAGAAATTACACATTCACCATCAACATCACCGCTAATTATCGCCATCAAAGCAAACAGCGTAGAAAGCTTTGCTTACATCGATTCCCACAGTGCTTGGGATCCGCATATCTTTTTAATCGTGCAACTTAAGTGTGACACAACATCTGAACCTGTGTCCGAGGATGACTTCATCCTATAATGCGCGCTTGTAGTGAACCCCATTCCAGCTGCCCCAGCTCTGCGGTTACATGCCAGCAACGACGAATGGGGTAGCAAACGTAAAATAAATGTGTCTTAAGGATGTCGCACATGACGGCAAACACACCAGTGTTTCAAAGGAAATACAAATTTATTTGCTTCATTTACTTATTTGCTATAGGCTGCAAAGAAAATCTGGCCTAAATTTATGAAAAAAGTGTGGTCCTTACACAAAAATACACCAACATATAAAATTGCAAATAAAAACACACAATCAAAGAAATATGTCGAATGTGTTATGTGTGCTGAATCGAACTTGCTAGACAGGATAACTTTCATAGCCATGTATTACCCACTAGTGACATCTCATTATCAATGCAGTCAGTTCTATACATAAACCACCTGCAAATGACATCACACAAAGCAAAATCTTTGTATGGGTGAAGTAGGGAGAATTTGCTCAACTGAGGAGCTGAATTAGGATTTCCAGAGAAAGGATCCTGCGTGGAAATGACATAAGTCGCCAGCCCTAACCTGCAGAGCCTGAGAATAGGCATGCAGTGCATGGCGTCGATGGGCTGCCTTTGCAAAGCGGTGCCCAGCTAGCACCAGGTGGAAGGCAAATTTGCGTGGGCAGGTGGGTGTTGCACGCAGGAAGCACAGAGCTGCCTGCTCCAGTAGCAGGGCACTGCGCAGGTCTGATCCCTCACTAGTAAGCCGGATCAGTTGTCCAGCTGCCACTGATGCCTGGCCCACCTGCCATAGGCACTCGGCACTCAGTAGTGCTGCTCGCGTCGCAAGCTGCGGCACTCTGGGAGGAGAGAGACCCATGATTAACAAACATCTCAGATACATCCAATAAGACACCAAGCACTTGCAATTTATGCATACCATAAACACAAAAACCCCCAAGGCATGACTTAAAAAGTAACAAGTTCTCAGACAGTCATGTAAATAGGTACAAAAAATTGAAGCAAATGCACCTCCCAAGCTTGGCATTTCCTTTAGGCTAAACTAAAATTTAATAAAACCGAACAAAAAGAAAGTGGAAAGGAAAAATGCAGCACGATTTAAACTGCTAGGCTGAAAAAACTGCACATGCGCATAGAAGCAACAGCAGGACTAGGGCACCTACTTGATTGCTGTCAAAGATATCAGTGTAGCCAACTTTTCCATAATATGTGTACTGTGTAATTTTTAGTCAGAAGAGAAATTTTTGGTCTTCAAACCAGTGTGTTTCAAATAAGGAAATAAGGGTGTTAGCACCACTTCTATTTGTATCACAAAGAAAGAAATGAAGTACTATATTAATAAGAACGTGAGTTGTCATGCGTGCAATATGAAAGGTCTGTTTGATAAAGTTTCTGTCTAACGTAGCCCAGTGTAAAGTAAGGCTACGTCCACATTTGGGAAGTGGGAAGCGGCAAGCGGGCGGAAAGGCCAAAGTGGGGGGCGAAAAATATTTTCCGTGCATGTCCAACATGTTCGCATATGTTTCGCCACAGCAGCGAAAACCACTACCGCTTTCACCCACATCCATCTAGTCTGCGTACGTTTGTCCGCGTGGCGGAGCTGTTCATTACACCATTTCATGCGGTATGTTCATTCACTGACCCATCAGTTATTAAAAGCTATTATTTTGTGCAACTGCAAGTGTCTTTAACGTTCGTCTATCATGGAAGATGAATAAGACATAGTTTTGATACTTTTAGCTAGCTGTTTTTCCTAATATTGGACAATTAACAACATATTTTAAATTTTAAGGCCGGATGTTTACATGCTAGAGCAGCTTCCGCTGAAGCAGAACGGCTGTCCGCTTCGCTGTGGTGAAAAAAATCGGTCCGAGATCAATTGAGCTTGCCACCTGGTTTTTTGCCTGTTTCACCACCTAGGTGGGCGGATTTTGTCAATTTGTTGCCGCTTCCGCCTGCTCAGAGACCGTAAACGTAGCCTAAACATCAGTTGTCTTGTGTTTGTGATGTCATTGTCTACTCTTCATGTCACACTCAAATTCATGCTAGTAAAACGTTTCACAAAAATAGTGGGGCTGTCTTTTTCAGTATGCAATTCACTTTTGCTTTGACATGCTGGCTGGAAATGCAGCATCCTATAAGAGCATGTTCAGTTTATTCAAGAATAGCAGCCCATGTGGTCTTGCTAATGAAGTCCAGGATAGCTACTATGGCCACTTTACAGACCGCCTTTTAGTATACAATCCTCCTTTCAAGTGAATGAATGAATGAATGAATGAATGAGCTGACATGGCCTTCTAAAATTGGTGTAGAAGAGAGCACTTATTTGGTAATAGGCTTACAAATTAAATTATGGGGCACGCCGTAGTGGAGGACTCCGGGAATTTCAACCACCTGGGGTTCTTTAATGTGCGCCTAAATCTAAGTACACGGGTGTTTTCGCATTTCGCCCCCATCGAAATGCGGCCGCCGTGTTGGTAATAGGCTGTAGCTTTAAATTTCAGTACAGTGAGAATGCAGCTCTTGCATTGGTCAAAGTGCTTGCTCAGAATTTTATAGTTTAATGAAAAACATTTCGATGACAAAACCAAAAGGCAGAAGATAATGTTGCAACTTAGCAAAATTAACAAACCGATCTGTGGACTTCAGCCACTGCCTTGTGTGTCCAAAGTAGGGTGCTGTTCCACTCCGCTATGATTCAAGACAGTAAAGCTACCTTTAGAGGATGCCGGCATTCATGGGTGTGCAGAGCCTGCTTCCTGTCAGTGGCAGTGCTGTACTTGCCAGCTGAGCTTCAGATGGTTGGTAAATAGCCAAACTAGCTACAGGAATTTTTGTACATCTTTCTTATGCAACATTTGTCTCGCACAGGACTGAACTAATCTATCAAATGCTGTCAAATATCTGATTAAAAAATGTAAAAGATTTTTTACATCTCCAAGAGCATTCAACAAGAATGTCAGTTGAACTAATAAAAAAAAAGTTTCACATTTAGTCCCTGCCTGCCTAGTCATTAAGCACTCTTTATTGACAAATTGGTATTTATGAAAATGTTTATTATAAAGAAGCTCCAAAAAATTCGCACTTGAAAGACAAAATGACAATGGAAACAGAAACATATAGCAGCCAGGAAAAAGAATTGAAAAATATTTTTTTACAATTTGCCTTACACAATTTGTCTTACAATAATGCACAAGATATTTCTTATCCAGCCTCAGAATATGAATGAAAGGCAAGAATATTGCTTTGTACACACACTTGAAGACCACTGATGAAAGAGGTGCTGACAAGTTTAGCACTAACTAAACAGACCCACTTTTAACTCACTTGCAGGTGTTGAGGTAGAGGTCAATAGCAGAATCCATATAACGTACAGGGAAGGGCCTCTGAGCACTGACGCCAGCCATGAACACAGCTAGAGCAGCCATTTCCTGCAGTTCAACAATATAAGCAGCGCACATTTAGGATTTCATGTGTGCAAACAATTGACCCTTCATATTGATGCAAGGCCTGCTTGCTAATCTACATTCTGTAACCACAATAAAAGATACGCAAAAAGGCCTATATCATAAATGGGCAGGTCAGTGTGCTTTTTGGCTTAAAGCAGTAAGACTGAACATGCAGCACAAATACACAACTATAACCACAAGAAAAGACAACTGCCTCAAGTTTCTTGCCCTTGCACTATATTAATTTTGTTCATTGCACCAGCAAAACTGAAAATTTGCAGAAAGCACAAATCACTAAAGCACAATGAAAGCACAAATCACTAAAAATATTTGTTTATTGCTGTGCATACATGTGAATGCCACCTATGACTTTGTAGTGGCTATCATAGCAGTGCAATATGCATACGAAGGCTGCGTCAATCGGTGACGCAAACATGAATGGCACTGTGATGCCATTGCCCCCCCCCCCAACACACGCACATGCAAGTGCACGCATGCATGCACGCACATACACAAAAAAAGAGAGTGGAAAAAATATCGGCTGTGTTGACGAAGGGAAGCAGTATAGCATGCTGCTGTCTGCTCTGATATCTATAACTAGCAAAAATAAATAAATTAATGCATTTGTCCAACATTTAACAGTTCCTGTAGTACCATAGAATAAAGATGAAAGAAGAGACAAACAAATGGCAATGCTGCTTAGTTATTTTGTGCTGCAGAAACGATACTGAAATTCAACTTGCTCAACCTTCCATTTCAGCTACAATAGTGATGCATAGTTGTGCCAATGATGCAATACACAACATATTACATAAATAAATGCAAAATGTGCGGCTAGTAACATGGGCTGCCATTCTGAAGCATGGGAAGTCATGGATACCACTGAGAGACGAAACGCCATCGTGCTGAACAGAGGTTTAGCATTTACCCTCAGCAGTAACTCAAACAATGAAGGTACAAATACTTCTAACAAAACGAGCATTCCCATGGCCAAGCATTCACAGTATTGGGGTTAGGTCAAAATAGTTCAGAGGCCTCTACCCCATTGGCATCACTGTCAGAGGACAATTCAGGCTATTGTTTTTAATGACATCACACTACTTGGTAGCACTCTTGAGAAGTTATCTTCCTTAACTCCAAGCAAGTTCTCTATGTGAGAAAGTTTTAAGTCCCAGTTTGGTCCATTTTGAGCAGGGCTGGGCAAAGATACTTTGCAATTGTATTATGATATAAGATACTCTGGCAACAAGTATTTGAGATACATATACAAGATACTACTGTAATTATTCTATCTAATATGATACTTTCCAATTGTATCTTAAGATACTTTGATACATTTGCAAATTTCTTATTGTAGATCTACATAATGTAGCAGCAAACTTGTATGCACAAAAATGTATGCTTGGAAATTTCTGAACTCTGACCAACCTTCTTTCATTTGAATGATGTCTGTTAGTATCTCAAAATTGTTGTCTTCCTTGCTTAAAGTATAATATTTTCTTTCCGAAACAATTTATTTGGGCTACTTTAGCTGCTTAACATGAAAGCTCTTTATACGCTGCACTGTCAGCGGTTCTTGGTTGTCACGTTTGTAATTGTTGGGAGTCAAGTCGCTGCCATGCTTGCCGACCAGCTAGCGGGTTGCCATCTAACAACAGACGCCAATAAAAAAACTCCACAGCAGTATTTGCACCTGTGTACGATGACGCAAACACCGCTGTGGAGTTTTACTTTGTTCATAGACGTATTACCGTTTACGCATGTAACGTAGCCCAAAAAATTTGTTTTGGTGCTTGCAAGCAACAATCAAGTACACAAAAGAGCCACCTTATGTACAAGGTGGTTTTACGTGCCAAAACCACAATCTGATTATGAAGCACGCCATAGTGGGGGAGTCCGGAAATTTGAACCACCTGGGGTTCTTTAACAGGGACCAAAATTTAAGTACATGGGTGTTTTCGCATTTCGCCCCCATCGAAATGCGGCCACCGTGGCCAGGATGCGATCTCGCGACGTCATGCTTAGCAGCCCAACACCATAGCCACTAAGCAACCATGGTGGGTAACCAAGGGACTACGAAAACAAAAGGTCGGCTGCGCACAAACGCTTTCGTCAAGATGGCGCGAGTGCCACCATGTGACTCTACTCTACCAATAGGGACGCGCAGACCTCATCACCTGCTCTCGCTGGAGGGCTCTGGCAGAAAGATAAAAGAATGTCACTGACTTTAGTTTTATTCACGTGGCTTAGTGGCAGAAGTATCAGCTTGAGAAGCGGAGTTCAGCCAACATTCACAGTTTCACACAGTGATGTTCTGATAGCAGTATCTTGAATCTTAAGATACAAGATAGATCCTCAAGACACACGAGACACTCAAGTGAATTTCAACTTTGGGTTAATGTTCTTGGGGTCCAGAGCTCAGGTTTACGAAATGCAGAAAGAGGAGATTGCTGGCGACTACATTGGAACTGGCATGAACTTCTGTGAGTCATAGATCAATAACACACATTTTTTGTTAGTACCATTGTATATTTGTTGACCATGCTAACATTTAGTACAACTGATATCATATAGAAAGTGTATTTACAACATATTTTAGCTGTAACGCTTTAAAAAGATGTGATAATGAACAAGTCACAAGCAACAGTTTGCCGACCAACAACTTCATGTGAAATGTGGCCTTGGGTTGTGGTGTACGATTCTTGTGGTGTATAATTTGGACCCTAGATGATAACTCAACTGTACACCATGAAGTGAATTGGAAACCATGTGAAGAGCCCCAATGTAGAGGGATGCGGATGAGAGCCTGCACTTGTATGCGTTATAATGAAATAGTGAGCTGGCATCTTTTTTCACATGCAGAAATGGCACTCCCGCCTCGAATGTTGGCTGCCTGAGTGCACTCAAGAGAGCCTTCGCTCAAGCAAAGAGTGATGTGTCAGGTACTCTGCATACAGGTGTCTTTTTTTTTTTTTTTTTATTGCGATAAATACTTGCCCTTAAGGCATAATTCTTGGTGCGTATATGTGTATTATATGTGTGCTGTGAGGCCTGTGTCGTGTATGAATTGAAGCAGTGTTCTTGTCCACCTCCATTTTTGGCAACGTTAACAAGCTAGGCCAACACAACATAGCTGAGCCAACCCAAAAGATTTGAGAAGATCGGGTAGCACCTACTGTAATCAATATGACCAGCACCTTGTTCATGAATGGCATGTACAAAGGTGAGTATAAAATTATCTACACCACTGTTCTCGAAAAAATTATGTTCATCACACTGTCTCATCAGCACTTTCTATGTGAGATCATTGTCTCTCCAGTCTCTTTTGTGCAAGTTTGGATTTGCTGCTCTGGTTCAGTTCTGACTACTGCACAAAGCCCAATGTATTATTTTTTATATGCCAAGTTTATACCTGAAAATACTAATTTAAGTGTGTAAAACTTAATGAAAAACCAATAGTATTGTTTTTGACATGCTGGAGTGAAGCTTCAGTTGTAGATAGCTCAGGAAACAAAATACTACTCCATTAATTACTGTAAAAATTAATTTTTAACTCAAATAGGATTTCACTGCTTTAAAGGGACACTAAAGGCAAATATTAAGTCAAGCTAAAGTGACAGATTAGTGCTTGAGAATCTCTAAGGCGTCAATATTATCGCGAACAGAGCCTTAATAATCGAGAAGTTGAGGTAAATGCAGGACATGATTAGACTCCCCGAGGACATTCAAAAAATTAAAATTAAATTATGGGGTTTTACATGCCAAAACCACTTTCTGATTATGAGGCACACCGTAGTGGAGGACTCCGGAAATTTCGACCACCTGGGGTTCTTTAACGTGCACCTAAATCTAAGCACCCCGGGTGTTTTCGCATTTCGCCCCCATCGAAATGTGGCCGCCGTGGCCGGGATTCCATCCCGCGACCTCGTGCTCAGCATCCCAACACCATAGCCACTGGGCAACCACGGCAGGTCCGGGACATTCAAGTACTTGCGCGATGACGAAAGCGCTCCTCAGTTAAATTTTGTCACTAGTACTTAACCACTCGTTGCACAAAACATCCTTGCATTGTATTATAAGACGAAATAAAATCCTACTTGTCCAGTTATATGTTACTTTTAGAAAAAAGAACTCATCGAAATAACCCTGCAAACGATGCAGTCGGTCGGAAGGTTTCGTTTTCGCTCGACTTCGGGCAGCCCACGCTTTCGTGTTTAAGTAGTTATCGTGTGGTGGTGCACTGGTTTTGCTGGCTCACGAAACTCACCCGAACTGCAAGCAGTGAAAAATTCAACTTCCATGTGATGAAGCAGGATGCCCGAATGGTCTACGCCACTTGACCAAAGAGCAGCTGCAGCGGCGAATCTGCCACTCTGTCTTTGCTCTGTACCACCGTCCGTCGGGTGCAGTTTTACTCGCCAATGGCAGCAAAGGGTGGCGATGGTGTATGCAACGTCACCACTCCCCCGGTTCGGTGGCAGGAGATTTGAACTTCCAAATAGGTATTCGGACCCTTCAGATGCAATTTCCTCGTAAACTAAGCCTTTTCTTGTCACGAAACAAGCGTTGCGAGGTTTCTGGAATCGTATTTAAACAGTCCATGTAGACTTCGGATTTACCTTTAGTGTCTCTTTAAGTTAAGCTAAGCACTGATGTATGCTAGAGGGTTTCCTTTTTCGAGAAGCCCACATCAAAGGTTTTCACCTCTATTTCAGCAAAAATAATGTTCATGCTACAAAAAAAGGTAGAGGCAGAAATTGCACAGAGCATGAGAATAACATCTACTGTTATCGTTCATGTACCACTCTACCTTTTGCGGACAACGAAAATTATGGCACTCTTAGTTCTCTTTTCCAGCACAAAGATGAGACAACGGAATGGGTTATTAGTGAGAATGGTCTGTCTTGCCTTGTCCTGTACTGTTGTTTTGCCCTTGTGCTGCAAAACAGCACTATGTGAAACCAACTAGCCCAACAGTACATTCTAGCAAACCACAATACCCACATAACAATCACTGATACAGCGAAGAATGTTACAGGTAAACCAAGATGCTATGAAAATAATACAAATATCCCACGAATATCTTGTATAAGTAGAGATAATTTATTCATGTATTACATACAAAGCAAATCTAAAATGCAAAAAAGGGGAGGACTGAGAATATACCCTACTGCCAGACAGAATTTTCTATATAATAACACCCTTATTCAAAACTACAAGTAGTCAACCTCTCCTGGCAGGCCAGAATATGCCAACAGAAATATTGCACCAAGCGAACTATGCTACAAGATTCTAATACGAGAAATCGAGCAACATTATGCAAGAAGTCTCTAATTATGTACACTGGAATATTGAATGTTTTAGTCCTTGAATCCATCATGTATACTGAGGCTTAACCTACATTCATAAAAAAAAATTGGCATTGCCTGCATCTTATAAGCAACACTAAAGTCCTCCCCAGTTACCTGCCTTAGGCGTATCATACGTATTTGGAGGTGAACACCTCTCTGATAAAGAGTGATTGCTACCAACATGCAAGTTTTTCCATCAATAAGCTAAGTGGGCCTGGGTAAAATGTGATTTGACCCTCCCACATTAAGCATCACTGTTTAAAAAAATTCCAAGACGTCAGGTACGTTCAAGGAGCTGCTTCTGGTTTGCTTCTACAAAGGCTGAGCATACATTGTAAAGTGCACCATACGAACGTTTGAGCAGATAAAGTAAAATTTGTGAAACTTACACAATGCTGTTTTGATGTAAAAAAACACTGTGCCTAAAATGAAAAAAATCTTGGCCAGATGTTTAGGGGGCTTAATTGGTTAAGAGCAAACCACAAAGCAGTCTACTGTTGAAGTGAAAGAACGAGCATGGGACATCGGAAAATTTCCTGTTGGGGCAAGTTTCGAAGTGCCCAGCTTTACAAAACATTATTTGCAATAGTATGTCATGTTGGGTCCTTTCTACACCCTGTGCCGTGTATGGAGATTGGTTCTACTGGCATCAATAGCTAGCATATCCACAGTGTGCACAGACTGCATGTGTGTTCCTTTAACAGTGGACCACACTGTACACAGTCAGGGTCACCACCTGGCCGGCTTTCCATCAGTGCTGCCAATTTTCCCCTCACAGTGCTAGTTACCAGTTTGACCCACACACTGGCATGCCATTTGCCTATTTTTCCAGTTCTCCCAAAATCAGTATGTTATATGCTGCCCCCCCCCCCTTCCATTGCAAGCGCTCATTCATTCTTAATTCCTTAACTTTTCACTGTAGCAAAAGTGTTGCACTGTTCAAAGTTGTGAGCCTGAATGGTCCATCCTTCCACTTTCTTTTTCTTCTGAGCATGCTTCTCTTTATTATATCTTAACAGCCGGCGACCGCCTATTTGTGCTTACCATGTCAGCTGGAACGACCAGTTTGTGCCAAATGAGCATAATACTTATAATTCTTCGTTTCCTGCCTACCCCCTCTCCCCACACAACCCTGAACTATGACTTTACCCACTGTTCTTCTAAAATATTTAAACCAATACCAAATTTTATATAAAGCCTTCAATATATTTCAAGCATGTGAAGATTGCACTCAGCATATTGTCACTACATCTCATTCTCATTTTGTTTGTATTCTTGCATACAATACTGCTTACAAAAAGCATGTCTCCCATTCTTTCCAGGTGATGGTACTTTTTTCTTGACAGCGGTGGCAATTCTATCCACTGCTTGTGATCATACAATCCTGAAGATAACGTAGGCAGAGCGCCACTCGGACCACCAACCACGTGAAGAAAGAAAAAGAATTGAATAGAATTGCGACATTATCCGGGCCCAGTATGCTATGCTGAAAATTACAACCAAACACAAGAAACAGGTCACGTAATCAACAAGATAAAACACTAAACAAAGTTTAAGGTGCGACAACTGTAACGGTTTTGTGTAATAGCATCTACAGTTGGATCTTACCTGTGCTCCTGCCAAATGCAGCCAGGCACTGTCCCCACTGAAGTCTCTCTTTGCACTGTGATATGCCTGGTAGGCAAACTCGTACAACTGGAACAGAAAAGCCAGATCCCCAAGGCGACGCACCTGCAATTCTGGTGCATCTTGGCCATACCTGCAGTCCAGACAAGGCCAGCAGCAAACAAGCACTAAGCCAAAGCTTCCTTATGCTGTGAAATAAACAGACACAAGTGTCCCTCAGTTTCTCAAAAACAAAATAAAGGGAGAAAGGGAGATAACAGGAGGAGGCAGAAAAGCATTCTGAGAATATTTGGCACTTAATGCCACTCTTTTAAATGAAATAGTTGCTTTTAAGCATACAGTCAAACATGAAGTATGGTGCAAGCTGAAATAAAAACAATGCCGGAACACGGAACAATTTTTGTCAGACGGACAGGGAGGTGGTTAGGCCTAAATACCACCACTTCATTTAAAGTTGCAACCAAAGTTGTCGCTTGGTATGGAGTCAACATGGTATCAACCATATTCAAAGCCGCCACGTTTGTGGCATAGTGTATGCAGATGAGACCCAAAAAATTGAGAGGCACAACATCTGCAGTCTTAAAATTTCAGTTGCCGTTAACATTGGTTCTAGTGGTAGGTGGCAGTGCAGTGGGGGAAGTATGAATAATCGTGCAGGTACAAAAAACAAAGTGTCTGAAAAACCAGGCAGTAACTATGTTTACAATTTTTTGTTACCAAAATACACATCTTTAGTCACTTATAAACAAAAATTTGTTTTGCTATAACTGATACTATGTCAGACCCCGCAGCTTTGGTTTCAGAAAAATAATTTCCTGAAATAAAGCATGACCAACCAAATTTTATATTTACTTGGTATATACAATCATTCATAATATCCATCTTCATTATACTGAGGTTTCATTGTATATTACATCTTAATTTTGTTACACATATGTCGTCACTTTGCCTTCTGAAAGTACATCGCATCTTATTTTTATGACTGCGGCAGAGAGAACATAGCGTAGTAAGGCCACATCAGAATGCAACAAATGTCTGCACTCATACATCTAACAAAGGATCCCATATCTCACACATACCATTCATGTCAGGTGACATTGGTTCTTACTCTTTTTTTCACACCTTCCACTCAAAGGTAAAAAAAATCACAAAATGCAAATTTCTTTTGTGCTTCAGTAGGGCTTCAAGTTCACATGCACACAATATAAATAAATACACGCTACCTTCAGGGTCAACTGTTTGTTATTCATGAGAGCTTAAATATGTACTCTAGGCAAAGAAGGCAAGGGCCTTACACAACGGAGTTGACTGATGCATGCGGCCCCTGAGGATTTGTCTTACTTCCAGCAAATAACTTCTTCATGCTCATAAGTGATCTATGGATCCCTTTCTTGTTCGTCACCTTCAAAAAATAAACAAAGCAAGGTTTAACACTTTTCATAAAAGTTCAAGTCAAAAGCGAAAGGTACCTTCTGCACACACCCTGTCATGAAACAAAAAAGAAAGTTATGTAAGCAAATGCACTATGGCTTAGTTGGACATTAGGTTTCTAAATTTAAGCAATGACATTTTAAAAGTGATATATGCTAGCCACAGGAGCCATATCCTGACGACACCATTGTTAGTGCCTCAATGAAAAGAGACAAGTGGCTAAAACAACAATAGTACTCTCTTTTTGACAATCGCGTCTTTTTCCACATACTATATGACATCTAAACAATTCATCACAGTAAATTACATAAAGGTGCTAGTCAGAGCAACAATTCGCAACATAAATAGCACAGTTTTTACCAGAAAATTTTATACTGTGGTTAATTATGCAGCATGTCTTGTAATCATACGTATTTAGCCCAAACGCTCACCAGCAACTGAGATGTGGGTGCAAGAAACTATCATGAATTAATTCCTCTGTGAGAATAAAGCAACACTGGGTACCGTTGTGAGCAAAACTAATTGACCATAGAGAGTGCGTGACAAATTGCTTCATTGCGCCACCCGACGCCTCAGCACTGGTCTGGCCTGGTGTTGGGGTTCGCATCGTCTGCATGTGCATCCCATATTACACGTCACCACTATGGTTCATTCTGTCTGATGCTCTCTGCTAACATTTGGCGGTTTTTATGTGAGCCATCGCTGCTGACAAGTATGACTCAGTGGTACCTCACACAAGCGGTCGTGTTATGTCACCGCTTCTGCGCCCCCAATATCTCCCGACGGAACTCTCGCTGAGCCACACTTGGAAGATGACAGCAGTTGGCACAGAACTGAGAAAGTGATTGGCTAAAGCAACGGTCATGCCTGCGAGCAATATGAGATAGACATGCACACTGCATGGGTCTTGATGCTATGTGAAAAGTGCCAAGGCAGTAGGCGGTGCAATGGTGCAATTCGGTGCAAGCTTGCAGGGGTCTGTTACTTTTTGCTTACAACAGCAATTGTAATTAGGCCCTTTTTTTTTCTTGAATTTACTTTAAGTATAAACATACACATCACACAGGTACAGAATAGTCATAATTATTTATTATTTGTTAATTAAAAACACCATTCACGATAACGACATTTTTACGAGTGCATCGATTTTCAGGTTTTATTACTGTGATAGACAACAGCGTAGAGGAGGCGGAGTGCTCATCGCAATAAAGAAAGAACTCACTGTCACACCTATCATTATTGATTCTTTTCTCAAATTTGCTTGGATTTCCTTGAAGGGTGCTGCATTTAGTGTGGTCATTGGTGTTTTTTACCATCCACCGGCCATGTCTGGTATGTTTTCTGATGAGTATCATCAAGTGCTGGATGAGGTGTGCTTGCTTTTTCCTAATTCAGTAATTATAATATTTGTAGATTTCAGTTTTCCAAATATTGATTGGTCGATGCTCTCCATATCGTCCACAGATGCAGCCACACATTCTTTTCTCAGCACTTGACTTTTCATTACCACAACTAACTAGTCAACCAACAAGATCCACTGAAACTTCTACTAATATACTAGACAGTCTTAATTGACAATCCTAATATACTTTCCAACATAACTCGTGAAGAAGGCATAGCTGACCATGATGTTATCACTGGATGCATCAACTTTTGTGCCAAAAAGAAAAGCAGATGTTATAGTAAAGCCAATTCTCCTGCAGTTAACACTAAATTAACAGCCTTTTCAGATCAATGTCTGCATGAGCTTCATTCGGACTCCACTGAAGAAAACTGGGTCCTTTTCAAAGCCACCTTCAGTCATCTCATCGACAATTTAATTCCTATGTTATCCATTTCCTGCAAAAGCAGTTCTCCTTGGTTTACCAACAAGGTTCAGCGGCTTAATTACAAAAAGAAGAGACTGTACAGGCAGGCCAAACTAATTGGTCTCGTGAGTGCACACATTAAATACAAAGTGTGTGAAAAGGCTTACAAGGCATTGCTTATATCCACTCGCCATAACTTTTTTCTCACGACTTACCATCCATGCTAAAAAATAATACTTGTCAGTTTTGGCGTGTAGCGAACCCTGGTATCCGTGCTGACATCAGTCTTACTGATTCTTGTGACATTTCTATCCCCAATTCAGATTGCGCTCAGCTTCTTAATGATACATTTGTAACAACTTTCGCTCATGAAAATTTTAACTCATTGCCTATATTAAGGGAATTAGTGGGAATCACTACGCAACGAGGCAGTCATCAGTGAGTCTGGTGTTTTATCTCTACTAACCAATCTTAAAAAGCCATCCAGTGCCGATGATCTAGGCTTCAATATAATAAAGTTTTAATTGCATTAAACAGGCCACAAACTCCAACCACCTACTTCCTTGATAACAACGCTGTAGAAATCGCCACAACTTACAAGTACCTTGGTAATAATCTTCAGTCAAAATTATCATGGAATAATCATATTAACCTTAAACTTGCCTTCACTAACCGTACTCTCATACTTCTTAAACATAACTTCAAAGAAGCCCCCATGCATATAAAAAACTAGTATACACCACATTAATCCATCCCAAACTGGAATGCGCTCCTGCTATTAGGGATCCTGAACAAACTTATATCATCAGTAACATCGAAGCCTTGCAAAACCATGCTGTGCTATTTATTTTTTCCGATTATTCACGCTACACCAGCGTCACCTCATAAAAGAATAAAGCTGAGTTGGACAACTTATCATTTCGCTATAAAATTTCCCACCTATCCCTTTTCCATAAGCTTTATCATCATTCTTCACTTCATGATGATTCCTTTCAGTCCCCACCAGTTATCTTACCACGTCGTGATCACCCATATAAAGTCAAATGCATTAACTGCCAGTCAGCCCATTATGCATATTCATTTTTACCACACACAACTGAATGGAACGCCTTACCATCAGACATTTCCACGGAACACGTCTTAACTAAATTTCAAGATTTAATTCACTCACGACTTGCCACCTAACCTTATTATAATTATTTTGGGACCTTACAGTGTTTCATTTTCTTTTCTTTTTTTCTTTTCTCTCTTACGATGTATGTTGCTGTTTGCTTTTCATTGCAGTTACCTTATATTCTCCTAATATGAACTTATGTTTCCTGTGCAATGTTTGTGATTCATCTTGTATATTACCTAAGTTTCCACTCTATTATTTTGTGCTTTTTTTGTATTAGTACGATGTATAAGTATAATCTGTGACCAATGCCTGCCCCCCCCCCCATATAATACCCTCGTAATGAGGGCCTTTGGGGGTACCTTGAATAAATAAATCTTAGACATAACAGACGATATGCAAAAGTCCATAAGCAGGCTTTCCCAGAGAGATAATTTTCCCTAAGCAAGATGGACGCATTCAGGCTAGTAGTACTGTTAAAACTTAGACACGCATTTTAAGGCGAAAGCCTTATATGCCCCACAAAGCAAAAAATCCGGTGTCCTGCATTATCATCCAATGGTACCAAAACCCACATTATCAAGTGATGACGTCACGTTCCCAGCACTGGACCTGCTGCTGCGCGCATTCAGAAATTCCACGGTGAACAGCCACGGCAGCAGCAGCACGCCATGGCCCACACCCAAATAACTGACCTGGCCTACTCCCAAAATTGGATTAAGGTGGATCGAAGTGGATTAAGGTTGATTAAAGTGGATTAACATTCATTAAAATGTATTAAGGTTCATTAAAGTAGATTAAGGTAAAATAATGAGAATTAAGGTGGATTGAAGTGGATTAAGGTTGGTACAAATTAGAGCAAGGTGAATTAAGGTGGAGTCCTCATGCTTTCGCATTCAAATTACATAAGAATATTTAAGCAACTGTCAACTTTTTGAAACCTTGAACGGTATGGGGAATGGGGAATGGCAGGAACGATGTCACTGACACACATGTTGGTACTTCAATTATGATTCTAGCCAGAGGTCCGCCATTTTGGTTGCGTCAAAGAAGGTGTTGGTAAAAGAAGTACTTGCGGGTTTTATATACTGTCTATTACATAATTATTTTAATTAAATTCTGGTGTTTTATGTGCAAAAACCAAAATATGATTATGAGGCACACCATAGTGGAAGGCCCCAGATTATTTTTGGCATCTAGGGGTTCTTAAACGTATGCCTAAATCTATGTACAGTCGAACCCGCTTACAACGATACCAGTTTTAACATTATATCAGTTTTAACAATGAGAAGCTGCTGCACTGTCAACTTTTTGTATGTTTTCCATGGTGAAATAACCCGCTTACTACAATGTCTCGATGCCGCATTATCAGTTATAACGAAGTCTGGCTGCTGGGTGTCCGAGATGAGAGGTAGTGAAATGTGAAATCCTTGAAAAGAAAAAAAGAAAAAGAGAAGTTCGAGCCGCTGCACGATGGGCCACTGCTCCAACAGCCGCCGCACGCTCATTTTCCAGCCATCTTCGCACGTCTCTCTCTCGTCGCCCTTCCACCCCTCCGAATAAAAATGGGCTACGCCCAGAGCTCTACGTTGCTCCACCCTCCGAAACACGAATTGACCACGCTAACTGTGCTGCTCGCAGATTGCTCGCGTGTTGCTCACTGGCTCCTCGTTCAGCGCAGTTCCGCAAACACCTTAATGGCCCGCGTTCGTCTTTGTTGGTTGCATAGAAATCGTTCCTGGCCACACGGTTTCTCAGCCTCATTTGACCAACAGTTGGTTTGACTCGCCGCCGAAACGGAAGATGGCTGATCTGCCCGCTGATCATCAACAATGCACGACGTTGCCAGTGAAAAGAAAGCACCTGTCTAGATTTGGAAGCCAAGTGCTTCTGACCAATGAGGCGATCGTCACGATGATGATGAACATGCTTGTATCAGATAGCAACAGCGATGATGGCAGCAATGACGTGGCAGGACAGGCTGCCTCAACATTGTCCTCACAGGAGGCCCGGCAGATGATTAAGTCCCTCCAGGGCTTTGTTTTCGAGAGGAACCTTCCGCTGCGCTACGTAGAGCACCTCAGCAAGCATGTAAGGCTGACGAACATAGGGTTTTCTCGTCTAAGCCAGTGGGAAGTACGTGGTGAGATGCTTGTGGCGATCTCACCTCAACGTTTCTTCTGGATTTCTCAAGCTGACAGGCTGCCGCAGCAGGCTTCTCGCAATTTTTACAAGGACCCTTATGGGGCCACCAAAGCGATGCCTCGCCGGCACTCGCATATCGCCTGCCACCCGTGACCCCTTTTTGCAGTTGTTATAGCAGTGCCATTCTTTACCGCTGAGAGCCGTGGCCTGTTAGACGCAATCTGAGCACCCAGGAAGCAATTAAACGAGTAAACACAATCAGCAGCCGGATGGAGGAAGGTGCTGGGGAGGGGCACTGGCCTCCCCGCCATTCCAGTTTTCTCACATCAGATCAGCCATCCCCCTATTTTGATTTTTTCATGCAACGAGATTATAACAATTATAGGTTATAACAATGGAATTTTCGTGGCACTTGAATGTTGCTATATGTGGGTTCGACTGTACATGATCATTTTTTGTATTTTGCCATCATCAGAATGCAGCCGCCGCTGCTGGGATTGAACACGAAACGTCGAGCTCAGGAGCACAACACGATACTTACTAAGCTATCGCGATGGGCCACATATGAATCACAACAAGTACCATCACGCTTAGGGTACCACCCTTGCTGAGAAAAAAAAATCAAAGTGAAGTCTTGGTGGCAAAAAATGCATGATACTTTAATAAGTAATTTAGGAAAGTTTAAGGAATAAGGAATGAAATCACATGTGACAGTATCTGCTATGTATGAACAATTAACAGAGTGCAATGTGACAAATTTAGGGAGAACTGGAAAATTGGTAAGCATGTGATGGTCAAACCAGAAGCTGACCCCATTAGGAAAAAGCTGCTGTATCAGGGGAAAGCCAGCCAAGTGGCAACCCTAATCATGCTTTGTCTTGCCCACCTGTGTATGCAAGACAAAAGTCGTCCTGAATAACTTCTCGCTGGCACTGAAAACATAATAAAGTAAAGCTCCACTACAGTAACTGTGGATGTAGTCAAGTTCCAAAGATAGTATTCGAAACTATCAGTTCTAAATGGAATTCTCCAATTTTTATGACCAGGAGCCTGGGTTTAGCAAATAGCCAAACCCAAGAAACTTTCCATGAAGAGACAGACCCCCTTGGAACAATTACGTGGATTAAATTTGAGGTCTGCCTGTTAGGCTACTCATGTGGCCAACATATATGGTGGTCTTCAAGAGAACTTTCTGGCTAGCTGTCATCACTAGCTAAGCTAATGATAAGCACTACTATATTAGCCTCCAACATGCACCCACAAACAGGGCAGTTTCGTTGCTACCCCATGCAAATTGGCTGACGTAAAAGAACACATAAACCTGATGTGGTAATCATTCAAACCAAAAGCCAGAAGGGTCGGGGTTGCCCTGACCCAGGGTCCATGCAGTCTTCACGCTGGAACCACTGTGGTGGATGAACAGGGAAACATCACTAATAGTAATGTGGAGTTGTACTATCTACCTTGTCATTTTCTTTAAAGTGAAGCTTTCTTTGCCTCTTCCCTGGAGTTTGCCATTTGTTGTCGTTTCCTTGCCAGATAAATTTGTGAATATATATAGACAACTTGGGCCACTAAGTGTGTGCCCGAATAGACAACTGCAGCACTTGCTTTGTGCAAGTGGGTATGTGCCATTTCGTGTGCACCCATACTTGGCCAACCTTCCAAAACTGATGCGCCACTGCGACATAAAGGGTATGAAGCCTTATATGTATTTAAATATGAATGATACTTCTCTGTGCCCCCATAGACATCTGATCAACATTATTCCTTCAATAAGCATTATATCACCTTCGTCCTCATTATGCAGATAGCTACAGGCCACAAGGCTGTGCTCATGTCATCCGCTACTGCTGCTACCTCTCTAGCTCATACAAGCTTCCTGTCACTTAGATTCCATCACTCCGTTGAATCTGTGCGTTTCTTTTGTTTTCTTTCCATATTTGTCAAAGCTCTGTACCTGCATAAAGTTACAAATAATGTCTCATTCTATTTGTGCTTGAATATCAAATACATTCTCTTAATCACTGCATAGCAACATTGCCATAAGGCTTTGTGCCTTTCATAAAAACTGTTTCTCAAAAACTTTGTTGTTCTGCATGCTGGATGCAGCTACAGTGTTTAAAAGTAGGATGTGCAGTTACAGAGCTCATTTCAACATTGAAAGAAAAAGAGGTAAGGTCCAAGCAGGAAAAGCTGGTGAAAGTTAATCTAGAGCAGTGGTTCTCACATGGGGATGCACTGATCCCAGGGGGTCCACAAAGCCATTCTTGGGGGCTCACGAAACCCATGCCCGCAAGTTAGTTTAGTTAGTTAGTTAGTTAGTTAGTTAGTTAGTTAGTTAGTTAGTTAGTTAGCATGCGTACGTGCAGGAGGGGGGGGGGGAGTAGGGCAAGACCTCTGCAAGCCTTGAGGCATTCTGGTTGGGGACTGCAGAATGTTTTCTCTTTTCCATGAGATGGCTGTAAAGCTTTTGTTGCAGTTTTGTACCACATATGCATGTGTGCATGCTTTTTCCAGGCTTGCATACTTGCAAAGCAAATACAGAAACAGGTTGAATGTGGCTGCAGGTATGCAACTCTACTTAAGCGTGACTGCACAACGTATTGACAAGATGTCTATATTGTGACGTGGCACTCTTGTTTAATCATTCTTTGCCAGGTAGCAATAAAGGCACCTGTTTTATGCTGTATGTTATGATAATTTATCCCCCCCCCCTTACTGCAAGGGGTTTCCCATCACTTCCACCGTGTGTGGGTCCACAAGGGTTCCCCCACACATCCGTGGCTGAGAACCACTGATTTTCAGCAATGTAGTCACTGAAAAAAAAATTAAGAAACATGAAAATAAAAAAATCGGATAAAGATAAAAACCAAGAAATGTATTTCGGGGAATGTAACAACCATAAAAGCTGAACCTTATAAATAATGCACGTCAAAATTTTCACTGATAAGCTGAATAACTGCACCAAAAAACAGCTTATTACAGCTCGTGAAAGCTATGGACAATCACCTGGTCATTGAGAATCCGCATTTGTTCCTCTACATAAGGAACCAAGGCTTGACTGCAAAATTCTTGTATAAAGACGCGGAGGCGAGCTCGATCACTCTGCGCTAGACAGCTGCCCAGTCGACTACCAGGCTTCCTCTGCCACCCCTTTTCTTCCACTAGCTGTGCAAAAAGAGGAAACACAGCATATTAATATTCAGCAGACTCAAAGAGCTCAAAGAACCTGAACATTGATATCTGTGCAAACACAATTTTTGCATTAATGAAGTGATCTCACATCCTCATTTAAAAGGTACCCTCACCAGGCCCCATCAAATATTTGGTTATATACTATAAGTTCTAAAGCACCGTCAAGGGAGTGCTTTACTGCAACAATTTTAAAGCTCTAGTAGCAGCCAACATAGCAGCAATCGAAAAAACTGTGCGAAGAAGACAGCTAGCCTCCCTGCAGCAGAGGCTCTTTCCCGTTGTCTCAACCAGCATCAATCAACAACACTCCTTTTTGTTTATTTTTTCTCCCTTCTTGCTGAGTGATGCATTTGCAGAGGCATTTAAGTGAACTCTGCATTTCATGGGATTTTTAAGTTTGCACTGCTGCTCGTGCTTTGCAGGTGCTATAGAAGTGGTACGTATAAGATGCCATACTGCTGGCGGGGAGTGTAGCTCCTCTAAAAAGCATGCACAGACTTTGTTTCAATTTTCAGCATTTTTCTCAGCACACATACCAGGAGTCCTCCAATACTTTCATTCTGGTCATAAAACTCCTGCGTGATGCTATGAGAGCATTTCATACATCAGCCGCAGTGGACGCACTGCAGTGCTGACACAAGTAGAAGGGCATCAGAGCAGATGCTGAACAAACGGCACATGTGTTCTGTGCTTATGCCGACTTCTGCGCAAGGGTTGATGATCATTATCGGCTTGTGATTATTGTCAGCACAATCTGCAATTTGTTGCACCATTTCTGTACAGTGTTAAAAATTGAAACGTAAACAATTTTGAAACTTGTACAATATATTGTTTCGTTTCCAGGTTCATTTACATTGGCGGCTCAATTGAGACTTCAAAAGGTACACTTGGGACTGCTCCACGGTCAGAAACTGGCTACAGAGCAAATGCACACTGCACTTCCATGTCATTATGCATAAAAGGCGTGCATTGTTGTTGGTAGCTGCTCACATTTCAGTTTTTGCATTGTACATCTCTCTCCATGCAGTGACAGCGGTGCTTCATGATAGAAACAATGCCCAACATTTGTTGTGTGCCTGCTGTGGAGATGGGATTGCATAAGGCTTACCCTATGAGTACCGGTCAAGAAAGGGCACGATGCTCCGCCGCTCCACAACACACAAAGGCACACTACGGCAGGGTTCGTGCACTCTCCAACACAGCGTAGAGAAGCCTCCGGAATCAGAACGTCAACAAACACGGGTTTATTAACCCAAGGTACAACACAGTGTGGCAGTCACGGTGCTTACAGGCAAAGGCTCATCGCAAGACCCATCGAGCACGCGTGCCCGCTGCACTAGGGCTAACTGGGTAGTGATCCACCAAGCAAAAGAACGAGAAGCCGTGGAAGCAGAGGTCTCATGTAGCCAACTCATTACAGGTCTGTGAGCATCTGCCTCGGCAACGAAGCACTCAGCGGAAGAAAGTTCAGGGAGAGAGAGCTTCCGGGGGCCAGCACTCATGCAGCCAATCAGGGCCTCTCTCGGGGATGTGTACTCACATAGGGACTTGACACTGGGAGGGAGGCACACAGTTTGCACAGGAAATTGGCCCCGGCACGCTAGCCGTGTCTGCCATGTTGCCACTGGGGCAGCAGTTCCCAGAGATTGAGCTGAGAACCATGCGTGAGCTGAGGAATGATGTACAGGAATGCACCTCAATTCCTACACTGGGTGTCTGTTAGGTTGTTAGTGCTCCAATAAAACAGAATCCTTGTTTTAAAATGTTTCCCTACTCGCACAGACCTACAAGACAAGTGGCAGAGATCCGTTCCATGGCAAGAGGCTCGCGGCTTCACATTTGACTCTACGCTCGTTCACATGTGTTAATAATATTTTGATTCGTTATTCATGCAGACGTGTGCACAGTGAATGGAAATTTTGTGTCACTGCAATGTGAGCGATCTACGTTCAAAGCAGACATCATTACAAGAATTTTTGAAGGCCTGCCGGTTTGCTTACACTTGCTTACATGTATAAGTCTAAAGAACAGCCACATCCAGTGACACGGTATTGTGCAATTACAATACATGCGTTAACGCAAAAGTGGAAAGCTGCCCGAATGCCAATTTAAATGGCACTTCAGATAGCCATTATGTATATGCAACTGCACTTTTTTCCTCGACTTACGCAAGTTCCCAAACTTTTCTGGCAGACACATTAGAAGTTAGCAGAGTATAGAATAGTGGTTCTCCAATTGTGATATCTAAACACAGCAAACCCTCCCCCTCTGAATTTCTTGAGACGGTTGTAGGTGGTTCGGGAGGATCAGTCTGAAGTCACACCTGTGATGGGCTTTGATGAAAGACCAACTGAGGAAAGGGAGAAAAAATGAGAGGGAAAGACAGGGAGTTAAGCAAGTGCAAGGTCTGGCTGGTTACCCTGCAGTGGAGCAAGGGATACTGCAGTCATACGCTCACTTTCATTGAGCATTGAAACCCAGGTCCCTTGAAATGCAGATGCTAAATTGGCACCTGTGTGCAAGGTCACGAACATAATTAAAATAAATAGTTCACATAAAATAAAGGAAGAGAACAATTTTTGAAGAGTCATGCAATTGATAAGTTTAAAGCCCTCAGTGCTGACAATAGTGTGGACCAATATCCCAAAATTACTTCCTCTAAGAATTCAAAACTGCCGTTTCTCTAGCATGCTCCCCAACTTTTTTTTTTTTTTTACACTAATGAGGGCACTAAAAAAGGAGATGCCTGATTGATTGTCTGCTCATAGCCAGATGTCACAAGACGGTTTTTCAGCCATTCCAATATGGAATGAATATGCATTTGCAATGCGAGATGTTTGGCAAGTCAACTGCAATAACTCATCGCAAGATACATTCTTAAAACTGGTCCAGATCAGACATAAAACAAGAAACACAGTCAGCTGACACTGAAGAATAAAACTTCATCGTCTGCCAATTGGTTCATTATGAAAATGAAAAAAAAATTAGTTGTTTGGTTTGTTAAATACCAAAACAAAAAAGATTTGCTACCTCTATTCTTTTTTTCCTTTGTTCCAGAAACTTTGTTCCTAACATGCAACAGCACTTTTCTAAGCAATGGCACACTGTAACTGACATAAAAAGGTTTCACTTCTAGTTGCTGCAAATATAACATCTTCCAGCTGTTTTGGTCCTAGCTTAGCTATGGTTTCCAAGTGTACCATTGTGCACTGGAACGTAGTCAAGGGATCCTTGCAATATCCTGCGAAACCATAAAGGAGTCCGTGAAGGTTAAAAGATTTACAACCACTAGTCTAGAGCAGTAAAACTACCGTAGTCTTTTAAACCCTTTGTTTCCAACTATACTACACCACTAATGGAACACTAAGGACAATTTCATACTTTGTTTAACTGCTTCTAGAGTCTCTACACCAAGTTCAATGGGTATTAGAATCATTTAAAGACATATTTTACTATTTTTCTTAGAAACTGTTCTGGGAAAAAGAATGACATTTGTATCTCTTGCACATCCATTGGTGCATGGTGCTTCAGCTTGGCTCAGCTACATGACATGAGGACTTGGCCAGCTAATGTTGCTAAAAATAGCCATAAACGAGAGGGCACTCGCATGCAAATAAAGGGTTGCAATTTCACATTTGAGTCACTAAACACCAGATTCTGATACACACTTGGAAGATGGGTTGTCCATTATACAAATACTGCTTCTGGTAAACAATGGAGGCCGGCATCAGAGATTCCAGCATGTATAAATACAGGCTACTATGAATGTACTTCCACACTGCAGTCCCCAGGTTACTGAAACATAGTTTTGAATTCGCCTTCCCTTGCACCACTTGCATTACCACTTGCAACTGGCTTTCTCAAAGTAGACTCCCACTAACTGTTGTTATCCTTGATAAGCGAGCCCATCACCGTTACTGCAACAGGTGTATCACGGGCTATCGACAGGCTCCCGCTTAGCTCCAGTCCTGGACCGGATGGCATCAGTTCTAAACTACTAAAACTAACTTCCCACGTATCAGCATTTATACTGTGTTTAATTTTCCAACAATCACTGGATACCGGCTGTGTTCCAGATGATTGGAAGTCTGGCCATATCATACCTATATTCAAATCTGGTGATCCCTCATGTCCAAGCAATTACCGCCCGATTTCACTGACATCAGTTTGCTGTAAACTCCTTGAGCATATAATTTACTCCCACATTATGAGTCATCTTAATGCAAATAATCTGTTATTCAAAAATCAGCATGGCTTCAGATACAAACGGTCTTGCCAAACACAGTTGTTCGAACTAACCACTGACCTACATGACTCTTTGCACAATTTGCTTTATACTGACGCAATATTTATTGACTTCTCGAAAGCCTTCGATCGTGTTCCCCATAAACGGCTAATCATGAAAATAAACAGCCTTAAGTTAGATGAGAAAACTACCCAGTGGATTAACGAGTTTTTATCTGGTCGCTCTCAGTCGGTAACTATTAATAACAACCAATCTACTTTCTGCCGCGTTAGGTCAGGGGTACCTCAAGGGTCAGTGTTAGGCCCATTATTATTCCTAATATATATTAATGACATAGCTACGAATATAACTTCAACAATACGGCTGTTTGCCGATGATTGTGTAATTTATAGACAGATAACCACCCCTGATGACGTTGCCATATTACAAAAAGATTTAACCACATTAGCTGAATGGTGTCGCGTATGGAAGATGGAAATTAATGCAGAGAAAACTAAGGTCATGACATTTTCTTCCAAGCTAACCTTTCCATCTAACGTATACACTCTATGCAATTGCATACTCGAACGAACCTCTTCCTTTAAATATCTGGGCGTTATTCTTACATCTGACTTAAGCTGGGCCATGCATGTTGAGCATATTACTAACAAGGCAATAAAAAAACTTGGCTTTTTAAAACGCCGTCTGTACCTTGCAAACAGTGACACAAGACTTCGTGCATACATCTCCCTTGTCAGAACAACCCTCGATTACGCCTCAATTATTTGGAACCCTCACACAGCTAACCTTTCTGATTGCATCGAATCAATTCAAAATAAGGCCGCCCGCTTTATTTTGCGCTCCTACTCTCCATATCAAAGTGTGTCAGCATTAAAACAGACCCTTAATCTTCCGGATCTTGACACACGACGGAAATATTTCCGTCTGTCTTTTTTTCACTCCCTTTACTATAGTGGTTCATCTTTTTCATCTGCTCCCATCTTACCCGCCCATTATCTGTCCACCCGCAATGACCATGTATGCAAAGTGGCTCCCATATTTGCTAGGACCAAAAAATTCCAAAATTCCCCTTTCGTGTTATCAGTGAACGAATGGAACGCCCTACCTGAAGATATTGTAACAATCACTGACCCGTCTGCCTTCCAATCAGCCCTGCGCACATTTTTAAATGTATAAAATGTTCAGCTGCCACTTCTTGACTGGCCTGTGTTACATATATGTATAATTTCTAAATTTCCATTTACCCGCACCCACCTGCCACTTGTGCCTTGTTGAAAAGTGCCATGTACAGCAAATATGAATTGTACCATGTACTCTCGCCCAAATTACTTTTCGTTTTTTCCCTTTTTTTTATCTTTCTTTTACAAAGTGTTTCTTCTACTGAAATCTGTGCTTCTTGCCTTCAGTCATTTTTTATTACAATATCATGTGTGAATTGTATCCCCCCCTATGTAATGCCTCTCGGGGCCTTTAGGGTATTGAAAATAAATAAAAATAAATAAATATAGAAACTAAAACAAATATTCGACAAGTTTGAATAGTAAATTCTCCAATTGAATACAAATAAAATAAAAAACAACTATTTGGTTCATATCCAAAATTTCGAATATTCACATACTCCTACAGTACCAGTGCCACATGATCTTCAAAGCAGCCTACTAAGAAATGGGTCACCTGTGGTTCCACAGTGGGAGGTGATGAGTCACCACTGCTTAATAAAGGGTGCTGCACCCCGCACTTCTCCCTTGGTGCCTCCTCAGATGGAATAACTTCTTCACCTTCAATAAACCAAAGAATAATGGCACAGCAAGACAAAGATACAGCCACCTGTCTTGTTAAATTGCTCGTTTACAGTATAAAACATGCAAAGCACACACACATGTACGCACGTGCGTATACACACACACACAGCCATTAAATAGCAGTTCAGTAAACAAAAGGCCTAAAAGATACCAGATAAACAAAAACTACTTGCCATTCAGAAACGTTCAGCTATATTTTTCAGCTAAGAAACAGGAACATTTGAAGTATTTAGCTGCATAATCTCAAGTTTATACTTTAGATACCTGACAAATAACACATTAGCTCTTTTTAGTCTAAATATGTGTGAGCAACCAAGAAGCAACCAAGCAGAGTGCCAATTTTCATTCTTGATGAATGCTTGTGTCTGCAAAGTTATTTCAAAATTTCTAACAAAGAAAAAAACTCCACTTCTGAGAGCAAACAAAATGTACTGCGATGTACAAGATGCCCTTCGCAGGTGATGGGCACCTACGCTTTTTTTCTTTTCACAAGCACTTAATTTTTTTTATTTACAATGGGCCGACAATGGTGCCAATGATATTATGATGCGTAGAGAGCGCTCATTTGTCAACATTCTTTCGGAAAAGTGTTTCAGGTTTATTATACATCAAACAAGGAATCTTAAAGTACACACATTGAAATATGCCTTTTTGCGGTCGTGCATAGCATTACAGTGCTTGCAATACCAGACTACAGCAATTCACAAAGCATATACAAAGTGGCACATCTCATAGCATCTGGCTTTTCAATGTCACGCACAATGTTCCAATGCTTGCAATGCCAAGCTCTAATCCTTGTCTCTTCACTGTTGCAAATAGCTCTTCTACATTTGCAATGCCAAGCACCAGTCCTCCACGAAGCATGTGGGAGTGGTGCATTCCATTAAGCTGTTGCCCCCCCCCCCCCCCCCGCCCACACATATGTAAAATGTTCCTACTATTCCATCATATCGATACATCTGCCATGACACCGTGGTTAGAACAATCAGCTCATAACCAAGTCATGAGCCCAGACCCTGCAGGGGCAAGGTTTTATTTTTCTTATTCTCTCTCAAAACTATTTTTTTTTTTCTTTATTAGCCACAAGATTGACTGAGAAGTGGCAGCACTAGTGTGGAAAGGCAGCTGGCTGCACGCACAGCCACGTACTATTGGCGTCAAAAGAAACATGAACAGCAGAGCGCACAACTGAATGTATAGTGCGCACCGTCTAGTCATCACCATTGACAGGAACGCACATCTGGTTTGACTGCACTGCGCAATGCTGCTCCCCCTATATACTGCGATATTTTCGTTTCTGATCTGGCTCTTTATTTGACAGCGACAAGACATGGCAGCACAGTAATGATGACTGCACAAACTGCACCACTCACACCGTTTCTCGCGATTCATGTGACGCCGATACCACATACGGTTTTGCCAAACTGGGCGATAATACTTGTCCTATACTATGTGATATTTTAGCTTCCACTTCCTTTTATTTTTATTTCTTCGCTTTCGAATAAAAGAGAACCAGAACAGAAACGAAAAGGGAGCATTATTGGGCACTACGGTCAAACTGGATATGCACACCTGTCAATGGTGATGACTGGACAGCATGCACTATACCTTCAGTTAGGCTCTGCACAGTTCACATTTCATTTGACGCCGATAGTATGCCAGTGAGAAAAAGCATATGGGCCAGGGATTATGAGATCAAGCTGAATTTCTCCACTGCATGTGACCGCAACTTGAAATGGAGAACTGCAGTCCAAACTTGGCACTGCAAACTGTCTAGTGCACTCGTCAATTTCAGTTAATGCATGCTAACTGCGAAGAAATTCAGTTTTTTCATAGTCCATATACTTTTGCTCATGGGTGTACCTGGCGATACTTTGCTGTGAGCAGAAAGTAATAGCCGTCCGCAAAACCTGTCCATGGATAACAAAAGAAATTGTACGCTTGGAACAAAAGGCGAAGAAGACTAGAAAACAACATCGGAAGCACCCCTCTGAAGGTAATGTGTGCAAACTTTCAGCACTGCTCACTCGTTCAAGCCAAAGCATTAAAAACGCAAAAGACTACTACCACAATGTCACTATGAAGCAATTTCTCCTTTCGTCCCCTGCAAATTTCTGGTGGCATTTTCTTCAATATCAACAACCGTGCCCAGCCTCTGCATTAATGGTGAAACAGTATCAGATAAATTAAAAGTTGCAGAATCCTTCAACAACTTTTTCTGTTCCGTATTTACAGTTGAAAACGGTGGAAGTCCCATATTTTCGGCCCAGGACAGCACTCCCCCTATTAGTGATGTTATAATAATGGAAGAAGTTGTTCTAAAGCTTTTACTTAAGATTGATACAAAAAAATCTGGCGTCGATGACATACCCAACGAATTTCTTTCCCGGAATGCCAAATGGTGCTCTAAATTCTTATGTGTGATTTTTAATAAGTCGTTTTGTCTATCCGAGTTTCCCCATAATTGGAAATTAATAAACATTGTTCCTGTGCCAAAAGGAGGAGACTTATCACTGGTCTATTCCTATCGAACCATTTCTATACTTTGCACATGTTCCAAACTTCTTGAGCGCATTATCTTTAAACATCTAACAGTTTTTCTTGAGTTTCATGGTTTTCTCAACCCCAAGCAGCATGGGTTTCGTAAATGGCTTTCAACCACCACTCAGCTTTTAGAAACCATTCATGATTTCACAGCTATTCTGGATAAGGAAGGGCAAATTGATATTATCTTTTTAGATTTCGAAAAGGAATTTGACCGGGTACCTCACACCAAACTCATGATAAATGAAACCTATATTTAAAATGAGTCCCTTCTATCTTATATTCAAGCGTACGTTTCTTCAAGACGGCAGACTGTAAACATTGATGGAACACATTCCCTTTCAAAACCTGTGCTATCCGGAATCCCACAGGGATCAGTGTTTGGGCCCTTATATTTCTTAATTTTCATTAATGATATTGCACAGAAATTGCCAGTTAGAATAAATTGTTCACTGACGATTGCCTTTTATATCCCCTTCAGTCACGAATTATGATCGACAGTAGATACATGAGGGTTGCAATGTGGGCTTGTTGGTAAGCATCTGCAAGGGGAGTACGGTAGCGCAATTAAAAGACGGGACGTAGTGGGGAACTCCAGAATAAGTTTCACCTCCTGGGGTTTTTTAACATGCCCCCAATGCACAAGACACAGATGTTTTTGCATTTCACCCCCGTAAAAATGTGGCTGCCATGGCCAGGATTCGATCCCGCAACCTCGCGCTGCTTGCAGTGCGACACCATAGCTGCTAAGCTACCACAGCAGGTAAGCAAATTATATTTAATAATCTGCATATACACCTTAGTGTTATGACACTGCAACCACCATATCACGTTTCTGTGACAGCATGCAATGATAGTTTACCAATATATTCTGGATTTCTAGGCACACAATTTTTTTTTTTCACAGAATCAGTCTTTTTTCTTTTTTTTAAATACTCCACTTTTACAAGCTGTATGTATAGTACACGCAGAGATCTTAGTGAGAAAGACTCAAACTTACCTTGCTGAAACGCATCTTCATCAAGAGAAGAGTTACTTCCTCGAAGTTTATCAGGACACTCCAAATTACTCGTCACCTGCCAATGAAACAACAGCAAAAATTGTATAAGTCGTTCTGTCACTAACACAGAAGGAAAGGGTGAGAGGAACAAGGTAAGTCAATGCTGACCACCTTTACCTAGACCAAGATACTTTTCTCGCATACGCTGACCAACTTTCAAGATGGAGGAGCAGCAAGACAACAGTTCTGTTCCCTCATAGTATAAAAAAGTGCATTAAAAATTCACTAGAGCAGAAAGCAGCAACGGCAACCTTGTGCAACTCAAGGTAAAAATGCTTAAGTGGAGCAAACTGAGAGAAAAAGAACAAGTTCATTTATGGCAGAATTCCCAGTTAGGCTGGTTAGGATCAACTGAAGCAAGCAGAACCCATCTGGAAATTTCACCGTTAGTTCAAATGATTTGTATTTTACATAGGAGGTGAATGACACACTGACAAAGTATCACATTTCATTTTCATAAATATGGTACCTACGCCTGCTTACGAAAAAGCCATATGCTATCGCCAATGATTCGTCAGGCATGACTAAATCAAGCAACTGCTACAGCGACTGCACCAGGCTTTCTTAATGAGAGGGTGAACAGCACATTGCAGGCATCCAAAACTGGTACCACAGGAAGTTCTGGCAACGCACAGTTCTGTTCCCACTGACATAATATCACTCAATACAGTGCCCCAATACAATAGAATATAAAATGACTATCCCTGTAGATGTCCACTAGGTGGTCCTCGGATGTAGCCAGTATGAAAGAGCAGCTTAAAAAATTTCACAGAATGCACACTAAATGTGTTAGCTATGGTTCCCATATATTTTGCAGGCAGAACCTATTCTACTGAAAGCAACCGATGGAGCTTTAGTTCCAAAGGTTTCGTTTCTGCCACATGCAATGTCTTCAGCTTTTTATATAATAGCTATATGTACTATACAGAATACAGCCTTAATGCCTTAACATTCACACATACTTATCACTCAAGCCTGCTTATCTATCAACACTTCCAGCATTTAAACCATTCAACTAAGCAACAAAACAGAGACCGCACCTTATCAGGTGCATCCAAGTGTAAGAAAGGAGACCAAACATCAGGCAGACTCGTAGCACTGGGGTCATTTGCAGGGACAGAGTTCATCTGGAGCAGATGGCATGAGTTGGCACCATAGTTCCTCTTCAAAGCCTGGAAGCTAGCCTCTGCCCTGGAACAAATGCCATTTATACATAGCAGCCCTCAAGTAGACAAATTTTTTTAGGTAACTGTGCCCCACTCCCCCCGTACCACAACACACATACACATAGACAAATAAGACACAGATTTGTGTTACACAAAGACTTGCGTAAAAAAGCCGTGTCAGGTCGCATCTGTAGTTGTCAGAAATAATGTTTCAATTGGAGAATGATGGGATTTTCCACTACATATCAGGGTGGGTTATTTAAATGTCACATGCACAAGAAGATCCAAAGCACAGCCTATCAAACTACATATTCCTCTTGTAAAAGGTAGATTGGGCTATGTGCGCTTTAAAATAATACTAGAGAACAAATGTCAGTGATAGGTACAGCAGGCGTGTTCAACAACAGCTAAGTGTAAAAATGCTCCCCTATGATCAATATTGAAACCCACTGCTAATCAATATCAACCTCAGCAACCTAAATCCCGTGTTTAGTTCTGAGCAAGAATAACTGGAACAAAGGTGTTCGATTCTTGTTAGTTACAACCATATTAAACAAACAGACAATAAGGCCAGAGAAATCATAAGGGAAATGAATCATGTTTAATCAGAACAGATAAGAAATAGAGAAGGAATGAAAATGAACAGAAGGACAACTTGCTGCAAGTGGGAGCCATATCCACACCTTCTACATTAGTCATACGGTTCTTTACCAATTAAGCTATGGTGACATCCATCCTTCTGTCAACTTTCTCAGGCATCTGTGTATGTGTACAGTGCTTAGCGATTGAAATGCGATACTCAGAGTCTGTGGCTGGTGGCACTTTTTGTGCCACTGCTGAGCACTGATTGAGCCCTGAAGCTGATTAAGTGTAGTATACAATAAAGGTGAGAACCTTTGTGATGCATTGTGACTATATTTGGTCACCCAGCGATCACCCAGTGCTCTCGTGCCACAAAAGGCACCGGCCACCATGTGGTCGAAGTATCATGTTTCAATCGCTCTTCACTGCACAATATTGGCACTGGGAGTGTTAGCCAGCGACACCTACAGTCATGTCAGCCGATGTGGAACATTGTTTCAACAGCAGGCATCATGTAATATGTGAACTTAGGAGCAGGAAGTAGCAACTAGACCTCATAGGCTACCTAATGGCATCATGGTTGCCAAACTTGAGGCTCACACTATGCAATGCGCAAGAGGCATACAGGAAACTGGGGGTCTCAACTTTTTGTTAGTTGCAACCATATGAAGCAAACAGACAATGAAGTCAGAGAAAGCATAGAAGTTAACTGTTACATTTAATTTAAATGTTGATATAAAAATGAAAAGGGAAACAAAAGTAGATGAACGACAACTGCCACAGGCAGGAGCTAAGCATAGCACAATTCGCTGCTGCCTACCACGCACAAGCGGGCCTTCTGTGCTGCAAATTTTTTTACCGAAAGGTATAGTATGCTATACGCTCATTTTTCTTTTCGTCACAAGCACCTAGGCCAAATATTTGGTGGACAAGTTATAAAACCTACATTTACATACACTTGAGAATTACTCAGATTTTGCTCTGTGGAATTTTTGAAGTCACACATGTTTTATTGTGTGAAAATTTTTGAAGCGCTCCGGCATGGGCTATCGTCCTCTGGTGAATCCGAGTCACACCCTACTATCAGATTACCCTTCTCCAAGAAAGGCTCAGAACAATTGCTGTCATCACAAGGCTTGTCATCGCTTTCACTGTCGAAGAGAATATCTAATTTCTCACACTCGGAAAGAGCACGACGGCCACGAGACGCATATATTCTGCCACTCGAGGCGATCAAATAATCCAAAAGCATAGAAAAGCTTGTTCCAGTAACACAGGTAACTAATGTCATACAGCAGTAACATATATAACCATGCTCAAATAAACCGACACATTCTGCCATCCATCAATAGCTTTGAGAAATACAAATTACAGCTGCCCGGCAATTCACTGGCTTTGACAATATTGCCACTGCAGGGGCACCCGGTGGTTCACCGGCTCTGGCAGCGAATGGAAGCTACATAGACTTTTGGTATGGCAATTTATTACAGCTGCAACAGAAAGCACCTAAGACTTCCCAGTCTATGTGCTACAAATCACAAAAAAAGACACTGTTGTGAACCATGTCAGTTTACAAAGTGGCAATTTAGATTATGCATAACTAAGCAAGGTGTCACATGTGATAACCGGAAGCTATGGCAGACATGAGAAGTGGTCAGTGACCTCACATAAGGTATGAGGACACTCTTGAAATATCAAATTTCTTGGAAAATTTGCATTGCTAACTTTTATATTTTTATGCAATCCCACACACTACTCCACCTACCACAACAAGAACCATGTATCTACCTTGTGCCATTCAAAAGTTACAGGATGAATTGTAGCATACACTGTACTTGGCGAAACCGAAACTGATAAATTTTGCTTTCACTTTTTATTTTACTTTCTTTTTTTGTAACAATAATATGCAACTATTATTTTTTGCACACATCAATAATATGTTGTAAAAAATGTAAGATTTTACAATATTTTGCTAATGTTATGATTAAAGAGCCCCTCTCCTCACCAGGTCTGGCCATTTTGAGCTGACAAGCGCAGAGTTGTGCTGTGCTGCGACGTCACTCATAGTGACCCACGACTTCGAAAATTATTCAAAACAACATCTGTTATTTGTGTAATCTGTTGCTTCAATAGATTAATCAAATTTCGAGAAATAATAACACACACAAACCGAATGTCTGCGTGTTTCTTGTTTTACTTCGCACGGCAGCAAGAGAGATGTACCTCTGTTTCGTCTGCTTATTCCCATGTTGTGCACTCGCGCACGCAGACAACGAAAGTATGTCATTTTATACCATGTTCTAGTGCGCAATCATGCTCTATGATCTGCTTGTGTCTGCCTTAGTATTCATGTAGCACTGACTTATACTACTAGTCAGGTGTTCTCGTGCACAGCACACAAAACCGTGCGCTGTGTGAAACGAGACAAATGCAACAGCTCGCGCACGACACTGTCAGTGTCATGTCGCCATTCGTCTTGCCAGTCGTCCGACAGGGCAAAGCAAGCCAGAAAAACAATGAGATCTGATGAATGAGCAGAATACAACAAGGAGGAAGCTCAAGGACAGGCTTGCAACAAGTTAGGAGCATATTAGTCATCTAGAACTTCTGCTGTCATGTGTATATTGCAACTTAATAATTTTTACTCTTGCTTTTCTCAAAACACGACATTCCATTTTTCTGCTACACCATCATTGATGAACTTTTACTCAATTAAGGTTTTCTTTTGAAACTTTTCAGCATATTTTATTACGTATGAAGGAGCACAATGAACTAGGATTATTGAATGATACGAATTATATTTTATATACTGCCTGTTTATTTATTTATTTTCAATACTGCCAGTCCCATCAGGGACCACAGCAGGTGGACATACAGAAATGAAAGACATGGTAATAAACGTGCACATACGAAGTGCGTGTTGATAAGCCAAACAAGGAACGTAAAGGAACAAGGTAAGAATACATAAAAAAAAACCAAATATAGATATGACATTTCTGGGAGACATGCGCAGCAATAAAGAGAATACATCATGAAAAGGATAACAAATGGGAACAAAAATAACAGTAAACACCTTCGCGATAATCAGCATGGCTTACAAGAGTTGCACAGCATATTAGGTGAATAAGACTGCGTTACTGACTACTAGATGTGGATTCTAACCATGATGTGAACTGAGATAATGAGTCTGCAGAAATGATTGACAGATCGAGGCGATTCCATTCCCTTATCACGAGGGGGGAAATAAGAGTACATGAATGTGTCATTATGGCATGAATATTCTGTTAAAGTGTGTGCATGTTTATGTCTCTATGATCACGACTGCAAAAAACATATGTATTTTGTTAGGTCAATCTTATAATAGTTGTGAATCAAGTTAAATAAAAATTTGAGCCGTGCTTGCTTCGCCCTTGATGAGAGCGTCGCTAAACCCGATATAGCCGCAAGGTTAGTGGGTGAATCTGTGCGCTTATACTTGTTGTGAATAAACCGCAGCACTTTTCGCTGTACTTTTTCCTGTTTCGTTATGTTACTTACTGAGTGGGGAAACCAAACTGTGTTAGCGTACTCCAAAACCGGTTTAACGAAAGTAGTATATGTGAGAAGCTTAGTCGACGTTGGTACGAGGCGGAGACATCTTCGGAGATAAAATAGCTTGCGTAATGCCTTCGAGGTCACGTTGCAATGTGCACGGCCCATCTCAGGTCAGAAGTTAAAGTGATGCCTAAGTATTTATGCTGGTGAACTTTCGTTAGCATTGTGCCGTTAATAAAGTACGGAAAGTCGTAAGGTTGTTTTTTTCTTGTTACCGTCATGCAAACTGATTTAGTTGTGTTTATCGTCATTTGCTATTTTTTTCACCATTCATTTAGTTGGTCTAGTGAGTTGCTAAGCGAAACATGATCTTCGTAGGTGTTAATTGTTTGGTAGAGGATGCAGTCATCAGCAAACAGTTTGATGTTACAGTCAATATTTCTGGTTATGTCGTTAATGAAAATTAAAAATAACAGTGGCCCCAACACGGATCCTTGGGGGACGCCTGATGTGACAGGCACTGTCGCAGGTTCCACATGCTGAAATACTACGAATTGTGTCCGGTCTGTTAAGAAATCTGTTACCCAGTCTAAAATTTCCCCATCCCCAATAAAACCTCGCAATTTTGTTAATAATTTACTGTGGCATACGTGATCAAATGCTTTGGAAAGGTCTAATAATATTATGTCAGCCTGGCTACAGTTATTGATGTTAAATGCGAGGTCATGCACAACTTCCGTAAGCTGTGTGACGGTTGACAATCCATGGCGGAATCCGTGCTGGTGTGGCGTTAATAAGTTGTGAGTGTCAAGAAAGTTTGTTAGGTGTTTAAGGATGATACGCTCGAGCATCTTGCAAGCGGTGCTAGTAAGAGATATTGGTCGATAATTAGAGGGCAATGAGGTGTCTCCTGTTTTGTGTATTGGGATGATTTTTGCATTTTTCCAGTCGTCGGGTAAGGATGATTGTTACGTCAGAATATAGGCTTACAAAAAAGCAGTTTTTTTGTTTTTCAACTTTTTGATTGATAACTGCTCAAATACACACCGCTTATTTTTATCCTAGTTCATTGGTAGCTTTGTATAAAGACCAAAACAAATGCTGGTGGGAGGGGCAAATTTTCCACTTTTTAAAGGAAAGCGTTAAATTTAAAAATTGCTAAATTTTTTTTTTTTCAAAGCTTTAAACAGATGCTTTCAAATGCTTTGGCAGAGCACGCAGCAATGACCCCGCACAATATTGACTGGATGAAATCTAGTCTAATTGGCCAGAAAAGAAACTGCAAGTCATATCTGTACCTGGAGTCTCTCGAGATACAATCTAGAGAACACACGCTCAATCAAAACAAAAGAAACCTCCCCCTGTCTTATGTGTGGTGCTTGCACCACATGCGAAAGCCTATTTAAACAGGCTCTTCAACCTTTTCCGCCAACTTGCGACCAAGGCTTCCGTATGGAAGCCGAAACGTGTTGTCTCTTAAATAAGTTTTACATGGTCGGTGTATGTCTTTCATCGTCAAACAGATAAATAGCATTAAAATGGTCCTCATAACAAGGCACAGCCAGTACTACAATTTTAATCCCAAAAATAAAGCTTTTCATCTGCAGAGTGTCGTCATACCTTCATCTGACAGTAAGGACACTCTACAGAACATTTTTACAAAGGGCATACATATGCAGCAAGAAACTCAAACATGGTACCATCGGTGAACAGTGAATTAAATAAATTTACAGTGCTTTTGACAGAAAAGTGTTTAAAGAGCTCACTTAGTTTGGTTGCCTTGAGACACATCATGAAGTAGAAGGTAATACTTTAGGCATTGTGGAAAGAACCATCGCTGGCTGCCTTCAGACTGGCCTGCCTGGTGGCCTTGGGCCATTTTCTCAAGCTCTTCCTCTGGAGAACCATGTTCAGAGGACACCACAAAAATACCTGATAGGTCAATAAGGTGAAATAACCTCTTTGAAGATTTCGCAAAACATAGTGGCACACAATGGGTTCAGCTAATTAAGATCATCTGTACCTGTTGCTGCAGTTTTTAAAAAAAACGGACACACATTATCATGTCAGGCATGGCATAGCATGGTTTACAATTTTTAGGTTCCAACCGTTTGATAACTGGAAATCCAATGCTGCCTGCCAAAAGCTCAACCGATTTTGAATCATGAGGTCAGAGATGGAACTATTGCCACATGTGCACTAGCGTGCTCTCTCAGTTGGCAGAAGGTATGAGGTGCTACCGAAAAGTTTAAGGAATTTACACAGTGCATGCGAACAGGGTGTAGTACATCTTTCCGCCGCTAGGTGTGGCAAGCATTATGCCTTATATAGTATATCAGTGTGCCGACAGCCATGCAGCTGAGAGGACGTTTTGTTCAGCTTGATTTTGCAAAGTTGTGTTTCAGTGATCCAGTGCATTTATTTTTGATCGATATGATGTATTTTAGGAGCAAAGAATCTGAATCAAGTGTTGATTCAAACTTAACAACACTGCTGCAAAAAACCATCATGTGCTACAGATATACAGATGCTCTGGCTCATGGGTAACGCCATAAGCCGAAGCAAGATGTTCTTGTGGTACAAATGCTTCAGAATGAAACCAAAAGAAAAAGTAACAGTTTTTAGTTCAGGTTGGTCACCTTCTCTGGAGCTTTTGATCCATGCATTGCCTTCATTTGTGACTCATTCTTGCTACCACACTTGTAAATGCACACAGGCTGGCTGTCATTGAGAATTAGATGTTTCCTAGCAAGGCAGTTGCTTTTGACTGCATTGGTGTGTAAAGTATGTACAATGGAAATTATGTATGTATTACTTCTGACAACTTGCTTCCGAGGTGTGCCTCCACAATGCAATTTTTTTCAACTACTTGTGGCATGAAAAATAGCATGCATCAGTCTTCTTGTGCACCTCAAGAGCAGCATCAAGTTTCTGTACAAAATAAATTTATGCTACTTTTACCTGCAATTATAGCAAGGTTATGCAAATGAACATCAATCAGTTAAAACCAGTTTGAACCATAATTTTTTTACTATAGAGTTGAACTGGAAGTGAACCATTTTCAGCGAACCAAAACAATAATCAGAATCAAAAAATTTTGCTGAGACACTATGGTCAAGCAAATTAAAAACATTTTGTCATCCAATTTGCAAGAATATGAAAATAAAAAGAGTGTATTCCAAATATATGATTACTTTTAAAACGTAGCAAACTGCCACAACTTCTACAATCATTTCTGGGGCAAATGTGCATGAGCCGAGCTCACAGGCATAGTGCACTCGCTTTGAGTTTAGTCACAAGGGAGCATTAAAGGATACAGGCAAGAAAATGCCGTGTAAAATCATGTTCCAGTGGAGCCAAGACCCGAAAGAATGCATCCCTGTAGGAGTAGAACCATGGCGTAGATGCTGAAATTTGAAAAGGAGATAATATTTATTAGGACCCAAGTAGAAAGATGCCCACTCACCACAATTTTGAAGGACTCTTTTCACTTATAGTACTGTCAATGTCTTTCCAGTCAAATTAACATGCAAAGTATTCCGACTATGTGAAAAACAATATAGGTAAGAGACAACCATTTTATTTTAAGCAAAGAAACTGGGGTCCCTAACGTAACTCCTAAAGCCTATGAGCAGTCACTAAGTACTGAGTAGAAAAAAAGAAATATACCTGTTTATTCTTCCTCCTGTGTTCAGTGCTTCCGTCTTCAAGTAACATTACTTTATCACTAACTATATCACACATACTAATCCACAAAAGGCAAGTTTTAAGTGCACATAAATGCTAAACAATTTTCTTTAGTTATATTGCAGATAAAAAGTAAGTTCAGAAAATTTATCATAGTATAAAGCAAGTTCCCTCTGAGCAGATTCAAATATGGAAATCGGAAGTTTAACCTTTGGAAAGCTATTTCTTTAATTAAGCATGCCAGAACACAAGAGGCTATGGGTCTTTTTCGTTTTTCGCTTTTTTTCTATGATGTAACAGCAACAATTAAATTTTATGTAAAACTTTTCGCTGTATAGCTTGGCTGAAGATATCATGCAAACATTACACAAAGCACCCCATGTTAAAGAGGCCCTGCATTAACCTTCTAATACTGCCAATTCTGTCTAGCTCTTTTCTCTGTGTCTCACAAACAAAAGCACATGAAGAATAGTAGAAATTAGCATGCACAAATGGAAGTCATTTAATAAAAGAAATTACAGGATACAAGCAAATTAAAAACGCTCTGACTTAAGTTCTGGCAGCTTTCACTCTTGGCCTTCTTTCTACAAAACACCATTTTGTCAAGCAAAGTGCAACAGCATATCACAGGCACATAGGTTGGTGTTGTAGTTTAGAAAGGTAGACCATTCAGCTTGGCTCAGAGGTTGGTGGGCAGGGTGACCAATTTCAGACTCAAACACATTGTTTTCACTGTTAAGTAAAAAATTTGCAAGTTTCTAAACCCAGCTTCTTCGTCTTATTGCTGTCTGCAATTTTTGTTCAAAATTGGTCATCTGATATACATTTTTGCCTTAATGTGTTCATTTTGCCTTTCATATGTTCCAAATTTCTGAGTGGTCTGTACTTGTACATTTATTTTGATGCACAACTTTTGTCAGAAGCAAGACACACCTAAAAGGTATCATTTCTTAGCTCAACACTGTAATCCATTATAGCAGCAAGTTTACTTTCTTTTTTCACCTAATGTTTCTTTATTAAATTCAGTCAAATTGCTAATTGTAGATGAAGACTGAATGCACAAAGTATATCTTCAACTTCCGTGAGCATTATCTTTACATTATTTGGATAAATTCTTGTGCAGACAAGCCATACCCCTTATTTGGGCTTATCTTGAGAGGGCTTTCCATTTTCTTGTTTTGTCGGGTCACCCTGCTTGCAGACATGAGTTGCATTGTTTAAATGCCTTTACTATACAGCTATGCTCCATACGTTCATGTTGCCTCATACAGAATGTACTATCGCGCACAGTATGAGCTACACCGCGCGAGCGCGTGGCCGTGCGCTCGGTATGGTTGTACAGTGGCCCCGATAGTGGCGTGTTTTCGAGCTATCTGGAGAGGGTGCAGCTGTTCCAGCAAGCTCGCATCACCTCCACTAGCTTGCTTTCCCCTTCACCCTCGTTTAGGCTGGTTTTGATATCTGTTTCGAAAATGATAACTGTAGCCGTAGGTCGACGCCCAAACTTCGTAATCGGGCCCGCGTCGGTCCACACAGTGGGTGTTATCTGGTGTGTCAGATTAATAATAAGGAATACGTTCGTCAGCTCGCAAAATGTCCCGTGTGTCCAACAGTGATCGACTTCTTAATTCATCTCAGGTTTTAGCATTTACAGCATGCAAGCTGTCTTAGTGCCAACCAAATTTTCTTTTATTCGGGCTGAATATATCTTTGACTGATCATGCAACTCTTTCATGTCAGTGCACGTTAAAGAACCCCAGGTGGTCGAAATTTCCAGAGCTCTCGACTACGACATTTCTCAGCCTGAGTCGCTTTGGGACGTTAAACCCCATAAACCAAACCAAACCACACGACTGTTCGGAATGGCAATTAAGTACCCTAGACAAAAGGAACCTGCACATGACCTTGCGTTTATGTATCTAGGAAAAGTATCCTCTGGATGAGCTGATTGGAAATTAGTGTATTCTGGTAATACCGGTAATGATCAGCGAAATCGGGGTTTGGGGCCTTAGTGATAGTGCACTCTAAAATTTCGGAGCCATTTAATGCATCTTAAGAAGGGGTGGTGTGTTCTGGAGCCATCATGCACGGTGGGAAGTTTATAAAGATCACGCATGGCCCCAGGAGTTGCGGCAAATGAACAAAGTAGGATGCTCCGGCCAAATGTGAAATGTTGCTATAGTACGGAGAACGGCGGTGGCAGCAATGGCAACGCGTTGCCCCATTAGCACCAGGGCTATGCTAACACTCTGTCAAAAACAATCCATGGCCCACATCGTGGCTGCTTCCACTTTTACGCTGGACGCTGAGGCGGATTATCAGTGCTAAAATCATGTTTAAACGCACAGCCCTTCTTGGACGAAGAAAGCGCTGTCTTTGATAACCTTCGCACGCCACGTCTGGTCGGTGGCAAAAGTGCTGCATGATCTTGCGGTTTATGCTTCAGCGAAATCAAAGTGAACAAGAAACAGATAAGGTGTCCTTCAGATAAATGGGGACGAGAGGTTCCAGCACGCTTGCTGGAACAGCTACACCCTCTCCAGATAGCTCGAAAACACGGCACAATCGGCGCCACTGTACAACCTTGCAGAGCGCTCGGCCACGAGCTCGCGTGGTGTAGCTCATACTGAGCGCGATAGTACAGTACTCAGCAACTGAAATGTGATACTTGAACCACATGGCCTGCCAGCACTTTTAATGCGAGAGCATTACTTGGCTCATCGTGCGAACCCACCATCTTCGGTTAGCTGTGGCAGAAAAATTGCACACAAATTACATCATCTTCACCTAACTAAAATAAAAGTGACCACGGTGAGGATTCGATCCTCTGCCCCACCGCCACTGCTACCGCTCCGTAGCCAAGCCCATTAACCACTGAGCCGCTGTGGCATTGTGCTACCGTTGCAACAGGTGACAGTGATGAATAGTTTCAAGCCTGTGTACATGGTTGGGCTCTGCCTGATGGACAATTCACTAGATGGCAGAGCGAGCGGTTGCAGAGATGGCACGGCAAGCTGCAGCCGCTCACTCTGCCTTTCGTGTTGTCGGGGGCCCTCAGATGCAGTCGCCAGAGCCCATGGACAACGATGAAGAATAAGATGCAACATGCTTCAGGTACCCATCGGACAACAACTATGACATCCCCCCCAGAGTATGGGGTGGAGTTCACCTACAAGCCCAAAGAAATTTAGTGTCAACACCATGGTGCCACACAGAAAAGTACTGTCATCACTGGGCAAAGTGGTGTCATCCTGCTGAAAAGTGGTGCCATCAAGAAAGAGCACTCCATGCAATGTGCATGAAACACTACTTTAACGAGAACTCCGCAATTAAAACTCAGCTAAGAGATTGCAATATGGCCAGTTTGTCGTCTTTCATTGTTGCAACCTCATAAGCAGCAACCTTACACTCGAAAACATAATGCAGCAGCACTAAACTCAACAACATTACGTCTCAACACTAAACTCGGTGACATAACTCAGGGACACACTCAGCAACAAGTAATGCTCTTGCATTTACACATCATAAGAATTGCTAAGGTGTCCCGATAGTTTTTTGCGTTACTGGTAGGCGGGGGGGGGGGGGGGGGGCACCGAACTGATGCATTGTGGTATACAATGAAAGTAAGAGCCATTATGATGCATCGTGACTGCATTTGGTCCTCCAGAAATCATCAAGCACCCATCAGTGGCGCAAAAAGTGCCAGCAACAATGTTCTCTGAGCATTGCATTTCAATCGCTGAGCACTGTACATCATTGTTACCAATACTTTGATAAATGACTAAAAGCTACACTCAAAAAAAAAAAATGTATGACCATATATATGTATCTTGTCCCCATACAGCAAGAGTCATCTGTCTTGTTTATACCTCTTTTACTTGAAAAGGTGTGTGCTCACTACTTTCCTGTCAAGAATGCAAGTCACGGTGATAGCACACATGCCATTCATGACCTGGAAGTACCGGCATGCAATGTTAAAGAAAGGAAAGCCACACAATATAGATGACTGACTATTATTGTTTTGGAGACAAGATAAGCCCCAAGGGGTGCAAAATTTTCAAAGAGTGCATAGCACAATACAAAAAGTAAATCTTGTTTTAAAAGAAAGTAAAAAAAAAATGAGTCAAGGCAATATTCAGTTTCTAAACCAAAGCAAATTATTTTACTTAGCTGTAGTAGCTGTGACAAGTAAAATGGAATTCATCGTACTAAGCACATACTTGAAACAAGTAGATTGTAGCTGCCCGCCTTGATCTTTGTGAGTGAGGCAGCATTCTCATTGAGAGGAGGTTGGACATTTGAAACTGAGTCATTGAGCAATTTCTTGGCAGCTGCCAGCTGTGGCACAGGACTATTCAGGTCTCGAATGTTAAGGTGCAGCTTGGCAGCTACACTCCCCTGGAGCAGATTGGGCGGCCTCACCGACACTGAAAGAGGAAGCATTATTCCATGCCATGGCAGATAAGAAATAAACCTAAGTTTAATGCGAGAAAACTAGCAATATTGGAAAAAACAGCACCAAAGCATCATAATGCTTCGTTACATAAGAACATCAAGTAGGAGATTGCTACAAAGGGATGCACACAGAGGGTGCCAGAACACCTCCCAAAATTTTCACGACTCTTTGAGAACACCTTTACAAGAATGATAGTTTATAAGCAGGCGCTGCGAATGCCACCCTAAATAAGGTTTCTGGCTACAGTACATGCCGCTGACAAGAAGTGTAGAGCAACCAAAGTTGTAGCTCACAAAAGGCAAAGCTACATGTCTACCTGACTATTGGATGTGATATATAGATATGCCCAAAATTATCATATTTATGTCCCCTGTTTTGCACAACATATTGCACCTAGGTTCCTTTTTTCTCTTATGACACAGAGAATTACGCTCAACTGTTTTCATAACACCACATATTCTAATGTTTTCTTGTTTGTTTTATTAATGAATTATCGACAAAGACACCTTACAGATACTATTAATATATCCACAAAGGCTAAAGTATGAATATTAAAGCACTGATTTAAAGGGTGTGCAGACACATTCGTAAACAAACATGCCATTTGTTCAGAAAGTGCAAGCGCAGAAAGAAGAAATGCTTACAATGAGGTGTAATTCCCATGGCGACTATATGCATACAAATATTTTGATTACTTATTTCATGAGTCACACTTATATGGAACTATATTAAATTTTTGATTGCATTTAACATCCCAAAGCACTATAGGGGATATGAGGGGCGCCATAGTGGAGTGCGCTGGATAAGCACAACCTGCAGTTCTTTAACAAACACCCAAAGCACAGTGCATGAGCGTTTTTCCATTTCCCACCCTTAACAAAATACAGTCACTACTTCTGGGAGATGGCACCTATGTGATGACATGACGCCCTCCTCCTCCCTCATTTTTTTTTGCATGCACCCATTTAACCTAAATGTTCCTTGAAATTGTTGTTCTGCTCAAGCAGTGTACCCCCTGAGCCCATACGTAGCAAACCTTAAAGATGATCAACGTAACAGTAAATGTCTGCCTTTTCTTTTAAAGAAGCTTATTTATTCACGGAAAACCCTTTGGTTTTATGCCGCCATTGTGTATAGCATATCTTATAATTAAAGCCTCGAGTTGAAGGCTTAACACTGCAACGACAAAAACAAAGGAACAGTGCCTCCTCCCTTGTCCATACTTCTGAAGCACTTGCAACCTTCTTTGTCAACTACCACCAATCCCTAAAGTCTGTGGTGAAGTCCAAAGACCTTTCATCACTTGCTTGAAATGAACAAACAATTCTGAAGTGGCACAAGCATAACTCTCAAAGAAGCCAAGAGTGACTGAATCTTATGTAAGAAAAGGGCAATTCCACTAGTCCTGCCTTGGTTTCAGCAAATGCTTGCTTGTTGAGTCGTTAATTCACCCAATCGAGACACTGAACTAACTCGTTGAACCACTACACCCCCGTTTAAAAATGCATTTCCAAAACAATACACACAAAATCTCGCGAGGCAGGTGGCTTCAATTACTGTAATTACAGATACTGTGCATGTCTAATACAATGGGGACAGCAATTAGACTAGCCCACAATGTAATTGACGGAAATAACGCTTCAATTTTGTAAAATCATAAAATGCAATTCTACCACAGAAACATGTGCTAAACGGACTGAAACTTCAGATGATTAGATTTCAACTTTAGACCGTCACTTTTAAATTCGTTCGGCACTTCATATGTGCTTTATGTAGAATTAATTGATAAGTACTCATTCAGAATTGAGTTCTTACAAAAGTGATCAGCTTTTCTTTCTCTTGAAATGAGCAGTCGTTCCATAAACATAAAGTTAGGGCATTACATTTTCATATAGGTGATACCGAAATCCCATAACGTGTAACTATCATGAAACAGATTTAAAAACAGCCTTGTCTTTTTTTTTTTTTTTTTCAAGTGGCCTTGGAAATGACAAGTCCACTTGTCGAAACATTGGCTCCTGCTTTTACCTTTTTCTCGCTTTGCCACTCTTGAAAGCTACAAGCACAAGCAAACTGGATCCTTACAAAAGCCCATGCAACAATGGTTAAGCTACAACTAGTATAATTAACACTACCTCCCGAATTATAAAACCCCAAATGAAATCCAGTTGCACAGTATTACCCTAAAGGCAAGAATGCCGGTTTCTGCGAGGTGATGGATGATAGCACCTTACGACTTGTAATACATTACAATCAGACGTTTGACAACATCTAGACATGAAATTTTGGATCAAGGTTATGAAAAATCGAAAAGTAGGGTATGTCATTGACTGAAAAGACAAATAATGTCAGGGAAAATCATGCCAGATCAAATGCCTCAGCGACAGCTTCGAACGAAGGAAAATGAGTAATGAATTTCAAATTATATTTGCCTGTTGTAAGATGTCTACAGTTACAGGAGACGGAGGTAGGCGCGCAGAAGGCGTGAAAAATACGCATAGCATATCATCAACCATGAAGTTACGGCACGCTGGCAAATGTTAATTACCCTGGCTCTCGCGGTCAGTTATGCCACTAGCTCTGGAGCGTTCTATGTGCTACAACGTGCCACGCTAGCCTAAACACGACTTATGGACCTAATTTACGCGCGGTAATAGAGTGCAACCACACATGTAATCAGCGTCAACGTTAGTCGAATGTACTTACGTACTATGCACTGCACAATCGACATGCGCGACTCAAGAAACAAAACAACTGACAGCACTACCACCGCAAGGTAGCGATGTGGCTTTTGTAAACTATATTCACTGGATAATTCTAGTATCATTAAGGGCGATAAGTAAGCGCCATTCAGTCCTGCTAAAATCCCTTAACTTTAAAAGACGCTGATGCGTGTACGCAACGGAACAAGCTGGAAACCTACCTTCCACCTGCTGGCAGAAAGGTTGCAGCAGTTCTGCGAATGAGAGATTGTTCCTTCTGCACACATCTTCGGCGTCAGAAGTGCACTGCACCGTTACCGTCGGGGCGAAAACGCCTTGGATGAAATCCTCTGCAGTCCGCTTGTTGGCGTTCATCATTGTAAACCACTGCTCCCCCTAAAGTGAGGCCCCACGAGTTTATGTGCTGCGCCGTTTCATTCTGGATTTGATCGGTGTGCGGTATTCACTTGCATGCTTCTACTACTTCTACTAAATGATGATAGCCGCTTACTGTTGCATTCGTTCAACCTTTCAGTAAGTTTCTTACTGATTTAAGGCAGCGAAGCGGCAGCCGCCACCTAAAGAAAGCATTCTCAGCGCCGGAAGTTGTCCTGCCCCCTAGTCGAAAGTCAAGCCTACGGTCAAGTCGCCGCAAAGTAGCCAAGCCTGCTAAAACGATCACTGTAGCGCGACTGTGCTTTTGTGCAAAAACATAATGTCTAGCTTTAATTTCACGATTGCACCGTTGCACCACCAGAATCTCGAAAGATGGCCGTGGATCTACGCGACATACGTAGCAAGCATGTAGTATCACAGCAGTATCAGCGTGGTATCGCTGTGTCCCCAAGTAATGAAAGTGATTACCAAACAGGCTGGTATAGAGTGTCCGAAGACTGCCTATTTTTGTGTGGAGACAAAGGAAACTGGTTTACTTAGCCCTTCAATACTTTTGTAACTTTCGGGGGAAAGCACAGGCTTCCTTCATACTAGGAACCACGACCTGCCAGGAAGGTATTCATGAAGGAATCCGATCAGCTTCGAATAGTCGCCCAGTGTCAACGATGACGACCTATAGGTATCCCAGGGGTGTGTCGAATACGTCCTGTGGTAGCCCGTTGCATGACCGGTTGGCCACACTTTCCGTGTCATTTGGACATCCCTTGCATGTCCGCGAGGGGCATCATGGGGACATGATGTGTATGTACATGTATATTTTACAGACAGATGCCAGGACCTTTTGCGCAGTACGTCTTTGTTCTCATGTCTTACGGTCGCATCACACGCTGTGTGACAGATGCAACGGGCAGAGCGCCCACGCATCAAGAACAGATACATTGCGTGCACACATTACGTGCGTGTGCAGAAGTGCAGCGTATACTCATTCTTCTAGGCATTCCGCCAAAGCGCAAGTGACTTATTGCACTAACGAACGCTTTCAAAGTAAATTGTGTCAGAAAATTCGCAAGGTGCGTCGTACGCACGAGCTGCAGACATGATAGCTTCGGATCGTAATTCTGACATGCAAGAAAATATCCTGTTATGAGGAAACTCAATGACAAAGACTCAGTTGGAGAAAAACTATTCCCGTGTATGTCAAACGTCCACGTGGATAACCTTGGGACATTCATGGTAGGATAACCAAATCTGGATGTCCAGCAGATGCCCTAGCTGTTTGTATCTGAAATGGCGCCTGGATATTGGGACATGATCTGGATGTCCTAGGGACGAAGTGTTTCTCATTGGTGGGTAATGACGAAGGGCAAATTAAAGAAGAAAAGATTTCCTACATGATACGGCCGTTACTCCTCCTTGTACATAGGCACCTGCGTGCGACTGTTCGGCACAAACTTCACGAAGCTTTAACAAAGCAGTCTTTTAGTTTCGCGGAGGTATTCATAGCTCAGCAAACATTTGTGTGGCTGTACCCTAGCACAGAGGCAGCTCTGACGAGAAGTATCACAAATTTTCCTCTTCTCAAAAGGATGCTGCTCTTGCATATGTATATGTGAATGTTTACTTCAGTTGATACTGTACGAAACAGTGCAATACTTCGGCGTAATATTGTGCCAGCTATTATGAGCATAACTGCAAATTTCTTTGTGGTTTAGATCTCAGCCCTGTCCCTACATATACTTAAGGAACTAGTGGGTTGCTGTCACCACAGATTTAAACACCCAGTACGCCATTACCTGAGCACTCCCCACCTACTGTGCTACTTATGTTGCAGACTTTCATCTCTACGTCATTTTACACCATGGCTCTCCATGTGAGTTATTCGTAGACAATGGTTGTACCGTTTTGTCCTGAGTTATCAAGGACATTCTTCATTTCTGTTCTAACCAGCTCAACTGAACACATCCTGCCATCTACCAACCAACACATTGACCCCCCAGTGCTTCAGCTGCACCCTGACCGAGGTGCTCTTGATGTTTGTTTCAGCTAACATGAGTGAGATTTTGCCCCCGACACTGCCTCACATTTGTGACATTTGCATACTATAGTGCTCTCACCACAACACTGCTGGTTTGGCAGTGTTGTGGTGAGAGCACTCATTTATTATTTGGCCGAAAGCCAATGTTACCTTTTAGTAGCTTACTACCACCTGCTACAAAGCCGATCACCAAGTGTGTGTGTGAGATGACTGCACCGGCCAATCATGCATGACAGACTGCTGCCACTCAGTTATTTGTGTCGCAATCCAGTTAGAAGTGTGCCTATGACTACCAGCTCATTTTGAACTGAGTGGAAATGAGCTAAGCAAATTTTCCACTCAGTTTACTTGTGTTCTCTTGGCCTCTACGTGTGACTGTCCAAGAAACGCCTATCTTGTTACACCAGCCCTTACTGTAGTGTTGTGCCAGGTGACTGAAATAATGTTTGAGATAGCTCAAACATTATTGCCTTCCCTGATGCCATCCTTTTTGCTTTCTGCTGACCATTCACATTTATCGGCTCAAGACCTAAGACTGTATTCTTGAAATTGACCTTTATTGCGACCAGGACAGTGTTTTTGCCACCAAGGGTAGTGCTATGAGACTGTTGAAGCCAGTGACAGAAACTTGTTGGGGTGGTAAAGACAAGCTCTCACATAAGCTGCTCATATTGCTCAGCACTGTGCTCCTTTGTAAATATAATCTGTAAATAATCCTTTGCTTGTGTTTCTTTGCACGTAACAATATAGTACAGAGTTTGAGGTATGTTTGGTATACAAGGACATTTTGCAACATACTGAATCCTATAAAGTAAGACCCTGCTTATAGAGTCAAAATCATGAGAAAAAGGAAGGCATTAGTAACTATCCAGGCATATTCTGGCAATTGCTTTGCATACTATTGCCCAACTTGAAGCCTAACATGATTGCAAAGTGAATTCGTGCATCCTGAGAGCAAATTGGTGGTTCATTCGACATACTAAGGCAGCAGCACAGGAAGGACAAAGGATGCAAGAAATGTACAACTGACGTCCCTAGTGTTTATCATGCATCCTACAGTCAACTGGCACTTTGCAGTTAAGGATTTCTTATTGCTTATTTGGTAATTGGGAATGTCAGAGGATCACTGTTTATGGAATCGTGTGCCCCACAGTCAAATAGCATGTCTTCAGAATATATATATATACAGAACTTACATGGTGTGGGAATCAATGTTATGGTAAGCATTTTCCACACAAATTCTTTTTTAGCGTCATTTAGGGTCCCACAATGTGTCACCAGATGGCCTAACATGTATGTGTAGAGTAAGCAATTGTGTGTATGTAGATGCCACACCATTGCTGTGTGTACCACACAAAAATTGTGTGACAGCAAGTGTGTGTGACAACAAGAGCAATGTGAAGACACGGGGACAATGATGGCAAAACAACTGGTTGTACTCCGGCGATGAAATGTGCAGCCTGTTCCATTATGACATGGGCTGACCCCGTAGGTCATGCACTGAGTAAAATGGGCTGGTCCGAAAAGTGGCACAGTGTCACATAGGTAGCATTTCAAAGAGCTAGCTGCCGCACTGGAAGGATGGGATGCTCTTGCACAAGGGAAGCAAATTCTTGCTATGTGACATGACACGCCCATTGGTTTGCACGTGGGAAGGATTGTGGTAAGGTTATTCTCTCGTGCCATGCAATGCATGTGTCTGTGGCCTAATAGGTTGAGCATTGGGGGAACCCTTGTTCAAATCTTATAATCGGACATCTAATTTTTTATTAAAGTGGCTCACAACGAGGCTACGCCAATGGCTATGCAAGAAACCCAAAGAAGCACCCAAAGAATGCTTCGCGTTAATATAACCTGCAATGCTCAATTCAACAGAATGTTATGGCTGAAAGCTCCATTTGCCTTGTTTAGTTTTTGCCTTTCTCCTCTAGAAACACTCCTTGCGTGCACATACACGTCTTATGTTCTGCATATGTCAACTTGATACCAGAGCTTAACTTAATTGTGGATGTTGATGTTTATTTTCTCATTGGGATAACAGATGAAGATAATTGAGTTAGCCGTAGACAAAAAGGATGTCTCTGACGACAGCCAGAAGCACAAGCTAACAGAATCCGAAAATGAAGGCAGTGGTATTGGCCCCAAGATATTTTGCATTATAATTAACTGAGTGATTTGCATTGTTCTCAGAGACATTCCTAACTCAGCGTCTGTTTGCTGAAAGCATTTATCTCATCACACTGCCTGCTAAACAGCTTTTACATTATCTCATTAGTAATGTAATTTTGGCACTGGGGTGCCAAAAAAAAACAAAAAATCTGTCATACTTACCTGTTAACTGCAACTACATTTTTCATATAAGTTCCCCAGTTTGTGATGCACTGATTTCAGTTTGTGAATGTATATTTTATTTTTTAATTGGGCTAGTGACACATTGTCAGACGTCAATAAACTATCATTTTGGTTTGTGATGGTCTTCTGCTGTGCACATACGTGTTGTGTATGCAGCATTTTCATTTGTTTTCATTGTAGTGTTTAAGGAATATAACTACTGGCTTGAATGTAACCTAATAATACTTTTTGCCTTTCTGGCAGTTTTCTTTTGCCATTTTTTTTTTTTTTTAATGTATCTGTGGTTTTTCTCTTTCCAGGAAATGCTGCTCTGCAGTTGTCACCCATAAGCTATAATGACATGGCAGGAAAGCAAATTCGTTGCTAAAATCTGGTGCAGTAAGCTTGCCAATCTTGGTAAGGCTTGGTATTCGGATGAATGAAGTAGTGCAAAAGAACTATGCAAGAAACAGAGTAAAAAGGTGGACAGGGCAAACCCACCATTTGTCTTGTTCACTTATGTAGTCCTTATGTTTTGTTGTTTTCTGCACTAGTTTATTCTTTCAAGTACCACAACCAATCAGTCTTGTGAGAAAAGCATACATGTGCACCGGATGTTTACCCGTGAGTATAAGTATACGGACCTCGGGCTTGCTGAAAAGGAAGTAATTTTTTTATGATTAAGATGGACAAACTTAAATTGACAAGTGCACAGGAAAGTATCCAATTCCAAGTTTGGAGTGCAGTCCTCAATTTCAAGTTATGTTCACAGGCAAAGGAGAAAACATGCTTTATTGCGAAATCCCTGGTCTATGTACTTTTGCTCATGGGAGTACAGCTTTTGTCAAAAGTATACAGGTTATAGTGAACCTATCCTACATTAGTTGTCTGGTTGTGTAGTACGGTTCCCCTGGCACTCCCAACACTCCAGACCTCTGAGTGAGTAAAATGCTTTTCATTCCCCAGGACACTGGAACTGATACCATACCAACTCCCTTAAGCAGCCTGTACTCAGCCTGGTGGTCATAAGCAATGTAACCTGTATACTTTTGAGAAAGAGTGTACAAGTTGCAGATGGGGAAGGCTGCCTGCAAAGTTACATAAGAGTGAGGGCAACAGGATACTTGGTGAAATATAGAGCATAATGTTAAGTGCCAAATCAAAATATGTGTGGTTCAACCAGAATGCATCACTGTGATGCGGCAGCATTGTCACCTGTTGGAGGACAGAGTGTGCTGTTCTTGCAAGGTCTTTGGTCATTTTTAACACTTTAACTAAGAATTGTGAAGGAGAGCATGCAAGCTGTTTTTCGAAGGATAAACAGGCTCCAACATTTGAGCTTTTCACACATCTTGTAGCAGGCTTGGTCATATAATAAAGCTTGCATTATGTAGGGGTTTGCAAATAGTGATTTTCAAGACTGAATCGAACACAAATCGAATCGTGCCAGAAGTGCATAGAATAAAATATAGAATATTTTTCTAATAGCTTTTAATACTGAATAACCATTATCACAATTAATATAAAACTAGATTCACATTCCAGTACTCTTAAAGTTGGCAAGTTGCTGCCATTACACAGTGCATTATTAGGTGTTTATTAAAAACAAAAATGGGGCATTAGCAGCAAACAATTGGCTTTTTCGCATGCACACGGCTCTTCAAAGAACATGAATGATCGTTTCACAGCCTGTAGAGTATAGCTACCTAAGTGAAGTAGCCTGCTCCCCTATGGAAGTTCTCATGTTTCATGTCTATATTATGCCCAAGGAAGTGAAAATTTACCATACTTATGCTCCAATTTTATGTTTATTTGGGTGCAGTTGACATTTTGAAATATCTCAAAAGTATTAGAAAAATATTCACATTTACAAATAGTGACCATTCTATTTGAAGACTGGATTGAATAAGTCACTATTTGATTCGTTATTTGAAAGGTTTGAATATTCGCAGTGTAGCGTAGTGCTTCTGGAGTGCTCTGAAACAACTGGAAGATGTGTTTGGACTAAAGTTCTACACGTTTGTAAAAAGTAGTTTGCATAGAGAGACATTGCACTTAATATATTTGTCTTTATAAACTCAATCTAACTGCATAACTTTACTGAATGTATGTAGCACCAATATAGAGATGTCCCACAACTTGTGTTTTTCGGGCAGAGGGACAGGATAGGAGCAGGCAATCTCTGCCACGTTAGATCTATCCTGCAACCTTCACAGCATTTCTGCTGTCAAGATTTAAACAAATACCAGCGGAGACACTTAGGTGTGGGAATGCTAAAGCATTATAGTCACTTTGATGAAACATTTTTTTTATGCGTATTTCTTGCCCGCACAAGTTTTCACCTGCGTTCTAACTGTGCCTCGGTAAGGCCAAATCAAAATGCTCAAAACGTCTGAATGCACTCACTTGCCCGCAAGGAGTTCATAACTCAAAGGACCGCTCAGCGCCATGCAATTGGACATTAATGCTTTTTATTCTATACACTCACGACATGGCGCCACCTCCTCCCCATTGACTGCACCGTCACGTGCCCAATGACGCACGCACTAGGCCACACCTTTAGTCAACGAGAACCGTGGAGCCACCATGGCATCGGGCAAGTATGCTCATCTCGCACCCCGAAGACCCGGTTTCAATTCCCACCGAGACTGAAATTTAACAAATTTTATTTTCAAAGCCATAAATTTATTTTGTTTACATGAACCTCCCTGAGAAATCTGACGTCAAGAGCATTTTGTGGCATGTTTTTACTCTTTGCGCCATCGGCCATTTTTGGTACCATCTTTCGGTCAGGCCGAAGGATTTTCGTGTAATGGGGCATGTAATCTTTCGCATTAAAAAAGTGAGTAGTCCTCAGACTAAACCTGAGTGACTGTAATGTGATGGTACAGTCATTCAGCTGTAATTTGAGCTCTCATTTCTGCCTCCAAAACAGGTTACACATTTCTATGTATACAAAGCTAATTCACTCGTTTTATTATGCAATAAGTGTTAAAGGGATACTAAAGAGTAATGTTATGTGAATGTCAATTAGGGGGAATGTCAGTGAATTGTGCTTCTCCAATAGCACAATCATATTATAAGAAGCCAACAAACAAAGACACCAAGGACAACATAGGGGAAATTGCTTGCACTTAATTTATAAATTAAAGAACCGATAAATTAATGCAATGAACTCTCATCGCACACCTAATGCGAAGACGTGGGATCGTTCCCCACCTGCGGCAAGTTGTTTCTTCATCCACTTTCATTGCCATGAATTTATCATTTCTTTAATTCAATAATTAAGTACAAGTAATTTCCCCTATGTTGTCCTTGGTATCTTTGTTTGTTGGCTTCTTATGATATGATTAATAAAAATCGGGCCCCTCGTTTAACCCCTTTCTTCTTGTCCAATAGCACAATAGCCACTTGTGGTATCCTGTGTTAGGTTTTGTTTTCTGTTTTGGGTCGTTCAAGTCGGGGCGCCACTCAGCGCCAAACGCTGTAAGTTGCCTGCAGCATTTCCCCTCGCAGAAATAAAAGGATTCTTGGTCTGGTCCTCGACTGAAGCAGTCCGGCTCTTTCTGCGGCACTGCACGCCCCGGCCGTTGAGGCCTCATGCCATAGATCCTCCGTCCGTCTGCCCCGTCGGAGCTACAACACCACTCTACCATGCAAGGAGCCTTGATAAGCTAAAAAAGATGCAAAAAACGAGACAGGTGGCAACGCTGCAATGAGTTCCCACATTATCTCACTGTGATGCGACGGATTTTGACAGCGCCTGCTTAACTGTGGTTACTAAGACATGAAAATACTGGTCACACTAAGAGGACAAACATGCGTAATTGGTTATCAGTAATGTAGGAATACATTGCATTCTACAGGAGCCAAAGATTCAAACTAGAAAGTTTCTATGCCTTTTTCTGCACTAAAAGCATATACAAGAAAGACTTTGAAATCCATGACCCCATGCTCACGTACAGGGCAATTACCTTGGATGATCACTTTCAACGATACTGCTACTTTCACAAAATTTCATGTGACCTCGGTAACAGACATGTTGGTCATATACTTTGATGTGTCTAATACCAAGTCGCGTGAAAGCTTGCGAAAGGGATATTATCTCTGAATGTGATCACCAAGAATACCACTCAAGGTGCTGAAGCCTCAGTGCAAAATTAAAGGGATGTATAGCCTTTGTTATCTCCAGGAATAATTTTTCCTACCAAATGGATGAAAAAATTTCCAAAGGAATGCCAGTCTAAACCAATTTAGCATTGCTCTTTGGTGTCCCTCAGCAGTGTTGAAAATATTGGTGAATCTGTTGTATTCTACTGTTGTGGGAAATCCTGCAATGCAATTATTACTTTGTGGGGCAAAGAAAATTTGGGGGAAGCTTTTACCAGGAACAGCATGAAATAGCCACACTAAAGTTCCTGAAGCAAACCTCGCTGCAAATTTTCAGTAATCTTCAAAACTAGTGCAACAAGAATACCATACCTTATGGTATGAATAACACTGGGTGAACAAGGGAAGCTTCAGCTATGGCGTGCTAGAATCGTATACTTCAGCCCCAAGCTAGCATTTGATCAATGGGACAACAAAGACAAGTGCCATTGCAAAAATGTTGGCTCTGGGCTGACGGTTCCTTTCTTTGATCAATCCATATGTCCATTTTTCCTTTGTTTTGTTCATACTTCACAATTGTGACACAAAATGAATTTCATGAATTTCTGTTTCTGAAATGTTTCTGAATGTTTTCTGAATTTTTTCATAGGCTTTTGTGGGCAAAATGCAATAAGTGAAGCACAACTTCGTACTTCAGCTGCTGACTATGCCAGTTCAATAATTTGGTCATGCACTCAGTTTCTTAAGGCTCCTACTTATACACTCAGACATCACCCACACTTTTCAATAAATACATGCAGCTAAGGTGCCAGGAGGGGCTGTGATAAAGCACTGTGCAGCACAAAGGAATTGCACAAAATTTTGCTTTTCACTTTAGAATTTCTGAATTCTGAATGTTTTCTTGGTATTCAAATTTTCCAGAAACGGGCGAAATTGATAGATTTAAATCATTTGGCAGGATCACTGTCACAATAGGTGCGAGTTAAAATTGATGCCTTTTATTTTCATATTTCTGTCAGTTAAATTCTGTCCTCAACTTTACACGACAGCATTTGGAAAAAAGAGGTAGGTGGCACGTACGGCCGTGGACAACACCTATAAGTGACTGTGTTTTTCTAAAGGTTTAAAAAGCTAAATCACACCAAGTGCTCTTAACCCTTTCTGTACCATAGACAAGTATAGTTGGCTTAACTTAACCTCCTCTGGCAGAAAATTACTTTGCCGTGTGGGTTACCCTACTCGTCCACAGTATGCGGAGAACTCGAATCTCTGCCCAAAGTCCTTCGTGAAAGGATCATAGTAGCCCCAATTCCTAAGAATATGAGTCCGAAATACCACCGGGTACGTAGAAGTGCTCGAGCCCGAAAGTTAATGCAGCAATTCGGTGGAAACCCGGATACAGTCTACACAGATGTCTCTCGATATGGTGCTTACAAATACGCCCTCGCAGTGGTAGGAGCGGCCGCAAATCGAGGGCTTGTGACTTGCGCCACGGCTAGAGTTGCATCTGCGAATACCGCAGAAGCTTCAGCCCTTACACTAGCTATTAAAACTAAGGACGCTCTAGGACAATCGTCGATAACTCTAACAGATTCCCAAGTCGCATGTAGACTCTTTCTCACCGGGAGGCTACCACACAGCACCACTCACCTATTAGGATCCAACCTAACGCAGAAACACATGATCATCTGGTGCCCGGGTCACGCAGGACTCGAGGGCAATGAGAGAGCGGACTGTGCAGCTCGTGCTTTTATCAACTGAGCGGCCGACCACTCTGACGAAAACCCCTTTTTACCACGAGACAGCCTTGAGCACCAACGGTGCGAGCGAAGAAAGTACAGTCCACCACACCCTGACCTATCCAGGCAGGACTCTTATGACTGGCGCCGAATACAGATGCACACATTTCCAAACCTTTATTTGAAAAATGCCATTCACCCAACGCTGTACAGCGTTCGCTGTCCTTGGTGCGAAGGCCAGCCAACTCTCGCCCACATTACGTGGGACTGCCAGAACAGGCCACCCAAAATTAATACACCAAAAATAGCCGGCAAACTTTCCGGAAGGGAGCAGTGGGAGACTTGGCTCGCCAGCGAGGATCGGGAGATGAAACTAGCGCTCCTCAACCAAGCACGGCGGACCACTCAAGCCAGTGGGGCCCTGGACTAGGGGCTCCAACCACTCGCTTTCTGCATTCTTTTTTAATAAACGTTTATATATATATATCATGACCTTGTGCTATTACTCGCTGGTGATGTTGAGTCAAACCCTTGACCAATGTCGAAGCTTGAAGCTGACGCATTTACCCAAGCTCTCGAAACAATATGGGAACTCAAAGATGGGTTTACTGTTTTATTAACTAAAATACTGCTGTCCATGACGAAATGAAGCAACTTAAGCAAAAGGTTGAATCATTAGAGAGGGCCGATGCCACTCGACCAACAACCAAGGGCATCCAGGTGCAGATGCTTTGTGCAATACGTATGATCAGCTGAAATCCGCCGAACACGATATAAAGCACCTGAATGCAAAGGTGGCGTCGCTGGAAGAAGTGAAGGCTTCTCCCGCTGCATCTGCTCTGGGCACCATCTGCAGACACTCTGCGCATCATGACAGATCAGCTGAAGTCAATTACCCCTCGATGTGATGATGCGGAAGACAGGACGCATCCATCCAATCTGCTCCTCTTTGGTATGGAAGACCGCGCTAATGAATACTGAGCAGCTTCTGAACAAAAAGTTACGAAGTTCTGTTCTGAAAAACTCAAGCTTAGTGTAACAGCCACAAAGTTAGAACGCATTCACAGGTTAAGTAAACATGATAAAGAAAAGCAGAGGCTGATCATTGCCAAGCTGGCGTTTTTCAAGGATAAGGAGCAAATTTTGTTGCGTGCACGTAAACTGAAGGGGACAGCGTTTTCCATACGCGAAAATTATTCCTAGGCAACGTGACAGACACGAAGAAAGCTGTTGGAATTTGCAAAAGAGTAGAGAAAGCGGTTTCAGATTTTTGTAGACAAGCTGCACATTGGGAATGGAACCTACGTCTACGATGCCGTGACTAATGCAGTTGTGCTTTCACACGAATAGCTAGGAGTAAACTAACTATACTGCACATATGTAAGCAGTGAAAACTGCATCAGCCTTTCACTCCTTCATTAGCAGTATCATTCACCAAGTTCAGAAGTATTCTTTCTAAACGTGATGTGGTCTCTTCTTATGTCAATGATAGTCATTCAGATATTGTTGTCTTCACTGAGACGTGGCTAAATGCTGACATCACTGGCATCGAAATTTTTTCTCACGCCAACAGAAGTAACATTTATCGCTGTGATCGCACTGACAGAAGGGGAGGTGGTGTTCTTCTTGCAATTAAAAAAAAAAGTGGTCTAGGTAGTTTGCATATGTCATTCCACAAAAGTATTGAACGGCAGCTGTTATCACCCTACCGATTCTCATATTTCCTTTTCAGCTGCACCGCACAGCAGCATCAGTAGTGCCATTGAAATCTGTCAAGCTTGTGCAGTGTACCTCTTTGGTGATTTTCATACTGCACTTATTGATTGGGAGCAATTGCTCTTTTGTCATAACTCAGCTGACTTCATTAACTAAACTTTATCCTTTAATTTTTCCCAGGCTATTACTCAACCACCTTGCGGTTCAATACATTAGCCCTTATTCTAACCACTGCACCTAAAATAATTAGCCACGTGGATTATTTCAATGGGTTTAGTGACCACAAATTACTACAAGTAACTAATGTTATCCAGCTGCTCTTAGCAGGAACCGAATAAAAAAATTACTAGATTACAATAAATCAAACTACAATGCCATTCACACAGAACTTAATACATCTTTTGATAGCGTGTTATTAGCTTGTTTTTACACTACTTCAGTAGAAGAAAACTGATTTCTTTTCAGAAATAAGATGTCGGAATTACTAGAAAAGCACGTCCCTTTGATAGCTGTAACTAATGATAAATATAATCCGTGGTTTAATAAGGCTCTGCACCCACTCAGAAAGAAAAAGCAGCAGCTTTACAAGACAGTGAAAAATTCTCTAATTCTTTTCGTCTGTCTCCATTAGTGAAGATAACACTTCATCTTCCCAAAATGCTGGATAAGATTGCCCCTACATGGCACCCATTGAAATTACAGTCCAAGGTATTTCTAAAATCACAGAAAACCTTAAAATGTCTTCTTCTGGTATTGATAGCATTAACTACAAATGTTACATGAGAGCGAGATTATGCAAAGTTTTATGATAATCCTAAAAAATATCTATGCTCAAAAATCTGGTATTTTGCAATTGCCACATTCACCATTCCCCTTGCCCATACTATGGTTGCCGATATGTCCACCCTTTTTTTTTTTTTTTAACGTGAAATCAACTGTCAATTGTTTTTAGTCTCCATACTACTGTTTCTTATTTATAATTCGCATTTTTGTTTGCTACCCCCCCCACCCCAATTGAACCCTAGCTTGGGATCAAACTCACCTTTCTGCACTAATCAGTGTTGTACTTTGTTAAGGTGTTAATTGCATTTTGATATTTACGTATGCATTCACTGTACTGCCCCCCTTATACAATGCCCCATGATGGCTCTGTAAGCTACTTTATTTATAAATAAATACCTTGTGTGAACAGCTGTGTTCACACTGAAACTTGCTTCTAGTTGGTTTTCGACACTAGATGGCCTCAGTGTTGTCTTCTCTTCAATGTCGGCTGCTTGACTCCATGCACTTTTTTTAAAAAACATCGCTTGCCTGGAAGCTGCATTTCTTGGAAAATTGGTGCACCTTTTGCTATTTCTTGCAGTATGGAAAGAGTTAAACAAGTACAATTATGTACTTGGAATGTACCAATATTCAAGCCCACTCTTAAGTCTTAGAAGCGGCTACTGACATGTACTGCTTTTTAACAAGGCCAGTCATGCAAGTTCAGCTGAATCATTCAGGACAAGCATGTACAGTCGGTGTCCAATGTTTAAGGAGCTCAATATTTCTGCAACCTAGAATTTGGGTTTCCAGTCTGCACTAGCATATGTGAAAAGCAAAAAACATTAGCGCCATATGGTTTCACTTGCTACAATCACAAACTCCTTGAAAATTCAATGTTCTCTGAGATCACGTGGTCCATTAACGTTTGATGCCGACTGCACATTGTCCTACTTGTAGGTCTTTTTCATTGCATACTTGCACTGCAAAAAAACTCAAACTCTATCAACATTGTAATTGTGTGGTGTGAACCCTTCACCACTCCTTGGCTATTAATATGACATCAACAACTGTGCAATTATGTTTATTTTTTGTTCCTTTAACATTGGCATCAAAATTGAAAATGATACATCAAAATGCCAGAACAATAAAAATACAATAGCAGAAAAAGATAAAAAAACCTGCTCGTAGTGTACAAATATTCTGCTGGGAATGCATCTCAGCTCCCAAATTGGTCAATACTGCATGCTCCTGTGCATACTAAGCACTGTGACCCAGCAAATCAGAAACATCAGGATGAGAGACGCATAAAACACAGCTGTGCACATTGACTTTAAGAGCACGATTCACAAACAGTGTTACCCATAATAAACACTGGTACAACATGGTCAAGACGACGTAAAATGTTGCAATTATACCTGAAAGGCACTGGTTGTACTAAAATTTAAAAGGGCCCTGATACACTTTCCTAACTAATAGAATGACCTCACTATTAAAGTATGTCAGCCCACATATCTTGTACTGCAAAATTTTTTCGAAATCCTTCAACTATAAGTGGAGTCATTGCACCGATACCCAGCTTTCGCTCTCTCTTCATCTCAGCTATCATGCTGGAAGCTACGCAGTAGAGATGACAAAGGGACGAAGCCCTGCGTAGAAGTTGAATGTCATTGCACCTTGAGGTGGCCGCGGTAGACTACACTATGTGCAGTGCAAAGATTAAATTATTTTTTCTCTTTTTGAGATCACAGACACATACATTTTTCATTTACTTAACTAAAAATTAGCAATTATGTATTACTGAGAATGTTCTCGCGATTGTGAAATCAGCCATTAGTTTTGCTGGGCCAACTGCTTTTGATGACATCACGGATGCAAGAGCAAGCAACTGTTTGCTCACTACTTTTGACATGAGATTGCAAATTCCCTGGTGCATGCAGTGCAATAATGATTTGGCTCGCATGTTCACAGGAGCCTCGTTTAAAGGTGCGCAACGTTGTTGTTTTACCATGTTCAAGAAGTGTTTCAGGGTCCCTTTAAGGCACTCATCTTACCACACACAGATAGTATTCACTTAAAGGCGTACTGACACAATGTCCGACTTTTCTTTTTCTTTAAATCAAGGTCCAGTACCTCTAAACACCAGAGAATGTACTGTCGAGTCTCCCAGCATTCTAAATAATTTAATATAATAAATTTTCTACAGCCAGTTTCGGTATCGTTTCTACCGCGTTGCGATGTCACAACACAGTATGTGGTCACTTGGAAGCAGGACAGGGCAACATCACAACACTTGCTCCAGCTCACTCGATCATCCATTATCTGCTACATTGGCCCTCACGAGTGGCAGCATATGAGGCGACCAAGCGAGCCAGAGCAGGTGTCAAAACACAACAATGCTATATCCTTCTGGGAAATGAATCCGAAGCTTGCTGTGGAAAGCTATCACATTAAATTATTTACAATGCTCTGAAGCCTGCTGCTTTTTTTTTCTTCTAGGGTTTAGAGGTCTAGGACTCTTCACCTAACACAAGAAATTAATAGTGTAAAATATAATGTCAGTACCCCTTTAACTCAAAGGCACAGTAATTCTGCCACCCTGCAAATAGTGTATGCAGAACACATTTTAAAGGGACAACAAACCAAGCACCAGTTAAAGCACTATTATGTTGACAACCACAGGGAAGCCCAACTATGTGGTTCAACAAGTTCATCTTCAGTTAAAATACTCTGAACCTCTAAAAAACATAGCACTTGCTTTTCAAAGTAACATTAAAGGGAAATACTTAGCCAAGCTACAGTGGTAGGTTACTCTTTTGGAACTAACTGCAAATGTTTTGCGAAAAAGGCTTATTAGCAAGTGGGATTCATTTTTGTATTTCATCCCAAATGAGCACTGTTAGGCAACATGTTGTAGGTTAGCAATGCTTTCCTTGTATTTGGATTCTTCCTGAGCAGAAAGGCTAGAAAAGTTTTTTTTTTCCCAAATGTAATGCTTATTTTATTAATAACAAGCACAACCCAGCCAGACGCTCTGGCACTCTGACACTACACGGAGCAGGTGCATGAATTTTAATGTTACATCAGAACCATATATGTTGCTATTTTCTTTTTCTAAAATACCGAAGGCCTCCACTCTTTTTGCAAACTCCATCTATATGGTTTTCCAGAAGTGTAATCTACCGCACTAGCTCAATGTAATATTTTTCTTTATTATCCCTTCAAAAAGCTATACAAGCATTTGGTTATAATTTCCATATGCATCGTTAGTAGAACGCCTTATATCCTTTCATTCTTGTAGGTATCACTTCTGTTAAAGGGCAGCATCAATTCTGAAGTTATCTTACTAATACACTGAACAGCTTTACACCTTTATGATTCTTGTAACCAATATTACTGATCAACTACCAGGGCATGAGAGCCAACACTTGACTCAAACTGATTACATTGTATACTACAAACTCAATGTGTAACAATGAATTATGGTTATAATAAAATGCTACATGTACAAAAAAAGAACGAATTGAACCATGATATGCTGTACTGGGTCATACATGCAAAAGTTAAAATAGCACCTTCATGACATCACTACTGCATTTACATGCTGGCATATCTAGACATACACTTAGCTCCTTAAAAGTGAGTGCTGCCTTGATGCCTGCACCAAGATTATTCAACATGTATTCACAATATCCCTCTAAAAAAAGGAAAAAGGAGAGAGAGGGAGCACCACAATGCAGCACATCATGCAAGAGAAGCAGGTATGCTACCAATACAACTTACGTACGCAATTATGAAACGATTGCAAAGCCAGTAAAGTTTCAGATGTGTGACTGTCTGCAGCTTACAGATATATAACATATTTGACCCTAGCACACACACTATTTATCGACCGTGCATAAGGGTCAGTAATACGTGAATTTTGTTGAGAAACTTAAAACATGATAACATTCACTCACTTGAGCAACAGTTTGAATCAGTACCATTCAAGCATAATTGCCAATGGTTTTGAGAGTTCGACAAAGTAGCACATGTTGCAAGAGCCACAAGAGTCCACCTTACTGTTATGGCCATCATTTTGATGTACAGCATATTGTGCCCTGTAACATCACACCAACACAATGAGAAAAATTCAAATGCTTATGTGCCCCCCATGACAACACAAACTGCCGTAAAAATCTGAAACCTGACAAAACATCTTGGATTGCATTTTGCTGCCATCCTGCAACATTCTTCAGACTCTTTTGCTTTGTTGATTAAGCGTCTTTAGTATGCACCATGCCAATCCATAACTTCTTTTTTTTTTTCAGACTTAACTGCAAGTCACGTTGCTGCAAGAGCATTAGCTAGCGTCTGCTAAAAATGCAATATGCTTTTCACATCTTAAGTTCTGTATGGACATATCAGGAGAGACTGTAAAATGAAGCCAGAGAGTAAAGCCAAGCAGCTAAATTATTTGTACTTATTCAGATTCCATGAACACTAAATTCTGCTTCATTTAGGCATCTGTCGATCTATTTCGCAGAAAAGTTCAACACTGCTCATTCATCCAAATCACATGATTACAGAGTTTGTGACTAAAATGATACAGAACATTCTTCCTCTTTCTTCCAGTGCATTTTATTTTTCTGCATAATTTCTTACAAATGCTGCTTAGTTTTCACGCCTACTCCGAAACGTTTGCATGAAATCTCAGCCACCTACTTCGGGTATTTAAAACGGCTGACGTGCAATGAAATAAACATGTGCGCGATCCAGGGCAGAATGTTGCTAAAACCCAAGCTGGGCCGGTGAAACTTTTTTTCAAAAGCCGCGAAACGAACGACGGCGTTTCTGAGGACAAAACCAGTCGGCACTTCGCAAAAAAAAAAAAAAAAAAAAATCCTTGAAAGCGCGGCACGAGCGCAGTCAGATAGAAAAATGGAAATGTCGGAATGCAATACTTTTCATTTCTTCCGCTATCTTGGGCGAGATGTGCCAGAGGTCGGGAAGTGGCTCTGCCAGGTCTTGCTTCGACCGCGAGCTCGAGGAGCCCGCCTTTTGTGTTGCTTGCTTGGCGGGCTTCTGCACTTGCTGCGGCGACGATGAAGCCGGTGATGGCACCGATGCTGTTGGTGCAGCAGGCTCTTTCACTACTGCTGCAGTGTGCTTAGAGGCCACCGGGGTCGACCCGACGGCGTTAGCTGTTTTTGTGGTCACCACGATGGTCGTTTTTTGAGCAGTCGGCGAATCATTGACATAGCTGCGCCCGCTGCGGAGCGATCGCGGCGTGTCGCTGCCGGTTTGGGGCTCACTCTGCGGCTCGGGGCGATCTACTCTGGCCTTCTTGGGTGCCGGCTGAGCTGAATGTTCGCGGGGAATGGACGTCCTGCCACTGCGCCGAGACGGACCCGGCGACGCCACCGCGTCTTCTTCGGAAGGACGCGACTGTTGGTTGGCATTAGACGACCCAGCCGACACCATTAACGCTGCGTCGATACGAGACTTCATGTTGCTCAGGCTGATCTTTGGCGTAATGAGAACGCGGGTTTCTGGCTCTGGCGATTTCACGAGTCCGTTGACGGCCTCTATTATAAGCGTAACACCCTTTGCGTTGAACATGCCTTGCTGCGCTGCGTCCGACTCTGATGAGCCCATGCCGAGAGTATTCAAACGCCGGCTGTAGCTGCGTGGCAGTACAATCTTGACGACCAGGACCCGGTTCGGATGGCTGGTTGTTGTGCAAAACTACAGAGTTGATATGTAGTCCGCTTACACCACGCTAATTACAAAAGCGCGAAAAGGGCTCGCCTGCCGCACGGCCAGTACGCACAACGGCACAACCATGCACAACTTCCACCAACAGTCCAACACGGAAGGAGAACAGAGAACGGCGAGAGCGACTCTCAGTGACGTCACAGCAGCAGCACCATGCATTAAGCACGCATATGGCAGAATATAGTGAGAAATTCTATGGCAGTATTCGCTCGATTAGGGCACGGTGCCGCGCGTCGCCAATCTCAACCAATCGTACAACCGCTGCGCGGTTGTACGATTGGTTGAGACTGTTCACGTGATCCTTCCTCCTCGGAAAACCAACCCGAGCGAAGCACGGGAAGGTGAGCGCTGGAAGTTATTTTGCCTCGCTCGACGTCCTTCTGTGCTCGATATAATGTATAAAATGGAACATCAAATTAAAACTCATTATTGATCAGCTTTATGCAAGCTAGTGGTAACAGTAATTTGCGTGATTCAAGAAAATTAGCCAGATATATAGCGTCCTGCATATCTCGCTTAACGTGTTCGAAAAAAGATTTTGAGCTCGCCGCTGCACTGTTCTTGCTCAAATTTTGCAAAAAGATCGCATTTTGGCGTCGACTTCGTTTAGTATAACACTTGGCATAGTTAATTGCTTAGTTTCTAAAAAAATGGGAATTTGCCTGCGCTTTTGGGGATGCTGCCGCGACCGCGCAAGCATAAACTTGTTTCGCCACCTGTCGTCATCTGCAGAAAGCAGCGTTTCAGGGTGGGCAGTCGCCTGTTCCAGGAGCAGGCAACTAAAGCCCCTGCATCTACGCGCCACCGCCGCTTTCTGGTCGGCGGAAACGTGTATGGAGGGGCTTTACGGGCAACAAGCGGCAGCCCCCCCCCCCCCCCCCCCCTGAAACGCTGCTTTCTGCAGATGACAGCACGGGTATAGCAGGAGGTGACAGACACAAGTCTGTGCCAGGCTAATACCTCGGGTAAGAGAATATAAATACATTGGTATATGAATAAACGAAGGCAATAGATATATCTAAACAGAGGAAAAAGCAGTAACAGTGAAGGGGAAGAGAAATGCAGCCATAATAAAGCACAGAGCGCTATGGGAATACAATAGGTACGAGGTGCTCCAGGGTGCATCTTTACACCTTTATAATTGCTAGCATAGAGTTTCCTACAATGAAACTCTATGGTTGCTAGTAGATACAGCCATAGAGTTTCTCACTATAACACCTAGAGGGTAATCTGGCGCCACCGTCTATGGGAGTTTCTTAAGGGGGCACCGTGCCGTCATGGGAATCACGGGATGTGTGTCTGCGAGGCTCGTGTTGGCTGGTGTTGTAAGAGGCTTCGTCTAAAACGTGGATATGGCTACGCAAATAACGCGTTCTCAAAGTAAAATCTTCATAAAATGTTTCCATTCACGCATATTACATCTTTACTCACCCACGATGCATGACCAAGCTAAGAAAAGCAAGAACAGACGACCAACTGTTTCAAAGCGAGCGCGAACCTTGTCGTCTGTCCTCCAACTTTAGCGGCCCGCTGATACTTTTTACATAACATGTAGTCGTACACACAATAACAAGTTCTCATAGTTAAACAAAATATGTTTTCGCGTAATAATAAAGCTAAAACAGCTTTTCACGTGCTGTTCTAGTAGAAAATGAATTATTGTGACAGACGGAACGGTACTTGCCAAGCGCGTCTTCAAGGTGTCCTGTCTCTACGAGAACGATGCCAATCCGAATCCACAACATACCGGCATTCCCATGCATACCACAGCGCAGCAGCGCCAGATTTCCCTCTAGGTAATGTAGTGAGAAACTCTATGGATACAGCCATAGAGTTTCCTACAAAAATTCATAGAGTAAGGAAACTCTATGCAAAAATTGTAGGAAACCCTATGGATGGAGTTTCTCACTATAACACCGAAAGGATGGATGGAAGGTAGAAGCGTCCCCTTTGAAATCCCCAGCTGCTTTATTTTAGCCTGCGACGAAGACCTGCACTTGTTGTTTCTTTTGTTGATAAGATTCCCATTTTTGGCCTATTTCATCTTCAGATAACTGCATGCGCCCTGTTTGCTTCGCTGTGTTCCCGTGATGCCCACCGTCGTCGTTCGATGGCCTCCCCAATTTCCTTATTCCATCAACTTTGTGGCTTCCTCTTTCCTCTCCAGCGGTTTACTCCTTTTACTTCTTTTATTTTTGTACTAGTTCGTAGTTCTAACTGATTATAATGCCACTTTTCCGCGGGATGTTTCTCTACTGCTTCCTCTATGCCCGCCGCTATTTGCGCTATTTGTTCTTTATTTAATTTTGCGTACTCTTTTTGACTTCCCTGCATTTCTCTTTTGAGCAGGGCTCCCAACTGTAGAGTAATTCGCTCATGATCACTTCCGAGGCTCTACTTCCCCTCTTCGTCAATTTCCATTATTGCAAGCTTGCTATACATCCCCTGCGACATTAAGCAGTAGTCAATGGTCGTTTTCCTGTTACGGGATTCCCACGTGGTTTGTCCCTCACACTTAGTTTATCTATTTACTATTGGCGGCGAGGAGTTACGGCCGGAGTCGCCATTATCGGAAGCGCCTCACTGGCGTAGTATGAGGGATCACGCGGCGCGCTCCTCATAGGTTTTACTGTCAGCGCTCACTGAAACACCACGCGTGAGCTCTCCCAGACGTTTCTGTAAGTACTTTCGAAACGAGAGAAGTTTTTTACTCTCTAAATAATAATCTTGGGCAAACTGAAAGCACAGAATCGTTTACAGACGTCATCTCTTTACCGAATAAGTACAGTGAATTTCCTAGGTATACTTTGTGGCGCAAAATACATTTCTTGAAAAGGGACAGAAGAAAGGGAGACAGTGAAGCGCAAGTCCTTTTGGAACATACAGTGAACGCCACTGCGCGCGGTCGCCGCGATGGAGTCTCGCGAACTGGCTTCTTGCGTGAAAGGTAGGTAAACACTGATAGCAAACTATGTGAAATATGTTCTTATAGTGTTTGTATAACTAAATGGAGCGTAATAGAATGAAACCTCAATGCAGCGATCGCACAGATTCGCAGCGATCGACTGCGCGTCTGCATGCTTGTCCGCGCACTGTTTCGCTTTCGCCGCGTGCGCGCTTTCGCACTGTGCCATGAGCTTTAGGCCGCAGAATATGAGCGTTTGACATTAGACAAGCAACCATTGTTGCGTGGGCGCTATCACAGCTGTTCAAAAATAATTTCATTGTAGAGACTTCGACGCCTAACGGGGACTGTGATGTGCCGTACGTCGCGACGATTCAATGTTTTTTTTTTCTTCTAAATTCTCGGACGTTTCAATATTATTTCTCGAGTTGCGTCGCACTGTATGTTTATCGGTGTTCTCAGCGTGCGATTTCCCGCTGCTTCGCTTTTGTAATCCAGTGCATTAATTCATAACGCAAACATGACCACATGCCATGCCTTTTTTTAAATGTGCTTCTTACCGTTCCCTTTCCATTCCAGTGAACTTCATCGTTTGTGATATATAGCATCGACAAGCTCATAGTCCAAACCGTCATGGCATTAGTCGGGCAGCGGACTCGGGCGAGCGTCTCAGTCCGCGTTTTCCGAACATCGCAGACCCGGCGCCGTAGCAGAAATCTTCTTCGCGTCTGTGCTTGCTGCATACCCGAGTTGTAGCCGATGACTGTTTGCCGGTTTTATGTTTCGCGAGTCAAGCTTCACGCAGCTTCTTGTGCTGCGGCTACGTATGAATAAGGCTGACACCGGCCTCCGTTGCGTACGTCCGGCACTGCGGCACCGAGCAGTAGCCTACCATGTTGCTCGCCTTCAAAGGCAGCCACTACCTTTTGTAATGCTTTCAATCACTGTAAAGAAGACACTCAAATCGGGAAAATCTCGCCACTAAATGAGGACCGCAGCGTACGAGGGAATTTAAACTCTCGTTTTCAGCTCGCTTCGGCGCTCCCGAAGCAGCCGATGCGGTCGCTATGTCCACGTGATCCCTAATAGCACGTCACGTCGACGGTGGCGCCAGCTTTTCCAGGGGTGGAGCTCGAGGTCAATAACTGGGGAACCAGCGCTGGAGGCCCCAGCCAATCTTTTTTTTTTTTTTTTTTTTTGTTCAGGTTTCAATTATTGGCTCCTAATATCGGTCACGGGTAACTCATGAAATAAAATTCCTCTTGATGCTCGGCCGCTTGACTTTCAACGGTATGCAACAGAGTAACCATCGTGCATGAAGAAGCCGCAAACGCGAAAGCCGGCGCCCACGGGGCTATAGTGAACTAGAATAGTATTCTAGTTCACTATAACGGGGCTGAGAATCACAGTGTCACTGAAATAGAATCTGGTAATCAAGATCTAGCGGCGCCAACAGATCACCAAGCACTCAGCCAATCGAATGTTTCGCGCGCGTGCGTTTGCGTCCTTCCGTGCTCTCGCTGAATATGCTTGCTGCCCGTGCGTGCGGCCGTTCACGGGGTTGGGGTAGGTGGGGGTTATCAAGGGGGTTCGTGGCAGCGGTTTGGAAAACTAAAAAAAAATAACCACACAAGCAAAAGCAAATTAGCGGTGCGGGCGCAGCGCCGCGCGCGCTGGTCGCCCGTGCTTTATTCTATGCTATTACTAGCTGCCAACTCAAGCCGAGCCGATCTTAACAGGAGGAGTCGACCGTGGTTGCCGCTGTGCAGCAGACGCTTAAGATCACTTAAAAAAAGTTCCTTCTTCGTTGTTATATGACCTCCTTATTCTATGATGTTAAGGCTGAAATCGCTACGTGAACCACTGCGTAAAGTTGTTGACGTATCACTTGTCCTATGTGTAAACGAAGTTTGAACTGTTACCGTGTGTTTTTCTCGCGCATGTGCTTGAAGCAACATGTGGCCAGATTTTCCTCATCTTCACTGTGACATCGACATTTACCTCTCGAACTTCGGAGATCCAACCGAGCGCTGGCAGGAAGCCATTCGCAAATGCAACTTCATTCATTCTGTATGCATTGTACTCAGCGTTGTTAAAATGAAAAAAAAAATGCAAAAAAAAAAACCTGTGGAATTAGATGTTTTTGCTTAGATCAGTACAGCTATGTGTTGGTATTAGGTACAGTTCCCACATGTGCTTGTCTGCTGGCGCTCAAGTGCTTTCCAAGTTGTTTATTACGACTGGTTGCTCGTATTTGGCGTTCCTTTGCAACAACTTTTCAACGAGAACAAGGCTGTGCGCACTCTTCCATTTAAAGAACAAAAAATGGGGGGATTACTGCTACGCGTCAAATCAAAATTGCAATGTTCAAACAAGAAGTTCAGAAATGTGATAGAGGCAGAACTGCATCTGTACTGTTTTGACGGTTCTGCACATTCTCCTTGCGTGTGTATGTGTGTGTGTGTGTGTGCGTTTTGCCAGTATTCACATGCCTGAGTGATGTTTGATTTATTTACTTCTTTTTAAACTATAGACTGTTTCATTCTTAAAAAATATTGAAATTTCTTTGGTTTGGTGCAAGCAAATATTGGCTAAAGTGCAATAGCTCAAACCAAGAACAGGACAAGAGGAGGTTAGACACACAAGCGCTGGTTTACCTCGCCTCCTCTGTCCATGTCTAGTTTTTGTGCTATTACTCTTTCATCATGTACCAACATGCCGAGTCTGCTATCGTCAAATATTGGCTGTTTAATGTGGGGCAAGAAACAACAAAGCACCAACTCTGGCAATAACAGGAATAAGGAGCCTGACCCATGCCTCTAGTCTTTTCAGTGTTCTTTGCCACCAACATGTTGAAAGAGAAAGTGTGGCGGAATTCGACACCAGTGAAATGTCTTGAGCAGGGTCACAGAATGGGAAAACTTGGTTATGCAAGAGATGTTGGTGGGGGGGGGACAAGAAAGAAAAACAAATGCCAACTTTACGACACTAAAAGTGCATAATTTGTTGCATAAAAATAGAGACAACACAACAGTGAAAAGGACAATATAAGAGAATTGGTATGTGTTCTGCCCACTTAGCAGTGTGTATGCATATTACATTTCTCTTGTTATAGCCATTTGTTATTTGCATAGGTGCAGCTGGTGCTTCCAGAGCTGTCTCGAATCCCAGAGGATGTGCAGTCTTTAATGGCCGCTCAAGATTACCATGTTGTCCGTAACATCCATGCCAAGGAACTTGTGGCCTGGGACTTGGTGAAAAGTTTTGTGAGGCAAGGTAGGAGTTGGGTCATGATACAGTCAAAAGGCACACAAATCAAAAGAAAAGAAGTAGCATACCGCACTTCAGTCACTTCAGTTTTTGTTGCGTTACTGTGAAATAATGTCTTTGTTGCCAATGTGGACTACACAAGACTGTAATTTCTTGCAGCCTTATTAGCCACTGCAGCTAATTTAAGCTCTTTGAAGTGATGTTAGTCATCAACAAACTAATTTGTCTGGACATCATTTTAATGCCTACCTCTGTTGTGAAATTCAGGGTAAAATGAATACATAACACATAACCGTGCCCATTGGCAAAATTTGTGGTACTAAATTGTACAAGATCAAAGCTTTGTTGAGTGATTGTAAGTGTAATTTTGTGTAACTGCCATTGAAAGGCAATAGCTGTGAAGTAAAAATGTTAATATAGAAACGGGTATAGCAGCAACCATCTGCATTAAATATATGCATTTTTCTTAATGGTATAGTAACATAAGTGCATTGAACGCATGCAACATAATGCATTAGATATATGTATTGAGAATCTGTTTGTGTTAATTTGGCAGAGTGGTCACTCTTCCTAGGAATTCCAATTTTACCCGTACAAATATGTAGGAATAAAATGTATTTTTTATGCCTTATGAACCTTAGCTTAACACTGCTTCACCTGTCAAAGCATGGCAGATTTTCTGTATGACAACATAGTAATGGGACTGTATTTATGGCATGTAAAAACATTGAATGTCCCTGATAAGGTGCCTAGGAATTTCTGTATAAACATGTCTAGAAAGCCACAAGCATGGCAAGTTTTATCTTAGTTCTTGTGTTTCTTTACCTAACCATGCAGGAAAGCTGCACTTGTTGTCAATCAACACAAATGTTTCATATGGGAATTGTGTGGCTGTCACAGCTGACGGTAAGTGTCCTTCGATATTGCTACCAAGTGTCTTGGTATACTCGTGATCAAAAATATGCTGTCCAAGAATTCTCTGAAAAGACCAAATGTTCTTAATACCTTGGCGTGTAACCTGAAAGTGAAAATTGTAGTTCAGACTTGGCATTGCAACCATCGCAGTACATTCGTCAGTTTCAGGTTTCCCGTCCAAGTTTTTCAAGACATTAAACTTTTTCGCAGAACCCCTGGTTTGTATACTTTAATCATGAATGTACATGCTGCACTATGTTTTGCAAGAATTGAATTGAATTCTGCAGTTTCACATGCCAAAACCATTATTTGATTATGAGGCATGCCATAGTGGGGAACTAGAGATCAATTTTGACCACCAGGGGATCTTTAGCGTGCCCACAATGCATGGGACACGGCCATTCTTGCATTTTGCCCCCATCGATATGCAGCCACAACACTGGACTTGATCCCGCGACCTTGTGCTTAGCAGCACAATACCATAGCCGCTAAGCCACCATGGCAGGTCATCTTGCAAAAATTATTGCATATATGCTGGTACATTATTGCTTTGTCAGTGGCATTTTAAACTCTTGATGTCAGGAAACTCAAAATGTAAGCTCGCATGAGTTGTGTGCAAGTTGATTTCGCACATATGGTTTTTACCTGTGCCATATTTTATATATCCCCTACATTAGTGTTCATGGCATAAGAGCTGTGACAAAAATAGATCCTTGAAGCAGAAAACGTGTGTTTGGTAATAAAGCTTCACCATTTCACTTAGGCCTATATTTGTTAGCCAGTGTCAGCCATGTGCCTTGAGAAAGTTGCCATACGTGGCTTTCGTTTGGTATACACATTTGGTACAATTTAAGGCCACAATTTTTCCTGCCCTTAAAAGTGCCTTAAATGAGGCACCACAGTGACTGTCAAATGCATTTGGAGGTAATGTCATGGCTGTTTGCGAGTTGATAAATGCATTGATGACAGTGACTGGATAAAAAATGGCTGCCATGGATAGACATGTCAGGAAAAAAAAGATTGTGCCAGACTCAGGGAGACACTTGGAAATTAATTCACTGAGCACTTTCCCAGCTCTTCCTGGCCTCTGCTGTTTGAAGATGGCTTTGTCTCATAAGGTGCCGTGTAGGTTGATAGAGACTGAAAATCAGACATGGGTGTGGGATGATGACATGAGAGGCTGCCAGATTCACTGATGTCAGTTCTTCTTGTGTTTCTCCAGGTTATTCCATGTGCTGGCACCCAGCACCTAGAGTAGCATGCCAGGCAATCAGCCAGACTAACGTTTCTGGCACATCATTAAAGCTTGCATCTCTCTCGTTTGGCATGTTTCTGATATTGTGATAAGAGAGAAAATGTGACTATACCACTGATTCTAAAACAAAACATCGATCATTTTATGGGCCTTTCCTGTTACACCCAATTAATCAAGGTCAAAAAGGCAAAAAAGTGTTCGAGAAAAAACTTGGCAGCAGCTTATTTGTGAAGTGGTGGCGTGGCAGCAGTGGTTGAGAAGAACCAGAGCACAGTGACTGGCCGAATGGTACACCACCATTTGCCTCCCAATAGTCCTTTAGAAAGTTGGGAAGCAACCGGAATTGGGCTGGTGTGAATCCAGCTATACTATGACAATGAGTTAATTCACATGGCAATGAGACATTGCATTCTTGAAGGGTCTGTGAAGTTGGTCATTGGCCTGTCCTGCTGAATTTCTTATTACGTGATTCTCATTCTTCCTGATAGTGGAAGAGAAGCTTGTGTGCAGATTACCAACAGCTTCAGAATTAAGACATTTATAACTAGGGCTAAAAAGATGTGGGGCGAGAAGACCTGTGTTCTTTTCGATCTCATCTGGCATCTTTTAAGGGCTATTTAAATATGTCTCAATTCTGGAACACACAATAACATTTATCTCCTATTGTACCAACAGCCGAAGAGGCTTCACTTGCTGCCAATGGGGACTTGAATCAAGTCCTAATGCCCACAGGACCTCTCTTTAGATAGAAGGCACAGAGTTTGTACACCTCCTTGAAATCCTTGAAAACCATTCAATTTGAAAGAAAAAAAAAAAGATGTAAGGGCCCTTAAAACCCCTTGCAAATAAATGTACTCCTTGAATTCCTTGAGAACTAGGGTTGGGAACGACTTTTGAACATTCAAACTAGCAAGAGAGAGAAAGAGAAATGAAAAGGGAAAGGTAGGGAAGTTAACCAAGGACGTGTCCGATTGGCTACCCTACGCTTTGGGAGAGGAAAGGGGAAGAATAGATAAGACGGAAAGAGAAGAAAAATAATAAAAGGGGGTGGCCATAGGCGTCATAGACACTGCCTATTGAGAAAAAAATTTAGTATTTTATTATAAGAGTGTCACTAAGCGATTGCAATGTGGCGTGACCACAGCTACCAACCACAGGCTTGTTTAAATCACCATTGCCATCATGGAGCTAGACAAAGCCAGATCAAACGACCAAGCTGTACCACCATTTTGTTGTTTTGCTAGTTGGTTCACACCGCAGCCACCATGGCTCCATTTTTGAGCTCTAGGCTCCCAAATTCCTGACAAAAAGTAAGTTTCAGCCATCTGGCATTAACACCAGTATCTCTCGCTGAAGTCTGATACTGCTAACCATCATGCCAGGAGGCGATTGACATCATTACAGTGAGAAAGTCAACTTAGAAATGTGGTCTAAAGAATGTGAATTGTGTGTCCAGATCAGCAGCTGCTTAGCTGCAAGAAATTGCAGCTTGAAAGGAGATTTCACTATTTATCGATGTGTGTACGATTAAGGTTTGTTTTTCTCTCCTTGAACTTTGGCCTTTGGCATCCTTGAAATTCTTGAATTGTCTCTGAATTTTCAGTCAGATGTCTTGTACAAACCCTGGGTGCTGCATGAAATGTTGAGTTCTCTATTAAAGATGTGATAGGTTTAATGAGGATAACATGTTTTTATGGGTCTGATTAATTTTTAACTGCTTTGCCTTGGGAATATTTTCAGTTTCATAAACATTTTAAAGATGAATTTTTGCAATAAACTGGAATATGTGTACATGCACTTACAATATTATGATAGTTGTTCTTTATTTCTGACTTTTGTTGTGCTGTTTGTTATTGTGCACATGCTTTCAGGTGAACTTCACTTGTCACTGCAGGAAGAGGTCTTTCGTGTTTCAGGACTTGAAGGCTCTCGTTTTGCAGGCAGTTCTAAAGGGCATTGTGTTTTTGGTAAGAAAAATGATAACACACATTTGTTCCTGTGTAGGAAAGTGCCTCCATTGTTCCTTATTCACTTCATGTTTTACCTGTGCCACATGGGCACAGAAAATGACATTCATTCATTATTAAGGCCTTAAGTTCCTGAATGATGTTTTGTTTGGCAGAGCTGCGACACGTCCAAATTTAATGACATTTGACCCGATGATGTTGATAACAGAGCTTTCTGAAGTGAGCAATTTTAGGGTAATGATAGAAAGTTAAACATGCGTTTACAAGTTTAGCCTACCTTCAAGGCTAGTGAAATGTATAAATAAGTATACTATGGTGCCGCTAGCTTTAGTTTGTTGGTGTCTTTTACAACGTTGCAACCGACAAAGCACAATGCCAACGGCATCGTGCTTTGGCATCGTGCTTGTTGTATGCAGAATTGTCCTTGTATGCTTGTTGCCAACATTTAACACGACTCTGCTTGCAGCAACATCACATGTAATGTTTTTTTTTTCAATTATATGAAACTTGATGTGCATGTTTATGTGTGCTGTATGGCTTAAACACCTGAAAAATTTGTTTCCAGCTAAATAGGATGTCATTTCAAATAATTTAACTAAACCGCACTGAGCGGGCTATGGCGTCGAGAGTATGCATTTCTCATGTCGAATGAGTTCTGGTGGTAGCCTTTGGTGACGAATGGCATTAAGGCAAATGCCATTTGATTTGCCTGTCTAGCAGAGTGCAAATGACAAATCTTAAGGCATTAGGAAGTTAATGTCATTTTCTGTGTCACTGTGTCACGGGTATTGGTGTCATTTACAACTATTACCACTTTGTGGTCCAATTACTGTTAAATAATTAACCTAAATAAATTAGCCAGGGATTGTTTAGGGCTCAATGTTAATGTTTGCAGAAACATGAATAATAGTGCAGCTCTTCACTTGATTTCTGCTAAAAAATATAGGCTATTTTTTTTCATTAGTCATCAAACAGAAGGTAAGCCACATCTAGGAAGTTATGTTTCATGTAGAAAAGCAAGAAGGACAGGTAGCTGAAGTTTGTTTACACAGCATAAAAATTCATAAGTGTTTGTTAGAAAACTTTAGGGAGACATCCTATCGGTATTGCATTAAGTTGATTGCATTAAAAGCTATGTGAGTGTAATTTAGCTGTAAACAAGAAGAAAGGGGGTTAACCGAGGGGCCCAATTTTTATTAGTCATTATAAGAAGCCAACAAACACTGACACCAAGGACAACATAGGGGAAATTACTTGTGCTTAATAAATGAAATAAAGAAATGATAAATAATGGAAATTAAAGTGGATGAAAAAACAACTTGCCACAGGTGGGAACCGAACCCACAACCTTCGCATTTCACGTGCGATGCTCTACCAATTGAGCTACCACAGCGCCGTTTCCCCATCCACTTTCTTGGGTATTTATGTGTCCTAGTAGAACCCTGGGAGTGTTAGCCAGTGTTAGACCTTGGCGGCGGACGTGGAACGTCCTTTTTGCCGTAGGCGTCACGAGAACGTGATCTTTTTTTTGGGTGAAGGCAACTGGCCAATAAACCCACACATGCTACCTGAAGGCATCAATTTGCCGGATTCGAGACCCTCGTTATGTAATAAACGAGAAGAAAGGGGGTTAACCGAGAGGCCCGATTTTTTATTAGTCATATCATAAGAAGCCAACAAACACTGACACCAAGGACAACATAGGGGAAATTACTTGTGCTGAATAAATGAAATAAAAAAACGATAAATTAATGGAAATTAAAGTGGATGAAAAATTAACTTGCTGCAGGTAAGAACCGAACCCACAACCTTCGCATATCGCAGGTGATGCTCTACCAATTGAGCTACCGCGGTGCCGTTTCCCCATCCACTTTCTTGGGTATTTATGTGTCCTAGTAGAACCCTGGGAGTGTTAGCCAGCGCGACTGCTCACTCCAATTTTCATTAATTTATTGTTTCTTTATTTCATTTATTAAGCACAAGTAATTTCCCCTATGTTGTCCTTGGTGTCAGTGTTTGTTGGCTTCTTATGATATGACTAATAAAAATCGGGCCCCTCGGTTAACCCCCTTTCTTCTCGTTTATTACATAACGAGTGTCTAGAATCCGGCAACGTTGATGCCTTCAGGTAGCATGTGTGGGTTTATTGGCGAGTTGCCTTCACCCAAAAAAAAGATCACGTTCTCGTGACGCCTACGGCAAAAAGGACGTTCCACGTCCGCCGCCAAGGTCTAACACTGGCTAACACTCCCAGGGTTCTACTAGGACATAAATACCCGAGAAAGTGCATGGGGAAACGGCGCCGTGGTAGCTCAATTGGTAGAGCATCGCACACGAAATGCGAAGGTTGTGGGTTTGGTTCCCACCTGTGGCAAGTTGTTTTTTCATCCACTTTAATTTACATTAATTTATGGTTTCTTTATTTCATTTATTAAGCACAAGTATGGTAATTTCCCCTATGTTGTCCTTGGTGTCAGTGTTTGTTGGCTTCTTATGATAAGACTAATTTAGCTGTAGGCATGCAAGGAATTAAAAAGGCTATTTGAAAAATAAGCAATACATATAAACAAAACTAGTATAATGAACACAGCATCAAACATTGCGATGCAAGATAAGCGCTTATGTATCAAGAAAAAAAGGAGAACTGTAAAAACAGCAAAAGAACCAGAATGCACTTTTGTTTTCATAGCACTGGAAGTAATACATATTAGTTAACGAAAGTGTCCAACATTGCCCTGACAGAGACAAGTTCCCTTTCTTGACACATTTGGTTTCACCTTTGTTCAGCCACTCTTGATCACCTAAAGTCTCCATATTCCTGTGTACGTATGTCCTGTTTACATTAGTTGTAACATGAAGCACAAACAATCATTATACACATTCTGTAGATAGTGGTTATGTATAATATGCAAAAAAAAGCAGTATTAGAAAAGTATGAAAAAATTAGGCACCTGTAACTATAGAAACATGGCTAAGTTTTTAACTGAAACAGTCAAATGATTGATTCCAATGTGATACTTGAGGCCTGCCGTCCTACGAGTTCATGACCACTTGCAAACTTGCAAGATGCTGGCACAAATTTCTTCTTTCTTTTTTTTACCAGTTCCACGTTGAAAATAAACTCAATTGCCAGCCAATGCAATTGCTGTGGCCCTAGAATGAGTCTATAAGTGACGTGACTGTTGGGCAAGGAGGAAGCCAAGGAAATTAGGCTTTATGAGAATGCTTGCTCATGTGGTGAAGTGAAAACAGTCACAGCACGTGTGGTGATCTGCTAAGAGCATTGCATTTAGTCTCCTCAGTGTTTCGGTTTTCTGGGGAATATTGGCTGAAATTCATTACCCTGCAGAAATTAGTATCAGATTTTGGCATCTGAAAGTGGCTTATGACATCTTAGGAATACAAGCTTCAAGTTTTACGATAGAATCCATCATCTGACTCTTTTGGATAAAGGGTTTGTCACACTTTTTGAATTACTTGTCTAAATAGTATATTCTCATTAAAAACGTAAGCCACTGTGATAACAAGCAATCCTAAGAAAATCACTTACCTCTCATTCCCTACTTTTAAGGAATTTCGAGCACATATTCTGAAACGCCCTACGTGTTGCCTTGGCTTCACTGATGTTTTTTACTTTAATTAATCTGTTGGGTGAAAAAGAAAAAAAGATAAATATGACTGACATTTTTTTACAGGTTCAGTGATAGACCTGCAGAAGCAGTGTTTCCACCCAGAAAAGAACAATTACAAGCGAACACTGCATTCGCTGGACCGGTGTGGCGATCTTGTAGCCCAAGACGTGGCTATCGTCTGGGAGCCCTTGCCAGAGCATGCAAGTTTGTCACCTTCCTCTGCTGCAAGGTATTTCAGCCAGTGTGGCCACACTGTCATCGCTTGCAAACCGAGCTACTCTTCCACAACACAGTTCTGTCAGGTTGTGCCTACTGCAGTGACAACATTGGAATATATGGGAGAAGATGCATATCTCCCAGTCTATGAGTGGCTTGGAGCCATTGCCTGTGGAGTCGATTCAAGGTGTGCTGTTTCTCTTTTTTTTAAGTTAATGACTTTTATCTTGTCAAAGGTTTGCAATCACTGCAACTTAGTAAAGTCAGTTATACATGTTTGCTAATGATTGTCAGCAAGCAAATTAAGTGTTGCAAAATTGAAGCTGCTTGTATTTGTCTTGCAGGCCTTTTCATAGCTGTTGTGTCTTGTGCCTGTTGGCTTGTTAGTGGCAAGACACACTGAACTCCCTTTTTACATTTATCTGACATTTGATTTAGATGCTGTCTTGCAAAGTTTTGCATGGACTAGTATGTGATCTGCCATAATAGAGCATTCTTGTTGTAGGGGCCCTATGTTACTAAATAAGAGCTGGGCAATATTTACATTGGTACAAACATAACTGGGTGCAAGAATTAATAACCCTGCTCTAATAAAAACTTCACCAGTTCAGTTTGCACAAGTGTTAGTGGTAATGTGTTACTTTTTTGGTAACTTAGTATCATACTCATTAATTTTTCTCAACTGTAACAGGTAGTATACTTCCATTAACATTTTGAAAGGTTATAAAGGTCATGTTATTAGTTACTTTTCACTGCAAGAAAAAATAATGTGTAGCGCACCTGAACTAAAGTGGCATGCCAGATAAACCAAATGTCGGGGTGCTCTTGACAGACAACCTTTCCCTCAGCTCGCATGCGTGCCGCAAAACATATGCCATTGACAATTTGATGATGCAAACAGCCATTCTAACTAAAAAAAGTACAACATACCCATCAAGCTTTAACACAAAAAATGTGTACCCCCCCATCCCTCCCCCTGCTCACGCAATAGATTTAATTGTCTCACCCACTCATGCATAGATTTTGGAGCTGATTCATTATATGAATAATGAATCAGCTCCAAAATCGATGCATGAGTGGGGGAGATGTTTTTGTAAACCTGCAAAGTGAGATCAGAAAGAGTGATTAGCAAGATGCTCAGGGCTTTGGTGTGGGGATGGAAAGATACCTAAGAGCAGGCTTGTTTGTTTGCTTCATAGGTGGAAAATTCCAGAGCAAGAGGCCATTCAAAACAATGCTGTGTGATTGTTTCATGGGCAAGGGAACAGGGCCATGACAGGAAGAATGTCAACCTAAGGAGACAGAATTTTGTGTACGTAGGCTCCCTATGCCAAGCGATTTGAGGCTGCCACACTGATAACTTTGTGAATGCACACTGTACTCTTGAGATAAAAATGCTGGACCCGAAAGCAACCTGTCATGGCCGAATGTTTTGATGTACATTCTACTGAAACGACCGAAAAGGGGAAAATGCTTCAGGTGGCCAGAAGCAAGTGCAAGGGATGAGCTGGAACTGGGGACTGCTTAGCAACGATGGCAACAGCCTTTAAAGCAACACAGCACATGATGCACACTTGCGCAGTAGTTCTTTGTGTGACAAAGGAAGGAATTGGCAGGTGTCGCAGAGGCACCTGGATTGCATACCGAGAGGTATGTGCGAGAAAACTATTGCTTAAGTTCAACTGCAGGTTATAGTTATTAGAAAGGTGTTTGTCTAATACTTTAGGTGCTGCTAATGCACTTTGTTTTAAAATTAATCTTGCTTTATTCCATGTGCAACTGCGAGACTGTGTTTCTGGTTAATTTTGAGTAAGACTGACCATGAAGCACCTTCATGCAAGCATTCACAGTAGGTATTTCTGGTAATTATACCGGTTCAAAATTAAAGAAAACCCTGGCATTGCCCCACCACCCTTAGAAATTTATCTGTACAAGGTATACCTGGCATAAAAGGACATGCAACAACAACTGCTTGCGTCTTCCCCCTCCCCTGAAAGTAATCCTTGGCTACACCACTGACCCTGGGCACACTAGCTGGAGGTGGCTTAGTGCTTTCTGCAGTAATGTGCTCGCTGAGGAATTGAATCTGGCAACAGCTTGGTTTCATGATGATGTCATCCTATCATACCAATTTGTTTTTACTTCTCATGATCACCTCACCTTCCCATGCCCGCTTCACAAGTCGAATTCTCCCCATGTCATAAACTTGGCAGATATGCACTCACTTACATGCTCTCTCACTCCACTCTACTTAGTTTCGCTCAGTAACAACTAATATTTAAAAAAATAGCCTTTTCAAACCTCACAGGTGTTCACATGTTTTACAGTGCATTCAAAAGCGTGAAGCTTACTCTGCTTGGTTTGAACTATAGTCATTGACAGCCTAAGTATGCCTGCTCAAGTACACCACTGTGCATTTCAAAAAGAATTTATATAGTTGCACCAGCCAATTATGTTTGCTCGTTTCCTTGACGACACTGAGTAAGGTGAAGTGCTTTTAATATCGACAACTCTCAGTGACTATGTTTTGGAGTGTGGAGGCACAAAGGGCAGATGCAGTGCTGTTTTGTGGGTGAGGCTTGGACTTAATTCTTGGTTGTCACTGAGTATAAGTGGTGACACATAATTCAGAAATTCAGTGGCACACCCATCCTGTCATATGCATTCTTAGTCTGCATTTGTTTTGTTCCAGCATGGTTGACTGGTCCAACTATAGAAGTTCTTTTTGAGTTGCATGGCAGTGCACTCGCTTCTGCATTCTTGGGCTGTCGCATAATTCAGGAATTCAATGATGCACTGATCCTGTCTTATGTGTTATTTGTCCATATCGGTTTTGTACCATTGAATTTCTGAACTTTATGTTACCAACTAGTTCAAGCCTCGCTCTGGTGCCCTGTTTTGATTTAGCATTGTGCAGGCAGTCTGTGTTTTGCTCTTGGGCAGTTAGCTCACATGCCATTCTTGACTTTAGCACATGCTTGATGCCAGCATTACCTATACCCAAGTGTAGATCCAGGTTTTTTTCAAGAGATGGCGGGTTCTGACTTTGAGATGGTGATTGATGATGAGGATGTATTTTGCTTGTAGGGTCTCTTCAATAGTTATTGAACATTTTTGTCTCTCCAGAGCAAAAGATCCGTAACAACTGGCAAGGAGGACTTCATTAGTTTGTCATGTGCCATACGCTGGTGGCTGCGCACACAAGTTTTAAGGGAAAGTGGCAGGGTCAGGACATTTGGTCATCTCACCTGGACCTGTGTATGCTTATACCTTGCTTGTGTGGAGGCATGAAACTAGCCTCTTTGCAGAGTGGGCCTCACTGAGAATGATCAATTATGATTTATATCTTGGGGAAACTTGTGTCGTGAAAATCTTGCAGAAAGAATGTGTGTTTAGGAACCATAAGCTTCTAGTCTATTATACGTAAGCTGATGCTGTAAAATCAGCAGTTAAAATATTAATGTATGAACTTTCATTAATTAGTCAATTGTTTTTGCAACTTATTGCCGAGGTGTTTCCACCTGTCCACACAGCCCAAATATAAATGCAGAATTATGCTGTGCTATGGACAGTAAGAAAAAATAAAGACATTTTGGATAAAAAGATAGGGGATGTGAAGTAAAGGCAACACTTCGCATTTTATCCTATGTAGGGATAATAAGGATGCAAGGGAGCAGTTTCTTAGCAGCCACCACTTGCCTGTTCCAAGCACAGAGGTGTCCCGGCTCTTTGTGGCCAACTGGAAAGGCTTCTTTACTCCAACATGTGCCATACGGCTCCTTTTATTACTCAGGTAAATTTTATCTTGTTTTCTTTTGCATAAAAATACTGTAGCATAAGTGCTGCCAAAGCAGGAAAACTTGCATGGAACCTAGTATTATAAGGCCTACTTTTTTTAGCCTTTTTTTTTTTTTTCAATAGGTTGGGTGTAGGGTACTCCTGTGATTTCAGTATAGATGTGCTAAACAAAAATGTTAATGTTCTTATCAATATCTGAGATATAACTATGAATAACATGTATTGCCTTATGGTGGGAACATTCTTGCAAACGTCATGTTTGGCAAATCAGTTCTGTAGTAATCCAAAAGGTAGAAGTTTTGTTAAAGCAAACAAAGTTGTGCGAAGCTACACAGGTTTCACGATGATGGATAAACAGCACACAATAAAGACATAGACAAAGAAAAGATATAACAGGTGCTCTCGTTAGTCTAAGTCATTATGGTGCACTGTTTCTCCATTACCATGCAACTTTACCAACTCGCTTAACTTGTCAGACACAGGTTTGGTTTGGAAGATTGAAGGTGTGGCGATTTAACTCTTTTTTGGTCTTGCATGCATTTTCTCTCTGTTTGGTCATTGAAAGCACTTAAAGTATCATACAAAATTCAAAAGCATAGAAAATGAAATGGAGCCCCTGTGTGTCTTCTCTATTCCGATATGAAACTCAACAAGGCCATCTTGTTATGGCAGCAAACTTATTGCGAACACGAACTGAAACACGCAGGTTGCATGATGACAAATGAATTGCTTTCTTTTTTTCTAGCAGACAATGGATGTATTACGGAAAAATTATTTGTGTCAAAGTAAAATGGTAGCACATAGGTGATGCAAAGTTTTTTTTTTTTTTTTCCAGACAGTGCATGGCTCAGGAAGACCTACCATTTTTTGGCCTTGTACTGCATAGGTTTGATGATGATCCAACTCAACCATTAAGTAAACACCAGAGTTTACTGCTAAGCCGTGCTTCAGAACTCAGTATCATCTGTACGCCAAATGGGCGCTATTGTCTTCTCCATTCTCCCAAGTGACCATAGAAAAAATGAAATTTGTGCCCTGTCATGACAAGAAGACTGTTGAGTGGTTTCTTTCCTTTTTGCCTTGCAGATTGCTTTTAGCCCAAGCAGAACCATGCAAAATCTGCATGGAACTACATTGCTTGGACATCTGTATTGGTCTGTCTTATGATTCTGTGGTATTTAACTGACACACTGAAATTTAATGAGTTTTGAAACAGCAGGCTAATAAATAAAGACTGTTTTCACTGCGCTTGTTCTTTCTAAATTTCAAGCAAGACGTCTCTTTGCAAAAACTGATTGAAAAGTTTCTGGAGCAGTGCCCAATGTGCTGCTAAGGGGGTAGATCGGCTGCAGGAAACAGAATGATATACAAGAGTAGAGCTCAGGGGGAGCTTACAGAACAAACGGCTAGTTAATATTTTATTCATTTATGTTAGTATACTGTCAATCCCACAAGCGGGATCATTACAGAGGTTGGTGTACTATACAGGTGATATACAAGCACAAACAATGCACTCGATACCAAGCAAGGAAAGAAGGCAAAATACAAATAAATAAAATGCACAAGAAAGTAATCTAATGGTGAATGCAATCACCAGAGTATGCATTTGCTTGCTTCCACATTGGATGATATAATGATATGACTATCGTTTTGCTCTATCACCAATCAAGAGATTGACATGGAAGAAAACACGAAGCTTACAAATTGAAATTTTGAATTATCTCTCTTCAAATGTGATGGAATTCTGAAGGAAAACACAACCTTGCACAAAAGCAGCGAGGATCTTAGGTGATAGTATAAGGAGTTGTCAAGCCATGTGATGTCTCCGGAGCAATATTAAAATGGAAATAACATTGAGAGCAAGGGAAAACCCATGACACAAGATGAAAACTGTGAACTGATAGTAAAGAAACTGAGAGCAAATCAATTATGCCATGGACTCTAAAGTGTTTGTCATAGTTGTACCTTGCATGCACTACACACACTACCACTGAAAAAACCCTAATTGTTCATTTTGTTTCAAAAAGATCCAAAATGAATTTTATCAAAGGGTGAAGAATGCACAACTTTCCAGTGGTGTGTTAGGATTTTCTTCAAGCAAAAAGTGATATCTGTTCTCTTCTTTTTCTTTTTTGACAGCACAGAATTTTTAAAAATCGCCTATCACGGGTAGCAAAGTTCTAGTCCTTCAGGTGGATTACTGAAAGAGGCAGACATTGCACAAGAAATCAAAGTACATAGTTGACCAATTAACAAAGTTAAATAACTATTATTAACTAATAGTTAACTAATTAACTGTTTTACAACAAATATTGCAATTTACAAATTGCAACTGGTGAGTTCACAAGGCATATCCACTTGGAACAAATTATCAGGATGACGTGAATTTCGAGATAATAATACCCGAAATGTGCAATGAAATGCATTGGTGGTCCAGTTACTTTTGTACTTCAATGCATAAAACAGCGTTTCGTTAAAAAGGTAATGGAGCAACAGTGCATTCTTGCCAAAAGTTTCATAGCTCAAGTCTGGAAACTGGTGCCATCCTTAGAATTCATTTTTACTGGATATGCCTTGCTAATTCACTGGCTAGAATTTGTAAGTTGCAATATGTGCTGTCAAGAAAATAATTTAAGCTATTATCGGTATTTTTTGTTAATTAGTTATATTGATTTATTGTGCAAGTAATGTCCACCTTTTCGCACATTCCAGTTTAGGGATTAGAAATGTGCTATATATGGTACAAGCAGTTTTTTTTTATTTTGTAAAAAAAAAAACATCTGGTACTGTATCAATGAGCACTTCACATATGTAAACAAGTTGGCTGGGGCACTGAAGTGAAATAAGGAAAAAATTTAGGTGGAGCCCATCCCTTGGGAATGTTAACCATCGTCATTGTGATTAGAATTCAAGTGGTGGTGCACATGTAATGATGGATAAAACCACATGCTGGCACCCGTGTTCATAAATGCCACTTAATAATATACTGCCGTTGTTTCCTTATCGTATGATCCAGTTTGAAGCTCTATAGAGAAAACTGAAACAGCCACTGCCGAAATGCGTCGTGTATGAGCCGTGTACTGTAGTCGGGCTCCTTATTCCCACACTCCTTTACATACTATGCCATCTAGCAGCGCAGCTCCTTACGTGTGGTCTTTAAGATTGCATCAGTGGTATGCCAGTGTGTGCTAATACTATGAATTAATCCCTCATTGCCCAGTCCTTGATCGTGACCAAGCAGATTCAGCATTGGGCTGCTGTGCTTGAGGAGCCAGGTTTGATATCAACTAGTATCGCAGTTTTTCAATTCCTTGTTTTTTTTAAAAAGACAGCTGGAGTAAAGAAGCTAGAAACATGGTACCGACCAAAAAGTGGGGGAAGTAGGTTAATAATCCCTGTCAGATACGCAAATTTAGTCTTGCCTAGCAATTTTTCTTGCCAGCGACAGCCGTTGCTGTAATTCGCAGGCCGTTGCATGGAAACATTTAGTGATACTTGTAGAAGGCACTTGCCAACGTGTGTGATCATTGAACTCACATTGCTGCATCGAAGTGCGCAGCCTCGGTGGCAGTGTTTCAAATATAAATAAAATAATACTCGGTCGATGCTCGGTGCTAATATCTGAAACCAGTTTTATAGTGATTTAAAATGTTCTAAGCGTCCCTGCTTATGAAAACAGCCATTCTTCATCTGCCAATGAAATCTGTCTAGCTTGAACATTCCTATTATGTGAGAAAGAAGTGCAAACTGCTGTTCAATGAGGCACTGCCACTCGGCCTCACATTCTGTGTTTTACCACCTTCTTGGTGCTCTTTTCCGTGTTCAGCTTGCATTCTGCCTACTCTTTTGGCATTGCTGTTGTGCAACTCAACTAATGCAGCATTTTCTGCTAGCCTTTGCACTGGTTTAAAAAAAAAAAAGGGCTATTCCTGTTCAGTGAAGTTAAAGTAGCAAGTTAATATGCTTGTATGCATGCATATCTACCTTTATTTTCTCAGTTCTCTACAATATCTAAAACATTTACTAAATTCAGTTAAGCCTTTAAGTATGATCAAAATTGAAAAATACTTGCAAAAAAAGACGGAATAGTTTTTGCATGCATTTCAGTGATGCTCACATAAAGCAAGACTATGTGAGAATTTTCTGTCTGAAAGATGAATTTTACTATTTTACACTAACAAAAGTGAGCTTCACTGCACACAAGTTAGTGTATGCTCCCAACATCACGTGGAAAGGATTCTGATGATCATATAAAACAAGACCACCCAAAAAATGTTTAATGAAAAAGTAAAGTTTACTAAGAAAAATCACCGCCCAAGCACATCATACAGATGGTTAACCAGCGAAGCTGAAACATGCAGCCCCAGTGTTTATCACTGGGTTAATCTCAACGGTTCATTAAACGATGGCTTGGTAGGCTGCCGGATCCTCGGTACACAGTTGCTTGCTTGGCTGCGCGAGCCTGTTGTGTCCGGGCTGCAGCATCGGCATGGTGTAGATGAGCTCATTCCCAGTTCTGCTCGTGGCGTTGCCACTGCAGCGGGTGCTTAAAAGCCATACATGTAGCACTTGGACATACATAACCAACTTGCAAGCAATAGGAAAGCATGGAAACTACTCAATCCTTTCTTTATTACTTGCAAGTATGAATTAACTTGCACCACCTCAAGACATATGAAGTGTTGCAACATGCTATTAGCCCAATTCTATTTTTTTTTAGTTAACAACCATATCCCATCAAACAATATGCATGTTTATGTTATTGACACATAAATATGGTACTTCTGACATTTTATAACAAAACAATAGTAAATCTTGCTTTAATGTTGTGACAAGTAAGATTTGTAATTAACATGCTCTATATGCCTTGACCTAAACAAATACCATGACAAGTGCAACCATATCAAAAATTTGCAACGAAGCCTTCTAAAACTATAAAGTAGAAATACTTGATATTTACTGCTACAAGCAGGCTGATACATTTTTGCAGATGCTGAACATTTGGGAGAACTCAACATATGAGCCACAATGACATGGATAAGGTTTCCGCATGTAAGTGTAGGAAAAACATTAAAGCAATGTAACCAGCATTCAAACGCTGCCATTTTGACCTCTCCTTCACTTGTGTCTAGCTCCCTATCTTTCATTAGCCCTCTCAGGAGTATGACGAAGCCATGACTTAGTGGTTGACTCAACATCATCCCTTGTACTTTGTGGGAAGTGCCTCCTGACAGCAGCTGGAACAAAGCAACAAATTTACATCAATGAATAGAACCCTGCCCATCTAAAGTGCAGTTTGAAAACAACCAAAAGGAAGCTTTTGCCTCTGGTACTGATTGCAGAAGTGGTGTGCTAATAGTGCTAACACACACAGATAGGCACACCAGCAAGAGAACATGCAGGTAGAACAAGCACAGGTGCAGCATGCTCTTTGTCACTATCGTTGTGTCACATAAGATGGTATGCATTATGTTGCCTTCTCTGATTTGACTGTTTAACAATTTTCTTACTCTTCTCATTGGTCAAGTTTCTTACAAGTAGTGAAGCACCGTGTAAAGCACACATTACACACAAGACTTAACGAGCATTTAACTGCATAAAAGACACATACTGAACAAGTGCTGACAGCCGAAGATCAGCATACTTCCGTTTTCCTTTCTTCCTATGCCATGAGTATTCAGCGGCCAGCTTGTCGGCAAAGAGGTAAATAAGCATGCGCTTAACTGCCGCATTTGGGTTCCTGCCCCCAAGCTGCACAAGTTCATTGATCTGGAAAAACAAGAGGAAGCTAACCAGATTCAATATTCCTACACTGAATCATTTTCACACACCTAACAGTTCTGCACTTTCAATGTACACTTTGCGGAGAAAGTAGATCTACAGGTGTACATGAAATAAATCAACAAAATAGTCAACATGTGCAGCCAGTGCCATTTTTGACAAGGCAGACAGAATGTTTGCACATACGCATTAACTGCTCTCGGAGAAAATAATGCCATCAAAGAATGTGAACAAGAAACCAAATAACTGAAAAGCCCACAAAAGGATAATTCAAGAAATTTTGCACAAAGTGATGTTAGTTGACCGGTGGCATATTTTCTATGAGACTGCGTACACATGAGCGGCATTGTGGCTAACTGATATTTCAGCTCACCAGGACATTAGCATCCTCTGGACCAAGTGATGCTTCAAAGTTCAGAAGGGCATCCACCGTCTCAAATGGCTGCTGCACTAGTACAGCGGGTGCAGAGGTCACCTTGCCTTGAGCCACACAGGCATCCAGATTGCTCAAAATTTCCTGTACAGTCAGCCTCACGATGTTTAACAGCCAAAGTACCTGTGATTGAAATTCTGAATAATAAAAAACAAGTTGATGATTTCAACAGAGCAACCATGATGTGCATGAACAAACATTAAAGCCATAATACTACCCTTCAGACAGATGCTCACAATGCAAGTTTAATGATATGGCAGACAAAAGAAGCAAATGCCTTTTGTTTATTAACAAAATACTTGAGAGCAACCAGTATACAAAAAAGCATATATCACAGGGGCCCTGAGACACTTTCCTAACTAACCATCGAAAGGCCTCACTTTCAAAGTATGTCATCCCAAAAATCTCACAGTGCAAAAATTCTTTAACTCCTTCAACTACAAGTGGAGTTATCGCATCAATAGCTGGCTGTCTCTCTCTTTTTATGTCCGCTAGCATGCTGGAAGCTACACAGCTCAGCATTGGCGACAAGGCCCATTGCGGCATTTCATGGCGGCCACAGTAGACTGCGCTGTGGAGCACGCCATTGCCATATCGGAGGCTATGCGCAGCAGACGCAGCTGAAAGCAGCATACATGAAATTTTTTTTGTCCTGTTGAGATTCACACAGAAGTGTGGCCCCTAAAAAAATACTGTGTAGTTCAGCTTACCATGTGGTGCTAATGTGGCCGGGGCAGGCGAAGCAGTGAGCAAAAGTGGTGCAACTGGCACTGGTAGTACTATTGGCGCTGGTGGTATGGCTGGCAAAGGTGGGGCAGCTGGCACACATGACGTAACTGGCAGGCTGCTGGCATGGGTGAGGCCACTGGCAGAGGTGACACAACCGATGCAGATGAGCAAGGCGATGCAGGGAAGGCAGCTGTTCAAAGACAGGGTGTGAAGAGACACGATGAAATTATACAAGCTTGACAGCAGCTCTGCCAACAGCATTACAGTGCCGCAGTGTCTACAGGTTCAGAGCAACAGCTGAATACAAACTAATAGAAAGCTTTGAGCTGTTATGATATGTGGATGCGCTGCAGACCAAACTTAGTTCCAAAGAAAGGTGTTTAGGTAATTAATGTTACATATGCAGAAACGTCAGCTACCGTCAAAGCTGTCAAAATGTTCATGAGATCCTGTCTGTCTTTTGTAAGTGCTTTCAGACATTTCTGTACTAATGAAAGACTTAGGAAGACTGTAAAACATCAAGATAAAAGGTTCCTAGCAGCTATCGATGTTCCCAACGAAAGTGGCAGAAGGGCAATGACTGATTACAAGATGCCCTTGGAGAACTAGGAAAATGTTACCACATTAGAATCCAGGTTGAGCTCTGATCCTACTTTTTGATGTCACTTTGTAAGCAAAAGATTTATGAATTTACAATATGAGCACGTTTTTATAACTTGTGCCAGGCGTAACTAAAAAATTACACCTGGCACGAGTTATAATAATGTGGTATTCATGTTAAAGTGACTTGATTATGTTATTAACAAGAAGAAAGGAAACCTAGGGCCCCGATTTTAATAATCATAAGAAGCTAACAAACAAAGACACCAAAGACAACTTAGAGAAAATTTCTTGTGCTTACTAAACGAATGAAAGAAATGATAAATTAATTGAAATGAAAATGAATGAATAAACTGGCCGCAGGAGGGGAATGATCCCATGTCATTGCATTACGTGTGCGATGCTCTTACCAGTTGAGCTACCACGGTGCCGTTTGCCCATCCATTTCTGGGCCATTTATGCATTACTGCTAGAACTAACCCTGGGAGAGTTAGCCAGCGCCACCACTCACACACCTTGACGGCAGATGTGGAACATCCTTTCTGCCGCAGGTGTCATGAGTACATTATCTTTTTGGGCAAAGGCAACTGGTCAAAAAACCCACACATGCTACCCGAATTTATTACTTGACATTTCGTGGCTTCATGTTTTCGTGTTGTATACACAGTAGCTACAATTATAACTTTTTTTTATGCTATGCACATCTTGCCGTTTTTGTGTGTGAATGTTGCTACAATTATTTCTCGGGAATGCATAATCATCCAGTGTCATTTGCTGTTCTACCTTACCTTTAGTGGGGCTTTCATTCCTGCCTTAATGCAGCCATTGTAATAGCCACATTGTGTGTGTTAGTGTTTTTAACTTTGAATTCTTTTTGCTGTCATGTCATTTTCTTTTTTTTTGCAGACATGACGGCTCTCTCTTATAGGGGTCTGGGACTTGAGATACTTCACTGCGGGCATCCTACCCAGTATTTTCAGACAGCTTGGGTGGAAACTTCAGCAGTCAAGGCCAGTGGCAGAAAAGGAGCCTCTGACCTGCATGTCTACAGTGTTATTGAAGGTAACTTTAAATTGCTGTTGTTTGACTAGGCATAAGCGCAGTGATTCTTACTCCCAAAATTCATGGTGCTTGGAATGAAACAAAAATTGATGGACACATTTTTAGGAGAAAAGTGTCATATACCCTGTGTAGCTACAGTTAGGTGCACATGGATGGCAATTTTTATATAAAACTCCCTCCCATTTGCAGTTCCATAGAACTGAGTTTCCACAAATTTAATTTATTAATTGCAAAACTGTATGTCACACTGATCCGGATATCATCCAAAACTGCTAATACTCTGTGTTAATTGCATTATTTGACTAGATGGTTTGGTATTCCAGAAACTATTGGAATCTATTCCACATGGGAAAATGCGACGACCCATGCCATTTGCCAAGCAGCAGTTGCCTGGTTGAAGAATTGCACTTTGCAAGTGGGTAAGAAGCTAGCGGGTTATGCTTATTGTTCAGTTAGCTTTTATTCAGAAATTTAAACTACACTAATGTTATTGACTAAGTCAACATTGTGTAGCATGTTTACATTTCAATAAAATTGACTGTTGGTTCTACATAAGAATTTACTGCATGGTATATGATTAATATTTTTGTCTTAGGGTTCTAAACTCTCCTTACATCAACATGTGGTCTTCAAATACCTATTGACAATGGCCAGATAATGTCCTAGGACAGGCACGTAGCCAGGGGGAAGGCTTATGGGGCTTCAGAACCCCCCCTAGAAATGTTTTCTTGCTGTCATGCACCGCCGACCAAAACAACCCCCCAGTGCCAGAAATCATTCTGGATTTTGTCTAGAATGTATTTTTCATGCTTGAAAAGACATTTCAGCATGACCATTGCGAATTTGGGCTGGATTTCTTACGTGGCAATGCCCATGCACCTCGAGTTGCATAACTCAAGGAGCCCCATCTGCGCACAAAGTTTCAAGGGTGTTTTGATGGCTAGCGGGCTCGTTGTGGCATCTCATGGAGGCCGCGGAATTTACGGAATGCATGAATTTCAATTCTGAAACTTTATGGGTGTAAAGTTCTCATAAACTTTTGATGTGAAAGATACATTGACACTTCCAAAGTCGTTCTTTAGATTTTCCATTCCGGAACTTTGTGTGTTTAATGTTGTTATAAACATTGGACGCCTGAGGTGCATTGACTTTTCTAAAGTTGTACAACAGACCATACAATGAGACAAGTGAAATCAACACACTATCAGACAAGTTGACAAAGTGTGCAGCGAAGTCCGATGAGACGATGCGTTGTGGTGGTTAATTTGTGCCGTTATGTCACAGAAAAGAATATCAACATTTTTTTTTCACCTGCGTCAAAGCATCCATGTCAAGATACTAAAGCCAGCAAAGGTAACTACGTTCTTAGGTTTTTTCTTTCCCTTTTTTTTGTAGTTTGACTTTTATTCGCGAGGACACATTGAGCCTCTTCAATATTTCTTGTTCTCGCTACCCATGGACTGCCAGAGCCAGCCAAAGTGCATGCGTCTTTCTCGTGTTGCCCTGACCACCGCGTGGCGCACTTCGGTGCACGTTTGTTTTTCTGTGGCCGAGTAGATTTTCACCTGGCAGAATTTTGGACGCTTTCCGGCTAGCAGACAAGAAAAGTAAACAATGGTCGCTCGCCAGCACCACTGTGGGGCCTCAATGGATTGCAACGTGTTCGCTTGAGCGCAATCTCTCCGGAAAGTCTTGTCTCGTCGGTGTAGGATACCGAGCACTATGTGTATGGTTCTCTGTGGACCAAGTGTCTCACGTTTTCTTCTATATTCCTTCGGTAGCCACATTAGGTGCCTAAAGTAGGCATTTGATTGTGCTTTCCTTCAGATTTTTTTCATTTCAGTGCCCCCAACCCCACAGAAGAAAAGAAGCCATTGTTGCGGCACAGCGAATAGTCGCATGGTGAAAGTTCGATTTTGTTACTTCTTCTTTTGCGCAAAGTGATGAGCCATGGGACGCTTCAGTTGCCGGATACTCTTACTATATTATTGTGATAGCAATTATATGGACACTCCAGGCGAATTCCTGCGCTATGTATCCCGATCTGAATGAATTCCTGCCATCGCCGTCACCCTCATGTTCCATATACGACGATGGTGGCTTCTTGTGTGCGCAAGGGAGAAAAGCAGGGAGGAAGCACGCCACCTTCTGTCGCGCGCGATAAATCAGGGGGGGGGGGGGGTCAGGCCTTAGGATTCTGTGATCTGTGAATCTGTGATTGCTCAACATGTTTATTTGCCTTTTTTGATGCATTACATATAGTTACTTTTTCTTAGATACATAGATTTATTGGAGACATACATATCTTTAAATATCTTGTTGCGAGGTTTTGTGTATACATGCAGTGAAGTTTGTCTCCAGTGACACTTTTTTGTCCTTTATCAAGCTGTATCTTCACATTTGTATATTTCATTGTATCTTCACATTTCTAATGTATGAGGGTGAGTCAAATGAAAGTGAACGCCAACCCATCCCGCGCACTAATGGTTTGGTTCATTATCTGCAAGGCATGCACGTAGCACACAGGCATCTCTCATTTACAGCAGTGACACACAGGTGTGAGGATAAATGTTCTTTAATGCTGTCATACACTGGGTTGAACATGGTTGCATGACATAATGGACGCTCTAAAAGTTAAACAGCGTGGTGTCGTGAGGGTTTTGATAGCTGACGGTGTTTCCCGAAAAGAAATTAGTCGCCGTATGACTGCCGCGTACGTTGAACATTGCATTTCATTGGCCACTGTGAAGCGTTGGAGCAAACAATTCAAAGAAGGACGTGAAAGTTGCAAATGCGATCCAAGACCGGGCCAAAGCCATCACGCAATCACCCTCAACGCAATTGCAAAGGTTGAAGAGCTGATTAGAAAAGAACGGAGGATAAGCATCGAAAGGCGGGCAGAGCATGTGAACATCAGTCACGGTTGGGTTCACACCATAATTCATGAACATCTCAGTTATCGGCTCTTGTGTGTGCAGTGCTTGCCCAAGGTTTTGAACCACTGCTAGAAGACAGAGAGGTTTGACGCTGTCTTGACTCATCTGATCCGGTATCACAGGCGAGGGTGATGACTTCTTGTCTGCAATTGTGACTGGGGACAAATCATGGTGCCACTACTACGAGACTGAAACACGACGGCAAAGCTTACAATGGAAACATTAGAATTCACCATCCCAAAGAAAGCGAAGGCATTCATTTCCGCCGGAAACACATTTTTTTTCAATTGTCAGGGGCCGTTATTGATCAAATTTGCTAAACCTGTAGAGACTATGAATTGTTTCCAATATTGTAAAACGCCGGATCAGCTGCATGTCGCAATCAAGAACAAACGTCGTGAGAAATTGACAAATGGGGTCACTTTGCTCCACGACATTGCCCGTCCCCACGTCGCTGATGCAGTTAACACAAAACTGGCCAAGTTCAAGTGGAAAACGCTGCAACATCAGCCATAGATCTTAGACCCGTCGCCTTGCGACTTCCACATTTTGGGGCAATTGAAGAAACAGCTCAAGGGAACCAGATTCGTGTCGGACGATAATGTGAAAGAGTCAGTTAGAGACATTTTGAAGCAGCAACCCAAGGAGTTTTATGAGACAGGAATCACGCAACTCGTTAGGGAGTGGGACAAATGTCAAAATGGTCATGAAGACTACTTTTAAATAATGTATCTTGTTTGTCATGTATTCGCATTGGCTCACTTTTATTTGACTCGCCCTCGTATATCTTGCAGAACTCCTGCTTTCTACATGTGCTCTCTGTTGCAACTATAATTTCGCTGCATTTACTCACAATACACGACTGCTGACAGCTGCTCCTGCGCAATACATTGGAACAAAGGACAGCGTCATTGAGATTTTCCCCTGGCCGTTGCATTATTTGTACAAAAATGTAAACAAGGTTCTTGAATGACAAAGTTTCATTAACATATTTGTCCTCAACTTGCTCATTTCATAGCCTTTACATTTTTCATACCAGTGGCATGCACTGCTTTGCTGGTTTCGAACCGATATAGTTCTAAAGTTCGTGTTGTATTTTCTTTACTTATTAAATAGACAAAAAACATGGCAGCATTGATATCAGTTATTTCGGGTACAATTTTTAGGACATACGAGTATATTCTTTCATGAAAAAATACATATTTTACTTGTCTTGACATTGCGTAGCATTCAAGACTTTGTTTGCAGCATCTTTGGCAATGGCAATGCAGTTATTATTCGTATGTTTGATCCTTTGACAAATTCATAATGAGGAGGCCGAGCTGCAATGGTAGCCCCCCCCCCTGAACAAAATTTCTGACTACGCCACCGTCCAGGGACCATCTATGCATGCTGTGGCGACACCATGCTTTACTGTGGTCATACGAAAATGTGTATACATTATGATATATTCTACTTTAGACATAATAAAGTTTCTGAACACCAAGTAGTGTAATTGAGACATTAATTGTTGCACTTGTAATTGGTGTTCAGGGCCACTTGCCAACATGATGCAAAGTAAAAGAAAGCTATAATAACTGTTAACTTCCAAGCAGCAAATGAACATTGAAGAAGCTTTGGGTGAACCTGAATAGTCATTTTAAATTATAGAGTGAATTATACTGGTCTTCTGGCATTATGCTATGCATTCACTTTTATATTTTGGGTCCCTTTATTATGGCGCTTGTTATTGTTGTACTTATTTTTATGCCATTGTTCAGTCTTGCGAGGATAGCCACTGAAAAGCGAGGCTTAAAACAAGCAGCTATGCATCGTGAGTGTTCATTGAGGTCCTGAAATATTGTAATTTCTGATCTAGCATGAAACGAGTCCTTGAAAATGGTGTGTGCATTACAGAAACTGTAGGGTTATAAATTTACACTTGACAGCTGTCAAAGGGGAACAGTATCTTTTTGAATAGTGTCATCGCTATGTTTTTTAATATGTAGAGATTATTTTTTAATCTTGTTTATCTTAAGCATTCAACTCTTATTTGCTGGTTTTACTCTAAATGAGTGCTTTTTTTTTGCTTTTTTTGACTGGTGCAGAGTCTTCAAAAGCCACTGGGCCTGCCACCAGCTGACGTGCCTTGCATATATATGCTAAGCATGGCATGTCATTCATTACCTATGTATAAATTTAGTCACAATCAATGCAAGCTAAGCAGATGTACATAATTTGCAATAAAAATTTGGATTTTGTTGATTTTCTTGCTGCTTAAACATTGTTATAAAATGCTGGTTATAAAAAAGGCATTTTACGTTATATTTACAAGATGTCTTTTTAGTGTGCCTCATTCAACACCCTTGTGTGCTACATGTATTTTTTTTGTGTTAGAAGTAGCCAAATTTCTAAAGTGCTGTTCACTTGCAAAGTGTTATGCTGTTGCAAGACTATTCATTCGTGGAGAATTTCATTTTGGTGCAGAAGTAACATGGCTGCCTTATGTACACGTTTGTGTGTCATACACAGGCTCTCAATGTTATACCTTCAGAGATTGTATTCCAAACTGTGGAATCTATGCAGGCGCTTTCAATAATGTATGCCTTTGCAAAAGTATGCATTTAGCCCATAATACTGAATGATTTTCAGATTAGCAGCTTTTCGCGTTTTAATTTTGAAGTTAGAACCAGTCGTATTGAATAGATGTACATTTACTAGAAATCCAGGATCATGACACTGGTTCCAAGAAAAGCATGCCAGTATCAGTGATATGCGTAAGTGCATGATTAACATAGTTAACCTTTTTTTTCTTACAGTGCAAATCACATACTGGGTGTTTCAGCTAACACTTTCACAAATTTTTAAAAATTGCCTGTGGCAAATAGCACAATTCTAGTCATTTAGCTGGTCTATTCGAAGAGTTTTTCTCAAGTGGATATGCATTGCAGTCTCACCTGTCGGAATTTCTAAATTACAGAAGTGCCATAAAGCAATTAGTTTAAAACTTAAGTGAATTTTTGTTAATTAGTCAATTCTGCATTTCAATTTCTTCTGCAAGTAATGCTCACCTCTTCAAGTAGACCAGCTCATGGATTAGAATTCTGCTATCTGACCCAGGAAATTAAAAAAAAGTTTGAATGTGTTCACTGAAACACCCTGTATTTTCTCTGGCAAGCTAAATAAGCCTTCATACGCGAGCTCTACACATAGTCTAATGAACAGCTTGCCAAGACTCCCCCAAGACGAATACAGAGGGAGCATTAGCTTGGCTTCAGGAGTGCTTGCGGAGTTATAGGGCTATTGCTCAGCTTGTACCAACCGGATTGTAGACAACCTTCTGGCTTGAACAAGCCCAAATATAGATGTCTTCTGGATGGGTTTGTGCTATCTGGGTGTTGACTAGACCTGACTGGTTTCTTGCCTTGTCAGTGTTGGAAAGACAGCAGCTCACCAGGTGTCCTACCTTGCCGCACTTGTGGCACTTGGTGTTGATGTGCTTAAAATCCGGTGGCTTGTGGTCGTGTCCTCTAGAGCCAGAATCACGATCGGTCATATGTGGCGGATTCCATTGTTGGAATACATCTCTCACACAGCGTGTGGGCACCAGAGTGGTGCGGACACTTGAGTGCAGTGGAAACGCAGTCGCGCTGGTGGTGTGGCACCATCTTACCATGCACAGCACAAGGCAAAATAATTTTGTTCTAGAGGGATCACAACCACAATGAAAGGACACCTTGGGCACAGTCGTGTAGCCATGCACCAAGTGACAGTCATGCAATTACCATATAATTTCAAGTAAAAGTCTGTATAATTTCAAGTAAAAGTCTGATTACTTAACAAATGCAATAGAATCCATACAAAATCGTAGCGTGCGTTTCATTCTTACTAACTATTCTCAGACATCAAGCGTAACATCTATGAAGGCTACTTTAAACCTCCCTCTCCTCTCATCCCATAGGAAGTTAGCACGCTTATCACTGCTGCACAAAATTTATTATTACAATTCGGAATTAAAAAGTGACCTTTTGTCCGAACCTGCATATATGCAAAAAAAGAAGTGAGGCGTGCAGACAGGACACAAGAGTAGAGAAGTGGACAACACGGCGTTCGTGTTGTCCACTTCTCTACTCTTGTGTGCTGTCTGCACGCCCCACTTCTTTTTTGCATAATGAACCCTTACCAACTAGCTCAGCTTTCTGTCGTTCTAAGCTGCATATATGTCCTCTCGTACTGACCATCGGCATAAATTGAGCGTTCCACACTGTCGCACGAACCTATTTTTTTATTCATTTATTCCTAAACCTACCAATGAATGGAATCATCTGCCTGCCTCAATTGTTAACATAACCGATACATCTGCTTTTAGAACTACTATTGAAGAATACTTTTGTTAATCCGCACTTTCACATTTTTTTTATTATTATACCCTGTTATCTGCACATGCTCTGTATTTCGTTCCACTCCCTTCTGTAACACCTTCGGGCCTTGAAGGTACAATAAGTAAATGAATGAACTGTGTATGGATCACACCCCCAGCTTGACAGCCCAAAATCTGTATAAAAAATTTCTAACCAAGAAGCCTCCATGGTAGCATGCAAGTCGCTGGTGTCATATTTGTGATTAGTTTTCACAGCCAACTCGGCCAGCTCTTTCAGCTCATCTGGATCAGCTGCCGGGAGTCCACAATGAAGAGGAAGCATTTGATGGTGTATGATGCTGTATTTAAGCTCAAGGTTGTCGTGCACCCTGAGTAGCATGGCAAATGAGTAGCTGGTCACAACTTTGGCATTTACAAGTGCGTTTGTCGGAGGCTGAAGCACAAAGAGAAGCCTGCTGCAACAAAAGAAATCGTGGGAAAGCATGCAAGTGCACAGAGCTTGAAGTCAGAATTACCAATGGCTCTACCTTGTGTAAGGGCCATACCTTGTAAAAATTGTTCTGAAAAAAGAAGTTCAGCCCTTACACGAGTCGATATGGTATACACTTAAGATTCAGTTCACCTTTTGCAGTATCATAAAAATTACAAGCTAACACATCACAACAAGGAACCACTAGAGTGCTAGATTCAAGTCTTGCTGTGACTACTTCATTTGTTTACAATGATGCCAAATGCTTTTGCGGTGTGCTTGAGATGTAAAGTATGAGTACGTGCATGTGGCAACAACATTGAAATGATTGTGGTGAACAGAGGGTGTGATGATCAGACTCTACCCCTTGCAGATGTGAAAAGATGACGTGCACCCTCCCCAACTTCAAGGAAGTAGGCTTCCTTGAAGAATCGTCACACCATTGTCATCATACACGTCATCATCCCATTGTCCTCATGCTGTTGTCATGCCACCGTCTTCACTGCATTGTCATCATACAGTCATTGGGCTGCCATTGCGGTTGTCCCATTGTAATGAATGTAACTTCAACATTCCACTCTTGTCATGTCGTCGTCATCACGCTGTCATTTCACCATCGTCATCACTTCAAGATTGTCGTGTTGTTGTTGTCATACCACCTTCACCAATCTATCAACATCATTCCTTGTTCGTCATTCTATTGTAATCATGCTGTCATCATTCAATTGAGATAATGCTACCATTGTCATGCCATTGTCCTAATTACATCATCGTCACACAAACAATATCATGCATCCGTTATCTACCATTGTTGTATTGTCATCATTATGCCATTGTAATTATTAAAGAATCGACATCTCATTGTTGTGATCCCGTCTTCGATGTATGGCTTTGTTGTTCCATCGATATCATTCCTTCTTCATCATTTCATCTCACTGTATCGGCATCATACAGTCGTCATTCATCCATACTCATGGCCGATCTTTTCAAGAAAGTGCCATAGCAAAGTGGGATGATATCAAAGTATGTGGCATATAGCTGAAACAAGGAAAATCTCAGAATTACTACTACATGTGTTGAATAGATGTGACTTCAGGAATTTGGTATGACACTACATTGCTCGATTGCTTTTCATATTATTGACAGTCATTGTGAGACTAGTTTTGCCGTAATTTTTTCACTCTGAAAAAAAAAAAACTAAGATATCTACGATCTATTCAAATGTTTACAATAACCATCCTATAAAGGAATCTAGTGACACAAAATTTCTTGATGTTCTGATTGACAGACATTTAAAATTAGCCATCAAATGCACTCTGTAGTTCATAAGGCTTCATATGGTTTGCATGAGCTATCAAACTTACAGGTGCTTCAATTTTGAACAGCCTTGATAATAACCAAATGCTACTAAGAACATTGCATAGATTCCTGAAAAAAATTGAAGCAATCACTTAACAGTGTGTAACAATTTGTACGCATCTATCAACATACCCTTATGTTTTTCCTTAAAAATACTATTTATGTTGTAAAAAGAAAATTGTTGCAAGTTATCTTGTGTGTATAAATTTCACTGCGACTGTGCCTCCTTGTTTTGCTACTCTTGTCTTGCGTGATTATGCTATAGAAATATCAGCTACCATAAATACGTTTTTTTCTTAACAAATGCTAGGGACCCAACTAATTGGTTGGGGCCCAGAAGTGTTTACTGACTTGTGTTAATGAATTTTCAAGCTTCCTATAACTTTTGTCACACACCAAATGGGCCAGCTAATTTGGCAAACATTACAAGCTTCAGGGCAGCTATGCTTTGTGTTAGTCTTGTTATGAAAGGATAGAAGTACTTCTTGCATTGCACCACAAACATGTTTTCCTGTCGAGTTGGCAGCTTTTGGCTCTGGGAGAGTAAACCAGACCTCTCAAGTTTGTACTCATTTTCTCAGCGATCCAAAGTTGCATTGAGTCAGTATTGAGTAGTGGCATGAGCAGAGTGCACAATGGCTAACTTTAAACTCCTTTTCTGGTTGTATCTGTTGCATGATTGTTTTGATTAGTTGCTATGCTTTGTCTTCTGTTGCAAAATACCCAATAAAAAAACTGAATCTGTACCACACAGTCTGCTCACTTTTCTAATCTGGCAAGGGCTTTGTTCCTCACCCATCTTGAATTTCCAATCTTAGCACAGTCTAACGTTAGAAGCATGCAGTCAGTTATCCAATGGCAGACTTTTAATATTTGAATCTGATAATACTGTATCAATTTCTAATCCATTCAATACTGCACCAAAAGGGCATTTGTAGCATTGTGTCCCTCTATTGTTTTCAAATGATGCTTCAGATGCTGCTCATTGCAACCATGGATGAAGGAAAAAAATGTGGTAGGGAGCACATCAGTCAGTTAGCCTCAGCAAGCCAACCTTCTCCGATATTGCCATTCTTCTTTGGGGTTCATATGCACCTTGCGTATTGGGAAGTAGGCCCTCCTTAGTTGCCTGACCTTTCAAGGCATTGTTTAGTTTGCGGCAGCTCTTAGTGACGTTCGCATTACTATCAACCCTTACCGCGTACTTTCCGCTCTACTCTCCACTGTACTCTGTGTGCGCTTGGCAGCTAGGCATTACCATTTACGTAGTTAGGGCTTATTTCCCATGAGCCTTTCCTTTACATTTCCTATGACTAGGCATCAAGATTGTCACGTGATGCTCCCGCCTAGTCTTTTTACTTCCTCCGTGATCATAATTACCACCAGCAGCATCGCTGTGCAAAAGAGCTAGCAATGGCCTTACAGTGGCTGCATTTTGTAGTGGTTGCAAACTGCATAAACTTTATCTTAATCATTGCAGCTCACAGTGTCAGTGGTGTAAGCTGTGTAACAGATTGGTTTAAGAAATCATAGCATGTACCCAGCAACAAGCATATCCTCTTTTAGAATCTTTAAACCAGCCAATGCACCAACAGATTAGGAGAAGCCACCAGTACTGCACATGACATATAACATTGAATAATATCTGCACCAATCTGAAAGAATTCAAGTGTTAAGATGGAAAAAATTTATATAATAAGTTGCACTAACATTGCACATAAGTGTGAGTGCAACATGCCAAAAGATGTTCATATTGCAAGCACTTCTGCCTGCTTGAATACTGAGCTGAAAAGAGCTCAAACACTGTCAACTACTCGTCCATATGATCTTGCATCATAAGCATACACTAAGTTGCAATGGCTTGGAATGGTAGCATACTAGGAGCCTTTGGTTAACTATTCATTAAACAGAATGCAGCAAAATGCAACTTGGCAAGGACAGCCCTCAAAAATGCTTGAAACTTTAGCCCACTTTCCAGTTCTAGAAAGCTACCTAGAATGCTGCCACAGAGTGCAACATGTTTCCTGTCTACTGCAAAGACTAGCAGTCACCTTACATGCACACCGTTTGGAGAAATGCGCGATCGTGCCCTTGTTTGACTGTAGGCTGTTTAGAGGGCCTGCTGTTGCATCCACAGCATTACAGACCTCAGGAGAGTGACGAGTACTGTGACTCAATCTGCAGAGTTTGAGAGCACTGGTGATGCAATAGGGAGGTTGCATGTGATGTCACAGATACTGAGTCTTCTTAGGAGCCATTGGTGATAACAGATTGGATTAAACTTTTCACTATGCTAGTGATATTATTCTAACATGTTGGTCACAATGTCAATGCAAGATTTGGTGCAGGTAGTGCAGAAAAAAAGGGGGGGGGGGCAAAAATGACAGACTATGACACACTTAGCACGTTGGATGAGTTGGTACTATACAATTTGGTGTAGGTACATGACGAAAGAAAGAGATGAGAACACGGATAGCGCTTCATACATACCGGTATGCGTGTTCCTGTCTCTTTCTTTCATCGTCTGCCTACACCAAATTGTACTGCACCAACTTGTCCAGAACATGACATCATTGCAAGCCCCTTACAGAAGGTGCACCAGATTGCTTGGAATAAGGTTTTGGCAAAATCTATAGTGCCTTCGGCATGTGATGAACATGTGCATGGTGATAAAAAAAAAACAGTAGAGAAAAGATCATGTAGTATGTGCGCCACATGTTCACTTAAAATGGTCATTCAAAGCTATCACGATGGAAGCAGTCATGCTTATCCTTGAGATAGAGACCAAGTGCTCATAGAGAGCCTGAGTCACTTGTCCTGGGAGCAAATCCCAATGACGACTGCTACTCGCAACTGCTGTGAAAATAAGCTTTGGCAGCTGAAAGACAGACCACCGAGATTTGCAGCGTGGGTACTTTCTAACTACCGGCCTTGGAGTTTTAAGCATGCCGCTTTTTCTGCTGACTTAACTCTTCAATGTTTGTCTCTATACCTTGCCTTGAACCTTAGCTGGCATTATAAGTTGACAAAAAATTGCATGGGTTTCGACAATATCAGTACAACAGTTCGGCTGACAATGAAACTGTGTGAGGACCCCTTGAAAGCTTTCACACAAGATAGAAGTAACCTGTAATGTAGTAATGCCCTAGAAATTGGTGGATGAGCCAACATTGGTTTTTCACCATATGTACCGGCTAGTTCCATATTTCACAATGACACAAAGTCGTGATAAACAGCTTTGTGGACAGAAACTGTTTTTACTTTAAAAACGTATGGTCGTATGAGACATTGAAGATGGATACATCACGCAGAAGTACACATAATGCAAATGACGAATGCAGCTACAGATTGTGCATTTTCTGCCGTGGACAACACGCACAGTCCGCCCAGTCACACCGGTGCAGGTTCCAGAAAACGAAACGTGTCCACAACAATCTTCCACACCGTGCCTTGAGCCGTCAGCACAAAGGATTCCGTGTAGGGCACCCAGCGCTTGCCTGAAAACTTGATCTGGCCAGCAGTTACAACATGTATCGTTGTCTGGCCTTGGACGAATTCACCACGAAAGGGCTGTGCATCAGCGCAAATGAGATCAGTCTCGCACGACGGAAGCGATTCGTAGAACTTGCTGATAGCTTCCTTGGTGCTGTGCGGGTTGCCATTCCATACCAAGTTTGCGGTGTCAAGGAAGAGGTTGCCGAGCAGGTGTCGCCGTTTCTCAAGGGTCTCGTAGAAGAGCCTAGCGAAATCTTCTCCGGCTTTAGCCGCCTCGTCGTCTTGCTGCTGGTGAAAGCGTGCATCTGAGCTTTTCATTGCTGCCATAACGGTAAATGAATGATGCTACGCGCGCACGACTCTCGCAGCTTCAACTGTATCGACAAACAACACACCCACAGGTTCCTCGCCGTCCCACCTGCAGCATGTACGGGCTATGCATGAACGCGCATGGAGCATGCCTATGCTGAGGAGACTCTGGAGACCCCATCGCCCATCGGGTCCCACGTCTCGGAGGCGATTCCGGCAGCGACTGCAGCGCCAGCGAACGAAGAATCGGTGGTGCAATTGAGAACGGGAAAAAACAAAGGAAGTTGATTTCCTTCCTCTATAGAGTTTGCACTCTTTGGAGTGTATATTTGGCACACAACGATAATCATCATCTGTTTTGCCTGTATTTTCTTTTTTACCCGCCGTGGTTGCTCAGTGGCTATGGTGTTGGGCTGCTGAGCACGAGGTCGCGGGATCGAATCCCGGCCACGGCGGCCGCATTTCGATGAGGGCGAAATGCGAAAACACCCGTGTGCTTAGATTTAGGTGCACGTTAAAGAACCCCAGGTGGTCGAAATTTCTGGAGTCCTCCACTACGGCGTGCCTCATAATCAGAAAGTGGTTTTGGCACGTAAAACCCCATAATTCTTTCTATTTTCTTTCTTGAAAACCCCGCGCCCGCTACTTTCCTGTAGGGAATGCTATGTCATGCTGATAACGCGCATGCCATTCGTTACTGGAAAGTACCGGGCTTGCCGTGTTAAAGAAAGGAAATGCGGACAAGACAGATGACGATTGTCGTTGCGTGGCAAAAGGGTGTAATTTTGCTTAAAGGGGCCCTGAACCACTTTTTATCAAGGTGGAGAAAGACATTTGAAGTGAAGGTAGGCTATTTCAGAACCACTTTGTCGCAAAAAGTAGTTCACTGCTTTCAGCAGAAGCGGAGTTATCGGCAATCAAACACGGCCTCAGCTGTGCTCCGCTTCCTCCTCCAATGCCTTGCACTGCGAACGTTACGACGGAGACGTCACCATGGCGCGCAGTTCAAATGTCCAATTTGGTGCCTATGCCGCACTAAACGTAAGCCAAACGCGGCTGTCCTCAGAGAGCCGCAATGCGCTTAGCCATAGAGCTACTTAAGGTCCCTTCAGAGCCACTGGACTCGTGGCGGCACCTCGCGGCGGCCGCGGTGTAGCCTAGCGCAGCGACCAATAGCAGCCGCGTATTGGAATGTGCTTTATGACGAAATAAAGCGCCCAGAAAAGAGCGAGGATCATGGGGTTTTCGAAAGGCCGGCGCTGGGTGCACGCACGTGGCAGCAGACGACCCCAAGTGGGGTTCGCTGCTGCCACGCATGATGACGTCACAAAAAAAAAAGTTTAATATAAGAGACATGAAACGCTAATATTTTGGTTTTATTGTTAATTATACTGCGTTTAAATAGATAAGTCGTTTTACTTGACGCCGTGTTTTAAAATCGAAAATGACTGTCGGCGTTTACACGCGCGTGCACGCAGTGGGGAATCGCTGTGGTTCCTAGTGGCCGTGTTGTGCGTGCTTAGTACTGTGTAGGATCTGCTAGTACGAATAACGTTGCTGTTACGAAGATAGGCAAGCTTTCAAGGAACTGTACTGTATCCATGAAGTGGCACTACATATCGCCTGCTATCGATTGGGGGTTTCGAAGAGTCGTGGTGGCACTGCGCCGCCGACTGCATGGTGCCGGCACAGATAATTCGTGTATTGCGGCGTGTGTTGCTCGTTTTAGTTGTGAGTGCGTCTTCTGATAAAACTGGATGCCATTTTGCGCTTAAACACTACGTAGAGACATTGCTCACGATCCACTGCTCGAAAATGCATAAGTCGCACACCAGTATGCATTGACGGTCGATATAGCATGCATATATACGTTTCCTCGCTATCTTTCTGTAACCAAGGGACCTTGCAAAATAGGAAAGCATTTTGTCGATGAACAAATTTCAATCATGCATTTCGTGCCTTTTTGGGCACGCAGAATCCTAGTAATTCGGGCAAGCCCACGGTCAGATACCGTGAGAATTGTGCACAAAATACAAGTACCATACGGGTAAGGAGTGGATGACACCACCATCATCCGTCTGTTTTCTGCGCAACTAATATGAATTGTGACCATTTGGCCCATATTTCAGTTCTGGTGTCAGCAAGTGTTCGTGACGAATTTTGAAGTGCGTGACATGTATACATCACAGTTGACTGCAGTGTAGGTTGCTATTAGGTTTTCGTGCACTGAGACAGAAAATTATTTGTAGAAGAGATACTGATGCGATGGCTTTTTCTTTTTTTTTTTTTGGAATAGTGATTGTCATTATATAACATGAATGAGAATGCAATACCACTTCACTCTCTGCGCGTGTAAACGTAGTTTTAATATTTTCCGAGCGTGATATATATATGTCATCGTACCTTCTGTCGTAAATTATTTTCTGTGAATGATACCCATTCATCAGCCATGTCTTCATTAAATTTGCAGTATTTGGGGTTAATAAACATTTAACCCTTGAAAACAAGTCTTATTTGTTGTCCTTTCAACTTTACAACGTCGAATATTAGAACACAAATGCAAGAAAAGAGATATACACTGAGGTAGTGTTTGTCATCTTTCTTGTTTTTTTTATTGTTCTGCACAATGTTTTCTTAATTATCACGCAAGACCAACTAGCCGGTTCTCATAGAGCATGCTTAGCTGCAACGAAATATTAAAAAAAAAGTTATTGAGCCCTTTGATGAACAACTTCTGCTATAAGAAAAAGAAAGGGGAAAGAAAGAAGGAAAATTTCATCTATAAAGTGACCTCTCTCAATGTAATTAGAAAGTAGGATTCAGGTACTGAATTAATTGCATCAAAATCATATTTTTCTGGTACACAAGCAAGTGTTCATTGCCAGACCTGTCTGTAATTCACATATTTCCTGCATGACATATACCACAATGACGTGGTCACTCAGACAGTGTATGTGCATTAAATACAATGTTAAGGCTATTACACAGCAGTAAATATTAAGAATGACCTCTGTTATCATTATGTGGCACATTGTACTCATACTTCTAAAATGTGTAATCACTAATAAAGTTAAAAAATGGCCAGGCTTAGCTTGGTTAAGCCAAGAAAGCGTTGCATATTGTGTTGGGGCCCAGCTTTTCCTCCAGCTGTCGTGACGTCACGTCACGTGGTTGCGCTAAAGGTCAATGGTGGCTGCCCGGCCGCGCCCAAGGGCTGAACTGAGTGATTGCAATATGCAATGCATAAAACTCTAGTGTAGGGGTATGAGCCACCATAGTGGTTCATACCCCCAATGGTGGCTGCCCGGCCGCGCCCAAGGGCTCAACTGAGTGATTGCAACATGCAACGCATAAAAGAAAGAAAAGTATAATCCACATCTGGCAGTGCTCCTAGTGATCTTAAAGGGGCCCTCAAACCATTTTCCAACGAATCATAGGATGGCCTCATTATTAAAGGACATATCAGGAATCTCTTGCCACAAAATTTGTTCAAATCCTTCACATATTAGTGGAGTTAACGCATCGATACATGGCTTTCTCTCTCTTTTCATCTCGGCTAGCAAGCTGGAAGCTACACAGAGAAGAAGCCTAGAGGAAAAAGCCGTGCCCTAAAGTTGAGTGTCTCAGTAGTGAAAGGGCTTGCTGTGGCACCCTATAGCGGCTGCCCTAGTCTATGCCATGCAAAATGCCACTATCCTCTTGTACACCACATGTAGACCGGCAGTGCAAAGAATAAATTATTTTCCTCTGTTTTTGAGGTGTCATACATGTATAGGTTTTAACTAAAAATAATCAGTAATGTATTTCTGAGAATGCTCTCGCAATCCCAAAATCAGCCAATATGAAGTGCTGGTGGGATCAGCCGCTTGCACTGACGTTGCTTGATGACAGTGCAAATGCAAGAGCAACCTATCTTTTGCTGTCTTTGACATGAGATTTTAAATTTCCTGCTGTGTGCAATGTTATAATACTTGGCTCACATTTTAACAACAGCCTTTACAACAGATTGGCAATATTTTTTTGCTATTGATACGGAACAGTTGTGTGGTTGCACTGAACAAGATGAAGACGACATCTTCCCGATTGATAAAGGGTCACCATCATAGGCTTATGTGTAAATATATTGTAAATAGCCTAATGCATCAGCTACACATAACACTATGTTTAAAAAGTCTCAAGACCCCATTAGATGATCACTTCATCTGGAAGTTTAAAGTCATCAATTGAAATGCGGCCAGCCCTAACAATTTCAGGAGGATCCGATAAACATGAAAATTGTCTGCAAGATAATTAGATGCATTAATGTTAACAGAAAAAATAAAGAATTCGGGAAAAGCTGCAATGAGCAAGCCTGCTTGTTACTGGAAAGATCGCATATAAAAAAGACTGGGGAGCACTGTGCTAGTGGGCTTTCCATTTCTATGTATGAAAAAGAAATCGGAGTCCTCAAGGCATACATCAAGTAATCAAATCCTTTTTTTTTCTCTTTCTAATAACGTGTCTGCCCATGTGCATATCATATACATATTTCATGACGACATTGTGGAATAAACAGCTTACATTGGTGCTTGTCCCATGTCTACCCTTTTATTTCATGCCATGCCTGCTTTTTGCATTCATAAATCACGTCATATATGCACAGATGTGTGCATACTTGGTCAGCATACAAGGCTTATATCACCTCGTTTTCTGTTTCTTTCATTCGGCACAGAGAGTGTTCGTGTATATATTGGCAAATATACCCGCTGAGATAGCGACTAATTCAACAGTAGCCTGCAATCAGCCACGTGAAACCCAGGAAAGCAGGCAAAGAAAGATTCTTTTTAAAAGTCCAAAAAAATAAAGTTCTAGCAGCATCAGTGCTTGAACTTAATAAAGCGGTCAAGCACATGCACTGTAGGAAGAGCAGATTATGAGTGAAAACATTTGCTTTATTTGATAAATCGAATGAACTAACATTTTTTTTTTGCATAGTTATTAGGTATACACTTTAATCTGTACAAAGCATCAAGCTTGAGATTGGTGAAAAATAAAAGTATTGTAAATGTAATCACTCTCTATTATGAATAGAACATTTAAACAATAAATTTGCACACCATCACAAGGTATTGAAATAACATAACTAATTCACATACACCAATGCCTGTCCTATAAAATTTTAATTGCTTGATGTTCGTAATTTGATTGTATTTAGAACCTTACAGTGGGCTTTTTATGTAGTAACCAGGCTCAACAGATCATTTTCATATTGATCATCAGCCTATTTTTATGTACACTGCACGACGAAGGCCTCTCGCACCAACCTCCAATTACCCCTATCTTGCGTTCGCTGATTCCAATTTGCGCTTGCCAATTTCCTTATTTCATCACCCCGCCTAGTTTTATGCTGTCCTCAACTGTGCTTCACTGCCCTTGGCATCCAATCAGTAACTCTAATGCTCCACTGGTTACCTACTTTATGTATTACATGGCCGGCCCAGCTCCATTGCTTTCTCTGAATGCGAACTAAAATATTGGCTATCCCCCTTTGCTGTCTGATCCCGACCTCTCTCTTCCAATCTCTTAACGTTATGCCTAACATTTTTCATTCCACCTCTCTTTTCATGGTGCGTAAGTTGTTCTAGAGCTTCTCTTTAACCTCAAAGTTTGTCCCATATGTTAGCACCAATACAATGCAATGATTGTACACTTTTCAATGGAAGTAGTAAGCTCCCAGTCAGGGTTTGGTAATGCCTGCTGTATGCACTCCAACCCATTTTTATTCTGTAAATTTCCTTCTCATGATCAGGGTCGCCTGTGAGTAATTGACCTGGATAAACGTACTCCTGTACAAACTCCAGAGGCTTACTGGCGATCATGAATTCTTGTTCCCTTGCCAGGCTGTTGAACCCAACCTGTCTTCTACCGATTAATCTTCAACCCCACTCTTACACTTTCTTGGTTATGTCTTCAATCATTGGTTGTAATTCATCTGCGGTGTTGCTGAACAGGACAATGTCTTCTGCAAGGGAAAGGTTGCCGAGATATTTGCTGTTGATCCTCACTCCTAAGCCTTCCTAGTCTAATAGCTTGAATACTTCTTCTAACCATGCAGTGAATAGCACTGGAGATATTGCATCTCCTTGCCTGACCCCTTTCTTGATAGGTAACTTTCTACTTTTCTTCTGGAGAACGAAGGTAGCTGTTGAATATTTGTAGATATTTCCCAAGATATTCACATATGCCTCCTGTACTTCTTGATTACATAATGTCTCTATGACTGCTGGTGTCTCTACCGAATCAAATGCCTTTTCATAATCTATGAAAGCCATCTACAGGGGTTGATTATACTCTGCAGATTTCTTGATTACCTGATGGATGGCATGGATGTGATCCATTGTAGAATATCCCTTCCTGAAGCCAGCCTGTTCTCTTGGATCTCCATCCTAAGGATCTCCACAAATGATCCTGAAAAGTGCTCCATGTGAAACACCAAAAGATGTTCTATGGTGCACCAACTAGGCCTTTCTTTAGATGTCATTGGGACATTAGTCAGATGTTGAATCCTGGCATAGTCTTGATGTTAATAATCACTTGTTTGTTGATGCTACAGTCCCTGTAGCTCTCCAGGCATGCAATGTGTCATAGAGTCACTGTGAAACTTTCAATGCTTTATTGCAACTGCTTATAATACAATGTGTCAATTAGTACCTCCAGCAAAAAATAATGAATCTATCCCTACTTTACAAACCCTAGACAATCTTCCAATAAAGATCTCTATTGGTCTCATATGAAATCCAATAGGAAAACCTACAAGTCCCATATGGCCAAGTGTACAGGTCCTATAAATATTCTTGCCGGTGCTGTGCCAGGGCAGTACAATGTTCTATAACACAAATAAAATGTGTGATAGTGATACAAGCAGTGATATGAACTTGTATTGGACAAATAAACTGCTTTATAGATCCCAATAGATGCAATAGAATTAGTGATCATAACATAAACTTGTATAGGTAGCAGTGCTCGGCAAGAAGCAAACCAAGCGGACGCGCCCAACATAGAGAATGGAGGCACAGAAGGTGTCGCTTTAATAAAGCAATTATATGCATTCCAAGCTGCATATTCGTTGTACTGTAGATGTTGGTACAATTTGTTGTTTCACTGTGTAATTTCCTAGAGATCAGAGCTGGCTGCTAGCACATCTGTAAGAATGTACAGATGGGGCTATATATAGGCCAAGATTCGTTATGTAAGTGTGGTCCTATGTGTCAGCTGTTTGGCTAGGCAGCAGCAGCAACCACGATGAGCAGAGGCCAGGAGGGTTTGCCTAGAAAGCTTCGTAAAACAATTTGGTATACATCATTCCTGTCTACACCAATCTAGAAGTTGAGCTAATACACAAATACAGGCTATTAGTTTTATCAGTGTACTAAGTCTGTTTCATAAACCACTACAGGCTATCATTGTATCAGGTCTAGTTTATACTCCAATAGATCAATACAGGTTATCAGCATCATTAGTGTATCAGACTTATCATTTCATTATCCAGTAATATGAAACCTATAGAAACCAACCAAATATTTCTATTCCAATTTTTCCTAAGGAAATATAACACAACACAAGCAGAATTTAGCATAAACACAGCTGTCCAATGTCTTTTGCGAGTGTTTACAGAAGACATTCGCAGTCCATGTGGTAGACACTGAACACTGTGCATTGCATCTATATCTTTTTATTTATATTGTTTATTTAGACATACATTAACACAGATGAAGGGACTAAAGGCAGATGCAGCTGCCTAAGCAAGGCCCTCCTACCTGTACATTGCACAGAGGTGGAAAGCAACAAGAACACAGCGAAACAATACAGAAACAGAGAAAAACCAAAATCTGTGCAAAAGGCAACTAAAAAAAATTACACAAGAAGCTACAAATTGTTGGAAATCTATACTTGCATCATTCTCAGTAAAGCCTAAACAATTAGGAATAATTCTGACAAACAACAATGCTGAGCAATTGTGCAAGAGTTTAAACAATAAATAAGGAATATAGAAAGGACTGACATGACCACAGCAGCACTACGTATCGCACGACAAGCATTATTCAACAGCTTAACAAAAGATAAACTTTTTTTTTGTTAAGGCTATAAACAAACCTGCATTGGCGAATCATATTAGCACTTTCACGATTTTTGATTGCTAGGTAATCAGGTATTAGGATGAGCAAGTGCCTGTGTCCCATATTTACTTCTGAACATTGGTGTCCTAAGTCAGCTATGCCTAAGATGGTACTGTGTATTATTGTCAGGCAGAGAAGATGAGGAGGGAGTAATATACTGGTCACATAGAATGTTCTTCTGTCTATGCATAGGAAGCATTATTTGGAACAGCTAGTTAACTTTGAGTATGTTAAGCTTAGGAAAGAATAGTGCTGTGTTGGCCTTTTGTTCTATATTTTTTATAATGCAGTGCAAATCTCTTTTTTTGTAGAGCTGTGCACTGCACAGCTCTACAAACCTGTCTAAATTTGTCTCAGGAGCAATATCCCAGATGAGTAGCCAGTAGGAAACATGAGAATGAACAAGGACATAATATAACTGAAGTTTTAACCATTATGGCACCAAATTTCGAATATTGTTCATTATTGATATTGCTCTACAGATATTTGCATGGAGCTTGTTTATGTGAGGTGTCTAGCTCATGTTCTCTTCGAAAATAACACCTAACAATTTTTAGGTTTGTACTCATTCAATAGCACAGTTAATAAATTTAGTAGAAGCATTGTAATTTGAAAATAATAAAAATAATTTTCCTAATATTCAATTGAAGTAATTTAAATATAACCAGTTTCACAATTCAATCAACAGTCTAGTAGCTACCTTTCCAAGATAGAGTAAGTGCATGTTTATCTGCAAAAAAATGTACTAGTGTCTTTTGCATACAGTAGCATATATATAGCATATAGTAGTGTAGTTTGCATGTAGTAGTTTGCATATATATTGAGGAAGTTGCAGTATATTCACAATATCTTTTGTTTATTTATTTATCAAATACTTCAGGCCCTCACAGCAAGCCCTAGCAGGTGTGGCATAACTATACAACAATGCATAATATGAATTCAGCGTTGTGACAGCACAAAACATAGGAGCTCATTTACAATGGGACAGGTTGTACAGTAACAGGAGAAACTTTATACAGTGTGAAACATGACTATGAATAAAAAGCAATCAATTTGTCAATAGATTCAATGGTCATAATCACATCAGAAGGCAGCTTGCACCATTCCTCAATTGTACGGGGAAAAAAAGAATACTTAAAGGTGTTTATTTTGGCATGGTGTGGAGTTAGACACTGATCATGATGATGCCTTATACGACGAGTAGTAATGGGCATAAGATAAGGTTGAGGACTCATAGAAAGTTTATTGTTCTTAAGTAAAAATAGAAATTTTAGTCTTTGAATTTTCATTCGTGCTTGCAGCGATGAGATGGCATGCTCTTTCATTAAATCAGAGGGCGAGTCTGTACTGTGGTATTTTGAAAAAATGAAGTGTATGACTTTCCTCTGGGTCAACTCCAGTGCCTCAACATTCTGTTTAGTGTAGGGGTCCCAAACTGTACAAGCATACTCTAGTTTTGGTCTGCTGAGACTATATATAGTATACTAAATGCTTTATCCTGGGAGGAACATTCTTTAGTTTGTGGTGAAGAAGACCAAGTTTTCAGTAGGAAGACAAGAAAACATTGGTAACATGATTGTTCCAGCTTAAACGGTTTGTTATGGTAACACCGAGGTATTTATATTCATTAACTCCTAATAGGGGATGCGATGGAAGGGTGTATGGAAAGGAATGCACAAGTTTTTTGTTGGTAATCTAAAGTCCTAAAATAACCTAAAGTCTTAGGTAAAGTTAAAGAGAGCATCTATTTGAGAAGAGGACTTGCAGATATCTGACACGCCATCTCCTGATGCACATTCACCGAAAATATTTTGCATGCTGATTCCTTATCCAAATTATGCCCATGATGCTGCATTTTGAAGACCTCACCGAGTACAATGTCTCTTCAAAGTCCACCAGACGTCTTGATTTGGATGTGGGACGTGTGGATCTTTTTGGGACGTCCATGGGGACTTTTTGTGTCATCTCGCTGGAATCAGTCAACCTTACAAACGAATTAAATGACAAGTCATATTTAGTACATCCATATTTGTACATGTCTGCACCACACAGAGTGTAATGCCAGTAGTGCAAATATTAATTTTCACTTGGAAAATTATTTCCACCGAAACACATGGTGCATTTATGCCAGCATTAACTCTCACACTTCTGCACTGAAAAAAAAATCTATACTGTTACTCACAACAAATGTTTACCTAGGTATGAACAACAGAACTTAACAAACAAACCTTTTCAATTTCTGAGCCTAAGCTACACTCACCCAACTTGTCCAAGCCATATATCTCCTTTCAATTTTGTTGCAGAATTAGCAAATGATGTTCATTCAACACTAAATTGTGGAGCTAAATTAAGGTGCTCAAGCAGTTTTGGGGCAGTTAATTGCTATATTCATGCTGAAAACTTGGTGGAGAAGCAATGAGTAAGAGAGAGACAATACAAATACTGACTTTTGATTGAAGGTCTGTTTTTGAAACATTGGTTAACATACCAGAAAAACTCGCACATGTTAAGAAAATCAAGACAAATTTGGGCCTCTGTTAATATATAGGTCTAAAGTACCTCAATGTCTTCCCACACCAAAATCATTAGAAGGATCGCTCGTCACCATAAAAAACACTAGAGGGCTGGCTGACATCCTTTCCGCACATTTTCTTTATGTGGAATTGCTCACCGATTTCCTCATCAACATATGTCTCTATGTTGGAAATGCAACAATGTATGTGCAACATGAAACACTCTGCCTTAAGGGTGTGCACATTTTCTTTATGTGGAATTGCTCACTGATTCCCTCATCGACATATGTCTCTATGTTGGAAATGCAACAATGTATGTGCAACATGAAACATTCTGCCGTAAGAGTCTATGAGCCATTGCATCTTTGCTTGCTTACAGCATATGAGCCATTGCTGATAATATTTTTTTGTACCACTCGACTAGACGCCGCATTCTTTAGATGTGAGCCATTGCCCTGAGCCACGTAAGGCTTTGCATCATGGAATGTGCAAGTGTGACTGAACGAGGACATAGAAAGAAACAGATAGACAGAGACAGCACTACTTTCAACTATAGATTTTATTTTCACAAGCATCGATAAATATATACTGAACGAGCAGAAACAAATGAGACAGCAAAAAAGAACATTTAGTGGTGCATGTCGATGAACCATACACATGTCCAAGGTATGGTCAAAACATGAACTGCAATGGTTACTACGATAAACCGAGGAATCATATCTCTTTTTCAGATATCGACACTAATGGCTTGCTCATGCACCTTTCCTCTAATTTTCAGATTTCATAGGCCTCCACAATCTCCCTTGTCATCCTACTATGAGCACTATACAAAATAGAAGTTCTCCCTAGGGAAAATTCTGACAGAAATATTTTATTGGTTTCTATATAGGTTTCATCTTACTGGATTATAAAACGACAGACCTGATACCCTAATAAAGCTGACAGCCTATATTGGTATATTGGACTACAAAATAGTATGCCTGAACACTGGCAACACTGATAGCCTGTATTGGTATAGATGTAGATATCGTATCAAGGTGGTTTGTTCTACAAAGATGCATTAATTGTTCATTCTAAAGCGAATCTTTCTACGTGAACAACGTGAACCCTCCCAGATTTTGCTGTTCTTGGTTGCTGCTGCTGCCTTGCCAAATAACTCACACACAGGACACAACTTATACAATGAATCATGGGCTATATATATATATGTATATGTATGTTGAAACAGGCATGTTCGTCTTGTCAACATGGGCACAGCATCTGGAAAAGGGCCACTAACACAAGGCAGTCACAGCCCGAAAAATCGACAGAGCAAGACACACACGACCGTCAACTTCTTCCTCCACGCTGGCACAGAACTGGTGCCAAAGTGCTCCGGTACAACATATACATGTATATATAGCCGCCGCATCTTTTCTACCCCGACATGTCTGCTCGAGGCCAGCTCTGATCTCTACGAAATTACGCAGTGAAGCAAAAAATAGTACCTAAATATCCTCAGCACAACAAATAAACAGCTTGGAATGCATAAACACTTTATTAAAGCAATGCCTTTCCCACCCTCATTCTCTATGTTTGGCGCATCTGATTAGTTGGCTTCTTGCCAAGCAATACTACCAATACAAGTTTATATCATGATCACCACTTCTATTGCATCTACTGGGACCTATAAAGCATGTTATTTGTCCAATACAAGTTTATATCACTACTTCTATTGCTTCAATTGGGACCCATAAAGCATTTGGTTTGAACTCTCTATTGCCTTGATAGAGGACTGTAAAAAATGTTTATGAAACCTGTATATTTGCTATGGGACCAGTAGATTCTGCTATGGAACCTGTAGGTTTTCCTATTGGCCCTATATATTTCGTATAAGACCAACAGAGGACTCTATTGCAATTTTCCCTAGGGCTTTCAAACATGGGTTTGCAGGGACAATCTCGCCAATGAATGCCCAAATGACCCGAGATTACTCTAGTGACCTTATACATTGATACTCTTTTAGTATCTCATTGATGCATCTGCCAGTTTGACCAACACATGTTCTTGCACACAAAAGTGGAATGGCATAGACAAAGTTATGAGTGCCGGTTACAAATTGCAAAATTAGAGGAAAAGTTCGTAAGCAAGTCATCAGTGTCGCTATCTGAAAAAAAAAATGATTCCTTGGTTTATAATTGTAAGTATTGCATTGTATGTCTGGACCAAGCCTTGGACATGTGTACAGTTCATCGACATGCACCAGTGAATGGTCTTTTTTGCTCTCTTGTTTGTTTGCGCTTGTTTGGTATATACTTATTGATGCGTGTGAAAATAAAATCTATAGTTGAAAGTAGCACTGGTGCTGTGTATCTGCTTCTTTCTACGTCCTCATTCATTTGCACTTACACATTTCATCATGGAATCAAACCAACTAGCCTGCCAACATGTTTTAAGGCTTGGTAGGAACTGAGGACTATTCTGAATAAGTCTGCTGAAGGGAAGCTGTGGTTGCTATACATGAGCGCTAGTTCTTGAGCAAACACAGGGGTCAGAGGTGTTTGATTTTGGCAAAACAATTTATTATTTGGCCACTTGCATGATGTATCAATCATTTTAAAACAATGTGCAGTGCTTTAGTATTACACTTTTCTCCTTGAACAAACTCAACATTTTCCATGGCTCCAGATGTGCTATTCCAAATTTCTTTTTTTCATTACTGTCATTGCCATGGCATACCACGATAACTAAAAGTAGTTGTTTCTCATTTATGCGCTCCTCAGTTGACTGGACATCTATTTTGCAAACAGCATAATATGCATTTATATGTGCCTGTAAACAAGCCAAGTAAATAATGCCAACACACTTCATTTTTTACAACTAGCAATCTACACTTACTTTATATTTCAGCAACTTTAGAAATTCTAAATTTGATTCAGTATTTGGAGGTTGCTTTCCTCAAACATATGTAGATGCAGTAAGAAAATTTCATTATTTGAGCACCCCTACTTCTTTTCTGAAATGACACTATTAAATTATTTTAATCTCCATTGAGGGAGGGAGATAAAAAAAATAGGAGGGGCTGTTACATCACTTTTTGTGAAGTCAGACAATGCCATTTGGTCATGCAGCCCAAGCAACTTCTCCATCTTTGTAGGTGCTGTCAGAACACCCATGTATGTTTTCTGTTTCTATGCTACTGTGCACCAGCTTTGCGAGTCTGAGTGCATCACCTCTGTGGCCACAAAGCTCATTATGAGCAACTGTGATGTATTTTAAGGTTACCTTATGAAGAAATGGAAACTACCCAGTTTTGCTGCACTTTGCATGCATAGTACTACGATACTGTGTAACTTGACAACAGATAGCTTCTTTTGTGTGCACAAAGAACTTGGAAGTGTGATAATTCCCACAATAATTTCATTATTTTTAGTATGCAATATTTTACCCAACTTTGTCATTGGCCATTGGTGTTTGCAGGTGTGCTACACATTTTAAATGTGGTACTATTAAAAAATAGGCTGAAACCTATTTATGGATGGTGCTGCATGTTAATTAAAAATTTTACCTGGTAAGAGGGAGTGCAGAACTTAAATCTGTTTATTGAAAAAATGTTTGAGTTCAACACAAGGTTTAGTAGATTTACATGGTAACAACTTGTGAATGGGGTGGGGACATGGCCATAGCAATTGTTCTGTCTCTAAAGTGCTACCTAGACAAGAATAGATACATGGTAATTGAACAAGGATTCTCGCTGAAGCCATCGTTTTGACAAAGGGACTTGTCTTCATAAGGCCAGCAACTGCTACAGATGAACAGGTCACTTTTGTGAGTATATATATAATGAAAGTTTACAAGAAGTTCCAGGCATGAAATAAGATGGAAATTATTTGCATTATGTTGGCTTATTTTGAGGAGATAACCTTATTTGGTATTTACAAAATGTCATTGTTAACACAAACTTAGCATTTGTAGCCATTTTCATGGCTACTATACTGAACTGTACCCCCTTCAGTCACGAATGATGGTATTCTGCCAGGACATTTTTCGAGCTTGCAGGTATGAATGTTTCAGGTGTCCAGAGTTCGAAAAAAAAAATTCCCCTCTCTAGGAATATTATTTTGCAAAGTCAATCACGTCCTCATATGGAGACATCGTGACTCAATACTTTCTATCACAAGTTCACTATGCCACTTTAAAGGAAGAAGGGGCATTATCTATTCAGGGTTGTGCGAGTGGTGCATCGACTGGTTGAAGAAGTGATCCTGAGCTGCGATGCACAGAAAAACATCGCATTTCCGGCAGTGGCCCCTGTTTCTACCACACACTTCACATACTTGCTTTGCTAAGGAAACGGCAACTGGACTTGCTGGGGCCAGTGGTCCTTTGCATCCTACCTCACACAATCGCATCATGTTTAGAGCAAGGATGGTGACTCAAAATGAGCTATTCAGGTTGGACATTAAAAGAAAATGCTAAATTGCAGCACAGACAAAATTCTCAAATACAAAAACAGAAAACAGTCTGTACTGCTTCTGCAGGTCAACTTCGCCCAAACAAAATTCTGTTGTTCTGGGACCAAACTAGGAATCTCTCGTATCTGGACAACCATTCGAGGAAGCGACATAATTGCCAGACTGACGTTGTTCGTTTCATGGTCCGGAAATGTGAGCATTTACCACCTTCATGACGAAACAGTGCGTACGACGATTTGTGCATTTAAAAAATGCCACCACTTAAAACTAAAAGGAACACTGAAAAACACAGTTTAATTCTTCGACGGTGAACTAGATTGCCCAAGAAGTCCAAAAAGTGTCGGTGGTTTTAAGTTTTCGCACAGTGGCTATGGTTCGCCGGCGTGGTAAAAAAGATTGAGTGAGTCACAGTGTCTCCGAATGGAGACTCGGATGAAAACAGGATCAAAACTATTCAGTAATAGAACTATGAGTATTGTGCAACTGTTTTTCTTTAAAAGTAGCTCTTTCTTCACATAAAACAGGGTTTTTAACCGTTCTGAATGTTTGAGGCTGCTGCAAAAGAGAAATTTGAGCAGCGACAAACCAGAGCTTCCGTAAAACATGGAGTCGTCCGTCTTCAAACATCTTTTTCTCTAGTAGTGTTTCGTCGCTTCATCAGATGGCGTTCATTGCATTTATGTATGCTTCCCATATTATCCCCACCAGTGTGCAGTGTCACTCCTTCGCTTTTTGATGAAAAACGCAACATAGAAAGTCGTATCTTCATATGGAGACACCGTGACTGAAAGGGGTACCGTACCCATAACAGCCATGCAACCATGATTGGATGTAGTAGCGAACAGGAAATGGACGTTCAATGTGTAACTATTGATCAGTTTTGAAGGGCTTCGCAAGATAAGTCCAAGGAAAATGTGGCAGGAGAAGATGAAATAACAGTTGATTTGATAAAACATGGAGGAGATATTGCACTGGAATCTTGCAGTCCTTTATTCACAATGCCTAACAACGCTAAGCATACCAGACTTTAAAGAATGCGAGCATAATTACAAGAATGGAGGTGTTTAAGAATTGGAAGAACTACAGACCCATTTCTTTAGTCTCAGTATTGTACAAGATATTCACTATCAAATAGAATAAGGGATACACTTGACCACAATATTCCATGATGGATCTCATCCAATAAGACATTTGAGACCGTAGCCAACCTCTCTGTATGACCTTTGAAAAGTACATATTTGGTTCAAGAGACAATGGTGGTCATGGAGGCATTGCAAAGAAGTAGAAGCATACATGTATGCCTTATTGCAGTAGCGTAAAGTCACGCTTTCTCAGTGCATAGTTTTAGGCAGGCACCCTGAACAAAGCTTATGGAAAACTTTTGAAGACATTATTGCCATCCATAAATATTCTGAAAATTGTGTCGGCATGCCTCCACTATCGCTACACAGCTGTAAAATCATGCATCTATTCAGCCTGTGATTTCGTTCTCTTAACAATCATATTGTACGTCATCATCTGTTTTTTTCTGCACCCAATTGTACATCCAGTATATATTGATATCAACATGCAATAAATATTGGTTCTAGTCAGCACAGTGTTGGATCTCCTCTCATTGTCCTGTTTTTAGTACTGTTCCCTTCAAGAGCTTTATTAATATTTTACCTTCAGGTACCACATACAAATAATAGGAAACATGGAACAGCAATGCAAAACTTTTTACATCAGTGATTTCTTTGAGCAGTGTTAAGGTTGACAATTTTGCCTCCTTCAGGGACTCCGTTGAATAAACTTCCTCTAAGCATCTGCCATCCTGGTGTCCTTTCACTACAAGATTTCGAAGGTTATGGTCAGATACAGACAAAGGAAACTCTGTTTGGGTCTTGGGTGCAGTAGTAAATTTCTTAGCATGACTGTGAAAAATTTACGAGGTGCCCAGCATAACCAATATAATCCTGACAAAAGTGTATGGGAGGCTATGCTTGTAGTATATGATGTCTAACAATGCTGCAAGGCAGTGCAAATGCCATAGACATGCATGCATCTTTGTGACATGCACTGCTGTGTCTTAACACCTTCAAAACAGTTTCACAAACTTTTTTTTAGCAATACCCGACTCAACGTTGCTAAATTTTCTAAAAGCCATACTTCTACGTACATATACCACTGCTCACAATGCTTTTGTCACCAGTTGCAAAATGATGCATTCAGCTGCAAGTCGTCGTTGCATACCATAACGCCATATGAGACCTTTCATTTGCATTTAAAGCAGATGGTATAGAAATAAAAAACAAGTGCAGAGATCATGTATCTCTTTGCATAGTATGTAAATGTAATGATTCAGGAAAGCTTTGCTTATAGTGTATTGCAACAAAGGCAATGGATTTGCTGCAATTTAGCACCTAATAGACCAATCTCACCATGCCTAGCATGCAGATGCATGCTTTTTTCCTGCCATGTTACTTGTAGTTCTTAGGAGAATTTGGAACACGGTGGGAAGGCACTGCGTAATAGTTATAGAGTTTGCATATTCACCAACATGAGTTTTGTGGAAGCAGTGGTGGTGGTCAGAGTGCATATTCAGCGACTACACTTCTGGCCAAGTTGAGGGGCTGGAGACGTGAAAGTTCATTATCTCAATGTGAATGGCATGTGTTTCAAAGCTTGCATCTGTTAACATGCACCAGCTATGTGAAGCAGATTCTTTTCTGTTTGCGGCAGAAAATACTCAAGGAAGTATATAAAGGAAGAAAAAAAAAGTTGCCCTCCAATGACGTTTTGCATTAATATCCAAGCTTGACAATCCCAAATTACGACACCTTGCATATAAATGGTGGTGGTCATGTGTTTACATTTCAGCAGTGACTCGACCAAGGATATAATCTGCATGCATGTTTAAATATAAGGACATGCATTGAAATTTACTTAATGATGTTTATTTGCTTGAAGAAAATGCTTTTGCAATGGTTAATATCACATACACTATGAGGAACTTGGAAGCAGTAAGCTTTGAATGGAATAAGGAAAGCAGAAACTTCAAACGAGATGGATAGAGAGACAGACACAGGACTCTCTTTCTGTCCCGTTTGAAGTTTGCACTTTCCGCTATTAGACTGATATGAACCAACTAGCCCAGCAAAGGATTTTCTTAAATGGTAAGCTTTATGGCTTATTTGACTTGCTGTTTTCAAGCACTCTAATAGTTGTACGAAGCAACAAAGTTGGGTTGCACGATTTTTGTTACAAGGTGCTTGTTGGCACGTTTTCTTGATTCATTAAAGGACCTTAAAGATGAGCAATAATGCTTAAAAGTGACCAGTTGAATGCAAGGTTGTGAAGCGTTGGTTATGCTTTCTATTGCATTTTTCTTTTCCTGCAGAAAGTATAGAAATGCTTGGGTGAACTGTTTTTTTTCTTGAATATATGAGCGTGAGGTTAATTCTTTGTTGAGCCCGAGTGGTTACAATCTGCTTATGTCACAACACGCATTCACTAATACGCAACTGTAGCCCTGCAGTTAAAGTGCTGTCTATCAACAATGCCAGGAGTTTAAGAAAGCAATGTTATCTAACCATCTAAATGAATGGGTAGATTTTTGATGGTCAGGGATGTGGCTAGGACTATTGTATAGCAGATGAGCGCAGGTATACAGACCGAGCAATGCATGTTTGTTCTTGTTTACAATGGCCAAGCCTGGCCGTGTGAGCAGCACTTCATACTGAATGCTCATTTGTCCGTTATATTTATCTGGTATTGCTGCATGTCTTCAAAGCCTCTCTTACTTCTAAGACTTCACTGCACATGACTGATCCTTTCATTTGTTCACATCTTTGTGCCTTTCACAGCATCGTCGTGTCCATTGTGGTGAAAATGCACGATTGCCACGTTCCATTTGCCTAAGTTTTACAAGCTGCACTAGCAGCCACAGCAGTTTTTCACGAAATCAAACCAACAAAAAAATTTTACTTGCTTTTCTGTCAGGCTAATTTGCTATAGTCCTTAAACATGTGCTCCTGTGGCAAGCTGTTGTCTTTTTGAAAGAAATAAAGACTTAGAGAATTTTGTTCCTTTGCATTTCATTGCAGCATACAGGGACGCAACAGTTTATTCCTTTACTATAATGTCACAATGCTTCAACGAAAAAAACTGTTGCCTATGATCAAAAAGACTCGGTGGATTACACATTTTATATGCTCTCTGTTCGCAACTCAGCTATAGTGCAATTACCAGCATGCACCACAGCTGTGGTGGTGTAGAAAAAAATGAGACCAGTCTACTTTGCCTTTTATAATTTCAGGAAGGGCATTCCATCTGTCTCACCCCATTTCTTTTTATTAATAAATTATGTCGAGTAGGTTTTGCAAATGAACCATCTTTTTCCAGGGGTACATTATGTGACTGCTTGTATTATAGGATTATTTTTCTTCAAGCTTTAACAGGGACCAAGTTGCAAAGGTAGCATATATTATATATAATATTGCCAGCCCCAGTGATAGCAGTTCAGTAGCATCCGCACTTAGATGAAAGGTAAAACTAGTAAATTAAATAAGTGGTTGGAAAATACAGCACCTGATAAAATATCTGGCTAAATGCGAGGTGTGCACCTGTGCTTTTGTCCACACATCCAAATCACATAAGGTACACTATTGGACATGCTTCACTGTGGAGCTGCTAACCAACAAGACACGAGTGTGATTGACCATGTATGAACAAAGTAGGGTAGTTCTGATCCAATTCTCATATGTAAAAGACAAATCAAGTAACAAGGAAGTTCCTTATATAGTTAAATATCGTGAACATGGTTCAGAACAGTAGATGTGTGGTAGGACTAATGAGGGCTAACCAACAGCAAACCAAACAAAACATAAAGTACAAAACTGGAATGTAGAGTGCAAGTTGCACAGACGTACACTATGAACTGCAACAACTGCTGCAAGGTATAGGTTGTGCAAAAGAAAAGGAGATACCTGAGGCTTGTGCTCAAGTTGAAGGGGTCAGGAATGCCGATCCACCAGCTACACGATCATCCAGCTTGGCAACAACCAGCAGAGCCAGCAAGTGAAAGGGCAAAAGTATGCAGAAGCATGCTTTTCTCTAAATCAGATTACTGTTTAATTGATGTCAAAAGCATGACTTTAATTGTGCACAGCAGTAGTGATCAGGCTAGGCTAGCGTGCAGTTGGCACGCATGTTTCAAACATGCCAGAGTGCATCGCAAACCAAATTTCGCCATGCAGTCTGGCATGTTGCCATGCATGAGCAACACACCTGAGAACTTTCTTCGACATTTCACTTGTTTAGCTTCTTCCTCAATTTCTTAAAACATTGATGACTACTGTGGCACATATTTCAACACAGTGGCATAGCCAAAATTTTTTTTATAGGGAGAGCAGGTGGACGGGCTGCACCAACATGACTGCGGACGGAAAGGGGGCTGGGCAGATCCCATATAGATAGAAATTTTGTATGTGTGTGTGTGTGTGTGCACGGGGGGGGGGGGGAAGTGAGGGCTTGTGCCCAGTTTGTTACCCACTGGCTTCGCCACTGCTTCCAGATAGTCCATGAAGACTTTGTCCCAAAATGTGGACATATCAGATAAATTGCACAAACCTGGATTCTGTATTTCTTTAGCCGAGGGGAACAAATGCCTTTTCTTATGGGATTGTACAAAAATACTGAAGCGGCCTGTATGAACTTGAGGCAGCCTTCTTTTTACTATATGAAAAAACAGACTACAAAGCCAGAGAAAGCACAGGGGAAATTGTGTTTCATTGAAATGTAGAAATAAAGGAAATGAAAGTGGATGAAAAGGTGGGAGCTGAACCACATTATACGTACTGTGCTATACCGGTTAAGCTGTCATGAGGGCCCTCCCTTGTTCACTTTCTTAGGTATTTGTGTACACATACAAAAAGAGCACTAGTAGTGCTAGCCAGGACCACTCGTAGCCAACAACAGCACATGTGGAACATCCCTTTTTAAGAACAGGAGTCACATAGTAAATCAGCTTTGCAGCAAGCAAGTGGTCAAAGGTATTTTCTTTGGCTGCCTTGATGCCATGAGGGAGCATTTAAGGGCTTGTTGTCCAGTTGCCTAATCCTGAAGTCATACAATTTGACATCATCAGTTAGAGATGTTCCACATCCCCTGACATGGCCGAGAGAAGCAGTGCTGGCCAACCCTCCCAGGACTACCCCTTACACATACACAGATAGCCAAGTAAATGGGAGGACGACCACATCAGTAGCTTAATTGGCAATGCACGGCATGCTTAATGCACAGTATGGGGGTTCGGCTCCCACCTTCAGCAAGTTGTCTTTCTATCAACTTTCACTTCCTCTTTACTTATTATTTCTACATTATGATTTCCCCTACATATTGTCCAGCTTCACTGTCTGCTTCCTTCACAACATAGTAAATAACAGAAAATTGGGTCCATCAATTTCCTTTATTCTTTGTGCCTCGTTCTCTACTGCTGCTGATAGTTTACAAAATCTCCTTCACAATCTGTCCTTGTGTGAAGAGAAATTCAATCACCGGACAACACCCTGTTTGAGAAAAGTCCAAAGTGATCGACAACTTCTTCGGTTTGGTGCTGAAAAAGATTTGAGAAAAAATACTCAGTAGTCATCCAAAACATATTTTTACACAATGCCTTAAAAAGTTTTTATTAGACAAGAGGATCATGCTAAGGGATAAAACTTATCAGAATTTTGTTATACAGATCAAGAGATTACTTTAACTGTGAGGTTTTGACATGTAACTTCACTGTGGTTTACATCGTAGGTTCTAGTTTATTTTGACCACCGGAGATTCCTTAAAGTGCGCCCAAAGCTCAAATGCAAGTGTTTTTACGTTTCACCCCCATCAAACTGTGGCTGTTAGAGCCGGGAATCAAACCACTGAGCTTGTGCTCAGCAGGGCACTATAGACACTGAGCTGCTGCAACGGATGCCAAGGGATGACTGAAACAAGGCTTGCGAAATTCCACAAGGTGAAGAAAGACTCACAGGATGAAAAATTGGCATTTTCTTGATTGGCATGAGCCTAGAAACTTACACATTTGCGTACACCCACCTACCAGTATAGTGTCTTTACATTTCACATCTACGTAGTGCAGGTTCTACAATGACAAATTCCTGATTCGAGCTCAAGAATAGCGCGAAAATAAAATCCAAGAGAAGGACAGGACACAAAGCTTGATTCCTACAATGAATCTACGTCGTATTTCCATACAAGTTGCGAAGAATGTTCGTGCAAGCATGGTGCCTCAGATAACAGCGTAAGAAACAACAATGCTAGTATACATATCAGTTTAGGAAACAAGCTGCACCGCATTCTGGCTTCAAGACAAACTTAATTTGAGAGCAAGATTGAGCCTGAGTAGAACACGTTCCTATATACTGGTTTTCATAGTTTAGATTAGGGTTTCTCAACATGTGCATTTTGAAGTGTTGCGAGCAGGCGCAGAATGTAGATGCTGTAGCCTTCTTTGGGCTTTCTAGCAGGTTCTCAAGCAAGTCGTGATTCACAATCGAGCCGAGAAATCCGTGATTAGGGAAACCGTACAGTAGACGAAGAGTAGAGGTAAACGCTGCATTGAGTGCCATAAAAATTTGCGACAGCTCACTTACTCGCACATTATGCAAAGCCCCACGAAAGATGGAAAAAAAAAAGGAAAAGTCTTCACGATCAACGTACTCAAGTAAGCGACAGCAACAAACGTTTAGAAATATTTTAAACCTTTCTGTCATAAGAGAAGAAAGTGCCGCCAAGCTGAAGACACTCACGAGCTCCATTTACAACAAATTCAGCAAACAAGAGCAACAGCACTGAAAAACTGAACAGTAAGCTGCACAAAACCACGTTATGAACCATAACAGGCACTGCAAGGTATAAGGAAATGAGTTGCTTTAGGCATGGGCCCAAGTGTCGCTCATGATGGCAAGCTCAGGCACATTTTGGTTGTCCCAGCACAACTAACTAGCATATTTTGCTACACAATACAGTAAGGAACCATAAATTTATGTTTTAACTAAGATCAAAAGTGGAAGCAGCGCGCGCAAACTGTAGCAAAATTGTTAACTGGAACACGCCATACTTGTTTAAACGTCACAATCACGTGGTCAAAAATGTGACATCACTTCCGTGCATGGCAGTAGCGTTTTGGTATGGCATTTCGCCTCTACTACGCGTGTCACCAGTCACCGCCTTTTTTTAAAAACCCATATGGGTCTCAAGAATTTTCCTTTTCGTGTACCCTCCTTGATCTTGCGGGTTTCTACAGAACTGATTTGCCAATAATTGGGGTTAGGAGCAGGCAAATGGTCAACGACCCTGACTTTGACCGCCTCGATGCCTTTGTTTAGCAAACAAGAGTTTATTGGCTACTAGCCTGCTTCTAAGGTTACATGCAATTAAAATAATTTACATTTACTAACACATGCAGGATCGTCCTAACACCGTATGCTTCCATGAACTCATGCACTGCCCAAGATCATAACACACGAAAAGCACAGTTCACGTTAGCAGGCCTTGCAAAGCATGCCAAGATGCACACCTTGAAATTTATTTGAATTGTTTGAGTGCTCCCTAATATGGTCATTTCATGGGACATTAAAGGAAAATACAAAGCAGACTACTAAGTAGTAGTGGACTATAGTACTATTTGCAAGCGTGCTAAATTCTTACGCCTCAAGTTTCTGTTCCACCTCCTTAATGGGGGCTACAAATTACACAGTGGTGCATATGTATCTTTCTCTGAACAGCGAAACACTAGAACTAAACACCTTAAACATTTAATTGAATACAGGTTCCACACAGACACATTCAGGTATTTTTTCTTTCCTCAGACAATCAGTGATTAGAATTCATTGCCTAGTGATATAATTTGTTCACCTGACGATTTCCTTCCTATGCTGGAAAAATAGGTCTGAGTACGCATCTTAACTTATGTATCGCCTACAGACACTGCAATATGTTTAATTGGTTTGGTGTACTTTTTTTGTTGTTTGCCTTATGCTTCTGCATTTTTGTTCATTAACCTTTAAGGGCTGACTCAGGAAGGTCACACCCTCTTATTGTATTGCTCAACTACATCTTCTCGTAAACTACAATATTAACAAGTGTATAAGTTTGCCATTCATATTTTGATGCAATGTATTTTCCCATGTCCTGCAACAGCCTCGAAATGGAGGCTAGCAGTATGTATGAAATAAATAAATAGATGCGGCCTATTAAAGTAGCATTCCATAAACCTCACAGTGCTTGTTTCGTGCCAACAAGACTTAGTTTACGAGGAAATTGCGTCTGAAGGGTCCGCATACCTAGAGAGGAATTCAAATCACCTGCTCCTGAGCAGGGAGTGGCGACGTTGCATACGCCACGACTGCCCTTTGCTTTCATCGGTGAGTAAAACAGCGCCCTACAAATGGTGCTACAGCTTTCTACGAAAAATGCGTACGTGCGGCCATGGAGCAACCGACCCAAGACAGAACATTGGATTCACCACTGCAGCTGCTCTTGGTCAAGTGGCATGGGCTGTTCAGACATACCACGACATCACATGAACATAAAATTCTCTGCGACTTGAAGTTTGTGCAAGTTTCGCGAGCCAGAAAAGCCAGCTCAGCACTACATAATAACTACTGAAACACAAAAGCGTGGGCGATGCTTTCAAGGGTAACCTCAATAGGTTCTTTTTTCTAAAAATCAAATAGAACTAGACAAGAAGCATTTTCTTTCATGTTATAATGCAATGCAGCGATATTTTTATTACTAGTAGATGAGTTCCAGTGACAGAATTTTAATGAGGAGTGCCTTCATCATCTGGCTAGTACTTGAATGTCTAAGGGAGCTTCTAATTGTGTCCTGCATTTACTTCAGTTTCTCAATTACAAAAGCTCTATTCGCAGTAATATTATTACAATATCATCGAGCAATGCTCAAAAGACGGGCCGCCACGAGAACGAAGATGACGTCGCAGCTCTTAGTGCGAGCGAGGGTCGGCCTGGCTGCCTGGCTCCAGTGTAAATAACCTGTATATAGCCCCTTTCGTCTGTCTTTTCACACGTAACATTCTGGTGGAGGTGCGGGGTACTTCAGAAGCCGCCGCCTTCTCTCGTCTCGTCACTCTTCTAACCTCACCACCCATTCTCGCCCACTTCGACCCTGATGCCCCTACAGAATTGCGTACAGATGCCAGCGGTCATGGCGTAGGTACCGTCTTAGCCCAGCGTCAGCGTGGACAGGATCGCGTTATTACTTATGCGAGCCACTTCCTAGCACAATCGGAGCACAACTATTCCATTACGGAATGAGAATGCCTTGCTGTCGTCTGGGCAGTTGCGAATATCTGTCCTTACCTTTACAGTCGCCCTTTTTCCGTAGTCACTGACCATCATGCTCTCTGCTAGCTTTCATCACTAAAAGACCCTACAGGCCAGCTTGGTCGATGGGCTTTGAGGCTACAAGAATTTTCATATTCCATGGTGTACAAGTCTGGCCGCCTGCACCAAGACGCTGACTGCTTGTCGTGTTACCTGTTGACAACTTTGACTCCTCCAATATTGCCAGTGCTTCTTGTGTATTCTCTGTATCACAGCTGCTTCATTTCGCCGACGAGCAACATCATGACGGCTACATCAGAGCACTCATAGACCATTTTGAACATTCTCCAGCCGATGCTGCTCTACGCCTCTTCGTCCTCCGTAACCTTCATCTGGACGGCTCTGAGTTTCTACTTGTAATACCTAAACACCTCCGCTCCACTGTTCTAGAAGAGCTTCACGACGCACCAACGGCAGCACACCTTGCCGTATCTCGAACCTATGACCGTGTACGTCGCCGTATTTTTTGGACGGGCCTTGCCCGTTCCGTACGATGTTGTGTCCCCACTTGTGAACTTTGCCAACGACATAAGAAGCCTTCCCAGCTCCCCACCGGTTACCTGCAGCCGCTCGACATCCCTACCAAGACCTTCCATCGTGCCGGCTTAGACCTTCTCAGCCCATTTCCGGAATCCGGAATCTACATCAGGCAACAAGTGGGCTGCAGTCGCAGCGTACTGCAAAACAGTGCAGTTTGCGGCTTTGAAGCTGGTCGGGGCACAGCATGGCATTGGCGTGTTCAATAAGAGCATCAACCTTTTAAAAGGCGGGAGCTGACGCATACGCTTTCCATTCCGCGTTGTGGTACTTGTTAAGTCGTCAGTCCTCACATCACTGGCAACTGCGCTTTCCATGCTCATATGTTGACATTTCTCATGGAATTGTCATTCTTCTGCCTGTCCGTGTAGAGGTTAAGATGTCCTCTTTGCCACATTAGGGCGAGAAAATTGTTTAATAAATCAAGATTAACATAAAATACATGTTTTCTTTAGATTGTTGCTCTGGGTGATCTAGTGCCTCACTTGAAACAATTTTTGTGTTTCCATCGCTATGAATGTTCGCACTCATGCAAAAAAAAAAGACCCATTCTGTCACGCCAAAAATGTGTGCAACAGTGTACAACATTTATCGACGTGAAAGCAAATAATTTTGCTAGTGGCTCTCATACCACGAGACAAGGGTGTATGAAAAATCATGCCAACCATTTTGCATTGTGCTGTGGGTTGGTCTATGAGATACCTCTCGGCTGTGGCAAGTTCTATGTAGACCAAACGGCCCAATGCCTAAATGACTATTTGAGGGAGCATTCAAACAATTTAAATAAACCGGATGGTGCAGCGCACATTGCAAGGCCTGCTCATGTGAGCCGTGCTTTCCAACATTGTGATCCTGGGCAGAAGTAGCAACAAAACAGCACATGAACTCGCGAAGGAATATTTTATCAGAGAGATGGTGCACATGTCAGTAGCACTTCAATTGCCTTAATTCCCCAGAAGTGCACTTGTTTAATGCCGATTTGTAGCATTACTAGACAAACTAGCACTGTCACAACATTCGCCTCTTGCATGTGCACAAAATTTGTACCCTATCTTCCATCCTTTGAATCATTAAGTCAGTTGGTAGTTCGCACTTTCATGCGTCCTTCTTCTATAAATATCTTTTTGCGCACAAAAAAAAAGATGCGTCGCAGATTTCACCAACTTGCCCAAGACGAAGTCCTAGTCAGTTTCAAAAATTTCCTTCAGAGATTTTCTTGTTGTGATGAGAATTTCTGTCAATGCATGGCACTCTGTTCGAACAAAGGGACAGGTGGTTGACAACTTCACTGAAGATGGGAGAAAAGAAAGGTTATAGAGGCAAAGATTGTCACATTATCACCCAGATATGTTCCCTAACGCAATGCCTAAAGAGTTTTTTTTTTTTGTTGGACAAAAGGATCAGGGTAAAGCTCAAGACCTATGAGCATTCTATTGCACAGACAAAAGGATTAACCAAACAAGCCCTGTGAAGTGCAGCAAGGTCAAGGAAGATTCATACAATGGAAACGGCATTTGCTTGAGAGCGGCATGCATGGACCTGCAAGCCCACACTGGTCATATTAGCATGCATTTCACATGTATAACAAAATGCAGGTTCCTGCAATGAAGCTACGTCATGTCTACAAACAAGTTGCGAGGAACATTTGCGCAAACCTGGTACCTCGCACAGCGCCATCATAAGAAGCAATACTAAATAGCAGCTTAGCAAACTAGCTGGAAGAAATTTAAGAAAATTTCTCGGTCTTCAAGACAGCCAAACTTTACAACAAAATTGAACCAAAGTAGAGCTATGAGTGGCTGGGCCACCTTTTGCAATATTTGTCTTCATAGTTTACATTCAGGTTGCTCAACATGTGCCTTTTGAACTGTAACGAGCAGGTGCACAAGCAAGTCGCGATTCGCTAGCCACCAAAATCCGAGGTAAACAGGGAAACAGCATGAAGATGCAAGACAAGAAACAGTAGAGGTAAATGCGACATTGCCGTAAAAAAATTGCAACAGCACTTACTCGGGCAATATATGCAACAGCAATCCTACGAAGGATGAAGAAGAAACTTTAATAGAGAATGGTCCGGCAGTTTTTGTCAGGTGGCGGCTCGAAGTCCTTGAACTCGAGCGGCACCTTCGGCTTGCCGGATGGCCCAGAGCTGCGGTCTGCCAACTCTGAACTTTTGAGAGTCGTCTCCCAGCGGCGGCAACGCCGATGGCGAAGGTCCCCGGCAGCCCTCGAAGCCGGGGCGGCGCCGGGAAGAAGCGAGCTCGAGGCTTCCCGCACTCTGGCTGCAGCGACAAGAGTTTAGAACGCGTTTAAACGTTTTTACCATAAGAGAAAAAAGTTCTGCCATACTGAAAGCCAACATGTGCCCCATTCACAACAGCAAATTCAACAAACAAGAGCACTGAAAAACGTAACAGGAGCTACATAAGACCACACTACCAACCATCAACGCGCTGCAAGGCATAAGGAAACGAGCTGCTCCAGCGTTGCGTCCAAGTGTCGCTCGTGAACGCAAGTTCGAACACCATCCGATTCTTCCAGCGCAACTAGAACAACATTATAGCACACAATACAGTAAGAAACCGTAAAATTGTGTCTTAGCTAAGCTGAAAAGCTGAAGCAGTTCCAGCAGCGCGCGCAAAACTATAAACCGGAACACGTCATACTTGTTTAAACAACGTCATCATAACTCTGACGTCACTTCCGTGCGTGGCAGCAGTGTTTTAGTATGGCATTTCGCTACTACCACGTGCGTGTCAACAGCTTACGCCTTTTCGAAACGAGAGCGTTTGAGAAAAAGGTGACTTCGCGCTCGGCTTGCGAGCTCCACGGACCGCGTACAACACAGAGTTGCGTACGACAACAGAACTTGTCTGAGATGTTCACAACAGCGTATGCTACCCGCGGACTATTTTATTTCACCAAGCCCGAGGGGTGGTTCAGGGCCCCTTTGAGAGTGCTAAGAATACGGTTGAGTGGGACGAGATTAGGGGCCGAGTGTTATTGTATGAAACCATATATGACCATATGAAACTCTATGGCTGGGGAGGCGCATGCATGCTTTGCGGTGAAGCACGCGACGACGAAAAATTCTATGGCGGCGCTGCGATCGAACTGGATAGGGCCGCAACAAGCATAAAGTTTGCTACAAAAATTACTAGAGGGAACTCTGGCGCTGCAGTCGTTGTCCTACCATGGGAATGATTCGTATGGGAATGATGGGAAGTACATGAATTTGTCTGATCTTCGTGCTTGTGGATTCAGACGTTCTTGTGGCTTTGTATATTACGCTATATAAATCTTATTGTCGTATATTTCGGCGCAATCTATATTCTTCGAAGTGCAGAAGACGCCGGGAACGCGTACAATTGCTATTAATTGCAACGATTGAGCTTGTCCAGGTGGCCAAATCGAAACGCGCCAAGCGTCTCAAGGCACTGGCATGCCCGCGATAAATTCATAAGGGCGTTTCATTCGCTTGTCGATACATGCGTCCGTGGCATAATGGTTTCAATATCAGGCTTCTATGCTACACTCTACACTCCTAGGCAAAGTTACACCCTTTGGTTTGCCCCTTCTGCCACACAACAATAATCGTTATCTGCCTTCATGCGTTTCCTTTCTTTAACGCTGCGAGCCCGGTACTTTCCAGTAACGAATGGCACGCGCGTTATCAGCATAGAACAGTTTACACCCTTTGGAGTGCCCCTTCTGATAACGCGCGTGCCGTTCGTCACTGGAAAGTTCCGGGCTTGCAGCGATAAAGAAAGGAAACGCATCAAGGTGGATGACGATTATTTTTGCGTGGCAGAAGGGGCAAGCCAAAGGGTGTAAACTGTTCTTAGAGTGTAGAGTCCCTGTACGTGTTCGAATCCTGCCGTCGGGCAATTTTAATGATGTTTATTTAATTATTTGTTGCGCAATATACTGTTGAAAATGACGAGTTTACAAAGCCGTTTGAAGCCAAAATGACGAAGTTTAGGCAAATCCATGTACTTCCCATAATTCCCATGCTAGGACAACCGCTCCCATTGCAGCTCCCGTAGACACTAGCGCCAGAGTTCTCTCTATAGGCGTCAAGGTCGCGCCAGTCGCGCTTCTTTATTCTATGTCGCGCCGTTGAAAACTGCTGGCAATTCTGCTCGGCGGGATTATGGTGGCTAGCGGAGTCGTTCGTACTGCTTTGCGCGCTGCTGTCTGCGATCAGACCGCCCAAATCGTGTTTATAATTGCACTCTTAGAAAAATTTACACCCTTCGGGGTTTATCTTGTCCCACAACGATAATCGCCATCTGTCTTGCCCGCGTTTCCTTCCTTTAACGCTGCGAGCCTGGTACTTCCCAGTCATGAACGGCATGCGCGTTATCAGTGTGACGTAGCATTCTCGACAGGAAAGTAGCCAGAGCCGAGTTTTCAAGAAAGGAAACGCAAGCAAGGCAGATGACGATTATCGTTGTGGGACAAATACACACCCCAAGGGGTGCAACCGCTTTAAGAGTGATGGGTATGAGATGTATTTATGCCTTAGGAGTAGATAGAATAGATTTTCTTTATCTTTATTTCATTTTATTGATTTTTAATGCTGCTCGGTTACTTCGCGTGCATTGCGGCCGCAATGTCGTCTTTCATTCTACTATGTTATTGTATACGGTTCCCTTTGGAGAACAAATATTTTTCTTGTTCTTCAAGCAGTATGTATTCCTCGTGTGTATTTTTTGCGCATATAGTTTTTCATCAGTAGGTCTTGCGAAGCGCAGCCGGACAAAAACATATGTAAACGTCCTGCTTGCCGCTTCGAACAAATAAAACATATCGGCCCCATCCGGCGCCCTGTACTCAGTTCTACGGGAAGTATTATGATAGAAAAAGAATTAAAAAAAAAGCTGCAGTGCAACATGCCCTTCATGTTTCCGTCTTCCTCGCGTAACAGAAAGCGGGGTAATTGGCACATTTTTAAAATTTTTATTGCGGACGGCACTCGGGAGCCGAAAACAAGTTTTAGGTAGCGATTATATGCTAATTTTTGGCCCGTAAGCCGTGTGAAATTTTATGTCCAGTCCATGCTTAACAACAACAAAACTCAGTGCCATTCCATTCTGTGAAGGATGACCAGCGAAGCTGTGTATGTGGGCCCCTTAATGGCGAACTGCACCTTCGTCGCGGGTGGGCCCGGTATTGTACTATCTTCGGGATCTTTTCTGTTCGCGGACGCGATACTTTGCTGTTAAGTGGATATGGCGTTGCGCTGCTAAACTCGAGCTCACGGGTTCAAACCAGGTCGCGGAATTCGATTCGTAATTCTGTTTAGGTGCATGTTAAAAAAGCCCAGGTGGTGAGTACTAGAACAGGGTGCCTCATAAGCATATCGCCAGACGTAAAACGCTAGAATTTGTTTAATTAAAGAAGAACAAGAAAAAAAAGGAGGTAGCTACGTCCTTCGGCTTTTTTCTAGGGATGCAAACGAAATAAATTATTCTCGAGTTTGATTACTGAGAAAAGCATGTTACGCTTATATATTTCATACCTTCAATGTAATGCCGTTACCGACTGTACGTCCTGCTCAACAAAGCAGCTTCTCCAATATAAACGGCTGCTTTCAGTTATCCGGTGAACTATCATAAGAACAATACTGAAGCATTTAAAGGAACGGCATGCCTCACATACACGTAAACATATTTGTAGATGTGCCGTGTTCGTTGAAGAAGATAAGTGCGGTACTAAATTGGGGCACCCAGTTTTAATGGGTTACAGTCTTGCAGACATGGTGAGGCTGTCAAGCAAAAAAATTTTTTCCTTGCCTGAATCAAGTTTGCAGATTTACAGGCTATCCCAAAACGGGGCGTTTATATTGAATGACAGCTAGGAACTTATTCACCGGAACCGATTAGCATCCGTGCGGTAATTCTCTCAGGAACTGGTGCGCCTCGGCGAAACAGCCACGACTCTCCAGCAGCGCAATCATTCGGACTAAAAGTCTTCACTTGCATTGGCCCCTCACCTTCGAGGCTTCAAGAGTGCTGTTAATCCTTACATTCGAACGCAAACGGCTATTCAATAATTTTGAATAGTGAAATCTCAAGTCAAATACGATCTGAATAGCAAATGCCATTCGATTAGACTGTTTCTGCTTCAATTCGCCTGGTGGCACGTTGAAGGAGATTGCAAGACAAGCCACGGAGATTACTTTGGTAAAGACTTCCCGGTTTCCCCGATTGAATCTGAGCACATGGCAATATCTTGTCCCTAACACTGTTGTTCATATTAACGTCCAATAATTGCCTAGATTCCTTTTCTTGGAAAGTCTATTGGTTCACCTGGAGGTGGTGCAGTTTAAAAGAAACACTCTTATTCCGGACGGGAGTTCTCACTTTTTCAATCAGTGCATTTAAAATATTTTATAATTTTTCTCTTGCATATATATACTTTTAGATTTACCTAGAAGTACATTGGTCATTAGCATTTCTTCGCGCCGCGCAGTTAATGAACCCAGTTTATTTCACTATAATGTTGTTTTCTTTGATCATTGTCCCTGATCAATATTCCACCAAGAAACGCGCGTCAAATGACACGATATCAATAACGTTTTCTTACGTATATTCATGTTGCAGATACACTCTAAAAACAGTTGAACCCTTTGGGGTGTATATTTGTCCCACAACGATAATCGTCATCTGTCTTGCCCGCGTTTCCTTTCTTTACGCTGCGAGCCCGGTACTTCCCGGTCACGAACAGCATGCGCGTTATCAGTGTGACGCAGCATTCTCGACAGGAAAGTAGCGAGCGCCTAGTTTTCAAGAAAGGAAACGCAAGCAAGGCAGATGACGATTATCGTTGGGGGACAAATATACACCCCAAAGGGTGCAACCGTTTTAAGAGTGTACATTCTAAACACAGTTGCACCCTTTGGAGTGTATATTTGCCACACAACGATAATCGTAATCTGTCTTGTCCACATTTCCTTTCTTTCACGCGGCGAGCCCGGTACTTTCCAGAAACGAACGGCATGCGCGTTATCAGCATGACATAGCATTCCCGACAGGAAAGTAACGAGCGCAGCGTTTTCAAGAAAGGAAATGCGGGCAAGACAGATGACGATTATCGTTGTGTGGCAAATATACACTCCAAAGGGCGTAAACTTTCCTTACACACTCTTAAAACGGTTGCACCCTTTGGGGTGTATATTTGTCCCACAAAAATAGTCGTCATCTGTCTTGCTTGCGTTTCCTTTCCTGAAAACTCGGCGCTCGCTACTTTCCTGTCGAAAATGCTGCGTCACACTGATAACGCGCATGCCGTTCGTGACTGGGAAGTACCGGGCTCGCAGCGTTAAAGAAAGGAAACGCGGGCAAGACAGATGACGATTATTGTTGTGGGACAAGATACGCCCCAAAGGGTGTAAAGTTTTCTAAGAGTATACACTCTTAAAGCGGTTGCACCCTTTGGGGTGTATATTTGTCCCACAACAATAAGCTTTGTGTGCCTTGCTTGCGTTTCCTTTCTTGAAAACTCGGCGCTCGCTACTTTCCTGTCGAGAATGCTGCGTCACACTGATAACGCGCATGCCGTTCGTGACTGGGAAGTACCGGGCTCGCAGCGTTAAAGAAAAGAAACGCGGGCAAGACAGATGACGATTATTGTTGTGGGAAGAAAAGCCCCAAAGGGTGTAAATCTTTCTAAGAGTGTAGAGTATACACTCTTAGGCAATGTTACACCCTTTGGAGTGCCCCTTCTGCCACACAACAATTATCCTTACCTGCCTTGATGCGTTTCCTTTCTTGAAAACGCCGCGCCCGCTACTTTCCTGTCGGGAATGCTATCATGATGATAACGCGCATGCAGTTCGTTACTGGAAAGTACCGGGCTAGCAGCGTTAAAGAAAGGAAACGCATCAAGGCAGATGACGATTATCGTTGTGTGGCAGAAGGGGCACTCCAAGGGGTGTAACTTTGCCTAAGAGTGTAGGCGGCACGTGTTATATTTAGAAAACAATGTTAAAAGCAGCAGTTCACCTGGCTAAAACTACAATTGGTACCGGCCGACAAGAGTCGCGGGCGCACCAATGCAAGTAAAACCACAACAATTTTACTGCACGGACATTCTGCAAGAAAAACTGGGCGTCCGCCAGCGTCCGCGTAATGAAAGCGCTCTCGCTAGCAGGCAACGCACTGACAACGACAGCAAAATTGAAGACGTCGTGTTGCATAACACTTGTCCACTGCATATTTGCAGTGGACATAAGGCAGTACTATAAGAGCGCACGCGCGCAACCAGTCTCACACCCTTACACACTCTAAAAAAATGTACACCCTTTGGGGTGTATATCTGCCACACAACAATAATCGTCATCTGCCTTGCTTGCGTTTTCTTTCTTGAAAACGCCGCACCCACTACTTTCCTGTCGGCAATGTTATGTCATGCTGATAACGCGCATGCCGTTCGTTACTGGGAAGTACCGGGCTTACAGCGTTAAAGAAAGGAAATGCGGACAAGACAAATGACGTTTATTGCTGTGTGGCAAGATATGCACTCTTCACTCTTAAAACGGTTGCACCCTTTGGGGTGTAAATTTGTCCCACAACAATAATCGTCATCTGCCTTGCTTGCGTTTCCTTTCCTGAAAACTCGGCGCTCGCTACTTTCCTGTCGAGAATCCTGCGTCACACTGATAACGCGGCGCCGTTCGTGACTGGGAAGTACCGGGCTCGCCGCGTTAGAGAAAGGAAACGCGGGCAAGACGGATGACGATTATCGTTGTGGGACAAGATAAGCCCCAAAGGGTCTAAATATTTCTAAGGGTGTAAGGGTTCCAGAAGAGTTTACACCCTTTGGCGTGTATGTCACACAACGATAATCGTCATCTGTCTTGCCCGCATTTATACTTTCTTGAAAACGCTGCGCTCGTTACTTTCCTGTCGGGAATGCTATATCACGCCGATAACGCGCATGCCCTTCATTACTGGAAAGTACCGGGCTCGCCGCGTTAAACAAAAGAAATGCGGGCAAGACAGATGACGATTATTGTTGTGTGGCAAATATACACCCCATAATATTTTTTTTGCTGTTATCCTCTGACTCATTTACGTGCGATATGACTGTTTTTCAAGAAGAAAAGGAACATTAATGAAGGGATCAAGAAAGACAATAACAATGAATGCAATTAATGGAACCAACTCACCCCTGCTCATCGCGACGTTTGCTTCTTCAGCCAAGCATCGCATCTGCAGCACCATATCTGCAGTATCGGTTTCGCCGTGGTTTGCATCGGAGATCTTTTGAGCCTAGCTAAGCCGGATATGGTTTTAGCGATTTTAGTTATTTATTTCCGGACCTGACGTCATATACCAACATGGACGATTCCCAGCTTCAAGGTGAGCGCTGAATAAACGTTTCGTTTTCATGCGTATTAACCGAATTGTTTTCTGCCAGTGCTACTGTCAGTTCATCTAAGAGCGTATAGCATCCTCGTTATATGAAGAAAAGTGTAAAGTTATTGGTTTATGACGTTTTGCAGCCTTTCAACAGTAGGCTTAAATCTAGCTACTATGCAGCAGTACATGGCACAGCTTGAGAGCGGCGTCACTAATGGTATTAAATCTAATTGCAATTGCCATGCTTCATCTTTGCACTCATCACTTTATGCATGTCTCAGGAACAACATGTGCTAGTGTCGTGACTAAGGTATACTATAGAGAGCTGTCAGCTGGTGGTGAACTTTCTGGGTGCAAGCCCGAAGGACCTGTGTTTCATAATGAAATACTTTATAGAGTAGATTTTAATTTCACTAGTGCTCATAGCCGCAGCATATAGTTTAACCATTCAATTTATAAGAGCTCGAAAATCGTACAAAACTTGGTTATGTGACCCAGGTACACTTTCTGTTCACATTCGCCGAGTTTTGTATGAACCGAAGACAGCTGGGTTTTTGTTGAAATGCACTGTGAACCTGCTGCGGCAGGGTTTTTCCGTCTATCGCAGTGCAAATTTAACACCGAAAACATCTCGTTTAACCCATAAAGGACTCTCTTATAGCCTTACCAGCGGTGCGTAATTGCTGGTATGCGTTAGCGCGCTGTATTTAGCAAGTTTCAGGAGGCAGTTTTTGCGTAAACATTTCGCAAAGCGCATTTGAAACGAGGCTGCTGCTTCTCCTCATCACTGTTGTAGCGATATGATGCGTGCTGTGCCCTTTGTGCTTGGTGTTTAATTCGCACAGGCGCCTTGCGGTGTTCGCACGACTGTCAGACGCTTGAATTGTTTATGGCGTACACTCCTGTTGCGCGTAGTAAACTAAGGAAAGCGCACGCGATGCAACATAATATCGCCTGCTGGATAGTTGGTCGTCAGAGCCTGGGCAGAAGAGCGGTCTGCGTTTGATAGCTGCATCAGGTCATGTGACACCTGTTGTGCACTCCGCATCAAAAGTCTGGCCCGCTTTGCATTGTTGCCGCATTGATTGAGCATGCAAGGTAATCGTTAATATCGTTTTATTGGCCACTGCGCAAGTGATTGTGTCGTCATACAGCACTAACAAAACGGTGTTTGTGTACTTAAGTTGTTTTCAAAATTTGTCACTAATCAAACCCATGACTCTTCATTTCATTGATATTGTTGCCATTTGATAGCAATTTTTCCCTGTGCAGCTATTTTTGTCCTTTTTGTAGGCTGTCAAGAGTGTGTCATAATCATATTTTGTCCATTAATTTGTATGCCATATGTTATGTGGCATATTTCCAAACATGTCTCAAGTGTGCTCACACAAAAGGTCTATTCGATTGAGCCAAGTTTCTCTGCACCTTCTGAACCTATTCACGGTGCACTGCACCTAGACCCTCGATTCCCCAAGGTGCAGCAGCGCACCCTGCACCCCCGTGCTCGATTGAACGGGGTGCAAGGCAAGGTGCCGCCGTGGTGCACTGCACCCTTGAACCTTGCAGCGAGTGGGTGCAGCCCGGCACCCCCTGCACTTTTTCGTTCGAGGTGCCGTGCACCTTTTTCTGAATCGAACAAACCTTATGATGGACATGTGCCAATTTGTGTTATTACATTTGAAAGTGCATTGTATTATTTATTTTAATCATACCTTAAAGAGGACATAAGATAAATGAAGTGACACAGAGCAGTGTTAAAGTAAGCAGTGAAAACAGCAACAAAGCATGCAAGACAAATTATTATTTGTCTTTCATGGTTTTGTTCTAATGACATCTTGGTTATGTATTGGCCTTGTTGGTGTATTTCATGTTGTATTAGATCTAGAGTCAAGAAATTTGGTCTCATGAGTCAGGAGGAAGTTTCACCAATTGATCTGTGAAATAAAAATAATACACGAGTTTGGTGCTCTTGCAGCTCATTTTTTTTATAAGACTTGCATTTTAATGTATCAATTTTTGACCACAATATGTGTACCAGGGTGATGAGATCGACTTATAATAAGCAGATTTGGGCTTGTCATTACCTCGTTTCAGTTCCAGAAAAATAATTTGGCATATATTACCACCAAATCGTGTATTTTTGCATGGTCATGGCCTCAACTAATGTGTACATCAAGATGCATCACTTGTAGGAAACGAGAAGAGTAACCGATCAGCTATCGCCATCCTGTTTCAGTGGCCATGAGGCCATTTTTGGGCTTTAGGGCAGATGTGTGATAGTACCGAGCACTCTGGCGCAGTAGTTGACATCAGCAGTAAGTAGTTAGTACTGGATTCCATTGAGGCTTTTAGTAAAACACCTATCTATACATTAATTTTTTCAGTTCCTGGTTTTGATTCTGCCACTCGTACAGAGTACGAGGAGGGAGACTGATCTCAGCTCCTGATGTTAAGGCACTTCAACATATGTCAAAATCAGTACTATTCTGCACTAACTCAGTTCTATTGGAAATTTTAGTGCATACAGCCATACTGAAAATCATGACAGTTTTTCAAAAATTATAGTTGTAAATTTCTCACATATTTTCATATTTTTGTGATGTTACTAAAACCACAGTTACTGGTTAATTCTGCTACTCGAACAAGTCAGGACTTTATTTCCATGCTATATTTTCTTTTATAGTATGCTTGAGTGCTTGTTAAAAGCACACTTTTGTCCTCTTGGCACTGGCTGGCTTGTGCAGGATTACTTTGCTTGAGTACCATTTACATGTAACGACAGTTGTTTCTTCTAATAGTGAATGCATTTAAACATCTTATAAAAACATTGTGCTTCTTTGAGAAACTGTAATAAGCAACAAGCATATACATTTTTTTTAAACCTGGGGGGGTTGAATCACTCATGTGGTGAGCAAACTTGGGCATTGTTAATTCCGACCTCCAACTTGTGGTGGCATGTATGCATGTGTTGCAAGGTGACCATGGTGACCCATGCTTTTGGCAATAAAGAAGATGTCAACATGAGTGTGCAAGTACATTAAGGGAGAATTTATTGTCACACAGCAGATGTCTTCAACAGAGAAACACAGGATGAAGGAAAGAGGCAGAGAACAGAATTCTGTACACGTTGCTACATTGTGTACACTGTGTACCTTGCTCATTGTACACAATAATGCTGGCTAGCCAATATACAAGAATTACTTTTTCAATGAGATTACGCTACAAAATGGAGTACATTTCATCTCCAACGTTACAGAATGAATGTTTGCCCATGCCTGACTGAAGCTTATGTGGTTTATTCAAAGGGATTTGTTAATTCAGATTATTGAGGATGCTTTCATTTCATTTCATTTATTATACCCTCAAGACCACAAGGTGTTACAGAGGGAGTGGGGTAAAAAAAAAAGTTACAAAATAAAGAAGGCAGCAAGTGACGTAGTCATAGACATGTGAAGCCCGAAGCGATGGTGTCGATTATGGCCGTACGAAATTGTGCGTGGTCTTCAATAGCAATCAACGCAGCGGGAAGGTGGTTCCATTCTTGGCACGTCCTAGGAAGAAAAGACTCATGACAAGCTCTAGTGCGACACTGCAAAATTCCAACTTTGTGATGATGATCAATGCGAGTAGATATGTACGTTGAAGATGAAATAAGATTATCGCGCAGATATGAATTATGGAAGTATATTTTATGAAACAGAGCCAGGCGAGAGCATTTGCGACGAGCAGAAAGTAGTGGAAGTTGGAGGATGTTTTTCATAGAAGTTATGCTAGCCATGCGGTTATAATTGCTTAAGATGAAACGCGAGGCATTATTTTGAACGCGTTCAAGAGACTGGGTTAGTGTCTCTGCATATGGGTCCCAAATTGATGAAGCTTATTCCATTTTACTCCTAATTAGCATCTTGCACAAAATTAACTTTAATGATGACAGAGCGAAAGAGAAGTTTCGACGGATATAACCTAACATGCGATTACTTTTATTGATAACGCTGTCGATGTGTAAAGAACAGGAAAGAGTAGAGGTTAAATGGACACCTAGGTATTTGTAAGATGTAACTGCTTCCATGGCAGTATTATTAAAATAATAGGTCGGAAGAGGAAGTTCACGCCGGGTTACACACATGCTTTTGCACTTAGATGGGTTTAGTTTCATTAACCACAAGTCGCACCAGTTAGACAGCTTTAATGTCGTTTTGCAGATTGTTGGTATCAGTGGCATCAGAAGTTTCACAAAGAATAACGCAATCGTCGGCAAAGAGATAAATGTTAGAAGAAATGTCATTGGGTAAGTCGTTAATATAAATTAAAGAAAGGAGAGGGCCTAACACTGATCCTTGAGGAACGCCAGATTCAACAGGGCTAAATGTAGAGAAGTGGTTATTAAATGCAACGAACTGGGATCGGTTAAGGAGAAAGTGCTCTAGCCATGCAAACAGATTAGGGTCAAGATTTAGTTTACTAAGCTTAAAAATGAGTAGTTTGTGACATACCTTGTCGAAAGCCTTTTCAATGTCAAAGAAAACACAGTCTGCGCATGAACCTTTATCAAGAATTAGATGAAGATCGTGAGTGAACGAAAGCAGTTGTGTACATGGTACAGGGTTCTTTTTTTTTTATGCATGTATTGCAAGTAAATGCACTATGAAGTGTTCAGTGAATGTAGATTGCTACATGGGAGTTTTGGGAGTATATGGAAGTTTTCTTGCACGCTGAAAAACCTTATATGGCCTTTGTGTGCTAATTGCCTGTTGTGCTTAGTATCTTTTGCTGAGGTTCCACTCACTGATGATATTAGGGATAATGTTGAGGACTGCAAGCAATATGGTATGGGGAAATATACTGAATGTTTTTGTGTGTGTGACTCGTGCTTTTGCAACTTCTGCAAACTTCTTAGACCCTTACTGCGTGGTGTATTGTATATGATGCACATAGAACTCCTAACTTACCGGAATCAACATAAAGGGAATCAAGACATATTAACCTTGAATCTGTATTATCTTTGGCCATCTAATTCATAGTGTCTATAACTCAGAAATGAATTTTTAATTATTTTTCTTGTGTAGTAGGTATGCTGGCAGCTTGTCACTCAGTACAGTCGAGCGCTTCCACAACCAATGCCTCTACAATGAACATATCTACAACAAGATTATCTGTATAACGAAGGAATAAGTCTGTCACGGTTATATTGTGAGCAGTGTGCTGCGTGACCTTTACGAAGTAACACGTATAATGAATGATTTTGAAGGCCCCAAGCACTTCGTTATAAAGCGTTTGACCTTATACATGAAGTTTCTAAACAAACATGTTATTTTCATAAATCTTACATATGAAAGCAGTGCAGAAATAGCAGGGTGTCTATTTGCTCTTTATCAACCTACTGTAATGTTTTGAATGAGAAAGACATTCTGGTGGTTTAGTGAGAAAAGCAATAATTGCTGTGCCATATATGATACAGTATGGAGTTATGGGTTGTTTTGTGGACAACAGCAGATATTTGTTTTGTTCCAAGAAAACAAATTTGGTGGAAAAATATAACGTTTTTGCATGCTATATTGTTGATTAGCACCTTTATGTTCATGAATATGTCAAAATTAAAATTCCAGCAGTTTTTACTAATGACATAGTGTCGAGCCAGCCATATTGCAAGAGCTAAAGACAAGAGCAGCAACAAAGAACTCTCAACATTATTGAAAAATTTCCAGCACATAGCACAGAAGAGGAAGGAAGGCAGAAGGATAGAAAGTAATAGGACCTAAGGAAGGAAGAAGGCATTCTTTCTGATTGTGTCAAGCTCCTAAAGCAACAAAAAGCAAAAATCCACATAAAAAAAGTGCGCTAGTGGAACCAGTTTGGATATTCAAGCTATAATTTAAGGATAATGGCATCATATCTTAAGTAAAGTTGCACTAATTTGAGCTGTGAGAAATACCCTTCATTTATTACAGCAAAGTTTCAAGTTATTTCAGTGGCTGTGATATGTATTTTGCAGGTTTTCTCCAATTCAGGTGCCTTTCTGTATGGTTATAAAATATGCTTGTAACTGCATAATGCATCATATATGTAAGGTCCTTCATTTCCAGGCTTTATTCAAGCGAAGCATGTATTGCTTCACTTGTGTCGGTGTTGGTGTTGCCGTACGAGAAAACTCCAGCCTGCGAAAATAAAAATTGCTTGTCAGGCTGCGGATTCAAACCATTGACCTCCGGGTTGCAAGACCATCACGCTGATTCAGCCACTGTCGGTTCATCATACGCGCCCTTTAAAGCGCTGTTTTATATGCATGAACAAGTACACGCAGTGCAAGGTGCAAGCCAATCACAGGTGTCCCTTCTCTATGGAGGAGAGATAGGGTGTGATTGCACGATCACTCGTCTTGCGCCTGCTGTTTCCTGCCAGTTCAGGCCCGGCACTCAAATGGGGAGGCCGCATTTGGTTCGTTCTGCCGAAGAGCAGGCTGCGTTGAAGGAATGACAGCGGGAGTGGGCTGCACTTCGTGCGTTCAGCCAGAAAACAGGTGGCGTTTGATGAACGCTGCAGGGAACTCGCTCGAGAAAGGGCTCATCGTCGACGTGCCGACCTCGCCGTGAGGGAGCGCGAAGCCGAGGCGTTATGACAATGAAGAGCTGTGGATCCCTAGCTTCGCTTGCGCCCCTCTTCACAGTAGTGGAAGGGGGTCAATTTTTATTATTTGAAATTTGGGGGTTAAATGTTGAATGCTATTTTTAAAGAGGAAAACTGGGGTGAAATCAAAGTTGTCGCTTTCTGGCACCCCAAAATTCTGAATTGTGATGGTAACTTTAACAAACACTTAACACATGCAATGGCCTCTTTTTGGGCACTTATATTTAAGTGAAATACACTCACGGGGACATGTAATTTCAAATAGAGCTGTCTGCAAATCATGTAGCAAGCTCATTTAGGCAAAACCTCATTGGGAGGCATTATCAATATTTAAAGAAACGCACATAAATAAAAAAAGTAAATATGCATGTTTGGTGATCCCTTCTTTGCTTTGTTCTGTGCACTTTATTAACAAAAAAAACAACAAAAGTGTAGGAGTGCACATGGGCATGTTTCGTGAGAGGTGAGATGCCTTTCCTTTCCTTACAAGCCCTTGTTGTTGATGTACATTGTCTTATGCATTGTGAGTATTTCGGTGTCCATCCTGGACCTGTGGTTTCTTTCATCCTTGTCTTCTGTTTTACTGCTTTGCTCCATGCGCTCTTGCAACAAAATTAATGCAAATTAATTTAATGTAACTACAACTAGTCCAATCTCCCACCCTTCTTTGAACATAATGTAGCTGAGTAAACATCCTCCCGTCACTGCTGCCGTTAGCTGTGCAGAGCAACGTCAGCGCTGCATTCACTTCCTTGTGCATTACCACTGCTTACATGTGTGCGACGTGGGGGAAATGCGATGTCATGGGCCATTATCTTATTAATGTAAATGCGGCGGCTAAAAAAGCAATAAGTTTTTGTTTACTCAAAGCCGGCAGGTGCTGAATATATTATATATGGCAGCTTTCGCTTGAATGTTTTGCAAAACAAAAGCATGTACCATATTCATATATCAATAGTGTTACCTGCTCACACAGAGTAGACAGTGTTTATTAGTTGCAACACCTGGATTTGTTGTTAACATTTACGAAAGGGCAGACTTCAGGAAGAAAGTGGGTTTAACCTGAAATTAATAAAACTTTTTCGGGCAGAAATAAGGAATTATTGGCTTTTACCTGAAAACGAAGGACCCTAAATATACTATACTCAACCATTTAAGCTAATAAAGTTGCAACCATGTGCTTCTTTAGAAAATTGAGGTTTGTTGGGACATTTCTTGCATAAACAAAGATTTGTCAAAATTTTTCACAAAAATATAAAACATTTATTCAGTATGGAGTTAAACAGGTATATATCATTTAATTTAGCTTACATCATGGGACATGTTAGTACTAGAAAGCACTTTTCTTCCTGAGCATTACTGCAGCTACCTTTGCTTATAGTGTCTTTATTGTTCTCATTTCACTATTTTATATTGCTTGTGCTACTTACATCTGCTACTATGTTTTGTATCTTTTGTATCCCCCCTTATTGGAATGCCATCTAGGCACTGTGGGTAACTAAATAAATAAATCGAGCAATAAATAATCGAGCATTTTTCAGTGCATGCTAAAGCATGCACTGAAAATGTCTGTTAGGGTTTTGTCTTTCAATGGTTTGTCATTATTGCAGTTGTCACTGTTAAATTATTGTGGGAAAGCCTGAAACCACTAAATGATTGTGAAGCTTTTTCTTTCGAGGAACCTTGAAGCAATTTCAGCTTTTATTGCAGATACTAGAGCTCGTCTTTACATGTATGCTTTGTTTTCTGTTTCTCTTGTTTTGCAGACATCTGTCGGGTATGTCGCTCAGAAGGGGCGCCCGACAAGCCGTTGTTCCATCCATGCATCTGCACAGGAAGCATCAAGTACATCCACCAAGATTGGTGAGTTAAGCCCAAACCCCATAGGAGCGATTTTGTGTGACAGTGACGATCAACGAAAAGGCCGATGAAAAGGCTGTCGAAAAGGCCGCCCAGAAGTGCTATGAGTGACTAGCCAAAGAGTCGAGCCATAACAGGATGTACAACAGTGGTGCTATCATTTGTTGCATGAAACGAGCAAACAACCGAATATTGGTATTTGCAAGGGTAAAAAGCCTACTGGAAGACCTCCAGAAATACTTTATACTGCTTTGTACAGCAAAACAAATCAGCTTTAGCCGATTTGTTTTGCTGTACAAAGTTACATGCGTACAGTGTTACATGCGTCATGCGAGTTTCAGTGCATATTTGCTGCCCTCATACCGGCAACACCGCGGAGATGCCGCTCAAAGTCATTACTCACGTGAGGTTTGACTTGTAGGCGATGAGTGGATGCGACAGCCATCTCAATTGTGTTACTTGTCACCGTTGTGCGCAAGATCACCTGCATGGCATTTATACTTTGTCACATGCTCAGGTATTTTGAGGCCGAGGCTGTTTCTTGAATGGATCATTTCTGGGCATGCCACTTTGTCACATTAATTGTCTTAAAAGAATTGTAAGAAATAAGGTGGGGACCTCAGTGATCCTCAGTCGCAGCACTCATTTACTGTGAAAGCAGAAACCTCTAAGGACAGATGATGGTAATCATCGTCATCATCTCAGGGACAAGCATCACCATCCTGTCCAAAAACTTGTTTTAAATGCTCACATTGACATTATCCGCTATAGTATTGCCTGTTGTGGCCTCCAAAATGCATGTCCCTACACCAACACACTCAGAGGATGCGGGACGTGCAAAACCCATTACAAATCACTAAGCGTATTTGACCAGCACAATAGAGCAGCACAAGAGAGCAGTGGTTAACCTTCCACCTGCACATTGCTGCAGAGGTACAAGTTCTAATTGAAGTGGCGGTGGGGATAGGCAGTGTTTTTTTGTTGCTTTTGTTAATGGTTTTCTTTTACTGAGGAAGAGGAGGAGCCTAACGATTACACGATAATGACCAAGATGACTTACATTGTCGGCGTAACTAAAAGGTTGAATAGACGGTCATAGCAAACACAGATTAAGCTTTAATCACTGTCGCAAGATGTAGGCACACGTTAAAGAACCCGAGGTGGTCCAAATTTCTGGATTTCCCCGCTACGGCGTGCCTCATAATCAGATCATGGTATTGTCACGTAAAGTCCCATAATTTAATTTCATTAATCACTGTTGCAGTAAAATGAGTCTTGTTTTAGAGAAGTATATACAGTTGAATCTTGATGTAACGAACATGGATATAATGAGTTGCCAGATATAACAGTAAATCTAAAATTTTTCTTTGCTAATATTAATAGGTAACAAATACATGCCTATAATGAATATAGGATATAACAAAGGTATTTTCATGTCACATGTGACTTCATGGTTTGACTGTACAGTGTGTGGCCCTTGCATGAGTCAGACTTGAAGCTACTCACTCATAGGAGTTGCGCTTACTGAAACACTATGTATTTACAAATTTCTGACCCTGCAGGGGCATCTGCTTCAGCAGGCGTTTGGTGTGTTGCGACACCACGTACCCGAGCACACACGGGTTAATCCCTCCCGCATGTAGCGTGCGCGGCTTAGCCATGTCTGGGGAAAAGGGGATCCTGGGGGTTGAGCCGATGCTGGGGATTCAGACCATTAAGGCCCCCTTGCGGAGGCAACACACCTCTTTGGCCTCAGCTTCACACAGACTGTACCCCTGGACTGACCCACCCAGGGGAAATGGGCAGTTGCCTTTTCCTGCCCTCCCAATCTTTTTCTTTCTCTCTCACTTAAAAATTTTCCTTCCTTCTAATCACTTATTCTTACTTCCGAATTTCCGGGCGGCAAGGGTTAACCGTGTGTAATATATTCAGCCTTGGGTTTATACATTAGGTTATAGTGGTGGTGCATAGCCTGGGGGGGGGGGGGGAGGGGGCTGTGTACCCTTGTTGGACTCGGTGGTGAGGGGCTACCACCGCCGCTGGATTTTGAAATCATCTAATGGTGGAAGCATTCCCCCAACTTTCATATCGGCCTCTGGAAAAAGGTTGCACCGAAGCAGCTTTCCAGTTCGTTTTGAAACCAAACTAAGACACGTTTCCAAAATACCACATTCTTCACAGTGAAGGCAGCACAACCATAAGAAAACTGTCGCCATTCCCAATTTCTAAATGCCTAGCAAACATGTTTGGACCTGGTTACAAAGCCTCAAAGATCGCTAGTGGAGACCTCCTCCTTGAACTGACCAAGAAAGATCAACTAGAAAAGCTCGCTGAACTTACCAGTATCGGTGACATTAAAGTGACAATCTCTCCACATCATTCACTCAACACAAGCAGGGGAGTTATATCAGAAGATGACTTCCTGAACCTTAGTGATGGAGAGCTACCTGAAGGATTTCAGGAGCAAAACGTAATTAAAGTACAAAGTATCACACTATGACGAAGTGACCAACAGATCCCGACAAAACATGTGATATTGACATTTGGTACTATCACTGTACCTAGTTTACTTGATGCAGGATATTTGAAAATCAAAGTCAGACTGTACACACCGAATCCAAAGTGGTGTTTCAAATGCCAGAGTCTCGGGCATGCATCATAATCATGCAGAGGCAGAGAAACATGCGTGAAATGTACTGCCAATGACCATCCTTCTGATAACTGCAATGCTCCCGCATTATGTGTCAATTGCAAGGGTGATCACCCAGCTTAGTCGCGGAGCTGCCCTTGCTGGAAAAGAGAAAAATAATCACAATCACTGTAAAGGAAAAGATCTCATTCTATGAAGCAAGGGAAAGGCTGGGGCACTTACCTCAAGTGAGCTATGCCAGTGTGACGCGGCAGGGTGCAGTGCCATATCGATTTCAGGAGTCTACAGGGTCCACGTCCTAATTACTACTAATTATACTAATTATTACTAATTGTATAATTGTTGCCGCTGAAAAAGCCATTCCTCAATCTTCTGGCATCTTATAGAAACTCCATCCACCCTTTTGGTGGCTGCAGCCAGTGCTGCTCCATCATCATTGAAGACGGGCCGGCAGACCGGATTGCTGCAGGGCCCAAAGTTGAACCAAACTCCACGGCCCGAGACGCACGTCTTGGTGCCTGGCTCTCGATCATCCAGCGTTTCAGAGAAGGCGATGGAGGTCGACCCGAAAACCCTGGCGTCATTGACGCCAAAAGATGCACGCTGCAAGCCAAGAAGGACAAACTTCTTGTAACTGCGCTGAAAAAGGGACAAGTAACCTGAACGGTTACTGCCCTTAATGAGAGTGGTCAACATTTTAATACATGTCACCTACGACTTGCAAGCTCGCACACACATAAGTAAATTTTTTCAATTCCATTAAAATGGCTTTTATCATTCATTGGAATTGCTGAGGCCTAATCCACAATCTAGGTGACATCAAAGACATCATAAATAAGCTATCACCAGTAGCATTCTGCCTTTAAGAAACAAACTTAGGCCCTAAAAATGCACCTTTTCTTAAAGGTTTTACGGTCGTATGAAAGGACAGCGAGCACTCCAGCCGTCTATCAGGAGTTGTCGCTATTGTTGTTCAAGGTGGCATCCCCACCACGGAATGTTCTATTAAGTACTCCGTGCGAGACTGTAGCTGTCATCGTTTTATCATTTAAGACTGTCATCATCTGTTCATTGTACATTCATCCTTGTACCCAATTTACTACTCAAGACTTGGAAAATTTAATTGAGGAGTTGCCGGAGCCTTTTGTTTTAGTTGGAGATTTTAATGCCCAATGCATTTTTTGGGTCAGCAATAAGAATGACCAAAGAGGACAGCTTATTGATGATTTTATTTCAACAAACATCTGTCTTTTGAACTCAGGTGCGCCAACATACTTTTCACTGAGTTCACATAATTTTAGCTGCCTTGATTTTAGCATTTTGCTCACCACATGTTTTTACCGATTTTAAATGGGAAGTACTGGAGACTTCGTATGGCAGTGATCATTTACCTGCTATAATCAACTTCACATCAATGCTACCTATTATATCCTCTAAACCGCGCCGTTTAAACTACAATGGCAGACTGGTCTGTTTTCACATAAAGTGCCAGGCTGGAGGAGCTCATTTTGACAGACCTAAGCATTGATGAACTTAATGAAAAATTTACTAATTGTATAATTGTCGCTGCTGAAAAAGCCATTCCTCAATCTTCTGGCATTGTTTGGAAAGAGCTGAATCCTTGGTGGACACATGAATGCACCGAAGCAAAAAAGCAGCAAAATAAGGCCTGGGTAATCTTGCGTAGATACCCGACACATAGCAACTTTCTGAATTTCAAACAAACCAAAGTGAAAGCACGATATATTCGGAGACAAGCTGAAAAATTGTCATGGCAGAAATCATCATCATCAGCCTGGTTACGCCCACTGCAGGGCAAAGGCCTCTCCCGTACTTCTCCAACTACCGCCGTCATGTACTAATTGTGGCCATGTTGTCCCTGCAAACTTCTTAATCTCATCTGCCCACCTAACTTTCTGCCACCCCCTGCTACGCTTCCCTTCCCTTGGAGTCCAGTCCGTAAACCTTAATGACCATCGGTTATCTTCCCTCCTCATTGCATGTCCTGCCCATGCCCATTTCTTTTTCTTGATTTCAACTAAGATGTCATTAACTCACGCTTGTTCCCTCACCCAATCTGCACTTTTCTTATCCCTTAACGTTACACCTATCATTCTTCTTTCCATAGCTCATTGCGTCCTCAATTTAAGTAGAACCCTTTTCGTAAGCCTCCAGGTTTCTTCCCCGTACGTGAGTACGGGGAAGAAACCGGAGGCTTACTGAATACGGAGGTTTCGACTGAATCAAATGCTTTCTCGTAATCAATGAAAGCTTATATATAAGGGTTGGTTATATTCCACAGATTTCTCTATCACCTGATTGATAGTGTGAATATGGCCTATTATTGAGTAGCCTTTACAGAATCCTGCCTGGTCCTTTGGTTGACGGAAGTCTAAGGTGTTCCTGATTCTATTTGCAATTGCCTTAGTAGATACTTTGTAGGCAACAGACAGTAAGCTGATCGATCTATAATTTTTAAAGTCTTTGGTGTCCCTTTTCTTATGGATTAGGATTATGTTAGCGTTCTTCCAAGATTCCGGTACGCTCGAAGTCATGAGAAATACATATCTACAATTAATAGCACCATCCTAAAAGGATGTGGGAACAGGTCAGGAAGTTTAGGGGGGACTACTCATCATGCACAATACCCTTACTTACACTGTCAGGCACTCAGGCAACGCTACACAAACAAGCGAAAGTACTTGGGGGGGGGGGGGGGGGCATTTCTATAACGTCTCTAGCTCGGCGAACTGTTCAAACACATTCTTAAAACACAAACTGTCAGCAGAAAAGGAGAAATTACCAACTGCTTGTACGTCAAAGGAAGAACCTAATGCTTCATTCACTTTAGAGGAACTTAACAGGGTACTGTGGTGCCGACAAAAAAACTACAGTAGGTCCTGACTGGATCCATTGTTCCATGCTTGCACACCAGTCCCAAGCATCTGTAGATGGTCTCCTTAACTTCTTAAATAAAGTATTTGAATCTGGAATCATGCCAAAAAATTGGAAAAACACATAGTTGTGCCTTTTTAAAAATTTATACAGGTAAATCCCCCACATCCCCAAGCAGCTTTTGACCCATTACCATGACAAGCTGTTCGGCTAAATCGTACGAAAGAGTTGTAAATGCGAGATTAACATTCGCTCTTGACATATGGAACCTAATTGATTTTCACCAGTGCGGGTATAAAAAAAGCTGTTCAACGACTGATCACGTCATGCGACTTGAACATGGAATACGTGAAGCATTCATACACAAACAGCAATGCCTGACAGTGTTCTTCGATCTAGAAAAAGTGCATGACACCACTTGGAGATTTGGAATCTTAAGTGACCTTGGTGCTTTAGGAATCTGTGGCAAAATGCTAAGCTGTCTCGCAGATTTCATGTCCAACAGAACATTCCAAATCCATCTAAGCTCTGTGCTCTCGCACATATTTATCCAGGAAAACAGTGTGCCACAAGGTTGCATACTTAGCACAACACTCTTTATAGTAAAAATGAACTCTATTAACAAAGTACTAACTCCACCCTCTGTTATGCACTCCATATACGACAATGATCTGCAAATAATGTGCTGCGCCTCAAATTTACCAGCATTGGAAAGGCAGCTCCAGATCACAATAAGTGAGCTAATACAATGGGCTGAGAAAATGGCTTCCGCTTCTCTGCTAAAAAAACTGGTACAGTGCTATTCTCGCAAAAATTAGGATTGTACTTAGACCTGGTTTTTAAATTGAATGATCTGGCGCTGCCGGTAAAACAGAAATACAAATTCTTGGGAGTAATCTTTGACAGCAAACTCCCTGGCCCATATAAAGACAACAAAAATTAAGGCAAATAAAGCGTTAAATATTCTGAAAGTGTTTTCCTATAAGCAGTGGAGTTCTGACCAAACATGCCTCTTATGTATTTACCGGTCTCTTATGCATAGCCTTCTAGACTACAGCTGGGTAGTCTATGGCTCAGCCAGACAGTCCTACATTCGATGACTTGACCCAGTAGATAACCTTGGACTGCAACTGGCAAGTGGGGCCTACAGAACATCACCTGTCCCAAGTTTATATGATGAGTGTAATGAACCTCCCTTACACTGCAACACATATGCTACATCATCATCATCACACTATGCAACTCACGCTTACATTACACAAATACACAAATAAAGCAGACATGATTAGACCGCTTGTTCTGCGATATGAGGAATATTGTTGGGGTTACGACATTCCTCATGAAGTCCTCCAGGTTGACAAAAAACCAGAACGATCCCCCCGTGGTACGATTTCATACAGTTATGGGACTGCACATTAACACATCTAAAGAAAAAAAGACACCCCACATGAAAGCATTATACAAGAATTCCACGCTCTTCAGGACAAATATCAAAATTACATGGAATTTTACACTGATGGCTCTAAAACAAAACATACGTGGGTGTGGGGGTCATAAATTGAAATTGGAAAACAAGTATTCGATTACCAAAACATGCCTCTGTTTTCACTGCTGAAGTTTATGCTGTATGGGTTGTAGTGAAAAAGATTATTACCGACAAACACGAAAATACAGTCATATACACTGAGTCCTTAAGTACACTAAAGGCTCTACATCTGAAATCTGACTGTGAATCCTTGATAGGGGACATTTTAAACATGGTGGCGTTTAACAAATATGGGAGATCAATTAATTTCTGCTGGGTGGGATACCGGGTAATGAAGCAGCTGATAAATGTGCATCAATGGCAGCATACAAGGGCATAACAAGCACTACACTTCCATATAAAGTTAGCATCCATGTGATTAGGAAGGCCTTAACATCAATATGGCAACACGAATGGGACCATTGTGCAGACAACAAGCTACATCTTACTAAACCCGTACTTGGTGAATGGAAGTCATGTAACCACCAGGAGCAGTTCTTTGAAGTAATTTTATGTCGACTATGCATTGGGCACGCACACCTCACGCGCAATTATTTACTTACGAAAGAAGACGCACCAACGTGTGAGAAATGCCAAGAACCACTAGCAGTTATGCATATAATACTGACATTTGCACATATTGAAGTACACAGACGAAACCTTTTGCACAACCTATATCAGCTACACATACCTTTACACCATGCTTTAATTTTAGGAGATGATCCGATAGTCCCATTATCTAACATGCGTAAATTTCCAGATGACACTGGCTTTTTACATAAAATATAGATTAACACAGCCTTTTTCTTCCTAAATTGGATTTTCAAACTCCTCGTGTTTGGCGCAGCATAGCCTTAGCTGCTTTTCTGCCACTAAACCACATTTAACTAACTAGCTAACAAATTTCAGAGCTCCAAAGCGAAGATGCGAACCTTATGTGAAGTCAGGCCTTACCTGTGTAAATAAATGTGGAACTGATTACCGTATTTACTCACATAATGATTGCACTCGCTTAATGATCGCATCCCTGAATTTTGTCATTAAAATTTTTTTTTTGTTTCTCGTGTAATGATCGCACCCTGAACTTGTCGCAGCGATATGTCATGTTCCAAGTCTAGCTAATGATGATCGCGCCTACTATCTGTCGAATGCTATGCGAACGACTCTTGAAGACATACCAAGCGGTCTGCACGCACCCAACATTCTTAAGCAGATGCCCCATTTCATTCCTTTCATCACTTTCCGCGCTTCCATGAAAAAAAAGCTGCAGCCAAACTTGCCTCGGCTTTATTATTTGTAGGCTTCATAATGGTTTTGGTCAACAACATAAAGGGTGCCTTTCTATTCTCGTCTGCACTCGTGGGCATGCAACAAATTGCGAGCGGCAACTATAGTGGCCATGTTTACACTGATATGTTAGAAATTTACCCTATTCATACGCCGACGCTTGTAACGCATCTAAGATATTCACCTACCCATAGTAGAAATGTGCTGTATTACGATAGCAGTGAAGACAAATGCCGCAGTTTCTGCAGCATGCCTGCCATGTGTTTCTGTCACTGGCAGCTAAGCGCGCCCATCTCTGTTTCTGTCCCCTCAAAGTGGACATGGCTATGTTATTGTCGCAACCTTGCCGATATTAACGATATTATTCATTACTGATACGGAAGAAACTGCTTCAATGGACGTAATGTGTTCACGAGAAGAAAAATAATCTCATTCGGCGAGTTCAGCTTGCTCCGCCGGTCACCATTTTTGTTTTGGTGTCCCGCACTGACAGCGGCAGCCGCCTGCTTGTCATCCTGCAGAAAATGCAGGATGAAAAAAGAAAATGTTTCTTTTCGTGGGAAATTTAACCAGCGTAATGATCGCACCCCTGAATTTGCATCGATTTTTTTTAGAAGGTGCGATCATTATGCGAGTAAATATGGTATTTGGAATGAATGCGATGTGTAGTGTTCAGGAAAGCCACAACTTTCCTGTCCATTTATTGGAGGGATATGCAGTTTCCTCTCGGGTATACTGCTGTTTGACCTTGTGCAGTTTTCTGTGTTGGAAGCATGACATGTCCTTCTGATTAGCCTTTGTGGTGCTGTAGACATTGGCCTTGTGTGCAGTAGGTGTGTCAGAGCTCCCGAGAGCCTTAGTAATTGGACGCTGTCATGCATCAGCCTTTGTCTAGCAGAGGATTCATAAGATGGGACCACATGGTTCCAAGTAACATTATCTTTGTTTTCAAATGAGCAGAACCGGTTGTGTGCACAAAATAATGTTACAAATATATCCACTCGCTGCTTTATAGGAGATAAAAAAACTTTAATCAGAAATGAGCGTCCCTGAGGAAAAGGTGTCATTTTCAAAAAAACCTGCCCTGGATTGGGGAGCTCAACTTGTTGCTGGACTGGTTGGTTCGTTAAACTTAATAAAAGATGAAGCAGGCTCTTATCAATTGACATGTCTTGCTCAGGTATGTAGACTGCTGACCAATCTGTTTGTTGACCAGTTTTCTTAGGACAGGCTGCAACTTCTAAATTCTAAGATTCAGGGGCTAGTCAGTGTGCAGTGATTCAGTGCAAAGTGCAAAATTTTGCCATAAGCAGGAACCTGTCTGTGATCATAATGTCGCCAGAACTTGGTATGCCGTGAATTTCTGGAATGGACTAATACAATTTGATGGTTGGCTTCTTGGTAGCTCCTTGCTAACTGGTGCGAGAAATACCAAAAGTTTGCGGGTGTCAGTTGGCTTCCAAGCTTTTCTTGTGCCCAGCCACGTGCAGATGTTTACAAATTATTGCATAGCAATTGGTTTCTGAAATAACATATAAGCAGATTCTTCATAAAACAACTGAAGGAAATATTCACTGTGGTGCCCTTACCAATGAATGATTCATACTAGGAGAGCTAGTGAAAGGAAACTAAGGAGGGGCCTTAGTTATTTCAATATTTGAGATGACATGTCCAGTACCTGTGTCATTAGGATTGCTGTCATTGCTTCCTTTTGATGCGAGTTAAAGCGGCCATGACTCAATGGAATAATCAGGCAGCAGGTCCGCATTGTTGAATATCACGAAATTTCCAAATTTGTATGTTTTCTTTCTTCTCTCTACCTCTCTCTTCCTTTTTTATGAGCACGACTAGAGGTACCATTGAAACTACTCATGGAGGTTGCCATTTTGTAGTTGGGTGCAGCATGCGTAACAAAAATAAATGCCTCTGTTGAAGGAATTTCCCTCCAACAGGCTCCTTATGCAACCTGCTGGTGTTACGAAGAAGTGCCGAGATTCAGATGAGCTTGAGTTGTCTTCAGGACTTTATCAACAGTCAAAGCTACCTAGGACAAGCTGAGCTTGTCTTTTGTTTTTTCAGCAAGTGAAGGCTTGATGAGCCCAGTGCTTCATAATAATGGATGACACACTGCATGCACATCATGAATGATGTGCATGCTTCATTAGTAAACGATACCATTTGTGAACCTTTTCGCAAACATAATTTTTTAATTACTGAGAAATCACAGACTAAATGAGAAAGATGCATAGAACATGCTGTTTCTGTTCAGCAGGGCCGAAAGTCACTCATGCTCAACAAAATGCTCTCAAGCTTTGCTTTAAACAGACTGGACTCATCTTTAATGATTAATGAGTTCACAGTTGAAATGCTTAGGGAGGGTTTGAGAGCTAATGCTATACCATATTTACTGGAATTATGGCCAGTATTCTTTTTAGGATGTCATGCACAGTGTATGACATCCTAAATTCTAACAATACTTTGGTTTAACAATACTTGCAAGTTGGCCTTTCCTTAAAGGTGTGGCCAAAGGTGTCTCATTTAAAGTTGTGGTTCAGTGATAGAGGAGTGTTGCAATTGCTTGATGTATCTATCTACGATTGGAGCTACATCAACTTACAGAGGGTAGGAGGGCAGCAGCTAACATTGAGGCACTGCATCGTATGCACATTGTAAGAGAGGTGTGGGACTGGATAGCAGCTGTGTGGATGATATTATTGCCAGGCTAATTTCATAAGCTATCTAAGAGTGCTTCATTTCATTTGTGCTCGCTGGAATAAGAGCGGCAGAGAATTATGGGAAAAAAAATGTGACAAAAAATTGGGGTTGTGGCACTGAGCAGCAAAGAGTGAGTGTGTGACACAAGAATGAGTATTTAAAATGTAATGCAACCACAAAAAACTTGTGACTAACATCGGAGGCACCAAAGTGTATGGTTTGCTTTCATTGATGTTTATAGTTTTTGTAGTTGGCCTACGTTCGAGGAGCCTTTATTTTTTTCCACAGCTTTGAATTTTTGAGTATCTGCGTTGAATCTAGGCTGGCCGAGGTTAGAGTACATATGGTAATTGTGGAGCCTGTGCAGGTACAATATGACTGTGCCGTGAAGAAAGGCCATTGACAGTGCAAGTGGCATGATGATTTTTCAAGAGTGTTTGGTTCATAAGTATTCAGAAATACAGCTTGTGAACCAATTTACAGCTCCACTAAGCTGGTTTGGCGCACAATGACTGGTGGAAAATGAGAGCACCATGATCACTTTGCACCGTGGTGATCAGGTGACCATTCTGCACTATGGCCCATTGTGTGTGTGTGCTGATAATTACATAATAACAGAGCTTTGTGACCATTTTTTAAATTCATGATTTGCAGTTTGGTTCAGTGGTTGAAGTACAGCCGAAAAGAATACTGCGAACTCTGCAACCACCGGTTCTCCTTTATGCCAAGTGAGTTTTTCAGCTGGGCATTTGTTGTGTACTTCATTGTGTATTACATATGCCATATATTTTTACAAGGCATTTGTAAGCAAGGAAGCCATCTAATAAAGCACAAGAAAATATTTTAAATGTTTCATTGTATGAAACTAGGGGAAGTATACATTATTTATGATCCTGTGAAGGCTGAACATCGACACTGGTTTTCCCGTATATTGCAGCCAAGGCCCTAAATAAATATTAACCCTTTGAGGGTCAATGACATAAATATATGGCGCCACGAACAAGTCCAAAAATGGTTGATGCCGTATATTTATGGTGCTGTCTGTACGTTTAAAAAGCGCGCTAATTTCCTATTTCTTTCTATCATGTGCTGCCACTATGTGGGAATACAGGGAATTTTTTTCGCGCGCCTCCTTCGCTCGGTTTTCGTTGCATGGTTTGTTTTAGAGCTAGTTTGCTCCCTTGCACCTATATACTACCGCTCGTGCATTGGCGCGCGCGTGGGCGGGTGGCGGTTTGGGTTTTATTTTGCGGGCGGTTTCCGCTTCTCTCGCTTGCAAAACTGATGGCTATCTCGTTACTAATCGCTCAAAGGGCTACTGCTTGTTTCTCACTTGTTTAGTGCTCGCATGGGTCGCATAGGAAGGATGTCGCCGTGCATGCATTTCCGTTAGTTCTTTTTTTTTTTGACACTTGCGAAAACTAATTGCCTCTGGTTGGCGATAAGATGAAGATTAGCAGAAGTTTGTCACACGTTTTGCTTTTTTGACGGGCACACAACCACACAGCTTTCTTGAGTGCGCGCACCTACGCAGTTCGATTACGCTATGGACATAAATATTAGTGCAAGAGCAGGGACAAGTGAGAGTTGTGAAATATTCTCGTGTGCTCATTTTCAAAGCCTTGAACCATGTGTATAACAATGCATCAAATTTTTAATTCTGATAAGTTTATTTCCTTTTTTATTGTTCTTCATGACTGAAGAGTACATATATACCAACACAATATATTTTTTCTCACTTTACGGTCACCCTAGAAAAATTACGGTAAATTTTTTTCGAAATAAGTCCCTAAGAAGAATTGGAATCTGCAATAAAAAAAATCGACCCTGGGCGGTCGCACATGGCGAAAAAAATCGATCCTCAAAGGGTTAAAGGGCTTTACATAAATACAACTTGCTGCTAAAAAAACTTCCGTAATTTGTTCATCATTGTTTTATAATGTGTTTCTAATTAGTGACTTATAACTATATGACATGTTCATTGAGTAGACAAAGTGGCAGTTGTGAAGTTTTGGGGAGCTAGAAGGCTTCAGTTTGAATGGTTTTAAAAGGACTATGTTTTCTGTGCTTTCCTTTCTGTCATATGAGCATAAGGCATTCTGCAAAATTTGAGAAGTACTCTATGATTAATGTGGCGAATTGGGCGTGTTGGTACTTATTTGAAAAGGCGGCAGTGCAAAAAGACATGGACAGAGACAAGATGATGAGGACGAGCGCTAATCTTCTAACATTTTTGTGAATGATTCGGGAATATGTACGTGCTGTCCGAGCCAGGTGTTATTATGTATGCATGCGTAAGTATGCCAGCTCATTGTCTGAAAGTGTGATGGAGACCATGCTGACACATCCCTCCCCAAGTCTAGAAGTCTGCTCAGATTCTGTGATTTCCCGTGTCATACGTGTTTTACTCTTCTTCATAATGGAAGTGTTTGCAAGGTCAGGCAAACAGTCCTTGCATGTCAGATAATGATTTTCATGCAAACACTGTTTGCCCGACCTTGCAAACACTTTCATTATCAAGAAGAGTAAAACACATATGACACGCAGAGCTGGGACTGCTGTGCTAATTGCACCATTTTGATGCAAACGCCAATTCCTGCTCTAAACTCAGAACACAGAAAAGTGACCGAAATTGTGACACACTGCGCCAGAACGGCTGCGGCATGTGTGTTCCGGCAGTGACCGCAAAAGGCGAGTGGCTTCATTTTCTGAAAAAGAGTGCAGCTGTTCTAATTTGCCTCCCGCACAGTTTCTTGTAATTTTCGAGCTTATAACCTCTGGACCTTTTGGCGCTTCCGGCTAGTGGCCGGCACTCATGCGGCCACTCCCGCCTGTCGTTGCGGCTGTATTTAGCGTTGCGGCGCTCCCTAGCTGAGGTACAAAACAACGAAAAGTAGACTGGGGGCGCTGCGAGCGAACTAGAACCTTTCTTAACTGTTTTTGCCTCATGTCCAGTGCTCCGTTGTCTTGCTGCCACTGTGGCCTCTCGTTTTGCTCTTGTACTGTTGATATGAATAGAAAGGCGCACCGTAACAAATGCCTTTTATGTGTAAGTGCAGTCAGAGACTGATTTTTTGCACATGCCCGATAATTCGGACGCCTTTGTGGAACTGCTACGTACTCTGTAGAGTCAGTGTATAAGAATGTATGAAAATTTGGACGCAAAACATTTCGCCGTGACTGCAGGCCCGAAACAGCATTACTTGAAGCCACTGCCATTTAGATTATAGCACACCCTTGAACCAGCGCTCTCACGTGCCGATTTTCTGGCAGCCACTACCACGGGAACGCTAGGCCTAGCTGCTTCAGATGTTCACTGCCAAGCTTCTCGCTATTCGATGCCGTTATTTTCATTAATAGTACTTGTTCCTGTCAGCAGTGGCGCCGACTCCACCTTTGTGATCCTGACCGATGGCTTCGAAGCGCAGAAAGCATGCCACGTTGTATAATGCTGATTTCTGGAAATTAGCTTCGCCGCAATGAGCAGTGTTATGCGGTCAAGCATACACAATGTATTGCAGTGAAGCATACCAAGAGTGTAAAGGGGCAGCTGTCATGGGGCATGGTATGTATTCCTTAAATATACACGCAGGATCCCACCATCTCCTGTTGAATTGCAAGCTACGATACGCCTAATAAGTGTACTGACAGGCCTTCAGTGCTATTTCAGGCATGCCTGTGACTATTTGAGCTTTTGCGACAGTAAAGCTTATTCACATTTCATTTGTCCATGACTGTATATCTTCTTACATACAAATGTGTAGCAGTAATGACATTATGGAAATGAAGTGCTTGCCAGGGCTTTGATTTCATGCAATGTGAAGGAATCCTGCATTAGGAAGGCGCTTGCTGCAGTGGGTTCTGTGGGCTCTCTGTCTATGTCCCCAGGGCCAGTACAACATAAAACTACTACAATCTGTTTCTGTTATGAAGAATTATTTATATTATGAAGAAATGGCTTTCAGTAAACCACAGTAGTTTATAACTCTGGCTTCTCTGTACGGTTTGTTGGTGAAGCGGTTTCCCAGGCACTTCACCCACATTGTTGAGACATTATAGGAAAATGTATTTATAACAAATGTCTTGGGTTAGTTTTAAAATTTTGGACTCGCTATTGCAGAATACATGTTTTAGAGTGCAGCTCTTAGGTGCCCATTCCTGCATTGAGCGTTGGTGTGCCTCGGCGTAACCAAGCGAACAAGCACAGCGAAAGATGAAAGTGAACGTGGAGCAGAGAGCTAGATGAAGAAAGATTGCGCAAGGTGGAAAGTGGAGGCAAAGGCTACAGTGAAAGCATGAGGCAGAAATTGGAGAAGGAGTGAAGGGGAAACGGCCTGCACGTGCGCCGAGTTGCCGGCTGCCACGTCATCCGCCACCACCACCGCGTGGGCGATCTCATCTGTGCTTGCGAGAGGGGGTCAGAGTGGGGAGGGCTACACTCCACTCGTCTATGGCATCAGCTGCTGAAGTCAGTTTGGGGTACCAGCGTTTGTGATGGGAATCACTGCTCCTGCAAGGGGTAATGGCGAGTGGGTACGAGTAAGGCTTGATGTGATGCTCCCTTGGGTGTTTCCGTCGCTGACACTAGTGGCGCTATTTTCCCGCAACGAAGGGCCGCTCTCGTTGGTGGAACAACAGCCTGAGAAGAAAAGCATAGTGCCGTGCAAGACGGGTTGTGCAACGACGATGGTTACGATATGGCGGCAGAGTAGTGCATGTCGTCTGTATGGAAACAAAGTGCGCTACTCACAGCACACTCTTCTTAATATAAACCGTGTAGTACTATATGATAATACAATATATTGACACGCAAAATGAAAACATGAATAGAGCTGCACTCAAATTTTCCATCAGGGAGTATGGTAATTGTCGGTGAATTTTTTTGTGATTGCTGCCATTAATTAAAAATCTACAGGCACTATTACCAAAATTTGCATGCACTAGACAGTTTCACTATCAGCATAATCTGCTTCAAAATTTGGTTGCCATTGCTTAAGACAGTTGCAGTACAGCGCTCGTGTTAGTTTATTCTGTGTTCCATCGTGGTTTCGAAGTGTGCTGCCATATTCCAGGTTCTATTATTCCACCAAAATTCAGGTTGGGGCCTGGCTCCATACTGCTTCAAAATGAAATTTTATCAGCTCTAAATTGCTTCAAAATGAAATTCAATCGGCTCCTAACTGCTCCAAAATGCATTTTTGTCAGCTCCAAACTGCTCCAAAATGCAACTTGCCCAAAAAATTGCTCCACAATTTCTTTGGGCAGTCCCACCCCTGGACATGTGAAATCGCAGAATCTGAACCGATTTCTAGACATGAGGAAGGGTGTGACAGCATCACACTTTCAGACAGAGCTGGCATACCTATGCATGCACTGATGGTAAGCCCTGGCTCAGACAGCATGTAAATATTCGCGAGTCAATCACAAAAATGTTGTTGGAAGCTCAGCGCTCGTCCTTGCTGTCTCGTGTCTATCCCTGTCTTTTTGCGCTGCCGCCTTTTCAAATACTCTATGACGATGTGTCCATGTGCACTGTTGCACTAGCCTTTATAGGAGGGTTCTGCTAATGATGCATGCATGCAGTAGTTATTGCCATGGTTAATTATTACTTGTTTATGCACTTTCTGTGACACTGTGGCACATTTTATGACACTGGTGCCTGTGATTTTGCTTAGAACTTGTACACACAGGCCGGGTTGTATATTAATTTTGTTGAAAATTGTCACTTAATAATTTGGCATTCTGAACTTGAAACTACAGTCAGCCTGTCATTCACATGGGAGTTTATTATGGTACACTGTGCGTGCTGCGTAGAACAAAATTTTTTACGAGTACATTTGTTACAGTCTACAGCATTTAATCGTGCTAAATATTTCACACTGCTTTTCAATTTTGCATTCTGTAACAAACCTTTTGGTACTGCTGTGATGCTATTGTTAAATACAAATCACTTGGGTAATGCTGAGTGAGCAATGTAATGACCATCATGGATTGCATTATCTCTGGTGCCCTGTTGAAATACATCTTTAACTTGTATCCATGTATAGACTTCTGGCTGCATGGGTTTGTTTAAAAGAAATAAAACCAAGCTTACAATTTATTGCAAAATTTGAGAAGTATGCTTGTCTCCGTGCATGCTATTAGGGAGGCAGAATGTGTAATGGGTGTACCTTTTATGTTGGCATGGGGTGCCCTGATTAATTCAGTGCAATCTTTTTTCATGACTGAATCGTGCCATGAAGTTATGCAAGCCTTTCTTTCATAAATTAAAAATGCTTCCCTGAATCCTGAGTGCCATAGGTTTCACAGGAATCTGAGCAGGAAACAATAAAACCTAGAGGTACAGAATTCTAAGTAGACTGCAAGTTTGATACAGTGTGCAAAAATACGCTAATATAATGTGGAGAAGGGAAACAGAGGAGCTAAATTTTTGTTAATTGTGACCATATAAAGCCAACAAGCACTGATGTCAATGAAAGAATAGGAGTTATTAGCTCCGGGTGAAATTGAAATGTAGAAAACGATAAAGGGGGGGGGGGAAAGGGAAGATAATAGTAGATGAAAAGACATCGTCTGTAGGAGGCGATCCCACAACTTCCGAATTACACACGTTGCCTTCCTTGGCCTCATCGCCTTTTGGCTTTATATAGTCACTAATATAATGTGTATTACAAACCGGACCTCGTATTTGATTTCTTGATTGTTGTGACTAGCTCAAGTTTGCAGCGTGCATGCCTGATACGCTTTTTGAAGTGCATGCTGGTATCTTCTGTTGCAGTTTACCATTTATTGTTATATTAGTATCAGACTGCAGTTCTGTATACTGTGCATCTTTCCTGTTGATGTGGTGACTTGGACCCATTTCATCTATTAATTTCCTTGTTCCTGAGCAGTTTACTCTCCTGACATGCCTAAGCGGTTGCCAATCCGAGACATAGTGAGTGGCCTGCTGAGCAGCCTGGGCACGGCCATCCGCTACTGGCTGCATTACACTGTGGTGGCCTTTGCTTGGCTGGGCATAGTGCCCCTTACAGCCTGTAAGTGCAGCATTATTTTTATCACATGTGTGTTTGTCGCAAGGTGTAACGATTGCTGCTGAATATTTAGACTTCTTTTTGTACATGCATAGTGCCCATCCCAACTCAGCACATCTTGAGGTGCAGCAAGTCACGTGTGCTGTGTTTTGCATGAATATCATGTGAAATTTTTTTGTGGAAACGCTAACTTAATTAAAAAAGGACTTTGTGTTATATTTGGAACCATACTCTGAATATAATGCAGGATTTTTTTTCCCCTTTCGCCCTTCATTATGGAACGAGCTCACTAGCCAGATGACTGGACTGTGTAGGAAACCTACTGTAACATCCCAAGAGATGCCACGTCCACAAAAGATAACCCACCCCTGTTTTTGGCAAGATTTTCTAGTTTTATAAAATAACATGCGCTAGTTCCTGTAGGTACATGGAAAGTTAGCCCACATCGTATTTTCAATCTATTTTCTCTCGGTTTTAGGTGGGCTATCTCGAGATTTTATGGTAGTTTTGTGATGTCATAGGCAGTATAGGCACTGTGCGGCTATGGAACAGTACTACCCGCATTTTTAGCTGTCTGCCCATTCTATGTAGAATGGGCAAGTGATCTCACTCGGGTGAGCAATCTGATTAGCTTTCCATGTGATGTCATCAGAAATGCTTGAAACATGCTGCTCCATTAAGTTAACTTTTAATAGCATACATCTGCATAGAAATTTGTGTTGCTGTAAAAATAAATACACAAATACAATAGGTCTGGCGGCGCTTCAAACAAATTGCGCACTTCTGCCTGAGTATGTCGATTGGCTGCTACAGTTGTCTGTACAGTTGAATTTGCATGCATATGTGAGGGAACTATTAATACAAGTTTCTTCCAAAAAGCTGGGCTTTGTGCATCTTTGTGAGGCTGCACGGAGGAAGGCAAGGGTTGAGAAAGAATGTGACAAAGGCTAACAATAGCACAGTGCTGATGGCAGCCATTGGGACGTGGAGAGTTTCTTACATCAATATATGTGCAGTGATGTCTTCTTCGATAGCAGGCACAGGAATGGTACCAGCGCTGTATTACAGTCATCTTGCACTACAGGGAGCTTGTGCAGGGAGTTAAGTGCAGTGACTGTGCATGCTGTAGAAGATGCGAGCGCTGTACGTAAACTCCATTTTGAGGCCACCATCACCACAGTAACAAGAAAAACTGCGTATGAAAGAGGCCCAGGAACACACTTAGTTCAAATTAACCAGAAGTAAACAACACTTGCCTCATCGTATGAAGTGCCCAAGGAGGCGTGACATACATGGTCGCATGGTGTAAAAGTTGAGGGGGAATGCCGTGGCATGAGAGGAGGGTAATGTTTAACCATAGTTTCCTACACTATTTACTAGAGGGAAAACTCTGGCGCTGCAATCGTTTAACCACCATGGGAATGACGGGTAGTATATGGATTTGTCCAAAATTCTTGCTTGTGGATTCAGACATTCTTGTGGCTTTGTTTATTATGCTTTATCTGCCTTCATTGTCTTATATTTCAGAGCAATCTAGACTTGTATATGTAGAAGACTGCAAACATACACAATCGCTACTAATTGCAGTGGTTCAGCCTGTGGAGGTGGCCAAATCGAAATGTGCCAAGCATCTAAACGTGCTGGCTTGCCCGTGAGAAATTCATAAGAGCGTTATATGCCGTTTGCCGATGCATGTGTCCATGGTGTAATGATTTCAATATCGGGTTTCTGTGCTAAAGGCCCTTTGTTCTAATCATGCCGTCAGACCGTTTAGATAATATTTATTTAGGTATTTATTAAACAGCACTTTGTTAAATATGATGAGTTTACAAAGTCACTAAGCTGTTTGAAGCTAGAAAGACAAAGTTTAGGCAAAGCCATGTACTACCCATCATTCCCATGCTGGCTGTAGCGCTTTGCTTGCAGCTCCGGTAGACACTAGCACCAGAGTTCCCTCTAGTAATTATTGTATAAAACTGTGTGTTTAACCACTTGTAGCTGTTTTATTATAGTATGCTGACTTGCAATTTTTCTGAGGAAACATTCCTTGAGTGATATTGTGTGTCTAGGCGGTACTCAGGTACAACAAAAATAGGTTTCAAGGACCCTTTAAGTTTCCCAAAAACATCTATCTAGCAGTTCAAGACAATATGAACTGGAAGTGGTACCACTATCAGAAATTGTGCATCATGTGATGAACCCATATATTAATATAGTAAGTAAATACCATAATTACTTGCATAATGATCACACTCACGTAATGATCGCACCCCTGAATTTTGTCCTCAAAATTCAATTTTTTTTCTTTCCTGCATAATGATCACATCCAAACTTGCTACAGCGATATGTTGTGTGCCAAGTCTAGCTGATGATTATCGCGCTTACCATCTGCAGAATGCTGTCGAATGCTACGTGAACGACTCTTCAAGACATACCAACCGGTCTGCACACACCAAACAGATTCGCAAGCAGATGCCCCATTTCATTCCTTTCATCACTTTCCACATTTCCATGAAAAAAAAGAAAAGCTACAACGAAACTTGCCTTGGCTTTATTATTTGTAGGCTTTATAATGGTTGTGGTCAATACAACAAAAAAGGCGTCTTTTGATTTGTCTCGTCTGCACTTATGGGCACGAAAAAATCGCGAGCGGCAACGATAGTAGCCACGTTTACACTGATACGTTAGAAGTGTACCCTATGCATATGCCGACGCTTGTAACACAGCTATGATATTCGCCCACCCGTAGCAGAAACGTGCCATATTAACATAGTAGTCAAGACAAATGCCGCAGTTTTCGCAGCGTGCCCGCCATGTGTTTCTATGTCACTGGCTGTTAAGCGCGCCCATCTCTGTTTCTGTCCCCTCAAAGTGGACATGGCTACGTTATTGCCGCAAACTTGCTGATATTAATGATATTATTCATTACTGATACAGAAGAAACTGTTTCAATGCACGTAATGTGTTCATCATCATCATCATCATCATCATCAGCCTGGTTACGCCCACTGCAGGGCAAAGGCCTCTCCCATACTTCTCCAACAACCGCGGTCATGTACTAATTGTGGCCATGTCGTCCCTCCAAACTTAATCTCATCCGCCCACCTAACTTTCTGATGCCCCCTGCTACACTTCCCTTCCCTTGGAATCCAGTCCGTAACTCTTAATGACCATTGGTTATCTTCCCTCCTCATTACATGTCCTGCCCATGCCCCATTTCTTTTTCTTGATTTCAACTAAGATGTCATTAACTCGCATTTGTTCCCTCACCCAATCTGCTCTTTTCTTATCCCTTAATGTTACACCCACCATTCTTCTTTCCATAGCTCGTTGCGTCGTCCTCAATTTGAGTAGAACCCTTTTTGTAAGCCTCCAGGTTTCTGCCCCGTAGGTGAGTACTGGTAAGACACAGCTATTATACACCTTTCTCTTGAGGGATAATGGCAACCTGCTGTTCATGATCTGAGAATGCCTGCCAAATGCACCCCAGCCCATTCTTATTCTTCTGATTATTTCCGTCTCATGATCCGGATCCGCCGTTAATACCTGCCCTAAATAGATGTATTCCCTTACCTCTTCCAGTGCCTCGCTACCTATTGTAAATTGCTGTTCTCTTCCGAGACTGTTAAACATTACTTCAGTTTTCTGCAGATTAATTTTTAGACCCACTCTTCTGCTTTGCCTCTCCAGGTCAATGAGCATGCATTGCAATTGGTCCCCTGAGTTACTAAGTAAGGCAATATCATCAGCGAATCGCAAGTTACTAAGGTATTCTCCATTAACTCTAATCCTCAATTCTTCCCAATCCAGGTCTCTGAATACCTCCTGTAAACACGCTGTGAATAGCATTGGAGAGATCGTATCTCCCTGCCTGACGCCTTTCTTTATTGGGATTTTGTTGCTTTGCTTATGGAGGACTATGGTGGCTGTGGAGCTGCTACAGATATCTTTCAGTATTTTTTTTACATACGGCTTGTCTACACCCTGATTCCGTAATGCCTCCATGACTGGTGAGGTTTCGACAGAATCAAATGCTTTCTCGTAATCAATGAAAGCTATAAATAAGGGTTGGTTATATGCCGCACATTTCTCTATCACCTGATTGATAGTGTGAATATGTTCTATTGTAGAGTAGCCTTTATGGAATCCTGCCTGGTTCTTTGCTTGACAGAAGTCTAAGGTGTTCCTGATTCTATTTGTGATTACCTTAGTAAATAGTTTGTAGGCAACGGACAGTAAGCTGATCGGTCTATAATTTTTTAAGTCCTTGGCGTCCCCTTTCTTATGGATTAGGATTATGTTAGCGTTCTTCCAAGATTCCGGTACGCTCGAGGTCATGAGGCATTGCGTATACAGTGTGGCCAGTTTCTCAAGAACAATCTGTCCACCATCCTTCAACAAATCTGCTGTTACCTGATCCTCCCCAGCTGCCTTCCCCCTTTGCATATTTCCCAAGGCTTTCTTTACTTCTTCTGGCGTTACCTGTGGGATTTCGAATTCCTCTAGGCTATTCTCTCTTCCACTATCGTCGTGGGTACCACTGGTACTGTATAAATCTCTATAGAACTCCTCAGCCACTTGAACTATCTCATCCATATTAGTAATGATATTGCCGGCATTGTCTCTTAATGCATACAACTGATTCTTGCCAATTCCTAGTTTCTTCTTCACGGCTTTTAGGCTTCCTCCGTTCCTGAGAGCATGTTCAATTCTATCCATATTATACTTCCTTATGTCAGCTGTCTTACGCTTGTTGATTAACTTCGAAAGTTCTGCCAGTTCTATTCTAGCTGTAGGGTTAGAAGCTTTCATCCATTGGCGTTTCTTGATCAGATCTTTCGTCTCCTGCGATAGTTTACTGGTATCCTGCCTAACGGAGTTTCCACCGACTTCCATTGCACACTCCTTAATGATTCCCACAAGATTGTCGTTCATTGCTTCAACACTAAGGTCCTCTTCCTGAGTTAAAGCCGAATACCTGTTCTGCAGCTTTATCTGGAACTCCTCTATTTTCCCTCTTACCGCTAACTCGTTGATCGGCTTCTTATGTGCCAGTTTCTCCCGTTCCCTCCTCAGGTCTAGGTTAATTCGAGTTCTTACCATTCTATGGGCACTGCAGCGCACCTTGCTGAGCAAGTCCACATCTTGTATGATACCAGGGTTAGCGCAGAGTATAAAGTCTGTTTCATTTCTAGTCTCGCCGTTTGGGCTCCTCCACGTCCACTTTCGGCTATCCCGTTTGCGGAAGAAGGTATTCATTATCTGCATATTATTCTCATTATCCGCATATTATTTATTCACGAGAAGAAAAATAATCGCATTCGGCGAGTTCAGCTTGGTCCGCCGGTCGCCATTTTTATTTTGGTGTCCCGCACTGACAGCGGCAGCCGCCTGCTTGTCATCCTGCAGAAAATGCAGGATGAAAAAAAGAAAATGTTTCTTTTCGTGGGAAATTTAACCAGCGTAATGATCGCAACCCTGAATTTGCATCAATTTTTTTTAGAAGGTGCGATCATTATGCGAGTAAATACGGTATTGCAGATTGTCCGGGACTTATAGTCACAAAACTAAAACTTCTTTTTTGAAAGCTGGTCCTTATTATGCAATGGTCAAGTGCCTGTTATGTTGTTTAGTTTGTGATTTTTGCCATTTGCTTTTTTTGTGCAGGTCGCATTTATCGATGCCTATTTACTGGGTCTGTGAGCTCACTCTTAACATTGCCTTTGGACATGCTTTCCACGTGAGTGTCTATTCACATTCCTTTGTACTAGGCAAAAGTGACCGATTTTCCAGATTGCAGAGTAGGACAAGTGGCAGTTACGGGCGTATGTATTCGTGCACCAAGTTGATTGCTTTGTGAATCATGGTTTTGTTAGGCACTTAGTTTAGTTTCATGTTCAGACAGAATGCAGCTGAGCCAGATTTAGTGTTTGCGTTGGTGAAGATAGTGGTTTGGAGAACTTATTGAAAAATGTGTTTCTACAAGCAAACACAGTTGTCTGTTAGGTTTATTTGTGATAGGGTGCAAGAGTATACTGGTGTAGCTGCTAGTAATGCGATTGTGGGCTGTTGACTTGCTCTACCTTTTTTTGCAATTAAGTTTTTTTGCCTCTAGTTCTTGGTTTTCATTGGTACAAACAACTGTTGCAATAATATTTACCACTTTCATTTGTCTTCTAAATATGGTGATGACATTTCAGCTCTTTCTACATAAAATAAGAAAGTACTAACATTATCTTTTGACATTTGTGGGCTACATTGTATTTCTCACATCGAAAAAATAAAGTCAAAGTGAAGTAACCTGCTAAGCTTGCAAAGAAATCAGAGAAGCAGCATGAGATCATAAAGATCAAGACGAAAAAAAGAAAGAGAATGGTGGTTCGGCAGCAGACAGTGCATGAAGTGGCTTTTGGATAGAGTGTATTTGTCTCCAGCTCTGCTCTGGAGTTAGCAAGTGGGCTGCTTAAACAACCCGGCCTTGAGAAGAGACTTACTGATCGCACACTGGTCCGGCATACAGCTGCTGAACTGCAGCGGTGCATTGCTGTCTTAAGCTTCATTTCACTTACCAGTCTCAACCTTGTCCTATGCCGAGGAGTCTAGCCACGGCTCTGACACAAGAGTGTTCCATTTCACTCAGTTGAAAAATAATCATACCTCAGACTCCAGTAAGTCTCTGATTCTCAACTTCATTATTGCAAGCAGTAAACCTCTTTGGAGAAGAGTACAGAAGAGTACGCATTTGGGGGCTGGTTGGTTCATGATTACGAGCAATAAAAACAGCGCTAAACAACAGGGCGAGTGAAGGGACACAGACAACAGCGCTGACTAACAACCAAAGTTGTTAGTCAGCGCTGTTGTCTGTGTCCCTTAACTCGTCTTGTCGTTTAGTGCTGTTTTTATTGCTCTTTGGAGACCTATGTGACTTTACAGATTCATTGGTCAAAGACCAGTGAAGCTGTCACACTTTACTTCCAAAGAGGATCATGCCACCGAGATGCATTATGCCCTTCAGTCACTATTTCATTTCCATGGTGTGCTGTTCATGTGATTCCTCCATCACCACTGCTGCTGAGTACACCTCATGCTGAATAGAGTGGTTAATTAAGTATTTTCTATTTTGTAAAGAAATTTTTAATGCTCACATCAACATGTAGAGAGATTCTACTGTAACTGTGCAAAGTTTTAGCTCGAAATGTTTATTTCTGTGCTTGCAGGTGCAGTTATAAAATTATTTTCACTCTTTCACAAGCCATTTTAAGTGTTCTGCAGTAATTTGTTGATTTATTGCATTTTCTCTAATTGTCCCACCCCCTTAAATTTTCACCATAGATACCCTGGCTTGTCCTTGTAAAGTTTAGCCCTGATTACACTTTTAACATACAGCTGTTGTTTTAGTGCTCATAGCTCTGTGGTACACTCCAATTAGTGCAACTTTAATAATTACATATGACCTTGCCACTTGCTCCACAACTTTGCAACTCCTGCATTTTATTGTTTGATTCCCACTTTGTTTATTGAAACTTGAACTCTAATTATGACCATATTTTGACTCCTGCATTGGGCATTAATTCTTAAAATGTTGCCTGCATATCATTCATAGCACCTTCCATGATCCTGCAAGGTTTAGTCCCAATCTGACATTAATTTCTCTAGCAATCAGTACGAGCACTTCACGATCACTAAAGTTTGATAAATGGAGGAACACAACTGGCCCATCTTATAGATCATAGCTGATGTTCACATTGAAAGAGGTATCATAAATGTCTACGATATTCAGATTGCAAAGCAAGTTCTTGCTTGTGGCTCTACCAGTTGTGACTGGGGTGCTTATTTGCCAGGCAAGAAAATTAAAAATTGCCGTATATACTCCTGTAATGGCCACAAGTTTTTTTACGAGATTTGGGGTGAAAAATTGGGGGTGCGGCCATTACATGAAGGAAAAGAGACATTTTTTTGTTGTAAATATTTTCGATTATACTTGCTTTTATTGAACTGCAGTATTTGCTTTTAATGGCTCTGGCTGTTCTTGGCTATTCCTGTAGTGTGCCACCTGCTGGCTAGAACAAAAGGTGACACCCCACATATCAGTGACGGCAGCGTCTCGCAGGCAGCTGCTAAATCTCAGAGGCTGTGCTTTTGCTACCTGGAAGCACCAAAAACTTGGCATGGCTGCCTTGTTTTGCCACTGATTAAAAAAGAAAAAAAGAAAGAAGACGCTTTGCCATTCTCGCACCACACAACAGATAACACTGCCAACCTTGTCTAAAATGAAGGGTGCAGCTTATACATGGCTAATTTTTAGATATATTTTTGGTGTATTTTGTTACAAAGTTCTGGGTGTGGCTTTTACACGGGTGTGGCCATTACATGAGTATACACAGTAGTTTGCCCTTTTTGCAAGCTTCTAAATAATTTCTTATTGTACTATATTCCTGCATGCTTCTTTGCATTTGCTTATTTTAGAGATCTGCTTTTGGCCGGAGTATGACTGTGTAAGCATATAGCCAGGGGATCTGTGTGACTGTATGACTGTGTATGAGGAGCATGACTGTAACCGTGTAGCCAGGGGTCGCTCTTAATAGTTGCTTAACAAATACTGTTGTTCATTTTTACAGGGAGAACTTGCTGTCAGACAGCTTGTATGGCTGTTGCATTGTTACTTGCACGCTGTGTGCCTTTATCAGCCTGGTGTGGCTGCGAGAACAAGTCATTCATGGAGAGGGCCCTGACTGGCTGGAACAGGACCCACAGGTAGTGTAGCAACTTGCTTTGTGCTCTGTGTGCAGACATCCCTCTTTCTGATGGCTGTGTGATAGTTGATAGTTTTTAATATCCGGAAGTGGCATCTGTACTGTGAGAAGTGCCCTAGTGGGTGGGGAGTTCTGTTCTACATTCAGACTACAGTGCAACCTCAGTTACATGACTTTCAGTGTAGACTTTCAGTAGCTTCTTATTTTTATGACCAATATATTGTTAAAACCGGTATTGTTATAATACCCCAGTCACACTAGCATGCCAAAGGTCCTTTGAAATTAAGGAGCATTGAGATTTCAAAGCCACATTAGTTCAAGGGATATGTGTCCGTGCTACATGGTCTCCAGGTGGTCTCCGTTGAAGCTTTTAACAGAAACTGCAACGTACCCTTAGTGCTGCCATCACCTCGAAAGTAATAAAAAAATATGGCCCAAATGCGTCTTATAATAAATTTGTCATATTTCTTTCAGCAATATTCATTTTTCCTAATACATAGAAACATCAAAACAAAATGCATGTGTAGTAAAGGCATTACATTACCAAATACAGATGTATTTACTGTAACGATGGTCACCATGTGTACTGCTTCGTACACCGCATGTTGGCGTCGATTATTTGGTGTTGCCCTTGCTTCAGCTGCTTTGTTTCATTCCTTGTGGCTAGGCAACGGTAGGTACACGTAAACGCGGTAAAATAAAGAACTACAAAACAAAAGTGACGAGGGAAGAAGACGCGCAGAAAAAATCCGATGAGATTGGGATGCCTAGTAGCCGCTTACCAAAGAACCAAATCGCACATGGCACCCGTGTTGTGTCGATGTTGCTGCTGACGGCAGGCCGTGCCGGCGCTGCTGTACCGGCGCGTTCATGATGCTTAACCGAAATACTGCTTAAATAACTGCTTAACCGAAATACAGTCGCTGACTGATTTTCCGAACTCCAAAAATTCGGACATGCTCGATTATTCGGTCTGCTTTGCGGCACCGCCATTCTCCCCATAGACCATAATGTATAACAACTGCCGAAAGTTCGGACACCTTGCAACCTCTCGTCTGATTTTTCGGACACTCCTTGAGCCAACTCGATCGAGAGCCATGCACAGACTCTGACCGGTGCTTGCTTCGACTGGCTGAACGCCATTTTTGTTTTGAACGGAGCCTCCTTGCTGCCCCACGAAGTGGCGCTACCGCAAATCCCCGCTCATCGTCATAGTTTCTGCCTGGTTCGATAGAGTGGCTCTACGGCAGTTCCAGTTTCAGCTTAGTAAGCCATGTCAAGACAATCTAGCAGCTGATTTGTTTCTTCGCGCATGCCGCTGCGAGTAGGCCACGTTTTTCGTTTGTGCGACTGGTGTCGGCATGGTGGTATTTGCTTTGTGTGCTATTTCGAGGTTCCGGTGATCCAACGCGGCATACGGAAACATCGCGTCAAGTGTCTAATAGTGCTGACAGTGCCCGCACAGACTGCGCTGGGGAATGCCGGCATGCGGGTGCCGGGAGGCCTAATATTTGTCGCCTTTCGATGTGCTTCCTACTGACGCGGAAAATGTTCTGCCGAGACCTGCGCAGTGGTTGCATTGTGATTCCGGACACCGTCTCATTTGACAGTATCACAGGTGGTGACACTGCTATACTGACATGCGCAGAACTCGACGACGGCGAGATCATTCGTCAGGTTTCTGCTGCACCGCCGGACGATGACTCCGAGTCAGAAGATGACGCACCATGTCCTGCGCTGCCGTCGTATGCGGAGCGTGTACAAGCAGTGACTGTGCTTTCAGCCGCCTATAGAGACCGTACGACCCTCTTCGAGATTCAGGCTTATCTGATTGCGCGTAAACGGAACAGCGTGCAACGGCGTTCACGATTTCTTCAAGCCTACTGCCGAGCCCGAATAAGTGCGTGGAAATAAAGGATTTCATTTTTTTTCTTAATCTGCTTTTTCGGACGCCTGTTTATTCGGACATTTCCACAGTCCCCGTGAGGTCTGAATAAACGGTCGGCGACTGTAGCAGGAGATCGCCCACTTACCTGTCAAAAATGGAAGAGAGAGTGTGATGAAAGGGGGAAGAACATGCAGTATTTCTTTACTTCGCGCGACAAACGCGTTATTTTCGTTTGATGCCGCGGCGGCCTAGCAGCGTAAGCCATGTGACGACAGCGGCCCCAAACTTACTGAAGCTGCGAGCCAGATTTTCGACCAGCCCCCTCTTCTTGGCAAACACTCGCATTGCAGATTCCTCGTTAGTGTTGCATATTCTCCATGCACGGGCGCGGTAGCGTTGCAGAAGTCGCGACACACTTTTTCATTGCGGGTTGCTGTTCTTGTTGCTACGATTGCATTTATGAGGCTGACGTAATGCGCAGCTTTTGCCACTGTCGGGCCTAAATTGCCCGTGCTGTCGCTTTCCGTGTCATCCTTATTACTGTCACTAGGCGACACTTCTGCAAAACAGAGGCAACTATGGCGAAAAGCCAAACCTCGCAGCCGACATCTCTTCGCGGTCACAGCAGTGCTGCCAAGCAACTTCTTCACATCCCAAATGCCACACACCATAGTCAACAGTAGACCCATGTCACGTGCCAGCGCCGACTCCTTCGTGTCACGTTCGATAGCACGGACAATGTCTAATTTTTCTTCCATGCTGAGCACCCGGCGTCTTTTTGTCCGAGCTTCGGTATGACGCGAGTCCTCGCATGCACGACGCCACAACACTCTCCGGCATGGCGTCGAAATGGTGTTGATGTTGATGTGGCTTCACGCGTAAACGCTCAGGGCGCTTGGAGGCAGTTCAGATCTCTGAGGCTTGTTGTTCTGCCTGCCTTCCGATAAGTCACCTGCTGATAATTTGGACTTTATGGCAACTGGTGAAAAGTTGCAATAATTGGGAATGTGAAATACATTCGCTGACTGATAAATTGGACCCCGATAATCCGAACTGCTTGGCAATTTGGACAGCTTCGCGGCACTGCCGATGGCCCCATGGACTAAATGTGTAAAGATGACCAATATTTCGGACAGCCACCAGCTCTACATTCAATTATCCATACCCCGTCCATGGCTGTAGCATACGCTGACTGTGCCGCTATTATCTCCTCTGGCAACCTTGACGAGACGTGAAGTATGGCCTCAGAGTTCATGCGCTAGATGATAATTCCATGGTAATTAATTCCTGAGATCTTGCTTAGGTCACATCACTGCAACTCAGACATTTAACTGCAAATGCTGATCTTGGAAGCTTTGCCTGAATTGTGAGGTCGCATCAACATCACAATCATTACATTAATTCCGGCACCACTGCACATGGCCCGCACTTGTTTGTTAAATTTGTCTTCTAGATAGCTCTGCTGGTTCCAAGAAGTCTTTCTCATGAAGTTATCGACAATCCATGTCAAATGGCACCAACGGTGTCCTCGCAGTCCGAATGAACCTGGCTCCACAACTGAAGAGCCTGAACTGCCGCCTACCACAATGAGCTCAAATGCAGACATTATGAATGACCTGCTAGGCTGTGGCAGGCCGATTCCTGCTGCCATTACATTTGAAGACTTTGCGCGTGGTCGTCATGAAGCGCGGTGTCGTCATGCGCTGAACTGAACAATGACGAAACAATTGAGCAAGTTCTCCTGCCGTAAACTGCGACTCTAACTTGGATGATGATGATGATGTGCCATGTGCTCCGAAGCCTTCGCATGCGGATCTGACTGGACCCTTTGCAGTCCTTGCCTCGGCATACAGAGACACCACAAAACTGGCAGAAATACAGGTGGACTTGGTTGCATGTAAGCGGAAGTGCATGCAGCAATGAATCGACCACTTCTGCCTTGCACAGGGGCCTTGAAACATAATGATTTTTTGGATACATTATTTTCGGACATTTTGGTACTTTCAGGCACAAGTTGTGAGTTTACTACCCACATCTTATACAATAAAAACCCGTTAACTCGAACCTGTAAAAACCAGAGAAAATTTCAATATGAGTGAAGAGAGAGAGAGTGTAAGTTTTATTCAGTCATTTGACCTGGCTGTTCTTCACCCTGGGTTGGTGGTCTCCCTAGTCTGGGAAGCCCACGGACATGTGCTGCCAGCTTGGCTGTTATGAGGTAAACGAAATCATGATAATAGAAGCCCATTGGCTGCGCCTAGACCACATGGAGCCTTTTTAAGATGTTTGCAGTACAGTGAAACCTCGTTAAATCGTAGTTGGCCGGAGCTTGGAAAAAGTACGTACTAAATGGTACTACTGTTTAACCGAATAGCATGAAATAGCACTTACCTGTCGAAAACGGAACTCAGAGAGAGCGCAATGAAAGGGAGAAAAAAACATGCAGTATTTATTCACTTTGCGCGACAAAAGTGTTATTTTAATTTGATGCCGCGGCGGCCTAGCACGACGACAGCTGCCTCAAACTTACTGAAGCTGCGTGCCAGCTTTTCAGTCAGCCCCCTCTTCTCAGCAAACACTCGCATGGCAGATTCCTCGTTGGTGTTACGTATTCTCCGTGCTCGCGTGCAGTAGTGCTGCAAAAGTCCTGGGGCGCCTTTTTCTTTGCCGGGTGCCGGAGTTCGGAATACTTTTCGTTTGGAATAGTTACGTTATTGCGCCCCTGTTCTCGTCGCGACGATTGCGTTCATGAGCCTGACGTAACACGCAGCTTCTGCCACTGTTGGGCCTGAATCGCCCGTGCTGTCGCTTTCCGTGTCGTCCTCATCACTGTTGCTATTCGAAACTTCGGCAACAACAGAGGCAACAATGGCGAAAAGTCGAACCTTGTAGCCAACATCTCTTCGCGGTCGCAGCAGCGCTGCCGAGCAACTTCTTCACATTCCAAATGGCACACACTGTAGTCAACAGCAGATCCCTATTGCGTGCCAGCGCCGACTTCTTCGTGTCACGTTCGATAGCACAGACAATGTCTAATTTTTCTTCTATGCTGAGCACCCGGTGTCTTTTTTATCCGAGTTTCGGTATGACGCGAGTCCTCGCATGCACGACGCCACAACGCACTCTGGCACGGCGTAGAAATGATGTTGATGTTGATGTGGCTTCATGCGCAAACGCACAGAGCACTTGGAGGCCGTTTTTCTGATCTCTGAGGCTAGTTGGTCTGCCGGGCCGCCCGATGGAGACGACGCACCGCCGTGTTCGCGCGCTGAAAAGTGGAAACGCTACGTTTTAACTGATGCGTACCCAATAAGCTGGTACGGTTTATGCGGATACAAAACACATTATGTTCAATGGGCGCTGAGTCGGGGATTTGACTTTACTACTTTTAAAACAAAACTACTGTTTAAGCGGGTACGGTTTAATGAGGTTTTACTGTAATATTCTGGGGTCATCTTTGCGTGCCTGGGGTCATTTTTTGCGTGCATGGGCACTGGACACATTGGCGCCTACTGGCAATGACATTACTGGCACTCTGCCATGACAGTGTGCTTCACACAAAATGGTGATGGAAGTGCTGTGCCAGTTGCACCAAACTGTGGCATGAAGGAACTCCTGCTACGTGCTGCGCCAATTTGTTTATCACAGTTATTGTGCCAGGCCTGCTCCAACACGCACCTTCTGTGAATTGGGAATATTTTGCATGCGTGAAGGCGCTTCGCATCAAGCAACCATCCTTTGCGACTCACTCTTGTACACTTTCCATCACTGCTACAGCATGTACGGTGCGCGGCTGCCATCTTATCATACTTAAACATTACACGGAACCTCACAGCGACGCTTATGCCGACAACAACTGCGGAAATTTGCTTGGAGTGTCCATTCAGTTGTTGTCGCAGTAATAATTGTTATGTAATGATGGTGTTGCACAATTATCAGGGCACAGCTGCTCGACCCGCCTTTCTCACGGTCACTTAGTGGTATATCGACAAGTGCACTTGTAAGGCACATCTTGTTATGACTAGGCAGCCCTGACATGGAATAAAGAAAATGGGACAAGGAAGTCTGCATAGGTGCACAAGGCGCACAGCACAGATGCGATTCAATCTATACCTACGAGGCCAATTAAAATATAATCATTGTTTCTGTCCCATCTGGATTTGCGCTGCTTATCGGTGCTTCTGATGAACTACCAACTTGCTCAGCTAGTAATTTCACTTGAAGGGATATATGTGTCGATGTAGTACAGCCATGCATTTTTCTGTTAACATCGTGGAGATCAGCTTCTGGTTTGGATGAGACTTCCGGTTCGGATGCGAGCATACGTCTTTTCCTGGCGCTCAGTTCTTTTCGACAGTTACGTGCATTGTTCACGTTTCACCTTCTGTCGCACATCCTCTTCATCGGTGTCGCTTCGGCCACGCGTCGAGACTAGCCTCGGAAAGGTGCGTTGCATTTAGGCTGTTTTATGGCCGCTTCTACGCGCCAGCGGGCGGCCTTGCTAAGCCTAATGCATGGCCACGACTGCATTGATGACCGAGCCCGGGTCATCGAAGCTACCTCCGCCTGACGACCATGAACAGCACCAGGGACAATCGGCTTTGATGACACCAACCCAAGACCGGAGCCAGGAAGTGGCTACGCAATGTTTCGAAGGCGTTCCGGAAGCGTCTACCACTGAACACTGCTGGGATGCATGAAGAATGCTGTGGGCATGCTACCACTGACCAACAACATAGACGCGAATGCCAAAGACGGAAGAACATTCGGGAACCGAACGAACGCAGCCGCAGCCGCCACCATCGTGATAGAGACCGCTCTGCAAGTCCGTCAACAACGGCCAGCGTGGTATTGAAAATGAACGCGCCATGACTCTTTCATTTCATTTCATTTTATTACCTTAAAGACCCACGAGGGGTATTACATAAGGGGGTGGGTACATATATTTTTGGTGAGCAAGTGTTAACACAACGAAACATGACTGGTAACATTATTGGCAAAGTTGGATGAGCACGTGATGGCTGCGATGTCATTAGGCAGATCGTTCCAGTCTGCTGCAGTACGGGAAAAAAAATGATGCGGCAAAGGTGGTAGTTCGGGCACGAGGTCGGGAAACTTGAAGCGGATGACGAGTGCGATGAGATATGCGGGCTGGAGGGACGATGTAGAGTGCGCGGCCTAGTGAACTATGGAAGAATTTATAGAACAAGCAAAGGCTGGCAATGCGGCGACGAAGTGATAAGGGCAATAAGTCAGATTCAGCTTTCAAAGCTGACACACTGATGTCGTAAGAATATGATAAGTGGATGAATCTGGCTGCTCTGCTTTGGACTGATTCGAGTGCATTTATAAGGTAAGCTTGGTGCGGGTTCCAAATGGGTGAGGCATTTTCCAATTTTGGTCTGACAAGGGATTTGTATGCTAATAACTTCACATGTTTAGGGGCTTAGTGGAGATGACGCCTTAAAAATCCAAGTGTTTTATTAGCGGATGAAATGATGTTCGTAACGTATGTGCTCCAGGACAAGTCGCCACACAAGGCCCGCCACACAAGGTCCTACAAAGACGCGTCCGCCCCTTCCAGTGACGATGACGACATGCAAACACAAGCACCACCGACCTCCTCGAGCCTACAATCTGATGTGACAGCGCCATGTCAAATAGAGACTGCATTGCACGTGTCTCAAGAACTGTTTTCTTATGCAAACTCAGCTGAGAAGCTAGAGACAATTCTAGATGATGGAGCCCTCTCCCAGGACGCGTTTGAAGATTACGGTGACAAAGGAGCATGGAAAGTGCAACGGCGTAAGCACCACCAAACACGGCCTGAGAAGGAAACACCGTCAGAAACTTTTGTGCTAGTCGTGAAACCACGGGTAAACGTGGTGCTCACGACTACCAAGCAACGACCTCCGCTGCAACTTCGTGACGGCCACACCTGCTGCTGTCAACACCAAGCCTTTGATGTACATGTCGCAACCAGCATCTAACGCGATAAGATTGCTTGTTTACGACAAGAGGCGAGTAAACGGGCTTCTCAAGCTTTCTCGCCTAGACGTGAACCATGAACATATACAGTAGAACCCCGCTGTTACGTTCCTCACTGCTGCGTTTTCCCGGCTGCTACGTCGTTTTCATCCGGTCCCGGCATAGCTTCCATAGGATTCAATGTATAAGGAACCCCGCTGTTACGTCGTAGCTGTGAAAACGTTCCCGCATGATACGTCGCAACTTGGCACCCCGAACCCGCCTGGGCTGAAGTAGGCAACGCGCTCCAACCGCCATTTTGGCTTTTGACGAGTTTTGGCTGGGCTTGGCCGGGCTTGGCTATGGAACTGGCTGCAAAAAGCCGCACGCCAGTTCGAGAGGCCGCACTAAGTGGCCATTCGTGAAAAATGCTCTCACTATCATCACTGTGATTAGGGTCACCGCATGGTTGTTGGACGGGTCGACTCACGGAGGAAGGAAACTCGGGAGAGGCCCTCACGTCACTCTTTGTGAAGCAAAAGTGAAACCGGAAGTTGGCGTTGCTAGTGGCGTTGCTCCGCCTACCGGGACAGCTCTCCTCTCTTGTTTACATTTCTCCCACGCCGCGCCGCGCGCAACCGGGCTGCTCGGACGCGCGCGCTCCGCAGCAATACTAAACAGTCGTTAGCAGGTTAGCATGATTACGCCAAAGAGGGCAAAATTTCCCGCGGATATTCCTTCGTCCGTTGCCATTGCCGTGGCGCGGTGACGACGAGGAGCACGAGCCGCATGATGCCGGGCAGTGGCCAAATCCTAGCTTTCGAGAAGCCGTCGCGGCTCTAGACCTCCTCTGCAGGTACGTCGCACCTCACAGCGACGCTGACAGCAATGCGGCCTTCCAGGCTATTGAGAAACGTGTGGCGATTTCTACCGAGCGAAAGAAACGGCGAGCCATCATTCTAGGCTTTTTTAAGTCCTAAGCGCACTCTGTGGAAATAAATTGTCTATAGTTGAAGCTGCCCTTTTTTTCATTCATTTTCGGAGCTTTCCTCACTGTTGCGTTTTCCCGGCTGTTACGTTTTTTTCCCCCGGTCCGGTGAAAAACGTATGAACGGGGTTCCACTGTACCAGTACAAGTGCATCAGGCACCCGGACAAGACATGTGCAGAGGCGTGATATACAACGTTGACTGCAAGGAAACAAAGGCTGAAGTCCGGGCAGCCTTGACCTGTGAGCACCAACATATCCTTGATGCGTGCCCATTGGGAAAGCGTGGGACATGTCTACTGACTTTTGAAGGACGCCACCCTCCTAACAGTCATGTATTATGGCCGCATCACCCGAGTTTCAATCTACGAACCTAAAAGCATCGTGTGTAATCGTTGTCGTCGCTTTGGTCACAAAAAGGATGTCTGCCCGAACGAAGCGGTATGTCCTACATGCGGCAAGACACATGAAGGTAGCACTACTGGCGATGAATGCAAACAGACGACGCCCAGGTGCCGCAACTGTGAAGAAGAAGGTCACATGGCAACTGACCCGAAGTGTCCAGCTAAATTGAAGTTCAACGAAGAAATTGCTAAGAAACTCCGCTCAAGGCCCTGCTCTCGTCGTAGAAGGCACGGTGCACACCAATCGAGAAGCCACACTAGAACTGTCCAGTCCCATGACATCAAATCGACACAGCAGCTACTTCAGCATGAAAACATCTCAACGCAGCCACGTACCATAAAGGAAGCAGGGAATGAGATTGTGTCAAAGAACTGCGCACAACCAACAGCGGGAGGAAACGGCTGCAACCTCAACTACGCAGCAGTGCTCAAGCGAACTCACCCAAGTGGAGACAAACCGGCGAACGCATCACCTTATACCACAGCTCTGCTACCTTCACCATCACAGCTGGTCGATACATCGAAAGACAGTGTAGAAGCTGAGATTGCAGAACTCGCATGACAGAACGATGAACTGTGGCAGAAACTAGAAGAGAACGGAAAAAGGCATGCAGCACTGGTCGAACGGGTTAGTGCCAAGCGACAGCAGCAGCCATGCAATCCGCAGGGGCTCACTAAAATGCAAGAAACAGCCTCTACTACCACATCGCAGACGGACCTGGCTGTGCTGGTACAACAACTTCTGCATCCTCTCCTCCAAGCGCAGGAGAAGCACTTCCAATGACAATATGGCTTGCTCCAACAGCCCTTCGCCTCGCGTCAATAGCCACCCAGCTTCGCATACAGCCCTCGACAGTCCCACTCCACACGTGCTACAGTGGAACTGCTGGGGGCTCGGCGCCTGTGCGACAGAACTAAACCTCTTGTTTGACTGTGTCGGATGCCCCCTTGTGCTTTTACTTCAAGAGACTAATAGCACAGATTGGACACTACGACAGTTCGATGGTTATTACCAACCATCAATAGAGCATAGAAACAGGAAATGACACCAAAACCCGCAGCACAATGGTATCACCAATGCAGCCGATGAATTTGTAATACGGGGACAAGCGGCTGTCTTTGTCCGCACAGACATTCCGCAAACGCAGATTGACACTTCTCAGTACTCGACTGCCATGCAGGAGGTGGTGGCTGTCCGTTGCAAGATTGCAAAGCGCAATGTAGTACTGGTATCGGTATACATGCGCCCTGAAGTTAGCTCCCGCACACGCGGTTCATTCACATGGATTCGTGCTTTGCGGAGACGTTACCCAAACGACGACTTTCTGATAGGTGGCGATTTCAACGCAAAGTATCCGCAGTGGGGCTATGACTATTGCACGCCTCATGGAACGGCACTCGCAGATGCCACGGAATCAGTTGACTTAGTGCTCACAAATGACACCGGCTACCCTGCCCGCGCCACCCTGCATAGTGGAAAACGTAACATGACCCCCGGACCTGACATCCACACCAGGCTACGTGAAAGACTGGCGATGCGGTCCGGACGCCAAGAGCTGCGACCACTATCCACTGTGGATTACTTTGAACGTGGGACGAAAGCGTGCGGCCGGGCGCACTGTGTGCACGATCAGATGGGATGCCTACAGAAGAGCATTTGAGGAGCAACCCAAGACTGCATCCGTACAAGAGCGGGTGTCACGCGCCCTGCGCAAGGCCACTACTGAGACTGAGGTAAGAGCTGATGCTCCGACGCTGGACATACATATGCTAAACCTTTGGGATGTGTGCAAGCGAGCACAGTTGATGTACGCACCCAATGGCCGACAACATTGCGACCGTGTGCGACTTCGACGTCGCACTGCCATCGCTAGAAGATATGCCAAGCGCCTGTATTGGGAACGTTGGAGCCAGCACTGCTCATCATTCAATGGAAGAACTGGCCTCCATAAGGTGTGGCACACGTTCAAGGCTATGACAGGCCAGCGTAAAACATGCAGTGCTATTTCAAACGGCTTGCTCAAAACTAGCCAGTCAGTCAGCCAACGCCAAGATGATGCCACGAAGACATTTTTATCCCCAACCATCAATGCCCCCGAACGTCGACATTTAGTAGAAAACGCCGCCTGTGACCGATGAGGGCCTACAGGCCCCATTCTCACCCTTCGAACTCGAACAGGCACTTTCTTCCATCAACACGCGCAGCACGCCAGGCTATGACGGCATGACGTGGGCAGCTCTGAGGAATCTGGAAGAATACGAAAAAAAATCAGTGTGCGTTCTTGGGATACCTATTGACCACACAGGCACAGTGGATGCATGGCTCGCAGACCTTCATTGGACATGGCACAACACTATGCACCTCACGAAACAAATCTGTTTCTGCTTGGGTGGTGCTGGTGCCGATGTACGCCGAAAGCTTGTTAGTGCTTTGCTGACATCTCGACCGATATACAGAACGCACTGTTATGACCTGCTTGCTCGGCACTGGACACAGCTAGAGGTACTCCACAGATCAGCTCTCCGTGTTATCACAGGGCTCCCGAAACACACAAGTTTCGAGGAGCTACATTGCTATGTGAAGTTGCCTACCCTCTGTGCAACCATCGAAGCATCGAAGCCAGGACACGAGGAATGCCTGAAGCACACCAGACAAGGCAGGACTCTACTGGCCTACATGGGAAAGAATATATCAACTTTACCACAACTGCCATCCGACATTTCACCGTGGGATGACATTGCTGTCGTCGACACTACGCGAATGCCCCGAAACATGGGCGCCCAACATGCGGACTGCCGGGCAGCATTCGCTGCGCGTCATGCACAGAAATTGGCAGACACACCGCCAAGCCATGAACAAGTGTACACTGACGCAGCTTTCGACCTACGCACCAGCGAGGGAGCAGTCGCCTACCACGTAGTGGGTTCTTGTGCGACACATTCTACCTTTACAACTGCTGATGCCGACAACCCAATGAAACTTGAACTCTGTGCAATAGTCTGGGTATTAGCCGTTTCCCCTTCTCGTTTATTACATAATGAGGGTCTAGAATCCGGCAACATTGATGCTGTGGCGACACACTCCGCGCATATTTCTGCGCACCCTCCTTCTTATCATCTGGCCCAGCATAACACAGCTGCACGCTGGACTGCATGGTCGATAAAACATAGCGCCACCGCCATGTCACCCTAGTGCGTCATCGACGGTGGCTATAAAAACAGGCTGCCTGGCTGAGAGGGACCGCTTTCTACCTTCCGCTACTGGGACGAACATAGCGTTGGTATGCCCGTCCGCTGCCATCGTTAGTCGATTAAAGAATCGTTACGTTTTTATGTTGGGATTCGTCCTTCGGCTGACATGACATCCCACAATGCCTTCAGGTAGCATGTGTGGGTTTATTGACCAGTTGCCTTCACCCAAAAAGATGACGTGCTTGTGATGCCTGCGGCAGAAAGGATGTTCCATGTCCGCCGCCAAGGTCTGTGAGTGGTGGCGCTGGCTGACACTCCCAGGGTTCTACAAGGAAACATAAATACCCAAGAAAGTGGATGGGGAAATGGCGCTGCGGTTACTCAACTGGTAGAGCATCACATGTGAAATGCGAAGGTTGTGGGATCGTTCCCCACCTGCGGCAAGTTGTTTTTTCATCCACTTCCATTTCCATTGATTTATCGTTTCTTTATTTAATTTATTAAGCACAAGTACGGTAATTTCCCCTATGTTGTCCTTGGTGTCGGTGTTTGTTAGCTTCTTATGATATGACTAATAAAAAATCGGACCCCTCGGTTAACCTCCTTTCTTCTCGTTTATCATTGTGGTGGGAACACTAGAAATAGAGGCTCATGTTGACCAGCAGTATATTGAATTGGAAGCATAGTAGTCATCGAGATGTGACTGTGGTCAAAAAGGCTGTGTTGGCACAGCTGTGTCCCAGGGTAAAATGAACCTTATTACATGAGCACAGAATGATTCATCAACCTTTTAGGATCTACTTGGCACAGCTCAGTGCATGCCTGTGCGTTAATGTTGTCATAAAACAATGACCAACTTGCCTTTTGCTAGCCCTTTTCTTGTGAACAGAAAGCACATGTTTTCCACTTTCAGCAATAGCCTTTCAATGAAAAAGAAAATGTCTGGATCTTTTAAGCACAGTGAAACTTCAAGGGACCTCAGGAAAAAGTTTAAAGTTCACTCAACTGAAATAAGTATGTTGCAGCTTATCATGGGCTAAAGCAAACATTGTGTGTCCAAATGATATTTCAACAAATGTATTTCTCACTCTGTTCAATTGCAAGTGAATTTCCACTACTTGGCACCTTGTTTAGAATGCAGTAATCTTTTGCTGCACTTCTGCACTTAGGACTGCAGTTGTCGTGAATTGAATTGCTGTGTCCAAGCTCTCATGAACCTTCTCCGGCACAACACTCTGCTGGGCAGCGAAAGACTTCAGTTTCTCCAAGCACATCAGTGCTTCTTTAGCTGAAATTTTTGTGCTTCCTCTTTAAGGGTTGGTTCTTCCTCTTCTTCCTGAGGTAGTACACTCGCTGCAATCTCTTCTATGTCAGTATGGCGCATGTTCAACTTAAGAGTCAGTGGTGGCATAGTCCTCATTAGGCAAAGTGCTGTCTGTACACAGTCTTTCCGATAATTCCTTCTAGCCACCGGGTTCCGTGCTCTCATCAGTGTCATGTTCCTCCTCCTCGAGACTGGTATCCACAGCAGTTCCAGTTTGCAATGTTTAGACGTGCTTTCTGCTAGCAGTTCACTATTGTTGACTTCACAGTCCACCAAGCACCTGCGAGTATTCCAGCTGCCTGTCGCACGGTAATTGAGTCAGGCTTCTGCATTCTCAGATTTATCAAGATTCGCTGCACAAGCTGCTGCCTGTAGTGCATCTTTACATTTTTTATGATACTGAGATCAAGAGGGGCCGAACTGTGCACTTTCCGACGCGGCCGCGATTGTGTGGTTTTGGCTTCTAGTCGTCAACGACGACTATGCTGGGATCCCAGATGCCTTCGCAACATTGACTTGACTTTGCCGGGAATCCAGCCTATGCAAAATATCCTGTTTTTTGTTGGAGACAAGCGCTTTTGTTAGGAGCACATGTTTAACCAGCATGCAAATGCCTTTTCTTTGTGGGGCTAAAGCTGTAGCTTTGGCTTTGGCAATGGCAATGGCTATGGCAGTGGCTGTGGCTTTGGCTGGCTATGCACTTATCTAGGTTGCCAATCCGAGGAACCTTGGCTAATTGAGTTCAAAGCTAAAATAGGGCCCATTATTCATTGTACGAATATGAATCGCGGTTCCCAATGTAAAAATATGCTACAAAGTGCGGTTTGTACTTGAAGTGATCACTATGACCTGAGAGACATGGATGATGCCGCGGAATACGTTTGTACAACTGAAATGTGCACTGCACTGAATTTCGTTAAACTGAAGGGCATTTGCATTAGGTTCAATGGTGCTTTGGTAGGGGATTAAAAAAGTTTGTATAACTGAATAGTTCGTGCATTAGCGCAATAGTTCGTTTAAATTACGTTTGTTCAAGTGGTATTTTACTGTATTTATTTTTCTTGCAAAAAGCAAATACGCTGGGTGAAAGAAGTAAGGGTGCCAAAGTAGGTACAGCCCAACATTCCTCACTCTACAGCAGCCACATCATGTTTACTTGATAGACTCGGTTGGGGTCAAGGTGGCAAAGTAGTACTGTTTTGTTGAGACAGCAGGAATTGCTTGAAAAATCTGGCAATATAAAAAAAAAAAGGGGGTGGGGAAGAGGGGGAACAAGAAGAATTATTTACTTTTCTTGGGCCTTTGTGTCAGACAACTGTATTGAACTGCCTGTGTCAAGAGATTTAGGTCTGCTGCATTATTACTATCATTTGTTCCACCTTTTCCTTCTAAGCATGCTGAAGGTCTGGCAGAAGCTGAGCCAGGAGAAGTTGTGGGTCCACCCTTGGGGCCAGTGCCTCATCATGCTGAGGAACCTCCTGCTCAGGCAGACGACCATGTTGCTCAGGGTAAGTGGAGCAGCTGGAATAGAGGTCACTTGTAGACAGCTGGGCTGCAATGATGCCGCCACTTCTATTCCATCTGTACTCCTGTCAGCTTCTTTCTACTCTTTGTTGTAAACACAAATGTCTTTATCACCAAGAACAGCTACTCTGTACTGCTGATTAGAATCGCAAAGAACTGAGTAACAAAAAAAAAAAAATGATGCACTACACTCGAACCTCATTATAACGAAGTTGAAGGGGGAGCCGAAACTACTTTGTTAAATTGTTACTTTGTTATAGCCATTATTAACATTTACTGCAATATATGCCCAGTTTGCTGCACAATTGTAAACATTGAAATAACAAGACGCCTTTGTAGCCCGCAGAACTGCTACATGGCCACGCGTGCGGTGAAATTTGAATAAAACAACAAAAGAATCTTTGGCGTATGTGACACAAGACTCAGCGCTTGATGCAACAGCCTTTAAATAGCTGACTCCTGTTCCATTGTGGTGATGTTTCGTGCCTGCTTTTCACTTGGCTCGTTGCGGTCGAGCAGCACGTGGCACACAGCACAGTACCCCATTGTGTGATCACGGAAGCAAGTGAACTTCACTGCGCCGGCTTGGCTTGGCTGTCTTGTTTCCTGCAAGATTGCACCGATGCCAATGTGATCTCTGAGGCACACCCAGCTGCCAGCCACGTGACGCATCGCACATAGAGGGAGAAGTGAATGTAGGGTCTAGGCGTGACCCCCAAGATTGCGCCACGGTCCGCTGCATCTTCTGAGGCCAGGCCCAGCTGCGACTGCTTGCGCGCCGAGCCATAGCGAAAGAGAATATTGAATGCATCAGACTTTCGCACCGTCGAACATAGCCACACAGCATGGTGCAACTCGGTCAGGCTTGCGCATTACCCCCAAGATTGTGCCGGGGAGATCTCGGAGGCCACGCCCAGCTGCACCCCAGTGAATGCATGAATCTTTCGCACCACCGCGCATAGCGGTGCAGTGTGGAGTGGCTCGCGCAGTCAGGCCCATGCAAGAGAGAGCGATCAGTGGAGAAGTGTGATAGTGAGCTACTGCTTTAGCGCAGGTGCGCAGCTATGCACGGCGATGAGAAAGACCAGTGTTGCTTAATGACGTATTTGACGTGAGGACGGGGGAGTTTTGAACTGCCGCAGCGAACGAGTGCCAAACCTTTCAGTGCTTGGCCACCTAACTGCCGCACAAACGAGTGCTCGGCGCGTAACAGTTGGTCATTTTTTGGTTTCAGAAATGAATCTGGTTCGTTATATCCATTGGCAGGACAGTTTCACTTTGTTAAAAGAAGGTTTTAAATGCATGGATCTCTATGGGAGAAATTTCAAGGGAAATTGCATTTACTTTGTTATATCCCATTTCGTTATAACAAGGTTCGAGTGCATACTGCTCCCATCTAATTGCGTTGACCTTGTTGACATGCATAAGTTTTTGATGGTAGAATCAGTAGGGTTGGCCTGACCTTTAGTGTGGGCTTTCAATGTCTTATTGAGGTGATTTTGTGGTCATTTTAGGAACATTTCAGATTCTCTTTTCATGCAGTTAAGTAGATGTCTTCTCTCTTTTTCACATGAGTGAACCAAAAAGGTTTCCTTGGTTTGAAATGTCACCCTATATTAAAATGCTGAATAACGCAGTATGGTGTAATTGAGTCTTTTATTTGGCTACTGACACTTTTTGAAAGCAAATAAGAACTGGTGATTTAGTGAAGAAAAGCTGAGCAACTTGAAGAAAATTACATCAGTGCAGGCTTATAGGCCTCGTGCACCGCCTATAGAGGCGCCACTGATAGCCACCTAGCGGGCGCTTCCAACAATATGCGCGGGAGCAGTAGCAGACGACAACGCTTTGCAGCAAGGGTGACTGAAGTTCGCGGCTGCGATTTGTCCTTTGTTCGGGCGCCAGACTGCTTCTTCTGCGGCGACAGCTGTAGGGAAGACGCAGACCTCTGTGGGAGCGGGTATGAACAAGATGTTACCGGTGTTTGGGGCAACATGGTCCACACACGCGCCAGGTGCGTCCCGCAGACAAACGCCATGAAGACCATTTACATGAAGTGGAGCTCATGTAAACTAGCCGACAAATTTTGTTGACTAATGCGATGTCTCGACCATGTTTTTTTTAAATTCTACCCTTGCCGTAATGCTGCTTCTGTACCTCAATAATAAGCACCCGTCGTTAGTGCAGGCTTAGATAACAAATCCGCACGGTGCGATGTCTGCATATGCCGTTGTGATTTTTCTGCCGATGAATACGTGACGCCGCCGAATAAGTGTAGTGAAAGTCGCCTGAAGAAGAATAATTGCGAACTTATTGATAGAAACGCGTACACTATAGTCAACGAAGCCACCAAACGCACGGGTTAATAAAAGCGCGTGTTAGCGCTGTACCGCCGATGAACTGCCGTTCGCACTGCAGTTTTTGCAATCTTAAATTCCCTAAGGAAGCTGCTTGGAAACGTACAAAGTTATATTCTAACGTTGCAGTACTTTTTTTAAATGTTACTAGAGAGAGGTGCCACATGATATATTTAAAGGCAGAGCAGCGCCAGTCAAATTAGATCCAGCGCTGGCGGCAAGGCCGGGTTTAGTCCTATGCGGCGTAAGCATAATCAGAAATAATTTAGTTGAGTAAAAAATTCACTTGCAAGAAGCGACTACGTTGTGAAACAAACAAATCACTCGGCGTGTTAAGTCTGCTCAGACAGCATCAAGGTGTGATGACTTACCATACGTGACGCGAACTATTCAGCGAAAAATGGATCAGCGAAAAATGGAACAAAATACCATATGCAGCAACTATTAGCAATTGTCGCCCTGAGCTACCTATTTTCTAAACACATTTCCCAAAAAACCACGATATCTAAGATGCCCTCGGGCGAAATGAATAAAGCTGTTAAAGAAGCACTTGCTTGGTGTCATTCCGATAAGACACAGCGTGATTTATACCCTTTACAAACGAGGCAGGGTGAAAACTTCGCAGCTCAAAAGAATCAAGAGTTATGCATGAAGCAACTAGCAACAGTTAAACATGTGCGAAGCCACGCATAATATAGATGTAAAAACATGAAGCGCGCGACAGCTGGTGCGAGGATTTACCGGGCCACATAAAACTAACAATTGCAGTTCTTGCAAACTTCTGTAGCTTTAACATACAACACAATGCGCTCATGCAGTCGTGCTGCCTAGCTAGCCCAACGCGGTAAAGAAGCGGAAAACAATATAAGCGGCAAACGGCATTCCGAACTTTAGCGAAATGCCTTTAAACCACATGCTGCACTGCAGAAGGACTTCGTCGCTTACGCGTCTAACTACAATCGAGTAAAAAAATAATAATAAAAAAGAAAAAAAAAACGAAGCGACGAAGGAAAGGATGAGAACAAGAAATTTCGCGCCGAAGCGACGATCCATTGCCACCGTTGCTCCTGCTGATGAGGCTTTGCGGGGAATAATTAGAACCCTATCGCCGGCACGTTTTCGCCGGTATTTGAGCCCCCCACCCTGCAACAATTCTTCTTCGACATTCTTCGGAAGCTTTGGCCATCCCACACATGCGAAGGGTGTTGCCTATTTTGCTCTCAAAACACAAACAAGACGGAGAAGCACTATCAGCGACGCAACAAACTACGGCGTGCTACGGCGCGCGGCTCGCTCCTCTCCCGTGCGTTCCGCGCAAGGCCGCCACCAGTGGCGCGGCCATCGGCGTGCACGCCGCCTATAGCAGTGTGCCGTTGACTTTTCTGTGTAACATCATTTGGTGTTCTAGTGTATGTAAAACCTCGTATGTGATACAAGATATTTTTTGAGTGATGATCATAATGATATACAAGCATCTCATAGGTAGACACTGGTTGCACCATGTATAACATCGTGCATATAACAATGCTATTACACATGCACACCTTCATTCAAGGTGCACATTTTACTCCCGTGCTCACATCCCAATAATATTTTGGCTAGTGAGCTGGTTACCAACAGATTGTCCGTCCAACACGATATAGCCGGTGCTCTTCATACTCGACAGCTTCTGCTGTGTTTATGACATTGTGCATTCAGCCATTGTAACAAGTCAAAACGAAACTACAGTTTACCGCAACAGGTGCGCACGGAACCGTGGTTGCTATCGACACCCTCATGTATGGCGACCTCGCAGTTTTGAGGCACGTGGCTGACGCTCTTGCCGATGTGCTCGCATACTAAGAACGAAACTACAGTTTATCGCAACCACTTTAGATGAAACCGCGATCCCTATTGACACGATCATGGATGGTTACTATGCAGTTATGAAGGCACGCGGCCAATGGGGTGTTATGCACGGTGGTAAACACAAGAATAAAATCTATAGAGGCACAAATAGGCATTAAGTGTTCCTTGTACGATTTCCACTGATGGCTATGGTGATGTGGACTCCGCCGCTTCGTTTCAGTTGGGCATTGGCGCCGCTCTTGCACTTTTGCTTCGGACATTTGCGGTGCTCCGTGCTTGTGCTGCCAGAGTTGTGTGAATTAATCGATGTGCGGCCTAAGATGTCTGAATTAATGAAAGTTTGATTTCGTTCAATGCATATGGCTGCCAATTCCAAAAGATGAGTTCGAATTATCCGATTTCCCGAATTTAGGAGGGTCGAATTCGTGGGGTTTTACTGTATTTCCTCAGGCAAGATCTAAGAGGAGGCTGAGGAAAGGGCGAGCAATGCTTGACAGGATCTCTATCCCTTTTACATAAATACACTACAATTTAGCAATTAGTAACAGTTTCAGCAGACAGATTCTGCACATTTGGAATGAAAGTGCAAATACAGCTTGAAACAGTTAATAACAGTTCATTTGTAACCAAATAAGTATTAACAAAACTGAGAAAAAGTTAAGCACCTACAAATTACACTTGACATGTGTTACAGCTTACAATATGCTTAGCAGCGAAGAAAACTAACAAAATAAACACAGTGAAAGGAATTAAATTCATACATGCAGTAAACCCTCGTTATAATGAAATTGTTTTACTTGAATTATCGCTTTATTCGAACTTTCTCCCAGTCCCAACTGAAACCCATGTTTTTTAAACTGAATTACTAGAAGCATACCAATAAGCTGCTTCACTTGGAGCGAACTAGCAAAGAGTGTGTGTGCACTCACGACGGCTCTCGGCGTCTTTTGCACCGAGCGAGTGAGTGACCCTCTCTGCCACCAGTTATTGCCATTGTCGTGCCTGTGCGCCCTCTTCCATGGTGTGCGCGCATGTTATCAGTGCTGAGTGGTGCTGTGGCAGCTAGCAAGGAGTAGGTGCACACTCATGGCAGCGCACAGTGCCTCTCGTGCCTAGTGAGCGACCTTCTTTTTTGGCAGGCTATTGCCATCACAGTGCCTAAGCACCCTTTTCTTTGATGCTGCACCAGTGCACTATCAGTGGCGCTGTGGAAATAGCGCGCAACAAAACGCAAATGACACTCTGCGCAGCCTTCTGTGTGCCCAAGGTCACCTGAACTAAGACATGCTACTTTCTCTGTGCTTGTGTGTGAGCTTTTTCAATCACAATTGCACTAAAAAATGTGCAGTCTGGCACCTGTATTAAGGCTGGGGGAGTTCCGATCGGTCGGCCGAAGTGAAAGGACGTGTCGTCGGCGCGCTCCGCAACCACCGAGACTACGCGACCTTCACCGACCGCCCTTGACCACCCTTGCCCGGGCCGCTTTCGCCGGGAGTCATATGGGAAGTGGCTTTCTTGCTGTTTCCCACCGACTGCCTTTTCTTCCTGGGACTTTTTTGCCGCTTCCCACGCCTCTACAGCTCTGAAGCAGTTCCAACGTGGCTGCCCCTGCCGGGGCCATAGCTTCCTTGGCGTGTTTTCTACACCATGAACCAAGAGCACCAAGCGACCAGCTCTTCCGAGGCCCATGTTCTAAACGGGCGTGCAAAGGGCCTTCGGCCAATTCACTGCTCTGTTTCGATGGAGCGTTTATCTACCGCAACTTCATTTTCCAATGAGCACAAGACGCAATCGGCGGCGGAGAACGCCGCCGCGCGTTCCTCGACAACAACGAAGACGCCCGAGGTGGACACCGCGGGAGTGGCCGCCAATCCCCATCGTCGCCAATTTTCCCTCCCAACAACGAGAGGTGGACACTCCGACCGGGGAAAGGATGGACGAGGATGCTGCCCCGAACATTAGAGAGTTTTAGCCCAGCGGGTTTACGGCCAGCGGAGCGGAGCGGGCGAGCGGAGACACGACTGCGCATGCGCACAACGCTGAGGCGGCCAGCGGTTTTACGGAGCAGCGTTTACGCCCGCTGGAAAGCACTCCCCAGCGGAGGGTATACGCAGCGCGCGGGCGTGTATGGGAAATGCAAGATGGCAGCCGCGAACATGAACGCCGGCAGTTCTGCATCGACGACAGCGACTGCGGCGCTGACTTGTACATTAATACTCAGTATATTATTAACAAATAATGTACTGAGAATATGTAATATATCTTTATTCAACATTTCTTGCATTATAAAAGCAAGTGTAATTCAAATTCATTTCTCAGTAACTCCTATTCGGACCACTAGGTGGGGAAGCAGAGCACCCCGCTCTCTCCGCTCGAGCGGGTGAGTGATCCGCCGGGCTAAAATTCTTTTTTCGCGAGCCGCTCTGCTGGCGCAACGGTGGAGCCCGCGAGCGGAGCGAAACGTAAACCCACTGAGCTAAAACTCTCTATTTACGACGACAAAACTGACGACACAGGTGGCTGTTGGAAGACAGTCATACACAAGCGACGAATCTGTCAAACGCGTGCTAAGACGCAACCCTCCGAGAACATCTTGGGCATTCCGGACGCCTCCTAGCCTACCGTACGCAAGTTTAGTCAGAATCAAAACCTGCCTCAACTTCCTTTGCACGATGAAAAGATAATTTTGCGGCCTCACGGAGGACTTTGTCTCGATAAGTGGACGCGCCCAGAACTCGCCAGTGCTCTATGGAGTGCAACCGGCTTGACCACCGAGGATCGTCAGGACATCATATTCCGACTGCGACCTCAGCAGAACTTGGCAATCATCAGCACACCCCAGTCACACGTAGCCGACGCATTGTACAAGGTGAGGGAGCTGAACCTTGGTCAGCGGGTCTATCCCATCACAACATATTTTGCGGCCCCAGACAATTCATGCAAGGGAATTTACACCGTCTTCCAAGCTAGTGGATGAGCTTTTGGCTCCTGGAACTCAAATACTTCAAGCACGAATGATGGGTCAAACCAACGTTGTGTTGGTAACATTTGAAGGACTTAAAGTGCCTCGCTACGTGCGTTTCTATGGTGCAGAACTCCGCTGCTACCCCCATCGACCCCGCCAACTGGTTTGCAAGATATGTCACAAGCTCGGCCATTGGGCTGATTAGCCGCACGTGGTCATTTGCGCGACGTGCGGGACTGACAACCCCACCCCGTCACAAGTGTGCACCCCACACTGCAGATCCTGTGACGGGACCCACCCTACAGCGGACCCAAACTGCCCGCGGCGTGCTAGGCAGACATTGAACAAAGCTTGGGTGCGAAAAGCTCTCAAGAAAGAGCAGCGTGAACTCCAACCCTCCAGCGACCCGACCACTACCACAGATACGGCGGAGACCTGAACGTCGCGCGCCCCAACGAAGGAGACCAGAAAAGTCCGGTCGGAGACCTGTTAGAGATCCCGTCGCAAGTTCCGGACCCGCTCCAAGTCCTTGCCCCGATCCCGCGAGGCATCGGTGTGCCTCCCAGAGAAGCGCCCTCCTTCCCCATCTTCCCAACAACCCTACAAGAATGCCCTGCAGACCAACGCCCCAGCCAAGGTGACCCTGGTCCCTTCAGGGGTGCAGCGGACCCCGGAGAAGAAAACAGCAATGGAGGCGCCTCGGGAGGTAGGTGGGGCGGAGGGTCCCCCACAGCTCGCTCCGCCCCGTAAATCTCTCCCTACCCCTTCCCCTATTACCAATTCGTTATCAAATCCCGATCCTCTAATAGAAATAGCCCGCCTATGCCGTGACATGGAGGCGCGCTGTGAGCGCCTGCAAAAACAAATGGACGCGCTGGTGGCAGACATGAGCACTAGTATGCAGGCGGCTCTGGACAGGATAGAACGCCAAATGGAGGCCCTTCAAATAGGGATTACGGAGCAAGTGAAATCATGTATAGAGTGCACTTTCGCACGCATGCAAGTTCCTGAGCTTAGCGGTAACAACGAAAGCGCGCTTTCCGACTAAGGCTCTCGGCCGCAACCTTCAAATGTGGGCACCCGGCGCCCGCATCCCTATGCACGACCGCCTGCTCCCTCTCGCGATGATGGTGCCGCGTAACGCGGAGCAACTAGTGGTGTGGCAGTGGAATTGTAGGAGATTCCGCTGAAAACGAGGTTCCCTACAGCAGTATATCGCCACATCCACGAACCCTCCCGATGTCATCCTCTTACAGGAAGTCATTTGCACCCCTTCTTTATCTGGCTACAGCACGCTCTCGGGTGTCTCTCCTCTTGTGGGAGCCTTAGTTTTGAAACGTTACATGTCGCATGCATACCACTAACATTGACATTCCTCACCAAATATTGGAAATAATTACGCAAGGTAAACGCAGCGAGAGTCTGTTTATACTCAATGCATACAGTTCCCCTCGTTCGCGAACGCACTGTTTTCAGCACCTACTAACAGAATTTGGTAGGTTTGGACGGGTTTGTGTGGTGACCGGCGACTTTAACGCTCCGCATACTGCATGGGGTTATGTTAAATCGCAGGCTAAAGGGACCCGCTTATGGAATGCCATCTGTAACATGAGATACACATTGCTTACCGACCCAGAGCACCTCACTCGGATGGGCAACTGCGTATCTCGTGACACTTGCCCTGACTTTACCTTCGTGCGCAATACTGGCTCAGTCGTTGCGCACGAGCCTTTAGAGGAGCACCTTGGTAGTGACCACTACATTGTGGCGACCACCTTGTCATTGGGGTGCGCGCAGGCCCGAGCGAAATGTGCGTATAACGGATTGGGCGAAATTCAGGGTACGTCGCCAGGACCCACCTGAGCGCCAAGGGTACGAACGCTGGCTTGACTCTCTCACACAAGATCTAGAGGCCACCACGAGCACACTGCGCATCACAACCGAGACACCAGACATAGACCCGCATTTACTTCATCTTTGGAACGCCCGCAGAGGGTTGACACGACGATGGAAACGACAACGCCTCAACCGCAAACTTAGGAAACGTATAGATCAAATTACATGGGAATCTCAGGAGTATGCAGAGATCCTTACGAGGAATAACTGGCGAGGATTTTGCGATCGCCTCTCAGGCACACTGAGCACAGCAAAAACGTGGTCGATTCTTCCCTCACTCACAGATCCTACCACAACAAAGGAAAAAATGGCTGTGGCTTAGCTAAGGTTAAGCCCAGGATGCGAAGCATACTAGCCTTTATTTTAGTTGTCGAACCACTGTTTAGCCTGGTGAACTGCTGTTGCTTGGCTATATTTGGTTCGGCTAGACGAAGAAACAACTCATGCGTTACTCTGCTTCGCCTTCAAGAGTGGAACGCGACAGCGTTCCTGTCGACCCGCCAAGGGGTGTAAGACAATGGGCTACGGCGCAGCGACTACGCGCCCCGCATTGGACGCGGTGAGCGTCGAGCAACGCAGCGTTCGGCGCGGCAACGAAATGTGCGCCTGAGCAAGCGACGCACGCCTGAGCCTTAGAAACAGCTCGTTTCTAAGGCAACACCGCATTCACTAGAGGCGCTTTTGTACCGCTTTGAAGCATCGTACTCGTGGCTCAGTGGTAGCATCTCCGTCTCACACTCCGGAGACCCTGGTTCGATTCCCACCCAGCCCATCTTGCAAGAGTTGAGCCAAAGCCACCTAGAAACAAGCGCAGCTGCTTATATACCGCAGCGACGCCGCGAGCGACGGCGCGAGTTGGAGCCCCGTTTCTGCTCTGTCGTGACGTCACGGTGTCACGTGGTCAGCCTTGAAGGCGACACCGCCGCGCCTGAGGAGCTGGGTTGAGCTCTAGTAATATGCTTCGCATAAAACATTTCAACAGCTACACATCCTAATGCAAGAGTACAGGGACGATGTCTCGACACTCCTCAGAGAGCTAGAGAAGCATTTCATACCCACAGGCCCGCCGCCGCAGTACCCTGACTATCCTTATGTAGGCGAGGTGAACGAATTGCTCGATGCAGGCATCACATCTGACGAGGTGCGGGTGGTCCTACAAAACCTATGCCGCAACACGGCACCGGGAGCTGACCACATCCGATTCGCCACCCTTCGTAACCTCAGTGACGCGGATATTAACCACCTCACCCATATCTTCAATGATTGCTGGCGCAAGGGCATGCTTCCCCAAGCATGGCGACACGCCGACATCACACTGACCCCCAAACCGGGCAAGCCTGTTAAAGTTGAAAACTTACAACCCATCTCCCTAACATTCTGCATTGGTAAGCTCATGGAGCATGTACTCTTGCAGCGTCTGCAGCCCTTCCGCGAAAAAAAATCCTTCTTTTCTAACTCTCAATTCGGATATCGGGCTCATTTGTCTGCCAAAGATGTGCTTTTACAATTGCGGAAGGAGGTCATAGGACCTCCGTCGTCCGCCCAAACGAAAGCACTCATCGCCTTAGACCTAAAAGGGGCATTCGATAATGTTGAACATGATCTCATCCTTCGCATTGTTGCACATTCACACTGTGGAACTCGTATGTACAACTATATACGTGCATTTCTTCGAGATCGCACAGCCACCGTAGGAATGGGACCGCATCGATCCGGTACGATTCGCCTTGTAGGACGTGGGACACCCCAGGGCTCAGTTCTTTCCCCTACTCTATTCAATATCGCGCTCGCAGGACTCCCCCGGCTACTTGACCAGATCCCTGATGTCGCCCACGCTATTTATGCGAATGACATTACTATCTGGTCGACACGGGGTTCCGACGCAGCCATCTAGGACTGACTGCAGCAAGCAGTCGATACAGTTTCCGAGTACGCAAGAAAATGTGGCTTAAGATGTGCTCCGGAAAAGTCGGAGCTCATAATCATTCGCCCCCGGAGCCGTTCCTCTACTTCCCCTATCACTGTGCACGTGGATGGCACACCGATACCACAGGTTAATTGTGCTCGTATCCTCGGCCTACACGTCCAAGTGGATGGCAGGTCAAACTACACTGTTTCCCTTCTATCCAGACAGATTGAGCAAATTCTGGCCATGATCCGGAGGGTCTCTAACAGGCGCTCGGGCCTTCGAGAAGAGGACCTGCTGTGCTTGGTGGAGGCATGCGTGATCAGCCGCCTTACATACCATCTCCCATTTCAGCGGTTGACCCAAGCGCAACAACTTCGCATAGATGCAGTGATTCGCAAATCGACGAAGCTGGCCCATGGCCTCCCGAATTATACTTCCACACGCCGTCTCCTTAACTTAGGGACACATAACACACTAGGCGAGCTGCTAGAAGCACATCGGGTCAGCCATCGCCAGCGCCTCCTACTCACTCCTACTGGCCGCCATCTTCTCACACGGCTAGGATACTCTGTCCCACCCCTTGAGTCTGAAACCCGTCCAACGATCTTGTCGTCAGCGATACGCCAAGCACTAAGTATTCATCCATTGCCACGTAATATGCACCCCGAGCATGACAAAGGGCGGCGCAAAGCCTGTGTACGATACATTGGCCGCATGCTTGCAAACATCTCGGAAACACATACTTTATACACGGACACATCACGCACTCAAGAGGGCTATACCTCGGTAGTTCTGGATGGCATCAAATCCCTGAGAGACTCTGCTACAATGCGCGGAACAAATGCCGCTTACGGAGAAATTCTCGGTGTTGCTCTTGCAATTCGATACGCCATCCGTGTTCCTGAGGAAGTGTATATATTGACGGACTCGCAACAGGCATGCCGGGCGTTCCTATCAGGACATGGCATCCCGAGAGCGGCGCACCAAATTCTCAGACAGATCCCGCAAAATACACCAACCACACCTCCCCGCATCCACTTACTCTGGACCCCTGGTCATACCTCGCTGCCGGGTAACAAACACGCATATGCGGTTGCCCGAGAAATTTCCCTCAGGGCGACTCGGCATGGTGAGGAGACTAGTTCAGAGTGGGGGGATCCCTTGCTCCGTTACAAAGACATACTCTGTCATTATACATGCATTTGTCACACCCATGCCGCACCACCGCCGTCCTTCTTGCGGGAGGAAGCAGTGGCATTACGCCAGTTACAAACCGCAACTTTTCCAAATCTTGTCTCTCTCAATAAATTCTACCCACACTGTTATGCAGATCGTTGCCCTGGCTGTGGCAGCTCGCCCACAATCTTCCACATCACGATTGAGTGCACTGCAAACCTTTTTCCTCCCCTGCCAACTCTCCTTTACCCCCTACGCAACAAAGAGCTGTGGGACGATGCCCTCCGCGACGGACCTCCCGAGGTCCTCCGAGCTGTGATACAACGGGCTCGAAACATCGCCGGAATCATCTTAGGGACCCTGGACTGAGGGTTCCTCCCACACTGCTCTCGCCATTCAAATAATATTAATAAAGATGTTTTACTCTCTTAAGGCTGGGCTCGAGGTCAATTGACGTCAAAGCGACGAACTTCTTTCAGTGGCAAATGCCCGACTCGCGCTGTCCAAATATTTGACGCCTGCCGTCAACCCGGCTCGATCAAGAAAACTTTGCCTGGCGAACTGTGCCGCTAGAACCGGTGAGCACACTTCGCTTGCTCACCAGGCGTCGCCTTGAGTGATCTCCCTATGACTTCCCGGGGCTGGTTGTGAGCTGCCACAAGTTTTTACCGTAAAACCTCGTTAATATGTAGTCAGCGAGGAATGTGGATCTAGTATGCGCTAAGTGATGTACTAAGTTACCGACAATGGCAGATGAGTGGCTATAGACTTACTGGTCTGATAAACATCTTAGTTCTCACATGCAGAGAAGCTTTATTTGCGTGCAGGCAGCAAAAAAAAAACATTTTCGCTTGCTGCTGTGGTGGCGTTGCAGTGGCAATGGCATTCGCAAACTCAGCAAGGCCGTGAGCCATTTTCTCCATCAGGTCCCACTTCTCTGCGAATGCCTTCATGATGGTCAACACACTAGCTCCATCAGATATGGAAGAGCGATCATTCACGTTGTCATCAATGATGACAATGTGGAAGCACTGGAAGCTATGGGGGCAGGAAACATGTCACAGATACCATGTTTTGCATCACTATTGGTGGCGACTGCAGTCCAGGAAAGGTCTACGTACCGCAATTCTGCTATCTGTGGTCTGTATGCATGATATTTCGCTGATTCCCTGCTTGTATGCAGTGAAAAATGAAGTAAATACTATGCACTAACCATTTGGCATGCGTTAAGCAACTACGGCTTAAGTGGTCATCCACTGGCAGCAGGGTGGGGAATCTATCGCGACTATATTCAAACCGGCATTACTTATTAAGTGGGTACATATTAACAAGGTTTTACTGTAGGTTTTTCTTTCTTTTTCTCTTGTGCCGCCAGCGGAGTGTCAGTGGCAAGGCCGAGCGCCTTTAGTTCTCGTGTGCCTAGAGGGAAATGGCTCGAGAGATTATAGTTACAAGCAGACTGTGCCTAGTTTCCAGGCTGTTGGCATGTGTGTGGCCCAGACGGCAGATGCAATGGCTGATAGCATCACAAATGAGAGCTGCTGACAGGCCTGTATCACGATAAATTTCGAAAATGCTATCCTCTCTGGCTGCAGTACTAAACGCCTGTTGTTAGAGACGGCTTTAGAGAATTGGAAAGAAACAGAAAAAAAAAAACAGTACAAAGTAAACATGAATCATCACATGTTTTTACGCAAAAAAAGTAAAGAACTAGTGTTGCTGTTGAACAAAACCTTCTGCAACATCAGCGCCCTGCTGGGCCACTCAATCGCTGCAACCGCACAGAATAGTCAGATGGTACAATGCCAGCTTGCTAAAATGCATACAGCTCAATAGGATGTGTAGAAATCGTTTGTAAATGCATCTAATATACTTTTTCTAAAATTGTTTTGCCATTAAGAACAGACAATAGAATAAAAACTCTTTTTTATCATAATTTTGTTTGAGAAGAATGTTTATCAAGTCTGGCAACACTGACAGCAAAGCGGCGAATGCACAACAGCATGCATCTCTTTTTCGCTTTATTTAGCCACGCCAGCGAACATTCGGCATCGTGCCATCGCGTCTTCCTGCTGCGTGAAGTTCACCGTGAAAGTACGCTCTATGTAGCCCAACCTTTAGAATTCCACCTAGGTGCTAATGTGCTATTTTAGCTCTACCTTCCTAGCATTTAGGGAGCAGTTGCTTTTATCGCATTACTGCTTATATTGAATTTTTTTCACCATCCTATTCACTTCGCTATAATGGGCTTTACTGTATTTTTACGTACACACTTGATACAATAAACTCCGAAGTACGGAAACAAAGATCAGTATAAACACAATAAGAAATGTCCCAGTTTCGCCGGAAAACCAAAGCATTGATTGCGATAGCAAATTATTAGAACTTATTGAAACAGGCCTCAAGTCATTTAACTATATTATTCTCTCTCTTGCTGCTTTTGCTAATGTAACCCTGAATGATTATTTGCAGCAGAAAAGTAAATAACACATCGATTGATTAACAAGTACGTTAACCGATCAATTGCTCAGCTCCAGTCCAGGCTTGCTTCAGCTCACATGGACTGCCATTCACTCATGTTAATACTTACATTCACTCATATTCACAAGCACTCACTTGTGTTCATACTTCTATCACCTTTTAGTATTAGGCAAAGCAGAACACACTAGCTAATCCTGCCATGTACAGAATGGTTAAGTGCTTTCTTGACTACAGAAGGATGAAGGGCTTTTTCTCTAACTGGCTTTTAACAAGTATGATTGATATGGGAATCAGCAAGATTAAAGTAATTGTGTAATGGTATGCCAAGGTTGAGCATTGGGCTAGTTAGGGCTGTATAATCTACGTTTCTCAGCACATTAGATGAGGGTGGCAGCGTTCTGTGTGACCTTTTCTGCCACCTTGGTCTAATGCTCTGTGAAACATCGATTGTGTAATGCTAGTTAGTCCTTTTTAGGAGACTACACAACAAACTTTCATCCATGTTTTTTTTTTTTCTTATATGTAAGTGGCACTCTTTTTTAATGTGACAGCCTGCATTGCAAAAGTTATCTTTTACGGATGGTTCAAGTAAGTCCTGTCTTGACTGACCACTTGATGTGTGTACCCATTGAGGAAACCTTTAGTTAAATGAAATCTTTTTGCATGTTTCATGAAGCTCATTTAACCTTTTGTGGTCATGTATCGGGCCTCTCCCAGCACACGAAGATATCAGTGCTGAGATATAATGGTACTGGCATGCGAAGATATCAATGCTGACGTTGATGTGCTTGTGTGTGCTAGTTTCTTATTTGTGTTTGTAGCGGCACATCTCAGAAACTTTTTCAGCTATAAATAATTGCACTTCGTAGTGTCTGTGTGCAGAGGCAGCACTTTTTTAGTGCCACACTTGACGGAATTGATTGGCAGGGTGATTTTAGTGCTGATGAGGAATATATCGCACCTTCAGACGAGCAGTAAATAATCCTTTGGGTGAATGCACTGCAGAAGAAAGTGACAGTAAGGACCCTAGAGAAAATGGTTCCTATTGTGATCACCCACAATGTTGTGGTGCTTACTGGAGAGTCTACGCTGTATGACAGCTTCAGAAATGAAGCAAATTTTCTGAAATAAACCGCTTACACTATGCTTTTGTTCATGTTAGTGCTGTATTTGAACGCCAGCCAAAACACGCAAAATAGTTCCTGACCAGAACTATCACAACAGTGGGTAAATACTCATGACCACAAAAGTTTAAAAGATGCTTAAATGCGTATTAATTCTTGTTTATGGCATTGGTAATCATGGCTATGCTTGCTTAGTATAATATTATGCTATTATGCTTCTTGTGTAGACGATATCAACTGGAACCCAATTGAGTGGGACAGAGCAGCTGAGGAGCTTACCTGGGAAAGGGTGAGAGCAATTTCTCTTTCTCTATGTGTTGCATGGCTATGCAATTAGGGCCTCTTCTTCATCACCATTGTGATCATCCTATTTGTGTACACAAATTTAGACTTATTCCAAAATCAAAATGGGACCTGTCAGAGATTGATAGCAGTACTAGCAAATACGATTTATAATGTTGTTGAACAGCTGTTGGTCCTGTGTTGGCCTTAAAAGTTAACCAAACAAGTGTGACCTGGCTTTTAATAGCTGACAGTAGCTCACAGCCGTTTTTGCACTTTAAAGGCGCCTTGAATGAAATACATTTGAAGTTAAATTGGACTATTTCAGAAATACTTTTTCTCAGTGGCTATGGTGTTGGGCTGCTGAGCACGAGGTCGTGGGATCGAATCCCGGCCACGGCGGCCGCATTTCGATGGGGGCGAAATGCGAAAACACCCGTGTGCTTAGATTTAGGTGCACGTTAAAGAACCCCAGGTGGTCAAAATTTCCGGAGTCCTCCACTACGGCGTGCCTCATAATCAGGAAGTGGTTTTGGCACGTAAAACCCCAAATATTATTATTATTCAGAAATACTTTGCCGCAAAATGTTCTTTAATGCGTTCAGCAGAAGCGGAGTTATTCGCAATCAAACATACTGTTTGCGGTGCTTTTGCTCCTTCAATGATTTGCACTGCAAAGGCTACGGCAGAGTTGGGTGTGCCTACAATGCTTTGCCTACTGAACATCACCATGGCGCACTGTTAAAATTTGATTTTGGATGTTCATGTAGACGCCGCTATTTACAATTTTGGTGCCTACGACGCGCCAAACGTAGTGCTCCGTGAGCTGCAGTGTGCTCAGCCAGTGGACTTGTCACAGCACCTCGTGGCGGCTTCGGTACCTACGCTACGTAGCAGACCGCAGCTACATACAGCTGCAGTATTTGCTTTGTGCACAACAGGGTTAGAGTGCACGCTCGTGCTCATGTGCTCCTGTCTGGCTGTGCCACATGATGCAGACCAGCTCTGTCCTGCACCAGCTTGACTAACGGATAGTAGCCACATCCATATTGCGCATTTTGAAGAGCTCTCATTACGAAGCGAAGTCTGCCAAGGTGTCTAACCAGGAGCGTGACCAGGAGTGAGTGTGCTCTGGCAGGCATCCGTGGCCTGACCTCAAGGCTCATTGAGTTTTCAAAACTAGTTGAAGTTAGCGAGACCCGACGGCTACGACACCGATAAGCAGGGTGGCCAAAGTTTTAATTCCTATGTGGATGATCAGACAATCAGTCAATAGTCAGCTTCCTCCGGAAGTACGTAATTATTGAAATTCAAAAGCAGATTTTCACTTACTTCAGCCTGTTTATGAAACAGAGTCATTGAATATACACAGTAACATTAGGAAGAAGTACACTGATCCAAACATCCTTCTTGATTGATGTCAGCTATGGGCCAATAGCAGCCACGTATGGGAATCTGCTATGCCTTAAAAACCCGCATATAATACAAGTTTTTTTTCCTATTATTAGTGTCCCAAATTTTTGCCTGGTACTATATGTGGATCTGAACAAAAATTCAGCCAGAAATTTGTGCTAGCAGTTTTGGTTTCGTTATTGCCGCGTGGCTATGACTTGACTTCGTTATTGCTGCTTGGCTACGGCTTGGCTGCCGTATTGCTATGTGGCTACGGATTGGTTTCGTTATTGCTGTGTGACTACAGCATCATTTCTTTATTGTTGATTGCGCACCTTGGCAGCACACGTGCAAACCACGCTTCGCCAAGTGCATCTTTTTTATTCCGCATTGAAGGGCCAAGATGTCTGGACCACGAAAACAGTACTCGGCTGCTTTCAAGAGAAAGGTTATTTTAGCTGCGCAGGACATCGGCAACAGTGTGGGCCGGGTGGCAGTTTGGAGTCAATGAGGGAAACCTTTTTGCATGCAGCGGAACGTGAGGAAGCTTTCGCGGCCCGAAGAGTGGGACATTCCCGGAAATCGAACTCGCCCTGATGGAGTTCGTACGCCAACAGCGAGCCGCGCATCTAGCTGTGAGCATGGAGCTTATGCAGGCAAAAGCAAAGGAGCTTGCAAGAGAAAAAGGGCTACCGAGCTCCGTCTTCAAAGCGAGCAAGCACTGGATTTATCGCTACATGTGCCATGCTGGTTTTTCCTTACGCCGCTGAAATTCAATTTCGCAAAAACTGCCCGGATCATTCAAAGAGCTGCTTGTGGCTTTCCAGTGCCACATTATTTCGCTGTGCAAGTCCAAGAACTTCCAGCTAGGGCAAATTGGCAATGCTGACCAAACGCTGGTTTATCTGGACGTGCCATCGCCCCTCACCGTGCACGAAAAGGGCTCTTAACAAGTTTATGTCTAGTCCACTGGCAACGAGAAAACGCAAGTTACCGTCATGTTGTCATGCGCAGCAGACGGACGCATGCTTCTGCCCTATGTCGTCTTCAAGCGCAAGACAGTGCCTAAAGGTGAGGAGCTGCTAAAAAATGTGCTTGTGAGATGCCATGAGAAAGGCTGGATGAACGAGAATCTTGTGCTCGACTGGATAAAGTCCGTCTGGTGTAGGCAGCACGGCACACTGTTGTTGTTCCCGTCCATCCTTGTGCTGGACGCATTTCTTTGCCATTTGGCCGACTCTGTGAAGAAGCTGGTGCGTGAATCCGGCACTGAACTCGTTATCCTGGGTGGGATGACATCTCAGCTGCAGCCTTTAGATGTTTGCGTGAACAAGCCGTTCAAGGACGCGGTCAAGCGGTGTTACACAGATTGGATGCGCTCAGATGAGCCTGTAGTGACGGCGACCGGGCAGCTGAAGCGGGCTTCGCTAGCCGTGCTATGCAAGTCTATTGTGGATGCATGGGCCAGCATACCAGAGGACCTTATGCGTCGCACATTCAAGAAGTGTGGCATCTCGAATGCGCTCGATGGCGCAGAGTGTGAGTACCTCTGGGAAGATATGTCTGACAAAGAACTCAGACAAGAAACTCAGACAAGACAATCCTATTTTGCGTCTTGTGCATGTTCGGTGGCGCTGACGCTTCTTTTATTTATTTTTTTTTTTGCAGCCGTAAAACCTTTGCGGCCCCCATTCAAAAACTTCCTAATGTGCATGGCATGATATGAGTATATTTCACGATGTCATGTTCAGTGCAGGTGCGCTTATGTAATTGGTCTTTAATTGGTGCGCTTATTTTATGGTCTGTCGCACTGTGTTGCATCCTGGGTTAATAAACCCGTGTTTGTTGATGATCTCTCTGTGGTGCCTTCTTTGCACTGTATCGACGAGCCCTGCTGTAACGCCCTTTGTGCGTTGCGGTGTGGAGGAGCGTCGCGTCCTTTCGTGACTGCACTTGCAGGGTGAGAGCCTCGCGCAAAGCTGTCTCCACAACATACTGACTATATCAGTTAAAATTTGCATGGTATATGGTAAGCATACGTGTGTTGGACCGTGCGTCACTAGTGCTTGCTGCTGCACCAAATAGTCTTTTTGCCTGCACCAGGACGTGCGCGGAAAGGTGACATGGCTGTTCCACCATTGAAGATGAAACCAGCTGTATGTTAGCTACACTGCTGAAGGAGCTGCCATTATCTTTAGTTTTCTTATTGTTTAATAGTGATTAACTGGCTGTTTAATTATTCACTTTACAGGTGCAATGTCAATACCAGGGTTGACATTGTGGCACAGTTAAAGCACTTTTAAAAGTTGTTCTCAAGGTGTTTTCATGTTTTCAAATGTGCTCTGCAAATATTGTGTTAGAATAGGGGTCAACATGTTAATTAAACTGTTAATTATTCACTACAAATTACTTAAAAGGTCCCTGAAATGGTTTGGACAAATTTGTTAGATGCTTAGGGTACAGCTACAGTAAAACATTAGCGCCACAATTTAAGTTGAGCATCTCATATTAAGAGAACTGCAGATGATTACAAGTTACCTTCCTCCCTAGACATGCTTTTTGTGCTCATTTGTCGAGTGATTGGGGCTAAGCTCCACCTTCACTGGCTCTGCATCATGATGTGACATGTCGTCTACTTCTGGTTGTCCTGGAGCCAGTGCGCGAAGCCTCTCCAATCTGTTCGCTAGCCATCAGCCATCAATCTCCCGCATGAGGATATTCTGGTAGCCACAGGCGAGTAGCTGTTTTGCAGATGGGCAGAGGTGTAAACTAAAGCCCCTCCATTCTAATACAAATTTGATGAAGGGGCTTAGTGTAAACGTGAGCAGTCTGAGCTGCCTGCACGGTGTAAAACACCAAGTGTAAAACTTTTTAAACATATAGAAAGAGAGTGTGCACGATTTTGCTCGTGGCTTAGAATTCACATCAGCAGCAAAGTAGAATACACTTGGTTACTGCTATATTAGCTCCGTGTTTGTCTGATTGAGCTCTGTACCACCAGATAGCTGCACCTTGTAGGCTGTTCACGTTTGTGTCTCCGCTCATCCGCTAAAACGCCCATATCCAGTCTGCTTGTGCTTGCGTTTACCTGAATACGCTAAAACGCTCTATTGGGGTAGTAATCCTCTGGTGTGAAGGCCGCAAACATATAGATGCTGGCGCCGATCGGATACTGGAAGCCTGATACACTGCAGCCACACTGTTTGCGTGTGGCCGATTGCTAGATTGGCAGCCCACAGCGTAACAAGAGCCATCCATGGTTCTTGTAAAAAGAAAGCTCAAGACTGGCACTGACTGTGCACTTCGCGTCAACACAGAGAATCTTGTACACAAGCAGACTGCACTTGCTGTGTGCCGGAAGTGCTCGAGTGCAGTGATAAATTGCCGTGTAGTCTCTTTCTGTTACTCTTTTTTTTATAGAAACAAATTAACCAACATTCCACTATTATGGACCACATTTGTTCACCATGAAGTTTGAAAATTTATCAACGATGCAAACTGGTTTGCCACTCAGACAGCTTGCCCAACTGATGTCAATTGGGATAAATATAACATCAATTGGGAGCGGTCGGCTGGAAACACAGAGGAGTGGTGCTGCAGCAGTTGATAGCAATGCACATTTCTTACCCTTATAGTAAATTACATGCTTTACACGGAGCGCTTAAATGCATCACTTAATGATCAGAAGGACCTATCCTGATCACTCAATACGTTTGTACAATATTGTCAGAATCATTTCAAGGTCCCTTAAATAAAAACATTAAAATGCTGGAGGCTTTGTCAGGATGTTGCTAACAACATGGAGTTGCGTAACATATTTGCTGTGCTTTAAAAATAACTTTAGGGCATCATAGTAAAAGCAAACCAAGTCATCCAGCCTTTCCTTAACTATTTGGTTCTTGCAGACGTTTAGTGCAGTATCTTTTCCTAGTGTAAATGCAGATCTGCTCATTTCCTCATTCCATGTGTGCTTCTTTCATTTGCTTCTTTTTCCTTCCTTTTTCTAAATGCTTCTTAACTTTGCCAGTTCGTTCATTTTTCACAGGAATCAACAGGCGTATATATTTAGGAGGTAGATGACACAATTCTAACACAATACCTCCTTTTCTTTTTGACAGCTGCTTGGACTGGATGGATCTCTTGTGTTTTTGGTATGAATTTTTACCTATTTTATCTATATGTTCTAGGGTGTGTTGTCATAGGAACATTTGCTCTTGTGATCTGATGGTTCTCAGCTTTATAGGTAAAAAGATTATTATATAAGCAAATTGACTAGTCTATGTTTCCATGTCTGTTTCAGATAATACATACGACATAAAAGTAGCTGCCACAGTTCTTTGTCAGTTTTATAAGCTAGAATCTGTTTCGTTTTATAGTGCCTAGAGAAGGAGGGATCATAGCATGAAAATCTAGTTGATGTGACATTGGCATTATGGCTGTTGAATAAGGCTGTAAAAGGCTTTGCCATAGATGGTGATGACAGCTTTTAATTGCAGCTACCAGAAGTAATTCCGCAATGACTTAATGTGATGACAGAAAATTCCTAAACATAGCGTTTTTTCATGAAATCAGAATTTAGTAAAAGTTGCTAAGTTTCCAGGGAGCAAAGAGGCAGCTACTACCACATTGCTCTTTTGTTTGATGTTGTCTGCTACATGCCGAGCATTTTGAAGTCTGGTGGGCTATGGCGAGGCTAAACTTGGTGCAGGATGAACTTTATGCGACCCACTCCATCCACTCTGCCACCCGCTATCGTGGCTTAGTGGCTGTGGCTTTGCGGTGCTAAGCACGAAGTTGTGGGATCAAATCCCAACAGTGGTGGCCATATTTCGATAAGGGCGAAATACAAAAATGCCCATTTGCCATGCATTAGATGAACATTAAAGGACCCCAGGTGGTGAAGATTAATCTGGAGTCCCTCACTACTGTGTGCCTTATAATCAGATTGTAGTTTTTGGATGGGCATCATCATGCTGCTGCAGCCAGACAGTGTGCAAACTCGTTCCATGGCATCTTCGTTTGTGCACCCGTCGTGCAAATGCAGAGCTAATCTAGATAGTGGCATATTTTCAGTGTCCACCAAGCCTGCATGACTGGTTTCTTGAGGCTATGAAAAGAGGCCAATACACATACATGCGCAGCGTTCAAAGTGGGAGGTTATGGAATAAATGCAAACGGGTGGTAAACCATCAATGGCAAGAAACGGGAGATGCATTTCAATGTTACATGGCAGCTACGTCACGACCAAGAAGGATGTTGTAAAATGGTGGTCAGATTGGCTTGTAAATCACTTGTGGAAGGTTTTTGTTAGTTTTGAGTTCTCACTTGTTGCTTATCTTCGTGAGCGCTATTTCAGTAGATGTTTCTGCATGCTTATAGCATTTATAGTGTCTGTTTCTGTGAAGTACATGTTACAATGATGTTTTGGCATAAAAGTGGGTCTGCATGCTTGTGGAAAACAAATATTTTTGCAAACACACACACACACACACACACACACGCACGCACGCACGCACGCACGCGAGAGGGGGGACCCAAATATAACTGGAATTTTCTGGTAGAAAGCATGAACATGATTTTTTTATTGAATACAATTTTTCTAAATACAACATTAATAACCCTCAAAATACTCTTCATTAGTACTAAGGCACTTGTCTAAACGTTCATTCCATTGTTGGAAGCACCTTGCAAATTCGACCTCTTTTATACCTGATGTCACGCAGTGTTACGCTACCAGCGTGACATTGCGTTTGATTTCGTTGACATCTGCAAAACACTTGCCTTTCAAGTGCATTTTCATCCTACCAAAAAGGAAGAAGTCCGCGGGAGCCAAATCTGGCAAATAGGGCACTTGAGTCAAGGTAGCCGTCTGCGTGGGGGCCAAAAACAGGCAAACAATGAGAGCATTGTCACGATGCAGGAAACACTCTCTGGAATTGCACAAGGCCAGACGTTTTTGCGCCACACTTGTGCGCAGCTGTTTCAACACTTCCAAATAGAATTGTTGGGTGACAAAGGTCTGGCTTTGAGGGACAAATTAAGAGTGTAGGGTCCTTTTGATGTGAAAAAAAGAGAAGAAAGAAAAAAGAAAAACAGGTCAGCATCGTCTTCAGATGCAATTTAACCTTACGGGCTTTTCTGGATGAGGCAAGTCAGGTGACTTCAATTGACTTGTCTGTTTACTTTCGGGAATGTACCCATAGTGCCATGACTTGTGGCCTGTGATTATTTTGTTGAAAAGCTCTGGATCGTCTGTGACCGTGTCCTTCATTGCACGACAGCCTTCCATGCGACGATCCCTTTACTCTTCGGTGAGAAGTCTGGGCACAAAATTAGCAGCCACTCGTTGCATTGACAAATCGTCGTGCAAAATGCGCTGAATGGATGGGGCTCCAGGATAACTTGGATAAGTTGGAGTTGGTCGTTTGGTCTGCCCTGGGGAGATCTTCCCCGGGGAGATCAGAAATTTTGGCCATGTTGTTCTCGGCTCGCGCACTTGAAGCACGACCGTAATGGGCCTGATCTTCAATGGTCATCTCCCACCTTTTAAATTGAGCAAGCCATTCGTACACTTGCGTTTTACTGAGAGCATGTTCTATGTGAGCTGTTTGCATCACAACAGTTTCGGTTGCGTTCTTGCTGACTAAAAAAGAAAACTTCACAGTAGCACGTTGTTCGTGAGAATCTGCCATTTCTGGGTGTCACGAGTGCACTACAGATACGCACACAGAACTTTCATAGAAACCACATGTGTCGTCGTAGGTTGACGCCACTTGGCATACTGACTCAGGAAAGGTCCTCCCACAGTGCCCTAGCAGCGCTACCTCGTACTACAACTACATGATGTGCAGGAGTGTGATTCCAGTTACTTTTGGGTCCCCCTTCGTATACTATATATATATAATATACAGTAGAATCTCATTCATACATTTTGGAAAAAAAGAAAATGCGAGAAAGAACATACTAACCAAGAAAACGAACGATCCGAAATAATAAAAAAAAATTACCATACTCAACTATTGTTGACATCTTACGTAATGTGAAGCGTCATGCGGATCGTTGCGGCACGAGACGCCGATGCACATCGAGCTGGTAGAGCTCCGGTGGCCCCAGACGCGTTTTGTTTTTTCCTGTTGCATGGTGTTTTAGAGGGCGAGCTGGTGGGCGATGCAGGATGCCGCCAAAGCGAAATGTGATGCTGACATCGCGCCGCCTGCAGCAGGGAACAAGACACGTTTGGTTTATCGCCTGCTAAAGGCGTGCAGTACGCTACCAATGGCACTATGCACCACACGCTGTAAAACAGATAGGGGAAGATGCTTGTTACAGTAGGTTTGGTGACAATATCTGAATGCGGCGTGTGACGACCCGGGCGGAGATTTGCTGTTACCGGAATAAGAAACTGTGCACGCCGTTGTCTTCATGTGAGACGGGTGGCTATATACCCTTCTCGATTGCACGCACCTCACGTCTTCTCTTGTTCACACGGGATCTAGCAGCTGGAAAATGTATATGATCACAGTCTGTAGCAGGGAATGGCAGCGAATTTCGGTTATAGTCTATTAAAAGCGAGCACTACGCTTTTACGGCACCACGCACTTTAAAACAGATATGCGAAGACGCTTGTCGCAATAGGATTGACGGTGATAGCTGTGAATGCCACGTGCGACAACCCTGGAGAATATTTGCTAGTACCAAAATGAGAAACAGTGCGTGCCTGCATAATGTGATGAAGCTGCCACGGCGGGCGCTTATATATTGTTCTCGATCGCGCGCACCTACTGCATTTTCATGTTTACATGGGATTTAGCTACCGGAAAACGTATCATACGATTGCAGTTTGGCGATGTACTGAACGTTGGTGCTGAAAAATGTATTTTCCGAGATAGTATGAAACGGTAAAAATGAGCGTAACTTTATTGGGTAATTTTTTTGTTTTCACGATTGCGAATGTTGGTGCCGGGAAAACGTACGTAAAGTGAATGTATGAACGAGGTTCTACTGTATGTGTATATATATATAACATAGCTATTTTGTTGTTTGCAATTTGCGTGTTTGTGATACTGTTATTAGGAACACACAGCATACATTTAAGACATTCTAATATGATTTGCCATTCTTCTGGTGGCTGCTCATTATGACCTTTACGCACACTCCTGCACTTTGGGTTTTAATGCAAACAGATTTTGCTTTGGGCTTCTCCGTGTGCACTGCTCTTGTTGCCATTCCTTTGGTTTGAATGGCATATGGGCTGTTTCAATTGTTCTTAATGATCCCGAAGGATCTTGTACTGATGTGATGTTGTGACTTAGCTCTGTAGAAGACTGCTCACAACTATGCACGAGCCATGGGTCTTTCTCAGAATACACTGAATAGCAGATATTAGATTTGTGAATTTACCTATTTAAACATTCATTATTCAAAACATCTTTAGAATTCAAAAGTAATTATGACTTTTTTTTATGTACACCAATACCACAACTAATTACACCTTAAGAGCTAGGAACTTTATTAAGGTAAAAACCAGAACCTACTACGGCACTCGGCTATTACAGTGGCAGATTCCTAATTAACTTAATGATGAGCATGCCTTTATTTGATATTATGCAACATCCTTCAACTCTTTCAAAATTCAGAAAGGAACCGAAACTGTATTTTCTTGACAGTTTTCTTTTCTAATTGCTTTTACTGCTGGTTGTCTGATATGCAATTTTATGTACTGCAAGACCTTTTCGTTTTCATTTTGCTAGCTCTTTCCATATCTACTGTACCTTTCGTTTATTGTTCTTTTATTTCTTTTTTCGCAATATTTATACTTATTGTGCTGTATTAACTTATTGTATGTATAATGCTGTCGTTTTATATATATATATATATATATATATATATAATTTTTTTTTCTTTTGCACTGTTGTCTGCTGTGCTCATGGTGCCAGGAGCCTAGTCAGGTGTGCATAGTCTCACCTTTTGCTCCGGTGCCATGACAGTCATGTATTGTGATAACTCGAAATTAAAACTTCAAACTTAGTTTCACATTTGTATGCAGTAGAACCTTGCTGATACGATCCCGTTTTGTATGATTTCCTGGCACCAATGTTAGCGATTTAGTACACAAGAAATGACCCAATACATTTGTCTTTCTTTTTGCTGGTTGATCTGTTCCATGAAAGCACTATTTTACAGCACCAATGCTCAGTATATCGCCAAACTGCGATAGCATGAAATGTTTACAGGCTGCTAGATCCCATGTAAACAAGAAAAAGCATGAGGCGTGCATGGTCGAGAACAGCTGCCCATCGCAGTCGCTTTCCTATAGCACTCACCCTCTCGTGTCACGTGAAAGTGCCAGCACACATGTACTGTTTCCTTTTCTGGTACCAGCAATTTTTCTCGCCGGTCATCGTGCAATGCATTCGCAGCTATAGCCGCCGACCCTATTGTGTTAACCATCTTCACCTATCTTGTCACATCACATGTGGCATAGTGCGGTTGAAAGTGTACTGCATGCTTTTAAAAGATGATAACCCAAACGTGCTGCCCTTCCCTGCTGCAGGCGGCTCGAAGTAAGGATCTTGTTTTGCTATGACGACATCGTACTCTGGCGAAGACAACCAGCTCGATTTCATTTCAGAAGCACTATGCAATATAAAAACGGCAATGTGTGTGTCGGGCGTAACAGATCAAACAGCACGCGTATTGGGCCGCTCGGGCCTCACCAGCTTGTTTCGCAAGCCAAGTGCACCAAGACTTCCGTCTGAAGAAGCTGTTGACTCTGGGCAGAATTCGAAGAGTGCAGACATGAGCTTGCTGAAGCCGTAAAAACGAGTATGTGTGTCTCGGGCCACTTGGGCCTCACCAGCTCAGCACAGGTCAGCATCTCGTGGTACAGCGATTTGCACAATGCTTTGCATTACACAGATGTCAAATACAATTGAGTCTGCTAAATTTTTTAACGACTTCAGATCGTACGTTTTGCTGGTTAGTATGTTTTCTCTTGTGTTCTTTTCAAGAACTTATGAATGAGGTTTTTACCGTATTCACACATTTGCACACCCCTACGAAAAGAACTGTAAGCTCCCATAATAGTATGGCCCCAATTTTTTTGTGAATTGTAGATTTTAGACGAATTTGTGGTAACTGAACTTCGCAATATCAGGCTTGTGCCGTAAAGCTCACTTGGGCCCCAAAAGCTCCTTTTGTGGCAAAGATGTCATGTGACAGTAGACCTTCTGGCTTCCTGGGGCATTCGCCACTCTCAAAACCTCTTAAGCACAATCTACACGATCGTCCATTACATAGAGAATGGGATCAACCTCTATGCAGAATGGCATTGGAAATGCAAAAACTGTGGGCCCACTGATCCCGAGGCCCTGTGCTTGTTCAGTGTTTCCACGGCTCACTAAGCAGACATTGTTCTCTAGAAAAATGAGAGACAACAATCTTTCGTGTTTTTTTTTATGTGTGTGACCGTACTTGTATGAAGTTGTAACTGACTACATTAGGTTGGGTGCAAAGAGTCATTCCTGTCAGAAATGTGTTACTTTAGCTGTAATTTTTAATAATTTTTGTCTTTTGCAGGAACACGTATTTTGGGTTGTTTCCCTCAACACTCTCTTCATTCTTGTCTTCGGTAAGTTCCAACTCTCAGGATATTGAAATTAATGCCATGCAGATAAAACTGTGTGGTTTTCCTGTCATTGTGAATTTCTCACAAACGTTTTTTTCACCATCTTGCAATTCCATGGGCCTTTCCATGCAGGCTATGTAATCATGGCTGTATTTGTTCTTAGTGGTCAAATGTTTTGATGAATCATGGGCCTATTTATTCTATCAGGACAGTCTTGCAATGTCAGTAAAGAATCCCTGAAAATGTTTTGTCGCTCCTGAAGCTCTCATGCAAAAATTTTATCACAGCATTCTGTTTTATAAGAGTTATATGTTACCGTATTTATTCGCATAATGATCGCACCTGCGTAATGATTGCACCCCTGAATTTTGTCGTCAAAATTTGATGTTTTTCTTTCCTGTGTAATGATCGCACCCTGAACTTGTCGCAGCGATATGTCGTATGCCCAGTCTAGCTAATAATAATCACGCTAACCATCTGTCGAATGCTACGTGAACGACTCTTCAAAACAAACCAAGTAGTCTGCACGCACCAAACATTCTTAAGCAGATGCCCCATTTCATTCCTTTCATCACTTTCCACACTTCCATGACAAAAAAAAAAAAAAAAAAAAAAGCTACAACCAAATTTGTCTTTATTATGTGTAGGCTTTATAATGGATGTGGTCAACAACAACAACGAAGGCGCCTTTCGATTCTTCTCGTCTGCACTCGTGGGCACGCAACAAATCGCGAGCGGCAACGATAGTGGCCATGTTTACACTGATACGTTAGAAGTGTACCCTATTCATAAGCCGACGCTTGTAACACAGCTAAGATATCCGCCCATTCATAGTGGAAATGTGCCGTATTAGGATAGCAGTGAAGACAAATGCAGCAGTTTCTGCAGCATACCCGCCATGCGTTTCTATGTCACTGGCAGCTAAGCGCGCCCATCTGTTTCTGTCCCCTCAAAGTGAACATGGCTACGTTATTGTCGCAACCTTGCCGATATTAACGATATTATTTATTACTGATACGGAAGAAACTGCTTCAATGCACGTAATGTACTCACGAGAAAAAAAAAAAATCTCGTTCGCCGCATTCGGCTTGCTCCACCAGCTGCCATTTTTGTTTTGGTGTCCCGCATTACATACAGTGGCAGCCGCCTATTTGTTGTCACCTGTTGTCATCCCGCAGCAAATGTGGGATGAAAAAAATTTAGTTTTCTCTTTTCGCGGGAAATTTAACCAGCGTAATGATCGCACCCCTGAATTTGCATCAATTTTTTTGACAAAAAAGTGCGATCATTATGTGAGTAAATAAGGTATTAATGCAAAAGCATTATATGCCCCATTATGCGAAAGTACATTGAGGTCGGCGTGATCGAAAGATGGTACCTAAAATGGCCGCCGACGAGAAGAGTAAAAACACGTAAAAAAAATGCTCGGATTGCTGTAACATTTCTCAGAGAGGTTCCTGTAAACATGTAAATTAATGGCTTTGAAAAGAAAATTTGGTACATTTCGGTCTGGGTGGAAATCGAACTTGGATCTCTAGGGTGTGTGACAAGCACGCTTCCCCGACGCCATGGCGGCTCCACGATTCTGGTTGACTAAAGGTGTGCCTAGTGCTTGTGTTTATGACCACGTTCATGGATGCAGTGAGCACATTTATGACGTTCCGAGGTCTACAAAAGTTATAATGCTTCCGCATTCCCACATGTAAGCAGTCTTAAATGTCTCTTCCGAATATTTCAAAATGTGGGTGTGTACTTTTTTTCTTGCTATTCCTTTAGCACATTCATTTGTTTTAGCATGAAAAATCTTAAATCTTAACATGTTCTTCTCGATCAGTCATCAGTTACAGTCAACGTCAGATTTTTCGGACACCCTAGGGACCTAGAAATGTCCGAAAAATCGAGCAATCCGAAAAAACGAATGCATGCCTTTAACTGCCCTTATCATAAGAAGCCAACAAACAAATACACCAAGGACAACATAGGAGAAATAACTTGTACTTACTAGTTGAAATAAAGAAATGACAAATTAATGGAAAATAAAGTGGATGAAGAAACAACTGGGTGCTGGTGGGATATGAACCCATGTCTTTGCATTACGCATGCATTGCTCTTACCACTCGAGCTACCGTGGCACCATTTTCTCATCTACTTTCTGGGGTATTTATGTTGTTACTACAACTAACCCTGGGAGTGTTAGCCAGCACCACCACTCACAAACCTTGGCGGTAGGTGTGGAACATCCTTTCTGCTGCAGGCGTCACGAGTATGTGATCTATTGGGATGACCGCAACGAAACCCACACATGCCACCTGAAGGCCTCAGTGTTACCGGATTTGAGACTTTTGTAATGTAATGAATGAGAAGAAAGGGAACTGAGGGGCCCGATTTTTATTAATCATATTGTTATGTGTAGCTGGAGCCCAATACTATATACAATTTATTTACAGGGAAGCTAACGGAAGGCCAAAATGGCGACACTATATCAAGCGGGCCCACGTCGTCTTCCTCCTCGGTGCAGCCTCACTGTGGCGGCTGTTCCGTAGCATCACCCCCGGAGGTAGAGGCACCGTGCCGGTGCTTAATCTACACATCCGCGGTGAAAGGTGTCTGGTATGGCTTTAGTCTCGCCACGTGAACGATGTCACTTGCAGCCGACGATGACGCTGACAGGTCGGCGGGGATGACTTCATACGTGACATCGGTCATTTGTTGCACCACACGGTATGGGCCGGTGTGGCGCGACAGCAGCTTTTCGGAAAGGCCCACACATCGAATGGGTGACCAGAGAAGCACCAGAGAACCCAGAGTAACGTGCACGTCGCGATGGTGGCAATCATAGAGGCGTCTCTGATGCTCCTGTGAGGCCTCGAGATGGGTGCGGGCGAGCTGGCGCGCGTGGTCGGCGTGTGCGTTCGCGTCGCGGGCGTATTCAGTGGTTGAACGTGTGGCCGAGGGCAACAAAGTGTCCAAGGGCAGTGCGGGTTCTCGGCCATATAGTAGATAGAATGGTGAATAGCTGGCGGTGTCGTGACGCGATGAATTGTACACAAACGTCACATACGGTAAGTGAAGATCCCAGTCGTGGTGGTCGGTCGCAACGTACTTTGAAAGCATGTCGGTGATGATCCGGTTGAGGCGCTCCGTGAGGCGGTTGGTCTGTGGGTGGTAGGACGTGCTGAACTTGTGCTTTGTCGAGCAGGAGTGGAGGATGTCCTCGACGACTGCAGACAGAAAGCTGCGGCCACGATCAGTGAGTAATTGGCGCGGAGCACCATGCACTAAAATGATGTCATAGAGAAGAAAGTCAGTAACGTCAGTAGCACAACTTGTCGGAAGGGCTCTGGTGATTGCGTACCGCGTAGCATAATCAATAGCGACGGCGACCCACTTAATTCCGGAGCCCGAGAGAGGAAACGGTCCAAGAAGGTCTAGACCAACACGGAAAAAATGTTCCAGTGGGATGTTGATCAGCTGGAGACATCCAGCTGGAGGTGTGGAGGGCTTCTTCCGGCGCTGACAGGACTCACAAGCGGCAACGTAGCGCCACACGGAGCGGGCGAGACCCGGCCAAAAGAATTGACGGAGTACACGGTCGTATGTGCGCAAGACGCCCAAGTGTCCAGCCAAGGGAGCGTCGTGAAGTTGTTGGAGGACAGTCAAACGCAGGTGTGATGGAATTACGAGCAGAAGGTCAAGGCCGTGTGGATCGAGATTGCGGCGGTATAATGTCCCCTCCTTAAGGAGAAACATCCGGAGAGAGGCGTCACCAGACGTTGACTCCAGATGGTCGATGAGGGCTAGTAATGAAGGATCGCGGCGTTGTTCATTGCCAATTTCAAGCAACTGGGACACAGAGAAAACACAAGCAATGGCATCCGCATCAGCCGCTTCGTCGACGGGGTAGCAGGACAAACAATCGGCATCCTGGTGCAAGCGTCCCGTCTTATATACCACGGAGAAGGTATATTCTTGCAGGCGTAACGCCCAGCGAGCGAGTCGTCCCGTGGGGTCCTTGAGTGAGGATAGCCAGCAGAGCGCATGGTGATCAGTGATGACACAGAAGGGGCGTCCGTACAAGCATAGACGAAACTTCGCAACAGCCCACACAAGAGCGAGGCACTCGCGCTCTGTGATTGAATAATTGCGTTCAGCGGGTGATAGAAGTCGGCTGGCATAGGCTATAACGCGGTCATGTCCACGCTGGCATTGTGCTAACACTGCTCCTATGCCGTGACCACAGGCATCAGTTCGAACTTCCGTTGAGGCAGACGGGTCAAAGTGGGCCACAATTGGAGGTGTGGTAAGGAGAGTAGTGAGCTGTGAAAAAGATGCGGCATGGTCAGGTCCCCAAGAAAATGGGGCGTCTTTCTTGAAGAGGTGGTAAGGGGACGTGCGATAGTCGCAAAATCCTTCACAAAGCGTCGGAAATAAGAGCCCAGCCCTACGAAACTACGAACGTCCTTGGTAGACTTCGGAACAGGAAAGTTCGTAACGGCGCGAATTTTGTCCAGATCAGGTCGCACGCCTCTGGCGTCCACGAGGTGTCCAAGGACGGTGATTTGGCGGCGAGCGAAGTGACATTTTGACGAGTTCCACTGGAGACCGGCTCGGCGAAACACGTCAAGAATCGCTGAAAGACGGTCTAGATGCGTGTCAAATGTGGGCGAATAAACGATGACGTCGTCCTGATAGCACAAACAGGTGGACCACTTGAACCCCTGAAGCAAAGAGTCCCTCATTCGTTCGAAGGTGGCGGGCGCGTTACAGAGACCGAAAGGCATCACCTTAAACTGATAAAGGCCGTCTGGGGTAATAAATGCAGTCTTCTCTCGGTCCATGTCGTCGACGGATATCTGCCAGTAGCCGGACCGTAAGTCGATAGAGGAAAAATAGGTGGCACCATACAAGCGGTCTAGAGCGTCATCAATACGTGGCAAAGGGTACACGTCCTTTTTTTGTGATTTTGTTCAGGTGGCGATAATCTACACAAAAACGCCACGTTCCATCCTTCTTTTTGACAAGTACGACGGGAGAAGCCCAGGGACTACAGGAAGGCTCGATAATGTCCGTTGCAAGCATCTTTTTCACTTCCTGTTGGATAACAGCTCGTTCGTACGCAGAAACACGATATGGACGTCGGTGAATGGGGTTCGCATCGCCAGTGTTTATGCGATGGGTCACGACGGACGTTTGACCTAAGGGTCGATTGTCAAAGTAAAAAATATCGCGATAGCCGTCAAGAACACGGCAAAGGACTTCAGCTTGAACAGGTGTAAGGTCAGAAGAAACCATCTTCTCAATGTCGACGTCAGTACCGTGCGATGACGTCACGGTATGGGCTGAGCTGTGACGATCTTCTACTGTGAATGGCTCGATCTAATTATCCTGCAAAGCGCTAATTATAGCCAATGAAACCCCCTGAGGCAGAACTTGCGCGGTTAGCGCGAAATTGACAAGGGGAAGGCAGGTGCGGTTGCCAGTAATTGTCAGCACAGTGTGCGGCACGGTAACACCATGTGTAAATATAACTGCTGGAATTGGTGCGACAACGTAATTACCGTCAGGTACAGCTGGCGAGGACAACAAGTCGATGTGTGTCACAGGTTGAGGCGGTAGGCGAAAAAAATCCATGCAGCTCAAACGGCTTGGAGGCGGGTCCACAGGGTCGGCAAGAAGAGGCAAGTCAAGGCGAAGTGAGCCGGCCGAACAGTTAATGAGGGCCGAATGATTGGCAAGGAAATCCAGACTGAGAATGAGTTCGTGAGGGCAATGCTCGATGACGGTGAAGAGAATGACGGTTTGTCTCTCAGCAATGGTGAGTCGAGCAGAGCACATGCCAACAGTAGCGACAGTTGCTCCGTCGGCGACTTGTACAAATCGGTCCGGGGCGGGCGTCAGAACTTTCTTGAGCCGACGGCGAAGAGCAGCACTCATAATGGACACATGCGCCCCAGTGTCAATCAACGCGCACACAGGAACATTGTCGACGAGAACGTCCAAAAGATTCTTGTTCGTGTGTAAGGTGAAGCGAGGATTTCATGCCAATGTCGTCTTTGCAGCTTCACCTCCAGAAGCTGCACTGTCTAGTTTTCCGGTCGGAGGTCCGGCGAGTAGGTCAGAGAAGGAGCACAGTGTGATGGGGGTGAACGAGGTTGACGACGGGAGGGGGAAGGCGAGCGGGAGTAGCGGGGTCGTGTCAAAGGTGTCGCAGGGTCAGATGATGGAGAGGGCATGGAAGGGGCGAAGGAAAAGGACGCGCTAGAGGAGCGAGGGTGGTAATCAGGAGAATAGCGCATCGGAGAAGTCTAGCGGCTGCGGCAGTGGCGAGCGACATGTCCAATGTGTCAGCAATTAAAGCAGATCGGCTTGTTGCCCACGGTTCGCCATTCGGAGGGGTTGCGCTGTCCGTAAGAGGAGTAAGAAGAGCGCGGTGGGGACGTGCGTAGAGAAGGAGGTTCCTAGCATATGGAACGAATGGATTGCAGGCCGACGTTGGACAACTCTTGACGGACGACGGCCTGGATCAAGGAGATTGTCACCGGAGAATGATCAGGTGACTGGAATGAAGGGGCTGCCGGTTCTGCTGCTTCGACCTCACGACGAATGATGCGGGTCAAGTTGTCACATTGCGACGGCTGGTGGAAGAGGTCTTCACGGGATGACGTAGCAGCTGTGTTGGGATGTCGTGTGATGTGCTGGGATACCCGGCGGCTTTTAGCATGCTCAAGACGGTGGCACTCCTTGAGGATCGCATCGATGCTGGTGACGTTCGTAAACACCACTACATTGAAACCTTCGTCAGCAATGCCTTTGAGGACGTGATTAACCTTATCGTCCTCAGACATGGTAGGGTCAGCCTTGGCACAAAGGGCCAAGACGTCGAGAATGTACGACATGTAGGACTCGGTCGACGTCTGTACACATGTGGCAAGGGCTTTCTTGGCATTGACTTGGCGACCGAATGGATTGCCAAAAAGGTTGTGAAGCTTCTCTTTGAAGAGATCCCAGCTCGAGATCTCCTCTTCGTGAGTCTGGAACCATGCAAGTGGAGCTCCGTCGAGGTAGAAAAGAACGTTTGCAAGCATAATAGTCGGATCCCACCTGTGACTGGTGCTGACACGTTCGTATAAGTGGAGCCAGTCGTCAACATCAGGACTGCCGACTCCGTTGAAAACACCAGGATCCCGAGGGGGTGAAACGGCGACGTAGGTCGGGGCTGCAGGCGGAGACGGTTGCGTAGATGAAGTGCCGCCAGCAGGAGCCGAAGTTGCACTGTCGCCGTTGCGAGCGCCGTGAAGCTCCATGACGGGTACGGGGAACGTCCGCCTCCACCAAATTTATGTTACATGTAGCTGGAGCCCAATACTACATACAATTTATTTACAGGGAAGCTAACGGAAGGCCAAAATGGCGATGCTATATCAAGCGGGCCCACGTCGTCTTCTTCCTCCTCAGTGCAGCCTCACTGTGGTGGCTGTTCCATAGCAATATTATAAAGGACGTTTAATACATGACGGCCTGATGATGGGTAGAGCACTTCACCGAGCAAAGTCTCTAAGCTTCAGCATATGCAGCCCGCGATACTGTCTGCGGTCCTACTGCCTACATCCAGGCATTCTTCTTCATTACAATGGCCCCATCAGAAAAAGGAGCCATTCTGGTGGCTTAGTCTGAAGATGAGGCTGCAGAATCATGATAGGGCTTGATCCGCTGGACGTGGACGACTTCGTAGTTATGACGACGCATGTCAGATGGCAGTGTGAGCGGCTCTGTGAGGTAGTTGGCGTAAGAAGTTAGCTGCAGAATGCGGTCAAGCCCATTGTATTTAGGCAGAAGTTTTGAAGTGAGTCCTGCTGTGTGGGTTGGTACAGACAGCCAAACGAGAGTTCGCGGTAAAAAAGTTGGAGTCTAGTTGCGAGCATCGTGTTTTGATTTTTGGCAATTCTGATTGTCCGAAGTGATGTGGCAGGCCAACTGACGACATTCTTCAGCTTGTCTTGCGGTGTCCAAGATTGGCAGTCATTCTGATGGGTCTGGGTGGTTGGGTAGAATGGCATCGATTGTATGAGAAGGATGACGGCCATAAAGAAGATAGAAGGGGGAGAAACCGGTAGTGGCTTGCGTTGCGGTATTGTAAGCATAGGTGACGAATGGAAGAACTAGGCCCCAATCAGAATGGTTGGATCCGATGTACATTGTGAGCTTGTCACTAAGGGTGTGATTAAAGCGTTCTGTGGCACCATTGGTTTGCGGGTGGTGGTGCATGTGTGATGAACAATAGCGCATTCAGCAAGCAATTTTTCAATGACTTTAGACAGGAAGGCGCAGCCTCGGTCGCTGAGGAGTTCACGAGGGCCTCCATGATGAACCACAAAACGGCACAGTATAGAAGTGGCGGTTTCCTGCACTGTCGCAGGTGGAAGGGCAGCAGTCTCTGCACAGCATGTTAAGTGGTCAATGGCAACTATAATCCACCAGTCGCCAGACATAGTCGAGGGAAGTGGATCATATCGATGGACACTTACACAATCAGATGGTTGAGATGGGCATGGCAGAGTTTGGAGTTCACCGACTGGGAGGTGCAGCAGAGATTTGCATTGCTGGCATTCATGGCAAGAGCGGACAAAGTCTGAAAGGTGTACATCCCCTGCCAGCAGTAGTGGTGCCGAAGTCGCTCACATGTCTTGAAAATGGCAGTGTGGCCACACTGGGGGTCCGAGTGGAAAGAGGCACAGATCTCTGATCTCAAGGCTCTTGGGATGACGAGCAACCATGTAGAGTAAAACCTCATTAAACCGTACCCGCTTAAACAGTAGTTTCGTTTTAAAAGTAGTAAAGTTAAATCCCAGACTCAGCGGCCATTGAGCATAATGTGTTTTGTATCCGCATAAAGCGTACCAGCTTATTGCGTACGCATTGGTTAAAACGTAGCGTTCCTACCTTTTGTCGCGCAAACACGGCGATGCGCCGTCTCCATCGGGCGGCCCGGCGGAACAACAAGCCTCAGAGGTCGGAACAACGGCCTCCAAGCGCCCTGCGTGTTTGCGCGTGAAGCCACATCAACATCATTTCGACGCCGTGCCAGAGATTTTTCTTACAATGTGGTGTGATAGATGCTCAAAAAATGAGCAAAAGTGAAAGGTGCATGACATATGCAAGAGTACTAAAGACAAAAGTTCACAGATGGTGAAATAACAAAAGAAAGCGCTAGAAAATGCGAAGGCCGTTTCATGTACCCACATAAAAAAACGAGATATTTATATAGCGTCCTCAAGACCGAAATGTAGACGAGCGCCTGATATATGCACTAAGATATTGCACAAAATTGGACGACGTGTATGACATAGTCATGACAACTATAAAAAGAGAAAACTCACTGGTAATGGCAAAAACAGTGACATGCAAGATACCTGAAAAATAGAATAAAATGCTAACATTGTTTGATTGAGAGCCATACCAAAAGAAAGCTTACTTATAAATCTGCACGAAAGTATATGAAAAGCGTGACATGTTCATTACTGCTGAACAAATTGAAAAAACATGGCAGAAACAAATAACATTGTACTAAAAACTGAAACACACATTATCACATTATTTTGCACTTGGCCACAACTTGAGTAACGGTGGCAAGGGGAACAGAAGGTAGTCGGCTTCTGCAGCAGCACATAGAAAACATTCGCAGAAAGGCTTCTTCCTCAATCAACGACCAAGTAAAACAAGCCAACACGACTTTTCTTTCGACCCGAAAGCAATGCTTAGCAATAAAATTACGTCACTTAAGGCACTAAGTCGTACCTCTTGGGCTCTCCTTTGTATAATAAACATGAACTACAAAAATCTGCATGTAGGACACTCGCAATGCTCATGCTTTCCAGAAGAAAAAAAAAGCATATCATGCCTACACATGAAGGTTGTTCGCGCGGTTTTCCCATTGGGGGTTACTGAGATAGTACACAAACACTAACAGTAATTTTTCAGCTGTTAGTACGTTTGTAGAACGTGACACACAGGAAAAGCACTGAGGGCGGTATGGAAAGCTGGGCAAGTTACTGAAGTTGCAGAATGAGACTTGGCACAGAAAAACACAAGTCACAGACCAGGTGACAATGAGGAGGAACATCTGTTTGTCGGCTTTCTCTACCGGGAAGAGGCAAGTGTAGCATAATCAAGGCGCAACGACGTTTGGAGCCTCATGGAACAGGGCTATGTTCGTGTACATGCGTCTTCTGATGTCCTTCGGTCTGAGCGCTTACCTGTTGTCTTTAGGCACCCGGAACAACCTTGCAGGACTTGTTTTTGAGGTATTTGTGCACCACTGCACGATGCACGAGCGGTACGAGTCGTGAAGCGGGTGAAACATCGCGGAGCACAAGCACACAGCTACCGAGGACCACAGAACTGACGAAACTAGCCACGCCGGTCAACGCACAGCAGCGCACGCTTCGCGGTAACAGCAGATAACGAAACATGAAACGTCATGCAGCGGGCCGAGCTGGCTCCGGGCCGGTGGGGCCGCGCGGTGTGCGCGCGGAGACAGTCGAAGGTGAGGGAGTTGCGAGGGTAGTAACGAGGAAGGGGGATTGGAGAGGAGTTGGGCAGGGGAAAGGGCTCGGCCACCTGGATCGGCGCGCGTGCGCGCGACGATCTTCGAGGCCATGCAAGGCAAACGGATTTTTGCATTCGCCCATTACAGAGATGGCGCCAATTACCTCTGCCACCGAAACCGGGAAGTTTCCCCCCACTGTTATGGCGTCGTGCAAGCGAGGGCTCGCGTCGTTCCGAAGCTTGGATAAAAAAGATGCCGGGTGCTCAGCATAGAAGAATTAGACATCGTCTGTGCTATCGAACGTGACACGAAGAAGTTGGCGTTGGCACGCAACAGGGATCTGCTGTTGACTACAGTGTGTGGCATTTGGAATGCAAAGAAGTTGCTCGGCAGCGCTACTGCGACCGCGAAGACATGTCGGCTACGAGGTTCGACTTTTCGCCATCGTTGCCGCAGTGTCGACTGCGACATTGATGAGGACGACACGGAAAGCGACAGCACGGGCGATTCAGGCCCAACAGTGGCATAAGCTGCGCGTTATGTCGGCCTCGTGAATGAAATCGTCGCAACGATAACAGGAGCGTGATAGCGTAACTCTATTCCAAATGAAAAGTATTCCAAACTCTGGCACCAGGCAATGAAAAAGGCGCCCTCGGGACTTCTGAAGCACTACTGCGCACGTGCACGGAGAATACGTAACGCCAACGAGGAATCTGCCATGCGAGTGTTTGCCGAGAAGAGGGGGCTGGCTGAAAAGCTGGCACGCAGCTTCAGTAAGTTTGAGGCCGCTGTTGTCGTCGTGCTAGGCTCCCGCGGCATCAAATGAAAATAACATTTTTGTCGCGCGAATTGAATAAATACTGCATGTATTTTTCCCCTTTCATTGCACTCTCTCCGAGTTCCGTTTTCGACAGGTAAGTGGGCGATCTCATGCTATTTCGGTTAAACAGTACTACCGTTTAGCACATACTTTTTCCGAGCTCTGGCCAACTATGGTTTAACGAGGTTTCACTGTACGTCCCTCTGGTGCATAGTTGCATTGGTACAGGAGCTGATCACGAATCGCAAAATGAGGAACTTGGCGCCGAAGTGTTCAAGAGGCGGGAACTGTTGAGGTATCCGAGAGAAGGTCGAAAAGGGATGCAATCCAGGGGTCATTGTGTTGTTTGGCAGCAAAAGCAACAAAGTCAAGAGATGACAACGTGTGCTCACAGGGGGACTCGTGAGTGGCCTCTAGCAAGAGTGGTGAGTGGAAAAGAGCATCGGTGTCGGAATGCCTCTGCCTGGAACAGTACACCACACATATGTCATACTGCTGGATTCGCAGGGCCCGGCGAGCGAGGCGGCCAGATGGGTCTTTTAAATTCAAAAGCTAACATAGCACTTAAGGCAGAGAGCTGGGCTAGTTGGTGGTTATTCGTATAAGGGGACATCGCACTAGCGCATAAAAAAGGCCATGGACAGGAACGTGAAAAAGGTGTCTTTTTTACGCTCTAGTGCGATGTCCCCTTATACGAACATAGCACATGGTGGCTGGTCACTACGTCAAAACAGCGGCCATATAAATAAGGGCAAAACTTGCCAAGCGCCCAGACGATGGCCAAGCACTCCTTTTCTGTGACGCTGCAATTGCCTTCTGCCTTGGTCAGTGTGCGGCTTGCATAAGCTAGACGTATTCTGCCTGACCAGGACGACGCTGTGCTAGAACAGCACCTAGGCCTACACTACTTGCGTCGTTGTATACTTCAGTAGGAGCTTGAGGGTCAAAATGACAAAGAATAGGTGGCATCGTGAGAAGACAGTGCAAGGTGATGAACGCATGGCCGTAGTCAGGGGACCGCAATGAGAGGCCTTCAGCGCCATGAAGCAGTTGCGTGAGGGGTGATAGCATTGATGCAAAATTTCAAACGAAGCGTGGGAAATAAGAGCACAAGCTGATGAACGTGTGAAGTTCATTCATTGTAGTGGGCTTAGGAAATGGAAAGATGGCCTGCAATTTCTATGGATCCGGAAGAATGCCATCCTTGGGGGACACAACATGGCCGAGGGTCGTCAACTTGCGTGCGGCAAAGCGACAGCTCTTGAGATTAACCTGCAGGCCAGCGTTGGTCAAGGAACTAAGCACATGCTGGCGCAGGTGTGTTGCAAAATCAAGGGCAAACACCACAATGTTGTTGCGGTAACCTAGACATATCCTCCATTTAAGACCATGCAAAACATTATCCATTATCCTTTCGTATGTAGCAGGCGCGTTGCAAAGTCCGAAAGGCATGATGGTGAACTCATATAGACCATCTGGGGTAACAAAAGCAGTTTTTGGGTGATTGGCCTCCGCCATTGGGACTTGCCAGTAGCCTGACCGCAAGTCCAATGAAGAGAACTCTGCACCTTGTAAGCAGTCCAGAGCATCATCAATGCGCGGCAATGGGTAAACATCTTTCAGCGTGATCTTGTTTAAGCACTGAAAATCTACACAGAAGTGTATGGAACCATTTTTCTTTGGGACATGTACCACAGGAGAAGCCCACGGGCCCTGTGAAGGTTTAATCGCGCCTCGACTGAGCATGTCGTCGACCTGGTCAGCAATGACTTAGTGTTCCGCAGCGGATACACGAAACAAACATTGGCACAGCGGTGAGTGGGGGCCAGTGCCGATGTGGTGCTCGACTGTTGATGTGCGGCCTAAGAATGCTTGTGTGACGTCGGAAGAAGTTTGGAAGTGCTGCAGAATAGTAAGAAGCTGGGATCGCTGCGAGGGTGACAGATCCTCGGCGATGAATGGGCTGAAGACATCCGTGGATGTGGGGATCAGGAGCAGAGAGGGCACTCAGGTCAAGGATGGCAGTAGAAGATGGTGATGGTCAAAGAGAGGACGATCAGTCAGAGTATGAGCTAGCGGTGGGTTGACGGAGTGCAGTGTGCATTGGACTCGAGCGGATAACGAGGTGCTCGGGGATCGTTGTCCATTGTTTGCACCCGGTGGCAGAACCTTGCGATGTGTCCGGGATACCTACATGGAAAGCATATAGGCTGATTGTCGTGTGTGCACCACAGGTTGGCAACAGGAGGGAGAAGGGCGGTGCACGGGCTGCTGAAAGGATCGTATCGGCTCTTGGTGTGGCCTGGCAGCTACCGCAGCATAAGTTAGCGGAGCGGCCGCAAGCGGCTGCTGGGGAGCAAGCAGTAGTGCGTCAGCGACTACCCCTAGAAAGGCATTGCACATAGCGGATGACAAAGGACTAGCAGGCACTTGGGTGAAGGGTACCAGGAAGAGCTGTTGTGCGACTTCTTCGCTGACAAAGGCCTTGATTTGCATTATCAGCGATAGGCTGGGGATCGACGCATCGATTGTAGGAGGAGGCCTTGTCAAAGTTCGCTGTTTGCGTTGCTCATCGTAGCTCTGACAGAGGGCGATAATGTCAGCAACAGTATTTGGTTTCTTGGCCAGTAGCATTTGGAAGGCATCCTCATCAATTCTTTTCATGATGGGCTTAATTCAGTCCGCTTCCGACATGGTGGCATTGACGCGTTTACATAGATCGACAACGTCCTCTATGTAATTGGGGAATGTTTCACCCTTGTCCAGTGCGCGTGTGAGCCAATGCTGCTCAGCTCAGAGTTTGTGGATGGCGGGACGGTTAAATACCTTTGTAAAAGGCGCCTTGAACATATACTACATTTGGAAATCCGCCTCATGGTTCTTGAACCAGAGATTGGCCACACCTGCGAGATAGAAAACGATGTTGGTTAGCTTAGTTGAGTCATCCCATTTGTTATAAGTGCTCACCCGCTTGTAGGACACAATCCAGTCTTCAATGTTGTTGTTGTCCATCCCGCTGAAGATGGTAGGATCCCGCTAGTGAATAGAGCCAGTGCAAGGAACAGGTGGTGACGGGAGCATCTGCTGGTCGGCATCTGGCATGGCGGAAGGTAGCATCCGAATGTGGAGTTCCAGGATGGTAGAGTTGAAAGGGACCCAGCACCTCCACGAAATATAAAGGAGGTTTATTAAACGGCGGGGCTGATAACGGGTAGAGCGCTTCACTGAGCACAGTCTCTAAGCTCGAGCATCTGCGGCACGCGATGCTGCTGGCAATCCTGCTGCCTATGTCCAGGCGTTCTCCTTCATTATAATATAATCAATGGCTCAGATCGTCGCAGCCACATATGGAATAGCTTTAAATGCCTGCCAGTACACTAATTAGGCATCTTGGTGCTTGTACTGTGCTAGGAGAAGGCGGGTGCGTATGTGTATAGCCTGTGACAGTGGCTCCTTTGCGCTCTTGGTATGTTTCACCGCAATACATTGATATTGCTTATGCTTGACCGCCGTTTAACACAGCTGTATTGCGGCGAAGCTGACACTCTGGAGCCAGTATTATGTAATGTTCTTAGGTTTTCATAGTGCTTTCCGCACTTTGACACCATCGCCGAGGATAACGAAGGTGGAGTTGATGCCATTGCTGACGGCGGTGAATCCTTTAAATGAAAAATATGGCACCGAACAGCTGGAAACTTGATCGCGAACGGGGAAGCAGGTAGATCTAACATAAACGGCAAATTGACTACTACAGCTGCCAGCAGATTGGCGTGCGAGAGTGCTAGTTCAAGGCTGCGAGGTAATCAAAATGGTAGCGGTGGTGGCAGTGGTGGCTTTCATTAATGCCGTTTTGGGGTCACTGCAAAAAGTCTGAAAAATGGGATGGCGAAGTGTTTCCGCATCTGAACTTTCAGACATCCTTATATGTTGGCTCTATGACAGGGCAGTGCCATGAAGACGTCCGAATTATTATGCATGTCCAAAAAATCAGTCATTGACTGTATTGAATGAATTCGACTTGCAAAATGAAGCCTTGACAGAGTGAATGGATCTGGGATAGTTGAGGGAGGAGGGAAGATATTTAATGAAAATGTATGAGAAGCAGCTAGATTATGAAACTAATTATTTGCATTATAGTGGAGGTTTCAAGTGTAGTGCATGGCACATTCACAATCTGATGTAGGCAACTTGTGCATGGTTGTCTGTATGCATACATGCACTAAATTAATTTTGATTAGTTTAGTTGCTTTGATTAAAAGATTAAGAATTTTAAGAATCTTCTACAGACTATAGGGTTTCTGCAGAGCACTTCAAATTGACTCTTAATGTTCACAAAAGTATCTTGCTATGAAAGCAGAGCATTTATATAAAACCGTAAACATTGTTTTAAAGTTTTAGGCATTTTTGTGATGGGAGTGCTACAAGAGTTCGTAAGATAGTACTAGTAAGAATTCTTTTTTCTTATCACATCTGTTTCCCACTGAGTTCATATCTTCAGTTGTTCTAGGAAACTGTATTTTTGAAAATATTTGTTGTATGGTAATGTGGGCCTATTCTTCGATGAATTATTTCTGCATGAAACTGCATAATGAGGGAGGCGCAGGTAAGTGTATTGTTAAACAAATTGTATCGTGCTAAATTGAATTACAGAAGTTTAAGGTGCACTAGGGTGACTGACCAAGATGTTAAAGGAACATTCGACTTGTTGTTTTAGAGCACTCCAACGTTAAAGACAGCTTAATAATCTTACCTATACATGAAGTTTTAAAGCTGTATTACTAAATACGCTGTTTAAAGTGCATTGCAAGGTAAGTGGGTGTAGTGCTGATAATTTGGCTTTATTATTGTCATTGAAACGCACTTATTCGCGCTAAAGCTTAATTACATTACATGACCTTCGTAGCACTTCCTGAAAGACGAGCAGTCGAATGTGCCATAACATCATTATTTCTGCCAACACATTTGAATTAGGTGGGATCATAAAGGTAATGTTCTCTTACCTGCATGTACGGGAAGTTTATTCTTATGGGTGAAGCTTCAAGTAAGGTTCGATGGCAGTAGTGCTGACATCCTGTGCCTTTGAACCAATAGCAGCTCTTGTTTACTAAGTACAAATTATTGAACTGAAATTTCTTATATGCTTAATGTGCTTTGTTTCTATGCAGCCTTTTGTCCATACCATATTGGACAATTTGCCATCATGGGTTTCCGACTAAAGAGCTATGTAAGTTTTCTCTGGATGCATGACTATGTGTCTTCGTGGGAGCATGTTTTATATATGCTTCCCTGTGTATGGTTAGTTGGGTATTGCTTTTTCCAGGCACAAAATGCCATCTAAATGCCATCTACATGCTTTACTATTTCCTCACTGTGCATAGATATTTAGTGTATCTTTTAATTAATTGTTTTGTTATGAATTTCTTGTCATCTGAATAATGTGACGTATCAAAGGGTTGCATATTAAATGCTTTACCTAATGAAACATGTATGCAACAAGCCACTGAAGAAAATTCTTGAATTTTCTTCTACAAAATTACTACAATTGAAGCAGACTATCTCGGTAAATGCTCCCACCTTATGACATGCAACTGAGTGTTTTTGCCTCCATATACGTGCACAAATGCTACCCTCTGAAAAATTTGCATAATGGACAATACCCTGCACACTTTACCAAGTGTGAAACTGCAATGAAGTTAACACACCTGGATTTCAACTACACATTGCCACATCAGCAAGAGTTCGATCCCCAGTAGTGTTGGAAGGCAAAGTTTTCGTTTTTCATCATATGGCGAAGGTGAAGCTTAGGATGGCTATGTAGCCTGTTAATGATGTGATCAGAACAGATGAAGGCTTAAGGGAGAGGACGTGCATGCGGACTGATGGACAAGCCCAGTTCCGAGTTTTTAGCTGCTAAATGTCGCTGTGTTAAGAACATTTTCTAATACTCTATTCATTGGAGTGCTGACCTATACTTTTCTTTGAAAAGTTCTGTACGAAAATTGGGAGCTGGCTTAGATTTGAGGTTGCAATTTGGTCGAACCTGATAGACGCTGCTGACCACAGAAAGGTTGATGCCATTAGGTGGGGAAAGGCGTTGCTGTTTTTAGTAGGACACGAACTTGAATGCCAAGGGAATGTATGTAGTGACGAAGATTATACAGGCGAAGGAGGAAGAGGCTGCACACATCCCAGGCGTTGCTCAGAACAAGTTCTGGCACCTTTCTACTTTGACATGCCTTCGACGTGTCTACTTGGCTTATTCTGTTAGTGAACTGGATCTTGGTGGCATGGAATAAAATTCTAACTGATATGATACTGCAGGCATTTCGAAAGTGCAGCATCTAGACAATGTTGTATGTTTCTTTGCAACTGAATTACTTTTTAGTTCAGCTTACATTTGAGAAAATTCTTAAAAATCTTTGGACATTCTGAGTTCTGGGGTCTGCCTAGAATTGAGGTTGGCCTAGATTTGAACAAATACGATATGTGAGACACACAAACATTGGCCTTACTTGTGGCTATGACTTCTGTCAGTAGGAGCTTACTAGAAACATTATTGAATGCTTGAGGAGCCATGAAGTTAATGATTGTGATATTTGTGTTATGCAGAGAAGCAGTTGCTCCACAGTGGTGTGGTATAGGCGTACTCTACAAAATTGCTTTGTGTTCTCTTCATAGAAGAGATTGAGTTTCCCTTTGTTATGCATTATTTTCAGGCTTATGATACAAAGTTTACTAGTGCATAAAAAATGGGCAGCCTTTCTAAAAGTTGAGCACATGCTGGATAAACTATGCACTGAAGTTTGGCCAACTAGTCTCTATAGGCCAGCTGAGAGCTTTCCAGGTACCATGCCTGGTATATGTAAGGGAGAGTAACTGTTGACACATGGAGGTGTTACATCAATTCAGTGAGAAAAAAAAAAAAAAGAAAGGGGCAGTGGGACAAAATCAATAATTAAATTATGGGGTTTTACGTGCCAAAACCACTTTCTGATTATGAGGCACGCCGTAGTGGAGGACTCCGGAAATTTTGACCACCTGGGATTCTTTAACGTGCCCCTAAATCTGAGTACATCGGTGTTTTCGCATTTCGCCCCCATCGAAATGCGGCCACCGTGGCCGGGATTCGATCCCGTGACCTCGTGCTCAGCAGCTGAACACCATAGCCACTGAGCAACCACGGCGGGTCAAAATCAATAATGAGTGACGCCAAGAGCAACACAGTTGTTGCATAGGAAAGAATTTTATTTAGTATGATACCTTCCCCATAATATTGTACCATTTATGTTGTCAAGATACTTTTAATTAAGGAGACTGAGCAGAATAAAGGATGAGAGTGGAATATGTGTACTATAACAAAAGCTAATAGCGGTGCTCATCACAGGGCATGTGCATGCTCACATTTAGGTTTCCGTTAAGTTTTTCAGAGCTCATTATTCAGTGTTCCCATACATAGACACAGGTTTCATGGCTACTCTTCTGTTCACATGCAGGCGGAGCATGGCTAGCAGTACACACAAACCTCGTTATATTTAAATTCGATGTAAGGAAATAATGGATCTAATGAAGTAAATGAAATTCCTCTTGAAATTCCTATAGAGATCCATGTATTTAAAACTTTGTTTTAATGAGGTGAAATCGTCCTGCCAATGAATATAACGAAATAGATTCGTCTCTGAAACCAAAAAATACCCGATCGTTACACGCTGAGTACATTGCTTTATACAGGGTTCAATGTGAATTCTCCGCACGCGCATTTAAGAAATCCTGCATCCACACGTCGAATACGCTGTCGAGCAACACTGGTCTTTCTCAACGCCGCACTACTGTAGCTGTGCGTAGCTGTGGACCTGCTCAAATACAGCGGCTCGCCATCACACTTCTCCAGTGACCTCTTCACCTTGCGCGTGCCCGGCTTGGGGTGCCTCGATTACACGCTTGAGGTGTCGCTGACATCGAGGCACCCTAGCCTGGCTGTGCGAGCTGTGCCGCCACCATGCTTTGCGGCTGCATGCGGTGGTGCAAAAGATGAAAAAATAAGTGCATTCATTTCTACAGCCTGGTGCGCTGCGCAGGCAGGCATAGTTTGACGTGGCCTCCAAGATCTCCTTGGCACAATCTTGTGAGTTGTGTGTAAGCCCGTGCAAGTCGTGGCAGTGCAAAAAATTAGTGCATCCACTTCTCTCTCGCCCTACGGCAGGCCGTACAGGCAGCCGTAGCTGGGCCTTGCCTTCGAGATCTCCCCGTAACAATCTCGGGGGGGTCACAGCTAGGTTGTGCATTACCTTATCCCTCAGTCTACAGCGGGCTGCCCGGGCTGGCAGGTGAGCGTGGCATCTCAGATTGCATTGGCAATGGTGCAATCTCTGAGGCCACGAGCTGGCAGAGCCCCGCCGGCATGGGGAAGTTCGCTCGGTTCCACGATCACACAGCGGAGCACTTTGCTGTGTGCCATGTACGTTCTGCACGACCGCGACGAGCCAAGTGGAAAGCGAGTGTGAAAAACAATCACATTGATTTAGAAGGCAGCTATCTAAAGGCTACCTTAGTAGCTTGCAAGAATACCTTAGTAACTTGCAATTCGCTGATGATATGGCCTTGCTTAGTAACTCAGGGGACCAATTGCAAGGCATGCTCACTGACCTGGACAGGCAAAGCAGAAGGGTGGGTCTAAAAATTAATCTGCAGAAAACTAAAGTAATTCTGCGGAAACCCGCAAGGTGGAGAGAAGTAATGAATAAAGGGAAATCAGACATCCACCCGTTCGTAGCAATTGCTACAAAGGAAACCCGTTCGTAGCAATTGCTACGAACGGGTGGATGTCTGATTTCCCTTTATTCATTACTTCTCTCCACCTTGCGGGTTTCCGCAGAACTACTACGTCAAACTCTTGCCTTTGCCTCGTGTTGTCGACAAATTCGACTTCGCCCTGCCATCTGGTAGCCGCCTGGTTAGCTCAGATGGTAGAGCGGCTGCCCCGGAAAGGCGGTGGTCCCGGGTTCGAGTCCCGGACCAGGACGAATTTTTCTTCAACTATGAGGCCTTTCTTTCGAGGAACCCATATGGGTTTCCTTTGTAGCAATTGCTACGAACGGGTGGATGTCTGATTTCCCTTTATTCAAAACTAAAGTAATGTTTAACTGTCTCGGAAGAGAACAGCAGTTTACGATAGGTAGCGAAGCACTGGAAGTGGTAAGGGAATACATATACTTCGGACAGGTAGTGACCGCGAATCAGGATCATGAGACTGAAATAATCAGAAGAATAAGAATGGGCTGGGGTGCGTTTGGCTGACATTCTCAGATCATGAACAGCAGGTTGCCATTATCCCTCAAGAGAAAAGTGTATAACAGCTGTGTATTACCAGTACTCACGTACGGGGCAGAAACCTGGAGGCTTATGAAAAGGGTTCTACTTAAATTGAGGACAACGCAACGAGCTTTGAAAATAAGAATTGTGGGTGTAACGTTAATAGATAAGAAAAGAGCAGATTGGGTGAGGGAACAAACCCGAGTTAATCGCATCTTAGTCTTAGTAAAAGAAATGGGGGGGGGGGGGGGGCATGGGCAGGGCATGTAATGAGGAGGGAAGATAATCGATGGTCATTAAGGGTTACGGACTGGATTCCAAGAGAAGGGAAGCGTAGCAGTGGGTGGCAGAAAGTTAGGTGGGTGGATGAGATTAAGAAGTTTGCAGGGACAACATGGCCACAATTAGCACATGACTGGGGTAGTTGGAGAAGTATGGGAGAGGCCTTTGCCCTGCAGTGGGCGTAGCCAGGCTGATGATGATGATGATGGTCTAAAGGCTGCCGCGTCAGGTGCTAAGAAGTTGCGTACGTGTTATAACATGCTGAAGATTCTTCTGTTGTTTTATTCAGATTTTATCCCATGCATGGCCGTGCTGCAGTTCCGCCTGCTGCAAAGCAATTTTCTTATTTTCATGTTTACAATTGTGCACCCTTTTGGGCATATATTGTAGTAAATGGCAATAATGGATATAACCCCCTTCAACTTTGTTATAATGAGGTATGAGTGTATTTGCACTAATAAGCAAGATGCATGCTGAAAGTCATATTCTGAAAGTAACAGTTACTGCCTTCTGCTGAAGCTTTCTTTTTTCAAACCACCTGTCAAAAGAAAATATGTGAGCGCTATACTGAAAGTACACAGTCGAAGGTATTGATTACAGTGCTTTTCCAGAAGTGTTGTATTCAATCTTTTTCCTAGCAATTGAAAAACCGTTGATAATTAGGGATTGCTTTCCTAGAGAGTAGCCAGGAAAAAGTGAACTTGCTGTTTCTAACTGCATTTATGCAATGGGATGTAACTGTGCTTAGAATTAGCTGTTTTTAATTTTAATAACAGTTGTTATGTAACAAGTCAAATGTGATTAATATTAAAGCTACATATTTCATAGTGTATATGTGAAAGTATAAATATTTTAAAGAATTTTATGGGAACTTTAAAAGCATTGCATGGGGGGGGGGTCAGTGAAACTGTTGTATGTGGTCACATTTGATATGTGGAACTGCCACACTCCTGTGGAACATGCTTTCTCTTAACCTTGCTTTAACCTTTGCCTTATCAATGTCAACATGTGTCCACTGGCTATGGCAGTGTAGTAGCTGTGACAATATAATAGGTATGGTAGCTGAATGTAGCAAAAAGATGCAACAAAAAAACGTGTGGTATTGCACAAAGAAGGTAAAAAAGAGAGGTGGCATGTATAGCACATCAACAGTGATGGTTGTAGTAGCCTAGTTCTTTAACAGCAGAGGTGTTTAAGCTTTTTAGTTCTGCCGTGGAGTATTAACAGAAAACTCAGCCGAGCTGTGCGCCGCCTCGCATTGCTGAGCAACCACTTGTGAGAGCACTGAGCCACGTAACCTCTTGCACCCCATGTGCATAGGGGGAAGTCATGACATCACAGGCGAGTAAAAGCTTGGAACAGCCGGCGTGGCGACACACCTCTCGCCTCCTCTACTCCTTGTGTATGTGCTGTTGCCATGGGAAGACCGAAGAAAGTCCGGACGCCCAAAGAAGAAGCGGCTTACTAGGAAGAGCGCCATACTGCCAAGTGAGAATTGATGCGTCGCCGCCGCGCTGATACGGAACACTGTGCCGAAGCTGCGGCTGAGAAGAGCTGACGCTGAGTCGAGGATTCCAAGTTTCAGTCCAGGGAACACGAAAGTTGGCGCCTGAATGCTCGACGTCGCCGAGCGACTGCCCGAAAACGTCCAGCGTCAAGCCCACTGCGACAACAACTTAGCAAAACCTAACTGAGTCGATGATCCCGAGTTTTAGTCCAGGGAACACGAAAGTCGGCGCCTGAATGCTCGACGTCGCCGAGCGACTGCTCGAAAACTTCCAGCATCAAGCCCACCGAGACAACAACTTAGCAAAACCTAACGTAACCTCGCAAAACCTACAAACAACTTCGGCAAGCCACTTAAACACTATGTGATCACAAGCTCCGCTGTTGACTCCAGTCTTGCACCACTAGTGCAAGCTGCACACGTTTTTTTAGAAAAGTTGGTTTAAAGGGGCACTGAAGAGAAACAACAAATCAGCTTAGACTGATGAAAGTATTCCTTCAGAACAATATTTTGGTAAATCTTGTGGTAACAAATTGATTATTAGAAAAAAGAGAAGGTCAAAGTTCAGTTTTTAAAATTTTTGTGCCGAAATCCAAATGCTGGTATAACTGTGTGATACTGCGGATTGCAGAGCACATTTTCAAGTTTAGCCTCTTGTGGTTTAGTAAAGGTTCTTGAAGCTTGCCAAGTTTAGTCTATGCATAGAGTTTCTAAATAAATACCTAGAGGGAAATGTGGCGCTAGTGTCTACGGGGGTTCTCATGAGCGTTGCCTCAACCTACATGGGAATGATGGGAAGTACAGGCTTCGGATTGACTTCGATCTTTAGACTAGTGGCGTTTGCTTGCGGCGCAGTAAACAAAGCTATACTCAAATATTATCGCGTAAAATCTAATTTTATTTCTGCAGTATGTTACTTAATGTACAATACGCTACATAAACTTCGTATGACTTTGAGATGGAAGCATGGGTTACTATGGTTTGACACCAGGACACACCAGGGTATGCATTCTTGTGCACTTCTGTTCCTGATTTAACCCCAGAGAATAATTATTAATTTATTTTTGAAACAGCAATAACAACCGTACATGTACTTATATAAAAATACTCAACAAGTATTTATGGAAATAAAAATGTAGTATTGTGAGAAAGTGTTGTGCCCTTGAGCGGAATGCTACAAGTGTCATCTGCTACGACGCCTGCTCGCTGCAAACGCGAGACTTTTCTCGCAGACGACAGGCACTTGTGAACTCTCTCGCTCTTTCGAAGGGCTGCGTCGGCTGTCATGATTGCTGAACGTATTCAAGTACTTTTAAGCACATCTGCTGCAGTGCTAGCTATGATGCTATAGTGGCCTCCTACGAATATGCTTCATCATATTTTATATTGACTTACCGCTTCCGAAGCATTACGGCGTGGCTTTGCACGTACCCATTTTGCGACACTAGACTACAGCCAGGAAGCAGCAGCCTTTCCTACCACAAATAAGTTTGTGTTATCAAAGACCTAAAACACGCATTTCAATGAGCACATAAACGAGCAATGCATAATGAAGCATTCAATAAAATTTGATTGTCAAGCCACTAGAAGTACAACTGTATATGTCTTGTATCAATAGTGCCTTCTTTTTCCTATTCTGAAGTTTCATAAAGCACATAACGCTACAGTGCCAACCTAACCCACTTAACAAACCAAGTACAAAGGCAGAGAGCTTTGCGTTGCACTGTCCTACTGCAGGTTATAGCAATTGCGCTTGGAGCGAAACCAAAACTGCCAAAAAAATACTTGTAGACTAGTTCGCTAGTCAATAGAATGCCAATCCAAAGCCTGTACTTCCCATCATTCCCATGATGGTTGAACGATCGCAGCGCCAGATTTGCCTCTAGGTATACTAATATGAAACTCTGAGTCTATGGCTCCTGTAAAATACAATGTATTTTGTTTTTGCATCTTTTCTGCCTTACCAAGCCTCCTCTCATGGTTAAGACAGCTTTTCTTGGCATTGTATAAGAGTAATTTACTGATACAGCTCAAAATATTTTTCTCTCTGGTGTTCCTTTAACGACTCATGATTGGAGGCATGATGTGCTCAGCTCTGAGCATTGATTGCAAATCTGAAGAGGTTTGAATCGGAGTTTGATATAGCAAGGCTGGCGCACACTGGAGCCAACGAAGGAATGCTCTTTATTCCAGATCGTGTGCGCTTATATAGCTTTTGCTGAGACGCTGGCGGCGTTTCCGAGACACTAGCGGCGATTCTGAGACGCTGTTGGTATGATGACACTACACTCCCCCTCCCCCTCTTCTTTAATTATAACCTCAACACTCTGGCTGCCGATGCCCTCTTTTGCTTCTCCGGAGAGGGATGGGCCTGGGTGATTCTGCGTTGTCCACGCCTGGTTGGTCGAGGTCGGGGGATTGGGATGGAGTCGCTTCAGGTGTATGGCAAGCAGGGCCCTTTCTTCTGCTGTTGTTGGCTCCTGCTGTCTGTCTTCGACAGATGGTCAGAAGATCTGAAGTTAAGTTGTTATGAAATTTTTTAAACTCCGTGAAATGAACCGGATCTTTCGTTTTTATGAAACGAGTAAACAGCCAGTTTTTCTGTTTATACGTCTGTATAATACCGGAGTAATCCACTCTTTTCTTATCCTCCTGTGCTTTTTTATAGGCACAAGTGGGAAAGCACTGTTACAGTGGTGAAGCACTTTCTCTAAAAAAATGTTATATGCCTTACACGGGTTGCTTTCACTATATATATCATCCCAGACTACGTCAGCCATCAGTGAATGGAACTGCGCAATGTTATTTTCATTGATTATTCGTCGGAGGAATTTAGTTCTATCCATTTTTTTTCGCCAAGGAAAAGAAGGCAAAAAAAGGGAGGTGATCACTTAAGCTCGTCAAAATGACACCGAATGTTATTTTATTTAAAGGTAAATTAGTAAAGCACAAGTCTATGAGCGTTTCAGAGTGTTGACCGATTCGTGTCGGCTTATCTACAATATTTTCACAACCATATGATAACATCAACTCGAGGAGGTCACCTGGCCAGCATTGTTTCTTAATAAATCAATATTCATGTCACCAAATATAATAACATGTCGTTTACTGAGGGTAGCATATTCAAGAAAGGACTCAACGTAAGTAAGAAAGGTGCTAACTAATTCGTTAGGAGGTCGGTACGTGAGAAGTATGATTGGTCACACCAACTATCTCAAAATCATCACACACTACGGTGAATTCCGGAAGAACCCCATAATCAAGGTCTTGCTTTATATACAAAGATACACCGCTGCCACGTCTTTCTTTCCTAAATACAGAGACGTTGTCATAACCTGTTAACTGTGTAACATCGCCATTTGATGTGTACCATGTTTCTGTAAATCCAGTTATGTCGACAGTTTATGAGCTCGAGATCAGCCTCAATTTCATCAATCTTATTTCTGATGCTTTGTGCATTTAAATGATACAAAGAGAAATATTTGCAATAGCTATTTTCATTTATGAACGTGTTAAGGGAGTCGTAAGTATAGTACATCGTGAAGGTTAACAATAACAGCAGCAATAAAAAAAAAACCAACTTAAGCAATTAGCTCAAGGTCTTGTTCAGAGGCAATCCTTATTGCCCTTGCGCCAGGTTCTTTCCTTACGATGACCTTTCCATCGGAGCACCACGAAAATTGGTAGCCTTGTTTGCGTGCTCTTGATTTGGCAAGCCATAAAAGCTTTCTGTTCAGTGCCGTCAGATTATCGAAAAAGGAAATGTCTTTATCACGCTTCTTCACAACTTCACGCTTTGCAAGCCAATTTACTTTCACAGATTGGCGGGAAAACCTTATCAGAATGATCGGAACTTTGTTCACAGGTGCTGGCAGGCGATGCAAACTGTCCACATCACGCTCATTCAGCAGGGGAAGCTCGAGTTTCTGAGCAAGATTATTCAGTTTTGTGAGAAGGTTTTCTTTTTCGGTGAAAGGTATACCGTGAATTTCCATGTTTTGATGCCTACTGTATTGCTGCAATTCATTAGCCTTGCAACTCCATTTTTGTCTTGGTGCGCCTCTAACACTTCTAGCATTAACCTTCTCTTTGCAAGGGTGCATGCCCGAGTTTTCAATAATGTGGCCTAAATACTTCACAGAGGGTTGGAAAAACTTACATTTGTCTTGCTTTACTCTTAAGTCCGTGGAGCTGAAACCTTGTGAGCACAGCCTCAACCCGATTCTGGCATTCCTCGATAGATGCTCCGGCTATGAGGACGTCATCCAGGTAGCACACAACTCCTTCCAGTCCCTTCAGCATCTCGTCCATAACAGACTGAAAAATAGCCGGGGCACTTGAAATACCGTACAGCATGCACAGACACTTGAACAAGCCAAGATGGGTGTTCATAGTAAGCAACTTCTGCGAATCCGCATGCACTGGCAGCTGCTGATATGCCGTGGTTAAATCAAGCACTGTAAAGACTTTTCCACCAATCAGCACTGCAAAAATATCCTCTACGAGTGGTAATGGGTAGTGTTCAGTTTTTATGAAAGGGTTTAACGTGACTTTATAGTCTCCGCATGATCTCACCTTGTGCTCAGGCTTTGGGACGGCTACAAGTGGTGTGGCCCAGTCACTCTGCATGACTGGCTGCAAGATCCCTCTGTCCTTATGTGCAAGCAATTCCTGTTCACTTACATTTTTCAATGCATAGGGAACAGGACGAGCTTTGCAGAAGACTGAACGAGCCTCTTCTTTCAAAACTATTTTCGCTTCATAGCCCTTTATCAAACCAACTTGCGGGCTAAAAACGTCCGGGCACTTCTGCAGCAGGAGTTTTACTTTTTGCTCTGCTTCCATGTTGAAAACATGATTCCAGTTTAATTTGAGCTGCACAAGCCACTCGCACCCTAGTAGGCATGGTTAGTTCCAGGAACGACAATCACTGGCAAAGTTTTCTATTGAGCTTCATACTCGGCACTTACATGTGTCTGTTCTGTCGTCTCGAGCGGCGTGCCTCCGTAACTTTTCAGTTCGAGAAGGCACTTTGTCAGACCTGGCTTCCGAGGCAGTTGAGTGTAGATCTGCTTGTTGTTAATAGATACGGCTGCAGCAGTATCTATATGTATGCTCACAGGTTGACCCGCGATTTTCACTTCTACCAGGTAGGGTCTCTGAATTTGCTTGTTTAAATCAACTTGAAAAAGGTGCAAGTGATCCGGCTTGATCTGTACCTCGAGTGCATTAACAGCTTTGCCATTTTTCTTCATGAAAACCTTTGCTAAATGGCCTACTTTCTTGCACCAGTGACATCGTGCCTTACGATATTTGCAATCACTTGCATCGTGCTTGTCTCCACATCTGCAGCAATTTCTGCCAAGACAGAAACCTTGTGGTGTGCTTACCCTAGGTGTTTGTTGTGGACGACCTTTCTTACTTGATGGCTTCGTCCATTTGCAGATTTCCATTAGACGGTCAGAAGCTCTTCGACTCTTTTTCGGCGAGTTCTGCTTCTTTCGCCAAGTCGCAAGCTGTTTCGAAGTTGAGCTCTTTTCTCTTGAGCAACGTTGCTTCAATGGCTGGGTTTCAGAGCCCCACAAGAAAGCCGTCACGTAGCGCATCGTCCAGAAAAGTCCTGAACGTGCACTTGGCAGCCATGTGTCTTAGTTCAGTGGAAAACGCCGAGACAGACTCCATATCGAGCTGGTGCCAGTGATTGAACTTGAACCTCTCAACTATTACTTGGCTACCAGGCGCGTAGTGCTCCTTCAAGACGTTAACCATGTCCTCGAACGACTTGTCCTCCGCTGTAGCATGCAACAGCAGGTCCTTGAGGGTCTTGTATGGGCGTTTTCAGAGGGCAGTGATGAAAGTGGATTTCTTCCAAGTTGCCGTGTTCAATTTGCATGACTTTTCAGTAATGGTCGAAACGCTCTACATACGAGTTGAAGTCTTCGTCATCGCCTTCGACGTAGGAATCGAATTCCCAAAATTTCGACATGTTCAGTCGCTCTACCCGCCTCGCTTCGCTCGGTGCCAATGGTAGCCAGACAGGCGCTGCTCACAGACGCGATCCCATCCTTGTTGCCAGGTGATATAGCAAGGCCGACGCACACTGGAGCCAATGAAGGAATGCTCTTTATTCCAGAGCGTGTGCGCTTATATAGCTTTTGCTGAGATGCTGGCAGCGTTTCCGAGACGCTAGCGGTGCTTCTGAGACGCTGTTGGTGCGATGACACTACAGAGTTCACATTGAATGTTGTCAAAGGGACACTAAATGCAAATACTAAGTCGGCGTGGTATGTTTAAATACCATTCCAGAAACTTCACAACGCTTGTTTTGTGCCAAGAAGAGACTTAGTTTACGAGAAAATCGCATCCGAAGGGTCCGAATACCTTTTTCAAAATTCATATCTCCCGCCACCCAACTGGGGGAGTGGTGACGTTGCATACGCCATCACCACCCTTTGCTTCCTTTGGTGAGTAAAATGACACTCGACAGACGGCGGCACCGAGCCAAGACAGTGCGGTGGCTTCGCCGCTGCAGCTGCTTTTTGATTAAGTGGCATATAAACCATTCGGGCATCTCGCGACATCCCATAGAAGTTGAATTCTCGGCTACTTGCAGTTTGTGCAAGTTTAGCGAGCAAGCAAAACCAGCGCAGCACTACGCGATAATGAAGCTGCTGAAACGCGAAAGCGTGGGTAGCACAGAGTCGAGCGAAAACGAAACCTTTCGACCACCTGCATCGTTGTCAAGGGTAATTTCAATGAGTTCTATTTTCTAAAAATGAGATAGCATTGGACAAGTAGCATTTTATTTCATCTTATAATACAATACAAGGATATTTTTTGCAACGAGGGGGTTGAGTACTAGTGACAGAATTTAACTGAGGAGTGCTTTCGTCATCAGGCAAGTACTTGAATGTCCTGGGGAAGTCTCTAATTATGTCCAGCATTTGCCTCAATTTCTCGATTAATAAGGCTCTGTTCGTAATAACATTGATGCCTTAGCGATTCTTGAGCACTAATCTATTACTTTCACTTAACTTAATCATACTTCATGACCACCTCTGATTACAGTAACTCAAGTTTCAAGTGTAGTGATGATTAGTTATATTCAAAATATGCCTCACTAATATTCTCCTGGGGCTGAGGAATGTTGAGTAGAGTTGCGTGAAATGTATGTGAAGATGCAGCAGAGCCAGAAGTATGAAGTTGCAAGGTGTTTTAATATGGCTAAAGAGAACTACATTAAGAGCTACTTTGGTATTGCTAATTTGAAAAGCTGTGCATAAATGTGCACATAGAAGTGCATTCATATGCAGGAGCTGTTGCATATGGAGCAACTTTTCTTTATAGCTGTTGCTAGTGTAGCTGCAAAATTTACATGGCTGTAGTTCACACTCTTTAAATTCTACTTTTATATAGGCCACTTTAAAACCAGCTCAAGCAATAGCAAAGTGGAATTGCATGTCCAATTGCTTAAGTTGCAACAATGCAGCTGGGTTAGTACTTTAACTGCTAGAATAATGACAGAAATGGTACTGGTGGACAAGAGTGGGTGCTTATCATATGCTGTCTCATGGCACTGCTCATATGCTGTCTCGTGGCACTGCTGATACAGTTTCATTGGAAGCCTATGCTTGGAACTGGTACATGTCAGGTTGTGTAGGCAGCATAACCTCACTGACATAGTTATGCGTATGGCTAAGCATGAATGTGGTGGCACTGATCATTAATGCATGCAGGATGTCCCAGCCAACTTTAGCCAGAGTTTTAAAAATATGTGGTGCACTCTAAGACAACGCAACCAAATGCTTGTTGCTGACTATTGTATAGAGTAAGTCAAACTATTTTTTGTATTCTCCTTAATAGCATAATTAGTCAAGATTAATTAACCAACTTCTGAAGCAATGAAGTTATGCAAAATATTCCAATTAGAAAGTTGTAGAGCAGTTTGCAAAACATCCGATTGAACAGTTTCAAACTTTCTATCTATTATGTATTGAGTTTTTTTTCCGCATAATGCAGATGCCTGCGAAATACAAAAAATACCATTTGACATGCCCGCTTGTGCGCTATGATAGCAGTGCTCCAAAACGTTCCGCGTACACACAAACATAGCATTTAGCAGCGTGTGCTGCCGCTTAAAAAGCGACATGGCGGCGACACAGGCATTGGCTGTGCAATTTACGCCAGAAACTGTTATCGCTTGCACTGCGATAATGGTTGCCATGTTGCCTTTTAAGTGGCAGCACACCCTGCTAAATGCTATGGTTGTTTGTACGCAGAACGTTTGGAAGCACTACAATCACGGCGCACATGCGGACATTTCACGTGGTATTTTTTTTCCATTGTTACTGTGCAATTGTAAAACTTGACCTAGTGAGAAAAAAAAAAGGTGCTAGCTTGTATCAAATTTTTTTGCTACCAATGGCAAATCCTGCAAGGTAGTAGACAGCAAACTTATGAATTCACTACAGAAGGTAGGCCCTTAGTTGTGCTACATTACACCAGTACTCACCTCCATACTAATTAATTCCTTAGCTGAAATATAAGCAATCAGTGTTTATAATTGATATGGGCAAGATGCTAGCCAATTGTTTTTTGTTGAATCATCAATCTGACTTATTGTGAGGTGCCATCCTCATGATTGCCCTCGCATGTATCAATAATACTTCCAGCACATTCCTGGTCTTGTGGCTGAATAACAATTGCTAATGGTGTTCTCGTAACCCCTTGGATCAGTTTTGGAATGGTCCTGCTTGTGATGGGGGGGGGGGGGGCGTTTAAAGGGGCTCTGATCCTTGGGAGACATGTAGTTGAGTCCTAACTCTCTCACTGCAAAGATGCCTTACTACTGTAATGAAGTTCGAATGAGCCCTGTACCGAGTACTAAAAAGGAGATATTTTTTACAGGTGGCTGTGTCCCAGTTTGAGGGCCTCCTGACCACATTGTGTGGCTATGTGCTGCTGGGCGTGGTGTTGGTATTTCTGCATGGCCTAGCAGCCCTGGTGAAGCTGCGCAGGACGCAGCGCCTGCTGGGCCTCTGCTATGTGGTGGTCAAGGTGGCCCTGCTCTCTGTTGTTGAGATTGGGCTGTTTCCCCTGGTCTGCGGCTGGTGGCTCGATGTCTGCTCCCTGGTGCGTGCTTTCTTTGCTTTTGCGATGCCTGTTCTTGGCATAATTAATTTTGAGGCATATAAATTTCATGTTGAATTAAGTTTATACTGGTATGTTGTATTGGTCAAGCATCTAAAACTTGTGTAACATATTAGGGTAAGTGGAGTTTTAGGAAACATTGAAATAAAGGCTGCAAGTTCTCTTCATGAGGATGCAATTGCTTAAAGGGCCTCTCAACAGGTTCGGGCATTGCAAATAAATGTGCGGTGTGTAGCTCACGTGCTGACAATTCTGTCTGCAAATTATCAAACTGATGTACAGTGCAAAAAACACCTAAAATTTCAAACGAAAGCTTGAATCCCTTTCCTCTTTAGGGAGCCCTGCATGCTGTCAGAGTGTCAAGGTCACGTGTAAATGTCCCTGCCTCAGATGCACTGCTTGCAATGTCATTCATTGTGACACTTAGATAAATCGGTCAGTGCTAGAGTTATTTGCTTGATGTGTTGGTCTATTACAAAATTTAAAGTTTAGAAAAATGATAAAACCTACAAACTGAATATCTACAACTCTTCATCTTTCTTCGCATCGTAACAAAGACTGACACTCTTCCATGTCGTCCCTTGTGGCACCACCTTACAGGTGTTCAAGCGGACACTGATACGTGACCATAGAACATCAGATGTGCTGTGAGTGTGCAGCTGCTGTGCCACAAGGGGGGGGGGGAAGGGGGGGGGACTTGTGATGTAATTGTTATGCAGCCACTTGACTCCAGTACACTCTAAAAGCAGTTTACACCCTTCGGGGCATAACTGTGTTCCACAACAGTAATCGCCATGTATCTTGTGTGGCTTTCCTTTTTTTAATGCTGCATGTCTAGTACTACTTCCAAGTCACAAATGACATGCGCATTATCAGCGTGACATAGCATTGTGGCTGTGTTTGTAAGAGCAGTGCTGTGTGTATAGCTTATGTGTGTATGTGCCAAGAGCATGACCAACCCGAAAACCTCTGCCCCTTCAATAGCTTCTGAAATTGGCACCACACAAATTATGCTCTTTGTGAAATCAGCACTCTGTGAGCAGGCAGGCCCTATGAGTGTTAAAAAGATATAGTACACAGAAAACTAACTACCAAAGGGCAGAAGAGCACTCTTAACACTAACAAAAGAATGAAGGGTGTGACTTCCTATTGGCTGATGGAAGGCTAATGTCATATCTCAAGGGCATGTGGCTCATGCTGTTATTCTGTGTACTGTAACACTGTTTTAATGAAGTTAGGTGAAATGCTAGCTTTTGAGATAGCACAAGGATTTGGCAGGTGCTCATTTCAGAATTACAGATGGGCATAAAACAAAGCTTTCAGTTGTAACACTGTTTTGTAGCTCTGCCTCTTTGTTTTAATGCTTATTAGTCTGTGTAATCAGTATTTGGGTACACCTGTAATTATGAAACTTCATTTCTGTGGATCACTGTGATTCAGGATCTTAGTTATGCGATGGGTCACTGAGGCAGAACCTTGTAGCATCCAAATGAGAGCAAAGCAAGCACATGTGACTCACAATACATTTAATGCACACATTAAAGAGAAAGAAAATGGCAATGACTTCAGCAAGACGCTAACATGAAGCAAATGGGAACAACGTGCAGTAAAACAAAACCCACTGTGGCTACTTAGTGGCTCTGGTGTTGGACTGCTAAGCACGAGGTCGCGGAATCGAATCCCGGCCATGGCGGCTGCATTTTGATGGGGGCGAAATGCGAAAACAGCTGTGTACTTTGATTTAGGTGCACGTTAAAGAACCCCAGGTGGTCAAAATTTCCGGAGTCCCTCACTATGGCATGCCTCATAATCAAACCGTTGTTTTGGCAGGTAAAACCGTATAATTTTTTTTTTTACATTAAAACAAAGCAGTTCACCACTGTATGACAGGCGGGTCGAGACGATGAGGGAAGGGGCACTGAGCTCACCAAAGTAGTGGTTGAGTTGAGGGACAGAGTGGAGATGTCTAGCACAAAGTTGTCTTCAGTTGGCCGAGAAAAGGCAGGCACAGCATCAGTTTCAAAGATGGAGCACCAAGAGAAAGGGATGTTCTGGTGAGGCAGCTGTCTGAAAGCTCGTATCCTCAATCCAACCCCTCGCGTTCTGCCCATGGGTGCAGGAGCCTATAGGCCTTGTGGTAGAATTATGTGGCCTGGAGAAATTTGAAAGTGTCTTGTCATAGGAAGGTGTTGGCCGGCCCTTCACTGGTTGCCTTGGTTGGGTAAGTCCTTGCGGCTTGGGTCTGAAAATTGACGGCACCTGTTCAGCGCCTAGTTCGGTGGCCGACCTTCTTTTTACATGGCTTCCCTGCAACTATCTGCATTCCTTTTTTCTTTATGCCTTATTCCCCAGAGCTTTGTGGTTCTCCAGGATTTGCCTCTTTGAAGCTCGGTGGTTCCCAGCGGTTGGTGTCCTTGGAGCTCCATGGTTTCCAGCAATTGGTTTCTTTTTGATTTGTTTTTGTGTCACTTGTGTGCTTGTGCTCAACTTTTGATTGTTGTCTTTCTTGTTGTCTTTCCACAAACCACTGCACTCAAGTTCATGCACTTTACTCGTCAAAGTCACGCCTCTTAAACATATTCACATGCTTCCTTCGAGTTTCTTCTTAAAGGGACACTAAAGGTTACTATTAAGTCAACGTGGACTGTTGAAATACCATCACAGAAACCTCGAAACGCTTGTTTCGTGCCAAGGAGAGACTTATTTTAAGAGAAAATGCGTTCTGAAGCGTCCGCGTACCTCTAGCGCAGTTCAAATCGCCCGCCCTCCGATCGAGGAGTACTGACATCATGGTCTCATAGTGACGTTGCGCCATCGGTGAGTATAACGGCGTCCGCAGACGGCGCTACGGCTATTCTGCGCAAAACGCGAACGCGCGGCCAGAAACAGAGCCAAGACAGAGCCGACAGCAGAGCGAAAGCGGGAGTAGGGTGGCTAGCGGAAGGAGAAACGAATTACGTCCCACATTACGTCCCACGGCACACGGAGAGTCCGTTTTCGTTAAACAATAGGCTGCGGCGAGCTCGCAGCGTGGTCGGCGTGGTCTATGAGAAGCGACGAGCCTTTTCGCACTCGCAACAGGGCATAAAAATGTGCGAATCGACGCAAAACTCGGCCTAGAAACGTGCTTCGCCACAGCCAGGGCTCAATACGACCCAAGCTGGCACGACCCAGATGTCGTTTCCCGCACCGCCACCAGGCGCCGCTACTATACCTCAAACTACAGCGCAAGACGCCCATAAGCTGGTACTTCATTCTATGACGCTAACTTCGACGCTTGTCGCAATGAACCCTGACACCGACAGATTGGCTCGCGATGGTGGGCTCAACTTCAGCAATTTCAGCACCGACGAGCGCGACCTGCTGCTGAGGGCTCGCACTGCCGGAGTCGTTGCGTACTACGACGGCGGCCTCGACACCGGCTCTCCGGAGCGGGAAAGCAACGAGGGCTTCCCACGACATCACATGGACGTGGTATTCTCGCTGCTTGTTCCAAATGAAAGTTTCGCGAGCCAGCAGAACCCTCACAGCACGACGCGATAACGAAACTACTGAAACTCCAAAGCGTGCGCGGCGCAGAGCCGAGCGCGCAGAGTCGAGCGAAAACGAAACCTTTCGAACACCCATATTACTGAAGGGTAACGTCTAAATGTTATTTTTTCTTAGAATCGAATAGACGTAGACAAGTAGCATTTTTTTCCGTCTTATAATCGAATGAAATGATATTTTTAATACGAGTAGTTGAGTATTAGTAGCACAAATTATGAGGAGTCCTTTCGTCATCGGGCTAGTACCGGAATGTCGCTGGGGGGTCTGAAATCGTGTCATGCATTTACCTCAATTTCTCGGTTACTAAAGCTCTGTTCGCGATTATATTGACGCCTTAGACGTTCTAGAACATTGCTCTACCACTTTAACTTGAGTTTCTGGTAACCTTTAGTGTCCCTTTAAGAATTGTCTGCTTTAATTAAGTGAGCTGAGGCTTCAACAATTTACTTTGCATTGCTGCTGCATTGCTGCTGACATGCAGTGTCCACATTGCATCTTTGGCACGTAATGAACATGTGCATTTTTGTTCCTTGCAGAGTATGCTGGATGCCACTTTGTCAGATCGAGAGTCCAGCTTCCAGCTGGCACCTGGGACATTCATGTTCTTGCACTGGCTGGTTGGCATGGTGTACGTCTTCTACTTTGCCTCATTTGTGTTGCTCCTGCGTGAGGTGCTGCGGCCTGGCCTGCTGTGGTTCCTACGGAACCTGAATGACCCAGACTTCAATCCAATACAAGAGGTAGTGTCCATCATGGGTTTATCACAGGAGTCAAGCGCATGCACCATTGTGACTCAGTGGCATGGCGTTCTGCTCCTGAGCATGGGGCCCTGAGTTGCTGCATTGTGAAAGGAGTGGAATGGAAAAATGCTTTTGTTTCATGCTTTGAAACGTATTAAGTACACGCCTGCAGACTTTTACTATATTTTTTGTGAAATGCCTGATTCTTAAAGCTTTTCTTACGATTCTTGTATCGACACCAATAATTCAAAGTTTTTAAAGAATTTGCACCTAGTTCAAGGCAGAACTTATTCTCGAAAGAATAGTCACTAAAAAAAAAAAAGAAATGCACGTAGGATTTTCAGAAATAACTGCATATAACGCCCAACCTTTGTAGAAACGCTCTCTATTCGCAGATGCATGAATTTTTCATGTTGTATCTTCAGCCAGCTGCTCTGTTTTCCACATCTTCAGCATTGCTAATGGTGGAAAACTTTGCTCTAAGGCCAGCTGCCCTGTTTCCCACCTCTTTGGTGACTCTAATGGTGGAGAACTTCGCTCTAAAGGTGGTTTCACTGCATTACGGGCGCCATTGCCGTGAAACCACACCTTGAGGTGAAATTCGTGTTGCTGTCAAGCCCCCCTCAAGTCGAAATTTGCATATAGTTCGCACCTGTGGCACTAATCACTTTGGTGGCCGACACCTGGTGAAACAGTGCTGGTTAGGCCTAACAGCCTAAAGGCAGGCGTGGTGGTGGACGATGAACCGTTCTGAGTTTGCTGTTCACAGGTGAGCGAGCCCCAGATCATTTGCACAAGCTAGACTGAGGACCGCAAAAGAGGCGAGTGTGCCTGTGAAGTTAGTCTGTGGACTTGCTGAATAAAAGTGGCTAAGCTTTCGTGTAAATGGAAAGCATCAAACTGTATTAGCTGTATTAGTCGCAGTACTTCACAGCGTCACAATGATGCAATAAAGGGTAATGCGAAATCCTCTCGTGGCCACAAACACCACAAATTTTTAAGTAAAATGAAGCACAACAGTGAGCATGAGCCTGTAAACAAAATTTTCTGTGCTGCTGGAGGTGTAAAAAATGTCAAGTTTGCATTTTTGCTGGAAGATATCTGAATAATGGCACTTTGAAAATAAACTAACTCCTGAGACGAACCTGTTTCTGTTTTTTTTTTTGTAAACCAACTTTTCTTAGGTTTTGCAACATATGGCTCTTATGTCAAGGTTTTATGCAAATCCCACAACTATTCCCTTCGAAATTATTAGATAGTAATTACTACAGTCTATCCCAGATATATCGAACTCGAAGGGGATCGCAAAATAGTTGGTTGGGTATGTATATAACTTGAAATGCTAAAATATGCCTATCTGAAGCATATCTGAGATCCCACATGTCTTGGACAGTTTCCAAATATAGTGAAACATAGGAACTTACCTATTTGCTTTTCCATGCTCTTGACAAACGCACAAACGTTGACTTATTTTTCTGCTCACGAACATTGCAAGTCGCTTGCGCTGTGGATTGGTATTAGCGACTCTTATCCTAAGAACTCCTGTTGCCTCTACATGAGATCGCGGTGCGCCGCAAGTGCTTCGAAGGGCTTGTGCATTTTTATTAAAGGTAAGGTAGAAATGAATTCACTGCAGAAGCAAACTAACCTATATAGATATGCCTGTGCTGTCATCGGCGCACTTGTGTTGCGAATCGTGCGTGAACAAAGGCGACTGTTTTGGCAGGTTTCGGAACCGACCTCCTGTTGAAACTAGTCATCTTCGCTCCTAGGCGGCCCTAAAATGTCTAGGCATCTCTTCTTGCATGCTGCTTAATCCTCCGGCGCCTTGTGACCGATATGTCTTTCCGTTCTTGGCCCTTCCTTTCCGGCATCTGCGTCTATGACTGCTGACACTACATACATGCTGTTAGTTTCTAAAGTGGCGTTCAGCATGCAGAACATCCATGTCCATTCCCACTCGCGTGTCACCGTACGAGCATGAATAAAACGCATTCAGCACAGACCCGCGAATTGTACAGTGATGGGTCTTGCGCTTCGCTGGCGCAATAGGAGGGGAGAGGTCCTTCCGAAAAGCGCAAATGTGGCTTCCAGTAATTTTGTTAATTTAAAACTGTAATGTAAAGATTTGTCCAAGTGGAGTTTCGGGTTGGATTTGTTTTGGCCGCTCGTGATATCCTAAAATGCGGTTCACAGAAAGCCTTTGTCTACAAGAAGACAACCCGGCCACGCAACTTGTACAGTTAATCGTCCCCTACCCGGCGTCACTCAGTGAAAAGATGTGTTCTTGTGTGTGTGTTCTTGAAGCAGAGTGGCAATCGCCTCTTGCTGATAACAAACATGTGCAGTGAGCAAAACTCAGAGCACCATGCTCATTTTTCCTCTATGGCATGTTCTGCCCTTCAGATTCAATCTTCTGTTAAAGAGCTACTGCCAAAACATTGCTGTTTCAAATTCATATCAGCAGTAAAGAAATTCAGTATTTTGGGTAAGAAATTTCTTGATGTAATGAAACGGCTAAGTAACATCTGGTCATGCTGTAGTATCATGTTTGTCTGTATTTCCATATATTTGGGATACTTTTTGTGTGAAAAAACTCGAAAAAATGTTGCGATATTAAGCATTTGGTTACTTTTAAATGCAGTGAAGTCATTTTTAGTGATCATTAACTAGTCTTACAAAGTTGCTGCTCAAATATGTGACTTCACTGACAGCAAGTGTGTGAATTTCGAAAATTGTGCTGCCCCTTGTCTTCTGTTGCATCTCTTCTAGCATATCAAAGCTCTGCTCGGGATAAGACTTACATATTTGCATTTTTACAAGTGTGACACACTAAACTAGCTTTACTGATTAATATCTCTACACTGTTCCTTTAAAGAAGCATGCATAATTTGTTAATTTCAATATGCTGTGTTTGGCCTAAACAGATGATCCACCTGCCGATTCTGCAACATGTCCGCCGCTTCCTGGTGTCACTGGTGATTTTCGGTACTACAGTGCTCCTCATGGTGTGGGTGCCTGTGCGGCTTATCAAGTTTCTCCTGCCAGGCTTCCTCCCATACCACGTACTGATTTCAAGGTAAAAAATATTGCCAACAATTAGGCCCATGGATCTACAGTAAAAGCTCGTTAATTCACCACTCATTAATTTAAAATTTTTGATAAACTGAACTGGTCGCTGCGGTGCATAGAAGTCTATGTATAATACAACCCATTAATTCAATAAAGAACTGGCGCCTCCACCTATCATTCGAACCGTGTGCCGCCAAGCGTCTTCGTAAACCACTACTGGAAGCTTTCACAGCTGAACGATAGGAGGCACGACTGTCGTAGTTCTGGCGCGGTGGTCAAAGAGAATAGCCACATTGCCATCAACACCATCATCTTAGGTCGAGCAGTCTCGCATGCTAGTGGTGGTAGTAGTGCTGTTGCATTGTTGGACCTGCGCGCTGTTTCTGCACATCGGTTCTTTTAAGCCTGCCCTCGCAGGAAAGTACAGTCGACTCCCGATAATTCGAAGCCGCTTAATTGGAATTTTCATTAATTAGAAGTGAAGTGCTGGTCCCGTCAGTTTTGCATGTAATCCTATAGAAGAAATCGCTCAATAATTCAAAGTCCTCATCCAGTAATATTGTTTAATTGGAAGTTAATTTTCGGCTGGGATCCTCGAGGTGAGCGTCATTCTTTGGTAGAATGTGCAATTTTTCAAGTGTTGCAACAGTTCCGTGCTCCGCGTTGGTGTCATCGCCACCACAGCCGCCCGCAACGCCATCCTTCTTGGAGCGGCGCGATTATTCATTGCTACGGCTGCCGTGGCCTCCGCGATCAACTCCGGCGGGAGGTGAAGCGGCTCCCGCCGGAGGCCACGCGCGGCTGCCGCGCGTGGCCGGAGCTGATCGCGGAGGCCACGCAGGTGCCATAGGTGCACGCAGCGCTGCATACTGGCAGTGGCGAGATTGTGTGAGATTAGTCTTGTAGCGTGCGCAGCGTATGTCGAGGCAATGGTAGAGGCATGTGTTGGTCGAGCGCCTTTGTGCGGGAAGCTCGTAGGCTAGCTTGTTCCACGAGTGATTCGGAATTGACTGTACCTAGTCGCGCAGTTTATAGCCATGGCAAACCGTGGCTCTTATCGCACGCTCGACCTGGCAACGAAAGTCGAGGTTTTGAAGGAAGTTGAGAAGGGAGGTGCCGCCAAACAAGACATAGCGCGGAAGTACGGGATCAAGCCAAACACGCTCTCTAACTACATCAAGAACAAGCGCACAATAATGGATGCATTTGAGAACGACAAGTTCAAGACTTCTCGGAAGCGAATGCGCACCGGCGCTTACCCAGAATTGGAGAAGGCTCTGCTGGTTTGGATTAGGGAGGCCAGGAGCAACAAACTTCCTCTCAGCGGAGACATCGTTGCGATGAAAGCCCGAACGCTTGCAGCAATGTTGGGGATCGATGACTTCGTTTCGTCAGATGGATGGCTGACGCGCTTTAAAGATCGCCATGACCTGGTTTTCAAGAGCCTGTGTGGTGAAAAGGCGTCCGTTAACCAGGAAACATGCGCCACGTGGAAGGACGGAAAGCTGCATGAATATCTCGCCGAATACAGACCGGAAGACATCTTCAATGTAGATGAGACTGCACTCTTCTATCGGCTTCTACCAGAGAAGACCCTGACATTCAAGGACGACGACTGTGCTGGGGGCAAACGCAGCAAGGAGAGAGTGTCGGTGCTGATCGCGGCAAACATGACTGGCACGGAACGATGTCGGTTACTTGTGATCAGGAAAGCCGCGAAGCCGAGATGTTTTAAAGGCGTGAAGACGCTGCCTGTGGACTATGAGGCAAACAAAAAAGCGTGGATGACGGCCGAAATCTTCAAGAGCTGGATAAGCAAATTGGACCGCAAGTTTGCTGCTTCGAACCGCAAGGTGTTGTTCCTTGTCGATCACTGCAGTGCTCACGTGAATGTGCCAGCCTTGAGTGCAATACGCCTCGCATTTTTGCCTGTTAACACAACGGCTGTTGTGAAGCCAATGGACCAAGGCATCATCAAGAATGTTGAAGTCCTGTACAGGCGGCACCTCCTCGAGCTCATGATTTTGTGTATGGATAGCTCCACAAAGTACGAGGTGAGCCTGCTTAGTGCCATCCACATGTTGGCGCGAGCATGGGATCGTGTGAAGCAAGAAACAATCGCAAACTGCTTCAGGGATTGCGGTTTTGTGGCAGCTTCTTCGGAGGATGCCTCTGAAATTTCAGTGGAGGAAGCGTCAACAAGCGAGCTTGACGGCACTGATTTTGGTGATGCTCTCAGGGACGTCAATTTTGAAGATTACGTCGCCGTAGACAAGGCGGTCGAAACGCGCGGTGCGCTGACGAATAGCGACGATGACGTTGAAGGCGAGCCGCAACCTAAGGCTGCCGATGTAGCTGCGGGCCTTGCTCTTCCGGAGCTCTTCTTTGCCGCTGAAGGTAACGCGGAAGAAGCGTTCCGCCACATCTACAGCCTGCAGAGCTTGCTTTCAGCAGCGCGATTCGGCAAGAAGAAGCAAAGCAAGATGACCGACTATTTTTCTTAGAGAAAATACTCGATTTCGCCAGAAATAAAGTGCTATTTTTTGTGTTTTGTGCTTAAAGGGACACTAAAGGTTACTATTAAGTCAACGTGGACTGTTGAAATACCATCCCAGAAACCTCGAAACGCTTGTTTCGTGCCAAGGAGAGACTTATTTTAAGAGAAAATGCGTTCTGAAGCGTCCGCGTACCTCTAGCGCAGTTCAAATCGCCCGCCCTCCGATCGAGGAGTACTGACATCATGATCTCATAGTGACGTTGCGCCATCGGTGAGTAGAACGGCGTCCGCAGACGGCGCTACGGCTTTTCTGCGCAAAACGCAAACGCGCGGCCAGAAACAGAGCCAAGACAGAGCCGACAACAGAGCGAAAGCGGGAGTATGGTGGCTAGCGGAAGGAGAAACGCGCGACCATGGGGCTCTTGCATTGCCCAGGGGGCGCTGCGAGAAAGGTGCTAAAAAGCACCCTCTGTCCTAAAATGGGTCGTACCAAGCTCGGTTGTCTGCTTCGGAAAGCACATTTACAATATGGACCCGCCACTTTCGTTTGTGTTGTAGCACGGCCTGCTGCGCATATCAGGCGCCGAAGATTTTTTCAGGGGTGGAACGCTGCGTAAAGGCAAGAAATTATGCAGTGCCGAATTCGTGTACGCCGTTCAAGAATTAGGCGGCGAAGTTTTAGCACGGTGTCAATCGCAAGTGAAGCGAGTCGCATACGAATTGGAACTACAGGTAAGGCTTGCACGCTAGCTGCTAGATTCAGGCACACAAACGCGAGGAAATGCGTGCTATAAATGAATCCACAGCAGCGATAGGCACACATCATGTGTACGGAACTGCTCGAGCACACGACGGTATGCGCCGCAATGTACGAACTGCTCGAGCGCACGATCGTACGCGCCACGACGGCAGCGGTCTTTCGACAGGCCGCCAAACGGCGGGCCTCTTGCAGTCTTTGTTGACTGCATGCCGCTAAACTGATGCAATGGATATGAGCTCGCACGTGCGTGCGAATCATGCTGTAGCGCGAGCTTGTGCGCTGCTCGCTTGATGTAGCTTTTAATGACAGCGCTCGAACATCGATGTGCTGCAATCAATACTGCCTTGCTGCGCTGCCTCAACGTGCTGGCTTGAGATCAAGGATGAGCGCATTTAACTCTCTTAACGTGTGCTGCTCGTAGTGGAGTAGTGAATTGTCATCGAATGAGCCCGACCATTTTTGCTCATTTGCACACACTTCACCACTTCGCATCGGTCGAATTGTTAATTTTCGCTGTGGCCGGGTCTCGAATCGTGAATTACCAGCCATGCCTGCTGCTATGTCGGTCTGCTGTCGGGACTGTAGGTGCAAAAGACCGAAATTTCGAACGCAGATAATCAAGCAAGCTTCAAGACAGGCGAAGCAGTCAGCATGGCACGAAGTTTCGCTTACTCAGCGCGACGAACTGCAGCTATGCAGCGCGCCCGACGCTCCACTTCGTGAGGCCTTGAAGGAAAACGGTAGAATCTGATGTTGGGATTCAGGCCTTTTTGTTCATGGCAGCCCACAACATAGAAGTAATGACGGTGACGCCTTTTCGAGGCTGGGCTAGGTCTCTCCGGATCGGCATCACCGATTCCTTCTGCTCCCAGCATTACGTCCCATGGCACACGGAGAGTCCGTTTTCGTTGAACTATAGGCTGCGGCGAGCTCGCAGCGGAGTCTGCGTGGTCTGTGAGAAGTGACGAGCCTTTTCGCACTCGCAACAGGGCATAAAAAAGTGCGAATCGACGCAAAACTCGGCCTAGAAACGTGCTTCGCCACAGCCAGGGCTCAATACGACCCAAGCAGGTACGACCCAGATGTCGTTTCCCGCACCGCCACCAGGCGCCGCTACTATACCTCAAACTCCAGCGCAAGATGCCCATAAGCTGGTACTTCATTCTATGACGCAAACTTCGACGCTCATCGCAATGGACCCTGACATCGACAGATTGGCTCGCGATGGTGGGCTGAACTTCAGCGATTTGAGCACTGACGAGTGCGACCTGCTGCTGAGGGCTCGCGCTGCCGGCGTCGTTGCGTACTACGACGGCGGCCTCGACACCGGCTCTACGGAGCGGCAAAGCAACGAGGGCTTCCCACGACATCACATGGACGTGACAATCTCGCTGCTTGTTCCAAATGAAAGTTTCGCGAGCCAGCAGAACCCTCGCAGCACGACGCGATAACCAAACTACTGAAACTCCAAAGCGTGCGCGGCGCAAAGTCGAGCGCGCAGAGTCGAGCGAAAATGAAACCTTTCAAACACCCATATTACTGAAGGGTAACGTCAAAATGTTATTTTTTCTTACAATCGAATAGACGTAGACAAGTAGCATTTTTTTCCGTCTTATAATCGAATGAAATGATATTTTTAATACGAGTAGTTGAGTATTAGTAAAACAAATTATGAGGAGTGCTTTCGTCATCGGTCTAGTACCTGAATGTCGCTGGGGGGTCTGAAATCGTGTCATGCATTTACCTCAATTTCTCGGTTACTAAAGCTCTGTTCGCGATTAGATTGATGCCTTAGCCGTTCTAGAACATTGCTCTACCACTTTAACTTGAGTTTCTGGTAACCTTTAGTGTCCCTTTAATTGGAAGTTCGTTTAATTCGAAGTTTTTTGCGGTCCCCGTGAACTTCGAATTAACGGGAGTCGACTGTACTCCACGAAGACTGTGAAGGAGAAAGTAGAGATCCTGCGATAAATAGACGAAGGGAAGACCATGAAGTTTGAAATTGTGAAGAAACACTGCATGCCGCGGAGCACGTTGTCTACCTACATCCACAACAGAAAGAGCATCGAAGATGCGTACGAAGCCAAAGATATTGCCAGCAGCTGAAAAAGGCTATGCATAGCTAAGTACCCTGAACTTTAGAGCGCTGTGATTATGTGGGTCAAAGAAATTAGAAGCCAGAACTTCGCTTGAGCGGACCCTTAATCATGGCAAAGGCGGCCGATTTTGCCCACTGCTTGGATGTCCGAGACTTTGCTGCCTCCGAGGGCTGGTTCTGTCGCTTTAGGGAAAGGCATAGCCTTATCTTCCGCACAATATCTGGTGAGGCAAAAGAAGTGGATGCCGACACATGCACGACGTGGAGAAGCGGTGCCCAGTAGCAGTTCCTGAACAGCCACTTGCCAAGTGATATTTTTAACGCTGATGAGACAGCATTGTTTTTCAAGCTTCAGCCAGATAAGACCATTACTTACAAAGGGGACATCTGTGTTGGCAGAAAGTGCAGCAAAGAGCCTGTCGCCATGTTGTGCTCACTTTCATTAGTTCGAATGTTAATTCGAACTGGCTTAACAGTCCCATTTAATTTGAATTAACAAGCTTTTACTGTATTACTGTTTGTCATGTCTGGCTTTATTTGCTGCTGCAGTGCAAAAGTGTGGCACAGTGAGAGCTAACATCCTTACGCTTGCTTTTTGCCTGTCGGCCAAGCTTGAACACAACACTTGAAAACTGCAGTGTAAAGCAGCGCTTGTGTCATCAGTCAGTATTGAATTCCTGCATACCTTTTCGTTGTGCGTTAACCCACTTTTCTCTGTTTTTATCAGAGTTTCATACAATAATTACTAGAGGGAACTCAGGTGCTAGTGTCTATGGGAACTGCAATGAGAACGGTTGGACCAGCATGGGAGTACATGGATTTGCCTAAAATTCATCCTTTTGGATTCAAACGGCATTGTGACTCTAAACTCGTCATTTTCAACAATGTGCTGCGTAATAAATAATTAAATAAACATAATTAAGGTGTATTTGGATTAAGTTGTATTTTTTAAGTTTTTAAAATGCTTACTTGAGAGTGACAGCATCGGGCAAGGTGGTGTCATCCTGTCTTGGCATAAAATAAAGTTCTGTATTACTTAGGGAAAACCTGGAAAACTTGAAAATTTGAAAATGTCAACTTAGTATGCACCCTGGTGAAGCTTGCAATGCCTGTTCGGCCGAACAGAAGCATTTAATTTGTTGGCTTCACCATGTGCTGGGTGTCATATTAGAACGGTCTTTCAGATAGAGTGGTCAATATGCTAAACTCTGATGCATTCAAGGAAGAACTGCACGTCCTGTTTTCATAGCTTATCTCGTTTGGCTTTTTTTCTTTTATTTTATGAACTATATAGTCATTGTATAACCATGTTTGATTGGTACTAAAGGTCTCACTTTTTTTGGTCGTACGCACTTGTATCAAGCAAAATTTTTGTATCTGCATTTACTGCCCTAATCAATACCAGCCCAACATTATGAGTGCATTCAATAGTTTTGTTGCTTGTGTTGATAATGTAGTGATTACTTGTATTGCAAAACTCAAAAATATTCACTCCATGTTATTGATCTTACAGCTTTTTGTATAGCCCCCTTCACATAATGTTCCAGTAGGAACTTGTGATGTAGCTGAAGGAAAAAAAATAAAAATATATATATATATATATATAGCGATGTTGATGGCAAATGTTTTATTTCTTCAGCGTTTAATGCAATACGAGAGTGGTGAGTTGATGGTGAGTGTTACTGTGCATGCACTACTGCTTTGTCTGCTTAATATACATAACACATAGCAAGATGTGTTTGCTTGAGGCGTTGTGCGCCATTGTTCATAACCTCTGAGAAGGTTAGTATTGTCATTGCCTTACACGGCTCATCGCATCGTGGCAGAAGTGTTAAGGGGGGAAGAGGTACTTAGAAAATTTTTTCTATTTTTTACTAAATTTAATCAAAATGGTCACCTAGACAAAGTTTTTCATGCTGATTTCAAAAATACAGTAACTTTTTAAATTGACTGAGTGGTTCCAGATATAATTAAATCTAATCACCAGCATATCACCGATAGTTTATCGGAACAATTGTAAGAAGAGTATCAGCCAGAATGTTCATAAAGACATATGGCTGGATACTACACAGTGTAAGCAACACAACTGTTGGATTACTTTTTCTATATTGGAGGTATGAGCAATTTTACAGCAATTTGAAATTCGATCCCCAGACGTAACAATTATGTGGTCCAAATATAGCCAGATTTTAAAATTTACAAAAGCGAAATTTAAAAAATCTGCTCCTAGCATTGTGTAGCTACATGCCACTGTTAAAATTATGAATCCATGTGCCCTGAAGACCGAGATAGTGCTTCGGCAAGTTTAAAAAATACCAAAAATGAGATTTTGAGACAACTTGAAAAGACAAAATGAGCTTATTTTTATAACAGAACACTACAAAATATTTGAATATATACAAGTGTTATTGCATTAGTAGCCTCCAGGAATGTAGTCTGTCTGACTAGTGTCGCTACGGGGATGCCTTCTGAGCACCCGCTGGAAGTTTTCAGCAGACACATGCCCAGCAGACGTAGCCAGCTCGTTTGCCCCGGCAGTGATGTCATCAACGCGATCTAGTAGTTCCGATTTTCAGTCAGTAGGAGGAGTTGACGCTAATGCTTTAAGTTTTCCTTGAGCTTCACTGTCAATATGCCACAAAAGTTCCGGCTGCAGAATAGTAGCGTCGTGCCAAAACGTTGATGAAATGCAGCCGTTGTCAGGAGCGCTTCGGGGGACTAGGCCTAACATGACATAGGGATCTCCGGCATCGCTCGACTGCTGGGAACGGCTGGGCTAAATATAGTCCGACGTAGCGTCACCGTGCGCACACGTTACGTCACGTTGGCGAAGACAACAGCGTCTATAGTTAAACCGATGGTTCGACACAATGGTGCAGATAGCGTAACTGGATCCCCGTATCGAGCGATGCTCGCCCGTGTGGCGATAACGTTGGACTATAAACGCGCCTTTATTGATGTGATTGGGAAGCGGTGCGGCGGAGCATCTTTTCTCGACGTTGTACACCGACTTCTTCTTCCTTCTTTTTTTTCTAAATTTGTATGTACATCATAGCGAACTTCGGATTTGAAGTCGGCATCGCTGTCAGTGTGGGAAACCTCATTGGCATGCACGACATGTGCAGAGCAGCTGCGTAGCGAGGCAGACGATGCCAGTCTAGCCAGTGGCATGGCTAGCTGAAAGTCACGTGCCTTTGTCAACCAATTACAGCACGCATTAAGTCTTCTTTTTGAGGTGGAATTTCTTCACTGCCAATGTATGTACGGAGCCGGTGGTGGCACGAAAATGAAGACGAGAGACTGCTCTTTCAAACTATATACGGGTCGGCGTGACCGAATGACTGCCGGGGCCTTCACGCGCTGTGGAAAAGACTTTTTTACGGAAAATTTGACTCATGTTTAGCCCAAACTGGCGCCAAAAATTTGTATTATGGCTAAAATATTGATTTAGAATGCGCAAAATTTGGCTTAGTGGTGGAAAAATAGTTAGAAATTCCGAAAATACAGTTTTCAAAATATTGATCTTTTCGAGATTTTTTTGGTCTCTAAAACCCGTGTCCCTTCAACTTTACTTGAGTTATGGAACTGTGTGTGCCAAAACCACAAACCACAATCGAATTATGAGGCACGTAGTGACAGACTATGGATTAATTTTCACCTGTGGAGTTCTCTAACAGGCACCTAAACTGAAGCACACGAGCATTTTTGTATTTCGTCACCGTCGAAATGTGGCTGCTGCATTCATGATCGAACCCACGACATTGAGCAATGCCATAACTGCAAAGTACCATGGTGGACACAAAAGTGTTGAATCGAAGTGAGTCGAAAGGCAATGCCTAGACTCGGCGGTGCTACGATGTTGCCTAGATGCTACAGTGCTTTAATGCAGCCTTGAGTCTGCACGCCGTGCGTCAGTTTCCCACTTCATAAATTTTCATCGTGTTTATTTTTGAGAAATAACAGAAACGTAGCATACCTAGAACTTAAATTAATTCAGTTTGTCCACAACCGCTGTCGTGTAATCGCTAGGGTGCCTCGGGAGCCCTAGTAGTAGCGTTTCCCCACCTTTTCACGTCGCCTTTTCCCTCTCCTGCCCTCACCTCACATATGCGAGTTCTAAGAAAAGAGTGCCAAAGCTGTTATTCACTCGTTTCCTGGATGCTCCTGGATTCACTCCTGGATTCATTCGTTTCCCTCCTCCTTCCTACCATTCTATATACAGTGCAGTCCACTTATAACGATATCGAGAAAGACGAAAAATATGATCGTTATAACCGATGATCGCTATATCTGGACTGCAGTTATCAAAAAAAAAAAATTTTTTTTTAAAACGCGGAACATACCTTTGCAGCTCCGAACTCCAATTCGCTACTTGCTCTAAAGAATATATGATGTAGACAGTAGGCCGTAAAAAACAAACTTTATTTCTAGCGCCAGTGACCGTGTCAATGGTTAGGCGCGCCGAAATAGTCCGAAATCTGCACTTGCTTTTGCGGCAGCTTCAGATTCACAACCGCGGTGTGCATGGATTCCAGCTGCTGCGCGAACACTGGCGGCAATCCTTTAGCATGCATAACATCAATTAAGGAGTCAATCGACGACAGTGCACTTTGCGTGGACATCGTGTTCGGGGTCAAGGAGCCACTGTCGACCTCGTTGTCACTGTCGCTGATGCCGTCGCCTCGTCAGTGACTTCATCGCAGAACGAGGCAGCACTGTCTGCAGTCAAAAACTCCTCCTTCGGCACAACACCTGTGTCACCAGTAGGAACGAGCTCCCAGAGCTCGGTATGTCAGCGACTTCCACCGGGTCGGTCTCAGCGGGTTGGGGAAGTTCGTCCTTACGCACAAAGCCCGCCTTCTTGAAGCAATTGGTGATGAACCACTGGTAAAGCGCCTCTTCAACATCGGCGTACAAAGGGTCTCTAACCCTTTTCCGCTGATCGGCATGGCCGCTGATAGCTCCTGCCTTCACAATCGCGGTGCTCCCGGTTTTCAAGATGGTTGATATCGTTAACTGGACCAGCTCATACTTCTTCACGAGGGCGCTCACCTTGAAGCCGCATCGAGAGTCCTGCAAAATATCCATCTTCGTGTCAAGCGAAACAGCTTTGCGCTTTGTCGGCGCCATCTTCTAACTGGGTTGAACCATTTGAACCGTTGGTTGCACGCTGCTCCGGTGGCGTCAGCCTGCTATCGCGAGAGAGACGCGGGACGGGCGCCACCGCGCTGCTTTGCTTGTCGCTTTTTTTTTTTCTTTCTCTCTCTTTCAGAGCGACTGTGGCCGACGCGCATGAAGCAGCTAGCGCCATCTTGTGGCGCGCTGCGCCTACTCAGCTATTCTCCGGTGCGCGGGCGGGGCGAGACGCGCTGCGCGGTAATGGCGGCAGATACGAACTTACGGAGGTAAACATCGCCTCATCTCGACATCGTTCGTTTCAGGGAACTAAGCAACGCAAGTGTTACGATTATTTGGCACGGAAAACGCCGTCCAGACTGCAAAATTTTGATCGTTATATCCGATATGCGGTGAATAACCTATCGTTATAAATGGTTTTTTTCCCCATAGACCTAATGCATAAGATGACACTCTCATGTCGACCCATCGTTATAACCGATATATCGTTATATGTGGTATCGTTATAAGTGGACTGCACTGTACTTCCCCTCTGGGTGGTTGCACGTTAGTAGAAAGGTAAGCGCTGCAGTTTCTGCAATGCTTTTGTGTGTGGGGGGGGTCACGGATAATTACACCCTTCAAGAGGCTATTGTGGTGACGCCCAGGAAGCTCCAGAGGGCATTGTGCATATTAGACGTGGTGCAAAAGCCCAAACGAGTTTCTCGTGTTGCCGTTCCGCTCTGCTATGCTCCTTCCATGGATGTACACAGTCTGACCACCCTCAATGTGGCATGCAAGACAGCAGCAGTAGTAGCAGCAGCAGCAGCAGCAGCAGTAGGAAAGTCGAAGGAGGAGGCAAAGAAAGCTTCGCTTTAAAACAGGACAGCGCGCTATCGTGTGTCATCTTGTTTGCAGGCCAGACTTGTTGCAGCCCACGTAACAGTGGAGGTAACCTTTGATTTCCAGCCAGATTTTCTAGTGAGTGGTACGGCCATGGCTACATACGAAAAAGGGCGGGCACTATTTTGCGCATCGCCTATTGCTTGATTACGCTTTCGGCATTGTGGGCATGCTATGTTATTCTAGATTTAAAAATGCAGGAATGAAGCTTTGCGCTAGAACTTCGATAGTATCATATGATGCAAGTTTCACTCACTTTCAGTGACATGCTGTCCGACTTTTTTGAAGAGATGTTTCAAAATAACTTGGGAGCCTGGTATTTTACACTCATCATGCGACGCATATTGTTATTTGATCACACTTGAGAATTGATGAGGCAGACAGTCCAAAGCAGGGCTGCTTTCTGTTTCAAAGCCTTTGTGAAAATTACGGCATCTGTATTTCACAGTAAAATAAGGGCCAGTATCTCTGAAAGATTTGAAAGTGTTGGGTCTCCTGACACCCGGCTGTTCTGGAAGCTGCCAAGACATTTAGTTAGGATGAACTCTCCACAGCAGGCAGCTCAGGTTACAATGGGGCAGGTGAGCCTCAGCTGGGCAACTGGTCACAGCTGACTGGTGTTGTGTGATCGGGCAGTGACGAGGTGCCCTCTGTATGTCCATAATCGTCCATAAGCGTCCATATGTCCTGTATGTCCATAAGCGAAGTACCCGAAGTTTCAACGTTGCGCTGAACGCGGTACCGTTCAGTTGCATTTTCTTGTCGGTTTTCAAGCATGAATTTCCTGATGCATCTTGAAAGCTTATCTTGCCTCTTATTAAATTTGACAGAGCAAAAGTGTAGGCTATCGTAATGAATTTGCTATGATAGCATTAAATCCGTGGCTTGAATAAAATATTACATGCACGTTAAGTTGCACCTCTTCTCTGGAGAAATTTTTTTTTGTTGCACAGAAACCAATAAACATTGACTATGTTGCGGACTTTGTATCCTTACTGCATCTGTATGAACACTTGCTCTGCAAGGTAATTAACTGTACAGCTAGTAGATTAAGTAAATTGCTTGCTATAGTGGCACAGGGACAATGTACCCTCCTGCACAATTATGTAGAACTCATGCAACAATGCGAAAAGCAGGCAAACAGCCTGTTCTTGTGGGGATAAAACAGTATAAAACGACACGCTGAAGAAAAGTAAATCAAAACTGTGCAGTGAAGTCAGCCAGTACAAGCAGTTCTTGCACGTTCACAGCTGATCAAGTGTACAGAAACATTCATGCCTTACATGTTTCTAGTAAGTTTCTAATAAGTTTGTGATCACATATATTAGTGTGTAAACCCATATAACGATATCCGCTGCGATTACTATCTTTATAAGTAATGAAATACCATGCTACTTGCAAGAACATATATCATCCGAGGATTTTAGAACAAATTTCTGCATTTCAACTATACACAATATGTGGTTAATTCAATTAAAGACCACAAACTGGGCTTTTTTGCAATGACAAACTTATTCCAAACTTTACTTACATACAGGCAAGAAAAAAAATTATAGACAGAAATATTGTTCTTCAATTTGTTCACCTGCCACTGTGGCTATAGCATTCTGCTGCTAACACAAGGCGAGGGGTTGGTTTGCCAGCCATGGAAGAAGTCGCATTTCGATGGTAGTCATAGGTGAGAAAGAAAGCTCTTGCCCTTAGATTTAATAATAATAATAATATTTGGGGTTTTACGTGCCAAAACCACTTTTTGATTATGAGGCACGCCGTAGTGGAGGACTCCGGAAATTTTGACCACCTGGGGTTCTTTAACGTGCACCTAAATCTAAGCACACGGGTGTTTTCGCATTTCGCCCCCATCGAAATGCGGCCGCCGTGGCCGGGATTCGATCCCGCGACCTCGTGCTCAGCAGCCCAACACCATAGCCACTGAGCAACCACGGCGGGTGCCCTTAGATTTAGTTCATCACTTTTTATTGAACCATTACACTTCAAAATACTATTGCATAGGGGGGCATGCTTATGCAAAATCTTAACACCAATAGAAAGCAAAGGGCAGAATTGTAAAACAGCCATCTTTCGTGATAATTCGAGTGTGTAAATATTCATTGCATCAATATGTATTGTTCAACAGCACTGCATAAATAAGCATGATCAGGTATAGCAAGTATTCTGTCAGGAAGCTGGTTCTACAGATGTATAAATGTCAAGGCATGAATGCTCATACTACGTCGCACACATAGCACAAAGAAAACCTTTTTCAAGAGTGGTCCCTTCTGGCAGATATGAGTGGGCCATAAGCGGCAGAAACTTTATTGCAGGACATTGTGTAATACTGCTTATGAAAGAATGAAGAGGCTTTTAACAGCAGTACCTCATGCTGCTCTAATAAGAGGAACGATGAGCAAAAACATTTCTGGTAGAGCACTTAAACAGTAACTTTCTGAAAGACAGAAAATTCCAGGTGAGAGTTGGAGGTACATTTGGCCCACACACACCAAAAACACGGGCATACTACAAGAAACACTACAGCCTATGGTGTATTATAGTCTATGGGAAAGCTATCTTATACAGAAATCAAGAATGATGCAACAAGCCCTCGACAACACTGCAGACTTTCTTGGCCGGTCTGGCATCTCGCTTTCTGATAAGTCAGCTCATATCGACGTCGGAAAAAAAAGAAAGACTAGAATCAAGAACTACCCCAGATTGCACATTGTGATCCACATAGCTGGACAAATATGCCCGCAAGTCAACATCCACAAATCCTCAGCTAGTGTAAGCCCATGACGGCAGAGCCAGCATGTGGGTGAAACAATTATGCAATGCCTGGACGCAACTTCCACAGCTGGTGAAAAGAATAATCTCAAAATAATGGGGGTGGACGAGTGGATACTATAGAAAATCGCAGATGCTGTGCTTGTGTCCAAGGTATGGTACGGTATGAATTACCAGCAGCACACAAAAAAGACAACTAATCGGATACAGGCATCGGGTAGTAATAACAGGTCTTTCCAACTGTACCATGCTTGAAGACCTCTATGAGAGAGAGCTAACGAACAAGCGCCTAGACAGAGTAGAGTTGCAGCCTGCAGCACAAATTCTTTGTCTCAAGAGCTCAGAACCTTGTCCCAAGATACTATGCCAGCTAGCATATGAGATGCAAAGACGACTACCCCTCCCTTCAGAAACACAACCTCGGGAGTACCTGAACTTGAAACACAACAGGCCCATACCGTGGTATATGGGGGCAAAGAATTAGGCCAGGAGACTATATGCAACTGCCAAACACACAGAGGAGGTTGCTAATCATGAAGATGCAAGCAAACATAAGGCACATATAGTACACTGATCTGGCAATAGCAGTGTAACAGTAGTATGACTTTACATTTAACTAAACCCCATATAAGTGAGTACCATTCCTGGTCATCCTACGCCTAGAAAAGCTGACCTGAAAGCAATCAAAGCAGCACTTGTAGTGCAGATTACACCCTGCACAACACCCTGCATGGATTCACCGGAAACTGTCTGGGCCTGCACGTCACACAAGATTGTCAGGAAAATCCGGAGATTGACACGCAACTTGCAAGCACATGGCTAGAAATTAAATTACAGGATACATAGCCATGCAGATATTCCAGGACACAAGCAGGCTTATAAGCCCGACATAATAACTGAAAACTAGATGAGTTTGTGTGTATTCATTATTAACTAAAGTGCAACAGATAGACAACAGACAAGAACGAAGCGCTCTGTGTGTTCACTTTGTTCCTGTTCATCGCATTTCTGTTGCACTATAGTTAATGAATTCATAAGGCTGCACAGGAGAAGAATGATACCTCTGCCCAAGGGCCTGATCTCACATCCAAATCCACGCGTGTGCACACACACACACACAAATGTTGCAAGAGTGCATAGCATGAAGCAGTATCAACAGGATGACACTAGATATGGATGAGGACTAACTTTCAACTGAGGTTCATTTGTAAAAATGTGGCGAGTTATATAAATTACCAGAAAAAAAAAAGGACGATGAGCAAAACGAGAACAAGGTGAAAGCAGGAGCCAACATTTCGACAAGTGGACTTGTCTTCTTCAAGGTCCACGTGTGGAAACGTTGGCTCCTACTTTCACCTTGTTCTCATGTTGCTCATCGTCTTGAATTTCCCCCCCCCCCTGCCTTCCCCGAGTTTTCCCCAAAAGAGGAAAGACATCTTTGAAGGATAGATAAATATTGGTGCTTGATGCAGCCAAACATAAATAAAAATGCTACAGAAAGAAAATAGAGAAAAATTCCAAGTGCTGGAAAAAATCATTACAATTGCCAATCCTGCATGCCAGCACCTTTCAAGAAACACTGTTGTTATTCCAATAGACAGACTGACAGTTTGCTTATGCAAGCACATTCTTCCAGTTCCATGCCACTGGGAAAAAAATGAGTTTCCTGGAAGGTGGCCACATGCACACTTGGTGATCACAATGTTTTTTTTTCCTGGACTTGTATATCTATATGCATTTTCTCCCTTTCCTGCTTTTATGTTTGGTTTCATCAAGCACTAGTCTTTATCAGGTTTTATTGCTGTACTACTTTGTGATAACCTTTATAGATCACTGCATTTTCACAATAAACCTTTTAATTAGAAGTTAGCATACCCTTTTCTTACTGCTTCACACTGTACATTCTTGCTACATTGGCCAAATAAAAGATTTTATAAGGTATCATGAGGGCTATTAAAGTGACTTGGTGCAGTCTAAAAAAAAAAAAACGAATAGCCTGGCTGCAAATGGCACCAGAGAACACATAGGACAAACAAGAAAACCGAGATGATCTAACAACCAAAAGTTTAATCTACACACCGAGTAAATGCTCGCTGACAAGCAATAGACTGAACATACACAAAAAGGAGAAGCAAAAATTCATGTGCGTTTCCTGACAGGAAATGCATCCATTTCTAACGGAGGCCGTGCTGTCAAGATTAACCCAGCACTTTTAGATCTACAGCTTCCGTAATTTCTCTAGGCAGCCGATCTGCACAGAATGCTAGCTTCTTCCTCTACAATGCATGCTCAGATGTGGAGAGTGCATTGTAGAGGAAGAAGCTAGCATTCTGTGGAGATCGGCTGCCTAGAGAAATTATGGATGCTGTAGATGCAAATACACTGGGAGAATCTCGTGTCAGCATGGCAGCTGTTACACTTTCAGAGATGGATGCGTTTCCTGTTGGGATCTGTATGGACACACATCAGATCTTGCTTCTGCTTTTTGTGTAAATTCGATTTATTGCTTGTCGAACAGCATTTACTCAGCATGTTCAATAAACTTTCATTTGTTAATACACCTCATGATTGTCTTGGTCTCTAGCAGAAAGGCATTCATTCTTTTTCCAGTGAAGCTGTATATGCCTAGGTGAAACACTGAAAAATTCTACGGCAAGTGCGCCTGCCGTGGGCCTACGATCCTGCATTATGGATGGCGCGTATTGATATGGTCTTCTTGTTAGAAGTTTCGAGTACACTACCAGCGCGAGACACGGGACAACAAAGTGGACGAGAAGCGTGTCTTTTAGAATGCTATGTTACAACGTACAGGTTTCTACAAAAGTGACGGTAACTGCTCGAAACATTTGATGCGTCGGCTTTTGCGCCTTTAGAAATATTTAGAGAGGGCTCCCATATATATATTCGCAGCGCAAGCACGGCGATGGACGAACCAGGCTAGCGCTAAAGTTGAATTTCACAACACAATTTTCATTCCACGTCGTAATCACACGGATCGTTTGAGGCTTCGTTCAGGGGCACACGCGGGCGTTCGGGTTGGTGCTTCTTGTTGCATTTGGCGTAAGAATATGGCTAGGATCAGGCACCACATATGCGCAATGACGGGCAATATACACGCATCATTTCTCCCGAAGCTGACGCCGAGCACGGGTAGCGCGAGGATCTTGTTGGGCTGACACGACAACTTCGTGGCAGCCGAATTCCGAATACTGCATATACGGTGAGGGTAGCTATATGAACTTGTCGATAGGTCATCTTGTAGATTGATGTAGCGCAGGCAGAACGAAACGGTCATGGAAGGTAGATAAGACAACACACAGCGCTGAACCATAGAATAAAGAATCGCTGAACCACCTGCGAACAGCTGTTTACGTGCGCGATGTCGCACTGAACTACAGAAACCGCCGTCGCGCACCCCAAGACAAATCTTAACTAACATTTTTAAATTAGTAAGCATACATATTATTTGCTTCTAATCAAGAGAAGTCAATAATATTATAGTGTAAACTTTTTATTCACTACAATAAAAGAATTATGCAGCGTGTGCCACGAAACCTGGCAGTAAGCAACCCTGGGCGTCGCACCAGTTGCATTGTTGAAATCGCAATCATGTGAAATGAGCCCTCTAAAAATCACATTGCGACGCGTGCGACAGCACCGATTTTCATCGTTGCAGTCGCAGCATGTGAAACAGCCTTTAGTCACTGTCACACTAAACAACATTCACCAGATTATTGAATGACGTGATGGCCCCTAACGTTCCTATATTTCTGTTTCTGCATGAACTTCGAAGCCATTCACCTACCTGCCCTCCCACCTGTTTGTTGTGGCAGTTTCTTAGCTTCGCTAAACCAGCATCCCCATCCTTGATATTGTATTTTGCCATGCGCAAATCAGCGTTCTGTAGGTCTTTCCTTCTTGTCCTGTTTTTCACCCTATTTTGATTCTTATCAGCATGTGCAAACTAGCCTAACAGCAAGCCCTTCTCAAGTTTATCAACGTAATGAAAGTCAGAGGCAAGGGAAAAAAAAGGAAGAAAGAAAAGGGGGGAAGGGGGCACTTATTATGCATTTTGTAGACAAGCAACTTGCAATATATTCAGAATGCGTCCGCGCAGCGTGGTCGACGATTCGGTCAAGTACCAGAAATGAGAAGCTCTTCGATGACATGAAGGTCTGGCGGGGAGCAACAGTGCCCCCAAGTTTTGTGCATGCGCTTGTCCCATCTTTATCTGTGTGTGGAATTTTTAGCGCTGATCCCTCCTCAGCAGTTATGGTTAACACGATTCCAGAATAATGAGGTAGCATGAGTGGGGCCACAATGTTCTGTGCATGGGAGAGGGGACTGCCCCCCCCCCCCTCTTCTGACCGTAACTAGACATTGCTTTGCTTTCACATTCAAACTTTCCCTTCCATTCGTGAAGACCATATCTTGAAACTTTGTTTCGTGGGAAAGGGGGGGGAAGGGAGATTCGTCAGAAAATTAGTAGCGTTTGTAGCATGCTGTGCACACCACGTGCAGCACACTGCAAAAGGTTAGATTTGTTGCGAGCTTGCAGTGCTCAACAGAAAGGCAGCAAGCGGACTCATTACTTTTTGGAGTTTATGGCAAAGGTTTTCAGTCATTATAGATACTGCTGCTCCCGGCAACAACATTAGAGGGGTACAAACGAGGTCTTGAAAAGTTTGAAAGCTGTACAGTTCTTGCTCCCAGAACTGTGGCTTCTAGCTTTCCTCAGGGACAGGCTGAGGGTGTCGCAGAATTAGTGAAAGGGAACGGCGAAATGGTGAAGGTGACCAACGTGCGTTGGAAGTTTCGGCGAGTCATATAGAAAGAGTTAGCAGAAGGACCAGACGAAACATTCTGTGGTCAGTGCGAAACCGTAGTTATTTGGGCATACTTCCTCATGAAAGAGAAATCAATGCTGGCGGCAAAAATACGCTATGTGGCCTGGGAAAGCATACGAGTAGCTTATGGGGCGGTTGTCAGGGGTGCGCCATGGGTTTTCAAAACGTGGTGCCAGTCGTAAGAATCGACAGACAGCCTGGTGCACAGGTTGAGGTGACACAAGAAAGGTGCGTGTTGGCACGTAGGAGTTGGCGATGGGGTAGAGGCATGACTTCGGCATAACTACGGATCCGGCGTAGGTTAGCGGAGCAGTCACTAATATCGCAAAGGCTGCAGGTAGCAACTTGGAAACTTGCTCTTGAATGACATGCATTATTGAGGGTGGCAACGTAGATGGGGCACCACCAAGGGTACAATGTACAAGGGACAGCTGATGCACAACCTGCTTGCATACAAACTGCTTAATCTCATTAATAAGAAGCCAACATCGCTCGCATTGCACGCGTAATGCGAAGATGTGGGATTGCTCCCCACCTGCGGCAATTTGTTTTTTCATCCACTCTCATTTCCATTAATTTATTATTTCTTTAATTCAGTTAATAAGTACAAGTAATTTCCCCTGTGTTGTCCTTGGTGTCCTTGTTTGGTGGCTTCTTATGATATAAAAATCGCACCCCTCGGTTAATCCCCTGTATTCTCGTTAAGCTCATTAAGTAACATGAGAGTGGTCACTTGCAAGACCAGCAGTTGTTAAGGCTGAAATGTTTTCATGGGGCAAGGAGGCGTTTCGAGTGGAGTTGTGTTGCTTCTGCAGCTCGTCGTAGCTCTAACACAGTTGAATGACAACTACCATTTGCAGGTTCTTGGTGACAAGCATCTGAAATGCATCGTCATTGACGCCTTTCAGGATGTGTTTGATCTTGTCGGCCGCTGTCATGGATGGATTGACATGCTTGCAAAGGTCAACCACATCTTCAGTGTAGCTGGTGTAGTTCTCACCACATTGTTAAGCTTGTCCTCACAGGCGCTCTTTGGCATGCAACTTGTGGGCGGCTGGACGACCGAATAGCTCCATGAGTTTCGTTCTGAAGGCCAGCCAGGTGGTAAGGTCAGTCTCGTGGTTACAGAACCACTGATTGGCGATGTCAGTCATGTGAAAGATGACATGGTTGAGCTTATGTGCGTCGTCCCATTTGTTGTGCTTGCTTACTCGGTCGTATGATTCAAGTCAGTCCTCTACATCCTGTTCGTCAGCTCCGCTGAAGAAACCATGGTTACATTGCTGAACGATGCCGGAACAGACCACAGTCAGAGGCTGGGAAGCAACCTGCTACTCTTTGTGGCTGTGAGAGAAACTAGAGGCGAGGTGTGGTTGCAGAGTTCTGGGATTGTAGTGAAAAGCAACCTCCAGCAAATATAATGGGACATTTAGTATCAGCACTCATTATAAGCAGACACAGTCGCAGTAAGCTAACCAGCAATGGCTGAAAACAGCGCAAACCTCGAGCTTCTGAATTGTCTTCCTGCATGAGCAGCTTACTCTTTTTCAAATAGTGATAATATTCTTCACTACACTGCATAATGTCTAAAATGTACAATCACAAATTTTGTAAACAAATGCTCATTTGATGTCAAGACGCAGCAGTAAGCATTAGTTCTTGAGATTTTTAATAAATGGAGCGTACTTCAATGAGCACCGCACATGCATATTCAGTAAATTTGCATATTGGTTCCTGCAGTGAGAGTCCATCTCAAGAGATCTCGTTGGAGCTGATCCTGCTGCAGGTGGTGCTACCCACTCTCTTGGAACAGGGCCACATGAAACAGTGGCTCAAGGCCCTAGTGCGTGCATGGTGTGTGGGTGTGGCCTGCCTCCTTGATCTGCGCTCCTACTTGCTTGGAGATGCTTCTGATGGCCAGACAGAGCCGGTAGGTATATGCACTGTGCTTCAGCAATCCAGAAGCTGGCGCTACCTTACTAATGGTTTGCACTGTGGTAGAAGTTAAGTCAAAATGGACCGCCATAGTAGGTTCTCCCTGTTGAGCTTATTTATTTTGGGATCGTGTCCATGTGCTGATAACAAATCAGCTACCAAAAGTCTACTCGAAGTTATATCGTGCAGATTGTCAGGTTTATATGCTGTATTTTGGATCTCTGCTGCAGAAAAAAATGAATGCAGTTGAACCTGATTATAGTGAAATGGGCTTGATTATAGTAAGATGGGCTGTAATAACAAGATACAGTAGAACCCCGTTGATGCAATCCCATTTCCTATGATTTCCAGGCACCAATGTTCGCGATCGAGATTGCAAAAAAATTCAACGATTACGATACTCCCTAATGCGAAATTTGAGCGCAGCTGTATATGTGTTTTCATTTCGTGATACAGTATATTGGCTGATGTGAACAAACTGTCTTGTGCGGCACATTGAAAACGGGGCGAAGTGTGGCGAGATTGCCTCGCTAATGGGGAGACCATGAAAGGCAGCGCAAGGCTGACGCGTGGGTGCGATTCACAGCTGCTGCTGTAGACAGACCTCCGCTCATGCAGCGCTTTGTTTCCATATATGGTATCGGTGGTGTCATTGGTGAACAGATGATGAGCGCTACCCTGGCACCATCTCATAGCCATTGGTATTGCAAAGCCTGTCTCGTGCAGCATTATGCTTTTTATCTCATGCATTCGCCATTCCCTCTTCTTTCGTTTTCCGCCTCATGGTTCTGCTGCATCCTGCTCTGCTTTCCTCTTCGTGTTCTCGTAGCTATCGCCGTCTTTCATCTGTGCTCTGCATTCACTCTTTCATTCTTTGCTCTGCTCGTTCACTCAGTTACGAGGGCACCAAGGGACAACGCCAATGCTCGCTGCAGGAACGGGCTCCTAAGAGCTGCGCTCTAAAAATGACCCACTGGAGATAGGCTTCAGTTTTACCTGTTCATAGGTTCCCAGAAAACACAATATCTCAGTACCAACGTTCAGTGAATCGCGAAACTGCGATCGTACAATACATTTTTCGGCCACTAGATCCCGTCTAAACAAGAAAAGATGCGAGGTGCACAATTAAGATCAGTAGCTGCCCACCGCAGCAGTTTCCTTGCAATACTCGCCTGCCCATATCAGTTGATGACACCGGTGCGCACTCAGTTCCCTATTCCGGTGCCAGCAAATCTCCTTCAGGGTTGTAGCACATTGCATTCATAGGTCTCGGTGATCACCCTATTGCGATAAGCATCTTCATCTATATATTTCACTGCACGTGGGGCATAGTGCTCTTAGAAGCATAAGCACAGCTTTAACATGCGATAACCCAAATGTGCCGCTGTTCCCTGCTGCAGATGGCTCGAAGTGAGCGTCATGTATTGCTCTGATGGCATCGTAGGCTTCATATTCTGGCGTCACCCACCAGCTTGATTTCGTTTTGGTTCCCCATTGCTGTCTTAAACACTGTGTAGTAAGAAAATGAAAATGACCACATGCATCTTCAGTCACTCAGGCCTGACCAGCTCGGTCCGTATTGGCGTCTCATGCTGCAACGATTTGCACCATGTGGGCACTTCAAAACTTCTCTCCGAAAATGCCCCGCTCAAAGAAGCTGTTGACCCAGGCCCAATACGAGGAGCGCAAATGTAAGCTTGTTGAAGCTGCCAAAACGACAATGTGTGTCTCAGGCTACTTGCCGCTCCACCAGCTCGACGTACATTGGTTTCTCGTGCTGCAATGATCCTCACAATTCTTCACATTATGCAGTTGTCAACTGCAGTTGAGTCTGTCCAATTGTTTAGTGACTTTGGATCATACATTTTCCTGGTTAGTCTGTTTTTTGTCGCATTTTATTCTGAAATGTATGGTCGAGGTTCTACTGTGATAGGCATATAACAAAATAAATGATATTTACCTTGGAAACCCCATGGAAATAAGTAAAGCTTGCTAATTCAGTCCTCGTTAATGTAGAAAATTGGATCAACTGGACTCGCCATCTGATCCCAGCAAATGTGTGCATACAATGCTTGTTAACCTCTTAAGCAATTTATTATTCTAACCAAAAGTGACCTTATTTTAAGCCTTACTTTGAGGGTCGATTTTTTTTCGCCATATGCGACCGCCCAGGGTCGATTTCTTTTTATTGCAGATTCCAATTCTTCTTAGGAACTTATTTCGAAAAAAATTTACCATAATTTTTCTAGGGTGACCGTAAAGTAAGAAAAAAATATTTTGTCTTGGTATATATGTACTCTTCATTCGTGAATAACAATAAAAAAGGAAATAAACTTACAAGAATTAAAAATTCGATGCACTGTTATACACATTGTTCAAGGCTTTGAAAATGAGCACACGAGAATATTTCACAACTCTCACCTGTTCCTGCTCTTACACTAATATTTACGTCCATAGCGTAATTAAACCGCGTAAGTGTGCGCACTCCAGAAAACTGTGTAGTTGTGTGCCCGTCACAGAAGCAAAACATGCGACAAACTTCCGCTAATCTTCATCTTATCGCCAACCAGAGGCAATTAGGTTTCGCGAGTGCCCCCCCCTCCAAAAAAAAAGCAATGGAAACGCATGCACGGCGGCATCCTTCCTATGCACACCCTTGTGGGCGCTAAAGGAGCGAGAAACAAGTGGTAGCCCTTTGAACGATTAGTAACGAGGTAGCCATCAGTTTTGCAAGTGAAAGAAGCTGAAACCACCTGCGGAACAAAACTGAAACCGCCTCCCGCATGGACGCGCGTCAATGCGCGAGCGGTAGTATATAGACGCGCGGGAGCAAACAAGCTCAAAAACAAACCATGCAACGAAAACCGAGAGAGGGAGGCACGCAAAAAACATTCCCTGTATTCCACATAGTGGCAGCACATGATAGAAAAGAAAAAGTTAGGAAATTGACGTGCTTTTCAAACGTACAGACGGTGCCGTAAATATATGGCATCGACCATTTTTGGACTTGTTCATGGTGCCATATATTTACGTCATTGACCCTCAAAGGGTTAAGTGGCTCATTGCAATGGAAGCAAGGAAAGAAACTTTATTTTTCAAAAAAGAAAAGTAGGCGATTGTGGTTGGGCCCTTAATCCAGGGCTCCACTGGCGCGAATGGCTTGCTGAGCTTGGTCCAGGAGAGCCAATTGGCTCTTCTTTCCCTCGTACGCAAGCCATGCCTCCCACTGCATATTTAACATGAGTGGATGTACATTTATATGTGGGCTAGTAATATGTGAAGGCCTTTCCGGGCACTTCCATGTGATATGTTTTAGTGTGGGTTTGTTAGAACACCATGGACAGCCATCTAGAAACCTAGTTGGGTTTATTTTACTGAGTTGATGCAGGTTAGGGAAGCTGTGGGTTTGAATGCGTCGGCAGTCCCTACTCTGCTGTCTGTTAAGAGCCTTGTGTGGATGACCGTAGACTCTGCATTCCTCCCATTGTTGTAGAAGAATGTCATGAGTGCTTGGAAGAAGTCCCGCGTTCGGCTCGGCCGCAGCTTGGTTGTTGAATCCTCGAGCTATACGGTCTGCCGCAACATTACCCTCCAAGCCCTCGTGAGCCGGCCACCAAATAATGTCGTGGTGTTCTGTCGAGGTTGTGGGGTTCTCCTCCGTGCTCTTGGGACAAAGGAACGACAACACAGTAAAGCAAACAATCACAAGGGCATTTATTGCACCTTTCATAGATCAATGCCTGCTAGCCGAGTTGCGATCCACAAAACATGCCTATGGGCACGCGACAAATCTAGAAGTCCGACTCACCGCGACCGGATAGCGAGCGAATATGTTTGCCCCATGCTCGCTCCCAACACCTGGTCGTTCGCGCGTACAGTCACGCGAACGGTGGCGCGTTCCAAGGCGGCCACGCGAGACGGTCTCGCAGAAGCATGGATCGGCGCACGCGCGGCACGGCACGTCCGGACTGCTTGCTGTCCCGAACCCCAAGAGAGAGCGCCTTGTCTTGCGGGCTAAAGCAGGGTGCGCGGCTGCGTATGTGCTAACAGGTCACCCAAAATGTGAGATTACGCAACCTCCAATACTAAACGCGCGGTAAGACAGTTTATGTGGTGCCATGCCGTCTCGGCACGCGCACTCTTTGCACATGCGGCAGATTACCTCTAAAGTAGGGTGTACGGCTGCGTGTGTGCTAACAGGTCACCCAAAATGTGAGATTACGCAACCTCCAATACTAAACGCGCGGTAAGACAGTTTACATGGTGCTATGCTGTCTCGGCACGCCCACTCTTCGCACAGCGGCAGATTACCTCTAAAGCAGGGTGCACTGCTGGGTATGCTCTCAGCCGTGCTTACAGCCATGTGCAGTCACGGCGGAGACTTGTGCCAAAAAATCTTGACGTGCGCCAACTTGACCCCACTCCGCCCCCACGAGCTCGCTCCCCTCCCCCTCTTTCCCTTTGCTTGTGCGGGAAGGTAGCATTGGCAAAGCCACCATCTTTCTTGTTTAACCCTCGCACACTTTCACTCGCACCTAAAGCACAAAGTGCATGGGGCGCGATAGGATCTTATCACACTTAGACTTTATAAGGAACATGATGCGGCTCCACTTCGGCGGTTGCTCTTGTTGCGCACTGGCAATTTGAGAGGTGCATGAGCAAACAGCCGCTTGTAATTCAATCATTTGATGATCTGTGCCCGCTTAAGTTTGCATTTATTGTCTTGGCATTCCTTGCGGTGGCACTGAAATTTCGTTGTATTGAAATCACATGCAAATGCACTTCGTTATATTGAGGTTCTAAATACATGGTGTTCTATGGACAAGAGGTTATGAAAAGTTAAATACTTCATTATATCGAGGATTTTGTTATTAGAAGTTCACTATATCAAGCTTTAACTGTAACAATTGAATTTTCATGTTGAACGGAACTTTGTTATAACGAGCTTCTACTGTTTTGCTTTAGGATGTAATTTGCTTACCAGGGTCATTTTTGTGAGGGATCTGTTCCCATTCTTTTTGTCCCTCATCACTGACTTGTGCTCTGCTGCTGTGCCATTATCACAGGGGTCCGCCATTTTGGGTATTCTTATAGCTTGTTCATATATCCATGTTCCTGAATGTGCATTTGCTGCTGAATACTTATTTTGTGAGCAGGGCTTAATACAGAAACTTTTTTTAGTAAGGAACTGGGGGGTGAGTGCCAGGTGGCAGTTACATATTTTTGGCAACAAATGTTCTGCAATTGAACTTCTCTATTCTGAACCTTGATATCTTAACTTTCCATCTGCATAAAATAATAACATTTCTTTGCAAATCCTAAATATAAGTGGGTAAGCGCTACACAGAATTGCATTTTGTGGGTCATTTGATACGTAATACAGTGTCATGTCCTTGTACCATGTGCTTGCCTTCCGTACTTAAGTCTAGCTTGGGCTGCGGTGATTGAATGCAGTGACTTCTCAACTTGTGGCGACATTCACCGTAGGAACTCCATAACAGGTCTGTCCGTGTACTAGGCCTACAGCTGTGATGTGTAATCAGCAACTGCTTTTAACTGTGGTAATGCCGTAATACCCAGCTGAGGGAAATTTATGGACCTCTTTTCTTTTAATGCTTCATTTTGCTCAATACTTAATCTTACATGCAGTTATGGCTCTTTGTGCAGTGCATGCCTGGCACATCCAGTGGCTGCATTTGAGCTCGCCATGCATTGCCACAAAAACTTTGTTCACCATGGGAAGGAGTTGTAGTTTTGACTACAATGAACCTGGGATCATATGTAATGACCCTTCACCTTCAATTCTATTGTGTTTTTGCTTGCAGTGCTTAGTGACTGATTCCAGCGATACCAACAGTGCAGAACCTACGGGTTAATGATGAAAGGCAAAAGAGAATAGGTAGACAAAATAATCGGAAAGTCTGGGTTTTGCTGAAGGAAGCACCATTTCTTTCATTATGTGGAACTAGTGCTTTCACATGATATCTGAATTGATGTCTTGTAAATATAATTGGGTGTTTGAGATCAGCATTATAACCATGCGGCATATTGCTTTTTGAAGTAAAATGGCTTTGAACTCTAGTTTTTCTACACGTCCCACAGCTATGCAAAATCACTTTAAAGTGCTGTATTTACATTGAACCAAAAAAGTCATACTTGCACAAGTAAAATAGCTTTGAACTCTAGTTTTTCTACACGTCCGACAGCTATGCAAAATATTCACCTTAAAGTGCTGTATTTACTTTGAATTTGCTTTGAACCAAAAAAGTCATACTTGCGCAAGCCTATGTTGTCATTGAGAGACTGTGGCACCCCTTCTGCTTTGTTAGGATGTTGTTTCCTATGTCATGTTGCAGGATGGGGCTGCAGAGGGTGGCCAGCAAGCTGGAGATGGTTCTCAGCTAATGGGCCCCCTGAACGAAGTGGATGAGGAGGTGGATGATGAAGAGGAGGAGGATGAGGAAGATGATGAAGAGGAAGCGGGTGCTGCTCCTGTTGTGCTCGGGGCAGCACATCAGGCACTTCTTCAAGGGCCTGGTCCCTCAGCTTTCCAGGCATACCAGAGACCACGCTGGTTCCCATTGCGCCTGGCTGCATTGCTGTGCTGCATTGCATTCAGCTTAACAGCACTGAGCTTTGCCATGCTTACCATCCCAGGTAAGCATGTCTGGCTATTACATTGGATACATTTCTTGCCTAGTATTTCATTTTGTCATGTCCTTTTTTTTTGTGTCAGTTTTACTGAATAAAGTGTGCAGCACAGCTGCCAAAATGAAAGCCGATGACAATAGCACCTTAAGTACTTGTACACTGCCAGTATGGTGTGCCAATATGTTATACCAGTTTATAAGAAAATTCATGAGAAGTACATTCGCGTTAGATAATGGAATTCAGTTTGCATGCATGCCAAACAAGCCGCATGGCTTTAATGGTTTTCTGTAGGTGCAATATAAGTGACATTCACTCAGCACGAATGGGTGCTCACATGCTTTTTGGTTATCCACATATAGGGAAGGCCATTTACAGTGGACCAATTTGTGGTGCAAAATTTGTTCACTACTGGAAAAGTTTGTTATAGCTGCATTTTCCAAGAAAATAACTGATAAGAAAGTAATGGAATCAATGTTTGATGTGAAATTGTACCTGTGAGATTTTTTTTTACGTAAGTCTGTTGAAGTTTTATTAGGTAGTGCCAACCAGATGATCACATACTCCCAAGGTTCAGGCTATCCACATGCTCCATGCTCACTGCATGTAGTTTAAGGGGTCAATCCGTATGAAGTGAGCTATGTTTTTTCAACATTCACAAATCTGAGTGAAAAAATCCTACATTCCAGTGGCTGCATGAAAGTGGATTTTCCATTTTGTTTTAGTTAATAGATCTCTTACCAAATAAATCGATTTATATTTTTCATGAAATAATGTCCTGATAGTGCACTGGGGCATTTTCTTTGTCATATGCTAAGTGACTGATTTGTGAGGATGCTGTGTTCATGAGTATAGGTTGCTGGGATGGCTAAAGTGAAGTTAAAAAGTTCAGGTATATTAAACACCAGTGGCATAGAAATCTGTGGGCACAAGTGAATATTTCAATCTGATTTCTTGAAGTAAGCCTTAATCTTTGAGTCGAGAAAAATAAAGAAGTTGCTATACTTGCAAATAAACTATAGTCGAACCGGGATATATCGAATTGGAAGGGGATCACGAAGAAGTTCAATATATATAAGTAATTCTATATATAAAATAAAAATTTTATAAAAAAATTTTCAAAGGGATTTTACAGCTGTTCAATGTATACAATAATTCATTATATGGGGGTTGGATATATCCAGGTACGACTGTATATTTAAAGATATATGCTTAGGAAAATTGCAATTGCTTTAGTTTTTACTAAGAGGACAATTTTCATAGCAAAAAATATATATAGGCGGTAAAACTGAATATCTGCAATATAAAGCTCCACAGACTTCAGAATGTGTCCTACAATTCACAGCTTACATTTGTCAACTAACATTTGATAGGCAGAGGCATTGAGGCCGCATTTTTTAAGATAAAAGAAACCTCATTATTTGACGACAAAGTTTTTAATCACTAAAATGATGTATGAAATTCATTTTTAAGTCGCCAACGCATTCAAATCTTTTTCACTGATGTTCACAATAGTTGAACCATAGTTGAAAGAATGTTGAATCACATGACATGGAATTACCTTATATAGACTGCAGCTGCTTATGGGACCAGACAGCACAGTGAAAAGCACCTTGGATGGCGGGAATTTTGTTCATGGCATGTGAAGGAAATGACACTCTACGGATGTGCTAGGCACGGTGTGGGATCAGTTTGTTCTGCTATGATTTGAAAAAAGAAAAAAAAAGAAAGCTTTACATTTATTGAGTTACTTTTTGTGTCTAATTTAAAGAGTGAAAATGATGCAACTAAAGTAAAACCTCATTGATTTGGATTTCACAGGGCAGAAAAGATTGGTCGAGTTAGCTGAATCTCGAATTTTCGAGGGTATCAAGACAACAATAAATAAATGCTTGCTACACCAATCTGCCTTTATTTACTGAATAAATTTGCAACCCTTGCTTCTATTTTGACAAAATGAGTGCAGAAGTAGCAATTGTTAGCACTTGCTGCAGCGGCGAAGGCCTCACGATTTCCTTCGCAGTGCAGCCTGTTTGGCTGTGGCACAATACCAGCGTCTTATCCGAGTGGACGTGCTTTTCACTACCGCGCACACATCCCAATTATTTTTTCGCTAGTAAGCTGGTCGGTACCAAATCATCCGTTCATCACGATGTAGCTGCAGGTTTGATGCCAGCGTGTGGGCTGTGGTAGAATCATTCTTCATCCTCGACAGCTTCCGCTGTATTTCTGACATTGTGCGTGCTTTGCACTGAGTCAAAAAGGGACTACTACTCGCTGCAACCGCTGTGGACGAAACTGCAGTCACTATTGACGCAATCGTGCATGGGGATTACGCTGCACTGAATGCATGTGGCCAATGTGTGCACTGAAAGAAACTAGTACTGCTCGCCGCATCTGTTACAGGCAAAACCGCACATTATCGACGTGATAAGGAATGGTGACTACACGGTTCTGAAGGCACGTAGGGCCAACCTGGTGTCGTGTGGCGTTAAATGCATAAATATAAAAACAGACACGAAACGTTTGGCATTTCTGTCGTTCTTGTACGATTTCCGCTGAAGACTATGGCGATGCATAGACTCCGCCACTTTGTTTCATTTGGCTGCTAGTGTTGCTTTTGCTCTTTTGCATTGCACATTTGTGGCACTCTAGGCTTGCTGCACTCTTAGGTTTGTCCAAATTAATCGGTGTGTGGCCATGTACGCCCGAATTAATGAGAGTTTGATGGCATTAAATGAATATGGGCCTGCAGGGACCAAAGAACGAGTCCAAATTATCAAAATTTTCTGATTAACAAGGGTTAAATTAACAAGGTTTTATTGTAATCACATGTTTCTGTGGTCAAGGGGTGCAAAATGAACGTCAGCAGTAGAAAATTCAGAGCACCGTTCATTGATTGATTGATGCTAATGAGCTTGCATGTGCACATGCACACACTCTCGCACGTGCACACACACACGCACACACATACACATGTGCACGCACACACACTATTTTTGCAGCGTCTTGTCTCTGCTTCCGGTAGCAGTAGCATATGACTGTTACTTTGCTTTCAACTGATCACCGGCTAATCGTGTTTCTGTCATGTTGTGATAGTTTTCTTGCTGTGATGAAGTCTCTGTCATGATATGTCTCTATGTATGCAGTATGACCTTTTGTTGTGTGTGTTTCGAAGGGGGCAGCTATGCAAGTACACGAAGAGGGGCAATATCATAGGTTCATTGATTTCCATCACAGCCTTATGAACTCTAAATTCTGAAAGTCTCACACAGCTGTTGCTCGCTGGCCATGGAGCTACACTTTTCCAAGCAAATACAGACCAACTACGTTAGTATGTACCTGGCAGGAATGTGGTGTTGCTGAGGCACTACATGGTAGTATGCTGTAACTGGCAAGTACAGATTTGCATGTTTTTAATGTGTGCCACTACTAATAAAGAATAATAAAAAAAGTGACACCACAGTAAATATTACCTGAAGTGTGCATCAGAAGGTTCCTTCTTTCCCCCAAGAAGGCTGTCTTTCAAACAATTGCGTGATAGAGGACAGGTGATATCAAGCAGCCTTCGAAAACTTGGTAGGGAGAACTGCCACAGGGTGGATAATGTAGCGACTCATCAGCTTTCTCCATAGCTTGTGTGTGTGTTTGTACATCAATGTACTGAACGATCCAAGTGAAAACGGGTGCTGCTCCTCTGTAACACTGCAATTGCTGCTGCAGGGTGATGTTTCCAAGTTGTATTATCCTACTAATTAGGATTCTTTTTCATCATTCTGAATACTCTAGTAGCTAGTGTTCTTAATTTAATTATTGTGTTCCATGTGCAGTGAGCATGGGTCGCCTTGTGATGATGGTGCTGATGCCGGGTGGCCGAGTGCATGAGTTCTACACAGCAGCCTGTGGTCTCTACTCGTGTTGGCTGGCTCTGCGTTGTCTCACCCTGCTGTGCAGCTGGCTGCCTCGGGGCTGGAATACCATTCTCAGCAAGCTCCACTCTTGGATGCTTATTGTGAGTGACCGTTTGTTAATGTGTTTCTGTGTAGGTTATTTGGTGGGGGTGGGAGACAGTAACATTTAGGTACAATAAACACAACTTAAATCCCTGTGCTCTGGCTGACCATCATCTGTTCATGTGCACAGTCAGTGAAGTCCCTGGTAGCTATGAGCCTGCTGCTGGGTCTTATCCCACTACTGATGGGGCTGCTGTTCGACCTGGTGGTGATAATCCCTCTTCGAGTGCCTCTCAATGCCACTCCTCTATTCTACCTCTGGCATGTGAGTATGTTGCAGGCTAACCCTGCTGTTTCTTTGTCATTGTGCCTAGCAACGTGTCTATGGTATGCAGCTGATGATCATTTCAACGAACCGTAATAATCCAGCAAGAAAAGTTCTTTACACTAGAATCTTGTTACAACGAAGTTGAAGGGGGAGTCGGAATTATGTTATATCTGTTACTTCATGACATCCATTACAGTAAGAGCTTGTTAATTCACAACTCATTATTTCAAAATTTCAGATAATTCAAAGTAGCCGCCGCGGTCCGTCCAGGAATGTATTGAAAGCAATGTGTAACACATCCCGCTAATTCACACTGAAATCCGCACCGCCACCAATAATTCGAAAGCAAAGCCGCGCAGGCCGCGTGACTTTGATTTTTCTATCTGCGTCCCACTGTGCTGCGGCCCTTTCTTTAGGCCTGACTGGAGAGAGACGCGTTTGCGCCTGGCCAGGCATGGTCAATGCCTCTGTTGCAGTTGCTTCTCTCCCGTGAGGTTCCGTACAAAGCTCAAGGGCGATAAAATGTCGCCGTGCGCTGTATGCTGTATGTGCAAGTGAAAGTGTGCGAGGGTGAGCCTGCATAGGTAGCTCAATCTCGCGTGCACGAGCGAGGAAGGCTGATGTGCACCCTCTCCTGTGGCGCGCGTGGCGTGGGGAGTGGGGTGGAAGGAGGGAGCGAGGGGGCGGGGAACGCTCTTCTCCGGCGGCTGCTGCCCATGTGGGCGCCGTATTTTGAAAGCGATCTGCGACGTGCCCAAAGTGCGCCCGCTTCGGCCTCATCTTCAAAGTGACCTCCAATGTTTGCAGAGTGCGGGTAGTGCCGGCAGCTTCGTATGCGATGTGCTTTCTGAATTTCGTTCGCTACTGCCGCGATTCCTCACTCCAGCGTTTTTCAGCGAGTTTCCGCGGTCATCGAGCGAGATGTGTTCATGTTTACCTGTGCTCGCATGACACCGTACTTGTTAATTTATTTAGTAAGCAAATGTTCGCAAGCTTATACGGCCGATAAGACTACTATCCTTAGTTCGTATAGCTATCTATTAATTTTCTATCACAATCGAAGCTTCGCTGACATTTTTTTGTTCTCCGTGCCAGTTGGTGCGACGAATGCACGGATGAAGCAAGAGTTATCTTGACGTCGGGCACGCGAATCGTGTTATCCACGTCTGGTTACGTTGGCTGCGGCCGTGCTTCGAAGTATAGATGATGTTGTTCATGCCAACGTGACGTAGCGTGTGTGCGCGCCTGCTCGCACCACGTCTGACTATACACGCACCTTAACTGAGCGATTTTTTCCCTGACTTTCACTAGTTCTAATTTTGTATAATCCAAATTTTTGTAGCATCCCCGTGGAATTTGAATTAACAAGCTTTTACTGTAATGCCATTCACTACTATTTTTGCTCATTGGGGTGCGCAATTGTAAACGTGAAAATTAGAAGACAGCTTTGCAGCTTGTGTAACTGCTACACGGCCACGCATGGGATGAAATGTGAATAAAACAACAAAAGAATCTTCAATGGGTGCAGCACACGACTTGGCAGCTGACATGAAACGGCTGACGCGACAGCATTTAGATAGCTGCCTTCTATTCCATTGTGATGATCTTTCAAGTCTGCTTTCCACTTGGCTCATCATAGTCAAGCAGCACACGGCACACAACACAGCACTTCGCTGTGTGATGGAGGATACAAGCGAACTTCACCACGTAAGCTTGGCTTGGCCGGCTTGTGGCCTCCGAGACTGCACCGATGCCAATGCGATCTCAGAGGCCACACCCAGCTGCCAGCCCACGCACCGTGCCACAGGGAGATAAAGAAGTGAATGCACGGCCTGGACATGAACCCCCGAGACTGTGTTGGGGAGGCCTCCGAGACCAGGTCTGGCTGCGGCGTGCGTAGAGAAATAGAGATGCGAACGCACTTATATTTCGCACCGTTGCATGTAGCCGCGCAGCATAGCGCTACTCACGCAGGCCTGCGTGTGACCTCCGAGATTGGGCTGGAAAGATCTGGGAAGCCACCCAGCTGCACTTGCCTGCGCACCACGCGAACGTGAATGCACTAATCAGTCGTACCACCACACATAGCCACGTAGAGTGGAATGGCTTGCGCAGCCAGGCACGTGCAAGAGAGAAAGGTCAGTGTAGAAGTGCGATACAGTCGAACCCGGCTATATCGAACTCCCCCAAAAATGCTCTATTAGTTCGATATAGAGCATAATTCGATATAAGCCTGCTAAAGATTAGGATGTCATAAAAGCACATACCATTTATAAGATCACTTTATTGATGAAACTAGCTTAATTTCGCACAAAATAGTCCTGCATTGTCTTCTGCTTGGGAAATTTCGCTGCCTGCGACACGCGCTTCTCCACATTGTCTAAAGAGTCGGAGCAGCTGAGGCCGCAACCTTCCGCATTTGCGCAGAAGCACCGGACTAGTGCGAGCGCACCAATCACTTCGGAGGATGTGGGACAAGGACCGTCGTTGCTTTCCTCATTGTGCCCACTTTCACTTGGGCTCGGTACGATGTCGGCAGTGTAGTCTTCGTTTTCGGGCTCTCCCGTGGTCGCGACACCATCATTTCCGCTTACAAACTCGGCCACCGTCGATTCTTCAACGGCTTCCGGAAATTCTGACAGCTCGCTCCAAACTTCGGCAATACCGGCAACGGCTTCGTTGCATTCATCAGAATTTACATTCATTACCGAGCACGCGGAAGTCGGCACTGCTGAAGCAATTTCAGATGAACCACTCGTACACGGCCGTGCATACGCGTCGACTGCCACGGGCACCGAGTCGCAAGTTTGGCCACTTTAGCCCTAATCTCCCCCTTATTATTCAAGATCGTGCTGAGAGTGCTCCTCGGAATCTTGTACGCTGCGGGGACATCCGACTTCTCACCGTGTTCGACCCGATTTATGATTTCGAGCTTCACGATGAAAGGCGAATTCTGCCGCTTCATCACGGCAACACTGCGGGAGAAGGCCCACAAGGCGCACACACAATGAACCAGAAAAGCAGCGAGACAACTCGCACTTTCGCCATCTTGCACGACGAGGGCACAAGAGCCTCTGATTGGCTTTTTCTTCAATTTCACCCTCTCTCAAATGGCAGGGTCGCTGTTTCTGCATTATGTCGTAATGCCCCAGCCACTCTAGCGGCAAAATGCGTGCCGCGGGAGGTATTGGTCCTATATGACTAGCGTTAAGAATTCAGGATGAAGAACGTAAACACAGCGCCAATCTATCAGCCGACGAAGGAAAAAGCACGCGAGCGTGCAGAGGGAAGTAGCCGCGGAGGCTCAGTCTGGCCTCTGCAACTCCGTTGCTTTGGTGGCAGTCTTAGGTGGCAGTAAAGCCTAGTGCCATCCATCAAACTGGCGGGAAAGCAAATCCACATCTCTCCTGCCCTTCCCCGCATCTACGGTCCCCTCGCCCTCCCACTCAACTCCCTCGTAACTCCCCCATCTTTGACGGTCTCCACGCGCGCCCACCTCTACGCTTACGCCGGCGCCACCAGCCCTGCCGGCCCGGTGCCAGCTTAGCCCGCTCCTTAAGTTTCGTTTTCTGCCGTTATCGGGAAGGGAGCGTTGGCCAGCGTGGGCAGTTTTGTGGTTCTCGCTCGCTGTGTGCTAATGCGTCGCAATACTTCATGACTCGCGCCGTTCATGCATCGTGCTATGCTGCACGAGTACTTCAAGAACAAATCCTTCTTTTAATTCGAACAGATTTTGGGGTCCTTTCGGGTTGTAATTATTGAGATTCGACTGTACATGTATCTCTTTGGGGATTTCAAAGGGAACTTCATTTACTTTGTTATATCCAATATTTCATTATATCCTGTTTCATTATAACAAAGTTCGAGTGTATATCCGAAGCCTGTTCTATGCAAAATTAGGGCCAAGGAATTTTGTGAAGTGGTTTAACTTCATATATTATGGGGACTCCTTTTGGACCCCTGTCTCCTGTTCACGCGCGACTTGGGCCATTCGCCCGCGCGATCGCTGGGGACACGCAGTTCCAAGCCTTATTTTGGATAGCGTACATTCCCCGCGGCAGCTGGCGCCGGCGCGATGTGGAGCCTGCTGCTTGCGTGCGCGGCTCACGTTACGCCGTGCGCTGCGCGTAAGAACAGTGCCGGAGGAGTGGGCCCCTCTCGCCCTCTCTTAGACTTCTCTCTCCTTCAGCATCGGAGGTGCGTGGGCGCTTTCGCCCGGACAGATGGACTTTCGGTGCTCTTGGCTGTCGGACGTGCGGACCCACTTGGTCCCGCGTCCCTCTGAGCAAGGTGGCCCCTTGTATGTGGCGAACCTGCTCGGAAGAGCCAGCGTGGCGGAGCAGACTTCCCGGGAGCTTTCACCCGTAGTCTGCGACTGCTGCCCCAGTTTCATATTCCTGTATTGTACGCGCATTTTGTACATAACAGGGAATAAACCCCCATTCGTTGGTGCCACGGCTGGAGTCGTCTCTACGCCTTGCCGGTGAGTCAGCGAACCCGCCGCGGCGCCCCTTTGCCTGCGCTGCGGAGTGGGGACGAGCTACGTGTCTCCCTAGACCTTAGCTAGCCGGGTTCGGGCACGTTAGCCCGAAGCCCCACAATATACAGTAAACCCTGGTTAACTCTGATACAGTTAAGCCTTGATATAATCAAGTCGGTAAAATTGGCAATTTGCTTTGTTATATATAAATTTCATTACATTGAAATTTACCGTTTATGCAAGTATGTACAGTCGCCGACAGATATTTCTTACACGGAAGGGGCCGCAAAATTTTCAGCATTGTCGTGCAGTCGGAAAAAGCAAACTTGAATGAGAAAAAAAAACTCATTTTGTTAAATTTGAGAGTCAGCAACAATGATAAGGTTTCTTGTCGTGTCGTTGATATCGATACAGAACAGCTGCCACAGTATGGCTGCACTGAAGACGACGAAGATGATGTGTTTCCGATTGCTATAATGTCACAATCTTGGCCACTGTTGGCCTGCATGTAAACATATTGTATCAGCTACACGTAACATTGCTTGGTGGAGGTCGACGTTCCCCGTACCTGCCATAGAGCTTCGCAATGGTCGCAACACTGGCAATGCAACTGCTTGTCAATGGCTGCTGCCGGTGGCACTTCATCTACACAAGCCTCTACGCCTGAAGCCATGACCTACGTCACAATTACCCCCCCCTCTGGATCTTGGCGTTTTCACCGTAGTCGACAGTCCGGATGTTGACCACTGGCTCCGCTTGTATCAATGTGTCGGCACCAGTCGCAGGTGGGATCCGGCTATTATGCTTGCAGACGTTCTTTTCTACCTCAACGGCACTCCACGACCATCTTTAAATCTTTAAACAAGAGCTCTGCGACCTTTTTGGCAATCCATTTAATTGCCAACTCAATGCAAAGAAGGCCCTTGCCGCATGCGTACAGACATCGACTGAGTCCTACGTGCCATATATTCTTGTCTTCTTGGCCCTTTGTAGCAACCTAAGGTCCCTAGATAAAAGTTTTCAGGGTAGTGCCACTCCTCCTTTTCTGCTGGTTTCTTCCTCCAACCTCCTCCCCGTCAGTCTACGGAAGCCCCCTGAAGCAAGCTCAAAACTAATAGGAGCATGCAGAAAAATAGGAATACTTGTTATGTACTTTCACATTGGTTAAAATTACTTCTTTCGTAAAAGCATTATTTCACATACAAAGTAAGTATTTCTTTAGTGTTTAGTACAAGGTATATAATAAAAAAAAAAAGCATAATCTGTGCAGTCTAACTGCCAACCCTGTGCAGCTCGTATTTACACCACTCGCCATGACGCATGCTCCCTTACATGCGCCCACTTTCATCATCATCATCAGTTCATCATTTATTTTTCCTTAAGGACCCCTGTTGGGGTATTACAAAAGGGGGGTTACAGAAGATAAGGATAGAAACAAAGATATGGTTACAATTTCTTACAAAACTCAGCCTGTGGATTCGTATTAGAACAAAAAACAAAACCAAGAACAAAATCAAGATTCATGACTGTTACTTCTCTCCTCTCCGACGGCAAGAAATAAATAGTGAGATCAACCATCACTTAGTCTTATCTCATACTGAGGGCCGGACATTAGGTATGTTTTGTCATAGTTATTGAAATCAGCTCCTTGTTTTGACGCTGTTAGGCCTACACAGATGGTGCCGAGGTGTAAAAGTGGTTTAATTTATGTTAGCAGATGGTGCCACAACCTTAGCGTAACTGATGCATTGACGATGCGGAACACTTTAAAAGCCAAATTGTTCACTGTATCATTATTTTACTACTCTACTACTGTACAGTATGCAATAACGGTGACAAGCAAATGCAAACTAGACGCCGAGCAGACAACACAGTGTGGTTGAGCATATTCAGAGGGCCATTTGCCCCTCTTGACGGCTAAACAAACCTCAAGGAACTGTTGAGGAAGAGTTTACTGCAAATCAAACGAAGCCCAGAATTCAAGTAAACACGACCCTTGCCGAAACGCAGTGCCGAAACTGGCCAAAATGATTGTTGCTGCGATGTATCATCGACGCCGGCGTCCAGCTGCATGTTCGCACCAACAGCCATGTCATACATCCGTTTCAGAGCTCTGAAACGGGCTGCGTTTAGCTATAAAAAAAAAGTTGCCTTGAGTGTGCTATAATCTATCGCAAACAGCGTTTAGCAGAGCCAAGGCTGCGAGGTATGGAAACACAGGTGCTTGCGTAAGGAGAATATAACTGGGATGTCTGCTTGTAGGCCACATTTGCATAGTGTTGCCCAACAACGGATGCTGCAGACCCTTCGGATGCTACAGGCGTTAGTAGCAGGCGGCAAAACATGGACAAAAACATTTTGATGAGTTCACCTTCTTCATTGGTCAAGGCTCTGAAATAGGACTCTGGAAATTTCAACCACTTGGGGTTCATTAATGTGCACCTAAATCTAAGTACATGGGTGTTTTCACATTTTGCCCCCATCGAAATGTGGCCGCCGTGGCCGGGATTCGATCCTGCGACCTCATGCTCAGCAGCCGAACACCATAGCCACTGAGCAACCACGGCAGGTGTGTAGAGAAAAATACTGAAGATAGTGCAATGCCGGACCGACCCGCGGCGAAGGTGACGGCGGAGGTATAGTGCCGAGGCCCCATACATGCGCCGATCCGAAGATAGTGTAGTAGCGGGCCCACCCGCAGCGGAGGTGAAGCAGGCATTAAGCACTGCCCATACGTGGGCCGATCCCGAAGATAGTGCAATGCTGGTCCAACCCGCGGCGGAGGTGCAGTTTGCCGTTAAGGGGCCCACTACACAGCTTCGCTGGTCATCTTCTCACAGTGGAAGAACACTGAATTTTCTAGTGACTTCTATTGTATGTTCTTTTCTTGTATTTTTTTCCAAAATGTATGAACGAGGTTGTACTGCATATGGACACTACAGGTGCATTTACGCCGTTGCCGTGATCCATATAAAGTCCAAGGACGATCGCATTGTTGCCGTGCGCCGTGTGCTGTATGTGCGAGTGAAAGCGTGCAAGTGTGAGCCGACGATGGCAGCACAATCACGCACGCTAGGGAGGAAAGCGGGTAGGAAGCGCGCCGTATTAAGCCGCACGCGAGCACCGTGGAAAGGGGAGCGTAAGTTCTACTCCGGCGGCTGCTGCGTATGACGTGGCCGTGCGGGCCCTATTTTGAAAGCCATCTGCGATGGGGACTGAGTGCACCGAGTGCTGATAGTTTCATGTGTGCTGTGTTTTTGCCGCTTGTTCGCGTTAAAGCGAGAGGCAGCACGATAGTAAATTCACTCGCTGCTGCTGCCACGCTTCCCCACTCCAGCATTTTGGCAGCGAGTTTCCGTGGTCATAGGGTGAGATGTTCATGTTTGCTTGTGTGCGCATGACACTATGCTTGTTAATTTAGTTCGTAAGCGAATGTTTAGAAGTTTATGCTGCCGCTAAAACTACTGCCCTTCGTATAACTGTCTACTTATTTACTATCGCAATCAATGCTTGCGACATTTTTGATCGTAGCAATCACGCTGCACAGCACGACGATCGTCACAATTGCCGGATCCACAATTACTGCGATCGCGCGCCGCTATAAGAGCAGCTGTCATGATGCCAGTGCAAGTGAGTAAAAAAGAAAAAAAAAAGGAAACAAAAGATGCGGCACTGGCAGCCTTGTTTCCGCGAAAACGGAGCTAGTACAAGCACTGACTCCACTCCACCAACAGGGAGATGTGGATGAACCCCGAACGCCGGTACCTGCCCTCCCTCTCTGGTTTGGGTGTGGAGTGAAAAGAATGTCGCTACCTTTAGTTTTATCTGGTTTTATTCAGGGGGCTTAGTGACCCTCTTCTTCTCTGCATCCTTTTCCTCCATTCTGTGCCCGCGCGCTGTCAGTTGTGAAAGGCTGTGCTGCCATGGCGCGGTGTCCGTGACACTGTGGGAGTAGTGTGCAACAGGAAAGACAAATGTTACTACGCACCATCTTCCGTGTGCCCAGCGTGCCCAAGGTCACCCAAACCAAGACCTTATTGGCTCCCTCCCGCAGCTTACGCAAAGGAGCCAATTGCTACCGAGAAATCCGATCGTGCTTAAAAAAAAAGTCGCATAAAAGAAAGGCTTATTTCTATGTGTGTTTATGAGCACATATGCAGCTGGCGCACCCTATCTTCAAGGTAATCTGTGGCGAGTGCAAAACTGGGTGAGCTGAGATAGCTGATCACTTCGTATGGGTGGTCTTCCTGCATGCATAGTGTTCTAGGTCGCATAATTAGAAGTTTTGTAGAAGCATTGAAGTGAGAGGCAGCATGAAAAGTGTTCACGGTCCTAGAGTGGTAGGTTCATGTTTGCTTGTGCACGTCACACCGTGCTTGTTAATGTAATTAGTAAGCAAATGTTTACTGCAATTTATGTGGCTGATAAAACTGCAAACCTTACTTCGTGTATTTGTCAAATACTTTGTTATCCCTACCAATGCTTTGCCTATTGGGTAAAACTGCGATTTTTTTTCGTTTGAGGTTAGCTTAGGACAGAACTCATTACAAATACAGCTACCCACTGATTTTTCAGAGGCAAACTTATGGATGCGCTCATTTGTGACCTACCAGCAGCAGTGCCATTCCCTCGTTTCCATAACAGCAACTGAATTTTCAGCCTCCATTCTGTGAAAATTTAATGAAAGAGTTCATGGGACTGTTCGTTTGTCTGTGGTGCAGATAATTCTTGCTGTGATTATATAGCAGTTTGCCTGTACACAGTGTCCCTAGGGAACAATGTCTGTGAGGTTTTTTTTTAGTACGCAAGTATTGTCTTGACTATTAAAACAATGTTAGTATTTTTTACTTATATTTACTATTTTTCTAGCTCTGACTGCATTATTCATGAACTGTTAAGGTTTACAGTTCTGCATAGGCTTATATACTGCAGAGTTGAATCCAGTTATCAAAGTATTGCTTCATGTTAAAAATTCTGGTAACAAGCATACTATTTGAAGTGTGCCATAAAGCTTGCAAGAAATGCAAGAAAGAAATTACTGAATTTTCATTTAATGTGTATTTTATTATAGAAATGTAAACCAACACATCTGCTGCTATTATACAGATGGCCTTTCTCTGACAACTATAGTGTTCTACTTAGAAATTTATAGAACGTCAAAAATTATTTACTGAACCAAATGTTAGTTTTCGTGTGGTGAACATCTGATGAGCATGATTACACATTTGGGTTGTACATGGACCTGATGGTTATCTGAGACTTGAGATTAACGGTGGTTTTTTGATGCTTTGAACAAAATGATTAATCATTCACTTTTAAATAGAGCATGGGTTTGGTTTCAATTGCCAACCTATCTTTAACACATTCAAGCATGAATGTGTGAACCTCGGCATGGCATATAAGTGTTGCCGGTCTTTTTTGCAGGATTGGGCACTTGGCGTGTTGCATACGAAGATAATTTGTGCTGTTACTCTTATGGGCCCCAACTGGTGGCTCAAGCGAGTCATTGACGAGGTAAGGTTTTCATTGTTGAAAGGTGTTTATTCTTATTATTTAATATTGTTTCAAGTGATTCAAATTTTTGTTTTGAAGAAGTTGTAATGCTTCTAAGCTTATGCATCTCTGGTGAGACCACCATCTCTCTGTAAGTCATTAGACCAATGATGATAATCTAATGTTCTTAACCTTTTAATGAACATATTTTTTGTAGGCAATATGCAAGCATTACTTTATTACATCTTTTCAAGGAAATGCTTTGAAAAGTCTTTTTGAAGAATTTAAAAATTCTTTAGGCAGCTTATGTATGAATTTGGTGGGAAGTATTTCCCACTGCCTCGCACATTAATACTAGGTGAATGTTTATTTACCCAGATTTGAGGCTTAAAAGGACTTCCTACTTAGTGTATGCAGATTGAAGACTGGCCAGCTTCAGTTCTGCAATTGTGGTGTGTTCACTAAATTAATGAAATTATGATTTGATAAATAACTAGCATATAAATGACTATCGCATTTTATGATATCTGGCCACTGCTATAATGTGAAAAAAATTCTACTGCACTGTCCTCAAACATCTTTAATCTTCATTGAAATACTTGGTATTATTCAGCTTTATGTTTTTGTATCTCACTTAAGTTTACACTGAAAGAGTTACATTATTGTTATGATTGCAGTAGACCATTTCTGCACTTATCTGAAAGTTGTAAAAAGTTATGAAGTAAATGTAAATACATTATATTTATTTAGTTTGACCACCATGAGACATGTCAAATTAGTTCAGATTGTCCAGTATTCAAATGAGAAGGAAATTTTAACCATGCATGGGCATATTCTGGAACTTTTAAGCAAGTTCCAGTTAAAAGGTGGGGTAAATTGATGGTGAGCAAGTGTATTTCTGTCAGGTTCCTTCCTGCTCTCTCACAAAACCAGTAGTGTGTCTAGAAATGTAGTGGGCCGGGCAAATGCACCTTGCACTGTGCAGATGTACCAGGATGGTGTGCGACAGTTGAACCTGCGCCTGGTAGTTCTGGATCTGGTTGTCCCTGTGGTGGTGGTGCTGGGCCTTGCTCTGGCTGTACCCTACCTGCTGGCCACCAGCTTGGTGCCTGCATTTGGTCAGTTGGCCTCTCCTGATATTCTGCTATCAAAAACACATTGCTTCAGTTACTGTAGGAGGGAGTGCCATTTCTCTTCACAGGGGTATGTGGCACATTTCAATGTTGTTACGAGAGCTGTTCAGCTTTCTTTCTTGATACTGAAGCAGAAAGCTTTGTACAGTATCCATTTGCTTTATATAAGGGTTTCCTTCAAATATTCAAGATGCTGGCTTGGTACCAAAGTGAAGTATATTGATAAATATGAAAGCTCGCAATGGGGGGGGGGGGGATTGGCACAAAGCTGCACAAAGAAGACGATGTGCAAATAAGTAGAGCAAAGGCAGTCTTTATGTACTCCTCTCCTGGAAAGGCTGTCTGTCCCAGGTAGGACATTGTAACAGAATTCTGGGAGGAGCATTGCTTGGCTTCATAAGACATATATGCTGAGGAGCTGTGTGCTCTCTCTTCATGTAAAGTCAGCAGCTAGTAAGGTCACTGGGACTCAGTGTGTAAGCACGCATAAAGATCTGGTGTAGTGAGGGAAAAACTTGGTGCGTTACCCTGGAGAAAACATGGCTGTTGCAGGTACTACGTTTTTTCAAATGTGCAGTAGGTTTTGGGTGAATGTCTCATGTTTCTTTTGCATTTCTCTTGGAGTCGTAGGACAAAAGTATGTCTGTGAAGGCATCAGCTTGGTTTAGAAGAGCTCTTGAGCAGTGACTAATCTGGAAGAACTGCTTTTCATCCATATAGCAACTCAAATGGTGAATTCCCTGTTGTGTGCTGACAGGACATATTTAAGCACAAAAACAGACATTGCAAGGTAGGTGTCCCATTCAGTGTTAGTGCTACTCGCAGAACAAGCTAGTGCATTAAGGTACAGTTCGTACGATCCACCAGGCCACTTGTTTGTGGATGGCAGGAAGAAGTGGCAGCATGCTTTATGCCATGACCTTGAAGGGCACCTGTGAATGCTTGTAACATGAATGACATACGTTGGTCTGTAATAGGAGTGTGCAAATAGTCATTTTTAAGACCAAATTGAATATGAATCGAATGGGGTGCCTAAAGTAACTCAAATCAAATGTTCATTTTTCTATATAGTTTTTGAATATCGAACATCTGTTGTCATCATTACTATAAAACAGTGTCTAAATACCACCATTAATAACGTTAGCAAGTTTCTGTCATTCATTACATTGTATGTTATGAAGCCTTATTAAAAGCACAGATGAAGCGTTACGAACAGATATATAGTTTGCGTAACCAGTACAGGAGAGTGCGATCGATCATGGTTTAGCCAGTAAAGTCTGGCTCCCTGAACCTGCTCCACTATATAACGTATGTTGTTTTATGCCTACTATGGCCCCGAGGATGAAATTTATAATATTTTTTCTCCAGTTTTATGTTTGATTGAACACAGTTGGTGATTTTGAAATATTCGTATATTTACAAATAATTACTGTATTTACACGATTGTAAGTCTACCACTTTCTTTTAAATTTGAAAATATGAAATGGGAGGGTCGACTTACATTCGAAACCAAAGCATGGCACCGGCAAAAAGGCGAGACCAACGGGAGCTACAACGTAGTTACAATTTTATGTTTGCTCTATGGCCTTACCCGTAGCTTTTCGCTATCCCGCATGTTTTTTCGCTTTTCGGAAGCGTTTTTCAACATTTTTCAGAGTTTTACAGTGCACACAACACTCATGAGGTGGTGTCGATAGCTGATGGAAGCGCCGCTGTTCCATTCGCGGCAGCACCCTCGGAACGACGGCGCTTGCGAGGAGTATCGGTAGTTCATGGAAGAGGAGACACCGCTCGCGGTTTTCTCTTTGCCTGTTGCGCTTCGCTTTCTCTATAGTTTGACGAAAGGCATTGGTTTGATGCGTTCCACTTGACTGCCGGCTACGTGCTACTTCTATGCTTCCTCAGTCGTCGTGAGTGCTCCAGGCCCACTAATCATTCGGCACTCATTCACAGCAGCGTTCAAGAGGGGTGCTATTACGCCGGAAAAACAAATCACTGCGCAGCGGGCCACAAGTTCGATGTTTCTGAACGGGTGGTGCGAAAGTGGCGGCTGCAGCGAAGCGAAATTTTCGCCTGTGACAGCAAGTGAAGAATCCCCCTATGCCGAATTCTGGATGCTTTTTGGAGCTGTAGGATATGCTTGCGGCATACGTCGCTGAAATGCATGATCAGTTCCTGCCATTGAAGTGTGACATGGTCATGAAACAAGCCCAGAACTTTGCCTTTTAAGGACCTGCTCCGCCGTGAGTACAACGAGTGGCTGGCGGCAGAAGACCGCGAAATTGCGCCAACTGGACCTGTCAAAAGAACCTCCCTGACGGCTGCGTGTAGTTGGGTGCATTCGGTGTGGTGCGGTCGTTTGTGGCGTGGTGCGGCCACAAATGTGGTGCGGTCGTTTGCCAAATGTGAAATTTCGCTGGACAACGACATGCTGTGGGGCCGTAGCAACGATGACGATGGCAGCACTAGTGAAGACGAGTAGTCCAGTGACCATGTCAGCTACTAATAAATTTTCGTTATCGAATGCGCCCTCGGGTATGCTCTTCTTTTTCTTTTTTTTTTCTTCCTCTCACGCGATATGGGAGGGTCGACTTACAATCGTGTAAATACAGTATTATTCAATTCGAAGACCACATCAAATAGGATTTATATTATCTAAGGATTTTTAAAATCTGGTTTACTATTCAAAAGCATCAAATATTTGCACATACCTATTTGTGATGGCCATGTGTGATGCTCTGTGGCACAGCACGGTGTTCTCATTAAGAAAGTTGACAAGATGAATTAAAGAACTGTCTAACTACTATGGCCTCCACCCGATAAGGCATTTGCTCAGTGCATACAGTAGCACATCGGTTACTGTTGGGTGCCCTCAGAAACAAGCAGAGGTGATCAATGACCATAACTACGACCAGCGCTGCTGGTGAAGGAATGAGATGCACGGGAGATCTTTGAACTTAAGGTTAGGAGGAAGCTTCTGTTCTACATGAAGCAAGAGTTTTAACAACACAACAGAAAGTGCTAATGTAAAAGGAAAAAAATATGTAGTTATTAACATGCAAAACTGTTGGCCTTATAATTAATCTTTCATATTTGAAGAATGACATGTAGCCATATCAAATAAAGAAAATCAAGGCTACAGGACCGATTTGCATACATAACAAAATGCTGCAGGACCTGCAACGAGATCCTTTGAATACATTATTAGCACTATTTAATAATAAACTCAAGTGTTTGTAAGAAAGCATCTGGCTAGTGGTCATTTGCACTGGCAAGCTCTGTAGGAAAAACTTTCTAAGGAATGGTGAATTATTGACTTAACTGCTTATTAGAACGAAATGGGCTACTTGTTAAATATCAGTGCATATTCAGGCCTGAACACTTCACAAGCACAAAAATAGCCTCAAATGAACAATTTGATCTGTTTGTTCAAAGGCAGCACTGCTTATCCATCTTCTTTCAACCTGGCAAGAGCTTGCAATACTACATTGGAAATATGGTTTTGCACTTTGTCCTCTATAGACTATAATAGGTCAGATGTTTGTCATGCAAAAGAGTTTTCTTTAAAGCTGTTTTGAGTAAAGCTTGGCAACATACATGAAGGAAAAGGGAGAGCCCTGCAGGGTGGAGCATGGAGTGTGACACTCTTTATGTTAAAACCCTACACATCCCGAAATGTTTCTCTCCTTCTATTCATGGTATGTCAATCACATCCAACTTAGCTGTTCATGTTATCGCAAAACTTGAGAGCACCTGCCATGGTGGCTCAGTGGCTGTGATGTTCAGCAGCTAAGCGCAAGGTCACGACTTTGATTCCTACAGGCACATTTCAATGAATGTGGAATTCAAAGTTGCGTGTGTACTGTGCTGTGCACATTAAAGGACCGAAAGCCGTCAAACGGCATCATTTATAACCCATTGTGTAGCTTTGGGTTGTTAAAAATTCAATTTTAGCATGGACATCTCGTCGCTGTCTTCTAAAGGCGCGACAAATGCACTTTTCCACAGTTTAGTTTTGGTTTTTGTAGTGAAATTGTCCGGAATTCATTACCATGCTGAAAGTAGCAGCATCAGCTTTTTAGATATCTGGAACCGTTCATGCTTGGATGACTGGCCTCAAATATTGCATGCACTGTGCCAGTAACGCCGTTTCTCGTAGATACCGACCTGTCTGGTTCCCCTAACGCTGTTTCACATGTTGCTTTTGGGTTGAAAAAAATTGTTCTGCCACGCACGTTGCATAGCGATTTTCACTGACAGCTTTCACATGTGTCTGTGACAGTGCTATTTTTGTCACAGCTATGCTCAAGGTTGCCCCCTACTCACGAAGTATCTACGCCTGTATCGTTAAATAAAGACAACATGGAAGCTAGTCAAATGTTAGAACTTTCCCATTGTTATTTGAAAATAGAATAAGTATGCTATTTTTTAACATTTAAAAGCGTTGAGACTACGGTTGCTTGCAGGTGCGGTGAGTGAGACGCTGCACAATACCGCAAGTATGAGCATGCGGCTTGTGTGGCGTCGGTGGGGTGGTTTCATTTAGTGCGCTCTAGTTTCGTTGTTGTGGTACTATAGAAGCCATAACTATTTTCCTGAAGGAGTATTTGCTTTTGCAGAACAAGCTACTTCAGTATTGAGTGTGCATGTGCAAGCAGATGGCACAATTTTTTAGCGATGAAGAGGTTGATAATGGTGACGATCCAGTGGGTATGTGCCTTATGTTAAAGGCGGTGTCTGCTCCCGACCTTGATAGCATGCAGCTTCTCCTTTTAAATGAATTGTGTGAGCTGGAGAAAAAAAATTGTTTGTGAAGCTCCTAAGCCGCAGGCGCTGGTGGGTATGCCCTGTTAAAAAAAAACAGGTGCACGACATTGCTTCGCAGAGCTTTCAATGCGCGGTGAAACAGGAAAGCGGCAATTTCGACGGCACTTTGTTACATCACACATTGCCCCTCCCACATTGCGCCGATTGCTGCAAATCAGTGCCGGCGCGCCCAACTTGTTGGAATCCAGTCGTGGAGAGCCCTCCACATCGCAGTGGTCGCTGAGTGACGGAATTCACTGTGACACTGAGTGAAAATCATGCCATGTGAAACAGCCTATATGTGGAAAAGAGACACGGAATATTACTGGTGGCATTTTAAAAAGGCTCCATGTGGTCTGTGCACGGCCAGCAGGCTTCCGCTTTTGTGATTTCGCTCGATTTTACAGCTTCAAGTTAATGGGAATTTATTGTGGTCGGTTAAGTAGCATGTTTACAGGGAACAGCGCCAAGAATGGGGTGAGTGAGAGGCAAACGCCTTCTTTGAGTGCTGTGCATGTTCAACTCGCATCAGTGCTCAATATCTGTTTGTCACTAGCTTATGCCATCCTTTAGTGCTTTTTCCTGTACATATATCACTTTTAAATGTCTCATCACGTACCCGAAACAAACATCACTTTAAACTATGGGCCTCAGCATCGTCATTTTTGCCGCCTAATGCCTAGTCATGTGGCAATTCTTTCAGATCTCATGCATTTCGGGCTCAGAAAGATCTCGTGCATTTTGGGCTCGGAAAAATTTAGCCCTCAGCTGTGTACTATACTTGTCCTTCATGAAAACAAATTGATCAGCTGTTTCTCAGTTCACTTTACAACTTATTGATTAAAGGCTTTGCATTTAAATCGCTAGTTCAAAATGTAGCTAATTATTTTTTGTTCATTGCCAATTATGCTGATCACAAGACATTTTTAGTTGCTCAAGATTTCATTGCTGGTTGTTAAATGGGTTGCACCTGCCCTTTTTGGAGGCTGTGCACAAGCTGGTGGAAACACCCTGTATAAGCATGCAGCTTTATTGAAAGTGTCAAGGACTGTCAAATTGAAGCAAGTGTCTTCTGTTTTGCAGGCAGCAGTGCGGAGACACAAAATTTGGTTCTGCGGCGAATCTACCCTTCTCTGCTGGCACTTTGTGCCTTTGTGGCATTCATGGTGTTTCAAGTGCGCCAGTTCTGTCGACTGTATGAGCACATCAAGAATGATAAGTAAGTGAACAATGCACTGGTGCAGTAGTTCTCTTTTACTATATTTTTGTGCAAATTTAAAAGCTAATGAAATTTTAACTTGTGAGATGTAAATTGCTATTTTGCACAGTTTTTGGTTTTGTTTGTTGTCATCGTCAATTCATCACTGCTAAGTTGTTGCAGTTTAATTCATATACACCATATTGCTGCAGAAGTAATCTAGTTTTGTGTAGACATTTTTAATCTTCTCTCCAAGTATGTCAAGCATTATATTTACTACATGCAGGTGAATGAGGGCTGTAATTATTCTGTTTAGTTTTATTCTACAGTGTATTTTGATTGGCCGAGGCAGTGACTGTGGATGTGCTGTGGCTGTACTTAGGTGTGTGGTTCTTGTGGCTGCTCAGGTACCTTGTAGGCCGCCGGCTAGTCAACTATGAGCACAGGAGGCCTGCGTCAAGCTTTGCCACCACATCTCAGCTGACAGCCTCCTCTTAGGACCTGCTGGCCTATGTGTACATAAATATCCCACGCACTGGACTTTCCTGATGTGGTAGTGCGTGTGTGCCCAAGCTGGATGGATCCTGGCTTCTTGGCGCTACCAAAAGCTGCTCTGTCTGTCAGAACTGCATTTCTCGTGTTGTATAGTCGACATTTTAAAGGTTGGGCTGACTTCTCCAATGGCACTGGCTGAACCAGTGATTGAAGGCTGCTTCGTGGGAGCAGTGATCTACTACAAACATGAAGGCACCCTAAGGATTACTTGAGCAAGTTTATGGTTATGGTGTCTCCTTCTGGTCGTGAAAGGTTGGCACATTGTCAACGCATTGCTGGCCTGTTGATTGCAGAGGATTTGCCCTTCAAACTGAAGTGACCACCAGTTAATGAAAACGGGTCACCAGCTGTACTGCCAGTCACGATGATGACATAGATGATACCAGCTTTGTAAGTGCCCTCTAAGCACTGCTGGTTCAGACCACATTGCTGGGAGAAGCTCTTGCCACATAGGTCTCCCTCTTGAGGTGAGGAAAAGATGAGGTTGGGCAAGGGCATGCTTTGTGTGCAAGTGTTTTTCAGGAGTGCTTGCAACCAAAGGCGCTGCTGCTGTTTGCAGTAAAGTGGAGTACTATGTACAGGGCTGAAAAGTGTTCATTCAAGCTGTTGCATGTTCTTCGGTTGGGCACAAATAGGTGGGAGGCTGGAGATGCTTATCCTTTTCTCAGCAGCCTTGAAGATGCAGTGCGAAAATATTCTTTTGGCATCCTGGTATGCTTAAGCAATGTGTGGCAATTTTGCAGCTCTGGCATATATTTTAAATCACTTGCATGTAATCTCTGAGTGATGTGTGATATAGCACTTGGAAGATGTTTTTAATTTTTATTCTTGGTATGGGGGCAAGTTTGCACCATTTTTTGGCTTTTGTAGCTTAATTTTCACATTGATGTTGAAATTTTTGCTGTAACCATAAGGACTAAGCCTGCTTTGAATGAACATAGCTTTATGTCCCCTGTGTAGAGCTTTCTGGCGATCTTGTACCTTTCGTTGTAGACCCCACATTCCAAATACTAATCACGCAAGCTTTGTACAGACTAAAGCTTGTTTGCTCAGAAGTTAGTGAGGGTTGCAGGTTTTATTGCAAATTTTGAAATAGATTTGTATTCTGCTTCTTGATCTGTTTCAAAATTACACAGTGGTGAGCTCTGTACCGTTCTCTCTTGTATAGGTTGCATAGGTGCTGCAGTTACAAATGCACATTGTATATTATGTTGAAGAGACACTGGTTGATATTGTTTTGAAGATCAGGCATGAAATTGCATTGTATTCAATTCAAAATGTAAAAAAGGGAAGTTGTGTACATTTTAGCTGCGTTAGCTTAACTTTCATGTCTGATGTGACTGGCTTGAAACAGTGTACCTTGAATGTAAGGTATTGTTTTCCCATCTGTGGAGAGACATCTCTTTGGTTGTTCTAGAGTCATTAAGGGGTGATGTTCAGGTGGCATATTTAGGTCAATAAAGCTGAAAGGTGAAATTATTTTCGAAAACAACTTTGCGACTCTGACTCATCTATTTGTACACTTGGCTATTGAAGTCAAATTGCTTGTACTTCAGGATTTCCATTAGGGTTAGTGTTGCATGTTGAGTTTATGTGGAAAACAATATTGCGAGTGTGCACATTGAAGCATATATATACAGAATCACTTAATATACGATCCATCTTGTGGTATTCGTCAGGTAGCAACTAAAGAACTTTTTTTGTTTCAGCTTTGGATGAACTGTGTTGCAAGTTCTGCTCAGTATTGCACTACTCTATTCTGTCACACGTCGCATACTGAATTGGCAGTTAAACTTCGATATAACGAAGTTGGTATAATCGGCACTTTCTTATACAGTTAAACATTAATGTAATGAGCTTCAATATAACGAACTTCAATTTAACGAAATTCGCGATATAACGAAGTACGTAACTTTTCGTAACCTCTTGTACATATAACACCATGTATTTGAACCTCAATATAATGAAGTGCATTTACATACATACAATACATACAAGCAATACATACAAGCATTTGTCTCGCAAACCAGATTTATTTCAAGGGAATTTTCCACGTCTCAATTATTTCTCTCGTCGTATTCGAGTGCTCATTGCCGTGTTATAGTTTGTTAACGAAGCTTCCCCTCAAGTCTAAATATTGTAAGGCAGTTTGTCGTGTGCGTATCATGGCCACGCATGCTTATATCGCCTTTCCGTTTCTCTACCACGGTTGCGCCTTAAAACCACGGCGCTGCAAGTTTGCTTTCTTTTCCTTCCCTCTTCTCCGCCCTTAAACTGGCTCTCTTAACTACTACACGCAGAGGCAAGAAACAGCGCGCGCTTTAGATACTATAGATGAGATGAATATTTACAATTATTATTAGGGTTATAATTATATTCGAGTGCTGATTGCCGTGTTATAGTTTGTTAACGAAACTACCCCTCAATTCTAAATACTTTAAGGCAGTTTTCCTAGTCTCTAAAGCCGCTCGAGTTCACGCTGCTCCTCTGGCGGCCATTTTTCCAAGAAATTATGCCTTCCAAATCGACTGCCGCGGACAACACCAGCCCCTTTCCACATAAGTATTAGGCTCGGAGCAGGAGCTATAGCGCTTGAAAGTAACCGCTGGCTTGACGAACCAACCGACTGAGCTACCTTTCCGGGCAACATTGAAGGATCACGAGTTCAAATCACATGTTATGTTCCTTTTTTTTTTTTAAAGGTATTTTCCTTCCTTTTATCACTGTACGGAAACCCTCCTAAAAAAAAAATTATATATCCTCAATTATGTGTGGCCACACATGTGCAGGTCATAAATACCAGGTTCTCTAGCCGAGTGCCATCCATGCGGTATAACCGAGCTCAGATTGGTCCACCTTGACTGATCAAATAGGGCGCCACTGTAGGTTAAATGAGGCGTACAACTCCTGCGGGACCCGCCGTGGTTGCTCAGTGGTCATGGTGTTAGACTGCTGAGCACGAGGTCGCGGGATCGGACCCCGGCCACGGCGGCCGCATTTCGATGGGGGCGAAATGCGAAAACACCCGTGTACTTAGAATTAGGTGCACGTTAAAGAACCCCAGGTGGTCGAAATTTTCGGAGTCCTCCACTACGGCGTGCATAATCAGAAAGTGGTTTTTGTCACGCAAAACACCATAATTCAATTTTTAATTTAACTCCTGCGGGGACGGTAGAGTATCCGTCTCCAGTGCAAGAGGACCGTGATTCAAATCCTGGTGCCGCGCAATTCTCCTCCGGGAAATACAAAAAAAAAAGAAAAAAAAAACCGTGTGTTGAGAAATTGCACAAACAGGCCTGCAGTGCGGCCTGATCCCGGTGACCAGAACCGGTAACGCACTCTCTCACCAGAGCAGGATTGGCCACCCTGGTGCAGTACTTGGCCACAACCTCCTATATGAATGCAACAATCAAACCCCGGCCCTCAGTCCCCAGCAGCCGCGAAGCAACTGACCACGGCGGCGGTCAGATCTGTAACGCTGCAGAGGGTGCTAAGAATACCTGGCTCCGGACAGGCCGCCATTGGAATCTGAACCTGGCAACGTTTAACGTTAGAACGCTATCTAGTGAGGCGAGTCTAGCAGTATTATTGGAGGAATTAGAGGGTAGTAAATGGGATATAATAGGGCTCAGTGAGGTTAGGAGGACAAAAGAAGCATATACAGTGCTAAAAAGCGGGCACGTACTGTGTTACCGGGGCTTAGCGGAGAGACGAGAACTAGGAGTCGGATTCCTGATTAATAAGGAAATAGCTGGTAACATACAGGAATTCTATAGCATTAACGAGAGGGTGGCAGGTCTTGTTGTGAAACTTAATAAGAGGTACAAATTGAAGGTGGTACAAGTCTATGCCCCTACATGCAGTCATGATGACCAGGAAGTCGAAAGCTTTTATGAAGACGTGGAATCGGCGATGGGTAAAGTCAAAACAAAATACACTATACTGATGGGCGACTTCAATGCCAGGGTAGGCAAGAAGCAGGCTGGAGACAAGTCAGTGGGGGAATATGGCATAGGCTCTAGGAATAGCAGAGGAGAATTATTAGTAGAGTTTGCAGAACAGAATAATATGCGGATAATGAACACCTTTTTCCGCAAGCGGGTTAGTCGAAAGTGGACGTGGAGGAGCCCGAATGGTGAGACTAGAAATGAAATCGACTTCATACTCTGCGCGAACCCTGGCATCATACAAGATGTAGACGTACTCGGCAAGGTACGCTGCAGTGACCATAGGATGGTAAGAACTCGAATTAGCCTAGACTTGAGGAGGGAACGGAAGAAACTGGTACACAAGAAGCCAATCAATGAATTAGCGGTAAGAGGGAAACTAGAGGAATTCCGGATCAAGCTACAGAACAGGTATTCGGCTTTAACTCAGGAAGAGGACCTTAGTGTTGAAGCAATGAACGACTATCTCATGGGAACCATTAAGGAGTGCGCAATAGAAGTCGGTGGTAACTCCGTTAGACAGGAAACCAGTAAGCTATCGCAGGAGACGAAAGATCTGATCAAGAAACGCCAATGTATGAAAGCCTCTAACCCTACAGCTAGAATAGAACTGGCAGAACTTTCTAAGTTAATCAACAAGCGTAAGACAGCGGACATCAGAAACTATAATATGGATAGAATTGAGCATGCTCTCAGGAACGGAGGAAGCCTAAAAACAGTGAAGAAGAAACTAGGAATAGGCAAGAATCAGATGTGTGCGTTAAGAGACAAAGCCGGCAATATCGTTACTAATATGGATGAGATAGTTCAAGTGGCTGAGGAGTTCTATAGAGATTTATACAGTACCAGTGGCACCCACGACGATAGTGGAAGAGAGAATAGCCTAGAGGAATTCGAAATCCCACAGGTAACGCCAGAAGAAGTAAAGAAAGCCTTAGGAGCTATGCAAAGGGGGAAGGCAGCTGGGGAGGATCAGGTAACAGCAGATTTGTTGAAGGATGGTGGCCAGATTGTTCTAGAGAAACTGGCCACCCTGTATACGCAATGCCTCATAACCTCGAGCGTACCGGAATCTTGGAAGAACGCTAACATAATCCCAATCCATAAGAAAGGGGACGCCAAAGACTTGAAAAATTATAGACCGATCAGCTTACTGTCCGTCCCAGTCGAAAAAAACAATTGAAACCATTTGGAAATATCAATGGGTCCAACTGGAAACGGCAATTTCCAATTGGACCTAGTGTTTTCTCCAACAGGACCATTTGGACCAGTTAAAACGGCCAATTGGTTCATATGGAAACCCTCCCTTCCAATTGGGCCAGATGGAGTCTCCAGCAGGACCATTTGGGTAAATCCGAATTGCCACATGGTCCAATTGGAGTTATCAAAACCATTTGGATAAAATTTAAGTGAGAAAATGTTAATGTCTCTTGTGTACAAAATTTGCAGATTTCTCTTTTCCTTTTGAGATTTCTCTTTTGAGATTTGGACGCGAGATTCGAGATTGGATTCGTGAGATTGGAAGACACTATTTGGCATTTGGAGGGCAAGTAAATGGGGAACAACCGTAAAAAAAAGTGGTCGCGATGTATTGATCATGTTAAACAGTAAAAAAAAAAACTTGCACTTTTTTATGTGTTTCTTAAACACACGACTCAAACAACTTTTAGGCATAATGCAATTTGTAATTTAGCAATATTGTTTAAATTTTATATTTCACATCTCTGAAATAATTCTTCCTTGGAATTAAATTTTGTCTCAGCGTCATTTTTCCTTGGTGACCGAACGGGACAGCATAATCGACATCAACATTAGCAACATGTGCTCGTGTGTGCAGCAACCATGGCAGCAACAAAAACAGTCGTGCATGCGTGCTGCACTACATTCTGCCCTTTGTCCTGATCGCCTTGCGTGCTTCGTGCGGCACGAAATCGACAAACATTTGGCAATTGTGCCAGTGACAGACATAAAGAACTTCAAGCCTGACGACGACTTTTCGGCGGGTTTTTATATGGTGAAGTGGACAAACGCGGCCGGCACGTGTGCCCACTACCTTGCCAGAATTTTGCAGATCGGAGGTAAGTTTCCGCGTTTCCAAAGCTCTTGTAATTTGCATTACTGCACTACACGAGTGCACGGGTCACGCACACTCGTTTGAGTTAAATGATTGCACAGATATATGTATACGCTTTTGTGTAATGTAGCAAATATGCATGATGCACTGAACTAATTTCGACAAAAATGCTTCAAGTGTATTGCATGAGCGTTTCTTTAAAAGCAAGGTTTCCCCGAGAGCGTCGTGACAGCACTGGTGAAACGTATGAATCACTACGTGGGGGAGAACATTGCTGACATTGACAGAACAGCGAAAAATATATACTGATTAGAACAATTTTCTTGCATTTGCTGCTTGAACCTTAGCTACATAAACCGAAAATTGTGACTCTCTTCAACCTGGTTGGATTGCTGGATATTAAAATTGAGGTGCCTTTTTATCTAATATCAGCTTGCCTGTCGTGCCAGCTTTCGAGGGCAACATGTTTTTCAGGATTCCATACACAATGCTGTCTTTTTTATCCATTTCTGCAGGTTGTGGCGCGACTAGACCAGAAAAGGACCATGAACAGTATCCCGAATTGCATTTTTCTCAGTAATAAAGGTTTAAATCCTACTTTTCACTTGTTGCCTCATTGTCACATGTAGTTATCATCTTAAGGAAGTAGTGGCTCCTTGTGTGATATGATGTGAAGCAAGAAAAGCATGGGGAAGAGTATTAATGAAGAGATTATCTTTCTGTGCTGTTCGTATTGTATTGCATCATATTAGATCACAATATATATGAACCAACTAGCCGAGCAACACGTAATAATGTGGTTCCTTATTGCTGTGCTAGTTTGCCAGATTCACACAGCGCAGGCAGGCGGTGCACAGTCGAAACCATTTGACCCGTCGAGCGGCTCCATTTGCACCATTTGGTTCCATGCCAATTGGCCCAATTGGTTCTATGCCAACTGCACCATGTGACCCAATTGGCAACAACCAATTGGTTTTATGCCAACTGCACCATTTGAGCCAAATGGTATACAACCAGTTGGTTTTATGCCAACTGCACCATTTGAGCCAGATGGTATACAACCAATTGGCCCAATTGTTCCAAGTGGCCCAATTGGGTACTAATACACAAATGGGACCAATTGGAAACAAGTGGAAATTTTCCAATTGGGTCCAATTGTTTTTTTCAACTGGGGTTGCCTACAAAGTATTTACTAAGGTAATCGCAAATAGAATCAGGAACACCTTAGACTTCTGTCAACCAAAGGACCAGGCAGGATTCCGTAAAGGCTACTCAACAATAGACCGTATTCACACTGTCAATCAAGTGATAGAGAAATGTGCAGAATATAACCAACCCTTATATATAGCTTTCATTGATTACGAGAAAGTGTTTGATTCAGTCGAAACCTCAGCAGTCATGGAGGCATTACGGAATCAGGGTGTAGATGAGCCATATTTAAAAATACTGGAAGATATCTATAGCGGCTTCACAGCCACCGTAGTCCTCCACAAAGAAAGCAACAAAATCCCTATAAAGAAAGGCGTCAGACAGGGAGATACGATATCTCCAATGCTATTCACAGCATGTTTACAGGAGGTATTCAGAGGCCTGGAGTGGGAAGAATTGGGGATAAAAGTTGATCGAGAATACCTTAGCAACTTGCGATTCGCTGATGATATTGCCTTGCTTAGTAACTCAGGAGACCAATTGCAATGCATACTCACTGACCTGGAGAGGCAAAGCAGAAGGGTGGGTCTGAAAATTAATCTGCAGAAAACTAAAGTATTGTTTAACAGTCTCGGAAGAGAACAGCAGTTTACGATAGGTAGCGAAGCACTGGAAGTGGTAAGGGGATACATCTACTTAGGGCAGGTAGTGACCACGGATGCGGATCATGAGACTGAAATAACCATAAGAATAAGAATGGGCTGGGGTGCGTTTGGCAGGCATTCTCAAATCATGAACAGCAGGTTGCCACTATCCCTCAAAAGGAAAGTGTATAACAGCTGTGTGTTACCAGTACTCTCATATGGGGCAGAAACCTGGAGGCTTACGAAAAGGGTTCTGCTGAAATTGAGGACGACGCAACGAGCTATGGAAAGAAGAATGATGGGTGTAACGTTAAGGGATAAGAAAAGAGCAGATTGGGTGAGGCAACAAACGCGGGTAAACGACATCTTAGTTGAAATCAAGAAAAAGAAATGGGCATGGGCCGGACCTGTAATGAGGAGGGAAGATAACCGATGGTCACTAAGGGTTACGGACTGGATTCCAAGGGAAGGGAAGCGTAGCAGGGGGCGGCAGAAAGTTAGGTGGGCGGATGAAATTAAGACGTTTGCAGGGACAACATGGCCACAATTAGTACATGACCGGGGTAGTTGGAGAAGTATGGGAGAGGCCTTTGCCCTGCAGTGGGCGTAACTAGGCTGATGATGATGATGATGATAATGAAGTGTGTGCGATTTAAATATCACGAAATTTCACTGCCGCCGCAAAGGAATGCCGAGTCTTTCAGTAAATGGAAACTTTCGCGGACGCAGATAGTAAAATCAATGAATTACAAGCGGCTGCTTGCAAACGCACCTCTCGATTTCTGGCGCGTGTCTGGGCCATGGCTGCGCATGGCTGTAAGCGCGGTTAAGCGCATACGCAGCCGCGGACCCTGCTTTATTAGAGGTAATCTGCCGCGTGTGCAAAGAGTAGGCATGCTGAGAGGGCGTGACACCTTGTAAGCTGTCTTCCCGCGTGTTTAGTATTAGAGGCTGCATAGTAGAGTTTCGGTGACCCGTTGGAGCAAGAGGCAGACGAAGCATTCGCTCCCGCTGGCGGTGCTTTTTCTGATAGCGTCGTCCCGGTGCGGGTGGCGTTATCAGCCGCGATGGCGGAGCCCGCGCGAAAGCGTGGCTCGCTTCGCTTAATTCTTACCGCCGATGTGGAGATGACGTACGTGGCACGAAACCGTGTGATTCGTCGCAGACTCCCAAATTTATCAAAATGTATTGTTTCCTGATTTCAAATTTGCTTTTTTCGATTGCCCGATAATTCGGAAAATTCTGTAACCCCTTTCCGGATAAGAAAGATCTATCGGATACTGTACTTATTTGTATAAAAGGTCGAATTTCAATACAACGAAATTTTGATATAGAGAAGCAAATTGCCGATTCTAGAGACTTCGTTATATCGAGGTTTAACTCAATTTCATTATGTCGAGATTCAACTTTTTATGTGATTAAAGGGGTTGAGACACCAAATTTTGAGGCTATAAAAAGCATGTTGTAGGCTGCTTCCGTATGCAAGGACACCCAGAACGAGGTATTGGACGCTGCAAACATTTCAAAATGATTTTAATTTAGCTCCAAAGAGTCATTAAAAACTCCTTCTCGTAGTCGAGACCCATCGCTAGCGCGGCAGTTACTACGTCACAGAGGAGGAACGAAAATATTGATGTCATAGCACACCAGCACAAAAACGTGACGTATGATGAGTAGCGATGAAATGCCGATTACGGAGCCTGCTGAGCCGAGCAACCGAGCATAGCCTCCACTACGACCGAGCTACAGGCATATAGAAATCCTTTCTTAATGCAAAGAAGGGGTAAGGCGTCCATACACGGACACAAGAGGAGAGAAGTGGACAACACGAACGCCGCACGCCGGCCCGCGAACGGCAAACTGCGTGAGGCGAGTTGCCCTGCGGACGGGCCTTTACACGTTTGAGTGTAACACTAGCCGGCCGACTCCGAAAGGGACCAGGATATGCGGTGTTCGTGTTGTCTGCTTCTCTCCTCGCATAGTCGCGTAGTTCGGCAGCTCGGAGCGGACTCTCCTTCGCTTGGCCTTTCCACGTTACCGGCCCGTCCACGTTACCGGCACGGAAACTCGCCGCACTCCGTTTGCCGTTCGCGGGCCCCCGTGCGACGGCGGTTTTGCTCGCGAACGGCGAGATTTCCTTGCCGTAGAGAGGACGGGCCCGGGACCCATTTGTGCGGCAGCCGTACGGCGAAGCGGCCAATCAGCGACCGAGGAGTGGTCGCTCTGGCATCGACGACAGCTTCACCGCCTCGGATCTTTCGGCGCCGCCGATATCGTCGCTAGGCCTTTTCCGGTTCACTTCAAAGCTAAAGCTTACGGCGCTTCGGAATGAATCGCCGACTCTCACAAGCCGCAATATTTTCTTACCGTTGTTGCCGCTCTTCGCAATAATTATAATAATCGCGACATGCACTTCGAATCGCCAGTGGTTGACCTCTGCTGGCAGAGCACGCGGCCCGCGTATGCGCGAGCAGACGACGCAGCATAGTTTTAAGTCACTATTTTTTGTGGGCCACGTGACCAAGCCATGTTGCGTTTCCTCCTCTGTGACGTCATAGCATCCCCCGGAACCCAGAAACCGAAACCGAAATTGCTCGGTATAATAATGCTATTATTAAATTATTTATCGGATATATATGAATCCCGCTGTGTGTATCGTGCTCCCTGAAGCATGACGCAACGTTTGAATCAACAAACGCATGAACGAAAATTTTGATGTCTCCACCCCCTTAAGTGCAATTGCCGAGGATTTTTCTTGCACAAAGGGGCTGCAAAGTTCTACGAAATATCAGGTAATCGAAAAAATAAACTAATTTCAATGAAAAAAATTTCATTTTGTTGAATTTGAGAGTCGGCGACCAAATATGCTGTTTCATGCCGTGTCAACGATGCCTTCATATTGATGGTATGATGCGACGCTTTCGCGCCTATTCCGTCCCTGGGGCTGACAGTGTCATCCGCAGTGGGACAACGCTATCATGAAAAGCGCCCACACAGAGGGAAGAGAACGAACGCTTCGTCTGCCTGCCGCTTCAACGCATCTCTGAACTTCAGATTACGCGACCTCGTGCGTAATTACCCGCCGTGGTTGCTCAGTGGCTATGGTGTCAGGCTGCTGAGCACGAGGTCGCGTGATCGAACCCTGGCCACGGCGGCCGCATTTCGATGGGGGCGAAATACGAAAACACCCGTGTATTTAGATTTAGGTGCACGTTAAAGAACCCCAGGTGGTCGAAATTTCCGGAGTCTTCCACTACGGCGTGCCTCATAATCAGAAAGTGGTTTTGGCACGAAAACCCCATAATTTACCACCTGCATAAGACGCGCGCAAAGATAGCGCACATGAGGCCAGTCATCTCGTCTTGCCTCCGTTTGCATCCGCCGCAGATTACTTCTAAGAGAGGGCGGGGCGCGCGGGCCGCGTATGCGCCAGCCGAGATGAGGCGCATGTAACCTTACCCCGCTCCTTCCCCCTCAGAGCGCGCTTCATCGCGTTATGGGCACTTTTCATCAACGGGTGTTTTGCCCCCGGAGATGTAGTCGCACTGCTATTGTGCGAACCGCCTTTTCGGCCTCGCCTTGGCGACTTATGTGAATGAAGCTTTTACGGCGCGCGGGGCGCGATAGAATCTTATCTCATTTGGACTTTATATTGAACATGAGGGCGAGGTTTTGCTGCTCCGCTTTGGCGGGCGCTCTCGTAGCGTGGCTCGCGATTTGAAAGGTGCGTTCGCAAGCAGCCGCACATAATCCACCCATTTGGCCATCGGCGTCCGCGGAAGTTTCCATTCCTTCGCTGCGGCGGTGAAATTTTGTTATATTGAAATCGTGTATAAGCACTTAGTTATGTTGACCTTCAAAATACCTAGTGTTCTGTGGTCAAAAAGTTTTAAAAAGTAAATAGTTCGTTACGACGAGTTTTTTTTTTTTTTTTTTTTTTTTGCGGTGGGAGGCTGGTTACGACCCAAAACCATGAACTGGTTATGAGGCACGCCGTGGTGGTGAACTCCAAAAATATCGACCACTTGGGGATCTTTAACGTGCCCCAATGCACGGGACACGGACGTTTTTGTATTTTACCGCCATCGAAATGCGGCCGCCGTGGTTTTGGGTTTGCGTGCATACATAGGCGAAAAAGATGGCGGCTACCTCAGAGCTAAAAGAGAAAGCAAAAGCATATTGCCGGGTATGCCCCAGCTGCGTTTAATCGCGAGAAGTCTCAAAACGTTTTGTGGTAAAAAAATATCGTAATAAAAAAAAAGTAAAACTACAATATGCACTGTTTAGTATGGATTGTGGTTTGACGTCACAGGCTCTATAGGCAAACCGCCTAGCCTCATCTCAGTTCCCTTCCACCCGTACGATAGGTAGGCTGCGTGCGGTGAGGACTGCGGAAGGACATCGCATCTACGAAGGCACCGTCGTGAACAGAAGCAAGAATGTGTGTGGCGACGACGGGTGGCACGTAGTACGGACGAAGATTGTACCGCAGACGCCAAGCGCATGCACCTTTGGTTGAACCACCCATACCGACTCCACTCCCATCGTTATTGTGGGTGAATTCAACATAGACGTGTCTCGGCCAGACGGAAAGTGGGTCGTGGCATTTCCCTTGGAAAAGTTCAGCATTCAATGTCACACAAACATCAGTGTGCCCACGACGTGTCATCGGACGTGCATAGGCCGCGCATTGGCCAATGAACCTTTCCAGTGTCGCCACAGAACCACTGGCCGTATGTCATAGCGATCATAAAGCGAAAGTAACCGCGGTGATTAAATAATAAATCCGAAAAGCAAACAGGAGGTTAAAAAAAGCGTTCAGTATGCAATATAACAAAAAAAAAAAATCGTGAGAAAAGGAAAGTCATTGTGGTATGCGTCTTATTTACAATCAACATATTCATTATCAAAATATTTATCACCATATATACAGCTCCGCTGGTCATCTACCTTCACAGAGTTGGAATGGCTTCGAATTTCTTTTTTTTTTTTCTGCTGGTTAACATCTGTGTTGCCAAATAACCTGTCACAGTGCATGACAGCATGTTTTTTTATTGCGGTGGCAATTATATGGACACATCAGTCGCATTTCCGCCGTCTTCGTCGGCGTCGCCTTGATGTTGGTATAAAGTCCAAGTGCGATAACATCGTGGCTGCATGCCGTATGCTATGGGTGCGAGTGAAAGCGTGCGAGGTGAGTGGAGGATGGCGGCTCGATTTCGCGCGCAAGGGAAGAAGGCGGGGGGAAAGCGCGAGCACGCCACGGCATTTTTCACGGCGCACGTGGGCGCACGGTCTCCCATCTTCAGCGCACGCAAGGTACCGAAAAGGAGGAGGGGAGGCGTTCTACTCCAGCGGCGACTAGAATCACCAAAAAGAATTTCAGAGTATCGCGTTTGTTTTCCGCGCGGTCACGCTGTGGTGATTGGTTCGCTTGGGTCACGTAAACTCTCGCTGCGATATTCCTTCCAAGCGCCTTTGATGTACGCGCACTGAACACGCAGCGTTTACGGACGATAACTGCACTTCGTCGCTTTATTCAACGCGTTCAAACACAGTCGCCAGAAAATACCTCAGCATGCATGCATGGTTGCTACGTCTTCAGGAATAGCAACCGAACGGAGCTTGGAAGGACAGTGCATGTGCAGGAAGGACGACCAGGAACGACGTTCTGCGTGGCACCCGTTTTCGTGGATGGCGACGGTTGGGGGTCGGCGATGGTTGATAGTCGGTGCTGGGACTTGCAATACGAAGGCGCCGAGGTAAAGGGCGCGCGCTCCCGTGAAACCGAGTTGCGGGGAGGGAACGTGTGCGGGGAAGAGTAACTGTCACGCGTGAGTTCTCGCACAAACGAGCTGCGGTTGGGGGGAGGGGAGAGGGGGGTCTGTTGCTCGTTCGTTCGGGCGATTCGCTTACAATTTTGATGCGAAAGCGTCAAATGGCCAATTGAGCGAAAAAGCCGGCGGCATCTGTAGCAGCGAAACTTCTCATTAGCTGCGACGCCATGTCACGAGCGCGCCTCGCTTGCTGGCTCGGGCCTCGACGGAGCAGAGCGGGCGGAAGGGAGCACCTGTTGTCGCGGTATTACGGGAGGGGAGAGGGCATCTACGCGGCGCCACGTCACCCTCGCTCGCTCTCGCCTGCGTTTTAACTGCGCATCGGAGGCCAAATCAAAACGCGTCAAGCGTCTCAACGCGCTCGCTTGCCTGCGAGTTCATAACTCGAAGGTCCGCTCAGTGGCGTTAAATTGGATATTAACGCTTTCGCATTCACAAATCGTAAGAAGCGCTCCTCGCATTTTTTTCTTCGGTAATCACTTACGCGAAGTTTCCTGGACAGTTGCTCTCACGTGACTAGGCATTTTGTGTGTGACCGATAAAATTTAACTGCTCGGTTCGCGTAGCTTACTCTGCTTAGCGCAAAACAACGTACATACTTTTAAAGTAAGCTGTTCGGTACACGTGGCTCGTGCTGCTTTACTCTATCTTGAAAACAGCGTACACCCTGCTAAGCAGATGTTTGAATGCTTGAAGATTGTCAGCAGGCATTACATCTCTAAATTGTCAAGTACAGCCGCCCTGATTTTTAATAATATAGCGCGAGCGTCGACTGAACTGCTGGTGAGCGCCTTATAACGGCGATAAGCGTGCAACAAGAGCGTGCAACAAGGCGAGTGCAACAAGGCAACAAGGCTCGTGTGCGAACTCTCGCCTTGTTGCACGCTTATCGCCGTTATAAGGCGCTCACCAGCAGTTCAGTCGACGCTCGCGCTATATTATTAAAAATCAGGGCGGCTGTACATCGTTTTATGCCAACAGTGCAGTGGAAGCTAAGTACCCTTCCGAAAATATAAGAGCCCAATTTGCATAGTATGTTATGATTGCGCTTTTCACATCTGGTTTTCCCGTCACCTTATACAACTCCTAAAATGCACTTTTTGTGTTAATTTTCTGATTCAGATAAATGACCGTCTACACTGGAAGGGGCGCAAATATAGAGAACACCCCTGCTTGCGGACTGGAAATCTTCACAACGAAATAATCTTCCAGAACACAATAGCGGATCCCCAAATGCACTGCAACTTTGATGATATCAAAGGAGCAAAAATACATATTAAAAGCACATAAATACACCCATTTACTTATGTCCATATACAAAACTAAGCTTACGGCCATTTAACACCATTACATGCTCCTGTGCCGTCAGCAGTGGAACAAAATCTGCAACCGAACTGACAGCGAACTGCATCGCAGTTGCACATGGAATATATTTCGGCACCTCCTAGACGAAACAAAGACCAAGTCATACCAGCGCGACCGCCTGGCCCGCCTCATGCACACCATCACACAACAACAAGGAAAAGACGCTGTTATCAAGAGCCTGGAAGCCAAGTAGCTGCCGGACACCCCAACGGAAACCCACCGGCCGTACGGGGGGCTGCCCAACGCGTGGCTCGACCGAGACATTACCATATCAGAGGTACGGGTAGGGCTGCACGAGCTCAACACCCGCTCAGCAGCCGGCGCCGATCTCGTTATCAACAAGATGCTACGCAACCTGGATGATGCTTCGATAGAGGCCCCAACCCATTACTTCAATGAATGCTGGCATTCGGGCAAGCTCCCCCGACAGTGGAAAACGCCAAGAACGATCCTGATTCTGAAACCGGGCAAACCACTGGACATCGGCAACCTGCGTCCATCTCGCTCACGTTCTGCGTGGGCAAGGTGCTGGAGCACATGGTTTCCCACCGGTGGCAGGAATACCTAGAGAAGGAAGGCCTCTATCCTGACACGATGATCGGCTTCCGGCGCAGACTCCGCACACAAGACGCCATGTTACAACTCGAGAAATCATCGACAACAAGACACAAGACAGCAAAGTAATTCTGGGACTCGATTTACAAAGTGCATTCGACAAAGTCAAACACTCAGCCATATTATCGCAAGTATCAAGAATCAACATGGGGGTAACGAGCTTCAATTATATTCAAGACTTTTTGACCAACCGCACGCTGGAACTGCACGCCGGAGACCTCAAGCTCCCCGAACACAAGCTGGGCAGTACGGGTACTCCGCAGGGTTCGGTCATCTCGCTGTTGCTCTTTAACCTCGTCATGATCGGGGTAGCGAGGGCAGTAGCGGGGACCGGCGTCCGGCATACGATCTACGCCGACGACATTACCCTGTGGGCGGCCGGCGGCACCGACGCCAGCATCGAGCAACAGCTGCAAGCGGCGGTTACCGCCATCGAGCAGCACCTTGACGGCACAGGCCTAATGTGCTCACCCGCCAAATCCGAGCTGTCCGTCCTCACACCGCTTCGACCGGGACGGAAGCGCGATGCCCTTCGGGAGTGTGACCACATCAAGATTGTGACTGCATCGGGGCAACGCATCCCCGAAGTTCCCAAGATCAGGGTCCTGGGCCTGCTGCTCAACAAGAGCGGCCGCAACGACGAGATCATCAACAAGCTTACCACCAAGGCAATGGACGTCATCTGGTTCATACACCGAATCTCTACACGACGTACGGGCATGCGTGAAGACAGTCTCGTGCGCCTTGTCCAGTCGTTCGGGATCAGTCACATCGCCTACGTTGCGGCCTACCTCAACTGGCGGGTCACTGACAGGACCAAGATCAACACGCTCATCAGACGGGCTTACAAGACGGCGCTGGGCTTAATGGAGACCACGAGTACGGCTCGGTTCCTGCAGCTCGGCGTCCATAACACCCTAGAAGAAATAGCTGAGGCGCAGCACAGCGCGCAATTCGAGCGCCTCTCTACCACCAAAACGGGCCGCAGTATACTGACGTCCCTGGGTTACAACCCCCAAGCTCCCAGCCGGCAACCGTGCGAGATCACAGATGAGGCGCGGGCCCACATTTAAGTGGACCCCATTCCGAAGAACATGCACCCAGAGTACAACACAGAACGGCGGCAGGCGCGGGCCAAGCCCTCGCCGAACAACACGCCCAAGACCCGCACGCCCGGTACGTGGATGCCGCGGAATACAAGCGGGAAGGCTTCGCGGCAGTGGTCGTTGCGGCGGCTACCGGCACCAAGACAATGGCAGCGAGCGTGCAGTGCACGAACGCCACAGACGCTGAGGAGGTTGCCATCGCTCTGGCGATCACCGAGGCCGAGTGTCACACTGTGCTCAGCGACTCGAGGAATGCCGTGCGCAGCTTTGCCAAGGGGCGAATATGCGCGCCGGCGGCCCGCCATCATCGGCAAGCTCCAACTTCAAGACCGCGGCAGCACCGTCCGTATCAAGTGGTTCCCGGCGCACGCCGGCGAGTGTGCATCCTCACCGAACCACAACGAGACGGCCCATTCGGCGGCGCGAGCGCTTACCTTCCGCGCCCCCGAGAGTGACCGTTCCGTGTGGTGGTTTGAAACCAAGGACAGATTGACCAGTTATGCCGAAGTGACCAAGTGTTACCGCTTAGCTCGACGGACAATGCCGCCTCCCCACCCGGCACTCAGTCGGAAGGAGGCCGTAATCCTAAGGCAAATACAGACCGCGTCACTCCTCGCCCCCGCAATGCTGCACGTGCTTCACCCAGAGCTCTATCCGAGTGGGCTGTGCGGTGTTTGTGCAGCGGGTCCGGCGGACCAATGGCACACCATGTGGGACTGTGCTAGGTTCCCGAAGGCAGCTACCTCCAGGACTTACCCGCCCGAACTTCAAGGTGCACTGCAGTCTGCAGACAAGGACACGCAACTATGGGCCGTCCAGCAGGCCCGGGGTGCGCTCGAAAAGCGCAAGCCTCATGACCCACTACAAACGGGCCCAACTGGGCTAGTGCAGAGTAGGGTATAACCCCGGGTCGACACTTGGCCAGCGTCACGACACGTTAAACCGTCGGTTGCCGGCACTTTATTAAGGTTATTCCTATCCTATCCTACGCGTCGCGTGAATGAAGCGCTGTTAAACAATTGTTTACAATGAGGATAATGGTCTTGAAATTGCTTATTTATTTGACTAGGCAGAAAGAAAATCACAGGCGCGCATTTACAAATAAAATAATATTGCGCAGATACCATCCACGATGATTTTCAATGTAAGCGAATAGCACGAACAGGCAAACGACTGTCCCGTCCCTGTTCTTCCCGCCCTTCCTCGCAACTCGGTAGCGCTGCAGACCCTACTACAGCGCCGTGTCCTGTATTTTTTGTGCCTTAGCTTGTGTCGCAGTAGTTCGCGCTCTGAATGTAGCCATGGTCCCTGCTCCCCCCCCTCCCGTCCCCACAACTGCGTTGCGTGAGAGCACGTGCACTTTCGGCGCCTTCGAAGATGAGTCAATACACAAACGAGCACATGAAGGCGACATGAACACTGACTGCACAGTCAACTGGCTGTCAAACTGCGTTTCCAGCGCAAACAAAAAATCAAGGACCAGTGTGTCAATAACCGACATTTTATACGAATACATTGAACGCATGCAAGATGCCTAAAGCTCCGGACCTAGCGCCCGGACGACACCCATGAAGCGACAAAGAGAGTTAGCAAGCCTCGTAACAATCGCCGCACATTTCATGCACCGTTCCGACGCTTACATATAGTTACTATACTGACTCTAGAGGACAAGTTACCCATAGGGCCCATGCATTGCAATCGGGAACCGCAAGAGCGCCGCCATGATGCTACGCGCCTAGGTTGCCAGTTCCTGAGACGCTAGACTTGGTGACAGTAGTCAGTTTTAATCTGGCAACCGTAGCAGCGTAGCAGCATGGCGTCTCGCTTGTAGTGCGGTGATGTGGTATGCGTGCAGCCGTGTGTTTGGGCTTTATAAGTTGGTTCTTTATTCTATGTTGCGGGATGGTCTGTTTGTGGTCCATGTTGGCCGTGCAGGTGGCAGTTATGCATCCGGAGGATGATCCTGTTGAAGTTTCTGGCGGTATGCGGTTTTCAGCGGTCACGCCTGTTGCAGGAGTGTCACTCGACGAAGTTACGAGTTAGGAGCTCGAAGCTGTAGTCAGATTCCTTGTTGGCGGTCCGTAATTCACTTCGCACGGGCGCGGTATGTTGCAGAAGCTGCTGTCGCGATCTATCGTCGCGACTATAGATCGTTTTTTAATTACAAGTACTGATCCAGCTGTAGGGCACATGTAACGGACAAACTGAAGTGTCAGGAGAGCACCTGAGATTATAATAAAGCAGGCGGCGCAGGAACTCCAGAGCACCCAAGGGACAGTAGGGGTGTCAAAGCTCGAAGCAGAACGGTACGTATGTTGGGGCCGCCGAGGCAAGTGTGTGCCAGGGAGTGTTCGCACGGACAGCTCCCCTGACACGCGCAGCGGTATCTCGCAAGGTCGAGATACTTTAAAGGCACCTGCGCCCATGATATTTCTTTTGCCTCAGTGCAGTGCGCAAGATTAACCAGAATAATATGGAGGGCATCCGGTGCAGTTGCGAATGCGAGTCATGGCAAATATAGCTCGCGTCGCCTGGTGTGTGTAGTAATATCAGAGTTAGTTGTATGAACTTTATGCAGAATACGCTTTGTTACGGTACCCTAAAGGAATGAGTCTAGAGGATGGTGTAGGTACGTTTTTTCGTACCGCCCTAATCCTATACCCTCCCGCCCCACAAACACACACACATACCCCCTTTTTTCCCTATATGTATACATACAATTCCTTCCCATGACCGATTGACCAGTTCAAGTTGTCAACTTGTCAATAACTGTCATAGGAATTACTGTAATAAACACATTCCACGATCGGATTGTTTACTTTTATTTTTTTATTGTAACACTGAGAACTACACAGAACATTATTTTGTATATGTGAGATAAGTATAGGCCTTTTGCAGATGTGGATATTACAAGCTTAATCCAATGTGCAATAGACCGTTTTTTCGTAGGTGCCGCCATATTGTGAACGCAGTGGCGCCGCCTATGAGCAGCGCCATACTGGCTTGGGTGAAAGCGGTCTTTTGCATGGCAGGTATACGCTCGGCGGTAGGTTATGGCGTTTGTTTTTGCGGTCAGAAGAACTTCACTTTGGCCTAGTTGGTATTTACTGCATATCATATTGACCGCAAAAAGACTTTTTAAGCTGGCGCGGCTCTGCCCCCGCACCTCTCGTGATCCTAAAGGAAGGCAAGGTTGTGGTAAGAACCACACCAAGCCGTATGCAAAATGCAATGTAGGAGTTGTGTACGAAATCCCCCTGGCGTGTGGCAAGTCCTACATAGGGCAGACTGGACGGTGCCTAAATGATCGAGCCAGGGAACATGAACAAAAGTTAACGAAAGATGAATTGGCGCACTTACCTGCGCACTGCAATGCCTGTCGTTGTACACCTCTTTTTGAGGAGATAAAGATTCTGGGGAAAAGCCATGACCAGACTGCACGTGAACTGATGGAGGCTTATCACATAAAAAAGAAAGGCGAAGACTGTGTTAGCGATACCTCCATTAGGTTGTTTCAATCGGAAATATATTTTTTTGATAATTGGTTGCCACGCTAAGCTGATGTGTATTCTTGTTTGCTGCGATCTGCGCATGTTCTTTTTGCCTATATATCCCCACGGGCTGCCGTGAATAAAACAGTTGAAAGTTACCGCCCGTGCTGTTTATGTGTTCTCTCCCTCTGTCCCCGTCTTTTTTGCGGTCAATATGATATGCTGTTTTTGCGGTCGTGCGGTCTGTTTAGTATGGCGTGCGTCTTCTACGTGGGAAACGTTCTGTGAGACGTGCTGAAGTGGTTTAAGGCGTCATGGCCGGAATTTCTGCTGGCGTTGAGGTAGACGGAATACGCAGCGCTATGTGCGCGCGCATATCTGAGCCTACAATCAGCCTCGGAGATCAATACACGTGTATTTCTGAATGTTCAAATCACTAATGTGACCTTATTGCAGTATTATCCTCTATTTCTAAGCTGCGGTTTAGGAGCGATGAAACATACGCGACGATCGTATAACAGCGTGGGTACCGTTCTGCAACGATAGCAGCTATGATGTTATACTTTGACAAGCGTTCAAACTGTTCGCTGCAGGTTACATTGCGTGACTACTTGGTTCGATGGATGAGGTTTCCGCCCCTGAATAAAATAGTTTTGGCAAGTAATAGCAACATACCTTACAGTCTGAATTAAGCTTGTGCAGCAAAGGGACTGTTTACGAACTGCCTGAGCGTCCTAAGCAGTGGTAGGTGCTGGATTATATATATTACTTCTATATACCGCATGGTTCAAGCACACGGCATCAGCGGTTATATATTTATAAACATTGTGCGGCGTGACTATGCGAGGTCGTATTGCGGCGTTAGTCGTTTTCTCTTGCTTTTTCGTGAAAGAGGATGATAACAGAATTTTTTTTCAGTTGTGTTCATTCCGTTCTCTACGACGCACTCACACGTATTACGGAAATTTTGTCCTCAAAAATAGGCGTCGCATTCTTTTTAGGCGATCCCTCTCATATATTACGGCAGTATACAGGCCAAAAAGGCAATGCCGAAGCGTTGTATATACATATGTATCGTGCTGGTTCAGCAACCGCAGTGATTGCTGTGTTGAGCAGCGCCATCGGCCTCATGCAGGAATGCTAGCGCGGCCATATGGTAATTTAAGGCTACTAGACTTGAAATGCGCAAGAACGATGCCGGTGCATCACAAATATTTGATAGCGCCTGCCGCTTAGATGTTTCGTGATTGCCTTAGGTTGGCCGTGCGCGAGCATGTTTTATGTTTTACTTCCTACGCCAAGCGATAAGACTGAGCTGATTTACCATTTAATGTTGGTAATACACAGACACCGGTTTTCTTTGTTGAATTAAAGCCGATATAAGCAAAATGGTTCACAATACCTACACACATCGCGACTGATAACGTGCGTACACCGCGGCTGACAAAGAGCGTCACATGTTTGCGCCTCCAAGACATATTTCCGCCTACTGTAGTTACCGATGCACCGAAAGGCCTCCCTGACGACCTTATATGAACGGACATGGCATAAATTTCACAAAGTACCATCTAAAACATCTCGAAATCGTTCCGCAGCACGCGACAGCAATACTTTCAAGCAGCACCGCGCCGGATCGCCCAAGCCAGAGAGGAGGAAAGGCTCTTCGCGCGCCCTATCCTCCTCGCCCGATGGAAAGGTCTATACACAGACAAAGCAGCTGTTACAACATGCACTGCATTGAGGGCCATACAACACATACGTAATTAAAGATGCAAAATATAGAGGGAAGCTTCAAAATACGCTCTGTAGCACCGCAAAGTAGAACATATATTGTAGGTGTACACTAAATGTTCAAAACAGCAATGCATCAATGTCCCATTTGCCTTCAAGTTTATTATCAAGTTCAAGTTTACTGAAGTTTATTATGAGCATATGTACAACAGGAATCTGCTGAGACACCCGCAGTCAAGGTGGCTGTTCGAGGTGTGCTGGCTGCCTAAATGTAAGAAAAAGAAAGAAATTAGATGAATGTCAATTCCGGTGCTATTGTTTCTTGCTACCTGCATTTTCCTCCACGGCCTCTTGGCTTGCGGAGTCTGCATGAGGAACTGCTGTGGGTGGGCGTAGACATTGTCTAAGCAAAAAGAAAATGCCATTCAAATGGGGGAATTATGGAAATAAATGCACTTCTTATGTCTGCTTCTTGCACTATTCTTGTCTAAAAGTATTCAAAGATAGTGTCCAGAATACGCCAGCACTTTGACTGCTTTTGCTTTTTACCTGTAGGTGTTGCTGTGAGATTCTTAGTAGGGCTGCGTGCAGCGTTGTAACACTTGGTGGAGGCATTTGAAGTGGTAGCCAAAAATATAAAGAATCATCCTTGTCTGCATGAATGCTTTCAATTTCTAAATGCGGTTGTAACTATCACTATTTGTGCAAGGCCCCCCACATCTATGCGGCAAGTGCCATAGCTCGAAACTGAATTTTTCCTTTAGTGTTTCACAAGGCGTCTGATATGTCCTCATTAGATGTGATCCGTTTGTTTTATCCCAGTGTGGAGAGAGCATCATTAAATTGTTTTTTATTTTTGCGTGTCTTGTTTTTTGGTTTGTTTCTGAATTTATCAAGCACCAGTCTCATGATGCTAAAGTGACTTATGTAATGACAATCATCAGCTTTTGTTTTGCAGAAAAACAACACATTTCCTGACCCATTCTTTGCCATCCCGTCACTCGCATAATTCTGCCGAGCATTCTACCTATATTGACTTGCTTGACCTCCACTAAAGAGTCTTGCATTTTCAAATACCATTCTTTCCTTAAAATCATTCGACACTTCTCATAATTTCTGTACCTTGGGCTTCTGATACTATGCATTTCCGTTTTTGCTTGTTGTTTCTGACTAGAATTGTCTTCTTTGATTTAGAGCTTAAATTTTACCTTTGGAACACACAGAAGGGCTTGTCATTGCATATCTGCATAACAGGGAAACATGTTTAATTAACATTTGCAATATCCAACAGAAGATTGATGAATGCAGGTTGCAGTGTAATATGACTGAATGAGCCATAAAAGTAACTAATCTCACTTGGTAAATTAAAGCACATAATGTACAACATATGTTACACTAACGCGGTGGGTTCTCTTGCTTATACAGCAAAATAATCTGTGCGCGAGAAAAAAAAATATTTTTGCAAACCCCTTGTACACATTGATTTAAGGAAAAGAGCTGGAGCTGTCCACATGATCTACTTATTTTACCTGCGAGTATATTCAACAAAAATGTGTCGTAGCTGCTTAGTGGTATTTGAGATTATGTCAGCATTGCATATATGTGCGTGTTGTCTAAAATAATTGAATTTTGAAAATGCTCGTAGGGATCTGATGTGCATATCTGCAGTTTATGGATACAAGTAAAAAACTCAGCATCAAGTGTAAGTGAACGGTCCCACAGGCCCGGAGTCGATCATGCAAATAGATTCGCTGCGCAAATTTGTGACCAGAAAATATGTGCCACATGAAATGGCATGCAAGAAACTTTTGAAAATATTGCACAGTTATTAAAACGCCTACGCTATTAATATGTGGGTTCATGCACTCGATTTCGTCCGTATTCGGCACTCGCCTCTTGATTGCTTCGTGGCAAATAAATACTCGGCATGGGGCTGTTTTTCTGCTGTGGCCTTTGTAGAAGCATGATTGTTCAAAGTGCAACAATTACACAGATTCTATGACTTGCTTGTGGATTCGCCAGTACAATTACGGTGCGCTAGTCCGCCTTTCCAGCAATTTCCTACTGAAGGGAAACCTGCAAATAAAAACACCGCTCCGCATGTAAAAAAAAATGCTCAACTGTGACGCTTCTCAAACGATTGTGATGCATCACAAGAGCTGTCTACTCCTGTGATGTTCTGAACAAGAAGATACATTCGTTTACTTACATGTGAAGGTATATGCCAGATCACTTCGGGGCTTGGGTGGCCCAAAGGCATGAATGTGCCATAGCGTACGATGTTGATGCGCGATCGCATGTCAAACCTAACTGTACAAAACTACTACGCATCCAAATAACAGAGATTCGAAACCGAAATTTGTGTCATCCTTTATTGCATGAATGCGTACATCGTGATTTACATAAGTCACGCACTTAGCAAGCGCTTTCTGTAAACTTAATATTAACGCATCACCTTCATAAAGCCATCAGGTATGCGTTTTTAAATGCCAAATCATAAGGTGACCTGTACTTGTTTTCAGCTCTTTCAATAATAATTGCGCTGGCGACATTGACCAGTAGCAACAGGGCGGCGCCCTAGTGGTTCCAATTTTTCGAGCCAGCTTTTCCTCTAGAGTTGGTTATACTAACTCTATGGACGCTTACCGCCCAGTACGATCACATCCATTGACATCTTGGAATAACTTGTTATATTCATTTGAAGAAACACACAAACAATATTCCAGTTCCACCGAACGGAACAAGAGATCCAAGCGCGAAATACTCGTACTGTTAACCAACCCACGCCAGCACTGCATCCGCGATCTGGAACGGATATGGCCAAATATGGCCGTCGCCAACCAATGTTGCCGGTGAGCCGCGCACCTTTGCAGTACTCTGAAAAATTTTCCAGTGGCTCTAGCGGCGGCTGCGTATGGCGCGGCCGCGTGGGCTCTACATTAAAAGAATAAATTATGGGGTTTTACGTGCCAAAACCACTCTGATTGTGAGGCACGCCGTAGTGGGGGACACCGGAAATTTGGACCACCTGGTGTTCTTTAATGTGCACCTAAATCTAAGTACATGGGTGTTTTCGCCTTTCGTCCCCATCGAAATGCGGCAGCCGTGGCCGGGATTCGATCCCGCGACCTCATACTTAGCAGCCCAACACCATAGCCACTTAACAACCACGGCGGGTGGGCTCTGTCTTGAGAGCGATATGCGATGGGCACAGAGTCTAGGCGCAGCGAGGACTGATAGCTTCGTTTGCGCTGTTTTCGCCGCTTAGTTCGCGTTGAAGCGAGATGCATCACGAAAGTCAATTCGCTCGCTGCTGCAACCGTTCTTCCTCACGCCAGCGTTTTGACAGCGAGTGTCCTTGATCATCGAGTGAGATGTACTCACGTTTGCCTGCGTAACAACATGCTTGTTAATTTAGTTATTGAGTGAATGTTTGCAAGGTGTTACGGCCGATAAAACTACTATCCTTGCATCGTATAGATGTCTAATAATTGGCCATCGCAATTGATGCTTCACCTTTAGGGCGAAACTGTTATTTTTTCCCCCTTTTTTGTGGCACGTACCAGGAAATTGCTTTTTAGGACGGATGCTTGTTGATATATACATTAGGGTGGCAAACTGTGTGAGCACTGTATTTGTGATAGCGATTGGGGTTGTGTACGCATGGCAACATTGGGAGAGAATGACTGAATGTTTTGGGTGTCTTGCATGTTTATTGATTCAACAGCGTGTTGCTGAACGTTTGGCCAAAAAGTCGTTGGCTGTCCAGTGGTAAAGGGCGGTCACCAATGTGTTGTAATGCTGTGACACTAACCCGCCGTGGTTGCTCAGTGGCTATGGTGTTGGGCTGCTGAGCACGAGGTCGCGGGATCGAATCCCGGCCACGGCGGCCGCATTTCGATAGGGGCGAAATGCGAAAACACCCGTGTGCTTAGATTTAGGTGCACGTTAAAGAACCCCAGGTGGTCAAAATTTCCGGAGTCCTCCACTACGGCGTGCCTCATAATCAGAAAGTGGTTTTGGCACGTAAAACCCCAAATATTATTATTATTATGCTGTGACACTTGCAGACATATTGACCAATTCTCTTCCCAGTACGGAAAGGTGCTAGTCTACCAACAAAAATGTCTATTACCAAACCTTTTGGTACAAGCTTAGGTTTCACCCTCGAGACGTTTCTTAACGACCTGTGACACATAAGTCCCACACTACATGGCGACGCCATCTAAATGCTCGTCCCCTAGTGGCCGCGCTGAGAAGCAGCTCATCCAGGTCATGACCTCCGAGATTTGCGCGTGCTGGCTAGTTTTCCTCCGGCCGTCCCAATCGCGCGGAGAGAACGTAATTTCAGAGGTGGGCGTGGCCGGCTCTCCGCGCTGCGGCGCTCGCACCAGACGGCGTGACTAGATGAGGCATGTGTATGCTGCAGCAAAATCCGGAGACCACTCAGCACATACTAATGGAATGCGAAGGGATTCACCCAGTGAGAAACGTAGGTAACGTACACCATCCAGAAGCGCTTGGGTTTAAGGTGCACGGAAATGTCAACCGGTCAGCAGTCGAGGAACGCAAAACACGTTTAGAGTGTTGGTGGAAAAAAAGCAAGAAAGAGATTGATACGATCGGATCTCTTACAGTCACAACTAGCGGTGCAAGGTAGATTTTGAAGAAAAAGAAAAGAATAAGGAGATGCATACAAAAATGCTAGATAAAAATATGTATTGCATACCTGATTAAATGAAGCTGGTTAGGTGACTGTGAGCCCCCGTTTCAAAGGGGATGCAATTTAACCATCACCGTCATCATCATCATCATATTAAGCTCCTTGAATGAAACTAAAGGTAGTGACGTTCCTTCTCGCCCGACCTCTTCTTCTCCCAGTCTCCTCGCCGCTCGCGCTTTCCCTCGTCGCTCTGACTCGCAGTTTGGTCGTTCGCTCTGGGGCGCGCGGCTTCGGCCATAGAGTTATGCGAGGTGCGACATTAAAAATTGTTGTTCGCTGTTTGCGCATGGATTTTTACCCTATTTACGGCTTGTTTATTGTGTGATGTGCTAGGGGTGATGACGGAACCCTATGAGACTGGCAGAAGCAGATGATTTTTGTGCTTTTTTGGCAGAGTAACTGCGAACTTGTTTTGCCGCTTCGGGTTGGCTGCCTGCTTCCAATTAGAAGCCCTTTGTGGCTAGTTTCGTGGACACATTTCTTTTATTGTCGAGTACAAGCACAAAAATGAGAGCTATTTGTCTGGCCAATAATGTATACGTAGTGTACACGATGTTCCTATACCCGCCAGAGCTTTATTTGAGTGTTATGTCGTCCACGACCAGTGTATAGGTGCAGGCAAAAACACTGTCGCTGCTTGCAGAGATCAAGCCACTTCACGGGTTATTTTATTGCATTGATCATATTCTTGATTTAGTTTTCTAATGACACTTGCCCGGCGTAAAAGGGCTGTGATGAAGTCAAGGTTTAGCCGGTACACGCGAAAGGCAATTCGTTTGCGTGCACTATATGTAGCACCTACTGATTTTCCAACTCGATGTGTTTGCGCTGCTCGAAGGTGCGTACTACGTGTATACCTGCGTGTACCCAATCAGCTGGTGTGTTTCGAGCTTGTGCAGCTTCATAATTTAGTTATGTTAACACCGCGATGATCGAACGTAAGGCGCACGACATATTAGCCTGAATAACGCGAGCGTCATGTAGAAATGTGCGCGATCAACAGGGAGCATCTCAACTATTCTCGTGGTTTCTTTATGACGCTGTCATCCCAGTATGCAGTGAAAGTAATTTTACGTATGACAAACTGATTCCGCTGGCTCTCAAGCACAAACATCACAGTGCAACCTGTACTTCATTTGTAAACAAAGCGTTTGCAAGGACGAAAGATACACATAAAAATTGTTTCCATTGTGGGAGGACGTGTGGTTTATGATCTCCCACATTTATTACTCGTCGGTCGAACACAGACGAAATCGCTGAACGCGGCTGGCCTGATCGTTTCTTATTCGAGCGCTGGTTCGATCGCGCGGCGCGCGGAGCTGCGTGCTTAGGCGCCACTTCGTCATCGTCGATTAAATGCCGATGGCTCGCCATAGAACCCCCTATCTGGCGAGAGAGTCGAGATGCGGAGGGGAGCGATCCCTAGGCAAAATGTAGTGTTCGCGTCGGCGAAATGAACGCGCTTGGTCTTAGGAAGTGGTTTGTCGTAGGCGGGTATGAGGTGGGCGCGCCAAGGAAGGCATGCCTTGATGCAGTCAATCGAAACGCTGTCTGCGCGTCCATTCATCATCAGGACGAAGTGCTTGTGGCAGCGTTTGATGACCCTCACAAAATTTTTAGTAACATTGAATAAACCGTCTTTAAAAGAAATGTTACTAGAACCTATCGACATTGAATAAACCGTCTTTAGACACCGTAACAACTTCCTAGCAACATCCTACCGACTATTGGCCACCGATATTGAATTGGAAAAATAGACAGAAAATGTCGATTAAGTTCTTACCGACTGCTTATTATCTTATCTTATTATCTTTCAAAGTCGACTTTGAAAGGGCCGTCATAAGGCGGCTGTAGTGGTGCTCGCACCGCGTCGTGCCGCACGAAGACATGCGTGCAGTCTCGGAGAGTGCGACTCACGAAGGAATAATGTCGGCATTGCACAGGAGAGACGTCTCCCATGGCAGCAGGGAAGCGACTGGCATAATCACTGACGTCGAGCGTTGGTACCGGCGCCGGGTCGAAAAACTGCCCAAGTAGCCTCAATGTAGTTCTGAACACGAGCTCTACTCAGGAGCAGGGTAGGCCTTATCACACTGCGAATGGCGAGGAGGACGAGTGGTAGACGCTCCGTCCATGGTGTCGGCGTCCATGATGCTGTGAGCGAGACCTTTAAGTGGCGGTGAAAGCGCTCGGCTATTACGTTGGACATGGGATCGTAGGCCGTCGTCTTGATGTGGCTGACACCGAGCAGTCGGGGCATCGCACGAAACAACGCGGAGTCGAATTGACGACCTCGATCTGTTGTAATGGTCGAGGGAACTCCGTAGCGATTAATCCATACTGTGATAAGACCTAGGGCGAATGTCTCTGCGGTGATATCGCTGAGTGGCAATGCCTCAGGCCAACGAGTGAACCGGTCGATGCACGTTAACCCTTTCTTTACCGTAGACGAGCTGAGCTCGTCCACACAGTTTGTACCGCTCCCACCGAAGGCGAGCTGGGTTCATCCACTCTGGAACAAGTGCTTGTGCACTGCCGCAGTCAAGCTACCCTGATGAATTTTGTTTAGTTCTTTTTGGCTTCAACAGATGGCGCAGTAAAATATAAAAAAAACGCATTCAAAGCTTGCGTTTCGGCCGAGTAACGTTTCGATGCTGGCAAATGGGATTTAAAAATGGCGCCCTTCTCTGTGTGTGCGCGTGTCGGCAACGGCTCCGCTCCGGAAAAAAGGAGAAAAAAAAAAAACGTTTGTTTGCGAAAGATTTGTCGGACTCAGACAGTGAAGAAGAAGCTCGATTTTACTGCGCGAGTGGCAGCGACGACACTGAGCAGCATATCTACTCCGAGTCGTCGGATTCGGACGACGACAGCGTCTCAACGTGTCGGCAGTGGACAAGGTTCGTTTTCAGGGAGGCGACTGGCATAAAGGTACCTGTGACAGAGGACGGGAACTGTGCGCCGTAATTTGAATTATTTCTAATGAATGAGCTAACAGATTTCATTCTCCGTGAAACCAACCGCTACACGCACCTGGTGAGAGGAATGTGGAGTAGCACTCCGCACTATTCCGTGCTTTGAAATGTACCACACCAAGTCTACAATTTAGGGATGTGACATCCTTGCCACAATGCATGAGCCCCGCTTGTCACAGTATTGTTTTTCAATTTCCAAAAATACATCTTTTGCAACGAGGATACAGAAAGTCGGAGACCCTCCGCTGTGCAGTGCAGTTAAGCCAATCCTCTTTCCATATTTTCAAAAAATATTTTGGATGTATCTTACAAATAAATAACCTTTGAGGCTCTTTATTTGTAACATATTCCCACTTATTTCTACCCAAAACTAGCGGTGACCGGAACCAACTGCTAGCTTCAACTGTCAGTAGTACTAACCCAGAAAGATTCCGCGAGGAGCTTAACAGGTCCTTTTGATGTATTTTTCTTTTTTTTACATCATTTATTTTTCTTTGGCGCGTGCATGCGTGCATAGCGCAATGACCTATGTGCCGCCATGTCATTCCATGTACCTTCTGTCAACATGCCATTACCTTTCATTCATTTTTTTTTTGCTGAAAGAAATGAATGTTACCGTGTCGCCTGACCAAGGCGGCGGTCAGACCTGCAACGCAGCAGAGGGTGATAAGAATCTCTGGGTCCGGACAGGCCGCCAATGGAAACTGACCCTGTCAACCTTTAACATTGCATTGATGAGTACCACTAGTCGTAATCAAACTTAATAAGAGGTATAGATTAAAGATAGTACTAGCCTACGCTCCAACATCCAGTCACGGCGATGAGGAAGTAGATCAGATTTATGAAGATGTTGAATTAGCGATGAGAAAAGTGGAAACTCGCTATACAGTAGTAATGGGTGACTTCAATGCAAAAGTGGGGAAAAATCAGGCGAATGAACAGGCAATTGGCAACTACGGCGTCAACTTTAGTAACGTTAGAGGAGAGATGCTGGTAGAATTCGCAGAAAGTAATAAGCTTCGAATAATGAACACCTTTTCCAGGACGCGTAGCAACAGATAGTGGACCTGGAAAAGCCCTAATAGTGAAACAAGAAATGAAATTGATCTCATACTTTCTGCCGATCCCAGCATAGTGCAGGATGTATATAAAAGTGTTAAGTAGTGTAAAGTGCAGTGATCATAGGTTAGTGAGGGCTAGGATTCACCTCAATTCGAAGAGAGAAAGAGTAAAATTGGTCAAGAAGAAACAGGTCAACTTAGAGGCAGTAAGGGTAAAGCAGACAAATTTAGGCTGGTACTTGCAAACAAATATGCAGCCTTACAACAGAGAGATGAAGATGACATGGAGGTAATGAATGAAACCCTAACTAGGCTGGCTTCAGAGGCAGACTCCGAAATGGGAGGCAAGGCACCAAGGCAACCAGTAGGCAAGCTCTCCCAAGTAACTAAGGGCCTAATAAAGAAACGACAAAGAATGAAAGTGTCCAACTCCAGAGATAAGATAGAATTCGCGGAACTGTCAAAACTGATCAATAAGGCGAAAATAAGTGATATTCGAAATTATAACGTGAATAATACTGAAGAAGCCGTAAAAAATGGACGCAGCCTGAAATCGTGAGAAGGAAACTTGGCATAAGACAAACCAAGATGTATGCACTGAAAGATAAGCAGGGTAATATCATCAGCATTCTCGAAGGTATAATAAAAGCAGCGGAAGAATTCTATACTGACCTGTACAGTATCCAGAGGACTCAGGAGTACTCCATTCGAAACACTAATGAACAGGATACAGAAACTTCTCCTGTAACTAGAGATGAGGTCAGAAGGGCCTTACAAGACATGAAATGGGCAAAAGCGGTAGGAGAAGATGGAATAACAGTCGATTTAATAAAAAAATGGAGGAGACATAATGCTAGAAAAAACTGGCGGCTCTTTATAAGAAGTGTCTATCGACGGCAAGGGTCCCAGAAATCTGGAAGAATGCAAACATTATACTAATCCACAAAAAGAGAGACGTTAAAGAACTGAAAAATTATAGACCCATTAGATTACTCCCAGTATTATATAAAGTATTTACCAAAATAATCTCCAATAGAATAAGGGCAACACTGTACTTTAGCCAACCAAGAGAACAGGCTGGCTTCAAGAAGGGATACCCTACATTGGATCACATCCATATCATTAATCAGGTTATCGAGAAATCCGTAGAGCACAATAAGCCTCTCTATATGGCTTTCATAGATTACGAAAAAGCATTTGATTCAGTAGAGATACCAGTAGTGGCGTAGCCAGAAATTTCGTTCAGTGGGGGGGGGGGCGGGGGGGGGGGACTCACGTCGCAGCTCGGACTCCTCCTAAAGAGGAAGCTTTAGCTCGGGTGCTCCTATCTAAATACATGTAGAAGGAGAATTCGGTTTTCTCGGCAACCACTGCACCAAATTTGACGAGGTTTGTTGCACTTAAAATAGAAGCTTAAATTCTAGTGACTATTAGTTTCGAATTTTTCATTGAGGTTGTACATTCTTCACTAAAAATTGGCCAAAATCGCGAATTTTTAGAAAACGAAACTATCAAGTTTAAAACTCTGTAACTCAACAATGAAAAATGACATCACAATTCTGTGAATTACACCTATTAGTACATCTACAGCGGAAAAAAATTGATATGTTACACATTAACCTAAAAAAGATTTGTATTATGGAAATACGGCTTTTGCAGAACCCTTGTACACGACGTAACCAATTCACATTATACAAATTGACATACCATATTTGTCCGCTTTGACTGTTATAATAGATGCTGTTTGCAGAACCGTGAAAACTGTTCTTGATGCAGAACTATTAGTTTGTAAACGTCGTGCTTCTATTTTTCTCGAACTTTCGAATTGTTCAAAATATTTTAAACAAAATTCAGTCCCTAATTCGAAATTCCGCTTCCAGCAGACACTAGAATTTAACTTTCTCTCTCAAATGCGACAAATTTCATTAAAAGCGATCCAGAGGCTATCCCAGAAAAACGTTTCTGCGTTTGACATGTATTTGATTAGGCCGCGTCGGAGTTGGGCCCGAGCTAAAGCTTCCTCTTAAATAATTTGTCGAGGGATCAAATTCATGATAATAACTGCATTTCTATTTCCAGAGATTCTTGAACGCTACGCACTGTCAAAACAAGTAAAACACGTATTTTTCATAAAAGAATATACTCGTATGTGCCAAAAATTGTGCCCAAAATAACTGATGTCAATGTTTTCATATTTCTTTGTCCATTTCATAAGTAACGAAAATATCACACGAACTTTACAACTATATCAGTTCGAAACCAGCAAAGCAGTGCATGCCGCTTATATGAAATATGCAAAGGCCATGAAATGAACAAGTTGAGGCTGAATATATTAATGAAACTCAAGAACTGAAATGAAATGAAATTTCGAGAAATGAAATTCAAGAACCTTGTTTAAATTTTGTTACATATGCAACGGCCAGTGAAAAAGCTCAATAACGCTGTAATTTGTTCCAATGTATTACGCAGGAGCAGCTGTCACTAGTCGTGTATCGGGAGTAATTGCACCGAAATTATAGCCGCAACAGAGAGCACGTATAAAAAGCAGGAGTTCTGCAATATATACGAGGGCGAGTCAAATGAAAGTGAGCCAATGCGAATATATGACAAACTGGGTACTTTAAAAGTAGTCTCCATGAGCATTTAGACATTTGTCCCATTGACTAACGAGTCGCGTGATTCCCGTCTCATAAAACTCCTTGGTTTGCTGCTTCAAAAGCCCTGCAACTGACTCTTTCACGTCATCGTCCGACACAAATCAGGTTCCCTTGAGCTGTTTTTTCGGTTGCCCCAAAATGTGGAAGTCGCAAGGCCACAGGTCTGAGCTGTATGGAGGATGTTGCAGCATTTCCCACCTGAACTTTGCCAGTTTTCTATTAACCACATCAGTGACGTGGAGACAGGCATTATCGTGGAACAAGATGATGGGGACGAAATGCGAAAACACCAGTGTATTTAGATTTAGGTGCACGTTAAAGAACCCCAGGTGGTCGAAATTTCCGTGGTCCTCCACTACGGCGTGCCTCATAATCAGAAAGTGGTTTTTGCACGTAAAACCCCATAATTAAAAAAATTATTCTAATTGACATTAAGCGAAAAAAAAATGGCGCTGGGCAGGTCATGTAATGCGCAGGTTAGATAACCGTTGGACCATTAGGGTAACAGAATGGGTACCAAGAGAAGGAAAGCGCAGTAGAGGACGGCAGAAGACTAGGTGGTTCGACGAAATTAGGAAATTTGCGGGTGATAGTTGGAATCGGTTGGCGAAGGACAGCGGTAATTGGAAATCTTAGGGAGAGGCCTTCGTCCTGCACTGGACATAAAATAGGCTGATGATGATGATGTTACCGTGCTACCTCGACGAATATGGACTTTGCAGTGGTGATTAAGGCGTGAAGATATGAAAGGAGCAGGCTGTATCCAGCGCGAGTTATGTACGTGATTGTGATAATAGATCCCTTGAAAAAGGCAGAGACGAGATATTTTCCTGCGCATTACAAGGTTGGGGAGATTAAGGCAATTTTTCATGGCAGTTACACTGCATGTTCGATGACAGTTTGAAAGTATGAAACGTGCTGAGCGATTTTGAACTGCTTCGAGCTTGTTGATGTGTTACCTGGCCGGGGTCCCATACGGATAAGGCGTATTTCAGCACAGGACGGACGTAAGTGATATACAGTGAACTCTCACTTGAGTGAACTTCAAGGGACCGAAGGAAATAGTTCACTTAACTGAAAGTTCACTAAACTGAATATTCACTAGACCAACGTAAGGCATGGCATACAGAGTCAAACGTTTGAAGTACAATTCATGGAGCAAAAGACATGGCATCCATAGTGTTAGAAATGTGTGAAATGGAATTTGTACATATTAACAAGTACAAGGTTCATAACAGTTATAATGCTGCCTTTCTCACTTAGAAAGAAATCTGTAATCTTCTTCTGCACTTGTACTTTTAAAGCACAGGAAGTAACAAAACTGTCCAAAGAGTCAATGTTTTTGTACACTTATTCTGGCACAGCTTGCTGTTGAGACACTAAGTCTCTCAACTTTCTTATGTACCCTACAACCTCAGCTAGAGTTATAGGGCTTGAAACTGGCTCGGCAGTTGCCTCTTCTTCGTCGCACTCTTCTTCAGGACGAACACTGGAAACAATCTCCAGATCCGTCTGTCCAGCACAGGTAATCAGTGCACTGTCACACTGTGCATAGTCTTCAAACAAAGTATTGCTATCGACCTCCAGCTGATGACAAAAATAAGCCTTGGTCCTCTGAGCAAGTTCGTTCAACTGAAATATTGACTGTTCCGAAATTCGTTTAAGTGAAACATTTTTGCATAGAATCTGTAAGAAAACTGCCGAGGATTTTTAAAAAGTTCGTTATTCTGAAATATTCAATAAACCGACGTTCGTACAACTGAGAGTTTACTGTATAGCTGTTTCTTTAATGATGAAGGTGCGAGGGAAAACAATTACGTTTTATGTAATCGAGCATACGATTGGATTTGCATGCTACGTAATCAATATGATCAGCCCATGACAAAGAGTTCGTGATGTGTATACTGTGAGGATGCGCGACTCTCACGCGTCCCCCGATGCGTTGTTTTTTCGCATAGCTCCCGTCTCCTGTAATCCGGCTTCGCCGCGTAGCCTGGGGCCCGCGGCGGTCGGTGTGGTTGAAGCGCAGTACGAGAGATGGCGCGAAAAGGGCGTGGAAAGTAGTGGAAAGGAGAAGGCGCTTCCTCTTTGGCTGCGGATCGGCGAGTGGTGCGGGCGTTCCGCGCGTGCGCCGATCGATGCTTCTGCGCGACCGTCTCGTGAGGCCTCGTTTGAACACGCCACCGTTCGCGTGACCGTACACGCGAACGACCAGGCGTTGGTGGCCAGCATGGGGCGAACATATTCGCTCGTTATCCGGTCGCGGTGAGTCGAACGTTCACGATTTGTCGCGCGCCCATCGTCATGTTTTGTAGACAGCAACTCGGCTAGCAGGCATTGACCTATGAAAGGTGCAATAAATGCCCTTGTGATTGTTTGCACTGCTGTGTTGTCGTTCCTTTGTCCCAAGAGCATGGGTGAGAATCCCACCAACACCAAGATACTTATAAGTTCGGACAAGTTCAAGCGGGATTGCGTTCAAAGAATACAAATAGCTAGGAAAAGGTGTATGGTTACGGGAAACTCATTGTTTTAAATTTAGAAATGTTAAGTTCCAGTTTCCAGAGCTCGAACCAATGCGTAATATTATTAGGGTCTGTTTGAAGGCATTCGATGTCGGCATCATTAGTTACTTTCTGGTATATAACACAATCGTCAGCAAAAAGACAAATGGATGAATTTATATTATTAGGTAAATCGTTTATGTAAATTTAAAAAGTAGTGGGCCTAGAACGGAACCCCGGGGAAGGCCTGAACGCATAGGTACCTCAGGAGAATCGGTATACTTAGTGGAAAGAAACTGTGTACCGTTAGAAAGAAATTCTTCTGTCCACTGGAGCAATAGCGTGTCAATACGTAAGCGGTGTAGTTTTATTAGAAGCAGCTAATGATGAACCTTATCGAATGCTTTCGCAAAGTCTAGGAAGATGCAGCCAATTGCCACAAGGGCAACATGCAAATCATTAGTAAATATGAGTAGTTGCGTTTCGCATGAAAAGAACTTACGAAAGCCATGTTGGGAGCTATGGAAGAAGTTGTTTGAGTCCAAAAAAGTAACAAGATGGGTGTAAATAATATGCTCCATTAATTTACTAGGAACGGACGTAAGAGAAATAGGGCGATAGTTACGGGGCTTATGGCTGTCGCCAGAATTATGAATGGGAATTATTACCTTTGCTGTTTTCCAATGTTCTGACACATAGATATCCTGAATCGATTTAGTAAAAATGTGACCTAATATGATATAACTAAATTCTTTGGTATTCTGAAGGAATCTAGAGTTAATTGTGTCAATACCACACGAGGACGACCGTTTCAATTTATTAATGATGGCTACTATACCGGCAATTTCAAACGTAATGGGATCCATAGGAAAGTAGTTAGAATCGTGTGTGCACGGATAATGAATAATGTTAGAGTAAGAGAAAGAGTGAGCGAGAGTCGTTAAGTAATGAAGCACAGATATGTTTTGGAATTGGATCACTAGATTCATTAACGAGGCATATGGCTGTTTCACTTTTTGGCTTTACTGCGCTCCAAAACTGCTTTGGATCAATTGTTAACAAAGATGGAAGTGTTATGTGAAAGAAATTGAATTTAGCAGTGTTGAGAGCGTTAGGATACGATGTAGCAGCTATTTTATGGGCAGACCAGCGCTTCGTGATTTCTTCGCAGCGCAGAAATAACCTTGCTTTTTTATTACATAATCTCTTCAGGTATCTAGAACACCAGGGTGCGTTAGAATCACTGTATACGGTTTTTAAAGGGACGTACAGGTTAATTAGTTCAGTAACTTTTACTTTGGACAACTGCCAGAGTGCTTCAACGGATTTATCCGAATAACTTAAAAGGAATTCGTCGAGTAAGAAGCAAAGACTGACGTTGATAGCTTCAAAATTGACTTTGTTGTAGTCACTTATCCTTTTCACAATCTTACGTGTACTGGAAGAGTTGACTGTTGGGCTAGTTGGTCGTCCATATTTGAAGTAGTAGCTTAGCGCGAATAAAACCACGGACACAAGGAAGACAGACAAGGACAAGCGCTTGTCCTTGTCTGTCTTCCTTGTGTCCGTGGTTTTATTCGCGCTAAGCTACTACTTCAAATTACGTGTAGTAGGTGTGGGAGGGGAAATTGCGAAATGTAGTACATCATGATCGCTTAAACCGGGTGTGTGTGTGTGTTACAGATGAGGTGATATCTGGAGCTGACGTTAGCACTAAATCGAGTAGTGATGCTGTGGTGGGTGTCACACGTGTCGGCTGAGAAACGAGTTGAGACAGATGGAAATCTAAACAAACGTTAAGAAAATTGATAGCGTCTGCAGACGATGGCCCGAGAAATGGGCAAGGTTCTGACCATTGTATGTGCGCAAAATTAAAATCGCCTACAAGAAAACTAGGCATACCGGGAAACCGCACAGTAACTGCATTCAAAGAATCATGTAGTACCTCAGAAAAACCGCTAGCACAGCTTGGCGAACGATAGCAAGAGCCAAGAATTTTTTTTTTTGAACTTAATAGTTAAGCAACAGCAAATTATTTCGTTACTACTAATCGTTGGAATCAAAAAGCACGTGAAATTCTCATTCACTGCGATCAGAACTCCACCGCCGATTTTATCGCCACGGTCATATCGGTACACAACAAACCGTTTGTTACACTAAACGATTCGGTATTTTGTATTTTACTCGACAGCCAGGTTTCTGTTAGTATTACAATATGCGCTCCTGAATAATTTGTTAGAGCATTGAGGCTGCCTTTTTTCCCGTAAGGGCTACAAATGTTATAACGTAGAGTACAGTTGCAGGGAGCAAGCGGCCGCCACCCCTCGCATTATCCTATTATATTTTTCGAGGTGAACAAGCGACCAGAACGCGTCGACCTAGGTGACAGACGGACATTCTCAGAAGCGCGAGAAGACGACGGAACCTCACATGCACTGTCTGTAAGTTTAGAGGGATTGCCGCTGTGACGTTCATGCACACTGTCATTACTCTTGTCGTAAACATAGCATCTCACACCTGCGAAAAGTTTGTTGTGGTTTAATCTAGTGGCCGTGTTCAGTGATTTACTGAACTCGCTCAACTTTTTGCGCGCCATGCGCGTGGCGAATGAAAAATCTTGCTTTATTGTGAGCTCCCTTTCTGCGATTAGGGAACGCTTCGAGAAGACGAACTCTGTAGTTTTGTGCGTGCCGTATTTGACAATAATGGGTCTATTTTTGCCTTCGGTGTATTTTCCCAACCTATGCGCACGTTCAATGCTATCTGCCGATAGTGGCAAGTGCAGTCTTTCGGAGACAAGGCCGGCAACTTCTGTTTCCGATTGTTTCCAATTTTCTGATGGAATGTCTGCAATACCAAAGAACAGCAGGTTGTTGCGTCGTGAACGATCCTCGGCGTCATCAAGCCTTGTGCGCAAAGTCGTTATTTATTTATGCATGGCGGTTACACTTTCGCATGTGCGGTCAACATCTTGCTGAAATCCTTCGAAAGACGCAGTTTGTTTTTCCACTTCCTGTAAGCGGTCATTAATCATGCGCCAATTCGAATGCAACGTGCATTTGTTTCCTTTACTATTTTAGGTATTTCCTCAGTGGGTACCGGATTTCGCTCGACGTCGCCGCGCAATGCCAAAAACAAGTCACAAAAACGATTAAACAAGGCACTTGGGCATGGAAGCACAACAATACATCGGTCGTCCGACCGGAAGCACTTAAGAGGCGGTAATAAACAGTGACTAATCTGCGCAATGACGAATAAGAAGTGTGAGTGCCACATTCGGGTTGTGTTTCCATGCCCAATGACGGTCCCCTGGACGCACCTTTATGTGTTCCGCCAGGTGGGAGGACGATGTCGCTGCGGCTGCGATAATGTGCTGCAGGGAAAACTGCTGGAAGGCGGGCGCAGCGTTGTCGTCAACATCCGTCAGGCACGAAACTGGCTATGCGCCACGGGAAATCTAACGAAGGCGGTTGCAGGCAATGCCTACGCTGTTAAATTATAGGGTTTTACGTGCCAAAACCACTTTCTGATTATGAGGCACGCCGTAGTGGAGGACTCCGGAAATTTTGACCACCTGGGGTTCTTTAACGCGCACCTAAATCTAGGTACACGGGTGTTTTCGCATTTCGCCCCCATCGAAATGCGGCCGCCGTGGCCGGGATTCGATCCCGCGACCTCGTGCTCAGCAGCCCAACACCATAGCCACTGAGCAACCACGGCGGGTGCCTAGGCTGTGAACACTACCGCTCGAGTGCGCCGAGGAGACGCCGTCAATCCATCTCGCAGCCCCACAGGAGCCAAGAAGCTGCGCAATGAGGAACAAGTGTGAGTGGCCACATTCTGGTTGTGCTTCCATGCCCAATGCCTTAACCGCTAAGATACCACCGCGAGTAAAGCAAGATTTCAATGCATGTAGACACCGGATTTTCCATTTGATCGCCATCTACGAAGTACAAGGCACCAATCATCACCATCATCATCAACAAATTTTCTCCAGCGTGCCCTAAAGTCTCTAGATTTTATGAACGCAAAAAATATCTAGAGACTTATAGCGTGCCCGGGCCGGGCCTAGTCATGCACACACGAGCTCTGGCTGATCTTAGTAATGAACAACCACGCCAGGGCAGGGCTCGGTCATGTACGCCCGTGTCCGGGCCGGGCCGAAAAGTCAGGCCCGTGCAGTGCTCTAGTTCGTACACTTTTGCGCCTTTAGTACCCTTAAAAGAGATCCCTAACATAAAACAAAACAAAAACAGAGTTCTTCGTCGACGCAGGTAGCCACGAAACTTAGCCATGTCAAATCCCATGCGAATGCCTCGCCGCAGCAACTCGACGGCTTAGTGTCATGGTGGCGAGTGCGCCGAGACGCGGAAAAAAAGAAAAAAGAGAGAAAAGAGCGCGAAAAATACCACGGAATGGTGCTCGACCAATTGGGAGACGGAGGCTTTCTCTCCTGCCTCCTCTCATGCTCCTCGCAGCAGGGGCGGCGGCGGCAAGATAAAAGTATGTCGCTACCTTTAGTTTTATTCAGGGGGCTAGCATGGATGATGGTCATAGGCGCCAACTACGGGGAGGGGGGGGAGGCTCCGGGGCCCGAGCCCTCCCCCCGCCCCCGGCGATGCTGAAGCCTAACCCCTAACCCCCTCCTAACGTGTCATTGCCAGGGTTTTGTCACCCACAACACTTGAAGTTTCTTTTGACTTGGCTTGACTTTTTCACATAAATTTTATCGTGAAACGCATCATTGTTGGTGCGGACATGCAGGGATTTTAATTCATACTTTGCTTTATTTCTACAAATTCTGACAATAGGAGAACAAGCGCATTATACAGGAGTACCAGCGGCGGCTGCCTCATCAGTATTTTGTCACTTCAACATGGCTTGAAATTTCCACTGTAAACACCATGCACATACGCAATACATTTAGATGTATACACAGGACAAAGTTTATTATATTTTTAAAGAGAAGGAGGTAGCCAATTAACAATTATTTCTAAAAGTATGGATAGCTTATGCCTAAATAATGAATATGTTTGTATATGTATTTTTGCAGTTTCCCACAAAATGTTTGCTACAAATCCGTGTTGTCTCCGTTGGCAGCAATGGATATCCATCGACACTGTGCGGAAATATGCAAAATATATCGCCGCATAGCACAAATACGACCTGCGCGCACAACTTTAACTGGTACGTCTGCTGCGATATAGAATAGAGGCGGCAACGTAAATAGCATGAAAATTTCTTAACAATGGTCAAGAAACGGAAGTTGAAAGCGTAAGTAATCATTTCTGCTTCAGCAACGCCGGCGCGACCATGACGCGGGCGTGTATCGTCCAGTAACTCGTTCGATCTCTGCAGTGGTGATGCAGGAATGAACTCCGGTCATGTTCTATGCATCGTGCACATATTCAATTTCTCGGCAGGCGTGAACTCCGGCCACGGCTAGCGCATGCAACAGAAGTGGTTCCCATTCTTGGCCAGCGCATACAAAAACGAAACACGAGAAAGAAGACAGGACAAGCGCTGCTCTAATAACTGAAAGCTTTTATCTGAATAAAATGATTATATACCCAGCAATCATGAAATTAATGTGGAATACATGTGAAAACCATCATACACTCACGAGCGATCAATGAACGGGATCGCTTCGTTTGCCAGTTGTTTACTTACTTTGTTCGGCGCACCGCAGTATAATCCATATTTGCCGTCTGCTTTTCTCGTACCATTTTCTTGTGAATCGGAAGAAGTTTACTGGTGGCATCAACCCTTGCGTGTTTACATTTCTGCTGTGGCAGTTAACAACACAATAAAAATTTCCAGTCATGCGAAAAGACGCCGTCGAAAACAAGAGAACATTCGCGCGCAGCGCGACGTTGAAGGGAAGCGGCGGAAACGTACACCCGTGGGAGGGTGAAATCGTTCCGCCAGGGGAGAAACGAGCGCTGTCGTCTAGGACGAAAAGGACGAAACTTGGCGTGCGGACGTCTATTCCCGCTGTCGCCGTGAGGCTCCGTATAAAGTCCAAGGGCGATAACACCGTAGCCACGCGCCCTACGCTGTATGTGTGAGTGAAGGCCTGCGAGGGGAGCGGAAGATCGCGGCTCAACCTGTGCCTCGCAGGACGGCGCGCTTTCGCGCCGTCCTGCGAGGCACAGGGGGAGGAGATAGAGGGGGTAGGGGTGCTGCGTTCTACTCCGGCTGCAACTGCGCATGTGGCGGCTGCGCCCGGCCGTATCTTGAGAGCGATCTACGTTGGGGGCAGAATCTAGATGCGTCGGCGGATCGTAGCTTTGTGCTTCGTGCTGCGTGTTCCCTAACCCGCCGTGGTTGCTCAGTGGCTATGGTGTTGGGCTGCTGAGCACGAGGTCGCGGGATCGAATCCCGGCCACGGCGGCCGCATTTCGATGGGGGCGAAATGAGAAAACACCCGTGTGCTTAGATTTAGGTGCACGTTAAAGAACCCCAGGTGGTCAAAATTTCTGGAGTCCTCCACTACGGCGTGCCTCATAATCAGAAAGTGGTTTTGGCACGTAAAACCCCAAATATTATTATTATTATGTGTGTTCCCGGCGCTCACGTTTTGTTGAAGCGATAGACAGCACGAGTGCCACTTCGCTCGGTGCTGCTGCCGCGTTTCCTCACGTCAGCGTTTGGCAGCAAGCTTCCGCGGTCATCGAGTCAGATGGGTTTATGTTTGCTTGTGAGCGCTTGACACCATGCTTGTCCAAGTTCAAGTTTATTCACATTTTCTTGCGTACACAATAACAACATTAGCGATGCTATTACATTCAGTGGTCACATTCTTATGAAACTGTCAGGGGGACCACCTAATACTATACATATCAAGTATAGATTGCAGCATGCTGTAAAAGGGATACGTGAGCACTAAATATTTACAGAAAAGCCAGGGGAAACGCAATAGTACAAAAGTAAGAGCAAACAAATGAAAGCATTATATATAATTTTATGACAGTATACAATAATTAGTGTAAGCTGTTAATTTAGTTAATGTGTCTATGTGTACAAGCATATACTACCTGTAAAACTACTATCCTTACTTCGTATAGCTGTCCACTGATTCGCTATCACAATCGATGTTTCGCCTTTTGGGCGAAACTGCGACATTCTTTAGTTGTAACACATTTGGGAAATGGAATTGTGAAGGTGGTTAATTAAGATATATTCACTTTAAGGCTCATATTGCAGTCACAACATCTAAGCAGAGTGGCGGTGAAAATGTGTCCGCTTAACAGAAATCCTGAAATTTGCACAACCTTTAGGATATTCGTTCCCCAATTAATTTGCTAAACGATTCATTGGCGTTCGATTTGAGGTTGTAATGAACTGCTACGGGGAAGCTTTTGTGAAACTGCGTTGCACATTTTAAGGACGGATATCTCGAAAGGGGATTTCTGCTAAGCAGACTTCAGAGAAATCTTTAGCTCGGGGCCAACTCCGATATCGCCTATTAAAAAAAGTACCGACGATTACGTTACTTCCTAATGCGAAATTTGAGCGCAGCAAATAAGCTGTTTCACCTTTTGGATAGATTGAGGCAAAGAAATCGAGCAACACATGTATGCGCTATCACATAATTTTTTTTTATTTTTCACACGTATTCCTTTAACAAAGACTCCACTAACAGTTCTTGACAGTCATGAAGGAAGCTTTGTGGTCGGAGAAATAGACTGATATATGTTCGACTTGGTACACCAATGCTTGATTCTCAAAGACGAGATGTATACAAGTGCCTCGCGAGGTTGTCACAGCCGTGGGGGAAGCAGAGGCTAAGCGCCGCCGCCGAGAAGACCCTGCCGTTCGCGCCGCCGAAGCGGAGGCTCATCGCCGCCGTCGAGAGCAACCAGCAGTAAGCGAGGCTGAAGCAGAAGCTCATCGCCGCCGCCGAGAAGACCCTGCAGTTCGCGCCGCCGAAGCGGAGGCTCATCGCCGCCGTCGAGAGCAACCAGCAGTAAGCGGAAGCGGAGGGGGGCGGCGTGTACACCCAGCGGCAAACGATGGGGGCAGAAGCGCGCGCAGCAAGCGGACAACACGATAAAGGGAGGAGGGAAGAGATAGCAGCGACTGACTGATGCCGCTGACGGCGATAGTGAGTCAACCCCAGCTATCCGCCACACAAGAACAGGGGGGGGGGACCCTTTCCTCCTCTTTCTGCATGGCGGCGACGGTGTTCTATGCAGTCACGTTATCTTGACTCTCTAGCGGCGTCAGCGGCATCCAGCGGTATCAGTCGGTCGCTGCTAGCGCTGGGGGGATGAAAGGGGGCGGAACTGGTTACGAGGCCGACGACGACGCCGACGACGACGACGACGCGAAACCCAGGAACGGACGCCAAAGAGCTGCGCTCTAAAAAATTCACCGACTATTATGATACTCCCAAATGCGAAATTTGAGCGCAGCTCTTTACGTGTTTTCATTTCGCGATATATTGGCTGGCGCGGACGAGCTGTCTCGTTCGGCACGTTGCACACGGAGCGAAGTGTGGTGCGACTGCCTCGCTAATGGAGTGATCACGAGAGGCAGCGCGCGGGTGACACAGCAGCCTCCGCAGACAGGCTTCCGCTCATGCAGCGCTTTGTTTCCCTACAGACGCGCGCTACTCTGGCGCCATCTCGTAGCCATCGTCGCCGTAAAGCCCGTCTTGCGCGGCATTACGCTTTTCTTCTGACGCTTTCTCCGTATCCACCTCCTCGGCTTCCCGCCTTATGGTTCCGCTGCACCCTCCTGCTCCTCTTGCCTCCTCGCGTTCTCTTGGCTATCGCCGTCTTTCATCTTCCGCTGCGCTCCGCTTTCGCTTTCATCCTTCGCTGTGCTCGTTCGCTTGGTTACCAGGGACAACGCCGGCGCTCGCCCAAGGAAGGCGCTTAATTAAGAGCTGCGCTCTAATACGTGGAAAACGCATAAATGCTTTTTTTTCAGGCAACCTCACGACTCATTTGAATAAAATGTGTTGCATTTACGAGAGAAAGGTAAATCTAGTGAGTGTAAGCAGCGGAATTTTGATTTCTGTCCTGTATTCTTTTACAAAAAGACTCACAAACTGGTAATAAAAAAGAATGGAAGCATGAAGTTTACAAATCCGTAACTCTACACCAAAACAGATATCGCAGTTCTCTAAACTGTATCCGTTCGAACATCTAAAGCGGACAAATTTGATGTATTAATTTACAGCCTAAGAGAATTTACTGCAAAGGTTATGAGGGTTTTGCAAAAGTCCTACTCATGTAGTGATGGTGTATTTCGTAGCATGGTATAACACATCAATCTTGTCCACTTTAGATGTACTATTAGATGCCGTTTACATAATTATGATATTGTTTTGCATTGCTCTAAACTCGGTGGTTTAGTTTTCTGGAAATTTGCAATTTTGAAAAATTTTTCATAATAACATTGACAACCGAAATAAAAAAATATGCTTCCAACAGTCACTAGATTAATTTTTTTTTGCTTTAAGTACATCAAACCTCATCAAATTTGGCAGTGGTTGCCGAGAACCACTGCCAAATGGTTGCCGAGAACCACCGCCAGTGGCGGCCGCCGTAGACCCGCTTACAATTCGCCTTCGCCTGCAGCGCACGAGCCACGCGCGGCACGGCGCTCCCTTCTCCGACAATGCCTTGCAGCGCCACCACGGAATAGCGTCGCATTATTGTGCAAAATTATTTAAATGTTTACCTACGCGAAAAAAGGTTAAAAGAAGAGAGCTTTGTAGCTTGCCACCGTCCAGTACAGTAGTAGTAGCAATAATAATAATAATAATAATAATAATAATAATAATAATAATAATAATAATAATAATAATAATAATAATAATAATAATAATAAACTCGACACCAATTCTTTCTGCCGTCTAATAGTGTACCCAAAGTAAGAGTATACACCGTACTACATCCGGCATACAAAGTACTGAAGCAGCGTTTGGGCTCTCCACATGCGCTGTGTCGCCGAGCCTGCTTTTTTGATATTCTATGAGGCGTTTGCGTCTGCTATACTTCTTAAGCTCTACAAAGGCAGCAGTGTAGTTTCAGCGTTGTTTGTGCGGGCGGCTACACGTAAGTGCGGCGACTGTCAGAAGAGACACGCGGTCCGACAACGAGGCCAGCGGCGGAATGTTATGGGCGTTGAAGGAGGAGGCGTGGCTTGAGCGCGTAAGCAGGGACGGCGGGACTTCCGCCATCGGCAAGGGACGCCGTTGCACTCAAGTCCCCGTCGCGCCCATCGCCTCTTGACCGCACCACTGCCGAAACATTCCGTGAACGGGCCAGATGCCCTCAACGAGCGTGAGAGTGCTTTCCTTCGGGGCCTTGCGAGGTGGGGAGGCGACTGAGAAGCCCGCTGCACAGCAAGGATTTGTATCAACGACCTCGAGACATTGCAATTCCGAACGGCGTCACCCTGGAGCCCCCTTGTGTGTGCAATGCTCACACCGCAGTAGGAGTGGACGAGTCATGGGGTGATGTCGGGAGCATTGGGTTTTTAAGCTCGTGAAGGGCCGTTGGAGATTGGAGGAAGACCAGAATTGTAACATCATTGGCACTTTTCACTCGCACTCTTTGGATGTCTTTGTGAACTCGTTTGCATTGTATATCTGCATATTGCACCTCAATAAAAAAGTTAACCACTTGTAATCAGCGTCGCAGCCTTGCCTTACAGAAATATGACCTCGCGACACCCACCAGCACCCTCAAGTTTCCCTTACCGACATCGGGACGAATATCTGCGACAGCTGTCCCCTGCAGAAGCTGAACAACATGTGCAGAATAACGTAAGTGTAGTGAGCTTCGGAACCTTGCATGCAAACCGCGTTATTCTTTCGTTCCATATTTATTATTCAGAATCCCAGCTAACTTTAGCCGGAGTTTAAAGATATGCAAATGCCACGTAGCTGGACAGAACAAAGGTAATGTTGTTTGCCGTCGCTTGGGGACACTCAAACTGTTTTTTTTCATGATACCTAATTATATAATACGTCTTAAATTATTAATTAATTAATTAATCAACTTTTCAAATATTATAGTTAGATGAAAAGTGTCAATGAGAAAATTGTAGAGAAACATGAAAAACTCCCGATACAGCTTTCTGTTCTTCAATACGTGCTACATAAAAGTGTTTTTTTCCGAACGTGAAAGAAGCCCGCGAATGCACGCAAAGTGCTTCGAGCGGGAAGACACTCGGAAAAACAGTTTTATGTAGCACGTATTGAGCAAGAGAAAGCTATATCGGCAGTTTTTCATGTCGCTTGACAATTTCCTCATTGACAATTTTCATCTAATTATAATATTTGAGCAGTTGATTAATTAAGTAAGACGAATGATATAATTTGGTGGAATGAAAAAATAATCTAGGCATTTCCAAGCGATGGCAAACGTTACCTGTCCAGTTACGTGGCATTTGCATATTTTTAAACTCTGGCTAAAGTTAGCTGGGACACACTGTATACACCTTAGTTGTTGTGAGCACCATTGATGGAGCTTACAATTGTACCGGGCTGCGAAGACGACGCTCGCAAGGTTGGATATTCAACGCAATAGTGACTTTCATTTATTGTTCCCCTCCGTACGTGTTTTCTCGTGCGCATGAATCGTACACAGCGCAATAATCAGACGCCCGCTAATCAGGCCACGAATAGTCGTTTCTCAGCTCTCTCGCAGGCTTCTTGCAGGCTATGACCGGGGTCCAAGGCTTGTAGGTAGGGAGTTGGGCTGCGGATTCACAGTGGTGGTTTCGTTGCCGAGGCCGTGCTCGCGCCTAGGGTAGTAGTAGTCACTCGGAGGCCCCATGACATTGACCTCTCTGAACAAATTGGCACTTTGACTACCTCTATCGTACATTGTTTCGCTGTACTTGTCGTGAGGGTTTCGATATTCCTCATCCGCAATGTCTTCATGGCTGTCTCCTTCGTCATGCTCGCCACTGTGCGTTTCGTCGTCTTCACTGCTGTATTCATCAACGTTTTCATAACGATGAGCCATAAAGTCACTGGCGCGCGGCGGATGGGCTGGGGACACTTTGGAAGACTTCTCTTCTGAGGTGACCCCCGGTCCTTCGGCGTTCTCCAAGCAAACCTGAAAAAAAGAAAGGAAAAAAAAAGGCCGGTTGGTATAGACCGGTTGCACACTGAGCTCTCGAGTGTGCTCGCAATAGGTGAAATCGAAATAACAGAACATGTATGTTCTGTTATATATATACTATATATAGTATGATGTAGGGACGTAGGAACATGCGATCCCCCAAGGAATTCGCTGTAAGAAAGAGCAACACACGCAGAAGGCTAAAAATGCCTCTCCAGAGTGAAGAGTTGTGCCTACAGTCAGTGCGATTGCGTTGCAGGTGAAAGACAAAACTCCTCTGGCCGACCTCTCTGCTTTTCTCGCATTAAAAATGCTCTCTTTCTCCTACGGCGGCAACTGCTAAGCCTTAACGTGTTCGTAGTCAGGTTTGAAACTGTCATGTGAATACACAGAAATGAGGAATCACACCTGTTCTTCTCTTCGTTTGTTACTTCGAACATATTTAAAGAAAATTGCCATAGAACATTATGCTACACTAGATGTACTATACTTGAGTAGGTATATATGCACGACAAATCGCAATATTCATTTCGCTAATTAAATCAATTTTCAGTAATTAACTGCTTAATTAAAGTTTTAGGCTACACATTGCAATTTTGTCATTGAAGCCGGGCGAAAATGACGCCATGTCCATTTAACAGAAATATTGAGACCACAGCAAAGGCTCTAAGAAGATCATGACCGTGATTATCATCATTACCCTATTTATATCCAGCGCTAGACATAAGTTGGCTGCCTCTCCCAGCGATCTCCAACTACCCCGTTTCGCAAGAGCTAACTCCTTTTCATCATACCTGCTCACTCTCCCGAATATTTCGTAAAGTTTAAAATTTCAGGCTCGTTTTACGATTTTACGAAAGTTGCGTCAAAGTTTCCAAAAAAAATTCTATTCGTGAAAATTTTCGCTCTTCCGTCTCCGAAGACATTCTCAGAAATTTTCGTACGTTCGAAGGACAACAAAGGGATACTTGCTTTGTGCAGGGTTTAGTCAGACAAGTTTTTTATACCAGGCTAAATCGGCAACATAGACGTCGCTGCGAAAAGTCGCTATAATCTCGAAAGCAACGTGCTGCTTGTCAGATTAAGACTGTTCAAAGTTTGTTGCACATTGTGTGCTGCATTTAAAAGCACATTATCGTAGTGAAATGTGGTTGTGCACATAAAATATGGGCGCCCAGGGCAAAGAAAAAAGTCCGAATATAATCGAACCCGCGACCTCGTGCCCGCGAAGTGTCGACCCCATAAATCAGAACCGTCAGAGTACGCTGAACATAGAATTTTCTTTTCTTTTATGGAATTTTCTAGCGTCTGCGCTAAAGCAATTAGCCCGAATTCATGTGTCTTTTCCTGAATGCTACCAGGTTGGCCTGCTTTTTACCTGACCGCTCTTTACTGTTCTATTTCTTCCTTCGGATGAAGGATAGTCCCGGACCAACCCTGTTATCAGGGTCGGGCCGGGACTTTAACGATGGACGGCTTTACATTTGTGCTTCCAGCAGCCACAATGAGGATGCCAATAAATCCATTTCGGTTTCTTACAACTGTAGGGGTGTGCGAGTAGCAGTTTTTGAGACCGAATTGAGTAGTGCGAGGAACAAATCAAATCGAATATTCAATATTTTTCAAATATTTCGTGGATAATGTACTATAGCCTTCCCGCTTTAATGTCAAACAGTTTCAACATACTGGTAATCGCAACAGCAGAAAGCTTCTGTCTGCATATTAGTAAGCGTGGTTTATCAAAAGCACAAAGTGAGCGAGCATTAGGAACAACTAAGCAGGTTTGGTGTTTTGGAGAATACGAGGTTATAATTATCAGTTTATGAAGATAACGCACACGCACGCATGCAAATGGGATGAACCATAATGGGCCACTTTTGCTTCAATTTTATGCTTGATCGTGTACTGTCGACGACGTAAACTATACGAAATGTATTCTAAGATATTCGTATTTTTAAATAGTCACTATTCGATTCGACGACCTAATTGAATAAGGACTATTCGATCTGAGGACCGAATTGAATAGGGCACTATTCGATTCGTTATTCGAAAGTTTGGAATATTCGCGCACCCGTATACTTATAAGTAATCGGTTGGCGGCGAGTATAAGATGATTCATGATCAGCGACCTGGGGCGGGATGTCATTGCAGAAGACCTGTAAGCCGTGACTATCAAGCAACAACAACCACAATAACAATAACAAAAAGCATTGTAATACACGCCAAAAGTTTAGCAATTTGTACCGCAGGCGTTCGAAGGAGTTCTTTTCCTTCTAAAAACTGACGTCGAAATCAACGAGTAATGTGTGGTGCATCATTCGATCAATTCCACCACTACAGACGCAGCGACAGCACTTACAATTGGCAAGACACTCTTTAGAAAACCAGATTGCTGACGGTTTATTTCATTGATTATATAGGCGTGGAAGTACAAGGTTACAATTTCTGTATACATCATCATTCGCGAAATGGAAACCTTCAGTTGAACAGCTACTTCACAGCGAGAGTTCGATGCTAGACAGTTACTTCACAACGCAGGAGTCTCATGTCTCACCAAGGACTGCGCTCGACAAGTACGGTAGGCACAGGTAGCATCCGCCGGCACCAGGGCCGGCAAGCGAACGGCCGCTTCGCACAACGGCTGCATAAGGGGTTCGCTTTTGCTGCAGGCTCACATTGAACGGACAGGAGGGTGGACTTTTGACGCTTCACGGACGCAGAACATGTACTCGGCTACGCATGTTTTTTTTCTTCTTTTTTTTTGTGTGGATGTAACTTACCTGAAACTCGTCTATAATTTTCACAATGAGGTGGTCGGAGACACCAGGCTGGAAGTAACAAGCGGTAAAGTGTGTTAGTTGCACTGTCAATTGCCACAATGATTTTATAATGATTTTATTTTACAGCGCAGAGCTGTTAGGGATGATCTTCGCTTTCAACGTAATAAGCGGGAAAATGTGCTGTTAGTCCTGTCAGTCGCTACACTGATTTTCTTTCACAGCGCAAAGCTCTTGTGGATTCTGTTCACTTTCAACGTGCACATAAGTCTATCCTAGGGCGCTCCACAAAACTTGGTACCTTACACCACCTTCGTAGTTCTGTTAAATGCGTGGTGGAAATGGTCTCAACGTTATCTTCAACGCCGAGAGCACTTGTAAAGCAGTAAGTGTAAAGAATCCTAGAGCAAGCGTCCTTATTTTAACCCAATCACACCGCTACTAGAAAATTAGCTTCTATATATTTAAGTTCAGTTATTGTAAGTAGTGCCATCGGGGTAAATACGTATCCAGAAGGTGAACCAACGGGCCGCTTCAAGATAATGAGTCCCAAAAGCAAATTTAGTGGAATCGAACGTATACGCGCCTATATATAGCGTACTACAATTTCATTGCAGAAAAGTACAAGATCACAGGCTTCTTCAAGTTATTCATTTGACTTTTTTGCATGCGCACCCAGCATCACGTAAGGGTGTTGAACAAACTAAACTGAACTGAACGCTAACTAAACTGCACGTATACGTTGATTCAAATACATGAAAGAAAAAAAATTGTCAGTCTCTTAAGTATCCTCACGTGATTTGAAAGCGAAAGCATGGGGACTTCTCTAATTAATTGGTTTCGTCTATGATACGGCAAGTCATACACTGTCTCGTGTCCTTCGCAACTCTACCTTAATTCACCTCGCGTTAATTTGTACCAACCTTAATCCACTTTATTCCACCTTCATCATCATCAGCCTGGTTACGCCCACTGCAGGGCAAAGGCCTCTCCCATACTTCTCCAACAACCCCGGTCATGTACTAATTATGGCCATCTCGTCCCTGCAAACTTCTTAATCTCATCCGCCCACCTAACTTTCTGCTGCCCCCTGCTACGCTTCCCTTCCCTTGGAATCCAGTCCGTAACCCTTAATGACCATCGGTTATCTTCCCTCCTTATTACATGTCCTGCCCATGCCCATTTCTTTTTCTTGATTTCCAGGGATTCTTAGCACCCTCTGCTGCGCCGCAGGTCTGACCGCCGCCGTGGTCAATTGCTTCGCAGCTGCTGGGGACTGAGGACCGGGGTTTGATTGTTGTGTTCATATAGGAGGTTGTGGCCAACTACTGCACCAGGGTGGCCAATCCTGCACTGGTGTAGGGAGTGCGGTTCTGGTCACCGGGATCAGGCCACACTCCAGGCCTGTTTATGCAATTTTATCAACACGCTGATTTTTTGTTTAAATCCGGTGGAAAATTGCCGGCACCGGGATTCGGACGACGGACCTTTTTGCACGCGAGGCGGGTGTTCTCGTTTGACGACCTGAAGAAACGCATTGAGAAGTGGCGTACCGACAATTTTTTTTTTTAGTGGTGCAGCAAGCCGTCCTCTCTCTCTCTAGAGGAAGGTAAATCGATATATGCTACTCCATTTTATTTATTTGTACATCTTCAAACGAGCAGGATTTACAATGGGTGACTGCAGATCCCGATGCGCTTGTTGTACCTCCTTCGGCAGATGTTGTCGAAGCGCGGAGACGGTAAAAAAAAAAAAAATTATTTCTTTCTTTCTGTCTTTCTTTCTTTTATGTTTAGGGGACGCTCAGAATGACTGCTACACGGATTGCTGTTGTTTCCGAAATACAGGGTGTTTTTTTTTTACGTGCACCAAATTTTTATGTTTAGAAAAATAGAAATCACGGTAACGTTATATTTACCATTCGAGTGTACGGATTGGCAGCCTCTAGATATAGAGCAAATTCCGCAATTACGTGCATAATTAGCGAATTTACGGTAATTAACTTTCTAATTATCAACAATAGGTGCATGGTTACAGCAAATGAGTACTTTCGGGCTCGTCCTCGGTACTACCTATCCCAACGATCAAATTTTGAATAGCGGTGTTCATGTGGGAGCTACGCGAACAATTAATTCCCCTTGGAAGGCTCCTTGAAACCGGAACTGGCTGGAAAAAGAGCGCCTGAGTCGTCGATGTCTCATACAAAAGCCTGAAATGGCATTTCGTCGTTTGAAGTGGACACGTGGCACCCAACAGAATGACGAAGTAAATTTGGCGGCCCGTCGGCATTGGAGCGCTATGCCAACGCCGCAGACAGCAAGGCGGTAACTCAAGCTGTTCGTGGGGGCCGGACCGGTGGTGACCTCGGAGATGTGACGAAAGGCGGGAGGGCGCCGATATCGACGACACAGGCGCTCTTTTTCCAGCCAGTTTTTGTTTCAAGGAGCCTTCTAAGGGGAACTAATTGTTCGCGTAGCTCCCACATGAACACCGCTATTCAAAATTTGATCGTTGGGATAGGTAGTTTCAAGGACGAGCCCGAAAGTACTCATTTGCTGTAACCACCTATTGTTGATAATTAGAAAGTTAATTACAGTAACTTCGCTAATTACGCACGTAATTGCGGAAATTGATCCAATCTTAAGGTTGTCAATCCGTGCACTCGAATGGTAAACATCACGTTACCGTGATTTATATTTTTCTAATTTAAGAAATTTGGAGCAGTTAAAAAAAAACACCCTGTATATACACGGATCAGATGTGACCACGCTCCGAGTCGGCGTTGCACATGCTACGAAACCCGTGCCAACTACGAAACGCGGAAGCTGCGCGATAGCTCAGAAACAAAGAAAATGAAGCCGCGTTATCGCAGTCGTTAAAAGTCGTCCCCCTCCCAAAATCACATTATCGCAGTAGCATGAGTTCGATCGCCAACTGCGGTGAGCAAAGTTACTGGTGCCCTTGAGCTACTCAAAGTGGGGACTCCTCCTGATGTCGGCATAACTGATTTTCGTTTGTGACAAGACATTCACTTACTGCATACAGCCTCACTAGATACTCGTAGCAGAGTGCCATTTTTCTTGCCTTTGTGTTGCAGTGATGAGAGACATGCAAAAAAAGAAAGAACGAAGAAAAGTAAGGATAGGAAGAGGACAGACTAGGAGTGTGAGAATATATCCGAAATTTTCGAATAACAAATTAAACATCACCCTATTCAATTCGGTATTTATTCGAAAATATGAGAAATTCTATGTATGTGTATTTGCGAATAGTGAATTCGTGAATGCGCATATCTTTTCGAATCTTTTTCGAACATTTCAAAACGTAAACTGTGCACAATTAAACATAAAATTGGAGCAAAAGTGCGACAATTGTAATCCTCGCGGGCATAAAACGTAAAAACTTGCGGAATGGGTCGCTCAGGGAGCCATACTTTAGCGGTGGTACAGTAGTCATTCACTCTCTCTGAAGAGTCCTGTACATGCGAATAAACTCTTATTTGTTGCTAATGCTTCATTAGTGCTTTTTAACAAACAGAGCTTCATAACGTGCAATGTATTTGCAGAGACGTGCTAACCTTATGAAGGATCTGAACATGTGAAATAAGGATGTGAGCATAGCTTTATACGTATAATTGTGAGAAGTGCTAATCTTTATTCGAAAGCATAATCGAAAGTATTCCATATTTGATTCGCTTCTGCACTATTCAATTCGTATTCGATTCGGTCTCAAAAATTGCTATTCGCACACCCGTAAAACAGCAAAATTTTAGACTTTAAAGGAACTATTACATGGTTCGGCGCCAAACAGGAAATGCTTCCGTATGTTAGCTCTTCAAATTTATCATTACGTAAATGTGAGTTCTATTTTTTGTGAGAATGGCTAGGGCTTACATTATTTGCGTTCTTCTTTACAGTGCTTGTTTTTCGTCCGTTCATGGTACAATGCGCTATACTACATCACGCTTTAGTTGATGGCATTATTATTTAGATGATGACAGCCTGTTATTCGGTAGTCTGCTTTTCCGTACTTTGGCCTCTTAATAAACAATAACAAGTCGGTATGCTCAACCACAGATAATTATATGCAAAGCTACAGCAGTGTAACGTTTATTTTACTAGTAAAAGGTCAAAAGACGGTAGCGGTAGTATGTAAAGTGCATTCCACGTAAAGTGCATTCCGCCTGAAAGTTCGCATTGTCAGAAGTTTGAAAATTACATGCGTATACGCACCAGAGATCCTTTGTGTTCGCACCAGAGCAAGGCTTCGCGCGCGGTAAGGTTCAGCTTCGTCAGCATACACAACTCGTAGTGCCGTCTGTGCACCTCCTGCCGCGAACAAAAAAGAGATGGATTTGCGGTATATTCTCAGTGAAAGGTTCTGTACTGTAGTTTCTAGAAGGGCCCGCTCTGCGTGCGCTTCGCCCAGCCAGGTGTTGCCTAGCAACAGAGACGCGCCTCTTCTGTATATCTGTATCCCCCTGTTCTGCAGTACACGTTCTCTCTCTCTCTCTCTCTCTCTCTCTCTCTCTCTCGTTTTTCTGTGCTTCACCACAAGGCCTGGCGCGGTTCATGCCTAGAGGAGTGGAACGAATCGGCGTGCAATTAATTCAGGGGGAGGGGGGTGGAATTGGGTGGATGCCAAATTAGCGGCCGCAGACAAACGAATAATCAGTAGAGGTGGGCGAATATATCAAGTATCGAATACGAATCCAATATCATGCTCTAACTCTTCGTATTCGTATTCGAAACTGAACAATTCAGTGTTTTCGAATTTCGCAACTAACCGCATATTTTACAACAAGCGACTGTTAAAGTCGGGTAACTGTTCTTGATGTGCTAAACAAAGTATCGCAAGTTATCAGAGGTGAAACAACGACATAAGTTTTTAAAGCAATGCAAGAGCGAAATGGGCACAACAAGCTTTGTGCACAGTTTCGCGGCGAAACCCTACATGACAACATGTGATTTCTGCTTGTAGGCTGTGATTTAGTGTTTCTTACAGTGTAGCCACGTAGCAGTTTTATTTTTTACGCTGCAACCAATGATGCTTTCCTTGTAACGGGCTCTTTTCTACGTGTCTGCGGCCCACAAGTCCGCGGCCCCCTTCAGCTTCTAGCGTTCTGTCTCAAGTGAGCTTTCATCGGCTAGAAGGGGGTTGTCTACGTTCAAAGGTACGTATCGGCTCGAAAGCGGCGTCAGTTTTTACCAATATCTTTCTGGGGAAAGTCGACAAAGCAGTTGAAAGTACTTTGAATGGGCTCGCAAAGAATGTCTTCAGGTACGTAGACGATTATATCATTTTTGTGGAAAGGTGCAGTGCTGCCAATATGATGAATATTCTAAGTATCTTTAAGGAGCAAGGACTTGGCTTAAAATTCACGTGCGCAATGCCTTCGGAGGCTGTGTTACAGTTTTCAGATTTAAGACTGACTTTGGTGAAGAACACGTTTGCTGGGAATACCACCCTCGTTCATCAAAGCCGCAGCTTTTTTCAACTCTGCCCACTCTAAAGTGGCAAAAAATAGCATAGGACTTTCAAACCTCAGGTCTTCAATGATCAAAGCGCGTGAGCACAAAATGGCTGAAAGTGTAAATGCACAGATTGTCAGGCTCAAAAAAGCCAGGTATCCAGACAGTGTGCTATTGTTGGCTTGTGGAGAACGCATGCGAGAATTTAAGCGTGATAAGAAAAGTAAACATGCTGCACCGATAAAAGATAATGGTAGGAAGAAGGCAGCCGTTATACCGTACGTCCACCAGCTTTAGCACAGGTTGAAAAAGTTGCGATCTCGGTACGGCGTAGATGTGGTTTTCTCACCCAAAAAAGAAAGTGCGTGGCGTATACGCGCAGCGGTAAGAAAACGCGTGGAAAAAAGGAGCGAACGCAAAAGTTTTCTGCCCCGTGAGGCACACTAATATGTTTGTGCCTTGCGCCACTGCCGTAGTGTACAGCATCCCTCTCACGTGGGGCCGAGTGTACGTAGGACAATCAGGGCGATGTGTAAACGTACGTCTCTGTGAACACCAAAATGCGCTAAAAGGCAATGTTTGCTCCTTGCACTTGGCAATGCATTGCCGTGACGGCGGGTGCACCGCAGAATTCGCTAGGACCGAGATTCTTTTTCGCCACCCAGACCATTTGACAAGGGAAATTTGTGAGGACTATAGAATACAGAAAGCAGGACAAGGATGTATCAGTCAGCCTTCAATAGCCCTTGATAAAGAAGAAATTTCCTTCTTCGACTACGCAAATCATTGATAGCTCAGCAGCACGTTGGTTTAGATTTTTGAGAGTTCATTATATTTTTTTAGCATCACACGCAATTGTCAGCAAAGAGAGAAACATAAGAGAAGGAATATTTATTTCGGTATAATTAGGTACCACGCCTGTACTGAATAGTGCAAAAAAAGACAACTATCAGGGACAAAGGATCAGTTTTAAACACAAGAAAACGAATTGTCAATAATAATACTGCACGAATAGCCTCTCAAAAACGTTTGAGCCTGTTTGCAAACGAGTGTCTCAAGATAATATGGCTACTGTATGACTAGCTTTCCAAAAATGTTAAATAAATGGTTGCCGTAAAAAGAACGGAAGTTGTGCCCCCCTTTCAAATAAAGAAACAAACAAATAAATAAATAAATAAATAAATAAATAAATAAATAAATAAATAAATATGAAGCTACTGATGTACTTGTGGGCTGTGGACACATGCAAAAGGGTCCGTTGCAAGGAAAACATAATCGAATGTAGCTCAAAAGGCATAACTGCTACATGACTAGACTGCCAAAAATACTAGATGAGAGACTACAAGCAAAAATTAAAGGTTGTCATGTAGGCTTCCACCGCGAAACCGAAAACAAAGTGCTTTCTGATGTTGCCTGCGAGTGCTTTTCAATGATTTTCTTGCTGTTAATCTGTGGTGATGTTGGCAGTCTGCATTGTTAAAACTTGATAAGCTGCCTGATGATCCTACAGAGCAGATGACCGTCCTCTTCCACTCACTCAAACATTTACAAACGCGTGCAATGCAGTCGGCAAAGGGCCAAACTGAACTTGTTGCCGACGTTAAAGCGATAAAGGCTAGTAAAAAAAGATATTGAGACAAACATAGTTTCCATTGAAAAAAAGGTTGGGCGCCCTCGAAGACAAAACTATATCACTGGTTAATGTTCAAAGCAAGGTGACGGACTCGATGAGCAGCTTAACCACTAAGAACAACTCATTGAATCTTCGGCTCGATGAATTAGAGGACAGATCACGGCGCCAAAACCCACTTTTTCGAGGTTTTCCTGATTCGCGCGAAACGTGGGCCGAGTCCGAGGCGCGTGTAATTGACGCCCTTACTGGCGTGCTCAAAAGCCCATTAGATAATGTAGTCCAACGTGCTCGTCGCTTAGGGCGCTTTGAGCCTAACAAAATCCATTCTATCATGGTTAAATTTTCAAATGACAAAATAAAAGAAACGGTGCTTTTCAGGCGTGGTAAGTTTAAAGACAAAGGCATCGTCGTCAGTGAGGGTGTCTCGCCTGCCACGCGTATTATTGGGAGTAAATTAATTGAATTCGCTAAAAAGCAACCTACCTGGTGCACCACCTTTTCAGCTCCGTTACAATAAGCGTCTCATTAATAATAAAGAGTACGTGTACGATGCTACTGGTGGCACCGTAGCAGAGCATGCGCAGAAAGAGGTATCACATAGCCGTCATGCGAGTAACACGCCGCCCGCAAATGAATAGAAAATTCAGAGGGGTGGTAGGTGCGATTTTCGTCCGCTTCATGTCGTCTTTTGTAATATACAGAGCATTAATAAAAAAAACATGGCCTTCTGAATTCAGCTATTGATACCTCTAATGCTGAAGTAATAGTGCTCACTGAAACATGGCTGCACCCACTAATAAACGACAGTGAACTATTCTTGGAAAAATTTTATCTTTTTCTTTGGGACCGCGCCACGCGGAAAGGCGGCGGTTATCTCGTAGGAATATCTAACACATTTCCCTCTCAGTGGATTCAAATTTGTAGTGAACTTGAGAAAGTTTGGTCCCTTCTTGAAGTAAAAGCGATATAATTATAGGAGCTTGTTATCGCCCACCCGCATTTTCCTTCAGCTTTGTAGACGAATTACATGATGCCACTTACACGGTTTCGTCGCGATACCCCACACTACCTTTGTTCCTGCTCGGTGATTTCATTATCCCTAATCTCACATGGGACTGCGATCCACCCTGTATAAATCCTTCGTAGATGCTTGCAAAAGAGTTTTTTTTTTACATGCGCAATATTTTTCCTTTTCACAACCTGTCAAAGGACCCACCAGGACGCCAATTTCTTCCGTCAATACCCTTCATTTAATACTCAACACTCGTCCCGATCTTGCTTCCGATAGAGCTTTACTGCCGGGTTTGAGCGATCATTCCATCTTAACGTTCGAAATCAAGTTATCGCAGCCTAAGTACAAAAACAAAAGCAAAACTATTTGTGATTTCAAACATGCAAACTTTGACGCAATCAACAGATAATTGTGTGCGTTTATTGATACTTTTCTGACCGACTTTGGCAGTCGTAGCGTTCCAAACAATTGAGATTTATGTATGAACGAAGTTAAAGCCTTACTTGAGAAATATGTACCCGTTCGCTTGATAATTTCAAACAAATCGGCACCATGGTACAACAGCCACATAAAACGTCTATCAAACGAAAAGAAGCGTTAACAAAATTTGTTGCTGGGCTAGTTGGTTCATGTTTAACAACTGAATACTGGTAAGCGCAATTCCAAGTCGGCGAAGACTTCATTAAGTAGGCGAAGTCTTCAGAATAAAGTTTAGTTGTGAGTTAGCGCTTGTCCTGTACTTCTGTATCTTATCTTCTGTCCCGTCTTGGAATTGCGCTTACCAGTATTCATTTGTTAAAACAGAAGCTTGTCTATAGATCAGCAAAACGTTGTCCTTGTGACTATAATTGGAATGCGCATAAACTCTCTTTTGATGAATATGTACCTGCACGTCGTTGCGCAAAACGGCACTTTTTGGAAAACACTCCCCCATCCATGCTCGCTACCGACTCAAGTTCTGGGGCGTCGTAAACCCGAGACGATAACGCTATAAGCCTTGTGGATAACGCGGGAGACGGTGTACCTTCTCTGAACAGCGTGCATCTATCAGCAACGATGTTTTTGTTTCTCACTTTTCATCAGTGCCAAGTGTTTCGCAAGTGCTTTTACACTGCTAATATTCCACGTCAATGAGTCCGATTACATTACACCCATGTGGTGTAGAACATCTAATTAATAAATTGAAATTTTCTTCTTCCCCTGCTTGCGACACGATCAGTCCGAAGTTTGTGAAAAGCACGAGCGAGTATAGTTCCATTATACTGACAAAAATTTTTGAACAGTCACTTGACACGTGTTTCAATCCCTGCGGAATGGTAGATAGGAAAGGTTATTCTACTTCATAAAAGTAGGCACTCTCCACTTAACTGTTGTCCCATTTCGCTCACTAGTATCTCATGCAAACTTCATGAGCATATCTTGTTTTCTAACCTTGCGAACTTTCTCGAATCTAATTCCTTCTTCACGCACTCGCAACATGGCTTTCGCAAAACTTATTCATGCGAAACACAGCTAATATCGTTCACAGGTACGTGCCATTCTTGATTGTTCTTCTCTTGCGGATTGTATATTTCTAGATTTTTCGAAAGCGTTTGATAAAGCGTGCCATATTCTACTAATGCATAAGTTACATAAGCTTATCCTTTATCCCCAATTACTTATTTGGCTTGAGTGTTTCGTGTCGAGTCGTTCTCAGTTCGTTTCTGCTAACAGCGTTCACGCTCCCTCTAATCATGTTTCCTCGGGCGTGCCGCAAGGCTCTGTCCTTAGACCGCTGCTATTTCTAATCTATATTAATGACTTACCTTCTTGTATAACATCTCATATTCATCTCTTTCTTGACGATCGACTGCGTAATATTTCGAGAGGTAACTGCTAACCATGATACAGCCACTCTTCAATCTGATCTTGATGCTATCAGTGCATGGTGCAAAGCATGGCGCATGGAATTAAACATAAGCAAATGTAAGTCAGTGCGAGTATCCAGATGTAGTAGCACTCCACCAGCCTATTGCATCAATAACATCTCACTCGATTGCGTTTTGTCCTATAAATACCTCGATGTTCCCGTCTCATCTGACCTTAGCTGGAAGACACACACTGCCCACGTAATAAGCAACGCTAACAGATCATTAGGTTACCTCCGACACAAGCTTTCACATGCGCCACAGTCTCTCAAACAGATGCTCTATAAAACACTTATCCTGCCTACACTCGAATACGCCGCGGCAGTTTGGGATCCCACACTAAATAATTTAATTTATTCAGTGGAAATGGTGCAGAACAATTCCACACGATACATTTTAGTAGTGTGGTTTGCTGGACCAGTTGGCGCATGGTGAACGTATAAGGGGTTCCAGCAAGTACGGACGCGAGCACAAGTAAGAAGAAACGGACAGGACAACGCTGGTTGTCCTGTCCGTTTCTTCTTACTTGTGCTCGCATCCGTACTTGATGGAACCCCTGATACGTTCACACGATACATATTCTCCAACTAACAGGACAGCCAGCATCACCATAATGAAGTTTAACCAACAGTTAGCATCCTTAGCACTGTGGCGTAAACACTTGCGGCTCTCTCTCTTTCATAAGATATATCATCATCCCGTACTACGAAAAAAGCTTCTTTCTGCACCACATATAATCTTGGCTTGATCGCCAACACCAAGTTCGTATTCCATCTTGTAGATCCTCCTCCTTCTTACACACATTGGTCTCGCAGACAGCTGATGAGTGGAATAACCTTCATGTAACTGTTGCCTCCATAAGTGATACTAACCGTTTTAACGAACCCTTACGCGACATTTCGTTTTGAGTATTCTTGTTTTCCCTGTGTTCATAACTGTGGTTTGAATGCTCTTCTCACTATGAATTGTGCACTCTGCTTATTAACGTTCCTTATGCACTTTGGTTTATGTAATCTATGTACGTTGAAATGTGTAATTTGAATAATTAGAAATAATATTTATTTACTCTGGTTCGTTATCCGCTAATATTGTATAATTATACTAGTATGTTTTGGTTGTTTGCTGATGCTGTTGTGCATAATTTATGTCCAACTTATTCCCCACTCCCCTCTGTAATGCCGCTGGCCCAGATGGTATAACATATAAATAAATAAATAAATAAATAAATAAATAAATAAATAAATAAATAAATAAATAAATAAATAAATAAATAATAGCTTACGTTACCCATATTCTTTATGCATTGCTTTGAAAACTCTTGTCGTTGTCACACTTTTGATAAATTGCCATACTTTGTTTAACAGACTGAACACAGTGACCAGACTTTAACAGTCAGTTGTTGCTAAATATTTGGTTAGTTTCGAATACTCGAAAATGCCGAATAGTTACGAATCCGCATACGAATAGGTAGCGTGTAGCAGTAGTTCGTATTCGAAACTGTAAATATTCACTCGTACCAAATAGAAATAGAAACGAGAACATGACTTAGGAAAAATAAAGGGTGCTGTGTAAAGCCTTGGGGTACAACGCTGCTGCTGGTATTTCAGCCTGAGGTGAGTCGTCATCGACAGTTACATAGCGGTTGTATTTTTTAACATTTAGAGCAAGGACGCTGAAAGAAAGAAAGAAAGGACGGTAGGAAGAGAGGAAGCAAATGAAGGCGAATTTCTTACGATGTTGGTGTCCACGTTCACATTGGCCAGCTCGGGTGTGGACAGAAGCGCCTCCCGACATCTGTCTACGTGGTAGTCCACTGCGAGGGCGATGAAACAGGGAAAGTGCGAAGTGTCTGAGATCATGGCGGGAAGCAACACCTGAGACGAAATACGCAAGACATAGGCCATATTTTCGTTGTATTGTTTCACTGAGGACTATAGCAGAGAATCTGCTTAGCGAATGCTTCGATATCAGCTTACTTATTAGAAGATGCTACTAAGTCAAGTATTAGGGTAGCAGGTGTTTCTTTAGAGGTGGTGACAGGTGTCTCTTGAACCTTTCGGCCTATATCTGAAACAAGAAAACAATACCAGTGGCACAAAGAAGAAGAAAAGCTGTTACTTGTAAGCAGGGGTTATGAGTCTAGTCAGCATGGTTTTGCCAGAAAACAGGATGTAAGAAGAAAAGGTTTTGGACAGTTAGACTGCCGAAAACGTACTACTTTTTTATAGTTTGATGTTCCTTTAAGACGCTTGCAACTCTAATGCGCGAGACGCTGAAACTTGACTTCCGCATGCCCTATAGCAATAGGTGACCGTTGGTACCTACGGAGGCGCTTTTATAAGGTGCCAACTGTTTGATATTGTTACGAAGAGGAAGTGTAAGGCTCAAACGTATATGCAACTACTTACATGCGAAAGTTTAGTGGTAGACACGCAGGGGGACACACAGCTCGCAGTGTTAACAGCTCCAGTAGACAGCCCACCACTACTTCTCTCTTTCGCGCACGGTCCTGTCCAAACAATGCGTAAAAATATAATTGGATAATATTTTCGTAGGGCGTCAGTTATATTCAGGAGCGCGTTGGAGTATACTTATTTTTGAAGGCTAGCGGCCACTCAGACTGCTTGAATTTCTTTTCATGGCGAATGCTGACGCCCTCGTAGATCTGATTACACAGTAAGGTTCTTAAGCGATGAACGTGATTGTTTTCGTCACTATAGATTCTTACTGTACGTTTTGCCTGCCCGTGAAAGATCCCTGGCTCACAGCGTCGTGGGTGCAGAGTAGTTTAAACATTATTGCTGTCAGGGGCACTGGAATGTCGTCGTGCTGTTTGTCTGTTTATGTGATCACTGTGCATAGCACAATTATCGCCTAGCCCCTGCAGTAGAGTGCCAGGCAGTCAGCCAGGCTAGCATCTTCAGCTTATCATTAAAGTTTGCATCTCTCTATTTGGTGGATGGTATGCGTGTTTTCGTGATAGTGTCCAATGTCCAGGAGAAAGTCGTTGACTTGACGTATATCTTGTGTAGGAGCTACCCGAGTGGTCATGCTTGTCGGATAAGTGGCGTGTGGTTAGATGCGAGCCTCGGAAGCGAGCCTGTCTAGCCATCATGGCCTCGACTGTGTCTGTGTTAAAATCTTTAGCCTCGCCGTGAATGACAAAACCAAGGTGACGGGGCAGCGAGGTGTTGGGTCTGGTGTTTCGCGGCGCTGCTTGTAAGCTAATACATAGCTTACACGTTGATACATAGCTTACATAGCGTATGTTGTCTTGGGGAAAAATGCTCGTTTATGTATGCATTTGTAGTGGCTGTCATATGCTAAAGCAGCTATTGCCGAGGAAAAAGGACACTCACCTTGTTCCATTATCTTCCATCGGTCCAAATCCTTACCCGTTTTTCAACTGTAGAAAAGCTATTCTACTTACTTCCTATTTTTATTTATTGGCAAAACTAAGCAGGCCACAATTACAACCACTGCTTGCACGTGACTACTTTTTTTTTTCGTTCTCTCCTAGTCGCTGTTTCGTTTTCTCGTTTCAGATAAGCCGGAGGTTCAAGCGTCGCCTGCCACCCCCACTACAGAATTTACCGGCCGCGTCTCCCACCACCGCTTTCATCACTTCATTTAATTCCTTCTTTTCGACATTTCTGCCACACTTACCCAGAACTTACCTTACTCTTTTCTACTCGTTTAGGCTCCTCGCCTTTGGGGGGAGGGAAAGCTGTATATATATAAGCCCTGCTACAGAAAACAGCTGTAGCCCTGACAAAGTCCCCTTGAGGAAACTTTGGCTGCAGGCTAAAAGGCAAAAGCTCGGAAAGTTCCTCTGTCTTTCAACAACTAATAAAAGAATACTGTGGGAGACAGCAACAGAGCCAGACAAGTGGAAGTGCAGCCATTTCGTGGCTTTGCTGAAAGTTGGGAGTTTCCCACGCGAGCTTTCGTCTTATCAACCGATAACCTTGGCAAGCTGCGTTGGTAAAGTGACGGAGCGAATGGTACCCGATAGTCTGGAATGTCTACTCTCGAAATGTGGCCTTCCTGGTTTTGCTAACTGATTCTGAAGAGGCCGGTCGACAACCGACGGCGTTATCAACCTCACAAAAAGCTCTTACGCGAGAATTCTTCGTAAGAGAAAATTACAATTAATTAAGATGCTGGGCGTCTTATTAGCGAAGATGGCCAGCCAATGGCCAGGAGCATTTGCGAATGAAAAGATTTGTGCATTCGACTCCTGGTCTCCCGTCCAACAGGAGAGATGCCGCCGGGTGCAGTTTAACTTGATTTTGAGGTCCCTACGAAAGCGCCTTGCAGCGTTCGATTCTTAACGCAACTTTAGGTCTGGGCATTGGTGGCCTTTTGTATTCACGTTTCTCCAGCTATCTTAGTGACCGCACCATCTCCAACTTTATCACCACTCGTTTTATAGCCGGCAAGACACTCACAAATTACACGGATTCGTTGGAAACCGCTGAGACATAAGCGCCAATGTGAAGGGCAAACACAGTCCCACCGCATCAAAGCTTCCTGAGGCGCACTGAAGAACAGTGTTGATGGTGGAGCGACGGTGGAACTGCAAGTTCAAGCTCGGAAACGAAACATTGGCACAGCGAGTGCTCGCCTATAATACTGTACATGATCCCTGAATCCAGTGCACGCAAAGCCGATGCACGTAGACCCCTGTGAGAAAGGAGAACGAACGGCTGAGAGTAAAACAAACGGTAAACAAGATAAAAGGAATAACTCTCGCCCACTCTGGCTGATCTCCTGCTCTGTGCCCTGGATTTGGTATGCAAAGCAACAAAGGAAGCTGCGTTAACTGAAACTGCACTCAATAATGGCAGGAGCATGCAGCCAGGAAACTCAATCGTCATGTGTTTCATCACGAGTGTCAATGGCATTGATGCAGACATGCACAGAGGCCCAACTCTATACCTTCACTATCCTGTGATGTTGGCAACATTTTGGCGGGACAGCTGACCCATCAGCTGCTCGAGTGCTACTTTGGTTGCGCACACATAATAATTAAACACAACAGGACGTTTATTTTCATCACCTTTGAAGGTTGCACAACACCACCCCCAATATCAGCGCCTTGTGGGCAGTCGTTGGACTGTATATTCAAAGGCCAGGTTGACTCGAAGACTTTAAATGACCTCTTTTTCCTTCCGTCACATCCAATTTAAGTAAGTCCTGAAGCGATCTTTTTCTGCAGTGCAGGTTTATTTATTCTTAAATCCTACCCTTTATTATGAGAGAGTGACAAATCAAGACTGCAGGCGAGACTCCCCAATAAATCGTGATGCGCCTTTCCTTCACGCCTCCACGTTTCAAGAAATAATTGCCTTAAATTATGTCACATGAAGTGAAAGTATACTAATTGAATGACATGTTTACGGCTATAAAAATAAAACACAGTCCTTTTTGCGGTAAGCATGTTGGTAAACACCAACTAGGTCAAAAACAAATTCTTCCGAAGTATCCCAATTGTCCAGCAACACTGAGCACGCTGCAGTAACGCATCCAATGCATGAACAGGTAAAATAGCCAATAGCAGGGACGAAGATAGTTGACAGTACAAACGAGATTGCATGAGATGGATTTACTGCTTTGTTATCCAAACAACTTGCTCGCCAACACTCCTTTCCCCTAGCTGCGTGTGGGTCACTGACATGCACCATTAAATGTAAGGTCGAATTGAGCCCCTCACAGACCGGGGTAACACTCGCACCTGACAAACAGAAAGTTCCTTCAGTAGGATGAGAAGTGTCAGGATGAGAAAGTGCCTGCTCGAGCAGAAGGAAAGACTAAGGAAACTATGCAGGACGAGGTGATCCGCTGGCGCATCTATACGCGCTCCCTTTGAGCGGTGCTTGACCTGTCACTGACTATTCATCAAGACTTTCTTTAAAGAGAAGTTGCCCCTTCAGAGCATAACCGACAACAGCATTTAACCCGGTTAACTGCTTTTAATATATTAGTAAGAGGTAGTTCAATATACGGGTATGTATGTTGGCCCGGAGTGCATCATGTGGCTATCATTTTGGTACATGTGTCTCTGGAGATCGTCAAAAATGTAAAGGTCTTCCCGCTATTAAGGGAAACGCTCGATTATTACCGAAGCCGATAAACGAATTCATCATTTCCCCCACTTTGCGGAAACAAAAAAAATTACCGACGATTACGTTACTTCCTAATGCGAAATTTGAGCGCAGCAAATAAGCTGTTTCACCTTTTCGATAGATTGAGGCAAAGAAATCGAGCAACACATGTATGCGCTATCACAGAATTTTTTTTTATTTTTCACACGTATTCCTTTAACAAAGACTCCACTAGGTAAGCTTCTGCTTCGGCGGCACGCACCTCTGGATTCTGACGGCGACGGCGCTGGGCCTCTGCTCTGGCAGCTCGTTTAGCAGCAGCAGCAGCAGCAGCAGACGGAGGACTTCCATCGGTCGTCTCGCTCATGGCTCAGAAAGAACTGGCAGATAATTTCGCAGTGGCGAACGGCAGCGGCAATTTCGGCTCGGGCGGTGCACATATACAGATCCGCCGCCACCGATCTGGCTCTCTGATTGCCACCGCACAGGGCGAACGGCAGCGGCAATTTCGGCTCGGGCGGTGCACATATACAGATCCGCCGCCACCGATCTGGCTCTCTGATTGCCACCGCACAGGGGTTGCATTGGAGGAGGAGCGAAGAAAGGAATTAAGTTCGAGCCGGCGCTTTGACAACCGGAGACTCGCAGGAAGAGGGGGGAGGGGGGCGGCGTGTACACCCAGCGGCAAACGATGGGGGCAGAAGCGCGCGCAGCAAGCGGACAACTCGATAAAGGGAGGAGGGAAGAGATAGCAGCGACTGACTGATGCCGCTGACGCCGATAGTGAGTCAACCCCAGCTGCGGAGTTGGTTTCAGGGACAACGCCGCCAATGCCGACACAAACAATATGGTACCCTCGCTTCCGCAGCGCTAAGAACCAGGTCTAGCCGTGGGAAGGTGGTCACGTATTCGTCGACGTGCCGGGGCCTACGTGAAATAACCGGCGCGTCGGCAACTGAAGAGCACCCTATCCGCCACACAAGAACAGGGGGGGGGGACCCTTTCCTCCTCTTTCTGCATGGCGGCGACGGTGTTCTATGCAGTCACGTTATCTTGACTCTCTAGCGGCGTCAGCGGCATCCAGCGGTATCAGTCGGTCGCTGCTAGCGCTGGGGGGATGAAAGGGGGGCGGAGCTGGTTACGAGGCCGACGACAACGCCGACGACGACGCGAAACCCAGGAACGGACGCCAAAGAGCTGCGCTCTAAAAAGTTCCTGGTATGACGCGAGAGGCAGACATTTATAGATGTACGATTAGTATGCCGACCTTGATGTTATAGTTATGCTATATGAACGCTCTATTACTAGCGATGTTTTCCCCCTTTACAAAGGACGGCTTTGTACATTGAGCTCTTTGTAGAGAGACGGTTGCGAAATTGCTGCGTTGTACTCATTACAGTCACAACGGTCGCATATATAACCGCTTTACGGACGTTTCTTTTCGAATTTTGTCTTGGTCTTTTGTTCGGTCTATTGCTTTTTTAAACCTTTCATTCTGTTCAAGAACGAGCATTACCTGCGCCTCTGCAGGTGCAGGGTGCTTTTTTTTTAATCTCTAATACAATTACGCTGTCCACTGATATCACGTGGCACGGAGCGTAGCTATGTTCTTCGCATCTAGATACTCAATGCAAATGATGTAGCGGCGCTAGCGGTGCTGTTGACAGTGTCAGAAAAAGAAGACCAGTAAATTCCATATTAGGCGGATACAGGCACATACTCACTCTTTGGGCATGCTTCGAACTTTGGCCTGACTTCGATGTTCATAAAGCTACCGGCCTCGGCGCTCATATCTAGCATTGCGAATGTCACGAAAGCCATCACCGGGGAGGCCATATTGGATCAAGAAGGATTAGGGCCGACGAGCCGGCACGCTGTGCCGCCTGCGCTGCCAGGGCCACGTCAGCGCCGGCGTTTACAGCGTCGCCACGACGGCTCTTTGTGTGCGCGCGCACGAAACGTTGTTCATTGGGCTCCGTAGCCTTCCTTTATTGTATTTTTTCCCTCACTACTTTCGCTTTTGTCCCGCAATAACGTGATTTCGCTTCGTTTTATGTCGCTTTAACACGAAATGCGTGTGTTGTTCTTAACAAAAGTTACGGACTGCCCTTAAGCGCCTGTATAATCTGGATGCCTCGGTTCGGGATGGTGAAGACGAAATAGTCAAAGCCCCGTCGCATTTTCTTCCAGCAGCGTTGAGACCAGGAAGTAAGTGCTACGCGGGGTGCGTGTCTGCGAGTGGGATGCCCATCATAGCCTAGACGGCGTCATCGTGTGGTTGGACCCTTGGCGGACAACGTCTATTCGAGAGGAGTGTGAGCGCGAACACCGCCTTCCGCGCGTGAAACGAAGGCCTCATTACAGGATTTTCTCTATCCTTAGTCGCGTTATAAAAGTGATTTTTTTGTCATCGTTGCTTTGGTTGAGAACCTTTCACTCGGCTGCCGACGGGAATTAAGTATTATATTTTCTTTCTGCAAAATTATTCTATATTTGCTGCGTGACCCAGCGTTTGGTATCGACAGTACAGGGTCCGTTTTGCTTTTAGAATAAGTCAAAATTTTTTTTTTTCGTGAGTACGAGTTGACGTCAGCACTGGTTTACTAAAACACCGGCTCTTGAGTCATATTTGGGAAGCTGAGCGGCTTAGTGAATTAATTCCTGAACCTGTACTTACCGTCGAGGTATTTGCCGTTTTCCTGATACTAATAAGTTTTAGCGCAGTACTCGAAGTATCTTAAAACACATGACTAAATGGCGCAGCCTTCGTAAGAAATCATGACTCCAGCCATTCAACAAGGTTATGAGAGAGCGCAATACCCGGTGCTTTTTTTGTTAGCAGCATCACAGTTTTAAAAATTGCCTGTGTAAGGTAGCACAGTTCTAACCCTTGAACTTAGTTAGTCTATGAGGCGGACATTACTTCCGTGGGCAGTCGAACTCGCAATTGACTAATTAACAAAGTTTCACTAGACAGCTTTTTAATTATTTACTTTACGGCACATAGCAATTTGCGAATTGTAGCCGGCGAGTCCGCAATGCGTATACACTTGGGACGAATTCACAAGGTGACACCAGTTTTGAGACATCAATTTTGAAAGTGTGCGACGAAATGCATTGGCCTTCCAGTACAAGATTTTGTGCTTCAATGGATAAAACAGCGGCTTCCTAAAAATGTAAGTGGAACAACAGTGCAATATTTACCGCATGTTTGGCGGCGCATAGGTTGAAACAGGTACCATCCTCAGAAATCGTTCCAAGTCGATGTAATTCGCAGTTTCACTAACTACAATTTGTAAATTGCAATACGGGCTGTAAGTTTTGGTAAAATTAAATTAGTGAAATTTTATTAGTTAGTAAATTACGCATTTCACTGTTCATGGAAGTAATGTCCGCTTCGTCGAGTTAAGGGTTAGAATTGTGCCATATCTGCCACAGGTGATTTTTAAAAATTTGGCGCAGCCAAAACAACAACATCACCTAAGATACTCTAACACACTGAATTCTGTTTTGAACCAGGTCAAATGTGGCGTACTTCGAAAATTAAATAGTTAAGCATTCTAATGATACTCGCAACGCCAGTCAACTTATTAGAACTTTTCAGCAATACCAAGTCTCACAATGTAACGGTGTCCCAGCTAGCGTTACCTAAGCTATTCAAAGAAAAAAAAAGGTTTAAAAACATGGCGCAAGATAAGATTTTATTACCTACGTTCTTTGGTCACCAAATCCCCGACGACCGAACACTGCAGCTCATTTAATCGTACTTTGCAGCGCGTTTTTTAAACCGTTTTTTTTAACAGCTTCGCTAACGTTTATCCGGCACCCGCGGTAGCTGAAACCGACACTGGAAAACGGACGCAAACAAAAAATATTGATTGCGCAAGCGAGTTTAATGACGTCTGGTGACTAGCCTTCTTCTTCAGAGGCTGTGCCACTATGCCTCAGCATCTCCAGTATTTCTTTGTCCCACATGCACTGGTAAAGCCGTCAATATTATAATAAAAAATTTAAGGAACTACTGGCCCAAGACTTAATAGCGTTTATCAAGCTAAAATAAAACTAGTAGTCTATTCATTTTCCCTGAGCTTTCGCACATCATAAACATGACGTTCAAAGAAGGTACTTCCCGCGAAAACTAAAACATAGAAAAACAACTAGAATATTCAAAACGGGTTAGCCCGTTGATTATATATCAATTTATTTGTTGCTATTCTTGACTGAGTAAATAACTCATTGATCGTTTGATTCGGTTACCCTCCCAAAGTCCTAGTTATTAATTGCTGGTGTTTTACTGATAAAATGTCTTTAACCCATCTAATACTTGGTTTGTGGTTTGCTTTCTAATTGTGGTTTGCCTTTATTTATAGTCACGTGAACTATGGGATTGTTTTTTTGGGGGAAACACTTACAAACGTGACCTTTTACCGGTACAGCACATTCAAGGCCAAGCCATTCGCATAATCACCAGGACTTTTGGCTCGACCAATGTAGGCTACTTACACCGTGACGACAAGATTTTCTCAGCCTCAGAAAATGTTCGATTTCAACCAGCATCTTATTTTATACTAGTTAGTAACAAACCAGCTGCAATATGACCTTATTCATGTTAACTTATAAACAAAATCCTACGAGATTGGCTACAATATTTCTTTTGACCCATAGTGTTCACACTGACTATAGTCAAACGACTTCAGTATACACTGCACTAAATCAATGGAATAAATTACCTAAATCTAATTACCTAATTCCTAATTACCTAATTACCTAATTCTCATCATCATTCGCATCTTTTAAATCAATACTTAAAACACTTGTTTTGCGATAAGTTATACCAAATTAGTTATTTATATTGTATTGTATAGTGCATTATATCTTGCAATTGCACAGTTGCGTGAACTTTTAGTCATATATGTTCTTATATACAAGATAATAATCTATGCTTTTGGAAACTTATAACTTTCTGGATTGATGTTGTTCAGCTGTACTCAATAATACCTATTATGCTACATATAATCTACTACTGTATGAGTCCAACTGACAGTGATGCCAAGAAAAGCGCCTGGGAATTTATTTGTAGTTTACAATTGAAGTGTACAAGTCATTATTTATTTATTTACTACATACTGCAAACTCTTCGGTCCAATCAGAGGGGCAATGGATGCCAAAAACAGTCAACAAATGAGGAAGAAGCAAGTACAAATTTATACAATTCTTAGCCACAGTGTGTCTGTAAACCGTCGTTCCAGTCCGATATTGTTCGGGGAAAAAAAGAAAGTTTAAACGTAACAATTCGCGCATAATAGGGTGTTAGTGAGTCAGGGTGATACTATCTTGTGTGCCGTGTTATTGCAGGCGTTATGTAAGTCGATGGCTTCATTTCGAGCTTGTTGTTGAGAAGGAGGGAACGGAATTCAAGCGTCAGCTGCTTTCGGTGTGATTCAAGAGTAGGTGTAGAACTTTCTTACATAATCTTAGAGGGAGAGTCCAGCCTTGCGAATTGATGAAATATAAACCTAACTACCTTTCTTTGTATTTTTTCAAGATGCCTGATATTTGGCTTAGTGTAGGGATCCCATGATATACATGCATACTCTAGCTTTGGTCTAATAAAAGAAAAATAACAGCAATCTTACACTAGGAGGGGTATGTTCAGTTTTTGTCTTAGGAAACAGAGTTTTCGGAAAGCAGAACAAATATCATTAATGTGCATGTTCTACGAAAAAGTGCAAGTCAAAGTAACACCTAAGTATTTGTAGTTGTTGGTCTCACGCAGTGCTGAAGAACCTAGTGTATAAGAAAATGTTAGCGTTTTTTTACGACTAATACGAAGAAACACGTATTTCTCAACGTTAATAAACATCTCCCATTCATTACACCACTTCAATATGTTGTTTAAATGCCTTTCGGGGAAAATCTGATCCCTCTGACAAGTTATGTCACTGTACAAAATACAATCATCGGCAAACACTCTAATTTGCACACCGGGTGTTATGTTTTTAACAATGTCATCTGTATAGACTAAGAACAGCATAGGTCCCAAGACACTACCTTGCGGCACCCCTGACGTGACCGGAAGAGTGGCCGCGCTATGTTCACCAATTGCAACGTACTGGGTGCGTTTGGTCAGATAAACAATAGTCCAGTTGATGAAAATATCAGGTATGCCAATAATTTTAAGTTTGAAGATTAATTTGTCGTGCGGAACCTTATCGAAGCTTTAGTGAAATCTAAAAATATTACATCCATTTGGCCAATATTGTCGAGAGATAAAGCAAACATGTTAATTACTATAACCAATTGTGTTACAGTAGAATAACCATTACTGAAGCCGTGCTGAAACTCCGTGAGCACTGTTTTCAGCCAAGAATTCCTTCATATAGTCTGTCCAATGTGCTCCAAGAGTTTGCAGCATTGTGATGTCAGAGAAATGGGACGATAATTTTGTAATCTAAATCGATCCCCCCTTCTGAATATTGGAAAAACTCGGGCCACCCTCCAGTCGTCCGGTAGTTGTCCTGACAGCGGTGAAGCAGAAAAATGTTTTACAAGAAAGCTGGCAATACGTTCAGGATATCGTTTTATAAAAATGTTCGCGATTTCATCATGGTCACAGGAAGCTTTAGTTTTCAGGTTCACCAACATGTGGACAATTCCAGCATAAGAAGTAGGATCCACACCAAATAGCTGTTTCACTGGAAGCATAGTAATTAAAACATCTGACGCTGCAAAGACGCTTTGGAAGTACTAATTAAAATGCTGTGCTATTTCTTCGTCATTAGTTATTGATGTGACCTTAGTTATTATCTGTGAAATCGGTTTCTTTTTTTCCTTCATATGGTTCCAGTATTTTGTGGGATCATTTTCAATGAAGTTAGACAGAGAAGTGTAATAATAGTAATTCTTTGCTGCAGTCACCTTCTGTTCAAGAGAGTTCTGTGCCTCTTTTGTTTTAACAGGATTGACATGCTTTTTCTTTAACCTTTTTACCTTGCGTTTCATGTGAATAACATCGCGTGTCATCCAAGGTGTAAGCTTGTGAACTTTCTTATTTTTACTAGGGATGAATCTGTTTATGCAATAGTGGCACATAACTTTGAAGCGATTCCACAGAGAACAGGCATCAGTAGTGGTAAAATCAACAAGACAGTTTTTCATGTGCTCTATGATAGACACATAATCGGCATGAGAATAACCTTTCGAACTAAGCACTGCGGAATAGTTTTGCGCCTTCTGTACAACTGGTAGGGTAATGCTCACCAAGCTGTGGTCGGACAGTCTTTCTTCAACACAAACAAAATTCAAGAGAACAGACCGGTGGGGTAGTTCGTACTGCATCACTTGAGACAAAGTGAGAAAAAAACACGAGGACAAAAGAAGGCAACGGAGACACAGCGCTACTAACAACTGCATTGTTATTGCACATGATTACCACATATAAACCATCGTACAAGTGGAAGAAAAAGTCACTGTCGCGCATAGATTTCTTTCAGGCAAAATCAGGAAGGGGTGGACCTACTTGAAAGAACTGTTGCACCCTTCAGCACGTACGATATGAACGGTACAGTCACCTGCCTCAAGAACAATTCGTTATTTTTAGTTCCGGCGGATAAAGAGGGCGGCTTCACTATACTTGAAAAAGGCACGTACAACGCTAAGGCGTTGAAAGCCGTTAACTCTACGTTTGTTATGCAGGACGACGTGTATCTTGAAGAAGTTTAGAAAGGGGCGTGGACTTTGTAAGAGCTTTAATCTAGAAGCCCTTCGTCGGGACTTAGACAAGACAAAGGCACTGTGTTTGCAAATGTTCTTTCCGCGAAAACGCACAAAGATGAGTGTCCGCTCCGTGTTATTGTATCAGAAAAGGGCTGCAGGCAAAAATTGGTAGCTTGCTTTTTACAGTGAAGCTCAAAGTGTTAGCTCTCGACAACCCCTTTAGAATCAGCATCTCTGAGCAAGTGATACAATTTTTAAAAGACAACACTCACGTGAGCTTCTCTGCCTTCTCTCTAGAAATTAAAGATCTGTTTTACTCATAACCTCAAAAGGAGCTACTTCAATACGTGGAAGACGCTATTGAAAACCATGGCATAGTGGGCTTGCAGAATGAAGTCGGTCTAACCGCTAACCAGTTTTTAAAACTTTTAAAGTTTTACTTGTCTTCGACGTTCGCTGCTTTGGGTGACTCAACGTTTTTACAAAGAGAAGGCGTATGCATTGGATCCTGCCTAGCGCCTCTGGTAAGCGACCTATTTCTTGCTCATTACGATAGGATTCTGCGCACTAGTCTGAAAGGATCAGAGGTTGCAAAAAGTTTTTAGGTATGTCGATGATTATCTAGTATTTTTACTACGTGAAAATGAACGCTTGGCTTTGTTCGGTTTTTCGCGAGTGCCTCCATACTCTTATTTTGTCATGTGAAGAGCCTGCTAATAGTTGCATTAGGGTTTTAGATCTAGCGCTTGTTTTTTCAAACAGTCATGCATGTTGGGGCCATGAACCCCGAAGGAAGAAAGCCATTCTACCATATTCATCAGCGCATTCCAAACTAGTTAAGCGGGGCATCATTATTCTTTGTTTTAAAAACGCTCTTCTAAAATGCTCTCATCACTTGGTACACAGAAGCTTCGAAAACCAAGTTTCGCGCCTAAGCGCAGCTGGTTACTCCTTGCAAATGCTCACAGCAGTGGCTGGAAGTATGTTAAGAAAACGTGATCACTCGGATTCCACTGCCCAGCAGAGCAGACGCAGAAAAGTGGCTGTCGTGCCGTACTTACCCCAAGCTAGCCACAGTTTGAAGAAAATTGGGAATCGTGTTGGCGTTGATGTCGTCTTTTCAGTCCCTTTGAAATTGTCTGGTTTGTGCGCGAAAGTTAACAATAATACAAAGAGGCACCGTGACTGCAATAAAAAAACGCCGAGAAGCGTTTGTTTCGTGCATGGAAGGAGTGGTATACCGTATTCCTTTAGACTGCGGGAAGGAATACATTGGTTAGACGGGAAGGTGCCTCAATGATCGCTTACGAAGAGATCCGAACAATGTCAATAATCTGGTAAAGACTAGTCATCTAGCCTCACACTGCTCGCGTTGTGGCTGTAAACCTTTGTTTGACAAATCACAAGTGATATCTAGGAACCCAGATCAAGTCACTGGGGAGATTATCGAGGCATTCGAAATGATCAGAAGGGATAACTGCGTAAGTTGTCAATCTGTGTCGCTGTCATAAAAAAGAGAGAAGAAAAAAAGGAAATCGTGTTACTATCGCGGTAGCGGCCTATGGTGAATGATTTTGCCTGAAAGAAATCTATGTGCAACAGTCACTTTTTCCTCCAATTGTACGATGCTACATATGTGGTAACCATGTGCAATAAAAATTAAGTTGTTAGTAGCGCTGTGTCTTCGTTGCCTTCTCTTGTCCTCATGTTTTTTTTTGCGCTTTGCCTCAAGTTAGACAAACAAAATATTCCGAAAAATCCTGGCTAAGAAATACCAAGTCGAGAATAGAACTGCGACTGCCCTGCACGCGTGCCGGCTCGTATACCACCTGAAGCAGATGGTACACGAGCCGTTGATGTTTTTGCTGCATGCGTTTCCGCTCCCAATCGATGCTCGGTAAATTAAAGTCACCCGCCAATATAATCTTACTATTTTTGTGCCTGATCATTTCATCCTGTAATTTTTGCAAGTATTCGGAAGTATAGCATCCGGTGGTCTGTATATGGCGTAAACGATAAAGGTAAACCCAATAGTTTATCTTGACGCGCAAGCATTCGATCTCAGGGATATCTTCCCTGAGATGGGCAGAAATGCCATTTTTGATAATTTTGATAAGAACGGCAGCCTTCCTCCGCCCCCCCCCCCCCCCCCCCCCTGGTGCACCTGTCTTTTTAGATCACAGCATAGAAAGGAGGAAATATGCTGTCACTTATTTCATCAGCAAAAGAGAAATGGAATTCGACGAAAAAAAAAATCAATTTGTCGCCGGGGAGTAGCACCCCGTAGAAAGTGAATTGGGTTTCCATGAAGGCGAAACGCGAAAGCAGTCGCGAACACTGAGATATCGGTGCGTGTTAAAAGAATCCTCAAGATGACGTTAAGCGATTTCGAGCCCTATTTTATTAACGTCCCTCATATCTAACTTGTCGCGTTGGTACACGCAAAGCAGCAATAGTCGAGAGTAGTCCTAGCAAGTACACTGAAAACTCAATTCGTGAACCTCTCCGGCAGTTCTCGCACTACCCACCGCGATAACTTTACTGCTATGGTGTTGCGCTGCTAAGCACGAGGTCACGGAATCGAATCCCGGCCGAGGCGGCCGCATTTCGATGGTGGCGTAATGCAAAAACAGCCATGTCCCGTGCATTGGGAGCATGTTAAAGGTCTCCCGGTGGTCAAAAGTAATCCGGAGACCCCCCCCCCTCCCCCCTCCCCCCTCCCCACCCCACTACGGCGTGCCTCATTATCAAATCGTGGTGTTTGCATGAAAATCCACAGAATTCATTCATTCATTGAGTTCTAGTACTGTTCCCTGCCGTGAAAAAAAGAGAACATTACGCTGCGTTGCTGAACCTCGAAGGTTCGGCCTCGGCGTTCCATTGGGGGCGAAATGCAGAAACGCTCGTGTGCTCAGATCTAGGTGCAAGTTAAAGAATCCCAGGTGGTCAAAAATGAATCCGGAGTGCCCCACTACGGCGTGCCTCATAATCAGATTTTCGCGCGTAAAACCCCAAAACTTTTTGACTGGAACAGACAAAAAAATAACTTTTCGGCCCTGCCTTGACAACGCTGCGAGCGTTATCCAAAATTTTGGTTCGGGAGAGTAGTCGACACACGTGTTGTATAGAGCACGCGTTGCAACGAGAGGCTGCAAGACCGGACGTTGCACCGAGATAAAAACAAGACACGCAAGCTGAGTCAGCGGGGTCTTACTGGTTTTGCTCTCGCGTGAGAAATATATCTGCGTCTCGATCACTTCTGCGTCTCTCAGCGGTTCGACAGCGCACGTGTGCCTCGCGCGCCAACACTGCTCGGCTTTGGTCTGGTGACGCTGTAGGCAGGGTGGCCTATCAAACAAGCCGCCGTACACGGAGAGCACCTTCTCGCCGCCTTACGTGACACTTACCGGGCACATATATACTGCGCCTTCTTATTCCTGAAAGATTCAGAGGCCAAAAGCCGTGCAGTTCTCGCACGCATATATATTTTATTGCACAGCGTATAGCGGTTACAGTCAGTGCTTAATATTGAATCTGACGCAGACAGAACGATGAAGGCGCACTGCATAATCGCTGCGATCGCAATTGTGGTCCTTTCAGACATCGCAAAGTCGTCTACGGTCGGTGAGTACCGGATTATTTTTTTTCCTAAACGATCGTCGCAGCTGCATTCGCATTCGCGATTCGATTCACTCAGCGGTTCGTAAGCAATAAATTTTCGCATAAAATAGGGAACGGGTTTATCGTGCCAACAAACGGGAATAGCAAATAAGCCGATCAGGGCAAAAGAGTTATTAACAACTGTGAGCTCTCTGAACTAGGCGCAGATGTATTTTACAGCTACAATCGCTTTTTCTTCTTTTTTTAAAGCTATGTATTATTTTTATTCGCTAAGCGGCAACGGTTTATACAGGCGCAAAACGGGGGCGGGGGGGGGGGGCATACTTTTTTAGTGGACTGCTTCAGATATGAACGTTAGCTGCGGAACAGATGAAAAATGCCCGAGCCTGGCGTTTTTTTTTTCCATCTTCGGAGCGAGCAACAGCTTTCAGACTTTTCGCGCACGCCCTTGACGCGAAGGGCGCGTGGCATTTGAGTGGGTTGCGAGCACATCATCCCGCAACGTACGTGCAGATGTTATTGAACGACCCGAAGGACTATGGTTGCAATGTGGGCGTGTTTGTACGTCATCGTAAAATAATTGTAGATTAGTGCAAGCAGCATGGTGCAAGCGCACATACTCGTACATAGTATCGTGTAAGCACCATGTCTTCTCATGACAGTCTCCCGTTAGCGCTACAATACGCTGCTTTGATAACTCAAAACGAGCGCGAACACAGCAGGAGCGCAATCCTAGACGAAGCGTCGCCGGTGCATTCCTGTCGAAAGCTGGGGGGGAAAGACTTACCCAGCGCTACGCAGCTCCATGGAGTTGAGTAATGTATAGTAGAGATTTGGGCGGTAAGCGTCCGTAGCAGGAAATCGCCTCGCAATTGGATCTCCCTAGCATACCACGTTGATGTTTCTTCTTTAAGTCCTGGTGGTGCTCTTCAGCGAGTCGGACAAAATAGCGTAACTATATGCTGTAGCTTGTGACCAATACCTGTTTCTGATCCATGTTTCTTTTGTGAACCTTCGTGCATTCAAAACACGACGGAATGATGATCCTGATGACAGCGACGGTGACGATCTTTTTTTTACAGGACATACCGTGCCGCGCCGTCCCCGATGCCCGTTGTTTCTGATCCCCGAAGGCGGCTGCACCGAACCGCCCAGCAACGTGACATGCGCGGACCTCCGCTGCGAACAATTCAACCAAGCGTGCTGCAGCAGGGCCTGCGGTGGAAAGTTCTGCTTCGGCATACGGCTCGGCGATGATTAGCTTTCCGAAGTCGTTAATAATTCTGTTCACTTTGTGATATCCTTAATTGACGTTTTTGTGTGAAAATGGAGTTGGATATCATGAGTGATCTTTGCAAGGGTCGGCATACATAGTATAAAAAGAACACCTGTGCAAGACCTATACAACAAGTTGGTGGTTCAAAGCAGGGAGGATGCAAATGTAGATTTCCGTGACCGGTGCGCATCAAACGGTTGGGTGTTTAAATGAGATAATATAAGTGGGCTCTTGTAGCTGGAAGTAACAAGTGTAACTGGAAGATTTGCACGTTGTGTTGTGTTATTGCGCCGTCTGCGCTGTTATGCGATGAGAAGAGTGCAGTGGCAAATGTTCTTTTTCAAAATTAATGGGATGCAAGAATAGAACAGCTTTTAGTCCATCGGTGCATCGCGTCCTGCGTGCTCGTCTCGTAGTCCGTGTCCATTTCACTGTTACTTTGTATGCGCGAAAAAATAAAAATAAAAGGCAACGAAAGCTTCTACTTCCATGTGTCGCATCCTTGATAAGTGTTAAAAAAAAATATCTGCAGACTTGAGCTCTGAACTGATTTACTTAGACAGCAGCTGGCCTTCACAGCGTACACCGCCGTCTTCGCACGAACTTTGCGATGAACACAACATCGTATTCGACCGCTACAGTATATATTTCCTGTTATTGCCTTCGAAATACATGCACGCCTATGGCATACACGCATGCCTTTGGCGAGGGTAAAGTGGGGATGAGAAAGTGGCCCCTTGACGACGAGACGACAACGACGTGAAGACCTCGTGATGTCTCGTGCAACGTGATTTCGTAGCGAAAGAGGGCAGAGAGACAGACGGGCGAACGGACCAACTCGGCAAACCCAGTTTCATCTCTTAACTGCTCTCGCAGTGAAAAGTTTTGCTCTAAAATCAAACCTTTCTGATTCGCACATTTGCAATTAACGAGGAAGACGAAAGAATGTACAACTGGGTGGTAAACCAGGCAAGAAAGTAGATTTTCTATTCTACAATGGGCTCGAGGGAGGTCCTACATATAGTATAACGATAACGCAGTCAGACTATCCTGCCATTTCTCCCGGCTAGTATTCAGAAGGCTGCATCAATACACGGAAAAGTTTCGCATTATTGAGCCATAATTTAACTTGTTCGTTCACTGACTGCGTGACAAATGGCAAACATCGGAAACCAGACCCTATAGGCGTGCCGCTTTCGTAAATACTGGGGTGAATTAAGGGTGCACCATGGTGCAAGTTCGCGATGACATTACGAAGGAACCTCTTATTTATCACTCATTTCCTAGTTTCTCGCATACTGTGAAGTTGGTTTATGCTGAAGAACATTGCTCACGAGTTTACTTGCTACACACGGAAAAGGAGCGCTAAATATTAACCTATCGGCTCAAGCCCACGGCATTCTGGACTAGGGACGTCGCCCGCATTATACTTCTCAAGTGGACGTACACTTCTCGAGTACCAAGAACAACTATATTTGGGATGACTGCCGCGTGTCGATGTTGATGATTATGATTTCCATACTATGGCACATACGCGCGACGGGCGATCGGCCAAGAAGAGTGTCCGCCTGTTGATGATGATGATGATTATGATTTCTATACATTGACATGCATTTACCCACAACGGGGGTTTGGCTAAGAAGCGGGTGTTTGAAAATTATGGGGTTTTACGTGCCAAAACCACTTTCTGATTATGAGGCACGCCATAGAGGGGGTATTCCGGAAATTTCGACCACCTGGGGTTCTTTAACGTGCACCTAAACGTAAGTACACGGGTGTTTTCGCCCCCATCGAAATGCGGCCGCCGTGGCCGGGATTCGATCCCGCGACCTCGTGCTCAGCAGCCTAACACCATAGCCACTGAGCAACCACGGCGGGTACGAAGCGCGTGTTAGAATTGCGCATGTCTCCAGTGGGAGATTGGCCAATAAGCGGGCGTTACATATCGTACCAACATCAACTACTTATTTGAGATGATCGCCACGTATTGATGATTATGATTTCCATAATATGTCCTATACCCACAGCGAGCTATTGACCAAGAAGTGGGCGTTACATATCGTACCAACATCAACTAGTTCTTTGAGATGATCGCCGCGCGTTGATGATTATGATTTCCATACTATGGCCTATACCCACAACGAGCGATTGGCCAAGAAGTGGGCGTTACACATCGTACCAACATCAACTAGTTTTTTGTGATGATCGCTGCGTGTTGATGATTGTGATTTCCATACTATGGCCTATACCCGCAACGAGGGATTGACCAAGAAGCGGGCGTTACATATCGTACCAACATCAACTAGTTTTTTGAGATGATCGCCGCGTGTTGATGATTGTGATTTCCATACTATGGCCTATACGCACAACGATGGATTGGCCAAGAAGCGGGCGTTACATATCGTGCCAACATCAGCTAGTTCTTTGAGATGATCGCCGCGTGTTGATGATTGTGATTTCCATACTATGGCCTATACCCACAACGATGGATTGGCCAAGAAGCGGGCGTTACATATCGTGCCAACATCAGCTAGTTGTTTGAGATGATCGCCGCGCGTTGATGATTATGATTTCCATACTATGGACTATACCCTCAACGAGCGATTGGCCAAGAAGCGGGCGTTACATATCGTACCAACGTCAACTAGTTTTTTGAGATGATCGCCGCGTGTTGATAATTATGATTTCCATATTATGGCCTATACCCACAAAGAGGGATTGGCAGCCAACGATCGAAAGCGCTGTTGGAGTTCTTGCATGCCACGGGACTGGACAAGCAATTTTAGTAAGGCTGCTGTCTGATGTACAACATAAGTATTCACTCCTTTTCTTCTACTCGTCATGATTCTTCCCTGTGCTTTCTCTCCCCTTCCCTCTTCCCCTTGCAGAGTAGCCGACTTGAGCGCATCAGCTCAGGTCTACCTCTCCGCCTTTCCTGCAAATAAAATATCTCTTCTACAAAAATTACTAGAGGGAATTCCGGCTCTGCGATCACTCAGCTACCATGGGAATGATGTTAATTACATGAGCTTGTCTAATTTTTGTGTTTATGGGTTCAAGTGTTCCTGTAACGTTATTAATTGCGCTCCATCTTTCTTAATTTCCAAGCACTCTTAGTTTCCTAAACATAGTAGCGCAATTAGTCTCTGAGCACATGCGTGATTGTTGCAAACTATTGTATTTATAACACAATCAGCTGTTGAAAATGATCAATTTGCAAAGTCACAGAGTCGTTTCAAGCCAGAAGGACGAATTAAGTTTAGGCCTAATCCATGTACTACACATCATTTATGTGCTGGCTGAACCGCCCCACTTGCAGCTGCCGAAAACAGTAGTGGTGGAGTTCCTTCAAGTAATTTCTGTGGGAAATTCTATGATGGCAACACCCCTCTGCACACACACGCGCGCACACACAGTATTCCTTTCTATGCACTCAGATGCCATAATGGCCGAGCACAGGGCCGGTAGCGCGCTTGTACCTATTTTATCGGTAGGTACCCGGTGGCAGCTCCAGTCTGCCTTCCGCATCCAGAGCGGGGGCTCTTAAACGAGGCCGTCTGTGGTTGGACAAATGGCGCTGAGAGACTACGTACATGTGATCTCTATAGGGCCCCCTTCTGAGATGCGAACCCTCGCAAGTAGCCAAGCCCCAGGCCGAGGGACGCCTCTATGCATTCGAAAAACCGGAGGGTTCTCCGCGAAGCCGGCATTTGAACCCAATACTATGCGGCTCTCAAAAATTAGAAGGGTCAGACCCTTCCTTAACGTTAAAACACACAAAGTAGGCAATCCATTTTGGGTAATAGTATGTGAACATGAATTCTGGCAGTATTTGCTCTCTGGATACCTGCAAAAACACCTCTCTTCACTATACGTCGATGATCCTTTCCGTGTGAAGAACTCTGGTGACGTCATCGAGTTCCTCGCGACAGGAGCTCCTTGTCCCATGTCTGTGTTTAGCATTGATGTAGAGGAGACATTTTGACGAGGTTTGTGCAGGACTGCATCAAGAATGACAATGATGAACTGTATTTCCAAGACAAGTGCGGTGTTTCCGTGGAGGCATTTCTGGAACTGCTGTCCGTGTATTTATCTTCGACGCTGGTCACTTGGTCCGATGAAGTTTATACCCAGAGATCGGGAGTTCGTATAGGTTCCCGCGCGGCGTCGATACTTAATGAAATTTGCGTGAGTAGGATCGATCGTGACCTAGCGTGTGTTTTAGAAGGTGTTGTGTTAAAAACGATGCGTTATATTGACAATTATATTGTTTTTGTTGAAGCGAACGCCTGCGTCAGTACCAGAGTGAATGTGCTCAAGACATTTAAGGAGAAGGATCGTGGTCTGAACTTCCCCTTTGAAGTACCTAGAGAGCAGATGAGATTGGAAAAACATTAATTAAAATCCTCCTGGACGCACGTCAGCGCGCAGTAGGCGTCTCCCACGCAGGGACCGACAGGGAGTACCTGGTGGCCCTGCGTGGGAGCAGAGTATACATCTGCTCGATCTAAATATCCTAATTGGGGGTGAGCAAGCCTGTTGGGTGTATTCAGCGACGCCTGTGATGTCAATTCTGGATTTCCGTTCTGGTCACTCAAAGCTAGTGAAGAACGGTATTCTCCACATCCTGTTTAGAAGCCGCATTGCGCAAGTCCTGCCCGCATCGAATGAGTGAAGCTTTTTCTAATCAACTCAACAGGCTCAAGAAATCAAGTTATTGAGAATGTACTTTAGCCTCGCTCAGTGAAAGATTACGGAGGAACTTAAGATTGGAAGCAAAAAGTGTCACGACAAGAGAGGTCAACGCTAATGATAAGCCAGCCGCCAGTATTCCATATCTGCACACATTGTCTCACCGCATAAGAAAGGTGGGTAGTAGATTTGGCCTAAAAGTCATCTTCGTGGCAAGGAACAAATTGGGCCACATCTGCGCAACGGTAGGAAGAAAGGTTGAAGGGAATACACAGAAATGGAGTGATTGTGATGTCAAATACCATGACGGGTTGGTTGACTGTGGAAAGGGTATAGTGTGTCACATTCCTCTGTCTTGCGGGAAATGGTACATCGGCGAAACAGGACGGTGTTTGAATAAACCGATTAATGGACCACAGAACTTCTTTGAAAGCGCAGTCGTGGTCTAATCTGTGCTTACTTTGCAAAGAATGTAAGTGCAAAGCGTTGCTAAAAGAAACGAAGGTGCTGTGAAGACACAAAGATGGGGTAGCGAGGGAGATGGCTGAAGCATTTTTTGTTCATAAGTCCGGTGACATGTGCGTGGCGAGGGCATCAGTGAGTCTGCACGAATTAAAAATTGATTATTTAACCACTAATCTTTAAGGTGTCACACGTGTTTATGCCAGGGTATATATTTGGCGTGTTTTTCTAAATAAATCATTGTTGCTAATCTTCGCTTGTCCGTGTTTTCTACCTTGTCCCTCTTCGCTTGCACCACTTTTCTTTGAGTAGCGAAGCCCCGGGTCGGAGGACACCTCCACCCATTAAAAAAAAAAAAATGGAGGGTTCCCCGCGGAACCGGCATTTGTAGCCAGTACCTCCGGCATACGAGGCGGATGCTGTACCACTAGGTCATCGCTGCGGTATTTAAAGGAATCTGGCTGTCGCATACCGCCAACTTCCCATCAGGTAGGTATCCTTCCGAGCTTCTGGAACTCCCGTAGTTGCCGAGCACTGGGCCGGGAGCTCGCTTGTGCCTATTTCACTGGTAGGTACCCGGCGGCAGCACCCGTCTGCCGCCAGCAGCAGCGCGGATGCTCGACTAATTGACCGAAGCTGTGGTGGGAGAAGGGGCCCACAGAGACCTTCGCAAATCTCTATAGCGCCCGTTTCGAGCTCAGAACCCTCATAAACAACCGAGCGTAGCAGGGTCGTCGTACCGTGATACATATCTACCCACTAGCAAAAAAAAAAAAAAAAAAAGAAAATGACAAGACCGGTGGCACTGGGATTTTTCTATTTACTTGGTTGCCTTCCTCTGGCACCAAATGACTGATTATATTTGACTATAATGATTATATATATATATATATATATATATATATATATATATATATATATATATATATATATATATATATATATATATATATAATGATTATATTTGACCGAATGACTGATTATATCTTTATTTGGTTGCCTTCCTCTGACACCACTGACTGATTATATGCACACGTCAGAATTTTCATTGTGCTGCCTTAATGCCAAATAAGGCTGTCCCGGCTAACGTGGGGCCGTTATATTAAGATGACTATAATTCAAGGGAATAAAACCAAGTAGATATTAGATAATTCTATATAACAGATAACACTACCAGACAACAATACTAGATAACAGTTCAGTTGAGAAGCCAACAGTAATTTTTATCGATCGCATTGAATCATATATAATTACAATGTTTTACTTAACTCATTAACTGCTGCCTTATTTGACAAACATCAATGAAGGCGTTGTAGAGAGCTATCGGAAATATCGGACTGCGATGTTTTCGGCAAGATACAATTAGCATGCTTAATTTTTCCAGATGAGAAAGACAGCCCGCGAGACATGAAACAATGGAACATGAAGCTTCTTCTCTTCTGCACCATCCTGAGTTGGTGTTGCAGTTATGCACTGCTTGAGTAACAACGATTTCGCGATCTGCAATGTCGAACACAGCATGCTGCTGGGCTCGTGTCTCATGCGGCTGTAGAATGACCACAAATGCGACGGCTGAGTGCGTGGATTGCGCCAAGACTTTTGTTGAAGTGAAGTCCTTGCGCTTGATCGGCTATACTTCATCGCACGAAGGTCGCTTTGGCAAAAAGATAAAAGTAGAAAGAAACACGCACTGAGGCAGCCATTGAAAGGCTTCTTGGCCGCGTTTTCGTAACTTATAAGTTCGCGCCGTTAGCTCGCGGGCACGGGGCAATGTTTTCTTGACGCCCTCTTCCCATCTCTCTACACAAACCGGCGGATGACCGCGCGCGCGGCGAAAGCACCGCATCGGACTTTCATGAAGGCAAGCGCCGCTAACGAGGAAACGCAGCGTTCGCAGCAACGGCGCATGGCCGTAGAGTGGACAAACGGACGGGCCATACTCTCCCCCGAAGAGGCCGGCCTCGCGCCGCAGCCGCCAAGGAAGTTCTTAGGGGAATTCAAAGTCAAGGCTGCCGCATCGAACCGATCGTTCGGCCAAAAGGAAAGGAAAATGCCGTCTGTCCTGACGCAATTAAGCTTGCATAAACAACAAAAGCGAACCGTCACTGTTTGCCGCCGCAGCAGATGAGCCCAGCGAGGGCGCTGGACCCGCAAGCGGACAGTCAGCGCCAACACGCGTACCGAAGCGGCTGGCCCGTCTCTCTGACACCCACGACTTACCAGCGCCGGCTTTTCATCCAGCTCTTGCACCCTCACTTCATCTTCGAGCTCTGGTTACTGGCGGTGAACTTCACATTTCGGGCACCTGAGGGACATCCAACGAAGGCCTCCTCTACGCCTGTCATTCAAACGGGCGTCGGTGGCATCCTGTATGCACATGTGAATCAGATGAAAAATCGCACAGGCACAGTGAATGCAGGCGAAGCTCCGCGTTCCCTCGTCATCGTTTCCTGACCACTACGCTTCCAGTGACTGCCCGCACAGCCTAACTTTGTGTCGGCCGTGACAGAGACAACTTTCTGTTTGAATTGACGCATACTGGGCTGGCTGCGGTCACTTCACACGATCCTTTGTGTGCGTAAGTCCACTGCATTCGTGCTTTCGTCCTTCCAGGGACCGCTAGGAAATTCGGTGTGTGAGCAGCATCCGTTCGTTACAGCTGGAGCCATGGCAACCATCCGTAATCGAGGAACAGTGCACAAAACAGTTTCAACCGAAGAGGTCACGGCGTGCTTCCCAAATGCGACCATAACCCGGAGCTTGTCAAAGTCTGCGTCTCCCTTCCAATTTCTCTGCAAGCAATTTCACAAGCCTCGGGAATCATTGCTCAGCCAACCTGGAGGATTCATTCGCCTCAGAGGATTCGCAAACTTCACTGTGGTGTTGCTGGTGAGTGATATGCAGCGGTTGCCTTCTACCGTTTCGTGTGAAATTGTGCTCATCATTTTAGGACTATTCGAGGCGAGGGAACCGCGAAGTTACACTGCTACATAGTAGCAATGGCTTAGCGAGAAATTCTTTTCGGGTAGGGGGACGAGGAGGCAGGCACGCACTTGAACAGGTACGAAAAAGGTGAGGGGATAGGGGGGCTAGGCAGCCTCCATACTAACACAAAAATTTCCAGGTGGGCCCCGTAACTTGGCTGCCAGACAGCGCGAACGCTGCAGAAATATCAGTTGACTGAGACCAAGTGGCCTAAATTATCACAGTTCATATATGAGTTGTACTTATATAGTTATAGTTTCTTGCTCTGTATTTTTGCACATTCTGCTTTTTCAAGAACCGTTACTGCGACCTCCCGCCCTTTACTCAAGTTAGTTCACTCGATGGACTTCAATAATAGTATATATAAAAAATGTCATATCGATGAAGCATGCTTCAAGCTAAACAGTTGAAGCATGCTTCAAGGAGTGCGTTGGGAAATTTCTTGCTGCCTGCCAGGACAGTAGTCGGCCTGCATTGTCCTCGCATTTAGCATCTCATTCGTTAGGCAGACAGAAAATTAACCTGCACATTTTATTTTCGTTGATGAAACGGTGTAACTTTTTCAACTTGTCACCCACTAACGCTCTCTATACCTTACTTCTAAGCACAACAATATATGCCACTGTATAGGCCTTTCAGCAAGCGTTCATCGTGCTAAAAGATTAGTGCGAGACGTTGTTCTGTCGAGAAGCGTTGCATTGCTCATGAATAGTGAACAGGGGCCAGTCATTTTGATGTACAACACTTCCAAGGTACCCGCGGGGGTTATCTGAGCCAGCCACCCACGGATATGCTGAACTCCCTCGCAGTCTAAGCTTGCGTCCACGAATCGTGAGGAACGTTGCGCACATATCGACCCTCTAAATGTGCCTCCCTGAACCAGCTTGCGAGACCAAGAAGGGAGGAAACCGAAAAAGGTTTATTGCGATGGCATCTACACGGACACTTCAAGCGCATTTCTGCCGTTGGCATTGGCGTCGCCGTCACCCTGAGGTTCCGTATGAAGTCCAACGACGACATAACACCGTCGCCGTGCGCCCCACGCTGTGTGTGCGAGTGAAAGCGGGCGAGGGGAGCCGACGATCGCAGCGCGATCTCGCCCGTACGAAAGGGACGAAAGCGGAGAGGAAGCGCGCCGTCTTCCGTTGCGCGCGAGGGACCCAACGTTGCGAAGGGGGGGGGGGGGGGCGGCTGCAACTGTGCATGTGGCGGCTGCGGGCGGTCGCACGCCCGTATCTTGAGAGCGATCTGCGTTGGGGGCATTCTAGGTGCGCCGGCGGCTCGTAGCTTTGTGCGTGCTGTGTGTTCTCGGCGCTCACTTTGTGTTGAAGCGATAGACAGCACGTATATCACTTCGCTCGCTGCTGCTGCCGCGTTCCCTCACGCCAGCGTTATGACAGCGAGTGTCCGCGGTCATCGAGTGCGATTCGTTCGTGTTTGATGTGCGCGCTGATACCAAGCTTGTTAATTTAGTTAGCAAGCGAATGTTTATAAGCTGATACGTCCGATCAAATTCTATCGACCCTTTCACTGTTTATAAACACAGGTCCAGGACGGTTTCCGGTTTTGCATGTATTGAAGTAGCCCGCTAAATTTAGAGATCAAGAAAGAATTGGCTGCGATATTGACTAGCAACAGTGCGTTAAAATCTAAGCCCACAGATTTTCAACACTTTTCCTCTGTACATAAGAACAATTTTACAAGTGAATATTGCCCTAATTACACGAAAATTTTTATGTGTTTGTCTTGAGGCGTAATGCGCATGTATTTTATCTGAAAACTCAAAGATAGGCTTTCCGCCAGTAAAACAACTGAAAAACGCGCTTTGTGTTCCGACGCAGTAGACTGATAAGGCCCGCGACCGGAAGTTTCTTGGGGGCGGACTCTCGCTGCAGTTATCACACGAGTGAAACCGTCTATTATTAGTTCGTATGGCTCTTTGCTAATTTGCTATCGGAATCGATGCTTCGTCTTTCCTGCGAAACTGCGACTTTATTTTTTGTCGGGAGATTCGAAAACATTGCTCATAACGACTGTATGACACTTTCGAACACTCTTCTAAGAATTTTTTTGCAAAAGCTGCATTTGATCCACACGCATTTAAGTTGTTATACTGATTTGCCATAGTGGTCTCTCCATTTTTTTCCGAGTTTAATCTTAATGGTATTTGTATAGTTATGCCAGGGCAGCAGGCTAAATTTTGTGCCACTCGTAAATGCACTCATAACGTTCCGAAGTACTTGCAAACGTAATTCATTGAAAAGGCCGCAATTAATTCACACGGTTTTTACTTAGATTACGCATTACCCACAATGTGCCCCTTATTTTTAAGGTGCCTTCTTTAGTTCACCGAGCATACCGGGAAAACCCACTGTAAACCCCGTATTATAACGCATGAATAAAGACAGGGGGTGAAGGGGGTTGTAATTATGTGCACAAATTTTACTTAGGCCGGAAAAATTAACGTTCCTCAACACATTAAAGTTAGCCCCCCCCCCTCCCCCCCAAATCCACGAAGTTATAACTCGGTATCGTATACAGTTCCTTTAGGACTCGGGGAAACATTGCGGATAATGGCAGTATGTCAGTTGCTATGGAACGCTTGAATAAATAATCGTCTACAAAAGCTGTAATCAGCCTACACAGATTAAACATTCATCGTACGTAACCGACAACTTGGTTCCTACTCAACGAAATATAAACAGCGTGACTCCCAATGTTCAATGAGGTGACCGGGAAAACCAACTACACGCCACGTATAACGCATGGAAGTTGCAAGAAAACGAACATTCAGTAATTATTCTCAAGGCACTTCAAGCTTTTGCTACAAGGTTATAAATAGCATGGCGCCCATTCTCGCTGAATACGAAATTGCTACCATTTTTGGTCCATCCAGAGCAGCGGGAAACTTTGTAGGCGTTTCATATAACGCCCTAAAACAGGCCGAAAACGAAGGTTTAGAAATTTTAATTTAGTTCGCTAGTTGACCTACACACTTCAAAGTTTACCAGCATATCGCCAGTAACAGTTTCCACATGTTCTCAAAATATAAGCATCGCCAGTAACTTAGTCTCTTTTTTTCCCAAAAACCTGAGAACAAGCAGATAACGTTTTTCAGGGCTTCTAATCGTATTAACAGCTTCGCTGTAAAAAAAAAAAGAACAATACGAGAGCGCTCTTTTCGCTAGGCGGCTCGCGTTGTAGTGAGGCTTATAGCGCGTGAAAAGACAAGGACGAAAGGAAGACCTGACTTCAGAGTTAGACTTCGGACTTTAGAGTTAGCGCCTGTGTGTGTCACGTCTTCCTTTCGTCCTTGTCTTTTCACGCGCTATAAGCCTCACGATGTCTTACCAACAAGCCCAAATCGCTGCATCACGTTGCAGATCTTAGCAAACAATGCTTTGAACACGATATGGTTATGTTTGTGGGCTAATGGCTGCAACTGTAATCTACATCAGACTAGAGAGAGAGAAACAAAGAGGGAAAGGTAGGGAGGTTAACCAAGGACATGCCCGGTTGCATACGCAACAATTGAGGAGCGGAAAAGGAAAGAATAGATAAGCAGGGAGAAGAAAAATAATAGTGTCCATAAATCACACTCAGTCGCAGAGGAATCTCCGCTATCACAACTGTTGGTACAATCCAGTATCGTTCATGAAGTGCAAAAGGGCTTTTGTGGCCTTTTGCATGCAAGAACGCATAGGCCGTTATCCAATGATCATTTCTTCCGAGAGCGTTGCATTATTTAACAGGTTGAGTTTAGCTTGTAAAATGCGTCGTTCAGTGTGAAAGGATGGACAGTGACACAGAAGGTGCTGTTGAGTCTCATCGCACCCGCACAAATTGCACGCCGCACTGTTGGCCATCCGTATTAGGAATGAATAGGGATGGCCCAACTACATGGCGACACAGTAAAGTTGTTTCGAGACGAGAGAGTCTAGGTTTTCCGTTCTTGAGAACGGAGAACCTATAGACTCCAGAGAACCAAGAGCAGCATCCGGTCTTGAGAGTGGTACAGGAACCCGCTGATGTTTTTGATGAGCCGAACGCGCAGCTTCATCTGCGCTGTCGTTGCCGACAATTCCGCAGTGACTCGGCAACCACTGAAATACAATGTCGTGTCCTTTCTCGAGCGCGTGATGATGAACGTGCCTTATTTCGTACGTTAGCTGCTTGAGTAACACATGACGTAGGACAAACTGCAGTGTTTCTAGGGCTGCTTTCGAATCGCAGAAAATGGCCCAACGATTTGGTGGCATGCTGGAGCACCTAATTGAGGCACCTTGAAGAATCGCAAGTTCTGCGGCTGTAGACGTGGTATTGTGCGAATAGTTAAATTGCAAAGAGACAGCGTCCGATGGAACAACTACTGCTCCGGTAGAGCTGCTGGAATAGGTAGAACCGTCCGTGCAAATGTGCATGTGGTCAAAATAAGTCTCGTTGAGGAGAAGCAGATAACTGCTTCAGGGCTAGCGGTGACAAGGCTTAGCAATTCCAAGAACTGAGAGGCACACGTGAATTTGCTGGAGACACCACAATGCCAATGTTTGGCGTTTCGCAGGCTTTAATTTAGGTGGTATCGAGTTATGGGTCTATCGTCGCAATACAACAGAATGTAGCCTGTGGTCTTCGCGCTGGAAAACCGGCTAAATGGTGGGATGGTAGCCGTGAAAGGTGTAGAATGTACGCTCTTAGCGCGGTAAGAATCGTAGCTACAACCATATAACCAGTATGTTCTTCGGTACAGACCAACTTAGGCGCTGTTTGATATGCTACGGCATAAAGTATAGCCTTCAGATCTTCCTTAGTGTCAGTGTAAGAACGCGTTTATGCGCCAGAATCATTGTAATTGTGAGCGTGCCATGTCAATTTTCTTTTCATTAAGACCTGTCCACACGCCTGCGTTGCGACATGCTGACGAGCAAAGTAATCGTACGGCGTGACTCCGTGATTGCCGGTGCCATAACATATCTGTTTTGTGCGCATATTAATGCTTAAGATTATCGTGAAAACAACAAGGAAATATTGACACTTAGTTTTTTTTCTTCTGCGTTTCCGACGAAGTGTTCCAAACAAAAACGGATACAACGTAGAAGGAAGGGAATCATTAGAAAAAGCTCCGGTGAAGCTAAAGCATCCTATTTCGGACAAAGGGCCCACACGTCTTGGTTGCGACAGCAGATGGTTGTCAGTGTACGCTTCCCATGCAGTGCGCGGCACTGAGATGGCTTTGAACTCGGAAGCAGCAATAAAAAAATGTTCGCCTTCATCCATGTCCATGTAAGCATCAACGCGTCTGACTAACGTCGCAGTGAGATGCTATTTACAGACAGACGGGACGCTTGATATTCGTTTGTTATGAGAATCAATTTGTCGCCGGCGATAGGCTTGTTGTATAATATACAGCATGGCCATGTTGGTTATAGAAGTTCATATTTGGAACGCTGTTCACCCTTCACGAATGCATGGAAAATTTCCCATTTTTATTTCCTCCATATTTGGCGCTTGCGACATCCTGATTAGAAAAAAGAAATACAGAAAAAAACATCAATATGCTCATGATCATGAAGAACCTTTATTGGGCAAATGAGGGTTCGAATGCTCATGTATGTGATAGGGCTGTTTGGATAGGCGATGAAATCGCAATCATACAATAAATACATTTCACATAAAATATAAGTATCGTGTTGGCCATATCTTCTTGAATCCTTTTACATTAATTGGTGAAAATACGTCCCTGTAGTGTACCGTGGATGTCGTGTTTGTATAAGCGTGCAGTAAGCGCTGGATCTTTATTGGGTGTAATCTGGAAGATGTCCTCAATCGCGTCGTGACCGGCTCTCCCCCTCCCCTTAGGTATAAGGCCGAAATTTTTATTCCCGGTTCGGCCAATGAGGCAAGTTTTTCTAGTCTTTCATTCATTTCTTGTAGCCCAGTGACGGATAACATTTGCGTAAAACGTCCGTAAACGTTGTAAACATCTCGAGAGTGAAAGCTAGCCAGTAATATTAGCAATGATCGGGAAGCAGTGTGAGTTGCAAGCGCGTAATTAGTCTTTCTTAGGATTCACAACACGATTCTTAAATCGCAGAAGGCCCGCTCTTCAAGCCACGACGTCGCGTGCAAAGGAACAGAGACCATGGGTTTCAATGGAGGACGAGACCCTTTTTACGAATGCATGGCTTTGAATCTTCAGAAATGTTTAGATTGATTCGACAGTTGTCATAATTCAACAGAACGAAAGTTAAAAAAATACCGGTTAAAAAGGATGTAATGGCAGAGTACTTGCAGATGGCCATGGTTTCTTCACTCGAAAAGCGCCGTCACGCGGTGCCAAGAATGGCGGGTCCACGTTGGGGAAGCCACGCTACTTCGATGTTGCACTCTACATTGGTGGTGAACCAGGTGCTTTCACCGTTGTCTTTAAGATCGCCGTCCCAGTCACAGTACGATCGCCTGGAGTCCCTGCGTCGGAAAGGCCTCAGATAAACTCTTGAGGCACTATTACGTAAAACTATTCCAAACTGTGTGGAGATTAGTCGACAGGAAGCTGCACGGCCCTTTCAAAGCGATCGTATCGACTGAGCCGAAACGCCGTCACAACCTGCTTCAGCACAGCTGTTTTGACCTTTTCTTTATTTTCTCTTTTTTCTGTTATGACCTTGACGCGGCGACGGCGATGTCACCAGTTTTTTTTTTACTTTAACGCCACCAATCATTTATTATTCTTATTATACCATCATCACTTGTACCAATCAGTTATTTTTATACTCAGCAGCCCCACAGCAGGCTTCTCTGCAAAGACACCCGTAATGCGGAAAACTAAATTTCAAGGCGACCTGACGAGAACGGTTTTCTCTCTGGTCAACCTTATCATTTTTTCTTTAAATTGTTCCTTATCCCTTATAAACCTACGAATCATCTTCATTTTCACCATATAACCATTAAATATCTTGACTTCGCAAATTACGAATTTTTGTGCAGGTACAAGGCTTTACACTTTTCGCGTGACAGACAGATTTCGCTGGGGTACTCGTCAAAGAATGCTTACGCATGAAAAATCATATCTTTCCGATTCTGCACCTTTCTCACCATTAGCTTTCCGCGATTGGTCAAAATGTTTTCGGGCTGCTCCCCTTCGCCTGTCTATCACGTGGCTGCAAGAAGTGGGAAAAAGTGCTCCACTGTTTGGTCGTATGACCATTTTAGGGAAGAAGGGGGGTTAACCGAGGAGCCCGATTTTTATAAGTCGTATCATGAGAAGCCAACAAACACTGACACCAAGGACAGCACAGCGGAAATTACTTGTGCTTAATGAATGAAAATAAAGTAACGATAAATTAATGGAAAGTATAGTGGATGAAAAACAACTTGCCACAGGTGGGAACCGAACCCACAGCCTTTGCATTTCGCGTGCGATGCTCTACCAATTGAGCTACCGCGGCGGCGTTTCCCCATCCACTTTCTTGGGTATTTATGTGTGCTAGTAGAACCCTGGGTGTGTTATCCAGCGCCACTACTCACAGACCTTGGCGGCGGACGTGGAACGTCCTTTTTGCCGCAGGCGTCACGAGAACGTGATCTTTTTGGGTGAAGGCAACTGGTCAATAAACCCACATATGCTACCTGAAGGCATCAATGTTGCCGGATTCGAGACCCTCGTTATGTTATAAACGAGAAGAAGGGGGGTTAACCGAGGGGCCCGATTTTTATAAGTCATATCATGAGAAGCCAACAAACACTGACACTAAGGACAACATAGGGGAAATTACTTGTGCTTAATGAATGAAAATAAAGTAACGATAAATTAATGGAAAGTAAAGTGGATGAAAAAACAACCTGCCGCAGGTGGGAACCGAACCCACAGCCTTCGCAAAAGTACGTTCCACGTCCGCCGCCACGGTCTGTGAGTGGTGGCGCTGGCTAAGGCTCCCAGGGTTCTACTAGCACACATAAATACCCAAGAAAGTGGCTGGGGAAACGCCGCCGCGGTAGCTCAATTGGTAGAGCATCGCACGCGAAATGCAAAGGCTGTGGGTTCGGTTCCCACCTGCGGCAAGTTGTTTTTTCATCCACTTTATTACTTTATTTTCATTCATTAAGCACAAGTAATTTCCCCTATGTTGTCCTTGGTGTCAGTGTTCGTTGGCTTCTCATGATACATTTTAGGGAAGGGTAAGACTAGATACGAGCGGGAAATCTTAGAAGCCTTTCACATTGGAAATGAGAAAGAAAATTGTGTCAGTGATACGTCTTTGTGTTTAACCAACAAGGAACGTGCTTACCTATCGGGTAGGTAAAAGGCGATTAAACACTGACATTGATTCACGGGTCTTGGGTGAAGTAGAAGTTGCGCATGCGTCGGCTGTTTTCGTGCGGCAATGTACTTTTCGAGGTGTTATCAACGTACATGTCTTGGGAGGAGTTGAAGATGCGCATGCGTCGGAGGTTATGCGCGGCAATGTGAATTCCAATAAAGTAGAGCGCCCGTCCGCGTTAACGCCTTTTTCTTGTGTGCGCGTCCTTTGCGTTTCGCTGGTACGCCCTTTTTCAAGTTCGTTATAAGGAGTCTACTACGTTATCCCTCGCACCATGTCAACGATGCGCTACCGGAAGATTGCGCCACAGTGTATGTTCTCGAACCCAATACTACTGCATTTACTGCATCGTGATTTCCATGTCTAGACGGATATCACCTATAGGGAAAGTGCCGAAATAAACCAGTCCACACCGGAAGTCCGCTGCGCGAGGGCAGATTGAGCAGTTTTGACAACTGAAAATGTATAGTTTCGCGACAACGCGAAAGGAAGTTTGCTGTTTTGTTTCCGACAGGGGTGTGTTATTTGTCAGCCGCGTCTATGCTTAAGTTCATCCGTAATTCGCGTCGCTGTTCGCCTCGTCGCAGAAATTTAGTGCTTTTGAGTCTTACGAATCGTAGTGGAGGTCTCGGTGCGGTGTGCGACATGCTGGAGGAGCAGAAAAAATCCGAAATGTCCGAAGTTTCTGCCTATCGGCATGGTAATTTATTCTGTGAATTATAGCAAGGTACGCTCTTTCAGAGATGGCTATTCGATACTCACTGCTGATAAAACGAGACAACAACAGTAAATAAAGGAAAGCAAAAAGCATAAATGCAAAAGCGGTCATGTGCCGGACATAGGGCGCATGTTAAAGAAACCCAGGTGATCAAAATTAATCCGAAGTCCCTGAATCTGTGTTTAGAAAAAAATTGCCTGTGGTTTAGCTCCGGTTAACCCTAGTTGAATTGCGAAAGCAAGAGCCGCAGTCAAAAGCAAGAGTCCCTCCGGGACGTGGCACTTCTAGCCGCATCTTCGTTACGACGCTTCTCGAGTCGTGCGGCAAGTTCTTCTGGCGTCTCTTGAGCGCATTCTCTCTTCCTCGCTTCGTTCTGTCGTTGTTGCGTCTCTTTCGCACTTCCCATAACGACTAAATACACTGTGGCGAAGCGTATGTGTATGTGTATGTGTATATATATATATACACATCCAGCGAGGCGACACCTCCTCTCCCTCTACTCCAGCGGAGCACATCTGGTGGAGCGAGCAGCGACGGCAGCGGCGTCGACGGCGGCGCCATCTGTTGGAGCGCGGCTGCAGCTTTGCTAGGCAACGGCGGCTCAAGGTCGTTCGTCGGCCATGGCAATGGCATACGGCATACGGCGCGACGAGCCGAAATGGCTCGCTGGCTGGCGTAGTAAAGCTTTCGCTTTAATAATATTCTTGGGTTTTACGTGCCGAAAATACGATCTGATTATAAGGCACACCGGAGTGGTGGACTCTGTAATAATTTTGACCACATGGGTCCTTTAACGCCCTCCTAAATATAAGTGAACGAGCATATATTTTTATTTTTTTGCATTTCACCTACATCGAAACGTGGCCACCGTGGCCAGGATCGAACCGGCGACCTCGTGCTGAGCAGCGCAACGCCTTAGCCACTGGGCTAACTGCGGGCATGGAAGCTGCCTTTTGATGCAGTACGTGAAAATTTCGTGGTTATGTGACCTTGGAAGTAGCCATGCCTTTTATCGAGTTTTTCGACCCCGGTTGTTTCGTCAGTTCCACGGACTTGCAGCACGTTATCTCGTATTATTTCATCGCGTGTAAATTTGGATATTCACGCTTCGTAGATCAAGCACGCACAATGAACTGTTCACCTTCTGCACAGCGTTTTGCAGCCTAGTATTAAGTTCTTGCCCGGCTAATCAGCCAGACACACCCCCTGCTTTCTGGCTTTCTGACAGATCCGCGTTCGTGAAGCAACTCCGAAGAGAGAGAGAGAGAGAGAGAGGAGGAGGAAAGAAAAGAAGTGGGATTTCTTTCATCCTGGATAAGATGTCAACCTGTTCTCTTCCTTTCGACACCGCACGCTGCTCCGTAGCTTTAATTAGATCAGAACATACCGATTTGATAATTTTATAAATATATTGTACAAAATAATGAGACGAATGTTGCAAACGTAAATCACGGTCTTTTACACTGCTAAATATGTGATACAAACCCTAACTAGCTTTGGGTGAAGCTTCACATGCCCTGGATTTGAGACCAATTTCATCAGGAAAAATGGTAACACAGGCCAGCGTTAACATCCGAAACATATCTTACAAAAAAAAAAGAAACTGCATTTGCGCCGCTTCTGTACACGAAGAAATCAACTACCAAAGCAAAGAATGAAATCGATAATCTCATGAAAAGGACGCGCGAAATAAGCTTCGCGCGTCCTTTTTTAAATTTCTTATGTATTTTTTTGCGGTTTATGGTACCCTGCAGCATTTTATGAGCAAGTGCCTGTTCTGGTCCAGCGAAGTAATTGGTGTCTGCATTTAATCCCGGTAACTCGTGCTGGTGAATACGTTTCGCACTGCTCTATGATTAGAAAGAAGCTTCCGCACGCCAAAAACGTCGAACTCAAGGGTCCCTAAAGAAATCGTCTATTAAACTGCGCCGTAGCGCCATGAAGCGATTTAGCGCACGTTGTACGGAAAACAAAAGACGTGTACGCAAGCGTCATTGCGTAACGCGCGATCGAGTCTGCCGACATCAAATAGCGTCGGAGAAGGGCGACGGGTCGAGCCTCTTCCTACATCGAGTACCGATCATGTCTTTTCACCGACTAGTCTCTCGGGCCAACCTGACTGCCAGCGCGCGTTCGTTATTCGCGGAGGAGTCTCGATTATCCAGCGCTTCTTTTTCCTCAAACACGCCGTAGCCCTCCGTTTTCCTGCAGACTACATTTTGTTGTGGGTTGAGAAACGCGTGTGTTTTGGTCGGATCCTGCGAGATTTTTCCTCAATACTCGGCGACATTTGTTGTATGCCACCGGCGGAAGGAAACTGCAGCTCTCTGTGGCCACCGTCCACTTGCGGGGCCGTCCACTTTGCGGGACGGTAACTGACTGACCTGATCACCAAGACTGATTGTACCCGCCGTGGTTGCTCAGTGGCTATGGTGCTGGGCTGCTGAGCGCGAGGTCGCGGGATCGAATCCCGGCCACGGCGGCGAAATACGAAAACACCCGTGTACTTAGATTTAGGTGCACGTTAAAGAACCCCAGGTGGTCAAAATTTCCGGAGTCCTCCACTACGGCGTGCCTCATAATCAGAAAGTGGTTTTCGCACGTAAAACCCCATAATTTAATTTTTTTAAGATGATTCCGGTCAGCAAAAACAGAGACTTGTAACCAGGGCAAGCGCTCCCACAATCTTGGCTTTGACATGTATGCGAGCTCTAAATGCAGGTTGCCACCCCTTCGTACGTTCACAACAGTCGCTTCTCAATGAAGAAAAGCTTGACTTTCTTGCAACCGCAGTACTGCACATTCATGGCTTTCACTTTTCATGGGACACACCAGCAGTTTCAGGCGAGGCTTGAGAATCTATGTAATAGGCTCCAATGAATGGACTAACGAAAAAAAAAATTTAACCTTTATATTAGCAATGGTAGGAGACATCGGAATTACAAAATTGAAACCAGGCTGTACGCAAACATTCATTACTCACCCCTTTCAAACATTCATTCATCACCCCTTTTCGTCAGCGTAATAACTGCTTTAAATATTCATTTTTTTCCAAAAACAGTAACGGAATGGAATCGACTTACAAACGATCAAGTAATACAGCAATCTCTGACGTCATTCATTAGAAGCCTCAGTGTCCATTAACATCTATTTTCTGTTGTATTCATTCCCTGCTGCCCATATAGTTACCAATTTCTTATTGTTATCAACTTTATGCCCCTTACATTTTGTATTACTGTATTAGTCAATATTTTATACGTTCCTGAATAATTACGACATGCCATAAACCTCACAGTGCTGCTTTGTCTACTCCTATGTTACACTGTCATCATTGAACTTTGTTCTTTTTTTTCGTGGTGACTGCTTTGGAGAAATAAATGCAGTGAACTCTCACTTGAGTGAACTTCAAGGGACCCAAGGAAGTAGTTCACTTAACTGAAAGTTCACTACACTGAATATTCACTAGAATATGGAACAGCATAGGGCACAGCAGACGAGTCAAACGTGCAAAATGCAATTTATGGAGTTATGTACATCACCATATACGAAATGCATATCAGTTACATTGCTGCCTATTTCATATGGAAAAAAAATCCACAATTTTCATTTGCACTCGTGCTATTCAAGCAAAAGAAGTAACACAGCTGTTCAGAGAGTCTATATTTTTGTGCCCTTCCTCTGGCACACATTGTTGCTGAGACACGAAGTCCCGCAACTTTCCAAGGCATCCTACATCCTCGACTAGAATTACAGTATGCGAATCTGTTTCTGCCATTGCATCTTCCTCGTTGCACTCTTCTTCAGGATGAACATTGGAAGAAATTTCCAGATCTATTAGTTCAGCACAGGTAATGAGCTCACTGTCTCTGCACATAGTCTTCAAATGAAGTGTTGCTGTCAATATCCAGCCTGTGACAGACCTCTGTCCACATCGCAGGGTCGATCACATCGTCGCGCTGTTCTTCCTGCTCGCTTTCACCACACATGGGGGAAATGCCTGATTGATGCCAGCAGTTTCTAATTGAAGCCGGTTTTACTATCCACCAGGAGCCTCAGGTTCATTCAACTGAAACATTCGCTATTCAGAAATTTGTTTAACTGAAAGATTTTTGCATAGGATACATAGGAAAACCGCTGGGGATATTCTAAAAGTTTGTTATTCTGAAATATTCGTTAAACTGACATTCATACAGCTGAGAGTTTACTGTATTGCGTAGACCTCACATACTGCGGGAATCCATGCGAAGCATTTCGCACGTACCTGGCTATTCAGCATTGTTTGGGGCTCCGCAAAACGATGCCGGATGGACCAGCGTGTTCCTCCAAATTGAGTAGTTGTGTGTGTGCGTGTGTGTGTGGGTCGTGACCGTACGTGTGTGTGGCGACAAAGCATCCCGACGACAACCACGTTGAAGATAATCGTATGACACCAATGGCTTGATTTCTACGTCAGCCGTTCAACTAGAGACATGGTCATTGTTGGGTTCTATACAGATAGTGTACGAGTGTAAGGGAGGTAAATATGGATCGTGACATCATCAGCGACTGCATGTCATACTATCGTACGTACAAAGGGCTATTTCATGTGGTGTACGTTAAGACGACGATGGCATTTGTACTTCGGCGAAGAAATCGTAAAACTTGAATAACTTCGCCATTATGAAGTCTGCACAGCCTTGCACAGTTCTTACGTAACGTAAGCAAGGAAAGCACTGGGCAAAGTGGGCCGGTCCCGGAGATAGTACAGTCTAACACGGCGGCTCAAAGCGTGAGTATTCACAAGGTAAGAAAACCACAAAGTGGCCCAGGGTGCACTCGTCAAGTGTTTCAAAGAGGTCGCTGGCTCTGGAAAGAGAGAAGCATGCGGGCGATCGTGACCTAGTCGTTAGAGCACTCGGCTGCTGCGTTTTTGACGGCAGAAGTTCGATTCCCACATCGGTCGCACATTATTTATTTTTTCTTAAAGCGAGGAGACACAGGAACGCGCCTACCGCAAAGAACCAAGAATGAGGCAAAGAATGCCTCACATTCAAGAAAAAAAAAATAGAAACTTTCATGTCGTTGCCACCAGGGTTCCGAATTGGGCTTGTTGGTATCATCCTGTCAAGGCAAGTTATAGCGCACAAAGACACACTAGACACTATCGATTCCTGAGGGTTTGAGTAGTTCCATTTGCGCAGAACATAACGGTGTCTCCATCATCAGGGCCCGTGTTCACAAAAAGTCTCTTACGTGAGAACATTTCCTCATTGGTCGGCATTCGGGCGTCGTCCTCTCATCATATTATCGGCTTCTTAACGACGGATCCGGCGCCTGTGGTCAACCGCAGGTAACTTACGCAAACAAACAAACAAACAAACAAACAAACAAACAAGCCAGCAAGCAAACAAACAAACAAAGGTTATGGGGTTTAACGGCCCGAAACTGCACAGTGGGTGAAAAAGACGCCGTACCGTCAGGATGAATTTTTACCACCAGGGGACCTTTAACGTGTACCGATATCGAAGTACACGAGCATTTTTGCATTTCACCCCCATCGAAACGTGGCCGCTGAGGCCGGCAGTCGAACCCGTGCACCTCTGGCGCGGCAGCGCAACGCCAACTGAGCCACCGCCGCAGATTCACTTACGTAAGAATAGTTCCGTGAATACAGGCGCAGATGCGTTTGATCAAGAATCGATGGATAATGCAAAACAGTAAAACCTATCCAAGACAGTGCATGAGAAGTGGAATACATTATGATCACGAGAGAGAGACAAAAAAAAATGAGATACCAAAGGCAATGTGGTTAACCGGAAGATAGATATCCAGTTCGCTACTCTGCACTGGGAAGGGGTAAAGGGAGACAGGAAGATAAAGAAAATATGCAAACACGCAGAAAGAGAGAAAGAGATAGAATAATAATATTTGGGGTTTCACGTGCCAAAACCACTTTCTGATTATGAGGCACGCCGTAGTGGAGGACTCCGGAATTTTTGACCACCTGGGGTTCTTTAACGTGCACCTAAATCTAAGCACACGGGTGTTTTCGCATTTCGCCCCCATCGAAATGCGGCCGCCGTGGCCGGGATTCGATCCCGCGACCTCGTGCTCAGCAGCCCAACACCATAGCCACTGAGCAACCACGGCGGGTAGAAAGAGATAGAAAAAGAAACCAACACACACAAAGGAATGCGGGAATTGTCCCAAGCGTTCAAGCAGGTCGCTTGATCGGAGGAACTTCAGTAGCGCCGTCGTCGCCTTTTGGTGTGCAGACCGCATCTACCGGAACTACAAGATCGTCTACTCAGAATGCGGCAGGTCGTCGAGGCGTGCCAACGTCGTCACGAGCGAATGATCACGAGAGTTCGGATTAGGTAGTCAGTCAGTCGAGTTGTGCAAGAGCCAATTTATTTAGGCCAAGTCATCACAAGGTACCAACATCGACGAGAAGGAATTTTCCAAACGAATAAATGTTCAGTTGGAGAGCATATGGCAGATATCTCCACGTCTTCATGCGTGATGCTGTATTTCCCTAAATAAAAAAGCGTACAATCAGTGAATAGATTAAACTTGGCGGATAACAAATAAGCTAAGGAGGACGAGGACTATGGGAACGAGCCGATTGAACACAATGTGATAGGCCTAACGTCAGAGCTGCATTCACATGACGGGCCGGATTACCGATTCAGTCCCCAAACTGGCAGCAGCGGGACTGAGCTACAGTGTTCAGCTGAGCTACAATTGTCCCCAAAAGCAGCGTGACTGAGCTACAACGAATCGCGTCGCCTGTGCCGCTGGCAGTTAATCTGCGGTGTCGTGCGCGGCGTGAATCAGGGGCACTGACCCATGTAAACATCGTCCGTGAAATGCTGTGCATCATGTGAATCCAAAGACAGCGGTATAGATTATAAGCAAGCGGATGCAGCTCGCATTTTAGTTGAGGCAGGCACGTAGCGAAATGTTTTTTCCGAGGGAGGGAGGTATAGAAAATTACTTCACACCGCCGTTTTCGTACGGCGTGGCTTCTCCATGAAAGCGGGGATAACTTCGTCGACGCTGTCTGGTACCCAGTGAACGGACATGAGAGTCAGCCCATTAGGCGGCTCTTCAGCCGTCCGGTTCAGCAAACGCTCTTTTACTATCTTTTGTATCGAGAAACGGTGTACTGCAGCAGGTGTATTCACTTGGAGCATTGCCAATATGTTGAGCAGCGTGTGAATGAACTTCCAGGAACAGGTGTCTGTCACATTCAACTAGAGCGTCCATATCGCACAGCGCGGCAGCTCTTATCCATGCATGGCCTACCATTTTTCCTTTTCCCACTCCCCTTTTAGTAGGGACATATGGCGTTATCATATATTTGACGTATAATTTAAAGGTGGGCTGCAGAGACTTAATGTTACCCTGCGTCGTGCCTTTTTAGGACAAACTGCAAGCTCTGCAGTGTTGTCCAGTAGCTTGTAAAGCGGCGCCCAAGAGAGGCTCTCAGATTTTCGATATCGGGAATGAATCTGGCTCGCCTGTACTCCTCTGCAGAACTAGACGAATAATCGACCCGATATTTCTACTTGCCGACCGTGTACCCGTGGCACTTCACACTTCACAACAAACTCGGTCGCTCTGGCCGGACCGAAATGAAGTTCCGCTGTTGTCTCGAAGGAAAAATGAAATCGCGAAACACTAAGCGCTCTTGGCCATGTGAGAGCGAATACTTTAGCGATAATGTTGTTACTGCCTTTGACAGTACGTTGGGGAAATTAGTTTCATTGCACGCGAGCAGGTGCGTACCTATTGGTGTTGCATGCTGCGAAAGCGCTGCTGGTGTTCCTGAAGTCCAGTGGTCTTAACGAAACTTTGTCAATGACTTTGTTGTGCATGCTTGTGCCGGGGTAGGTGTTTGTGCGGTTTATGTGTTTATCGGAGCACTGTGTACACCGTAGTTATCACCCACCGCTCACCGCTCACCGTAATTATCACCCACCAATGGACTAGCATGCAAGGCTATCAGTCGGGCTAACATATGCAGCTTATCATTAAAGTTTTCATCTCTCGCTTGCGGCGGAGAAATGGCTGCATCAATGCTTGTACTTGTTCTCCTTCGTCCATGAAAATGGGCGAAGAGTTTCATTTCGAAAGGGGGACCGGGGAGGTGGGGCGAGTGCCTCCTCCTACTTGATTACGTAAGTTAGTTCAGGTTATAAGAGAAAGAAGAGTTGTGCAGTACATGTGGTATAGTTTATTAACCGGTTGTCTTTTAGAGTAACGGAAAGGGTGCGAGGGAAAGAGAGAAAAGGACATTTTTAATGTTGCAATAGCAGAGAGGTCGGCCGGTGTAGTTTTGTATCTGGCCTGCTGCTCTGTGTAGCAAAAAGCAAAAAAAAAGGGAAGTAAATAGAGAGAAAGAGTGCATAGCGAGAGAGTGCAGATAGAGAAAGAGTGCGGGTGCCAGTGAATGGCAGATGCGGCCGCTGGCAGCAAGGAATGATGTAGAGTGTTGAGATCAAGAAGTTTGTAGGCATAGGATGCAAGCCGGCTGGCCCAGAGAGATGAAGTTAGAGATCGCTGGGAGAGACTGTCGTCCTGCAGGTGGCATAAGATAGACTGAAGATGATGATGCTTAAGGGTGCGGTTCACCATTAAGAACTTCAGGCCGATAACGAACTTAATAGAAGCAGCGCGTTGTTTAATGTATTTTAAGAACTTATAAAAATTGGTTCAGTGCAATGAAAGCTCGCTTCTCGTTAGCCTGAGGCAGTTAGTGAAGCAGCCAGGCTGACGCTCATTGACTTCTTTTTTAGAGCACAACTCTTAGCGTCGGCGTAACCGAGCGAACGAGCAAAGGATAAAAGAGCGAACGCGGAGCGCAGCGGGGGATGAAGGATGCGAGGAGGAAAGCGGATGAGGAGGGTGCAGCGGAACCATCAAGCGGAAAGCGGAAGAGGGTATGGCGAAAGCGTGAGAAGAAAAGCGGAATGCGACGACGATGGCTACGAGATTGCGCCAGAGTAGCGCGCGTTGTCTGGGAGGTCCGTCTGCGGCGGCTGCTGTGAGTCGTGCCCACGCATTACCCACGCACTGCCTCTCGTGATCTCCCAGTTATCGAGGCCGTCGCGCCGAACCTCACTCCGTTTGCAACGTGCCGTACAAGAGAGATTGTCCGCGCCAGCAATATATTGCGAAATGAAAACACGTATAGAGCTGCGCTCAAATTTCGTATTAGGAAGTATCGTAATCGTCGGTGAATTTTTTACTGGAACATAGCAGCGGCACTTGTCCTCCGCATATCCGCGTCGACTAGCGCGAGGTTGATTGAGGAATGAGAGTTAATGGGGCCCCAGGAAGCAGCCTATCAAGTATGACTGCATTCCCCCTCCTCGCCCCCCTCCCCCCTGTTTTTATGGCGGTGCGATCACGCGCTCACTGGTGCTCTGCACAGACCGCCGAAGCACGAAACACATCGCACAGACTTCGTAAAAGATTGCCGTTTGCGCTGACGCGAACTGTATGTATTATAGCACTCTGCAAAACGGTTCAAAGATGTCGCAAGGTGATGCCGCGGGGGCTCTCGATGCGTCACAGTGTTTGTGCAGCAGCACGCGCAGGAGAAGCATATTCCTATCATCAAAAATGTGGGTTTAACGGGTCGTGACGAAGTATTGTCGAACGGGTCCTGCCGAACGAGCCTCATCAGTTATACAAGCACGCATAGCTCACGAGGCATGTCCCTTACCGCAAAGTTTGCTGCTGATCGCAATACTAAAGAGAATGAGTTAATACATGTGGTTACGTACAGTGCTCAGTTGTGTTAGCAGGAATACACGAGCGCGTGGCCGTCGACAGATGCTGTACCGTCTCGTGATAACCACGCGCGAAATAGACAAGGGCACACGCATGAGCAGTGCCAGCCGGCCAGAGGTCAGGGAACGTGGGCGCACTCTCGTTAATAACACAAGTAGTTATAATAAGACAGTGCCGCAGGGGTGGACAGTCACGCGCTGAGCTCTGTACGACCGCATACTGCTGAATGATTTGCCCTCGTAGCGTCTTGTCACCCCTACAGAACTCACAGGTTACTACGAATGACTGGCGATTCGGAACCGTGGAATTTGCGTTGATAATGTTGTTTGTGCTGCGAATAACGAGCGCATGTTTCTGACACTTAAATTTCTGATTAAATACCGTTAAATGGCTTCAGTTGAGAAGCTACCCACGTTTGCAGTTATATATACTCCCTCTCTCTGACCCCGTGCATTGTAGCGACGACTAGGGCTAGCGTCAGCCGACCAGTAACGACAGCCGGCTGCATGTTCCAGGGAATGGAGGAGGGCACGTCTACTGTGCGCTATTACTGACCCTTCTGGGCATTCAGCTGGCGGAGGGCGATCAGAGGCGACCTACACTACCGGAATCCTTCTTCCCTGCACTGGTTGGCTGACGCGAGCCATCGCTTTCACTACAGTGCAAAGAGTCGTTGGGATGAGGTATAACGTGAACCGGTCAAGACGCCGAGGGTATATATAGGGCGCTGCTGGGAGGTTAGGCCACTCTGCTAATACGTCCCTGCGCCCTCCATTATGCGTGCGAATATGAATAGAACCTTTGCGAAACTCACGGAATCTAGAGGAGGTTTTCTTGTGATATTGAATTTAAGGTGACGATGCTGTTCGCTTTAAATGGGGGAAGAGGTTCTGTCAAACGCAGCGTCCGGATTTGCATTACTTGCTGGCATTGCAGAGTAGCTTTACTTTTTAGTGTGTTGAAGTTAATGTGATATTTGTCAATTATCGTACATTACATTACAACATCAATCTAAACAATTCTTCCATCAGTCACTCGAATTTGAGTTTGTGTGTGTGTGTGTGTGTGTGTGTGTGCGTGTGTGTGTGAAAGGCTTTCTTAGAAGAAACAAACAAAAAGCCCCCGAAGAGTGAATTTTCGCCGGAGAGGAATTAAATGGGCGCCATGTTAGCAATATGGAGCTTGAAAGACAAGTACTGAGTGAAGCACACGATGGCACACGGCTTCACTCAATCATTGTCTTCTTGCGCAAACCCTGCAGAGTATGAATTACCAGCTTGCTAAAGAAGCAGCAATTGACCTCCATGCCCGTATAACTACGCCCTGTTCATTAATTCATTAATTCATTAATTCATTGCTTCATTCAAAGGGAATCATTGAGTTCGATACAGTGTATGCCTAACGGGAACAGTGCTGCTTTCGACATGTACGTGAATAGTGCCTGACCGAGAACTTCATGGCATTCGCATCACCGTCACCACTGCTACCATATGATTAATCTTCCACCGAACACAGCTAATCAGAGTCAGTTTATTCATGTCAGTAATGAGGTAAATATTACAATAGATGTATGTACAGAAGGACTTCTCGTGGTTGGAAATTTAACTGGGACCTCCTGTGCATGATGCCAAGCATTAGTTAAACATAAAGGGAGGACAAGATATGAAACTTGCAACTATAAAATTCCGAAAAATGTCGTGACATGCAAATGATCTAAATGCAACATAAAGCTGTGAATACATTATTTAAAATAAAAAACTACAAAGGTACACTTAAAAAATTAACAAGAAAGATGCAGGAAACAAATTGTAAAGATGCGAAGATTCAAGATATCGCACAATAAGAGATACTACAATTGGTAAGCGTAGTTAAATTAGTCTGGAGTTGCTAAAGTAAAACGTTTTAGTTATGTTTGAAATCTGTGAGGTTTCTGCAACTTTGGGGGAAATGTTAGTGTGTTCTATAGTGATAAGGCTGAAAAATGTATTGACTTCGCCGTAGTTGGTACGAACGACGCATAAAATTAAGTTAATCTGCAAACCTTGTATTGTTAGTATTAAAGAGAGATATCTTTGGAATGGTGGTTACTGGAGCATTATCTTAATGTTCCAGAAATTTAAAATGGGACCGTTGTAGTTGACAAAATCGGTTGCGCTCAAAGTATTATTTTCTCGTAATAACTTAGTAGCGCTAATAAAGAGTTTTAGAATAGGGGCCCCAAACGTTTTGGGGCTCCAAAGAAATAATGTCGAAGCTACTGCGCATGCGCGAGACGCAAACTGCGTTTGGGTTTTGCGTTGGGAACGCTATTTCACCGATTTAGCAGGAGCTCAAATAGCGGCCCCAAAAGCTTTGCGTCAGCAAACATGGCGGCACCCATCGAAGCGACGGCTCTATCCTAGCATTAAACTGGGTTCGATTCGTGGTAACGAGTGAAGTTCGCAAGCTAGGAGAAGTGACTGCGGTTATCGCTTTCTCTCAATTAGCGTGTGTTATGAAGATTGATTCGTTAGAGGCCGCTGATTCCAAATTCGATTGTGGATTTTATGGCTCGTAGGCCTAACACGGCTAAGCTTGGCTGGTGAAGGCACGAAAAGTTGGTTTGCTCAAAACTAAGCGCAACTAATTGTTTGCTGCGTACAGAATAACATCTAAATTAAACGCGAATACACGCAAGTCAAATTTACAATTTCTATAATAAAATGGTATATTTTATTTAATTATTTCTAATAGCATTTCTTTGACGCCGTAGTGGCGCTGTCAGCGCAAGACGCTATCCGCAAACATAAAACCCTATTCTAAAACTCTTCACTCCTGCGTGCCCCAACGCTAACACCCCGCAAAGCTCTTTGGGGCCCCAAACTATTGGGGCCCCTATTCTAAAACACTCTAATGTCACGTTAGGAAAATGTTATACCTAGTTATACGATAGCAAAATTTCGAATGGCTTGCACTGACATTAGGTGACTGTTATAAGTGTTTGCTGATGATACAATATCGTAGTTGAATGAAAATGAAGAAAAGCATAATGAGGCGACATGAAAGTAACAAAGCGAGGAGCGTAACGAGCTTTAATTAGAACGCGTATTTCATATGCCATTTTCTGTTTTTATGCTATGTGAAAGTGAAATTTTTGGTGACTATCAAATTCCACACCTAAATACCTTCAATGATCAGTTGCTGTGATCGAGATACGTGACGGTTGATGGAAATGGAGTGAAGGTGTTTCGGGCGACGGCTGATGCAAAGTAAACATGACAAGTTTAGTCTTGTTATGATTAATTTACAGCTTATTTTGTTCCCACCATGTCAAGATTTTCACAAGGTCTTCGTTCAGTTTTATTGTTGGCGACGTGGTCCACTAGTTCGAGTTCAATATAGTTGTGTCGTCGGCGTACAGAATGCATTTAGGTGACGAGAGGCAACTATGGGTATGTCATCAAAGAAATCCGAGGACACATAAGAGCTTCCTATGAGTTGTGAATGCGGAAGCATTAATGTCCAATTGAACGTCGCCGAGACGTCCTTCGAGTTTTGCGCTGCGAGTAATGCGCCACAGCGGTACGTGCTACCCGAGCCAGCAAGCAGCAGCAGCAGCAGCATCTTGCGGTGCCAATGCACCGTCGGTGCCAACCGACGCCCTGCGCGACGAGGTGACAGAGGAAGCAGCAGCGGCCACCAAGGCCGGCAGGCGCGCGCAGAAGCTAAGGGCCGATTTACGCTCGAGCCGCCCATCGCCGCAAGCCGCACCGCACGCGTGCGGTCGCGCGAAAGATTGCACGTATCAAACACTTGTGCACAAATTTCGGTTTACAATGTGTAAGGTGTACACTGTGCACACCGTGTAAATGGTAATTTCTGCGCAAGTGCTGGATACGTGCAATTTTTCGCGCAACCGCAAGCATGCGGTGCGGCTTGCGGCGATGGGCGGCTCGAGCGTAAATCGGCCCTAACCCCTGTGGGGGCGAGAGAGAGAGAGAGAGAGAGAGAGAGAGAGAGAGAGAGAGAGAGAGAGAGAGAGAGAGAGGAGGGAATGTGCGCCGGCTTCCAGCGAGACAGCAACACCCACACGCGCGTGCAAAAAGAAAGAAAAAAAGGTGCTATTTTGCTCGGGGAAAAAAAGATGTTCCACTTCATTGTCTATTGGCTTTATGTGGTCAGCTACATTTGTCGTTACTTTTGAGCAGGTTTCAGAAATGGTAACGGCTTTATTTCTATCTTGCAAGTAACTGCGCATAAGTAGTAGTGGTGGATCGGTTATTCCAATGGCTTCGAGTTGGCTAATAGCAAGGCAAAGGAATCTTTGCGCGTACATGTAACTAATCGTTCCCGAACTGACGCAACTTGGGCAGCAGATTCTCGCTCTTTGCGAAACCCTGATGGGTTGTCTGTGGAATCGCAGAGCGACCACTTCTGACGTGGCGTACGACTATGCTGCAGGACGTCAGCTCTTAGCGCGAAACGCGCGCCATGGTTCTCGGTCCCACCCGTGTCGTGCGACTCTCAGTGACGCGCGGGGGTGACGCAGGCACGCGTCGCACGCGTCACACACTTGCGCGACGATCCGAGCTGCCGTTGGAGAGACGTTACCGCTCACGCTGCCGGCTCCCGTAAAACCGTGCAGCGTGGTCGTAGCTGGAGCGAGCGTCGGCGATTCAGTCGTCGAGATCTCGAAGCTGCAGTATACGCGCGAACACAGGGACGCTTATTAATTG